>NC_084482.1:210019942-212519942 GCF_030035675.1 Rhineura floridana
AAGAAAGGCTGCTTTCCCCCTTCCTTCCTGGCAGCCAGCCTGCCTCCCTGAGGGGAGGGGGCACAAAAAAATGTCAGCTTATACAGGGGGTCCCGTGCTCATAAAGGTTGGGAACCACTGAAATTTATTTATTTATTTCATTAAATTTATAGACCGCCCCATAGCCGAAGCTCTCTGGGCGGTTCACAAGAACAAGAACAACATTAGAAATACATAAGCATATACAATATAAAAACACAATTTAAAAGTACAAAATATTAAGAATTAAAACACTTCCAATAAATGCAACCTACTTAAAATAATTAAAATGCCTGGGCGAAGAGGAAAGTTTTAACCTGGCGCCAAAAAGATAGTAACGTTGGCGCCAGGCGTATCTCCTCTGGGAGGGTGTTCCACAATTCGGGGGCCACCACTGAAAAAGCCCTTTTTCGTGTTGCCGCCCTCCGAGCTTCTCTATGGGTAGGCACTCGGAGGAGGGTCTTCGATGTTGAGCGTAGAGTACGGGCAGTTTCATATCGGGGGAGGCGTTCCAACAGGTATTTAAATCATTAAAAGACAGATTCACACATTGCTGCCTCTGGCAGGAGTGTGGGGAACCTTTTTTAGCCTGAGGGCCGCATTCCCTTCTGGACAGCCTCCAGGGGGACCACATGCCAATGCTGAGCGGGGCCAGAGGCAAAAGTGGGCAGAGCAATTAATATAAATGTTACTTCTCTACAACAGGTTAGTTTCTAGGACACATTCACGTACACCCCCTCCCCGTCTCCTTCCAGGTAAGCAAGTGTCATAATCAGAATTCAAGGGCACATTCCACCCAGGCAGAAATACTCAAGGGGTGTGTGTGAAGTAAGGCCAGTGAGGAATATGACCTGGGAAGAGGGTGTGTGGCCTGGGGAGAGTTCTGAGGGCCAGATAGGGAGACCTCGGGGGCCACATTTGGCCCCAGGCCTGAGGTTCCCCTGTTGTGCTGTCATCATAAATGACCTGCGATTTCCTCCTCTTCTCACCTGGCTTCCCTCCTGACCAGTTCTGGCCATCACTAAACCTGACGTGATCTCTCGGCTGGAACAAATGGATGAGCTGCAGGCAATGGATTTCCACAGTCCCGAGGAAAACATGAGAAGTATGTTGTTGAAATAGAATTTTGGGTGAAAATGGGAAAGATCCTGGGATGGGATCACGAACGGTGAAAGATCCTGGAATGAAGTGCGGCTTCCAGAGGGACTAAACTTGGTGTTTCTTCATCATGTGTCAGAGATACTGGCAAGGATCGTTAGGTTTTGTGGTTTCTTTGAAGTAAGGCCTCTTACCTCTATCCTCCATCCAGACAAGCAAGAGGCGCCAGCCAGACAGACAAAAGCGCTCATGGAGGGTGGGAAGCGGACCAGTGAGGGGTGTGGCCTGCAAAGAGTTCCAGGGTCCCCTGGCCTGTGGTTCTGCACCTCCCCGCAAGCGTTGCGCAAACATAATGGGATGAACGCTCAGTAAACTGGAAGCAACCTCTGCCTCTGGGGTTAGTAATATTATGGGGTTGGTGTAAATAGGATGACAAAATAATGTAGGTCAAGTGCTTTGAACTGAAGTATTAACTATACATTGAAGTGGGGGCTTTCCTACACTGGAGGCATTCAAGAGGCGCCTGGGCAGGCATCTGTCCGGTATGCTTTACTTGGGATTCCTGCACTGAGCATGGGGTTGAACTCGATGGCCTTATAGGTGCCTTCCAACTCTACTATTCTGTGATTCTGTGATATGAGTTGTTATTGGTACTGTGCCCAAAATTTGATGCCAGTGTGTCATCTCCTCAATTTTTTTCCTCTGTTAGTCATCGCAACCCCTGGTGCGTCTGCTTACACGGAGCAAGGGAATGATCTGTGGGCTGAGGATCTTCATAGGATGGAAGGAAATACTCTCAGTGAGCAAACAGGTGAGGTCCCTTAAGAATGTGGGTAGATCTGTGTCCTCAGAAGTTTGTGTTTAGCCACTATGGCTAATAGCTTGCTAGATATCTCCTCCCTGAATGGATCTAATAACTCTCTCTGTTTCTTATGTTCAGGTGCTAAGTGCCATTGCTAACATAGCCAACATGACAAAACACACACACAAGGGAGGTAAACAGCAGACTGGGGAGGGATCTCCAAGATTTGTGGAAGTCCCAAAGTCTTCTCTTTTTTTCTTCTTAAACCCTACGTGGAGGGACCAAGAAAGAGTCCAATCAGTGGCGTCACTAGGGTTGGTGTCACCCAGTGCGGCCCTCAGCGCCTTGTCTTCCGAGAGTGTGAGTGATCTCACGCGCATAGCGTGCGCGGCTTCGCGTAGCGCGCGGCCAAACAACAGAGCCCAGGAGCGCGCCGCCACCTCGCTGCTGCTGCCACCCGCCGCCGCCACCTTCTAACAGCCGAGGAAGGCAGCCAGCGCGGCACGCGAAGGCTCTCGTTGGAGCCTAGGAGGTGTGTGGGGGGGCGGCTCTGGGTGTCACTCCCGTCTGGTGGTGTCACCCGGTGCGGCCCGCACCTGCTGCACCGCCCCAGTGACGCCCCTGAGTCCAATGAGGAATGCGCAATCTCAGCAGCCACATACTGACGAATGACTGTTAAGTGCAATGGAAAACAAAGTAGAAGGGGAAATGGAATGGAGTATTGTAGAGAAGGCATGGCTGGCTGGCTGAAATAGGAGCGCTCCAGGCTGTGATATTTTGTTGCATGGCCCACCACTCCTCTTTTTAAAGCCATCAGAGCCAGTGACCATCCTTACTTGTCTACTCTTTCTGTTGTGTTTTCACTCCATTATTATTGACGTTGCCATCGCTGTGTGTATCTGATAACTGGATATGAGTCACATAGATGTGTATTCTCCTTATTCCAGGATTTGCTGAGAGACTGAGAGAGAACAAAGAGAAGGTTCTTCAACCAGAGAATTTTCAGCTGGTGGGGCCACACTGGACATTGCTGAGAAGTGCTGAAGAGACAATGTCCCAATCCCATGAAAAGAAGGAAGCCCCTGAGATTCTTCAAGGATCAGATAAGCCACAGAGAAACCACTCTGGGGAGCAGCCACCAGACTCAGTTATTTGCATGGGCAAGAATGTGGCTAATGCAAATACAGGGCAGCTGACCCAAGATGTTTGTTCTGTGTGTAGGAAGGGGTTTGACAACAGAGCAAGTCTGGTTAGACATCAGAGAATCCCCACAGGCGAGAAACCATACACTTGTGCGGATTGTGGGAAAAGCTTCAACAAGAGATCCAATCTTATTACCCATCAGAGAATCCACACAGGAGAGAAGCCGTACAGATGTGTAGATTGTGGGAAAAGCTTCAGCTTGAGCTCAAGCCTTGTCAGACACAAGAGGATCCACACTGGGGAGAAGCCCTACCAGTGCTCTGTCTGTGAGAGAAGCTTCAATCAGAAGCCTTCCCTCATTGTGCATGAGAGAACTCACAAGCGCGAGAAGCCGTACAAGTGTTCAGTGTGTGAAAAAAGCTACAGTCACATTACGAGCCTTATTGCTCACGAGAAAATCCACAGAGAAGAGAAGCCGTACAAATGTGTGGAGTGTGGGAAAAGGTTCAGCTTCAGATCACAGCTGATCACACATCAGAGAATCCATGTGGAAGAGAAGCTGTTCAAGTGTTCAATTTGTGAGAGAGGGTTCAGCCGGCCCTCGAGCCTCATTGTACATGAGAGAATCCACACAGGAGAGAAGCCCTACAAATGCACAGAGTGTGACAAGGGCTTCCCCTCAAACTCTAATTTGGTTAGACACCAGCTAACCCACATGGAAGAGAAGCCATGCGGATGTGCGGATTGTGGGAAAAGCTTCAGTCCAACTTCTGTTCTCCAGAGGTTCCATACTGGGGACAAACTGGTTAAGTGTGCAGACTGTGGAAACCAGATCAGCTTGAGTCCAAATGGTTTTTCAGAACAGTCACTTCCCAAACGGGAGAAAACCTTTGGTGGACAAAACGGCATTCAGCACAGTGATATTCAAGGTGTAGATTATGCAGCAGTGCACACAGAGGGCAGCGTTTTCAGAAAAAGTGCACCACCTCTACCTTATCAAATCCACTACATAGGATGGGAGTGAAATAAAGAGGTCATTGTTGCATGCTGCTCAGGGCTGTTTTGTAGTCCAAAACATCTGGAGGGCACCAGGTTGGTGAAGATTGTCTTGATATGCTTGGGGTATGTGTAAAACAAGCTATGTATCGTGGGTCCTATTGTAAATATATTTAATTTTCAGGAAAATATTCTTGGTAGATGAAAAAATGTTTTCTCCCTGGAGAAATCCAGTTTGGTCCATCTCTGTTCTGGAGTTATTAAAACTGCTGGGCAACTTCAATTCAATCTCTTCTTCTTCTGAAGAGAAGCTGCAGTCCTGAAGTGAGATGAATTTGAATGTACAGTCATTTAGAAGGACCCATTTTCTGTCTGTGTTATGTGAGTGTACACACGCACATGAACTCAGCTTGCCTTCTGCAAACATAGGTATACATTGCTGATTGCTATTGGAGACTTGCGCCCTCAGGGCTAGTTTTATTTTTATTTTATTATTTATTTATTACTTTTATATCCCACCTTTCCTCCAAGGAGCTCAAGGTGGCATACGTGGTTCTCCCCCGCCCCATCTTATCCTCCCAAAAACCCTGTGCGGAAGGTTAGGTAGAGAGAGAGAGTGACAGGCCCAAAGTCGCCTAGTGAGCTTCATGGCTGAGTGGAGATTTGAACCCTGGTCTCCCAGGTCATAGTCCAATACCCTACCCATTTACACCACACGGGCTCTCACCAAATATATTCAGATCTATGAAGAGGCAACGGAACCCCTTTAGTCCAGCACCAAATTCCTTGTAATTCCAACACTCAAGTGATATGTTTCTTTATTATTATATTTATTTATTTATTTAGATTTATATCCTGCTCTTCCTCCCAGTAGGAGCACAGGGTGGCGAGTAGTTACTTATGGGGCCAAACCCATGGGCAAGAGGGAGGCATTGGAAGGCTTTCAGGTAGGAGTGGGGAACTTTTATCAGCCTGAGGGGCGCATTCTCTTCTGGGCAGCTTTCTGAGGACCACATGCTAATGTGGGTGAGGCCACATGCAAACATGGGCAGAGCAACAAATGTAAATTTTATCTTTTGTACAGAAGGCTAGTTTCTGCACACACTCTTGACTTCCCTATCATCCATCCAAACAAAAGGCATGATTAGAGTTGAAGGACGCCGTCCAACCAGGTGTAGCGGGTGCAAAAGGAAGGCCATGAGAGGTGCAGCCTGGGAAGAGTTCCGAGGGCCGGGGAGAGAGGCCTGGAGGGCCTCATTTGACCCTTGGGCCTCAGTTTCCTCACCCGCTTTAGAGGAAAGCTGAGATTTCAGAGTGTTTTAAAACAAACAAGGACCAGGAAAACAAGAGGGTTTCCTTTCTACCCCATGTGACCCTTACAACATCTCTCTGAGGTAGGTTAGGCCCAGAGAGAGCGACAGGCCCAAGGTCGTGCTGTGAGCTTCATAGCTGAGCTATGTTACTCAGTTTGGGAAAGGGTGAATCTCTGTGCACAGGGAAGGCAATTGCCCCGGAGAGCAATGTAGTGGAATGGAAGCAAATGCAGGTTAAGAAACTCTGGTTTGTGGTGTAAGCGGGCCTGAATGTCTGTCTTGAGGGCAGAAATGACTCCCTCTTGCTCTGCCTGCACTCTGGAACGTGGGATGCAAAAATGCTGCCAAGACCTTAGTTTGAGCTAAGACAATGCACTGGTGCGAAAAAGGTACAGGATTGGATGTCCCATTACAGGTAGCAGTTCTGAGTGATCTTCACAGGCCTCCCATATATCTTGATAAGGCTTGAGAATGTGTCAGTCCTCTAAAACAGGTGGCTAACCCCTAGTTCAGGAGCCTGATTGTCTCTTTCCCCCCCCAAGCAATTATTTCCTAGGCCCTCACCCCAAATTTTGAAGGCAGTGGAAAAAAGGAGGAAAAAGTAGAAGAGTGTGTGAGAGAATGTGAGGTGGTCTCCCCACTTTTGATCACATTCACAACCACATCTGGTTGGTCATCTTCCCTCTTCCAAAATGGCTGTGCTGCATACATGGCCTGGTTCCCTGAATAAATAAACGCCTGCCCTCTCCCCAAATGGCTGCCATATATTCTGTGCAAAAATTCTCCCATGGCTCTTGGAACTGAAGTCACACCAACATCATACATTTAAAGGACTCTCATATCACTTTAACAATCATGGCTTCCCCCAAAGAATCCTGGGAATTGAAGGGTGCTGGAAATTGTAACACTGTGAGGGGGTCTCCTAACAACACCCTTAACAGACTACAGTTTTCAGGATTCTTTGAGGGGAGCCATGAGTGAAAAAGTGTTTTACAAGTGCTTTAAATGCGTGTTGTGGATGTCATATCTGAGACAGTTGGAGAGAGCAGGGGATTATGATTATGATATTTGGCTGCAGCATTAAGTGAAAGGAAAGTGAGATGGCTGAACAGGAGAAAATGGACGGGGTGGTGCTGAAGGATGGTTGTGGCACTCTGCACATGCTTTGCAGCACGTTTGTTCCTATGACTACGCATTCCAGGTGCAGGTCTGGTTAGTGTGGGCCCCAATAAATTGTTGTTGTTATGTGCCTTCAAGTCAACCACGACTTATGGCGACCCTATGAATCAGTGACCTCCAAGAGCAGCTGTCATGAACCACCCTACTCAGATCTTGTAAGTTCAGGTCTGCGGCTTCCTTTATGGAATCAATCCAGCTCTTGTTTGGCCTTCCTCTTTTTCTACTCCCTTCTGTTTTTCCCAGCATTATTGCCTTTTCTAATGAATCATGTCTTCTCATTATGTGTCCAGAGTATGTTAACCTCAGTTTCATCATTTTAGCTTCTAGTGATAGTTCTGGTTTAATTTGTTCTAACACCCAATTATTTGTCTTTTTCGCAGTCCATGGTATGCGCAAAGCTCTCCTCCAACATCACATTTCAAAGGAGTTGATTTTTCTCTTATCCACTTTTTTCACTGTCCAACTTTCACATCCATACACAGAGATTGGGAATAGCATGGTCTGAATGATCCTGACTTTAGTGTTCAGTGATACATCTTTGCATTTGAGGACCTTTTCTAGTTAAATTATTAACTAGTCAATAAATTATTGAGCCATTATTTGTGACTATGCCTGTCAGGATTTTTGTTCCCTTTAACGTCCTCCCACTCCAGGAGACCTTAGAGACCCAGAATAGTTCCTTACTCTCGGTTCTGCCTGGGAGGTTCTCATCACAGGATCTCCTTTTGTGATAAGCAACCCTTACAACTTCTGTATGCTTTTCCTGGCTCACCACTATAGTTTATAACCTCAGACTCCCTCCCTCAGCTACCTATTTGTCTTTCACAACTCTCACTCTCACAGCTGTCGCTGCCTCTGTTTTGTCTCTATTTCTCTCTCTTCTTCCATTCTCGAGTGTCCTGCTCCAGCTACTTCACTGGTCCAGAGCGTCTCCCCCTCCTCATTCCTTGTCTCTCCTTTGTTGCTGTGCACTTACCAACAACCCTTCCTCATCACCCTCATGTTTTTTGCTTTTACTGTTTCTATCACAGTCTCCCAAGCCCACCCACCATCTTTAATCAGGCTGCAGTGAGCTCCCAGTCCCAGTTGTCTCACCGTCTAATAGCAGGGCCGGTTCTGGATCGCAGTCTGAGTGAGGGTGGCATTCCACACTAGTCCCACTTAGAGTAGACCCATTGAATTTAATAGACATGACAAACTTCAGTTTGTTAATTTCAGTGTGGGTCTACTCTGAGTGGGAATAGCACTGAAACCACCCTGTATTATTAACACATTGTGATATTGCCAGACTGGCAAGGTAAATGTCTGTGTGTGTCCACGTGTGTGTGTTTTCCAGAAAGCTGTATAGAACAACTCAGACCTAGTACTCCCATTAAACAACTCAAGGCCTTTATTTGAAGGTGATCTAGAAGACATAATAAGGCATTTAGAAATAAAAGGAAAGTATCGAAAACGGGCTCTCCAGACTTTTTGGAACTGGGGGGGGGACATTTTGAAAGCTAAGAAATAGTTGTGGGCACCACAAATTACCCATTTCACAGAAGAACGAACCTCCCCTTCCCAAATAAGCAAAACACATACCGCGCACCCACCCACACAAATAAAACAAAGACAAAAAAGCAGATAATACCCCTACAAAACCCAGGTAATCCCCTCCTCCCAAATTTTAAAAATTAAGATTGGGAGGAGCAAGGGGCCTTGGTGGGTGTCATGAGGGCCATCTGAGGATACCATGGTGCCCACAGGCACAGTGTTGGGGACCCCAGATTGAAAACATTAATCTTAAACCATATTAATAGTAAGACTGATTCTTTGTCCAGCACATAACATTCATAATTTCAATAATACAAAAGTCCTGGTAAGTAGGCCAGTATTTTTTATCTCTTGCAAATACGATGCGTGTGTGATGCTGCAGCTAGGTGGGTAGTGGCAGATGGCCAACAATCAAGCTGAGATTTTAAAAGGATTATAGTCCAAAACATCTGGAGGGCACCAGGATGGCAAAGTCTGATCTAGGACTGTGTTGCTGGTACAACCATCACTTCCCATGATGCTGTCTATGTGACCTCATATGTACTCTGAATAGATGAGAACATCTAGGGCCTCTGAGACTACTATAGCTCACAAACCATGAACTGGGTTGTCCCCAGTTTTCCAGAATATTTTATATTAGAACAAGGGGTATATACCAGACCTCTAAAATGTATCCTCTCAGCCCTGATGGTGAGATCCTTTCCATACTTTAAGGATCCAGAAGCCTTTGGGAAAGTCTAGTGTAGACAGAGATCCTGATTCACCTGGGCAATCCTGTTTCAGAATTCAAAGGGTACCCCATATTCAGCAGAGTAACCTTCCCCCCCCCCAAAATGGTGCCACAGATTGTTTTGTAGAGTGTGTATCTGCTTGTGTGGAAAGCTGTGGTAACAAAATCCGCAGTAAAAGGTGACTGATGGCAAAACTAGCATTGAAACTAAAAAAATTATAATTTAAAACTACAAGTGAAAGAACAAAGGAAGTTTTTTTTGGGGGGTCAGGGCAGTCAAAAGCTTGTAGGGATTAAGGGAGGGGGAATATAAGATGTAAAAAAATGGATGTTTGTCAAGAGTCATCTCATCACTCGGGGAAAGAGAAAAATGCTATCCAGGAAACCAGACTACAGTAATGTGTTATATATAAAGAGAGAGATGTGAGGGGGTGGGAAGGAAACATTACTTGGGAAATCAGATAAATACAAATAAATATATGAATGGACCAGAAGGAAAAATAACTTTTATCTGGAAAAAGCTTCTTATGAGAACAATTATCTGACCATCTGAGGGGCTGCGAAGAGGGAACGAAAGAATGAGTTGAGAACTAAGGTCAGCAGTGAATACAACAATGGATATATATACGGTGCTTTTTTTGGTAAAAAAGTTGTTTATTTATTTATTTATTTTATTTCATTTTTAAACCGCCCATAGCGAATAGCTCTCTGGGCGGTGTACAAAACATTAAAAGTACAGAAATACAAAATATCACAATAAATAAACTGAAACAAAGAGATTTAAAATTGTAACATTAAACGCTTTAAAATGCCTGGGAGCATAGCCAGGTCTTAACCTGGCGCCGAAAAGATAGAAGCGTCGGCGCCAGGCGTATTTCTTCGGGGAGGCTATTCCACAATTCGGGGGCCACTACAGAAAAGGCCCTAGATCGAGTAACTGTCCTCCGGGCTTCCCGATGGGTTGGTATCCGGAGGAGGGCCTTAGACGCTGAGCGAAGTGACCGGGTCGGTTCATAGCGGGAGAGGCGTTCCACAAGATACTGTGGTCCCACGCCGTGTAAGGCTTTATAGGTCAAAACCAGCACCTTGAATCTGGCTCGGAAGCAAATAGGTAGCCAGTGCAAACGGGCCAGAACAGGTGTTATATGCGCTGACCGGCTGGTCCTCGTCAGCAGTCTGGCTGCTGCGTTTTGCACTAGCTGAAGCTTCCGAACTGTCTTCAAGGGCAGCCCTACGTAGAGCGCATTACAGTATTTATTTATTTTTTTATTTTATTTTATTTATATACCGCCCTAAGCCCGGAGGCTCTCTGGGCGGTGTACAAAAAGATAAAAACAAGCGCAGTGTATGAATACAATAATACAATAAAACAAGAAACAAAACAAACAAACAATAAAAAGAACCAAACAACATCCAAAAAACAAAATAACGATGAAAATGCTATTAAAACACGCTTTAAAATGCCTGGGAGTACAAAAAGGTTTTCACCTGGCGCCGAAAAGATAGTAGCGTCGGCGCCAGGCGCACCTCATCGGAGAGGCTATTCCACAGTTCGGGGGCCACCACGGAAAAGGCCCTGGTTCTGGTCACTACCCTCCGAGCTTCTCGATGGGATGGCACTCGGAGGAGGGCCTTAGATGTTGAGCGCAGTGTCCGGGTAGGTTCATATTGGGAGAGGCGTTCCACCAGGATGCCTTTTATGATGCATAAAAAGATTAAAGTTTGGGCACAAATATAAGAGGAAGTAAAGGAAGTGCCCCTTGCCAAGCTGTCCAAAATGTCCCTTTAAAATGCTGTGCCAAATAGCTGATAATGCCAGGGGCGTAGCTGGGCTACCAACCGAAGGTGGTAGAATGCATTCCTTGCCACCGTGGCACTTGCGCCTCCAGAGACAAGGAAGGATCGAAAAGAACCCCAAGACTACGAACCTGTTCCTTCAAGGGGAGTGTAACCCCATCTAGAACAGGGTAAGCATCCACCATCTGGGCAGGGAAGGCATTCACCAACAGTGTCTCAGTCTTGTCTGGATTGAGTCTCAGTTTATTAGCTCTCATCCAGTCCATTATCGCGGTCAGGCAGTGATTCAGCACATCCACAGACTCACCTGTAGAAGATGAAAAGGAGAAATAGAGCTGCGTGTCATCAGCGTACTGGTGGCAACGCACTCCAAAACTCCTGATGACGGCACCCAGAGGCTGCATGTAGATGTTAAAAAGCATGGGGGACAAAACCGACCCCTGAGGGACTCCACAATGGAGAGTCCAAGGAGTCGAGCAATGTTCCCCAAGTACTACCTTCTGGTGACGATCCGCCAAGTAGGAGCGGAACCACTGCCAAGCAGTGCCTCCAACTCCCAACTCGGTGAGTCTCCCCAGAAGGATACCATGGTCGATCGTATCAAACGCCGCTGAGAGATCAAGGAGAATCAACAGAGTCACACTCCCTCTGTCCCTCTCCCGACAAAGGTCATCATACAGGGCGACCAAGGCTGTTTCAGTGCCAAAACCAGGCCTAAAACCGGATTGAAACGGATCCAGATAATCGGTCTCATCCAAGAGCACCTGGAGCTGACCGGCAACCACCCGCTCCAGAACCTTGCCCAAAAAGGGGACATTCACTACCGGTCTATAGTTGTTCAGGTCATCTAGGTCTAAGGAAGGTTTCTTTAAGAGAGGTCTTACTACTGCCTCCTTGAGGCTACTAGGAACTACTCCCTCACTCAAGGAGGCATTTATCACTTCCTTGGCCCAGCCGGTGGTAGTAGTCCTGCTAGCCTTCACTAGCCAAGGTGAAAATGAGGTGCTGGTACCCATATCTTGATAAAAGTACAATGGTACCAGCACTAAAATGGCTGCCATGGGCAGCAAAAAAAGAGGAGATGGTACTTCATACTGATGAGAACTGCCACCTAAAAAGCACTGGTTATATATGAACATCAATAGAGCAGGTGTGGGGAACCTTTGTCCCTCCAGATGTTGCTGAACTACAACTCCCATCAGCCTCAGCAAGCATGGCCAATGCCCAGGGATGGTGGGAGTTGTAGTTCAGAAACATCTGGAGGGCCAAAGGTTCCCCACACCTGCAAGAGAGCAAAATGTGACAGAACAGGGGGAGTAATCAACATGGTGCCCTCCAAGTGTTGTATGATCAACACTGGTCAACATGGCCAATGGGAGTTGTAGTCCACAACTTCTATAGTGCCCCACTTTGGCTACCCCAAGACAGAAGACTAGATAATACCCTTTTCATAGGAAACACTTTGTATGGGAAACTGTTGGCATACTGCTTTTATGGCCTGTATTTTGAAAAACAATTGTGTTCAAGAAAAGGAAGACGCCAATGACCCATATTTCTATATCTACTGCTAAAACAAGTGACACGGCCCAGACCCAGGATTATAGCCTCAGTGAGAATTAGGCCTTGGTCATACCAGCTGATACAGATCTGAGGTAGCAACTCTCTGGAATTTTTTTCATGTTTTCCAGAATCCCTTCTGATGAGGCTGAAGGTTTGTAAGCCTTTGAAGAGATTTATGGACCCCAGTGAGGCCAGAAGAGGTCTTCAGGGGCCTACAGCCTGCCTCAGTTATAGACTACACATTTTGCAGCACAGGCCAGGTTTTATTGTCGCCTCAGCGTACAGCAGGGGTAGCCAGCGTGGGGTGCTCTCCAGATGTTGCTGGACTCCAACTCCCATCATCCCTGTCCATTGGCCATGGTGGCTAAGGCTGATGGGAGTTGGAGTCTGACAATATCTGGAGGGCATCTGGTTGAAGGCTGAGATATATGCGCACACTGCAATGGACTACTATGGGATAAATCAAGGATAGGGAAGCTAGTGCCCTCTAGAAGTTGATGGATTGCAAGTCCCATAATCCCTGGCTGTTGGCTTTGCTGTTTGGGGCTGATGGGAACTGAAGTCCAGCAATATCTTGAAGTTACCCACCCTTCTTCTAAAAATGAAGAAAAAATGGTGGAAGTCACTAAATAGGCCCCAATCCATGGCAGATTATGGCTGAATGGAAGCCCAACCCCACAACTACATTCTGCACTTTTGAGTGAGATTTAGAAGCAATCTTTCTGGAGACTTACCACCACCATCTGCAAAACAGGTTCGCAAGGCTATTTCGTCTCAGCCACCAACATCTATATTCTGGCTCACCTACCTAACTCACACCAGAAGCACCTCCAGGCTGCCAGTGTTTTGTGAGAGGGATTCAGGCACTTACCAGGAAATTTAGGTTTGCACATCTGAAGCGGATTAAAAGCACTCTGCCGCTCTAGCAAAATAAACCCACTTTCGTAAAATAAACAGTGACTTTTTGCGGTTAGTGACAGAGAAACACATTGAAAAGTGTGGGATGAATGAATGATTTAACAGGAAGACATATAAATACCCTGCAGGGAAATAAAGATGAATGCTGCATGAATGTTTATCGTCATATAACTGCCCTGTAAACAAATCAGAACGAATGCTCAACAAAGATCGGATATAGCCGTACCTCCATGTAAAGGAAGCAAAACAGGACGCCTGGACGGGTCCTGTGGAAATGCTGCAATTCTGCCAGAACACAGGAAAGCCAGTGACTGGGGAAGTGTCCTGCGAATCTCAGCTTTAATTATGGCTTCCGGCTGTACAACATCCAGTTGGTTGCAGAGTTTTGTTGTTATGTGCCTTCAATTCGATTACGACTTATGGCGACCCTGTGAATCAGCAACCTCCAAGAGCATCTGTCATGAACCACCCTGTTCAGATCTTGGAAGTTCAGGTCTGTGGCTTCCTTGATGGAATCAATCCATCTATTGTTTGGCCTTCTTCTTTCTCTACTCCCTTCTGTTTTTCCCAGCATTATCATCATTTCTAGTGCATCATGTCTTCTCCTTATGTGTCCAAAGTATGACAACCTCAGTTTCATCATTTTAGCTTCTAGTGACAGTTCTGGTTTAATTTATTCTAACACCCAATTATTTGTCTTTTTTGCAGTCCATGGTATGCGCAAAGCTCTCCTCCAACACCACATTTCAAATTAGTTGATTTTTCTCTTATCCGCCTTTTTCACTGTCCAACTTTCACATCCATACATAGAGATCAGGAATACCATGGTCTGAATGATCCTGACTTCAGTGTTCAGTGATACATCTTTGCATTTGAGGACCTTTCCTAGTCCTCTCACAGCTGCCCTCCCCAATCTTGGCCACCTTCTGATTTCTTGACTATTGTAAAAGAACCAACTACCAATTCACCACTCAAATGGAACATGGTGACTCAGATTATTGCAGATAAACTCAGAGAGGCCCAGTCATTTGCTGCTCAGCTTAAATGTAGGTCTCGTGCACATTCCAAGCTATGACAGCCTGTTTTGCCTTTCTAGACAATCATTTTTCTTCATTGCAGGCTCTCACATTCTTGTTAAGAAGGTAAGAAGAGCCTGCTGGATCAGGCCAACGGCCCATCTAGCCCAGCATCCTGCTCTCACAGTGGCCAACCAGGTGCCTGTTGGACATTCCCCCTAGCAGGACCTGAGCACAAGAGCACTTTCCTTTCCTGCGGTTTCCAGCAACTGGTATTCGGAAGCATCCTGCCTCCAGCCGTGCAGCCAGAACAGAATATAGGAAGCTGCCGTTATATTGAATCAGACCATTGGTCCATCTAGCTCAGATTTGTCTGCACTGGCTGGCAGCAGCTCTCCAGGGTTTCGGGCAGGGAGTCTCTCCCAGCCCTACGTGGAGATGCTAGGGATTGAACCTGGGACCTTCTGCAGGCAAAGCAAGTGCTCTGAGCTATGGCCATTCATTTAGACTCTTAAGCAGTAATGTAGTGGCAAATTCAGAAGTGCAGGTCCCTTCATGATGGTCACAATCACCTTTTTTATTTTTGCTACTAGGTTGAGAATGAGATCCTTGTCAATGTCTTCCCCCACAACAACAGATGTCCATAGGAGCCAATCAGTATGAAAGGGGAGAGTGTTAGCTACTGAAAAGAGTCTTCTCTGTGGCTGACCCACCTCCTTTCACTCTGGTTGACTCCAATAAGCAGGAAAGGACAAAGAAGCAAGGTAGAAGATTCTTCTTAGTGGCTAACATATTCCCTTTTCATGCCGATTGGCTTCTAGGACACTGGAGACATAGGGACCCTGCTGGGACCCCGCTTCCAAAAAAGTAAAGGGTCCAAGACTGAGTCCTAGACCCCTGATCTTAATAAAGGAACATAGGAAGCTGCCTCTATATTGAGGCAGACCATTGGTCTATCTAACTCAGTAATGTCTACACTGACTGGCAGTGGCTCTCCAGGGTTTCAGATGGGGGACGTTCCCAGCCATACCTGCATGCCAGGCAGATGCTCTACCACTGAGGTATCATGGCTAGTAGTTAATTTTGCAAGGCCCTATTTCATCTCTTGAAGTGCCTTTGGTGTTCCCAGCCATCCCTATTTTCTTTACCACAAATATTTTTTTAGTGGTGGGGGAGCTGTTAGCAGTGGCAAGGTGGTGGGTTGGGAAGCGGGTTCCTTTAGGCCTTTCATCCCAGGGATGTCAACTGACACATTCACTCCGCTTCCATTGGGTTTGAATAGAACAGTGCTGCTTTGGTCGACGGTGGGCAGTATTCAGCTAAACAGTTGCGCTAGGCACAAGGATTAAGTGCTTGCGGAATCGGACTTTCCCCCTGTCCTCCTCCTTGAGTACGCTTCCAAATACCAGTTGCCGGAAACCACAGGAGGAGAGAGTGCTCTTTGCACTCAGGTCCTGCTTGTGGACATCCCACTGGGGCTTCTGGTTGGCCACTGTGAGAACAGGATGCTGGACTAGATGGGCCACTGGCCTGATCCAGCAGGACTCTTCTTATGTTCTTAACCTCATAACATTATCCCCAGACTGAGACAGATGTTGTGTTCCTACTTCTGCATAAACATGCAGAGGATTGCACTCTTAAGGCTACAATCCTAACCCTGGCCCCCCATTCAATAGGACTTACTCCTTAGTAGACGTGATTAAGACAGCGCTGTAAGGCTGCAATCCTAAGTTTGGGAGAGCAGCAGGGGAAAAACCAAAGGCAGTTGATCCGCTTTAGCCAATGCCAGCAAGGCAGAACCGTACACCTCCATCACTTCCCAGGGTTTTTTAAATAAGCAATTCCCCTTCCTTTGGGATTGATGGAAGTGAATGGAGTGACACCAACTCTTAATCTGGCAAAATTTCCCTCTGGTCTGGCTCTGGGGTGGTGGTGGATCCTTCAGATCCAGACTTCCGTTGGCCTGCCCCCAGCAACCCCATTCTTGACTTTACTGACGCCGAAGCTCCCGTTATCAAAGGAACCTAGGAAGCAGCCTCATACCAACTCAGACCACGCATAGGGTGGCCAGGCTCAGGGCCTGAGACTGATCCTGTATCTCTAGGAGAAGAGAAAGTCAGCCAAGTGCAGGTGTTCTTGCAACACTGTAATGGGAAAAACCACAAGGTGGAATCCTCCCTTCCCCCTGCACAACTTTTAAAGATACAGAAGACCTCTTGGTTGCCAGGCCTAGACTCCAAGAGGTCTTCTGTATCTTGTGCAGAGGGCAGGGAGAATTCCACCTTGTGGTTTTTCCCATTAAGGTGCTGCAAGAACACCTGCACTTACTTGGCTGACTTTCTCTTCTCCTAAAGATACAGGATCAGTCTCAGGCCTTGAACCTGGCAACCCTACTAACGCAGTATTGTCCGCACTAGCTGGCAGCAGCCAGGGTTCCAGGGTTTCAGGCAGGGAGCCTCTCCCAGCCCTAAGTGGAGATGCTGAGGATTGAACCTGGGGCCTCCTGCGGGCAAGGCAGATGCTCTCCCGCTGAGTTATAGCCATTACCCATTATTAGGGCAAAGGCTATGGAAGGGTCTGCAAGCCTCGGGGAAGGAGCATTTGGCAACAGGTCTCCCTCTCTTAGGTACAAGCGCTCTCTTGGTCCTTGGAGAGGGGGATCCTATGCATGCTAGGGCCCCCATGCCCTCCCAGGGATAGGACTGCAATTAATATGATGAATTGACTACGATTTCTTTAACTGGATCATGCCCAACTATTATGATTACTATTAGGCACTTTTCACTAATTATTGCAACAGCAGGTCAATAGCAGCTCCCAGGATATGAGAGGAGAAGGGATTCTCCCCATCCCTGCCCCGTCCTGCCAGGGGTGTTGTGCAAGTGGCACAACAATGAACTGAAATGCAGGGAATTAAATTATGAGAACGAGGGCTGTTTCAACCATACTGCCTGCCATTGGCAAATGCGCATGCCTAAATTAAATTGGTCAACCTATCCACCACATAACCATGTATGTGCTACCGGAGGTAACGAGCGGGGTACCGCAGGGCTCCTTCCTGGGTCCAGTGCTCTTCCACATTTTTATTAGTGGCTTGGATAAGGAGGTGCAGGGAATGCTTATCAAATTTGCCGATGATACAAAATTGGGGGGAGTAACTAATACATTGGAAGACAGAAACAAAATTCAAAGGGATCTTGATAGGTTGGAGCATTGGGCTGAAGATGACAGAATGATATTTAACAGGGATAAGTGCAAAATTCTACACCTAGGAAAAAGAAACCAAATGCACAGTTATAAGATGGGGGATACTTGGCTCAGCAATACGACGTGTAAGAAGGATCTTGGGATTGTTGTTGATCACAAGCTGAATATGAGCCAGCAGTGTGATGTGATTGGAAAAAAGGCAAATGCTATTCTAGGCTGCATTAACAGAAGTATAGTTTCCAAATCGTGTGAAGTATTGGTTCCCCTCTATTCGGCACTGGTTAGGCCTCCTTTTGAGTACTGCATCCATTTCTGGACACCACACTTTAAGATGGGTGCAGACAAACTAAAACAGGTTCAGAGGAGGGTAACAAGGATGATCAGGGGACTGGAAACAAAGCCCTATGAGGAGAGACTGAAAGAACTGGGCATGTTTAGCCCGGAGAAGAGAAGACTGAGGGGAGATATGATAGCTCTCTTCAAGTACTTGAAAGGTTGTCACATAGAGAAGGACTAGGATCTCTTCTTGACCATCCCAGAGTGCAGGACATGAAATAATGGGCTCAAGTTGCAGGAAGCCAGATGTTGGCGAAACATTAGGAAAACTTTTCTGTTACAGCAGTACAACAGAGCCAATGACCTAGGGAGGTGGTGGGCTCTCCAACACTGGAGGCAATCAAGAAGCAGCTGGGCAGCCACCTGTCAGGTATGCTTTAATTCAGATTCCTGCATTGAGCAGGGGGTTGGATTCAATGGCCTTGTAGGCCCCTTCCAACTCTATGATTCTATGAAATCAAATACCGACTGCTACAAACTGAAGCGAAACCCCCAAAGCTCTTTGTACCAGCACAACGAAATGATGGGAAAGTGACACGGCACCCCTCTGCTATATTTCGACAGAAAGAGAAAGCGAAGGTTGCAAACTAACTTCTACTCAGAGTAAACCCGCCAAAATTAATGGACCTAAGGTAGCCTTTAATTTGGATTCCTGCACTGAGCAGGGGGTTGGACTTGATGGCCTTATAGGCCCCTTCCAACTCTTCTATGATTCTATGTTCTCATTCAATTAATTTGTAGTGACTAGCTTAAAAACATGGAAATGGGTGTCCTTTTAATGGTCCATTCATGATGACTTGAGATCAGGATGCTGCCACTCCAATTTCAATATCGTTTGCACCTGTAAAAATTTTGGGGCAGTCACACCGCTTCGTCTTAGCATATCCCATTCCTCCCTGGGAAAACCCGTCACTTTTAATTCCTCGAACATACTTTTGCCCCTTTTTTGTTGTGCTAGAGCACTTCTGGACAGCAAGAACGTGGTAGCATTGGGAAAGCATAGCAGAACAAACTGAGGCAGAAAAAATCCACCACAAGTACACTATGACTGAGCCAAGAACATGTTGCAGAAGACTTGGGGGGTCCCAAGTCGGTCGGATTTCACTGATTTCCACCCCACCTCCCAGCAACTCCATCAGCAGTTGCCTGCCCAGAGTCCAGAGACAG
Organism: Rhineura floridana; assembly: GCF_030035675.1. Classification (NCBI taxonomy): domain Eukaryota; kingdom Metazoa; phylum Chordata; class Lepidosauria; order Squamata; family Rhineuridae; genus Rhineura; species Rhineura floridana. The sequence goes on from NC_084482.1 coordinate 210,038,756, forward strand.
CCGTGAAGTGTCTACCCCAGGATGAAAATGAACATGGGCATCTGGCTGGCCACTGTGAGAACAGGATGCTGGACTAGATGGGCCACTGGCCTGATCCAGCAGGCTCTTCTTATGTTCTTAATACAGTCAACCATTTCCCCCATAGTAATGTTGCTGTGATATGCCGGTGTGCAGAAAACCAGTCTCATGTAGCATCCATCCATGTAGCAAGGAACTGTTTCACCATTCTCCTGTGCCACTGCGCTTCTCTTCTCTTCTGGAAGACTAACACATAAGCTTACCGCCATGCAATTGTAGCCAGGAAGAAAGTGCTACGACATTGCTAAGTGTGCACTGCAGCAAACTACTAAGGGGGTCACCTGTATCCATGTTGAGAGTCAAGGCAATATGGGATTGAGCCTGAGCTTGTTATGAGGCTTTTCTGGGTGGAGGCTCCTCCTCCAGTGTAAGCATGTTTAGAGCTTCTCTTGTGTGGATCTTCTGGTGCCTGACAAGGACAGCACGATGAGAAAAGCTCTTCCCACAGGTTATGCACTGATGCGGCCTCTCCCCGGTGTGGACTTTCTGATGCCGGATGAGGACGGCGCGGTCACAGAAGCATTTCCCACACGTGGCACACTTGAAGGGTTTCTCCCCTGTGTGGATTCTCTGATGTACCATAAGGATCTGCCTCTGGCTGAAGCTTTTCCCGCATTCCGAGCAGGTGTACGGCCTCTCCCCTGTGTGGACCCGGTGATGCTTGACGAGCTGGGAGGATGTGTTGAAGGATTTGTCACAGTCCGGGCATTTGAAAGGCTTCTCCCCTGTATGGGAGCCCTCGTGGATCATGAGACTTGAGCTCCGACTGAAGCTCTCCCCACACTGCGAGCATTTGTATGGCTTCTCTCTCGTGTGGACCTTCTGGTGGTTAAGGAGCTGTGTTTTCCGGCTGAAACTTTTATCACACTCCAAGCAGTTAAATGGCTTCTCTCCTATGTGGATCCGGTAGTGCCTGGTAAGATCCGAGCTAACGGTGAAGCTCTTCCCGCACTGCGAGCAGGTATAGGGTCTCTCCCCTGTGTGGGTTCTCTCGTGGGCAACCAGGGTAGACTTCAAGCTGAAGCATTTCCCGCAATCTTTGCACATGAACGGCTTCTCCCCAGTATGGGTTCTTTGATGTGCAACAAGCACCGTAGTCCGACTGAAGCTTCTCCCGCACACACCGCACACCTTCTCCCCCCGGCTTCTGCGCCTCCTCTTGACGACGACGGTTTGGCTCCGTTCCCCACTTTCTCCCAAATAAGGAAAGAATACGTCCACTCTTGGCGCAAGGTAGTTCTTCCTCCCCCTTTCTGATCCGCCGTAGCTTGCGGAAGCTTTTCCACCCTCTTGGGTCCAAGGGAGGCTTCCCCAGGAGGTCCTGCAAATTTTTGCTGGCTCAGTATTTTCTAGCTGGGATTTCTCCTCTTTGCTCTCAGTCATCCATTCATCGCCTGCTAGAAATAGATTATTATTATTATTATTATTATTATTATTATTATTATTATTACCTATCCTTCACCCCAAGGTTCCAGGGTGGGTCACAACAAGTTGAAATACAACATTAACACCTGTTCTGGCCAGCTTGCACTGGTTCCCAATATGTTTCCGGGCTAGATTCAAAGTGTTGGTATTAACCTATAAAGCCTTATACGGTGCGGGACCACGATACCTTGCGGAACGCCTCTTCCGATATGAACCGGCCCGTGCACTACGTTCTGCTACGAAGGCCCTCCTCCGGGTTCCAACTCACAGGGAGGCCCGGAGGGTGATGACAAGATCTAGGGCCTTCTCAGTGGTGGCCCCCGAACTATGGAACAGTCTCCCCGAGGAAGTACGCCTGGCGCCGACTCTGCTCTCCTTCCGGCGCCAGGTCAAAACCTTCCTATTCTCTGAAGCATTTTAAGTTACACTGATTTACTTTTTAAAATGTTTATTGTATTGGATTGATGATTGTATTTTAGTATTATTTTGTTATTCATTGTATTTTTATGCTATTTTATGTTCACCGCCCAGAGAGCTATTGCTAGTCGGGCGGTATATAAATTTAATAAATAAATAAATAAATAAATTAAAAAAGTTTAAAATAAATTGCAATCAGAAGGATATGGTGGGTCCTAAAAATATACATCTCAGGTGTCAAAGGCCAGGGTAAAGAGGTGCATCTTCAGAATAAATACTGAGTTTGAATTATTTTAACTGTATGTATGAATGGTTTTAATACTGTAAATTGTTTAATTTGATTTTAATCTAGACTTTTGTATGTTTTTAATTATATGTGTACTTTTATCTGGAAGCCGCCGTGAGTTCCAGTTTTGGAAAAAGGGCGGGGAAAAATAATGATAATAAATAAATAATAAATAAAATAAAAAATAAAATAAATATGACAAAAACTAGATAGTGAAGGTGCCAGGCACGCCTCTGTGAGAAGGAAGTTCCACAAACTAGGGACTGCCACAGAAAATTTTATATACTACTTCATATTTATATACTGTTTCATATTTTTTAAAAAACTATGCGGTTTAGAACATCATACAAATATTGTACACACATACAAAGAACAAACAGTCCAATTTTAAAAATCCATATTTTGGAGCAGAACAGAAAGCAGATAAGATACCCTCTTAAACATCACTATAAACTAAAACTACGAACATGTGGGGACCACAAGAGCTACAGCAGATCTGGTGATGGCTGGTTGCCAGAGCCAATGACAGGCAGAGGCAACTAATTCTAAATTTGTCTCCATCCTCCTCCATCAGGCATCTGACTGCAAAGACCACCTCCTGGGCTCGTTGTTAAGTAAGAAGGCTGGCTGGTGGGGATTGGCTGGGAGCAGATTGAGGTTGTTGGGTTGTTTGCCTCAATGGACCAGTCTCAACTGAGCAGATCCAAAATACAGCAGAGGCAATTAGTCTCACCTACCAAATTTGCAAGCACGTATTTATAGGTACCAGCAGCATCCTCAGTTGTGCTGCCACTGCCCTCCTAAAAGGTGGCGGCGGGGAATTACACACTCCCCACTCCTGGATCTCCCTGCTTTCACCAGGGTACACCCACAATCATTCCTACCCCCTGAAAAATGATTAAACTCGAGAAATTATTCCAAAAATAGTTATTCCATAATTGGAGTGCCTTTTACCAGCTTCAGTTTATGAGACATCTACAACTGTTTCTGGCCCACGATAGACTGATGACTGTCACTCACGCGTTGGTAACCTCCAGGCTGGACTACCACAATGCACTCTATGTGGGGCTGCCCCTGAGATCGTTTGGAAGCTGCAGCTGCTGCAAAATGCAGAAGGTCAACTGCTCCCTGTGGCAGGATATCACCAACAAGTTATCCCGCTGCTGAAAGAATTGCACTGGCTGACAAATACCAGGCTACATTCAAGGTGCTGCTTTTGGTGTATAAAGCCCTATACAGCTTGGGACCAGGATACCTGAAAGATCATCTCACCCCTTATATGCCCAACTACCCTACTACACTCTGCAAGAAAGAGCCTTCTGCAAATACGTTTCATATGATGTCAGAATTAGGCCTTTAGCGTGACAGCACCTCCCGTTACATTTCAGACAGACACCGTCTCTCGCATCCATTTCCACAAGCCTTTTAACCTGAGATCTTTATGCCAGTCTGTATCAGTACTGGATTTCAATTTGTTTCTACATATGAAATGTTTTTAAGTATGTTTTACATTAAATTCTCCTGTATTGCCTTTATATGAAATTTCTGCCATCGTTTTTGATCGCTGATGTTTTTATTTCTGAAATCGCAGCAAGGTATTTTATGGAAAGCAGTCCACGAATGGAAAGGGAGAATTTATTTATTTATTTTCCAAGACAAATCATGGGACCAACTGACTTTTTGGGGAGCATGCCGGGAAGGGTTCTACATAAGCACATTGCCTTAAAGGGTTTTTGAAGAGTTTAGAGACAGAGGCACCACCAGGAGATCCCGCGAATGAGACCCTGATCAGTGCACGTCCCGTAACTTCCTGCAAAAAAGTCACTTTTTCTCCTGGAAATGTTCTGGATTATTTTTTGTCCCGCTTTTGTTGTCGTACAGTGCAAAAGCTCCCCTTCAGACAGCGATGATACTGTAACACTGGGGCTGTAACATTGCTATAACATTGGGGCGGCATCTCAGAACAACTAATGAAGCTGAATAATGCATGGATAGTCCAGTATAAATCCACCACTATTATTGCGTCAGTGACATGTTGCAGAAAAGACTTGCAAAAACCCACCAGTCTGGAGGGGCGCGTAGGCAAGCAAGAGGCATTATCACAGTTCAAGCACACATTCTGGCAAACCACTCAAAGAGGGCACAGAGAAGGTGGTGCCTGGGGAAAATCTCAGAGAGAGGCCAGGAGGGCTGTATTTGGCCCCCGGGCCTGCAGTTCCCCACCCCTTGCATGGTGAATCCCAAACACTCGTTCAAAACAGAAGCAGTCGCAAGAGAAAACCATTCAAGGAAAGAGGGCCATCAACACAAGTCAGCCTTACTCGGTGAGCTGGTGTCGCTGTCACCCTCCTGCTTGGCCACAGAGCAGAGCTGCTTCTCTTCAGGGACAGGCGGAGGTTGCTCAGCCGTGTGGAGGTTCAAATCCACCTCTTGCACCAGCGCTGAACCCTGAAATGACAGCACCAAAGATCCTCTTCAGGATAACAGAACAAAATGGGGAGGGGAGAGGAGATTCAGAGGGGCAAAAAAATGACCCTTTTCAGTGGTGGCCCTCACACTCCCGCCTGTGCAGCGACTCTCCCCATGGGAGATCGCCTGGTAGCAACGTTGTCAAGTCTCGGCCCTTTTGGCTAAGATCAAGTGTAGTGTGTCAAGTCTCAGGCCCCAGTGAAGTGTCTACATGGCTACTGACTTTCAGGAGGAAGTCAGAAGCGTTCCTATTTCCCTGGCATTTGATGGCTGAAGGGGACCAGTCCTGGCAACCGGGAAATCACTGGATGGAAGAATGTTTTTAACTGTTTTTAGAAAGCTGCTGTTCCATCGTTTTGTTATGTTTGCTGCCCTGGGCAAGATATAAATATAATAATCTGTCAGCAAAGATGGGCCACTTGACATCATTGCGGTGTCAGCATTGACAGGTGGGTGGCCCCACCCTCCTATCAAAAGTGGTCCAGATGGGATGGGGAATTTAAGGGTTCCAGCCTATTGTACTTGCTTTTTTTTTTAATGTGCTGGAATTTCAACTCTTCCCACCCAGCCCAAAACCCCCTGCATGTTTATTTCATTCCTCCTTCGTGGTCTCTTTACAATCTTTTCTTTCTCCTATTAACAGTTTCCCTCTCTTATCCCCTTCCTTTTTATTCCTATATTATTTATTTATCATCATCGGGCTGTGGAAGAGTTTCTCCTGAAGTTTCCCAAGGGATCAGAAGCCCCCTCCACAGTAAATCGAAGCAGGGCCTTCAGTGTGGCTGCCCCTATGCTGTGGAACAGTTTTCCTGTCAAGACACAACAGGAGCCTGCCGACTGTGCTTTCCGGAAACAATCGAAGACATTTTTGTTTTGACAAGCTTTTCCAGCAAGATGAATAGGTATCTGCCGTGGGTGTCTATTTGGTTTTTTAAAAACTCACTTGTTGTTATTTTCTGTGCTGGTTTCAACCGTCTTTTAGTTGTTTTTATTAAATTTTGTACAAGACACACGAGAAAGGTGATTACCAAACAACAACTTTTATCTCATGTTCTAGATTCCTTCGATACTCACCTAGTCCCTTTCCTCAGAAGAGACCTTGCTTCCATACTCCCCATTGCCGCCCCTTGAACCTCTCTGTCTCCCGGTCACATTTATTCAATATGCAAGGCATGACTAGAGGGTGGGACAGTCAAGTGAGGAGTGGGGGGTAGGCTGCAAGACTCAGGCCCATTGTTTTAGAAACAATGCCATTAGGCATCTGGTGGTTTTTTATTCATTCATTCATTCATTCATTCATTCAATTTAGATCCTGCCCTTCCTCTTGAGGGAGCCCAAGGTGACAAGCACATCAATAACAACAACAACAACAATAATAACATTCTGAAACTAGTTAAAAACATTATCTCATCCATTGATCTCAGGGTTGCCATTTCAGCCATCAAATGCTTGCTTACACAGGAATGTGTTTAAATTTCTCCAGAAAGTCAATAACGAGGGAGACAGACGCAGCTCACCAGGCAGCAAATTCCGCAAGCAAGGAACCACCACTGAAAAGGCCCTGTTACTGGTCAACACAAACTGGGCAGCCCCCAATGGTGGCACTACTAGTAAGGCCTCATCTGCTGATTGGTTGGTCACTATGAGAAGAGGATGCTGGATTAGAGGGGCCTTTGGCCTGATCCAGCAGGTCTCTTCTTATGCTCACCATACCACAGAGGTGATGTATGAGAACTTCATGGGATTCAGAACCCTCTCAAAGCATCACTGAGAATCACCCCCAAATTTGGTAGCAACCCCCACCCTCGCCTTCATGGGATTATCCCATGAAAAATAGTCTCACCTCCTGTTCCAATTTCCCAGACTCTCGTTGTCTCAGTAAAAAAGCTTCTGCAAGGGCCACCGCCTGGTCACAGGACTGAGGGCAACCAGCCTTGACCCAGCTCTGGAGCTCCGATGGCAAGATGGCCAGGAACTGCTCCAGGATCACCAACTCCAGGATCTGCTCCTTGGTGTGCCTCTCCGGCTTCAGCCACCGGTGGCAGAGGTACCAGAGGCGACTACAGGCCTCACGGGGCCCCTCGACCTCCTGATAGCGGAACTCCCTGAAGAGCGTCCGCTGCATGTCCATGGTGACAGAGTCATCTCCCAGGAGATCCTCCTTTGCTTTCCAGTAATCCTCCATCTTTCTGATATCTGTCTTAGTGGCTTCTTCTTGAGCTTCACCACTGAAAACCGGCAGCCCCCTGGATTTCTGGTAAGCATCTGCCACTCCTTGAAAGGAGGCCAGGATAGCTTTGGTATTTTCCCAAGGTGCACATCCTGATAACGGGGGGGTTCTCCATTCATAGTGAGGGAACCGCGTTCCTTTCAGGGCCTCAGATGACTCTAAATGCTTCAATGGCTTTCCAGCCAAGTCATCCATAACCAGCTCTGGGGCCTCCCTTTTCAGGAAATCCTTATTCTCCTCAGCCTTGACTTCGTGAGGGGCTCTTCCTGGTCTCTCTGCTGCCACTCCAAGCTCACGGTCTGCTTGACCTCCCTCTTCTAGCTGCTCCTTGGCCTCAACCTCCTGTTGCAACAGAGCTTGGAATTGGAGACCAACACTTGCCGTCTTCTCTTTGTCAGCTGCCATTTTGTATTTCAGCTTAACCTCAGCATGGGACGCCTTGGGAAAACATATTTAATTGAAAATGCCCCTCCCCAAGGGTGCAGCCTCTGACTATCTGCCCATGCATAGGCCAGGTCCATGAGATCCATGGAGCATTTTTTTGGTGGCCATGAAGAACAGGGATCTCTCAAGAAAACAAGATGTTTCACAAGAAGAGCTGTTGAAGAGGACTTACCCTGAGAAAGAGACAGACATTCAAAAAATATGGGAATGTAAGAGCTATTCAGTGCACATTTTAATCAGTCATGGCTTCCCCCAAAGAATCCTGGGAAGGGTGCTGAGAGTTGTTAAGTGACCCCCTATTTCCCCTCACAGAGCTACCATTGCCAGAGTTCTCTGGGAAGGACTGACTGTTAAACCACTCTGATGCATATAGTTTTGTGAGAGGAATAGGAGTCTCTCCTAACTACTCTCAGCACCCTTCACAAACTACACTTCCCAGGATTCTTTGGGGGGAATCCATGACCGACTGAAGAGGAATAATAGCGGAACAAATGTATGGTGTGAATGAAGCCACAGTCTAAGCTTCGTGTAAGCTTTGCACAAGCAAATCAAGATGGATGCTCAATAAAGACCGGCTATTGTCTAACCCAGCAGTTCTCCAACTTTTTCCCCCCATCTTGGCGGACTGTTTTTATGATTTTTCTGCCTGTTGTAGCAATCGCAATGCTACGTTATGTAAAATTATATTAAAATTATTACAATATAAAAGATGAAATCATTACAATGAGGGTACTACAAACACTGAATAGAAGAAATATAAAGTTGTTTGCGTTAGCAACACCATGGGAAGAGTGTTTGCAGCTACGCCACCCCCTGCCTTTGGTAACCTTGTCTAAGATGTTGCTGCAGGAGAGATTGTAAGTAACACCACAAATGATGAAATGATTCTTTGGGGAAACTGAGGCCTAGACCAGTAGCTCCCAAAGTTTTTTCTCCACGGACCGCTTTAAAGTAGCTGATTGTCTTGGTGGACAATTGAATGATTTTTCTGCCTATTGTAGCAATTATCATGCCTTGTGCTAGACACTGTATGAATTTTTTTGCTGCTTTTATTTCTTACACGGTATTAGTTTGTGAATTCAAATTGCAGCGCAATAAAATGCAACATAAGAAAGACAAGTAGCAATAAAAATACAATTAAAAATCAGTATGAATATTTTGATGCGGACACGCCACAGACCAGCTGAATGAAGCTTGCGGACCACTGGTGGCCTACGGACCACAGTTTGGGAATCCCAGTCTAGCTGCTGCGCAAGCTTTGTGAAAGCAAATCAGGATGGATGCTCAATCAAAACAGGTCTGGAAAGGCCCATAGTGGAGAGCATGTATAATAGAGAAGAGGCTTTCTGTCTGTCTCATAAATGCAGGACACACCATTATTTATTTATTTATGACATTTATACCCCACCTTTCTTTCCATGATAGAAACCCAAGGCGGCTGACATATGGTTCCCAGGCGGTCTCCCATCCAAGCACTGACCTCAGCAGGGAGCTGCCCTTATGTGCCTTCAGACCATAGCTGATTTGGACCTCTCGTGCAACAGACCCACTTCCCAAAAGATCAGACTTTTTGCAATAAGGAAAGGGACGGGGAAATGCACACCGGAAAGTGTGCGATGACATTTGCTTTGACATAACGTCACCTAATCTCCCCGCAAACAAATCAGGGCAAATGCTCATTAAATAGCAAATGTGGGCTAATTTCCGTGCAGGCACCTTTGGACGAATGCACAACAAACAGGGACATGGGAAGCTGCCTTATACTGAGTCAGACCATTGGTCCATCTAGCTCAGTACTGTCTGCGCTGACTGGCAGCAGCTCTCCAGAGTTTCAGACAGGGAGACACTCCCAAGCCCTACCCGGAGATGCTGTGGGATGAACCTGGGACCTTCTGCATGCAAGGCAGATGCCCCGCCACTGAGCTAGGGCCCTTTGCAACAGGTCATCTTGGTCATTAAGGGGCATGCTAACCCAGCAGAGGGCAGCTTGTATAGCACAGTGGGGAGGACAGCCTGGCTGGGAGTCCAGAGTCTGTGAGTTCAAATCCCCGCTCGTGTCTCCTGGGCATCAAGGGCCAGCTAAAGATCACCCCACAGGGAGTGGCTCAGGGGTTACATACCCTGCCACCTGTGCAGCTGTGGGCAGGCTGCATAGTCCCAAGGAGCCCAGTTGCCCCCAGCTGGCAGTTGCAGACAAGGAAGGGGCTGGCTTGTGTAGCTGTGGCAAGCTGAGCAGGCCCTAGCCAGCTGGGGAGGACTAGCCTCAGAGGGAGGCAATGGTAACCCCCTCTGAATACCCCTTACCATGAAAACCCTATTCATAGGGTAGCCATAAATCGGGATCGACTTGAAGGCAGGCCATTTCCATTTTAACCCTGCAGACACAACCTTTATAAATGCTATTGGCCAGTCTAACCGGAAAAAGGTTGAGTCTATATTTTCCCCCCAGTTAGCGGTACCTATGCTCCCTGAACGGGGCAATGAACTCAAGGTCTTCCTGCACGCAAAATCCTATTTTTCCCAGACCCGCGGCCCTGGAGCGCTTCAAGATGCCTCTTCTGTTCTGCGGTGTTATGTGAAAGAAAGAAAAAAGAAAGGCTGCCTTGCCTTGGGCCACACGGACCGGGCTCCCTGCAGTCCCCTCCCCCCAAAACGTGCACATCAGGATCAGGCTTGTACCTGTGCAATAAGATGGCATCGCTCCCTTACTCAGTTTTTCAAAGCCAACCAAAAAAAAAACGGGGGGAAAAGGAAGAAGAAATGTTCATTGGCAAGTATCAGTGCAAGAGGCCAATCTCCACTCAGTCTTCCAGCAGGGCTCCTTTGCGTCCACTCTGGGAATAGAAGCTCTCTTGTCCGTTTAACCCTTCAGAGGACCTCTTCATTCAATTAATAAATAAAAGAACAAAGGAAAGGAAAGAGACAGGCGGATCGAGACTGGCTAACTGAAGGCTGTCAGCTGCTGCCGTCCGTTTCAGTTGTTGACTTCCCTTGGCAGGGCGCCTGGAGCCTTCAACAGCTGCTTTTTTGGAGAGGCAGAAATTTAACGGGTGCAGCTCTCGCTCTCCCGCACCTCCTCGGCCCCAACCTCAGGTGGAGAGGTGCCTGGGATGGATGCAATGACAAATGCGGGGGGGGGTTGTTCTCCCAGGGGAGGGGAGAAGAGAGGGAACGGAAAGGCAAGCCTTGCCAATTGCAATACGCATAGCAGCAGAATGGGCATGCACGCGGTGGGGGAGTGGTGCGCGACGTAAGCACAGATGGGTTGCCAACTTTTTTCTCCTGGCAGGGCTCTTGTGCCTTGTGTCGCGGGAGAGGATGAAAAGCAGGAATGGAACAGCGAGAGCTGAAAGAAGGGGCTTGCGTTTTTTAAATTGATTGACCCACTTCTCTCCCCCTCCTTTCCTGTCCCTTCTTAATACGTCTTGACTTTATTCTCAGACTGTAACGCTGCAAACAAGGCCCGTGTTGTTTTTAACTCATTCCCACAAGAGGCGGTGATGGCCACCAACTTGGATGGCTTTAATAGAGGATTAGGCAAACACAGGGAGGATAAGACTATCTGTGGCTCCTAGCCATGATGGCTTTGCTCTGCCACCATAGTCTAAAAAACAGTTGCCGCAAGCCGCAACAGTGCTCTTTACACTCAGGTCCTGCTTGCGGGTCTTCCCCCTGGGGCATCTGGTTGGCCATAGAATCATAGAATAGTAGAGTTGGAAGGCGCCTATAAGGCCATCGAGTCCAACCCCGTGAGAACAGGATGCTGGACTAGATGGGCCACTGGCCTGATCCAGAAGGTCTCTTATGTTCTTACCACTATGGATATATACGTGCGTATGTGGCCTTCCACCCATTCAGCCTTCCTCACAAACATAGCCACCCACTCTCACCCAGCCTTCCGCCCTTCCCATGCATGCAGCCTTCCACTGTCTCTCTCTCACACACATACAGCCTTCCATCCGCTGACACTCTTTCTCTCACACACACACCCCTCTCTCCATTAGGAGCTGAGGATACCATGCTATGCACCTGATGGAGTAAACTGTAGTCTAGAGATGTGAAGGCCCAGAAAAATTCAGGAAAAAAGAGTTTTTTCCTGTTTTTTTCCAAAGCCTTGTTTATTTTCTGAAAAATTGGAAAAATTGAAAAAAATGAAGAAAATATGGATTATTGAATGTTTTATTTTAGCATGACGAATAAAATGTTTCACTGAATCTTGGCCCCGCCACCCCTTTTTCTCAGTTCTTTTTATGGGAATGGATGCTTTATGTCTGCTTGACACTGGAGGACTAGCGGAGACAAATAATTTTCTTTGTTATTAATGTTGATGGTTTCTACTGTTTTTTTAAATTGTTTTTTGCCTGCTCATAAACGTAAGAGGTTCCTTACAGTTCAGGATCTGGTAGATCCATTTGTTACAAAAAAAAGTAAAAATTTTAAGAAGTAAATTCCATTTGTAATAATTGTTTGAATAAAATGTACTTTTAATATACCAAATGTGATAATTTTATGCCAAACTAACTTGTACATAATTACATTTGATGTTCCTGAAGTAACAAAGTGACTTTCAATTGTGCTAATATTGCATTTTCCCAATTTTCCCAATTTCTTTTCTGAAAAACACCCGGGGGAAAGTTTTTTTCCATGTCTTCAAAATTTCCAGAAATTTTACATCTCTGTTCTAGTCCATGTAAGCTTATGCCATAATAACTTTGTTAGCCTTTCAGATGCCACAAGTCACTTTGCTGAGTATCCTCAAGACGAGAAAGGTGTCAGTACACAGACGGAAACCTATGGGTGAATTTACTCCTTCAGCACTTCAAAATTAGGCCCAGGCAACCTCCCGAGCAGGATCGTAAGGGATGCTCATCCCCTCAGCTTCACTGAATGAAAAGGAGCCACAGGAAACCTCTCACAGACAGGCCCAATTATTAGGCACTTCTTAATTTTTTTTAATTAGTTTCTATCATATACTATATCCTCTTATTGTTACAAGCAGGAGAGGACAGGATGTCATCATTCTCCAGAGTCAGAAATGAAAAGCAGGATTTCACCCCAAAGAAGCAATGAAATGTCAAATTTAATGAAGAACACAAATGATACCCCCCCCAAAAAAACCCAACTACCTACTACTAGCCAATGCACATGCACAAACCCAACGGACTCCACCCCCTTCCATTAACTACCTAGAAACATCATTTGTTCATTCATTCTAGTGCATCGCTTAAAGAGGCTAATCCCGAGAGACGGTTGGCTTCACTGGCATGCCACAAACGCGCCAGCTCTTCCATCGCCAGGCCAAGACCTTTTATAATGAAGGGGTTTGCACACAGCCATTTGCCCCAGGGGTGGAGAGCCTGTGGCCCCCCAGATGTCGTTGGACTCCATTATCCTTGACCACTGGCCATATTGGCTGCCGGGACTGATGTGAGTGGTAGCCCAGCAGCCCTCCCTAACTTGTTGCCCATCGGAGGATGCTGGACTACAACTCCCAGCCAACGCGGTAGCCAGAAACAACTGGAGGGCAAAAGGGTGGGGGTGGGAAGGCTGGTTTAGAGGCACATTCACTTTCCGCCAACATGGCGACCTCCACAACTCCCAGCATGGCCAATAGTCAGGGACGATGGGAGCCATCCCTGACCATTGGCCATACTGGCTAACAGGTCTGATGGGAGCTGGAGTCCAGCAACAGCTGGAGGGCCACAGGTTCCCCATCCAGGCCCAGAGCCAGCCTAACAGTTCGAGGGGGGGCACCAAAAAAATAGGGGGCCTGGAAAGATTATGCAATAAAGTTATTTGTTATGAAAAAAATTAGGGGGACAGAAAAGTTTTAGGGGGATGGACCCCCCTAGACACTCCCCCTGGCTACGGGCCTGTCCCATCCCTGATTTTACCCCACTGACCAGGGCCGGTTCTAAAGGGCGGCCAGGCTGGGCACTGGCCCGAGGGCCCTGGAGCTACAGGAGCCCCTGAGGGGCCCTCCGCAATCCGTGCCCCCCCCACACCCAACTTACCTGTCAGTCGGCTTTTTAGCATTGCCCTTAATGAAGATGGCGGCTGCAGCTTCCCTAAGGTACTGAAGCCGCTACCACCATCTTAGTTGATAGCAGAGATGTGCGTGCGTAGCATGCCCGTGTGCCATCAACAAAGATGGCGGTGGAGGCTTCATTCCCCTTAGGGAAACCGTGGCCGCCATCTTCATTAAGGGCAATGGTACACGCGGTTGCACACACACACACACCAACCAGGGGGCCAGGGCAAGCTGATGCCCAAGGGCCCCCGCATGCCTGGAGCCGGCCCTGCCACTGACACTTATGGTGGCGTACAGGTATGCTGGGGATCAGTCTATAGGGTGTGAAGAACATTTTTGCCACTCCCCTACTCAGAGGTGAGAGTGGGAGACCATCCCTTGGTATGTCTGTAGCTCCACGGGGGAGCTTCCCATCTGGTTACAGGCAGTAGATTATCATGGGAGGGGTAATGAAGCCTCTTCCAATCTAGTGCCCTCCCAACTCCCATCACCACTGACCACTGGCGTCATAGGCGTTGGGTACTCCAAAACGTCTGAAGGGCATCAGGCTGGGTTATAGGCATACACTGCAGTGGGCTACTGTGGGGTAAATCCAGGACAGGGAAGCTGTGGCCTTTCAGATGTAATGGAAAAACCACGGTTTCCCAATTTATGGGGAAAAGTCTGCATCAGCCTTAAGATCACAGGCTCTTCCCACTCCCTTCCCCTGTTATGTTCAGAGCCAAGAGGAGATCAGAGACATCCACTTCTGCTTTTGAACAGGAGCACAGATCCCCATTATGTCCAAACTTGGGGAAACTGTGGTTTGCTCGAGATGGGGAAACCATGGCCCTCCAGATGCTGCTTGCCTGCAACTCCCAACAGCCCTGACCACTGAATGTGCTGGCTGGGGCTGACAGGAGTTAGCAGTCCAGCAACATCTGGAGGGTCACAGCTTCCCTACCACTGGAGTAAATGGTTGCCTATATAACCACCCCACCACCACCCCGGAGTGAAGGCATTCGGTGATGCTCCCAAGTTTTTACAAGGCTTCCTCGGGCGGTGGTGGCAGCTGCTGCTGCTGCTGCTGCTGCTGCTCCTCCTCCAGTCTCTGCATGTTCAGAGCTTCTCGCATGTGGATCTTCTGATGCTTCACCAGGACCGTACGGTGAGTGAACCTTTTCCCGCAGGTTGTGCACTGGTGTGGCCTCTCCCCCGTGTGGACTTTCTGGTGCCGGATGTGGACAGCTCGGTCAGAGAAACACTTCCCGCATGTGGCACACTTGAAGGGCTTCTCACCCGTGTGGGTCCTCTGGTGCACCATGAGGATCTGCCACTGGCTGAAGCTTTTCCCGCACTCCGAGCAAGTGTACGGCCTCTCCCCCGTGTGGACCCGGTGATGCTTGACGAGCTGGGAGGAAGTGTTGAAGGATTTCTCACAGTCCGGGCACTTAAAGGGCTTCTCCCCTGTGTGGGAGCCCTCATGTTTCCTGAGGCTCGAGCTCCGACTGAACCCCTCTCCGCACTGCGAGCATTTGAAGGGCTTCTCCTTCACATGGACCTTCTGGTGGTTGAGAAGCTGCGATTTCTGAGTGAAGGTCTTGTTGCACTCCAAGCAGCTGAACAGTTCCTTTTCGATATGGACTCGGTAATGCCTGGTGAGGACCGAGCTGACAGTAAAGCTCTTCCCACACTGATCACATGTGTAGGGCCTCTCCCCTGTGTGGGTCCTTTCATGCGCAACCAGGGTGGATTTAAAGCTAAAGCATTTCCCACAGTTCTGGCACATGAACGGCTTCTCACCTGTGTGGGTTCTCTGATGTGCAGCAAGGACGGTGCTCCGACTGAAGGTCTTCCCGCACACTCCGCATGTCTTCTTCCCTCTGCTTCTACGCCTCCTCTTGACGACGACAGTTTGGCTTTGGTCTCCATCCTCGCCAGCACGAGGAACAATCTCAACCACTCTCTGCTCTTGGCAGTTCTCCTTCCTCTTCTCTGGTCCATCATTACTCAAAGAAGCTTCTCTGTCCTCTTGTGACCAAGGGAGCCTCTCCCAGGGCTCACAAAGCTTTGCTGGCTCAGGATCTTCCAGCTGAGGGTCTTCCTGCCTGGTCTCAATCACCCACTCATCACCTGCTGGGAGAGAGTAGAATCTGAGAAGCTACACAAGAACATAGAGTAGAGCCCTGCCTGAACAGAGCAAAGGTCCATCTAATCCAGCGTCTGGCTTACTGCAGCCCCTAGCCAGATTTTACATACTTAAGATATTTTGAGGCTACTTTTCCAAACAGTGTCTGTCCGACGCAGGTTCGAACAGTAAGGGTTGCATCCAATAATGGTACGCAACATGCCCCATCAGCGCAACAGAACATCCCCCCTCTCCTTCCTCTGTGTGCACCCTAAATCTGTTCTAGGAGTTCCTCCCACCCTTCAGAGAAGATCTGGGGAGGCCGCGGGGCATGTGTGGGAGGAAGAGTCGTTTTAGTAGCTAAGTTGAAGCTGAAATTGTGTTTTCTACCTTTGCCATATTGACTAGTTGTGTAATAGGATTGTTATAATATGTTATGTTATATTCATAGTGTTGGTATGGCTTTTGTGCTGCTGCTACATCTGCCATTTGTTATTTTCTCTACTGTTGTATTATTTCGCTTGAAATTGTTCTTGCAGTTGTTTGACTTGCTGTAAGCTATTTCATACGCAGCGCGTTTTTGTTTTCCTTTATGTACGTCGCTTTGAGTCCCATTTTTGGAAAAAAGCAACTAATAAATGCTATTAATAATAATAATAATAATAAAATCCCACTGCACAAGCGGAAGTCCTTGCTTTGCTCGGATACCGCCCTAAAAGCTTAACAAAGCGTCCACAGTAAAAAAATTAACAAAATGTCAACAATGCAAATAAATCATCAACATCGTGATGCTGCTGCTGCTTTCATGCTATTTTTGACTGCAGTTGCTTTTAAACACCAGCCATAACACCGACGGTGGCTTGCTTCTATTGCTGTTTGGTAGGCCACCTTGACCTATTCGAGGAACAACGGGGATACAAGTATCAAAAACAAATAGATAAATTGTCATAAGCATTGGGGGGGGGGGGAAGGGATCCTGGCTCAAGCAATCACTTTCCAAGGGAGGCAAGCTTTAGGACAGGGATGGGGAACCTCAGGCCTGAGGCTTGAATGAGGCCCTCTAGACATTTCTATCTGGCCCTCTGGGCTCTTCCCAGGCCATGCCCCCTCACCGGTCCTGCTCTCCCCGCTCTTTAAGAGTGGTTTTGCCTGGCTAGAACGTGCCCTTGAGCTGCGACAATGCCTCTCCTTGCCTGGATGGGGAACTGAGAAGAGCGTATTGTAGAAGGCTCAGGCTTTTTGCATGGCTGGAACGCAGCCTCCTGTACAAGGGGAAGAGCCGCATTCAGGGCTCCACCCACTTTTGCCTCTGGCCCCTCCCATGTTTGCACTGGAGCAGAATGCTGGCAGAAGCTGAACGTTAACAGGATCCCTGTCCAAGGAGCACGCTTTACCCTGGATACAGTCACGCTGAGACTCTGTTCTTAAGAAAACAATAAAGCTGACATTTATTTGTGGAATGCACTCCCCGACGAGGTCCGCCTGAGCCTTTGTTGACATCTTTTTGGTGCCAGGTAAAGACTTATCCCCTCACCCCCGGCTCTGTTATTAGGGCACTGCCCAAACCTCCTATGGCCCCATGGGGGTAGTGGTTGTTGTCATGGTATGATATATTTATATGTGTTTTTAATAATGTTGTACGTAGTTTGGAGACCTTTGGGTAACAAGTAACCAACAAATGTTATTATTATTATTATTATTGGAATTACATACTGGACAAGAAAGATCCTAGGTCTAGCTAGGCAAAGCTGGAGACACAGATAGCCAGGCTTGGTCTTGGCTCTCTACAGGGCAGAGAGACAAAAGGAAAAGATGTCTCCCCTCCCAAAGTGGGACAACAAATGAGGGAGGACTCGGGAAATGAGGTCCGTGACCCCTAAGCGTCTCAGCCTAGCATCCCTGAAGGAAGGTCAGCACAGGTTAGGTCAGAAAGACAGTCTAGGAAGCACGGAGGTTCCTCTCTCTCTCTCTCTCTCTCTCCCCTTCCCCGTGCAAACCCACCAGCCTCTCAGTACAAGCTGAGTTACACCCCAGCATCTCCAACAGCCCACTACTGGCATGTGACTCCCCTCCCCCAGAAGGCTCCCCTAAAGGAAATTTGGCCTGCAGGAAGAAGGAAATGTCCCCCACCCCCTGCTTTAAGTTCATCTGCGTCTCCCTCTGGGGTGCTCCTGCAACTCCTTTTGAGCAGATACAACAACGGGCACCCATTTCTTGCAGGTTCTGGAGACTGCATACTGAATCTGAAAACTATCAGGCACTGGGGAAGGAGCTAGAGACAAAGCCCTTTCCCGCCCCCACCTCCAAAAAAAGAAAGGAAAGAGTGAAGGAAAAAGAAGAGGAGGGAACCCTTACCCTCCGAATCAGTGTTGCCGTCACCCTCCTGCTTGGCCTTGGCGCAAAGCGGCTTCTCTTCAGCGCCTGCTGGAGGTGGCTCAGCCGTGGGGAAATTCAAACCCACCGCCTGGATCAACGGTGGCCCCTGAAATAGCAGCAAAAGGGTGCATTCACGACTGAGGAAGCGGAGCAGGAAGGAGGGATGCCAAGTATGCCTCTGAGAACTGGCTGCTGGGAATCACAAGCGGGGAAGAGTGTTGCTGTTGCACTCCAGTCCTGCTCGTGGGCTTCCCGGGGCTACGTCTGGTTGGCCGCCACTGTGAGAACAGGATGCTGGACTCTAGAGCACTGTTCTTCAACCGTGGGTCCCCAGATGTTGTTGTACTACAGCTCCCATCATCCTTGGCTGTTGGCTAAGCTGGATAGGGTTGATGGGTGTTGTAATAAAACAACATCTGGGGACCCAAGGGTCGAAGAACAGTGCTTTAGATGGGCCTCTGATCCAGCACCAAAGCTCTTCCTTACGTTCTTATGAATCCCAACCCAAAGATATGGGCGGTATGGTCAGGGCCGGCACCAGACATGCCGGGGCCCTTGGGCACCTGCTTGCACCGGCACGCTTGTGCGCCTACCTGTCTCTCGCAGGAAGAGAGCTTCTTCCGCCCACCTGTTTGCTGGCTCCGTCTCTCCTGTCTTTTGTGGCTGCGTGGGCTGCTACGCACACGCATCACTACCATCAACCAAGATGGCGGTGGAGGCTTCAGCCCCTTAAGGAAACCTCGGCTGCCATCTTGGTTAATGGCAGTCCTGCGGACGCAGCCTCAAAACGCAGGAGAGACGGGTAGGTGGAGCCAGCGAACGAACGGGTGGGCGGAAGAAGCTCCCTCCCTGTGATCCGCGGCAACTACTTTCCCACAGATCACAAAAAAGGAGCGCTACTCCTCCCCCACCCAATTGAGAGGCCCCTCAGGGGCCTCTTTGGTTCTAGGGGCCCTCGGCCAGGGCCTGACCTGGCCGTCCTTTGGAACCGGCCCTGGGTATGGTACTTTGAATGAGAGGCAGAGGTGTCAATGAATTTAACGCTGTTGGTGCTTCTTCACACGTAACATATGACGTTCGCTCCCACATGCAGTACTGGTGGCCACCAACTTGGATGCATTTAAAAGAGGATTAGACAAATTCATGGAGGGTAAAGACTGTCAGCAGCTACTAACCATGATAGCCATGCTCTGTGCCTCCACTGTTGGAAGCATTATGACTCCACATGCCAGTTGCTGGGAATCACAGGTGAGCAGAGCGGGTCCTTGGGTTTGCATCCTGCTTGTGGCCTTTCCTTTGGGGCATCAGTTGGCCACTGTGAAAACAGGATGCTGGACTTGAACGAGCCACTTGCCTGATCCAGCACGGCTGTTCTTACATTTTCTTCTTCTTGATTTTGGTGGTCACCCCTTCCCCCTGCTCCTTCTTACACAGAATGCAACCACTGGTTCATGCAGCCCAGTGTTGCCTGCTCTGACTGGCAGCTGCTCTTGGGCAATGCTGCTGTCCAAGATCTGTTTTAAGTGGAGACGACAGATCAAACCTGGGACTTCCTGCCGGTACCGTATCACTCAGCTGTTAAATGTATTTTGCTTGCAAGGATTTGATATTCCACTCTCAGATGAAGCTGCCTTGTATCTAGTCCACGTAGTTCAATATTGCCTACACTGACTGGCAGCAGCTCTACAGGGTTCCACGCATGGGACATTCCCAACCCTACTTGGAGATGCAGGGGATTGAACCTGGGACCTTCTGGATCCAAAGCAGGCGCTCTACCACCAAGCTAGGACTCTTCCCCTAAGCAGTTTACAATTCACACAACACTGCAGCAACAATCGATAAAATAACGAAGATTAAGGCCACTGCCTCATGAGAACGCTCTCACCTCCCGCTCCAGACATCTATTCCCTCGCCGCCGCGGTGCGAAGTCTTCTGCCAGGGCCACCGCCTGGTCACAGGACTGAGGGCAACCAGCCTTGACCCAGCTCTGGAGCTCTGATGGCAAGATGGCCAGGAACTGCTCCAGGATCACCAACTCCAGGATCTGCTCCTTGGTGTGCCTCTCCGGCTTCAGCCACCGGTGGCAGAGGTACCAGAGGCGACTACAGGCCTCACGGGGCCCCTCGACCTCCTGATAGCGGAACTCCCTGAAGAGCGTCCGCTGCACGTCCATGGTGACGGAGTCATCTCTAAGGAGCTCCTCCCTCGCCTTCTTGTCGTCCACCATCTTTGGGGATTCGCTCCTCCTGCAGTCCCCGTGGCTTTCTCTGCTGAGATCCGCCAGGCCTTTGAACCGCCGGTAAGCTTCAGCCGCTCCTTCCAAGGAGGCCAGGCAAGCCTTTGAGTTCTCCCACGGCTCAGATTCCAGTGGCTCTGGGCTCCCCCACCCCGCGTTACGCGACTGCATGGTCTTCAAGGCTGCCCGCGGGTCTAAATATTTCAACCGCCTCTCGCCTGGTTCGCTCGTCGCTTTCACAGAAGCTTCCTTCTTCACGGGACCCTCATCATTCTTGGCCTTGAGTTCAGGAGATGTCCTACCGGCTCCCTCCGATGCCCCACCAGGTTCGGACTCTGCACGGCGCCGCTTCTCCTCTGGCAGCTGCCCCCTTCTGGGTGCTCCCTGGTCAGACAGAGCCTGGTCCTGAAAGCCCACGTTCTGACTTTCCCCCTTCTCTGGGACCATCTTGTGTCTCATGATGGCTTCGTCTCAGCACCCACTCCGCACACGCTCTCACCCGTAAAAAGCTTGGATTTGACTGGGAATGCCAGAACATAAAGACAAAACGAGAACAAAACCACACACGGACGGACTTGGCTCGAATTATCTACCCATCCTCAGGCTGGTCCAACAAGAGCCACCAGGCATTTTTCAGTCGTACTGGTGGAGTGCAGCAGCCCGTCGGCAGCCAAGTTGTTTCGCCAGAGAGCTGATGAGAAGGGTTTTTCCTAGGAGGTAAACAAAAGAAGATGCACACAGACGAGAATAGACAGAAATGAAAATTCAGCTCTGGCGTCAACTGTTGAAAAGACACATAGGGCGCTTTTTAGGTCCTTAAATTAGGAACATAGGAAGCTGCCTTATACTGAGCCAGACCCACTGACCCATTTAGCTCAGTACTGCCTACACAGACTGGCAACAGCTCTTTGGGGTTTCAGACAGGGTTTTCTCCCAGCCCTGCCATGAGAAATTGGGGGCTGAACTTGGGACCTTCCGCATGCAAGGCAGACGCTCTACTACTCTTCCCCAAGATGTTGGATCTCCTCCCCACAGAGTGCATCCGGCACTAAGTTTTCATTGGGTGCTGAAGAAGTACCTTCTGAATGTTAACTGGAGCGCGGCACAGGGAGCATATCACCCTAGTGCTTTCTCAACTCCACTGGCTCCCAATTTGTTTCCGAGCCCAATTCAAAGTGCTGCTTTAGACCTTTAAAGCCCTAAACGGCCTTGGACCAGTGTACTTAAGGGACCGCTTACGTCCATATGTTCCTACCCTGGATTTAAGGTCATCTGCCTCTGGTCTCCTTTGCGTGCCTGGAATGGAAGAAGTTAGATTCTCCCAGGCACGTGGGAGAGAGCCTTTTCAGTTGTGGCTCCCAGACTTTGGAATTCCCTGCCCCAAGCAGCCCGCTTTGCTCCCTCCCGATGGTCTTCCGGAAACTTGTAAAAATTGTTTTGTTCCGGAGAGCCTTTGGTTGGGACTGATGGGTCAGCCTGACACTGTTTAAAGTCTTTTTATCTTTTATTTTTATCTTTTAAGTTCTTTTATTCTCACTCTTTTATATGTGTATATGCATGTATGTGTGTATGTATATGCATAATGCGTTTAATGTATTTTAATAGTATTTTATGCATTTTAATTTACATTTTAATTTGACTTTTTATTGTGAATTTTATTATATATGTGTGCTATTTTATTGTAGCCGCCCTGAGTGCCCTATTGTAGGGTAGAAAGGCAGGATAGAAATATTTTAAATAAATAAATATAAATTACCTCTTTACCCAGACCTTTGACTCTTGAGATGTATATTTTTAGGCTGCACCCTATTCTTGTGCTTGTAGCTGTTGTTAACGTTGTATTTTAAATTGTTGCAACCCACATTGGGACCTTTGGGGAAAAGGTGGGTGATAAATCAAATTAATAATAATAAGCCTCCCCCCCACGTCACGACGGTCATTAGCCAAAACGACTAAACTTCCGGCTTCAGAAGCAGTTATCATTCCTCCTCTTCCTGATGTTCAGAGGTGAGTGCCAAGTTCCAATAGCCAAAATGGCACCGTCCCGTACAACAATGGTCTGATCTAGAAGGGCTCACCACCAATCTAGCCAATATAGATATAACCATGTAGATCTGCAGTATATCAATAAGAAATAGGCCAGCAAGCTTCCATGGTTAGACCAGCCCTTTCCCCAAATCTGATGCCCTGGAGACATTGAGGGACTGCAAACTGTGATCATCCCTGACCATTGACCATGCTGGCTGGGCCCAGTGGGAGAATCTGCACATTTTACCTAAATAGTAGTCAATTCAAGGGCTCAGTCAAAAAAAGAACAGCGTTCAAATGCTTATTCCCCTCTTTGTCTGTATTCTGTCCACATTTAAAGGCTGTTCTATAATTTACTGCCATTTAGACAAAATGTACAGGTTCTTTGTTTATCTGAAAAAGCAGGCTCCAGTCCATGAAAGTCGCAATTAATTGTTTAATCTTTAAAGTTCCACCACCACCATTATCTTCATTACAAAATGGTAACTTTAACAACTGACCTGAGCTTCCTTTTTCTTCTTCGCCCCAACCTCTTCTCCTTTTACGCTGTGTCTTTTTAGATTGCACGGCTACAGGCGGAGATTGTCTTAATACTAATTTTTGTGATCTGGCCTAGGAAGCTTTTTGGCTAAAGAGCAGGGTAAAAATACTATAAACAAACAAATGTATGCTGCTCCTTGGAAGAAGGACAAGACAGGAATAGTGCTGATAAGTAATTAACCAGCATGGGATCTGAACTCTGGTCCAAGTACAACATTCTGTCCCCTGAGACATTCTTCCTTTTATATCAGAACATAGGAAAATCCCTTATATTGAGACAGATCATTGGCCTATCTAGCTCAGTATTGTTTACACTGACTGACAGCAGCTCTCCAGGTTTTCAGACAGGACAAGACTTTTAAGCAGAGACCTTATCACAGTCTGCATCTGCATTGGAATTGCTTTTTAAGATGTTTTAAAAGCTGTTTTGTTTTAATATGTTTTAAAGTGTAAGTGTTTTTGTTTGTTGCCGTGGGCTCCTTCTGGGACGAAGGGCGGTATACAAATTTGATAAATAAACAAACAAGCAAACAAATAAATAAAATAATAACACCTGGAGATGCTGGGGATTGAATCTGGGACATTCTGCATGCAAAGCAAAACCTCTACCATTGAGCTTGAAAACTGAAAATTGGTACTAAAAATAAAACTGCTATCATAATGCCATTATATAAATCTATGGTGCAGCCACATTTGGAATATGGTGTACAGTTCTGGTCCACTCATCTTAAAAAAGATATTGTAGAGTTTGAAAAGGTTCAGAAAAGGACAACCAAAATGATCAAGGGAACGGAGCAACTCCCTTATGAAGAAAGGTTGCAGCTTTTGGGCTTTTTAGTTTAGAGAAAAGGCAAGTCAAAGGTGACATGACACAAGCGTATAAAAGTATGCATGGCATGGAGAAAGTGGATAGAGAAAAGTTTTGCTCCCTCTCTCATAACACCAGAACTTATGGACATCCAGTGAAGCTGAATGTTGGAAGGTTCAGAACAGAAAAAATAAAATACTTCACATAGTGCATAGTTAAAACCAGGGCTGTGGAGTCGGTACACCAAACCTTTGACTCCGACTCCTCTATTTTTCTACTGTCCGACTCCAACTCCACCCAGAATTGCTTCCGACTCCACAGCCCTGGAAAGGGCTGTAAATGTCTTTTTAAATTGGAAGCTCTCATAGGAGCATTTTTATCGCGGCCTGAATATGCGCTGATCTTGGCATCACAGCATTTGTCTTCATCTGGGTCCTGTGTCATACACTGACACACAAAATGTTTTCCATCTTGAGTTATGGTGAAATGCTCAACTACAGCTGACTTCATGGGAAGCTTCTTTGACAATATGAATTTATATTTTAAAAAATTTGTCAATCAAAATTTATTTTGAAGCTGGAGTCGGAACATTTCTCCGACTCCACCCAAAATTGCTTACGACTCCAACTCCACGACTCCGACTCCACAGCCCTGGTTAAAACTATGGAATTTGCTCCCACGAGAGACAGGAATGGCCACCAACTTGAATGGATTTAAAAGATGACTGGACAAGTTCATGGACAAAAAGGCTATCAGTGACCACTAGCCATCATGGTTATGCTCTGCCACCCTAATCAGAGGTAGTATGTTTCCAAATACCAGTTGCTGGAAACTATAGGAGAATGCTCTTTATACTCAAGTCCTGCTTGTGAGATTCCCATGGGCAACTAGTTGGCCACTGTGAGGACAGGATGCTGGACTAGATAGCCCATTGGCCTGAGGCAGCGGACTCCTTTTATTTTCTTATGAGATATGACTCTTCCCCACCTATTATTTCAACCCACAGTTCTGCATTTGACCCTATCACAAGACTCCTGGTCAACTGGCTAGTCAAATATTTTTTTTATTTGCATACCAGATTTCTATCCCAACTTTCCACTCCAACAAGAAAGGTCAAGGCAGTTTACCACATTTATAAATATACATTAGTACACTGAAATGACAACAACATAGCAAAAAGCTAACGGTCATATATATGTTTACTTGGCTCCACTGTTTCTAGTGGAGCTTTAGTAACTAAAAAAGAAAAAAAGACTATAACAGGGATGTTCTTCATTTGAACAAAAGTCAAAGAAAATAATTCCATACCCGCTTAACTTGAAGTGAGCCTAAAGGACTTATTTCTGAGAAGACAAGCATAAGAGTCGGCTGTTAAACATAGGTTTCAAATCTATGCCAATCACAAAAACACTTCAGTTCAACTGTTGATGAAATTACTCTTGTGACATAATTCATTAAAATATTTAAACATTTTCTAGAAACGTGTGAATAATTCTTCTTTCACTTTAATCCTGGAACGCACAAGGCTTCACTTGCAGTTAAAAAGCTTTTTTAAAAAAGGGAATTAAAATAGTTCCTGTTACTTGGTTTTTAAATCTCTCTCTCTTTTTTTTTTAAAGAAAAGCCTGCTTTTAATCAGTGTCCTGCAAACCCATCTTCCAAGCATCATGGAACACTGGGCAAATATTTGACCTGTCAAACTAAGGAACACAGGAACCTACCTTATGCTGGGTCAGACCATTGGTCCATCTAGCTCAGTACTGTCCGCACTGACTGGCAGTGGCTCTCCAGGGCATCGGACATTAAGTCTTTCCCAGCCCTACCTGCAGATGCTGCAGACTGAACCCGAGATCTTCTGCACGCAGAGCTGATGCTCTACCATGGAGCGACGGCCCTTCCCCAAAGCAGCCTGGGTGCCAACTCTATTTCCACTCCTCCATCTCATCCAGTGTTACCTCCTCTGACCAGCGGCAGACCCCTTGCCACCATAGATATTTTCACCGGTCCATAGCTCATTGGTAGAACATCCACCTTGCAAGCATCAGGTGCCAGGTTCAATCCCCGGGCAGCATCTCCAGGTAGGGCTGGGGGGTACCCCCTGCTTGAAATCCTGGATATACCAATGCTCTGACTTGGTAGATGGCAGTTTCCTGTGTTCCTATCATTATGGTTCTCCTCCACCACGCAGACACCCCCGTCTCCCTTCTGCCTTGTCAGGTGGATGAATGGAGTGACTCAAACGCAGCTTCCCATGCACCCTATCCCACTCCTGTCTTCCCATCACCTTTCCACTCCCGACACTGGGGAGTGGGGGCAAAGCATGGGCTCAGCCACTGAGCAATGGCCCCGCCTTTCTCCTCTGGCCCCCCATTCCCAAATGTCGCGCGCACAAACGCTCTGGGCTGCGCCAAACACGCTTTGCAGCCTCCCAAGTGCTGCAATGCAAGAGCGCATGGATGCAACAGGCGACTTTTTCCCCCCTTTACCTGGCTGTGAGCGCTGGAGTCACCGCAAGAGGCTGGCACCCAAGAGGGCCAAACTCCACAGGCTCCTCTCCTCCTCCACAAAAGGCAAGGAAGAGGAAATGATGGCTGGGCAGGCGCATAATCTCCTCTTCCAATGACTTTTCTCGTCCACTCTGGGAAGCGAGGCTCTGTCTGCTTAACCCTTCAGTGCACCACCACCACATCATCTTCTTTCTCGAAGAACAAAGGATGAGATGAAAGGGCGGGGGAGGAGGGGAGGAGAGAGAAAGCCAATAGCAGGCTGCTGTTGATGAAGACTGCAATCCTAACGCCATTTACCTGGGAGTCAGGCCCTTTGAGTTCAATAGGGCTTCATTCGGAGTAGACGTGGCTAGGCTTGCGCTACAAGGCTGCAACCCACATACCTTGGTGGTGCGGTAAGGCTGCAATCCACAGGGCTAGGATTGGGCTGTAAGGCTGCAATCCACATATCTTGGATTGTGCTTTAAGGCTGCAGTCCACATGGCTAAGATTGTGACGTACTTTCCCTGCAAATCATTTGAGGGGAGGGCCTGCCTCCATTCCCTATTTCTGTCCACTCCAGGCATTTGCCTGTACCATTCCTTTGGCTGTGGAGAAAGTGGCTAGAGAAAAAAAGTTGTTCTCCCTCTCTTAACACAAAGAACTCGCGGGCATCTAATGAAGCTGAATGTTGGCAGTTTTAAGACTTCACGCAGAGTGTGGTTAAACCGTGGAATTCACGCCAACAAAATGTAGCGATGGCCACCATCCTGATGGTTTTGAAACAGGATTAGACAAATTCATGGCGGATAAGACTGTCAATGGCTACTACTAGTCATGATGGCTATGTTCTGTCTCCACTGTCAGAGGCAGTACGCTTTTGAATACCAGTTGCTGGGTGTGAGACGCTGAACCCCATGATTTTTTATTGGCTTATGTTTGATTGTTCAAGGGAACATGGGTAGAACAGACTAAACGATTGCTTGCAAAAGAAACAACTGGATTTTGCTAAAGTGCTGCTTCTAGGCTTAAAAGAAAAAGTGAGAAAGGACCAGGAAGCCAACATAAACTAGAATGGCAACATCCTGGGATGGCGAGTGAAAAAACATGGGCTAAAACTATACATACTTAATGGCTAGATTAAGATGAATGCTAGGGTGAGGAAAGAGGAATGTAAGGAAACCACTTGCTGAGAATGGTTAGTAAATGCGTTATGGGTTTGAAGGGGTTAATGGGATGCCTGGGAGTATGAGTGATGTAATACTTAGAGCTTGGAAAAGTTACTTTTTTGAACTACAACTCCCATCAGCCCCAGCCAGCATGGCCACTGGATTGGGCTGATGGGAGTTGTAGTTCAAAAAAGTAACTTTTCCAAAGAGTTCTAAGGGAGGTTTGAAAAAAAGACAGTTGGTTTTGACAGTTGGGGTGAACCAAGTGTGGGGTGTCAGGGGGGATAATAATTTCTGGTGATGGGCGGGTGCCTGACAAAGCGGCAGCAATGGCAGCGGGAGCCAAAATAAAAGGGTTTTATTTCCTGGTCAGCTTTAGGCTACTGAATAAAAAGGAATTTTGTTTTGTCACAAGGTGGTGACATGTAAGGAGTGCACTGGTGAAACAACATATCAAACCCTCAGAGAATGTGAAGTGGAAACAGTGGGTGTGAAAGGAAAGAGGAAAATGGAGATCAAGCCAATGAAGAAGGAAAGCTTAATTGACAAATGTAGACAACTAAATCTTCCTTGTGAAGGAAAATCAGCAGATGAGTTAAAGCTGATACTTTTAGATTACTTCCGAGGTGAAGGTGCTGAGGGAACGCCAGATAGATCCACACCTATAGAAATGAATCCTTAGTATCTAGAGTTTCAGAGGGAGAAACTGAGGGCAGAAATGCAACAGAAAGAAGCAGAATTTAGACAAAGAGTTGGATGGAGAATTGGAATTTGAAAGACTCCAAGTGGAAAAGGAAAACTGCTGAGGGAAGGAGGGAGGAGGGTTGAGGAATCCAGACCTGTCAAGGTTTCTCCTAAGCATTTCAGTTCCTATGAAATCGGGGAGGATCCCCAGATTTTTTTTAGACACCTTTGAGAAAGCTGCTCAAATGTGGAATATGGATCCTAGGGAATATATGAGGTATATTCTGAATTTATTAAAAGGAGAACTGGCGGAAATATATAATAGTTTCTCAGTTGAAGAGGCAGGGGATTTTGATACCTTTAAGGCTGCTGTCTATCAAAGGTTTAGGTTTGGACCTGAATTCTTTAGAAAGAAATTCAGAAGTACCACAGTAACTTCGTTTGAATCATATGTGGAATTTGGTTTTAAGCTCACTATTTTAATAAATGCATTGGTTGTGCTAATGCCTGGGAGTACAAGTGATGTAAGGCTGCCAGGTGGGAGGGGGTGTGTGAGTGAGAGTTCTAAGGGAGATTTGAATAAAAAGACGGTTGGTTTTGTCCGTTGGGAGTTTTTTGTTGTTGGGATTTGGAGAGGAAGGAGGGAGGTTGTGTTGTGGGAGTGAGCTGGGTGGAAAAGGATGGATTACATATTAGTTAGACGAGGTAGGACAGGTAGGGAAGATAGGGACTATACATCAATATGGTGTTTGACATCTAGTATTTTAATAAAGTTATATTGTTCATGTAAATTCCTGCGCGTCTGGTGACGTGTGCTACCATATCAGGGTCCTATTCAGTTCCTGTACTTACATCTTATTGTGCCAACAGGGCATACCAGTGGTCAGGTGGAAAGGCTGAAGCTTGTGGTGCAGACAGAGTATCTGGCTGAGGCTGAGGCAAGCGTCCTGCTGGGTGGGGATTTCCTGAGCCAAGCATGGGGCGTCAGGAGGGATAATCCCTGGTGAAGGGCAAGTTCATGACAAGGAACCATTTAGTTTCAAGATAACTCATGTCTGGGAAAACTTTATGTAGGCACAAGAGCATGCAGAAGGTCCAATTCCAATCTATCTGAAATCCTGAAGCTGCTGCCAGTCAGTGTAGACAATACTGAGCTAGATAGACCCATGGTCTGACTCAGGATAAGGCAGCTTCCTATGTTCCAAAGAGAACCTATGCCTGGGATCTAAGTGTGAGTTTTGAGGTCAGGATATTTAGGGGACACCGTAGGGAGCATACTGCCCCAAAAGGCAGTGAAGTAGGGTCTCATGTAACCACAAGAGCAGGGGACATACAAAAATAGGGATGATCTCAGGAGGAGGTCCAGGTGGCACGTATATTTGAGCTGGAACAGATAGCTAGAAGTTGACCTCATGGGTGGGAAAAAAGATGTTTAATCAGTGCAGGGATTCTTCGGAATCTAAGAGGTCCCACCTCTAGGAGTGTAAACTGTCATTATTATCATCATCATCATCCCACCCTTCCTCTCAGAAAGAGCACAGGGAGGCAAACAAGGGATATAACTCTAAAAACATCTTTAAAATAATACATTTTCAAAAAAAATCTTTAAAAAATCTTAAAAAGCAATTTGAACACAGATACAGACTAGGATAAGGTCTCTACTTAAAAGGCTTGTTGAAAGAGGAAGTTCTTCTGTAGGTGCCGAAAAGATAACAGAGATGGCGCCTATGTAATATTTAAGGGGAGGGAATTGCAAAGGGTCAGTGCCAGAACAGCAAAGGTTTGCTTCCTGAGTTGTGGGGAAGACACATCCTGATGAGATGGTGTCTGCAAGAGCCATCAAATGTCTAGGTAAAGAAAAATGTTTTAAAATTCCTCCTGAAAGTTAATAGTGATGAAGACAGATGCACCTCACTGGAGAGGGCATTCCACAAAATGGGAAGCCACTACTGACAAGGCCTTGTCACAGGTCAGCACCAACTAGCCAGTGCTCCGTGGCGGCACCATCACCAAGGCCTTACCTGCCAATCATAGGGTTCAAGACAGTTGATACTGGGGAAGATTGTCTGTATTACTTGAGAAACAGAGGCTCTGGGTTCTTTTTCCAATGAACAATGAATTATTTGAAGGGACAGTGTAGTGTGGCATTATGCTTGTCCAGTCCTGAGCCAGGGTTGCCACTTTTCAACCAGCCTCTGTAGCTGCACCTCCAACACTTGCTTCACCTGTGGGAATCGGGAGATAATGCTACCCTTGCTAAATGCTGCATGTGAAGCTGCTATTAAAGGCATAGCATCTGAGGCTTGTTGAAAAGCTGGCAACCTTATTTGAAGTGCCATTTCATGAAGCTTCTGAATGTACATTCTAGGTTGTTTCTGTTAAAAAAAACTATACTTAGAGCTGGGGCAATAGTTAATATTATATTTGCTTACAAACACAGTATGAAAATGATGAAACTGTTAACAGTGGAATGCACTCCCCAGTGGGGTCTGCCTGGTGCCTTCATTGACACATTTTTTTCCAGGCATTTGAGAGACTGATATGTTTTTTTGTATTAGTGTGCTGGCAAAGCTTTCTGTCACTTTATGGGGGTAGCTGTTGTTGTTTTATAATTTGTTTTCATTGTATGGTATATTGCTTTTGTTTTTAACAGTGTTGTAAGTTGCTTCAAGACCTTCGGGCAACAAGCAACTAATAAATCTAACCAACAACAACATAGCCAACATTATTGTACACATTTATTGTACACATTTCTTAAGTTAAGGTGCTTTGTGCCATTGTTGATGTTCAGAACTGTAATTCCTAAATTCTTCTAACCCTCCTCTAGGATGCACACCATAACGTGGTGAGAGGGTTTGAGTGTAGAAGAAGCTGAGAGCAATGCTGTCAGGAGTCCAAGGAGACTAGGAGGCTAGACTCCTAGCAGGGTCACCCAAGGCAAAATGGTCAAAGTTGAGACACCAGACTAAGATGCATCCAAACTCAGAGGATGGCAATGGTAAACCACCTCTGACTACCTCTTAGCACGAAATATGGAAAACTAAACAATGGCCCACAGACTGGAAGCGTTCAATATATATCCCAATTCCAAAGAAAGGGGATCCCAGGGAATGCAGTCATAATCGAACTATTGCCTTAATATCCCATGCAAGTAAAGTAATGCTGAAGATTCTACAACAAAGGCTCTTACCATATAGGGAGCGAGAAATGCCAGATGTCCAAGGTGGATTTAGAAAAGGAAGAGGTACCAGAGATCATATTGCAAACATACGTTGGATAATGGAACAGACCAAGGAATTTCAGAAGAAAATCACCCTGTGCTTTATAGATTACAGCAAAGCCTTTGTGTAGATCATTAAAAACTATGGAATGCTTTAAAAGAAATGGTACCACAGCATCTGATTGTTGTGATGTGTAACCTATACTTTGGCACAAGGCTACTGTAAGGACAGAACATGGAGAAACCGATTGGTTCCCAATCGGAAAAGGTGTGAGACAGAGTCTGATCAAATCTCGTCTGATCTCGGAAGGTAAGCAGGGTCAGGCCTAGTTAGTACTTGGATGGGAAACTGCCGGGAATACTGGGTGCCATACACTTAGAGGAAAGCAATGGTAAGACAGATTCAGTCAGTAGCTTGTAGCAATTCTATTGGTATGCCATCTGTTCCTGGTGATTTGTTTCTCCAAGTATTTTAAGAGAGCAGCTTTCACTTCACATTCTAAAATTTCTGGTTCTTCACCATACGGTTCCTTCGTGAATGAATCTGTCATCCTTGCATCTCTTTTATAGAGTTCTTCAGTGTATTGCTTCCATCTTCCTTTTATTTCATCTCGGTCAGTTAGTGTCTTCCCCTGTTGATTATTCAACATCCCTACTCTTGGTTTAAATTTCCCTTTCATTTCCCTAATCTTTTGGAATAGTGCTCTTGTTCTACCCTTTTTGTTGTCCTCTTCTATTTCTATACAGTAACTATCGTAATAGTTCTCTTTGTCTCTATGGACTAGTTGCTGTATTGTTGCATTTAGGGTTTCTGACTGTGTTTCTATCTCCTTTTGCTTTTCTTCTCTCTTTAATCATTTTAAGGGTTTCTTCAGTCATCCCTTGAGGTCTTTCTCTCTTTTTAACTAGAGGTATTGTCTTTTTGCATTCTTCCCTGATAATGTCTCTGACTTCACTCCATAGTTCTTCTGGTTCTCTGTCAACTAAGTTTAAAGCCTCAAATCTGTTCCTTATTTGATTTTTAAACTCTCTGGGATGTTTTTTAAATTGTATTTTGGCATTATGAGTCTTTGTTCTTCTTCTTTAGCTTTACTCTGTTTTTTGATACGATCAGTTCATGATCTGTACCGCAGTCTGCTCCTGGTCTTGTATTCGCAGAAAGTATGGAACTTCTCCATCATCTGCTACCAATTATATAATCAATTTGATCCCTATATTGACCATTTGGTGATGTCCACGTGTACAGTTGTCTTTTTGGTTGCTCAAAAAATGTGTTTGCAAGAAACAAATTATTGGCTTCACAGAATTCAGTAAGTCTTTCTCCTGCTTCATTTCTGTCTCCTAAGCCCCATTTCCCCACAATTCTTAATTCTTCTCTGTTCCCCACCTTTGCATTCCAGCACCCCATGATTATTAGCACATCTTGTTTTGGTATTTGATCAGTTTCTTCCTGTACTTCTGTGTAAAATCTCTCCAATTCCTCTTCTGCGTTTGCCATTGGAGCGTAGACTTGGATGGTTATATGGTAATAGGTTTCCCATTTAATCTCATTAACTCGCTCAGACCTTGCATTATAGCTCCTAATTGCTTTTGCTACACCACTGTTCACTATTAAAGCAACCCCATTTCTTCTTAATTTCTCATTTCCTGCCTAAAATATTTTATAGTTGCCTGATTGAAAATGTCCCATTCGTGTCCATTTTAATTTAATTCATTTCGTAATGTTGATACGTTCCATTTCTTGCTTGACAATTTCTAACTTTCCCTGGTTCATGCTTCTCACATTCCATGTTCCTATTGTGTGCATCGTAGAACTCTGGACTCTCGTTTCGCATCTGTGCACATCAGCCTCTGGGCTTCCTTTCGGCTTTGACCCAGCTGCGTCATTAGTCACAGTGCTACTCGTACTTGTCCTTTGTTCTTCCCCAGTAGCTTGATGAATGCCTTTTGACCTGGGGGGGGGGTCTCATCTTCCAGCACTATCTCGTGTTGCATTTTGGACACACTGTTCATAGGGTTAATTTTTCATTTTTATTGCTTGTTTATTTCTTATATTGTATATTATTGTATTACAATTTGAGTTTTATGGCATTCAAATTGTAACACAATAAAAATGTACGTAAGGAATCAAAGCAGCACTAAAAATATAATTAAAAATCATACCATGTCTAGCACAGCACATTACAATTGCTGGAACAGGGGACAAATCAATACGTGGTCTGCCAAGACAGTCAGCAATTTTCAAGTGGTCCATGGAGGGGAAAAAGCTTGGGAATCACTGAGCGAGAGATCACCACAGAGGTCATTACATTATTTCAACTCCCTTTTACCAATGCCCAAGCACTCTTGCTTACTTGGGGGTACAAGAAAAACAATAATCAATGTCACACTTATTCATTAAATTGTTACCCCACCATTCCTCCCCAAGGAGCCCAGAGGGGCAAATGGTGAGCGATAAAAGAGAAAAACACCTTCAAAACAATTTCAATTCAGATGCCGACTGGGAAAGATCACAGAATCATAGAATAGTAGAGTTGGAAGATGCCTATAAGGCCATGAATGCAGGAATCCAAATCAGAGCATTTTAAGAATTCTGCATTTTATTTTTTTATATACAATACTTGGATGAAAAATCATAGATGATGGGAAACATTTAGACACTGGGTTGTCTGAATTATTTGCTCTGCCTTATATGTTGTCTAGAACTGTTGAGTTGACAGCATATATTTAGGTGTGGGAAAACTATGGGACTTGCCATGGACGTGGTATATGACATGCCTTGGAGTAGATTTTGGTTACTAGTGGCTCCACCACATGGCCCATGGTTCTCAGCTGAGAAAACCAACTTCAGGAAACACACCACACTGAAGTCTGAATAATGTTTTAGGAAATGTTCTATAATCCATTTGCTTTTACTTTGATCTGTGTGTCTTCACTCACTTTGCAAATGTATAAATGTGAACAAAATTTGTATTTTAGGTATGTAAATAGAGTAATAGTTTAATTTAGCTGTATTTTATCTCAGTTAAGCTAAAAATGTACTTATTCACATTGTACTTAATGTATTTCAATCTAGATTATTTCTTTTGTAATACTGAATTTATTTTATATTTTTACATTGTTGATTTTTGTTCTGCTTGAATTTATTATGCTTTGTAAACTGACTTCTCTTTGTTGTAAGCCACTTTGGGCACAGCTTGCTTTGGAAAGGTGGCATACAAATAAACTCAATCAATCAAAGCTTTCCCAACAGATGGCCGTCCAGCTGCCTCTTGAATGCCTCCAGTGTCGGAGAGCCCACTACTTCTTTAGGTAATTAGTTCCATTGTCGTATGGCTCTAACAGTTAGGAAGTTTTTCCTGATGTTCAGTCTTAATCTGGCTTCCTGTAACTTGAGCCCATTATTCAGTGTCCTGCACTCTGGGATGATCGAGAAGAGATCCCGGCCCTCCTCTGTGTGGCAACCTTTCATGTACTTGAAGAGTGCTATCATATCTCCCCACAGTCTTCTCTTCTCCAGGCTAAACATGCCCAGTTCTTTCAGTCTCTCCTCATAGGGCTTTGTTTCCAGTCCCCTGATCATCCTTGTTGCCCTCCTCTGAACCTGTTCCAGTTTGTCTGCATCCTTCTTGAAGTGCGGAGACCAGAACTGGACACAGTATTCAAGATGAGGCCTAAGCAGTGCTGAATAGAGGGGAACTAATACTTCTCACAATTTGGAAACTATACTTTTGTTAATGCAGCCTAATATAGCATTTGCCTTTTTTGCAGCCACATCACACTGTTGGCTCATATTCAGCTTGTGATTAACAACAATCCCAAGCTCCTTCTCACATGTCGTATTGCTGAGCCAAGTATCCCCCATCTTATAACTGTGCATTTGGTTTCTTTTTCCGAAGTGTAGAACTTTGAATTTTTCCCTGTTGAATTTCATTCTGTTGTTTTCAGCCCCATGCTCCAGCCTATCAAGGTCGCTTAAAAGATCTCTACTTAAAAGACTTGTTGGAAAAGTAAATTTAGAGTAATGTAGTATTTATTTACATGTGCCACTGAGTATTTATTTACTTAGTGAGTAAAAGTCACTACGAAGCGCCTACTGCAATGACACGAAGCAGTAAAGTATTACATAGGCTACTCAAACCCACTTTACCTGGACCCATTAGTTACACCTGAGACCCAGACAGAGCGCTCGTGAATATGGAGTAGAAATCTTGAGAGAGCCATCACAAAGTGGCTGCAGCCGGGGGAGATGGGGGAATGCAGAGCCAGTGACAGAATGATGGAAAATTATACAAGACCAGTAATTGGACAAATTGCTCCAGACTAGCATGATGCTTGACAATGCATGTCATCTGCAAGCTTGCCATAATTGGGGGTGTACGATGAGATCGCCACTCGCAAGTAGTTGTCCAGGTTCTCATCAGTCAGCCGTGTTCTGTTTTTGGAATTGACTACATTCATGGCTAAGAAGAGTGACTCACACAGATAAGTTGATCCAAAGTAAGATTTTACCTTTGCAGCCGTCTCTTTCAACAAAGGAAACTTTTGTGAATCCACCAGGTTCCAAAAGTTGTCATCACTTGAATTAGCTTTTAAAATTAGATCATTCTGAAGGCCCACAATCTCTATTTCTATTTCTTCAACTCCCGCCTGACACAATTCTCCAATGGATGCCGCCGTTTCTGTGACGCCAATTGGACTGAACGGGTTTACTAAAAATGACACAGCAGGTTCAATGTCAGTGAACAACTGAAATCGCGCATGCAGTTGTTCCTCAAATGTCTGGAGACGGCCCACAAATGGCACATTGTTGAAATCACCTTCGCCAACAACTTGTTTCATTGAAGGGAAGTGAAGAAGGGATTTTCTCTGCAAGTGAGATTTCCACAACTTTAGTTTACCTTTGAATGAATTGACCAAAGTGACCATGGCAGATATATGCTTACCTTTTTCCTGAAACTCAATGTTCAAACCGTTTAGTTTCTGCATGAAGTCAGCAAGGAAAGCCAAGTCCATCAACCAAAGTCTATTATCAAGTTGCTCAACATAAGTCCTTAAAAACTGCTTTATTTCACCAATCAGGTTTAAAAAACTG
This sequence comes from Rhineura floridana, assembly GCF_030035675.1. Classification (NCBI taxonomy): domain Eukaryota; kingdom Metazoa; phylum Chordata; class Lepidosauria; order Squamata; family Rhineuridae; genus Rhineura; species Rhineura floridana. The sequence goes on from NC_084482.1 coordinate 210,074,885, forward strand.
GCCAGAACTTTTCCATCACTCAGCCATCTAACTTCAGTGTGCAAAAGGAGACTGTGGTAATCTGCATCAACGTCCTTCAGAAGCGCCTTTAAAAGCCTGTGTTGCAAGGAGACGCCTCGGATACAGTTTATTATTTTTGTGACAATATCCATGACATGTTTAAACTGGAGAACTTCAGCACACAGTGCTCCCTGGTGAATGATGCAGTGATATGAAACAAACTTTGGGAAAGAGTCATCTTTCTGGCAGTGGGTAATGAACCCACTGATGTGGTCCACGATTGCTGGTGCCCCATCACTGCTGATGGATGCCAGTTTGTGAAGAGGCAAATTTATTTCTGCAGCATGATTTTTGAAAGCCTGAAATATATCCTCACCTCTTGTTCTTCCCTTCAGAGGCAGCATTTTGAGCAGCTCTTCCTTCACAGAAATATCACTAAATACCATCCTCACAATGACGGCCAACTGCAAAGAGTCTTTTACGTTTGCAGATGTGTTGAGCTGAAGTGAAAACCAAAGACATTTCTGCAAATCGCTTTGCAGCTGATGTGCCAAGTCACCTGAAATTGCCTTGATACTTTGGATAACTGTGCTTTCCGACAGCTGCACATTTTGAATTGCGGCAATAATTTCATTTTTACTGGAAAAATCTTCAAAAAGTAAGTCACCGTCCGTCAAAAATGCCTCTTTTAACAGTTCTCCATCCTCAAGAGATTTCTGTCTCTTAGCAAGTAAGCTTGCAATTTTAAAAGATGCAATCATAGTATTCTTGGATTGCTCCACAGCCCGAGTGAGCAGCGACAGTTGTATGGCCAATTTTGACTTCAATTCATTCACTTCCTTTTTCCGAAGCTCGGAATCAACTGGGTAGTTCTCAGCAAAAGTGCTGTGATGCTTCTCAAAATGCCTCCGGAAGTTGTACTTCTTTGGGATTGTAATGCTTGAAGAGCAGAGCAAGCACATGTATTTGCCTTTCAACTCCACAAAACAATACATCTCTTCCCACTCTTGGTGGAAAAAGTAAGCCCTTTGTCTCTTATTGGCTGACTCGTTCATTTTGACAACTGCAGGCAGGGGGAGAAAAACAGAAATTTCAGTTCGACTCATGTGCAACACAAGCAGATATACATATCTGTGTATGTAATATTTATTATTAAAATCCACAGGCAAAGAAGTCATTAGCACTGGAACAACTTATGTAGGAACAAATATTACTGGGCTCCTACTGGGAGAAAGGGCAGGATATAAATAAACAAATAAATCCTCCAGAAAACAGCAAAGTCAGTCACCCAAGCCGAAAAAAATCACTGCATAGAAAAGCAAAGAGCCCAAAATGAACATCGCATCTAGAAAACCTAGATTTAAACCCGGTTTAGCTATGGCGTTCACAAGGGACCCAGGCTCAATCACTCTCTCTTTTTCATACACGTACACCCCCAAAATCTGCTCTGAGTAAACCCCCAACCATCCAGAGCAGATGGGGGCGTGGGTGGAGGACAGAAGGGAGGTTCCATTGCAAAAGGCATCCCGTTTGTAAATGATTTTGTTGGATACAACCCTCTGATCCAACATGCACCAAACTGGGCTGGATGTGCTGGCCTATGTGTGAGTAGGAGTTGTGGCTGCTCAGGCAGAGAGACAAGCTGCAGCGGCCTGGAGGACGGAGTTCCACACTTCCTTTATGCTGGGCGACAAAGTTGCAGGGGGCCTTGTGCACAACCCAGCATGCCTCTGCAGGTGATTTAGCACCCATGGGTGAGAAATGTTGGCAACGTTGATTTAAATGGTCTCTCCATGGTCAAAGTTGTCTGCTGGGAAAGCTAAGGTGTGCCTGCCACCTGAAATATGTCGCGCGTTTTTCTCACCTGTATGTACTCTCTGATGTCTGATTAGTCTCGTCTTCTGACTAAACTTCTTTCCACACTCTAAACACTGAAACGGTTTCTCCCCTGTGTGAATTCTTTGATGGTAGCTAAGTTCCGATCTCCGAATGAAATTTTTTCCACACTCCAGGCATTTATATGGTTTTTCTCCCGTGTGAGTTTTCAAGTGATAATTTAAGCTGGATTTACAACGGAAGCTTTTGCCACACAGCAGGCACATCTCCCTTTCAATTCCTTTGTCCATTTTTTCTTGGATCACCATTTCATAGAAGATGCCATCATGCAAGGTGGAGAATTCATTGGTCTTCTCAGCTTCTCCTGCTCTATTTCTCCTTCGCCATTCTCTAAAATTCGCTTTTTCCAATGACATCCCCAAAAGCCGTCCTTCATTCTCACTTAGCAACCCATCGCACGCTGGAATAAAGAGTAAAAACTAGTAAGAATTCAAGGCCCTATCTGCACTCTACATTTAACAGTACCAACAGTCTGGCTTCCTCCCAAAGAATCTTGGGAAGTTCAGTTTATGAACCTTCAGTCTGAATTACTGTAATGCACTCTATGTGGGGCTGCCCTTGAGGTTGGTCCAGAAGCTGCAGCTGGTGCAAAATGGGGCAGTGAGACTGCTCACTGGGGCAGGGTATTGCCAACATGTCACCCCACTGCTGAAAAACTGCACTGGCTGCCCATATGCTACCAGGTCAAGATCAAGGTTCTAGTTTTGGTATACAAAGCCCTATACAGCTTGGGACCAGGATACCCGAAAGACCGTCTTATCCCTTATATACCCAGTCGATCACTGCGCTCTGCAGGTGAGGGCCTCCTGCAATGGAGGTAGAAAATAGCCATCATTGCTAGTAGCCATTGATAGTGTTATCCTCCATTAATTTGCCTAATCCTCCTCTAAAGCCATCCAAGTTGGTGGAAGCAAATTCTATAGTTTTAACTATGTGAAGAACTACCCTCTTTGGTCTATCCTGAATCACTCTCCCACCACATTCCCAGTTCCACAAGCTCTCATAACAGGGAACAGTTTTGCAGTAGCATAGCCAGTTCCTCCTCCCCTACAATCTCGTAACATGTTAAAGAAAATCAACTTCATTATCTTTTCGCCTCCAAAGAACAATTGCCAAGCATAGCTGTATCATCCCAAGCATGTCAGTGAGTGCTTGGACCGAAATCAGCACCCTCTTGCTAGAATCTGGACCTTTCTTGCATAGCAGCTAAGAAGGCAGTCAAGGGGGGGGGGAAGAACTCACTTCTCGGTTACTTGGGAAGGAAGCACTTCATCAGAGCTATCAACTTCTCGGTAACAACTTCCGGGAAGGAAGCACCTCATCAGAGCTAACTCTATCTAAAACGTGATCTAGGAGGCAGCTCCTGACATCAAAATCTAACAGAAACTGGATGAAAATGAGAAGGTCCCTGGTATTGATAAATAAATACCAAGTCTTACCCAAGGAGGCCACAACCCCGTAATTATCTTCCATGACTTCCTTGTACAAAGCTCTTTGGCCCGGATCCAGCAGAGCCCACTCCTCCTCGGTGAAATGCACAGACACATCCTCAAAGGTCACCGGACCCTGAAAGAACACACATTCTTCTTTTAGGTGACATGAACAGTTCGTCCCCTTCTAAGCACAATCAGACAGTATAATGAAGGCAAATGGGGTAGATGTTCTGCTACTGGAAGAAATAAATCCTCACAAGCAGCCTCTGCAATCTTCCTGTTGTTGTTGTTATGTGCCTTCAGGTCGATCACGACTTATGGCGACCCTATGAATCAGCGACCTCCGATAGCATGAACCACCCTGTTCAGATCTTGTAAGTTCAGGTCTGTGGCTTCCTTTATGGAATCAATCCATCTCTTGTTTGGCCTTCCTCTTTTTCTACTCCCTTCTATTTTCCCCACCATTATTGTCTTTTCTAGTGAATCAAGTCTTCTCATTACGTGTCCAAAGTATGATAACCTCAGTTTCATCATTTTAGCTTCTAGTGATAGTTCTGGTTTAATTTGTTCTAACACCCAATTATTTGTCTTTTTCACAGTTCATGGTATGCGCAAAGCAATCTTCCTACAGGGCAGCTTTGATAAAGAGGCATTCTTTCATGCCGATGGAGGTGTGCAGGCAACAGAGGCACTGAAAAACTTCCCTTACCTCTCCCTACCTGATTGAATTGCCAGTCAGATATTTGCACTTCATGACTCATCGATAACGCAGTACACATTGCCAGCTGGATTTCACTGCCTGTAAAAAGAGACACAGAGGTGACTGGAAAGCGATCTATTCACGTTTAATATTTCTGTGCACATTTAGCATTTCCATTCTTTGTGTGAGAAAAAGAAGATATCCCATGCCCCTCTGCAGGCTCGTGATAGCTATTCAAACTGTGAATTGTTCTATCTAGAGACTGAAATTTGTTGAAAACTAAATACATTTTAACAGCAGTTCACACATTTTGAAATATGCTGCAGTCAAGCAAATGCCACGTACAAGCTCAAAGGAACACTTATTCTAAAACACTTAATGTTAAGAAAATTGTAAGCAGTATACAAAAACAATAAGAAAACAATGAAACAGTATCATTAAAAAGCATTACAAAAACAGGAATTCAGATATAACAGGGTCCTATCTTAAGGGCAAAAAAGATATGTCTTTAGAAGACATCCGAAGCAACTGATGGATGATGCTTCACATATGGCAGAAGGAAGGGCATTCCACAGTGCAAAAAATGCACATTTTGGGGTCTCACCCCCCCCCATGATATTCTGTAGGATTCAATGCCATGAGTAAAATTTCCCCAGATTATACTAAGTGATCTTACAAATCTCAACAGGGGCAGGTGGTCTTTCGAGCAACCTGGACCCAAGTTGTTTGGGACTTCAGTAACAAGAACTTGAAAATAGCACAATAGGCAACAGGGAGCCAATGCAGTTCCCCCAACACAGGTGTAACATGTGCGCATCCAGGTACTCCACTCAACAACCTGGCTGCAGCATTCTGCACTAACTGCACCTTCCATCCCAGTCTCACGGGAAGCACCATAAAAGTAGTTCACACTAGAGAGAGAAGACCAAGTGGAAAAATAACCATATATTCATTGGTTACCATGATTACATTTATATCCCATCTTTCCTCCAAAGAGCTCAAGGTGGTGTACAAGCATGGTTCGCCCCCTCCCGATTTTATCCTCACAACAACCCTGTGAGGTAAGTTAGGTTGAGAGAGTGTGACTGGCCCAAGGTCACCCAGTGAGCTTCAAGTCTGAGTGGGGATTTGAACCCTGGTCTCCCAAGTCCCAGAATGGCATTCTAACCACACCACACGGGCATTCAACCTTACCAAGTATTATTGGTATTAACCCTTACCAGGTGAGGTGGCACCTTTGTCATCCTCCTGCACGATCCACCTGAACGGTAGATTCTGTCTGGTGCCTGAAGGTACCTGCCCGGCCTCGAGGAAATTAGTGGTCCCTTTCACCAAGAGTTCTTGGACCTGAAACAGCAGTGAGGATCTTAGTCAAGTAAAGAAGAGTATAAAGAAAGACCTTCAAGGTCTGGGACATCTTCTCTTTGGGTATTATCCAGAATAGACTGGGCAGCTTACAGGGATTTTAGAATATCTTATTAATTTGTAAAACCTTTTTTTACACAACCTTTTGCCTGTAACCAGGCCTCCTCAGGCTATTTAGATGAAAATAAAGTATCACAAAACCAACAACATAATCAAAACAAAAAACATTAAAAGCCAAGAAGAGCAGAGATCTTTCTGATATTTTGTGCTGGTGGAAGGAAAATCAGAGCCTCATCTTCCTGTATTGGGTGAGGAAGCCTCTTCCCAAAGTGATTATTTCAGCCGACATCACTGATATTCATCAGCCACTTCCAATCAAATGTTCTGAATTATTTGATTTACTTATATTTATTTCAGAATTTATAAACCACTCTGCGTTTAAAAAATACCCGAGTGGTGTACAAAAATGGAGTTATGCATTCATGTTGAAGTGCACTGGATTCCTGCACTGAGCAGGTGCTTGGACTTGATGCCCTTATAGGCCCCTTCCAACTCTACTATTCTAGGATTCTGTGCACTGTTCTTTGAATTGTGTGTTTGCGCTTTCTTGATATATTAGTGGGTTTTTATATGATTTTTATATGCTTTTATATGGACCTTTAGTGTGGCAGCCCCTACCCTGTGGAATTCCCTCCCCTTAAATATTAGACAGGAGCCATCTCTGTTATCTTTTTGGCGCCTATTGAAGACCTTCCTCTTTCAACAAGCCTTTTAAGTTGAGACTTTATCCCAGTCTGCCTCTGTGCTGGAATTGCTTTTTAATATGTTGTTAAACCTTTTTAAAAAAAAAAAAAAACACAATAGATTTTTTAACCTTTTTAAAAAAAAGATGTCTTGAAAGCTTCTTGAAAATGTTTTTACAGATGTTTTGTTTTAAAGTATTTTAAAGTCTGTTTTTATGATGTTTTAAAGTGTTTTAGCGCTTTTGTTTGCCGCCCTGGGCTCCTGCTGGGAGGAAGGGCGGGATGTAAATCAAATGATAAATAAATAAATACGATCATATTGTTACATTAATAGAAAGTCATTGTTTTATGTTTGTTTATTTTATTGTAGACAGCTTAGAAGTCTTTTGTTATAGTAGGTATAAAAAAAGTTGTTAAATAAATGTTGGGGAAGGGCCGTTGTTCAGCGATAGAGTATTTCCTTTGCGTACAGAAGGTCCCAGGTTCAGTCTTTAGCATCTCCAGGAGAGACTGCTGCCTGAAACCCCGAACAGATGCTGCCAGTCAGTGGAGACAACAAAATATATTGTTTTGCTTTTAAAAAAAAATTATTTGTAGAAAGCAGTAGGATGGCACTACAAGTATCACTATTGTTATGCCTTCAAGTCGATTACGACTTATGGTGACCCTATGAATCAGCGACCTCCAATAGCATCTGTCATGAACCACCCTGTTCCGATCTTGTAAGTTCAGGTCTTTATGGAATCCATCCATCTCTTGCTTGGCCTTCCTCTTTTTCTACTCCCTTCCGTTTTTCCCAGCATTATTGTCTTTTCTAGTGAATTGTATCAATATAGTACAAATAAAATATACAGCATGAATAATTGCTGAAAACCAAATGGGAGAGATAGGATTTTCCAGTTTTGCGGCAATTCATGTCTCCCATTCTAGTCCTTGTCCAAGAGGTTGAAGGTCATACCTGTTGCGGGTCTAACATGCCCAGTCTAGTAGAAAACGCTGCACTAGATGGACCAATGCTCCGACTCATTTTAAAGCTGCTTCCAGTGTTCTTAATGTTTTGTTATTGTTGTGAGCTGATTTGAGTGGCATACAAATATAAAAATAAAATAAAATGCAACCTAAAATTAGAGCCAAGTGGAATAATATTTATTTTAAAAAAAATTAAATACTTCACATTGCAGTCCCTTGGAACTAGCAAAATGAAACACTCTCACCTGCTCTTCCTCCTCATTCTCTGCCTGATTCAGGAGGAAACCTTCAGCCAGGGCCACTGCCTGGGAACTGCTCTCTGGTCCGCATTCTCTGACCCAGTTCTCCATCTCTGCAGGCAGAATGGCCAGGAACTGCTCCAGGATCACCAGATCCAGAATCTGGTTCTTTGTGAGTCGCTCTGGCTTCAGCCACTGATAGCAAAGGTCACTGAGTCGTCTGCAAACCTCTCGGGGCCCCTCAGCCTCCCGGTAGCAGAACTGCCTGAAACGCTGACGCTGTATATCTGAGATGAGGGTGTCTCCATCCAAGATATTCTGCATAGCTCTTTCCCAGAATTCTCCACTGTTCCAAGCATTGATGGCATCCGGGCCTCTGTCTGCTTCAAAGCCAGATGAACCTTCCTCTTCCATCTCTGATCTGTGGTCTGGGCAGCTTCCAACAGGGTGGAAGATTATACTCTTCCAACAATTTCTTTGTTCAGACAAGGTTTGGTGGAATCATAAAGTGCTGCAAAGCCAAGGGATCATTCTGTTAGCATGTACATTTCACAAACAAGGAAAACCAGCCATGAAAGGGTTAACTGACAGTAAAGAGTAAATCAAAACCCTCAGGCGATACAGGTGCAGACCCTAAAGCACCTAATGACTAAATGACCGTGATGGGCAATAAAGACAGGAAAAGAAAAGGATGTGTTTTTGTGTGTGTGGGCAAGTAAAGAGGAGAAGGACGGACTGTGTAACTTGTGTATTCGATGCTGGAACTGCTTTATGTTATTCTGCTGATAAAAGACTGTATATTTCTACACGTGCGTTGCGTTATTCTTGGCAAGGTGCAAAGTAAGGGAATGACTACGGTCGGGTATGCCAGTGTATGTCTGCCAGAGCAAACACCAACAAGGGTTATGGGCCCAGACTGCGAAGAGTAGCTGAGGTGCAGAGAGGAATCCAGACCAAGGCAAGCACAAGTGGACAGCGTGTTTGGTAAACGCCAGAACGTGATGGCTGTATCCTTGAGTTCAGCAATGCCGCTGAAAAGGCTGAATGACACGAACTATACGAGTTGGAAGGTAAAGATGGAGATGTTATTACGCCGGGAAGAGTTGTGGGTGTCCGTCGAAAGAGATCCCCCCACTGACCCCCCTTCTCCGGAATGGCTTCGCAAAGATGAAAAAGCGAGAGTGACCATTATTTTGGGTTTGGAGAATAACCAGCTGCTGTTGATAAGAGGGCTGGTTACAGCAAAAGAAGTCTGGTCTGCTCTAAGGAATGTTTACGTAAGAAAAACTGCTGGCAGTAGAGTTTATTTAGCGAGACGGCTGTATCAAACACGTTTAAGCAAAGGGGTAACTATGGCTGCACATCTGCAGACAATGAAAGGGCTTTTCGCGGAACTGCAGGAAAGAGATGTGGAGCATACGCCCCAGCAGTAGGTATACATTATATTGTCTTCTTTGGATGCTTCTTGGGACACTATTGTGTGCGCAATGGAAGCCATGACTGAGACTGAATTAACCCTGGACTATGTGACGGGAAAGCTCTTACAAGAATGGGATAGAAAACAAGAGCAGAATTGTTCCGCAGTAAGCAAGCAGCGCAGCGGAGAAACGTCAGGAAAGCAGAGAGAAGGCAAGTCAAGACTATACGGTGCGCGACGATGTTTTCGTTGTGGGTCCGAAAAACACATAAAGAAAAATTGCCCGGTGATGAGAGGGACTCTTAATGTGGCAGGAAGAGGTCGGCAGCGAAAGGAGCCATTCTCTGTTCACGTGGTCAAAGCCAGTGTTAAGAAACCAGAGGAGAAAACTGGAACTTCCTGGGTGGTTGACTCAGGGGCTACCCATTTTCTAGCAAAAGACAAGAAGTTGTTTCAATCACTGTCCCCTACGTGTGGACATGTCGTGCTTGCTGATTGAACCCATAGGGAGGTAAAAGGGAAGGGGACTGTATTTGTAAAATGCCTAAAAACAACTGTTACGAACGTTCTGTTTGTGCCCCAATTAGAGAATAACCTCATGTCTGTGTCCACATTAAATGTAATGGAATATGCAGTCCTGTTCAGAAAAGGCACATGTGAAATAACAAAGGCACATCAGGTATATGCAGTAGGCGTATTAGAAGATGCTTTATATGTTATAAAACAAACCTCAGAAGCTGTGGTAAGCACTATAGAGAACAACCCCCCCCCATGATAAATGCATACATCTATACCATAGGAGGCTTGGGCATGCAGGTTTCAGCACAATAAGCAAAATGCCGAGATACAGTGCTGATTTAAGGATTAAACCCTGTGCTACGTTTGTAGACTGCGATATATGCCACGGACATAAATCAGTAGCCGCACCTATCAACATAAAATGTGAACGCAGCACTAAAAGAGTTTTAGAGCTGGTACATATGGATCTTGCCGGTCCATTCCGAAAAACACTAGGTGGCGCCAGATTTTATATGTTGCTCGTGGATGACTATTCCCGTTTTTGTTTTGAGTACTTGTTGAAACACAAAGGGGAGGCAGAAAAGAAGTTCAGGCATTTCGTAAGGTGGGCTGAGGCAAAATATCACACGAGCATAGCCGAGGTGTTAACTGATAGAGGAGGCGAGTTTACCTCGCATACGTTTGAAACCTATCTAACCACAAGAGGGATAAATCATGCGTTAACCGCACCATATTCCCCACATCAAAATGGAACCGCAGAGAGAAGGAACAGATATATTCAGGACATGGTGAGAGCTATGCTAAATGCTTCACCATTATCTCCGGCTTTTTGGGGTGAATGCATTGTTTATGCGAATTATATACAAAACAGGTTGTTTTCTAGTGCTGTGCTGTCTACTCCATTCGAAAGATTCCATGGAGTAAAACCAAGGTTAGAGCACATAAAAGCGTTCGGGTCCGAGTGCTGGGTACACGTGCCAAAAGCACAAAGAAAAGGAAAGCAAGCACCCAGAGCAAAAAAGGGTATTTTATTAGGATTCGAAAAGGCTTACTATAGGGTGTGGTTGCCAACCGAAAGAAGTGTGGTAGTGAGCAGAAGTGTCAAAACACATGAGCAAAATTGGCAGAACGTAGGATGTTTTGTAGATGTAAACCTCAGTACCCCTAGTGACAAAATGCAAGAAACAGTGGACGCAATCCCACAAGGGAAGGGTTCTGACCAAGGTTTTGACATTAAGCAGGAAGAAGAAGTAGGGGAAGCTGATGTGTCTGAACAAGAGGGTACAGACAAAAAGGTTCACCCAGAACCAGAGCTGAGGAGGTCAGAAAGGGCTAATCTTGGCAAACCACCTGACAGATTTAAAATAGGTGTGACAAAAGCATTGTGTACTCAGGTAGAACCCTCTTCTTATGCTGATGTAAGCAAACTGTCGCCCAAGGAAGCCCAAAAGTGGCAAATAGCCATGGAGGAAGAAATAAGCGCCATGAACAAAAACGCGACGTGGACTTTAGCACAGCTACCTCCAAATAGGAAAGCCATTGGTTGCAAATGGATATATAAAATTAAGAAAACAGTAAAGGGGGAGGTGGAAAGGTACAGAGCACGGCTGGTGGCTAAGGGATTCAATCAAAAGTATGGACAGGATTTTGACGCTGTATTTGCACCCGTAGTCAGACATGAGACCATAAGACTAATGTTGAAAGTTGCTGCAACACAGAACATGCAGGTATACCACTATGACATTAAAACTGTGTTTCTTTATGGTGAGTTAGAAGAATCTTTATTTATGGAGCAACCCCCTGGTTTTGTGCAGAATCCTGCACTAGTATGTAAACTGCATAAGTCAATATATGGTCTCAAGCAAAGTGCCAGGTGTTGGCACACCAAACTTAATAAGGTATTGGAGTCAATAGGATTCAAAAAGAGTGTTGCTGATCCTTGTTTGTATGTACAACAGCAAACTGAAACTGTATACTGTCTTGTATTTGTAGACGATATCCTGTACTTTTGTTATACAGACAGAGAGCAAGAGGAATTTTATGATCAACTAAAGCGACATGTTGACATGTCATGCCTTGGGCCAGTAACCCACTATTTAGGCACAGAGATAGTGAGGAAAGATGACGGCAGCTTTATGCTCCACCAAACAAACAAAATAAAACAGCTCCTACAAGACTGTGGCATGGCAGACTGTAAACCAGTGAGAACGCCAATGCTAGTGGATTTCCAGAGAGAGCATGAAAGCAAGGCATGTAAAGAACCAAAACTGTATAGAAGCATTATTGGACAGTTACTGTACATAGCAAAAGTGACGAGACCAGATATATGTAACGCGGTCAGTATCCTCAGCAGAAAGGTAGAACACCCAACCCAGCATGACTGGGAAGGCATAAAAAGAATACTGAGATATCTAAAAGGCACCGCCACCAAGTGTCTACTTTTATCCACCAGCAAAAGGGATGGCATAGTATGTTATACCGATGCAGATCATGCGTCTGATGAGACTTGTAGAAAATCGACATCAGGCGTAGCAATAATGTTTCAAGGGTCGTTGATAGACTGGTGTAGCGTAAAGCAGAATGTTGTTGCTATATCAAGTACAGAAGCGGAATACATAAGTCTATCAACAGCCTGCAATGAACTATTGTGGTATGAACAGTTGCTTCGAGATACCTGTCTAACTGTACAGAAACCATTTATTATATATGAGGACAATCAAGCCTGTATACGATTGGCGCTGGCAGAAGGTGGCACCAGAAAACCAAACATGTGAGTGTTAGATACCACCACCTAAAAGACTGTGTACAACAAGGTCATGTTGATATCCGATACTGTGAAACGGGTAAAATGGCAGCAGATGTCCTGACAAAACCATTGTGTGCTGACAAACATGACAAACTTGTACAACTATTGGGAATGTATAATGTATGATATAAGACGTGCATGTATTCATTCTGTGTGAAATGAGGAGAGGCTGTTAGCATGTACATTTCACAAAGAAGGAAAACCAGCCATGAAAGGGTTAACTGACAGTAAAGAGTAAATCAAAACCCTCAGGCGATACAGGTGCAGACCCTAAAGCACCTAATGACTAAATGACTGTGATGGGGAATAAAGACAGGAAAAGAAAAGGATGTGTTTTTGTGTGTGGGGGGAAGTAAAGAGGAGAAGGACGGACTGTGTAACTTGTGTATTCGATGCTGGAACTGCTTTATGTTATTCTGCTGATAAAAGACTGTATATTTCTACACGTGCGTTGCGTTATTCTTGGCAAGGTGCAAAGTAAGGGAATGACTACGGTCGGGTACGCCAGTGTATGTCTGCCAGAGCAAACACCAACACATTCCATATATGAACCATTACACTTTAGGTGGGAAGGATATTTACAAGGAAAATAGACAGTCCCACCTAACACAGACTTGTACGTAAGCCAATGGCTTGGAATGAACGAGTTCACTTGAATGAAGTTCATTGAACTAGTTCAAAGATCTCTGAACCACATCTGAAGGTATTTCCCATGACTGCTGGGTGAAGTAACGGTGAATTAACTTTATTTCGAAGTAAAACTTTGCATGATTTCTAGTTCATCTTCACATTCATTCTGTCCCCTCCTCCACCTAGCAGGAGACTGGGACTCTTATCTTTCAATAATAATAAAGAAAAATCAATTGGACATCTATTCAAAAGGTAGAAAACAAAACATGGACACAACGTTCTAAGACTTACTAGGCTGATACGGAGGTGGTGCTGCTGCTAAGGCCACCGCCACTTAATCACTATTACCAAGCAATCAGAAAGAAGTAATGGCGAGGCTCTTCCTGTATCTTTCCTGCTGAAGAGATTCACTCTCTTCCAACAGGAGCAGCTTGTAACATTCTGAATGCTTCCAACAGGAGCAGCACAAATTAAACAGGGTAAGCATTGTCTAGTAAGGAAATACAATTATAGAGAAAATATCACTTGTCATTATGTCTGTCAGACATCTTAATTACCTGACCCGTGATTTACTTTTGGACCCTATACTTCAGAATAGCAGCTTGTAACATTCTGAATGCTGGTTTTGTTTTGGGGGGAGGGGGAAGGACGAACATTTTATAAACTAAAAAGTTCATTTGGAGGAACTTGAACTAGTTCATTTTGCAAAAGGATGAACATGAACTGGAACTAGCTCCTTTGTAGACAGAATGAAGTAGTAGTTCCTTTTTTTTTTTTTAAAGCAACTTTTGTGGGATTATTTACAAGGCCTGGCCTATCAACCAGGTCTTTTTCCTGTAGAGGATCAATCCAGGAAGTAGAACAGGAGAACTATGGTGAGAAAGTTCCTTTTCTTACAAACCAGAGAACAAAGCCTTCATCTGGTTGGAGGTTACAGAATGCAGCATCACTTCCACTGATCTACCCTTCAGAAGCCCTCTGCTCCCACATCCCATGCAGTCTCTCTCTCTCTCCCCTTCCCTGCTGCACTCTCTCTGCTGTCTTCCCTCCAAAGCATTCATCATGCCCACAACTCATCTTCTGAGGAGAATCTTACCCAGAATGATCTGGAGCCCCCAGAAACTGGCAGCACTCAGGAAAGGCCAGAACAATGGCTGAAGAGGTCCTGGGACTCTCAGGGGAGACTGGTGGGAACTCTCTCAGCAGAAAGGGAGTTTGGCCTCTGAAGCAGAGGTGCAACACACATACCCCCCCCAGCCCCCTACAAGTGACAGCACCTCAAGAGGAAGATTGAGATCTTCACAGTCAGGAGAAGTGCTCAGCTGCAGAGGAGGGCTCCTCCTGAACAGAGGGCCACTCAAGAGTGGTGCCCTCCTCATGAGGAGGTCTTTCTACACAAACCTCTATGGGGTTTTGGCTAGTCCTTGGGTAGGGTTCTGGGAGCTTTAGCTTAATAGCCTTAGTGCAAGGACGAGCTAGCTGCTGCAACAATTTCATCCTTGGACACCAGACCTGAACTACTGCTGCCCTGTGACCAGACCTCGGACCGCCTCTTGACCTTGCCTGAACTACTAGCCGTGTGAACTACAACTCCCAACATCCCTACCTAGGCTTTCTGGGGCTGATGGGCATTGATACATTCAGCAACATCTGGAGGACCAAACGTTCCCCACACCTGCATTAGTGGGTCCTATCACACCAGTTGAAGTCCAGCAATCTAAATCAGGTGTTGGGGAACCTCTGGCCATCCGGATGTTGCTGAACTACAACTCCCATCAGCCCCATCAAGCATGGTCAAGAATGATGGGAGTTGTAGCTGAGTAACTCAACTAGCCGGTCCTACAATTTAAGCGATGAGCAATGAAAAGCTGCACGTGCTCAGAGTATTTTTTTGTTAATTGAATTAGCAAGTTATTTTTTGATTTGAGCTTTCTTTGTGTTCCTTTTCCCTCCGGCGCGGCCATACATATTAAGTCCAGCGCGGCCATACATATTAAAAATCACCTATAGCTGTAACGACAGTGTGAAACTGCTTCAAGTTTAGATCCCAAAGGGGGAAAGGGGCATTTACATTTTGCAGAAAAGGAGTTAGAAGATCCCGATGCAAGTGTCAGTTAAGGGATGAGACACTCCCCACCTAGTTCAGCTATGCAAACCGCCTCCGTCAATGGGTGCGGAGGAGAGGTGGGCAAGTGCTCACTTCCTCTTCTCAGCCTTCCGAAGAAAGAATCTCCTTCTCCTGCTGGGGCTTCCCCTCCTTTCCTCCCCCCCCCCATTTCCTTCTCTCCGTTGCAACCCTGGGAGTCCCCCTTCCCACGACCGCACGTGGAGCTTACCTGATCCCCGAGAGTCCACCTCCTCCTTTCTTGCCAGGGCGAGGTAACAATCAAAGCATCCCCTTTCCCGGGACAGGAAGTGACTGCAACAAACCAAAGCCTTTGCCTTTCTGGGAAACCCAACTCGCTCACTTTAACCCTGAGATGGGTTCTCTGTACAATGGATGTCACTTGTGTATTGCACTCCATAGATGGCCGAAAAAAAATGCACTCTGACTTAAACAAACAGACTATCTTTCTCAATTAAGTTCAGCTCAAGTTTTTATCTGCTTTTATGTTGCTGTTTTTGTTTGTTTTAGGTTATATTTTTGTTTTAATGGGATTGTTTGTTTTCATACTGCACACCCTATATTTTTAAAATATTGAGTGGTTTATAAGTGTGTTTCAATAAATAAAACGAAACACTCCAGTTTGTCAGGAGCCAACCACGTAGACCTTTGCAGGCACCAGTATTAATTTATTTTGAAACACTTACACTCTGCCTCATCATAAAAGGAATCTCCAAAGCAGCTTACATCCACTAGTAGACAAAACAATGTTAAATACAGAATCTTAAACCTGATTCAATCAACATTCATGGATTCAAAACTCAAAAGCAGCATCAAGTAATACACTAAATGCCTTGGCAAATTGCCTCTCCAGACATCCTTTTTATTGTGCATTCATGATGATTTGTGCTCATGATGGCATCGGCGTGGGTATACATGATCCCACTTTCAATAATGTTTGCACCTGCGATGTCCACGAGTTCTAGTGTCATGAGGGAGAAAAACTTTTCTGTATCCACTTTCTCCATGCCATGCGTCATTTTATACACTTCAGTCATGTTGCCTCCAACTCGCCTTTTCTCTAAACTAAAAAGCCCCCAATGCTGCAATCTTTCGTCATAGGGGAGTTGCTCCATCCCCTTGATCAGCTGGGTTGTCCTTTTCTGACCCTTTTCCAGCTCTACAATATCCTTTTCAAGGTGAGGCGACCAGAAGTGTACTCAGTACAACAAATGCAGCTGCCCAGATTGATAAAACAGCACTATGATATCGACAGTTTTATTTTCAGTACCTTTCCTAACAATCCCTAGCATGGAATTTCCTCACGCTGGGCCAACATCTTCATCAAGCTATCCACCATGACCTCCAAGGTCTCAATAACTAAGGAAGAGTATAACCATCACATGTAGTGGCCATGGACAGACAAATTCAGAGCTCAGTGGTAGAGCATCTGCTGGGGGAGGGCTGTAGTTTAGTAGCAGAGCATCTGCTTTGTATGCAGAAGGTCACAGGTTCAATTCATGGCATTCTCCAGGTAGGGCTGGGAAAGATTTCCTGCCTGAAACCCTGGAGAGCTGCTGCCAGTCAGTGTAGACCATACTGAGCTAGATCGGCAATGGCCTGACTCTGTATAAGGCAGCTTCCTATGTTCCTGGGGAGGGAAAGTTTAACTGCTAATGGCAGAGGCACCCAAAGAAGGGTCTCCAATGACAATCCTATGGAAGGAACAGTTTGATGGAGGAGGAGGCATTCCTTTAGATCAGCCTTCTCCATCCTGGTGCCCTCCAGAGGTTTTGGACCACAACCCCCAATGCTTGTGCTGGCTGGGACTGATGGGAGTTATAGTGTATGTGTGTAGCTAGTTTGGTGTTAAAGCTATAAAGGCTGCTTTGATCTCAGTTTTAAGATAGAAACTAAAGGTTTACGTAATGGATCGGTCCTGCAGGTCCTTCACCAGTTTAAATGAAGTCTGGATGAGTGTTCTAGCACTGAAATGTGGCATGAACATTTATAAGAGAAGTGTGGTATGAACTTTCCTAAGACAAGAACCTCAAAAGCTGATCCCACGACACATTTATTAGACTTTAAAATGCAACATGAGTCTTCATTGCTTTTGCTATAGATTAAGTTGGCTTTGATTCTTTACACAGGGCATCCATTAAGTGGATTCTCAGATGTGAAGTGAGGGCTGTAGTCTGACTGAAGCGCATTCCACATTCCAAACACTTATAGATTTTTCCTGCTGTGTGTATTCTTTGATGGCAAGTGAGGCTCGTTTTTTGAGTAAAGCTTTTTCCACATTCAAAACATTTAAATGGTTTCTCCCCCGTGTGTGTTCTCTGATGTCTAGTAAGACAGGATTGATCAGAAAAGCTTTTGTTACAGTCTAAGCACTTATATGGTTTTTCCCCCGTGTGGATTGTTTGGTGTCTAGTAAGCCTTTGCTTCCTACAGAAGCTCTTTCCACACTCCACACATTGATATGGCTTCTCCCCTGTGTGGATTGTTTGATGGGAAGTAAGTTGTGCATTGCACGTGAATCTTTTTCCACACTCCAAGCATTTAAACGGTTTCTCCCCTGTGTGGGTTCTCTGGTGCCCAATAAGATTTTCCCTCCGACTGAAGTTCTTTCCACACTCCAGGCATTTAAATGGTTTTGCTCCTGTGTGGATAGTTTGGTGTTTAATTAGGTTTGTTTTCTGATAGAAGCTCTTTTCACACTCAGAGCATTTAAATGTCTTCTCCCCTGTATGGATTCTCTGATGTTTAATCAGGTTTGTCCTCTGACAGAAGCTCTTTCCACACTCAGAACATTTAAAAGGTTTCTCTCCTGTGTGAATTTTCCAGTGATAACTTAGGCTTGATTTACAACCGAAGCTTTTCCCACACACTGGGCACTTAAATCCTTCCTTTCCTTTGACTATTTTTTCTTGGACTAAGACTTCATGGATGCCAACACCCTGAAAAGGTGAAAAAGATTCATCTTGTTGCTTCCGTATTGCTCTGGTTTTCTTTTGCTGGTGTCTTCCCCCTTTCCCTCTGGCTCTTTCCAATGACATCCTGGGTGGATCTTCCTCATTCTTGGTCTTCCATTCATGAACTGTTGGAAGGAAGGGAGAGAGAGAGTGAAATGTAGAAAGAGCCAGCAGTGAATCGTGCCCATTGGGACTGATGGGGCAGAAGGCAGGGAGGCCCAACAGGAGGTGAAGGCAGAGCCAATGATGGGCGGACAAGTAATGATAGTTTTGTTCCCTTCTTCCTCCCTGCTGAGTTCTACAGGGGCAACACTGACACTATGGAGGAGGAGACTGAAGGCAGTGCCCCCCCCGGACTGGTTGTAAGCAGGAAGACAAGCAAGTAAAGGCTGGCCGAGGGCAGACTGAGGTTAGTGGGGCAGTGACCCATTCATCCTATTGGACCATCCTCCACTGTATTAGTGTATTTGCTCCATGCCCCCACAGAGATCTCTTATGGTTCCTAAATATTCAGTGTACCGGGGTAACTGCTTGGGTCAGGAGCATCTCCCTGCTCCTGGAATATGGCACTGCTTGCCCAGCTTGAGAAGGTAACCTCACAAAGAGGAATGTTTAAAAAACAGTACTTCTTAGCCGTAACTCAGTGCAGGATAGGGGAGTGCCTTTTCTAGTGTGTGTGGGGATCTACCCCTGACATTCACATCTAAAAACCAGGAGCCTTACAAGGAAAGGGCGTAGCATAGTGGCAGAGCATCTGCTTTCCATGCAGCAGGTTCCAGGTTCAACCCTCGAGGGCATCTCCAGGTATGGCTGAGAGAGAGAGACTCCCTGCCTGAAACCCTGGAGAGCTGCTGCCAGTCAGCGTGGCGTAGACAGTGCAGAGCTAGATGGAGACAATGGTCCGGTTCAGTGTAAGGCAGCTTTCAAAGCTCCTCAGCCAGAGGGTCCCCCATCCAATACAGGGGACGGACACTCACGCCAGCAGAATTGATGGGAAGAAGAGGATGCTGGGTACTGATAAGCCAGGAGTGGGGATCCTTTTTTCAGCCCAAGGGCCACCTTCCATCTTCCAGGGGCCACAGGCAAGAGTGGGCAGAGCAACCACCGTAGATTTTACCTTTGTAGAGTAGCACAGTTTTGACACACAATCACAGATCCCTCCTTATCCTCCATCCAGGGGAGAAAGAGGCATTATCAGAGTTCAATGACAACATTCCAGCCAGGCACAGTCACGGAGGAAGCAGAACAGGGCTGGTGAGGGGTGTGCTCTGCAGAGAGTCCCAAGGACTAGACAGAGAGGCCTGGAGGACCGTCTTTGGACCCTGGGCCTATGACAAACAACAGACAAACAACAGTTCCTGGACAAGGAGGGAGCCTTACCCAGAGACACCAAATTCTGGTAATTCTCTTCCATGACTTGCTTGTGTAAGGCTCTTTGGCCCGGATCCAGCAGAGCCCACTCCTCCTCGGTGAAATGCACGGACACATCCTCAAAAGTCACCGGACCCTGAAAGAATAAAAAGTTAAACCCTTCCAAAACAAGTAGTGAAGGCAAGGAGGATTTGGGTTCAGTGGCAGAACTCTCAAGAGAGCCTGAGAGAGCACCTTATATACCTAGCAGATCACTGCGTTCTTGCCGTAGACCATCTAATTCAGATCCCTAAAATATTAGAAGCCCGCCCCATAACAACTCAGAGCAGGGCTTTCCATGTGCCTACCCCTGTTTTGTGGAACATCACCCCTGTCGAGATACAACTGGCGCCCGCTCTCTGTCCTTTCCAGAAATAACTGGATGCATTTTTGTTTCAACAAGTTTTTCCAGCTGGATGAAAAGGTCCCTGTGTCGTAGGTGTTCATTTTGTATTGTATTTAAACCTGTCTTCTGTTGTTGGGGTTTAAACTATTTCAGCTGGTTTTATGGATGGTTTATAAATGGCCTTGAGATGATTCATAAATTAATGCAACGATGTTGTTGTTATTATGTGCCTTCAAGTCGATTATGACTTATGGTGACCCTATTGTTGTTATTGCAACAATAACAGCAACAAAAACCTTGGGGTGAGGGACATTCTCAGCCTTTCTAGCGAGCAGCTTGGACAACAGGGAAGGCAACGTGGCAGTCTTTCAGCCTCAGAGGCTGCGTATACACAAGCCCATTTTGTAGCACAAAAATGTTTTTCTCAATCATTTATGTTCATCCTCAGCATGCTGCTTTCAATCTAGATTGATTCTAGATCCTGCGGTCCATAAAGGTGGGCTTGGTCACTGGATACCTGTTTGAAAACCCTCCCCTTGATTAGGTCATCTGGCCTTTTCCTCTCTGCACACATGTGGCCCTGGTAAATGAAAAAGTAAGTGGCAATTGGTATACACTTTCAGAGCTTGGAAAAGTTACTTTTTTGAACTACAACTTCCATCAGCCCCAGCCAGCGTCATGCTGGCTGGGGCTGATGGGAGTTGTAGTTCAAAAAAGTAACTTTTCCAAGCTCTGCACTTCGTATACAGTAAGGATGGGCTCTGTTGGCCAGTGCCAGTTCAAAAGCATTCCATCGACCTAACAGGCTGGTATCAATTTGGGTTTTGTAATCTGTGGCTTTTACTGATCTGCATTTTTTTCACCTTGGAAAAAATATTGATAACAGTATTGATATTTTGAAAGGAAATATCAAAATTTTGAAAGAAACTGTTGATAATTCAGAAGAAATATCGATAAATTGAAGGAAATATTGATATTAATATCAATATTTTAGACGCAGACCTTTAAAAAAAAATCAATTTCCAAAAACAGCTGCAGAAAATCACGTTATAAAAATCCGATTTGCAACTATAGTGATTAAACAAATTAATGGAAAATTTGGTACCAAATCTGACTTGGGCAGAATTCTAGCACATCCCTACATCATTGGGCAGATGTGGATGTACACCCCCCCATCGCCAGGTCCACCTAAATCTGTTTTCAAAGGTAAGGCAGCATCCATCGGCAATGAGCTTTTGTTTTTGGAATGAAACCAGTTTCTCAAGATGCGCTTCTAAGGGACAAGAAAACATGCACTAGATCTAGATTGTGTGTGGACCACATGAGAGAAAACCAAAGTCTCCATTGATTCTAGAATAAAATGTGAGGCGTATACAGCCAGAGAGACATTTAAGTGACGAAGACATTTAGGCTCTCTCCCCAATGATTTCTTCCCTACCTTGTCTGGCTGAAGGGCATCTCTTTCCATTCCACCGCCCAGAGAAGATGACCCGGTACATATCGCCAGCTTCATTTCATTGCCTAATAGGGAGATGAAAGGTGATCAGACTTGCCCGTTGAGCTACAGTTCATATTCATTTGGAACTCCCATTCTAAACGAATATACCTCCCGCAAACAGGCTATTGGACATGGATCAAGCGATACATTTGGAGAGATATAAAAAGACTTAAAACGTACTGAAACGAAACATGATTTTCAACAACTAAATACATTTTGAGAGGGGCTGGAGACAATTGTAGAAAGCTGCCTCATACGGAGTCCGATGGATGGCCCACCTAGCTCAGTGATGTTTGGTAGCAGCTTTTCAGGATGTCACACAGGGCATCAGACAGGGTTCTCTCCCAGCGCTACCTGGAGAAGCTGGGAACTGGCAGGAGTTTTTCTGTCCTCCTTCCAAAGTCAGAGGCTTGCAGAAAGTCCCAGTTCAATCCCTGGCATCTCCAGCCATTGCTAGGAATGTTCCCTGTCTGAAAGAACCTCTGCCAAGTCAGCGTAGCCAATGAGGAGCAAGAGGCACCTTCCTATGCTCTGCCTCCGATGGCGATGTTCTGCCTCCACCGTCAGAAGCAGAATGCTTCTAAATACCGGTTGCTGGAAGTGGGGAGAGATGCTGTTGCGCTCAGGTCCTGCTTGTGGGTTTCCCATTGAGGCATCCCATCGGCCACTGTAAGAACAGGATGCTGGGCTATGATGGACCTTGGGCCTGATCCAGCAGCCAGGCTCTTTTTATGCTTTTATGTGTCTAGTCTCAACACTTTACTTGATATTAAGGTGATATGGACAGAATAAGTGGCTGAGGCTGCATCCTGTAAAACAAAGAGACTGAGCAACCAGTGGTCCTTCAGATGTTGCTGGACTCCAACTCCCATCATCCCTGAGCATTGGCCGAGCTGGCTGGGGCTGATGGGGGGGTCCAGCAACATCTGGTGGGCCTCAGCCCCCCCCCTGTAAAGAGTTACCTAGCAGGGAGCCCAAATTAACTCTGTGGGTCTTCGCTTCTAAGATTGCCCTGTAAGATATCTATATGCAGTCAACAGCACCTAGTCACTGCGTTGTATTCTAAATAAATAAATGACGTTCAACCAAGTGCTTCTCAGAGTAGATCCATTGAAATGAATGAACCTAAGCTACCATGCACTGCAAAAAAACCCAAATAATTGGGTGTTAGAACAAATTAAACCCAAACTATCACTAGAAGCTAAAACGATGAAACTGAGGTTATCATACGTTGGACACATAATGAGAAGACATGAGTCACTAGAAAAGACAATAATGCTGGGAAAAACAGAAGAGAGTAGAAAAAGAGGAAGACCAAACAAGAGACAGATTGATTCCATACAGGAAGTCACAGACCTGAATTTACAAAATCTGAACAGGGTGGTTTATGACAAATGGTATTGGAGGTTGCCGACTCATAGGGTCGCCATAAGTCGAAATTGACTTGAAGGCACATAACAAAGCCCATTAACTTCAGTGGGTCTACTATGAGTAGGACTAACACTGAATACCACCCATTGTGGCTATATTGCCACCAGAGCAAAGGCCATATATGCTTCTGAATACCAGTTGCTGGGAATCCCAAGTGAGGAGAGTTGCTCTTGTGCTCAAGACCTGATTGCAGGCTTTCCATTGGGGCATCTGGTTGGCCACTGTGAGAACAGGATGCTGGACTCTAAATGGGCTATTGGCCTGATCCAACATCCGAGCTCTTCTTAGGTTATGTTCCTTAGCCAAACCTGGAGATGCTGGGAGCTGAACCTGAGACCTGACACCAAACATATGCTCTACCTCCCCATCTTCAAATTTCCCATGCAGGCCCAGAGTGGACCCGTCACTGTCTCTCAGCCTAACCTACCTCAAAGGGTTATTTTAAGGATCGAATGGGGAGTGGGGGAGACAACCTATGTATGCCACCTTGAGCTGTTTGGAGCTGTTGTTGTTGTTATATGTCTTCAAGTCAATTACAACTTATGGTGACCCTATGAATCTTTTGGATATATTCATAGGGTTTTCGTGGTAAGAGGTATTCAGAGATGATTTACCATTGCCTTCCTCTAAGCCTACGGCACCCAGTATTCCCAGGCAGTCTCCCATCCAAGTACTAACCAGGCTGACCCTGCTTAGTTCCGAGATCAGGCGAGATCAGGGGTGTTCAGGGTAGTATGGCGGTAAAGCGGGATATAAATGTAATAAATAAATGCACATCAGGCCAATTGAACCTTACCCAGCGAAGTGGCATCTTGGTCACCCTCCTGCCCAATCCACCTCCATGGCCATATCCATTTGGTAATTGGTGGAACTTTCTTTGCCTTGGGGAAATCAGTGGCCACTTCTCCCAACGAGCCCTGGGCCTGAAACAGCAACAAGAATCCCAGGCAGGGAGTGAGGAGACGGATGAATAAAGGGGTGGTACAGGGGGAAAGGTCTGGGGTGAAGGCAGTAGTGGCTGATGGGGCGGAAGGCGGGGAGGCCAAGAGTAGGTGGAGCCAGAGCCAATGACAGGCAGGCAGAGCTAACTAATTCTAATTTAGCCTCCATCCTCCTTCCTGCTGGATTCTACAAGGGCAACACTGACACGAAGGAGGCTGTGCCGCCTGTGATGCGTCCTTCCCTGGCTCTCCCTGTCAGGTTCCTACCTGCTCGTGGTTACTGCCTGTCTCTAGGCACCACCAGGGACTCCACCAGTCCGGACCGCTCTCTCTTATGATTTCTCTCCCCGCTCTAGCACAGATCTCAACAGATCCCCCTGCTAGGCAACCACCAGTCACGTCCCAATACTAGTATTCCCAGAGACTCTGAATACTGGTATTGTTATTCTCTTCACCGCTGCCACCATTTGTTACAGTTCCCCTTCAGCCTTGGTCATTACCTTACCCTCCCTTCTGGTCTGTGAAACCCCAGCCAAGGATCAGGCCTTTGGTAAACCAAATTAAGTATTTATTACAGATAACAAAGCTAACAAGATTAACAAGATTTCTTCTTAAGGCACATAAGCATATGGTTTTACTCAATACTAATCCGAACTCCACCTCCCTCCTGGTAAACAACTCTCTAAACCCCACCAAGCAATCCACTTTCTCTTCTCCCCCCAGATTCCACAATTCACCACCTCACATTTACCCAGATTTACCTGTCATCCTTTCATTTATACTGTCAGCCATTTTAAACATTCAGCCAATCATCAAGCATTCTATTGCCCATTCACTCCCCCTCCTCTTTCACTACTTACCATGTATACTCTAAACAACCAGCACTTACCATATATACACTAATATATAGGAACATCACACCGCCCCCCTGGGCTGCTTATAAGAAAGAAGTCAGGTAAGTGAGGGGTGACTGAGGCTGGTGGGGCAGTGCCCCATTCACCCTAATAGATCAGCCTCCACTGGGTGAAGGGTGCAGTATCTTCCCCTTCTTAACGTCTTTCAAGAAACAGTTGAGCAACTGGGGGTTTTGTTACTGTTTATTTAAGGATATCCTCCCTTACATTCTTAGCCCTTTGAAACTATCAGGATGAAACTCTCTCTCACCTTCTGCTCTTCCCAGTCATTGTCATCTGCCTGACTCAGAAAGATACCTTCAGCCAGGGCCACCGCCTGGGAACTGGTCTCCGCTCCACATTCTCTAACCCAGTTCTCTATCTCTGCTGGAAGGACAGCCAAGAACTGCTCCAGGATCACCAGGTCCAGGATCTGAGTCTTTGTGTGCTGCTCTGGCTTCAGCCACTGATGACACAGTTGGTGGAGTCGGCTGCAAACCTCTCGGGGTCCTTCAGCCTCCCGGTAGCAGAACTGCCTAAAGCGCTGGCGCTGGACATCTGAGCTGAGGTTGTCCTCCTTACCCAGGATCTTCTGCATGGTTCTTCTCCAGAATTCCCCACTGGCCTCAACCTGGATAACAGGACCCCTTCCTGTTTCACAATCAGCCGATTTTTGCTCTTCCATCCCCATTCTGTACTCTAATGCAGCCTCTGTCAGAGTGGAAGAATCACCTTGTTCTTTTACCCAATGCTTTCTTAAGGCAGGGACTCTCATGATCAGTGGGGCTGCTAAGTCCTGCAACGCCAGCATCCTGTGAATGAGTGAAATGTCAAGGCCAGGAATAATAATAATAATAATTTTAAAAAATAGAGGGGAAAGGATGTTTCCAGTTCATGACAGAGCCCTTTCATAACATCATAGAAGCAATGCGGATAGGCCCAATGAAGCAGTGGAGGCTAGTCCATTACAGCAAGTGGGGCACCAAGCTCAATCTGCCCTCAGCCAGCCCCCACCTGCCTACCTCCTTGCTTACAACCAGTCTAGGGCATGGCACCGGCTGTCACCTTCCTCCACCTCTTCCTTAGGGTTGCCTTTGTAGAACTCAGCATGGAGGAAGGAGACTAAACCAGAATTAATGGGCTCATCCTGCGATTGGCTCTGGCTGCACCTATCGTTGGCTCTGGCTGCACCTCCTGTTTGGGCTCCTTGACTTCTGCTCCATCAGTCCCAATGGACACCGGCCACCAGCGATTGGAACAGAACTCAAAAGACTGGGAACGGGGAGCGTGGCCTTACAGCTGTTACACTGGCAACCACAAGTGGGGAGAGTGTTGTTGCACTCATGCGAGGGCATCCCCGAGGGTGGGGGAAGATGACAGTTGCAACCCCCTCATACGGATGAAGTATAATTCCCCATCCCCAGCTTTCAGTTAAAAATGTTTCTAGCACCTGAGATACGAAGCCAAATGTACAGACACTATTCTTGTCAATTGTTTGTGAGAAACTAGTCTTCTCTGATTTCAGCATTTTCCTTTGTAGAGAAATCTCACTTTGTCTTCCTGGCCTCTCCCTCCTCCCCATAAGCAGGTGCCCCTCCCTCCATCCCCATTCACTGGTTTGGGGATCTAGGAACATGGAAAGATACCTTATGCTGAATTAGACCTTTCATCCATGTAGCTCAGTGTTGTCTACTCTGACTGGCAGCAGCTCTCCAGCATTTTAGGCAGGGGACATTCCCAGCCCTACCTGAAGATGCCAGGCGGGGTTTGAACCTGGGACCTTCTTCATGCAAAGCAGGTGCTCTGCCACTGAGGTATGGCCCTTCTCCATATCTGTCGTGCTGGGGGTCCTCCCACCCACTCACTTGCCTCACTAGCATTTCCCACCAACTTCTGCCGCCTGCAGTCTTGCACCCCTTTCACCCAAAGGCCCTTGCTTGGGACTCACCAAATCTCTAAGGGAGCTGAGATGCGATGGGAACACAAACGATGGTTTCCCCAGGCAGAAGGCTAACCAGGAAGTGATTGCCACCAGCGCACTGCCCTCTCTTCCTAACCATGTTTATAAGTCTATGTTTCTTCCTATTCGCTTCTCTAGGAAGTCCAGCTCTCTGACTTTAACCCCTGCATGGAATGCCATGAGAAACAAACAGGCCCTTTCTTTTCTCTTGCCTGCAAAAGAGGAAAGCGTAAGAACTGAAGAGCCTGGCTGCTGGATCAACCCAAAGGCCCATCATCGAGTCCAGCATCCTGTTCTCATGGTGGCCAACCAAACGCCCTAATGGGAAGCCCAAAAGCAGGACCTGGGTGCGACAATAATACTTTCCCCACTTGTGATTCCTCGTGGCTAGTAGCCGCTGATAGCCTTTTCCTCGATTGACAAATTCATGGAGGACAGGGCTATCCAAGGCTACTAGCATGCCTCAGAATACTGAACAGGGAGTGTTGCTGTTGCACTCAGGTTCTACATAAGAAGAGCCTACTGGATCAGGCCAGTGGTCCATCTAGTCCAGCTTCCTGCCCCCACAGTGGCCAACCAGTGGCCGTGGGAAGTCTGCAAGTAGGACCTGAGCACAAGAGCATCATTCTCCCCTCCTGTGGTTTCCAGAAATTAGTATTTTGGAAGCATATTGCCTCCAACCACAGAGGCAGAGCATAGCCATCATGGCTAGTAGCATTTAATTAATTAATTAATAGATTAGCTTTACATCCTGACCTTCCTCCTAGTAGGAGCCCAGGGTGGCAAACGAAAGCACTAAAAATACTCTAAAACATCATAAAAGCAGGCTTTAAGATATATTAAAAGAAAACATCCTTAAAAACATTAAAACAAAACATCTTTGAAAAAAGCTTTAAAAACACGTTAAAAAGCAATACAGATGCAGACTGGGATAAGGTCTCTACCTAAAAGGCTTGTTGACAAATGTACAGAGGACAGAGCTATCAATGGTTCCTAGTATGCCTCTTAATGCCAATTGCTGAGAATCACAAGCAGGGAGAATGTTGCTGTTCCCCTCGGTCCTGCTTGGGGGCTTCCCAGAAGAGACATTCAGTTGGCCACGGTGAGAACAGGCTGTAAGACTACGATAAGCCTCTGCCTGATCCACCATTCAGGCTCTTATGCTCCTATGTTTCGTTGAATTTGCCGCAAGTGGAAGCTGGGAGCTAGCAGAGGTGAAGTAGGAAGTGGGTCAGAACGAGTTCACATCTGTATACTTTCCTAGATTAGGAACAGTGAGAGTCCTGTGCGGAGCTGGGCCAACCACTAGGCAGTGAGATGGCTGCAGAAGCTGAAGGCGGGGCAGCAGTGAGATGCTGGAGGACACCATCTGGTCACCTCTGTAGCTCCTGCCTAGCCAGTTGCCCTCAAATGCTGTAGAGGACGCTATCCTGTCATCAGTGCAATGGTGGCTGGTGCCCATTGGAACTGGAGGAGTGGAAGGGACTGGAAGCATTCAAGAAGCAGCTGGACAGCCATCTGTCAGGAATGCTTTGATCTGGATTCCTGCATTGAGCAGGGGGTTGGACTGGATGGCCTTATAGGCCCCTTCCAACTCTACGATTCTATGATTCTAAGGAGCCCAATCATGGCTGATGCCAGAGCCAACTCATTCTAGTTTATGTCCCCATTCTCCTCCCTGCTGAGTTCTAAAAAGATATGTGCACCTTCAGACATTTTCAACCAAACCAGGCCTTTCGAAACTCACCCTTTGAGGGCAGGACCCATGTTTTGTGACTCCCAACCCTATAGGCCAGTGGTTCTCAAACCTTTTTGTTTGCGGCGCACTGTAAAACATAAAAAAATTCTGGCGCACTTTGTGTATAAAATTAAAAATATAATATATTTTAAACTATGAATAGAAATAAACTATAGAAACCTATTACTTACCCTATACAAATGGGTTTCTTCTCATTTTTAAAATATACTTT
Source organism: Rhineura floridana (assembly GCF_030035675.1). Classification (NCBI taxonomy): domain Eukaryota; kingdom Metazoa; phylum Chordata; class Lepidosauria; order Squamata; family Rhineuridae; genus Rhineura; species Rhineura floridana. The sequence goes on from NC_084482.1 coordinate 210,103,130, forward strand.
CATAATATTTGAGGCACACCTAGCCACCTCTTAGGGCGCAACAGTGTGCCTGGGCGCACCGTTTGAGAATCACTGCTATAGACCATCTTGGGGATGGCCAAGGTTCCAGAACAGAGCCCCACCAAACCTCAACAATAGTTCTTCCCATAACTCAATGCAAAGGTGGAAAGGATCAAAAGAGTCTCTGATTCATGTCCTCAGGTAAGGGGACAGCTGCTGAATTTCTACCACAGATGGGAATCCACAGTGGAGGAATCTGATTGGCAGTGCCCCTTTGGGTTGGTTGTAAGTAAGAAGCCAGTCAGGTGGGGGCTGGCTGAGAGAAGACTGTCGTTGGTCTGGGGCATGCTCCAATTGCCCTAATAAACTAGCCTCCACCGTACCAGCGTTGAACTAAAATGTCACTCCAGTTGACTATTGCACATGGAGTGGAGAAGGGCACCACCTTTTCCTTTGCCTCAAGTCATAAAAATGCCTACAAACTAACAAATTTAGTGTGGCATTACACTGTAAACTCCACTCCTTTGAAATGTGGTGTTGGAGGAGAGCTTTGCGTATACCATGGACTGCGAAAAAGACAAATAATTGGGTGTTAGAACAAATTAAACCAGAACTACCATTAGAAGCTAAAATGATGAAACTGAGGTTATCATACTTTGGACACATCATGAGAAGATATGATTCACTAGAAAAGATGATAATGCTTGGAAAAACAGCAGGGAGTAGAAAAAGAGAAAGGCCAAACAAGAGATGGATTGATTCCATAAAGGAAGCCACAGACCTGAACTTACAAGATCCGAACAGGGTGGTTTATAACAGATGCTGTTGGAGGTTGCTGATTCATAGGGTCGCCATAAGTCAAAATCGATTTGAAGGCACCTAACAACAACAATGTTGTAAAATGTGTGAGCCATTTAGTCAGCAGACTCTGCCATAGCAACACATTTGGTCCTTGGAACTAAACTGATTGCTTCTCTTGGCTGGAAATGAGGCATCCTCGTTACTTTTGACACCATTTTTTTCTCTTGCTAAAGGACTTAGGGCCTGAGACTTGGATTCAAATCCCAACTCAGTTATGAAGCTCAGTGGGCCAGTCACCATCTCTCACACTAACCTACCTCACAGGGTTGTTGGGGGGATAAAATGGGGGGGGAAGAGGATCATGTACACCACTTTGTGCTCCTTGGAGGAAAGATAGGACAGAAATGTACTCAATCGATCAATCAAGCAACACTTGCTCATAGGAAATTACAGATAAATCCAGGACTCCAAGCGGTAATCAGCAGCACGCAGCCTTCCTGCCCCAAGACTAAATGGAAAGGCAGATTGAGTTCTTTGCAATGCAAGCCTTATCATGCGTGGAAAGTATCTTTTTTGAATTTTTAAACTGTCCGTTAAAAGAAAAAAACAAGCAATGCAAGGGAGACCAGGGCTCAGATTCCCACGCAGCCACGAAGCTCCCTGGGTGACCTTGCCGCCAGTCATTACCTCACAGGGTTGTTATGATCCTGTATGGATTCTGTGATGTGGCGTAAGGGTTTGCGCTCCAGCTGAAACTCCTTCCAACTGCCAGAAAATTATACGGCTTCTTCCTTGTGTGGGTTCTTTCACTGGAAGGACTGTGTTCTTATCGGTTCTCTTTCTACATTCTGAGCATTTATAGGATTTTTCCATGTGTGACTACGCTGGTGCTTGTGGTCATCCATCTCTTTCCACGCTCGGTATATGCTCATTTAAAGATACAGGACTATTTTTTAAAGTAACCAGATACAAGTTGTATACTTAATAATCTTGTAATAAATAAATGCCAATACCCTTGTTAAATATGTCCACCCTATTCCTGTGATTGTTTTTGATACAGAATTTTAAACTGTTGCAGCCTGCCCTGGAACCTGCTGGTGAAGGGTGGGTAGTAGTAAAAGTAGTAGTAGTAGTAATAATAATAATAATATCTGTATCTGACTGACTTTGTACCGCAACCTGTACCTCACCGTTACTGGGTTAGTGGTAAGTTAAGAGTTCAGAGGTAATAAACGAGATGGGTTTTAGAGAACCACTGTAGTGGGAGTTTGGTTTGGTTATTACAGAACAATAAGTAAATCCCCCCTTTCCCTCTATACAGTCTAACACACATGGCCTTTTGCTATTTACTTTATTCCATTTCAATATATTTATACCTGGCTTTTTCAATATAAAATGCTCAAAAGGTGGCTGACAAAACGTCACCTAACAAACTTAAGCATAAACCTTATTCAAGCCATTGGAACAATTGTTACATCAGAACATCATAAATATTACACCTCCAGCCATCTCAGTAGAAATCATGTTCAGGTGGTCAGTGCAGAAAAGCACCTGGGGAAGGCGGCTACTAATAAGGTAAGATAGATTGGTGGTATGGAGGAATATCAAAATATATATAGGGTGTGGACATTCATTAATATCAAAAAAAGAGAGGGGATGTCCCCAGAATGTCAAGGAGGGAAGTTCCAAACTGTATAGATTTATTTGTTTATTTTCTTTAAAAGAGAAAAAATTCTTCTTAAAATACCCAACGCGTTTCAGCCTTATAACTAGGCTTTCATCAGGGGCTACAAATCAAATATAAAGAACATCATTTTGACAGACATATGTAGGTATAAATTTTCGTTAAAATATCTTGAAAAAACATTCTTCATTTGATACACTTATAATCTTTATATATGCACAAATAATTTTTTGTTGTTATAAACAACTCCTTAAAAATATTTTGTTTACCTATAGACTATATATATACCTAGGTGCACAAATCCATATAAGATACCTTATCTTTCTATACAGTATCTAAAAGATTTTATATTATCAGAAACACTTACATTTATGTTGTTGAAATGCTTTATTCAATAGAGTACTTCTCACTTTCACTATGGATGGCTTCAATATCTTTATGACTATTTCAAATCAGTGAAAACCCTTTAAATCTTTTTTTCATTGAACTACCATATGACCAGAAGGATAATTTTCTTAACCTTTTAGAAGTATAATAGAAAACACCTGTAGAATACTTATGAGTAAAAAAAATTTTGGACTTGAGAAAACCTTTACAACAAAGGAAGAAATGAACATTCTTCATTTAGACCATTAGGTGTCACTGTCTTGAGTCTTAAGATCCATCCTATTTCTTTTTTGTATAAAAGAGAACTGGGAAATGATCCTTGTATTTGTTGTAAAACCCAAAATTTTAAACCTATTTTTATATATTCAGAACATTGCAGGCAATGAGATACCAAAGGTGCTCCTGGTATGGTCTAAATGAAGAATGTTCATTTCTTCCTTTGTTGTAAAGGTTTTCTCAAGTCCAAAATTTTTTTTACTCATAAGTATTCTACAGGTGTTTTCTATTATACTTCTAAAAGGTTAAGAAAATTATCCTTCTGGTCATATGGTAGTTCAATGAAAAAAAGATTTAAAGGGTTTTCACTGATTTGAAATAGTCATAAAGATATTGAAGCCATCCATAGTGAAAGTGAGAAGTACTCTATTGAATAAAGCATTTCAACAACATAAATGTAAGTGTTTCTGATAATATAAAATCTTTTAGATACTGTATAGAAAGATAAGGTATCTTATATGGATTTGTGCACCTAGGTATATATATAGTCTATAGGTAAACAAAATATTTTTAAGGAGTTGTTTATAACAACAAAAAATTATTTGTGCATATATAAAGATTATAAGTGTATCAAATGAAGAATGTTTTTTCAAGATATTTTAACGAAAATTTATACCTACATATGTCTGTCAAAATGATGTTCTTTATATTTGATTTGTAGCCCCTGATGAAAGCCTAGTTATAAGGCTGAAACGCGTTGGGTATTTTAAGAAGAATTTTTTCTCTTTTAAAGAAAATAAACAAACAAATCTATACAGTTTGGAACTTCCCTCCTTGACATTCTGGGGACATCCCCTCTCTTTTTTCGGTATGGAGTAGCCTAGTGGTCTGTCTCAAGGATGAACAGCTCAGATTGAGGGACAACAACAGATTTAGGAGTCTATATTGGTGAGTACCATAGGGTCGACTTTCTAGCCTCAGCCAATTCCTAGGACCAGGAGGGAAAACAATAAAACGACCACTTCTATGCTACCATGAAAGCCCGGCTGTCCTCCTCACTTTGTTAAATAATCTCACTCCATCTCTGCCGCTCCCCCTTGTGTAGTGCCAGGCCCCTACCTTTCTTAAAAGCGACACTTCATCCCCAAACTTGGCTTAAATTAAGAACCGTTCTCATAAAGATCCAGTCAGGTGAACAGTGGCACCTGGTGCTCATCTGGACTGGTGGGGTGGAAGTCAGGGAAGGCCAACGGCAGGTAGAGCCAGAGTGTTTCTTTGTCTGAGACAAAGACTGGTGGGACCAGAAAGTCCTGTGAAGTCAGTATACCACTCTAGATATGAACTAGTATGCTCTCCAGGCAGGATTTGTTCCACCCAGGGGTGTAGTCACCCTGGGTCTTGGGAGGGTGTCTTAGACCCCTTACTTTTTTGGGAGCGGGGCCCCAATAACTCCAGCATCCTATGAGCCAATGACCATGAAAGGGGAGTGTGTTAGCCCATGAGAAGAGTCTTCTAACATGCTTCTATGTTCTTTTCTGCTGATTGGAGCCAATCAGAGTGAAAGGTGAGTCAGCCACTGAGAAGAGTCTTCTCAGAAGCTAATGCTCTCCTCTTTCATGCTGATTGGCTCCTAGGGACGTCTGTTGTTGTGGGAGACAAGAAAGCATCAACAAGGATCTCATGTTTAACCTGGCAGCGAAAAAAGGGGGGTTTGGTGTGGCTATGACTATCATGAAGGGACCCTGCACTTCTGAATTTGCCACTAGGCTACTGGTTCCACCTCCCATCTGAGTCTTTTCCCTGTAGAAAAAGGGCAGGTGAATATTAAGACAGAGAGGGAGTAAAGATTGGGAGATGTTGGAAACGCGGAAAAAGGTTTCCTTCCCCAGAACGCCAGACACCAAAGCCTTCAACTGGTTGGAAGTCATGCAATGCAGCAGCCAGTGGTGGTCCTGGTGCCCAATGAGAATGGTGGGGCAGACGACAGGGAAGCCCAACAGTAGGTACAGCCAGAGCCAATCACAGGCAGGACCAACTTATTCTACCTTTATCTCCTCACTGGACTGGTTGTAAGCAGGAACCCAGGCGGGCGGGGACTGGCTGAGTGCAGACTGAGGTTGATGGGGCAGTGCCCCACTCACCTTAATGGACCAGCCTCCATGACGAGTAACCCTTCAGTACCACCAATGGAGCAATATCCTGTCACCAGGTAAGGAATGTGGAGAGGCAACAGGAGCATTGCTTCCCCAGTGTTCATGCACTTGTATTTTATTTTTTTACAAAAATCAGATTAAAATGCATGCTCCAGCTTGAATAGATTGTTAAAAACACTCATCAGCTACACTAAATGCTCAGGAGGCTAGAAGAGAGAGTTGCTACATTTGGCTGCTTCTTTTAAAAAAAAGGAAAAATAAAGAGTAGGTAAGTGATCCAGCATAGTGTGGAATGCTCTGTAAAAAAAAAAAACACCCCACAACACCACCATGATTTTTAATTACAGTGACAAAAAGAGAAACCACCACAGAAAGTCCTGTATTACCACAAACATTGTCATTCTGAAACATTGCAAAGACATACCATCATTGTACAAAGAGCCCTTTTTGGTAGTTCACCTCAATCCCAAATGTAATACTCGCTTTTCACTGAAACAGCCTCATGGGAAGCTGTGGTCCTCTACAGACTGCTGGACTCCCAACTGCCATTGGCCTCCCCCGCTCCCCATGGCCAATGGCTAGGGATGATGGGAGTTAAGAGTCCAGCAACATCTGGAGGGCCACAGGTTCCTCCAAAGGTGAGGAGATCTCCTTTTTCCAATACTAAGAGATTATGTTAGCACATTAGTGCAAGCTCTAAAGCTGTTATTGATTACATTTATACCCCGCCTTTCTCTCACCATGGAACCCAAGGAGGCATACATGTTCCCAGGCAGTCTCCCATACAGGCACTGACCAGACCCAAACCTGCTTAGCTTCAGCAAGGTGGTGGCCTCATGTGCCTTCAGACCACAGCCTACTTCTGAATAGATACGCAACTGACTGCAGTGCACATTTCCTTTTTCGAGCTGAACAAGGCATCAACACTTTACCTTTTGTTTCAATATTCCAGGGCACCAAACTCCAAAAAGGTTTTACATCCTACCGCTAGTCCAAACAATAATAATGCATAAAATCTATATGAGATCGACCATTTCCAATATTTACATTACAAAAACTAGCCGTTTTAATCTGCACTAAACTATACGCTAAAAAAAGTTGTGGAGACAATTCTGAAACCAAATTCAAACTTGCTTCTGAAAGAACTGTAACTAAGGGTTGTATTCAACAAAGAGGAGACCTGTTGAAATTAATGAATCCAAGTTAGTCATGTCTATTAACGTCCATGGGTCTACCCTGAGTAGGGCTGGTATTGAGTAACACTCTACGAGAGAGTGAGAGTGACCCAGTGAGCTTCATGGCTGTGTGGGCAGATTCGAAACCCTGGCCTCCCAGGTCGTAGTCCTGTGGTGTAGTAGTTAGAGTGTTGGACTAGGACCTGGGAGAGCAGGGTTCGAATCCCCACACAGCCATGAAGCGCACTGGGTGGCCTTGGGCCAGTCACTGCCTCTCAGCCTCAGAGGGAGGCAATGGTAAACCCCCTCTGAATACCGCTTACTATGTAAACCCTCTTCATAGGGTCGCCATAAGTCGGGATCGACTTGAAAGCAGTCCATTTCCATTTTCAAACTCCATGCTCCGAGTCTGGGCCTTTCCACACTTAACTTTTTTATAGTGGCACAGTTGCTGGGTTTTGTTCTGATTTTTAGTTCTTGGCGTAAGTGTACATGGCGTTGTCATTATTTAGCTGCTATTCTGGAGTAATGTACTCATAAAACCATTTTTTTCTTGCGCCCCATCTGCATCATACATTTAAAGCACTCTTATACCACTTTAAACTGTCATGGCTTTTCCCCCAAGAAATCCTGGGAATCGTTGTTTGTTAAGGGCACTGAGAGTTGTTAGGAGACCCCTGATTTCCCTTCTCAAAGCCACAATTTTTATTTGCATTTATATCCCACCTTTTCTCCCAAGAGCTCAAGATGGGCTACACGGCTGTCACCCTCTCCCTATTACGCTCACAACAACCTGTGAGGTAGGCTAGAGAGTTGGTGACTGGCCCAAGGCAACCCAGAGAGCTTCATGGCCAAGTGGAGATTTGAACCCTGGTCCCTCCAGGTCATAGTCCAGCATTCTAACCATTATACCACACTGGCTGTCAATTTTGAGTGATTTAACAGTCAATCACTCTTCCCAGCAAACCCTGGGAATTGTAACTCTGAGAGGGGAATAGGGGTCTCCTAACAACTCTCAGCATCCTTAAACTACAGTGTTCAGGATTCTTCAGGGGGAAGCCATGACTGTTAAGGTGGTATAAGAGTGATACAACGGTGATGTGGCCTTCTACTGCAAAAAGTCTGACATGTGTGAAAGATCTGGAATGGATCAATGCTTTGTCCTGCTTTCTGTATGGAGGAGTTGGGAGTTGGTGGCCCTTCTGTGGTTTTTAATCAGGATTTCTATCAGGCTCGACATTAGACTGAGAAACAACTGTCTTCTTCTCAGTCGTGCATGCAGAAACTGGTACTGTGTCAACATATTGCCCATGACAGTGATCATCAGCTACAGCTATAATGTAATCCTGATAACCACACAGACACAAGTCACTCCTTCCTTCTATTCGCCTAACCTCCTACAGGTTAGAATTGTGGAATACCTGGTGTGACTGACACACACACAGGGAAGGGCTCTCAGTACCCTACGTGCAGGCTCACAACTTCAATATTCACTGGTTAGTAGACACAAGAAAGGGATGGTACGTAAGAGGTCACGAAACTCTTCTCAAACTGGACACAATCGGCCATTGGTGCAGACAAGAAAAGACACCCTCACTTGGCCACATGCAGAGACACGGTAAGCTCCACCTTTGCTCCAAAAAAGATCAGATCAAACGGCAACTATGCCAACTATAAAAGGTAAGTGCAGAAAAGCCCCCAGATAAAGTTATATTCCTGAAATGCATGAAAATAGCAAAGCAGACACATTTGAACCAGCCCAAACATGGCTGTACCAGGCCGCCATCAATGCTGGCTGTGCATCGGGAACTCTGAACTGACGTGGTTGGGTTGATAAGGATTAATATGAAATCATACACTAGAAACTTGATTAGTTGTATTATTCTTCAGTTACTCCATCAATAACCTTTTCATTTAAATTGGCATTTGTTTTATTTAGACATATTCCTATTTTTATATATTTTAAACTTTTTTTTGTATGGTAACTTTACTGTTTTTACCTGCCTCCTTATTTTATTTGTATCCAGTCAAGATTGGACCAATTGTCATCTACTCATTTAGAAAAATAGTAAAACACTCTAATCTTTCTCCTTGGTTAGAATTATGACTGAGAGGGCTCTGGAAAGAACTGGAATCCTGGGGAACAGGAACACACTCTGGCACTACAGAGGGAGGAATCCAATGACTGTTTACAGGATCCTCATTCCAACACTCCGAGTGGATCCTTTGATGAGAAATGAGATTTCGTTTCTCACTAAAGCTCTTTCCACACTCCAAGCATTTGTATGGCTTCTCCCCTGTGTGCGTCATGTGATGTCGAAGCAGATGTGCTTTTTTCCGGAAGTTTTCTCCACACTCTGAGCATTTGTATGGTTTTTCCCCTGTATGGATTCTTTGATGTGTAACAAGATTTGTACTTGTACAAAAGCTCTTCCCACACTCAGAGCAAGTGTATGGTTTCTCCCCTGTGTGAATTCGTCGATGTGAGGTAAGGCTTGTGCTTGTACTAAAGCTTTTCCCACACTCTGAACATGTATATGGTTTCTCCCCTGTGTGAGTTCGTTGATGGAAAATAAGGCTTGCGTTCTGAGCAAAGCTTTGACCACACTCTAAACATGTAAATGGTTTCTCCCCTGTGTGGGTTCTTTGATGTGCCATAAGGGTTGAGCTATGACTGAAGCTTCTTCCACACTCCAAGCATCTAAATGGTTTCTCCCCGGTGTGAGTTCTTTGATGTAAAGTAAGGTTTGTATTCTGGCTGAAGCTCTTTCCGCATTCCAGGCACTTATATGGTTTTTCCCCAGTGTGCACTCTCAAGTGGGAAGTAAGCTGGGATCTGTGACTGAAGCTCTTTCCACATTCTGAGCAAGCATACGGTTTCTCGCCTGTGTGAATTCTCTGGTGTCTAACTAACGTGGTTTTTTGACAGAAGCTCTTCCCACACTCCAAGCAAGTATATGGCTTCTCCCCTGTGTGAATGCGCTGGTGTGTAATTAGTGCTGCACTCTGGCGGAAGCTCTTCCCGCACTCCAAGCAGGTATATGGTTTCTCCCCCGTGTGAATTCGTTGATGTCTAATAAGGCCTTTCCTCTGAGAGAAGCTCTTTCCACAATCTAAGCATTTATACGGTTTTTCCTCCTTGTGCATTTTCAAATGAGCATTAAAGCTCGATTTACAACTGAAACTTTCCGCACACACCGGGCACTCACTGCCTTCTTTTCCTTTGTCTCTTTTTCCTTGGATCTGGGCTTTGTGGAAAGCAGCAGAGGACATGTCTCTCTTCTTCTCTTTCCCTTCCGTTTTCCTGCTCTGCTCTTTCTGTTCTTTACATGCAACTCCTTCCAACGATAACCCGTGAGCTTCTCCATCATTCAGAGCGCTGCTCTCCCAACCATCACCTGCTGGAATAGCAACAGAAAACTGGTAAGAGCCTGAGAGAGAAATCCAGCCCCCATACCAGGGAACAAATCCAATTTTATTGCCATTATGAGTCACAGAACTGAAGACATTCAGTGGGGAGGCATATCCTTTCAGGTTATACAGCAGGGGTGCTGAGGGCTACATTCCCTTCAGGACAACCTTCCAGAGGCAACATACCAGTGGTGGGTGGAGCCAGAAGCAAAAGTGGGTGGAGCAACGCATATAAATTCTACCTTTGTTCAGTACAGAAATACCCAGCATTAACGTACGCAATGGGTCCAGAGTGAGTACGTAAACTGAAAATGTACTTAAAGTGAAGCACTACTTTTTTTCACTTGCGCTGCCACTGTGCCACCTCTCCTTCATGCGGAGCCTCAAAGCCCCGCGCTAAAGCCTCTGCTGCTCCGCCACCGCACCTCCAAGCTGATTCGCGGTCGCATCTCTTTCCACCCCCCCCATGCACCGAAAGGCCACAACCAAAGGTTAAGTGTCCGTTTTTGCGAAGGGAACGTACGTAAACAGGGGAATGGTGCTACTGTAAGTACGTCCGTACTCGCAAGTGTCCTTAAAGTGAAGGTCCGTATAGCGGGGTATTCCTGTAGGCTAATTTCTACATGCCCATCTCTATCCTCCGTCGAAGCAAGCAAGAAGCATCATCAGAGTTCAATAACACATTCCAGCCAGGCAAACACACTCAAGGAGGGTGTGAAGGAAGGCTGGTAAGGGATGAGGCCTGTGGAGAGGATGTGCGGCCTGGGAAGGGTTCCAGGCACCAGGTAGATATGCCTGGAGGACCACATTTGGCCCCCTGGCCTGAGATTTCCCACCCTCAGCATACAAGATGGAATATATCTCCCTCTTAAGAGACCTCACAACTCTGCCAGCAGAACTAGCCCCAAGAAGAGGATGCTGGGTGCTGATAATCAGACAAAAGTAGCCATCTCTATTCAGCACCCGTTAGGCCTCATCTCAACTACTGCATCCAGTTCTGGACACCGCACTTTCAGAAGGATGCAAACAAACTAGAACAGGTTCAGAGGCCCTCCTGGTTCAGAGGCAACGAAGACACTCAGGGGACTGGAGACAAAGCCCTATGAGGAAAGACTGAAAGAACTGGGCATGTTTAGCCTGGAGAAGAGAAGACTGAGGGGAGATATGATAGCACTCTTCACGTACTTGAACGGTTGTCACACAGAGGAGGGCCGGGATTTCTTCTCCATCATCCCAGAGTGCAGAACATGTAATAATGGGCTCAAGTTACAGGAAGCCAGATTTCAACTGAACATCAGCAAAAACCTCCTTAGTGTCTGAGTGGTACCACAATAGAACCAATGACCTAGGGAGGTGGTGGGCTCTCCAACTCTGGAAGCATTCAAGAGGCAGCTGGACAGCCACCTGTCGGATATGTTTTAATTTGGATTCCTGCACTGAGCAGGGGGTTGGACTTGATGGCCTTACAAGCCCCTTCCAACTCTGCTGTTTTATGATTCATTTCTACTCAGCATCTACCAAGCCAAAGAGAAAAAACAGGAAGTCTTACTGAGAGAGGCCAGATTCCCACAATTCTCCTCCATAACTTCCACATGCAGGGCCCTTTGGGCAGGATCCAGCAAGGCCCACTCCTCATCCGTGAAATACACAGCCACATCCTCAAAAGACACCTGATCCTAAAGGAAGAAAACGATCCTTTTTAGTTCGGGTGGTGGGGAAAGGTGAGGGACATGACAAAGAGAGTGCCAGTGTGGTATAGTGGTTAGAGTGTTGGACTGGGACTTGGGAGACCAGGGTTCAAATCCTTGCTTGGCCAGGAAGTTCACTGGATGACCTTGGGCCAGTCACAATTTCTCAGCCTAACCTATCTCACAGGGTTGTTGTGAGGATAAACTTGAGACGGAGGAGAACCACCCTGAGCTCCTTGGAGGAAAGGGGGGATATAAATGTAAAAACAAATAAAATAAATGATGAAGAGTTGTAAACAAATTATACACAGCGTGGAGAAAAGCGGTGAAAGGGACTTTTGTCACACACACCCCTTTATAATTCTAGAACCCGAGACCCTCTAACCAGGGCTGTGGAGTCGGAGTTGTGGAGTTGGAAGCAATTTTGGGTGGAGTCGGAGACGGTAGAAATATACTGACTCCGACTTCAAAATAAATTTTGATTGACAAATTTTTTAAAATATAAATTCACAATGTCAAAGCAGCTTCCCATGAAGTCAGCTGTAGTTGAGCATTTCACCATAACTCAAGATGGAAAACATTTTGTGTGTCAGTGTATGACACAGAACCCAGATGAAGACAAATGCTGTGATGCCAAGATCAGCGCATATTCCGGCAGCGATAAAAATGCTCCTATGAGAGCTTCCAATTTAAAAAGACATTTACAGCCCTTTCCAGGGCTGTGGAGTTGGAAGCAATTTTGGGTGGAGTCGGAGTCAGTAGAAAAATAAAGGAGTTGGAGTCGGAGTCAAAGGTTTGGTGTACCAACTCCACAGCCCTGCCTCTAACGAAGCTGAATTTGGGGATATTCACCACAGACAAAAGGAAGGATTTCTTTACACAGCCCGTGGTTAAACTACTCCCATGAGATTTTGAAGACGCACCTGCTTACACAGGTATTCTTTTGATCTCCCGAGCTGAGTCTCCTGTTTTAGCCGCTGCACTGTTTTAATGGGATTGTTTTCTTGCATATTTGAGTTCTTGCTTATATTTTAATAGGATTGTTTTCTTGCGTATTTGTAATTATTGCGTATCTTAACAATTATTGTGAAACTGTTTTTTTTTAATATATTTTGAAAACCACCTAGAAGCCTATTTTGGCACTAAGCAACATATAAATTAATAAATTATTATTATTATTATTATTATTATTAATAATAATAATAATAATAATAATAATAATGATAATAATAATAATAATAATAATAATAATAATAATAATAATAATAATAATAATAATAATAATAATAATAATTAGATGTAGCGATGGCCACCAAATTGGCCACTGGCCTCATCCAACAGCCAGGCTCTTCTTCTCATGTTCACAATCTGAAACCCCAGCTGTGGCAAAGTGCTTGGCGGATGGGGTGGGGATGTCATGAGGGCCCTTCCCACGCTTTCTAGCATCTGTTTTCAACAGAGCAACGGGACAGAAATAAAATCTTTCTGGCCAAGACACCCAATCTGCGTCCACTGATTCCTCCAAGATTTATTCCGACCTACCTGATCAGGCTGCACAGCAACTATTTCCACTCCACCACAAAGAGGAGACAACAGAGCGTGGGTCGCTGGTGTCACTCCGCTGCCTGTGAAGGACACAGAAATGGTGGGAAGATATTATATCCCCCTTTACACACCTTGTTCGCCTGCTTTTAATATACAGTGGCCTGGTTCACACGTAACGCTAAACTATGGTTTACTAAACAATGGGTTATTAAACCGTAGCTTGGCGTTATTTGTGAATCCAGCTCAACAGCTTAACAATGGTTTCTTAACTATGGTTAAAGATTTCTTGTTAACCAATGCTTGTAGTTGGTAAACTTCCATAAATGTTAACCACGGCTTAGTGCAGAGGTCATCAACCTTGTTGGACCAGAGGGATTTCAAATGTTGAGAGAATGTTGGGGCACCAGTCACAAAATGGCTGCCATGGGGGCATGGCATAACAGAAAATTATACTACTCATGGTGAAGCTTTTCCCATAATTATATTTCCATACTTGAAAATGCTTGACCTATTTATTTTCTGCCTGCCACACAGCTGTTCAAGGTACAAAAAAATGTAAATGTACTGCCTTCAAGTCGATTCCAGCTTATGGAGACCCTATGAATAGGGTTTTCATGAGGTTGAGAGGCAGTGATTGGCCCAAGGTCACCCAGTGAGCTTCATGGCTATATGAGGATTCGAACCCTGGTCTCCCAGGTCGTAGTCCAACACCTTAACCACTACTCCACACTGGCACAAGAACCCCATTTTTCCTTAATGCCAACCCTAAACTAAAGACTAGGCTGCCATCCTGTACACATTTACCTGGAAGTAAGCCCCATTAAACACAAAGAGACTAAGTTTAACGTATATACCATTGTATTGTAAATTAACTGAATTCTTAATGACTCCCGGTCTTTAGCTTCTGCAAAGCTGGAGACATGCCTAAACCTCTTTGCAAATTTTCAAGTTTGCCTTTTGGCGGGGAGGGGGATTCTTTAACTTTCCCCCACACTTACTGTGTAGTGGTATTTGCAGAAAATAACCTCTGGGCCAGTGGTTCTTAACCTGTTTTGGGTTACAAACCCCTTTGAGAATCTGATGAAAGCTATGGACCCCCATAAACAAATACAATTAATTTCACTGCATTGGAAATTGGTTTTTTGTATCCCATTCATGGACCCCCCTGGAGTCCATCCATGGACTCCCTAGAGTCCATGGACCACAGGTTAAGAACCTCTATTCTGGGCACTACCTGATCTCAGATGAACCCAGCAGAGCAAAGATGTATCCTGGCTGCCAAGGAAAAACTGTGGAGTCCAAGGACTGGAAAAAAAGACAGAAGCAGGAAGTGTGCTCTAAAAGGGAGGGGAAAACAGCAGCCCTTTAGGACCCCAGGGATTCTGATTGCCTGGTGTGCAAACAACTCACTTATCAATCACAGATCTGACTTCACTCATTGGCTAATAAGACTTACAGGTAGCACCAGCCAGGCTGGCTTACATCACAGAAATTGCTTAGAAGGGTGCCTGCATGTTTTGCTCTATAACTGTATTTCTAGGAGGGCTAGAGATTTACCTTTTTTAAAAAAATTAAAGCTCAGATTCTGGGCCACCTACTGGGGGCACCATTGAATGCTTTCATGGGACAGGCAACAGGTTGGTGACCACTCTTGTACACTGTTTCTGCACTTTAGAGCTGCCGTTGCTGATTATTTTTTATGCTTTTTTAAAAAATAAAAATGCTGCTGCTGCTGTTATACACATATGATGTTTTATAGTTGCACCTGAGATGAATGAATAGAGAATAGGTCAAGCTGTGGAGTTTATTGCTGGACTGACATTACGAATAGTTTGACACTACTTCTTATTATGAATGGTTTGATTAAAGATTAATTTAAAAATTTACATACCACCCTTCACCAAAAGGCCACAGGGTAATTTGCAACATAACAAACAACATAATTACATATTCACTAATAGGCAAAAAAAACCTTGTGGTTTAAGAACGCACCTACAGCCCACAGATATTTCTATCAAACTTTAAAAAGCAGGGAAATTGGGCAGCTATAGTGAATGCACCAGGGGAGCAGGAGACCTGACCTCCTCTCTGAGATATTGTACTGCCCTACAAATTTGTCAAAATGCAAACACCATTTGGGTTGGTCTTTCACAGTCCAATCCATTTCCTGTGTAGCTTGGAAGAATGTGGTAACACATGCCTCTGAGCATATGGTGAGTGGTGCCAACACCTGCAGTCAGCCCAAATAACAGAAACAAGACATGTGCTGTGCTGATCTTGTTTTAGCAGGGAGGAAGCAATCATATCAATAATGCTATGAATGTTATATATTCCCATTATCTTGTTTGTTATGTTACGCATTTTTGTCTGCTATGGATGTTATGTACAATATGTTGGTTATCTTGTTTGTTAACTTTTTGTCCGTTAGAGGAATACTATGTCATATACGTATGTTATGTTATTCGTTATATTCCTCGTTTGTAAACCACCCTGTGGCTTTTTGACAAAAGGTGGTATGTAAATTTCTTCAATAAACCAATAACGTGGAACTGCGAAGGGCTGGAAGCAGGCATCTCTTTCATGTAAGACCAAAACATGCTCCAGTTATCCTTACCCAGCGCGGTGGCAACTTTGTCACACTCTTGCACGATCCACCTGAACAGCGGCCTCCGCCTGGGAGCTGACGCAGCCGGCACTGCCTCAGGGGAATCAGGAGCAACTTCCGCTAAGGGTCCCTCCACCTGAAAGAGAAATGAGAATCCAGTGTAGGATATGGGATGGGGACTAGAAATAGAAGGGTACGAAGAAAGGGTTAGGGGGCTGGGGTGTCTCCTTGAGTTATTGCAAGGGGGAAGAACGGTGGGCAGCTAGTGAGGAGTTTTAGGTTAGCCTTGTTCACATTGGAACTACTGGGATGAAACCTTCTCACCTGCTGCTCTTCCTGCTTCTGACTCAGGAGGAAACCTTCAGCCAGGGCCACTGCCTGCGAACTGCTCTCTGCTCCACATTCCCTCACCCAGGTCTCTATCTCTGCTGGAAGGACAGCCAGGAACTGCTCCAGGATTACCAGGTCCAGGATCTGAGTCTTTGTGTGCTGCTCTGGCTTCAGCCACTCACGGCAAAGATGGTGGAGTCTGTGGCAAACCTCTCGGGGGCCCTTGGCCTCCTGGTAGCGGAAATGCCTGAACCGCTGGCGCTGCGCATCTGAGCTGAGGGTGCCCTCCTTGTCCTGAATCTTCTGCAAGGTTCTTTCCCAGGATCCCACACTGCTGTCAGCCTGGATGGCATGCCAGCCTCTTCCCGCTTCTGGCCCAGCCAAGTCTTGCTCTCCCATTTCCAAGCGGTGCGCCAAAGATGCCTCCAACAGAGCTGAAAGGCTGTCTTCCTCTTCTTCCACCTTCGTTTGTGAGAGGGCCCAAGCTGGTGGGCCTTCTAAGCTGCAGACAGCAAAGGTGTACTCTGAAGCGATACATTACACTACCAAAGCAGTAAGATATAACTGTCCATCTCATTTGGATATCTGTTTGGACATACTGACCGCTTACATTGAGAAAGTCACTCCTGTGTCTTACAGGAGTGTTCAAATGCCAATCAAAAGTGAAATTAAAATGAAAAGTGAGGGTTCTTTAAATGCTGCTGAACTGTAAAGAACGTAACGTCTCAATTTGCCAGTTTATGAGGAGCAGGAAAGAACAGTCAAAAGAGAAGGAAACCATCAATGTTATTTAACAGTAAAAAAAAGGGGGAATTATGAATTCTGGAAATTATTATGTCTGCTCCTCCACTGTTCCAAGCAGACATAAAGCACTCAGCTAAGTCACTGAATACCACACAAAATTTAATTGGTTACCTTTTCTGAGCCACCACTGTCAGTTTCTGCCTCTTCATTTTTGTCATCATCATTATTATTATTTTAATTCACTTATATCCAGCCTTTCCCCCAAAACTGGGACTCAAGGTGGCTTACAAAAATGTAAAAAAAAAACCAGCTAAAACATACAAGTAAAACGTAGAGAAAGTTATGATTAAAATGTAATTAAACTATCTACAGAATTAAAACAATTTAAAACATTATTTATCATGGACTTTGAAAACTGGAAGGTTTGCGCAGACTGAAACAAGCTTGTATACTCTTTCCCAAGTCATAACCCAATATTTTTCAAAAGGCTTTGGGGAAAAAACAGAAACAAGATTTTTTTCTCTCCTTATTTTTTCCTTTCCCCCCCAGGCCTTCACATCTCTACATCTCTAGTCCCACACTCCTTGAGTGCTTAATGGTGACAATGCCTTGCTTGCTTGGATCGAGGGGTGAGAGATTGCGTAGAACCCTCTGACATTTAATGCACAAGCAGCGTGTACCCTATTGCAGTGTTGCATCTATTGCTCCGCCCGCTTGCCTCTGGCCCTGCCCACACCTAGCACGTTGCCCCTGGAAGCTTGCCCACAAAAGAATGAGGCCAGATTGGGGTTCAAGAACACATTCCATTCAGGCAAAAACACAGAAGGAGGGTGTGGCCTGGGGAGGGGGTGTGGTCTAGGGAGACTCCTAAGGGCCAGAGAGAAAGGCATGGAGGGCCACATATTTAGTCAAAATGTGGACTGATTCAGTCTCAGTAGCTTGTAGCAACGCTATTGGTATGCCGTCTATTCCTGGTGATTTGTTTCTTCCAAGAATTTTAAGAGCAGCTTTCACCTCACATTCTAAAATTTCTGGTTCTTCATCATATGGTTCCTCCGTGAATGAATTTGTCATCCTGTCATCTCTTTTGTGGAGTTCTTCAGTGTATTGTAATTTTACTGTATATTTTTTACTGGTTATTTCTTATGTAATTTCTTTTCTTTTTTTTGTAATATGTTTTAATATGTTGTTCACCACTTTGGGGGCCTTTTGGCCAAAAAGTGGTATGTATAAATAAACTACAAACTAAAGAAAACCCTAAACTTTTAATACTAAACTTTGAACACTATACAAACCTCACTGAAATCCCACCCATGTCTGATTTTCCCACTGAAATGACAGACATTCAGTGCAAGAGGTATCTTTTTTTCAACTCCATATTTGGTTAGAGGTTGTTTAACAATGAAAATTAATGAAAAACAAACATCCACTTATCTGACATTTCTTCAAAGACTAGGAAGCCTCAGTGTTCCTCAGCAATAAAATGGGAATATTAATCACTTACCTTTGACCAAATCTTTCTGCAGTTCCCCCTGGTTCAAACATAAGATCCCTACTGGATGAAGCCAAAGGCCCACCTAGTTCTGCATTCGTTTTCAGGGCTGAAGGTACAATCGGTGATCAGGTGCAACTCACAGGCACATTTCTAGAGTTTATAGGGTGGAGCAGGAAACTGAAGGATGCTCCACCCTTCAAGTCACTGCTTTGGGGCTCACTTCAGTGGGCAGATCCCAGCTTTTCCGATTAAAAAAACACATACCACCCAATATAGGTCAAGCAAGCATGGTTAGCCCAACCCCCCTTTACAACATATACGTCCTACAAATGTAAACTAGCTTGAAAACTCAAGGGACCTCCTGGCTTTTGCCGAACGGAGGGGGAAACAATTCTAAGAGTGTAAGAGCCCTGTTGGATCAAACCAATGGACCTAGCCCAGCATCCTGTCCCCACAGTGGCCAACCAGATGGTTATGGGCAGCTCACCAGCAGGACCAAAGTACAAGAGCACTTTCGCCTCCTGCACTTTTCAGCTTGCATGCCTTGAGAATACAGCCATCAAGCCACACAAGCAGGTCTGTGGATGTGAAGGCCCCAATGTGACAGGCGCCCAATGAGGGAATGGGATGAGGGGTGGAGACAAAAGGCGCAGGGGGGGGAATCATCTGCTGATTGGGAGGGGATCTGAGAAGTGCAAAAAAAAGTGCCCCTTCCAACACATTTCAGTCTGGGCACTGGTGGCCTATGCAGCTGGCCAGTCAGAGATCAAGGGCAGCCAAAAGAAAACACTTCTTTGCACAGCTCATAGTTGGAAGTATGAAATTTGGTCCCACAAGAGGCAGTGATGGCCACCAACTTGGGTGACCTTAAAAGAGGATCAAACAAATGACTACTAGCAATAATGGCTACGTTCTCCCTTTGCTGTTGAAGGCAGTAAATGTCTCTGAATCCCCACTGCTGAGAACTGCAGGTGGGGAGAGTTGCTGTTGCGCTCAGGTCCTGCTTGTGCGGGCGTCCCTTTGGGGCATCTGGCTGGCCACTGTGAAAACAGGATGCTGGACCAGACAGGCCCTTGGCCTGACCTAGCAGCTGGGCTCTTTTTATGTTGGGTAAATAAAACCTCCATGTTCAGAGGCAGCCTATCTTGGAATGCCAGATGCTGGGACTCACAAGTGGGGAGAGTGCTACTTCAGAGCCTACTATCAGTGGCTACTACCCACAAATAGCTCTGTTCTCCCTCCACTGTCGGAGACAGTAAATGCCTCTGAATCCCAGTTGCTGGGAATTGCAAGTAGGGAGAATGTTGCACTCGGGTCCTACTTGTGGGCTTCCCTGTGGGGCACCTGGCTGGCCACCGCGAGAACATGGTGCTGGACTAGATCCCTTTGGCCTGATCCAGCAGCCACGCTCTTCTTACGGTGGCTAAATAGAACCTCCATGTTCAGTGGCAGCATATCTTGGAACGCCGGTTGCTGGGAACCGCAAGTGTGCAGAGTGCTGCTGTTGTGCTCAGATCCTGCTTGGGTGCTTCTCTTTGGGGCATCTGACTGGCCACTGTGAGAACAGGATGCTGGACGCGAGATGGGCCCCCTTTGCAGCAGCCAAGCTCTTACGCTCTTAGAAGGGCTTTTTTCTCCTTCCAGCACCCAGGCTCTCCTTATGCCTTTTCCAAGCAAACCTCCCTCTCCCCCCCCCTTCCATCCATCCATCCATCCATCCATCCAAAGGCGCTTCCAACTCACCCGCTTCCTTTCCAGGCGTGCTAAAAAGCGCCTCGCGCTTAGGAAAAAAAGGGACAAAGACCCCCCCTCCCCCTTTTCCCCCCCAGGGAAGAGAAGGGAGGGGCGGGACAGGAAAGCGGATGTCGCTCTCTTTCCTTCCTTTATGCCCCTCTAGGAATCTCAACGAACGCCCTGGCTTTAACCCTAAGAGGGCACGTCGCCCAAACTGGCAAAAAGGAAAAAGCAAGCGCGCTCCCAACTCTCGTTCCAGATTCAGGAGAGTAGTGGCCAATTCAGAAGTGCAGGGTCCCTTCATGATAGCCATAGTCACGCCTCCTCCCATCCTTTGTTTTTTTATGCTGGGTTGAGAATGAGATCCTTGTTAGTGCCTTCTCCCACAACAACAGGCGTCCGTAGGAGCCATTCAGCATGAAAGCCGAGAGTCTTAGCCACTGAGAAGAGTGGCTGACTCACCTCCTTTCACTTCAATCGAAAGGACAAGGAAGCATATTAGAAGACTCTTCTCAGTGGCTAACCCACTCCCCCACCCCTTTCATGCTGATTGGCTTGTAAGATGCTGGAGACTTGGGGAGCTTACCGGGACTCTGCTCCCCCAAAAATAAGAGGTCTAAGTCTCCAGAGACCCTGGAAACTACAGTACACCCCTGTCCAGATTCATGAACTATTGGGACAAACTGTCATGAGTGCTCCCACGTTTATTTATTTATTCATTTATCTGTTATTACACTTATAGCCCACCTCAAGGTGGTGTATGTGGTTCTTCTCCAGCTTATCCTTACAACAACCCTATAAGGTAGGCCAGGCTAAGAGAAAGTGACTGGCACAAGGCCACCCAGTGAGCTTCATGGCTGAATGAGGATTTGAACTCTGGTCTCCCAGGTCCTAGTCCAACACCTTAACTACTGTACCACACTGCCTTTAGCAGTACATATAAGGCAGAAATTAAACAGATATTCAACAGATTTATTAATAAAAGGATGAGCTATGCCTGTTGCAGTTCTCCCTGTCATGCAAAGGGTTGGCCTGTTTCTTTTCTTTTCTATTTATATTTTATGTCCTTATCCCTGCCCCTCCATCTTCAGACCTGAAGGTGGAGTCTGTGGTTCTTCAATTTATTGTCACAACAATCCTGTGAAGTAGGTTAAGCTGAGAAAGTGTGACTGGCCAAAGCTCACGGTGGAAGTATTTTAAGAGCAGCTTTCACCTCGCATTCTAAAATTTCTGGTTCTTCATCATATGGTTCCTCCGTGAATGAATCTGTCATCCTGGCATCTCTTTTACAGAGTTCTTCAGTGTATTGCTTCCATCTTCCTTTTATTTCATCTCAGTAAATCAGTGTGTTCCCCTGTTGATTATTCAACATACCTACTCGTGGTTTAAATTCCCCTTTCATTTCTCTAATATTTTGGAACAGGGCTCTTGTTCTACCCTTTTTGTTGTCCTCTTCTATTTCTATACAATAACTATTGTAATAGTTCTCTTTGTCCCTACATACTAGTTGCTGTATTGTTGCATTTAGGGTTCTGACCGTGTTTCTATCTCCTTTTGCTTTTGCTTTCCTTCTCTCTTTAACCATTTGAAGAGTTTCTTCAGTCATCCATTGAGGTCTTTCTCTCTTTTTAACTAGAGGTATTGTCTTTTTGCATTCTTCCCTGATAATGTCTCTGACTTCACTCCATAGTTCTTCTGGTTCTCTGTCAACTAAGTTTAAAGCCTCAAATCTGTTCCTTATTTGATTTTTAAACTCTTCTGGGATGTTTTTTAAATTGTATTTTGGCATTATGAGTCTTTGTTCTTCTTCTTTAGCTTTACTCTGATTTTCGATACGACCAGTTCATGATCTGTACCGCAGTCTGCTCCTGGTCTTGTTTTTGCAAAAAGTATGGAACTTCTCCATCTTCTGCTACCAATTATATAATCAATTTGATTCCTATATTGACCATTTGGTGATGTCCATGTGTACAGTCGTCTTTTCGGTTGTTCAAAAAATGTGTTTGCAAGAAACAAATTATTGGCTTCACAGAATTCAATAAGTCTTTCTCCTGCTTCATTTCTGTCTCCTAGGCCCCATTTCCCCACAATTCCTAATTCTTCTCTGTTCCCTACTTTTGCATTCCAATCCCCCATGATTATCAGCACATCTTGTTTTGGTGTGTGATCAATTTCTTCCTGTACTTCTGTGTAAAATCTCTCCAATTCCTCCTCTTCTGCGTTTGCCGTCGGAGCATAGACTAGGATGATGGTTATGTTGATAGGTTTCCCATTTAATCTCATTGATATCACTCGCTCAGACCTTGCGTTGTAGCTCCTAATTGCTCTGCTACATCACTTCTCACTGTTAAAGCAACCCCATTTCTTCTTAATTTCTCATTTCCTGCATAAAATATTTTGTAGTTGCCTGATTGGAAATGTCTCATTCCTGTCCATTTTAGTTCACTCACACCATTTGCTAGTGAATAGCAAAGGTCTCTGATGTTGGATTTTTACAATAAAGGTGAGAATGCATCATTATTCTGTTTAGGGGGAACGTCACTTTTCTGGTTATGCAGTCGTAGATTTGGGGGACACAGGAAAATGGAAATGGACTGCCTCCAAGTCGATTCCGACTTATGGCAACCCTATGAATACAGTTTTCATGGTAAGTGGTATTCAGAGGTGGTTTTATCATTGCCTTCCTCTAAGGCTGAGAGGCAGTGACTGGCCCAAGGTCACCCAGTGAGCGTCATGGCTGTGTGTGGATTTGAACCCTGGTCTTCCAGGTTGTAGTCCAACATTCAAACCACTGCACCACACAAGAACACATATAAATTCCTTACCTTTCCCAGGCACCATTATATGCCACTTCCGTGTGACCCTTTTGACTGGTGACAGGTAGCTAGGTCCCAAATATCTTAGGCCCCAAATATGTCAAAGTCCTTCCCTACAGACCTCTTGGGTGTTATGATCAGCAGAGGGGCCCTCGTGGTAGTTTCATCTTTCTCAGATGTTTGGGGACTAGTGGCCCAGGAGAGGACATTCTTTGTCTGTGGTGACCCCTAAGCTGTGGAATTCCCTCCCCACAGAGGTGCATCTGGCACGTTCATTGTATGGCTTCCATTTTGTGATGAAGTTGCACCTCTTTACCTGGCCTTTGACACCTGAGATATAGGTCACCCAGTGTGGTGTAGTGGTTAGAGTGTCAGACCAGGATCTGGGAGACCAGCGTTTGAATCTGCACTCAGCTGTGAAGCTTGCTGGGTGACCTTGAACAAGTCACAGTCTCTCAGTCTAACCTACCTCACAGGGTTGTTGGGAGGAAAAGTAATGTTACACCATGGCTCCTTGAAATCATTATCTTTCTGTTGACCATTCAGAGGTTTTAATTGTTTGTTAAGTTTCACAATAACAGTGAGCAATAGACCACACTTTTTGTCCCTAAATGTCCAGATATGGATTATGCAGGCCTTTCCAAGTTTTTGTTATAGAAGGAATGTGATCAGTTCCTTATGTTAAAAGATCCTTTCATTCTTCATTAAAAAAGGTCAGTAAAGTTAATTGTGGAGTACACTGAACATCTTGTTTTGAATAACCAAATATTTTAGACATTTCACCAGGAACACATTAAAAGAGTGCATCAAATCCTAGAGCATTAAATGCCTTTGCAAGGATATATTTTTAAAAGGGAATTTTCCTGTTTCCTTTTAATGTGCTGTTTCCCCTCTCCCCAAGCCAGAATTGAGAGCTGTTCGTGGAAAACAATGGTGACCTGCAGGATTTTAGCATATCTGTGAATGGCCTATTCAAAAACAACAATGTAGCAGCCAATGCCAGGAGTTCCTGTTGTGCCTAATTCCAGTCTATTTCATATGAAAAGTGGTGTGTGTGGTTTTCCCCCTTCTAAAGGCATTAAAATTATCATACCCATACAGTCCCTTTGCCCCTGTGTGATTATAGATGGGAGGAGCTCCAGCTGAGAGCTAGCAAGAACAGCATTGTTTATACCCTTATTATGGGAAAGAAAAGGTTGGAAAAGAATGTGCAGCAACCCTGCAGCATGTTCATATTGGTGGTGGAGGAGGAGAAGATACATTTTCATAGCAAAAACAAATAAATTGAACCTAAGATTCAGGACAAACAAAAGAAAGTACTTTTCGTTAAACTATGGAATTCAAGGATGATTAGGAAATTTATGGGGCATGAGACGATCAATGGCTATTAGCCACAATGGCTATGTTTTTCTTCCACTGTTGGAGGTAATATACTTTGGAATGCCAGTTGCTGGAAACCACAGGAGGTGAGAGTTACTGTTGCACCCAGGTCCCGCTTGTGGACATCCCACTGGGGCATCTGGTTGGCCACTGGGAGAACAGGATGCTGGACTAGATGGGCCACTGGCCTCATCCAGCAGTCAAGCTCTCTTTATGTTCTTCTGGATAATCACGACTCCCCAGTGCCTCTAACTGTTAACTTTAAACATACACATACACACAAGCCCCAGGGAACAGTTGTCAGCGGGGGTGTAGTCGTCCAGGGTCTCAGAGGGGTCTTACACCCTTACTTTTTTGAGAGCAGAGACCCAATGTTTCCAGGATCCTACAAGCCATTCACTACAGCCAGTGTGGCGTAGTGGTTAAGGTGCTGGACTACAACCTGGGAGACCAGGGTTCGAATCCCCACACAGCCATGACGCTCGCTGGGTGACCTTGGGCCAGTCACTGCCTCTCTTCCTCATGAAAACCCTATCCATAGGGTCACCATAAGTTGGAATTGACTGGAAGGCAGTACATTTACATTTACAAGCCAATCAGCATGAAAGGGCAGTGTGTTGGCCACCGAGAAGAGTCTTCTACCATGCTTCTTTGTCCTTTCATGCTGATTGAAGCCAGAGTGAAAAGAGCTGAGTCAGGCACTGAGAAGACTCCTTTAAGTAGCTAACACTCTCCCCTTTCATGCTGAATGGCTCTGAGGGACTTCTGTCATCGTGGGAGAAGACATTCACAAGGATCTCATTCTCAACCCCGCAGCAAAAAAAAAAGGGGTGTGTGGCTGTGAAGGGACCCTGCTGTTTTAGATTTCCCACTACACTACTGTTAATTAGTATTTTAAAAATGCTGCTGTGGCTGTTATATCCCACTTGATCACTTTCCGTAGTGAACATTCGAGGAGCCTGGCTGCTGGAACAGGCCCTTCTGGCCTTGCACCTAGTTTCCCATAGTGGTCAACCAGATGCCCCAATGGAAAGCCCCCCAAGCGGGACGTGAGGGCAATAGCTCACTCCCGCTGATGTTTCCAAGCAACTGGTATTCACAGTTATATTTCGACTGACTCTGGAGGTTCTTTAGGCTGAGACTTGACTTGGGAGCCACTGATCGCTTGATCCTCCATGGATTTCCTCGCGACTGGTTTGGATGCCGGGGCGCCCTTCCCCCCCTACCCCCCCAAAACCCCTTCTGGTTGCAGCAAAAGGTCAGCCTTCTCCAGTTCCCTCCTGCTCCGCCACTTCCTTGCAGTTCAGCCCAAATCCAGCACTCAGTTGCCCGCAGCCACTTTGGTCCTCTGGCAAATGCTTGCAAACTTTCGATTGGGAGCCGGAAGTGTCTGTTGCTCCAGCTTCCCCGCAAGTGGTACCAGCCACCCAGCCACCACCAACACCAGAAGAGCCATTTCAGGGCATTGAACCCCGCGACCCTGTGGGGGCCACGGAGGCAGCCCTTACTCCGGCGGACGGGCCATGGGACGGGCCATGGGAGCCCGCCCTCCCCCTGTTATTGGCCGTTGGCTCACCTTCCAGCCTTGGCATTGGGCGGGGGCGGAGCTCTCTAAGCTCTGGGTTTAAGGCTAGGAGGGAGGGAGACAGAGAGTCACTCAAGACGAGGATGGAGTCTGCAGTCCGTAAAATGGGGTCCTCTTGATCTGGTAAGGAAATGGGGTCAAAGTGGGGGGCTGCAGAGAGTAGCCTTGCTCCTTTGGGAAGGGAGACGTGGAAACCCTACAGGGGTAGCCAACTTGGAGCCTTCCAAATGCTATTTTATTATTTTTATTTATTTATTTATTTAGACAATTTATATGCACCACTTATATTTAAATAAAACTAAGCGGTATACAATATAGGTTAAAACATCTTAAATCGCACGCATACACACAAGTGACTGCACATGACTGCACAATCTATAAAATACAATTAATAACTGAACAGAACATCTTTAGTATCAACATTTAGTATAAACATTGCATGTAAAAAGGAACTCCAAAAAATACAAGGAAAAATCATAACAAACCTAGTAGGCTGAACAAAATATCCCCTAGGCTTCAAGAATTTTTAAAAAGAAAAATCGCGTTTAAAAAAAAATCAAACTTATTGTTAAACATGATGAATTAGACAAAAGAACATCAATTCATTTCTTAATCACTATGTAATAATAAAAAATTAAAATAGCCAGCCCTCGTTATAATAGCAAACAGAATTTCATCTAACTACATTTGGAAATGGATATCATTGGAGGCTCTTCTATCATTCCTGCCCATCCATCTATCTATCCTCCACAGTTTTTTTGGGGGGGAGGCGAGGGAGGCAGTTGCCCCTGTGGATGAATCCTAATCCCCAGATTCCCAGCTTTCCTTTTAAAAAAGTAAGTTTCTAGCATTTGTAGAACCGCAGATGTGAGGCAAAATGTGCAGATTCTATTCTATTTATTTATTTTATTTATTTATTATTTGATTTATATCCTGCCCTTCCTCCCAGCAGGAGCCCAGGGCGGCTGTTTTGTTTTCTGAGAAATTAGACTGCCCCCTCTCCCTTCAGTGTTTTACATTTCCCTTCTTCCCTCTGGAAAAAATCCTGTGGATTGATTAAGTTTATTTACATGCTGCATCCTTCCACACACCCCTCCCTGTGAACTGTGCCCAAACTGCTTACAACAAACATTCAAAATACAAAACATTGGGGGGCGGAGAGGTCAGTTTACAGAACAGATCAATACATTCAAACAGGACCAAAACAATCATCCATTTAGCAAACATAGCATAAATTCAGTATTACAAAAGAAATAATCTAGTCAGCCTTTCTTAGCCTTTGGGTCCCCAGATGTGGCTGGACTACAATTCCCATAATTTCTGACCATTGGCTATGCTGGCTGGGGCTGATGGGAGTTGTAGTTCAGCAAAATACATACCTTGGCCTTTGGCACCTGAGGCATGCATTTTTAGGACCCACCCTATTTGGGGATTTTAGGTTGTTTTTAAATTGCTTTCCTCCTGCCTAATCTGTCTGCCTTCCCAGATCCAGATCTGCAGAATAGTAAAAAGGGGGTCAGTATTTTATTTGTTTGTTTACTTATTACATTCCTGTCCCCCCCTTTCCTCCAAGGAGGTCAAGGTGGTGAAAAAACATGATCCTCCTCCCTCTCCATTTTATCTTCACAACAACCCTGTGAGGTAGGTTAAGCTGAGAGAGACACTGACTGGCCCAAGGTTGTCCAGTGAGCTTCATGGCTGAGTGGGGATTTGAACCCTGGTCTCCCAGGTCCTAGTTCAACACTCTAACGGTACCACTACATACCACACTGGTTTTAACTGAAAAGAGACTGCCAGATTTGGGGGGGGAAGAGAGAAGATGGAAAGTTAGAAAATGGGTATTTGGGAAAGAAGGGTTATGTTGCCTGATTGTCAGAAAACATTTTAAATTCCTATTTAACAAGTTTGCTACTATGACATTTATATCCCGCCTTCACTCCAAGGAGCTCAAGGTGGCATACACAGTTCTTACCCCCATTTAATCTTTGCAACAACCCTGTGAGGTAGGCTAGGCTGAGAGATGGTGACTGGGCCAAGGTCACCCAGTGAACTTCATGGCCAAGTGGAGATTTGAACCCTGGTCTCCCAGGTCCCAGTGTAGCTCTGATACCACCACTTAATTATTTTTTAAAAGAAGAACTTCTAAGTGATTTACATAAAACAGTAAAACAGAGAATCTCTGCGATGTTCAGGGCAGCATCTGCAGAAGGAAAGGCTCTTAGCTGAGGAGTATGAGAGAGAAAAAATCCAGGTGAGTGAATCTGGAGAGAGAGCCGGAGTGTAAACGCTTAAAGATGGCCACCCTGCTCCTCATTTTCACTTCCACCATCACCCACCCCACTCTGCTTTTGTGGGAAAACGAATGTTATATTTTCCTAGGCATGTTGGCCTGGAGAGTTTCAAACTGAATCTATGTTTAGTCTGGTCAGTGCCTGGATGGGAGACCGCCTGGGAACGATATGTAAGCCGCCTTGGGTTTCTATCATGAAAAGAAAGGCGGGGTATAAATGCAATAAATAAATAAATAATGCAATGCTCGGTGAATGCTGAGGACAGACCTCTTTAATCTGTCCTTCGACACCTGAGAGGTATAATTTTAGGACCCGCCCTATTGTCTGTGATGCTGATTAGGTTTTTTTTACCTGTTTTAATTATGGGTTTTTAAATTGTTGTAACCTGCCCTAGGACCTCTGGGTGAAGGGAGGGTAACAAATTCAAACAATAATAATAATAATTGAATTTGTTACCCTCCCTTCACCCAGAGGTCCTAGGGCAGGTTATAACAATTTAAAAACCCATAATTAAAACAGTTATTATTATTGGGGGTTGAACCTGGGACCTTTTGCATGCCAAGCAGGGGCTCTATCACTGAGCTTCGGCCCTTCCCAGTCTCTCTCCATCTTGGTACATGCCTTTTCCGCAGTCTGTAGCTAGAGTCTCAGTTTCAGTGAAACATTTTCCTGCCTTGTTTGCTGTGAAGGTCGCCTTGGCTTTGTCTGACCGACAAAAGCCCAACCGTCGGAGGCCTCCCTTGCCGTAAGAAGGAAATCGGCAGAAGCACCAAGAGGTCCTTCAGTCTGTTTGGAGGCTGCCTTAGAGCCGAGACTGGAGATGCGAAGGCAAAACTCAGCTGACCACGAAGGAGGAAAAGGCCTCAAAGTCATCCAGGCCGGGAGCAGTGGGGGATTCTGGGACAGAGCCATGCTGCAGATGCCGAGTCAGGAGGACTCCCTCAGCTCAGATGCGCAGCGCCAGTGTTTCAGGCGGCTCCCCTACCAGGAAGAAGCCAAGGGCCCCCGAGAGGTTTGCAGCCGACTCCACCTTCTTTGCCGTGAGTGGCTGAAGCCAGAGCGGCACACAAAGGCTCAGATCCTGGACCTGGTGATCCTGGAGCAGTTCTTGGCTGTCCTCCCACTGGAGATGGCGAGCTGGGTGAGGGAATGTGGAGCGGAAACCAGTTCGCAGGCGGTGGCCCTGGCCGAAGGTTTCCTCCTGAGCCAGCCAGAGGAGAAGAAGCGGGAAGAGCAAAAGGTGAGAGTTTCATCCAGGGAGTTCCAAGGCGCTGAGAACTAGCCTGGTTTTTTTTCAATAAATCATGTGCCGCCGTCCCCCCCCCCCCAAAAAAAAATCATGGCAGCATTTTCTTGTACCATTTCTTTTTAAATCCTCCTTTTCTGTATGGTCTCTTCACCCAGGTGCGGGAGCAGTCAGAAGCAGCTGGTAGTTTCCAGAAGGCAGGGAACCCATCCTCAGACCCTGGACAGAACATGTCGTTCAGAGAGATTGGCCAGGAGGATGGAGGTGGCGCCTCCTTGGGTAAGGACTGTTGGGATATTTTTTACTTCATCTCCACTCTTTAAAGAGCATTGGCCTGTTTTTCAATCCCCCCCCCCAATCCATCTGCGTAGGAAAAGTAATATGGGGAGAGTTTCCCCCCAATTACAATTGAGATATAAAATGTGTATAAAGATGCCAAATGCATAGGAACGATAAAACCTCTTCCTGCCACCTTTTGTTTTCCTTTCAGGTGACAAAGTGAAGCCAGCAACAGGCATTGGGTCAATTCTTCTTGGTGGTAGAATGGATGCAGCGTCAGTGCAGCTTGATGAGGTAGGAAAAGAATGTCAGAGCAGTAAAACAATGGGACCAATTCCCCAGGAAGGTGGTGGGCTCTTCAACCGAGAGGCTGCCCCTTTGCTCCCGGGCCAAGTTCAAGGTTCTAGTTTTGGTGTACACAGCCCTATACAGCTCGGGACCAGGATACTTGAAAGACCGTCGTACCCCTTATATCCTCAGTCGATCATTGCGCTCTGCAGGTGAAGGCCTCCTGCAGATACCAACTTATCAGGAGGTTTGTTCTGTACAAGGAGGTTTGTTCTGTATATAGGAAACGGACCTTTAGAGTGGCAGCACCTACCCTGTGGAATTCCCTCCCTTTGAATATTAGACAGGCGCCATCTCTGCTATCTTTTCAGCGCCTTTTGAAGACTTTCCTCTTTCAACAAGCCTTTTAAATTGAGACCTATCCCAGTCTGCGTCTGTGTTAGAATTGCTTAATATGTTTTTTTAATAATGTTTTTAACCCTTTTTTAAAGTTGTTTTTTTAAAAATGTTTTTAATGCTGTTTTGTTTTAATGTATTTTAAGATCTGTTTTTATGATTTTTAAAGCGTTTTTAGCGCTTTGTTTGCCGCCCTGGGCTCCTGCTGGGAGGAAGGGTGGGATACAAATTAAATAATAAATAAATAAATAAATAAATAAACCCTGGGGGCATTCAAGAGGCAACTGGACAGCCACCTGTCAGGTATGCTTTAAGTTGGATTCCAGTATTGAGCAGGGGGTTGGACTAGATAGCCTTATAGGCCCCTAACAACACTATTATTCTATGAAAAGCAGAGGACTCCTTGGTTCCATGCAAGCCTTCCTGGGACTGGAAAAATCTGTCCCTATTACTTTCATATTTACCTGGGCTTGAAATAATTTGTCCCTTTCCCAGTCAAGACTCTCTGAAGCTGAAAGAATCTATCTTTCCGAGGCAAATCTCCCTTCACCTGAAATAATCTGCCTCTTTCCCTTTGTCCATATCAAAGCTGCCCATGGGGAAGGCCCTGAGTAGTGCTTATGAATGCCTGAATCCTGCAGCAGAATGCCTTTATTCCCCTGCCCCAACAAAAATCTTCATTGCCCTTTCAAATGGTGTCAGAAGCAGAAAAACATGCATTACCTGTGAGGAGAAAATGTTTTCCCTTTCTTTCAGGGTCCGGCATCCTTTGAGGATGTGGCTGTGTATTTCACGGAAAAGGAGTGGGCTCTGCTGGATCCTGACCAGAGAGCTCTGCACCAGGAAGTCATGGCTGAGAATTCTGCAAATGTAGCCTCTCTGGGTAAAGATACCTTTTTCTCTTGGTTGACGTTAGTATATAAAGTTTGCCATTTCCCTTTTTGCACTCTGGCTTGGTTTCTGCACCATCTAGATTGCCAAAGGGCAATGGTTCTTAGTGGATCTCGAGGCAATTATCACACAAATTTATTTATTTATTTATTACATTTATATCCCGCCCCATAGCCGAAGCTCTCTGGGTGGTTTACAGCAATTAAAAGCAATAAAAACAAATATACAAATTTTAAAACAAAAAAACCAATTAGAAACACAATTTAATTTTTTTAAAAAACAATTTAAAAACACATGCTAAAATGCCTGGGAGAAGAGGAAATGAGGTGAAAGTTAAAGGTTTTATTGAATAACTAAGAAAAGCGGACAAAGAACGATGATTACAAATCTTACGTTCCTTCTGCTGCCTGGGGACCCTCTGAAACGACAGCAGACGAACTCCTGAAGCTGACTCAGAGCACCATCCTGGGGTCTCTGGTCTACGCTGAGTTCCCCCTCCCCGAGGAGATGTACTTACAGTCACCAGGAACCCCTCAGAACAGTGAGGGCCAAACTCCTGTGAAGTCTGGTGCATAGCATCTTCTGATCTATGCTGAGGTTCTAGTATTGGAGGGATTTGCAGGGCTTTATATACTATTAGGTTTTAATTAATCACACCTGCTATTTTGGCTATACCATCTGCTGCCTTGACAATGCTTATACATCCGCAAGTCAAGAGAGCACTTCCTCTATAGCGAACAGCCAAAATAGATAGCTAACAGGCTATCCAGCCTTGTACTAACTACAGGCATACACCGCTTAACGTTGCTTCACTTAACATCGCCTCGCTATAATGTACATGCTCCATACTTCCCCATACCCCGCTTAACATTTGCGCGCGCTTCGCAATAACATACACTTTATTGCCATGACGCCGCTGCCATCTAGTGGTGATTGCGTGCAGTACAAGTAAAGACAATTGCTTCACTTAAAGTTTATTTTTGCTTAAAGTATACTCTCCGGTCCCATTGCGAACGTTTAAGCAGGGTATGCCTGTAGTCCCAGGTGGACACTGTGGGATTATGCTAGGCTTCTCTCCTGCGAGATAAATTGCCAGCATTCCCAGGCTCTCCTCAATGGGGCTGTCTCCACACAGAACTATTATTTTGAAGAATAATACGAAAATAAGAATTAACCTGTTAGAAGACTTCGGCCCAGAGGGATCTCTAGGTATGAAAGGAGCAAGTGTGGTTGACCAACATTGACTCCTTGGTGTACAATTCTCTTCCACATAGCCCAGTAAATCATCTTCTTCCACTCAGGTTTGAGGGGTCTCTGCCCAGGGAGTTGGAGCCTTTAGCATGTGTATAAAGTACATGTTCTGCCACTGAGTGATGAACTTGCGCCTTTTTTATTTCACACATTTGTATCCCACCCTTCTTACACAACATGCATGGATTTGTTCCATTTATCTGCACACCGACCCTATGAAGTGGGCTTGACTGAGAAATATGGACTGGGCCCAAGCTATGCTGGGAGCTTCTTGTCTGAGCTGGAAGCGGAATCCAGGTCCAGCACTCTATGCTGGGGTGAGGGACCTTTTTCAGTCCAAGAGTCATACTGCCTTCTGGACAACCTTCCAGGGGCCACATACCAATGGGGGGAGGGGCAGAGGCAGAAACTGGGTGGAGCAACAGATATGAATTTTATTTTTATTTATTTTTATTACATGTATATCCCACCTTTCCTCTTAGGAGCTCTCTGTCTCTCTCTCTAACACACACACACCTCAAGGACACACTCTCTGTCTGTCTTCAAGGACATGCTCCAGCCAGGCTAAAACCCCTCAGAGAAGGTCTGCACACCCAGAGTTCAAGGACATGCTCCAGCATGTAGTGGTGGGAGTAGTGAGGGGTGTGGCTAGGCAGAGAACTCCAAGGGCCAAACAGAGTCCTGGAGGGCCATATTTGGCCTTGGGGCCTGAGGTTCCCCACCTATGCTCTACACCATACTGCCGGTCAGTTCATGCTAATGTTTAAAATGTAGCAGGATGGCTTCCAATCTGTGTACGGGTTATTCTGGCTGCGTTCATGCTAACCTGTTTGTAGCACAAACATGTCCTTGTTCTTAATCTGGAATTGTTCATCCTCGTGTCCAACAGGCTGCTTTCAGTCTGGACTGATTGTACATCCTGCGGTCCATAAGGGTAGGTGTAGTTCCTGGATCCGTGTTGGAAAACCCTCCCCTTGATCAGGCGATCCACCCCTTTTCCTTTCTGCACATGCCCCAGGTGAATGAAGAAGTTACAATTTTGATCTTAGCATGTGCCTACCCACAACATCACTGGGGAGGTGTGGAAACGCCCTCCCTGCATTGCCAAGACCACCTACATCCATTTTCAAATGGACAAACTGCAGGGTAATGCAGAATCAATCTGCAATTAGCTTTTATTTTCAGAATGAAACCAGTTTTTCAAGAAACACTTTTTCCGGGGGGGGGGGGTATGCAATAGGTTGATTGTGTGTGGACTATGTAGGAAAAACAAGTACTCAGCCTCCATTGATTCTATAATAAAATGTCGTGTGTGCATAGCTAGTCATTCACACTAATTAATTTGCTTGTCTCCCTGATCTGAGCCTCCAAATCTCACTTGCGTTTACCAGTTCCCCCCCCCCTCTGAATTCAACAGCTAATGTGAAGGAAACCAAGAAAGTGGAGAGACTCTGCAGAGTGCTATTGGAAAGACTTGAATATAATCCAAGACAACAGCAAAAAAGAAAAATGGGAAGAACTCGAAAGACGAATGAATCCTCTGCTTCTTGGGCTGGTGACGTCCAAGGGAAAATTGACAAACAAAACGAAAGGTGTAAATGCTCAGTGTGTGGGAAGTGCTACAGTAGAAAATCAGGCTTAAAACGTCATTTGAGAATCCACACTGGGGAAAAGCCATTTAAATGCCTGGAGTGTGGAACAAGGTTTGCTCAGAAAGTGAGCCTTCTTTCACATCAGAGCATTCATACAGGGGAGAAACCATACAAATGCTCCGTCTGTGACAAGGGCTTCCTCGCTAAAGGAAGTATTCAAAAACACATGAGCATCCACACAGGTGAGAAACCATATAGATGCCTGGAGTGTGGAAAGAGATTCAACGTGAAGGGAAGCCTGACTTCTCATCAAAGAATACACACAGGAGAGAAACCATATAAATGCTTGGAGTGTGGAAGGCGCTTTGCTCACAGTAACAGCCTTGTTTCACATCAAAGAATTCACGCTGGGGAGAAACCATATGAATGCTCAGAGTGTACCAAGAGCTTCAGTTGTAACTCAGGCCTTAAACAACATATTAAGATTCACACTGGAGAAAAATCATATAAATGTTTAGAGTGTAAAGAGAGCTTCAGACAGAGGATACACCTCACTTCACATCAAAGAATTCACACAGGAGATAAACCATTTGGATGCTCTGAATGTGGAAAGAGCTTCTCTCAGAGCTCACATCTTTCCTCGCATCAAAAAATCCACACGGGAGAGAAACCATATAAATGCTTTGAGTGTGGATTAAGTTTTACTCAGAGTACAAGCCTTTCTTCACATCGAAGAATTCACTCAGGAGAGAAACCATTTAAATGCCTGGAGTGTGGAAAGAGTTTCAATGTTAGCTCAGGCCTTACTACTCATCTAAGAAAGCACACAGGAGAGAAACCATATAAATGCCTGGAGTGTGGAAAAAGCTACACTGTGAACTCAAGCCTTACTTCCCATCAAAGAGCCCATACAATAGAGAAATCATATAAATGCCGAGAGCCAATCAGGATCAGAGAAGTAACAGGGACTCTGAAGGGAGCTTCAGGGTGATCCTCACTCCACAACAAAGAACTCACAAAGGCGAGTAATTATTCAGTTTTTCAGATCACAGAGAAAGATTTCACAGAACATCTTGCCTTTTTATACAGGTTTGAGGGTGGGGAAAAGAGTCTTCTCCCTATCTTATAATAAAAGAACGTACAATAAAAGAACTATTTGACTTTTGTCATGCCCCTCATGTTGTCTCTTCCCCCCCCCCAACCAGGGGTGGGGAACTGGATATGGCATGCAGGCGAAATCCTTCCCCCATCTCCTTATAGGCCAAGTTTGACAGGGGGCTGGGGCTGCCCACCTGTCAGTCATCTCATTTCACAATGATGTCATCACTATGATGCTTGGGTTTGGGTTTTGGAAGTCCCAAAGATGAACTGATTGCGGTGCTGCAAACCCACTTTTCACCCCGCCAAGTCTTTACCTGCCCCACACCTGACATCAGGTGTAGGGCAGGTGTGCGTGGTTTGACCAGAACTGCCTCAGGGAAGGCCTGAGATGGTCTAATTAGGCCTGTGGGCTGAAGATTTCCCACCACTGTTCTAAACTAAAAAATCAGACAAGTAAGAGAGGTGCTCCAATCCATTATATTTTCAGTTTCCCTCTGCTGATTCCTACCGTGGAATGCACCTTTCTCACTGCTGATGAATCTAGGGGTGTTGATGTTGAATTATCCACTCCAAACCCAAGGTAATCTTTCCTGGAGAGTCACATTCACTAAAATAGAGAGGTAGTAGATCCCAGTCGGAGAACATACTGCAACAACAAAGTCCTCAAACCCTTTACCAGACTGTGGATGTCATGTCTGCTTTCTGCAGTTCATGTTGACAATATTACAATCTCTTCCTGGGGGAATGAGCGCAATGGCTGGACACAAAGGGGGTGCTGACTGAGGGGAAGGGGGAAGGTTGCTGAACTGGGGTTCCGTTTTGTTGTTCTTTATGAAAATGCAAAAATAAATTCTCAAAAGAAAAGAACAAGAAAAGAAATTGTACTGCTTCCTTGAATAGGTATAGTTAACATTTGGACACATAATGAGAAGAGAGAAGGGAGTAGAAAAAGAGGAAGGCCAAACAAGAGATGGATTGATTCCATAAAGGAAGCCACAGACCTGAACTTACAAGATCTGAGCAGGGTGGTCCATGACAGATGCTATTGGAGGTCGCCGACTCATAGGGTCGCCATAAGTCAATCGACTTGAAGGCACATAACAACAACAAAACATACAGAATTTGTTCCCGCAAGATATGTCAGCCCCTGCCTTCCATGGGTTTTAGATATATTCTTCAAGGATGTGTCCTATCAAGGTCTACTAGCCATAATGGCAATATGGAACCTCCAGGTTTAGACACAGTATGTCTGCCTCCGTGGACCAGTTTCTGTAGTTTTTATGAAGGATGGTGGGCTTGATAAGCCCTTTAACAGTGGTTAATGGTCTCTGTGTTGCCAGTTTCTTAATACCTATTTTGTTTTTTTTTCTGAAAGGTTTAAGAAGAAAGCAATATTCCAAGATGCAAGTAATGAGGAGGAATAATGACATACACAAATGCAAACAAACGCACAGGAGTTTTTAACTGTTTGCAGAAGGTTGTTCTTAACTGTTTTAAGACGTTTTCAGTGCTTGTTTTAGTATTAATATGTCTGCCACTCTAGGCTCTTTTAGAGAAAGGGCAGGATGTAAAATTAATATAATGAATAATTATGTGCATTGCCTGTATAGACCTGTAAGACTGCTTAGATCATTTGGGGAAATTGTACCGTAATCTACAGAGTATCATAGGAAATGTTCTGCTGTTGAGCATTTTCTGCTGTTACCCCTATACAGCTGAATGCCCTGCCCTCTGCCATTGGTGAAACATCAACCCTCAGTTGCTTCAGGAATACCTTTTTGTCCAGGATCCTGTTTTATGTATTTGAATTCCTGAAACCCTGCTTTTATTTGTGTGGGTTTTTTTTTTTTTTTTGCTTCTGGTTTTAGGCTATAGTTCTGTTTCAGTGACATTGTTTATTGTTTTGGTATTGCACACCACTTAAGATATTTTTTAAAAATATTGGGCAGTTATAAATGCTTAAGAAGGCAATTTAGCACCTATGCCACATTGAGAGCTATAGACACACTCTTTGTTTGGCCAGCAGGCAGACAACTTTGTGTAGTCATTTATCCCCATCATCTGCCTGTTTGCTCCAAGGAATGCATGTGTTTTGTTTTGTTTACAGGAAAATGGATCTAAAGACAAAGGGCCTTTGAATGCATGCAGAGTGCCCATCTCCTCTGAGGATAACAATCACCACAGTTCCGTAGGGTTGTGTTGAGATTATTGAAAGTGCTGGAGGAATTCTAGGCAGGCGTGCAGTAAAAAATATATATATTTTTTGTTATCAAAAGCTTTATCTGAATAAGTTAACAAATGAAAGGCTTAAATAAAGGTCAGAATCCATCGGTTCTGGGTTCAAAGTGCCCCCAAACAGGCAGGCTTGTCTCTACCTCTGAAGGGTGTGTGTGTGATTCTCTTCCAAGAGATTCAATAAAGCTGTGCCATATTGCATGAAATCTCTCCAGAGCCTCCTTGCCCCTTAGCACCAGCAAAAACTACAAGCCCAGATCTGAACCCTCCAGTGCAACAGCTAACTGTTGCAGCAATCAGAAATGGTAACAAATTGCTGGATTTGATGCTAACATTAATGCCTTCCAGCATATTTAGGCAGGCAGGTTGTGATGTGCGCAAATCTTCATTGCTGTGTACGTGCCCGCACAAGTCTTATTATCGTAGTATGTTCAGATAGCAACAAGAGAAGTAATGACCCCCATATTCTAGCAGGAAGATTTTAATCTCCCTGGGACTGGGCTTTCCCTATGCTCAGTGGGGGACTGAACCTTCCCCATCCCCATTTTACCCACACAACAATCCTGTGAGGTAGGCGAGGGTGAGCAAGGGAGATATGAAGCTGCTTTATACTGAGACAAGAGGCTCTCTGGGGCTTATCTAACTTGAGGCCTTCTGCGGGTGAAGCATGCACCCTGCTGCCTTATACCGAGTTAGGCCATTGGTCCATGTAGCTCAAAATGGTCTACGCTGACTGGCAGCAGCTCCCCAGGGTTTCGGGCAAGGAGTCTCTTGGCAATTGGCCAGTTACATGTATGTTTAATTTAATAGCACTGTGGTCACTGCTCCCAATTGGTTCAACAACACTTACATCTTGCACCGGGTCCCGGTCCCCACTGAGGATTAAGTCCAGGGTTGCCGTTCCTCTGGTCGGTTCCATGACCAACTGGTCTAGGGAATAGTCATTTAGAATATCTAGAAACTTTGCTTCTTTGTCATGACTGGAACACATATGCAGCCAGTCTATGTCCGGGTAGTTGAAGTCACCCATTACTACCACATTTCCTAGTTTGGATGCTTCCTCAATTTCATATCTCATCTCCAGGTCTCCCTGAGCATTTTGATCAGGGGGACGATAGATCGTTCCCAGTATTAAGTCCCTCCTGGGGCATGGTATCACCACCCACAACGATTCTGTGGAGGAGTCTGCCTCTTTTGGGGTTTCGAGCTTGCTGGATTCAATGCCTTCTTTCACGTATAGAGCGACTCCGCCACCAATACGTCCTTCCCTGTCCTTCCGATATAGTTTATATCCAGGGATAACCGTATCCCACTGGTTTTCTCCATTCCACCAGGTCTCCGTTATGCTCACTATATCAATGCTCTCCTCTAAGACCAAGCACTCCAGTTCTCCCATCTTGGTTCGCAGGCTCCTAGCATTAGCGTACAGGCACTTGTAAGCAGTGTCTCTCTTCAAGTGTCTTTGGCACTTGTGGTTAGGCCTGTGGTAATTTTGCTCTTCTGAATTTATATCCTGTGCCCCTGCTCTCACAATGCCTACTTCTAGGCCTACCCCTTTTAAATATAAACAAGTGTAAAATTATGCATATTGGAGCAAAAAATCTGAATTTCACATATACGCTCATGGGGTCTGAACTGGCGGTGACCGACCAGGAGAGAGACCTCGGGGTTGTAGTGGACAGCACGATGAAAATGTCGACCCAGTGTGCGGCAGCTGTGAAAAAGGCAAATTCCATGCTAGCGATAATTAGGAAAGGTATTGAAAATAAAACAGCCGATATCATAATGCCATTGTATAAATCTATGGTGCGGCCGCATTTGGAATACTGTGTACAGTTCTGGTTGCCTCATCTCAAAAAGGATATTATAGAGTTGGAAAAGGTTCAGAAGAGGGCAACCAGAATGATCAAGGGGATGGAGCGACTCCCTTACAAGGAAAGGTTGCAGCATTTGGGGCTTTTTAGTTTAGAGAAAAGGCGGGTCAGAGGAGACATGATAGAAGTGTATAAAATTATGCATGGCATTGAGAAAGTGGATAGAGAAAAGTTCTTCTCCCTCTCTCAGAATACTAGAACTCGTGGACATTCAAAGAAGCTGAATGTTGGAAGATTCAGGACAGACAAAAGGAAGTACTTCTTTACTCAGCGCATAGTTAAACTATGGAATTTGCTCCCACAAGATGCAGTAATGGCCACCAGCTTGGATGGCTTTAAAAGAAGATTAGACAAATTCATGGAGGACAGGGCTATCAATGGCTACTAGCCATGATGGCTGTGCTCTGCCACCCTAGTCAGAGGCAGCATGCTTCTGAAAACCAGTTGCCGGAAGCCTCAGGAGGGGAGAGTGTTCTTGCACTCAGGTCCTGCTTGCGGGCTTCCCCCAGGCACCTGGTTGGGCACTGTGAGAACAGGATGTTGGACTAGATGGGCCACTGGCCTGATCCAGCAGGCTCTTCTTATGTTCTTATGTTCTTATGAATTGCATTTGCCATTTTTCCGCCCATTCACTCAGTTTGGAGAGGTCTTTTTGGAGCTCTTCGCAATCCCTTTTTGTTTTAACAACCCTGAACAATTTAGTGTCGTCAGCAAACTGCTCACTGCTCACTCCTAATTCTAGGTCATTAATGAACAAGTTGAAAAGTACAGGTCCCAATACCGATCCTTGAGGGACTCCACTTTCTACAGCCCTCCATTGGGAGAACTGTCCGTTTATTCCTACTCTCTGCTTTCTGCTTCTTAACCAATTCCTTATCCACAAGAGGACCTCTCCTCTTATTCCATGACTGCTAAGCTTCCTCAGAAGCCTTTGGTGAGGTACCTTGTCAAACGCTTTTTGAAAGTCTAAGTACACTATGTCCACTGGATCACCTCTATCTATATACTTGTTGACACTCTCAAAGAATTCTAATAGGTTACTGAGACAGGACTTTCCCTTTCAGAAGCCATGCTGGCTCTGCTTCAGCAAGGCTTGTTCTTCTATGTGCTTAGTTAATCTAGCTTTAATAATACTTTCTACCAGTTTTCCAGGGACAGAAGTTAAGCTAACTGGCCTGTAATTTCCGGGATCCCCTCTGGATCCCTTTTTGAAGATTGGCGTTACATTTGCCACTTTCCAGTCCTCAGGCACGGAGGAGGACCCGAGGGACAAGTTACATATTTTAGTTAGCAGATCAGCAATTTCACCTTTGAGTTCTTTGAGAACTCTCGGGTGGATGCCATCCGGGCCCGGTGATTTGTCAGTTTTTATATTGTCCATTAAGCTTAGAACTTCCTCTCTCGTTACCACTATTTGTCTTAGTTCCTCAGAATCCCTTCCTGCAAATGTTAGTTCAGGTTCAGGGATCTGCC
Source organism: Rhineura floridana (assembly GCF_030035675.1). Taxonomy (NCBI): domain Eukaryota; kingdom Metazoa; phylum Chordata; class Lepidosauria; order Squamata; family Rhineuridae; genus Rhineura; species Rhineura floridana. The sequence continues at coordinate 210,143,796 of NC_084482.1, forward strand.
CTGTATCTTCCACTGTGAAGACAGATGCAAAGAATTTATTTAGCTTCTCTGCAATCTCCTTATCGTTCTTTAGTACACCTTTAACTCCCTTATCATCCAAGGGTCCAATTGTCTCCCTAGATGGTCTCCTGCTTTGAATGTATTTATAGAATTTTTTGTTGTTGGTTTTTATGTTCTTAGCAATGTGCTCCTCAAATTCTTTTTTAGCATCCCTTATTGTCTTCTTGCATTTCTTTTGCCAGAGTTTGTGTTCTTTTTTATTTTCTTCATTCGGACAAGACTTCCATTTTCTGAAGGAAGACTTTTTGCCTCTAAGAGCTTCCTTGACTTTGCTCGTTAACCATGCTGGCATCTTCTTGGCCCTGGCGGTACCTTTTCTGATCTGCGGTATGCACTCCAGTTGAGCTTCTAATATAGTGTTTTTAAACAACTTCCAAGCATTTTCGAGTGATGTGACCCTCTGGACTTTGTTTTCAGCTTTCTTTTTACCAATCCCCTCATTTTTGTGAAGTTTCCTCCTTTGAAGTCAAATGTGACCGTGTTGGATTTTCTTGGCAATTGGCCAGTTACATGTATGTTTAATTTAATAGCACTGTGGTCACTGCTCCCAATCGGTTCAACAACACTTATATCTCGCACCAGGTCCCGGTCCCCACTGAGGATTAAGTCCAGGGTTGCCGTCCCTCTGGTCGGTTCCATGACCAACTGATCTAGGGAATAGTCATTTAGAATATCTAGAAACTTTGCTTCTTTGTCATGACTGGAACACATATGCAGCCAGTCTATGTCCGGGTAGTTGAAGTCACCCATTACTACCACATTTCCTAGTTTGGATGCTTCCTCAATTTCATATCTCATCTCAAGGTCTCCCTGAGCATTTTGATCAGGGGGACGATAGATCGTTCCCAGTATTAAGTCCCTCCTGGGGCACGGTATCACCACCCACAACGATTCTGTGGAGGAGTCAGCCTCTTTGGGGGTTTCGAGCTTGCTGGATTCAATGCCTTCTTGCACGTATAGAGCGACTCCGCCACCAATACGTCCTTCCCTGTCCTTCCGATATAGTTTATATCCAGGGATAACCATATCCCACTGGTTTTCTCCATTCCACCAGGTCTCCGTTATGCTCACTATATCAATGCTCTTCTCTAAGACCAAGCACTCCAGTTCTCCCATCTTGGTTCGGAGGCTCCTAGCATTAGCGTACAGGCACTTGTAAGCAGTGTCTCTCTTCAAGTGTCTTTGGCACTTGTGGTTAGGCCTGTGGTAATTTTGCTCTTCTGAATTTATATCCTGTGCCCCTGCTCTCACAATGCCTACTTCTAGGCCTACCCCTTTTAAAATTTCGTCATTTCTTTGGTTTTTATCCCAGGGGGATAAAGGGGATAAAGGCCGAGGTCTGAGGCTTAGACCATTCTGCATACAAAGCAGGAGCTCCACCACTGAGTTGTGGCCCCTTCCCTTAAAGATAAAGTAAGATGCCAGTGCTCATGGTTCTGTTAGGTCCAAACCCAACACGCAAGCTGTCACTGTCTACTCAGCTCACATACACCTGGGAAGGTGCGGAGTTGAGAGCAAGAACCTATTGCCAGAGGCCAGGAAATAACACACAATATTACCTTTGCAAAGGGGTCCCAAGACCTGCCAGCAAGTAGCCTTTCAGAAGTGGGAACCACGTTTATTGATAACACAGGATATATATAGTTTCCCCAACAGTTACAAAAGTGGGGAGCGGATGTCATAAAGAATAGAAAACACTGCTAGACATAGTAATATCTAAGATGGAAAAAGGGGTGCTTAGGATAACAAAAGCCAGGAACATCTTGCCTTCTGTCAGACATAGACTTGCATAGTTTATACGACCTTGAGATAAGCACTCAGAGTCAGAGGAACAAAGGATAGATAGGAGCAGGGGAGGTTCGGTTACAAATGGGATCATTAAACTAAGAATACACTCAGGTTACTTCTTCTACATTTGCCTGTGAAGGTCTTCAACCATGTAAATGAAGCACAGGCATTCTTTTGTGATACAGTTGGTAACATCTTATAAGACATTGAGTATAGATATGCACAAGGAAATGGGAGGGGAGCACATTTCCAGTTCAATCAGGCTTTTATTCACTTAGCCACTGGAATGTTTGGGGTCAGGTCATTGGGAAATAAACCGATATCTACCTTATACCAAGTCAGTAATATATCATGTCAGTAATATTTCCATACCCAACAGTTCTAAATGAAAAAAAAAAATGGAAATGGACTGCCTTCAAGTGGATCCCGACTTATGGCTACCCTATGAACAGGGTAAGTGGTATTCAGAGGGGGTTTCCCATTGCCCCCCTCTGAGGCTAGTCCTCCCTAGCTGGCTAGGGCCTGCTTGGATTGCCACAGCTGCACAAGCCAGCCCCTTCCTTGTCTGCCACTGCCAGCTGAGGGGCAACTGGGCTCCTTGGGACTCTGCAGCTTGCCCACGGCTGCACAGTGGCAGGGCACGTAACCCCTGAGCCACTCACTGTGGGGTGACCTTTAGCTGGCCCTTGACACCCAGGAGACACGAGCGGGGATTTAAACTCTGGCGGCCTGGCCTTCCAGCCAGGCTCTCCTCCCCATTGTGCTATACCAGCTAAATTCATTCTAAATGAAGAGCTGTTTAAATTGGAACAAAAGAAACTGCCTTCATACTGCCTCAGCCCTTTGGTCCATCTGCCTCAGTACTGTCCACACTGACCGGCAGTGTTTTCCGGTAGCATGTTCCAGCCCTGCCTGGAGGTGCCGGGGGTTGAACATGGGGCCTTTAGCCATGCAAAACGGACACTCTGCCACTGGGCTGGCGAATTAGAGCAGGAGCCTAGTGAGTGCCCCTTCCCCCCCCTCCGACTCCCTCCCTTGCAGAGCAACTTCATCCCCCTTTGTTTTCTAGCGAGGCTGGCTCAGCCAAAGGGTTAAAAAGAAAGAGCCTGAATTCCTAGAAAGGCCGCTTGGAGAGCTGGGGCTGGGAAGAGACGAATAGCCCCTTCCTCTTGCTTGGCGATGGTGGGACAATGGCCGTTGTCTCTTCTCCTTGGTGGGATCCGGTGAGCTGCAACGCCTTTGGCCGGGGGGGGGAGTCTTGGGGGGGGAAAGGCCAGTGGGGAGGGAGGCCGGACACAGGAAGCTGCCTTTTCCTGGCCAGTCAGATCACTGGTCCATCTAGCTCAGTATTGCCAACACTGGCAGGCAGCAGCTCGCCAGGTTTTCAGGCAGGAGTCTTTCCCCAGCTGTGCCCGGAGATTCTGGGGTTTGAACCTGGGACCTTCTGCATGCCGAGCAGATGCTCTGCTACTGAGCTGCGGCCCCCTCCCCTGCGGGGGGCTTCAGCTGCTGAGGTACAAGGACTCAAAACTCACCAGACAGTAAAGGGGAATTGAAAAGGGCAAAGAGGGGGCAAATGCTGTGGGGGGGTTGCTGAGAAGAGCAAGCGAGTGGGACTCCCCCCTTTTCTCGACAGGGACGCAGCCTTCGCCAACCGGGTGCCCTCGGGATGTTTTGGACTACAACTCCCATCAGCCCCAGTCCATGCATCCCTATAGGGAAAAAGCGGCTCTGGGTCTTTCTCTACTGGACCCACGTCAGGGACTGCCCGTCCATCCTCTTTGCTGCAAAGGCAGGATGTTCCGTCTGGGTTGATTTAAATAGCTGAAATTTGCACTAAGGGGACTGGGGCAGCTATAAGAAGGGTAGTTTTTTTGGGACCCACTCTAGTTCTGAATGTAAGTTGTTCAAAACTGTTTTTGAGATTGTAGTTTATATTGTTGCGACACATCCTGGAACCTTTTGGGGAAGGGCGGGGAATACATTTAATATTATTATTTAGGGATTTCACTTTTTTACTTCAATTAACACATTTTTTTTTGCCTTGGTTATCTGTCTGTCCACCCCTCTATCCATCCATCTGTTCCAGGCAGAAGGTCTAAGGTTCAGACCCTGCCCTCTCCGGGTAGAGGTGGGAATGTCCCCCTGTCTGAAACCCTGGAGAGCTGCTGCCAGTCCGTGTAGGCAATACTAAGCTGGATTGGCTACTGACTCTGCATAAGGCAGCTTCCTGGTTAAACAGGTCTTCATTTAGAACCATGAGGACTGGGTTCTTCCTTTTTCTTTAAGGGAAGGGACCACAGCTCAATGGTAGAGCATCTTGCTTTGCATGCAGAGGGTCCCCGGCATTCCCAGGGAGGTCTGAGAGAGACTCCTGCCTGAAATCCTGGAGTCAGTGCAAGCAATAGATGGACCAACGGCCAGATTCAATATAAGGCAGCTTCCTACGTTCTATATTCAGAAAATCTGGGGCCTGATATTTTCCAGATTCCTCCTTTCCCCCACACTGTACTAGAGGCACACCCAACACTCTGGATCTCTCTCTCTCACATGCACACACACAGCCAAAAAAAAGAAGCACAGGTATGCACACATACATACTTTGCTTTGCCAAGAAATCTGGAGAAAAGCCAGATCCAATGAAATGAATCCGAGCCTTGAAAAGCACAAAGAGCTGAAAGAGGGAGTGAGAAAGAGTATCACTTTTCCAACTTCCTCTTTCAACTCTATGTGTTTTCAAAAGAGAAAAGGCTAGCCACCCTCACCACTTCATGATCAAGGCTCAGAGGCTTTGTATGTGCCAGGGGAGAACCTCAAGAGCACCATTGCGCCCATAGGCACCACGTTGGCGATCCGCCTGCTCAAGAATGTAATATTTTGGTCACAGAGGGATGTGTTGTCTTTGCAGGACTTAGCAGCCTCTTCGTTTTGGGTGGTCATAGCCTCCAACAGGGCTGAAGAATCCCCTTGCTCTTCCGGCAGATTCTCTCCCAAGGCAGACTTGCAGGAAGAGGTGAAGACAGAAGCGGAAAACTTGCCTGACCCTGAAGCAGGAAGAGACCATTATGCCATCAAAATTGGGAGCAGTGAGGAATTCCAGGAAAGAACAAAGTTCCGGACTGAGGATATCGTCAGGTCAGATGTGCAGCGCCAGCATTTCAGACGGTTGTACTACCAGGAGGCCGAGGCCCCCCGAGAAGTTTGCAGCAGACTCCACCATCTCTGCTGTCAGTGGCTGAAGCCAGAACGCCACACAAAGACTCAGATCCTGGATCTGGTGATCCTGGAGCAGTTCCTGGCTATCCTTCCCCCGGAGATGGAGAGCTGGGTCAGGGAATGTGGAGCAGAGACCACTTCCCAGGCGGTGTCCCTGGCCGAAGGTTTCCTCCTGAGCCAGGCAGAGGAGAAGAATCAGGCAGAGCAGCAGGTGAGAGACTGATGTGTAGTTCCAAGGGGCTAAGGATATGTCTAAGATGATTATGAAAAAAAAATCTGTGTCCATGTAGCCAAACTTTCCCTGCAAATCATCCAAGGAGGGAATGCCTCCATTCCCCATCCTTGTCCACCCCGGGTGTTTGCCTCTACCATTCCTTTGGCATGAGGTGGGGAAAGCGGATAGAGAAAAGGTTTTCTCCCTCTCTGATAACACCATAATTCAGGGGCATCCAATGAAGCTGAATGGTGGGAGATTCAGGCCACAAAGAAGGATGCCTCCACTCAGCACATAGCTGAACTGTGGAATTCACTACCAGGAGATGGCTACCAACTTGGATAACTTTTAAAGGGGGTTAGACCCATTCCTGGAAGATAAGGCTATCCATGGCTACTAGCTAAAGTGGCTATGTTCTGCCTCCACTGTCGGAAGCAGTATGCCTCTGAAAGCCAGTTGTGGGGCATTGCAAGTGGGGAGGGCACAGCTTGCTGGGCTTCCTATTGGGGCATCTGATTGGCCACTGTGAGACCAGGATGCTGGACTAGATGAGACCCCTTGGGCCTGACCCAGCAGCCGGGCTCGTCTTATACAGGCTAAATGGAACCTCTATGTGCAGAGCCAGTATATCTTGAAATACCAGTTGCTGGGAATCACAAGCAGGGAGAGTGCTGTCGCATTGACGTCCTGCTTGTGAGTTTCCCACGGGAATCCGGTTGGCCACTGTGAGAAGAGGATGTTGGACCAGATGAGCCGTTGGCCTGAACCAGCAGGGCTCTTCTCATGTTCCATTTAAATCCCTCTCATTCCTGGCCTGAGGTCCTTAATGTTTCATGGACAGGCCCGTTCGATGGAAGCTTCTACAGATACTCCATCGGACACCGGACAGAGGACGCTGTTCAGGTGGATCGTGCAGGAAGAGGATGGAGGTGCCGCCTCTTTGGGTAAGGACTCCTGGGGCTTGTTTCAGTTCAACTTGATTTCCTTCTCCCAAGTATGTCTGAAATCCAGGGGCAGCCTTTATGTTCCCCGTAAGTTATTCAAGTCCATTGATTACTTTGGGCCTATTCCAGTAGAGGCTAGCGCATTAGGGCAAACAGGGGCACTGCCCCACCAACCTCACTCTGCCCTTAGCCAGCCCCCGCCTGCCTTGCTTCCATTCCAGAGGGAGTCACTGCCTCTTATCTTCCTCCTCCTTGTTCTCAGTGATTGCCCCTTTGCCTGAGTAGGGGCAAAATTGGAATTAGTTGGCTCTGCCTGTCATTGGCTGTGGCTCCAGCTACTTTTGGGCGGCCTGTATTCCACCCTACCCACCACCACTAGTCTATGATGAACATTGGAGATCACCCAATAAGAGTGCGACCCTAACTGTGCCAACAGCTGGTATAGAACGTGGGGAGGAGAGCCTGGCTGGGAGTCCAGTCTGTGAGTTCAGATCCCCACTCGTGTCTCCTGGGCGTCAAGATCACCACCACAGGGAGTGGCTCAGGGCTTACATGCCCTACCACTTGCGCAGCCGTCGGCAAGCTGCAGAGTCCCAAGGAGCCCAGTTGCCCCCCAGCTGGCAGTTGCAGACAAGGAAGGGGCTGGCTTGTGCAGCTGTGGCAAGCTGAGCAGGCTCTAGCTAGCTGGGGAGGACTAGCCTCAGAGGGAGGCAATGGGAAACCCCCTCTGAATACCGCTTACCCCTATTCATAAGTTGGGATCGACTTGAAAGCAGTTCATTTCCATTTTCTAACCCTGCCTACTCGGAAGTAAGTCCCAATGAATTCAGTGGTGTTTACTCTCAGGTGAGTAGGGTTCAGATTGCAGCCTTTAAAAATTAGTAATAGCAATCATTGATATGCCAAAGCATTGGAAGAGCCAGTCTGCCATGGGGACAGATTGTTTTTCCTCTCTCCTTCAAACTGGTGTGTGTATAATATATCACAACATGCATGCAAAGGATAAAACGTTTCCCCAACATGTTTCTGTCTCTCACAGCAGACGTATTGAGGATGCCAGCACTTTGTGCTCAGCCAACTCTTCTTGGTGGGGGAAAGGAAGTCGCTTCCATGCAGCCAGATCAGGTAGGGGAAGCATCACTGGTGGGAGAAGAGCAGCTCCTTTGGCCTGGCAAGAGAATCTGCCACTTGGCCTTTCCTCCTGTCAAAGCTGCCCGCTAGGAAATCTCTGAAGGCAACGCGCCAAGGCTTGGCTCCTCCAGGAGAAAGCCAGAAAACCACCCTTTCAGATTGTGGCGATGATTTTGAATTATATATGACATAATGAGAAGACTTTTCACTAGAAAAGACAATAATGTTGGGAAAAACAGAAGGGAGCAGAAAAAGAGGAAGGCCAAACAAGAGATGGATTGATTCCATAAAAAAAGCCACAGACCTGAACTTACAAGATCTGAACAGGGTGGTTCACGACAGATGCTATTGGAGGTTGCTCATAGGGTTGCCATAAATCATAATTGATTTGAAGGCACATAACACACACACATTATTATTAGTTTGTTAGTTGCCTAACACTAGGGTGTTCTCTAGGCAACTTACAATTAGGCTTAAAAACATACAAAATTGTTAAAAAGAAAAGCTTTCAATGTTTACACAATCAAATTAATACATAAAATACCAGTTTCTACCTGGGGGTAGGGGAATGGAGGGAGGTGGACCTAGAATGGCATTAATACAAGGCCTTGACTCAGCTAGATCAAATTCCATCAAATGCCCGAATTAAGAGTGAAGGAGAATTTGGGGCTTTACTGCTTGACTGGAGTTACCAGATGAACCAAAGTAATTTCTCAAAATCCTCTCAAGCAAGCCCCCTTCCACTCCAGAGGTACCACTCCAGACAGGCTGAAATGTTAAGGTTATAGGAGATAAAGAGTTATTTTCTCAATGATTCAGTCAAGGCATCAGATAAAATAATGAAAGCCCGGAGGACCAAAATATAGCTTCTGAAACATAGTTGCGCACACACAGTCAAAGATAGACAGAGGGAACAGACGTGGAGGCTACAATTTGTAAGGAAAGGACCTCCAGAAGACAGGATAGAGAGCAAGATATACCTTTCCCAGCCATAGTGGGCAACCTGGAAGTAGGACTGGAGCATGTTGAAACTCCTGAGTCACGCAGAGAAACAGCAGATACAGCAGGCAGGCCCTGAAATGGCTTTTTGCATCTCTTGCTTTGACTAGCAAAGGTCCAGAGCAAAGCAGGAAAAGTAGTGGAGCTCTGAAAAGAGCTTTTGAAGCCGCTTCAGCAAGCAGGAACCTGTGTTTCAGCAGGCAGGGGTCCAGAGACAGTGAAGGAAAGGCAGGGGAAAGTCAGACCTCTGGCTTCTGGCTGCCTAAGTGATTCAGCAGGCGATTTTAGGTACAGTGATGTTCAGTAGGGTGGGTGACCAAGATCCAGAGCCCAGAACAGTGACTCAGCAGGGGATTATCTTCAAAGGAATTTTCTCCCCTCTTTCTTTCAGGGTCTGGTGACCTTTGAGGAAGTGGCTGTATATTTCAGTGAAGAGGAGTGGGCTCTGCTGGATCCAGACCAGAGAGCTCTGCATAGCGAAATCATGGAGGAGATTTGTGGGACTCTGGCCTGTCTCGGTAAGCCTCTTTCTTTCTCTCAGCAGATAAAAATGAATTTACCAGGGATACCTGCAATGGACTGCATGCTCACCTGTCCTACCAACAGCTGAGTCGCTGCTGCTTACAGAAGGTGGGGGAGGGAGAGATGGGAGGGAGGTCAGCAGTGCCAGATTGGCTCCACTAGTGCATTTGCACCATGCCAACCACCCTCCTGCCTCGCCAACCTCCCTCCCAGTAAGCAGCAGCGACTCAACTGCTGGGAGGTGAGCAGTGCCGCAGACACATCCCGCACCATCCGCTAATGAGGGATACAGGAATTTGGGGAGGGGGCAGTCTGGCTACATTTCGGCACTAGAAGGAGAGCAAGAATGTGGCTCCTCCCTTAAGTCCAACATCTTCCACTCCCAGCCAGGTAAGACGGTGGGGCCTCACCTTGGGAAGCCCTTTGTCAAAGCTGCAAGAGGTGGGTGTTAGGGGCTGCCTGTGGAGGGAGTGGATCGCCAAAGCAGGATGTGACACCTGAAGAGTCCCTCACTTGCTGGACTGATTTATACACAAAGTTCTATGCTCTTAAATCAGGGGCGGGGAGTCTCTTTTGTCATGGTCAGATCACCGCCTATTAAGGTTTAGACTTACACTGTTTTCTCCCCTCTGCAAGGGTGGAGGACCAATTAAGATGGTCCGTCCCCGGAGACTAATGAATCCTGAGGGTTTTCTGATGGCTCTAGGGAATTTTCCGGCTGATAGAATTGACGGTCCTGTCGAAACCCTGGCCATGCTGTGGAATACGGAAATGGCCCGGGCAGTTGACACGATCGCCCCGGTGCGCCCTCTCCGTTGCAGAGCTCAATTGGCTCCCTGGTTTACTCCGGAGCTAAGAGTGATGAAGCAAGAAAGGAGACGGCTTGAGTGCAAATGGAGGCGAACTCCCGACGGCTGTAATCATGCACTTGTGAAGCTCTCTACCAAACTCTATGTGAAGGCAGTGAGAGCAGCAAAGAAGCAATACTTTGCTGTCTCTATTCAGTCATCCCTTAACCGCCCAGCGGAACTTTATAAAGTTGTCCGGGGACTTTTACACTCTGGTCCCCAGGACGCAATAACACCATCAATTGCCCGCTGTAATGAGTTTGCGCGACACTTTCGTGATAAGATCATGAACATCCGCCGGGACCTTGACTCCATTATTGTAGCAGTTGATCCTAATGAGGTATCCAGAGCACAGTCTTGTCCTGTTTTATTGGATGAGTTTCAGTTGGTACAGCTCGAGGATGTGGACAAGGTGCTTGGACAGGTGCGGGCGACCACTTCTGCTCTGGATCCTTGCCCCTCATGGCTAATAAAAGCTAGCAGGAATGGAACAGCCGGCTGGGCCAAGGAGGTGATTAATGCCTCTTTACGAGAGGGAGTGGTCCCACCCTGCCTGAAACAGGCGGTGGTGAGACCACTCCTAAAAAAATCCTCCTTGGACCCTGATAATTTGGACAACTATAGGCCAGTAGCAAATGTCCCATTCCTGGGCAAGGTTCTAGAGCGTGTGGTCGCTCGCCAACTCCAGGCTCTCTTGGATGAAACTGATTATCTAGACCCATTTCAATCGGGCTTTCGGCTGGGGTTTGGTACAGAAACGGCCTTGGTCGCCCTGTATGATGACCTCTGTCGGGAGAAAGACAGAGGGAGTGTAACTCTGTTGGTTCTCCTTGATCTCTCAGCGGCGTTTGATACCATCGACCATGGTATCCTTCTGGAGCGACTTACGGATTTAGGAGTGGGAGGCACTGCTTGGCGGTGGCTCTGCTCCTATCTCGGGAATCGTCTCCAGAAGGTGATGCTGGGGGAACATTACTCGAGTCCCTGGGTACTCCAATATGGGGTCCCGCAGGGTTCAGTTCTGTCCCCCATGCTTTTTAATATCTATATGAAGCCGCTGGGTGAGGTCATCAGGAGTTTTGGAGTGCGTTTCCAGCAATATGCTGATGATACGCAGCTCTACTACTCCTTTTCATCTTCCTCAGGTGAGGCTGTTGATGTACTAGACCGCTGCCTGGCCGCGATAATGGGCTGGATGAGAGCTAATAAACTGAAACTCAATCCTAACAAGACTGAGATGCTGTTGGTGGGAGGACCCTCTGCCCAGATGGTTGATGTTCGACCTGTCCTAGATGGGGTTACACTCCCCCTAAAGGAACAGGTACGTAGTTTGGGGGTCTTATTAGATCCGCTCCTGTCACTTGAGGCTCAGGTAGCCTCGGTGGCACGGAATGCATTCTACCAGCTCCGGCTGGTAGCCCAACTACGACCCTATTTGAGCAAGGAGCATCTTGCCTCAGTTATCCATGCTATGGTAACCTCTAGATTGGACTACTGTAATGCACTCTACGTGGGGCTACCTATGAAGACGGTTCGGAAACTTCAGCTAGTGCAAAATGCTGCGGCCAGAGTTCTCACTGGGACAAAGAAATTTGACCATATAACACCTGTCCTGGCGCAGCTGCACTGGCTACCGATATGTTTCCGGGCCAGATTCAAAGTGTTGGTTCTTACCTATAAAGCCCTAAACGGCATCGGACCGCAATACCTGATGGAGCGCCTCTCTCGCTATGTACCTACCTGTTCACTACGCTTGACGTCGAAGGCCCTTCTCCGGGTTCCAACCCATAAAGAGGCCCGGAGATCAACAACTAGATCTAGGGCCTTCTCGGTGGTGGCCCCCGAACTATGGAATGCCCTCCCAGACGAGATACGCCTGGCGCCTTCTCTGTTATCTTTTCGGCGCCAGGTAAAAACTTACCTTTTCGCCCAGGCTTTTTAAATTTTGTAAATTTTTAAATATTTTAATTTAACATTTTAAACTTAATATGATCTTAATTTAAATCTCAATGGCAATTTTATTAATGTTTTATAATTGTACTATATATTTTTTTTTCCACACTTGCTCATATTTTAATTGTGATTTTATTTGTTGTACACCGCCCTGAGAGCTTTCTGCTATAGGGCGGTCTAGAAATGTAATTAAATAAATAAATAAATAAATAAAATAAATTCCCTCCAGGGCGATCTCCCAAGGGCCATGTGCCAGTAGTGGGTGTGTCCAGAAGCAAAAGTGGGTGGAGCAACACATGTAAATATCATCTCCACTGTCACCAGTTTCTACTGCTCCTCTTCCCCATTATTGCTACCGCCTGCTTGATTGGCAGAGAGAGCCAATGAGCAAACAGGCAATGGTATTGATTGCTCCTCCTCCTCCCCCCCCCCAGTACAGGAATACCCTGCATTAACGTACGCAATGTGTCCAGAGCGAGTACGTAAACTGAAAATGTACTTAAAGTGAAGCACTACCTTTTTTCACTTATCGATGCATATATTGCACTGCATTCGTCATATACGGGCATAACTGATGTAAATAACGCATTTATAACTAAAATAAACACAGTAGGCCTTATTTTAAGAAAAAGTTTGTAGTTGGAAACTGATCGGACGGTGGCGTCATGCCATTAAGTGTCCGTTCTCGCGAAGCGAGCGTACGTAAACGGGAATGGTGCTACTGTAAATATGTCTGTACTCGTGAGTGTCCGTAAAGTGAAGGTCCGTATAGCGGGGTATTCCTGTATTGTCTGGCGAGGCAGGCAAACAAGAAGGTTGCAGCAGTGATGTGCAGATCTGGGGCCGATTAAAGAGTACGTGTTAAGGGTGTGGGATTTGCTGCACTTTGGGGGGGACTGGCCATGCCCACTGCTGGAAGGCAGCCCCCGACTGCTTTCCACCAGGGTAAGGCGGCCCGAAAAAGGTTCCCCGTCTTTGCTTTAACTGAGGAAGTCAGGGATTGAACTCTGGAGGGGGGGGGGCATCTGTATGCAAACCATTTACCTCCAGAACAACCTTGCAAAGCAAAAGAGATTTTGACTGGAAAAAAGGTTCAGAAGGGTGGGAGAGGAATGAGGAAGGGCGGGATGATGATGATGATGATAGGGCACTGTAAGCAATCAAGGGATTGGGCTCCTGCTGGGAGGAAGGGCGGGATATAAATCAAATAACAAATAAATAAATAAAGGGATTGAAGCAAGCCCTCCCGTGAGGAAAGGTTACAACATTTGGGGCTGTTAGTGCAGAAAAAGCAAGTAACGGGAGGATCATGATAGAGGTGGAAAAATTATGCATGGCATGGAGAAAATGGATAGAGAAAAATGTTTCTCCCTCTCCCATAACACTAGAACTTGGGGACATCCGACGAAGCTGAATGTCGGACGATTCAGGGCAGACAAAAGGAAGGACTTCTTCATGCAGCGGATAGTTAAACTATGGAACTCACTCCCACAAGAGGTAGTGGAGGCCCCCATCTTGGATGCTTTTGAAAGAGGCTTAGACAGATTCCTGGAGGAGAAGGCTATCGGTGGCTACTAGCCGCAGTGGCCAAGTTCTCCCTCCACTGTCGGAGGCAGGATGCCTCTGAATCCTAGTGGCTGGAAACCGCAGGAGGGGAGTGTGCTCTTGCAGTCAGGTCCGGCTTACAAGCTTCTCGTAGGCATCTTGTCGGCCACTGTGAGACCAGGAAGCCGGACTTGGGCCTGATCCAGCAGGGCTCTTGCTGTGTCCTTATAACTGCTTCAAGACCTCCTGATCAGCCTTGTGGCTCAGCCAGGTCTCCCTCGAACCTGGTCTAGACCTATATCCCCCCCAGCTGCGGTCAGTTAATGCCAATCAAATAGATGATATTCACAGCATAGCAGGATCTGCCTCCTCCTCTTTTCTGTTCCAACACTCACTACAGCAGTTACCTGGGGCTCTTAGATTTCATCTAAGGTAGTCAATGCGGTACTCTCTGTATGCTGTTGGACACCCAACTCCCATCCACCTCAGCCAGCATGGCCTATGGTCCGGAGGCAACACTTGGAGGGTGCCATGTTGGCTACCAGTGGATGACAGGCTACTTTCTCACTTGTGGAGCTCTTCCCAGTTTTCTTCTCTATTTTCAGGAGGTGATGTGTGGGAGAGTTACGACGAGGAAGAACCGTTTGGGGTGCCATTGGAAAGAACCAGATGTATCAAGGAAGAAGATCAGAGAAGTAAAACTAAATCAAAACAGACGCAGAGGGACAAGTCCTCTGCTTCGCAGCATGGCGACTTCTGTGAAATCGTAATCCAAGACAAAATAGGCAACAGGAAAGAAAGGAGTCAGTGTTCCATTTGTGAGAAAAGCTTCCGTTGTAAGTCAAGCCTTCACGTTCATTGGAAAATCCATCTAGGAGAGCAACCTTATCAATGCTTGGAGTGTGGAAAGCGTTTTGGTCAGGGTTCAAAACTAATTAGGCACCAAAGAGTACACACAGGGGAGAAGCCATTTCAATGCCTGGAGTGTGAAAAGTGTTTTAGTGACAAATCAAGCTTTAGCAAACATCAGAGAATGCACACCGGGGAAAAACCATGCAAATGCTCATATTGCAGCAAGAGCTTTTCTGATATCTCGAGCCTGAAAAAGCACCTGAGGATTCACACTAGGGAGAAACCATATAAATGCTTAGACTGTGGAAAGAGCTTCAGTCAGAAATCAGTCCTTGCTGGTCATCAACATCTCCACAGAGGGGAGAAACCCTTTAAATGCCTGGAATGTGGGAAGAGCTTTTGTCTAAAATCAAGCCTTAAGAAACATCAGAGAATGCACACAGCAGAGGAACTATATAAATGCTCAGACTGCAGCAAGACCTTTTTTGATAAATCAAGACTTAAACGACATCAAAGAACGCATGAAGCGGAGAAACCTTATACATGCCTGGAGTGTGGCAAAGGTTTCCTTTGGAGTTCAACCCTTATTTTACATCAGAGAGTCCATACAGGGGAGAAACCGTTTAAATGTCTGGAGTGTGGAAAACATTTCAATAGGAGCTCAAACCTTACTTCCCATCAAAGGATCCACACAGGGGAGAAACCATTTGAATGCCTGGAGTGTGGAAAGACCTTCAGACTGAACACACACCTTACTTCCCACCAAAGAATCCACACTGGGGAGAAACCATTTGAATGCATGGAGTGTGGGAAGAGCTTCAGTCGGAACACAAGCCTTGCTGCACATCAGAAAAGGCACAGAGGTGAGAGAGAGAGATTGCACCTCAGCCCTGGGGGCCAAACGTGGCCCTCCAGCCTCTCTGACCCTCAGGACTGTTTCCAGGCCACACCTCTCCTCAGCTGCACATCCTCTCCCCAGTGGTCTTCATAGCTGCCAACCACTGTCTGTATTGGAACAGAATTTTGGAATTTTCCCACAGTTGTTGGATGCATTTTTATCCATTACACAGGTTGGGGAGGATCAGCCCCAGCAGAAGGAATAACAGCTTATTCAAGAGAGATGTTCCCTCTTAAGTGAAATAGAGGGAAATCCAAGCTTGTTTTCCAGTCCCGTGGAAGGGGTTGCAGATTTGTGGGGAGAGGATCAGAAAAGGGTGACCAAAATTATCAAGGGGGTGAAGCAACTCCCCTCTGAGGAAAGGATGCAGCATTTGGGGCTTTTTAGTTTAGAGAAAAGGTGAGTCAGAGGCAACATGGTACAAGCGTATAAAATGAAGCACGGCTTGGAGAAAGAGGATAAAGAAAAGTTTTTCTCCCTCTCTCCTAAGACTAGAACTCTTGGACATCCGATGAAGCTGAATGTTGGAGGATTCAGAACAGACAAAAGAAAGTCCTTCACACAGCACATAGTTAACACTCTGGAATTTGCTCCCACAAGAGGCAATGATGGCCACTCACTTGGATGGCTTTAAAAGGTTAGAGTAATTCATGGAGGATAAGAATACTGATTCACTAGAAAAGACAATAATACTGGGGAAAACAGAAGGGAGTAGAGAAAGAGGAAGGCCAAACAAGAGATGGATTGATTCCATAAAGGAAGCCACAGACCTGAACTTCCAAGATCTGGACAGGGTAGTTCAAGACAGATGCTCTTGGAGGTCACTGATTCATAGGGTCACCTTAAGTCGTAGTCGACTTGAAGGCATATAACAACAACAAACATTACTGATGGCTATTAGCCACCATAGCAATGTTCTACGTCCATAGCTGGAGACAGTGTGCTTCTGAATACCAGTTACTGCAGGAGGAGACACTCAGTTCCTGCTTGTGGGTTTCCCATGGGGGCACCTGGTTGGCTACTGTGAAGACAGGATGCTGCACTAGATGGGCCACTGGCCTGACCCAGCAGGCTTTTCTTATGTTCTTAATCCATCCCATTGCCTGGACCATTTCTCTGACTCCTCTCTCTGCTCCTTACTTTGCTGCTGTTACAGGTGCTGGACTCTTCCCGGAGGTCGCGGTCGATCCCCTCGAGTCAAGGCCATTTTTATGAGATG
The DNA here is from genome assembly GCF_030035675.1 of Rhineura floridana. Lineage (NCBI taxonomy): Eukaryota > Metazoa > Chordata > Lepidosauria > Squamata > Rhineuridae > Rhineura > Rhineura floridana. The sequence continues at coordinate 210,159,985 of NC_084482.1, forward strand.
TAGACGGGGACGATGGTCCTGGCAGAAAAAGCAAGAGTTTACTTCCCTCCATGCCTCTCACACTGGATCAGTGGAATCTTGGGATATTGCAGACTAGGATGAGGCAAGGATGTTCTGGCCTCCAGGCAGGATGGATTTTCTGTAATTTTCCTGAACTCGCCTGTTGCAGAGGTTAACTGTGTCTGTGTTACAAATTCTGTAAAAATACATACTCTGAAGAGGAATGTGTGTTTGTGTATATGTGTGTATAATAACAACAGTATTTATATAACTGTAGTACCCGTCTTGTACAAAATAGAATTCATTTCTTCCATAATGTAATTGGGGTTTTCTTCAACTCTAAGAACAGTGTTTCCTTTTAGATTCAGATGCACTTGTGTTTCATTCATATCTTCTAATTCGGTGTTTGTTATCTTTTCTCTATTCTCTGTCACATGCACGCACATCCCTGCAAAAATAAACCTTATGGGAGAATCTGTTCATTGAAAATCAAGGCTCATCATCATCACTTGCACAGATTTGCTTTCTTTCGTTAAAGTCCTGCTGCTCCTGGTGTCCCAGGAGAAGATCTGCAAGACAGCCATGCTACCCCAGCTGCCGGAGATCAAGCCTGGATGGTGCCCTACCTTGGGAGAGTTCACCATTGTCCACCGTTCCCTGTGAAAAAGTAAGTGAACACAAGAACATAGTAGTCCTGCTGGATCAAGCCAGTGGCCCCTCTAGGCCAGCATACTGTTCTCACAGTGGTGAGAAAGGCAAATGCTATTTTAGACTGCATTAACAGAAGTATAGTTTCCAAATTGTGTGAAGTATTGGTTCCCCTCTATTCAGCACTGGTTAGGCCTCATATTGAGTACTGTTTCCAGTTTTGGACACTGCACTTTAAGAAGGATGCAGACAAACTGGAACAGGTTCAGAGGAGGCCAGCAAAGATGATCAGGGAACTGGAAACAAAGCCCTATGAGGAGAGACTGAAAGAACTGGGCATGTTTAGCCTTGTAGAAGACTGAAGGGAGATATGCTAGCACTCTTCAAGTACATGAAAGGTTGTCACACAGAGGAGGGCCAGGATCTCTTCTCAATCGTCCCAGAGTGCAGGACATGGAATAATGGGCTCAAGTTGCAGGAAGCCAAATTTCAGCTGAACATCAGGGTAAACTTCCTAACTGTTAAGAGTGGTACAACAAGAGAACCCATTATCTAGGGAGGTGATGGGCTCTCCAACACTGGAGGCATTCAAGAGGCAGCTGGACAGCCACCTGTTGGGTATACTTTAGTTTGGATGATTCTGTGAACCAGATGCCCCAGTTGGAAGCCCAAAAGCCGGGCCTGAGTACAAGAGCACTCAGTAGCTGGAAACCAGTTGCAGTGCTGTTATTCAGAAGCATGCTGCCCCTGAAAGTGGAGGTAGAACATAACCATCAGGGTTGCTCGCTACTGATAGCATCATCTTCCATGAATTAGGATTAGTGGTGGGGCTGTGGGTCAAGGTGAGGGATGCTCTGTGGGGTTTGACCAAGCAACATGAAAGTCGTTGCAGGCAGTCTTCATTACCCCTAAATCAGATGTAGTGAACCTTTGGCCATCCAGATGTTGCTGAACTACAATTCCCATCAGCCCCAGCAAGCATGGCCAATTGTCCAGGGACAACGGGACATATAGTTTAGCAACATCTGGAAGGCATCCCCACACCGGCCCTTGATGAAATTCTGACTTTCGGATAGAAATTAACGTGGAAGTCACGGACGCTGGGACGTCAACTGCACTGAACCTTCTGCATACAAAGCAGACACTCTTCCAGTTAGCTACATTTCACATCTCTGTCTGTTGAGAGTCTCGACTTCTTACAATAGGGCCCCGCTTATACGGCGGGTTAGGGACCAGGCCCCCGCTGTAAAGCGGAAATCGTCGTAAAGCGGAACCCTAATGGGTCGCATCGGTCGAAAATGCCGCAAAACGGCAAAATCGGCTTTAAAACGGGGAATTTCCCCTGATTGAAAGCCGCCGTATCAGCGGAATGCCGTAAAGTGGAACGCCGTAAAGCGGGGTCCTACTGTATTCTTTTAGCTATCTTTTAGACTTTCCTCTTCCCCCAGGCATTTTAGCATGTGTTTTTAAATTGCTTTTTAAAAATGTGTTTTAAATTTGTATATTTGTTTTTAATGTTTTTAATTGTTGTAAACCGCTCAGAGAGCATCGGCTCTGGGGTGGTATACAAATGCAATAAATAAATAGGCCATAACAGCAACCACAACTGCATTGGACGTAACGGTAAAACTGTGTCACATACCCAAATACTCAGACAAACGCCCAAAGTGAACACCAGCCCCAAATGAACAAAATCAGACTCGCCTCCAGCGAATGTCTCGGTAATCCAGAAGGGCTCTTCATGAACCTTTACTTACTGTCAACAAGCACCATCCTGGAAGCCCCTTCCTTCTGGACAAAATAAACATTCTACTTTGTTGCAAATTTGGGTAGAGACACACTTACTGTTGTGCCAGTTCCAGTGCGTCTACCTCTTCGTTCTCAAAATGGGGGCATATGATGCTTAATTTCTTTTAAAATTCGGCTTCAGGGATATTTCACAACTGATTGGTAGATCAACCCCTTTGTCTTCCAGGTGTGGCCAATGGAAAATTTATTATTATTATTATTATTATTATTATTATTATTATTATTATTATTATTATCTTTATTTATACCCCACCCTTTTTCCAAACTGGAACTCAAGGCGGCTTCTAGATAAAAACAAGTACACATCATTAAGAACCTATAAAAATATAAAACATACAAATATAAAATCAGCATTAAAACACGATTAAACTATTAAGATGTTAAAACCAATTACTCTTAAAATACTGCAACCCAGTTTAGGAGCATAAAGGCAAAACAATAACATACAGCATCCTCTTCAGTCACTACCCTTAAAACCTTCAGTTCCAAAGGCCTGCCGGAAGAAAAAAGTCTTTAGCTGTCGGCGGAAAGACTGCACGGAGGAGGCCATTCTTGCCTCCCTAGGGAGGGAGTTCCAGAGTCTAGGGGCAGCCACCGAAAAGGCCCTATCTCGTGTCCCCACCAGTTGCACTTGTGATGGTGTTGGGATCGTGAGAAGGGTCTCTCCTGAAGATCTCAGGGCCCAGGCAGGTTCATATAGGGAGATATGGTCTGACAGATAGCCTGGACCTAAGTCGTATAGGGCTTTATAGGTCATAACCAGCACTTTGAATTGTGTCCGGAAACAGACTGGCAGCCAGTGGAGCTGGAAAAGCTGTGCTGCAGGCTCAAGCAGAGACAGTGATTGGCTCAAAAGCTTTGCTGTGGGACGTCCTGAAAGGTCTGAAGGCAGCAGTGAGGAAGCAAGCTGTGTCCAGCCGAGGGCAGAGTCTCTTCAATACGCAGGCAGAAAAATCATTCTGGCTGCTTTTAAAGTGACTTGTGCCCACAGCCTTAGGACCATGTTCTTCCTCATAATCCAAATGATAATTAGCCAAATATACTAAAGGCACTTTGCCTTTATAAACCTCTTGGACACCCTCCTTCCAAATCTGTTTCAATTCCAGGTTGGCTGCTGGGGATGGCGGCTTGGAAGGGTTGGGTCTTACAACCTCCCTCCTTATCAGACTCAAGATTTTTTTCTTTTTTCTGGATACCTATTCCTGGCCAAATGCTGCAAGTCTGCAGCTCCCACTTTCTGCATTATTGTGGGGTTGGGTACGGTGGGGTGGGGGGCAGGAATCCACAGCCATCTCCCCAGACACTGAGGATGAGCCCAGTTTCCAGGGACAGACCTCGTCCACTCCTTCGCTGCTGACTCTATCTGCTCACAGTGGGTAATTTGTTTATTGCTCTATAAATACCCAGCTATTTTATGACAACTAACAGCCTGTGGGCTACCCCTGACCCACCTCAATCTTGTGGCAAATTCACAGCCTTGACATGGTTTCTTCTGAGTTGTACCAATAAAGATTTTTACAACTGCCCTCTGTTGTCTTTAAAGTTTCCCCCCTAACAGTTGATTTAACTATACACTGTGTGAAGAATTTTCTTTTCTCTCTCCTGAATCTCCCAACATCCAGCATCTTTGCATGTCCATGAGTTCTAGTGCCGTGAGAGATACTGAAAACTCAGCAGAGTTGGCCCCTGCCTTGTTTCTGTGTATGTGTATTGTCATGGTAGGCACCACCACAGAAAAGGCCCTGCCATGTTTGTCACCAGATGAACTGCCGCAGACTGTGGCACAACCAGGAGGGCCTCATCCTGAAATCTCAGTTTTCTGTGGTTTGGTTATTATTACCCTGAGAGCAGCCATTGATAGAGAGATGTCACTTTTCTCATTTTGTTCCTCCCAAAATATTTAAAAGAGCTCATGCTAGTGTAACATACATAGTTTGATCTGCCAAAAATAAAAAAGACCACCTGAAATGAGGCAGAAGTAAAACATTTGGTTTTCATATGGTTTGGTGCAATTTTATCTCATATACAAACTGGGGACATCTTCAGTAACATTTATCAAAGCCTTTCCTCAGCACACGCTGTAATATTAGGATAGAATATACAGAAAACTCCTAGTTTCCAGTGGATCTTCATATATGCTGACCTGCATGTAAGGAGAAAACATCTTAAATGCTCTACCTTCTATTAGTAATTAGCAAGATGTAACTCTGATTAGTTTGGGTTTCCTTTGTGTTTTGGAAAGAATCTTAAAAACAACCGCCACAACTGGAGAGGACTGGTTTTACGTGTTAGCCGAGCAGCAAAAACAGCAGATGTGTGTGAATATTTATGTAAAGTAGCAAACCTTTTCCTGGATAAAGTCACACTGAGACTTGAGAAAACAATAAAGGTTGTTTATTGTTGGACATGCATGCTTGATGGGAACATATTCTACCTCTAACTAACTAGCTACCTTTGAGGTGTAAGACTTCATGCTGAGGGAGAGGGAGACTAGATGAATATGTCTTCTGGTGGCATTCAGGAGGCAGCTGAACAGCCACTTGCTGGGAAAGGGGGCAGAATAACAAGCTTTGCAAGAGGAAAGAAGTGGGTCTCTCTCCAGAAGAGTGGTGAGGCAGGGTTCCCACCAGGATGGGCAAAGAAACCTCCAGCCAGAGCTTGGAAAAGTTACTTTTTTTGAACTATAACTCCCATCAGCCCCAGCCAGTTTTGGGCTGATGGGAGTTGTAGTTCAAAAAAAGTAACTTTTCCAAGCTCTGCTCCGTCAGTGGATGCAGGGGGCTTCATGTCAGTGGGGCAGTGGAATCCACTCTGGGTTTTCCAAGGAGCTGAAACCTCCGCTGCTCCCAGCTTTCTAAGCGGCATCTCGGTTGATGCCAGCTGCGATCCCTGAAGCTGCCATCGGACCTCTGCTCGGGCAGACACAAACTGGAAAGGTTGATCCCTCTGGGAGCGAGGGAGGGAAGAAGAAAATAACTGGGTCGCGGGGGGAGGCGAAAGAAGATTCACGTCTTTGAGGCTGCTGGCGGGAAGGGGGAACAGCGTAGCTGGGATCGGAGGGAGGAACTGAAGGCAGCCAAAGTGTCCCCGCTCCAAATAGCTCATCCCTGTGCCTGTTTCTTGGCGCGCTCCCTCTGCTGCGGGACCCAGAGCGACCTCCCGGAGAAAACCTTTACAAGCCCGGCCCAGGCAGGCAGCTCAATGGTGGGACAAGAGCAGGGGGGGCCGCCACTGCTGGGGCAAGGACAAGGACGATCCATGCAGCCCACCAGAAGAGCGGCTAAAGAGGAAGCTTTTAAATTGTTTTACATTTTTCAATTGTGTTTTCAATTGTTTTTAGAAGATGTGTTTTTAAATTGGTATATTTGTTTTAATGTTTTTAGTTACTGTAAATCGCCCAGAGAGCTTCGGCTATGGGGCGGTATATAAGAACAATTAAATAAATAAATAAGGTTCACCTGGCCAGAGCCAGCCGCTGTCCTACTGCACAGGGCTCGGGGCTCCAGAGAGGAGCCTGATAACTCCCCAGCCTCGCCCGTTAAGAAGCCTCTCCGCTGGGAGCTCGGGAAGAGCGCAGTGCAAGCGAGGACTGCCCACCTCCCCGCCCTCTCCGGCGAAGCAGCCGAGCAGCTTCAGCCACTTTGCTCTTTTAAGGGTTAACAGACGACGAGAGAGCGGAAGGAAAGAGCGCGAACGAGGGACGTCCCCTTCCCGCCCCGCCTCTCTGCGAGAAATGCAGGGTGGAAGCGCTTGGAGCCCCTCTTCGTGCGCAGCGATGCTGGAGGGCGGGGTTGCACGGGGTGAGCCTCGAAACAAAGGTATGCAATTGGGGGCGGAGGGGAGGTTGGGAGGGAGCGAGGACCCCCATTAAGCGCTCCCTCCCTGCAGACCCTCCAGATCTGAGGCTGCAGCTCTGCCCGGTCCCGTCTGCCTCCTCCCCCGAGCGGAGCTGGCTGTGGTGGGGCCGGATGGAAGCATCCCTCGGGACACCTGTGGCTCTGATGATGGGCTTCAGGGCCTCTCTCCCTTCCCTCCGCCTTCCCCCTGCGGTGGCTCATGGGCCGACAGTAGAACGCGAGCTGCCCACTCACTCTCCTCTACCGTTTTTAATGGATGCGCATTCAGACCGCGCGCGCGAACGGAGGGGGACACAAATATATAGTCTTGTTGCTGGGCTCTTGCCTCAGCGGCTCATATTGCGGGCGCTGTGAGTGCCAGACTAGGCCCGGATGAGCCGCGGCCGTTCTCTTTTACACTTGTAACATGTCTTAAAACGGGTGACGTTGCACTCGGCTACCGAGAGATTCCTGTGTGCGCGTGCTTTCTTTCGTCAAATTTCCCTTAGACCGTTGTGGTATCTTGAAGAGCAGCGGCATGAATGCTTTCCCGCCCCTCATCCGATCACACGCACCACATTCCCGTCGTGGGTTTTCGAGTCCTGGCAGTTGAAACATCTGGGTAGAGTCAAAGCCTGAGAGAAACAATTGCGATCACCTAGTCCTAGAATTCGATCATTGTGGAGTGTGGGGTGTACCCACAACCCTGCATTTCTTCTTGTGGAACACACTATTATTTTTATCTTCAAGGGATGTTCAATTCTATTAATTTTGAGAATTGTATTATTTCATTGATGTATTGTGTTCTATGTTCTATTGCTGTATTGTTATGTTCGTTTTCTTTTGTAAGCTGCCTTGAGGGCCTTTTGGCCATAAGGCGGGGTATGAATTTAATTAATTAATTAATAAAAGGGTGGAGATGTGGGCGCTTTATAGTCAGAGCAGAGCTAAGTAGACAACAGTGCGCTAAATGGGCCGCTTCTTCATGTGTCCTCATTTGTCCTTTGGTTCACCTGTGATAGTTTAATAGTGAGGAGGCTATTCTTTCAATACCTTCATTCTGCCAGCCCTCCCCAGTTTCCTATTCTGTTGGAATTAAGGTCGCCGTTTAATTCAGGAAAGCAGAAACGTGGCCCTGCCCTCCTTGTTTCAGGGTAGCCCGGCAGACAAACTGTTTAGCAAGTGACGCTTTTCCTGAAAAGGGTGCAAATTGGTGGGAGCTACTTCCGCTCCCTTTTCCTACACCAGGTGTAAGTTCCCTACTAAATCAGAGGGCATTATCCAGTTTCTCCACACCATGTCCCTTTATGGCACATCCACAGTGTCCCTTGAAAGCATATGGCTTCCTCCAAAGAGTCTGGGAGTTGTAGTTTATGAAGGGTGCAGGGAATGTAGCTCAGCGAGGAAAAACTATTCTCCAGGATTTGTTGGGGGAAGCCATGTGCTTTACATTTGTGCTGAATGTGCTTTAAATGTCTGGTGTCAGAGCTTGGAAAAGTTACTTTTTTGAACTACAACTCCCATCAGCCCCAGCCAGCACTGCCACTGGATTGGGCTGATGGGAGTTGTAGTTCAAAAAAGTAACTTTTCCAAGCTCTGGGTGTGATCATACACTTCTATCATGTCTCCTCTAAGCTTTTTCTCTACAGCAAAAATCCCCAAACGTTGCAACCCTTGAGTGTTCTGGTTGCCCATTTCTCTACTTCTTCCACCTCTAGAATGCTATTTTTGCGGTCAGGTAACCAGAACTGAAGACAGCATTCCAAGTAGGATCACATCTTAGATGTATATAATGGCGTTATGATATTGGCAGTTTTATTTTCAATCTGTGTTTTACCAATCTGTCACATGGAATCCCCCAATTTCATAGCTATAACATCAATATCTTAATTGAGGCATCCGCTATGTCCTCAAGGTCTCTCTCCTGTCAGTCACCACCGCTTCAGTTGGGATTTTTCACTTCTGTGCATCACTTTAAGCTTGCTTACATTTAATTGGATTTGCTCTTTAATACCCAAGCCTGCTTGGAGAGTTCCTTTTGGAGTTCCTCACAATCCCTCTTTATTTTAATCACCCTCAACTTGATATCAACAGTAAAGTTGGTTACCTCGCTTCTCACCCCAAATCCATGTCATTTAGAAACAAGTTTAAAAGCACAGATCCTAATTCTGATGATTGGAGGGGGGGCACTTTTTACATCCCTCCATTGGGAGAACTGTTCATTTATTCCTGCTTTCTCCCTGATCTTTAAACACTTACTGATGCATGAGAGCGTATTTCCTCATATCCCATGATTGCTTTGTTAATTCTGTCTTTAATAATATTTTCCACTACTTTTCCCAGAACATCTAATAAGCCTCTGATTTCCCTGATACCTTCTGTGTATTTTTGGCTTTCAAATCGTAATACATTTGCCAGTCCATATGGTAGCAAGTCTTTGGGAGAAGGTACATATTTTTGTTAGAAGATCAGCAGTGTCACATTTGGGTTGTTTTAAGACCTCTTAGGTAGATGCCATCTGGACCTGAGATAATTTGTGAACACTAAAGGAAAAGATCCCGCTTGCCACATCTGTCTTCAGAGTGCGAGTGGAGGGCAGATGATGTCCACGCCTTGCCTGGGAGTATGAATGAGGAAGGCAATTGTTTCTTCTCCAGGGACTGGTGACCTTTGAGGAAATGTCCTTGCGCTTCACCCAAGAGGAACGGGCTCAGCTGGATCCAGACTAGAGAGCTCTGTACAAGAGATCATGCAGGAGATTCATGAGATGGCGACCTATTCTGTTAGAATTAGGAGAGGTTAAGGATAGCCTTCTTACTCCCTTCCTGGTACCCTGCTTCGCAAATCTGACCCACTGTGCATTTCAGATTATCCGGCAGAGCTGCCATCATTTCCTACACCCCCTTTTCCCAGACAAGAAGACTCTGGGGGGCCAATTTAGTGCTTATAATTCTGGGATCCTAGGGACAGCACACCCTGCGTTTCCCAGCCAGAGCCCTCTTTAACTTACTGTAAGGCCTAAAACCAACACTCTCCCTGTATTGCTGCCACCAGTCTGAAGAGTCAGCTTTTCTTTAGCACCTCAAAATCCTTTTACTCGGTAGTGAGGCACCCAAGTTTTGGCTCAAGTATCTACCTGATCCTAAGTCACTACTTACTTCCAGGATATTGGTCCTCTCAGGTGTAAACCTGTTTGGCTGGTCCACTGCAGGCTTTTTTGTGATGGTGGATGAGGCACAAAGGCTGCATATCACAGCCCACCTTTTAAGGCTATTTCCTCCCACACAGGTTTGCGGGGCACTGGGCTCTCTTGGATCAACTAAAGCTGAACTCACATAATGCAGGTGTTTGTGTGTTATGTGCCTTCAAGTCGATTACAACTTATGGCGACCCTAAGAATCAGCGACCTCTAATAGCATCTGTTGTAAACCGCCCTGTTCAGATCTTGTAAGTTCAGGTCTGTGGCTTCCTTTATGGACTCAATCCATCTCTTGTTTGGCCTTCCTCTTTTTCTACTCCCTGCTGTTTTCCCCAGCATTACTATCTTTTCTAGTGAATCATATCTTCTCATGACGTGTCCAAAGTATGATAACCTCAGTTTCATCATTTTAGCTTCTAGTTATAATTCTGGTTTAATTTGTTCTTGCTGTTCTTCTTATATGCCTTCAACTCGATTATGACTTATTTATTTAAAATATTTCTATCTTGCCCTTCTACCCTATAATAGGGCACTCAGGGTGGCTTACAAAAATAAAATCAAACACGTACATAATAAAATTGTAAACAGTAAAATCACAAAAACATTAAAATACATAAAATAGAATTAGAATACATAAAATACTATATATATACACACACATACATATATATAGGGAGTGGTACTAAAAGGACTACCAAGATAAAATTAAACGTAGAAGGCATAAAATCAGTGTCAGTCTCTACCTTCAGTCCCTCCCAAAGGCTCTCCGGAACAAGATCGTTTTCAGAAGTCTCCGGAAAACCAACAGGGAAGGAGCAGAGCGGACTTCTTGGGGTAGGGTATTCCAAAGCTTGGGGCCACAGGTGAAAAAGCTCTCTCCCGTGTGCCTGTCCAGAGGCAGATGATCTTAAATCCCGGGCAGGTACATATGGGTGTAAGTGGTCCCTCATGTACATTGGTCCAAGGCCATTTAGGGCTTCAAAGGTCAGAACCAGCACTTTGAATGGGGCCCGGAAACAAATTGGGAGCCAGTGGAGTCGATAAAGCACAGGGGTGATATGCTCTCTGCGCCGTGCTCCAGTTAACATTCTGGCTGCTGCATTTTGAACCAACTGCAATTTCCCAACTGTTTTCAAAGGCAGCCCCACATAGAGTGCGTTACAGTAATCAAGCCTCGATGTCACCAATGCATGTGTCACTGTGTCCAAGTCAACTGCCTCCAGGAACGGACGCAGCTGGTAGACCAGTTTGAGTTGGCCAAAAGCACTCCTGGCTACTGCAGCCACCTGATATTCAAGCAGCAGGGCAGGATCCAGGAGGACTCCCAAACTGCGGACCTGCTCCTTCAAGGGGAGTGCAACCCCATCCAGAACAGGTTGCAACCCCGTCCCTGGTGCAGTTTTCCCTTGACCAGCAGTACGCCCGTCTTGTCTGGATTAAGTTTCAGTTTGTTGGCCCACATCCAGCCCTTCACAGCCTCCAGGCACCGGTTTAGGATGAGCACTCCCTCCCTGCAATCAGGTGGTAGGGGGAGATACAGCTGAGTGTCATCAGCATATTGATGACATTGTACTCCAAATCTCCGGATGACCTCTCCCAGCGGTTTCATATAAATGTTAAAGAGCATGGGAGACAGAATGGAACCTTGTGGTACCCCACAGGCCAACGGCCAGGGGGTCGAGTAGTAGTCTCCCAGCACCACTTTCTGGGTCCTATCTGTCAGGTAGGACCGGAGTCACTGTAAAACAGTGCCTCCCAATCCCATCCCAGCTAGACGGCCCAGAAGGATACCATGGTCAATCATATCGAAGGCTGCCGAGAGGTCCAGTAGCACCAACAGGGATGCATTCCCCCTGTCTGATGCCCGGCGTAGGTCATCAAGCAGGGTGACCAAGGCAGTCTCTGTCCCATGGCCAGGCCTGAAGCCTGACTGAAAAGGGTCTAGATAGTCCAATTCATCCAGGAAAACTTGGAGCTGAGCAGCCACTACCTTCTCAATCACCTTGCCCAGAAAGGAGAGATTGGAGACTGGGCAAACATGTCACAGCCTGAGGGCTCAGAGTCTAATGTAGGGCCAGAGCACAAAAGACCCCAGACCACCTGGAAATGCATTGCCGGACAACACTGAGCAGAGAATGGTGCCCTTTCTTTGCTGCCATCACTGCCACATGATAGGCTTGAAAATGAGCTCTAGCCTGTGTTCGATCGGAAGCGGACTGAGTTTTTCTCCATCGTCGCTCTAGCTGTCGTCCCTGCTGTTTCATCAGGCCCAAGGTTTGAGTAAACCAAGGTGTATTATGGGCCTTCCCTGGTGGGAGAGGGTGCTTTGGAGCAATAGTGTCTACCGCCCGGGTCACCTCCGTATTCCAGAGATTGACCAGGGCTTCGGCAGTATCTCCAGCCATGCTGGGAATATCCCCCAGAGCATTCAGGAAACCATCTGGATCCATGAGTCTCCAGGGGCGGACCATCTTTATCAGCCCTTCAGGTTACCGGGGGCACAAAGTTTAAACTTTGTCAGGTGGTGATCTGTCCATGACAACGGAGTCACTAAGAACCCCTCCACCCTCAGATCACCTTCTTCCTGTCCCAAACAGAACACAAGATCAAGTGTGCGTCCTGCCACATGTGTTGGTCCAGATGATATTAGAGACAGCCTCACGGTTGTCATGGCAGCCATGAAGTCCTCAGCTGGACCTGTGAGTCTAACCTCGGCATGTATGTTGAAGTCACCCAGGACCATCAGCCTGGGGAACTGCAACACCAACGCCGAGACCAGCTCCACCAGCTCAGGGAGGGAGACTGCTGGGCAGCAGGGTGGACGGTACACCAACAGAATCCCCGCTCTGTCTCCTGACCCAATGCCAGGCACACACTCAAAGCTGGAGGTGTTGGGGACAGGGTACCTGGCAGGGGAGATAGATTCCCTGCAGACAATTGCGACCCCACCTCCCCGTCCCCTGGATCTAGGCTGCTGGAGTGCCACAAAACCTGGTGGGCAGAGCTGGGAGAGACCTACTCCGCCTTGGTCATTTAGCCAGGTTTCAGTAATACAAGCAAGGCCAGCGCATTCATCCAGGATTAAGTCCTGAATGAAAGTGGTTTTATTAGTCACTGACCTTGCATTCATCAGCAGGGCAGTGAGATCCAGGGCGTTCCCAGCATAGCTACCAGTGTCCCGAGGGTTGGAAGGGGGACCAGAAGGGATGCAAGCACGAAGATGTCTTATCTCCCTTCCCCTGTAACGGCCAGTCTGCCTCCCACCGCTATTCCGTCCCCTGCCCAGTATTACCTCAACGGCAGGACCCCGACTACTCCTACCCGGCACACGTTAAAAGAAGCCTGACACGGGGGGAGAGCCTTGGCTAGAGGTGGCCCTTAGGAAAGGGAGCTCGCTTCCCCCCCCATGAAGGGGAGCTTGTTTCCCCCCCCCGGCACTTGCCTTCTCCCTTGTTAGCCCCAGCTGGCTTCAGCCGGCACCCAGGCCTTGCAGGGAGTAGCAGTTGACACCCAAGGAAGCCTGCAGGTGGAGTTTAGCAGGAGGCCACAGCAGCAAGGTGTAGGTCCTGCTGGATTTCTCTCACCTTCTCTCAATTTGTGGCAACCCTATGAATCAGGGACCTCCAAGAGCATCTGTCATGAACCACCCCGTTCAGATCTTGTAAGTTCAGGTCTGTGGCTTCCTTTAGGAATCAATCCATCTCTTCTTTGGCCTTCCTCTTGTCTTTTTGAGTGAGTCATGTCTTCTCATTATGTTTCCAAAGTGTCATGAAAACCTGAATTCAAGATGGTTGTGTAGCAAAGAATTGTGGGGTTTAATTTGTTAATGTGGGATCTTAACAGGTTAACATTTGGCTTCTGTATTAGAACTATGAATTGGTAGTTTTATTTCCCACCTGCGGATAATCGGGGGCCCACCCTAACCACCGCCTTCTCAGTAGAAGCCAGCTCCATCAAGGTCATAAAGTCCTTGAAGTTTTAGGGAGGATGTTCCATTGGCCTGGTGATGATGGGCCCTTATTCCATGTAGAAATTTCCTGATTGGTTAATTGGATCCGGCCTGTTGCTAGGGTGTTTGCCATAAGTATGGGGCTCAAACCTTAAATTGCATTCCTCTCCTGGGTCCCATCATGCCTACTTGATGTTGCCTGCTGAGGTTCCATTTAGCATCAACTCTCCTGACTGTTCCTCTCTCTGAGGAGAGGGGGGCTGTGCAACTGTCTACCTGGGTGTAAGTATAGACTGGGCTAGATAGCTTTCTTGTTTTCTGTTGAGGCTGAACTCCCTCTGTTTTACCTTGCCCCTTTTGGGTGTTGATATTAAGGAACTCTTTTGCTGCTGAACTGCGCACCTCTTTTATTCTTTAATAAAGTTATTTCATTTACCAGTGTGTGTTCATTCAGGAGAGGGTTGGCCACTGACCACGACTACTGTGTGAATTGGGTATTTTGCCTAAAGGCTTCAGAGCAAGGAGTGTCTGTTTGGCTCTTGCTGTCTGTAATCCTTGGCAAGTTTTCTGGGGTCAGAGTTTCCCCTTGGCTCAGGGTGGTTAACCAGTCTAAAGAGTGGTGGCAGTCTACTACTCTGCAGGGCTGTTGTGAGCCAGCACAGCATTGGCAGAGAAGGATCTTTTGCCTGAGTAAATTGCCCTGGGTGGGGAATTGGCTTCTGGGATGGTGGAGGGTGTCCTGGGATGGCTCCCCTCCATCACACAAAGTATGATAACCTCAGTTTCATCATTTTAGCTTCTAGTGACAGTTCTGGTTTAATTTGTTCTAACACCCAATTATTTGTCTTTTTCGCAGTCCATGGTATGCGCAAAGCTCTCCTCCAACACCACATTCAAATGAATTGATTTTTCTTTTCACTGTCCAACTTTTGCATCCATGCATAGAGATCAGGAATACCATGGTCTGAAAGATCTTGACTTTGGTGTTCAGTGATGCATCTTTGCATTGGAGGATCTTTTCTCATAACTACCCTTCCCAGTCCAAGACTGCTTCCAATTTCTTGACTATTGCCTCCAGTTTGGTTAATGACTGTGCCAAGGTATATAATCCTTGACAAGTTCAGTGTCCTCATTGCCAACTTTAAAGTTATATAAATCTATTGCCATTACTTTAGTCTTCTTGATGTTCAGCTGTAGTCCTGCTTTTGTGCTTTCCTCTTTAACTTTCATCAGTATTCGTTTCAAATCATTAGTGGTTTCTGCTAGTAGTATGGTATTACCTGCATATCTTAAATTATTGATATTTTTCCCTCCAGTTTTCACACCTCCTTCATCTTGGTCCAATCCTGCTTTCCGTATGATATGTTCTGCATATAGATTAAACAAATAGGGTGATAGAATACACCCCTGTCTCACACCCTTTCCGATGAGGAACCAATCGGTTTCTCCATATTCTGTCCTAACAGTAGCCTCTTGTCCAGAGTATAGGTTGCGCATCAGGACAATCAGATGCTGTGGCACCCCCATTTCTTTTAAAGCATTCCATTGTTTTTCATGATCTACACCAGCCTTGTCCAACCTTTGGGCCACAGATGTTGCTGGACTACAGTTCCCATAATTCCTGACCATTGGCCATGCTGGCTGGGGCTGATGGGAGTTGCAGTCCAGCAACATCTGTGGCCCAAAGGTTGGACAGTCAAAGGCTTTGCTATAACCTATAAAGCACAGGGTGACTTCCTTCTGAAATTCCTTGCTCCGTTCCATTATCGAACTTATGTTTGCAATATCTGTGGTACCTCTTCCCATTCTAAAACCAGCTTGGACATCTGGCCCTTCGCACTCCATATATGGCAAGAGCGTTTACTTGCATGGCATATTAAGGCAATAGTTCAACAATTACTGCATTCCCCGAGATCCCCTTTCTTTGGAGTTGGGATGTATATTGTGTCAGCTTTTACAGGAAGATGTCAGCATCGGTGGGATCCAGGCTGGGCTATAAATTCCTTAGTATTTGTCAGGGTCATAAAGTCATTAGCCGGCAGCTTCGGTTATAATTCTGCCAGGCCAGAGAGTTAACCAGGGGGAAGGCGAGATAGGGTCAGAGGGTTTGTTCCGAGCTCACGTGCCAAGTCTGTGTCCAAGGATCATAGTCAATGGGAGATTCCTAGTCCAGCTTTCCGAGAGATCAGTCCGAGGGTCTGGGTTCTGGAAGCTAGGAGAAATGCAGAGGTCATGCCTGACGTTGTAGTCAGCAACACCCTGAGGCCAGGAGCTATCTTTTAAATCCCACTCCCTAAGACAGGTGTAGGTAATCAGTCCTCTGGCTTCTGTCTTAAACGGCAGGCTGAGGACACTGCTGCATGACTCTCTGTCATCTTCGCTCTGCAGGTGGGAGGGGAGTCTCTTGTCCACTGCCTGAATCTGGTTGAAGGGCTTCAGCTGTGTCCTGGACACTCTCCAGCTGAGAGGGAGTGGGAGCTGCATCCTCTGGAGCAGCCTTTCCCAACCAGTGTGCCTCCAGATGTTGTTGGACTACAACTCCCATCAGCCTCAGCCAGCATTGCCAGTGGTCGGGTATTATGGGAATTGTGGTCCAACAACATCTGGAGGCACACTGGTTGGGAAAGGCTGCTCTGGAGTTTCATCTGTTCTTCCCTCTGGGCCTGCTGTTGCTACTCATGAGTTGTCCTCCTCTTCCCCTATGAGGACTCCTCTGAAGGGGGCATGACATACTGAATGCTTCCAGTCTGAGGGCCATTGTTTTCTTTTCCATATTTGTTGACAACGTTTTGTCAAAATTTGGACAGATTCAGTCTCAATAGCTTGGAGCAACTCTATTGGTATGCCATCTGTTCCTGGTGATTGTTTCTTCCAAGTATTTTACGTGCAGCTTTCACCTCGCATTCTAAAATTTCTGGTTCTTCTTCATACGGATCATCCGTGAATGAATCTGTCATCCTTGCATCTCTTTTATAGAGTTCTTCAGTGTATTGCTTCCATCTTCCTTTTATATTGTCTCAGTCACTGTGTTCCCCTGTTGATTATTCAACATCCCTACTCTTGGTCTAAATTTTCCTTTAATTTCTTCCTGTACTTCTGCATAAAATCTTTCAATTTCCTCTTCTTCTGTGTTTGCTGTAGAAGCTCACAGAGAGCCATCTGACCTGGGGGGGTCTCATCTTCCAGCACTGTCTTGTGTTGCAGGTAACAGGGGGCTGACCTTTTTGGGAAGGAGGGAGGGGATGTGAGCTGCCCTCTGGCAGTGGAAAGGGCCATGTTTCTGTCAGACAGGATCCATCCTAGGTTTGTAAATTACAGCTGTGCATAAGTACTGGGCTCTCCACCTTAAATGGAGGAACAGGAGAGCAGATTTTTGTTACAGTTGTCTCTCTCTGTGTCTCTTTTCACAACCTGTTACCAAGCACCTACAGCTAAACTAACTCCGTACAAGGCCTCGAGCTTTGACAGTTAAACTTTGATATCAACAGAGCTCCAAGAAACATGTTTTCAAAGTACAAATCATAATATATTCACAGGATTTCTCCACAGCATTTTATCACCTTTCCTTTTCATTCCATCAGGATACATCTGGGGGGTCAAGGCTGAGGGAGAACCAAGTGAAGTATCACTCGAAAAAGCTGAGCAGAAACTGAGGAGTCAGGATGGAGCAAAGAGACAAGAGGAGAGACAGACTCACACAGGGGACAAACCTTATGAATGCTTCGAGTGTGGAAAGAGCTTCAGGTGGAGTAGCGCCCTTATGGTGCATCAAAGAACTCACACAGGAGAAAAACCTTACCAATGCTTGAAGTGTGGAAAGAGCTTCAGTGACAGTAGCCACCTTACTTCGCATCAAAGAACTCACACAGGGAACAAACCTTATACATGCTTGGAGTGCGGAAAGAGCTTCAGTTGGAGTAGCAGCCTTACTTCGCATCGAAGAACTCACACAGGGGACAAACCTTATCAATGCTTCGGGTGTGGAAAAAGCTTCAGTGAGAGATGCACCCTTACAGTGCATCAAAGAATTCACACAGGGGACAAACCTTATACATGCTTGGAATGTGGAAAGAGCTTCATTCGGAGTAGCAACCTTACTTCACATCAAAGAACTCACACAGGGGACAAACCTTATAAATGCTTCGGGTGTGGAAAAAGCTTCAGTGAGAGACACACCCTTACAGTGCATCAAAGAATTCACACAGGGGACAAACCTTATCAATGCTTGGAATGTGGAAAGAGCTTCAGTGACAATAGTGCCCTTACTTCACATAAGAGAAGTCACATAGGGGACAAACCTTATACATGCTTGGAGTGTGGAAAGAGCTTTAGTTGGAGTAGCTCCCTTATTTTGCATCAAAGAATTCACACAGGGGACAAACCTTATACATGCTTGGAGTGTGGAAAGAGCTTCAGTGACAATAGTGCCCTTACTTCACATAAGAGAAGTCACACAGGGGACAAACCTTATACATGCTTGGAGTGTGGAAAGAGCTTCAGTCATCATCACCATCTTACTTTGCATCAAAGAACTCACACAGGGGACAAACCTTATCAATGCTTGGAGTGTGGAAAGAGCTTCAGTCACAGTAGCAACCTTACTTCGCATCAAAGAATTCACACAGGGGACAAACCTTATAAATGCTTGGAGTGTGGAAAGAGCTTCCGTCAGAGTAGCAACCTTACTTCGCATCAAAGAACTCACAAAGGGGACAGACCTTATCAATGCTTGGAGTGTGGAAAGAGCTTCCGACAGAGTAGCACCCTTACTTCGCATCAAAGAACTCACACAGGGGACAAACCTTATCAATGCTTCGAGTGTGGAAAGAGCTTCAAGTGGAGTAGCAACCTTACTTCACATCAAAGAACTCACACAGGGGACAAACCTTATACATGCTTGGAGTGTGGAAAGAGCTTTAGTCAGAGTAGCTACCTTACTTCGCATCAAAGAACTCATACGGGGGACAGACCTTATAAATGCTTGCAGTGTGGAAAGAGCTTCAGTGACAGTAGCCACCGTACTTCGCATCAAAGAACTCACACAGGGGACAAACCTTATAAATGCTTCGAGTGTGGAAAGAGCTTCAGCTGGAGTAGCACCCTTATGGTGCATCAAAGAACTCACACAGGGAACAAACCTTATACATGCTTGGAGTGTGGAAAGAGCTTCAGTGACAGTAGCCACCTTACTTTGCATCAAAGAACTCACACAGGAGAAAAACCTTATAAATGCTTGGAGTGTGGAAAGAGCTTCAGTGACAGTAGCGCCCTTACTTTGCATAAGAGAAGTCACACAGGGGAGAAACCTTATACATGCTTGGAGTGTGGAAAGAGCTTCAGTCACAGTAGCCACCTTACTGTGCATCACAGAACTCATACAGGGGACAGACCTTATCAATGCTTGGAGTGTGGAAAGAGGTTCAGTCGGAGTAGCACCTTTACTTCGCATCAAAGAAGTCACAGAGGGGACAAACCTTATAAATGCTTGGAGTGTGGAAAGAGCTTCAGTCGGAGTAGCTACCTTACTTCGCATCAAAGAACTCATACAGGGGACAAACCTTATTAATGCTTGTAGTGTTGAAAGACCTTTCGTCAGAATGGCTACCTTCAGGCACATCAAAGGATCTGTTCAAGGGAAGAGATGTATAAATGCTTTGAATATGGAAAAAGCTTTAAGCAGAATTCAACTCTTTCTGTGCATCAAAGGATCCATACGGGGAAGCCAGGCTACCAACAGGATTTTTATGGGAAGTTTCAGACCCCTGACACTCTTCTTCTCTTAGCTTAACCCCAGACTGTTCCACTTCCCTTCACCTGCTATCTTGGTGGCCTGTCAGTTTTTCCTTTGCAGAGACAGAGAGGTTTTGGCTTTTCCAGAGATGGGTGAGCACCCAAGATGGATGCTGAGGCCAAGGGGGCTGCAGAAGCCAAAATGGCCTCTCCGTTGTCCAGTTTCCCCCCATCGTATCCCCCCCTCTGGCAGTTTCTAGCTGCCAAATTCAATATTCAATTAATGACATTTCATCATCATCATCATCATCATCATCATTATTCTTGCTTATTTCTACCCTTCCTTTTGGCCAAAAGGCCCTCAAGGTGGCTTAAAAAACACACAACACAAATATAAAAATACATCAATAAAAACAATACAATTTACAAAAAGCAGCAGTTTCATCTATTACTTTATGTACTCCCTCTAGATCTTCCCTCTCTGTCATTGTTACCTCCATGTGCATCATTCTAACATCAGTTTTCGTGATGGACTTAGTAGTCTTTGTCACACAGCGTCTAATACAACATAACACCAACTGGACTGTTACATATATGAGCACAAGCAAGCATAATCCCATTATAACATATTTTAGCAGATTTTTTACTAGGCCATTCCCTAGCCATTCCCACCAATCAAAATCGCTACTCCTGTCAACATAAGCTACTTCTGCTATCTGCTCAGCATGATATATTATGGAGTTAGCATGGGATTCAATCTCTCCAACTGAACTGTTTATGTAGGAACAACATTCCCTCCCAATGATGGCGCAAGTCCCTGCATCCATAGCGAGCAAATAGTCCAGTGCCATCCTGTTTTAGAGAACTGTTTTCCTTATTAGGGTTTGGGTTGCGGGTAGGGTCTTTATAGTCATAGAGGCCACAGGAAGAGCTTCTTTGGTCTCATTTGCAAGAATTTCTACTACAGATTGAAGTCTGAATACTCCAGAACCTACGGTGGCTGTGCCAGCCAAAGGCAGGAAAGGCCACCCTATTATTGAGCCCATCGTTAAGGGCCTGCAGTTTTCTATGCCCCATTGTGCAGAGGGGCAAGCAGGTTTTGATTTCACTCTTTTTTCTCTGATTGGTGAGGCTCTCATTGTTCCTGATTCTACCAACTGGGAGTACCTGAGTGACCCTGACAGCTGGTATAAGCCAGGCAACATAGCAGGGGCCAATCCAGTATTTTGGCAATATTTTTAGGCTCTATTGCCAGAACAGTGATGTCCTATTAGAGCTTCCCATGCGCCTTTGTGGAAGGGGGAAAGACCAGGTTTTACATGGTTGAACTTACTACCTTTGGTAGTAGGGCCCAGCTATTCCCCACCAAGGGACACCACCACCTGGATCATGAGGGTTGCTAGTCCCGTTCCAAAAACACTCTCCCCAGTCGTTCAGGTATTTACAATCCCATACCTGAGGACCACCAGAATTGGTAAAGGCAGAACAATGGATCATGTTATCAATAGAATAGTTAAAGGAAGCATGAAAATCATGATAACGTTGGCAGAAAGTGGGATTCTGGGTGTCGTTATTTCTCCGGTCCCCTTCAAGAGTGAAATAATGTTGGTGTTTACTTACACTAACCTCTCTACCTTTCTTTCCTTTGGTCTTGTTTCCCAAAAAACAGAACTCACCCAATTTTGGCAGGACCTACCAAACCCCATTTTGTTGGGCCACGGGGGCTATGTCCCTGGTAGAATTTGCGCTGAACCATTTCCATTCCATAGGCATAAAAATGGGGGCAGTGTCAGTGATGTTCTCTTCAGTGAAAGGGATGGGTACAAGGGGAACGCCTCCCCATGGACAGGGAGGAGGGAGCATATCCAACAGTTACTCACATTATAGATGGAAGCAATTCTTTGGGTAAGTTGGAAATAGGTGTTGGATCTATAGGATCCTGTCACTAGAGTGAAAGAGACCAACATGTATATAAAGAAACACTCCCCCTTTTCCCATTTTCCAGTATTATTTTGGCTTGCCTCTTCAGGCAACTCTTCAAGATTTCGTTGTCACTTATCTTCCTCAATCCAGCAGGAGTTTTAGGATGAGAAACACGAGCCAAATTCACCTGTAGCACCAGAACCCCTCTTCCCTTCAGTGTCTAAGGTGCCCGGGAATCCAGGTGCCACAATGAGTGTGGAAGATACAAGGTCAAAAGGGAAATTGTTTCATGGGTCAAAGTCACAGCTGCCTGTCAGCGCTAAGGCTCACAACAGGACCTTTCTTAAGGCTTTATTCTGACCCGTAGCTACTGTCTCCAGCAGTCTGCCAATCTGCACCCCAGATGCTGGTAATTGGGCTGTTAGGACTCCGGACCAGCTGCCGTTCTTTTAGGTCCCGGATCATGGGAAAACTTGGTCTCACTTGCATCAGGTACAGAATCGGTCGGCAGAGGTGCAGAAGGTAGACCTCTGGGTTCAGCTCAGCTCCAATGTTCTTGTGCTGTGACACGTGTCCAGTTGTTTGCACTTTGCACCTTGATGGCAGAACGGGCCGTCAGCATCTCTAGATGTGGACCTTGCCACCACTCACCAGGGAGAGTGGGATGACCAGGCTCCATGAGAGGCTCTGGAAAGGCCTCTTTGACCTATGAATGCAATGTTCTAACAGCATCAATTAATACACAACAGTACTTCAACAAGGCTTCATCCTCTAACGTGGAAAAGGTGGTGAATAAGGCATGCACATGGGCCATGCCATCAAAACCTCTTATGGAGACAATCCATGCTCAAGATTAGCAGTGTTGGAAGTGGGGCAAGAGCACCTCCTGTTTTTGTTCTTATGCTTATGTTAACATAAGGGAGATAAAGTGAGGGTCCTGCAGCTGGCTAGGCTTGGCTACCTTTACCTGTGCTGTGCTCTGATTTGTCTTCCTTCCGTTGCAGACTGATTTGTCTTAGGGAAGCTTATCTGACCCTCCTCCTTCCTCCCTCTCTCTCTTCGTCTTGAGTATCTGGGAGAAAGGACATGTTCCTCTCTCCCTTCTGAGCCATGAGGGCAACTCCCACATCTGGCGTTGCACCTCCAACTTAGTTAGTTAGAAGTAGGTGTGCCTTTCCTATCTACTATGTATTAATATAAATAAAGTAGCTTTTCTTATTTTACTAAGTCTCAAGCCTCAATGATCTCGCTGCAGGGTAAAAGCCTGCTTCTAAGGTAAACACACACACACAAGCATTTCAGACCACTGTTAAACTCTGCTTTATTATTTAGGTACAAAGTTATTTTACATAACAACAAGCAGCACTTCTGATGAGAAGAAGGGCAAGTGGTCGAGCATCTGACCACTCATTTTAAACACCTGTCCAGTAAAATGAGATCCACAGTCACTGTCCAGGAGAAGGAGGCCAGACCATGGGATGAGGTCTCTGTCCAATTTCTTTGCCACTATGAAGGCATCTGCATGTCTGGCAGGTATTTCTCAACCCATCCTAAAAACATGTCAAGTAAAACCAATACATATTTATATCCTGCACACTGAAACATTTCTCTGGAATCCTCATTTTCATTGGCGATCACTCGTGGCCAACTAAGATTGTCTTCCAAGACAAGGTCTTTAACGGCGGGTCCGTAAGTGACTGTGGAGGCCAATTCTGGATCCACACAGCCTCCTACAGTGAGGACATAAGTTTCCAGATGGAAGATGGTCACAATGAGGGTTTGTTTGACGTGCCTTCCACTTTGCTTGTTTGTCCTGTTCGCCCTGTATTCGTGCTTCTTTGAAGTCCATAGCACCTTTGATAATAGCTGACCTCCAATTGGGACACTCATTGGCCACAGCTTCCCAGGTCTCTATGTTCATGTTACATTTTTGTAGATTAGCTTTAAGAACATCTTTAAACCTCTTTTGCTGTCCGCTGATACTCCATTTTCCATCCTTAAGTTGAGAGTAAAGTAGCTGCATTGGAAGACAGTGATCAGGCAACATGGCCGGTCCAGCGAAGTTGATGTTGAAGGATCATTGTTTCAACACTGGTAGTCTTTGCTTCTTCCAAAACGCTAACATTAGTCTGCCTGTCTTCCCAAGTAATTTGCAGAATTTTCCAGAGGCAGCGTTTGTGGAATCTTTCAAGAAGTTGGGAGTGGCATTTATAGATAGTCCCTGTTTCACAGGTGTACAGTAAGGTCGGTAGTACAATGGCAGACATAGACAGCAAGACCACCCGTGCCCAGAATGGTGCAAAGGGGGGGATGTGTTATGTATACGCAGAGTAACTCAGAGGTTTGTGCATTTACCTTAGAAGCAGGCTTTTACCCTGCATTTAGATCACTGAGACTTAAGACTTAGTAAAAAAAGAAAAGCTACTTTATTTATAGAAATACATAGTAGATAGGAAAGGCATACCTAGTTCTAACTAACTAAGTTGGAGGCGCAATGCAGCATATCAGTTTACAACAGAAGGAAGTTAGGTAGAGAACAACACAGGTAAAGGTTGGCAAGCCTAGCCAGGTGGAGGTCCCTCACTCTATCTTTCTTCTGGAATACACAGAAGAACCCAAATAGGAGTGGCTCCTGCCCCATTTCCAACAGGATGGAGGGAGGACCCAGGCAGGTGGGAGGGGTTCCTTGTGGCTTCTGTGACAAAACCCTTCAGCCTCTTCTGCTGCCCCAGAAATCCTGCCCGAGGGAAGCAACCAATGCATAGGATCATAGAACAGTAGAGTTGGAAGGGGCCTATAAGGCCATGGACTCCAGCCTGCCTCACACGGACAGGCTGAAAGGGAAGGAAGCCCCACACAGAGAGAGAGAGAGACACTGCTGCATTTGATAGGACAAGCACAAATGTTCTCACACTTAAAAGGAAAAGATGCCCCCAGATTCTCACAGAAAGGGAATATCCTGGGATGTTGCAGGAGAGGGCTTCCTACATCAGCAGGGGATTGGACTAGATGACCTCTGAGGTACCTTTCAGCTATATGAATCTGTGACTCCAGTCTCCTGCCCAGAGGGGTGGCGAAGGGGATGGGCATCACAAAGAGTCTCAGGGCCTCCTCTCTGGCTCAGCTGAAGCTGCGCGCCCTGGGGAGGGCATAAAAGGGATTTCCACAGAGTGGCTCCCTGGAAGAGGCGTCGAGGACCAGGAATGGCAGGCCTTGGAGGGGATGCCCCTTGTGACCAGGGACTGCCAAGGTAACACAGGGGCCGCCCAGGAAGGAATGAGCCTCCAGAGGAAACAGAGGATTGATCCCTGGCCTTGTCCTACTCCTGCCTCAGTACCCGGAAGACCCCGTGGAGCTGGGGGACCCCAACGTCTTCATCTGCTTCATGGACCGCTTCTCTCCCTTGGTGCTGAACATCACCTGCCTGAAGAACAACGGGGTGGTCTCGCAGGGCATGGAGGAGACCAGCTTCTATCCCAGTGTGGACAACACCTTCTGCAAGTTCTCCTACCTCCCCTTCGTCCCGGAGCAGAGGGACTTCTACATCTGCCAGGTGGAGCACTGGGACCTCCCCGAGGGGAGCACGGAGAAGATCTGGTGTTAGTACACAGCCTGTTTGGGCTTCTCCCTGGACTTCAAAAAAATCAGAAAATCAGAGTAATTGATGTAAATTAAGGACACTTACACTTTTCTTGCCAGCTGTGGGGCACAGTAAGGTGCTCAGACCCCTTCCGGGGTTTCAGGAGGTAGATGGTGCCTCTTGTTTGAATTTTTCAAGTGTATCTTAAGGCTTAGAAACTTGTAATGGTTTTGTTTTTTAAAGTTAAACATGGGATTTGCTTATGGGCAGCTTTTGGGATGCCTTTCTTTGGCAGGCACTTGAGTAATTAATGGAGCTTTGAGATTTGTGGGACAACCCCCCCCATCCAGCTGGGGATCAGGTGATGGGGAGATGCAGGACTCCTGGATTCTCAGCTGACCAGGGACATGCAATCACAGAGCCCATTCTAACCCCTCTCCTGTCTCTTTGCACCCCCACCCACCCCCAGATTCCAAGGCTCCATCTCCCATCCCTGAGATGATGGAGAACGTGCTCTGTGCCGTGGGCTTGGCTGTTGGCATTCTGGGCATCATCGCTGGCACCATCTGTTTGGTTTAAATGAAATAGGAACAGTTTGTAGTCCTGTTTCTTAGCAAAGTATATATGCAGCAGCAGAATTGAGAATAACCAGCCCCACTTTCCTCTTATGCACGCTAGTTAAATAAACAACAGTCTTCTTAGATAAAAAGTATAAAGAAGGTTTAATAGCAACCTTTCATATGTTCAGGAAACATAGGCTCTAGCTTAGATAGAAAAAGTAGAAGGCTTAGTCCATGGTAATGGTCATCTTGGAAGAGAAGCATGTGTATGCTCCTCACTCCCTCAAGCTTAATGGAGAATATGCAAAGAGATCAATAATCCCTTAACAAAAGGAAGAGGAAGAGAAGGAGGTACCCTTTAGGAAGTTACATCATGGTCAACAAGCACATAGTGATATCCCCCAATTCTAGTTAGAAGGAACATCTCCCTTTACAGGGGACATGCAAGCTTGCTTATCCCAACACCATTCTCTTCTTCAAGGCCATGTGGATGAACGAGGCCAGGGTCCCAGGATGCTCCCCTCTTCAGCAAGAGTCTGCCTCCAGGCCAGCAGATTGGGAAGACGGATCAGGGCTGGGAAGGTGTGGGAGGAACCCAAATCTCATACCCAATGCAATGTGACGGGGCCCTCGAAGCTGGCATGCTCCACCTAGCAGGCATAGATGTCTCCATGCTTTGGCTGCTCCTCCAGCATCACCTCGATCTGGAAGGTCCAGTCCCCATTCCAGGTGAGGTCTGTGGTCCACACTCTGGTCTCCTCCTTCCCGTTCCTGAACCACTTGATCTCGATCGTTGTGGGGTAAAAGGCGGCCACAGTGCAAATCAGCAAAGAGTTGTGGGACACAGAGTCATATTCTGCAGGGGTGATGATCACCTTGGGCTGGACTGCAAGGGGGACAGAGAAGATCATGGAGGGGTCAGAAGGGGAAAGGGAGAGGAGTGGAAGGAAAATCTTCCAATGAAGGAGAGAGAGAGACTACCAGCCCTAAAACTCCTTCCAACCTCCTGCTCCCACAACAACCAGTTCCTTTTCTGAACCCCCCCATCTCTCTCAAAGGGACCCCTCACAGTTTCTCCCTTGTGGCCCCATTAAGGGCCTGACTGTATGTGAAGCTCAGCCACACTTGGAGATTAATATATATTACTCTAAAACATTTTTTAAATCCTGTTAGTTATCTCAGTAGTTTTGTGGTTGGTGCAGAACATTTGGAAGTGGGAGCACGTTTTAGATTTATACCAGCCCTTAGGAAACATACTGACTCATTATTTTACCTATACAATTAAAATAGTAAGAAGTAACTGTGAAAGTGCATTGCTCTACTTTCGACAGCCCCTGCCCTGCCCCATCCCCAGTAGTTACAGGCTTCAGATCACTCCTCCTAGGAATCAGTCACCTGTGCAACTGAACAAAAGAGGGCTTTTGCATCAGTAAAACATGCACTAATCAGCCTAGATGAAGACCGGTGGAAGCCTCAGAGCTGTATGAATTTGCAGGGGTGGAGTACTCATAAAAATGTGGAACTTTATAGTATAAAGATACATCACTCTAGTAAGTTAAAAGAACCCAAATGGGATGCCTCCGATACAAGCCCTAAGTTCCCCTTCTCAGCCATTTTATGCCTCCTTCTATATCTTCGCACCAGCCATGCAAGGTAAGTTAGGCTGAGACTTGGTGACTGGCCCACGTTTGGAAGTGAGCAAAAACAATGAGGCAAGTTTAAAATACAAAACTGTACTGTCAAAGATTGCCCCTCTGGGGTCCTTTGACCTCACCACCCCAAGGGGGTTCTTTGCTTCCGAGAACAGTCCCAATTTCCTTGGGCCACTACTTCCCAGGCAAACTCTCACCTTCCCAGGATTAGTTACACCCAGTACCAACCCTGGAAGGGGTACACTGTCACCACCCCTTTAACGGCTCCCACTCTGAATAATGGGAATTCAGAGCACTAACTAAGATCCTAGTGCAGACCTATTGTTAAACTTTCTGCTCTAGGGCGTTAACCCAAAGTAACCAACGGTAGTCAGTAGTGACCAGCGATCAAGGATTGGAGTTAGAGTCATAAGCTCCAAGCAATACACACCATTAATGAAAGGGTAGTTTATTTAAAAGAAAATAAAGGTACATACAAAAGAGAGTATATATTTCCTTTAAAGCTGATTGCCCTCAACTGGGCTAAACAAGAGATACATTTGCATAATACTGTGAGAGATTCAAACAGACAATGAATACAACAAATCAGCCTAACCTAGCTATACTCACTTCAAGTTGAACGCCTGGTTCCCAACAGCATATCAGCATTGTCAGGCAAGTCAAAGTAGTTGGAATAAGGGAACAAATAACTGAAGGATCACCCTTTATTTTTATGGGGTTTAGCTGGCAACAGGGAGGGGGGCAATTAGCCATCCTAGGCGCCCCTTCCGTGATCACCTTATCTGAAGATAAGGAGGGCTAGACCCACCCAGCGGTGCTGATCTGCAATACCCAACCTCCTGACTTTGATCTCAGGAAGCAGATAAGAGGTAACAGATAAGGTTCACCTACATCTTTTTGACATTAGCAAATTGCCTGTCTGGCACTATAGCACTTGAACTTCTCCAGCAGAGAGCATCCCAGGGATCAAGAAAGCTTCCAGAATTCTCTCTGGTTGAACCATTTTAGCTTGCCAGACTTAGCTATTCTTGACATGCACACGCTCAGAGTATTTTCTTTTTGTTTAATAGGTTGCTAGAATGTTTTCTGTTCATGTTTTGCTGATAGTAGTGAAACTGCACATGGTCAGAGTATTTTTTGTAATCCATTAAAGCTTCTGGAATAATAAATGTAGTAAGTCTTTAAGACACCTCAAGATGTATTTTCTGGTACCTTATCCCACGCATTTCCTTTTTGGGGGAAATGGACCCCCTATCTGGGGAACTGTACCAGGGCTCAACCACCTTAATATGGCTGTGGGTTACATCGATCTAAAAATAAAACTCTGAAATCAGTTAAAACAATTTACAATAAAGAGATAGGCCGGGTTCTAAAAACATCTCTCTCAAGGATCAAAGGAAAGGGTGCAAAATGTGCCTTCAGCAAATCCCCAGCCGTGAAGACTGCAGGCTAAAACCAGCACCTTCAATTGGACCCAGACTCAAACGCAAGAATTTGGGCTGAGAGCCCATCACATCTGACTCTGCCAGCCTTAACCAGCCAACATAGGCAATGATCCATTTTAAACAGAGTGGCCTTCACAGCCTCAGGCATCCTATTCACATCGCCCAGGGAAAGAAGACCCAAGTGATGCAAGAGGTTGATTCTATGGCTGCTGGGAGAGAAGATCCTGCCTTCACTGTCTGCAGCGTCCACGCTGGGCCAACACCATTTTTAGTGGGAAAATGCCATCAGGGTGGAGTAGCGTACATGCCAGTTTTCCACTTTGGACTGGAGCCTCTAAGGCCTGCATTTGGGGACAAATGCCTGTTAGTTGTCCTGTAACAGGTCCAGTGGGAAATTCCCTTGGCCACCAGGTGGCGGTGTCGTCTATGCATCCTGCCTTGCATGACCAGTGGAAGAAAATACATTTTGCTCCAAGATGCTCAATTTGTGAGAAGGGCAGAAAGGTAGGACTGAACCCGGATTGACTCACTCCTCTGCTTGGAGAGCAAGAGCTCATAGAAAGGCCCCCCTTTAACCTATGGGGAGGGCCCCCATTAAAGGCCCAGCCCTTGTTCTCCTTCTGGAGCTAAATACTGGTTTTCAAATCAATATCCCCCACCTTTCAGTGTCCATGTGTGGAATTCAGGGCCCCAAGAAATATCTGAGGCAGGTGGGACCATCTTGCAGGGACTCTGTTCTTTGACAGGTTAACATAAGATTGGGATTGAAAATGGACTGCCTTCAAGTCGATCCCGACTTACAGCTACCCTATGAATAGGGTTTTTATGGTAAGCAGTATTCAGAGGGGGTAGTCCTCCCCAGCTGGCTAGGGCCCGCTCAGCTTGCCACAGCTGCACAAGCCAGCCCCTTCCTTGTCTGCCACTGCCAGCTGAGGGGCAACTGGGCTCCTTGGGGCTCTGCAGCTTGCCCACGGCTGCACAGGTGGCAGGGCCCGTAACCCCTGAGCCACTCCCTGTGGGGTGATCTTTAGCTGGCCCTTGACACCCAGGAGACACAAGCAGGGATTTGAACTCACAGACTCTGGATTCCCAGCCAGGCTCTCCTCCCCACTGTGCTATACCAGCTGTTCTTAATATTGCGATTAAGAAAGGCTTTTTAAAAGGTGCTCCTGGATGGCTGAGCGGAGCCTGATTCTGAATGACTAAAAAAAAAAATCCCCCCAAAATGGAGAGCCTAGGAAAACTCCCAGTGGATACAATCATGCCTTGGTAAGTGCCACCAATAAGTTGTATACAAAAGCGGTAAGGACAGCAAAGAAGCTTTATTTTGCTGCCTCTATTAGATCATCCCTATGCCGCCCAGCGGAGCTTTTTAAAGTCGTGCGTGGGCTCTTACACTCTGGCCCCCACGATACTACGGAAACATCGGAAGCCCGCTGCAATGAAATTGCTGGACACTTTCAAGATAAGATTGCATGTATCCGCAGGGATCTTGACTCCGATGTTGCGACAGATGAATCCATTGAAGTGTCCGGAGCACGGCCTTGTCCTTCATTATTGGATGAGTTTCAGTTGGTGCAGCTCGAGGAAGTGGACAAGGTGCTTGGAATGGTTCGGGCAACCACGTCTGTTCTGGATCCTTGCCCATCTTGGCTAGTGAAAGCTAGTAGGGCTGGGACCACCGGTTGGGCCAAGGAAGTGGTTAATGCCTCCTTGAGGGAGGGAGTAGTCCCTGGTAGCCTCAAGGAGGCAGTAGTGAGACCTCTTTTAAAGAAACCCTCCTTGGACCCAGATAACTTGAACAACTATAGACCGGTGGCGAATGTCCCTTTTTTGGGCAAGGTTTTGGAACGGGTGGTTGCCGGCCAGCTCCAGGCGCTCTTGGATGAAACCGATTATCTAGATCTACATGCATCTACATGCAGCCGCTGGGTGCGGTCATCAGGAGTTTTGGAGTGCGTTGCCATCAATATGCTGATGACACGCAGCTCTATTTCTCCTTTTCATCTTCTTCAGGTGAGTCTGTTGATGTGCTGAACCGTTGCCTGACCGCGATAATGGACTGGATGAGAGCTAATAAACTGAGATTCAATCCAGACAAGACCGAGACACTGCTGGTGAACGCCTTCCCTGCTCAGATGGTGGATGTTCACCCTGTTCTGGATGGGGTTACACTCCCCCTGAAAGAACAGGTACGTAGTTTGGGGGTTCTTTTCGATTCTTCCTTGTCTCTCGAGGCCCAAGTGGCCTCGGTGGCACGGAATGCATTTTACCATCTTCGTCTGGTAGCCCAACTACGCCCCTATCTGGACAGGGACGACCTCGCCTCCGTTGTTCATGCTCTGGTAACTTCAAGATTGGATTACTGTAATGCGCTCTATGTAGGGCTGCCCTTGAAGACAGTTCGGAAGCTTCAGCTGGTGCAGAACGCGGCTGCCAGACTATTGACGAGGACCAGTCGGTCTTCGCATATAACACCTATTCTGGCACGTCTGCACTGGCTCCCTATTTGCTTCTGGGCGAGATTCAAGGTGCTGGTTTTGACCTATAAAGCCTTACACGACGTGGGACCTCAATACCTTGTGGAACGCCTCTCTCGCTATGAACCTACCTGTTCACTTCATTCAGAATCTAAGGCCCTCCTCCGGGTACCAGCTCATCGGGAAGCCCGGAGGGTGGTTACTAGATCTAGGGCCTTTTCTGTGGTGGCCCCTGAGTTGTGGAACAGCCTCCCCGAAGAGGTACGCCTGGCGCCTACACTTCTATCTTTCTGGCGCCAGGTAAAGACCTTTTTATGCTCCCAGGCATTTTAATCTTTTAATTTTCTTAATCTTTCTACTTTTAACATGTATCCTTCTTAATTTGTGTTGTATTTCGTTTTTGTTGTGCTTTCCGTTGTTTGTTTGTACATGTTTTTGTGATTTTTTACTATGATATATTGTATTTTATCTTGTTTGTTCACCGCCCTGAGAGCTATTCTGCTAAGGGCGGTATATAAATTGAAATAATAAATAAATAAATAAATAAATAAATTGTTAAAATAAACACGTAATAATAATAATTGATGAACTAAAATTATTTTTTTAAAAACCTCCACGCAGATTCTGTTTCTCCTTTGAAACTCACTGAAATCCTCTCCGCCTACCCACTACAGACATGACAGGAGTTGCTTCTGCTGCCCTGAGGCTGAACAGGGGATGCCTGGCTGAGCTGGGGGTGGCTAAGCCAGGGTCCACATCCAGCCCCCAAACATTTCCATGTGGGGACCCCAAGGGCACCCCCCCAGCTCTGGCCACCTCTGCTGGCTCTTCTCTCTTCCCCATTCCTCTTTCTGGGGCGTTCTTGCGAAGCCAGCTGCCCCAGAGGAAGAAGCAGGCCCTTCTCAAAAGGTAAGGGGGGCCCTTTCCTCCCTCCCCCTCCCCGTTTGTTCACCCCACTACACTGTGATGGGCTGGAAATCCTCCTCTTCCCCCCCCCGCTCCTCTCCTAATTGACAGAAGAGTTTGGCATCCTGCAGTAGCGCAGTCCCGATCCTGTGCATGTTTACTCAGAAGTAAGCACCCCCCTTCACTGGCGCTGCCCCGCCCCGAAAGGGCGTGTCTCGAGGGAGAGACCTGCAAGCGCTGCTCCCAGAGTTTGGGGCCGGGCTCTTCTGGGCCAGGAAGCCCCGCAGGACGGCCAGCCAGCCGGGGCTCCACCGGTTCCCCCCCCCGTCCCCCCCCCCCCCGGCCACTCAGAGGCAGAGCCGAGGCGGAGAGAGGGCTGCGGAAAGCCGGGCCCCGCGCCTCGGATCCTTCCCTCCCCAACCGCGCCAGGCGTGTAGATCGGGTGCTTGTGCCGGCAGAAGCGCTCCATGCTGGCCATCAGGCGCCGCAGCTGCTCCTCTTTGTAACGTTCCACTTCGGGCTCGGCCATGGCGACGCACGGCTGCTTCAGACCAGGGACTGCCAGGGTCACATGGGGGCCGCTCAGAAAGGAATGACGCTCCAGAGGACACAGAGGATTTGATTGAGAGGTATCGCGGAATTGCAGGGATGGCATCAGGAAGGCTAAAGCTGAGAATGAGGGGCTTCATTTTTCTAACTTAAGCATGAAAGGGGAGACTGCGTGTTAGCTACTGAGAAGAGTCTTCTCAGAAGCTGAGTCACCTCCTTTCACTCTGATTAGCGCTAGTCATAACAAAAGGATAAACGACTCTTTTGGGTGGCAAACACTCCCCTTTCATACTGACTTGCCTGAACTCCCTGAAGTCAGACTCAAATGCAGAGATGTGCTTTCATTTCATAAGTTTAATAAAAGGTTCCATCCCAGGGCGCTTCTTGAATCCGCTTACAGATCACGCAGGAATCAGCATCTCTAGTGCACTTAACTAGGCATGGCTAGACCAGGCTGAAGATGATGTGGCAGCAATTATTCAGGCCCCCTTCCAGCCTTCAGCAAGGACGGGAGGGCACCCTGCTTGCGTGGGCCCAGCCTTTTCTGGGGGACTCATGCCTGTTGGAAGTGGGGCAAGAGCAACTCCTCTTTTGTTCTTTTGTTTTGTTCCAGAAGGGAGATAGAGTGAGGGTCCTCCAGATAAGCGGCGGTAACGCAGCCAAAGCTCTGCTCACCGCCGGAGTTCGATTCCAACGAAAGAGGAAGTCGAATCTCCGGTGAAAGGGGTCGAGGTCCACTCAGCCAGCCATCAGTGGTCGGTAAAATGAGTACCCGGCATATGCTGAGGGGGTAAAGAAAGGCCGGGGACGGAACTGGCAATCCCACCCCATATATATGGTCTGCCTAGTAAACGTGGCAAGACATCACCCTGAGAGTCGGAAACGACTCGCACTACAAGTGCGGGGACACCTTTACCTTTATGATGCTCTGACTGACTTTCTTCCGTTGTTAGACTGATACGTCTTAAGGGAAGCTTACCTGCCCCTCCTCCTTCCGCCCTTTTCCACTCTTCTCTTCTCCGACTGTCCGGGAGAGAGGAGACACCTTTGTCTCTGCTCTCTCTCTCCTAGCCATGAGGGCAACTCACAAGCCTGGGCATTGCGCCTCCAACTTAGTTAGTTAGAACTAGGTATGCCTGTCCTATCTACTGTGTGTTTCTATAAATAAAGTAGCTTTTCTTATTTTACTAAGTCTTAAGTCTCAGTGATCTCAATGCAGGGTAAAAGCCTGCTTTCTTAGGTAAACGCACACACTGGCACACACACATTTCAGACCGCTGTTGTTCTCTGCCTAACAAATATACAAATTTACACAACTATGCCACTTGCCAGTTAGTTCGTACAGTTCATAGGGGCCTGGCTGGGACCCTGCTCCATAAAAAGAAACGGGTCTATGACCCCCCACGACCCCAGACAGCTATACCCCTGGAGGACAGACTGGGCGCCTCAGGAGAAGAGCGAAGGAAATGCCTCAGTTGTTCCTTCTGCTAGAGGTGAGAATCAACAGTTTGTATCGGAACGTGACAGACAGCTGTTTTTTAGGCTGCTTGATGACATGAGAGGTTTTAGCAAATCAATAATGTGAAGGGTTTAACTTTTTTTAAAAGTTGCCTTGTAAGCCTCTAAGCAATTGTTT
This sequence comes from Rhineura floridana, assembly GCF_030035675.1. NCBI lineage: Eukaryota > Metazoa > Chordata > Lepidosauria > Squamata > Rhineuridae > Rhineura > Rhineura floridana. The sequence continues at coordinate 210,193,887 of NC_084482.1, forward strand.
ATATGTCTCTGTTCTGTTTTGGGTGGAATGTTCATTTTTGATAGCAGTGATTACTTGTTTTTTTAAAATTGAAAAACTAAGGATTAGTGTTAACTCCTTTAAAACTACCCTATTATTGGTGCGCAGTATATGAACGTCTGTGTCAACAATAGAATTATAGACTCATCCATTCCCATTGGTGATCACTCGTGGCCAGCTAAGATTGTCTTCCAAGACAAGGTCTTTAAGGTCAGTGACTGTGGAGGCCAATCCTAGATCCACACAGCCTCCCACAGTGAGGACATCGGTTTCCGGATGGAAGACAGTCACGATGAGAGTCATGATGAGGATTTGCTTGACATGCCTTCTGCTTAGCTCGTTTGTCCCCTTCGCACTGTACTCGTGCTTCTTCAAATTCCACAGCACCTTTGGTAATAGCCAACCTCCAATTGGGACACTCATGGACCAAAGCTTCCCAGGTCTTGATGCTCATGTTACATTTTTGTAGATTAGCTTTAAGAACATATTTAACCCTCTTTTGCTGTCCGCTGATATTCCGTTCTCCATCCTTAAGTTGGGAGTAAAGTAGCTGCTTTGGAAGACAGTGATCAGGCATTCAAACAACATGGTCAGTCCACCAAAGCTGATGTTGAAGAATCATTGTTTCAACACTGGTAGTCTTTGCTTCTTCCAAAATGCTAACATTAGTCCATCTGTCTTCCCAAGTAATTTTCAGAATTTTCAGAAGGAAAACCCTAAACTGGGCTCCAGAAATGTGTTCAGTCAAACTCGTCCTGAGTCTTCTGTCAATGTTGCTCTAGCCATTACCCCATTTGTTTCATCATGCCAAACACCCCAGAAAACCAGGGAGGAGATTGTCTCTACTAAGCTCCAACACAGGCAGTATTCAAGAGGCATCTGGACAGCCACCTGCTGGGTATACTTTCATAGAATCATAGGATAGTAGAATTGGGAGGGGCCTAAAAGGCCATCAAGTCCAACCCCCTGTTCAATGCAGGAATCCAGCTTAAAGCATCCTCGACAGGTGGCTGTCTAGCTGCCTCCTGAATGCCTCCAATGCTAGAGAGCCCACCACCTTCCTAGGTCATTGGTTCCATTGTCATACCCTCTAACAGTTAGGAGTTTTTTCCTGATTTCAACTGAAATCTGGCTTCCTGTAACATGAACCCATTATTCCGTGTCCTGCACTCTGGGACAATTGAGAAGAGATCCTGGCCCTCCTCTGAGTGACAACCTTTCATGTACTTGAACAGTGCTATCATATCTCCCCTCAAGTCTTCTCTTCTCAAGGCTGAACCTATCCAATTCTTTCAGTCTCTCCTCATAGGGCTTTGTTTCTAGTCCCCTGATCATCCTTGTTGCCCTCCTCTGAACCTGTTCCAGATTGTGGGCATCCTTCTTAAAGTGTGGTGTCCAGAACTGGACACAGTACTCAAGATGAGTCCTAACCGGTGCCAAATATAGAGGAACAAGTACTTCACGTGATTTGGAAACTACTTCTGTTATTGCAGCCTAAAATAACATTTTTTTTTTTGCAGCCACATCGCACTGTTGGCTCATTTTCAGCTTGAAATCAACAATTCCAAGATCTTTCTTGTATGTAGTATTGCTGAGCCAAGAATCCCCCATCTTATAACTCTGCATTTGGTTTCTTTTTCCTAGGTGTAGAACCTTTGCACTTATCCCTGTTAAATTTCATTCTGTTGTTTTCAGCCCAATGCTCCAGCCTATCAAGATCAATTTGAATTTTGTTTCTGTCTTCCAAGGTATTAGCTCTCTCTCCCCATTTTATATCATCTGCAAATTTGATAAGCATTCGCTGCCCCTCCTCATCCAATTCATTATTAAAAATGTTGAAGAGCACTGGGCCCAGGACTGAGCCCTGCAGTACCCTGCTCATTACCTCTCCCCAGTTTGAGAAGGAACCATTGATAAGCACTCTTCGAGTATGATTCTGTAGCCAACTGTGGATCCACCTGATTGTTGTTCCATCCAGCCCACATTTAGCTACGTCGCTAATCAGAATATCATGGGGCACTTTGTCAAAAGCTTTGCTGAAGTCATATTATGTCCACAGCATTCCCACAGTCTACCAGGGAAGTTTGTTGTTGTTATGTGCTTTCAAGTCGATTACGACTTATGGTGACCCTATGAATCAGTGACGTCCAAAAGCATCTGTCATGAACCACCCTGTTCAGATCTTGTAAGTTCAGGTCTGTGGCTTCTTTTATGGAATCAATCCATCTCGTTTGGCCTTCCTCTTTTTCTACTCCCTTCTGTTTTCCCCAGCATTATGGTCTCTTCTAGTGAATCATGTCTTCTCATTATGTGTCCAAAGTATGATAACCTCAGTTTCATCATTTTGGCTTCTAGTGACAGTTCTGGTTTAATTTGTTCTAAAGGTAAAGGTGTCCCCGCACTTGTAGTGAGAGTCGTTCCCGACTCTTAGGGTGATGTCTTGCGACGTTTACTAGGCAGACCATATATATATGGGGTGGGATTGCCAGTTCCGTCCCCGGCCTTTCTTTACCCCCCAGCATATGCCGGGTACTCATTTTACCGACCATGGATGGATGGAAGGCTGAGTGGACCTTGACCCCTTTTACCGTTCGACTTCCTCCTTTCGTTGGAATCGAACTCCGGCCATGAGCAGAGCTTAGGCTGCGTTACCGCCGCTTACCACTCTGCGCCACGGAGGATCTTTAATTTGTTCTAAAACCCAATTATTTGTCTTTTTCGCAGTCCATGGTATGCGCAGAGCTCTCCTCCAACACCACATTACAAATGAATTTTTTATTCTCTTATCCAATTTTTTTCACTGTCCAGCTTTCACATCCATACATAGAGATCAGGAATACCTTGGTCTGAATGATCCTGACTTTAGTGTTCAGTGATACATCTTTGCATTTGAGGACCTTTTCTAGTTCTCTCATAGCTGCCCTTCCCAGTCCTAGCCTTCTTCTGATTTCTTGACTATTGTCTCCATTTTGGTTAATGACTGTGCCAAGGTATTGATCATCCTTGACAAGTTCAATGTCCTCATTGTCAACTTTAAAGTTGCATAAATCTTCTGTTGTCATTACCTTTAGTCTTTTTGACGTTCAACTGTAGTCCTGCTTTTGTGCTTTCCTCTTTAACTTTCAGCAGCATTCGTTTCAAATCATTACTGGTTTCTGCTAGTAGTATGTTATCATCTGCATATCTTAAATTATTGATATTTCTCCCTCCAATTTTCACACCTCCTTCAGCTTGGTCCCTGGAGCTGGTATAGCACAATGGGGAGGAGAGCCTGGCTGGGAGTCCAGAGTCTGTGAGTTCAAATTCCCGCTCGTGTCTCCTGGGTGTCAAGGGCCAGCTAAAGATCACCCCCACAGTGAGTGGCTCAGGGTTACGTTCCCTGCCACTTGTGCAGCCGTGGGCAAGCTGCATAGTCCCAAGGAGCCCTATTGTCCCCCAGCTGGCAGTTGTGGACAAGGAAGGGGCTGGCTTGTGCAGCTGTGGCAAGCTGAGCAGGCCCTAGCCAGCTGAGGAGGACTAGCCTCAGAGGGAGGCAATGATAAACCCCGTCTAAATACCGCTTACCATGAAAACCCTATTCATAGGGTAGCCATAAGTCGGGATCAACTTGAAGGCAGTCCATTTCCATTTTTCAACTTGGTCCAATCCTGCTTTTTGTATGATATGCTGCGTATGGATTAAACAAATCATAGAATCATAGAATAGTAGAAGGGGCCTATAAGGCCATCGAGTCCAACCCCCTGCTCAATGCAGGAATCCAAATCAAAGCATTCCCAACAGATGGCTGTCCAGCTGCCTCTTGAATGCCTCCCATGTTGGAGAGCCCACTACCTCTCTAGGTAATTGATTCCATTGTCGTATGGCTCTAATAGTTAGGAAGTTTTTCCTGATGTCCAGTCGAAATCTGGCTTCAGATGATAAAATACACCCCTGTCTCACACCCTTTCCAATTGGGAACCAGTCGGTTCCTCCATGTTCTGTCCTTACAGTAGCCTCTTGTCCAGAGTATAGGTTGCACATCAGGACAATCAGATGCTGTGGCACCCCCATTTCTGTAAAGCATTCCATAGTTTTTCATGATCTACACAGTCAAAGGCTTTGCTGTAGTCTATAAAGCACAGGGTGATTTTTTTCTGAAATTCCTTGCTCCATTCCATTGTCTAACTTATGTTTGCGATATGATCTCTGGTGCCTCTTCCCTTTCTAAATCCAGCTTGGACGTCTGGCATTTCTCACTCCATATATGGTAAGAGCCTTTGTTGTAGAATCTTGAGCGTTACTTTACTTGCATGGGATATTAAGGTAATAGTTCAAACATTATTGCATTCCCTGGGATCCCCTTTCTTTGGAATTGGGATATATATTGAACACTTCCAGTCTGTGGGCCATTGTTTAGTTTTCCATTTTTTCTTGACAAATTTTTGTCAAAATTTGGACTGATTCAGTCTCAATAGCTTGTAGCAACTATATTGGTATGCCATCTGTTCCTGATGATTTGTTTCTTCCAAGTATTTTAAGAGCAGCTTTCACCTCACATTCCAAAATGTCTGCTTCTTCATCATATGGTTCCTCCGTGAATGAATCTGTCATCCTGGCATCTCTTTTATAGAGTTCTTCAGTGTATTGCTTCCATCTTCCTTTTATTTCATCTCGGTCAGTCAGTGTGTTCCCCTGTTGATTATTCAACATCCCTACTCTTGGTTTAAATTTCCCTTTCATTTCTCTAATCTTTTGGCACAGGGCTCTTGTTCTTCCCTTTTTGTTGTCCTCTTCTATTTCTATACAGTAACTATTGTAATAGTTCTCTTTGTCCCTATGTAGTAGTTGCTGTATTGTTGCATTTAGGGTTCTGACCGTGTTTCTATCTCCTTTTCCTTTCCTTCTCTCTTTAACAATTTTAAGAGTTTTGTCAGTCATCCATTGAGGTCTTTCTCTCTTTTTAACTAGAGGTATTGTCTTTTTGCATTCTTCCCTGATAATGTCTCTGATTTCACTCCATAGTTCTTCTGGTTCTCTCTCAACTAAGTTTAAAGCCTCAAACCTGTTCCTTATAATAATAATAAAATTAATAAAATTTTATTTATTAGTCGCCCATCTGTCCGAGTCAACGGACACTCTGGGCGACGTACAACAATACAATACAACAATTCAAATACAGTATAAAATAATATATAAATCAGCAAAACACAACATCACCATCAATTCAACTAAAACCATCTTCAGTTAAGATTCCATAAAAACTAATCCCCCTCAAAAATCCCATAGGCCTGCCTGAATAGCCAGGTCTTTAAGGCTCGGCGAAAACCCATCAGGGAGGGGGCATGTCGGAGGTCAAAAGGGAGTGAGTTCCAGAGGGTGGGGGCCACAATCGAAAATGCCCTCTCTCTGGTCCGCACCAGCCTAGCTGTTTTCACCGGTGGGACCGAGAGAAGGTCTTGTGAGGCTGATCTCGTTAGGCGGCATAATTGGTGATACTGGAGGCGTTCCTTCAGATAAACTGGGCTGAAACCGTATAGGGTTTTAAAGGTCAATACCAACACCTTGAATTGAGCCCGGTAAGCAACTGGTAACCAGTGATTATTTGATCTTTATATTCTTCTGGGATGTATTTTGGCATTATGATTGCTTTGTTGTTCTTCTTTAGCTTTACTCTGATTTTCGATATGACCAGTTCATGATCTGTACCGCAGAGTCTGCAGCTGGTCTTGTTTTCGCAGAAAGTATGGAACTTCTTCATCTTCTGCTACCAATCAATTTGATTCCTATATTGACCATTTGGTGATGTCCATGTGTACAGTCGTCTTTTCGGTTGCTCAAAAAAAGTGTTTGCAAGAAACAAATTATTGGCTTTCTCCTGCTTCATTTCTGTCTCCTGTGCCCCATTTCCCCACAATTCCTAATTATTCTGTTCCCTATTTTTGCATTCCAGCCCCCCATGATTATCAGCACATCTTGTTTTGGTGTTTGATCAGTTTCTTCCTGTACTTCTGCATAAAATTTCTCCAATTCCTCTTTTTCTGCTTGTGTCATCAGAGCATAGACTTGGATGATGGTTATGTTAATAGGTTTCCCATGTAATCTCATTGATATCACTTGCTCAACCTTGCATTGTAGCTCCTAATTGCTTTTGCTACATCACTTCTCACTATTAAAGCAACTCAATTTCTTTTTAATTTCTCATTTCCTGCATAAAATATTTTGTAGTTGCCCGATTAATTCACTCACGCCAAGTAATGTTGATACATTCCATTTCTTGCTTGACAATTTCTAACTTTCCCTGGTTCATGCTTCTCACATTCTATGTTCCTATTGTGTGTGTCGTACAACTCTGGATTCTCCTTTCGCATCTGTGCGCATCAGCCTCTGGGCTTCATTTCGGCTTTGACCCAGCTGCATCATTAGTCACAGCGCTACTCGTACTTGTCCTTTGTTCTTCCCCAGCAGCTCAGTGAGTGCCTCCTGACCTGGGGGTCTCATCTTCCAGCACTATCTTGTGTTGCATCTTGGATACTCTTGTTACAAGTGCTTTTGGGAACCTGAGTGTGAACCTGCGACCCACATGTCCCATGGAACACACTTCCTTGAGAGGAGGGGTATCTTTTGCTAGGGATAAAAACAAGCGCTTTGTCCTGAAGTGTGACTAAATGGTGCGTATATAACCCAAGAAATTGCAGATCCAATCCAAAATAAAGCAAAGCTTTCTTTTATTGAGAGAAGAGAAGAATAGCATTACAGAATTACTTGGGTGCGTGGCAGCATTAATCATTAATATCCGAACCCATTCATAACTTTAAACTACAGAGATTAAAGAACCCTAAGAGAGAGAGAGAGATTACCTATCCTAGGCCCAGGAGTGGGCAGTTGAATACAGCTGAAGTGATGTGTAAGAGCTCTGGTCCAAAACCAGGAACTTTCTCTCCCCCCCCCCCCCGCCAAGGAGGGGTCTGGAAATCTGCTGATTTTGTGTGTGTGCCTGCGTGTATATTTCTTGCTCTGAAAAACTTAGGCTACTTTCTAAGGAACAATGGGATTCTTCTGTGGTGCCTAAGGGAAGCCTGTCAAGCAGGAGATAACATTTATTCAGTAGCTCTTAGTTAATTTTGTGTCTTAACGGCTGTCCTTGTTGTTCTTGGCACAACACCTCTGGAATGCATGACGAGTCACATAAGAAGGGGTGTGGGGTGGGGATTGTAGTTTAGCAGGCTTCAGCGCCTTGCCTTAATGTGTTCATAGGGTTTTCATGGTAAGAGATATTCAGAGGTGGTTTACCATTGCCTTCCTCTATAAATCGACCTATAAATCTATTAAACCAAGACCAAAAACTATTTACCTCCATTTTAGCGACCCGTCTTAATACTATGATCTCAAATATAATTCACCCAGACCAGACAGGCTTCATCCAGAACCAATTAGACAGCTTTTGAATGTAATTCACCACACAACGACATATAAATATTCCCTGGGAGTCCTTTCATTAGATATTTTCAAGGCATTTGATTGTTTAGGGTGGGACTATTTAGTAAATTTTTTAAAAAAAATTAAGTTGGGAGAGGCCTTTATATCAACAATATCACGTTTATATGTCCCTACTAAAGCTCTGATTAGGACTGGCAAACTGTATTCAACTCCAATTATTATTGAAAGAGGAACCAAACAAGGGTGCCCCCTTTCCCCGGAATCGTTAGATGCACATCTATGCAGCAATGTCAACGTGGCAGGATACCGGGGGTGGGAGATGAGCATCTAATTAATATGTATGCCAATGACATGGTATTAATGTTAGGGGATCCAAAGTCAGCAGCACAACCTCTTAAAGAAGAGTTGAATAAATTTGCAGAGGTAGTAGGACTCCAAATTAATTATAACAAATTATTTATTTATTTATTATTTATTTATTAAATTTATATACCGCCCGACTAGCAATAGCTCTCTGGGCGGTGAACATAAAATAGCATAAAAATACAATGAATAACAAAATAATACTAAAATACAATCAACAATCCAATACAATAAACATTTTTAAAATTAAATCAGTGTAATTTAAAATGCTTCAGAGAATAGGAAGGTTTTGACCTGGCGCCGGAAGGAGAGCAGAGTCGGCGCCAGGCGTACTTCCTCAGGGAGACTGTTCCATAGTTCGGGGGCCACCACTGAGAAGGCCCTAGATCTTGTCATCACCCTCCGGGCCTCCCTGTGAGTTGGAACCCGGAGGAGGGCCTTCGTAGCAGAACGTAGTGCACGGGCCGGTTCATATCGGAAGAGGCGTTCCGCAAGGTATCGTGGTCCCGCACCGTATAAGGCTTTATAGGTTAATACCAACACTTTGAATCTAGCCCGGAAACATATTGGGAACCAGTGCAAGCTGGCCAGAACAGGTGTTATATGCTCGGACCGCTTGGTCCTTGTCAGCAATCTGGCCGCCGCATTTTGCACATTATCAGGTATGTTTTTCATACACCACCTGGTCATCAAATAGAAATTTATAAAAATTTGGAACTATCAATCTGTAATACTTCATTCTGATATTTGGGAGTACAAATTCCCAAAAAACTATCCCGATTATTCTGACTTAATTTCTACCCATTGATAAGTAAACTTAAAAAGGACATAAAATGATGGTCTAGACTTAATCTTTCCATATTGGGAAGAATAGCTTCCATACGTGTGAATATAATCCCAGGATTTTTGTATCTCTTTCAAGTTCTTCCCATCCTCCTTCATCCAAAACAGATTAATAAATGGCAAGACACATTAAATAGATTTGTGTTTCAAAAGAAAAAACCTTGGTTAGCAAAGAAACTATATTACATTCACACGGATAAAGGGGGACGGGGACTCCCTAATTTACAGATTTATTATTCAGCCTTTCAGCTTTGTCAATTAAGCTTTATAATTACGAGAACTAATAAAACTTGGATTCAATTGGAGGACTGTATGTTACAGCTCAGACCATCGTGTTCATTACCATTTACAAGCTTACAATACTCTGTCCTACACTCCATAATCAATCCATCTACAAAAGCTACCTTTTTAAATTGGAAAAACTGGCAATCAAAAATCTCACCAATATATTCTCCATTTACTCCACTACAATCTTATTCTAGTATTAAAGATGAGACACTTAGGAAACACATTGCAAAATGGGAACGGTGTGGCTACTTTAGGCTTAAAGACTTCTACATACAGGATTGCCCAATTACATTGGATCAGCTCAGAGTAAATATACTGAATTTCGATTTAGGTTGGCTTCACACTTTCCAATTGACTCACATTCTCAAAGATCCAGGTGTTAGAGTTCATGCTACTCGCCCGCTTACTGCATTTGAACATGTAGCGTTAACATTGGGATTTAGAGGTAAAGGTATCATGTCTGTGTTTTATAAAATATTACTAGATTCACAAATGGGACAACTTACAGGTCTTAAAACTCAGTGGGCACAAGATTTAGGTTCTGAATTGAATAACATGGAATGGAAAAATATTTGCTTGTTTAAATATAATAAATCTGTATCTGCTACCCATAAAGAAATTAACCTTAAAACACTACATAGAAGGTATTTAACGCCAACCCGTTTGTCTTATACATCCTCTAACATGAACCCACTTTGCTGGCGTGGATGCTCCAACAAAGGTACATATTTTAATTCTTGGTGGACATGTCCTAAAATTATCCCATTTTGGAATTTAGTGCACAAGGAACTCATAAATATTACAGAAGAGAATATTATATTTACTCCTGAACTGTTCCTCTTATAATTGTTTAGAGATGAAAATGCTAAACTGAAATCTAAACCGTTGATTTCTAAATTATTAATGGCAGCTCGTCAAATGGTTGTGCAAAATTGGAAATTATTAGAAAATTTGAACAACATGGTACAGAAATATATGGAATATAACTTTATTAGATAAAATTACTCATAACCTTCATTTTCTATTGAAATGGACTGCCTTCAAGTCGATCCTGATTTATGGTGACCCTATGAATAGGGTTTTCATGGTAAGCGGTATCCAGAGGTGGTTTTACCATTGCCTTCCTCCGAGGCTGAGAGGCAGTGACTGGCCCAAGGCTACCCAGTGAGCTTCATGGCTGTGGGGGGATTCGAACCCTGGTCTCCCAGGTCGTAGTCCAACAGTCGAACCACTACACCACCCTGGCTCATTTTCTATTAAAGACTAAATCAGATGCACATGTTGCCACCTGGCGGTTATTTATTGATTACACAAATAAACATGGTTTACATGATCAACTCCCATCTACAGCTAGATCCATTTGGTTGTCTTAAAGAAAAAGGAAACTTCTTTTTTCTTAATTTTCTTTTGCTAACCAACTCATAAACATTGAATTGTATTCTATAAAGTATATTTATAATTCTCTTATTCTTTTTCTCAATGTATTGAGTAAATGTTCATTATGCTTATATATATATATAATATCCTCAGCGATCCAGGGATAGGGTTGTTTCTGTTAAATGTTTGTTTCGGGTTTCCCCCCCTGTATATTAAATATTCAATAAAATTATTTTAAAAAAATTAATGGAACATGTCAGAATGTTGCTAATAAATATTATATTTTGATGGAATTGATTTTCTTTTTATGTCCACAGCTCCTTGATCCTGAAGCGTGTATCGCCAGGATTCAAATCTTTCTCGCATAGTTGGAAAGACTAACCTAATGTTTCACAGGTATGCTTTCCTAGAGGTCACGTGACAATCCGTTATGAGCCAAATGGTTTTTTCAGAGCACCCTTTTATCTGCTAGAAGTGGAATCATTTGCCAAAAGTCTAGGATGACTTTAGAAAGAGACAGAACTGGGAATGCAGAAATCAACTGGGAAACCTGATGTCTTGCAAAGATTATGTCTTTTAAAATAGACCGAAATAAGTATTTATGCCAGTTATTAAACTGGAAACAAACATGTCAGCAAAATAAATAGGAAATCAAACTGTCCATGTGTAAAATCTTAATGGAAGTTATTAAACCAGAAATATGCATGTAAATAAAAAGATACAGAAACTGTTCTAAAAACCTAAATGGGATGTGTGTTATTGATAATAAAGTATGCAAGGCCAGCCCTAGAAAAAATTGCACCCTGACCGAGGAGTGCCTTAGGCGCCACAACCCCTGCGGTCAGGTTTGCAGGGCCACCCAGAGGGTTTATGGGGCCCAGGGCACGCATGATGTTGAGGACTCTGCTGCTGCTCCTCCAAAGACTTATGCACATGTGTACAAAGCTGGGGGCCACACACAAGAAGTACTGCATGCACAGGCTACATGTGAGAATTCTCACCCGCAGCTCCTCCTTGCCCTTGGATCAGGCAGGATGAGAGGTGTGCTTTGTTTTTTTCCTTACGTTGGGGATGAGGAAATAGAGATCAAGTTCTGCTGCGCCTGATTACCTCCTCCAAACTCCAGACCCCTTCAGGCAGAGCTTCCTGGGATTCAGCCTTGCAGGTCTTCTCGTTCTGGCCTGCTGCTGGCCTCCTCCACTACTCACTCGGTCGGGATTCATCCCTCAAGCCTGCCCTCCCACCACTCCTATGCCTTTCCCTGGGGTAACCAGGGGTGCCAAACTGCCAAGAGGATTTTCTGGGCCTGGTCCACTGGATGTGGATCACACCCTCTGCTGCACTCACAGACGATGACACAAATATACATCCCCTTCACGTCATGAGCAAATGTGCACCCTCTTTGGCAGGTGGAGGGGGGAGGAGTGCCCAAAGATAAACCAGGGGTCACACGCAAGTAACAAGATGCCTGACAAATACAATATCAAACAGGTGAAGCTTTCCCCATAATTTTCGTTCCGGACTAGAAAAGGCTTACTCTGTTTAATACCTGCCTGCCACTCAGCTGATAAAGGCATGACAGCCTTGCTCTCCTTCAGCGCCAACCAGAATCCATACAAAGAACTCCAATTTCATGAGCTATAAATTAGTTACGTATTGTTTTGTATCTTAGCTGGGGGATGGTTTTATCCTCTTGAAATGGTAACCCTGGGACCTCCCGGTGAAGTGTGGATAAGAGACACTCATGAGAATTCTGCTTTTAGGCTACCAGCTTCAAGCAGACTTAGGAAGCAGCAGAATTCGACTCTCTCATATCTTTATTGCGCATTTGTTCTGATTTGTTTATGGGCAGGTAAGGCGACCACGAGCATTCCTCCTGATTTGCTTGCAGGATGCTCACAGGTCTTAGGAGTGCACTGTCGGTGCTCACCACAGTAACACAAGAGTTACAGAAGTGAGGTGTTAGGCAGGAAATCTGTCTCTGGCTGGACTCGGTCACTTCAGACTGCAGGAGGGTTGTAGCAGAGTGGGATGTTCCTCCATACAAGTAAACACAAAAAGTCCCTGCACAGAGAAATCTAACAGGTAAAGGAAACAGGGTTTAGGCTAACCTAAGCTGTTCCCTCGAAGCCTTTTTTTAAAAAAATGTGGATGGCATTTTTATTTTTACTATGGAGAAGGGTCACCGGCCAGAAAGGGGCTTCCCGCCTCCCCTCGCTCTCCATGCGAAGCAGCCAGGCAGCTTCAGCCACTTTGCTCTTTAAGGGTTAACCAACAACAACAGAGCTAAAGGAAAGAGTGTAAATGAGGGACGTCCCCTTCCCGCCCCACCTCTCTGCAAGAAATGCATGGTGGGAGCATGGAACCCCTCTTCGTGCGCAGCGATATTGGAGAGCGGGGTTGCAAGGAGGGAGCCTCAAAACAGAGGAATGCAATTGGGGGCAGAGGGGAGGTTGGAAGAGAGTAAGCCTTATGGGTTCTGAACTCCCTATCGCTGCCACAGACGTAACACATGGGAGCATGCTTTTTTCCATGTGATACAAGGTGGATATTTTGATAGAAATGGCTTCTCCCATCTATCATGTGAAGTGAGTGATGACAAAAGCTTTCCCCAGAGTGACCTGATGCCTGTGCCAAGGCTTTTCTTCATTGTGCATTCGCTGATGACTAACGAGCTGTGATTTCCAAATAAAGCCCCAGCCACACTTAGTGCACTGATAGGGTTTTTCCCGTGTGTGGGTTCTCTCGTGCCTAATAAGGTCTGATTTATAACTGGAGCTCTTGCCACAGATGGAACATTTGTACGGTTTCTCTCCCGTGTGGGTTCTCCGATGTCTAACGAGTTGCGAATTGCATCTGAAGTCCTTCCCGCAGGCAGAGCACTTGTAGGGTTTCTCCCCAGTGTGAGTTCTTCCATGTTCAACAAGGTGCGAGTTGCAAGTGAAGCTCTTCCCACAGACTGAGCACTTGTATGGTTTCTCCCCTGTGTGGGTTCTCTCATGTATCGTAAGGCAGGACCTCTGTCTGAAGGTTTTCCCACAGTAGGAACACTTATAGGGTTTCTCCCCTGTGTGGGTTCTTTCATGTTTAATAAGGAGAGATTTATGACTGAATGTTTTGCTACAGTAAGAGCACTTGTATGGTTTATCCCCAGTGTGAGTTCTTTTATGGACGATAAGGTGTGAATTGCGACTAAAATTCTTCCCACATGCAGAGCAATTATAGGGTTTCTCCCCAGTATGGGTTCTCTCATGAATAATAAGGTGTGATCTACCACTGAAGATTTTCCCGCAGTAAGAGCACCGATGAGGTTTCTTCACTGTGTGGAATCTCTGTCGCAGAAGGTAGTCTGCACAAGAAATGGATTTGCTTATTCTGTTCTTTGGGCGGTTTCTCTGCTGCCTTTTTGGTCTCTGTTGATTCTCAGAAGTCTTTTCCTGCTCCTCCCTCCAGGAAGGCACCTTTGCTGTTCTCTTTTGGAAGGTCCTCTGCAAAGACTCCACTCGCGTGGGGCTTTCGAGCTGACCGTTTTTCGCTCTGCATTCATTCACCTGTCCACAATCTGTTGAGCACATGCACACAAAAAGAGTTGTGGAATGAGCAAGATGCCGCATCCAGTCATCATCATCAGTTTATCTACTGCTTAATGTCAAAATAGGCTTCTATTCCATTTACAGACCGATGATACAAACATTAAAACACAATAAAACAACTACACAAATTAAAACAGTAGGAATCATTATCACCAAATTCCCAAACTTTGTCCAAGATCACCCCCTCTGGCTATCTCCCATGCTGTTCCAAAGGTCCCTGAACTCTCTAGAGCTGTTGGAGGGCACAGGGCTACAAAGGGAAGGCCAAATTTGCAAAAATGACCCCCCCACCTGTCTGTCTGCACAAGCCTCTCCTGGATCAAAGAGCCTTCTATGAACAGAATGACACAGTTTTGGGTACCATCCAGATTTTTTTAATTTTTTCAATTTGATTTTTTTTTTAATGATATCAAATGACTTTTTAATACACTCGTAGGGTGGTTCATGACAGATACTCTTGGAGGTCACTGATTCATAGGGTCGCCATAAGTCGTAATCGACTTGAAGGCACATAACAAGAACAGCAGGTTGGCATATACTCTAGCTCGGTATTATGTACACCGACTGGGAGCAGCTCTCTGGGGTTTCAGGTGGGGACTCTCCCAGTCCTACCTGGAGATGCCAAGGACTGAACCGGGACCTTCTGCATGCCAAGCAGGTGCTCTACCCACTGGGCTACGGCCCTTCTCCAACAAGGTCCTTTCCCTGGGCATCACACACTTCCATTTTAAAGGCAAGGGGACTTGGAGAAGGGTCACAGATAGGAATATCAAAGAAACGTCCTCCCTCCGGGCAGGCAGAAGGCATGATCAGAATTCGAGGACACATCACAGATGTAAAACCACTCAGGGTACCAGTAATGGATGTGGTCTGGGGAAAGTTCTGCAGGCCAGAAGGGTTGCATTCACTGCTGGGCCTGAGGTTCTCCACCCCTAATATACAACCCCTTTTTAATGCTACCCAAGCTGGTAGTCATCACTGCTCATTCTGCCAGCTAATTCCATCATTTAACTACGTACTGGGTGAAGAAGGACTTTCTTCTGTCTGTCCTGAATCACATAGAGCGCCCCCGGTAGAAAATCACAAATCACTCCAACAGATGGACAGAGAACAGAGAACAGAACCCAAATCTAGCTCAAGCTTTCATGTAAAGTTCAGAACAGAGTAGGACAAGCAGAAAGATTATTTGAATTTTTTTTTTTTTACCCAAAGGCGCCTTGTCTTCATTATTCTCCTGCACAACATCCCTGTGCTCGACTCTTCGGCCTGGATCCAGCAGGGCGTTTTCTCCTTTAGGGGCACATACTACCACCTCTTCAATGGTCCCCAAT
The DNA here is from genome assembly GCF_030035675.1 of Rhineura floridana. Taxonomy (NCBI): domain Eukaryota; kingdom Metazoa; phylum Chordata; class Lepidosauria; order Squamata; family Rhineuridae; genus Rhineura; species Rhineura floridana. Next base: position 210,209,116 of record NC_084482.1, read on the forward strand.
CCCTGAAAGAGAAAAACATATGGGGCAGCTAGTGCAGATGCTTTATGTTATGTTATGTTGTTTTATTTATAGGCGGCCTTTTGGCCACGAAGGCCCCCAAGGCGGCTTACACACAAATAAAAAACACAAATACAAAATACAAATAAAAACAATACCATTTACAAAAAATCAAAGCGACAAAATTATAGCATTTCTAAAAAGCATCAACAGCTATCCAAAAGCATTCATCTTCCTGGTAAGAGACAGTCCCCAGAAAAATGTCACTAAGAGCAGGGGTGGGGGCCAAGGAAGGTGGAAGAGTTTGCCCCTTGATGGTCCCAGCACAGTCTCACCCCAGCAGCAGCACCTCTCAGTCTGCAGCTCCTCCTGATATGGTCCAGGCAGAGGGGTGGGGCAAAGCAGGTGGAAAAACTTGCCCCTTGATGGTCCCAGCACAGTCTCATACCTCATACCTATTGGCCATCTGCCCCCCCAAGCGGTCCGGCTGCTTCATTTTGCACAAGCTGGAGCTTCTGGACCAAGACCAGCCCCACACAGAGCACAGTGCAGTAGTCCAGTCTCGAGGTCACCAGTGTATGCAGCAGCCAGGCTCCCCGCAGTATCACCTGGTCCTCTTCTTCATATTTATATCCCACCCTTCCTCCCAAAGGGAGAACAGCAAGTAATAAAACAATTTAAAAAATCTTAATTCCAATACAGATGCAGACTGGGATAAGGTCTCTATTTAAAAGGCTTGTTGAAAGAGGAAAGTCTCTAGTAGGAGCTGAAAAGATAACAGAGACGGCACCTGTCTAATATTTAAGGGGAGGGAATAAGGTGCCACAACACTAAAGCTCCGTTTCTTAAGTTGTGCAGAAAGGATCCCCTGATGAGATGGCATCTGCAGGAGGCCCTCACCTGCACAGCGCAGTGATCAGCTGGGTATATAAGGGATGAGGCAACCTTTCAGGTTTTATGGAATATCAATTGTTTTTACAGTCAGTATCTTTTGTACTGTATCTCGTTTTCTCTTACTGTACACGGCTTGATAGCTTCTGATTGTGAAGCAGTTTTTAAAAACCTATAAAATAAATAAACGCTGCTAGTATACAAGCTGAACAGCCACATTTCATGGCTGTTGCTTGACTCTAAGCCAGTGGTTCCCAAGCTTGACCCCCAGGGACCACTTGAAAATTGCTGCAGGTCACGGCAGACCACTTAATTACGTTTATGCCTGCTTAGTTGAATTCCATAGCATTCCACGGGGGCGTGTTCAGTGATATATTCTTTTTGGTATGATGATGCTGTCAATTTTGTACTGGCAAATCTTTGATATTTGTAGATGTTTATGTGTTTTTAACCGACGTTCCTGTAGTTCAGGGATTAACTGCAGGACAAGAAAAGTTTTTGTTTGCTGCCCTGGCCTTCTTGTGGGAGGAAGAGCGGGATTATTATTATTGTTATTATTATTGATAATAATAATATATTTTTATTTTGCTTTTTATATAACCCTTTTGTTTTTCATTTTTCTTTGTTAAATATGCAAATAAAATTAATTAAAAAGAAACAAAGAAAAGTAGCAATTAAAATACAATTAAAAATCAATATGGATTTTTAATGCAATGGATGTGCTGTCTCCAACCACAAACCCACAGACACAGCACAGACCAGCTGAACGAAGCTCGGTCCACAGACCAGTTTTGGAACCCCTGCTCTAGACCACCCAACGCTACCCGGATGAGACACTTCTCTCACCAGCTGTTCCGATTTCTCATCCTCTCGCTGCCTCAGGAGGAAATCCTCCGCGAGGGCCACGGCCTCCAGGCAGCTCTCGCAGCCTCGCTCTGTCACCCAGCTCCCCATTTCCGAGGGCAGGACAGCCAGGAGCTGCTCCAGAATCACCAGGTCCAGGATCTGCTCCTTCGTGAGCCTCTCCGGCATCAGCCACTGGTGGCAAAGCTCCCAGAGCCGGCCGTAAACCTCTCGAGGCCCCTGGGCATCCCGGTAGCAGAGCTGCCTGAAGAGCCGGCGCTGGGCCTCTGAGCCGACGGCGTCCTCCGTCTTGATGTCTGTCGTTTGCCCGACGTCTCCCTCGCCTGCGGCGTCTGGCCTGGAACTGGCTTGCCGGGCTGTTCCAGGTGGGAGTCTGGTTTCACTCTCTGCTTCTCCAGCCCACCGGCTGTCGGCTGGTGCTCCCTCGAAGGAGGGCATGCGAGACTTAGCCTCACCCCACGGCAGAGTCCCCGGAAGACGTGGGTCTCCTTCTGCTCCACAGGACTGCACTGTCTGAAGGAACTCCTGCCATTGGGCTTCCCATTGCTGTGACGACAGTTCCTCCTCTGGTTCTTGTTTGATGCGTTGCGGCTCTGCCCAGCCGAGATGCAGTCCCGCCGTCCCCCTCTGGGTGGCAGGAGAGGGGCCTCCTGTTCCTTCCAGCTCCATCTCTGGTTTGGGCTCTGCCAATCCCACCTGCTCGGCTTTCGTCCCTGGCTTCACACCTTCCTCTGGAGCTGTCTGAAGACGGAGATCCAGGGAAGCCGCTGCGAATTCTCCCCCGGGCTCTGCAGCCATCTCCGCTCACTGGGGTGGGGGATGTCCCTCGCTCAGCTCAGTCCATCAGTCTTCGTCTGCAAAGGCGATAAAACACTTCAGTTGGTAGTTTTGTGGCTTGCAAGTATGTCAACATAAGAGGGAGGTTCCACAGTGTAGATGATGTGGCAGAGAAGGATCTGGCTGTCAGTCACTGGGCACATCATCTAACCAGGTCTCTGGCCAAAGAGGGTTCATACAGAAGTCTTTCCCTGACTGCTGACAAGCTGTTCACACTGGAGGAAATGCAAGACGAAACAAACAAACCAATAAGGCAACAGACAGAACGGGGTGATTCTAAGACAGGGGTAAGCCTCCAGATCTTGCTGGACTACAACTCCCATCATTCCTGACAACTGACCGTGCTGGATGGGGCAGATGGGAGAGGGAGCCCAATAACATCCAAAGGGCTACCGGTTCCCTACACATGGCTTCAGAGGTGCCCCACTGGATCAGAGTAAGATCCATTCAGCCTCCTCAAGGACCTGGACAGATGTCTCCAGGAAACTTATGAGCAGGACATGAAAATGGGAATGGACTGCCTTCAAGTCGATCCTTACTCATGGTGACCCTATGAATAGGGTTTTCATGGTCAGCAGTATTCAGAGGGGGGTTACCATTGCCTCCCTCTGAGGCTAGTCCTCCCCAGCTGGCTAGGGCCTGCTCAGATTGCCACAGCTGCACAAGCCAGCCCCTTCCTTGTCCGCAACTGCCAGCTGGGGGGCAACTGGGCTCCTTGGGACTCTGCAGCTTGCCCACGGCTGCACAGGTGACAGGGCACGTAACCCCTGAGCCACTCACTGTGGGGGTGATCTTTAGATGGCCCTTGACCCCCAGGAGACACGAGCGGGGATTTGAACTCACAGACTCTGGACTCCCAGCCAGGCTCTCCTCCCCACTGTGCTATACATAGTAAATGCTGAAAGGAAGTGCCGTAGCTCAGTAGCAGAGCATCTGCCCTGCGTGCAGAGGGTCCCAAGTTCAATCCTTGGCATCTCCAGGTAGGGCTAGGAGAGAACCCTGCCTGAAACCCCAGACAGCCTCCACCGGTCAGTGTAGGCAACACTGACCTAGATGGACCGACGCATTTGACTCTGTATAAGGCAGCTTCCTATGTTCCTTCATATCCTTCTCCCACTCTTGTTTCTCAAAGATACACTGCCTCTAACCATGGAAGTTCCACTCTAGCCAAACAAGGAGCTGCAGAGGAGTTGGCACTCCCCCATCCCATCTCATCTCATCACTAAGGGACACCTCCTGAATCTTCAGTCCTTGGCAAGTGCAGTTTTCCTGCTCTTCTTCATGCTTTGGTTTTCTGGTATCCCACGGTATGTTGTTCCCTTTTAGCTACTTAATAGAATCCTATAATTATCATCACGCTAGAGGGAGAGAAGTGACCCCAAGGACTGCCCCATCTCCGCCCCATCCTCCTTCACCTTTGGCCACCCTCACCATACCCACCGCTTGTATCCAAGAAAGTTTGCCCCCCTCCCCACTTCCAAAGCAGCAGGAGCACCACAGATCAGGGGAAGCTGCCTTACACCAAGTCCAACCATTGCTCCATCTAGCTCAGTAATGTCTACACCGATTGGCAGTGTCCCTCCAGTGTTTTTGGCAGGGAGTCTCTCCCAGCCCTACCAAGAGACGCTGGGGACTGAACCTGGGGCCTTCTGTATGCAAAGCAGGAGCTTCGCCACTGAGCCGTGGTCCCTCCCCTTACAGATGAAACAAGATTCCAGTCCACATGGTTCTAAATGAAGAGCTGTTTAAACAGGAACATGGGAAACTGCCTTATCCAGAGTCAGACCACTGATACGTCTGGTTCAGTATTGCAGACACTGACTGGCAGACGGGGGACATTCCCAGCCCTATTAAGCCAGGGCTCTCTTCTTAAAAATAGGAATTTATGAAGCTGCCTTATACTGACCATTGGTCCATCTAGCTCAATATTGTCTACACTGACTGGCAGTGGCTCTACAGAATTTCAAGCAAAGGAGCATTCCTAGCCCTATCCGGAGGTGCTGGTGTTTGAACCCGGGACCTTCTGCTGCAAGGCAGAGGCTCCACCATCAAGCTACGGCCTTTCCCTTAAAGATTCCTCAAAGGTTCTTGCGTATAAGCAGACACAAATTGCCAGCTCCCCCCCCAATCCTCTGGCTACCACAGGAGCGGCTTAAAAGGAGTGGTAAAGCAAATCCTATACTCAGAAGCAAGTCCCCTCACGTTTAGAGGGACTTACTCCCAGGTAAGTGAGTACAGAGCAGGGGTTCCCAAACTGTGCTCTGTGGACCACCTCATTAAGGCGGCCCACAGCACCTCTGTAAAAATACCATTAAAATTATGCAGCTTCTAGCACAGCGCCTTGCAGTTGCCACCCTTAGCAATCTTCAAGTGATCCGTGAGATGGAAGGTTTGGGAACCAGTGGTGTAGAAGGTTGCAAGCATGGGTGTCCCCAGGGATATTTCCAGAAGGGGGGTGGGCAAAGGAAATACTCCAGACAAATAAATAAGGCAGCCTTTCGCTCACCTGGTGCCCTCTGACAGTTCTGGGTTACAACTCCCTTCAGCCCCAAATGGGAGTTGCAGTCCGAAACTGCCGGAGGACATTGGCGAAAGGCTGAAACAAAGGCTGGTTTCTCCTGAGAGCCAGTGTGGTGTAGTGGTTACAGTGTTGGACTAGGGTTCGAATCCCCCCACAGCCATGAAGGTGACTGGGTGATCTTGGGCAGTCACTGCCTCTCAGCCTCAGAGGAAGGCAGTGGTAAACCCCCTCTGAATACCGCTTACCATGAAAACCCTCTTCATAGGATCCCCATAAGTCAGAATCGACTTGAAGGCAGTCCATTCTCCTGAAGCAAATGAGAAGGGCGCCTGGATAGTTTTCCTCGTATCTCAGGTTTTGCAAATGCTAGAAACTTACTCTTTCAAGAATAAAATAAAATGGGGATCATGGGGAACGGGCATGCCTTGCACATGCACCCCTCCCTGCGGACAGCTCATGACTGCAGTCTGGGTCTCTCTCTCTCTCTCTCTCTCTCTCTCTGGCACCCAGGTCCACTTCCAGGTCCCATCCACCCATATTTCCTCCCTCTTCTGCTCAAACCTGCCCCTCTCTCAGGAACAGAGCAAGCCCACTCCTTACCTTTGCGCCTTGCAACTCGCAGGGCTGCGCCTCCAATTACCCCCCCCAGCGGAACACAAAAGCCGAGTCCGCAGAAAGGGGGGGGTTAGGACAGACAGGAAGGTACCCTTTCTGTTGATGTCCCCCCTTGCCACCCCATTTCCTCCTTCCTCCCTAGGAAGTCACGCTCTGTTGTTTTAACCATTGAAGGGCCACGGGGAGGGGGTAGTAGCAGTTGAATCCACGCAGAATATTCTGAGCATTCACTTTTGTGTAATTGATGCACAGGTTCAAGTTCAGGAATGGGGAAATCTGTGGCCCTCCAGATGTTCTTGCTGGATTCCAACTCCCTTCATCCCTGACCGTTGTTCATGCTGGCTGCTGGGAGTTGGGAGTCCAGCTCCGGATTGGGAGGGGCAAGAAATTGCCAAAGAGGAGAAGATGGGGAGGAGAGAAGGGAAGTAAGAATGCGACCCCCACACACACAAGACTCCCACTCCAGAACAGTGTGGTGTAGTGGTTAGAGTGTCAGACAAGGACCTGGGAGCCCAGGGTTTAATCAATGCCCTCTCTCTCAATCATGAAGCTCACTGGGTGATTAACTCTCCATCTAACCTACCTCACAGGGCTGCTGTAAGGAAAAAAAGAGAGGAGAAGTGAACCTAGTATGCCACCTAGAGCTCCTTGGAGGAACAATGGGATAGAAATCTGAAAACAGGCGGGGGGAAAGAAATCTAAAAACAGCAGGAGACAACAGCAAAAACAGAACTTAAATGCAGGATCATCATGCTGGAACGAGTGTGAATGTTTCTGGAAGGCATTTGCCCTATAAGGAACGGAGCTTGTCATATTTATTATTAAATTTATATCCCACATTTTTTCCAAGGAGCTCAAGATGGCATGTATACTTCTCCCTTTCTCCATTTCATCCTCACAATAAGCCTGTGAGGTAGATTAGGCTGACAGCTGATGACTGGCCCAAGGTGACCCAGTGAGTTTCATGGCCAAGTGGGGATTTGAACCCTTGTCTCCCAGGACACTCTAACCACTACACCGCATTGGCTCTCTCAGGTATTGGGCAGGTGCAGCCTAGTGACTAAGGCTGCAATCCAATACACACTTACCTCGGAGTACATCCCATTGAACCCAAGGGAGCTTACTTCTGAGTAGATATGTATTGAGTTGCAGTCCAAGGCTGCAATCAAAGCCCAACCTATCTGGGAGTAAGCTCCATTGACTTCAATAAGACTTACTTTTGAGTGCACATGGATAGGATTGCACTATAAGAAGCTAAGGCTGCAATCCAATATATATTTACCTAGGAGTAAGTTCCATTGAACACAGTGGGACGTCTGAGTAAATATACACTGGATTGCATTCTTAGAATAATGAGAATCCCTGGTTCACTGGGCACTTTGGAAATCACTCCCTTCCTCTGTTTCAGTTGCTTTTATCTATCATATGGGGGATGATAATGCTGATCAACTTGTAGGGTTGTTGTAAGGATTATTGAGATAATTTACATGAAGTGCCTTGCACATGCATAAATATTATTATATAAATTCCAATAATAAAGGCCACGCCAGCTTACAAGAGCAGAGATCTTATTCAACTACAACTTTTACGGGATTTATTGTATGCTTATTTCCACTTATGGGACACTCATGGGTGACCTCTAGACATCCGCCAGTCAATAATTTGGGTAGCTTTGAAACTGATACAGGATAAAGTTGTCAGTGGTTACCAGTCAGGGTGGCTATGTTCTCCCTCCAGAATTGTTTTAAATTAAATTTTAATATTGCATTTTAAATTGCTGGGATGTTGTGGTGAACTTAATAATAATAATAATAATAATGATGATGATGATAGATAGATAGATAGATAGATAGATAGATAGATAGATAGATAGATAGATAGATAGATAGATAGATCAACTTCCTTTGCTCCTGTTTAATTATAGAATCATAGAATAGTAGAGTTGGAAGGGGCCTATAAGGTCATCAAGTCCAACCCCCTGCTCAATGCAGGAATCCAAATCAAAGCATTCCCGACAGATGGCTGTTCAGCTGCCTCTTGAATGCCTCCAGTGTCGGAGAGCCCACTGCCTCTCTAGGTAATTGGTTCCATTGTCGCATGGCTCTAACAGGATATTTTTCCTGATGTTCAGCCAATATCTGGCTTCTTGCAACTTGAGCCCATTATTCCGCGTCCTGCATTCTGGGACGATCGGGAAGAGATCCGGGCCCTCCTCTATGTGACAACCTTTCATGTACTTGAACAGTGCTATCATATCTCCCCTCAGTCTTCTCTTCTCCAGGCTAAACATGCCCAGTTCTTTCAGTCTCTTCTCACAGGGCTTTGTTTCCAGTCCTCTGATCATCCTTGTTGCCCTCCTCTGAACCTAAACAAGCTCTTCATTTAGATCCACGAGGACTAGAAACTTAATCTACCTTTAAGGGAAGGGAGTGCCGCTCAGCATAGAACATCTCTCAGGAGCCTCCTCTTTGGGGGAAGTTCAGAGCAGCTTACTTCTAAGGGTTAAAGAAAGTTGCCCTGCAGTCCTAGAGAGGCAACGAGGAGGAAGTGTGGGGAGGGGAGGAAGGGAGGGGAGAGGTTGCCTGCTAAAGTCATTTCCGGTTCCACTCCCCCCCCCCCGTCTAGATATCCGAGGGCTGCTGTTACTACTGGATCATCAGTGGCTGCGGAGGGGGAAATCTGGTGAGTCGTCCCGAGTGGATTTGGGTGCAGGAGGAGGAATGGATGGAGGGTGCAAAGCAAGAAAAACTACAAGGCTGGCAGAAAAGAAGGGGGGGGGAGGAGAAGAAAAGGCAGGCAATGGGGGGGGAGAGGAGAAATAGTAAAGGACCCACCCCCAAATCACATACAAAGAAACATTTTCTTCCTTTCCTTTTGTTCAGGGCTGGGAACACCCCTCTGGCTCTCCAGATGTTGCTGGACTTCAACTCGCATCAGCCTCCCCCCGGCCAGCATTCCCAATGGTCAGGGATGTTAATGGGAGCCTGGCAACATCTGGGGGGGACACTGGTTACCCCTATCCCTAAAGCAGCTTCCTGCATCCCTGCTCCTCTCCAGATGTTTTGGCCGACAACTCCCATCAGCCCCAGCCAGCATGGCTGATGGTCTCAGGGATTGGAGGGGGGGGAGTTGGTGTGCAGCAACATCTGCAAGGCTGAAAATTCTCTTTCCCTGTCCATAAAGCAGCCTCCTCCAACCTGGCACATTCCACGTATGGGAGTTGTAGACTAAAATATCCAGAGGGTACCAGACGTTAGCCAGGGGGGTTTAAGGGGGATTTGTAGCTCTCCAGATGTTGCTAGACTACTACAGCTTCCCGTTGTCTGCTGTAAAAGAATACCAGGGAAGGATTTATTTTTTTAAAAAACACCCAAAACTATTATTGGTTATTCATTACCTTTAATCCCTTTATGAATGCTTCTAGTTTATTTGCAGCATTTGGGGTGTTTTAGTTTAGAGAAAAGCGGAGACATGATTGAAGTGTATAAAATTAGACATGGCATAGAGAAGGTGGGTAGAGAAAAGTTTTTCTCCCTCATAATGCTAGAATTCGTGGGACATCCCATGAAGCTGAATGTTGGAAGGTTCAGGACAGACAGACTTATCCAGGCAGTGCATGGTTAAACTATGGAAAATTCATGTAAATTCATGAAAATTCAGGTAAATTCATGGGGGATAAGGCTACCATGGGGGATAAGGCTACCAATGGCTGTGCTCTTCCTTCACTTTGGGGGTAGCGTGTTTCTGAATACTAGTTGCTGGAAACTGGGGGGGGGGAGAGTTGTTCTGCTCCATGTCTGCTTCTGGGCATCCCCTGGGCATCTGGTTGGCGACTGAGAACAGGATGCCGGACTCGGACCACATTCCCAGCATACTTTTATTCCACTGTTATTCCACTTTTTACCAGTCATGGCTTTCCCCAAAGAATCCTGGGAAGTAGTATCTTGCAGCATTCTTGCCACTGTTAATTAATAGCCTATACTAAAGTTGTTGTTATGTGCCTTCAGATCGATTACAACTTATGGCAACCCTATGAATCAGTGACTTCCAATAGCATCTATTGTGAACCACCCTGTTCAGATCTTGTAAGTTCAGGTCTGTGGCTTCCTTTATGGAATCTTGTTTGGTCTTCCTCTTTTTCTGCTCCCTTCTGTTTTTCCCAGCATTATTGCTTTTTCTGATGAATCATGTCTTCTCATTATGTGTCCAAAGTATGATAACCTCAGTTTCATCATTTTAGCTTCTAGTGATAGTTCTGGTTTAATTTGTTCTAACACCCAGTTATTGGTCTTTTTTGCAGTCCATGGTATGCACAAAGCTCTCCTCCAATACCACATTTCAAATGAGTTGATTCTTCTCGTGTCCGCTTTTTTCACTGTCCAACTTTCACATCCATGCATAGAGATTGGGAATACCATGGTCTGAATGATCCTGACTTTTGGTGTTCAGTGATACTTCTTTACATTTGAGGACCTTTTCTAGTTCTCTCATAGCTGCCCTCCCCAGTCCTAAGCCTTCTTCTGATTTCTTGACTATTGTCTCCATTTTGGTTAACAACTGTGCCAAGGTATAATCCTTTACAAATTCAGTGTCCTCGTTGTCAACTTTAAAGTTACATAAACCTGCCCTTATTGAAGGCCCACATTCATATCATACATTTGTTCTGCTATTATTCCACTTTAACAGTCATGGCTTCCCCCAAAGAATCCCAGGACGAGAAGTTTGTGAAGAATGCTGAGAGTTGTTAGGAGATCCCCTATTCTCCTCACAGGGCTACAATTAGCAGAGTCCCCTGGGAAGAGGGAGGGATTGTTAAACCACATTTAGTATAATGATATACATATGCAACAGCCACCTGTCTGGCATGCTTTAATTTGGATTCCTGCATTGAGCAGGGGTTTGGACCCGATGGCCTTGTAGGCCCCTCCCAACTCTATGATTCTATGATTTATACTAAACGTTGATATTAAAGAGGATGTTCTGTTCACTTGTATTTTATTAATTGTGTAATCCCCCCCCATTTGCTGTTTAAGATGTTTTAACTTATGTTTTACACTGCTAAGCCCTGTGAGGTAGGTTTAGGCTGACAGGCTGTAACTGGCCCAAGATCATCCAGTGGGTTTCATGGCTGAGTGGGGATTTGAACTTGATCACCCTAGTCATAGTCCGACGCTCTAATCACAACACAGGAGTGGCTCTTTTATTTTATAAAAAGTAAGGTAATATTTTTAAAATGCATAACAAAGAGAAACATGAAAACAATTCCCATTTCATGCTCAAAAGAGCATGAAGATGACATAGCCCATCAGCCACTCAGAATGCAGCAAAAAAGGTGGGATTTTCCCTGGTGTCTGAAAGAATACAAAGTTAGGATGGGATGCACCTCAGGGAGGAGGTCATTCCAGAAAAAGCCCGCTCCCTTTTTGCAACACTTTAGAAACAAAAGTTTAAAACTGATCTGTTTGACCCCTTCTCACGGCTGAAATGTTGTAATATGCTAGTAGTGGTATTTTAGGAAGTGATTTGTGGAGGCAGATGGCTAATGGTAGCAGTAGATACCTAAATTATGTGTTAAATATGATAATATGCAGAGCTTGGGAAAGTTACTTTTTTTGAACTACAACTCCCATCAGCCCTAGGCAACATGGCCACTGGATTAGGCTGATGGGAGCTGTAGTTCAAAAAAGTAACTTTTCCAAGCTCTGAAATATGCTATAATTGTTAGAGGTTTTGGGTGTGTGTGTGTACATATATGTATAGTTCTGCACATATATATATATAATCAGTCAGTGGAGTGCAGAACTAACTGGTCTGTTAAGACTGGTAGTTGAAAGAACAAAGAAATGTAAGATTTGTAACTACAAAGAAGTAAAGTCATATATGCTGAAGCAGCCATGATGCCTGCACTCAGGGAGCCATTACTGATTAACTGAGAACAAAGGCAGGAAGAGAAGGGAGGAAGGGGAAGAGCAAAGCCTGCAAAAATAACAAACTTTAGAGTCTCTCTCTCTCTCTCTCTCTCTCTCTCTCTCTCTCTCTCTCTCTCTGTGTGTGTGTGTGTGTGTGAGAGAGAGAGAGAGAGAGAGAGAGAGAGAGAGAGATTCTGGTCACTTGTAACATGCATTGGTACTTTACTCCCAATAATAATAAATATTTAAGATTATTTTTATTGTGTATTTAATATTAGTATTTTTTTTGTATATTTCATACATTTCATTTTTTTAAAAAAAGAAAACAAGACGATACATCAAATGATAGCCCATACTAAAATGCACCTTAAGTTGTCGCAGTGGTAAATATTACCAAATTTCCAACTCTGAGAACCCCCCAATCCCTTGACCCAAAGCCGGTACTGAATCTGGATGCAGATGCCTTGTGCGCCATCCACGTACACACAGATTCAAAGGGGGGGATGTGTTCTGCGTATGCAGAGTAACTCAGAGGTTTGTGCATTTACCTTAGAAGCAGGCTTTTACCCTGCATTGAGATCACTGAGACGTAAGACTTAGTAAAATAAGAAAAGCTACTTTATTTATAGAAATACATAGTAGATAGGACAGGCATACCTAGTTCTAACTAACTAACTAAGTTGGAGGTGCAATGCTTTGGCTTAGCACTACTCGAAATCTGGGCTTGTGGTTTGTTTTCTCCAAACCATGAGTTTACTGGTCGTGGTTTGTTTGGAGAGAACAGATTCAAACATAATGCTAAGCCAGACCATGGCTTGTTTTCTGGCAGTCTGGCAGCAGGAGGAGTGTAGCACCTGTGATTTCAGGCACATGCACTAGTCTGCTGCCTGTTCACAAAATTATTAAATCAAAGGAATTAGTTTATTTTAAACTTACTTAAGTTTAAGGTGACATGTGAACCAAGGCAATAAATGGCTGAACTGTGGGCCACAACTTTAACCATTTACTCAGTTCACACATAACGCTAAACTAAACCATGGCTTAGCGCAAATGTGCGGGCTCCCGAAGGATATAATAATAATAATAATAAAATTTTATTTGTGAGTCGCCTATCTGGCCGAATAAATGGCCACTCTAGGCGACGTACAATATCGTGATAAAATACAATGTAAGAAGAGATTGCAGCAGCTCTGCTCTTCTATTGCTGCTGCATCAAGCTGAGTCATGGTTTGGTTTAGCACATCACCCGAACCTGGGCTCATGGTTTGTCTGACTCCAGGCAAACCATGAGCAGTAAACCATAGAGCAAACCTTGGTTAATACTAGAGCAAGACAAACCATCTTCAGGATGCCAATACAGACAGGGCCCTCTTGTATTCCATATTTTAGAATCAACAACATAGGAAACTACCTTATGCAGAATCAGACCATTGGCCCATCTAGTTCCGTATTGTCTACACTGACTGGCAGCAGCTCTCCAGGATTTCAGACAGGGTTCTCTCCCAGCTTGACCTGGAGATGCCACTGGGGATTGAATCTGAAACCTTTTGCATGATTCTCTACCACCGAGCTTTGGCTCTTCCCCAAAACATTCTCTTCCAATAATTTCTCATGGCTTTGTCCCATCCATTTGATTCCTTGCCAGAGCTTTCCTCCTCAGAATTCCTCTTTTCTTCTTCCCTTTTGCCCAATCTCCATAGTTTCCTACCTTGCTAGATCTAGGACTGAAGTTTTTCAGTTCTCTTTCTCTCCCCCAAAGGTGACAAGAGCATGGCGGAGATCATGGCAGAGAACATCCAACAGGAAGGGCCTGCGTTAGAAGAAAGGCTTATGGCTTCAGCAGGAAGTTCCCATGAATGCATGTCCTTCCCGAATGCAGCTGCTGAATGTGAGGTCCATTTTACATTGGAGAAGGGTGTTTGTTTGTTTCTTTGAAAGCGTTTCTCAGTCGCTTAATATTTAAAAATCTCTAGGCGGTATACAAAGATAATAAAAACACAGATAAAGGAGTGTCACTGAAAGCAGAGATGTAACCTCAAAACCAGAATACAAGTTTTGCGTGTCATAAAGGCAGGGCAAATGTCAGAACAATTCCAGGATCAGAAGTGGCTTCCCGGCAGGTGGGTCAATGTTGGTTCCCGAGAGAGGCGAGGTGGCGGGGGAGTTTGGTGTGGTGCATACACCGCCCTCCCTGCTGTCTCCTCCCTCTCTCTTCTGGTAAGCAACAGCAACCCAGCTGCTGAGAAGCTAGCATACTGGCTCCACCCCACCTGGTAAGCTTGGCCAGGAGACAGGTGAAATATACATGCCTCTATATCAGTCTGTAGATATCACGACACAGTGAGACACGGTGAGACCAGAGTTCAATTTCGGAGCCCCCTTCGTAATTCTGGTCTCCGCTTTTATTATTACCTCCGCCTGGAGGCGTGGATTATTTTTTCTCCATAAACAGCCTATGACCTTTAACTATTGTATAACATCACGTACATACATAGGACAACAGCATATCTACGTGGCAATATGCAGGCAGTTATTTAACCACTACAGATGTCAGTATCGTTTACAGCCATAAAGTTAACCACATCCTGTTTTTCCACTGGTCAGATCGCAATGTCTTGAGAGATAGTGTACTGAGAACAGCAGCGTGGTTTGCCAACGTATGCTGTTCATTCAGTCCACCCCACATCTCCCCCTTTTTTATTTTTTAGCAAAAAGTAATTACTACGTAATGGTCGCGGAGCAACAGGTGTACACGTCTGGAAAAGGTATTGTAAAAAACAGCATAAGCCTATACTTAAAATGAGTAAAAGAATAGCATATCTAAGAATCTGACTTAGCCATCCGAGCACACGTATTATTAATGGAATTTGCAACATGTGATGTAAATAATTGAAAAGCATTAACAGGCAGCTGGAAGGTTGGAGTTCCCCAATTCGAAACAGTATGATATTTAATCTCTGAAGTATTCATGAATCGCCCAAGTCCTGTAATGTTCCCAATATCCCCAGGTGCTTTGCATACGGGTATTAAACATGTTCCCAACATACCCATTTCCTGTACATGTTCAGTCATGCAAAAGTCACTCACATTTGTCATTCTTGCTAACTGAACCCAGATATTGTGTTGAAACCGCATCCCCAACTCCTGCCCCAACCTGTCAGCCCCGGCGCTTCCTAAAATCCAACAAATGCAAAGTACAAAAATAGAATTTGTATTTAAAGACGCAATTAAAGCAAGAATGGTATTCTCAGTTGTCTTGTCCACCCCGGCTTGTTCCATTGCTTTTTCTGCTTGTGTTGCTAAGTTCTTTATCTGGCCCCAAGTCACGGGAGGTTGCGGAACATTCCGACCACGCTTCCTGGAAGACATCCCAGTATCCTGAAGTTGCAGAGAAAAATTAGGGATGGGATTCTTAAGATTATCGTGCCAGGACATCGTCTTTCCAGGGCCGGATACACCTAGCAGGTACCCACACAGGACCGTCAGGCGTAGACACAGCCGCGTAACCTCGACCCCACGTTATAAGCGGAACTGGGCCTTTCCACTCTGGATTTGGTAGTTGCCGAAACTGCACCCGCGGGGCAGGTAGAGACTCCGACTGCTGAAAATGCCGCTGCGCTCGAGTAGAAAAGGAAAAATGAGTATTGGGAGATTGAGACAAATTTAAATGATTAATGGTAAACAACACTTGTGCCAGCCACTCCTCTTTGGTGGCCAATCCCAGTGGTACTCCTCCTTTTTGTTTTTGTTTAAGCAAATGCTCTTTAAGGGTACGATTGGTACGTTCGACGACAGCTTGACCTGTAGAATTATAAGGAATACCAAACAAATGTGTAATGGACCACTTAGTGCAAAACTGTGCAAATTGCTGTGAAACATATGCAGGGCCATTATCAGTTTTTATCGTCTGAGGTTGGCCCATGATGGCAATAGAACGAATGACATGATTAATAACATTCTTAGTTTTTTCCCCTTTCTGAGGAGTTACCCATATGTATCCGGAATATGTATCTACTGTAACATGCAAATACTTCCATGGGGAGAAAGTAGGAAAATGTGTAACATCCATTTGCCACAACTGGTTAACTATGAGACCTCGTGGGTTCACTCCTGGTTCTGGGGATAGAGTTAACTGTGTGCATTGGGGACATTGTTGAATAATGGCAGAGGCTTCCTGGGCAGTAAGATGGAATTGCTTCTGGAGTGCTTTAGCATTTTGATGATGAAGGGCATGACTTTCTATGGGTGTGCAAAGGAGGGCACGAAGAGCCTGATCAGCATATTGATTACCTTCTGTTAACAATCCTGGGAAAGGTTGATGACTGCGAATATGAAATATAGCAAATCGACAAGACCGAGTATGTATGAGTTTTTGAAGTGTAAGCATAAGAGCAAGTAGATTAGTGTCCAGCATGGGAGAGACATAACTACCGGGTAATGCAAGTACAACATTCTTAACATAAAGACTATCGGTAATAATGTTAACCTCCTGATCTGCAAAAGTCAACAGCGCCATACTAACAGCGGCCAACTCAGATCTCTGAGCGGAAGTTTGGGGTAAGGTGAAAATTGTCTTCCAAACCCCCTGCTCGTGCCATGCAACAACCCCTCTAGTTGGACTGCCATCAGTATAGACCGTGACCGCAGGTAAGGGTTGTAAACTGATTACAGATTGAAACTGGATAGGAATTTTTTGTGTAATTTGAAGCCGTGGATCTGATGAGGAACGACATGAAATTGTGCCCAAATAAGAGACTAAAGCCCATTGAAGGTCATCAGAAAGCGCAACAGCATTTTCCCATGTGTAAAGTTTAAGAGGCAACGAAATTTCAACCGGATCGATACCTAATAATTGCCTTGATCGTAATCGTGCTTTTTGGATTATTTCTGCTGCTTGCATTGGCAAAGTTGTGATAGATGACTTTGGTGTATGGGCTAAGTAAAGCCACTCTATTATATGTGTAGCATTGGAGCCTGACTCCTGAGTGAGTGCAGCAAAAAGTTGGCTTCCATCAAATAAAACAAATAAAATCAGTGGTTTATTCAATATTTGTCGATCCACCCAAATAGCTTTTAACGTTGTAGAAACTAATTCTAGGGATTGCCTTGCCTGTTCCGTTAAAGTAATAATATCTGCAGGTTGACGTCCTTGTTTTAAACATTCAAATAAAGGCCCCATGTCTTGAGTGGTAAGTTTACAATATGGTCGAATCCAATTAATAGAACCCAAGAATTGTTGTAGTTCTACATAAGTTGGCTTCATTGACAAAGTAAGACAGGGCAATACAGGAGTGGAGTAGGATTGCATTAATTTATGTCCTAAATACAGAAATGGTTCTTTGAGTTGTACCTTTTCAGGGGCAATCTGCAACCCTGACTGTGACAAATGATCAGCTTCCAGTTGCTCCTTTACCAGTTGGTGCAGAGCTTCTAATTTTTCTTTGGGTAAGGGCCATTGTTCTACCCAAATGGGTATGTCTGTCTTCCATTGTAAAGGAAGAGCTGCCTTTTGTTGGCTAATCATTAATAACAATGGTGGTCTGGAATTGCTCCAGTAAATCCCTTCCCCACAGATTTACTGAAATGTCCAAAATACAAGGGCGAATGTGGGCTATACGATCACCATCAAGAGCAACAACTTGTATCCAATCCTTACTCCGTTTTGAATCCTGAGCTCCGCCCACTCCCCACACAGAAGGGGCCACTTCTACTGGCCAAGAGGATGGCCAGTTATGTTCAGCAATTACTGTGACATCTGCCCCAGAATCTATAATACCTTCAAAAAGAACATTGTTTAAACAATACTTACGAACCGGTTTCTCCCTGGTCACTTCTGCCAGTACTGCAGCTACCTGTGGATGGAAAGGATTACCTGAAATACTCACACTCGGCGATTTCGTCCTTGTAGATCCGAATCCACCAGTACGTTTTTGGGAGGAAGTGTTCGATGTGAAAAGACGATATGGCAATAACAATAGTTGCGCAAAAGAATCTCCCTTCTTCAACTGAAGGGGAAGGTGACTCCAATACTGAATATAAATAATTCCCTGATAATCAGAATCAATAACACCAGGTACCACCATTATATTATTCTTGGAAGCAGAGGATCGCGGTAGTACAAGGCCTACGGTGCCTTCTGGTAAAGGGCCAGTGAGTGTGGTAGGCATTAAAAGAACTGCTCCAGGCAAAGGAACATCTTTTGACTCTGCATGTATTAAATCAATTCCAGCGCTTCCTTGAGTAGCAGGGGTGGGTACACTTCCTTGAGATTCGGGGCTGGAAGCCTGCCCCAAGTTCAGTTTCCCTCAATAGGACGGGAAGACACATTGGTATTGGTAGTGGGAGCTGAACGACACTGATTAGCCCAATGATAACCCTTTTTACATTTCGGACAGATTTTCTTTGGCCGGTTTGTAACAGTGCCCCCACCTTTAAATGCTCCTCCGCCAGGAGCCCGACATTCCCTTCTGAAATGACCAGGCTTTTGACAATTAAAACAATTGCCTGTAGGTTTGTTACCCTGTCTTAATGCCCCAGCTAACAATGTCATGGCATGAACATGTGTACCTACCTCTGCACAAGCTTGAATCATGTCTCCCAATTCATATTGAGGTCTATGAATAATGTTTTTCAAAATCTTTTTACAGTCTGTGTTAGAATTCTCGTAAGCTAATTTTAACAATAATTCCCCTTGTGCCTGAGGGTTATCAACCTGCCGTGTCAGAGCCTCTTTCAAACGGTCAACAAACTGAAAATAGGGCTCTGTTGCTTGCTGCCGTACATTCGTAAAAGAACGTAAGGGTTCTTTCCCAGCAGGCACCTTTTTAAATGCTTTCTGTATACACTCAGCAGTTCGATGAAATGCGGCTTCAGGCAATACCCCTTGTTGTGCTATGGTAGCAAAATTACCTGACCCATAAATTTGCTCGGGAATGATATTAGCATCCCCAGCTGCTATAGCAGCATGTCTAAATTCTTGGTCCCAAACTACATATTGCGAAGGAGTCAAAATCATCCTAAAGAGATCCTTCCAATCTTGAGGGATCATGTTATATCCAGTAGCTACTCCTTCCAACATCCCTTGTACATAATTAGCCGTAATCCCATATTCTCTTACTGCCTTATTTATTTCTCTAATAACAGAAAACGGAAGAGCTGTCCAAGTTGCTATGCGATTATTAGCATTATTAGGATCTGGCTGATATGTAACGGGAAAAGCTGAAATTGTACCCTCCCAGTCTCCCATTTCTTCCATAGATAATAATCCTGAGGCTGCAGCCTGAGCTATGGCTGCTTTAACCTTCCCAGTAACCTGTTCTTGTTGGACTGGAGGGCTATATGGAGGAGCATTTACAAATTTCTCAATATCCTTTTCAGGTGTAGGTAAAGAAAGTTGGGGATAAAGAGGAGTTTTCTGGTCAGAATTGGCAAACAGCGATGTCTCTTTTATCCCTAAATGACTAATGGCCTCAGCACACTTTTGCCATAATAAGAGATGGTGAATAGGTGCTCTTGGTTCTTCATGTAATTTTCTCCCTATCTTTATCCAATCTGACTGACGTAGCGATCCTTGCTCTGGATACCATGGACATTGACATTGAATTGTTTTTAACAATGATTCAATGTGAGAACGACTTACAAAAGCTGAGGTATCCTGTTTTAAAATTTTTTGTAGCTCTTGTGCATGAACCTTCTGCTGAGCTGACAATTCCCCCCCCATACTCACGAATGGGAGCTGTACGCTGAGGTGCACCGTTGGCTGATCCTGCCAGTGGGTACGAGGGTGTTTGTTCTGAATCACGTCGAGGTCACCAGATGTAGATATCACGACACAGTGAGACACGGTGAGACCAGAGTTCAATTTCGGAGCCCCCTTCGTAATTCTGGTCTCCGCTTTTATTATTACCTCCGCCTGGAGGCGTGGATTATTTTTTCTCCATAAACAGCCTATGACCTTTAACTATTGTATAACATCACGTACATACATAGGACAACAGCATATCTACGTGGCAATATGCAGGCAGTTATTTAACCACTACAGATGTCAGTATCGTTTACAGCCATAAAGTTAACCACATCCTGTTTTTCCACTGGTCAGATCGCAATGTCTTGAGAGATAGTGTACTGAGAACAGCAGCGTGGTTTGCCAACGTATGCTGTTCATTCAGTCCACCCCACATCAGTCCATCAATTATGCCTAATTTGTGGCTTCCCACTAACTCTCTGAAGTGGTTTTTAATCAATTATATCCTGGCCTTCTTGGTATTATTATTATTATTATTATTTGTATTCTGCCCTTCCTCCCAAAGGGAGCCCAAGGCAGCGAACAAGAAGTTTAATTGTATATTTTTGTATGTTTTTTACCTATGTGTAGTTTTTATTTGTAAGCCGCCCTGAGTTCCAGTTTTGGAAAAAGGGCGGGGTAAAAATAAAGAGTAATAATAATAATAATAATAATAATAAAGAAGTGATAAAACACACTAAAAACACATTTTAAAAATACCTTAAAAACAAAACATCTTTAAAAACATCTTTAAAAACAATTCCATTACAGATGCAGACTGAGATAAGGTCTCTACTTAAAAGGCTTGTTGAAAGAGGAAGGTCTTCACTAGGCGCCAAAAGAGAACAGAGACGGCGCCTGTCTAATATTTAAAAGGAGGGGATTCCAAAGGGTAGGTGGCACAACATTAAAGGTCCACTTCCTATGTTGTGCAGAACGGACCTCCTGATAAGATGGGATCTGTGGGAGGCCCTCACCTGCAGAGCGCAGTGACAGACTGGGTATTTAAGGGGTAAGACTATCTTTCAGGTATCCTGGTCTCAAGTTGTATAAGGCTTTGTACACCAAAACCAGCACCTTAAACTTAGCTGGGTAGCTAATGGGCAGCCTCAATCAGCAGCCCAATTTTGCCTCATTTCTTCTTTTTGCTCATATCATGATTCTCTCTCTATTTCAGTAGGGCATGTGTGGAAGAGAGAAAGTGACGAGGAACTCCATCCGGTGCTGGAGGAAAGCAATACGTTTCCAGATATGGAAGTAGACATTGGGAATCAAGATGGGATGAAGACACAGGAAGGAAATCAAACAGATAAGGATTGGGATCAATCTGTTGCTTGTCTGGATGGGAGCTTCTATGAAACTCCAGCCCATCCAGAAAAACAGAAAGAAGAAAGAAGCAATGAGTGCCCAACACGTGTGGAAAGCTATAATGATGCATCGAGCATTCAAATACAGTGGAAAGCCCATACAGGAGACAAACCGTTTAAATGTCTGGATTGTGGAAAGAGCTTCAAACGGAACTCAGAACTTATTAGACATAAAAGAATTCACACAGGAGAGAAGCCTTTTAAATGCCTGGAGTGTGGAAAAAGCTTCACTCAGAGCAGAAACCTGACTTCACATCAAAGGAGCCACACAGGAGAGAAGCCATATAAATGCCTGGAGTGTGGGAAGTGCTTCAGCCAGGCTGGAATTCTTACATCTCATCAAAGAAGCCACACAGGAGAGAAACCATATCAGTGTCTGGAATGTGGAAAGTGCTTCAGTCAGAGTGGAATTCTTACTGCACATCAAGGAATGCACACAGGGCAGAAACCATTTAAATGCCTGGAGTGTGGAAAAAGTTTTCGCCAGCAGATACACCTTACTTCCCATGAAAGAACACACACTGGCGAGAAACCATTTAAATGCGTAGAGTGTGGAAAGAGTTTCCGTCAGCAGATACACCTTACTTCCCATGAAAGAACACACACTGGCGAGAAACCATTTAAATGCGTAGAGTGTGGAAAGAGTTTCAGCCAGAGCTCCCATCTTATTAGACATGAAAGAATCCACACAGGAGAGAAACCATTTAACTGCCTGCTGTGTGGAAAGCGCTTTGGTCATAGTGCAGAACTTATTAGACATGAAAGAACCCACACAGGAGAGAAACCATTTAAATGCCTCGATTGTGGAAAGAGCTTCAGTCGGAGCTCAGAACTTATTAGACATGAAAGGACCCACACAGGAGAGAAACCATTTAAATGCTTAGAGTGTGGAAAGGACTTCGGTGATAGTACAAATCTTATTAGACATCAAGTCAGCCACACAGGAGAGAAACCATTTAAATGTCCGGTGTGTGGGAAAAGCTTCAGTCAGAGCAGGAGCCTTACTTCACATCAAAGAACCCATACAGGAGAGAAACCGTATCAATGCTTGGAGTGTGGGAAATGCTTCAGTCAGAGTGGAATTCTTACTGCACATCAAGGAATGCACACAGGACAGAAACCATTTAAATGCCTGGAATGTGGGAAACGGTTTCGTCAGCTCATACATCTAACCTCTCACAAACGAATTCACACAGGAGAGAAACCATTTAAATGCCTGGAGTGTGGCCGGAGTTTTCGTCAGCACATACACCTTACCTGTCATGAAAGGACACATACAGGAGAGAAGCCATTTAAATGCCTGGAATGTGGAAAGAGCTTCAGTCACAATTCAATCCTTATTTCTCACGTAAGAACCCACACAGGAGATAAACCGTTTAAATGCCTGGAGTGTGGAAAGAGCTTTACTTGGAGCACGCTCCTTATTAGACATGAAAGAACCCACACAGCAGAGAAGCCATTTAAATGTATGGAATGTGGAAAGAGCTTTAGAGAATGCTCATTACTTAACAAACATCAGAGAAGCCACACTGGTGAGAAACCATTTAAATGCTTGGAGTGTGGAAAGAACTTTACTTCAAGCACACTCCTTATCAGACATCAGCGAGTTCACATAGGAGATAATCATTTAAATGCTTGGAGTTTTGAAAGAGCTTCAGTCAGTGCTCAGAACTTATTAGACATAAAAGAATTCACAGCAGAGATGATCCACAGCAATGATGAGGATGCCGTGCAAACTGTTGTCATGCAATAAGCCTTGTTAGGCTCCAGCAATTATACATGCTGTGGAGATTTATATATATATTTTAGGCTGTAGCAAGAATGTCTGTAATACCAGAAAAGTTGCATTGGATTGCATAAAGTGGGCTTCAGCTGTATACATTTTAATGCACCATCTGACCATTTCTCCAGACGCTGTTTCCTTGACGATGTTCAGCAGCATGAAGAAAGACTCCTAAACTATTCATGTAGTTCTTTTTTTAAGTGTAAGTTTCCTATTGTGTAAACTAAGAACCAGTGCTTTCACGTTAGGCCACCAAGCCAGTTTCCATGATATATAAACACTGCTAGGCTTCCTTGTTCCCTCTCCTTGTACAAAAGTCACTTCACCCATATCTCTAATCCCTTGTCTTCCATACCCCCCTTTTAAAAATACCGTTTTTGCCAGGTGGCAGTGTGCAGTATTCAAAGAGCTGGTCACCCTTCATGTGTAAGAAGGTGTGACAGAAGAAGAGACTTGTTAATATCTTGGGACACAAATAGCAGAGTCCTGCGTCACCTTAAGGTCTACCAGATTCACTGTTGGCTGAGCTTTTGTCAGGAAGAGCTGACTTGTGTCTGACACATGAAGTTGACCCAGAAAGTGTTGGGTCTGCAGACCAAGTGCTAATCAGCAAGTGTTGGTTAGTTGTATCTGTGTACTATCCATGGAAAGGATATATCCAGGGGTGGGGAGGAATTTTTCACATGACAAAAATATTAGAAACCATCTTCTGACTTTCTGTCATGGAAGGCTCCATCGATGGAGAAGGAAAATCCAAAAGGGAATTTCTGTCACATTACAAAAAATAATACAAATAATAAACTGTCTTCTGACTGGGTCATGGAAGGCTCCTTCAGTGGAGGAGGAGAATTTCTGAGGGGAATTCCAGTCACGTGACAAAAAAGAATAAAAACTGTCTTGGCAACTCTGTGTCATGTAGGGCTGAGAGGAGACACTGATCAGGAAGCTAGGCAAGAACTTTATGATCAACAGGATTTGACAAGTGTTGGGAAAGTCACTCAGAATGCCATTTGTAGATTGCTCTCCTGGTGCCCTCCTTTAAGAAATACTTTTGTGGACACATCCATGCCACACATTTAAAGCAGTATTGTACCATGTTGAACAGCCCTGACTTCCCCCAAAGAATCCTGGGTAATGCTGAGAGTCGTTAAGACACTTATTCTCCTCCCAGAGGTACAATTCCCAGCTTGGTTTAACACTCAATCTCTCTTCCCAGGGAACTCTGGGAATACTGTTCTGTAAGGGGAACAGGGTTTCCTAACAACTCTCAGCACCCTTAGCAAACTACAGTTCCCAGGATTCTTGGAGGAGGAGGCCATGACTATCTAAAGTGATATGGTAGTGCTTTAAATGTATGGTGTGAATGTGGCCTGTGTTCAACCTTTTAACACTGTTTGATATTATTTACCATTATATAATATCATATATTTTAGCCTCTGGAGATGGATAGAAATTGGTTGTCATTTTTTAGCTTTTGTAAGGGGGGGGGGATTGAGTGCTGTTCAGTGGAAGGGTTACGAGTGGTTGTCCTGTGTGTTTTTATGCTGGGTTGGATTTTACTGTTGAATTGCTGTAAATGTTTGCATTTTTAATTTTGTTTTACACTATTATTGTAGAGAATATCTGTTACTTTGTTGTTGTTTTTAGGCAACTACTAAGTGGGAAGAAATACATCAGTAAATAAATAGCCGGCCATTGTACATTTCTGTCGTGGGCAGGCTCACTATGGAAGCCATGAAGGGGGCAGCCAAGGCATCTTCTCTCCTAGGGTTTCTCAGACTTCAACCCCCAGGCCTCACGATGTTGCAGCGTAGCGAAATTGGGAATGGAGCGTCTGAGTGAGGCTTTGTGTGTTTGAATCTTTGCTAAAGATTACACCTTCCCTGGAATTAGTCAGAGAGAGACTATAAGCTTTAAAATAAGAAAGAACTACTAAGACAATAATGCTGGGAAAACCAGAAGGGAGTAGAAAAAGAGGAGGGCCAAACAAGAGATGGATTGATTCCATAAAGGAAGCCACAGATCTGAACAGGGTGGTTCATGACAGATGCTACTGGAGGTCGCTGATTCATAGGGTTGCCATAAGTCGCAGTCAACTTGGAGGCACATAACAACAACAACAACTTTATTCTGGAAGTACCTACTTGATAGGAAAGAGTTCTACATCTAGCTAACTAGCTAAGTTGGAGATGCAGACACTAAGCCTAGTGTTTGCCCTCATGCTTGGAGGAGAGGGAGAAAGAGAAGATGTCTGCTCTCCCTTTCAAGAGAAAGGAGGAGGAGGAGGAAGGAGATGTGGTCAACATCCTTTGCATATCAGTCTAGCAGGAAGGGAGAGACAGCAGGAGATCAAAGGACAGGTATTAGCCTAGCAACCAGGAGGTCTCTCTAGCTACCGTTTTTAACCCCATGCAGCCTCAACCCTTAAGTTGGAGTTGAACCACATATTCCAATGCTTGAGAGGTCTGATCATTACCGAGGACCATCAATTTCAAAATGGCAGTTCAGGGGTAGAGCCGGTCTCCAAATGGAGGTGGGGCTTAGCCCAAATATGGCAGCAAGTGCACTTACTTATAAGGAAGGAAGGCATCATCTCTGCTATACATTTAAAGCAATATTGTACCACTCTAAACAGCCATGGCTTTCCCCAAAGAATCCTGGGGACTGTAGTTTGTGAAGGGTGCTGAGAGTTATTAGGAGAGACACCCTATTCTCTTCACAGAGCTCCCAATTCCAGAGTGGTTTAATGGTCAGGCCCCATTACCAAGGAACTCTTGAAATTATAGCTCTATGAGGAGAATAGGCGGGGGTCTCCTAACAGCACCCTTTACAAACGACAGTTCCCAGAATTCTTTAGGCAAATCCATGATGCCCCCCCCATCCCCATGTTTGAAGTGGTATGATATTGCTTTAAATTATAGGGCAAATGGGGCCAAAGTGATACATATTAAAGCAGATAAACAGTACAGACTCAGAGGAATGGAAAGAGCCAGATACAACCCAGAAGCTCTTACAAGGCGGTTAGCAGGAATAGGCCACATTCACACCAAACATTTATTTCACTATTATTCCACTTTAAACAGTCACAGTTTCCCTCAAAGAATCATGGGAAGTGTAGTTTGTGAAGGGTGCTGAGAGTTGTTAGGAGACTCCCTTTTTCTCCTCACAGACCTACAATTTCCAGAGGAGTTTCAGTCAGTTCCTCTTCTCAGAGATCTCTGGCAATTGTGAGGGGAATAGGGATCTTCTAACAACTCTCAGCACCTTTCACAGACTACACTTCCCAGGATTCTTTGGGGAAAGCCATGGAATAAATGGACGGTGTGAATGTGGTCAAGGCATCGTAATGTCTGCCATTTTTATTCCACAATGGAATTGCAGGCTGCTATACATTTAAAGCAGTATTGTACTGCTTGAGCAGTCATGGCCTCCTCCAAAGAATCCTGAGAAGTGTAGTTTGCTAAAGGTGCTGAGAGCTGTTAGGAAACTCCTATTCCCCTCACAGAGTTCCCTGGGAAGAGGGACTGATTTTTAAATCACTCTGCAAATTTTAGCTCTGTGAAGGCAATAGGGGGTCTCCTAACAACTCTCAGCACCCTTCACAAACTACACTTCCCAGGATTCTTTGAGAAAGACTTTTTAAAGTGGAATAATTATGGAATAAATGTTTGGTGTGAATGTGGCCTCTGTGCGTGTGTGTGAAATGGAGGGTGCAGAGCAAGGTGCAGGGAACCTTCCCCTCCCAGGTGTTGCTGAACTACAACTCCCACCAGGGCTGGTGCCAGACGTGCTGGGGCCCTTGGGCACCAGCTTGTCCTGGGTCCCGGCGAGCGTGTGCACGTGTGCCTGCCTGTCTTTCACATGGAGGGAACTTCTTCCGCCTGCCTGTTCACCGGCTCAGTCTCTCCTGTCATTTGTGGCTGCGCGGGGTGTTATGTGCACACATTGCTGCCATCAACCAAGATAGCGGTGGAGGCTTCAGCCCCTTAGGGAAACCTCCTCCACTGTCTTGGTTAATGGCAGTCCTGCATGCACAGCCAGAAAAGACACAAGAGATGGGTAGGTGGAGCCAGCGAACGGGCAGGTGGAAGAAGCTGTCTCCCTGTGATCCGCGGCAGCTACTCTGCCGGGGATTGCGGAAAAGGAGCGCTACTCCTCCCCCACCTCAGGGGCCTCTACGGCTCCAGGGGCCCTCGGCCAAGGCCTGACCTGGCCACTCTTTGGGTCTGGCCGTGACTCCCACCATCCCTTCCTGTTGGCCATGCTTGCTGGAGCTGATGGGAATTGTAGTTCAGCAACATTTGGAGGGCCAATGGGTAGAACATGCAGCAGCCCTCCCCTCTCCCCCCCCCCGCCAGCCAGAAGAAAGTGGCAAGTTGTAAGCAGGCATTTATACCCAGTTAGAGCCAGGTGGATCTTCCCGATGGGGTGTGTGTGTGTCTTGGTTGGACAGAGGTACTGCCACTGACAAGCAGCCTTTGTCCCTCTCTGGATGGCGGATGGGGTCAAAGAAGGCTTCCCTTTGGCTCTGCAATCCAATGGCCAACTGGCAGTTGGAGCCAAGTGGTCTTTCCAGCTCATAGCGGGGAAACCAGCTTCATGCAACTGCTGTTCTCTGATTGATGGACCAGGGCCCAGCTGGTCTTCCCCTTGCTGTAATGTTTCCTTAGGAGCCAGGGGCTGCAATACTAAAGGCAGCAGGTGTGCACAATGCATACTCTCACTATGATGGAGGGGTCACCAACAGGATGCCCATGGGCACTAATGTGCCCATCAGTACCTTCTTTGGTGCCCACAAAAGGTCTTAGTAAACATGCCTTCAAAAGTTCACAGTGCATGAGAGACTGGTTGCTCTTTCTACTGAGTTCCTGTTTGCGCTGGCTTGGCCTCTCCTACATTGAACACGCCCCACTTACACATGCCCACATTTTGTTGGATGCCAGGATTGAAAACCCAACACCTTATCAGTTCTGAACAGAGGGGAGGTGCACCATTTTGTGCTTTGCCACACCCACATGGCAGCCATTTTGTGTGACGCTGCACATGTCGCAGCAAGCATTTTGTGACTGGTGGTGCCCATGGTATTTTATTAAAATTCCTAATGTGCCCGCTGGCTCCAAAAATTTGGCAACCTGATGCTGTAATATGACAAAACCAATGATTATCTATAGTTTCAGTGATATTGGTGGCTCTCGGTATATTTCTTACGTTGACATTAACATTGGCAAAGTAAGGATTGAGTGTTTGGCCTGTGTATCGTCATTATTTTGACATTATGTTACATTGCGCTTAAGTCTCTCCTGCAATAATTAAAGGCTGTGAAGTGTGTTCTGTCAACATGGAGCGGTGATCCATGTTACTGGTCCATCCAGGAGGGGTGGATCAGGGGAGGCCTGGGATCTACTAGCTCCAAATCCCTCCTGTTCCCCTGACCGGTGGAGGCTGATCGGGCTGGCGGATCGGAAAGGGCCATAACTCAGTGGCAGAGCATCTGCCTTCCACCCAGAAGGCCCCAGGTTCAATCCTGAGCATTTCCAGATAGAGCTGGAAGACTCCTGTCTGGAAAGCCTCTGCTAGTTAGTGTAGATGGCCAAAACTGATGTAGATGGGCCAGTGATTTGACTCGGTGTTAGACATCTTCCTATGTTGCACC
The DNA here is from genome assembly GCF_030035675.1 of Rhineura floridana. Lineage (NCBI taxonomy): Eukaryota > Metazoa > Chordata > Lepidosauria > Squamata > Rhineuridae > Rhineura > Rhineura floridana. Next base: position 210,237,336 of record NC_084482.1, read on the forward strand.
TATGAATGAAGCATAGTTCCACCAAACTTGGTCTGCCCTCAACCTGGCTGCCTGTTTGTCTTCATACTTAACAGCCAGTCCAGAGAGCGGCACTGCCTCTCAGCTTCCACTTCCTCCTCACTCTCTTCACACGCTCCCCTATCATGCTGATTGGTCCATAGGACATTGGAGACGTAGGAACCCTGCTCCAAAAAAGGGGTTTTATGACCCCCTGCGCCCCCAGATTACAACCCTGATAATACGAAGATGGTGGAATTTACCATTTTACTTTAAATTAAGCCAGCGTATAAGTTACCGCTATTCCAAAAGCCATTCAGGCTGACAGAGCAAAAGCAAGCCTCTAAAATAGAGTTTGACTAACATCACCATTTTTGGTGATGTAGATTCCGGTGGTTGCCCGGTGATGTGATAGAGCTGAAAGAAATTTGAATTAAGTGTAAGTCGCCCCTGCCCCTGAGGGTAGGAGAAGAAAAAGAATTTGTCCAAAAGGACCTTGCCAGCTTCAGACATCTGTAGGCAAAAACAAGTGCAGTGAATGGAACAGTCCAGCAGTTGCTGGATGTCTTCTGTTGGGGAAGAAGAAAAATGCAGTCCCGCGGCCCACCTTGATAGCCACTGTCTCAACTGCCATTCCTTTTGTGACATCACAGGCAGTGGCCAGTGGCAACAGCTAGGGAGAGGCATCCTCAGTGGCTGGTGCTCGTTGGGACAGGTAGAGCCAATGACTGGCAGAAGCCACTAGTTCTAGTTTTGCCTCCAACGTCCCTGATGAGTTCTAAAAGGGCAACCCTGAAACGGAGTAGGAAGCTGGCAGGCGGTGCCACCCCCTGGGTTGGTTTGTAAGTGAGAAGGCAGGCAAGTGGTGGTGGGGCTGGTTGAGGTTGGCGGGGCATCACCCCATTTGCTCTACTGGGCATCATCACAAGCTTCTCAGGCCTCACCCCAAACCTGAGCATGCACCTCAGCAGTAGATCATTTTGCCCCTGTTCAGGCCCGGCTCCAGGGGTGTAGTCATCCAGGGTCTCAGGAGGTCTTAGACCCTTTATTTCTTTGGGGCAGGGTCCCTACGTCTCCAGCATCCTATGAACCAATCAGCATGAAAGGGGAATGTGTTAGCCACTGAGAAAAGTCTTCCAACATGCTTCCTTGTCCTTTTTCTGCTGATGGGAGCCAATCAGAGTGAAAGGGGTGAGTCAACCATTGAGAAGACTCTTCTTAGTAGCTAACACTCTCCCCTTTCATGTTTATTTGCTCCTAGGGATGGCTGTTGTTGTGGGAGAAGGCATTAACAAGGATCTCATTCTCAACCCAGCAAACAAGGGGTGGGAGGGGTGGCTGTGACTAATGTGAAGGGACCCTTCACTTCTGAATTTGCCACTACACCGCTGCCCGACTCAGTCACCAGTGCAAGCCAGGTCACCCAACTGGGGCCCTTCCATCCCAGGGCCAGGGGTGTCTCCACTATGATCCTTCAGCTGTTGTTGGGACTCCCAGTTCACATCCGCCCCAGCCAGGAAGGCCAATAGTCAGGGATGTTGGGAGGTAGAGCCCAGCAATGTCTGGTGGGTATCCTTGCCCCTCGGGTAGGAGGCTGTCTTGGTGAGAGAGCAGCTTGCACAGAGTCAGCTTAGCAATTCATCTGGACTGGTATCACCTGCATTGCAGGGGACACCATTGGAACCCAGTGTGGGTAAGTGGCTTACAGTAGGGGCCTGCTTTTCGGCGTTCCACTAATACGGCGGCTTTCAGTTAGAGTAAGGCCCCACTCATACGGCGCTTGTTCCGCTTTTATGGCGTTTTTCGGGCATCGGGTACCATTTCATTGACGGAGTTCCACTTTTAGGCGGGGGTCTGGAACGTAACCCGCTGTATGAGTGGGGCCCTACTCTATTTATTTGATTTGTAAAACTATTTATATACCACCCTGTCAGTCACAAGACATCAGGACAGTGTACAGTAACACTGAAAAAAACTGTAAAGAAGTACAGAACAATCATTAAAATGACTGGCTGTTTGAGGAAATTTTAAACAACTGCATAGGCTTGCCAGTAGCCGAGGTTGCCTGGCGCATCTTTGCTGGGAGTCTTCCACAGCAAGGGACAGGCAACGCTAAATGCCCAACGGCTGGTTGACAACAAAGATCACTCCTCCAGGTGATTTCAGTAATTGGGCTGGAATATTTTATAACATTATGTATATATTATTAGAGCTGGGGTCCCGGACACTGAGCCCTAAATCACCCTCTTGATCCCAGCCATGCTCCCCGCATGTTAATTTTTTAAAAAGAAGTAATTAAATATGTTTTCCAGTAGGTTGTTTGCTTGGGGAATTTTTTATCTTTTTGGTGGGGATATCACTTGCTTTTTTGGGTGTTTTTTACTCGTTTTGGGTGCAGTGTTTTGCATGGCTTTGGGGGGGGCAATTCTAAGCATCACCAGTGAAATTGGTATTTCAATGGTGCCTACAAGAGTTCCATAGATTTCTAAATATGTCCGTGTGATGTTCCTATATTAGTGCAAATAGGGTAAGTGCTGGTTGTATAGGAGATACATGGTAAGTAGAATGAAAGAGGAAGGGGGAGTGAATGGGCAGTAGAATGCTGGATGATTGGCTGAATGTTTAAAATGGCTGACAGTATAAAAGGAAGAATGACAGGTAAATCTGGGTGGACGTTGGTGGACTTGAGTTGTTTTGGTGGGTTTTGAGAGGAGATTGTGTGGAGAGTTGGTGGATGTAAGGAGAGGGTGGAGTTCTGATTAATACTAAGACCAGTACCTCAGGAATTGATGTAACTGTGATGTTCCTATATTAATGTATATATGGTAAGTGTTGTTTAGAAGATACATGGTAAGTGGAGTGAAAGAGGAGAGGGAGTGAATGGGCAGTAGAATGCTGGATGATTGGCTGAATGTTTAAAATGGCTGACAGTATAAAAGGAAGAATGTCAGGTAAATCCGGGTGGATGTGGTGTGGATGTGAGGTGGATGTGGTGTGGATGTGAGGTGGACGTTGGTGGGATTTGACAGAGTTGTTTGTCAGGAGAGCGTGGAGAAGGAGGGAGGTGGAGTTCGGATTAGTATTAGATAAAACCATATGCTTATGTGCCTTATGAAGAAATCTTGTTAATCTTGTTCTCTGTGTTATTTAATAAATACTTAATTTGGTTTACCAGAGGCCTGATCCTTGGCTGGGGTTTCACAGACCAGAAGGGAGGGTAAGGTAAATACCAAGGCTGAAGGATAACAAATGGTGGCAGCGGGTGAAGGGAAGAATATAACACCACAAGTATTCAGAGCAAACCAGAATTATAAGCAGTCTGAGTAAATCAAAGGGATTGGGACAGCTTAAGCATGCAGTCACAGAGGTAACCTAATTGAGGGAGACTCAGGCAGAGTCTCTAGGAATACTGGTTATAGGACGTGACTGGTGGTGCTGCCTAGCAGGGGGATCTGTTGAGATCTATGCTAGAGCAGAGAGGGAAACCATAAAAAAGGACAGTCCAGACTGGTGGAGTCCCTGGTGGTGCCTAGAGACAGGCAGTAACCACGAGCAGGTAGGAACCTGACAGGGAGAGCCAGGGAAGGGCGTCACAGTCCGCAGTCCCAAAAATGGTTCAGGACCCCTGGGTTAGAGTTATGACTAGGGACAAGGGAGAGCCGGGGTTCAAATCCCCACTCAGCCATGAAACTCACAGGGTGACCTTGGTAAGTATTCAGTGCTCATCCTACTAAAACAGCCTTTCCCAACTAGTGGGCCACCAGATGTTGTTGGACCACAATTCCCATCTTTCCTGACCATTGGCAATGCTGGCTGAGGCTGATGGGAGTTGTGGTCCAACAACACCTGGTGGCCCACTAGTTGGGAAAGGCTGTACTAAAAGCAGACCCATTGAAGTTAATAAACATGACTAACCTAGGTTCATTCATTTCATTGGATCTGCTCTGAGTAGGACTTAGTTGAATACAACCACCAACACCTTTGGAAAGGGAAGAGAAGGATGTACTTCAACGACATGTGCACCTCCTGGGTGCACAATCATCCTAGCCACATAATCAGTCATGCTCCAAAGAGCAATCTAAGGCCTCTGCTGGTAGGGATATTTCCCAGCAGCAAGAGTGAAGAATTCTTACTCTGACATTGGAAAAAAAGTTAAGATCATAATCTTAAATGAGTCCTGATTTATTGCAGAAGCTTGAGCCACAGAATGTGCATTTGTATGTGCCTTCTTGTGAGTTCTCAGATGTTTTTACAACAATTCACACATTTCCATCTAGATTGGTTTTGAATCACAAGAACGTAAGAGCCCTGTGGCTGGATCAGGCTGGTGGCCCGTCTAGTCCAGCATCCTGTTCTCGCGGCTAACCAGTTGCCATGGGAAGCCTGCAAGCAGGACCCGAGTGCAAAGAGCACGCTCCCCTCCTGCAGTTTCCAGCAACTGGTACTGGGAAGCATGTTGCCTCCAACTGTGGAGGCAGAGCATAGCCATCATGGCTAGTAGCCACTGATCATCTTATCCTCTGTGAATCTGTCTAATCCTCTTTCAAAGCCCTCCAATTTGGTGGCCGTCGCTGCCTCCTGTGGGCACGAGTTCCATAATTTAACTATGCGCTGGTGAAGAAGTAATTTCATTTCTCTGTCCTAAATTTTCCAACATTTAGCTTTACTATATGATCACTAGTTCTAGCATAACGAGAGGGGGGGGGGAAACTTTTCTCTATCCGCTTTGCCTTATCACCCACCAACAGAACCTGTTTTATCCGGATTCAGCCTAAGCTTGTTCCTGCCCATCCATTCCCCCACGGACTCCAGACACTTGGATAACAATTCTAATGCCGCCAGTGGGGAGGATTTCTATCATGTCACCTGTGACTTGCCTTTTCTCTAAACTAAAAAGCCCCAAGTGTTGCAACCTTCCCTCATAGGGGAGTTGCTCCATCTCCTTGAGCATTCTGGTTGCTCTTTTCTGAACCTTTTCCAACTCTACAATATCCTTTTAGAGGTGAGGCAAGCAGAACTGTACACTACATTTCAAATGTGGCCACACCATAGATTTGTATAACATTAAGGTATCGGCAGTTTTATTTCAAATTCCTTTCTGAAGAAACCCTAGCATGGAAGTTGCCTTTTTTACAGCTGCTGCACCAGGTCAACATCTTCATCGAGCTATCCACGATGACCTCAAGGTCTTAATTTTATGTATGTGCTGATTTTGTAAAAACACTATATACATAATTCCGTATTTAAAACAACCATACACACACACACACACAGAGACACATATTCTCAAATGCTGTAGATTATCTGATTAAAACCCATTCTACTACAGATCTCAGTTTTGAAAAACCATACAAGGGTTTTTTCAACGTTCTCCAAAATTTCCAATTGTTTTCACTGGAAAAATTCCTTTCAGCTCCCTTCAAAATGACTGCCTGCCCTAAGCTTCTCTACTAGTACTGCTCCGGAAGTTCAGGATACAAAGCGAGGGCCTGGAATCATTATACAACAGGATACAACTGAAATACAGAATTACCACCACCTCTCTGTCACAGAATTGCCTTGAACGTTCAGTAACATTAATAACAAAGGATGGTGATTAAATATTATTCTCATTACTAGCAAATGTAAAAAGTAACACAGTGATGGAGATTAATGACATTCACCCAATAATCAAACAGCTGAATTGTTCATCTCTTAAATAAAATATAGATTTTTTCTTCAAAATCTGCTTCCTTGTCAGATGAACAGAATACAGGTAATGCATCATCATGTGGCTTTTTAAACAGGGGACCATAAATCCACAGGTTTCTCGTATGAGTTTTTTTATGTGAAGTAAGGCTTGAGCTCTGACTGAAGCACTTTCCACACACTACACATTCATATGGTTTCTCCCCAGTGTGAATTCTTTGATGGGCAGTAAGGCTTGTACTCTGACTGAAGCTTCTTCCACACTCTGAGCAGGTAAATGGTTTTTCACCTGTGTGAGTTCTCTGATGTGATGTAAGATTTGAGCTATGATTGAAGCCCTTTCCACATTCCAGGCATTTGAATGGTTTTCCCCCTGTGTGAATTCTTTGATGATTATTAAGTGCCTTGCTGTCACTGAAGCTCTTTCCACACTGCATACATTTATATGGTTTTACCCCTGTGTGAGTTCTTTCATGTAAAGTTAGGCTTGAGCTAACATTGAAACTCTTTCCACACTCCAGGCATTTATATGGTTTCTCCCCCGTGTGAGTTCTTTGATGTCTAGTAAGTGTTCCCCTATCAGTGAAGCTCTTTCCACAATCCATGCATTTATATGGTTTTTCCCCTCTGTGCGTTCTTTGATGTCTAATAAGTGTTCCCTTTTCAGTGTATCTCTTTCCACATTCAATGCACTTATATGGTTTCTCCCCTGTGTGGCTTCTCTGATGTCTACTAAGTTTTCCATTATCAGTAAAGCTCTTTCCGCACTCCATGCATTTATTTGGTGCCTTTCCTTTGTAGGTTCTACAGCGTTTATTCAAGTATGATTCATCTTTGAATGTTTTCCCACATGCTGGATACTTTTTGCTTCTCTTTCCTTTGTGATATACATGTGCGTTCGTGATTTCTTCATGCACCGAAGCAGTGGATTTGGTCCTGCCATCCTTGGATTGGTTTCTCTTCAGCCTTTTATGTTCCCTTTGATTTCCTAATATCTCTTTTCCTGCTTCCTGCTTGGCTGTTTCCAATGACACCAAAGATGGCTCCCTATAATTCTCATATCCTTGTCCATCACCTGCTTGAGACAATAAAACAAAAAAGAAAATCCCATGAGGTGTTGCAAGAAAAAAACCGAGGACTAGCTGCTTCATCTCCAATATCCTTCCACTTTCTCTCTACACACCCTGCTGATACCTAGGTTACCTTTTGCATACACTAGTTTCTCACAGAATAACAGCAATTAATTTCTAGTCCGCTTCCCACCTGATTTTGCTGGGCACATCTGTGTGCATTTTCCCCTGCATATCAGTTTCCACACTGTTGTATAATGGGAAGTCAGGGGGTAGGGAAACAGAACTGCAGCAAGGGTAGAGAGCCAGTGTGGTGTAATGGTCAGAGTGGCAGACTAGGACCTGGGAGACCAGGGTTCAAACCCCCTTGGTCGTGAAGCTTTCCGGGTGACAATGGACCAGTCACGAACTGTAATGTAATAAATAAGTAAACAGTAAATGGTCAGATAGCAAGGCAAGAATGGACCAAGGCCAACACTTAATGGGGTTTGATCTGCTGTTTAATCTGCAGATCTAGTCCAGTAAGGTATTCGATTTTGCTATCGGGATTTTTTTGTTCCCATTACAACCTTTCCCTTTGTAACTCATTCTTCCTGGCTATTCTTTTCAGGCCTTAGCAAGGGTTTGCCTCCAGGCAGTCAGTATAACCAGGACCCAGGGAGTGTTGACTGTCAGTCCAAGGAACCCAGACACAAGCAGGCGATTAAAAAGGAAGGCAGGGAGCAAGTTCCATAGCAGAGGGGAATCGGAGGAGCCAGAGGCAAGTGTCATGATAGGGACACAGGAATCGGCTTATTCTGAGCCAGCCCATTGGGCCCCCTAGCACAGTTATCTGTACCGACTGCCAGTGGCTCTCCAAGATATGAGACCGGCGTCGCTCACAGCCCTTCCTGGAGATGATGGGGACTGAAGCGGAGGCCTTCTGCATGCAGGACAGATGCTTTGCCACTAAGCCGTGGCCCACTGCTTAAATAGGCACAAAGGAAGCTGCCTTATACTGAATCAGACTATTGGTCCATCTAGCTCAGTATTGTCTGCACTGGCTGGCAGCAGCTCTCCAGGGTTTCAGGCAGGGAATCTCTCCCAGCCGTACCAGGAGATGTCAGGGGTTGAACTGGGGACCTTCTGCATGCACAGCAGATGCTCTACCCCTTGAGCTATGGCCCTTCCCCAAGATTATACAGCCTTATCCAAGGTTGTAATCAGGGGAAGGGGGCACACCAGAGATGAGCTGCTTGGGCGAAGAGGCACCCTCTGAAAGCAGGAGTTTCCCTGGGAAGAGGGACTGACGATTTAACCACTCCGGGAAGTGTAGCTCTGCAAGGGGAATGGGAATCTCCCGACAGCACTCAGCACCCTTCACAAATGACAAAACCCATGATTGTTTAAAGTGGCAGAAAAATGTAAATGTACTGCCTTCAAGTCGATTCCAACTTATGGCAACCCTATGAATTGGGTTTTCATGAGGCTGAGAGGCAGTGACTGGTCCAAGGTCCCCCACTGAGCTTCATGGCTGTGTGGGGATTCGAACCCTGGTCTCCCAGGTCGTAGTCCAACATCTTAACAGTGCTTTAAATGTGTGGTGTGGATGCGGCCTGTATTATTGTAACCTGCCTGGGGACCTAATGGTGAAGGGTGGGTAAGACACCTGATCAGTAAAGAAAGGTGGACCATTTCAGCCTCCATCTCACATCTAAGCTCCACTGTAGGAAAAGAACGCTGGGAAGGGAGACAGCAGCAGTGTAGGGGCAATTTCAGAAGTGCAGGGTCCCTTCATGACAGTCACAGTCATGCCCCCTTCTAAGATTATAGAATAATCTGGCCAGGCTTGAATCCTGCTTTCTGCTTTCATTTGACTGTCCTTTCTCACTGTCAGAGATTCTACTTGAATCCCTGAATTCAGTGTCTATGTGTTTATCTCCTGCTGCCACCAAACTGCTTGATGATGTAGAGGGGATACTATCAGCAGGATTCACCGTCTCTTCTTCTGCAGTTACAGAATTCTCACTGTCCACAGCTTGGCTTTTTGAAGTAAGAACTAAAAGGAACTCCTTTCAGTATGATTGGCTCCAATCAGCAAGAAATGCCAAGGAAGCAAGATAGGAGACTCTTTCCAATGGCTAACATTTTCATGCTGATTGGCTTGTAGGACACTGGAGATAGAGGGACCCTGCTGGGACCTGGCTTCCAAAAAAGCAAAGGGTCTAAGACACCCCCGCCCCCCAAGATCCTGGCAGACTACACCCCTGGGAGTGAAGCTTTAAGTGTATATGAGTGAAGCCGCAAGGTACATCTACCAGGGAGTAACCATAACCGGATGGTTCAGTCTGCCCTTGGTGTAATTAAGCAGAAGCTGAAAAATTCACCAAAGACCCCGCTCAGTTCCCAAAGAAGAAATGGTCCCACCCCACTCCTAAGAAAGAGGTACCTGCTGCTGATCTCTCCCCTTCATTGGAGCCCCAGACAAATGGATCTTGTGCTTTTTCCAGCCAGGAGATGAGGTCTGGTTTGGGAAATTCTTGCAAAGAAACAGACAGGCAAGTTACTTGTGGGTAGAGAGTATTTAGGCATCCCAAGCCTACCTATTCCTAAGGCTCCCTCCCAAAAGCCAAGAGGAGGGAAGGGGAACATTTTCTTTTTCTTTATTGACATTAATATCCCACCCTTCCTCCCAAAAGGAACCCAGGCGAGCAAACGCACAAGCAATGAAACGATTTGTTTTAATGTATTTTAAGGTCTTTTTATGATGTTTTAAAGTGTTTTTAGTGTTTCTGTTTGCTGCCCTGGGCTCCTGCTGTGAGGAAGGGCGGGATATAAATCAAATAAAAAATAAATAAAAGCGTCTTAAAAGCAATTCCAGTACAGATGGAGACTGGGAAAGAGCTCTACTTAAAAGGCCTGTTGACAGAGGAAGGTCTTCAGTAGACTTCAGCATATCTCCTGCCAATGGATAGGAGAGCAGGATTACGCTCAGCTCAGCGACACTGGGCAAGCCAAGACATACGGATGGGCACACGGCAGCCCAAGGAAGGGAAACATCAAGCCGGTGACCATCTCTCTTCTTCCTAAGAGCATAAGAACTCTCCTCTCTGGATCAGACCACAGGACTACCTAGCCTTTGTATTTGTACTTTGGGCAACCAAAGGCCCCTGGCAATCCCACAAGCAGGAGATGAGGGCAATAGCCCTCTCTCACAGTTTCCCCTCAGCAACTAAGAACATAAGAAGAGGTCTGATGAATCAGGCCAAAGGCCCATCTAGTCCAGCATCCTGTTCTCACAGTGGCCAACCAGATGCCCCGATGGGAAGCCGTGGAAGTAAAACAACCAGGATGTAGAGGATTCTGGGTATCTGAAAATATTGGTTCTGTCTGTGTCTGGAAAGTGTAAGAAACTGCTGAGGGTGGGAAAACAACTGACAGACCAGATGGCCAAGCAAACATGCTTTTGTGTTTTCTTGTGTGTCCTTGAAGCAACAGAACAACCAGCTTCAAAGTGTTACAACTCTAGTTAGCGAGTACTCCCTTAGCTACATGGCCCGGTACTCCCTAACAACCTGTCCTAGCAATTTATACATCATCGGAATGCTTTGCATTAAAAGAATTTCATGTGTATTATGTATGCTCAAAATGTGAAAGGTTCATCTGCTGAAATCTTTGTTTCTTGAAAAACTATAAAGGCCTGTGCCATTTTGAAGAGAGTCAGTCAGTTGCAGTTTTCTGCTTGGCCCTGGTCTACCACATTTATAGCATAATTTTTCCTCCATTTTAGGGTACACAGATCCACTCTGGGGTGTCCTGTGCCCTTCAGATTTTACTGGAGGACTCACTCGCTGTGGTACCACATCCTTTCTGCCAGCATTATATGGTCTGGGTTTAAACTCTCTTGATGTTTTCCCCACCCAGCCAGTTCTGTTGGAGGCAAAGTGATCCGCCATCTCTGCGGCCTCCTGCACCGACGTAGGGGAACGGTCTTTGACCAGGAGCCTTATTTCTGGTGGTAATTGATGGAATAATTGATCCAGTATCATGAGGCTTTTCACCTCTTCCACTGACTGAGCTTTGGCACTACTCATCCACTTTCCAAATATATCCATCAACTTTGCTCCCAGTTCAACAAAAGACCTCCCTGCTTGGATCTGACAGTTTCGGAATAACTTTCTAAAATAGTCAGGTCCCAGTCTGAACCTTTTGTATACTGCCTCTTTAAACTCGGCATATGTGACGGGCTTGTCTGAGGGGAAATATTGGTATACCTCTGCCAACTCCCCCTTGATCAGGTTTGATAAATATTGCATATATTTATCCTCCGGTAGCCCCCACAATTGAGCTGCCTTTTCAAAGGTGCTGAGGTAAATCTGTGGATCTTGTCCAGGCTCAAACATTGCAAAATCTTTCGGTGTCACCTTTATTTTAGTTTCATTTCTGTCCTTTCTTGTTTCATCAGAATGAAACTTCTCTCTTTCAAACTTTAACTTTTCCACCTGTAATTCAGCATCCACTCTCATTCTCTCAAATTCCAACTCCCTCTGCTTTTCTTTCTCATCCGCCTCCCTCCTCAATCTCTCAATTTCCAACTCCCGCTGCTTTTCCTTCTCTTCCGTTTCAAAGACCCTCTGCTTGTCTTTTTCCTCAGCCTCCCTCCTCAATCTCTCAGTTTCCAACTCCCGCTGTTTTTCTTTCTCATCAGCCTCCCTCCTCAATCTCTCAATTTCCAACTCCCGCTGTTTTTCCTTCTCTGCACCTTCCATCCTCACTCTCTCAGTTTCCAACTTTAACTTCTCTCTCAAATACTCTATATAAGCGGGATTGCTTGAGTATCCTTCTGGGGTCTCTTCCCTGACAGGTTGTTTTTGCTGGGCAGTTGCAAATCCTATAAGTGCTACCCTCCATTCGTCTACTCCTTTACCCTCGTGAGGTAAATTGAATGTTATGCACTTCTCCACCAGCTCCTCTCTTTTCATCTTTATATATTCAGCCATGGTGTTTGAGTTCACTCACTCTTTGCCACACACTCTTTGCCAGTCACTCTCACAAGTAATCTTTATTTGTTATTTCTGTTTGTCACACCACTGTTAGGGGCTCTCTTTTGTCCGTATCCCACCGCTACAGCCAACACCTGTGACACCCTTCCCTGGCTCTCTCTGTCAGGTTCCTACCTGCTCGTGGCTACTGCCTGTCACTAGGCACCACCAGGGACTCCACCAGTCCGGACTGTCCTTTTTTATGGTTTCTCTCTCCGCTCTAGCATAGACCTCACCAGATCCCCCTGCTAGGCAGCACCACCAGTCACGTCCTATAACCAGTATCCCCAGAGACTCTGCCTGAGTCTCTCTCAATCAGGTTACCTCTGTGACTGCGTGCTTAAGCTGTCCCCAACCCCCTTGTATCACTGCAGATAACTCATAACTCAGGGTTGCTCTAGATACTTATGAATGTTATAATCTCCTCTTCACCGCTGCCACCATTTGTTACTGTTTCCCTTCAGCCTTGGTCATTACCTTACCCTCCCTTCTGGTCTGTGAAACCCCAGCCAAGGATCAGGCCTTTGGTAAACCAAATATAGTTTTTATTAAATAACAGAGATAACAAGATTACTTTTCTAATGGTACTTAAGCATATGGTTTCATCTATTTCTGTGATACTTGACTTATCATGAACTAGAACTCCCACTCTCTCTTTCTCCACACGCTCCTGACATCCACCTCCAAACACCACCAAACACTTCTCAAACAACCCACTAACGTCCACCCAGATTCACCACAGATTCTCCACCCAGATTCAACTGTCATTCTTCCATTTATACTCCCAGCCATTCAAACACTCAGCCAATCATCCAGCATTCTACTGCTCATTTACTCCGCCCTCCTCTTTCATTCCACTTACCATGTATCTTCTATACAAACAGCACTTACCATATATACATTAATACAGGAACATCACACTTACCACCTTATCTGCTGTTTGAGAGAACAAGGAGGCTCGCAGCTGAGACCCACTGAAATTAATGACTATATTAGATCCATTATTTTTAATAGGTCTGCTGTGAGTAAAACTTAGCTGACTACAACCCTGAATTTTGCAACTTTCCAAAATGACATCAGGCCACACGCAGCTCAGGTCTAGTACAGGATGGCTTAGGGGGGACATTGAGGTCATGTGGCCTGCCCATTCATTGAACACTGGCATTTCCGCAGTGCACAGTGACAAATACCAAGAATAAGAAGTGCTTCAGCGTCTGTCAATCAAGGAAAGATCATCCTTACCCAGAGAGGTCACCATCTCATAATTCTCCAGCATGACTTCCTTGTAGAGAGCTCTTTGGCCTGGGTCCAGGAGATCCCACTCCTCCCTGGTGAAATGCACGGCCACCTCCTCAAAGAAGACCGGACACTGAAAGAAAGAAACATTCTGTACTCAGGAATAAAGTTCTCCACTTTTGCCATCGCTCCCAATTTGAAAGGAGAGGTGAATGCTGGGAAGCTTTGTAGGTGTACTGTTCATTTTTGCAGGAATCGCTACTTCACGCGAGAAACAACAGCAGCTTTCACAGCTTTTTAAATTGGTCACCTTCATATCATATCGTACTGAGGTCAACTGAGCAAAAAAACAGTACATGATATGAGAAGTAAAACAGAGAGGTTTATCTTTCTTCAGTCAGGCCTTCATGGGGGGGGTTCTTTCAGAACTACTTCCCCCCCCATCTCCTCCAACTGTCAAATCTCAGCAGTCTAACTCCCAACTGACTGCTAGCATCTCCAGCCAATCAGAGTCTGCTGTCATCCAGACCAATAACAGAATTAACCCCTTAAGTCATATACACGGAATGGTCCCTGTTGTTGTACTTCCAAGAGCTCTCACAGCCTTATTACCTTGCCACCTTCATGTTTTTGAGCACAAAACTAAAAAGGAATGGAGAATATACTTTCAGCTCCACCTCCACATCGCAACACAGAAGGGAGGCGCTCAGACTGCACGCAGCGTCTCACCCCGATGATCTCTCCCTTACCTGTGGAGGCTGCATGGCTGTTCTTTTGGGCCCACCCCAAATGAGGGAGGATCCAGATGGTGCCTCTGATGCAGTCATGCTGCCTGTGGAGGAGAGAAAAGAGGTGCAAACTGGGCCAACTCTGAGACTCTTATGGCTGTTACTCACACAGAGGTGCAACTGGTACCTTCATTGTATAGCTTTCGTCGTATTCTGAAGGCACACCTCTTTTCAGATTTCAGCTGAACATCAGGAAAAACTTCCTGTTAGAGTGGTACAACAATGGAACCAATGACCTAGGGAGGTGGCAGGCTCTCCAACACTGGACTGGAGGCATTCAAGAGGCAAGTGAACAGGCACGTGTTGGGTGTGCTTTAAGTTGGATTCCTGCATTGAGCAGGGGGTTGGACCCTCCCAACTCCATGATTCTATGATACTATCATAATCTCAAGACTTGATTACAGTAACACACTTGATATGGGTCTGTCCTTGTATGTGGTCTGGATTCCTGCAGCTAGCACAAAATGCAGCGGCCAGGCTGCTCACACTTAAAATTCTTATGTTCTAGGTTACTGACAATGCTGAGAGAGCTGCACTGGTTGCTGATTTGCTACCAGGCCATGTTCAAGGTCTCTGTGCTAATTCACAAAGCCCTAAACCAGTGGTTCCCAATATTTTTGCCCCCCACAGGACACTTGAAAAGTGTTGAAGATCTTGATGGGCCGCTTAATTATTTTTTCTGCCTCTTGGGGCAATTGCACTTTGCTGTGCTAGATGCTGTTCGATTTTTGAATTGATTGTTTTATTGCTTCTTTTAGTTCATATATCGAAATAAATTGTACAGAATTCAAATTGTAATACAATAAAAGCAATAAAACATCAATAAAATGTAATTAACAATATGAGTATTTCAGGCAGATATGCCACAGACCATCTGAAAGAAGCTCACGGACCATTGGAAGTACATGGCCCATAGTTTGGGAACCCCTGCCCTAACAACTTGGGCCTAAAGTGCCCTGGGCCTTCAACATCTGATATTGTGTGCGTGTGTGTGTGTGTGTGTGTGAGAGAGAGAGAGAGAGAGACATTAGGGCCTACTCTATTCTTCTGATTATAAATTGTTTTAACTGACTTTAATTTTATTTATTCATTCATTTAAAAGCATCGATAAACTTTGAATTTTTTTTAAATCTCCATGGCAAATTCATGGAGAATAAGGCTACCATTGACTACCAGCCACACTATTGTGTTCAAGTCCTGCTTGCAGATTTCCCTTTGCAGCAGCTGGTTGGATCCTATGAGAACAGGGCGCTGGACTAGATAGGTCTTTGGTCTGATCCAGCAGGCTGGTTCTTCTGCACTAACCCTGCGAAAGGAGTTAAATCCACCTTTGCAGCTTGGGGAACGGCCTTAGCTCAGTGGGTAGAGCATCTGCTTTGCATGCAGGTGTCAGGATGAATGCCTAGCCTCTCCAGGTAGGGCTGGGTGAGACTCTTTGCTGGAAACTCTGGACAGCGGCTGCCACTCAGTGCAGATAATACGGAACTAGATGGACCAATGGTCTGATTCAGTGTAAGGCAGCTTCCTATTTTCCCCTTCCTCAGCGGAGAGGCCAGCCAAACTCTCAAGAGGAGGTCTGGAGATGACCCTTCACCATCCTGAGCAGCAGCAATCAAACTGGCATTTATTTCCCCAGCCACTGCCTTGAGACTTGAACTTTAGAAGGCAAATAAAAGTCTGCTCAGTTTCAACCTTCCTTGCCTAGCAGGAGGGAAACTGACCAAGCTCTTTTCAGCTCCCGGAAATCCAAAGGTGGCTCTTCTTCAGCCAGGGCGCACCAAAGCAACAGGGCTACACTCCCCTTCTCCCTCCGCAAGGTTCTTTCCTCTACAGCCCCTACAGAGATTGGATTGAGCTGCTGCGGGAGGGGAGGGCAGGGAGATCCTGCAATCCAAAAACTGCAATTTTGGGAAGGGGCCCCTTTGCCAATGGATGAACCTGGGATCTTGGTGGGTCCCTTCCTACTTTTAATTTTTCTTAAAGAGCTGCTTCTCATTCCTTCCCCATCAGCCAAAGTTATTTCATCTGCACTCAGATGGTCTCCCCCCTGCCCCAAAAAATCTTGTGGGGACTGGGATGGCCTTTTAGAGTGGGGGCTTCAAAGACAGTCGTGCAAATCAGTGCCGCTGATTGGGCCCAATCTCGCAGCCGAATTGCATGACTCTGCCCCCACACCATGATTTCAAGGGGGAGTTACTATTCTTTTCCCTCTCTCCCAAAATGCATCCTCCTCTCACCCCAGTGTTGCACCCTTTACCTCTCTGCTGCTCTCCAGACATCAGCCTTCCCCTCCTCCCCAAGAGGTGCCACCACTAGATCTCTTTCTCTTCAAGGAGGCCCAAAGAAGGTGGGCTCGCTACCCCAACTTTTTAAAAACTTCCTGCCTCTCTAGGAACCAGGGCTCAGTTTGTTTAACCATTGGAGGGCCGAGTGGCAGAAGCTGCCTCTCCCGGCTAGCAAACTGCCATCCCACCTTTACAATTACTTTGGTCACATCCACACCATACATTTAAAACACATTTTGAGCACATTGGCTTTGTTGTAGAATCTTGAGCAATACTTTACTTGCATGGGATATTAAGGCAATAGTTTGATAATTACTGCATTCCCTGGGATCTCCTTTCTTTGGAATTGGGATGTATATTGAATACTTCCAGTCTGTGGGCCATTGTTTAGTTTTCCATATTTCTTGACAAACTTTTGTCAAAATTTGGACAGATTCAGTCTCAGTAGCTTGTAGCAGCTCTATTGGTATGCCAACTGTTCCTGGTGATTTCTTTCTTCCAAGTATTTTAAGAGCAGCTTTCGCCTCACATTCTAAAATTTCTGGTTCTTCATCACAACGTTCCTCCATGAATAAATTTGTCATCCTTGCATCTCTTTTACAGAGTTCTTCAGTGTATTGCTTCCATCTTCTTTTTATTTTATCTTAGTCAGTGTGCTCCCCTGTTGATTATTCAGCATCCCTACTCTTGGTTTAAATTTCCCTTTCATTTCTCTAATCTTTTGGAATAGGGCTCTTGTTCTACCTTTTTTGTTGTCCTCTTCTATTTCTATACAATAACTATTGTAATAGTTCTCTTTGTCCCTAGGTACTAGTCGCTGTATTGTTGCATTTAGGGTTCTGACCATGTTTCTATCTCCTTTTGCTTTTGATTTCCTTCTCTCTTTAACCATTTTAAGAGTTTCTTCCGTCATCCGTTGAGGTCTTTCTCTCTTTTTAACTAGAGGTATTGTCACTCTTTTTGCATTCTTCCCTGATAATGTCTCTGACTTCAATCCATCTTCTGGTTCTTTATCAACTAAGTTTAAAGCCTCAAATCTGTTCCTTATTTGATCTTTATATTCTTCTGGGATGTTATTTAAATTGTATTTTGGCATTATGATTGCTTTGTTCTTCTTTAGCTTTGCTCTGATTTTCGATATGATCATTTCATGATCTGTACCACAGTCTGCTCCTGGTCTTGTTTTCGCAGAAAGTATGGAACTTCTCCATCTTCTGCTACCAATTATATAATCAGTTTGATTCCTGTATTGTCTATTTGGTGATGTCCAGTCGTCCTTTTGGTTGCTCAAAAAATGTGTTTGCAAGAAACAAATTATGGTTTCACAGAATTCAATGTCTTTCTCCTGCTTCATTTCTGTCTCCTAAACCCCATTTTCCCACAATTTCTAGTTCTTGTCTGCTCCCTACTTTTCCTTTCCAGTCCCCCATGATTATCAGCACATCTTGTTTTGGTGTGTGATCAATTTCTTCCTGTACTTCTGTTTAAAATCTCTCCAATTCCTCTTCTTCTGCGTTTGCTGTTGGAGCGTAGACTTGGATGATGTTTATATGTTAATAGGTTTCCCGTTTAATCTCATTTATATCACTCACTCAGACCTTGCATTATAGCTCCTAATTGCTTTTGCTACCTCACTATTAAAGCAACCACGTTTCTTGTTAATTTCCCATTTCCTGCATAAAATATTTTGTAGTTGCCCAATTGAAAATGTCCCATTCCCATCCATTTTAATTCACTCATGCCAACATATGATCTCCTATTTTTGGTGATGAATAAAATGGCGTACGCAAATAGCAAGTGCCACGTTTTTCTTCTTCAGCTTGGAATTTAATGTTGAAGATAACTTAGCTTTGGATATCCCAGTGGAGAACATTGAGCTAAAAAGCGTGATAAGGCAGCTCTTAAAGTTCGTGACAGAGATAAGAAAAAACACAATACACGAATAAGATGGTGGAACAACCCATCCCCTAAAAGAGGCTGCAATGTCAGAAGGCCTCCAAAAATTGGGAGCCAAATGCTTGGGAGAAAAGGAATGTTTTTGTCCGGCACCTAAAGGTAGATAATGATGGTGCCAGGCATGCCTCTCTGGAGAGAGCATTCCGTAAGCAGGAGGCCACCACTGAGAAGGCCCGTGTTCATGTTGCCACCCTCCGCACCGGCACTCAAAGAAAGGCCTCAGATGCTGAAAGCAGGGTCCAGGTTGGTTCATATGGGGGGAGGCGGTCCTTCAGGTATTGGACTCCTGAGCTGTATAAGGCTTTATAGGTCAAAACCAGCATTTTGAATTGAGCCCTTAAAGCTAATTGGTAGCCAGTGCAGTTGTGGCAGAATTGGTGTTATGTGCTCAGACCGTCTTGCCCTGGTGAGCAATCTGGCTGCTGAATTCATCACCAGCTGCAGTTTCTGAACTATCTTCAAAAGCAGCCCCACATATAACGCCTAGAAGTTACCAGAGCGTAGTCAACAGAAGTCAGGCTATCTGTCCAGATAGGGTTGTAACTGGGCCACTAGGTGAAGCTGGTAGAAGGCACTCCTTGCCACTGAGGCCACTTGAGCCTTAAGCGACAGTAATGGATCCAGAAGTGCCTGCAAGTTATGCACCTGCTCCTTCAGAGGGAGTGTAGCTCCATCAAGAGCAGACCACATCCCCACCATCCAGTCTAGGGAACCACCCAGTAACAGTGCTTCAGTCTGGTCTGGATTGAGCTACAGTTTACTGGCTCTCATCTAGTCCATTACCAAGGCAAGATATTTGTCTAGCACTTACACTGCTACACCTGGAGATGTAAAGGACATAGAGTTGTGTGACATCAGCATATTGCTGACAACTCAAGACTTCCTCTGCCACAATTCCCATAGCGGACTCTTTTCTGTTGCCACCATTCCCATAAAATGCCTTTAATACCTAGCAGGTTGGTAGAAGATGGTTGGACATGAGATGGAGACCAACACTGCCACTAGGATGCACTTGATGACAGTTTTTAAAAGCTTGGGAGATACTGTTACTGATAGTGCTTCTAAGTGGCTTTTACTCACAACAAGGTTGCAGTTTGCTCACAAGAAGTTCCAGCTACTGGGAATAACCCTCCAACCCCAAACCTTTCTCTGGCAACACTTTGCAAGGGCAGCTTCTGAACATCACACAGCCACAGGCTCCCTTCTTACCTTCATCAGCCAAGTATTGTTAACACACTTGGTATGAATAGGTTAATATTCAGGCCTCCTGTTGGCAAGCCTTCTCAGTAGACACATTGTGAATCTTGTGAATTATGATCTTTAGACATTGGCAATAGCGTGTCTTGGCAGAGTTAAGGTCTTAAAAATGGGGATATATATTGAGTACACAAACACAGAATCAAAATATATACATTTAACACTTCAGTGGGGAATAGTTCAGTAACAATTCATATCTATTGACATCTGTGGGGGAAGTTAAGTAAAAATATACTCAAGTCACCATAACTAAACTTAACACACACACACACACAACCAGAGCTTGGAAAAGTTACTTTTTTTGAACTACAACTCCCATCAGCCCCAGCCAGCATGGTGCTGGCTGGGGCTGATGGGAGATGTAGTTCAAAAAAGTAACTTTTCCAAGCTCTGCACATAATATTCACTCATGTGAAGGAGCAAGTGCACAAGGCATAAAAGGAAATGGAGGAGGGGACTGAGTTCAGCATGACTGAGGAAGGCACACTGGCCTGCCCTTTCTGTCTCCGGCTCCCTTTGCAGACTAGGCCTCAGTCATGTGCAGCTGGGCAGGGAGGAATACAGGGTGATGTGACGCCCTTCCCTGGCTCTCCCTGTCAGGTTCCTACCTGCGCGTGGCTACTGCCTGTCACTAGGCACCACCAGGGACTCCACCACTCCTCATTCTCTCAGTTTCCATCCTCAACTTCTCTCTCAAGTACTCTATATAAGCGGGATTGCTTAAATATCCTTCTGGGGTCTCTTCTCTGACAGGTTGTTTTTGCTGGGCAGTTGCAAATCCTATAAGAGCTACCCTCAATTCATCTACCCCTTTACCCTCGTGAGGTAAATTGAATGTTACGCACTTCTCCACCAGCTCCTCTCTTTTCATTTTTATGTATTCAGCCATGGTGTTTGAGTTCACTCACTCTTTGCCACACACTCTTTGCCAGTCACTCTCACAAGTAATCTTGTTTTGTTATTTCTGTTTGCCACACCACTGTTAGGGATTCTCTAGTATTCGTATCTTACTGCTACAGCCAACACCTGTGACGTAGTCTCCTTTGGTCGGATCTGGATTCTCTGTTGTTCGTATCCCACCGCTACTGCCACCACGTGTGAAGCGTCCTTCCCTGGCTCTCCCTGTCAGGTTCCTACCTGCGCGTGGCTACTGCCTGTCACTAGGCACCACCAGGGACTCCACCAGTCTGGACTGTCCTTTATTTTATTTTTTCTCTCCCCGCTCTAGCACAGATCTCAACAGATTCCCCCTGCTAGGCAACCACCAGTCACGTCCTAATACTAGTATTCCCAGAGACTCTGAACACTGGTATTGTGATTCTCTTCACCGCTGCCACCATTTGTTACAGTTCCCCTTCAGCCTTGGTCATTACCTTACCCTCCCTTCTGGTCTGTGAAACCCCAGCCAAGGATCAGGCCTTTGGTAAACCAAATTAAGTATTTATTAAAGATAACAAAGCTAACAAGATTAACAAGATTTCTTCTTAAGGCACATAAGCATATGGTTTTACTCAATACTAATCTGAACTCCACCCCCCTCCTTCTCCACTCTCTCCTGGCAAACAACTCTCTCAAACCCCACCAAGCAATCCTCTCTTCTCCCCCCAGATTCCACTCTCCCTCTTCCTTTTATATGTTCAGCCATTTTAAACACTCAGCCAATCATCTAGCATTCTACTGCCCATTCACTCCCCCTCCTCTTTCACTCCACTTACCATGTATCTTCTAAACAACAACACTTACCATATATACATTAATATAGGAACATCACAGGTGGCTCCTAAAACAGTCTCTCACATGTACAAAGATTGGCTGAGGGAGCAGATGTGGAGGCTACATTTTTCAGGGAAAGGACCTCCGGAAGACTGCAGAAAGAACCAGACAGACCTTTCCCAGCCGTGGTGGGCAAGCCTGAAGTAGTAGAAGAGGGGTGCATTGAAATTCCTGGGTCAGGCAGGAAGACAGCAAAGGCAGCAGGCCGGCCCTGTGAATGGCTTCTTGGATCTCTGCTTCAGCTAGCGAAGATCCAGGGGAAAGCAGGAAAAGTAGTGGAGCCCTGAAAGGGGCTTTTGAAGCAGCTGCAGCAAGCGGAGACCTCTGTTTCAGCAGCAGAGGTCCAGAGGTGGTGGAGGAAAAACAGGAGAGTCATATCACTGGGTTCTGACTGGCTAAGTGATTGAGCAAATGATTTAAAGCAGAGTGATACTCAGCAGAGTGGATCTGGGGAGCCAGGGCCTGCACAATTGATTCAGCAAGTGATTTCATAGTGGAAGTGGATAGCCAGAACCCAGAAGCAGAAAACGGCTCCAAGGGTCCAGTTTTTATATCCTCTGGACAAAAGCCCCAAATGAAATTCCAGCATCGATTGGCTCAAGGGAGTGTCATTCCCCTTTTCCTATACCTAGTACGAGTCATGTGGTCAGGCTGATGGGGTTTTTTTTGTGGAGGCAGGTGGCGATATTCACCCTTCAGCTACTCTGATTAGATCTAGATTTTGACAATGGGCTCCTCTCCTGAGGGCCAAACTCTTACAATTAATTTTGGATTGCATTGTTGGGATTGCCAAAGGGCATGTCCTGTCCTAGCGACATCATCTCAATTGAGGTGACAGACGTAACTCTTTCAGCTACTTTTCCCATTGGGTCTCAAACAGCCTCTCTGCAAAGCAAACCAAACTGAAGCCATTTTAAAAATCATATAGGCAGTGCTGGGGTGGAGAGTGTTCCACGTTTCTAAGCTAATAGCCAGCCTGCCACTACTCTGGTCTCCATTTTCACCTCAGCTGTCTCTGGCCTCTGCCTCGCACCTCTCATCAACTGCCTTTCCCAGATGACAGTTAACTGCCCGTCCTTTGTTTTCCAGAACCTCCAGCTAATCAGAGCATGTTGTTTTCCAGGCCGACCAAAATGAATTTACTTGATCCAGGCTAAAACAATAACTCTACAAGGCCTTGAATTTTGATTTATTTATAACCCGCCTTTTGGCCCAAGGCCCTCAAGGCAGCTTACAGAAGACACAGATATCAAAATACCATATAAGAATACATCAATAAAACAATAAATCAACACAATAAAGCAATACGATTTACAAAACACAATTTACAAGAGTTAAATAACAATAATAATCACAATCTACATTTCCAACTTAACAACAATAATAATAATTTAAGAGAGCAAACAAATATTTTTTCAAAGTACAAATCATAGACAGATATATAAATAGCATATCTCCACAGCGCTTTACCAACTTTCATTTTTATTCCCTCAGGTGATCTCCAGGGGATCACAGTTAAGTGGGAACCATCAGACATGTCACTGGCAACAGCTGAGGAGCAGGAGGAGGAATGGAAATTGGGGAGTCAAGATGGAGCAAAGAGAAAAGAGGGGAGACAAATGCAAAAGTCAGGGAATGAATCCAGTGCTTCTCAAGGTGAAAATAAAATTCAATGGAGTATTCGTTACCTAAAGGAAACAAGAATGTCTCCTGAGTGCAGTAAAAACATAAATTGCCAGAAACCCCTGAGTACATATTGGAGAAGTCATACAAGAAAGAAACCGTATAAATGCTTAAAATGTGGGAAGGGATTTTTTGATAAATCAACCCTTCTTAGACATCAGACAGGTCACACAAGAAAGGAGCCAAATACCTGAGAATCTGGAAATAACTATGTTTCAGAGAATAATGAATGAGATTGAGATAACGAAAATTGAATTGAGTAAAATGAAGCAGGAGATTAAAGATATAAGGGTCCCTGTGAGAGAGGTGACCCTGGAAGGGGTCCCTGTGAGAGAGGAGACCCCGGAGATTGGAATAGGGGTCCCTGTGAGAGAGGAGACCCTGGAGACTGGAATAGGGGTCCCTGTGAGAGAGGAGATCCCGGAGATTGGAACAAACGTGGAACAGGAACAAGATTTGGAGTCTATGGACTTTCGAAATAAAATCTATTGTTTGGAACTCAATGTTATCTCTGAAGAAATTAATGAAGATTCTAGAGATAAAGTTATCAATGGCATGGATTATCTTCTGGACTGGAATGATGTGATGGAGCCCAATATAGAGAAAATCTATGGAATTAACTGCAGCCATGTGACAATGGAAAAACTTTTAAGAGATGACCCAGTGTATTTTGAAAAAAAGAACAGAGATATGATTTTACAGCAATATTTCAGCAACTTATCCAGAATGGATGGCAAGAAAATATTTGGGATAGAGGTAATTCCCATCAGACTCTTATTATATGACTATGGCTTTGACAGCAAGATTATTATGGAATACTGATAATGGAAGATTGGATATTGAAATTACTGGACTTAACAAGACTACTGAAGATGGAAGATGGAAAATGGAACTAATAGAGATAATAGAACAATGGCTACTGAAATTACTGAACCTAACAGATTCTGATGTGATGGATTAATTGAAATGTTTATTTTGACTATGGTTATGACAATAAGATTATCATAATTAGTAATGAGATGGATTAATCGATATGCTTATCTGGAAAAAAAAATTGATAGATATATTTCTTAAAGAATTGAAACCTCTCTTTGACTTTTTGTGGAAAGAATAAAGTAATGTTTATGAGATTTGATGATTAAGTAAGATAACTACTGGAGGAAAGTGATTTTATAATATGACTTAAGAGACAGGATTGCTATATATTATAGACTTATAACTGATTTGATCTTTGACAAATGGGAAGTCAATATTTTACTCTTTATTTTTTATTTTTGTTTTTTTCTTTTTTTCTTCTTTTCTTTTTTTCTTTTTGTTTAACTATTTTTGATTTTGTTTTTTGTCTTTGAATGTTTTATGATTTTGTCTTGTATGTTTTATGAAAATCTGAATAAAAATTATTGAAAAAAAAAAAAAGAAAGGAGCCAAATACATCCTTACGCTGTGGGGAAAGTATCATTCAGAGTGAAAGTCTTGCTTCCTGTGAAAAACAACGTATGGGGGAGAAACGATATACATTTTCCAAAGGTAGCAAGAGCTGTTCTAATCGGTCAGTGATTGTTAGCCGTGAGAGAATCCACACAGCAGGGAAATCATATAAATGTATTGACTGTGGCAAGAGTTTTAGGCAGGTTTATCACCTGGGTAGACATCAAAGAACTCACATAGAGGAAAATAAGAAAGTGTACACAGGGTACAAACCTTATACATGCCTGGAATGTGGAAAGAGCTTTCATGGAAATGGAGTCCTTAATGTGCATAAAAGAATTCATACAGGGGACAAGCCTTATAAATGCTTGGAGTGTGGAAAGAGCTTTAGACATAATGGAACTTTTACAGTACATCAAAGAACTCATACTGGAGACAAACCTTATCAATGCTTGGAGTGTGAAAAGAGCTTTAGTCAGTATGGAAACCTTACTGTGCATCAAAGAATTCATACAGGGTACAAACCTTATCAGTGCTTGGAGTGTGGAAAAAGGTTTAGACAGAATGGAGCCCTTGCACTACATCAAAGAACACATACAGGGGAGAAACCTTATCAATGCTTAAAGTGTGGAAAGAGCTTCAGTTACAAGGGTGCCCTTACTTTACATCAAAGAACTCATTCAGGGGACAAACCTCATAAATGTTTGGAGTGTGGAAAGCACTGCAGTACGAGTAGTGCCCTTACTCAACATCAAAGAACTCATACAGGGGAGAAACCTTATAAATGCTTGGAGTGTGGAAAGAGCTGCCCTACGAGTAGCGCCCTTACTTCACATGAAAGAACTCATACAGGGGAGAAACCTTATAAATGCTTGGAGTGTGGAAAGAGCTGCCGTACGAGTAGCGCCCTTACTGTGCATCAAAGAACTCATACAGGGGAGAAACCTTATAAATGCTTGGAGTGCGGAAAGAGCTGCCGTACGAGTAGTGCCCTTACTGCACATCAAAGAACTCATACAGGGGAGAAACCTCATAAATGCTTGGAGTGTGGAAAGAGCTTCAGTTGGATTACCTTTCTTACTTTACATGAAAGAACTCATACAGGGGAGAAACCTTATCAATGCTTGGAGTGTGGAAAGAGCTTCAGTCAGAGTAGCTCTGTTACTTTACATCAAAGAACTCATACAGGGGAGAAACCTTATAAATGCTTGGAGTGTGGAAAGAGCTGCCGTACAAGTAGCGCCCTTACTTCACATCAAAGAACTCATACAGGGGAGAAACCCTATAAACGCTTGGAGTGTGGAAAGAGCTTCAGTCGGAGTAGCTCTGTTACTACACATCAAAGCTCTCATACAGGGGAGAAACCATATAAATGCTTGGAGTGTGGAAAGAGTTTCAGTCAGAGTAGCTCTGTTACTTTACATCAAAGAACTCATACAGGGGAGAAACCTTATCAATGCTTGGAGTGTGGAAAGAGCTGCCGTACAAGTAGCGCCCTTACTTCACATCAAAGAACTCATACAGGGGAGAAACCCTATAAATGCTTGGAGTGTGGAAAGAGTTTCAGTCAGAGTAGCTCTGTTACTTTACATCAAAGATCTCATACAGGGGACAAACCTTACAAATGCTTGGAGTGTGGAAAGAGTTGCTATATGAATTACTGAACATCAAAGAACTCATACAGGGGAGAAACCTTATACAACTTTTTCTGTTAAACCAATCTAGAGGAGATTGGTGGTGGGGAGGGCGTGTGGTGCATGTGTAGTTCCTGCACAGGGTGAGAGCCTGTGCAGTGAACTGAACGATAGGAGAAAGTCGCCAGATGCCTTCAGAGTGAGAGTCTGTAACTGGCAGAAGGCTGGCCCTGCCTGGGTGTGAGACAGGAGGGGAAGTAGATGGGCCCTGCGTGAAAAAGTTTGAATGGGTGTTGTCAAGAATAGCTAACTTTGGTCAAGCTGAAGTGAGGCAACCAGAGAGAATTCTGGGAGCCTGTGGCTTCCTTAAGATTCCTTACTGGGGAAGATCCGAAGCTCAGTGTCAGACAGGCAATTTACAACCTTGCAAGGAAATGCAACTGATTCTTAGGTGTTGCCCCTTACCAGCTTCCTGGGATTAAAAGTCAGGAAGAGGGGATGTTGTAGATTGGGACACCTGGATGTTGCTCTCTCAATCTTCAAAGACTTCAAAGGAAGGGATCCCCAGCAGGGGCGGGATATGGCTATTTACTTTCCCCCATCCTTGTTGAGGAAAAGAAACCCATAAATATGAAGAAAGTTCTTTCAAAACGGAGTTCCCCCTTGTTCCATTGACCTCGACTCGCTGACGTGTAACAGGGACAGCCGTTTGGGAACCGGGCTGCTCCACCAGGGAATAGAGTTACTTGGATGTAAGTATAGGATCTTAGTTAAGATAAGTCTTTCTTTTGTTCGTGTCTGTATTGAACATTTCTCCTTTTGTTATGCCAATGACCGTGTGGAGCCCGCCTGAGGGTGATTAGCTTTAAGGAATCAAACTGCTATTTCTCCTCTTGTATATACCAACGTATCTACTCTTAAATAAACAATCTTTGTATAAAAGGTGTGTATTGGCTTGGAACTAAGGATTCTAAATCTAGTGCTAGAAGGCTGAACGCTACGGATTTAGTGAGGGTAAATCCCTCTAAAATCACATAGTTCTCTGAGGTCCCTTCACTTGGGAAGAATTTAGAAAGAAGGGTGGTGGCAGTGAATACCAGGGATGATTATTTCCGTGGAAAGGGAGAAGTGTGCCTGAGAAGTGGGAACCCAGTGGGGTGGGGACTGTTCTCAGACGCAAAGAACCCCCTTGGAGTACCGAGGCTGAGGAACCCCAGGGGGATGGATCTTTGACAGGTGTGACTGTTTCCAATTCAGTGCCTGCAGGAGGAAGGAGACCATCACCGTCCAGGGAAGGAGAGCCGTTTGCTGCTGCTGTCTGCCAGCCTGCCTGCTTGCTTGCTGCTGCTGCTCGGCTACCACCACCACTCTCTCCTTGTTGGACTTCTGCTTGGCAGGTGTCACGCCTTGCAGGACCAGGCCCCAGGTACTTAGCCAGCTGTTGCTGATTCTTCCACCTGTCCCTTCTCTGGAGGGGATACATAAGCTGGCTGGCTGAGGTGCCTCCTGCTTTGTCTGCCTTTTTGTGGGTAGAGTCATGTGCCTGGGAGAGAGGACTCAGAGGCAAGTGGGGAGATCTGAGGGGGCCCCAGTTAGTGTAGTGATGGGTAGAGGGAGATATGGCGTTGTGAGGACTTGCCAGGTAAGGGGAACGTGGCCCAGGCACTTAATGACTGTGCCTTGTTCCGGTCCTCCCCGCACCCGCAGGTTTGTTGGTTGCCCTATCAGCCTGCTCTCAGGCCTCCTGATGCTGCTTCTAAATGCCAGATCGGTGCATAATAAGATCTCCCTCATTCAGAATTTAATTGTGGATGAGGCAGCCAATCTGACATGTATAACCACGACCTGGGTAGGTGAACAGGGGGGAGTCAGTCTCTCCCACCTATGCCTGCCAGGGTACCTGGTCCAGCATCAGGGTAGACCTGAGGGTCTGGGAGGGGAGGTTGCTGTGGCTTCCAAGCTGTAAAAAATTGCTCTGAAGATGCGATAGGTCTGTTAAGCTCCATTAAAATGTTTTTTGGCAACACTTTAATATTTGTTTCTATGTTGTCAAGTAGTCTGGGCTGAGTGGTAAGCGGCGGTAACACAGCTGAAGCTCTGCTCACGGCCGGAGTTCGATTCCAATGGAAGAAGTCGAATCTCCGGTAAAAGGAGTCGAGGTCCACTCAGCCTTCCATCCATCCGTGGTCGGTAAAATGAGTACCAGGCATATGCTGGGGGGTAAAGAAAGGCTGGGGAAGGAACTGGCAATCCCACCCCATATATACGGTCTGCCTAGTAAACGTTATGTCACCCCAAGAGTCAGAAACGACTCACACTATAAGTGCAGGGACACCTTTACCTTTATGCCTGAATGCTGTTTCTTGACTACTTAGTCAAGAAAGAAACTATAACACTTTAGAAGGTGCATTCATTTTCCAGACTGTGTCCAGACTATGGTGATTCATCCTCACATGAGCACTTTCAATGTTGTGGTTCCCAAATCTGTCTCACCGTTTCCTGTCCAGACTAGTGGAGAGTGCTTGAAGGGATGTGTCTGGGCTGTGTGTTGTTGTCCCCTCCCTTCAATTAGTACTTACCTACGTGTAATTCACAAATCCCTTTGATTATTAACTCTAAAAATGCCAGAGAAATGTGGAATGCACTGGAGTCAAACCACCAGCCTAAAGGCCAAGGTCATTTAATCAGCATGTTAAGTCTTATTAATTTGCAAATGAAGGAGAATGACTCATTTGAGGAGCACCTCACTATGTTTATAGAATTGACTCATGGAGTGGCTGAATGTGGGACTAAGTTTGATGACCCAACAAAAATTGCTCTGTTTCTAGATTCCTTCCCAGAATCAATGAGTACATTTTGTCTAATCTTGCAACAACAGCAAAGGACATTGAATGAAATTGTATCAGAAGTTAGGGAACAATTCTTTCAGCAAAGCGAGAAAATTGCTTCAGGGAAGAACAGCAATGCCTCATTCCTTAGCAAGCTAACTTCTAGCCCAAAGAAGTCAGTCGCATGCAGATCTAGTAAGGAAACAGACAAAAGGTGTTAAAGACAAGGGCTGTTTCCTATGTGGTTCACAGAATCACCTTAAGGATCAGTGTGATGAAAGGCAAGTCTGAAGGACAAAATAAAGGATTTAAAAAGACAGACAAGAAAGATTTCAACCGTTTACAAGTTACTCATGTTGAAAAATGTAATAATAATAAAGTCTATATAGATTCTGGAGTGAGCACCCATATTCTAAATTCAAAAACATTATTTAAAAGTCTAACCCCATGTGGAGGCTTTGTTAAAGTTGCTGACTCACAAGAAGTGCAGATAAAAGGGAAAGGGACTGGAATGTTAGTTTGCCAGATGGCACCAAAGAGATTTACCTTAGAAATGGTCTCTGGATACCAAGAATTTCTAATACCTGTAGTTTGATCTCTGGCAGTGAGGCGACTACTAAAGGGTGTTCAGTGCTGTTTGAAGAAGATTATTGCAGAATTTCTTGAGAGGGTGTAATTATTTGCACTGCTTCCAAGAAAGGAGGGATGTATGCCGTGGATCAGCAGAGTCCAGAGGCCAATATTGTGAAGGACTGCTGTAACAAACCATGCTTGCATTTATGGTATAGAAGGCTTGCACATGGAGATATTGCAAAAATTAATACCCTTCAAAAGGAGAATTTAGTAAAAGGCATGAAAATTGAACCCTGCCAAGGAAAAGGAAGATGTATATGCTGTGTTAAAGCTAAAGGGACAAGACCAAGTTTTCCTAAGCAGAGTGAAAGGAAGACAAAGCGCCCCCTAGAGGTGATTCACAGTGACATTTGTGAAATGCCAATACATTCACATGGTGGAAATTGATGTTAGTTTTATTGATGATTATTCAAGATGTTTCCAAGTGCTCTGGCAGCTGTGACTAATGGAAACCCCTAGAGCATGGTTGGTCTCTGGGGCACCTATGAAGAACATGCCACACCTCTCTTGAAAGCATTGTACTTGCCTGCCAGTGTGCTACTGAGTCAGATTCAAGGTTTTACTGCTGGTGTATGAAACCCTAGATGGTGCTGAGAAGCCGACTCTCCCCCTGCATCCCATCCTGGTTGCTTAGATCTGTGGAGGGAGACTTGTTGAAGGTGCCACACAACCCTGGGGTAAAGCATCCTGTAACTCAAGCAGGTGCTTTTAGCATTGTGGCATCAGCTCTCTTGCATTCTTTTCTCTTAGAAGCAAAGCAAGCGCCGACATGGTTTCGTTAGGTTTTATATTTCATTGTCAGGTGGAAGTTGTAAGCCCAAATCTCTGAAGGACCCTCTCCACCTCACTGACCTTCTCAGGTGTGAAGATCTGCAGAGGGGCTCTCTTGGTAGTTCCACCAGCCTCAGAAGTACTGGCAATGGTGACCTGAAAGAAGGCTTTCTCTATGGAGGCTTCTAAAATGTGGAACTCCCACCCACCCTGCCCAAACTTTCTCCATATGCTGAAGACGTACCACTTTACCTTGGCCTTTGACAGTTAAGGTATTTTTTTTGTGTGGGATCTCCACCTCTTTCACTGAAATTTTACTGTTCTGTTCAATGTGGAACAGTTTTACCTGTTTTACAATTGTTAATGATTTTATCTGTTTTGTAAGTGCACACCATATGTCGTATCATATTGCTGTATTGTAACCTGCCCTCCCCAGGTTCTTCTGGTGAAGGGTGGGTAGGAATTTATAAATAAAATAAATAAAAATACGTATCTTCTTCTCAGACTAGGAGGAATAAATAAATAAAATAAATAAGCCGCTTTGTGAAGTTCCTCAAAGAGTGGGGTATAAAATGTGGCTCATAGACAGAGTACCAAACTCAAAATTTTGAAAGCAGTGATTTCTGATAAAGGACAAAACACCTCTTTCTTACTTAATAATCAGAGACATGTCATGAAGGCGAGTTCATTTTTATTTGAACACATGCAACTGCCCCTACTCAAGCTCTAAAAGGTTTCTAGCAAAAATTTAGCAGCCATCAAGATCGCCCTACCCTCTCCTGCTGTAATGATCGTCTTAATAATCTAGCACAAAACTTCTAAGGGATGCCTTGAAACGCATCATGTTAATAACCAGGAATACTTTCCTCCTTCCCCTCCCTGTCTGTAGAAATTAGGGAGGACAGAAAGGAGAGATCATCAAGACCCTTACGATAAAATGCAAAAGCAGTGCTAAAGCATTCGATTTAATTGTTAAAATACTGAGCCACATTTTTTCTTTTTTTAAATAAAAAACTCTAAAAAGTTTGAGCAAAAATGGGCAAACACCAAAACCCCCACCAATTTCTTTGGTGTGATTTGTTTTATCAATTAAATGTAGTCTTTTCCTTCTGATTTCATGCAAAGCGCCCCCTTCTCACCTTATGATCCTTGTGATGAGGGGAAGCTGTAAGTTCCTTACCCAAAGGATCCTTAAGGGAAGGGAGATTTCTTTTGTGCTGAGGTCCTCTGACTGAGGTCCCCCGCTTCTCAACAACCCTTTTGCTAAAAAGGAGGCAGTCCTCCTTGGGGTGTGAGAAATGGTGGCTCCAAGGAACAATGCTGTGTCCTTCACATCTCCTCATCCTAATTTCACCTGCCCAGATTCCAATGAACAATTGGGCAGTCTTTGGGCAGTCCTTGCCCCTGCTCACTGCTGACAGGACCCTTGCAGATTCTGGGTGCACAATCTTCCCTGACACATATTCCTCAGACATGCTCCAAAGATCAAAGTCTAGTGCCTGCACATGGCCCTCTGCTGGCAGGGATATATTCCCCAACAGCAAGAGTGAGGAATTCCTATTCAGGCTTTGGAGAAAAAAAAAGATAGGAGATCCTAATCATATTCACTCCAAATTGATTACAGAAGATTTAGCCAGAGAGTGAGCATTTGTATGGTCTTCCCTCTTGTGACGTTGAATAAAACATGGATTTACAACAATCCATGCATTAATATGGCTTCCTAACTGTGTCAGTTCTGTGGTGTAAGTCAAGCAAGGTGTTGACTCTGTTTTTTCTATGCTCCATACATTTCTATAGTTTCCTCCCCTGTGTGGATTCTTTCATGTGTAGTAAGGTGTTGAGTCTAAGTAAAGTGCTCTCAACACTCCAGACACTGAAAAGATTTGCCTCCATTTGAGTTCTTTGACATTTAGTAAGTGTTCCCCTATCACTAAAACTCTTTCCATGCTCCATACAGAAAAAATGTTCTCCACCCTGTCATACTGTCACAGTATGAAAAACTAGCATCATATTTGTTAAACTTTATAACACTGAAAGCACTGAGCTCTATAGGATATATGAAAATTATCACTCTAATGCTGTAGATTGTTTCATGTAAAAAAAGTTCCTACTACACATTACAGTTCCAAAACAAACAAAAATCATAAAGGTTTTTTTTTCAGTGTTCTCCAAAATTTCCCAATGTTTCTACTGGAAAAGCTACTTTCCCTTCAGAACAACTGCCTGCCCCGAACCTCTCTTGGGATTACTCCAGGTCATTGTACAAGACGACTTATTAGAATCATCATAAAACAGGATACAAAGGAAATAATAAATTATTATCACCACACCCTTCCCTTGAAAGTATGACAACACTAAAGAGACGATGAAGGCAAGAGGTGAATGCCATTACTAGCAAATGCAAAGAGACAAAATGATGGGACTAAACAGCATTCACCCAAGAGTCAAATATCTGAATTGTTCATCTTTTAAGTACAACATAGAATTTTTCATCAAAATCCACCTCATTGCCAGATGAACAGAATACAGGTAAAGCACCATCGTCTTGGTTTGTAGGCAAGGGGCCATATATCCAAAGTTGCCTTACATGGCTTCCCTGATGTGAAGTAACATCTGAGCTCTCCTTGAAGCTTTTTCCATATTGTAGACATTCATATGGTTTGTCCTCAGTGTGAATTCTTTGATGGGCAGTAAGGCTTGTGCTCTGACTGAAACTTTTTCCACACTGCTGACATTCATATGGTTTCTCCCCAGTGTGAATTCTTTGATGGGCACAAAGGTGTGCTTTCTGGCTGAAACTCTTTCCACACTCCATGCATTTGAATGGTTTTTCCCCTGTGTGAGTTCTTTGATGTGAAGTAAGGCTTGAGCTAACACTGAAGCTCTTTCCACACTCTGTGCATTTATACGGTTTCTCCCCTGTGTGAGTCCTTTGATGAGTAGCAAGTGTTTTGCTATCACTGAAGCTCTTTCCACACTCCATGCATGTATATGGTTTCAACCCAGTGTGAATTCTTTGATGGGCAGTAAGGCTTATGCTCTGAGTGAAGCTCTTTCCACACTCCATGCATTTAAATGGTTTTTCCCCTGTGTGAGTTCTCTGATGCGAGGTAAGATTTGAGCTGTGATTGAAGCTCTTTCCACATTCTGGGCATTTATATGGTTTCTCCCCTGTGTGAGTCCTTTCGTGTAAAGTAAGGCTTGAGCTAGCACTGAAGCTCTTTCCACACTCCATACATTTATATGGTTTCACCCCTGTGTGGGTTCTTTGATGACAACTAAGATTTGAGCTAACAGTGAAGCTCTTTCCACACTCCAGGCATTTATATGGTTTCTCCCCTGTGTGAATTCTCTGATGGGCAGAAAGGTGCGTGCTCCGACTGAAGCTCTTTCCACACTCAATGCATTGAAATGGTTTTTCCCCTGTGTGAGTTCTTCTGTGAGTATTAAGTATGCTACTGTAACTGAAGCTTTTGCCACACTCCAGGCATTGATACGGTTTCTCCCCTGTGTGAGTCCTTTGATGATTACTAAGTGTCTTGCTATCACTGAAGCTCTTTCCACACTCAATGCATTGATATGGTTTTTCTCCTGTGTGGGTTCTTTGATGTCTAATAAGTGTTCCTCTCTCGCTGAAACTCTTTCCACATTCAGTGCATTGATATGGTTTCTCTCCCGTGTGGCTTCGTTCATGTCTGGTAAGTTTCCCACTACCACTAAAGCTCTTTCCACACACCATGCATTTATATGGGTTCTCCCCTGTGTGGGTTCTGAAATGCTTATTCAGGCTTGCTTCATCTTTGAATGCCTTCCCACACACTGGACACTTCTTTCTCATGTGATATAGATGCATGCTCAGGATTTCATGGAAGTTATCATGCTGAGAAGTAGAGGATTCATTTCCCTCAAGATCCGTAGGTCCCCATTGATATCCAAATGTCTCTTTTCCTGCTTGGTGCTTGGATATTTCCAATGCCACTGCAGATGTCTCCCTATAATTTTCATATCCTTGTCCATTGCCTGTTTGGAAAAAAAGAAAATCCCATTAGGAGGTCAAGGCAGAATATGAGGACTAGCTGCGTTTCTTGTTTCAACATCTCCAATAATCGTCCCTCTTCTCTCTTCACACCCTGCTGAAACGTAGGTTACGTTTCGCATATGTTAATATCGCAGAAAAAAACGAAGTTATCTGTGGTCCGCTTCCCACTGGATTTCACTATGTGCACTGTTTTCCCCCCACATTAGATACAACTGCAGTACATTTCCACAATTTTATATTATGGGAAGTGGGTGGGGGGAAGAACAGCAGAAGGGAAAGGGGAAGTAGAGAGGGTGCAAACTGGCAGTTCCAGTTAGTTTGACGGCAATCAACAGAGTCAATAGAGAGCCAGTGCCGTTTAGTGGTTCAAGTATGAGACTAGGACCTGGGAGACCAGAGTTCAAATCCCCACTTGATCATGAAGCTCACTGGGTTGCCTAGGGCAAGTGACTAACTCCCAGTCCAAATAGAGTTGTTCTGAGGATAAGATGGGGAGAGGGAGAAACATGTACACCACCTTGAGCTCACAGAACACAGGAAGCTGCCTTACATTGAGTCAGACCACTGGCCCATGTAGTATCTATCACACTGTCTGCTGGCAGCTCTCCAAGGTTTCAGGCAGAGGACACTCCCAGCCCTACCTGGAGATGCCAGGGATTGAACCTGGGACCTTCTGCATGCAAAGCAGATGCTCGACCACTGAGCTACGGCCCTTCCCCAACGGCTCCTTGGAGGAAAGGTGGGATTTAAATGTAAAATATAAATAATGGTCAGATACCAGACCAGTGATGGATCAAGACTAACACTACACAGGTTTGCTCACCAGTTTTGTACTGTGAGAGGAATATTCCCCACCAGGTAACACCCAGTTGGAGGTGCATTTAATCTGCACCCTCTGAATTGTAGGCTGGCAAGAGCCAGCATTGGATTTTGCTACTGAGATTTCTTGTTCCCATTACAACCTTTCCACTCAATGAACCATTTTTTTTCTGCCTGTTCCTTTCAGGCCTAGCAAGAGTCAGGCTGCAGGCAGTCGGTATAACCAGGACTCAGGGGGTGTTGGCTGTCCAAGAGGCCCAGGGGAAATGTGCAGTTCGAAGCAGGCAGGGAGCAGGATCCAGACAAGCAAGCAGGGATGAGCTTATCTGAGGCCATCAGGAAAAAGTTAACACCCACGTATCAGAGATGGGCTGCTTAGACTACGGCTCAAGATGTGAGGGATTTACAGAGGCTAGTGACAGGTACTAATACTTGGGGTTCAGCTGAACGATACTGGTACTTGGGGGTCAGCACAAGTTCAGGGGAATGTTCGTCTAAATGGGCGTATCTTCAAGAGCCGGTGGAATGCAAATACAGATGGGGCCTCTCGTATTTCAAACACGAGGGCATTTCACAACACTGGTGCCACTTGTGAAAAACCCCACTTCCATGGGACCATAAGCTCATCGTCATCAGGCCGTGGCAAAACTAGCCGGGTTCGATTTGCTGACTGTAATGCCCTTAACCAGCAGTGGAGGGTTAAGATATTTTTTTCCAGGTCACCTGGTCCAGAGTTGTTTAGGGCTTTACGTGGAAGTAGCAGAACCTTAAAGGAGGCTCCCCAGGCAGATCCATCAGCACTGGCGTGATATGTACTCGATGAGCATCACTCACCAACTGGGCCGCGGGGTTCTGCACCACCTGTGGCCTCCGGATCAGCTGCAAGGGAATATATCCGATATATGAAAAATATCAAAGCACTTACCTGTCAGTCTCTCCTGGACAAATACCTCTTCCTTCTTTACAGGCTTCTCCAGGTTAAACAGCTCTTCCTTTACTTCAAGCCAGGAGATGAGGTCAGACCGGAGCATCAAAGGCCCTTCTTCATGCGATTTAAAAACAAACCAAAAGCAACGAAAATTGATGGCCCTTGTGACTGGCACATCCAGAAATTCCAAGCCACACTGACTCTGTTCTCCACCTCTATCCCACCCAAAAGCACAAACGGCATGAAAGCAATATTTTAAAATAGGCAAGAAACAAGGAGACCTGGGCTCCTAAGGGGAAGGACCCTGGCTCAGCGGTAGAGCACCTGCCTGCCATGCAGAAGGTTCCAGGTTCAATCCCTGGCATCTCCAGGTGCGGCTGGGAAAGACTCCCCGTCTGAATCCCTGGAAAGCCACTGCCAGCTGGGGCAGACACTGCCGGATGGACCAGTGGGTCTGACTCAGTACAAGCTAGCCTCCTGTAGTCCTATTTAAACAGCTCTTCACGCAGAACGGGAATCTTGCTTTATCATTCCAGGAAGGAACCGCAGCTCACTGTTAGCGCACCTTCTCTGCATGCAGCAGAAGGCCCCGGGTTCAGTACCCAGCATCTCCAGGTAGGTCTTGGAATGCCCCTGCCTGGAACCCTGCCAGTCAGTGTAGACAACACTAGGCTAGATGGACCAAGAGTCTGTCTCAGTACAAGACATCTGCTTGAGTTCCTAATCTGGTACTCTCTGCTTGCCCACCTACAACTGAAATACTAGATCAAAGGTGTAGTGGAAGCCATTGTGGTCTTCTGTGCCCCCCACTCGTCTTCCATGTCTCAGCACAGCTCTCCCTCCGCCCTCTGAGGCAGTATGGCTCTGAATGCCAGCTGCTGGGAACTACAAGTGGGGAGAGTGCGATGGGTGTCTGTGCGGTGCAGAATGGGCAGTTCCTCTCCCCTGGATGACCCATAATCCCAAGATTCTCAGCTTTCATTTTAAAAAAGAGTAAGTTCCTAGCGAGAGGCAGTGTGGTGTAGTAGTTAAGGTGTTGGACTACAACCTGGGAGACTAGGGTTCGAATCTCCACATAACCTCACTGGGTGACCTTGGGCCAGTCACTGCCTCTCAGCCTCAGAGGAAGGCAATGATAAACCACCTCTGAATACCGTTTACCATGAAAACCCTATTCATAGCGTCGCCATTAGTCGGAATCGACTTGAAGGCAGTACATTTACATTTAAGTTCCTAGCACCTGTAGAACCTGAGATATGAGGCAAAATATACAGGCATGATTCTTCTCATTTTTGTGATAAATTAGTCTACTTACAGATCTGAAAGTCTGGAGAAAAAATGGAAGGGGAGGAAATTCCCCTCCCATCTTGTCCCCATTTTTTTCCACTTTTTTCTGAGGGGGGGGAGGGGGGAAACAGGAAAAAAATTCCTGATTTTTCTTCGTCTTCGTTTTCCAGGTCTTTATATCTGTAAGTCTGCTCCCGCACTTTCAGTGTTTTAAAACATCCCACTACCCCAGGAAAAAAATCCTGTGGATGCCCACAGAAGATCACTGTTGTGCTCATATCCCACTTGCAGGCTTCCCGTTGGGGTTGGCCACTGTGAGGACAGGATGCAGGACGAGGATGGGCCTTGGGCCTGGCCCAGCTGCAGGGCTCTTTCTGACATTACGATCCTCACCCAGAGAGGCCACGTTCCCGTAATTCTCCAGCATGACTTCTTTGTACAGCGCTCTTTGGGCCGCATCCAGCAGAGCCCACTCCTCCCTGGTGAAGGAGAGACTCACCTCCTCAAAGGACACCAAGCCCTGGAAAAAAAAGAAGGGTTTTGTCAACACCAAAGTGATGGATGGCCATCTTGGACCCTTTGGAAAAAAAAAAAAAGTCAACAACAACAACAAACAAACTGTATTGCACTGTAGCCATAGGCCACTGCATAGCATACAAAACAGAACAACCATTACAATCACATGTCCGGTATCAAAGGGTTAAATTATCAGGAATCAGGTGTTTGTTTTGTAGTTTTAACATACTGTGCTCTAATGTGTTTTGCAGCAAGAGCAAAATTAGTAACTGCTATTGTAATCTCTTTGTGGATGTCTGCCAGCAAATCTGTAATTAAAATATCTGGTAAAAGGCCCTCTCTGGGCTTTATAAAAACCTCTAAAAATTTCCTTCTTGGACTTGAGTAAAATGGACAATTTAATATATAATGGACAAGATCTTCAACCTCCTTACAACCACAAATACAAAAACGTTGCCCCCTCGGGATCCCCTTATATCTACCCTCTAGGACAGATGTAGGCATTGATTGAAACCTAATTTCCATAAAATAGGAAGGATTTTGTAAGGTAGTAAAATATGCAGCTGTATGAAAATTAGGTTTAAAAAGGGGAAACCATCTTGAATACGGGGATGACACAATATATAACCTGTCTTGGATCTCATCAAAGTTAAAAACCCAATTGCGAAGTTCCGTTGGCGTAAAAAGTTTAAGAGCACATGAGGAGAGCTTATAATACTCAATTAGTGTTTTTGTTGCTTCTGCCCAGCCCCCTTTTTGTAGTTGTACGTACCAACAGTCTTTGACAATTGAGTGGTCCCCCAAAAGTAATATTTTCCTCCAAAATCGCAAGATTGCTAAATCGATTTTAGCCCTCAAGGAATGGATTCCCACTTCCATCCTTACATGAGCTGAGGGCGTGCCTTTCGGAAGACCCAAAATTTGTTTCAGAAATACATTTTGAAGGGGTTCTATAGAAGGCTTTAGTAAATGGCCCCACAGTTCTGCTCCATAAAGTAATTTCGTCAATGCTTTGGCTTTATAGATTTTTAACATTGGTGCAATTTGCTGTCCTCCTCTGGTGTAAAAAAATTTTTTTAGTTGACCTAATATTCTAACACTGGCTAGTTTTATTTCTTCTAATTGTGGTTTCCAGGTGAGAGTTGATGAAAAGGTTATCCCAAGGTATTTAAAGGACTGGACTTGTTCCAAACGGATTCCATCCAGTGTCCAGACACTTTTAGTCTTCCTGTATTTTCCGCAAATCATGATTTTCGATTTTGCATGGTTTATCTGGAGATGCTGACTACAACAGAAATCTTCTAGCCTGGCTAACATTCTTTTTAGTCCTATTTTATTTAGGGAAAAAAGTGTTCACGCAACAACGCACACACATTAAGTACTACGTCGTCCGCGTATAATAAAACATAATTTTTTTTCCCTTTTATAGAGGGTGGGAAAAAATTTAAAGAGGAAAGGGCCGGAACTATATCATTAATGAAATAATTAAAAAGAAAAGGAGCCAATAAGCACCCTTGTTTCACCCCTTTCCCAGTGAAAATGTTTGCTGACAGGGCGCCATTTCTCCCTAATCGAACCCTTACCGTATTAGCGTGATAGAAGGATTTGATAAGCCAAATCAAGCACCTGTCAATATTTGATTTTTCTAGTTTATCCCATAATAACTCCCTGTCTACCGAATCAAACGCCGCTGCAAAATCAATAAATGCATAGCGATGGGATTACTCTCTTTACAGCATTATTTATAAGATGGTGTAGAATATATATTTGATCTATCGTACTTCTTCCTTTTCTAAATCCCGCTTGTTCTTGGTGTATAATTGAATGCTTTATTTCCCATTCTACCAGTTTGTTTAATAAAAATCTCCCATATAATTTCACAGTAATGTCAATTAGGCTGATAGGCCTGTAATTACTGGGATCAGCTGGGTCTCCTTTCTTGAACACGGGAACTATTATACTGGTGCGCCACCCTTTTGGAAAGTCACCCGTATTATTAATATGTGTAAAAAGGGCGGCTAATATAGGGCTCCACCATGTCCTATCCATCATAAAAAGCTCAGGGGGTAGCATATCTTCCCCTGGCGCTTTATTCGATTGGAGGGACTAGCTCATCTATATTCAATAAATACAATAAAAATCCAAGCAGGAGCAGTAGAAACATATTTTTTGCAAGGACCCACCAAGATCACAAAGCAGCCTTATGAGAGAACTGGGCCCAACACCAGCTACTGCCATCCTGGATGGTTATATCTCCTTGCGAGGGAACCAGTCTTCGTGGCCTAATTGCCACAGAAACACAACAGAAGGCGCCCTTTTGGGGACAAAGTGCCAAGTCGACAAACACTGAACCTGGTGGATCAAGACGGTTAGCAAAGCTGGAGCTCGGCAAAAGCCCTGCTGCCTTGAAGAAAGTGGGACTGGGACTGCAGGAAGCTCCTCCCACAGAGCGAGGAGTAAAGCGCCAAGGATCATTTGCATAGCCCCGCCTCAGGAGCAAGTGGGAGGAGCCACCCTCTCCTGGATTAGCCTCCACCACCAGAACTATCACTAGAAGCTAAAATGATGAAACTGAGGTGATCATACTTTGGACACATAATGAGAAGACACGATTCACTAGAAAAGACAATAATGCTGGGAAAAACAGAAGGGAGTAGAAAAAGAGGAAGGCCAGACAAGAGATGGATTGATTCCATAAAGGAAGCCACAGACCTGAATTTACAAGATCTGAACAGGGTGGTTTATAACAAATATTATTGGAGGTCATTGATAGGGTCGCCATAAGTCATAATCGACTTGAAAGTACATAACAACAACAACAACTGGAGGAGGAAGAGCACCCCCCTTACCTGAACTGAGGGCAGAGCAGCTTTTTCCACTTCACCACAAAGAGGGAAGAGTCTGGAACATGTCGCTGAGCTTTCTTCCCTGCCTGTGAGGGTGACAATAGCAATAATAAAAAAAAGATAGCAGGATATATATTTTCTATGCCAGTTCCTTGTACGACAATCTTGTCATTACCCTGGGGCTGCAAATTCAAGATATTGGGCTTGATCTCGAAATGCTCAGAGAGCATTTGGCCACATATTTGTGAGGAACCAAGTGGGTGAAACCACAAACAACGTTAGCAGAAGACGTCAAGACATTAAGGGCAGGTTACACCATACCTTTAAAGCCCATCCAATGCACACTGAAAATACAAGATTTCCCCCAAACAATCCTGGGAACTGTAGTCTGTTAAGGGTGCTGGGAACGTGTAGCTCTGTAAACAGCAGTTCCCAGGATTCTTTGGGGGAAATCTTATGCTTTATATGTGCACTGGATGTTCCTGCCGACCGTGGAAGCTGCCCTACCCACTTGGGGAACCAGGAAAGATCAGCCCCAACCACAAATCATCAAAGCACCTACCTGCCGACAGTCCCTGGACAAACTGTTCTTCCTGTTCTTCCAACCAGGCGATGAGGCAAGGCCGAGGAATCAGAGACCCTTCTTCAACAGGAAAAAGAGAAACTGGTTTTTTTTACTTCTAATATTCACTGAACACCAAAGTCAGGATCATTCAGACCATGGTGTTCCCGATCTCTATGTATGGATGTGAAAGTTGGACAGTAAAAAACGCGGATAAGAGAAAAATCAGGATATACCGTGGCCCTTGAATCGTCCTTCTGGTGCCCATTCCTTGCACAGCAGCCCAGACTGAAATACCAGAGGGGAAATGGCACAGTGGAGGAGAATCCCCCAGGCCTCCGCTCAAGGCCATATCTGAGCCCAAGGAAGGGAAAGCCTGACCTGGGAGGATGTGCCTGCTTAGACTAGGGATTTTCAGACTGTGGTCTGTGGACCACCAGTGGTCTGCGAGCTTCATCTAGGTGGTCCGTGGCATGTCTGCACTGGATATTCAGTGCGATGCTACTGGGCCAAGTTCAAGGTTCTAGTTTTGGTGTACAAACCCCTATACAGCTTGGGACCAGGATACCTGAAAGACTGTCTTATCCCTTATACACCCAGTTGATCACTGCGCTCTGCAGGTGAGGGCCTCCTGTCTACCCTGTAGAACTCCCTCCCCTTAAATATTAGACAGGTGCCATCTCTGTTATCTTTTCGGCACCTATTGAAGACCTTCCTCTTTCAACCAGCCTTTTGAGACCTTATCCCATTCTGCGTTGGAATTGCTTTTTAATGTTTTTAAACCTTTTTTAAAAACAATGTTTTTTAACTTTTTTTTTTAAAAAAGTCTTCAAACAATGTTTTTAAAGTTGTTTTGTTTTAATGTATTCCAATGTCTGTTTTTATGATGTTTTAAAGTGTTTTTAGTGCTTTTGTTTGCTGCCCTGGGCCCCTGCTAGGAGGAAGGGCAGGATATAAATCAAATAATAAATAAATAAATTCATACGGCTCCTGAATTGTATTTTTATTGCTTCTTTAATTGTTGTTGTTGTTATGTGCCTCCAAGTCGACTACGACTTATGGCGACCCTATGAATCAGTGACCTCCAAGAGCATCTGTCATGAACCGCCCTGTTCAGATCTTGTAAGTTCAAGTCTGTGGCTTCCTTTATGGAATCAATCCATCTCTTGTTTGGCCTTCCTCTTTTTCTCCTCCCTTCTGTTTTCCCCAGTATTATTGTCTTTTCTAGTGAATCCT
The DNA here is from genome assembly GCF_030035675.1 of Rhineura floridana. Classification (NCBI taxonomy): domain Eukaryota; kingdom Metazoa; phylum Chordata; class Lepidosauria; order Squamata; family Rhineuridae; genus Rhineura; species Rhineura floridana. The sequence continues at coordinate 210,279,617 of NC_084482.1, forward strand.
GTCTTCTCGTTATGTGTCCAAAGTATGATAACTTCAGTTTCATCATTTTAGCTTCTAGTGATAGTTCTGGTTTAATTTGTTCTAACACCCAATTATTGGTCTTTTTTGCAGTCCATGGTATATGCAAAGCTCTTCTCCAACACCACATTTCAAACAAGTTGATTTTTCTCTGGAAGTCCACTTGATAGTCCTGTAGGGCCCAGGACCACCTCTGCAGCATAGTGTTATGGTTTTTCATAGTCTGCAACCATAACAAGGCCCGATGATCCGTAGTCACTGTGAATCTCCGTCCCCACACGTATGGGCACAACTTGTTCAGTCCCCACACGACCGCTAGGCACTCCTTCTGGACCGACGAATAGTTTTTCTCCCTCGGCGTCAGCTTGCGACTCAGGTACGCCACTGGATGTCTGGTGCCTTCTCTCTCCTGTAGCAAGACGACTCCCAGCGCCAGGTCTGACGCATCCGTAGCCACGATGAATGGTTTCTCATAGTCTGGTGCTATTAATATGGGTCCTTGGCACAAGGCTTGCTTCAGTAGATCAAAAGCCTTCTGACATTCATCCGTCCATACCACACGCTCAGAACACTTGAGTACTTTGTTACAGTTCCCCTTCAGCCTTGGTCATTACCTTACCCTCCCTTCTGGTCTGTGAAACCCCAGCCAAGGATCAGGCCTTCGGTAAACCAAGGTAACCACTGGCTAGATAGGCGGCCTATAAATTAAAGTTTATTATTATTATCCGCTTTTTTCACTGTCCAACTTTCACATCCATACATAGAATTCGGGAATACCATGGTCTGAATGATCCTGACTTTAGTGGTCAGTGATACATCTTTGCATTTGAGGACCTTTTCTAGTTCTCTCATAGCTGCCCTCCCCAGTCCTAGCCTTCTTCTGATTTCTTGACTATTGTCTCCATTTTGGTTAATGATTGTACCAAGGTATTGATAATCCTTGACAAGTTCAATGTCCTTATTGTCAACTGTAAAGTTACATAAATCTTCTGTTGTCATTACTTTAGTCTTCTTGACGTTCAGCTGTAGTCCTGCTTTTGTGCTTTCCTCTTTAACTTGCATCAGCATTTGTTTCAAATCATTACTGGTTTCTGCTGAGAGTATGGTATCGTCTGCATATCTTAAATTATTGATGTTTCTCCCTCCAATTTTCACACCTTCATCTTGGTCCAATCCTGCTTTCCGTATGATATGTTCTGCATACAGATTAAACAAACAGGGTGATAAAATACACCCCTGTCTCACACCCTTTCCGATGGGGAACCCATCGGTTTCTCCATATTCTGTCCTTACAGTAGCCTCTTGTGCAGAGTATAGGTTGCACATCAGGACAATCAGATGCTGTGGCACCCCCATTTCTTTAAAGCATTCCATAGTTTTTCATGATCCACACAGTCAAAGGCTTTGCTGTAATCTATAAAGCACAGGGTGAAATTCCTTGGTCCGTTCCATTATCTAATGTATGTTTGCGATATGATCTCTGATACCTCTTCCCTTTCTAAATCCAGCTTGGACGTCTGGCATTTCTCGCTCCATATATGGCAAAAGCCTTTGTTGTAGAATCTTGAGCATTACTTTACTTGCATGGGATATTAAGGCAATAGTTCGATAATTACTGCATTCCCTGGGATCCCCTTTCTTTGGAATTGGGATGTATATGGAACGCTTCCAGTCTGTGGGCCATTGTTTAGTTTTCCATATTTCTTGACAGATTTTAGTCAAAATGTGGACTGATGCAGTCTCAGTAGCTTGTAGCAACTCTATTGGTATGCCATCTATTCCTGGTGATTTGTTTCTTCCAAGTATTTTAAGAGCAGCTTTCACCTCGCATTCTAAAATTTCTGGTTCTTCATCATATGGTTCCTCCGTGAATGAAACTGTCATCCTGGCATCTCTTTTATAGAGTTCTTCAGTGTATTGCTTCCATCCTCCTTTTATTTCATCTCGGTCAGTCAGTGTATTCCCCTGCTGAGTATTCAACATCCCTACTCTTGGTTTAAATTTCTCTTTCATTTCTCTAATCTTTTGGAACAGGGCTCTTGTTCTACCCTTTTTGTTGTTCTCTTCTATTTCTATACAGTAACTATTGTAATAGTTCTCTTTGTCCCTACATACTAGTCGCTGTATTGTTGCATTTAGAGTTCTGATTGTGTTTCGATCCCCTTTTGCTTTTGCTTTCCTTCTCTCTTTAACCATTTTAAGAGTTTCTTCAGTCATCCATTGGGGTCTTTCTCTCTTTTTAACTAGAGGTATTGTCTTTTTGCATTCTTCTCTGACTTCTTTCCATAGTTCTTCTGGTTTTCTGTCAACTAAGTTTAAAGCCTCAAACCTGTTCCTTATTTGATCTTTATATGCTTCTGGGATGTTATTTAAATTGTATTTTGGCATTATGATTGCTTTGTTGGTCTTCTTTAGCTTTACTCTGATTTTCGATACGACCAGTTCATGATCTGTACCGCAGTCTGCTCCTGGTCTTGTTTTTGCAGGAAGTATGGAACTTCTCCATCTTCTGCTACCAATTATATAATCAATTTGATTCCTATATTGGCCATTTGGTGATGTCCACGTGTACAGATCTTTAATTAATTAGTTAATTAATTAATTAGATTTATATCCCACCCTTCCTCCCAGTAGGAGTATATTTCTATATTGTGTTTTATTGTGTTACAGTTTGAATTCGACAGAATGCAAATTGTAATACAATAAAATACAAGGAACAAAAGACGCCATGAAATTACAATTAAAAATAAGACGGACTCTGAGCACAGCACATTACAATTGCTACAACCAGCAGAAAAAATTATTAAGTGGTCCGCCAAGGCCCTCAGCCATTTTCAAGAGGTCCATGGTGGAAAACCACTGGCCTAGACCATCCCATCTCCTCCAAACAAGGTCCCGGAAGCATCCTTTGGCACCAGTGGAGGCTGGTCCTTTACGGCAAAGGGGGCACTGCCTCACCAACCAGTCTGCCCTCAGCCAGCCCACATCTGCCTGCCTTCTTCATTACAAGCAGGGGGTTGCCCTGTCTGCTAGCTTCCTCCTCGGGCCACGTTCACACCATACGTTTACTCCATGTTAAACACTCATGGCTTCCTCCCAAAGAATTCTGGGAAGTGTCGTTTGTGAAGGGCACTGAGAGTCGTTAGGAGACTCCTGTTCTCCTCACAGGGCTACCACTGTCAGGGTAGTTTGACAGTCAGTCCCTCTTCTCAAGAGAACTCTGGCAATGATAGCTCTGTGAGGGGAACAGGGCGTCTCCTAGCAACTCTCAGCAGCCTTCCCAGGCTACACTTCCCAGGATTCTTTGGGGGGAAGCCATGACTGTTTAAAGTGGTATGACAGTGCTTTTGATGCATAGTACAGATGTGGCTGGGAGAAGTGTGGTCCAGCAGAGATCTTCCTGTGTTCTAAATAGAAAGACGGCAGGATGCTATATTTAAAGTGGAGTAACAGCAGAATGAATGTGTGAGGGAATGCAGCCTCAGTGTTGCTTTTGTAGAACTCGGGAGGGAGGAGGATGGGGCCAAATGCAGAATCGGGACTGGAAACAAAGCCCCATGAGGAGAGACTGAAAGAACTGGGCATGTTTAGCTTGAGAAGAGAAGACTGAGGGGAGATATGATAGCACTCTTCAAGTACATGAAAGTTTGTCACATAGGGGAGGGCCGGGATCTCTTCTCAATCATCCCAGAGTGCAGGACATGGAATAATGGGCTCAAGTTGCAGGAAGCCAGATTTCCACTGGACATCAGGAAAAACCTCCTAACTGTTAGAGCCATACGACAATGGAGCCAATGACCCAGGGAGGTAGTGGGCTCTCCGACACTGGAGGCATTCAAGAGGTAGCTGGATAGCCACCTGTCGGGAATGCTTTGATTTAGATTTCTGCACTGAGCAGGGGGTTGGACTTGATGGCCTTACAGGCCCCTTCCAACTCTACTTTTCTATGATTCTGTGAATGAATTGGCTCCACCTGCCACTGGCTCCACCTACTGTTGGGCTTCCCTACCTTCCACCCCGCCAGTCGCAATGGCCACCAGCCACCACGGTGCCCTCTCACATGGAGCCGGAAAAGAGCCCCATAATCCATGCTGGCATAGAAGGAATGGGTTTAGGAAGTAAGGCCAGGAGACAGAGTCTGGCTACACACTTTCCCCTTCATTATAGCCGCAGGCGTTCTTGGCATCTATCAGTCCAAGGCAAGGGGGGGGTCCTTACCCAGAGAGGCCACTGCCCCAAAGTTCTCCAGCATGACTTCCCTGTACAGAGTCTTTTGGTTTGGATCCAGTAGAGTCCACTCCTCCCTGGTGAAATGGACAGCCACTTCCTCAAAGGATACAGGGACCTGAAAAGGAAAAATACCGGGTGCTGTGAAGAACAGCCTGGCTGCTGGATCAGTCCAAAGGCCCAGCGTAGTCCAGCCTCCTGTTCTCACAGTGGCCAACCAGTTGTCACAATGGGAAGCCCATAAGCAGGACTTGAGGACAACAGTGAGTGAGAGAGAGAGCCAGTGTGGTATAGTGGTTAGAATGTTGGGCTGGGACCTGGGAGACCAGGGTTCAAATCCCCGCTCGGCCATGAAGCTCACTGGGTGACCTTGGGCCAGTCACTATATCTCTCAGCCTAACCTACCTCACAGGGTTGTTGTGAGGATAAAATGAGGAGGGGGAGAACCATGCTTTGATGCCACCTTGAGCTTTTTGGAGGAAAGGCGGGATATAAATGTAATAATAAATAATAATAAAAAATAAACAGCAACTCTCCTCACTTGAGATTCCTGGTATCCCGAGGCATTTACAGCCTTTGATCTGGTGGTAATGTAGCCAAAATGGGTGGTGTTCAATGTTAGTCCTACTCATAGTAGATCCACTGAGGTTAATAAATTAAGGTACATTGATTTCAATGGGTCTACTCTGAGAAGGACTTAGTTGAACGTTATTTATTTATTTATTTATAATAAAACAAATGAGAGCATCCTGTTCTTACAGTAGCCGACCTGATGCCCAATGGGAAGCCTGCAAGCTGGACCTGAGCGCAAGAGCCGTTTCCCCTCTTGCAGTTTCCCAGCAACTGACATTCCAAGATACACTGCCTCTGAACATGGAGGTTCTATTAAGCCAAGATAAGAAGAGTCTGATTGCTAGGTCAGGTCAGTGGCCATCTGGTCCAGCATCTTGTTCTCAGTGGCCAGTCAGATGCCCCAATGGGAAGCCTGCAAGCAGGAGTTGAGCACAAGAGCATCTCTCCCCTCCCACCGGGGGGGGGGGGGGGTTGAAGAGGTAACCAAGTGAAAGTTTCCTTTAAGAAATTGGTAGGTTTGGAGACAAGCTACTAGTCTGGGGCAGCAGCAGCATCAGAAAAAAATTCGAGGGGGGCACAGAAGGCAAAGTATATTTCTAGGTGGGCAAAATATACTAAGGGGGGACTACCTTCTTATTGGGAGAGTGGTTGTCCCACTTGCCCTCCCTTGGTGCTACCCCTGGTCTGGGGGTGCACTTCCCCCCTCCACGTTGGTGCCACCTATGCCAAAAACCCAGCGATCAAACTAAGGCTTCAAAATGAAAGGGATCCTCACAATAACACACTGTTGGCAATATGAAAAATATTCCTTCTCTGTAATACGGGCAAAATATCATCACCACCACCATCAACTCCTCCAAGGAGTTCATGCAGACTTCTCCCTGCTTCAGCCTTACAACAACCCTGCGAGGGAAAGCCGCAGGCCTAAGGTTGCCAGGTGCAGCTCTGCGGCTGAGTGGGGAACAGAGCATTACGCCGCCGTGGCAGATCTCTCAAGCACAGGTGTGGAGTAGCCCCTTCAGCAGCAGCAAACCCATTTTGGGAAGGGATGCATTTATTTCCCCTAGCCTCTGCCTTGAGCTTTGGAAGGCAAATCAGAGGCTGGTCAGTTTCTCCCTCTCGCCAGGGCACACCAACGCAGTAGGGTTATGTTCCCCTCCTCCCTCAGCGAGACTTTTTCCTCTGCAGCCTCTACAGAGATTGGATCGAGCTGCGAGAAGAGCGGAGAGAGATTATTTATTTATTTATTTATCAGATTTGAGAAGGGCGCACTTTGCAGCTGGGTAAGCCTGCATCCCTTATGGAGATGAGTGTCCTTTCTCTCTCTCTTCTCCCCGCCCATGCCCCACCTCCCGCTCCATATCCCATGGGGACTCCTAGGCTGATGGATTTGCGGGGGGGGGAGATGTGGGGTTCTAAGAGGCTCAGCACAACAAGCAGTCATGCAAATGTTTGGGCCCTATTTTGCAGCTGGATTGCACGGAGCTGCCCCCTAGTTATGAGGTTCCAACTTTTTTAGGGGGGGATCTTCTATATCTCACCCCCCAACCCTTCCTCAAAAGCAAATTCACACACACACACACACACACACACATCATCCCCCCCAATGTCACATCTACACTCACCATAGCGTCCTCTCCAGGCACCAGCCGCCCACTTGTCGCCAAGGAAGGCCACTCGGCCTGCTTTCCTTCCTGGAAGACCGAGGCGCGGAGGGGGGGGGTTCACTATTGTCTGTATCTCCACGCACGCATACAGACTCTTTTTAAAAACTTCCTGCCTCTCTAGGATTCGGAGCTCACTTCAGTTAACCATTGGAGGGCTGAATGGCCGAATGCCCTCCCCTCTCTCTTTCTGCAATTTTTTTCAACTGCATCCACGGCACGCACCTTGACCAGAAGTGTAGTAGCAACTTCTGAAGTGCAGGGTCCCTTAGTGATGCCACACGTGCTTTTCCACTTTCCCTCGTTCCCTTTGCTCTCCCTGTGGCCTTTCGAGTCCACGCTCCTCTACAAGAGACTTCCCTAGGAGCCAATCAGCATGAAAGGGGAGGCTGTGTGTTAGCTGCTGAGAAGAGTCTTCTCAGTGGCTGGCCCACCTCCTTTGGTTCCAATCAGCGCGAAAGGACAAGGACGCTTCTCAATGGCTAACACACTCCCTTTTCATGCTTCTTGGCGTATACACAGGGACCTGCCAGATACAGTGTTAAACCGTTGGTCCGTCTAGCATTGCCTATACTGACTGGCAGCAGCTCCCTAGGGTTTCAGAGAGGGGGACATTCCCAGCTTTACCTGGGGATGCTGGGGACTGAACCTGGGACCTTCTGCATGCAACGCAGATGCTCTGCCGCTGAGGTGCGACCCTTCCTCTAAGTGTAACGTACTCCTTTATATCCCACCTTAGAATTCCCAGCCTGGTCTCACCTCCAGAAGCAGTCAGCTGCCTACTGTGGGGAAGAGGTGGACTTTTCTGACCCCAGCAAAGATTTTATTCAGATAAATGATGTGCTTGTCTCTGAATTGATACCATCAGTGAGTAAAAGGAGTCACATTCAGTATCGTAGTGGCAAATTCAGAAGTGCAGGGTCCTTTCATATTAGTCACAACCATGCCCCTCCCCCTTTTCCTGCTGATATTAACAACTGAGATCATTGTTAATGCCTTCTCCCACAACAGCATGAAAGGGGAGAGCATTAGCTACTGAGAAGAGTCTTCTCAGTGGCTGACTCACCTCCTTTCGCTCTGATTGGCTCCAATCAGCAGGAAAGGACAATGAAACATGTTAGAAGACTCTTCTCAGTAGCTAATACACTCCTCTTTCATGCCGATTGATTTGTAGAATGGTGGAGACATAGGGACCCTGCTCCCCAAAAAGTAAGGGGTCTAAGACCCCCTGAGACGCTGGATGAGTACACCTCTGGTCACATTTATTGGGATGCAACTGCCCCCATCAGCTAACCTTGACAGAAACCTCCATCACTTGTTCTTTTGGGGAAGGGTCATATCACCTTAAAATTTCCCTTTCAGATGACTTATTAATAATAAATAAATAACAATCAGAGATGGAAAAAATATGCAACCTAGCATATACGATCATATGAGAAAACTCTCTCTATATGCTCACACACCTTTACAGGAAAGGCTGTCTCGTCGGGAGACACATCTCAGTGCTCAGCTGGAAGACACACCTGCCTGGAGCGCTGCTGCTAGCCAGTGTAGGTAACATGGAGCTAGATGGCCCAATGGTCTGACTCAGCATAAGGCAGCTTCCTATATGCCTGTAATGAAAGGGGGCAAGTGGCAAGGCTGAGGATCCGCATAACTTGAGCACATATATGTTGTTGTTGTTATGTGCCTTCAAATTGATTACAACTTATGGTGACCCTATGAATCAGCGACCTCCAAGAGCATCTGTTGTGAACCACCCTGTTCAGATCTGTGGCTTCCTTTATGGAATCAATCCATCTCTTGTTTGGCCTTCCTCTTTTTCTACTCCCTTCTGTTTTTCCCAGCATTATTATCTTTTCTAGTGAATCATGTCTTCTTATTATGTGTCCAAAGTAGGATAACCTCAGTTTCATCATTTTAGCTTCTAGTGATAGTTCTGGTTTAATTTGTTCTAACACCCAATTATTGGTCTTTTTTGCAGTCCATGGTATGCACAAAGCTGTCCTCCCACACCACGTTTCAAATGAGAGCACACTTATAGCATGTAGTAACTTTGGTTGAGTTCATAGAAGCAGGTTCTAAAAGAGACATTATAGGCAACTTGAAGCTGGACTCTTATTCTTTGGGCTACTAGTCAACTCTAGGGTCAGCACCCATCACCCCAGGTCAGGAGAACTCCCAAATACAGACTTTTGCAGAATTTGCTAACTTGGCTGCTCATCAAAAATATCAGAAGAACATGTGCCGGATCAGACCTGTGGTCCATCTCATCTGGATTTGCTGCTTTTTAGATGTTGACCCAGCATACAACAGCTGTGGAAAAGGGAAATTCCATGCTAGGGATCTTCAGGAAAGGGACTGAAATCCAACCTGCTGATATTGTAATGTCATTACACAAAGCTACGGTTGAACCACGCTTGGAGTTCCCTCGGATGCAGTTCTGTTCAACTCACTTCAGAAAGGATATTGTAGAAGTGGAAGGGGTTCGGACAAGGGCAACCAAAATGATCCTATGAGGAAAACATACCACATTTGGGGCTTTGGAGGGTTTAGAGAAAGGGAAAATTAGAGGCAACATGATAGAAGTGCATAAAATTACGAATGGTGTGGAGAGAAAGAAGCTTTTCTCTCTCATAACACCAGAACTTTGGGCTGTCTGCTGAAGCCGAATGTTGGACGATTCAGGACAGACAAAAGAAAAGTCCTTCTTCACACAGCACAGAGTCAAACGATGGAATTCGCTCACGAGAGGCAGTGATGGCCACCAACTTGGATGACTTTAAAAGTTGTTATGTGCCTTCAAGTCGATTACGATTTGAGGCTTTAAACTTAGTTGACAGAGAACCAGAAGAATTATGGAGTGAAGCAGGAGACATCAGGGAAGAATGCAAAAAGACAATTGTTGTTGTTATGTGCCTTCAAGTCGATTACAACTTATGGTGACCCTATGTATCAGTGACCTCCAACAGCATCTGTTGTGAACCACCCTGTTCAGATCTTGTAAGTTCAGGTCTGCGGCTTCCTTTATGGAATCAATCCATCTCTTGTTTGGTCTTCCTCTTTTTCTACTCCCTGCTGTTTTTCTCAGCATTATTGTCTTTTCTAGTGAATCATGTCTTCTCATGATGTGTCCAAAGTACGATAACCTCAGTTTCATCATTTTAGCTTCTAGTGATAGCTCTGGTTTAATTTGTTCTAACACCCAATTGTCTTTTTTGCAGTCCATGGTATGCGCAAAGCTCTCCTCCACCACATTTCATTGATTGGCTTTCAATGACTATTAGCCACAAAGGCTATGCTCCACCTCCATAGACGGAGGCAGTATGCTTTTGAATACCCCTCTACAATGAGTTTCCGCCGGGCCGTGAAGACCTGGCTCTTCAGACAGGCCTTTGGGGTGGATTAGATTTTATCATTATTGCTTTTAGATTTTAATGTTATTGTATTGGTGTGTTATTTTGTGTTATTTTGTTCATTTTGTACATCGCCCAGAGTGGCTGGATGGCCAGCCAGATGGGCGACTAAGAAATCCAATAAATTAAATTAAAATTAAAGTTGCTGGAAACTGCAGGATGGGAGAGATGCTCTTGTGCTCAGATCCTGTTTGTGGGCTTCCCATGGGCACCTGGTTGGCTGCTGTGAGAACAGGTTGCTGGACTAGATGGGCCACTGGCCTGATGCAGCCACACGGCTGTTCTTATACTTGTCCACTGAGGATAAAAAGTGGATTCTACACCAATAAAGCTTATTCCACAATGTGTTTGTTACTCTATCAGGGGCTGCAAGAGTTATTGTCCCTCATTTACTTGCTAATATTCAAAACTAGGATATGGAGATTGCTACACACTTCCAATTTTATCACAGTTCATCATTTAAATACCCAAAGATGGGTAAAATGGTAATATTCCAAAAGAGAAAAACAGATAAAGGTCATGAATGAAATAGAACCCAGAAATTTTTAAAAAATTATATTATTTTTGTAAAATGCAAAACAGTCAGGGAGAGAAAACAGTTTTGTATGTATGTACAAGTGTTACATCACAGCTACACTGTCAAGCTGTTGCAAAACAAACAACGGGAACTAACAGCAGGGAGACACAATATAACAACATACATATTCCCTGTAAAAATTCTCACGTTAATCCTTCTAAATCATATTGACTGTAGTCCTCCTGGTTATTAAATTAAAGCCATTTGTCATTCTCAAATCCTTCACCTGGAAACTATTTCACCTGGAAAATATCAAAAGACTTTCATACACTATCTATACAAAACTGTAAATACAAAAAAAAACACGTTTAGGGGTGTTCTGATACATTAACAATCATTTCAAGCTGTTAGGTCATTCCAAAATTGCTTAAACTACTTCCAAACTTGTTCAAACCTAGTGCACAAATACACCTTCCCGGACAAGCATAAACAACTCCGGTTAATTTTGTCCAGTCGTGCCATCTTGCACCCTTCCCCAAGCTAGTGCCCTCTGGATGTTTCAGATTGTAACTCCCATCAACACAGCTGTGCCAGCACATCTGGAGGGTGAACAGGGAGAGGGGAAACACAACAATAAGCAGAACAGAGAGGAGACAGGCTTTGGTGCTTCCTGGAAAGAGAAGTTTATTTTGCTCTTACTTTATGATTCAGAGTGGAACTCCTTTGTCAGGAGCTGTAAATGCCTTTCCAAAAAAAGAAAAAGATTCCTTGTAACTAAATTAAGCACAATAGCCTTGCACTTTTAGTGCCCAGAGAACCTTATTCACTGAAGAGTGGCAGCAAGAAAAAAACCCAGTATTTTATAGCCTCATAGGTTTCTCGAGGCTTTTATTTTGGGTGTACAGAACAAGGTGTTGTTGTTTTTAGGTCCTAGAAATTTGAAAGTGTTTACCTCTCCTGATGGAGTTCCACAGAGAGGAAGAGCAAAATAAACATCTCTTTCAATGAAGCACAGGAGCTTGTCTCCTCTCTGTTCTATGTACACCTGGAGGGTGCCCAGGTTGGAGGAGGCTTCCCTGTTCCATCTGAACAACATACCAACCTCCAAGTCTGGATATCTGCTTTGATTTTCAGTGCTTTGCATGTTCCAGCTGCCACAATCATGTAGAAAAATGTCACTTTATCCTTCGCTGCCTATGCTTTCACATATGTGAAGACAACGACCTTGGTATCGAGACTTCACCTTAAGAATTGTGTTAATTGCTGCCAGAATTCCCATCCCACCCCCGAATATCTTAAGCTATTTACATAGCTGCCAACGACAAGCACTATCTATTCCAATTTCAAAGCACCTGGATTGCCACTCAACCTCCAAGCCACAGGTCCAAGGGCAGACGCTTTTGTGCGAGTGCTGGAAGAAGCCACCACTGGTGTAACAGAGTGAGCTTGGGTATCAGGGTGGTAAACTGGATCTGGCTGGTGGGCAGGATCCTTATTTCTCCCCCCCCCAGGCCAAGACAGGTGTGCACTGTCCATCACCTGAAGTCACAGCGATGTCAGGTGACCCGTTTTTGCCCACACGGCTTGAAATCAAACAATGTGAGGAGAGGCAGCACAGTGCACTGGGCTTCCCCAGCCTCTCCAATCAGCTGATGCCCGGTAGGCGTGGCTTGGCCAAAATGGTCTGCTAGGCCTAATTAGACCTGGTGTGTGGGTGTGGTGTGTGGGTGTAGATCCTCCATCCCTGCGGTAGAGCGGTTCCAAAAAGATTTTTCCCCACAGACCACTTGAAAATTGATGATAGCCTTGGTGGACCACTTCATGATTTTTCTACCTGTTGTGGCACAGGCAATGCGCTGTGCTAGATGCTGCATGATGTTATAAATGCATTGTTATTGCTTCTTTAATTCCCTGCACTGCGTTTTAGTGTATTACAATGTGAATTCAACAATAAAATACAAGAAAGAAAAAAAGCAACAAAAACAATTAAACATTCACATGAATATTTAACATGGACATGCCACGGACAACTCAAAAGAAGCTTCTGGACCACTGGTGGTCCATACACCGCCCTTTGGGAACCTCTGCTGTAGTATATAAACTCACCTCACCCAAACACCTTGCTCTTTAGCTTCCAGTCACCAGTAATGGATTAGCTGACTACCTGTATGGGGCCAGTAGGAGGGATTTTTGTCCCAATCTTTGGCTGGCCCAGAAGAATGGGATACCCCCGCCACCTGTATTGGGGTCTACGGGTGTGGTAGTCAGTGGAAGAACCAAGTGAAACTAGGTTAAAGGGCTTGGAACCCTTTGTGCACAAGGGCTTGTGCAGAACAGGCACTTCCCCAATACATGCCAATTCCCAGGATTTGCACTCAGGGCTGTGAGACCCATGGACAGGATATGGGTCATTTTGGGGGCTAACCCGTTTCACCCAGAGAATTGTGGGGCATCAAGAGAATGGGGCCTGAAGAAGTGGGGCTGGGGGGGGAAGAAGAATGGCATATTTATTGCCTTGCTTCACCCCCAGGCTGGGTAATTCACCCAGTTATAATTAGTTAGTAGGCTGTCAGTCAAGATTTCAAGTTTATTTCCACACATTTCACCCATGCATTTTCTATTTAAGAAAATGGCCCTCGTTTAAATCCCGTATTTTGTGTTTGCCTCATTATTAACAATCTCGACATGCAAAATCTTGTTTCATCTTTGAAATTTTTTATAGCACTGTAAATATCTCTTCAGCGCAACTTTCCATTAAAGACACATTTAAATAGTTTCTCCCCTGTGAGAGTTCTTTGATGTGAAATACTGAAGCCCCTACCACAGTTGGTCCATTTTTATGGCTTCTCCCTTGTATGGGTTCTCTGACATCTAAAGTATTCCAGCGCAGCTTTTCTGGTTTACATGCTTTGTACCTTGCACAGGTACTTTGATGTATACTAACGTAAGGTGTTGACTCTGGCTTAAGCTCTTTCCACCCTCCATAATTTTATATGGTTGTTCCCGTGTTCTCCTGTATAGATTATTTGATGGGACGTAAGGTGTTGACTCTGGTTCAAACCTTTTCCACATGCCATGCATGTCTGGCTCGAAAACTTCCCACACTCTACACATCTACACAGTTCCTCCTGATCGTGTTTTTTTTTATGTCTATTAAGAGTGATATTACGACTAAAGCTTTTTCCACATTCCATACATTTATATGGCTTCTCCCCTGTGTGGGTTCTTTCATGTGCTGTAAGGATGGAATTCCGACCAAAGCTTTTCCCACACGCCATGCATTTATATGGTTTTTCCCCTGTGTGGCTTCTTTGATGTCTCCTAAGGGTCCCGCTACGATTGAAACTTTTTCCACATTCCATACACTCATATGGTTTCTCCCCTGTGTGGATTCTTTGATGTGCAGTAAGAGTTCCACTATCACTGTAGCTCTTTCCACACTCTATGCATTTATATGGCTTCTCCCCTGTGTGGGTTACACGATGTCTATTAAAGTCTGACCTACATTTGAATATCTTCTCACACACAGGACACTTGACCCCTCTCTTTCCTTTGTGATCTTGTTCTGGAATAAGGAGCCCATGGCTTTCAGGACCCTTAGAAAGGGAGGATATCTTCCTCCTATTCTTTGATTGTTTTCCCTTGTGCCTTTTCGATCCCCTTCGATTTCCAAATGTCTCTTGTCCTGCTTCCTGCTTTATTGTTTCTGACACCACGGATGTTTCCTTCTCATTTTCACTGTCCTGCCAATCCCCTGCTTGCAGATGGGGGTGGGGAGAGAGAAAGAAAAAAAAAATTAGTAGCTTGTCAGGGATCAAGCCCATTCAACAGCTTCTCTCATTTCAGCATCAAGGTTGGTTGGTTTATTTAAGAAGATTTCTTGCCCACCCTTCACTATAAGATCCTGACTAAACCAATTCCAAGCAAAAGCAACACAACATAGATTAAACAAAGAAGGGGGGGAGGTTTCCCACAAAAACACCTTAACTGTCAGAGGCCAGGCAAAGGGGTGAGCCTTCAGCATATGTTGGATGCTGAATAATGATGGTCCTAGAAGCATCTGGGTGAGGAGTGCCACAATTTGGGGCTGCCAGAGAGAACACCCTCTCCTGGGCCACCATTCCCCACACTTCAGAGGGTGGCAGAACTACGTCAGTCACAGCCATTCCCCCTCCTCCCTTTTTTTGCTGCTGGGTTGAGAATGAGGTCCTTGGTTAATGTCGTATCAACAGACACCCCTGGGAGCCAAGAAGATGAAAAGGGTGTCGGAATTGCTCTCTACTGAGATGCGTAGCAAAGTTGCGTAGTGTTGTGGAACGGAGAGTACTGAGCGAGCTGTGTGTGTGTGTGTTTGAATCTTTACTAAGATTCTACCTTCCCTGCAAATTAGTCAGACAGAGACTTTAAGCTTTAAAATAAGAAACAACTACTTGTTCTATATCTAGCTTAACTGGCTATGCTGGAGCAACGAGCACTGGTCCCAGTACTCGCCCTCACCCTGGTTGAGAGGAGAGACAAAGAGAAGATGCCTGCTCCCCTCTCGAGAGAAAGAGAAAACTGAGAAAGGAGGGAAGGAACTGAGATCAACATTCCCGGTGGGGCCAGCCCCAGATGCTCACAAGCAAGGGGGAAAGGATCCAGCCTTCACTCGTTCTCCCCTGCAGCCACTTATATTCTAAGGTACACTCCCCCTGAACATGGAGGCTCCCTTTGAGCAAAAGAAGGGGCTACCCAGGGAGCTAGCAATGTCCCTTCACAGCCATATGGGAGAGGCCAAGGTGGACAGCAGGGGGCGCTGCCGGACCTTTAAGGCTTACACAGGCATGGGAGACATGGCAAGGACAGCATCTGCTTTGCATGCAGGAGGTCCCAGGTTCAATCCCCAATGGCATCTCCAAGGAGGGCTAGGAGAGACTCCTGCCTGAAACCCTGGAGAGCTGCTGCCGGTCAGTGTATACAATACTGAGCTAGATAGACCAGTGACTCAGTATAAGGCAGATTCTTATGTTCTACCAGCAGTGGTTGACGGGGCAAGGCACTGCTGCTTACCTGGCCTCCGGTCGCTGCTGTGCACTGGGAGGGGAGGCGGAGAGGTTGGTGTGGTGCACGTGCACCGCCAGCACCAATCTGGCGCTCCTTCCGGTGCGTTTCCACCTCACCGGCTTTGCTTCTTCCCCTCGCCCTCCCAGTCCGCCACAGCGATGGGAGGTCAGGCACACAGTGCCATCCCTCCCTCCGCGACTACCGGCCACCTATTTCCATGCTGGCATCCTCATAGCATCTTGATAAATGACAAGAATAGGAGTCCGCCCCTTCAGCATCGATCAGACGAGGAAAAAGCATCCGCACCTGCAGAGGGCTCATCCCCGCAATCCTCCATCGTGACCTCCTCGTACAGTTTTTTGGCCTGGACCCAGGAGATCCGGCTCCCCTCTGGAAAAAGAGACAGCCTCCTCCTCAAAGGTCACCAGCTGCCGAAAGGAAGAAAAACAGTTTCCGGTTTGAAAGGGGAAGAGGGAACATCCCGTAGTGCCAAGAGGAAAGGGACCGAGGCCTGTTCTTTCAGACTCATTTACAAGATTAAACTTTGTGCGCCGCCTCTGTAAGTGCTCCAAGAAAGGGGTGGCGTGATAGAAGTTTCTCAAATTATGTGTGGTGTGGAGAAAGCAGACACAGCAAATCTTTTCTCCCTCTCATAACACTGGAACTTGTCTTCTTTTTGCTCACCTTTTCTCTACACTAAAAAGCCCCCAATGCTGCAACATTTCCTCACAGAGGAGTAGGCTGGGCTAAGAGAATAAATGGCCCAAGACCACCCAACTAGCTCTGTAGCTGAGTGGGAATTCTAATCTGAGTCCAGCAACATCTCATGCTCTAATCTGGAGCACTATGGAGACCTCCTGCCATGGATGTCATAGGGTAAGTTTTGAGGCTGGGCATGACCTGACACCAGCACAGAAGGACCTGCATGCACTGTCAGCAACTCTCTGCTGCCAACTCTGCAAAGTAAGTGAGATCCATCTGGCAGCTTTTATCTTCCCTTCCACATCACAGAGTCTAGCCAATTTCTCAAGAGGCGGTCTGGAGAAGCCTCTTCATTCCTAAGCAGCTGCAGCAATTCTAGTAGGGCAGTATTCATTTATTGCCTCTGCCTTGAGCTTTAGAAAGTAAATAAGAGACTAGCAGGAGCAAAACTGACCAGGACTTCCCCTCCTCCAGAAAATGCAAAGGCGGCTCCCCTCCAGCACACCAAAGCAACACAGCTGCTCCTTCCTCCTCCCTCCACAAGACTCTTTCCTTTACAGTCTCTACAGAGTTTGGATTGAGCTGCAAGAGGGGAGAGCAGGAACTGCAATTGAATAATGCAGTTTTGCGAAGGATCCCTCCTTGCAGCTGGATGAGCTTGGATTTTGGGGGTGTGTATGTGTGCCCCCTGCCCTCTTTTCTTCAGAGGGGCTCGGCCTCCTCATTCTCTCCCCTCCACCCCAACCAAGGATATTTTCTCTGCACCAAACCGACCACCCCACCCCACCCCACGGGATGATCGGGGACAGTGAGTGGGAGCGGGGGCTTCAAAGAGGATTGTGCAATGGAAATGCCCAGCCCTCATCTGTGACCTGGATTGCATGGGCCAGACCCCGGGAGGGAAGCCCTCAAAAGCAAATTCTTGGCTCCCCCCCCTCCCAGTGTTGTACCTTTTACCTGTTTGGTCCTCCCACGAACCAGCCTCCCCCACCAAAGGGCGTCATCACGTCGCTTTCGCTTCCTGGAAGACCAAAGAAGGTGCGCTCGCTGTGGTCTTCCCCCTCCGTTTACAACTTCCTGCCTCTCTAGGAACCAGAGTTTAAATGAGTTGTGTTGCACGAGATTGACAGTAGGTGGCGGTAATATCCTGGCCTTGATTCGCCGTTAAACACCACAAGCCGCAACAGAAGGAAGCAGAATGCAGTTTATCTGCCCATGGGAGGACCGTGTGGCAGAAGCAGCTATCCATCTCTTCCCCTCCCGCGTTGCTAAAATATCACTATTTTGGGGTGGGATTTTGTCCTTACAAAAGTGCTGTGGCAAATGCAGAAGCGCAGAGTTCCTTCAGAATAGTCCCAGCCACACCTCCTTCTAAGATTATACACTTTTCTAAGATTATAGAATAAATCTGGCCAGGCTTGAATGCTGCTTTCTGCTTCTCTGTCACTGTCGCTGTTTGGCTGTTCTTTCTCACCATCAGAGATATTGCTTGAGTTACTGAATTCAGCGTTTGCATGTTTATCTCCTGCTGACGCCAACCTGCTTGATGATGTAGATGGGATGCTATCCTTGGTATTCACCGTCTCTTCTGCAGTTACAGAATTATAACTTGCCATAACTTGGCTTTTTGAAGTAGGACCTAATAGGAACTTCTTTCACTCTGGCGCAAAACAGCAGGGAAGGACAAGGAAGCAAGTTAGAAGACTCTTCTCAGAAGCCAACACACTCCCGTTCATGCTGATTGGATGATAGGATGCTGGAGACATAGGAAGCCTGCTGGGACCTGGCTCCCCAAAAGGTAAGGGGTCTAGTACCCCCTGAGACCCTGGATGATTACACCCTTGCATAAGGGCAAATTCAATTCATAAAAGTAATTGATTGGCCTTGTGAAATAAACCCACTTCCCAGAAAGATAAGATGTCTTTACTCTGTACATACGTGTGTGTGTTTGTGTTTGTGTGTGTGTGTGTGAGAGAGAGAGGGGTGTGCTTTAAATGTGGCTCTTTAAACGTGGCTTGAGAGAGCTAGGAAATGGCTCGCTTGGATACCCCCTTTTTTTCCTCTCTGGGACTGCTGACGAGAGTTGTAGTCATCCAGGGTCTCAGGGGGTCTTAGACCCCTTACTTTTTGGGCAGCCAGGTGCCTATGTTTCCGGCATCCTACAAGCCAATCAGCATGAAAGGGGAGCTTCTCACCCACTGAGGAGAATCTTCCAACCTGCTTCCTTCATTTTTCCTGTTGATTGGAGCCAATCAGAGTGAAAGGAGGCGAGACAACCACTGAGAAGCCTCTTCTAAGTAGCTAACACTCTCCCCTTTCATGCTGATTTGCTCCTAGGAACATCTGTTGTGGGAGAAAGCATTAACAAGGAACTCATTCTCAACCCAGCAAACAAACAATCAAACAAAAGGATGGGAGAAGGTGTGGCTATGACTATCATGAAGGGACCCTGCAGTTCTGAATTTGCCACTACACTACTGGAAATGAAATAAATCCTGCTTCTATCCAAGTCGAGAGCCAGTGTGGTATAGTGGTTAAGGCAGCCTTTCCCAACCAGTGTGCCTCCAGGTGTTGTTGGACCACAACTCCCATCAGCCTCAGCCAGTATTGCCAATGGCTGAGGCTGATGGGAGTTGTGGTCCAACAACATCTGGAGGCACATCGGTTGGGAAAGGCTGGGTTAAGGTGTTGGACCTGGGAGCCCAGGGTTCGAATCCCCACACAGCCATGAAGCTCGCTGGGTGACCTTGGGCCAGTCGCTGCCTCTCAGCCTCTTGAAAACCCTATTCATAGGGTTGCCATAAGTCGGAATCGACTTGAAGGCAGTACATTTACATTTACAGAATTGCTGCCTCTTTTCAGTCCCTTAATAGTTAAAGAGAGAACAGAGCTTTTCTTCCTAGAGAAGAAGGAAGTGGGAAAACAAAAGGGGACATTAGTGGGAGATGCACCTTACGCGTTCTATCTCTTTCTAGGAACAGGGCTTTTCTGTTCCTTTTAGGAGAAGAACTGGAAGAGGCTTGTCCCTGTCAATGGTGAGTGTTAAAGGTGCATCTATAAAGAAATGGGGGTCGGGGAAAGAGGGGTGGTTGGTCTTGGGAAGGGTGTGTGTGAATAAATATTGTTGTGGCTGGAAGGGCCATAGCTGAATGGCAGTGCACCTGCTTTGCATGCAGAAGGTCCCAGGGTGGGTAGGTGTGATTAGGGTGACCAAATATTGCACGGAATGGGCGACCTGGAATCTGCGTGGCCCTCCAGATGTTGCTGAACGACCACTCCCGACAGCCCCAGCAAACACAGCTGGTGGTCAGGCATGGTGGGTGTTGGCTATTAAACCGAGAAAGCAGAGGTTAAATTTCCACAAGTGAGCTACGTGACTTAGAAGCGAAAGTTGGCAGAGCTCGAGCCATCTTCAAGGACACGTTGCTATGCAACCTAGGCTCGGGCAGCTGGCCTTATCTATATAGAGGGCCAGCAGACACTTGTGAGTGTGGGGGTCAAGGAGTTTGTACAGAGAGAGCTTGTGATATATTGTCAGGAAAGTGACTCTTAAAACTTATTGCTTGTCCGGCTCATTGCTTCAACTGGCATCTAGCCTGTCACTATATTGTTCTGCATCCTGGGCATCTGCTTGCGCCAGATACAACATCCAACAAGTGGTAGCAGAGGATGGTTTCCTGGTGCTGATGGTACCTGGTGCTGATGGTTACCTGGTGCTGAGGATTACCTGGAGCGGAGGATTGCAGAAAAGCGGCAGAGAAAAGCCAGAACTGCAGACCTGCGGGAAAAACAGCAGAGAGATGGAGAAACCGAAAGCTGAGTTGAAAGCTGTGAGAGAGCCGTGGGAAAGAAAAAAAAACTAACTGAAGGACAGAGGTGAGAAGCTCTAATTACAAAGGCGGTGAACTGTGAAAAGTGAAAGTATGTCTGTTACGTTATCGACCGGGATTCCCTTGGAAAGGCTGACAGGGAAAAATTATGGCACTTGGAAACAGAGAATGCAGGCTTTTCTAGTGAAAGAAGACCTGTGGAAAGCTATCGCAGAAGACCCACCCGCCGGGGTGCCTATTCCAGCAGATTGGAGAAGGCTGGATGAGAGGGCAAAGGCGTTAATTGTTCTTGCTATTGATGATTCTCAACTACTGCACGTGCGTGATGCAGTAACAGCAAAGGAAACCTGGGAAACTTTAAGAAATATTCATGTGAAAAAGACTGCCAGTTCTAAAATATATCTTGCCAGAAGATTGTATCAGATGCGCTTATCTGGAGATACAACCATGTCAGAGCATTTGTTGGAAATAAACAGACTGTTTACTGAGTTGTCAGAACGTGAAATTGAACATTCTCAAACACAAAAAGTGTATATCACATTATCTTCACTAGATTCAAGTTATGATAGACTGGTGAGCTCTTTGGAAGCAATGGACGATGCCAATCTCAATATGGATTATATAGAAGGCAAACTTTTACAAGAATTTCAAAGAAGGCAAGAAATGACAAAGCAGGAAAAGACTGAGTCTAAACACAACGTGGAAAAGCAGAACAACAAAGCAGCACAAGAGAGACTGTATGGACAAAAGGCATGTTATTTTTGTGGTTCCAAGCAACATCTTCAAAGGAATTGTGAAGCAAGAAGAAGAGAAAGAGGAAGAAAACCATGTGTACAGGTGATCTATGCTAGTAAGAATAAGCAATGTATTAACAATGAGCAGGGAAATAACTGTAAAGATTTATGGGCAATTGACAGTGGGGCAACAAATAGTATAATCAAAGATAAATCCCTGTTTCATACATTTTGTGACGTAGAGGATCATGTAATAATGGCTGATGGGACTAAGAAACTTATCAAAAGTAGGGGTACAGTGAAATTAGCAGGTTTCAATACCATTATGACAGATGTGCTGTTTGTTCCTGATATCGAATGTAACATCATGGCTGTTTCGAAACTCAATGAAATGGGGTTCACAGTAATGTTCAAAAGGGGTTCAGTGCATGTAATGAGAGGAGAAAAAATATTCATGAAAGGGTTAGTAAAGAAGTCACTGTTCTATATGCAGCTGAGAGTCCTCAGTACAGACACAGACAGGACACATAGAGGTTCAATAGGGATTAACCTAACGCAGTCAGTGAAAGCACAGACGCCAGTGATTGATGCTGATGTCGTGGCTAATAAAACAGAGCAGGAAAAAGAACCCTCAAGCCTCGGGGATATAAAACAATTACCCATAGCCGAACAGAATGAATGGCATGCAGCGATGAAAGAGGAGCTGGAAGCAATGCGAAAAAATGGCACATGGACGCTAGTACCTCTGCCCCCAGGGAAAAAAGCTATAGGGTGTAAGTGGATATTTAAACGTAAGCGGTCGAGTACAGGACAGATACAAAGGTATAGGGCACGCCTAGTAGCTAAGGGCTTTACACAGCAATTCGGGACGGACTACGATACAGTTTTCGCTCCCGTGGTGAAACATGAGTCAATCAGGGTTTTGCTAAAAATAGCTGCCATAGAAAACATGCATGTAAGCCACTATGACATTGGCACGGCGTTTTTACATGGGGAGTTGAAAGAAGAAATCTATATGGAACAGCCTCCCGGATGTGAAACACAGCCAGGTCTAGTTTGCAAGTTACAGAAATCCCTGTATGGTCTGCGCCAGAGTGCGCGCTGTTCGAACGAAAAACTAGATGATGTTCTGCAGTCAATGAATTTCAAGCGTTGTGTGGCAGACCCCTGTGTGTATGTGAAAGAAACAAAGGGGGGGCTCACATACTGCCTAGTTTATGTGGATGACATCCTGTACTTGTCCCATGAGGAGGAAGACGAAAGAGAGTTCCATAATAGTCTGAAACAACATGTGGTAATGAAAAGTTTGGGACCTGTAAGTCATTATTTAGGTACAGAGGTCATACGGGGTTCAGACGGGAGTTTCGTGTTAAAACAGGAAGGAAAGATAAACCAAATACTAGCAGATTGTGGGATGTCTGAATGCAAGGCAGTAGGGACTCCCATGACAACATCATTTCAACAAGAAAACACAGAGACAGCTTGTGAAAACCCTGCTAGGTACAGACACATCATAGGACAGTTGCAATATCTTGTTAAGGTAACAAGACCTGACATTTGTAATGCTGTTAGCATCTTAAGTCGAAAAGTAGAACAGCCTACTGAGACAGATTGGCAAGGAATAAAACAAGTCCTGAGGTATTTACAAGGTACTAGCAGTAAAGGTCTAGTGTTGTCCAGCAGTAAACACGGGAGTATGTGCTGCTATGTAGATGCGGATCATGCTGGCGATCCCAGTAGCCGCAAGTCTACTACTGGTGTTGTCATTCTATTATATGATTCAGTGATTGATTGGTGCAGTAAGAGGCAAACTATAGTGGCTACATCGAGTTCAGAAGCTGAATATATAGCGTTGTCTCTGGTTTGTAACAAACTTACCTGGTTCGACCATCTACTGTTTGAAATTGGAAAAGGCATAGACAAACCAATCAAAATATATGAGGACAATCAGACCTGCATTAAGCTAGCTCAGTCAGAAGCACACACCAAGAGAACCAAGCATATCAGCATCAAATATCACCACGTCAGAGAAATGATTAAACAAGGGTTTGTGGAATTAACTTATTGTAACACTGCTGATATGCTGGCTGACGTTATGACAAAACCACTAAGTGAAGACAAGTTCTCAAAACTGATAAATCAAGTAGGTATGACAGCAAAAGTGTGAAATTTCATGAGAATAATTGCTGTAATAACTGTATGTAATAAAAGTGATGCTACGATTCTAATGAAATAATGATTACAAATGAAAGTGATGTAAACTGAAATAAAACCAAATGATGTAAATGTAATGACATGTAAAATGTAACACATGTAAATGGAAGAGAAATGTAACTAGCTGAATGTGGAAATTTAAGGTGGGGGATTGTTGGCTATTAAACCGAGAAAGCAGAGGTTAAATTTCCACAAGTGAGCTACGTGACTTAGAAGCGAAAGTTGGCAGAGCTCGAGCCATCTTCAAGGACACGTTGCTATGCAACCTAGGCTCGGGCAGCTGGCCTTATCTATATAGAGGGCCAACAGACACTTGTGAGTGTGGGGGTCGAGGAGTTTGTACAGAGAGAGCTTGTGATATATTGTCAGGAAAGTGACTCTTAAAACTTATTGCTTGTCCGGCTCATTGCTTCAACTGGCATCTAGCCTGTCACTATATTGTTCTGCATCCTGGGCATCTGCTTGCGCCAGATACAACATCCAACAGTGGGCGTTGTCGTTCAGTGGCCCCTGGGGGCCAAAGGTTCCCCACGCCTTGACTAGAAGAGAGAATTCCACAAGTTGCTGGTTCTCCTTCCTTGGTCTGACATTGATAACATTTCTTAACCGTCTAAAACGGAGGTAGGTTGCTTGTGGTTCGATTCCCACTTCCATCAGTCTCTGCCAGCGTGCCCAGTAGTCAAGGTTGATGGGAGCTGTAGTCCCAGAAACACGAGAAGGGCCACAGGTTCCCTGTCCCCAACTGAAAGGAAGACAAGGTCTTGTACGAGATCGTAGAAGCCGCTAGGGACAATAATGCTCTGCCTGCAGACTTAGATGCCTTGTATCGAGTCAGACCATTGGTCCATTTTGCTCCGTGTTGTCTGCACTGGCTGGCAGCAGCTCTCTGGGATTTCGGATGGGGGATATTCCCAACCTTCCCTGGAGATGCTGCTGAGGATTGAACCTGGGACCTTCTGCACAGACAGCAGATGCTCTACCACTGAGCTATTATCGTCTACCTAAATAGGAACATAAGAACCTTCCTTATACTGAGCCACACCATTGGTCCAATCACCTCAGTATTGTCTACACTGACCGGCAGCAGCTCTGCAAGGTTTCAGGCAAGGATTCTCTCCCAGCCTTACCTGGAGATGCCCTGTTGGGGATTGAATCTTTTAAGCCTTTTAAGTTGAGATCTATCCCAGTCTACGTCTGTGTTGGAATTGCTTTTTAAGATGTTTTTAAACCTTTTTTAAAAAAAACAATATGTTTTTAACCTTTTTTTAAAATATGTCTTCAACGCTTTCTAAAAAAATTGTTGTTTTCCTTTAATGTATTTTAAAGTCTGTTTTTATGTTTTAATGTGTCTGATGAGGTGCGCCTGGCGCCAACACTGTTATCTTTTCTGCACCAGGTCAACACTTTCCCCTTATCCCAGGCATTTTAACAGCATTTGAATAATGTGTGTTTTTAAATTACTTTTTAAAAAATGTGTTTTTAAATTTGTGTATTTGTGTTTAATGTTTTTGATTGTTGTAAACCACCCAGAGAGCTTCTGCTATGGGGCGGTATACATTAGTGCTTTTGTTTGCTGCCCTGGGCTCCTGCTGGGAGGAAGAGCAGGATATAAATCAAATAATAAATAAACAAACAAACCTGGGACCTTTTGCATGTAAAGCTGGTGCCATGCTTCTTGTGCCTTAAAGGTCCAGGCGTGCCCCCTGCTGTCCTTGGCCTCTCCCATCAGGTGAGGAGACATTGCTAGCTCACTATGTAGCCTCTTCTTTTGCTCAAAGGGAGCTTCCATGTTCAGAGGGAGTGTACCTTAGAATATCGGCGGCTGCGGGGCAAAATGAGTTAAGACTGGATCCTTTCCACCTTGCTTGTGAGCATCTGGGGCTGGCCCCACCGGGAAACAGGACACTGCGCTGGGGGAGGTGGGCCTTTGCCTGAATCAGCCGGGCTCTAGACCTTTTGTTGCTCAGAAGCACCCTCAGAACACAAGAGTAGCCCAGAAGCTGGATCAGGCCAGAGGCCCAACTCATCCACCATCCTGTTCTCACAGTGGCCAACCAGCTGCAACTGATATTCGGAGCCACTTACTGCTTCTGACATTGGAAGGAGAGTATAGCCAACAGGGTTAGTAGCCACTGATAGCCTTATCCTCTGTGAATGTGTCTAATCCAGGTTGGTGGCCATCACTGCCCCTTGTGGAAGTGAATTCCATAGATCAACAGTGTGTGCATAATGTTCCTTCAAGTCGATTACGACTTATGGCGACCCTATGAATCAGCTACCTCCAACAGCATCTGTCGTAAACCACCCTGTTCAGATCTTGTACGTTCAGGTCTGTGGCTTCCTTTATGGAATCAATCCATCTCTTGTTTGGCCTTCCTCTTTTTCTACTCCCTTCTGTTTTTTCCAGCATTATTGTCTTTTCTAGTGAATCATGTCTTCTCATGATGTGTCTAAAGTATGATCACCTCAGTTTCATCATTTTAGCTTCTAGTGATAGATAAGGTAAAGGTTTCCCGCACTTGTAGTGCGAGTCGTTTCTGACTCTTAGGGTGACATCTTGCGACGTTTACTAGGCAGACCATATATATGGGGTGGGATTGCCAGTTCCTTCCCCGGCCTTTCTTTACCCCCCAGCATATGCCGGGTACTCATTTTACCGACCACGGATGGATGGAAGGCTGAGTGGACCTCAACCCCTTTTACCGGAGATTCGACTTTCTTCTTCCGTTGGAATCGAACTCCGGCCGTGAGCAGAGCTTCGGCTGTGTTACCGCCGCTTACCACTCTGTGCCACGGAGGACCTCTAGTGATAGATAGTTTTGGTTTAATTTGTTATAACACCCAATCATTTGTCTTTTTTGCAGTCCATGGTACCCACAAGGCTCTCCTCCAACACATTTCAAATGTGTTGCTTTTTCTCTTATCTACTTTTTTCACTTTTTTCACGTAGCTCAACTATGTGCCGGGCTAATCACCTCATTCTTCCCCCCCCCCATTTTTTTTGAGGACAAATGATGTAGCGGCACATGAGGAAGCTATTGGTTGCGCTGTGACCCTGTAAAAACGTAAGAAGAGCCTGACTTCTGGATCAGGCCAGTGGCCCATCTAGTCCCACATCCAGATCACACAGCAGCCAACCATTTGCCCCAATGGGAAGCCCGGAAGCAAGGCCTGAGACCAGAAGTCTTGACATAACGGCGAACACAAAACCTTTTCCCTTATACACTTACAGAACCAGACAGGGAGACTGAGCTAAGCGAGGGACGTTCCCCTGTGAGTGGAGATGGCTGCAGAGCCGGGGGGAGAATTCGCAGCGGCTTCCCCGGATCTCCGTCTTCAGACAGCTCCAGAGGAAGGTGTGAAGCCAGGGACGAAAGCCGAGCAGGTGGGATTGGCAGAGCCCAAACCAGAGATGGAGCTGGAAGGAACAGGAGGCCCCTCTCCTGCCACCCAGAGGGGGACGGCGGGACTGCATCTCGGCTGGGCAGAGCCGCAACGCATCCAACAAGAACCAGAGGAGGAACTGTCGTCACAACAATGGGAAGCCCAATGGCAGGAGTTCCTTCAGACAGTGCAGGCCCCGTCCTGTGGAGCAGAAGGGGACCCACGTCTTCCGGGGACTCTGCCGTGGGGTGAGGCTAAGTCTCGCATGCCCTCCTTCGAGGGAGCACCAGCCGACAGCCGGTGGGCTGGAGAAGCAGAGAGTGGAACCAGACTCCCACCTGGAACAGCCCGGCAAGCCAGTTCCAGGCCAGACGCCGCAGGCGAGGGAGACGTCGGGCAAACGGCAGACATCAAGACGGAGGACGCCGTCGGCTCAGAGGCCCAGCGCCGGCTCTTCAGGCAGCTCTGCTACCGGGACGCCCAGGGGCCTCGAGAGGTTTACGGCCGGCTCTGGGAGCTTTGCCACCAGTGGCTGATGCCGGAGAGGCTCACGAAGGAGCAGATCCTGGACCTGGTGATTCTGGAGCAGCTCGTGGCTGTCCTGCCCTCGGAAATGGGGAGCTGGGTGACGGAGCAAGGCTGCGAGAGCTGCCTGGAGGCTGTGGCCCTCACGGAGGATTTCTTCCTGAGGCAGCGAGAGGATGAGAAATTGGAACGGAAGGTGAGAGAAGTGTCTCATCCGGGTAGCATTCGGTGGTCTAAACAAAGGGACAAAGAATGTGGCCATTTGGCTTAGAGAGCATAAGAGGAGCCTGGATGCTGGATCAGGGCAAAGGTCCTTCTAGTTCAGCATCCTGTACTCACAGTGGCCAACTGGGTGCCTCTTTTGGGAAGCCTGCAATATTGTTTTTTGGATTTTATAACCCACTCTGGGACCTATTGATAAAGGGTTGCCTTTCTGTCTGTCTGTCTGTCTCTCTATCATCACCACTCTCCCCACCTTTGAATTCCCAGCAACTGGCATTCAGAGGCATGCTGTCCCCAACGGTGGAATATAGCCATTGTGCCTAGTAGCAATTATAGCCTTATTCTCTGTGAAGTTCCTCTAACCCTTTCCGAAAGTCTTCCAGTTTGGGGGCCCTCACTAGACAGCATTCTTTCCTTGACGCATTTCCCTTCCATTTGGGTCACTCTGTCTTGACCGACGTGTTCGCAGTTGTTTCTTCTTCTGGGGCTCTTCCGAGATCTTCAGATCTAGCAGCTGCTGTTGCTATACAGTGAGGGTTGTTTTATGCTGAGATTCCACAGAATGGCAGTGGAAAACTCAGAATGGGGTGCTAGGCCCAGAATTCACCTTCCTGAGAATCCTGGTGCTTTTTTTTAAAAAAAAAATCTAAATCCCCCCCAAACTTTCTAGCCCTCAGAGGTGATGAAGACGGGCTTGAACCTGTTGGGACAACGTCAGCTGAAAGCTCCGAAGCCAAAGGAACATATGAAGAACTGTTGGTCTATCTAGATCAGTCGTGCCTACACTGACCGGCAGCTACCCCCCCAGCCCTACCTTGAAATGCCAAGAATTAAAACTTCTGTATGCAAAGCAGGTGCTCTACCGCTGAGCTACGGCCCTTTCCCCTAAAAATAAAATAAGATCCTGGTCCTCAATGTTCTGAATAAAGTGCTGAATTACGTAGGACCATAGGAAGCTGCCTTGTACTGCGTCAAACCCCTGATCCATCTAGTTCAGTACTGCAGTGGCTCGCCAGGATTTCAGACGTAGGACGTTCCCAGCCCTGCCTGGAGACGCTGGGGTTCAAACCCAAGACCTTTGGCCTGTAAAACATGTATTCTACCTCTGAGGCACAGCCCTTCCACTAAATTGCATAGCCTTGTCCCAGGACAGAGCAGAAAGTTCATTTAACGTCCCATAAAGTGGAAGGTGTTGTTCCTTGTGCTCTGTTGTGCATTGCAGGGGTTGGATAGAAAAAACCCGCTTTCTTTTCTTTCAGGGACTGGGAACCATTGAAGGGGTGGGCATCCCTGTCGCCAAAGGAGAAAATTCCCTGCTGGATCCTGGACAAAGAGCTGAGCACAGGGAAGTCACGCAGGAGAACTCTGAAAACAAGGAATCTTTTGGTAAAAAATTCTTTCTTCCCTCCCAAATCAGGACTTGAGGGAAGAAGTGAGGGGTTTGTCGTGAGTTGTTATTATTTATTAAATTTATATCCCGTCCTTCCTTCCAGTAGGAGCCCAGGGCAGCAAACAAAAACACTAAAACGCTCTAAAACATCATAAAAACAGACATTAAAATATATTAAAACAAAACATCTAATAACAGAACAAAACATCTTTTAAAACATCTTTTTTAAAAATGCTTTAAAAATCTTGGAAAGCAATTCAGACACAGACTGGGATAAGGTCTGTACTTAAAAGGCTTGTTGAAAGAGGAAGGTGTTCGTTAGGCACCAAAAAGATAACAGAGACGGCACCTGTCTAATATTTAAGAGGAGGGGAGTCCAAAGGGTAGGTGCCATTACACTAAGGGTTTGTGTCCTATGTTGTGCTGAACGGACCTCCTGATAAGATGGTATCTGCAGGAGGCCCTCACCTGCAGAGCGTAGTGATCAACTGGGTATATAAGGGATAAGACGGTCTTTCAGGTATCCTGGTCCTGAGCTGTATAAGGCTTTATATATGAAAACCAGAACCTTGAACTTAGCCTGGTAGCTAAGGAGCAGCCAGTTCAATTCTTTCAGTAGCGGAGTCACATGTTGGCAATAACCTGCTCCAGTGAGCATTCCCACTGGTGCACTTTGCACCAGCTGCAGCTTCCGGACCAATCTCAAGGGCAGTCCCACATAGAGCACATTACAGTAATCTAACCTGGAGGTTACCAGTGCATGGACAACAGTGGTCAGGCTAGAAATGGCCGCAGCTGTCTTACCAGCTGAAGGTGGTAAAAGGCACTCCTAGCCACGGAGGTTACCTGGGCCTCTGGTGACAAAGACGGATCCAGGAGCACCCCCCGGCTACAAACCTGCTCTTTCAGAGGGAGTACGACCCCATCCAAAATGCAAGAAAATGTGAATGAAATATCTGTGCATTTGATTTATTTTATACTGGGGGAACAGGAGTTTTATAGGCCCAGTTATTGGCTATCTGCTGTACTTTACATATTTAATATCACATTTATATTCCTCCTGTCCTCCAAGGAGACCTTGATGGTGTACATGATTCTTCCCCTGAATCTTGAATGTTGCTGCCTTCCACAATGGGCTGCAGCCAGCTACGTTCTACTCAGACTAGACCCCTTGAAATGAATGTGTTGTATCTAATGTAGCATTGAGCAGATTGTGCCGTCAGTGCCAGGAGTTTTCCTTGCCCGTTTCATTCTCGAGTGTCAGTTATATAGAGAATACTGTTTAGAGACCTTTCTAAAGAGAGTAAGTTACTGGCAAATAAAACAGAAATTGGGCTTTTTGTCACAAGCAACAAACCAGGATGTGATCTAGAGGGTTGCTTTGTTTGCAGTAAAGACCGCTAAATGGCGGGAAGAGTTTTTGTATTCCATTTCCATAAATTGTCATGGCGATATAAAGGCATAAGAACACTAAATGTATCCTGACATAATCACCGAATGTCCCTTCCATATGTAGTCTTTCTTTATTTGTCTTATAAGCAAAGCCCTTTGTATTTTAAGGATATGTATATATTTTATATATTCATTTTCATTGTGACTACTACTTTTAATGAAAGTTTGAGTTCCTTGTTTTATTTTGCTATGGTCTACACACTAACACCATAAACGTTATATATTTTTGCTCAACGGAATGCTCTCCCCCTCCCTGCATACCCCCTAAATCTATTTTGGGGGATCCCCAACCCTCCAGAGCAGATTTGGGGATAGTACAGGACACATGCAGAAGGAGGAGGGGAAAGTCCCTTTGTATTATCTCAAAAATATAGTTGAATGCTATCCATTGGACCTTTTAGTAATGTCTATTAACTTCAGTGGATTTATTCTGAGTAGGACTTGCACTGGATACAACCCATTGTATCCCAATTAATATCACTCATCAGAGACTTATTTTGTGGTAAGATCTGCCTCCCCCACTAAGTCTTCTCTATTGTGATAGTTGAGGCTCAGTTTCTCTTCCCCCCTTTCTCTCCCTGCAGGTGATGCGGGAGAAAGTGATCAGGATGGCAAACTCCTGAAACGGAAAACTCAAGCAAAGCAAACATGGAGGATGAAATCTGTTGCTTCTGCCGGTGCTGACTTGCATGAAATTCAAATCGAAGAAGACTGTTGCATAGGAAACAAGAGAAATGAATTCCCTCTATTTGCAAAAAGCTTAGCTAGTAAATCAAGCCTTAGCTCACAGACAAAAATGCAAACCGGGAAGAAACCATTGAAATGCTCAGACTGTGGAAAGAGTTTCAGCAATAGGAAAAGCTACATAATCCATCAAAGAATCCACACAGGGGAGAAACCATATAAATGCTCAGACTGTGGAAAGAGCTTCAGGCAAAGGATACAGCTTACTATCCATCAAAGAATCCACACTGGAGAGAAACCGTTTATATGCTTGCAGTGTGGAAAGAGCTTTCGTTGTAGCTCAAACCTTATTTCCCATCAAAGAATCCACACAGGGGAGAAACCCTTTCAATGCTCAGTATGCGGAAAGAGTTTCAATCGGAGTAAAAGCCTTAAGTTACATGAAAAAATACACAGAGGGGTAAAAGCATTTAAATGCTCAAAGTGTGGGAAGATCTTTAGTAGAAGCAAAAGTCTTCATTTGCATGAAAGAATCCATACAGGAGAGAAGCCATATACATGTTCAGAGTGTGGGAAAAGTTTCAATAGGAGCAAAAGCCTTACTCTGCATCATAGAAGCCACACGGGGGAAAAGCCATATGTATGTATACTGTGTGGAAAGAGGTTCAGCAGGAGCTCAAATCTTAGGTCACATCAAAGAATACACACAGAGGAGAAGCCATATAAATGTTTAGAGTGTGGAAAGAGCTACCGTCACAGCATAACCCTTACTATACATCACAGAAGCCACACAGGAGAGAAGCCGTTTACGTGCTCAGTGTGTGGAAAGAGCTTCAGTCACAACATAAGTCTTACAAGACATTGCAGAAGCCACACAGGAGAGAAGCCGTTTACGTGCTCAGTGTGTGGAAAGAGCTTCAGTCACAACATAAGTCTTACAAGACATCGCAGAATCCACACTGGGGAGAAACCATATACATGCTCAGAATGTGGAAAGAGCTTCAGTCGGAGCACCAATCTTCGGTCTCATCAGAGAATCCACACAGGGGAGAAACCACATACATGCTCAGAATGTGGAAAGAGCTTCACTCGGAACACCAGCCTTGTTTCCCATCAGAGAATCCACACTGGGGAGAAACCATATAAATGCTTGGAATGCGGAAAGAGCTTCAGCCGGAGCACAGGCCTTACTTCTCATCAGGAAATTCACAAAGGGAGAAACCATGTAAATGCTCAAAGTGTGGAAAGAGCCACACACACTAAAATTAACATAAAAGGAAGCACATAAGGGAGTATCCTATGAATCCTAGAAATATCTGGAGCATGCACATAACTTACATTGATGTGCAGATCTTCGTTTCAAAGGATTCCTCTCCAGAAGACATTGTATAAATAATTTAGACTAGATATTTTCTGAACATATTTTTTAAATTTAGAAAAATGCAAACGTTTACAGTGTGAGACAGTATACTATGTCACAGGGTTGGGGAACCTTTGGCCCTCCAGATGTTGCTGAGCTATATTCCCCATCAGCCCCAGCAAGCATGGCCAATGGCCAGGGATGATGGGAACTGTAGTTCAGTAACATCTGGAGGGCCAAAGGTTCTCCATCCTTTCTATATCATATAAATAACACATTATTGCTGGATCATGCCTAAACATACAAAGGAAAATAAAAAGAGAGAATTAAAATTCGAAAGAGGAGAACAAAAAGCGGTGTGCTCCTGCGAGGAGGAACAGCGGGATATAAATAAAATAATAAATAAATAAATAAAATGTGCGCATAGGAAGATGCTGTACACAGAGCCAGACCCTTGGTCCATCTAGCTCAGTAGTGTCTACACTGACTGGCAGCAGCTTCCCAGGATTTCAGACAGGATTCTCTGCCAGCCATACCTGGGGACGCTGGGGATTGAACCTGGGACCTTCCGCATGCAAGGCAGATCCTCCGCCACTGAGCCACAGCCCTTCCCTGAGGAAGAGCCTTTGCGCATGCCGCACAAAGGTTGTTTGTCCTATAACACAAATAATAACAATCAGAAAGCAAATGTCAGTAATGTAACTTGCCAACCTTATCTTGAGAGTTTATATTCCAGTGATTTATGCATAAACGCCATCTCTCAATAACATTGATTGGGCCCGTGTCCTTCCTTTCTGCTTCCATGGTAAGCTGGCTGCCATCAAGAATGCCGCCTCTCAAAAACATGGCCACTTATCAAAAGTTTTAGACCAGGTGTGGCAAACCTGTGGCACCCTAGATGTTGTTGGACTACAATTCCCATCATCCTTGACTATTCGTTGTGCTTGCTGGGGCTGATGGGAGTTGCAGTTCAAGTCCGGTTTATCCAAATGATCCCTGGCAGTTTTCCAGCATTCAGTTACAAGTACAGAAACACAAAAGTACAGAAATAGAAAACATACCTAAGACAATGAAGAATGCACACACAGTGGAATTGTTTCATTTATCTTTCTCAACAATTATGACCTTTAAGCCTAAAGGCCCAAAGAATCTAAAGTGTAAAAAACACACTTAGGAGAATGAACAAGAAGATGAGCTAGGAATTGTTCAGAGTGCTACCCCAAAACGAAATTAATTATGCTTTATGCTCTTAGGACTTTGCAAGTCTCTTGGAGATGCCTGAGGTGGCAAGTCTCTCAGCGCTTACAGAAGACCATCCTCTTCCAACAGGCCTTTTAAGCAGAGCTCTTTCCCAGTCTGCATCTGTACTCAGATTGTTTTTATGATGCTTTTCATTGTTTAATCGCTTGTTGCTTGCTGATTTGGGAGGAAGAGCAGGGTATATATGTAACTAAATAAATGACTACTATGTTAAAATAATCATGATATTCCAACTTTCCCTTTTCCTGTTGCTCTCCCCAAACCCCCTCCATTTTCCCTAACTTCCCCATAGATTAGGAGTGTTTTTCTAGTAAGTGGATACTCACAAATCCTCCCCCTCTCTTATTTCAGAAAAGGAATTTAAACCCTTGGTTTTCTCCAATTTGCACTTTACAAAAAGTCTGCAAATGTTATTTTATTTATTTTATATGAATATTTACATACTGCCCTTCAGCTTCCGGTGACAAGGCGCAGTGTGCAAAACATAACAAAAGCGCAAACTTAATGGACATGATATCCATTTAAAATTACAACATCAAAATGCAACGTCCTTAAAACAACAGTACAATGGGGAAACTCATCAAATTCATGCAAACCATCCTACCCCCACTTCAAAACCTTGTCAGGACAGAATAAATCACCTACCTGTGCAAGGGAGCATATACCTGCAAGTTCTCATATTTGTTAATTAAATTTATATCCCGCCCTTCCTCCCAGAAGGAGCCCAGGGCGGCAGACAAAATCACTCTAAAACCTCTTAAAAACAAAAGGACTAAAACATATTAAAACATCCTTAAAAACATCTCTTTTTTAAAGCAGCTTTAAGAACATCTTAAAAAGCAACTGCAACACAGAACATATGGGAATGAGGTCTCTGCTTAAAAGGCTTGTTGAAAAAGGAAGGTCTTCAGTAGGCACTGAAAAGATCATGGAGATGGCACCTGTCTAATATTTAAGGGGAGAGAATTCCAAAGAGTCTGTGCCATAGCACTAAAGGTCCCCTCCTATCTCTGTCCCCTGCATAGCATCCCCCTTTTGTCTTTTAGATCCTAAGCCCCTTACAGGGTGGGCTGAAAATACAGTAAAATGAACTAATTGCAACTCCTTTCTTGTGACTATGCATTACTGTTTCATCCTGCTGTGATGCAGAACTGCGCAAGCCCAACCCTGCCACAGCACAAGATGTGCTACAAGCACCGCAGGGTTGTAGCATATAAAGGTTCCTGCAGAGAGATCCAGTAGTGGTGACTGGAGCCCATTGGGACTAGTAGGGGAGAAAATGGGGAGGCCAACAACAGGCAGAGCCTGAGCCAATGACAGATGGAGCCAACTAATTCTGTTCTTGTCCCCATCCTCCCTGCTGAGTTCTACAAGGGCAACACTGAGTCTGAGACTAAGGAACGTTGGAAGTAAAGCACCAACGCATGTTCCAAGTGACCTGAACCAGTGGGTGGCAATAGAAAGAAAGGCAATCTATTTTCCCCTCCGATGATTCCTCCTCTAAATTGCTTGTTGCGTTTGCAGGCTTTGCTCCTCCTTTTCTTGTTTTTGTTCTCAGTTAGTTACTAATGGTCTCCTGCTTCAGCATGCATGACTTCACCTCTTTGTAGTAATCAGTCTTAGGTTTCTTCTTTTAACTACCAGTCTTAGCAGACCAGTTCTTTCTGAGCTTCTCTCTCTCTCTCTAATGAGGAGGGAGCTGGTGTTAAGTAAAGGCAGACAGGTGGGGGCTGGCTGAGGGCAGACTGCAGTTGGTAAGGCAGTGCCTCATTTGCCCTAATGGACTACCCTCCAATAAGCTGAAAAGAGGTGAGCCAAACCACATGTCTTGGAAACAGCAGGGCAACCCTAACCAGTAGCAGAGTGGCAAATTCAGAAGCGCAGAGTCCCTTCATGATAGTCATGCCCACCCCCTCACTCACTTGCTCTCCCTCATTATCTTCACACTCCCCAGTCCTCCCTCCGACAAAGACATCCTTAGGAGGCAGTCAGCCTGAAAGGGGAGTGTGTTAGCTACTGAAAAGAGTCTTTTCACTCTGATTAGCTCCAGTCAGCAGGAAAGGACAAGGAAGCATGCGAGAAGATTATTCTCTGTAGCTGATTGGCTTGTAGGACACTGGAGACATAGGGACCTGCCTGGGACTCTGCTTTCAAAAAAGTAAGGGGTTTGAGATCCCCTGAGCAGCTACACCCCTGACTAACTAAGTAGCATGGGGGAAAGTTAGCCTTTGGCCCCGCATGCTTTAAGGAAGCATGAGCGGTCAATTGAGGAAAGCACATTTTTGGAACTAGAAATCTTTTTACTGCAGCTTGGGGGTCTGGGACAATGCGCAGGAGGCGGCAAGGCCCGAGAGAGCTGTCCAGGGGCTTGCATACAAATCCCACCTCCAGTGTGGCAAAGGGCCTTATAGCTAAGTGGGCAGAGCAGCTGCTTTGCATGCAGAAGGTCCCAGGCTCAAACCCCAAGGGCATCTCCAGGTAGGGCTGGGGAAAGAATCCCACCCGGAAACCCTGGACAGGCTCTGCCACTCAGCGTCGGCAGTACTGAGGCAGAGAGACCGATGAGTCTGACTCGGTGTAAGGCAGCCTTGTCTGAAAGACTCGTCGTAGGCGGGGTCAACCGGTCTTAAGGGTTAAAGTGGAAGAGTCCGGCTTCCTAGAGAGGCAGCTGGGAAGGAAGGAATTAGGAATCGGAAGCGTCGCATCCTGCCCCACCCCCAGGGATCTCCCCCATGTGCCCTATCGAGGGCGCCTCTTCTCCCCCGCGGGATCTGGTGAGTGGGAACAAAGTGCCTTTGGGGGAAGGGGAGTCCCAGGCAGGATTGCGTTGAGGGAAGGTGAGTGGGGAAAGCGAGGCAGGAGAGGGGGCTTCGAAGTGCCCCGATGGAGAAAGCCAGGCAGTGCTTAAAGACAAAGGGCGCCGCCGCCGCCGATGATGGGCTTAGCCGTGGCCACCAACTTGGATGGTTTTCAAAGAGGAGGAGACAAAGCCACGGAGACAAAGCTCTCAGTGGCTATTAGCCACCTTCGCCTCCGCAGCCGGAGGCGGTATATGCCGCCGCATGGCCGCTGCTGGGACCGACAAGTGGGGAGATGGGCTGTTGCACTCCGCTGCCGCTTTGGGGCTTCCCATTGGGGCACCCTCTTGCCCCCTGTGAGAACAGGAGGCTGGGCCTTTCGCCTGGTCCATCAGCGGGACTCTCCTTCTGGGGAGATTCCCCACTCCCCGCCCCACTGCAGCTAGCGCAGGATGCTGCAGCCAGATTGCTGACGGGAGTGAGATCCTCTCAGGGTGGAACACCCCTGCTCAGGGATCTGCACTGGTTGCCCATTTGCTGCCGGGCCGATTTCGAGGTATTACTGTTGGTATATAAAGCCCTTAACACTTTGGGAACGGAGTTGTTTTCGGGACCGCCTAACCCCACATATGCCCCCTCGCGTGCTTCCCTCTGTGGAACAGGCACTGCTACAGGTGCCACATAACACTTGTTCGGCACTCGCAAGGAATCGTTCTTTTAGTGTGGCAGCACCTTCTCTTTGGAACTCCCTGCCTATTGACATCAGGCAGGCGCCTTCACTGTATTCTTTTCTGCAACTGCTTAAGACTTTTTTGTTTAGGAAAACCTGACCAGACAGATAGATGTTGATGTGTTTTCATCTTTTTTTAGGCTGTTGCTGTTTTTGTAAACCGCTTAGAGGTTGTTGTTTTTTACAGTTGAGTGGTATGCTGTTGTTATGTGCCTCCAAGTCGACTACGACTTATGGTGACCCTATGAATCAATTATTTGTCTTTTTTTGCAGTCCATGGTATCTGCAAAGCTCTTCTCCAACACCAGATTTCAAATGAGTTGATTTTTCTCTTATCAGCTTTTTTCACTGTCCAACCTTCACATCCATACATAGAGATCGGAAATACCATGGTCTGAATGATCCTGACTTTGGTGTTCAGTGATACATCTTTGCATTTGAGGACCTTTTCTAGTTCTCTCATAGCTGCCCTCCCCAGTCCTAGCCTTCTTCTGATTTCTTGACTATTGTCTCCATTTTGGTTAATGATTGTACCAAGGTATTGATAATCCTTGACAAGTTCAATGTCCTTATTGTCAACTGTAAAGTTGCATAAATCTTCTGTTGTCATTACTTTAGTCTTTTTGACGTTCAGCTGTAGTCCTGCTTTTGTGCTTTCCTCTTTAACTTTCATCAGCATTCGTTTCAAATCATTACTGGTTTCTGCTAGTAGTATGGTATCGTCTACATATCTTAAATTATTGATATTTCTCCCTCCAATTTTCACACCTCCTTCATCTTGGTCCAATCCTGCTTTCTGTATGATATGTTCTGCGTACAGATTAAATAAATACAGTGATAAAATACACCCCTGTCTCACACCCTTTCTGATGGGGAACCAATCGGTTTCTCCATATTCTGTCCTAACAGTAGCCTCTTGTGCAGAGTATAAGTTGTGCATCAGGACAATCAGATGCTGTGGCACCCCGATTTCTTTTAAAGCATTTCATAGTTTTTCATGATTTACACAGTCAAAGGGTTTGCTGTAATCCAGGTCCTCCCTTAGCATGTGCGGGGCCTGGAGCAAAAGCAAAGTTGGGGGCCCCCCACATTTGCTCTGGGTCATGGTCTTGGCTGAATCGCCACCGTAGGTGTGCGGGCACCAGTCCCGGAACTGCCGGCCCAGCTCACTGTCCCCGGGGCAGCTACCGCTTGCTGACCGCAGCAGGAGTGGCGGTGGTGGCGGCAGCTTTGGCATGGTGGGCGGGCAGGCAGGCAAGCGAGTCCCTGTCCCTGGCGGAAAGAGAGCAAGCGAGTGCTGCGCCCTGCCTGGTGAAGGCAAGCAGGCAGGGAGGGAGGAGCTGGCTGGTGAGCAGATCACCAAGCGCGCCCCCCCAAAAGCGCGGCCCCCCCCGAAACCACGGGGCCCATGGCAACTGCCCCACTTCCCGATGCCTAGGGGCAGTTCTGCTGTAATCTATAAAGCACAGGGTGATTTTCTTCTGAAATTCCTTTGCGATATGATCTCTGGTACCTCTTCCCTTTCTAAATCCAGCTTGGACGTCTGGCATTTCTCGCTCCATATATGGCAAGAGCCTTTGTTGTAGAATCTTGAGCATTACTTTACTTGCATGGGATATTAAGGCAATAGTTCGATAATTACTGCATTCCCTGGGATCCCCTTTCTTTGGAATTGGGATGTATATGGAACGCTTCCATTCTGTGGGCCATTGTTTAGTTTTCCATATTTCTTGACAGATTTTAGTCAAAATGTGGACTGATGCAGTCTCAGTAGCTTGTAGCAACTCTATTGGTATGCCATCTATTCCTGGTGATTTGTTTCTTCCAAGTATTTTAAGAGCAGCTTTCACCTCGCATTCTAAAATTTCTGGTTCTTCATCATCCTAGGCCCCATTTCCCCACAATTCCTAGTTCTTCTCTGTTCCCTTCTTTGGCATTCACTCAGACCTAGTGTCTAATTTATTGGTGTTCGTTGCCTGTCTTGTTTCCAGGGAGAGGCCCTCGTCGTGAGAAGCGGCCATCCAGTTTTTGTTGTAAAGCACCTTTTCCGCTCGGGGTGTGTAATTGTTGCCCTGAGAGAGGCTTGTTTCCCTTGCTGGGTTTGTCTCCACCTAAATTCAGGCAGTCAAAAGATCCTGGCAGCAAAGAAAGGGGATCCTTCCATCCTGTTGGAGGCACGCACTGAAGATGCGAGAGCGGGACTTGACTGCATCCCAAGCAGGAAGAGACCCTCCTGTCGTCCAGGATGGGAACAGTGAGGAATGCTGGGAGAGGACAGTGCAGAAGAAGATCCTGGCTAAGGACACTCTCAGCTCAGATGCGCAGCGCCAGCATTTCAGGCGGTTCTGCTACCAGGAGGCTGAGGGCCCCCGAGAGGTTTGCAACCGGCTCCACAATCTCTGCCATCGGTGGCTCAGGCCAGAGCGACACACAAAAAATCAGATCCTGGACCTGGTGATCCTGGAGCAGTTCCTGGCTGTCCTTCCCCTGGAGATGGCGAGCTGGGTGAGGGAATGTGGAGCGGAGACCAGTTCCCAGGCGGTGGCCCTGGCCGAAGGTTTTCTTCTGAGCCGGGCAGAGGAGAAGAAACAGGAAGAGCAGGTGAGAGACAGTTTCACCCCAGAAGAATCCTATTTTGGCACTTAGGTGGTATGTATAACTTTAATAATGACCTCAGATTGGGCGGAGAGGTATCCTAAAAATCCCTACCAGTTGCTCAACTTTTCTGGACATCATCCAAGGAGGGGATATTTATGTTACTTAATTTGTATTTTAAAAAAAAAAGTATACCAAACCCATTGGGCTGCACAGCTATTGCCAGCTTGGTGCCCTCAGGAAGTTTCGATCTGTTAGAATCTTGAAAGATCAGGGTTCTAAATCACATGGGGAAGCCCACAGCATGGAAGGTGATGTAGCCAGCGATGGGCCCATGACGGAGGGAACAGAGCTAACAGGCTCGTCCCATTTCCCACCTCATCATGTGAGCCTTGAACACCGAAATAGAGCTTTCATTAAGGGCCTAAGCTGCTGCCCGCCTGCATCTGCCCCATGCACCTTCGTGGTTCTGCCTAGTGAGAGAAATACAATGCGAATATGATGTCATCACGTTCCGCTGAGAGAAATCCTGCGATGACATCATGCCACACATCCCTAAAAGCCAACGCACGCCCTCATGAGAACCCAGAACAGCTAACCCTGGAAAGAAAGAAAAAAAGAGGCCACTTTAAAACAGTTAAAATCACGGCACGAAATAAAATGCCTGTCTCAAATGCGCCCTTGAACTCTCATCATGCCTCTCGCTTATCGGGATGAGAATAGAGAGAGGGTGTGCGTGAGGGTGTGCAGAAACTACCCTACCGCACAAAGGCTCCTGCTGGGAGGAAGGGCAGGATATAAATCAAATCATAAACAAATAAATAATATAAAGGTGAAATTCACATCCATTGCTCCACCCACTTTTGCCCCTGGCCCCACCAACCCCCGTTATGTCCCCCCCCCCCGGAGGGTGCCCAGGAGGGAAAGCAGCCCTTGGTCTGAAAAGGATTTCCCACACACACACACCTGGCTGTAGCTTGTGAAAGCTCTGCCTCTGCAATTCAGAAACTGTCTGCAGCCTTTGCTTGCATCGTGTTATTCTCTGACTTCTGTCCCTGTTGCTTGCCGGGGATCTTCCTTCCTCTTTCAGGTCCTCGTGCTGTCAGCAGAATTGACCCCTGATTTGACTGAAGCTGCACCGCCCGCCTCAGGCACCAAGCAGAGTGCGCTTTTCTGGGGGATCTCACAGGAAGGTGAAAGAAGTGCTG
This sequence comes from Rhineura floridana, assembly GCF_030035675.1. Classification (NCBI taxonomy): domain Eukaryota; kingdom Metazoa; phylum Chordata; class Lepidosauria; order Squamata; family Rhineuridae; genus Rhineura; species Rhineura floridana. The sequence goes on from NC_084482.1 coordinate 210,320,163, forward strand.
GCTCATCAGGTAAGGAGTGACAGGGCGTATTTTGACTTGATGGACATGCCTTTTATCTTGGGGGGATGCCTTCTTTGTTCAGCTTGAGCCTGTGTGCTAGAAATGTTGCCAGCTTGAAAAATGTTGCGGCCCAGTCATCTGCTTCAGGTTGAAAGCAGCTCCGAAGCTGGTTTTTTTCCATTGAGCGCCGGCCCTACCATTAGGCAAACTGAGGCAGCCGCCTCAGGCGACAGATTCCAGGGGGTGGGCAGGGCGTGGTTGTGAGCTGTTGAATGACAAAAGGGCCACTGTGGCAGCGCTGGAGTAAACTGCAACCCTGTATCCACTCGGCTTCCGTACCTGAAAGGGTGGAGATGCCGCGTTGTGCGCTGCCTAAAGCTGCAAAAATATTTTGGATTGGGCTGCAGCCTCAAGGATAGAGCATCTTGCTTGGCGTGCAGAACGTCCCTGCTCCACTCCACGCATCTCCGGGTAAGGCTGGGAATGCCCCCAGCCTGAAATCCTGGAGAGCTGCTGCCAATCCATGTAGACAATACTGAGCTACATGGACCAGTACCCTGAGTCCGTATAAGACAGCTTCCTATCTTCCTGTTTCGGTAGAGGGCCACAACTCAGCATTAAACTGCTCTTCATGGAGAACCACAAAGACTGGAATCTTACTTTCTCTATAAGGGCAGGGACTGCAGCTCAGTGGCAGAGCATCTGGTTCCCCGGTTCAGTCCTCGGCATCTTTAAATAGGGCTGGGAATGACCCCTGCCTGAAACCCTGGAGAGCCACTGCCAGTTGGTGTCGACAATATGGAGGTAGATGGACTAAGGTTCTGCCTTGGTGTCAGGTAGCTTCCTCTGTTCCCAACTTGTTGTTTGTTTGTTGTCCTATCCCAGTCCTATCTATTTCTGTGTGTGTGTAATGTGCCTTCAAGTCGATTGCGACTTATGGCGACCCTATGTATCAGTGACCTCCAACGGCATCTGTCGTGAACCACCCTGTTGAGAGCTTGTAAATGTAGGTCTGTGGCTTCCTTTATGGAATCAATCCATCTCTTGTTTGGCCTTCCTCTTTTTCTACTCCCTTCTGTTTTTCCCAACATTATTGTCTTTTCTAATGAATCGTGTCTTCTCATGATGTGTCCAAAGTATGATAACCTGCGTTTCATCATTTTAGCTTCTAGGGATAGTTCTGGTTTAATTTGTTCTAACATAGTGTGTGGAAAGACCTTCAGCCAAAGCAGCTGCTGGATTAGGCCAATCACCCAACATAACTCAGCATCCCTTTCTCATTGTGGCCAGCCAGATGCCCTAATGGGAAGTCTGCAAGTAAGACTCAAGTGCTACGCTGCCTTCAACAGTGGTAGAAGACAGATATTGCGGCCAGTAGCCATTGTCATTGTTATGTGCCTTCAAGTGGATAGCGATTTATGGCGACCCTATGAATCAGTGACCTCCAAGAACATCTGTCATGAACCACCCTGTTCAGATCCTGTAAGTTCAGGTCTGTGGCTTCCTTTATGGAATCAGTCCATCTCTTGTTTGGCCTTCCTCTTTTTCTACTCCCTTCTGTTTTTCCCAGCATTATTGTCTGTTCTAATGAATCCTGTCTTCTCATTATGTGTCCAAAGTATGATAACCTCAGTTTCATCATTTTGCTTCTAGTGACAGTTCTGGTTTAATTTGTTCTAACACCCAATTATTTGCCTTTTTCGCAGTCCATGGTATGCACAAAGCTCTCCTCCAACAACACATTTCAAATGAGTTGATTTTTCTCTTATCCCCTTTTTTACTATCCAACTTTCACATCCATACATAGAGATCGGGAATACCATGGTCTGAATGATCCTCACTTTAGTGTTCACTGATACATCTCTGTTTTTCTCTCCTTTCTCTCTTTTTAACTAGAGGTATTGTGTTTTCGCATTCTTCCCTGATAATGTATCTTGCTTCACTCCATTGTTCTTCTGGTTCTCTGTCAACCTAGTTTAAAGCGTCAAATCTGTTCCTTATTTGATCTTTATATACTTCTGGGATGTTATTTAAATTGTATTTTGGCATTATGATTGCTTTGTTCTTCTTCTTTAGCTTTACTCTGATTTTCGATACGACCAGTTCATGATCTGTACCGCAGTCTGCTCCTGTTCTTGTTTTTGCAGAAAGTATGGAACTTCTCCATCTTCTGCTACTAATTATATAATCAATTTGATTCCTATATTGACCATTTGGTAATTCGGCTGCTCAAAAAATGTGTTTGCTAGAAATAGATTATTGGCTTCACAGGATTCAATAAAGGATTCTCCTACTTCATTTCTATCACCTAAGCCCCATTTTCTGACAATTCCTAGTTCTTCTCTGTTCCCTGCTTTTGCATTCCAGTCCCCCATGATTATCAGCACATCTTATTTTGGTGTGTGATCAATTTCTTCCTGTACTTCTGCATAAAGTCTCCAATTCCTCCTCTTCTGTGTTTGCCGTTGGAGCATAGACTTGGATGATGGTTATGTTAATAGATTTCCCGTTGAGTCTCATCGATATCACTCACTCAGACCTAGCGTTATAGCTCCTAATTGCTTTTGCTACATCACTTCTCACTGTTAGAACAACCCTATTTCTTCTTAATTTATCATTTCCTGTGTAAAATATTTTGTAGTTGCCTAAATGAAAATGTCCTATTCCCATCGATTTTAATTCACTCACGCCAAGTATTGTAATGTTAATACATTCCATTTCTTGCTTGACAATTTCTAACTTTCCCTGATTCATGCTTCTCACATTCCATGTTCCTATTGTGTGCGTCGTACAACTCCGGACTCTCCTTTCGCATCTGTGCGCATCAGCCTCTGGGCTTCCTTTTGGCTTTGACGCACCTGCGTCATTAGTCACAGCGCTACTCGTACTTGTCCTTTGTTCTTCCCCAGTAGCTCGGTGAGTGCCTTCTGACCTGGGGGTCTCATTTTCCAGCACTATCTCATGTTGCATTTTGGATACTCTGTTCATAGGGTTTTCGTGGTAAGAGATATTCAGAGGTGGTTTACCATTCCCTTCCTCTGAGTCTGGATGCATCTTAGTCTGGTGTCTCAGCTTGGACCATTCCGCCTTGAATTACCCTGCTAGGAGTCTAGCCTCTTGGTCTAGACTCCTGACGGCATTGCATGCAGCTTCTTCAACACACTCAAACCTCCTCACCCCGTTAAGGTAATCCTAGAGGGAGATCTTGAATATCAGAAACTGAAGTATAAAGATGTGCGTAAAGGATGCAACATCTTCCCACCACATTTCTGTCTTTTATAGGTGGTGGAAAGCCATTGGTGACACAGACCAAATCTTCTCTTCATGGTGGTGGAGGGGAACCAGCTTCTGGGCAACCTGATCAGGTAGGAGAAGGTTGGGGGCAGCCTCGGCACCTCAATCCCTTGCAAATTTCCCTGGACCTGAAAGAATCTGCCTCTTTCCCCTAGCTTCTGTCAAAGCAGCCTGCTAGGAAAGCTCTGAATGCCACTGGAGATGGTTTCATTTTTTTGTTTGTTTCTCCCCGTGTGGGTTGTTGCCAATAATTTCCTGCTCATAGTAGACCCATTAAAATTATTAGAACTAAGTTAGCCATGTCCACTCATTTTAATGAGCCTACTCTGAATTGGAGTAGCTTTAGACGCAGCTTTAAATAGATCAGCAGTGGGAAACCTCTGGTCCACACGCCTCGTTCTTTATTTTATAGATATATAAAATGCTTTGCAGCCTGAGTCTGTCAAAGATAAAACAACAAGATAAAAATAAGATTTTAAAAAAATCTAAAAACAGTTAAAACCATTCATGAAGATGTATATTTCATAAATGGCTGGGTCACACTTCAGGTAAATCCTTAATCAGAAATGCCTTCAGCAGGCACTTCAACATCATAACGCTAAGCAACTATCCAATTTCAGCTGGGGATGGATTCCAGAGGGCTGGATCTGCAACACTAAAAGTCCAGTGTCTGGTACAAGCTGAGGGCAACTCTGGGGCATGCAGTACTCTCAGCAGTGCCCCATCTGAAGAGCACAATTAGGCCTGGCAGGGATCCTAGTATGGCCCACAAGGACCTTTTCCCCACACCATGTCCACTTGCCCCACATCTGACATTTTATGTGACATCAGATGTGGGGCTGGTAAAGATGCAGCTGCAAAGGAACAATTGGGTGCTTCAAGCTGATTGGCATGCCTTCAAAGCCCATTTGGAGTTGTCCGTTTGCAGACATCTTTGATGCTGTAGAGTAGAAAAATGTCTGATTTCTTGTATCCAAATTATATACTTGCAAATGAATAAAGCTGGGCTCGTTGACAATGCCAATTAGCTGATCGGTACTGACAGCGAGCCCTTTTGAAGTTGTCGCCTGATGTCATATGCTTGGTGGGAGAGGTTGGGAAACAGCTCACCGGCTGGAATACATTTCCCCACCCTTGGCATATATGATGAAGGGCTCTTACATTGTCTGTAAGGAAAAACTGTTTTCTTCTTCCTCCAGGGTCCCGTGACCTTTGAGGAGGTGGCTGTGTATTTTACCGAGGAAGAGTGGGCTCTGCTGGATTCAGGCCAAAGAACACTGCAATGGGAAGTCATGGTGGAGAATTATGGGAATCTGGCTTCTCTGGGTAAGGCTTCCATTTTCCAATCAATATCCAAAGCCAAAGCATGTTAAGCATTTTTGCGCTCTTGCAGTGTTTTGAATATTTTGTGTTCCCTTGGGTTGTGCAGACGGAGTCCTTATCTAGAGGTCCTATATTGGAGACACTTAAAATCGCATTAAATATCAGAGACCCCGGCACTCTTCACTGTCAGTTAATGCCAATTAGCAAAGCCTATTTAGTACTTAGAGAGCCAGTGTGGCGTAGTGGTTAGTGTTGGACTACGACCTGGGAGACCAGGGTTCAAATCCCCACATAGCCATGAAGCTCACTGGGTGATCTTGAGCCAGTCACTGCCTCTCAGCCTCAGAGGACAGCAACAGTAAACCACCTCTGAATACCGCTTACCATGAAAACCCTATTCAGAGGGTCACCATAAGTCGGAATCAACTTGAAGGCAGTCCGTTTCCATTTTCATTTAGTACTTGGGCAAATCTGTCTTTCATTTTGGTGTTCACAACAACAGTTAATTGTGTTTGTTCCCTGATTGGAGGCTTCATTTCTTCCTTGAGATCTTACTAGTTTTCTCTCTTTCATCCAGCAGGTGATGAGTGGAAGAACAGGAATGAAGAAGAGCCATGCACAGTATCCTTGGAAAGAGCCACATGTACTGAAGGGGAAGAACAAAGGAGGGAGACTGATGCAACAGAGGAGAGGGGAAATATATTCTGTGTGTCTGAAGATGCTAACTTCCATGAAAAAACAATCCAGGAAAAGACAGACAATGAAAAGAAGAGGAGTATATGCAATGTGTGTGGGAAAACCTTTAGTCGTAAATCACACCTTAATGAACATCAGAGAATCCACACAGGGGAGAAACCATACAAATGCTCAGAGTGTGGGAAAAGCTTCAGACGGAGCACAGACCTTACATCGCATCAAAGAACTCACACTGAAGAGCAGCCGTTTAAATGCTCAGAGTGTGGAAAGAGTTTCCGAGGGAGTTCAGATCTTAGGTCTCACAAACGAATCCACACAGGGGAGAAACCATATACCTGTTCTTTGTGTGGGAAGAGTTTCAGTCACAGCATAAGCCTTAATTCCCATCAAAGAATCCACACAGGGGAGCAACCATTTAAATGCTTGGTGTGTGGGAAAAGCTTCACGCGCAACACAGGCCTTACTCTGCATCAGCGCATTCACACAGGTGAGAAACCGTATACATGCTCCCTGTGTGGAAAGAGCTTCAGTCACAGTAAAAGCCATGCTATCCACCTAAAAGTGCACGCAGGGGAGAAACCATATACATGCTCAGAGTGTGGGAAAAGCTTCATTGGGAGCTCATACCTTAAATCACATCAGCGAATCCACACAGGGGAGAAACCATATACATGCTCAGTATGCGGGAAAAGCTTCAGGTGGAGCACAAACTTTAATGAACATAAAAAAATCCACACGGGGGAGAATACTGTGAATTGTTTGCAAGACGCCTTGAGGGTAAAGTTGCTCACCTCCGTAGCAATCTTGATGCCCCATCCACAGCTACTGTAGTCCCCAGTGAGGTGAACAGTACATGCCTGCTGCAACCTCTTGGGATCAGTTTCAGTTAATGACGTGGACAAGGTGCTTGTGACAATACGGCCAACAACATGTCCTCTCGACCCTTGCCCTTCTTAGCTTATTAAAGCTTGCCGAGGGGGGTAAGACCAAGTGGATCCAGAGTGTGGCCAATGCGTCTTTGTGGGAGGGAGTGGTCCCAGTCCCCTGAAAGAGGAGGTGATCCAACTGCTCCTGAAAAAGCCCATCCTGGACCCATTGGTTTGTGACAATTACTGCCCGGGCACAAAAACTCCCTTTTTAGGGAAGGTGATTGAGAGGGTTGTGGCGCAACAATTGCAAGTACTCTGGGATGAAACATTCTCTTGACCCATTCCAGTCTGGGTTCAGGCCTGGTTATGTGACTGAATCGGCCTTGGTCACCCTGATGAATGATCTTTATTGGAAGAAGGACAAGGGCAGTGCAACCCCGTTATTCTTGCTTGATCGCTCAGTGACTTTTGATACATTAACCACAGTATCCTTCTGAATTGAGTTGGTGAGATAGATATCAGAGGCACTGCTTTATAGTCGTTCCGATGCTATCTCCAGGGTCATTTTCACAGAATAAGTTGGGTGATTGTCTTTTGACCCCCTGGCCGTTGTGTGTGGGGTGCTGCAGGGTACCATCTTGTCCCTCTTGCTGTTTAACATTTATATGAAGCCCTTGGGAGCGGTCATCAGGAGATTTGGGGCAAGGTGTCAGCAGTACGCTGATGATACCCAGCTACGTTTCTGTGTAAAATCTGAATCGGGAGAGGCTGTGCAAGCCCTGGACTGCTGCCTGGACTCGGTGGTGGGCTGGATGAGGGCCAATAAACTGATCCTGAATCTTAACAAGATGGAGGTACTGTGGCTTGGTGGTTCCTGAGTCCGAATAATTGGTCAGTTGCCTGCTTTGGATGGGGTCATACTCGCTCTGAAAGAGCAGGTCCGTAGTCTGGGGGTGCTTCTAGATACATCTTTGTTGCTAGAGGCCCAGGTGACCTCCGTGGCTAGGAGTGCCGTTTACCAGCTTCAGCTGGTAAGACAGCTGTGACCATTCCTGAACCGGGATAGCCTGACCGCTGGTATCCATGCACTTGTAACCTCCTGGCTGGATTAGTGTAATATGTTATATGTGGGGCTACCCTTGAGGTTTGTCTGGAAGCTGCAGCTGATGCAAAACGTGGTGGGGAGACTGCTCACTGGGGCAGGGTATCGGCAACATGTCACCCTGCTGCTGAAAGAGTTGCACTGGCTGCCCATTAACTACCAGGCTAAGTTCAAGGTTCTGGTTTCGGTGTACAAAGCCCTATACAGCTTGGGACCAGGATACCTGAAAGATCGTCTTACCCCTTATATACCCAGTCGATCACTGCGTTCTGCAGGTGAGGGCCTCCTGCAGATGCCATCTTATCAGGAGGTTCGTTCTGCACAATATAGGAAACGGACGTTTAGTGTGGCGGCACCTACCCTGTGGAATTCCCTCCCTTTGAATATTAGGCAGGCGCCATCTCTGTTATCTTTTTGGCACCTACTGAAGACCGCCCTCTTTCAGCAAGACTTTTAAGTAGAGACCCTCTCCCAGTCTGTGCCTGTGTTGGAATTGCTTTTTAAGATGTTTTTAAAGATGTTTTAATATGTTTTAAAGTCTTTTTAAAAGATGTTTTAGAGTGCTTTAAGTGTTTTTCTTTGCTGCCCTTGGCTACTTCTGACAGGAAGGGCAGGATATAAATTTAATAAATAAATAAATAAATAAATAAAATTAATAATCATAATAATGAACAGTGGAAGGGATGTTTTGTCTCCTGCCTTCAACCAGAACTCCACAGACATGCTCACGGACCACAGTTTGGGAACTATTGGTCTAGTTCATTCTGTGGAGCAGTTGATTAAACCAACAATTTTTGATTAAATCTACAGATTCATGATTTTGTTTGAAAGCATGGTAGACATTCAGCAACGTCAAGTGATCTGCATCGATGTGGGCGAACCTCATCTTGGCCTCATCTGGGGCTTTCTTGGCTTCCATGGGGCGAACAAAACACTGTGGGATGGAGAGCATGGCAGTAATAGGTAGAATCTCGATGGAACAGTTGTAGTTGCAACTTGCAATAACCATTTTAGCCAGCTGTGGATGGAGTGGAAATTCTGCCATCATGGATCCCAGTTCAGCCAAGTCTCCATCGTCATTTAAAGCGGCTAGGAAATTCAAAAGTTCGAGAGCCCTCATCAAGGATTCTGGAGCAGGTGGGTCCATAAAATCAAATTGAACCAAATCGTCTATGCCGAGTTTCTTCAGCTGTAATACCGCAGGACCCAAGTTGGACCTCAGAATTTCAGGATAGGTGTTGTCCTGCATCTTGGTTTTGTAAGCCTTCTCTGTATACAGTTGGAAACACTTGCCTGGTCTAGTACGGCCAGCACGGCCAGCTCTTTGCTGAGCAGAAGCTCTACTTATTGCAGTGACCAAGACAGATTCTACCCTTATACGAGGATTGTATACGTTTTGCTTGGCAAATCCAGGATCAATGACAAATACAACACCATCTATTGTCAATGATGTCTCAATGAGATTAGTTGACACAACTACTTTTCGTCCTATTGCACCATTTGTTCTTTTTTGAGGGGGAGGCTCAAAAACCCGCTGCTGCTGCTGTGGTGGAAGTGTTGAATATAATGGGATGATTTTGATGCGACCAACTTCAGGGCCCAGATCATCGATTTCACGCTTTATCCTCTTGCAGGCTTCATCTATTCTTGTCCAGTAAGAAAAAGGAGAATATCTCCTTCCTCCTCTTCGTACATATGAATCTGGATTACTGTACGAATAGCTGCCTCGAAGTAATCCCTTTCTGGTTCTGGAGTATAGAAGATCTTGACAGGTTATGTCCGGCCAGGGAAAGTGAGGAGAGGGCAATTGTCAAAATAAATTTGAAATTTGCCAGCATCAAGAGTGCCACTCATAATGATAACTTTAAATCAGACAACCTCTTTCAGAATTCCCACCAAAATGTCGGTAGCCAGGGTTCTTTCGTGGGCTTCGTCAAGAATTATTACTCCATAACATTCCAGTAAAGGCTCATTCATAGCTTCCCGGAGTAACATACCATCAGTCATGTACTTCAGAATAGTTTTTGCACTGCAACAGTCTTCAAATTGAATAGCATAACCAACTTCTGCTCCCAACATCACATCCATTTCATCAGCAACTCGCTGTGCCACGCTCATTGCAGCGATTCTTCTGGTCTGGGCACATGCAACACCTCTCTTCGGTCCTGGCAGTGACCGCAGATAGTCAATGCACCACTGAGGGATCTGAGTAGTTTTGCCGGAACCGGTCTCACCAACAAGTACAATAGATTGGTGTCTGATCAGAATATCAGTAAATCTTTCTTTATATTCCCAGACAGGGAGCTGAAGCCGTTTCTTCAAGATTTCATAACAACGAGGTGTATGAGGTAGGTTTGTAAATGGATTAATACCCTGCACAAGTAGAGTCGGCTTTAGATGGGGCAACCCAGCACCAGCAATGAGCAAACAATTAGTTGATGGAGACAAATCCTTTCTCTGACCTCTTTTCTCACGGTCTCGATCTCTGTCACGGTCTTCGGACTGGTCATCACGATCCCTTTCACAATCTCGATCCTTCTTCCATCTGAGCCCCAGCACAGTCTCCAAGAGGAATTGAAGCATCTCCTCGCTCTTTCCAAGGACCAACAGGCCCTGTTGACAAATCCCGCAAAGGATTACACTCGCCGATCAGAAACAATTATGGAAAGAAGTGGACGACAGCTCCAAACGACACAAGTCTCTTTCTGTAAAACACAAAGCAGGTGAAAACGAGACTCGGAAAGAAGGGCAAGTGGAGAGTTCCTCCACCTAAGAAGCACAGGGAAAAACTGAACAGGAAGAGAAAGCTGCCACTTGTCCATCTAGATCAGTATTGTTAACACTGACTGGCAGCAGCTCTCCGGCATTTCAGGCTGGGGACATTCCCAGCCCTTCTTGGAGACACGGGCTTGGGCTTGGGCTCTTCTGCATGCAAGGCTGATGCTCTACCACTAAGCTGTAGGGCCTTCCCTTACAGATAAAGTAAGATTCCAGTGCCGCCCTGGGTTCCTGCTGGGAGGAAGGGTGGGATGTAAATAGGGTTGCCAGATTCAGGGCCTCAGACTGATCCTGTATCTTTAGGAGAAGAGAAAGTCAGCCAAGTGCAGGTGTTCTTGCAACTCTGTAATGGGAAAAACCACAAGGTGGAATTCTCCCTTCCCCGCATACCTTTTAAAGATACAGAAGACCTCTTGGTTGCCAGGCCCAGCCTCCAAGAGGTCTTCTGTATCTTTAAAAGTTGTGGAGGGTGAAGGGAGAATTCCACCTTGTGGTTTTTCCCAGAGCTTGGAAGTAACTTGTTACTGTAATTCATTACTTTTTTGAGTAACGAGTGGGTAATTCCTTCACATTTTGATTGTAATAGAACTAGGAGTAATTTTACTACTTTTGTGGAGTAATTGTAACGTTTCCAGAATTACTTTTGGGCATTACTTGGGGAGGGAGCAGGGGAAGTCATCTGCTCCTCTGATTTGTGGATGAGAATCATGTGCCTCAAACTGGGCTTCTGTGCAGTGTCGCTCATTCCTCATGCTCTGTGGATGGGTGGGAGGCAATGAGGGAGGAGGCGGAGAGTGAGACAGGGTGGAGTGGAGAAAACAATTATTAAACAAACAGATAGTGGTGGTGAAGAATGGAGTGGAGGGAAAAAGGATCTGGAGGTCAAGAACATGGCTAAAGGAGGAGAAGGAGGCAGCAGCAGAGTGGAGATAAAGAACTGTGGAGGTGAAAGATGACAACGTGTGTGTGTGTGTGTGTGTGTGTGTGTGAGAGAGAGGGAGGGGGGGGGAGAGGGAGAGGGAGAGGGAGAGGTAAGACTGTGTTTGTACTTGGCACACAAAGTGGCCTCCACCACCCTCTCTGGCTACTGTGCTGCATTTGCAGTATTTTAACTTTTTTGCATCTCGGAAAAATGTTTGCTTGAGTGAGTGTCCCTTAGTTGGTGGCAGGGCAGGGTCTGGGAGGTGGTTAAGTGAGAGAGATTATGCTGGCTGGCTCAGTGGGGGGTGTTGCACTTGGTTTGACGGGCAAAGATCTGAGTAATGGCCTCCCCACCACCCTTACCAGCGGAGAGACCACCATTGCTATCTTATGAATAAAAATAATTATTCTACTACCTCTGTATGTGTTTGTTTATTTTTAATGTTGTTTTAGGCTACTTAGATGTGCAGCAGCCAAGGCCAGCACCTTGCAGGCATTTTTTTAAAGCAACTGAAATGTAATTGTAGTGATTACTTTGGAGGAAAAGTAAAGCAATCAGTTACTTTCAGAGCAATTGTAATTGCAACGGTAATTACTACTTTCTGGGCCATGTAACTGTAATGTATTACTTTTTAAAAGTAATCTTCCAAGCTCTGGTTTTTCCCATTACAGAGTTGCAAGAACACCGGCACTTGGCTGACTTTCCCTTCTCCTAAAGATACAGGATCAGTCTCAGGCCCTGAACCTGGCAACCCTAACACGGACAAGGATCTTTGAAGTATTTGGAAGCTGAGAACCGTATAAAACTGTGTTATATTTAATGTTATATTTTCTTTATGGGAAAAAAAAGTTCACAAGTTATTCATGGAATCTTTGCAAATTCATTTCATTTTTGGCCCATAGGAACCTGCAAGGGATTACACTTGCTCAGTCTTTTGCAACATTTTGCAGGAGTGGAGGTCCTAGGGAGCTGGAATAGATGGTAATAATTCAGACACACAAGCCCCCAAACTCACACAACCCAACAGCCTCCGCCCCCCTTTGGATCATGTGTGGGGCCCTGCAGTTTCAGGGCAAAGGAGGCTGTAGCACTCAATGATGAAGGAAGCCAGAGCTTGGAAGTAACTAGTTACAAGTAACAAATTACTTGTAATTCATTACTTTTTTGAGTAACGAGTGGGTAATTCCTTTACATTTTGATTGTAATAGAACTAGGAGTAATTTTAATACTTTTGTGGAGTAACTGTAATGTTTCCAGCATTACTTTGGGGCATTACTTTTGGGGGGGGGGATTTGTGGTTAGAACATAAGAAGAGCCTGCTGGATCAGGCCAGTGGCCCATCTAGTCCAGCATCCTGTTCTCACAGTGGCCAACCAGGTGCCTGGGGGAAGCCCGCAAGCAGGACCCAAGTGCAAGAACACTCTCCCCTCCTGAGGCTTCCGGCAACTGGTTTTCAGAAGCATGCTGCCTCTGACTAGGGTGGCAGAGCACAGCCATCATGGCTAGTAGCCATTGATAGCCCTGTCCTCCATGAATTTGTCTAATCTTCTTTTAAAGCCATCCAAGCTGGTGGCCATTACTGCATCTTGTGGGAGCAAATTCCATAGTTTAACTATGCGCTGAGTAAAGAAGTACTTCCTTTTGTCTGTCCTGAATCTTCCAACATTCAGCTTCTTTGAATGTCCACGAGTTCTAGTATGAGAGAGGGAGAAGAACTTTTCTCTATCCACTTTCTCCATGCCATGCATAATTTTATACACTTCTATCATGTCTCCTCTGACCCGCCTTTTCTCTAAACTAAAAAGCCCCAAATGCTGCAACCTTTCCTCGTAAGGGAGTCGCTCCATCCCCTTGATCATTCTGGTTGCCCTCTTCTGAACCTTTTCCAACTCTATAATATCCTTTTTGAGATGAGGCGACCAGAACTGTACACAGTATTCCAAATGCGGCCGCACCATAGATTTATACAACGGCATTATGATATCGGCTGTTTTATTTTCAATACCTTTCCTAATTATCGCTAGCATGGAATTTGCCTTTTTCACAGCTGCCGCACACTGGGTCGACATTTTCATCGTGCTGTCCACTACAACCCCGAGGTCTCTCTCCTGGTCGGTCACCGCCAGTTCAGACCCCATGAGCGTATATGTGAAATTCAGATTTTTTGCTCCAATATGCATAATTTTACACTTGTTTATATTGAATTGCATTTGCCATTTTTCCGCCCATGTGGAAAATCATGTGCCTCAAACTGGGCTTCTGTGCAGCGTCGCTCTTCCCTCATGCTCTGTGGATGGGTAGGAGGCGACGAGGGAGGAGACGGAGAGTAAGACGGGGCGGAGTGGAGAAAACAATTGTTTAAAAAAATGGATAGTGGTGGTGAAGAATGGAGTGGAGGGAAACAGGAGCCGGAGGTCAAGAACATGGATAAAAGAGGAGAAGGAGGCAGCAGCAGAATGGAGATAAAGAACTGTGGAGGTGAAAGATGACTAAGTGTGTGTGTGTGCGTGCGTGCATGCACACACAGTGTTTGTACTTGGCACACAAAGTGGCCTCCACCACCCTCTCTGGCATCTCAGAGGAAAATGTTTGCTTGAGTGCGTGTCCCTGAACTGGGGGCAGGGCAGGGTCTGGGAGGTTGTTGAGTGAGAGAGATTACGCTGGCTGGCTCAGTGGGGGGGATTGCACTTGGTTTAACGTGCAAAGATCTGAGTAGTGGTCTCAGCCACCCTCCCCACCACCCTTACCAGCGGAGAGACCACCATTGCTATCTTATGAATAAAAATAATTATTCTACTACCTCTGTATATGTTTGTTTATTTTTAATGTTGTTTTAGGCTACTCAGATGTGCAGCAGCCAAGGCCAGCACCTTGTAGGGTTTTTTTTAAAAAGTAACAAATGTAATTGTAGTGATTACTTTGGAGGAAAAGTAAGTAATCAGTTACTTTCAGAGCAATTGTAATTGTAACGGTGATTACTACTTTTTTGGGCCATGTACCTGTAACTGTAATTTATTACTTTTTAAAAGTAATCTTCCAAGCTCTGAAGGAAGCGATCCTAATCCACTAGGGAAAAACCAAAATCGACAGGCAGGCTGTGTCTGTGTATTACAATGCAGAAAGTGTGGTCCTCTAGATGCTGTCAGACTCCAACTCCCATCATTCCTCAGGGTTGGCCACGCTGGCTGAGGCTCATGGGATTTGGAGTCCAACAACATCTGCAAAGCACAGGCACCAGGTAGGCCTAGGATGATCTAGGAAGGTCAAGATTGTCTAACTCCAGCCTTCCTCGACTAGGTGCCTTCCAGATGTTGCTGAACTGCAGCTTTCATCCTTATAACGTCATCATCCCTCACCATTGGTCATGCTGGCTGCTGGGGGAACTGAAGTCAGCGTCTGGAGGGCACCCGATCCTCCAGCTTTGCCAAAAGTCACAAAAGAGTGAGCAAGCTTTCCAGCTTTGCAGAATTCTTCATCAGGGTGGATGGGAAACAAAGAGAAGCAGAGTCAGTCTAAGGGTTAAAGTGGTAGAGCTCGGATTACTAGAGGGAAATTTGGGAAGGGTGAATGGGAAGTGCCACATCCGGCCCGATCCCTTTCCAAGCCTTCCAGTGGGAGAAATCCCTTTGATGGCTCTGCACAGGCTGCCTTAGCGTCTCCGCCCCCCCCCTGCGCCCCCCCCCTATCTGGTGAGTGAAAAATGCCTTTGGGGTGCAGCAGGAAGTGGGTGGACAATGCAAGGGAGGAAAGCGAGTAATGGGTTGGAAGAGGGAGAGAGAAGTAGGTAGCCCTGGTGATCCCCAACAGAGGGGAAAAAATTGCACAGCTATGCAAAATCTGTTGTTAGGACCAAGTAAATCAGGAACATTGAAAGCTGCCTTTGACCGAGTTAAGACTTTGCTCCACCTAGCTCAGTATTGTTTACACTGACTGGCACCAGCTCGCCTGGGTTTCAGGCAGGGGACATGAACCCAGCCTTACCTGGAGATCGGAGGGATTGGACTTGGGCAGTAGAGTAGTGGCAAATTCAGCAGTGCAGGGTCCCTTGAAGATAGACACCCCCCCTTCTCAGTGGCTAACACACTCCCCTTTCATGCTGATTGGCTCATAGGATGCTGGAGACGTGGGGACCCTGCTGGGACCTGGCTCCCCCCAAAAGCCACGCGCACCCACCCTAGCCCTGACATTGTACTACTCTACTGCCCAAGTCCAATCCCTCCGATCTCCAGGTAAGGCTGGGTTCATGTCCCCTGCCTGAAACCCAGGCGAGCTGGTGCCAGTCAGTGTAAACAATACTGAGCTAGGTGGAGCAAAGTCTTAACTCGGTCAAAGGCAGGGCTTGGACAAATAGGGTGGGACTTTGCCAAAGCCCACCTGAGCAGCTTCCAAAGCACCTGACAACTGGCTGGGGGTCGGGAGCCTTTGGAGCGTTGTGCAAAGCAGGAACCAAAAACTAAACAGGACCCACCATCCCCAGCTGGCTGAGATGACGGGAGGGCAATCGTATAGCTTGGTCTGGGTGTTTTCTCCTCTGTTTCAGAAGCTGCTGCCAGTCAGTGTAGTCAACACTGAGTCAGATGGAGGCTCAGTATAATGGCTTCCTATTAGTTCCTGTCAGCCAGGTCTGCGCTGGCTTCTTGTCTGTGCCGTGGAGGTGGAGGATTTCCCCACCCTGCCCTCTGAATCTTGTTTTTACCTCCTTGCCTTACAGGAGGAAGTTTGGGTCATTCCAGGTGCCACTCGCTTTTTCTCATCAGGATTCTTTCTGTTTGGCAGATGTAATTGCCACACAAGAAAAGATTACTTTTGCAGAATTTATTTATCCCTTCTTCCCCTCCCCCTCCTCAAATTTGGCCAATTGGCACTTGCAAAAGAACAAGGTGATGCTTCGGATCCTCTTGGAGACTGTGCTGACGCACGGATTGAAGACAGAAGCCCAAGACTTGGTGGGCCCTGAATCCACACGAGGCTCTGGCTCGGTTGAGGCTGGGGGCACAGAGGAATGCTGGGAAAAAATAGTGAAGAAGATCCTCGGTGGAGACGACGCCAGCTCAAGTGTGCAGTGCCGGCGTTTCAGGCAGTTCCGTTACCAGGAGGCTGCCGGGCCCCGAGCGGTCTGCAGCCAACTCCATGAACTTTGCTGCCAGTGGCTGAAGCCAGAGAGACATGCCAAAAGCCAGATCCTGGACCTGGTGATGTTGGAGCAGTTCCTGACCATCCTCCCCCCAGAGATGAAGAACTGGGTCATGGAATGTAGAGCGGAGACCTGCTCCCAGGTGGTGGCCCTGGCAGAAGGTTTCCTTCTGAGCCGGGCAGATGACAAGAGGCACAAAGATCAGGTGAGAACCAGCCATCCAGGTTGGGCTGAGAACGTGAGTAAGGATAGCCTAACAAATGCCACTAGTGGTCCAACTTTTTTTGTGGAGGGATGACCTAGACCACTTTCAAACAACTAAAAAAATTATCTTCCATCCCAGTTATTGCAACCAGCAGGAGATTACCTTTCCCCTTGTTAGTCCTCCCCTTTGCAGAAGCTAGGAGAACAACAACATGAGACAGGGCTTTTTTAGTGGTGGCCAGGGATGTAGTCGTCCAGGATCTCAGAGGGTCTGCGACCCCTTCCTTTTTTGGGACCCAGGTCCTGGCCAGGTCCCCATGTCGCCAGCATTCTATGAGCTAATCAGCATGAAGGTGTTAGGCACTGGGAAGAGTCTTCTAACTTGCTCCCTTGCTGCTGATTGGAGCTAATCAGAGTGAAAGGAGTTCCTATTAGTTCCTACTTCAAAAGACCATGCTGTGGAGAGTAAGAATTCTGTAATTGCAGAGAAGAGACAGTGAATCCTGGTGATAGCATCCCAACTATATCATCAAGCAGTTTGTAAACATGTAGACACTGAATTCAGGAATTTAAGCAATATCTCTGACAGTGAGAAAGAACAGCCAAATGGTGACAGTGACAGAGAAGCAGAAAACAGTATTCAAGCCTGGCCAGATTATGCTATAATCTTAGAAGGTTGTGTAATCTTAGAAGGGGATGTGGCTGTGACTATCATGAAGGGACCATGCACTGAATTTGCCGCTACGCTACTGGTGGTGGCTCCCAATGTATGAAACTCCCCCCCCCCACTGGGAGATATTTGGTATGGACCTACGGCTGACATATTTAAGTACTAAATGAAAACTCTTTTTTATGCAGGCACTTGCTCTGTGATTTGTTTTATGTCGGGGACATCTCCTCCCCCCACTCTTTATTTACTTTTTTTTAGTGTTAAGCAGAGATTATTTATTCATTTAACATAATTTGTATGCTGCTTGATTGTAGAAAACCTCAAAGCGGTTTACATAAGATATAAAATGTACATTAAAACTACCAGTAAAAAGTCAAAAGCTAAAACATTAGATGTAAAAGATCTCAATAAATACATAGAAATATACCTGATAAAAAGTTACGTTAAAACACATGTCAACTTTACATATCTGGGTAGGGTTGCCTAAAGAAACCCTTTTTTCGTGTATTACAGTATTTCTATTTTATTTTCCCCGCCCTTCTCCATCAGGGCAGGTTGCAGCATTTTAAAATAACACTGTTTAAAAACCAGTTAAAACAGATTACAATCAAAGAGAATAGGTTGGGTCCTAAAAATACACATCTCAGGAGTTGAAGGACCAGGATAAAGAGCTGTGTCATCTGCATATAATGGAAACCAATTGCATTTATTTTAAATGGTTGTTATTAAAACAATTTACTTAGTTGGTGTTTTTCTACCCTAATCCAAAGCACAGGGAGGTGTGTGGAGCCTCCCTGTGCTCTGGATTAGGGTAGAAAAACACCAAGTAAATAAAGCTCCCATATCATTGACTTCACAATTTCTTTTCTAATCGCTCACCCTGTTAACCTGGGTGGGATCCTCACTGCTATTTTAAGGATGGTGCAAAGCAGGCTAGTGAGGGGGTGTGGCCTGGGGAAGAAGGGGTGTGGCCTGGAGACAGTCCCAAGGGCCTGACAGAGAGGCTTGGAGGGCCATATTCAGCTGCCAGGCCTGAGATCCCCTATGTTTGCCTTATGGGATTCTCAATTATATTTTTTATGCAGGGCCTGCTAGGGGAAGTTGTTCTTGATTTCCCTGAAGCAGAGGAGGCTCCGTCGGACGCCAGGCCGAGGTTGTGCTCCAGGAGACCCACACAGGGGAGGGATGGAAGCCCCGCCTTGCCAGGTAAGGATAAAAGGGGCGGTGTTTCACTTGGCCTCCTTCCCCTGACCATGCTTAACATCCCTGGCCTGCTTTCATGTTCCCCTTGAAACCCTTGCCTAGCCTATTCCGCCAGTTCAGAAATGTTTCAGTAGGTGTTAAATCGTTTTAATGGGTTAGAGCAACCCTTCCTCTTCCAACTGAGGGTTTGTTGGTGTCTAAAGCAGGGATGGGGAACCTTCAGCCTGAGGGCCGCGCTCCCTTCTGGGCCACCTTCTGAGGGCCACATGCAAGTGGTGGGCAGAGCCAGAGATGACAAGTGGGCAGAGTGATGCATGTGACCTTCACCTTTGTGCAGTAGGCTACTTTCTACACACACATTCTCAGAGCTTGGAAAAGTTAATTTTTGAACTACAACTCCCATCAGCTGGGGCTGATGGGAGTTGTAGTTCAAAAAAGTAACTTTTCCAAGCTCTGCACATTCCTGCACTTTTCTGTGTCCTCCATCCACCCAAGCAAGGAGGACTATCAGAGTTCAAGGACACAGCCAGGAAAAAAACAACAACAGAGAGGCTACAAAGCAGGGCTGATGAAGGATGTGGCCTGGGCAGAGTCCTGAGGGCCAGATGCAACAGACTAGAGGGCCGCATTTGGCCCCCGGGCCTGAGGTCTCCCACCCCTGGTCTTGAGGATGGTGGCATCTTCCTAGCACATTTGTGTCATTTGCAGGTGGTGGAAAGCTGCTGGCGATGGAGACCGCGCCTCCTCCTGTTGGTGGTGGAGGGGAACCAGTGTCCGGGCACCCTGGTCAGGTAGGGGTCGGCGCCGCCGGAGAGACTGCCAATATTACAGTGCCGTCCTACCAATTGGCGGTGCGACCGCACTCAGAATACCATGTACAGTTCTGGTTGCCTTGCCCAAAAAAGGTGGAAAAGTTTCAGAAATGTGCAATCAAAATTATCAAGGGGATGGAGCAACTCCCCGATGAGGAAAGGCCATCCAATGAAGCTGAATGTTGGAAGGCAGTAAAAAAGGACTTTTTCACACAGTGCGTAGTTAAGAACGTAAGAAGAGCCTGCTGGATCAGGCCAGCGGCCCATCTAGTCCAGCATGTTCTCACAGTGGCCAACCAGGTGCCCATGGGAAGCCCGTAAGCAGGACTTGAGTGCTCCAGCACTCTCTCCTCCTGTGGCTTCCAGCAACTGGTTTTCAGAAGCATGCTGCCTCTGACTATGATGGCACAGCACAGCCATCCTGGCTAGTAGCCGTCGATAGCCTTATCCTCCACGAAATAAACTGTGGCATTTGCTCCCACAAGAGGCAGTGATGGCCCCCAACCTGGATGGCTTTAAAAGAGGATTATTTGAATGCAGGGAGGATAAGGCTATCAGCGGCTACTAACCAGAATGGCTATGTTGCCCCTCTACTGTTGCAGTACCAGTTGCTGGGAACCACAGATGGGCGGAGTTGCTGGTGCACTCCACTCCTGCTTGCGGGCTTCCCATCGGGGCATCTGGTTGGCGACTGTGAGAAGAGGAGGCTGGACCAGAAGGGGCCTTTGTGCTGAGGACTCTGATCCAGCAGCCAGATTGTTCTTATGTTCTTAGGAGAGTTGGATATGCTGATGCCCTGCGCAGCGGCCTGGGCCTGAACGAAACCACCCTTTCCCATTTGCTTCTCCGCTAGGAAACCTTTGAACACCACGATTATTTCGTTATTTATTGAACAGGATTGATATACTGCTTGATTGCAATAAACAGCAAGAACCCTATGACAGTAGTGGGTACAAGAAAACCGAGTAAGGTCACTCGGTTGTTCCATTACGTGTTTTGGGAAAATGCTTTTCTTCCCCTTCCAGGGTCCGGTGACCTTCAAGGATGCAGCTGTGCTTTTCACAGAGGAAGAGTGGCCTCTGCTTGATCCGTCTCAAAGAGCCCTGCAGTGGGAAGTCATGGTGGAGAACTATGCAAATCTGACCTCGCTGGGTGAGGCTCCCACTTTCCCTTGGTTGATACAGGCATTTTTAGATCAGGGATTCCCAAACTGGGTCCACAAGCTCCATCCAGGTGGTCCGTGGCATGTCTGCTTTGAATATCCACATCGATTTTTAATTGTATTTAATTGTGTTATAATTGTATTATAATAAAATACAATATAAGAAACAATTAACAAATACAATTAAAAATCATGCGGCATCTAGCACAGCGTATTACAGTTGCTGCGGCTGGCAGAAAAATCATGAAGTGGTCTGCTAAGACCACAGCAATTTTCAAGTGGTCCGTCTGTGTGTGGGAATTTGGGAACCTCTGCTATACAACAACAACATGGTTAGCCTTTATGCTCAGCATGCTATGATTGGGCATCTTCTGCAAACCTGCCAAGCTGGAAGAGAAATCTTTTTACAGGTTACAGAGCCTTTACGCGGCTAGACTTCTTCAAAGCCATGATGTTTTGCTGGCCCCCCTCAATACTCTGTTGCACTGAGTCAGCATCCGTTGGGTTGTATTCAACATAACGTTAAGCAGATCATTCTCCTTGCACAACAGAACCTCAGGGAACTCCTTGCGCAATGGCATGTTCTCCTCCTGGGCTTGGTCTTGCTGTATACTACCCCATGGCCCATCTACCTCAGTATCGTCTATAACAGGGTTCTTCAACCTTGGGTCCCCAGATGTTGTCGGATTAAAGCTCCCATCAACCCCAGCCAGCTTAGCCAATGGCCAAGGATGATGGGAGTTGTCGCCTGACAGCATCTGGAGACCCAAGGTTGGAGAACAGTGGTCTACACTGACTGGCAGCAACTCTCCAGGATTTCAGGCAGGGGTGTCTCCCTCTCTTACCTGGCAATGCTGGGGATTCAGCCTGGGGCCTTCTGCATGCAAAGCAGATGCTCTACCCACTGAGCTACATCCCCTCCGCCCATTGGTACATCTTCTAAATCTGTTCTGAGCTTTCCCCCAATCCATCAGAGCATATTTGCGACAACATGGGGCGAGGGTGTAGAGGGAGGGAGAATCCCATTGCGCTAATACTAATCCTTGCACCAGTGCAACTATTTAGCTGAATACTCCCTGTTGTGTCTTTCACACCAGCAATTATTTGGGCTTATTTCCTGACCTCCATTTCTCTCTCATCATCTTCACACCATTTCTCTTTTTATTCCAGCTGGTGATGTCTGGGAGAGCAGGAATGAGGAAGAGCCACATGGAGTGTCCTTAGAAAGAGTCTCATGTGCAAAGGCAGAAGAGCAGTTCAAGGCAACTGAGACTGAAGCAAAACAGGAGAGGAGGACCACTCCCTTTGCTTCAGAAAGGGTTGATTTCCCTGAAATAACAGTCCAAGAAAAAATAAGCAATAGGCATGCATCATTTGCTTCTGAAAGTCCTGAGTCCCGTGAAACAACAATGCCCCCCAAAATCACCCATGGGCATACATGGTTTCCTCCTGAAAGTGATCTTCCCCACAAAAAGGGCCATGAAAAGAAAAGGAGCAAGTGCAATGCGTGTGGGAAGAGCTTTAGTCATAAATCGCTCCTTAATGAACATAAACGCATTCACACAGGGGAGAAACCATATACGTGTTCAGAATGTGGAATGAGCTTCAGCCAGACCACCACCCTTACCTCTCATCAGAGAATCCACACGGGAGAAACCATATCAGTGCTCCATGTGTGAAAAGAGCTTTAGTCACAGCATAAGCCTATGCTCCCATCAAAGGAGCCACACAGGGGAGCAACCGTTTAAGTGCTCAGAGTGCGGAAAGAGCTTCAGTCGAAACACAAGCCTGACTATGCATCAAAGAATTCACACTGGGGAGAGACCGTATACATGTTCATTCGTTGGGAGGAGCTTCAGCCGCAGCCAAAGCCATGCTAACCATCTAAAACTGCTCACTGGGGAGAAACCATACAAATGCTTAGAGTGTGGAAGGAGCTTTATAGAGAGTTCATACCTTAAGTCACATCAAAGAATCCACACAGGGGAAAGACCATATATATGCTTGGTGTGTGGAAAGAGCTTCAGGTGGCTAGCAAACTTAAATGATCATAAAAAAATCCACACAGAGGATTGTTCCATGAATTCTCCAGGGGGATCACAGTTTGTATTACACCCTTCACTTCCAGGAGAAACCATATACATAGATTAGAGCTTTTCTGAACAATCATTTTCTGAGATAGAGCATAAAAACCCACTCAATGTAGTAGAAACCCCCCTTGGCTTGTAAAACTCTATTGCTATAGACAACACAAAAAGAGCTCAAAAAGGTTCAGAAAAGGGCTGCTGTAATTATCAAAGGGCTGGAGCAAGTCCCCTTGGTTACAAAAGGTGGGGTAAATTTATTTTAAAAAAAGGCAAGGAAGTGGGCACATGATGGAGGTGTGTAAGACAATGGGTGGTGTGGAGTGGATCGGGAGAAAATCCTAATTCTCCCAGTGAAGTTGAACCATAGATGATTCACGACAGACAAAACAAGGTACTTTAAATTCTCACGCAGCACAAAGTTAAACTATGGAATTCACTCCCACTAGAGGCAGTAATGGCCACCAATCTGGACGGCTTTAAAAACGGATTAAAGAAATTAATGTGTGTCAAAGGTTGCCTCCCTGGCTTGTGCATCATTTTGAATTGGGCATGCTCATATGACACCCTTAAGAAAGTGGAAGTTTCCAGATTTAACGTTTGAGGACCAGGCTAATATTCAGCAGTCAGGGGTGCTTAGCCAATCTTTGGGGGCCTAATCATACATCCCAGAGGCATGGGCTTCTCGCCTCTTCAATCCTCTGTCAAGCTGATTTGGGCTGGATAGATGCATTGCAACGTTCACTTTTCATTCCTTCATTTTTTTTTTATCCTCAGGCTTTGCAAGTTCTTTGTTTTTCTTGGATTGGGTGGACTCTCGGCTGCTGTAAATAAATGTATTAACCTTTAAGGTGCCGGGAGGACTCTGCTGTTTTTGCAGCAACAGACGTAACACCGAGTGGCCTAAGCGTTAAATTCTTTCACCATATCTGATGACCTGCACACTTTTGTAGGCTGTGATAATAAATCCTTTCCATAGAAAAAGAGGAAGGCCAAACAAGAAATGGATTGATTCCACAAAGGAAGCCACAGACCTTACAAGATCTCAACTTACAAGATCTGAACAGGGTGGTTTAAAACATGCAATTGGAGGTCACATTCATAGGGTCGCTATAAGACGTAGTTGACTTCAAGGCACATAACAAATGTCATTCTTAACTGTTACAATCTTCATTGGCCTGCCCCCAGCTAGTAACTTGGAACCATGCCATGGATTGAGGTAACGTTTATCACTTTTGGAAAGCCATGCATTGTACCATGGTAATTTATTTATGGCATTTACATGCCACCTTTTGTCCAAGGAGCTCAAGGTGGTGTACGTGGTTCTCCCCTTCCTCATTCAATCCCCATAACAACCTGTGAGGTAGCTTAGGCTGAGAGGCAGTGATTGGCCCAAAGCGGCCCAGTGAGCTTCATGGCTAAGTGGGGATTTGAACCCTAGTCTCCCAGATCTTAGTCCAGCATTCTAACCACTCTACCACATTAGCTCTGATACTGGCTGTTTTATTTTCATCTCGAAATGGAAATGGACTGCCTTCAAGTCGATCCCAACTTACGGCTACCCTATGAATAGGGTTTTCATGGTAATCAATATTCAGAGTGGGTTTATCATTGCCTCCCTCTGAGGCTAGTCCTCCCCAGCTGGCTAGGGCCTGCTCAGCTTGCCACAGCTACACAAGCCAGCCCCTTCCTTGTCCGCAACTGCCAGCTGGGGGGCAACTGGGCTCCTTGGGACTCTGCAGCTTGCCCACAGCTGCACAGGTGGCAGGGCACGTAACCCCTGAGCCACTCTGTGGGGGTGACCTTTAGCTGGCCCTTGATACCCAGGAGACACAAGCAGGGATTTGAACTCACAGACTCTGGACTCCCAGCCAGGCTCTCCTCCCCACTGTGCTATACCAGCTGTTAATCTCATAATAAATCCATAGGCACTGCTGCAGGCTGCACATTTGAACTGATCAGTGAAATAGACTGGCCATGTCCCCTTCATCGCCTCTTTGCCAAAGATATTTGGCTAGATCAGCCTTTGGCAGCCTGGTGTCTTCCAGATGTTTTGGACTTTACAAGCAGACTCATATCCCACGTTGCTCAAAAATGCAAAGAACCCCAAAACCGAGTGTAGGGTTGTAGTGGATGGTTAAAATTAGTGCCATTTTGAAAGGCTCACTTTGCCTCCTTGATTCAAAATGGCATCCAAACAGAAACCAAAACCAGCTCCAGATCTGAGGAATCCTTATAGCAAATTCGGTGATGAAAGCTTCAGAGGTGTCCAAAAGCATAGAGAACAGATGGACAGACAACGTCCCAAAATCTAGATCTAGATAAGATGTCCTCCCTGCCCTTCACCAGAAGATTCCAAGGCGAGTTACAACACTATATTCATACCACTAAAAGTAAGTAAAGCCACTTAAACACTCATTGGCAGCTGGTGCCCATTGGGACTGGAGGGGAGAAGGCAGAAGGCCAACAGTAGGCGGAGCCTGGGCCAGTGACAGACAGAGCCAACCAATCCTAGTTTGAAGAACGTAGCAACCTAAGAATAGCCTGGGGGATCAGGCCAGTGGCCCATCTAGTCCAAAATCCTGTTCTCACAGGGTCCAACCAGATATGGGGCCTAAGTCATTTAGGGTTTTAAACCCCAAAGGCAAGTACCCTGAAACGGGGTCAGAAGCGAAGAGGCATCCAGGGCAGCTGTTTTCAAATGTGTGTGTTTATAAATGCAACTCTGGCCAGCAAATCCGACCGCTGCACGCTGGGGCTCATGGGAGCTGTAGTTCAAAAGAGCTGGAGGGCACCAGGTTGGCAAAGGCTGGGCTAGGGGCAGTTGGCCCCACCAGGACTGCTCCAGCAGGGCAGCAATGCAGGCCCCTTTCAATTCCAGCCCAAGAGGGAAAGCGGATCCCAGAAGGGAAAGAGCTGGCAATGCAGGGGGTGCCCAGTGCGGCGGAGGAAGGGCCTTTGCTCAGTGGGCAGAGCATGTGCAGAAGGTCCCCGGTTCAATCCTCCATGGCATCTCCAGGTAAGGCTGGGAGAGAATCCTGCCTGAAATGCTGGAGAGCCGCCATATGCAGCTTCCTATGTGGTTCCTATGATGGGAGGGGGCTGGCCAAATGTACCCCCCCCAGGTTCCCTCGAGCAGCTGGAGTCCCGGAGGAGAAGGAGGATTAAACTGGGGGGGGGAAGGAAGGAAGGAGATATCAGCCCCACCAACCAAGCCCGGGGGAGGGGGAGAGAGGAGGAAATCTCTGGCTTGCAGTGAGGGGGTGGGGCTCCTGTCATTCAGTCCTCCGATTGGGTCAAGGTACCGAGCTCTGGCTCCTAGAGAGGCAGGAAGTTTTAGAGGGAGGGGAGAGAATATTGAAGGGGCGGGGAGGTCTCCATTCATAACCCGGGGAGAGAAGAAAGCCTGGAGAGGAGGAGGAGGAGGCTGAGGCTGGGGTGTGCAGAGGACAAAGAGGTGCAATATGCGGGGGGAAGGAGAAACGATTTTGCGGTTTTCTGCAGACAGTGCAAAGGGGAGGGGAGAGAAGGAGGGAGAAAAAGGATTTTGGGGTGTGTGGGAAAAGGAGGGAAGAGACCACCCCACTCTGGGGATCCATAGTGGAGGGGGGGCTGATCCATGCAGCCTAGGTGTAAAGTGCCCCCCCAACTTGCTGCAGGGTCTCCAATGCAAGATCTTTTTTGTGAAACCTCCCCTCCCCTCCGTACAGATCAATCCCCACCCCAGGGGGATACGCAGCCCCGGGAGGGGAGGGGGAAAGGGGCCCCTCGTGTAAAGGAAGCCGCCTTATGGGGGGGGGAAGAGGACGCTTCCTGGGGTGGGGGTGCTGTTGCTGTGTGACGTTTGTGCCCCGGAGCTGGAGGAGGAGAGACCCCTTTGAAGGGCGAGACTCGAGGAAGGAGATTTTAAATGTGGGTGGGGGGGAGAGAGGAATAGACAGACATTGGGAAGGAATATCGGCCTTGTTGAGAGATTCCTTGGCAAAGGGAGGGTTGGGGTGGGGTTGGAGATGTGGAAAATCTTGTCTTGTGAACCGCCCAGAGAGCTTCGGCTATGGGGAGGTCTATAAGTTTAATGAAATAAATAAAATAATAAATAAGATGTGCATTTTTGGTGGGGGATTTTTAGATTGAGGGAATTTGAAAGTGATCCGCTTCTTGAGGGCTTTCGAAGATTCCACAAGACAGTTGTTGTTATGTGCCTTCAAGTCGACTACGACTTATGGCGATCCTATGAATCAGTGACCTCCAAGAGCATCTGTCATGACTCATGAACCACCTCAAGACAGAGGCTGGAGGAAATATGTATGTGGCCCCTTCTCCGCTGAACTTGAGAGGGAGGGGCTTCTCCAGAGACCTCCCCATAAGAGTTTGTTTGTTTAATACATTTATAGCCCACCTTTCCTCCAAGAAGCTCAAGGTGGCACACAAACTTAGCTGATGTTATCCTCACAACAACCCTGTGAGGTAGGCTAGGCAGAGAGACAATGACTAGCCCAAGGTCACCCAATGAGTGGTGATTTAATACCCTGGTGTCCCAGTTCACTATACCACCACTAACCACTATACCACCACCACCCCAGTTGGTTGGAGGAGAAAATAACCCTCCTCCTGGTGGGGATCTTGCGTCCCCTTCAGGATTGGCCCAGCCGAGGGATGCTGAGGATCTTCCTCTGTTGGGGCTGCCCACCTCCCTCCTGCTCAGCCTCACCACTTTCCTTGGAAACATCCATGTTGGCAGGAGAGCTAAAGAGGGTCCAAAGTACAATAGCAGTACTCACAACAACCCCGTAAGGTGGGTCAGGATGAGAGGCTGTGTATAATGCAGTGGTTCGTGCAGGTTGGGGAGAATTTTCTCCAGCCTGAGGGCTACATTCCCTCATGAGCAGCATTACAGGGGCAACTTTCCAGTGGTGAGTGGGGCCAGGGACAAAATGCAGAAGTCAGAAGGTTCTTCTGTATACACAGAGACAGCACGTGGAGAGAGTGCAGAGCGCTGGGCTAAGACCAGAACCAAATCCCCAATCAGCTACACAGCTCCCTGGTCACTGTGAGCCAATGACTATTTCTCAGCCGAGCCTACCTCACTGGACTGTTATGAGGATAAAAGGTAGTAAACTTTATGTGCTTCTCTAAATTTTGGACATCCACTATTTGCACACTGGCATATGTGTGTATGTGTGTGTCTTATTATATTTAATTAGCTCAGTGTTAATATTGAACTATGTCCCAAGGGACCCAGGTTCAAATCCCTACTCAGGAATGAAATTCATCTGGTGACCTTGGGCCAGTGACAGTGTTGTTGTGAAGACAAAGGGAGTGGAGGGGGTCAAACTATATTTCTCACTGTGAGCTCCTTGGAGGAAGGCCTGGATAAAAATATAAAAGTACAACACAATATATGGCTTAAAATATAATTAAGCAAATAAACTTCATCAAGGCACACCTTGCTCCCAATGCTTCTTTCAGGAAACCTAATCCCACTGTTGACACCATTGTTGCACACCACCCCAATCTTCCAGTGGTGAGAGATCTCCAGGGGTCCCTGCGCTTACCCAGGGTTTGGTTTCCTTGGAAAGAAGGTCAGCAGAGACTGTGGTGTCTTTTAGGAAATATGGTTTTTATTTACACACATTCCAACCTGAGCTTAAGATGGAGGAGTTCAAAGCATTAGCAATCCAGTAGATCTTGCTTTTCCATCAGGCTTACAGGAGGCATCCTAAAGCCATGGTGCCCTGTCCCCAGTTCCCAGCCTTTCCTCAGACTAGCTAAAAACACAAGCCTCTCTTAGTCCCCAGGAAGGGGGAGAGCTCTCCTGAAGAGTTTCAATAACAATAGGATCTCCCTGGCTCATTCTCCAGTTAATGGGCAATTGACAGGCCTGTTAGCTCACCTGGCTACTCTATTAGATTAACAAAGGAGGCTCATCTGACCAACAGAGCAGGTTTCTCAGCTGCAAAGCCCACCTCCAGGTGCAGGGTTCCAATTCAGAGACTGGGAGGGGACTCATATAAATCATCTATCTCACTCCCCAAACCCATAACAGTATATTTCTGTTTTGTTACCACGATATACAGTAATACAGAAGGGGAGGAGGAGAGTGGGCAGGCACTGGGCAGAGGGGAAGCCCCTTTCCGTTCTAGAAGGAAAACATTATGAACAGTATCATTGCTTTTCAGGGTTTCCCCCACCTTTTTATTCTACAGCAAGCACATGTAGCCTCCCACCTTTAAACCAAAGCTGTCCCTGGCCACATCCGCACCAGACCTTTCTTTCACTTTGGACAGTCATGGCTTCCCCAAAGAATCCTGGGAAGTGTAGTTTGTGAAGGGTGCTGAGAGTTGCTAGGAGACGCCCTGTTCCCCTCACAGAGCTACAATCTCCAGAAGAGGGGCTGACCATTAAACCACTCTGGCTACCTGGAGCTCTGTCAGGGGAATGGGGGTCGTGCTGTGAACTTCCACTTTACATTTAACTTCTATGGCTTGTTTTGCATTGCAAAAAAAATAGGACACAAAATAGAGAAATAGAGGACACAAATTTGCACAAAAGTTGTGTGTGCTGATTTATATGCATAGATGCACATTTAGAAATAACTGCTAAAATACTCCAGGCATCTAAGCATTTTTAAAATTTTAATGGCAGGTATCATAAAATAAATACTGACAGTATATAGAAAATACAAAATGACTTTATCAAATTGCAGCACCAGTTGGGTTGTTAAAAAATGACTTGCCGTGAGGTGCACAAATGAAGGATCTAATATTTTCGCACAAATATCAAGGCTGAGCTTTTCCAGGAAGCCAAGGAAGTTAAGGCAGCCCTCCTAGGCTAAATTCAGCCTGACATATATTTCAATCCTGACGTGTTAGTTAGATCACAGCCAGTGGGAACTTAGCGCCGATTTGCATCAAAATAAGGGGACATCAACAAAAAAAGAGGCAGAAACTGTTTTTTGTTGTTGCAAAAGTTAACTTGTTCACCAGGCAAATCACTCCTGTTGGAACCACTGCAAACGCCAGTAGAGTCCACTCTTTTCAAAACCCTTAAAAGCAAAAGCAGCCTACAGCCCTACTACCCTAAACACACCCAATCTCATCTGATCTTGGAAGCTAAGCAGGGTCAGGCGGCAGGCCTGATTAGTACTTGGATGGGAGACCACCTGGGAATACCGGGTGCTGTAGGCTTAGAGGAAGGCAATGGTAAACCACCTCTGAATACCTCTTACCATGAAAATGGAAATGGACTGCCTTCAAGTCGATCCCAACTTAGGGCAACCCTATGAATAGGGTGTTCATGGTAAGAGGTATTCAGAGGGGGTTTACCATTGCCTCCCTCTGAGGCTAGTCCTCCCCAGCCAGCCCCTTCCTTGTCCGCAGCTGCCAGCTGGGGGGCAACTGGGCTCCTTGGGACTCTGCAGCTTGCCCACAGCTGCACAGGTGGCAGGGCACGTAGCCCCTGAGCCACTCACTGTGGGGTGATCTTTAGTTCACCCTTGACACCCAGGAGACATGAGCAGGGGGGATTTGAACTCTCAGACTCTGGACTCTCAGGCAGGCTCTCCTCCCCACTGTGCTATACCAGCTGTCTTACTGTGAACACCCTATGAATAGATCCAAAAAAGATTCATAGGGTCGCCATAAGTCGTAATCGACTTGAAGGCATATAACAGCAACGAAAAGCAAAAGTATTAGGCAGAAAGAGTACGGTTGAGCAACATGGGGGGGGAGGGGATTTGCTTTGGGGGGATTGATTCAGATTAGGGGAGTGGATGATACCAAGAACATTTCCTGCTGTTTTCTAAATGATTTTTTAAAATTATTTTTTCTTGTCACAGACAACAGCCAAGAGCAAATAAAGCAAAGGTTACTGCAACAGACGGCTGTGCGGCATAACCAGCTGATGGAACAATTGCTCGCGGCCCAGCAGCGGACCCAGGACAAAATGCTGAGGCAGGTGTTGGAGGCCCTACAGCCTCCGCCGGGGAATCCAGGGCTTGGCAGAGATGGTGCCTGCCAGTTTGTCCCTCCCATTGAGATAATGAAGATGGGCTCGGAGGATCACCCAGAGGCTTTTATTAACACATTCGAGCGTGTGGCCTCTGCAGCAGGGTGGCCTATTCTTTTGACACCTGCCCAAGCTAGCGTAAATACCCTATTCCCAGCAGAGACGGGGAGTTACGACAAGGTAAAGGCCATTGTCCTGGGGCCTTGGAATGCCTCTGAAGAGTCCTCTCGGAGGAGAATGCGAGAGGTCTGCTGGAACCCCAAAGTTCCCCCGCGCGCCCTGGCCCAAGAAATCCGGTCGAATGGGTTGCGGTGGTTGAAGCCAGAAATCCACACTGCAGAGCAAGTCGCGGAAATGATTTTGCTGGAACAGTTCATCTCCATACTGCCGCCGGCCCTGTGGAACTGGGTGCAGCTCCAGCAGCCCAGGAACCTGGAGGCAGCCATTACATTAACAGAGGCCTATCCTGCAAAAGAGGAACTGGAGAGGCGACAAGCTAGGACCCAGAGCGGCAACGATGACCCTAAAGCCAAAAGACTTGCTGGGAGGAATAGCGGGGGTGGCTCCCCCAGGGGCAGTGACAGGGTTCGGCCTGAGGGGACTCAGCCTAATTCTTCTGGGGAAAGGGGGAATCTCCACAGAGGACAACCCAGACCAGCAATTAAAACCCAGCCATGGAAACCACAGGATGGGGCAGGGCACCCCTTCGTCCAGCGTGGGAAAGGAGGACACATTAAAAAGGAGTGTCCCATTATGGAGTGCGCCGGGAAGGAGGCATGGATTGCTGCCCAGGTAAGCCGGGCTCCGGCAGGGAAGTGGGTGGTAACAGCCCTGGTGGATGGCAGTTGAGTAAAGGGCCTCATAGACACAGGATGTAGCCGCACCCTGGTTCAGAGAGGAACTGGATCCCCAGTCACCACCAGTGCTGCAGGTAAAAGTGCATCCATGAGGACATAAAGGGCTATCCCACACCAGTAACCTGCATATCCATCCACAGTGAAAACCTGCCATTTACCTGTAGGGATTGGCCCCAACCTGGCCCACGAGCTTCTGATAAGGAGGGATTGGCCTTGTTGCACCTTCATAGAATCATAGAATAGTAGAGCTGGAAGGGGCCTCTAAGGCCATCACGTCCAACCCCCTGCTCAATGCAGGAATCCAAATCAAAGCATTCCTGACAGATGGCTGTCCAGCTGCCTCTTGAAGGCCTCCAGTGTCGGAGAGCCCACTACCTCTCTAGGTAATTGGTTCCATTGTCGTATGGCTCTAACAGTTAGGAAGTTATTCCTGAAGTCCACTCGAAATCTGGCTTCCTGCAACTTGAGCCCATTATTCCGTGTCCTGCACTCTGGGACGATCAAGAAGAGATCCCGGCCCTCCTCTATGTGACAACCTTTAATGTACTTGAAGAATGCTATCATGTCTCCCCTCAGTCTTCTCCAGGCTAAACATGCCCAGTTCTTTCAGTCTCTCCTCATAAGGCTTTGTTTCCATTCCCCTGATCATCCTTGTTGCCCTCCTCTGAACCTGTTCCAGTTTGTCTGCATCGTTCTTGAAGTGCAGAGACCAGAACTGGACGCAGTGTTCAAGATGAGGCCTAACCAGTGCTGAATAGAGGGGAACTAACACACCTCTCTATTCACCCACTGTAATGTTCCTGCTTATAGTGTAAATATGGTAAGTGCTGTTTATATAGAAGACATATGGTAAGTGGAGTGAAAGAGGAGGGGGGAGTACATGAGCAGTAGAATGCTGGATGATTGGCTGAGCGTTTGAATGGCTGGGAGTATAAATGGAAGAATGACAGTTGAATCTGGGTGGATGTTAGTAGGGTGGAGAAGAAGGTGTTTGGTGGTGGATGGGAGTGTGGAGAAAGAGGTGTTTGAGGGTGGAGGTCAGGAGTGTGGAGAAAGAGGGAGTTGGAGTTCTGATTAATAATAAGTCAAGTACAAAACAGGAATAGATGAAACCATACGCTTGTGAAACATGCTAAAACTAATCTTGTTATTTCTGATATTTAATAAATACTTATTTGGTTTACCAAAGGCCTGATCCTTGGCTGGGGGATATACATACCAGAAGGGAGGGCCAGGTAATTACCAAGGCTGAACAGAAACAGTATCTAATGGTGGCAGTGGTGAAGCGAGGAATAATAACAATTCAAGTATCCAGAGCAACCCAGAGTTGTATGCGTTATCTATAAAGATACAAGGGGGTTGGGAACAGCATAAGCACGCAGTCACAAAAGTAACCAGCTAGAGAGAGACTCAGGCAAAGTCTCTGGGAGTATTGGTTATAGGACGTGACTGGTGGTGCTGCCTAGCAGGGGGATCTAGTGAGATCTGTGCTAGAGCGGAGTGAGAAACCATATAAAGGACGGTCCGGACTGGTGATATCCCTGGTGGTGCCTAGTGAAAGGCAGTAGCCACAAGCAGGTGGGAACCTGACAGGGAGAACCGGGGAAGGACGTCACACCCACCACCCCTCCTCCTTTTTTCTCGTAGCAGATGTGGAGGGCACGTTATTGATTTCTCCCCAAATGCACTTTTAGATAGCAATGCCGCTTGATTTTCTTAGCTGTTGCTATATCCACCAGGTTTACAGGCAAACGTGCCCCCTCCCGTGCCTCTTTGTAGCCTTCCTTAACCTGCTACTGTACTCTGAGGTAATTTTGCTGCCACCCTTTGATACTGTTTCACAACCCTTGTTTATGTAATAATATATTTGTGTCAATCCTTGTATGTATTGTAGTAGCCGGACAAATAGCCAAGCGTGTTTTGAACCAAAGTGATTTATTAAATGACATATTTGAACGTAAGAATATTTTGTGCTCAGGTTCTGAAGCATGGGGTTGTAATTAAACGTTCTTTACTCCTGGATGAAATACCCTCATTCAGTGGCTCTGTTAACAGGAAGAATAACGTCCTGCCTAGCTACCCACACGACAACTGCTCTTCCCACCCTCTTCCTTCCAAGTCGAATCCCTATTTGCCGTTCAACTGCCAAACACTCAAATACAAAACCCTCAGACCCATTCACTCAACCAATCACCAGCCAGTCGGCACCGACATTCTGTCTCATTCATTCTCCCCTCCCAACACTCGTCACTTACCTTAATCATTCCAATAAACCCCACTTACCATAAATAACATAATACAAACGCATACAATGTTTTTAACGTAAAAGTGTGGAATGTCACAGCTGTCATTCTTGCGGCTGGCTGGTCTGTCACCGCATTGGCAGGAGCAGAATCCACCGAGTGTAACAAGGGCTCAGCTGCAGGAATGGCAGCAGAATGATTCCGACCTATGCCTTACAGCAGGCCCAGGCAGTTAGATACCCAGAGGGGCAATACTCCTTATTATGTGATGGAAGGGAAGGGACTGAGGCGAGGTTTCTTGCCACCAGGGATAAAACCACTTATCACCACCTTCCAAATCTTAAATTGTTTAAGAGAAATTGGAAGCGTTTGAAAGAAGAAAGGAAATTTGGGTAACAGTGACGTCTTAGCCACTGCTACCCTACCTGGTCAGGAAAGGGTCATATGAGGCCACGTCTTCAGATCTTGGCGTCTCTAATACCTAAACCCCCTGAAACCCAAATTGTTGTAAAGGATGAAATTCCTCCTCTCTCCTCTGCAGGTTCTGGAACAATGCCACTTGACAGCTGCTCCCGACTTGAAAGTCCATCGTGACCGCAGCAATGAGAGTCCCAGAGGTGGCTCAGTTTACACCTCTTCCTCCTCCATCTCCCCTGCAGCGTCTGGATCGTTTCTTCCTTGGGGTGAAGTGGAGAGGGTTGCCGGGAGGCCCCCTCAGGTAAGAGAAGGGGGATCCAGGAGAGTGACGGGTTGCCTGCGTGCTTCCTTCTATGTTGAGTGGGGAGGGGCTCTGAAAGAATATGCTTTTTCCTCTTTACTTCTGGCTGAGCGAGCTCTAAAAGTGGCTGGTAGTGGTTAAGGTGTTGGACTATGACCTGGGAGAGCAGGGTTCGAATCCCCACATAGCCATGAAGCTCACTAGGTGACTTTGGGCCAGTCACTGCCTCTCAGCCTCATGAAAACCCTATTCATAGGGTCGCCATAAGTCGGAATCAACTTGGGCAGCACATTTAAATTTTTATAGGGGCTAATCAATCACACACGTGCAACTTTTATGGCTTCCCTTTTCAGACTGGGAGAATGGTGCTTGATGGAGAAATCTTCTTCTTCTTGTATGTATTACTAGGGTCTGGTGACCTTCCAGGCTCTCTTGACGTTTGAGGAGGTGGCTGTGCATTTCACGGAGGAGGAATGGGCTCTGCTGGATCCCGGCCAAAGAGCTCTGCACAGGGAAGTCACGAAGGAGAATTATGAGACGGTGGCCTCTCTGGGTAAAGAACCTTGTTCCTTCTTGGCTCATGGATGTCGAAGAAATGAATTTGGTGGGCCTCTCCAGGCATCCTTTTTATTGCACCATTCACCTGGGCTCCTGGAGGAAGGGTGGGATAGAAATCAAATAAATAAATAAATAAAATCTAAAGTTATTGAGCAGTTAAATGCAATCACGCTGTCAGTTCCATTTGCACTTGCAAAAGGTTTGGAGCGGTTCTACTGCTTCAGCTGCAATTGGTGTATGTCCCAGAGTTTCCTGCTAAAATCCTGTAACTTTTTGGTTTTTTTAAAGTCCCGCCTTTTGTTGTGCACCTTGCCAACAGTCCAAAATGAATCTGCTTCTTTGTGACCCAGCAGTAACCTTGCGCTGTTGGGATTAAATCTCTCTCACCTCCCCCTTGTAATAAATGGATGTTACACTTGGGCATTCAAAGAGAACGTTTGTGTGTGGGTGTGAATTTCTGAGTTTGGCTTTAGACACTTTAACGGGACCAGACGCAATTGGCTCACGTAAAAATCTCACCTCTTCGGTAACATGTTTTAAGGGTCACATGTGAATGCATGTTACACGCAGGTTCTGAAAGTCACGTGTAACAGGAGAAGGCAAGTGCTCCCAAGACCCATCACAGCATATTCTTTGCAATCCCCAGTAAGTTACTGGCTTTCTGCTTCTTCTCCTCAGTGGGAATGATGGATGGATGGAGACTCAGTTGCACACACATGGCCCTGCCCTACTCATGGGGTGCAGGAAGATCAAAATTACCTCTCTTCTGAGATTTTTAGGTTGGAAGCAGTATAGAAATGTTTACCTTTCGAGTCTTTTGTGGTTAAAAGTCCTAATTAGTTTTGTCTGTTCCCTTGAAAGAATCGGATGCCTTTTCCTGGTGGGAAGAAGGACTAGATCCGTTTATCCGGGATCCCAAAGAAGAGGAGACGCCAGCAGGTAGTTGCTTAGCTGAGTTGTGGAGCCCTTTTCTTGGTCTGGGAATTGAAGCTAAGCAGGGTCGGGTCTGGTCAGTGCCTGGATGGGAGACCGCCTGGGAACCATATGTAAGCCGCCTTGGATTTCTATCATGAAAAGGAAGGCGGGGTATCAATGTAATAAATAAATAAATAAAATCATCCAGGGTGAATTGACCCATCAGGCTGTGAGTTCTCCAGGAGGACATCTTTGATGGCTTGAAAAGGGGGTTAGGCAAATTGTTTGTTTAATTAAATTTTTATACAGCTCCATAACCGAAGCTCTCTGGGCGGTTTACAACATAAAAATCAATATACAATATACAATAAACACTTCATATTTGGTACAATTAAAAGGAAAAATATCACATTTAAATAAACATAACTAAACAATAAATCTCAACAATGTACATAACATAAAAGAATAAACAAAACAAACCGAATATAACAGTTATAAAAATGTCTAAAAATATTCTCCAATGTCCCATTGTGCTTCTCCCCACCTAACTCCATCTTCTATAACATTTCTTCCATTGTCTTCTTTCTCCAAGACAACCCCAAGACAACGCCAAGTGCGATGCCAAGTACACACTTAGCGTCGCACTGGATGCAACGCCGAGGCACGCACCGAGGCGCTGCCTCATGCAGCTCTTCCCCTTCATATGCCTGGAGCAGGAGACAAAAAATGAAGGCAGATGAATGGCAACAGCTGCAGCAACAGACAGAGTCCTTCCAAACATTCACACTCTCAGTGGCTACTAATCATGTTGGCTGCATGCTCTCTCTGAAATCTGAAATCAGAGGAACATCAGGAGGACGGGGTTCTTGCCTAAATGTCCTGCTTGTGAGATTCTCTTATGGATCTACTTGTCCCCTGTGGGGATGCCTTTGGTCTGCTCCAGCAGACCTCCTCTTATAAAGAGGAAGGACGGCCTCTGAGCCAAGGTTTCCCTTCCGTCTGCTGAGCATTAAAGTAGCTGACTTGGCTTCTGCCGTGCCACTCAGCTGAGCTTAATGGAGAGCGAATGCTAGGCTACAAGTGCCAGGTTGATTCCCGCTGGGACCACACAACCCTGTCCTGGGAGATCATGCCTTTTCCTTCTCATGGCTTTTGGGAGGGGAATACAGCAGGTGGTGGATCTGGAATGCCTAAATATTTTTGTATGCAGAACTAACTAGCCTGTCTCTTTTCTTTGGAAGAAATTCTCAAACCAGACCACATCTCTTGGCTGGGTGAAGATCCAACTGGACAGGGCTCTGAGGATGGGAAGAGATTGGCAGGTACTGATTTTTAAGAATGGTTCCTCACTCTGGGATTGAAAATATTCAATGAAGAGCTGGCTATAAATAAATAAATAAAAATAAGAATGTCATAGAATCATAGAATAGTAGAGTTGGAAGTGGCCTATAAGGCCATCCAGTCCAACCGCCTGCTCAATGCAGGAATCCACATCAAAGCATTCCCGGCAGATGGCTGTCCAGCTGCCTCTTGAATGCTTCCAGTGTCGGGAGAGCCCACTATCCCTCTAGGTAATTGGTTCCATTGTTGTATGGCTCTAACATTTAGGAAGTGTTTCCTGATAACCAGTCAAAATCTGGCTTCCTGCAACTTGAGCCCATTCCATGTCCTTCACTCTGGAACGATGGAGAAGAGATCCCGGCCCTCCTCTACGTGACAGCCTTTCATGTACTTGAAGAGTGCTATCATATCTCCCCTCAGTCTTCTCCATGCCCAGTTCTTTCAGTCTCTCCTCATAGGGCTTTGTTTCCATTCCCCTGATCATCTTTGTTGCCCTCCTCTGAACCTGTTCCAGTTTGTCTGCATCCTTCTTGATGTGTGGAGACCAGAACTGGACGCAGTATTCAAGATGAGGCCTAACCAGTGCTGTCCTGGGAAAGATTATAACAGAAATAAAAGTGTGGTGAAATATCTGTGTTGATTTGGCTAAACTCAAAGGTTGCCAGTGAAATATATACATGCACATGCACACATGCTCTCTCTCTCTTTCTCTCTCCTGTGTTAAGTAAGGCTAGGCACCAGATCCAGCCAAAGTCCAGATCCTGAACTGCATTGTGCCCATTTGGGCTGATCTGGGCTTCCACCCGATCAGGGTGAGACAGTCTCTCATGACCCCGGGCCAGGTCAGCTCACTCGGAGTGATCTGCAGCTGCCAAAAAGCAGGGCAGTCGAGCGGGCGAGAGAGAAGGAGAGGCTGGGCATACATTCTTACCAGGAAGTAAGCTCCCTTTATCTCACTTGGGGCTTCCTTTCAAGGAAGCATACGTACAGTCTGGCTGAACAGCAGCGGATCTTTCTACATGTGCAACCCAAACTCCTTCCCTTGAAGCAAGCCCCAGTGAGCCCAGTGGGGTTTCTCCTCTAGGGCAGCATATCTCAAGTTGTCATGGTAGCCAAGCATACACAATGTGTGATTTCCATTCAGCTGCAGATGAAACGCGTGACTCAAGGGATTGTCCCGGGAATCGCTTCCTCTTCTTTCCTTCCCTCGCTGTGTTTTCCAAGGGTTACATTTCAGTAATGGGGCATGTTGCTTCCCTGCCTTGGCACACGTCGCGAGAGGGGTGTAGGGGCAAGGCAGCAGGAACCTCAGCGCTTTGCGGGCACAGCAGCAGAGCCACACTGCCCTGCCCCCGTGCTCCTTCTTGGAAACTGCCAACAACGGTAGCTTAAGGTGCAGGCTTCTTTCTTTCGCTTCCTGCAGCATCAGCACAATCCTCTCCACGCTGCTGCTTTCCTCCTTGGATGTTGGAGGTATACAGGAGAGAGGAACATGGGGAGGCTCGCAAATGGCTTTGAAGCTCACAAAGAGCAGTAGTGTAGCGGCAAATGCAGAAGTGCAGGTTCCCCTCATGATAGTGACCCGATCCCCCCTCGCAGGCACACCTCCTTTTCCACTTTCCCTCGTCTCCTTTCCTGTCCTCCACTACAGCAGACGTCCCTAGGAGCCAATCGGCACGGAAGGGGAGCCTGTGGGTTAGCTACTGAGAAGCGTCTTCTTAGTGGCTTTCACCTCCGTTCATTCTGATTGGCTCCAGTCAGCAAGGAAGGACAGGACTCTTCTCAATGGCTAACACATGCTGATTGGCTCATACGCAGGGACCTGACTGGGACCCTTTTCCCAATCTATGACTCCCTGCAACCCTGGACGACTACACCCCTGGCAAAGAGGCATGCCTTGCTCCAGCAATGGAACAATGGGGAGTGCACTTAGAAGCCCCATTTTTACCCATCATGTATGATGTTAGGTGTAGAGTGGATGGGCATGACTGCCCCTAAATGACCTGGTGGGCCAATGGGGGAGGGCCGACGATCCAAGTTTGGCTCAGAGACCAGAGGTTCTCCATCCCTGTCGTACACTGTAGGCTATAGTCTGAAGGCATATAAAGCCATGTCCCTGCTGAAGCTAAGCAGGGTCAGGTCTGGTCAGTGCCTGGATGGGAGGCCGCCTGGGAACCATATGTAAGCTGCCTTGGGTTTCATGAAAAAAGAAAAGCAGGTTATAAATGTAATAAATAAATAGTAATAATAATAATAAATATTCAGAAGGTAAGCTCAGTTTCAGTTCAGCATATAGAGAGAAAAGATCCATGATAAGATTTTTTGTTTTTCCCTTAACATTCAAACATGATTTTCTTTTCTTCCCCCGCCCTCCTGCCGCCATCAGGTGACGTGCAGAACAATGGGAATTACAGGGATCAACGGATGGTGTCATCAGAGATAGCCAAGAAAGAAGCAGGAACGCAGATGATCGGAAATCTGAGGGGACCAGAAAGGCATGAGGGAAACCAGTCAAAGCATGGCAGGAAGAATACTTCTCATAGTCTTGATGTCAGTGAACCCCTCCTCACATGGGAAGATCACCAAGGAAACAACAGGAAAACATGTACATTATATGGGAAAATATTTAGGTGCAACTCACATTTAAATAGACATTGCACAATCCACACAGGGGAAGAACCATATAAATGCGTAGAATGTGGGAAGAGCTTCAGCAAGCATGCTCATCTTACTAGACATCGAAGAACCCACACAGGGGAGAAACCATTTAAATGCATGGAATGTGGAAAGAGCTTTGGCCAGAGCGGTACCCTTACTACACATCAACGAACACATACAGGGGAGAAACCATTTAAATGCATGGAGTGTGGACAGAGCTTCAGAGATAGTGGAACTTTTGCTAAACATCAACGAAAGCACACAGGGGCGAAACCATTTAAATGTATGGAGTGTGGAAAGAGCTTCAGTTTGAGCTGTACCCTTATTATACATCAACGAATACACACAGGGGAGAAACCATTTAAATGCACCGAGTGTGGAAAGAGCTTCAGAGGTAGTGGATCCTTTATTAAACATCAGCGAACACACACAGGGGAGAAACCATTTAAATGCACTGAGTGTGGAAAGAGCTATAGTATGAGTGGTGAACTTACTAGACATCAACGAACACACACAGGGGAGAAACCATTTAAATGCATGCAGTGTGGAAAGCACTTCAGAGAAAGTGGAAACCTTTCTGTACATCGAAGAACCCATACAGGGGAGAAACCATTTCAATGCAAGGAGTGCGGAAAGTGCTTCAGAGATCGTGGAACCCTTACTATACATCAACGAACCCACACAGGGGAGAAACCATTTAAATGCATGGAGTGTGGAAAGCAGTTCAGAGATAGTGGAAGTCTTGCTAAACATAAACGAAGACACACAGGGGAGAAACCATTTCAATGCATTGAGTGTTGAAAGAGCTTAATTCAGAGCAGTAGCCTTCCTAAGCAGACACAGAGAGCAGAAATCTTTGCTTTTAGAATCCATTCTTGCTGCTTGTCACAATTTTACACTAGGTTAGGTTTTCTCGTGCTGTCTTTTCCACAGTCTTTGTTGTACCTCTCTGATTAATCTTTTGGGAGATTTTATTTTTCCCTTATAAGAGCCCTTCCTGGTGATTTTTACATAGAATCAGCTTTTCTGGCCTTTGGCCTATAGAGAACATTTTGTTTGTATAGGTTACTTTTTTCACTAGGGCTGTGCATCAGAATGAACCAAATCCCAAACCAAATTAGGCTGATTCGGTTCAATTTCTATCCTGACCGGACTGGCTTGAAGCAGCTACATCTCTCTACGAGTGGATTGGCTAATCCTGAATCGATTTGTGCAGATTTGTAGCTCCAAAGAATCTTTAATGAACCCTGATAGAGTGCCTCTGAAATGTAGCAATTACAGCACTATATAAGAAGAACACTAGGGGGAGAGAGGGGAAGAAGGCTAAAATGCTGTCACCCCACCAAACACTCTCCTATCACAGTGCTTGTAGGGGGTGAAGTCTTAAAATGCAGAAATCTTTTGTAAATTTTGTCTTTTAGAAATGTTTCGTGGGTGTTGCGTGGCATTTGTTAAGCTTGTAATGTTTTGTCTTCCTTCTCAATCAATCCCAGTCCCATATATATAATACGAACATAATACATATATATGAACGTAATTGTGATTAACAAAACAGAGGTTTTTATTGTATTAACAAAATGTTTCAGCTTCTGCCTTCATCAGCTGCTAACATACAAATGCTGTTACCCAGGTGGCATTTATAGAGCTCTGAGGGTCACAGCCTGTTGGACTTTTCTATAATACCGATAGAGACGCCAACAGATTCAGCAGCATTGACCAAAAGGGAGAACGTTTGGATATACTCTCTGGACACATTGGCACCACATGGCCTGAACCTGGAGGACAGCACCACCACTAATTAGCTTCTGCAAATGAAGCCCCTCTGAGCATTCCATCCTCAAAGCTCTATAACTGCCACCTTGGTAACAGCATTTGTATGTTAGCAGCTGATGAAGGCGGAAGCTGAAACGTTTTGTTGATACAATAAAAAACCTCTGTTTTATTAATCACAATTACATTCATATATTTTTAGGTGATTAACGGAATCCTTATAGGGATCCAGAGCAAGCTTGAGTGAAGTTCTGTTTGTTGCTTTCAAAACTGTCTCTCTCTCTCTCTCTCTATATATATATGAAAATGTTTGTTGTCTGTGTTTTTTAATTTTATTCTCTTCCCATTGATATGAATTATTATTAAACCTTATGGGCATATTTAGCCACCGCTTTCTGAATTATATTATTGTTGTTATTAATTTCCAGTTGCTAACCACAAACAATAAGAAGCAGCCAATTTGTGGGGTTAAACAATTTTGTAAATATTATTATTAGTTGGCCAGCCAAACCTTGTCGGCATGTTAGCCGGCACTCTGAATTCATCAACATCATCATCATCACTCAGAATGCTGGCTAATAAGCCCACAAGGCTTGTTGTTGTTATGTGCCTTCAAGTCGATTACAATTTGTGGCAACCCTATGAATCAGTAACTTCCAATAGCATCTGTCATGAACCACCCTGTTCAGATCTTGTAAGTTCAGGTCTGTGGCTTCCTTTATGTTTGGCCTTCCTCTTTTTCTACTCCCTTCTGTTTTTCCCAGCATTATGGTCTTTTCTAATGAATCATGTCTTATTATGTGTCCAAAGTATGATAACCTCAGTTTCATCATTTTAGCTTCTAGTGACAGTTCTGGTTTAATTTGTTCTAACACAGTCCATGGTATGTGCAAAGCTCTCCTCCAACACCACATTTCAAATGAGTTGATTCTTCTCTTGTCTGCTTTTTTCACTGTCCAACTTTCACACCCATGCATAGAGATTGGGAATACCATGGTCTGAATGATCCTGACTTTAGTGTTCAGTGATACATCTTTACATTTGAGGACCTTTTCTAGTTCTCTCACAGCTGCCCTCCGGGGCCCCTCCCCAGTCCTAAGCCTTCTTCTGATTTCTTGACTATTGTCTCCATTTTGGTTAACAACTGTGCCAAGGTACTGATAATCCTTGACAAATTCAATGTCCTCGTTGTCAACTTTAAAGTTACATAAACCTGCCCTTATTGATAAGGATAAATAACCCCCTTAGTCTGTTGTACCTTCCAAATGTTACTTTCATTGCAGTCACGCCATCTTGACACATATGCACTTGTTGTTTTGCTGTATTCCTGGCCTTATAAGGCAATGTTCTTTTGTAACAGTTTGTGACTGAAATTATGGGATGCAGAGACAGAGCCCAGGCAAAGTGTATAAGTATTCTCTGTTCTTTGCATTTTGGCGCGCTGTTGGCTGAGCTTGACTCCCTAGCGCCTTGCTGCAGCAATAAAACTTTGTTATACCTACCTTGATCTAGTAATGCTTATTCTCAAGGACATCCCTTATCATTTGGCACCCCAGATGGGACCCGAGAATAGTGCATTATTGTAGATTGTGGTATTCCACCTCTCTTTGCAAGTGGACTGGCGGGGCAAGGGCCCGGCCGAACGTCACCAACGGGAGCGCGCCGAACGAAGATTTACTGTTCGCCCTGCGGCACGAACGGCCAGCTCCTTCTCCAGCACCTCCGCTAGAGACTAAGGGGGTAAAACAAACTTTCCAGTAAAAGACCAGCCGGCACGGGAAGGGACTGATCCACCAACACACAGGAACAGGCGAGTATAGTGGGTCCCTTAGACAGTTCTGGCCAGTCCTTAAGGACTGAAGGGGGGACAAGGCCAGTCCCTCACCTGGAGTCATAGGAAACGGGTTGGTGGGTTTCCTGTTGGCATGAATGGTGAATGAGTGGAGTGAAATGTTCGAAAGTGTGTTGCCCAGTGACGAAAGTCCGGAGTAAAGGTATCTCTGGACCTGGCTAAGCACTAGTGTTTCCCGCTCCTAGTGCCTCTGGCTCCAGGCCAAGTATCACCGAGGACTAGTAAGCGCTGGTGGCGACCACAAATAGAGCGGAATTCACTGAGAAAAGAAAACCCTCTTGTTGACCTCCCCGTAGAGACCCCTTACTCTACGGCGCCTTACACCCGCTTTTGTGTTTACTATCCTAATAGATATTAGGAATAGACAGGATGGGAAAAGGGCAGAGTACTCCCTTAGATGTGGCCACTGCCCAGTTTAAAAATTACTTTGACCAGACAAAATGTAACCTGAATACAATGAAGACCAAATGTGAGGAAACATGGCCTAACATGGCCCCTAGTTTCATTTGGTGGCCACCGGAAGGAACCTTTTATGTACCAGCCGTCGCAAGACTGTTTAACTATGTGATAGTTGATACAAATCCGGGAATACTGCCTGATGATGCCCGTTACGCTCTAGGCTGGTTGGAACTGAGTAAACACCCGCCCAAAACAGTTAAGGCCATCCAGAAGAAAGAAGGTGATGGACCTGCCAGATTGATGATAGCGCAGTGTAAAAGCCAACCAGAAAAAAGAAAGTCAAGACCACCGGAGTTGGAAGATTCCCGGCCCCCTGAATTACTACCACCATATGTGGCAAATACTGCGAGGCCCCAGCCCCCCGAGAATTCTGACAGAGATCAAGAACCAGATTCAACCCAGCCGAATGATAATTCCAGTGATTCTCCACTCCGTCTATATCCAGAACTCTCGCAGCTGTCTGTTGACATACGGCCTATCGTGCCATCTGCCCCGCCTGAAGTTCAAAGACTTACCCCCGTGCAGACTAGAAACCAAAGCCGTATCAAAAAAGAAGGAATACTGACAGCGCCAGTTCGAGTTACGGCGGGAATAGTACCCCAGACTGATGATGATGGACAAGTACAAGGAATAGTAGTGGAAACTCGGTCTTATGTGCCCTTTTCAACTGCAGATTTATTAAACTGGAAAAATCATGGTCCCTCTTATGAAGCAGATACAAAGAAATTCATTGACATGCTGGAAGGCATAATTCAGGCTCAAAACCCGACATGGGCAGATATTCAGCAATTAGAGGCATATTTGTTTACAAGTGAGCAGCGTCGCACTATCCAGGACAACATGGAGAGTGCCGTACG
Organism: Rhineura floridana; assembly: GCF_030035675.1. Classification (NCBI taxonomy): domain Eukaryota; kingdom Metazoa; phylum Chordata; class Lepidosauria; order Squamata; family Rhineuridae; genus Rhineura; species Rhineura floridana. Next base: position 210,364,651 of record NC_084482.1, read on the forward strand.
ACAGGCAGCTACAGCCGCAAATCAAGCTGATCCGTCAATCTGGGTAAGGGAAACAGCCCCACTCACCAATCCGAATTGGGGTCTAAATACAGCCGCAGGACAGGCTGCCCAGGCAGACTATCAAGCGCTCTTCCTAGAAGCAGTGAAGAAAGGGAAGAAGAAGTTGATGAATATGCAGAAAATTCATGATGTGGTCCAGAAGAGGGAAGAAACACCCGGCGATTTCTTGGAAAGATTGCAGGAAGCATACCGAAAATACAGTCCCCTAGACCCTGAAGAGGAAGGGAATAGGTCTATCATAGTAATGAGTTTTGTGGCACAGTCAGCTCCTGATATCCGGAAGAAATTGCAGAAGACCGAGGGGTTTGAGGGAATGACCCTATCACAATTAAAGGCTATAGCGGACAGGGTATATACCAACCGGGACGCCGAGGAAGCTAAGGAAAAAGATAGGAGAATGAAGGACAAAGCATGTTTACTGGCCGCAGCATTGCAAGGGACAGCTGGGCCAATTAGAGGAAGAGGCAGGGGCATGGATAGAGGAAGAGGAAAGAGAAACGTGGACCGTCCAGTTTTGGATCGGAACCAGTGTGCATACTGTAAGGGATTTAATCATTGGAAAAATGAATGCCCAGAAAGAAATCAGAATAGTCAACGGCGAATGGAAGCTGAAGGAACCATGACGGAGATCAGAGGGTTGCTCCGGGAACGAGGAAGGCAACAGGGAATAGGATACAGAGGGAGAGGCAGAGGCGAAGGAATTCAGAAAGGAGATGAGGACGGATTATACCCTGTCCAACCTTAGGGAGGCCTACGGGCAAACCCCCCTGAGCCCGTATTGGAAATGGAGATTGGGGGAGTAACAGTCGCAGGACTAGTAAATTCAGGGGCCCAACGGTCAGTTTTAAATCAACCCCTTGGGAGCTGTAGCAAACATACAACTCCCATCATCGGAGCATCAGGGAAGTCTGTCTTGGCAATTAATTTAAAGGGGCAACCAGTGGCAATTGGATCTCAAGTACTTTTCCATGAATTTTTGTATATGCCCGAGTGTCCTGTCCCTCTTATTGGAAGGGATCTTCTGTGTAAAATGCAAGCTACCCTAGAATTCAGCCCTTCGGGCCAGGTGAAGATGAGTACCCCCGCCACAGAATTACCCGTACTGTTATGTCCAATACAGGAGGCTTGGAGATGTTATACATCAGTGTGTGTCATGAGGGAAAGGACGTCTGAAGAGTGGGAACTGATACAATCTGTACCTGGGGTGTGGGCTGAGAACAACCCGTCAAGTTTAGCAATACGTGCAGAACCAGTCCGAATTACCCTGAAACCTCAAGCCAGCCCTATACAACTTAAGCAGTACCCAATTCCAAGTGAGGCCAGAGAACCAATTCAACATCACCTTAACAGGCTGATGGAGTTAGGGGTGCTGACAAGTATTACTTCTGCATGGAACACACCTTTGCTGCCTGTTAAGAAGCCAGGGACAGAAGGCGATTATCGTCCAGTACAGGACTTGAAGGCAGTAAATGAATCCGTCATATCCATGACCCCTATAGTACCTAACCCCTACACTTTGTTGGGAAGAATACCTGGAGGGAGTACTATCTACACAGTAATTGATCTGAAAGACGCGTTCTTCAGCATACCGTTGGCTGCAGAAGCAATACCTTTGTTTGCCTTTACTTGGGAAGATGTCCAAACAGGAGTTACTAGCCAGTACTCTTGGACCCGGCTGCCCCAAGGGTTCTGCCACTCCCCATCTATTTTTAGCCAACAGTTGAATAAAGACTTGATCAGCTGGCAAGAGGAAAATGGGCCCTTGTTAATTTATGTGGATGATATTTTGCTCCCCAGTCCAGACTTTGATACTTGTTGGAAATATTCCAAATCTTTGTTGCAAACCTTGGAGGCCCTGGGTTACCGGGCAAGTCAGAAGAAGGCCCAGATCTGTCAGCTGGAAGTAGAATATTTAGGATTTATAATCCAGAAAGACCAAAGGTACCTTAGTCTGGCTCGTACTGCTGCAATACGTTCACTACCGAGACCTGAAACTAAGAAAGAGCTCCGTACATTGTTAGGAATGGCCGGGTATTGCAGGATATGGATTCTGGACTATGCCACCATTACAAAACCATTATATTCCATGTTACAAGAATGGAGGCCAGAAACTGCCCCTTTAGATTGGGAGCCCTCCCACGTTGCGAGCTTGGAAAAACTGAACAATGCCCTGCTAAACCCACCAGCATTAGGGATACCCGATACGACAAGACCATTCAAACTATTTGTGGATGATAGAAGAGGAGTTGCGGTGGGAATGCTGACCCAAGCCTTGGGCTCCTGGGAACGCCCCGTGGCGTATCTAAGTAAGAAATTGGACCCCGTAAGCCAAGGCTGGCCAGGCTGCTTGAGGAGCATTGCGGCTACATCCTTGTTGTTAACTGAAGCATTGAAACTCACCTTCGGGCAAACCATTCAAGTGACTGCATCACACTCCATTCGAAATCTGCTGGAAAAACAAGGGCCGAAATGGATGACGAGTTCCCGTTTAAGTAAATATACTGCCCAGTTGTGTGAAAATCCAAACGTGATTGTACAGGATAGGGCAACATTGAATCCAGCTACATTAATGCCAGTGCCAGAGCAAGAGCCAGTACACGATTGTGAAGAAATAATGACTAAAGTGTTCTCCAGTAGACCGGACCTAAAAGATCAGCCATTAAGGAAGAGACGATCCCTATTCTGCGACGGAAGTAGTTACTTACAGCAAGGGACTAAAGTAGCAGGATACGCAGTAGTGGAACAAGGAGGACATATAGTCCAGCATGGCAAGCTGCCCCCAGGAACTTCGGCCCATAAAGCTGAAATTATAGCACTTACTGAAGCCCTACGGGAAGGAGCAGGACAGGAAGTGACAATCTATACAGATAGTAAAAACGCTTTCCTCACCTTGCAAGTGCATGGAGCCCTGTATAAGGAAAGAGGATTCCTCACCTCTGAAGGAAGGCCTATAGCGTACGCACATGAAATCAGGGCACTCTTAGATGCAGTGTGGAAACCTAGGAAAGTGGCTGTGGTACATTGTAGGGCTCATAAAAGACAGGATGGTCTGGTCCATCAAGGAAATGCTCAGGCCGATAAAGCAGCTAAGTCTGCAGCTCTTAAAGCCCCCCCTGTTGCCAGGAGTTTTGCTCACCTGTATTATGTAGAAGTTCCCACGGATGTGGGAAGTCCTGTCTACACTCCAGAGGAAAAAAGAGAAGCTCAAGATTATAGTTACCGGGATGTGAGTGGATGGAAAGTCTTGCCTGACGGTTGTGTCTGGATACCTCAAAATTTGGCTCATCCTATAGTTTCCAAGGTTCACCAACAATGCCACCTGGGAAAGATAGCTCTGGAAACGTTGCTAAAGAAATGGTATTATATTGACCATATATCTAAATGGTGTGATATAATCACCAAAGAATGCCTTACCTGTGCACAAGTGAATCCTCGTCGTGGACCAAATCTGACCCCAGGAGCCATACTGAAGGGCACTAGGCCCTTTCAAGTGATTCAGGTTGACTACAGCCATATGCCAGCCGCTTGTGGACTAAAGGTATTGCTCGTTGCTGTTTGTACTTACACTGGATGGATAGAGGCTAAACCAGCAACAGGAGAGACAGCAGCTGTAGTGTCAAAATTTATTTTGGAAGAAATTATTCCTCGATATGGTCTACCAATACAAATCAATTCTGATAATGGACCAGCGTTTGTAAATACTCTAGTGAATAGTCTATCAACGGCATTAGGGTTGACTTGGAAGTTACACTGTGCATGGCGACCACAGAGTAGTGGAATGGTTGAGAGGGCAAATCAGACTATCAAGGCTCATCTCACTAAGTTATGCATAGAGACTAAAGAAAAATGGCCTTGGCTGTTACCATTAGCCAGATGCACCCCACGAAGCTCAGGCTACACTCCGTATGAATTAATGTATGGCAGACCACCACCTCTGCCAACTGGAGTTGAGGTATTGGAAGACCATGGACAAGTACGCCTTCAGAAACAACTGCAGGCTCTGAATAGGATTGTTGGACAATTACAACAGTATACTGATCCCAGTCCATTACAAGTTACAACTAACATGCACGCCTTTGAGCCAGGGGATTTAGTATGGGTCAAGGTATGGGATGATAAACCATTGCAGCCTAAGTGGAAAGGTCCATTTGCAGTAATAATGGTTACTCCCACGTCCTTGAAGGTTGAAGGGCAGACTCCATGGATTCACTGGACCAGAGTGAAACCAGCAGCGAATCCAGAATGGGAAGTAGTAACCAACACACCAGGGGCGTTGCGGATGAGGATCCGGAAGCGTGCCACTACTGGAAGCAGGGACGCGACGGGAGAAGCCTCCTCGGGACCGGCAACCGAGTGAGCGAAACCAGAGGGTGCTGCATCCCCTACTTACCCGGAAGAAGTAGTGGGACACCGCCCGAAGATCCAGATCTGTCCAGAAATAGCAATTATGTCCTGTTGTAAATTGTCTTATGTGATCATTTTGTTTCAGTTCTTAGTTCTTTTGATTCTGATATTGTTTCCCCCTTATTGTCAAGCATCTGAACCCCCAGGCATGTGTCAAAATTGCCAAGAAAATACCTTTCTAACATTGGTAAATCAAGTGGCAAAAGAATTTAATTTGTCAAATTGCTGGATTTGTGGAAATCCTCAAGGGTTTCCTCAATGGCCGTGGATGGCAATTCCCTTAAACCCTAAATGGTTGTTAAGCAACAAGAGTGATGTTCATAATGGAAGTGACCTTTGGACTACTAATCACAATTGGGAAGTCCGCTGGAATCCTGGAGGTCATTATTGCATACAACAAAATTTGTCGGAGGGGGTCTTGGTCGGAAAATCATATTGCAATTGGACTATGCAATGGGAACAATTTTGTGTTATTGCCTACTGTCCCATTACGGATTGTAGCAAAGAAATGCATAGGTGGAATCAAACCCATATTCAATTGAAAAATGGTACTTGGTGTGTCTGTACTCCTGGTAGTGAAAATCCACTTATAAACTGTGATGTGGTATGTGATGCAGCAAATTCCACCACTTTATTATGTCAGTTGCATAACTGTACCTCAGATCAGATACTTGAGGATTGGGCCTGGCAATGGCGCCATCCAAATGGAACCGTAGTAATGGGGTTCAGTCAATACTGGAGTATAGTAAATGATACCAGGACTGGTAGAAGTTGTAAATTTAATAACTCCACAGGAATATGGAAATGTACACTTCAGGGGACAAAGGCGGCATTGCTGACAGGGCCATTGGGAAATAAGGATACAAAATATTTCTCATATGAACATCGAGCTCCACAATTACCTGACTCAATCCGATATGCCCTAAAAGGACATTACTGGATATGCGGTCATAAAGCATATGCCATCCTGCCAGTAAATTGGACAGTTACCTGTTATGTAGGAATCATTCAACCCATGTACACCTTAAAAGGGGAAAATCTAAATCCCTTAGTTCCAGTGTTTGCTGATGACAAAGATGCTCGGAGAAAGCGGACCATAGATACAAGTATAGCCAAAGGTCAGGGAAATGATTGGGAGGACGAATGGCCACCCGAAAGAATCATTGCCACTTATGATCCTGCGTCCTGGGCACAGGATGGTATGTGGGGCTATAGGACTCCTATTTATATATTGAACCGTCTCATCCGGTTGCAGGCGGTAGTGGAAATAATCACAAATCAGACTGCTGGAGCGCTGGATCTCCTAGCAGACCAATCCACTCAAATGAGGGAAGGTATTTTGCAAAATCGTTTAGCCCTGGATTATTTATTGGCTAAAGAGGGTGGAGTTTGCAAATTGTTAAATCTGACAGAATGTTGCTTAAAGATTGACAACAATGGGCAGGCTGTAAAAGATCTTACAAATAAGAAGAAGAAACTCGCCCATGTACCCATACAAACCTGGAAGGGAATAGATTTAGGTGATTGGAGTTCGTGGTTCAGTTGGTTTGGAGGATTGAAAGGGTTAATAGGTATTGTCACTGTATTATTATTGTTATGTTTGTTGTTGCCATGTGTTTTGTCAGTAATCGTAAATCGCTTTAAAAGTATAATTTTAGGTACAATGGAAAACCAGGTAGCCCGACAGATGGTGTTACAAACCAACCGATATCAGCCAGTACCTCAAGAAGAAGAGGAAAAAAATCATTTGTAGTACAGTATTGTGTAATACTTTAATTATTAAAAATAAGAAGTTAAAGTATTAAAGGGGGGAATGATAAGGATAAATAACCCCCTTAGTCTGTTGTACCTTCCAAATGTTACTTTCATTGCAGTCACGCCATCTTGACACATATGCACTTGTTGTTTTGCTGTATTCCTGGCCTTATAAGGCAATGTTCTTTTGTAACAGTTTGTGACTGAAATTATGGGACGCAGAGACAGAGCCCAGGCAAAGTGTATAAGTATTCTCTGTTCTTTGCATTTTGGCGCACTGTTGGCTGAGCTTGACTCCCTAGCGCCTTGCTGCAGAAATAAAACTTTGTTATACCTACCTTGATCTAGTAATGCTTATTCTCAAGGACATCCCTTATCATTATTGAAGGCCCACACTCATATCATACATTTGTTCCGCTATTATTCCACTTTAACAGTCATGGCTTCCCCCAAAGAATCCCAGGATGAGAAGTTTGTGAAGAATGCTGAGAGTTGTTAGGAGATCCCCTATTCTCCTCACAGGGCTACAATTAGCAGAGTCCCCTGGGAAGAGGGAGGGATTGTTAAACCACATTTAGTATAATGATATACATATGCAACAGCCACCTGTCGGGCATGCTTTAATTTGGATTCCTGCATTGAGCAGGGGTTTGGACTCGATGGCCTTGTAGGCCCCTCCCAACTCTATGATTCTGTGAATACAACCCTGTATCTGTATTGGATTTAAAACTGATTTTAATTCTTTTTTACATGGGAAATTGTTTTGTTGTTGGCATTTTTATACTCTGAGATAACTGCTGAGATATTTTATGGGAAGTGATTCGTTCATACCACATGGCAACACATAAATTACAAGGATGCAGTCTAAGGGTTAAAGTGACAGAGTGTGCGTTCCTAGTCTGAAAGAGTCACATCCTGCCCCGCCCCTTCTCCAGCGGAGAAAAGATGCTTTGATTGCTGCGGATTCACCCCCATGCTGCTTCTGTGACCTCCGCCCCATGCGCCCTCCACCCATCCATGGATCTGGTGAGCGTGCAAAGTGCATTGGGGGCCCCTGGAGGAGTTGGAGGCAAATCCAAGGCAGGAGAGCGGGGCGTGGGTTTGGAAGTGCCGGGCAGGGCGATGGAGACAAAAGGGGGGCAGAATGGGTGGTAGCTCAGAGCAGCTGCTTGGCGTGCAGAAGGTCCCGAGGTTCAAACACCAGCATCTCCAGGAAGAGCTAGGAAAGGCTCGCTCTTTGAAAATCCCAGAGAGCCGCTGCCAGCCAGTGTGGGCAATACTAAGCTAGATGGATCAATGGTCTGACTTGGTATAAGGCAGCTTTCTGTCTGGGGAAGGGCCGTAGCTTAGCGTCAGAGCATCTGTTTGGCATGCAGAAAGTCCCAGGTTCAATCCCCAGCATCTAGCGTTGGGATAGCCCCCCCCATTTGATACCCTGGGGAAATGCTGCCAGTCAGTGTGAACAGTACCAAGTTAGATAGATCAATGATCTGAATCGGTATAAGGCAGCTTCCTATGTTCTTGGGAGAGCGGAAGAGGTGCCATTTCACCCCACAGGGCATTTGGAGTGCCTTCCTATTCCATCTGAGGAGTTTCTGTTTTCTTCTCCCTTCTCAACCAGCAAGTCCCTACAGCCCACCGTAACTTGGGCTGCGTACATACCCAATACATTTAAAGGACTTGGGAAGCATATGACTTTCCCCGCAAGAATCCTGGGAACTGTAGTTTACCACTCACAGAGGTACAGTTCCCAGCACCTTTAATAAACTGCAGTTCCCAAAATTCTCTGGGGAAATTAATGTTTTCTTCGGTGTGCCTTACGGTGTGTACTTCACCGTAAAAAGAGCCTCGCTGCTGAGTCAGGCAACGGTTCATCATAGTCCTGCATCTTGTTCTTACAATAGCCACCCAGATGCCCCAGTTGGATGCCCACAAGCAGGACCTGAGTGCAAGAGCAGCACTCTCCCTGTGCCTGCAGTTTCCAGCATCTGATATTCAGACACATTTACTACTTCTGACATTGGAGGCAGAACACAGCCATTGTGGCAAGTAGCCATTGCGGATACAGTTTGGGGCAATTCATTCTGAATTTGTTCATATTGGACCCAGTTTCAGAACTGGTGGAGAACTGAGAGAGGGTCTGGTGCCAGGGCTTTGGGGGAGAAAGGTGGGTGAAGTAGGGACATTTGTTTAAGGAAAGGAAGGCTCCATGCATGCCATACCTTTAAAGCACATGACTTTCCTCAAAGAATAATGGGAACTGTACTTTGTTAAGGGTCTTTGGAATTGTAACTCTGTGAGGGGGTAAACTACAGTTCCCAGGATTCTTTGAGTGACGTCATGAGCTTTTAATGTGCTTTGAGTTATGGTGTGTAAGCAGACATAGGGTCCAGGATCTGAAAGATGGAACAGTGCTAGAGGTGTTGTGTTGACTCACCTACTGAAGCCCTTCCTCTTTCAACAAGACTTTTAAGTAGAGACCTTACCCCAGTCTGCATCTGTGCTGGAATCGCTTGTTAAGATGTTTGTAAAGCTTTTTTTCAAAAGATGTTGACATGTTTTTTTCAAGATTTTTGTTTTAATATAAAGTTTGTTTTTAAGATGTTTTAGAGTGTTTTTAGTGTTTTTGTTGGCCACCCTGGGCTCCTACTAGGAGGAAGGGCAGGATATAAATTTAATAAATAATCATAATCATGTACGTTTGTGAACAAGGTGAAAGTTTTGATCTCTGCCTCTTAGGTGAAGGAATTTATCACCTGACCCAACCCCAGTGTTTAATTTCCCCCCGAGTATCAGTGTTCATCTCTACCTTGCTTCCAGGAAGAAGCCTCGTTGTTGACGTGGGTCATCTCGCTTTTACCTGCTTGGGTGTGTGTGCGCGCGTGACTGTTGCATCATGAAAAGACCTGCCTACCTCTGTCAGATTTGTCCCCCAACCCCAAATTTGGGCAGTCCTGATGGTTAGGAGGAATTTGGCAGCAGATCAAGGGGATCTCTCAAACCCTGTTAGGAATCTGAGCTGCAGCACGGATTGAAGATGGAAAGACGAGACTTGGCTGCCCCCAAAGCAGGGAGAGCCCCCCAAAACATCCAGGCTGTGACCTGTGGGGAATCATGGGAAAAGACAGCACAGAAGATCCTGGGTGAGGACAACCTCAGTTCACTTGTCCAGTGCCAACGTTTCAGGTGGTTTGGCTATCAGGAGGCTGAGGGTCCCCGAGAGGTCTGCAGCCGACTCCACCGTCTTTGCCATCAGTGGCTGAAGCCAGAGCAGCACACCAAGAAACAGATCCTGGACCTGGTGATCCTGGAGCAATTGTTGGCTGTCCTCCCACCAGAGATGGCGACCTGGGTGAGGGAATGTGGAGTGGAGACCAGTTCCCAGGCGGTGGCCCTGGCTGAAGGTTTCCTCCTGAGTCAGGCAGAGGAGAAGAAGGAGGAGGAGGAAGAGGTGAGAGAGCAAATTTCATCCTGGTAGTTCCAAAGGGCAGAGAATATGAGCAAGGTTCTCTTTAGAGTTCCATATAGGCATCCCCAGAATTGCCTTGAGAGTTCTGCTCCTAGTGCCATCTTGAGATTTATTATTATTATTATTATTATACAAAACAACCACTAGAACAATAAATAAAATGTAAAACCATTCCTCATGTCTATTATTTGCTGTTCTAACAAATATCTCCATTACATGGAGATACTTTCTGGAATACTCCCCTGGCTGAGATCCGTAAGAGTGTCTCGTGTAAAAAACTGAAGACGCTCTTTTCCCTTTTGTGGTGGAGGTGTTCCAAAGCAAAGTGGTTTTGAAACTGCATGGAACTGCATGGCTGAGATCACAAGAGAAAGCTGGCACGTCGAATTACCACTAAATCCCGTTGTCTGCTTATTAAATTTTGCAAGGAGCCACCCCTATATTCACATAAGATCTGGATTTTGCACGTTTTGACAGTTGCAAGGCTGTAGCATGCCAAAGCATGTTAAAGCACTCGTAAACCAACAAAACAGGATATTCTTAGAAAAATCTGGGTACCGCTATGTTTGATTATATTGTCAGCAATGTTAAAGAACAGCATTAATTACCATGAAGAATTAAATAAATGGAGTCAGTCAACAGCTTATGTACAAAGAAAATTAGAGATATCAGCTGTTGGCGTGGACTCCTTTGTGTTATGAAGTAAATTAATAAGTTTAAGAAAAGATGGCCCTGAATGGAAAATGTATGGGTAGGGGGAGCGTGTGTATGATTTACTTGTTAGTTATAAAAAGGATGATCTTCCTTTTTCATTCTTCACTAAAGTTTGTAATAAAAAAGAAAGAAATTGTTTTTGTTTCAACAGGCTTTATAACATTTTAAAGATTAAAATGGGGCCAGTTTTTAACAGCAGTAATATTGTTAGTATTTCTATGGCTGGTTTTTCGTGCCATGCTCTGAATTTCACACTGTATCATTTTATATCATCGTTTAGTTGGAATGGACTTTGGAGGTCATCTAGTCCAACCTGCTGTTCCAAGCAGGATCTGCAACACAGGATGCAACTTACAGCATCCCTGAGAGAGATAGCCCATTGAGCCTCTGCTTCAGTGGGGGAGAGCCCAAAATCTCCTTGCTTGTGCAATACTCTTGCTCAGGAAGCATGCCTGGAGCCATTGCTGTCTCTATTTATGTGCAAGGCAAAAACATTCTTATTTACCCAGCTGTATGGTTTTTAATTGGGAGGGTGGGTAGGTACGCCGGTGGCCTTTGTTGTGCTTGCCCTTGAAGCGGGGTGGGTAGGACTGGTTCTGTTTAAATGTATTGTTGGATGAGTCTTCTTGTTTGCGTTTGCCGCTGTATTTATTTATTTAATTAAGGCATTTATATGCCGCTTTTCCGGCGGACCTCACAAAGCGGTTTACAAAAGATTATTACCACAATAAGTAATTTTTTAAAAAAAGGTTACAGTAAAATGGAAAGACAGCTTGTTTAAGAAGAGACAGTTACTGCTTCTTCTCTCCTCTCGGGTCAAGATGGTTCTACTGCAGATGCCCCTGTGGTGACAGCTGGGGGAAGGAGGGAAGGGCCGCTATAGCAGCTGGATAGTAACAGTTCCTCAGCTTCTTCTCCTGATGTTAATGTCTTTGTTGTTTTACTTCTACTGTGTAAGTCGCTTTGAGGGCACTGGAGTGCAAAATTGTGACAGGCAGAGCAATCCTGCTTGGAGGAGCTTAAAGTACTTCAGATCCTAACCCCATTTAGGAGCTCTTGGAAGAAGAGAATGCCAGCTGAGCGGACAGAGCAGGGCGGAGAGGAAATAAAAATAAAAAACGCCACTGGCTCAGCCAGAGATCTGCTGTATCCTAACTCACCTCAGCCTGGTGTAAATACCTATAGGATTGTGCCCTAATAGATAAAGATTAATAATAATAATTGGGTGTCAGAACAAATTAAACCAGAACTGTCACTAGAAGCTAAAATGATGAAACTGAGGTTATCATACTTTGGACACATAATGAGAAAACATGATTCACAAGAATAATGCTGGGGAAAACAGAAGGGAGTAGAAAAAGAGGAAGGCCAAACAAGAGATGGATTGATTCCATAAAGGAAGCCACAGACCTGAACTTGCAAGATTTGAACAGGGTGGTTCATGACAGATGCTCTTGGAGGTCACTGATTCAAAGGGTCGCCATAAGTCGTAGTCGACTTGGAGGCACATAACAACAATAATAATTGAGGCAGAAAATTCCACTCATTAGGAAGTTTCTCCTGATGTGTCATCAAAATCTACTTCCCAGCAATATTTGCCCATTATTTATATTTTTTAATGTTTTTATTTATTTGTGTTTGTATCCCCCCCTTTCCTCCAAGGAGCTCAAGGCGGCATACGTTGATATTCCCCTCTCCATTTTATCCTCTCAACACCTCTGCGAGGTGGGTTAGGCTTAAAGTCAGCCAAGTGGGGATCTGAACCCTGGTGTCCTAGATCATAGTCCGCCACTGTAACTGCTAGGCCGCACTAGCTCTTAGTGTTCTAGCCCTGCTGTCTGGCCTCTTACACATGCTGTAAGCCACTCTTGGCATGTTGGCGGACATGCAGGGGCATGGTAACAAATGTACTGTTAAAAAATTGAGCAGGGGGGTGGACTTGATGACCTTATAGGCCCCTTCCGTGATTCTATGATCCCTATTAGTTGCCTTTTTTTCTTTAATCATCCAAAAATTGAATGCATCAACCCCTCCTCCTTCACCATTCCTTTTCGAATCCCTCCTTGCATTCCCTGGAAGGCAATGGTGGGGAAGATTTTTCACCCCGAGGGCCGCATTCCCTTCTAGGCAATGTTTCAAGGGCCACATGCCAGTAGTGCATGGGGTCAGAGGCAAAAGAGGGAGGCGCAGTGAATTCCAGTGTTGCCTTTGAACAGTAGGCTAGTTTCTACACACAGCCCTCTCTAGCCACCGCTGAGGCATTCCCAGAATTCAAGCACATGCTCCAGCCAGGTGTAAAACACTCCGGGAAGGTACAAAGCCAGGCTGGTGAGGGGGTGTGGCTGGGGAAGGGGTGGGGCCTGAAGAGAGTCTCAAGGGCCGGACAGAGAGGCCTTGAGGGCCGCATTCAGTTCCCAGGCCTGAAATTCCCCCATCGTTGCCATATGGGATCCTCACGACTCTTTTACACGCAGGGCCTGTCAGCGGAAGTGGCTACTGGGTTACCTCAGGCAGAGGAGGCTCTATTGGACGCTAGGCCGGGGCTGCTGTACAGGTGGATCATGCAGGAGGGCGAGGGAGAGGCTACCTTGCTGGGTAAGGATGGAAGTGGATATTTCAAATTGGTCTCCCTCTTACGGCAATGCTTAAAACCCACATGCTGGTTGGTTGGTTTATGTATTATGATTAATTTGTTTTAATAATGTTTTTATTGGTTTTGGATAGAACAGAATACAAAACAAATAATTATGGTCACATTTATATCCCACCTTTCCTCCAAGGAGCTCAAGGCGGTGTACAAACATGGCTGTCTCCCTCCTCATTTTATTCTCGCAACAACCCTGCGAGGTAGGTTAGGCTGAGAGATACAGTGACTGGCCCAGTGAGTGGGAATTTGAAACCTGGTCTCCCAGGTCCCAGTCCCACACTCTAACTGCTAACTGGCGGCGGAAGCAGCGGCTTCCAATCCAACCCTGAAGCGAGCTTCTAGGGCAGCCTTTGCCAACATGGGGCCCTCCAGATGTGGCTGGGCTGCAACCCCCACCATCCTCAGCCAGCACAATTGTGCTGGGAATTGTAGCTCTGTGAGGGGTAAAGTACAGTTCCCAGGAACCTTGGGTGGGGGAAAGACATGCTTTAATTGTGCTTTAAATGTATGTTGTGTATACAGCCTTAGTCTGGAGCAAGATCAAAGCAAATACTGACTCACCTGGAAGCTTCCACTGCAGTACAGTTCGGGGGTGTTTAACATGCTTGTTTCTTCCAACCCCTTCCCCTAGGTGAACTTGAGGAGGAGATATTGGGCTGAAGCAATGCACATCTAATGGCGCCCCACTTCCTCCACGAAACCCCTTTTTGTTTATTTGTTCATTACATTTATACTCCGCGAGGGCCAGTGTGGTGTAGTGGTTAGAGTGTTGGACTATGACCTGTGAGACCAGGGTTCAAATCCCCACACAGCCATGCAGCTCACTGGGTGCCCTTGGGCCAGTCACTGCCTCTCAGTCTCAGAGGAAGGCGATGGTAAACCACCTCTGAATACCGCTTACTATGAAAACCCTATTCATAGGGTCGCCATAAGTCGGGATTGACTTGAAGGCAGTCCATTTCCATTTTCCCCCTGTATAGCACAGTGAGGAGGAGAGCCTGGCTGGGAGTCCAGAGTCTACGAGTTCAAATCCCTGCTCGTGTCTCCTGGGCATCAAGAGCCAGCTAACGATCACCCCCACTGGGAGTGGCTCAGGGGTTACGTGCCCTGCCACCTGTGCAGCTGTGGGCAAGCTGCAGAGTCCCAAGGAGCCCAGTTGCCTCCCAGGTGGCAGTGGCAGACAAGGAAGGGGCTGGCTTGTGCAGCTGTGGCAAGCTGAGCAGGCCCTAGCAAGCGGGGGAGGACTAGCCTCAGAGGAAGGCCGTGGTAAACCCCTCTGAATACTGCTTACCATGAACACCCTATTCATAGGGTAGGCGTAAGTCGGGATCGACTGGAAGGCAGTCCCATATGCCATTTGTTTCCTCCAAGGAGCTCAAGGAGGCATTCTTAACTCAAAATGTTTATCACTGTGACCCCTGCCAAGCTGCTGTGAAACAATTCATAGGCCTCCACGTGCAGATTCCGTGCATCAGATTATGTCCTGGTAGGAGAAATCCTCTCCGCTGCATACTGCAAGGCAGATGTCCCTAACCTGGCACCCCCTTCGGATGATTCGGGTGACACCTCCTATTTGCCCCAGCCGGCATGGCCTGTGCTAGCTGGGGCTGATGGGAGCTGTAGTCCCAAACATCTGGAGGAGCAGCAGGTCGGCGGAGGCTGCTGCGAGGGAAAGAACTTTCATGTTTCATACCGGGAGGATATTACAAAGTGGTGGCGTCTGGTGGCGCTGCGTCAGTGGGGCGGGGGAATCTGCTCCGGGTTTTAGCCCGTGCTTTCAAGGAGCTGTCCATGGTGCCAAACCTATTTTGGGAATGGCAGCGCTTTGAGTTGTGGCCAAGAGCGAAATGCATAAACATCTATCCAACCACAGTTTGCGTAACTTTCAGGCGGTGGAAAGTCGCTGGAAACACTCTCTAAGGCATCTCCCCTTGGTGGCGGCGCGGAACCAGCTTCTTGGCAGCCAGATAAGGTAAGGGAGAAGGTCACTGGAGAAAAGGGTTTGGGGTCCGAGTGGTCCCCTGCAAATCTTCCCGTCGTGCCAGAAAGAAGCCGCCTCTTTCCCTTTGCTTGGGTCAAAGCCTCCTGCTAGGAACCGCACCTACACCCACCTTGGACTCTTACCAAGGAAGGACAAGGGGCATGAATGGCATAAAATACATCAGTAAACAGAAGAAGGGTCATAGCTCACTGGCAGAGCATCTTGCTTTGGATGCAGAAAATCCCTGGTTCAATTCCCAGCATCTCTGGTTAGAGTTGGGAACGTCCCCTGCCTGTAACCCTGGAGAACTTCTGCCGGTCAGTGTCAACAATACTAATGCTAGATGGACCAATGGTATAAGGCAGCTTTCTATATTCCTATTTAAATAGAGGGTCGTAGTTCAGTGATAATGATCTGTCTGGTGTGCTGAAGGTTCCGGGTCAGTCCTTGGCAGCTCCCTTTTAGGGCTGGGAATGTCCTCTGCTTGAAACCCTGGGGAGCCGCTGCCAGTCTGTGTAGACTGTACTGAGCTAGAGGGAGCCATGGTCTGACTCAGTATAAGGCAGCTTCCTAAGTACCTCCTCCAGGAGAACCACCAGGCACTTCACCTCTCCTTCCCTGTCATTCATTCTTTCATTCATTCATTGTTACTTTTAGCTGTGAGCAACAACGCTTTTCTTCTTCCCCTGCCAGGGTCTGGTGACCTTCGAGGATGTGGCTGTGTGTTTCACTGAGGAAGAGTGGACTCTGCTGGATCCAGGCCAGAGAGCCCTGCAGTGGGACGTCATGGATGAGAATTATGGGAATCTGGCCTCTCTGGGTAAGGGTCCCTCTTTCTCTTGGTTGATAAAAATCAGTTTCCAAAGCCCCCGCTCCCCCCCCAAATCATTTTTGCACTCAAGCCAATGCCCTTTGCAACCCTGCCGTGCTGGGAGAGAAATCTCTTTGCAGAGCACTTTTTCTGTATGACCGGGATGGGGGAAAACGCAGGCTCAGGAGGCAAAGGTGGCCCTCCAGGCTTCTCTACTTGGCCCTTGGGAGATTCTTTCTAGGCCAGCTGCACCCTTTCTCCCTTCTGGCTGGAATATGTCCTTGCTTTTTGTGCGGGAGGCAGGAAAGAAGCGGGCAGAGGGGGTGGCACCCGTGGGACACACTCAAAAATCCGAACACGCCCATGGGCCTGAAAAGTGCTGCATTCAGTCAGCAGTTTATTCTGTTTTCCCGACGTTCCCTTAACTGATAATTTCCACTTTTTATTTGATATTTCACATGACCAAAAAAACCACTCCTGGAAATCTAGTAGAATCTAGTAGAACTTTAGCGTTGCTTTCCGATCAATCAGTCAGTGGCGATCACTCATGACCGAGTAAGCTTGTCTTCCAAAATAAAGTCTTTAACAGTGGGTCCGTAAGTGGCTGTGGAGGCCAAGCACAGTCCTGCCCCTGTCGCTATTCGCCAATCACCACGGGACTTTTGTTTTATTTTGGAAGATGCTTGTGCATGAATTTGTTTTATGTGGGGAGATCGGCACACCGCGATCAACACACAATCTTGACAGAAAAAGGCTTTGATGCATGGCATGGATACCACAACCATTGGAAGTCTTTTATCTGCTGCAGCCTTCATCCGCCTTCACAACGCATTGTGAAGCATTGTTATCCTCCGCCTGTTCTGCCGTTGAGGACGTTCTTGGATCGTTCTTTGTCTGGTTCCTCTCGCTTGACCTTACCGCCATGGGTGACCCTGCTTGGGAGTACATGACTCCCGACGGCATCGCTCACAGGTTTCATTAGAACACGCAAGCCCACTCACCACTACAAGGTGACGATCCAGCGAGTGAGCATCCAAGAGTACTTAAAATTGATGCTCCACAACCGTCTTGATCACCTTCCCTAAAGGGGCATTTGCGATCGGGCAGTAGTTGTCACAAACGGATGGGTCTGTGGTGGGCTTTTTCAGGAGTGGTCAGATCACTGCCTCTTTTAGGGCGGCTGGAGCCACTCCCTCCTGCAACAACACGTTGACCACACACTGGATCCACTTGGTCAAACCCCCTCAGCAAGCTTTAATAAGCCAAGAAGGGCAACAGTCGAGAGGACACAAGAACAAGCAGCTTGTCCATGTCATCAGGCTGCATTAACTGAAACCAATCCCAAAATGTTGTAGCAGATGTTGTAGTGGACACTTCACTGGGGAGTACACTAGATGCGGATGCTAATCACTTCCAGAATAAAACTGTTTGCAACCCCCAACCCAGAAAATTGTCGGAGTAAAGTGATGAAATTTGGGGCAGTATACTGGCACACAGTTCTTTCTTGCCATTTTCATGGGGAAATCATGGGGGAACAGAGGTGGGGATGTCTGCATTTGTGTTGGAATTGCTTTTTGAGATGTTTTTAAAGCTTTTTTAAAAAAGATGTTTTGTTTTAATTTTCTTAAAATCTGTTCTTAGGATGTTTTAGAGTGTTTTTTGTTTGCTGCCCTGGACTTCTACTGGGAGGAAGGGCGGGATATAAATAAAATAAATAAATGTGCAGAAAGGGTGGGAGAGTAGCGACATGTCCACTCACATACATTGTTGTGTCACAAGTTCTGTGAGGGGTAAACTACAGTTCCCAGGATCCTTGGGTGGGGACTACCCTTGTAGTCCCCTTTATTACCACTCCCCCCCCTCTCTATATGAACGTAATTGTGATTAACAAAACAGAGGTTTTTATTGTATTAACAAAACGTTTCAGCTTCCGCCTTCATCAGCTGCTAACATACAAATGCTGTTACCAAGGTGGCAGTTATAGAGCTTTGAGGGTCACAGCCTGTTGGACTTTTCTATAATACGTATAGAGATGCCAGCAGATCCAGCAGCATTGACCAAAAGGGAGAACTTTTGGATGTACTCCCTGGACACATTGGCACCACATGGCCTGAACCTGGAGGACAGTACAAACATTACTTAGCTTCTGCAAATGAAGCCCCTCTGAGCATTCCATCCTCAAAGCTCTATAACTGCCACCTTGGTAACAGCATTTGTATGTTAGCAGCTGATGAAGGCGGAAGCCGAAACGTTTTGTTAATACAATAAAAACCTCTGTTTGGTTAATCACAATTGCATTCATATATTTTTAGGTGATTAACAGAATCCTTATAGGGATCCAGAGAGAGAGAGAGAGAGAGAGAATTATTTTATGTATTTTAATTGTATTTTATGTATTTGAATTTATTTTAATGTTTTTGTGATTTTGTTGTTTACAATTTTATTATGTATGTGTTTGATTTTATTTTTGTAAGCCACCCTTGAGTGCCCTATTATAGGGTAGAAGGGCAGGATAGAAATATTTTGAATGAATGAATGAATGAATGAAATTCAGTGCACCGTAAGAAGTGTCATGCTGGTATCAGGCCAGTGGCACATCTAGTCCAGCATCCTGTTCTCATAGTGGCCAACAGGCTGCCCATGGAAAACCCACAAGCAGGACCTGAGTGCAAAGAACACGCTCCCCTCCTGTGGCTTCCAGCAGTCGGTATTCAGAAGCGTATACTGACTCTGCCCATGGAGGGAGAGCACAGTAGCCACTGATAGCTTTTTCCTCCATGAATTTGTCTAATCCTCTTTTAAAGCCATCCAACTTGGTGGCCATCACTGCCTCTTGTGGCAGCAAATCCCATAGTTTAATTATGCGCTGTCTGAAGAAGGACTTTCTTGTATATGTCCTGAATCTTCCAACATTCAGCTTCACTGGATGTCCACGAGTCCTAGTGTTATGAGAGAGAAAAACTTTTCTGTGTCCACTTTCTCCATGCCGTGCATAATTTTATACATTTCTCTCATGTCCCCTCTGACTTGCCTTTTCTCTAAACCAAAAAGGCCCAAACGCTGCAACCTTTCCTCATTGGGGAGTCGCTCCAACCCCTTGAACTGACCTGGCGGTAAATCGGTCAAAAAGCCACAATTCCAGGGACTTCCCGGAAGTGAGTGCTCAGCTGGTGATTGTCTGTGAGAGATCTCTGCCTCAGAGGAAGGTTTTTTCAGTTTAAAAGCCAGCCAAGAGGAAACTTTGACTGGCTTAAATGTTCTCCAAGGTATAGGTGAACCGATCAGATTTTCCACAGGACTTCGTTGAGCTGTCGGCTGCTGGAATTGATCAGGAATTCCCTGAGATAAGAAGGCATACCGATCAGCTGAAGACGGAGTCAGGACTTCCAACAAGCTGTACTGAAAAAAAGCGAAGCTTTTTTTTTCTTTCTAAAAACGTTCTTAACCAGCGAGCCTCCTTCTGTCTAAATCTTATCACTTGGCTTAAATTACTACAATAAAAGGGATTTGTTTACGAATCAGCAACTGAGAAATCTGGGTGAGTCATACTTTTTCTCTTTTAAATATAATTAAGGAAGAAAGAAAATGTAAACAATTTATATATTTTTTTTTTTACGACAAAAAGCTGGCCTGAATTTGGAGTTTTAAAGATTAGAAACGGATGAGAGGTAATTATTATTTGATGGAAATATATTTTGGACTATTTTTCTCCTTGGATTATTTCTTTTTGGACGAATCTGCTGTTCGTATATGTTACTAATCGCTTGGTGTTGTGAACCAGAATTGTTTTGCATTCCTGGACGTAGATACGAACTGTGCTGGCCGGACTATAATAACAGGCCTGGAATATTAACTCTTTTGTTGGTGGAGGAAAAAATAGACTGCCTCTAGGTTTTGGAACAGTGGTTAATATCAGAAATTAAAGGCTTTTTTTGAGAATGACAACCAGAAAAGCAGCTAAGGCTCAGGAGCGAAGAGGTTCAATTGATCCACAGGAAGGGGCTATACCCCCAGATATGTTTCAAAAAATAATGGAAGGGATTAGTGATATAAAACAGGAAATGAAAACTGAATTGATAGATATAAAAGACTATATTAAAACACAAGTGGATGAGATTAAAGGGACAATTGGGCAAATAAAGGAGGATGCAAAAAATACTAAAGAAAAGGTACAAATCTTGGAGAATAGAACAGATATATTAAATCTGGAATTAGAAAAAAATTTGGACTACATGGCTGTGATTGCAGTGAGAAATAAAGAACATTGTTTGAGATTCCGTGCAATCCCTGAGGAAACGGGAAAATATCAGAGATAAAATTGTTAATGCTTTAGTAAAATTTCTGGATTTGAATGAAGATCGGATGAAATTTGAAATAGATAAAGTTTATAGAATTAATTCCAGATATGCAACAATGAAAAAAATCCCAAGAGATGTGCTTGTTCACTTTATAAAAAAGACGACCAGAGATATGGTATTACAACAACACTTCAACAATACCTTTAAAATTGATGGTAAGGAAATACTGGTGATGAAAGAAATTCCTATTAGACTTTTACGTAAGAGAAAAGAATATGCTTTCTTTACAGAAAAACTTAAGCAATGCAAAATTCAATTTAGATGGGATGTTCCAGAAGGAGTGATTTTTACATTCAGACAACAGAAATATCGATTGAATACTGTTCAAAAGCAAGGGATTTCTTGAGAAAAGCTTCAAAAGACATGGAAGAAGATAAACTCAAAGATATGGATATAATTCCTGGGAAACAAAGTCAACAGGAACATGCAGAGGAGGGGAAGGAAGATGATGGATTAAAGGGAGCATCGGGTACATTTTAAAATACACGCTTAAAGATGGATTACAAATATCTAACTTGGAATATAAATGGAGCCAACACGGCGCAGAAGAGAAAGAAAGTGTTTCATTATTTGAAAAAATTAAAATTGGATATAATTTGTTTACAAGAAACTCATATTAAGAAGAAAGATTCCAAATATTTGATTTGTAAAAATTTGGGTGAAGAATTTATTTCGGCTGGATCAAAAAAAAAAATGGAGTTGTTCTTTACATTAACCCACAGTTGCTTCCTAAATTGATATTACTGGATGATAGTGGTAGATTTGTGGGGGTTGAAATTACTTTACAGGGCATAAAAATTTTGATAGTGGGTATTTATGCCCCCAATGAAGATAAAACAAGGTTTTACACAGGACTTATGGAAAAATTGTCAGAGTTTTCATATGATCATTGGTGTGTCATGGGTGATTGGAATGGGGTAATCTCACCAAAAATTGATAGACTTTCTGAAAAAAATATTAAAGAGACACAGGGTAAATTACCGAAGATTTGCTTTGAACTGATGGAAAATTTAGAATTGGTCGATACCTGGAGATATATAAATGATAACGCAAAGGAATTTACTTATTTTTCAGAAAGACATAAAACATTCTCGAGGATTGATATGATTTGGATGTCTAAAAATCTAGTGAAAGATATTTTTAAAATGGATATATTACCAAAAACTTTTTCGGACCACAATCCTGTGATATTAACTTTAAAAAAAAAAAATCTTGGATTTAGATGGAGACTAAATGAATCTTTATTACAGAATGACAAAGTAGTACAAGAATGTAAGAAGAAATTAAAAGAGTTTTTTGAATATAATTTACATAAAGGAACAAATGAAAATATTGTTTGGGATACAAGTAAGGCATTTATGAGGGGATATTTTATTAAATGTAACTCTGAATTAAAAAAAAAGAAACAACAGAAAATGCAATTAATTTTGGAAGAAATAAAACAAAAAGAGGAAGAATTGAAAAAGAATCCAACTAACGTTTCTATTGTAAATCAAATTAAAATGTTACAGAATCAAGTATCAATGCTGACAGTTAGAGAAATTGAAAGGAAACTAAATTTTGCTAAACAAAGGACTTTTGAATTTGCAAATAAACCGGGGAAATGGTTAGCATATAAATTAAGAAAAGAACGTCAAAAAATATTATTTTAAAGATACAAGAAGGAGATGAGATGCTGACAGATAATGTAAAAATCAAAAAGATTTTTCATCAGTGTTATTCATCATTGTACAAGTGTCAGGAAATCCCATCTGAAAAAATAGAAGAGTATATATCTAAACAGAATTTGCCTAAAATTACAGACTTTCAGAGACAAGCTATTAATGGCCCTATCACGTCAAGAGAGATATCTGAAGCTATAAACAAAATTAAATCAGGAAAGGCGCCAGGACCAGATGGGTTATCTGCAATGTACTATAAATGTTTGGAGGAAGAACTCTTGCTACCTTTACAGTATACAATGAATTCTATTTTGCAAGAGGGAAAGATACCGGATAGTTGGAAAAATGCTAACATAACATTAATACCTAAAGAGGAGCAAGATTTAACTAAAACAAAAAATTATCGGCCGATATCTCTATTGAATAATGACTATAAAATTTTTACAATGATCTTGGCAGAAAGAATGAAAATAATATTGCAACAATTTATCCAGGAAGATCAATCGGGGTTTTTACCTAAAAGACAATTACGTGACAACGTCAGGAATGTCTTGAATGTGTTGGAATATTTAGAACAACGAAAAGATAAACAAGCAGCTTTGATTTTCTTAGATGCTGAGAAAGCATTTGATAATTTGAATTGGAAATTTATGTTTCAGGTTTTGGAGCAAATGGATTTTGGAGACAATTTTATAAAATGGATTAGATTGATTTATACATCTCAGAAGGCTCAGATAATTGTTAATGGAAATTTAACGGATTCATGTGAAATACAAAAGGGTACAAGACAGGGATGTCCATTATCTCCCCTTCTATTTATTCTGGTCTTAGAAGTGCTGCTTAGAGATATAAGGCAAGATAAAAGGATTTCGGGATTAAAGATAAAAAAAGAAGAATATAAACTGAGAGCATTTGCTGATGATTTGATAATTGTATTAGAAAACCCTTTGGAAGGAATTAATGTATTGATGGACAAATTAAAAGAATTTGGACCGTTAGCAGGATTTAAGATCAACAATCAAAAAACAAAGATGTTGGTGAAAAATTTAACTTTAAGGGAACAGAAAGAGTTAATGGACAAGATAGATTTTACAATAGAGAAACAGTTGAAATATTTAGGTATCATTATGACAAATAAAAATTCAAAGTTGTTTCATAATAATTATGAAAAATTATGGACAGAGATTAAGAAAGATCTGCTAAGATGGGATAAACTACAATTGTCATTAATGGGTAGAATATCTGTGATAAAAATGAATGTATTACCGAGAATGATGTTTTTGTTTCAAACAATACCTGTAATATCCTCTGATTTACCTTTTAAACAATGGCAAAAAGATATCTCTAAATTTGTATGGCAAGGAAAAAAACCAAGAGTTAAATTTAAATTACTACAAGACGCCAAAGAAAGAGGAGGACTGGGATTACCAAATCTGAGACTTTATTTTGCTGCCTGCTGTTTAGTCTGGATAAAGGAATGGATTTTATTGAGGAATAAAAGACTATTGGATTTGGAGGGCCATAACCTGAAGTGGGGATGGCATGGATATCTATGGTATGACAAAGTAAAAGTAAATGTAGACTTTAATAATCATTTTATAAGACGTCCTCTGTTGAAAATATGGAATAGATATAAACCAAGGTTCTATTCGAAAATACCATTATGTGTCTCAAGTCAAGAAGCGTTTTACAGAAGAGAAATGGCTGGAAAAGAGAAATGGTTAACTTATCAAGAACTATTAGAAAATGTACATGGAGAATATATAATGAAAGAGAGAGAACAACTGATAAAGGAAGGATATAGTTCTCAATGGTTTGCCTATTTACAATTGTTAGAAAGATATAAAATGGACAAGAAAATATGGGTTTGAAATAAGTAAATCTGATTTTGAAATAGGTTTGTGTACAAATGAAAATATAATTGCAAAAATGTATAAACTCTTACTGAAAATGGATATGGAAGAAGAACAAGTAAAAGAGTGTATGGTAAAGTGGGCAAAAAATTTTGGTTATAACATACAAATGGATCAATGGGAAAATATGTGGAAAAAAGGCTTGAGATTTACATTTTGCTATAATCTTAAAGAAAATTTCTATAAAATGATGTACCGTTGGTACATGACTCCAGAAAAGTTGTCAAAAATGTATAGTAATGTTTCTAATGTTTGTTGGAAATGTAAACAACAAGAAGGATCATTTTATCATATGTGGTGGCTGTGTAAAAAGGCAAAATCATTTTGGGCACAGATAGGTAGGATGATGCAAAAAATTCTAAAGATAAATATTCAGTCAAAACCAGAATTTTTTTTACTGGGTTTTATGGATAAACAAATAGAAAAGAAATATGGAAGAATAATATTATATATGATTACGGCAGCAAGATTATTATATGCACAAAAGTGGAAAATGGAATCAACACCAACAATGGAAGAATGGCTATTGAAATTAATGGACTTAGTAGAGATGGATAAATTGACATGTCTACTTAGAGAAAAATCGACAGACACATTTCTTAAGGAATGGAAGCCTCTCTTAGACTTTTTGTTGAAAGATCAAAATAAAATGATGATATTGGGATTTGACGATTAACTAAGATAGCCTATGGAGAAAAGTGATCCTGTATGTATATATTAAGGGACAGGTTTGATGTATATTATATACTTATAGCTGATCTGCGACAAATCGGAAGTCAACTATTTTATTTTTATTTTTTTGTTGTATTGTTATGTTTTTTGACTTTGTTTTGTTTGTCTTTTGAAAAATTTGAATAAAAATTATTTTAAAAAAAAGAAAAAGCCACAATTCCATAATTGTGGAATTCCACATGGGTAAGAAATGTTAGAAATCGGGACAGAAGCGCTCCATGACAATAAACCCCATATCTGAACACATCCAAGGATGGCAGCCTCTGGTTTAGGTGGATGCTGAACTGCAAGTGTCTCTCCATGGATGAAGGGTGGTATTTGGCACTCATTTCATGCCAGTCAGCAAAGTTTATTTAACATGTGGTGGGATCTGCCTTCCAGTTCACAACAGCAGGTAACTGGGTTTGGTCCCTGTCTTGAAGCTCCATTTTCCCCACAAGGATCTTACCAGTTGTCTTCCTCTGTTGCAGCAGATGATGCCTGGGCGAGCAGGAACAAGGAAGAGTTGCATGAAGCATCCTTTGAAAGAGTCAGGTGTGCAGAATGGGAAGAGCAGAGAAGGACAACTGAAGCAAAACAGAGAGAGAGGAACAAAACTTTTGCATCTGAAGGTACTGATTTCCCTGAAACAACCACTCGAGAGAAAATAAGCGAGGGGGAAACATCTGCTGCTTCTTTGGAGGCCGGCTTTGATGAGACTGAAATCCAAGAAGGGAGAAACGAGGGTAAGAAAAAGATTAAGTGTGATGTGTGTGGGAAAAGCATTAGTAAATCCCACCTTAATGAACATAAACGAACTCACACAGGGGAGAAACCATATAAATGCTCAGTCTGTGGAAAGAGCTTCAGTCGGCGGGAGCACCTTACATCACATCAAAGAACTCACACAGAGGAGAAACCGTATACATGCTTACAGTGTGGAAAAAATTTCAAGCACAGGAAAAATCTGACATCCCATCAAAGTATACACAGTAGGGAAAAAGTATGTGACTCTTCAGAGTGTGGAAAGTGTCTTGGCTCCAGCAAAAGCCTTGCTTTGCCCTACAGAAGCCACACACAGGTGAAACCATTTGGATGCTCTGAGTGTGGGAAGAGTTTCAGTCGGAGCACAGACCTTAGATCACATCAAAGAATCCACACAGGGGAGAAGCCGTACACATGTTCATTGTGTGGAAAAAGCTTCACCCACAGCAGAAGCCTGAGTTCCCATAAAGTAACACACACAGAAGAGAGACCGTTTAAGTGCTTAGAGTGTGGAAAGAGCTTCAGTCGGAACACCAGCCTTACCATACATCAGAGAATTCACACAGGGGAGAAACCGTATACGTGTTCATTATGTGGGAAGAGTTTCAGTCACAGAAGAAGCCATGCTATCCACCTAAAAGTGCATGCAGGGGAGAAACCTTTTACCTGCTCAGACTGTGGGAAAAGCTTCATAGGAATTTCATACCTCAAGACTCATCAAAGAATTCACACAGGGGAGAAACCGTACACATGCTCAGCATGTGGAAAGAGCTTCCGGTGGAGCACGCACTTTAAAGAACATAAAAAAATCCACACACAGGAGAATCCTGTGAATCCTAGAAATGCCTGGATTGTGGAAACAACTCCCAGTGGAGCACAGATTGTCATGTCAGGAGGATATGCTTCCAAGTGAAAGCATATAAATAGACTAGAGCTTTTCTGCCCAATCAAACTATACTGTCCAGCACAGAATTCACACTGGGGTGGGGTAGCATATAAATGCTCAGACGGTGGCAGAAACTTCATCAGCATGGTAGCTATATTACCTATAGAGGGAATGAGAGAGAAAAATATTTTACAAGATTTCTGAGTAGTCCTGAGATCAGGCTTTCCTCATGTCAGCATAGGACATGGAAGTGGGACCTTCAACAAAATCTTGCAGTGCAGAATCTTCCTGGTCAGGACACTCCATTCCATTCCCTTTCCTACCTGATTTTCCTTTACCCCGCTCCAACCACTAGTCAGAATTGCCTGTTCAGCAAGCATGATCAGTCTTAATTGGGCTGTTTTTTGGGGGGCAGAGGGGATTTCCCCCTTGTGTTCTAACTAATCTTTTTTTTTTCAAATGTTGGGCTTCTCCTGAGCCTACTGATACCTCCCTCTTGTCTGTAGGTGGTGTGGCTTTGATATTTATCAGGATGCCTCCCAGTGACTACATAGGTCTGTGCTACAGAAGGGACTGTAGCTCAGTGGGTAGAGCATCTGCTTTGCATGCGGAAGGTCCCCAGTTCAGTCCTCTGCATCTCAAGCTAGAAGTGGGAGAGTACCCTGCCTGCAAATTTGGGGAGCTTCTGCCAGTCAGTGTAGACAATACTGAATCAGATGGACCAATGGCTCACACTTGGTATGAGACAGCTTCCTGTGATAAGGGAAGGTCATATCTCAGTGGCAGAGCATCTGCTTTGCATGCAGAAGATCCCAGATTCAGTCACCAGCATCTTCAAGTAGGCCTGGGAAAGACCCTTCTCTGAAATCCTGGAGAGGTGTTGCCCGTCAGTTTAGACAATGCCACGTTAGATGGACCATAGAATCTAGAATAGTAGAATTTGCAGGGGCCTATAAGGCCATTGAGCCCAACTCCCTGCTCAAGTCAGGAATTCAACTTAAACCGTATGCGACAGGTGGCTATCCAGCTGCCTCTTGAATGCCCCCAGTGTTGGAGAGTCCACCACCTCCCTAGGGAGTTGGTTTCGTTGTTGTACTGCTCTAACAGGAAGTTTTTCATGATGTTCAGTCGAAATCTGGCTTCCTGCAACTTGAGCCCATTATTCTGTGTCCTGTACTCTGGGACAATCAAGAAGAGATCCTGGCCCTCCTCTGGGTGACAATCTTTTAAGTACTTGAAGAGTGTTTTCCCATCTCCCCTCAGTCTTCTCTTCCCAAGGCTTAAACATGCCCAGTTCTTCCAGTCTCTCCTTATAGGGCTTTGTTTCCAGTCTCCTGATCATCCTCATTGCCTTCCTCTGAACCTGTTCCAGTTTGTCTGCATCCTTCTTAAAGTGTGGTGCCCAGAACTGGGCACAGTACACAGGATGAGGCCTATCCAGTGCTGAATAAAGGGGAACTAGTACTTCACGCAGTTTGGAAACTATACTTCTGTTAATGCAGCCGAAAATAGCATTTGCCTTTTTTGCAGCCATCTCACACTGTTGGCTCATATTCAGCTTCTGATCAACAACAATTCCAAGATCCTTCTCGCATACAGTATTGCTGAGTGAAGTTGGTAGGTTGGCACAAGGGATTAGATCAGCCTTTCCCAACCAGTGTGCCTCCAGATGTTGTTGGACCACAACTCCCATCTTCCTGACCATTGGCAATGCTGGCTGAGGCTGATGGGAGTTGTGGTCCAACAACATCTGGAGGCACACTGGTTGGGAAAGGCTGGATTAGATGAACATGTACCATTGCTGCCACAGACAAAGAAAGCTCTGAATATTTGAGTTTCCACGATGACATCCATGGCACCATCATATTGGCCACTCCTGGTTCAACCCATGCCTCTCCCAGTTTAAACCTGTTGGTGCCTCACAGTTTGCCTCTCTGCCATGGGTATTTTTGGAAGTTTTAGAATTGGGGGGATAATGATGTGATGCACTCAAAGGTGAAATTATTAATTAGAAGTTAATTATGAGGCCAAACTTAATGTTCAGAAATGTTTAGCTAATCTTTGGGAGGTCCTGCATATAGATCCCAAAGAGAAAGGCGTTGCTTGTGAACCTCGGAGTCTGTCTGTAGGGTGCTGTATACTTCTCTGTCATGCTGATATGTGGTGGAAGTGTCCAAAATCTTCCCTTTTAGCTTGGCACACTGAGGTACTCTTTTCAAAAATAAAAGCAAATCCTCGTTTGCCTGTTCTGATTCAACTAATGCTGTAAGTGTTAGATCTTGCCTGTATCTGACCATCGTTCACAGTGTTCTGTACAGTTCTGTAGGTTGTGTTAATAAAGCCTTTTTGAAATACAATTCCTACTGTCTTGGTCATCATCAGTGTCCCAAATGAACGGCCTTATCACAAACCAGGCAAATGTTCTCCTTGAACAGATCTAGATCAGTAAAGCTTGTGGATTGTCTCACTATGATAACTGGTAGTTTTAGTCTTACAGTTTGTTAATCTCAGCAGTTTGTTAACAATCTCTTGTTAACAATCTTGTTGTTTTCTCTTGTTACTTAATGTTAATTACTTTCCCTCCCCTTTGTTCTGCAACTAGTTTCAAAATGATTTTTCAACAACATGGGTCATTCTGTCATGTTGAAGCCAATTTCAAAATGCCATAAAGGAGGAGGAGTAATAATAAAAATAAAAAATAAAGATTTATTTGCATTGTCATTGGACAAAGTGGCACACAGTTCTCTGCCTTATAGACCAGCTGAGATAGTTTATAGTGGGGTTATCTAGCTAGTGTGAATTTAAATAGACACCTAGTGTTCCTAAAGTACACACTCAGGAAGCTCACGGAAATTTATTAGCATAACTTTAAGGTCCAGCAAGCCAGTCACCAACCTTCAGACTCACATATTTCTGAGGGTTATGGTCAGGATAAAACAGGAAGGAGTCCACCACTGTGGAGGAGAGGTAGAATATATTAGTGGTAGTATTGTTATTAATACACAATAGTACATCCAGGACCAATAGCTCCAAAACTCATTATCAAATTCTCAGGTAAATCTCGGGTAAGTTATCTGAGCCCTGCCTCTCCTGGAAGAGGCCAAAATGCCTAGCACTTCTCCCCCCCCCCACCCCAGGCATTATGATAGTGGCAACAATAGAAGGTATACAGAGGATTAAATTCAAGGGCTATCAAAATAGTAAACTCTTTGTTCTCCAATCCTACAGGGTTAAATTGTTTTATTATCTATATTTTAGATTTTAATGTTATTGTATTGATGTGTCATGTTGTGCTATTTTGCTTATTTTGTACGTCGCCCAGAGTGACTGGTTAGCCAGCCAGATGGGCGACTTAGAAATCCAATAAATAAATAAAATAAACTCCACCAAACACTCATGGAAAAATGTTGTTCTCTTGGGTGTGGGAAGACTGAAATTACTCCCTTTTGCCCTTTCTCAAGGCCAGAAGAGTAGGATCCGCCCTGCCTTAGAAGGCCCTGGGTACACATCACAACCGATGCTAAGCTCAGGCCCAGGAGAAATGGATAGACAGGGCCACCTGTCTTTTCCTCTGTATTTTTAGGCAGGCAGAAATTCAACTGATAAAGCCTCAGTCTGTTTCTATGCTGGAGGAGAGCTGGTGCACCTGTTGACATTCTTCCTCTCACGAAGTTCCTAAAGCTGGAGGACCTATCCCAGTACGGAAGTATATAAGTGGGGTGTGTGTGTCACCTTCTTCTGTGCTTTTAACAACTGTGTAGCAGACAGAAATCCAATTGGCAGAGTGCATGCCAGGGAAGAGCGGCACCTCTTGGATTTCTTCTCATGAAACCAGTAGAGCAGGAGTGGGGAAACCTCCTCCATCCCTCCCTCCATCCCTGACCCTGGGACATGCTGGCAGCTGGCGATGGTAGGAGCCCAGCAACATCTGGAGGGCTACGTAATTTGTGCTAAAAGCACAGAGAGGGAGGGAGGGAGGATCCGGAGCGAAATATGGGGAAGATTCCGCCCCACTTGACCACGATGAGTCCCTGTTTCAGTGAATCTGGAGTTTTGACTTGTCTTTTTCAAAAAAACGAACTTGCAGTGCAGGGCGAAGTTTGGAGAGGCACGTCTTCTTCGCTTTTGCAACCTAAGGGTTAAAGTGAGAGAGTCTCAGTTCCTGAGAGAGTCTCAGTTCCTAAGGGTTAAAGTGAGAGAGTCTCAGTTCCTAGCCGGGCTTCCAAAAAGAAAAGGGGGACGGGCCCCCGAGTGGGACGGTAACTTCCGGCAGCGCCCCCTCATCCCCTCCTCCTCCGATGGGAAGGCGCCCTTTCATTTTGCAACACGGGCGGCGGCGGCGGCTTCCAGAGTGAGTGCAAAGCGCTTGGGGGGGCGGTGCAAGGAAGGAAGGAAGGAAGAAACGGGGAGGTCGGAACTAGCTCAGAGATGATGCCCAGCGAGTCAGTGGAAATAACAAAAGGCAGGGAGGGCCCCTGATAGGTGCCACATTCACCCCATAGGAACGCAGGAAGCCGGTTTATACTGACTCTGACCCTTGGTCCATCTAGCTCAGTAGTGTCTACCTGACTGGCAGCAGCTGTCCAGGGTTTCAGGCAGGGAGTGTCTTTCCCAGCCCTACCCGGGGATGCCATTGGGGAATGAACCTGGGACTTCCGCACGCAAAGCAGATGCTTTGCCCCTGATCTATAGCCCCTCCCCAACAGCTTTTAGTGGTTCCACTGGGGCTCAAACCCAGAACCTTCAGTGTGTAAAGCAGACGGGATAACCACTAGACTGTGGAACCAAAATAGGATAAGACCATTGGTCCACTTTGTCTACATTGACTAGCAGAGGCTCTCCGGGTTTTCAGAGAGGGAAACTCTCCCAGCTCTACCTGGAGATGCCAAGGATTGACCCCTAGGACCTTCTGTATGCTAAGTAGGTGTTCTGCCACAGTGCTGCAGCCCGTTCCCTATACACTTATTCCACTGTTGTTCCACTATTATTCCTGGTTTCCCCCAAACAATCCTGGGAAGGGTAGTTTTGAAGGGTTCTGAGAGTTTATTTATTTTATTTATCATCACATTTCTATCCCACCTTTCCTCAAGGAGCTCAAGGTGGTATACGTGGTTGCCTTTCCTCTTCGTTTTATCCTCACAACTCTGTGAGGTAGGTTAGGCTGAGATTGTGGCTGGCCCAAAGTCATCCAGTGAGCTTAATGGCTGAGCAGGTATTTGAACCCTGTTCTCTCAGGTCCTAGTCCAACACTCTAACCACTAAACCACGCTGGCTGTCGAGTTGTTAGAAGTCTCCCTCACAGAGCTACAGTTCCCCGAGTGAGTCAGTCAGTCCCTCTTCCCAAAGTATGGTGTGGCTGTGGTCAGGGAGAAGGAAGGGTTGGGGGTGCTGTGGCACCCATCTTGGGCCACAAAACCCACATTGGGCTGTTTCTGTAGGGATGTTTACATGTCCTATTCAATGAGTGTACAATCTGTGGGCCTGTCGGTGTACACACACAAAAAAGGCTTGTTTACACAGTACACAGGTACAAGCTGCCTCTACACCATGACACGTGCTTGTGTGAAAGAGCGTTTGCTTCTTGACTTGCAGAGCTCACCTTTGTGGGGCACTGAGAGAGTTGCTGTGCTTGGACACACTGCATGGTTGTGAATTAGGTAAAAGATTTCGATCTGTGCCTTGTAGGTGGAGAAACTGCCACCCCCCATCTCCAGTTACTAGCATCTCTCTGAATTTTGCTTTTTTGCCTGTTTGTTTGTACAGGGGGGGAAATCTGGTCACTTATTTTGCTTGGAAGCAACTTCCCATTTGGTGACTGGAATATTTTCACTTGGAAGGTCCCTGTTAATCTTTTCAGGACTTGGTCCCTACACTCTGCAGATCCAAACATTTCAAGGAAGGAATTGGCAGCAGAGCAAGGAGATCTTTCAGGTTTTGCTGAGTGCTGTGCTAGATTGCGGATGGCAGAACAAGACGGCCCTGAACAAGGACAAAGCTGCCATGTCGTTCAGGCTGGAAGCGGTGGGGAATTCTGGGAGAGGAACGTGCAGAAGATCCTGGATGAAAAAGCCATCAGTCTTGATGTCCAGCGCTGGAGGTTCAGGCAGTTCCGCTACCAGGAGGCCGAGGGACCCCGAAAGGTTTGCAGCCAACTCCACGACCTCTGCTGTCGGTGGCTGAAGCCAGAGCAGCACACCAAAAGTCAAATGCTGGACTTGGTGATCCTGGAGCAGTTCCTGGCTGTCCTGCCCACGGAGATGGAGAACTGGGTCAGAGATTGTGGGCCGGAGACCAGTGCTGAGGCAGTGGCCCTGGCAGAAGATTTTCTCCAGAGTGAGGCAGAGGACAAGAAGCAGGAAGAAGAACAGGTGAGAGGGTTTTATCCTGGTAGTTCTATTATAGGGCTGAGGGTGCATGCAAGAATTATTCTAAAGTACGAGGGTGGAACCCTCTGGATCATGGGACTGATTAGCCCTACAAGGCTTTTTCCTTTTCGTATGAAGCCGTTTTGGCCGAGCCATGCCTGCTTGCCAACTTACATTTAACTATTTATTTATTTATTAATTATTTAATTTGTATCCCGGCCTTCCTCCCAGCAGGAGCCCAGGGCAGCAAACAAAGCGCTAAAAACACTTTAAAACATCATAAAAACAGATCTTAAAATACATTAAAACAAAACAGTGTTAAAAACATTTTTTTAAAAAACAACTTTAAAAAAGGGTTAAAAACATTATTAAAAAATATATTAAGCAATTTTAACACAGACGCAGACTGGGATAGGTCTCAACGAAATGCATAGACCGCTAGATCGTAAGAAACCTGCAAGTGGTTTGCAAGAACCATTGAAATTATTAGTAAAAACAGTTGTAAACAAGAAATTAAAAACATCTGAAAGACGATTAAAAACAATGGTAAGCTAAAACGAGATGAAATCACTTCAGCGTCGATGTGTCTGGATAGGCTTGACAAAACAGTAATGTTTTAAGCAGGTGCCGAAAGAATACAGGGGAAGGCCCTCCCTCATGTCAATATATGACCTCAGGTGTGGGGCAGGTGAAGATGCGGCTGGGTCGAAGGGACATGCATGGTGCTGTGCAAGCCCTGACACGCATGGTTGGCAGGGGGGAAAAGGTCACCAGATGTCAAGTGGGTCACCAGATGTCAGGTGATGGACAGGTGGGCAGGGTGGCCCACTTCTGAGTTAGCTGGAGATCACCCAGTCATTCATTGCAAATCAAATACAGTACCCGGATTGTGTATAATCAGTCCTTGGTGTAAGAAAGAAAGGAACAGCGAAGCGTGGTATGAGCCTTGAGGGCTGGGTATTTTGGTTTTTGCTTTTTTACAGAAAGGCTTTAGGTCCAGTGACATCTTTATTACATTTTGCTTCTTTGGTTCTCCTAAACCAGGGGTTCCCAAACTGTGGTCCATGAGCTTCATTCAGGGGTATGTCTGCATTAAATATCCCTATTGATTTTTAATAGTATTTCTATTTGATATCTTAGATTGTAGTACGATTTGAATTCTGTACAGTTTATTTCTATATACTGAAAGGAGCAATAAAAATGCAATTAAAAACCACACAGCATCTAGCACAGGGCATTACAATTGCGACAACAGGCAGACAAGTCATGAAGTGATCCGCCAAGACCCTGCTCAGTTTTTTGCAGGGGGAGGGAACGTTTGGGAACCTAAGTTAAACCGTTTAACTTCTTAGCATCCAGTAAGTGACAAAAGTGTAATTGCAAATAAAATAAAATAAAATATTTTAGCTATTTATATGCCTGTTATTTACTGAAGTTTCTAAGCTGTGAGTTGCTGTTACTTGTAGGATGTAAACCCTATAAAAAAATTAATTATAACCAAAGTTATGCTGGTAATATATTGCAAGAGTGGGAAGAACCATCAGACCTCAAGGCCAAATGGTGCCCCCAGGCCTCTCTATTTATTATTTATTTATTTATTTATTTAAACTATTTCTATACAGCTTAATATATAAAAATATCTC
The DNA here is from genome assembly GCF_030035675.1 of Rhineura floridana. Classification (NCBI taxonomy): domain Eukaryota; kingdom Metazoa; phylum Chordata; class Lepidosauria; order Squamata; family Rhineuridae; genus Rhineura; species Rhineura floridana. Next base: position 210,398,794 of record NC_084482.1, read on the forward strand.
CTGGAAGGAGGGTGGAGAGACATGTGTGTGTATGTGTAGAAAACTTTTGTGTGTATGTAAATGTTACCTGTGCAAAGGTAACATTTACATACATTGCTCCACCCACTTTCTGCCTCTGGCCCCACCCATGAGAGAATGTGGCTTGCAGGCTAAAAAAAGTTCCCCACCACCCCTGACATACACTGTGAAGATTAATCAGGACGAGATTCCTTTGGTTGCTGCGACCAGTTGCAAGTGTTATCAACAAAGTTTAAGGCCAAAGTTCCAGAACACTAACCTTTTGTTGACACGAACCCTCAATATCCATACTTTAAGAAGCAGCTGATAATTTTCAAGGATTTCAAGGATACCTTTCAAGAATCAAGGAAGCCATTGACTGAACATCAGGAAAAACTTCTTAACTGTTAATGCCATGCGACAATGGAACCAATGACCTAGGAAGGTGGTGGGCTCTCCAGCGCTGGAGGCATTCAAGAGGCAGCTGGACAGCCCTCTGTCGGGGATGCTTAGGTTGGGTTCCTGCATTGATTAGGGGGTTGGACTCAACTTCATGAATACAATAAAAGCACCTAGAAATAAATTGCAAATATGGAATACCAGGCTTGTTGAAAGAGAAAAGCCTGTTGGGAGATGCAAAGACAATAGATGCCTGCCTGATATACGTCATGGGAGGGAGTCAGAGGATTTCTTCCAGGCAAACACAATTTGTCTTGGAGTTGTATCAATTGAAGTTGTTCTGCTCATGCAGTGACTTCCACTCATGTAACGGAACTTCCCCTCTCCCCTCCCCCAGTGCACCTCCCAAATCTGCTGTGGTCCTGTGGGCAGGTTGTGTGTGTGGGGGAGATACTGCAGAAAGCAGGACTGAACTCCCTGCGTGCATCAGCTGATGTGCAGGAGGCTCAGTCCTACTTTGTGCAGGGTTCAGGCATAACTGGCTGGTGCACCCAAGCTCAAGCAGGATTGAACTCCCCACACATCAGCTGATGCGTGCAGTGAGTTCAGTCCTGCTTTGTGCAGCCGCGTCTGCCTGCCCCACTTCTGACTTCACACGTGGCAGATCCACACCATATATTTATTCAACACACATTTCAGGCACGCGACTTCCTCCAAAGTATCCTGGAAATTGTCAATTTCCCCCTTGTAGAGTCACATCTTCTGAGCACCTTTAGCAAATGACAGTGCCCATGATTCCTTGGGGGAAGCCACGTGCTTGAAATGTGCATCGGATGTGCTTGAAATGCGTGGTGTGGATCTGCCCCAGGTGTGGGGAGGCAGGCATGGTGTCAGGAAAATGGCCTCACGGGCCAAATGGCAGGACCCCTGCCCCCGCCTCCCTGGCCTAGAGTGTTACACTTCCTTGTGGAAGTGTTTGTAGACAGACGGGGTTGGAATCAGAGACTATGGAGAACATAACATGTCATAAATCAGGTCACTTTCTTCAGAGGGGCTTCCCTTGGAGAAGAGGGAGCAACTACCAGCCATTTACTGCATGGTATCACCAAACCACACAAGTCAGCGTTCAGGTGATGTCTTACACGCTTGCCAAGTGGCATGCCGAATGAACTTGTCCAATGACGCATCCCCATATTCTTGAGCAGGAGTTGCTAAATGAGCCATTCAGCTGACCATCTTGACTCCTGGGAGAGCCAGTGAGTGTGCTGTTGCGGTAAGAGTGTTGCGACTGGAAGTGGGGAGACCTGTGTTCAAACCCCCCACTCAGCCATGTAGTTCGCTGGATGGCTTGTCTCTCCTCCTGGCCTACCTTACAAGGTTGTTTTGAGGATGGATGTTGAACTGTTTTCATCTTTTCAGTAGCTTGTTTTAATTGTTTAAAATGTGTTTAAATTCACATTCAGGCATGTACATTTTGTTAAAGAAAGAAATAGGATGTGCCCTGCCTTGAGATCCTTGGAGGAAGAGGAGTACAGGAAACAGCCTTATACTAGGTCAGACGGCTTGTCCCTGTGCCTAGTATTGTATCTTTGCCGGCAGCTGCTCTCCAGAGCCTGTGACTATCAGGACCAGCCCAAGACATTTTGCTGCCTGAGTCAAAAGGCAACAGCTCTTTGGTAGAGCATCTGTCTTGTACGCAGAAAGTCCCAGGTTCAGTCCCCAGCATCTCACGGTAAGGCTGGGAAAGAGTCCCTGCCAGAAATCCTGGAGAGTTGCTGCCAGTCAGTGCAGACACTACTGAGCTAGATGGACCGAGGGTCTATGTCGCTGAATGGAAGAGTACCTGCTTTTCATGCAGTCTGTCCTGGATTCAATCCCCGGCATCTCCAGATAGGGCTTGGAAAGACTTCCTGCCTGAAACCCTGGAGAGCTGCTGCCAGTCAGTGTCGACAATACTGAGGTAGAAGGACCAGCTTCTCTGACTTGGCATAAGGCAGCTTCCACTGTTCTTTTGTTCCAGGCTCTTGTTATATGTGTATCTGCTGATATTTCAGGGGCTGGGACAGTTCCTGGAGGCGGCCGAGACTTTCACCAGCAAAGAAGGGGCATCGTTCCAAAAAGTCCAGAGGCAGCTCGATAGGGAGTTTTGTCAAGAAAAGAAAGAGGACACGCATTCAATGGGTAAGGATTGGGTGTTCCTGAATTCATGACTGGCAGCAGCTCGCTAGGGGCTCGGCTGGGGATATTCCCAGCTCTATCTGGAGATGCCAGGGACTGAACCTTTCTGGGGTCCACTCTGGTTTGTGCTTACATCTTGTGTTTGCAGGTCTGCCTTCCCACAAGAGGCAGTGAGGCCCACCAGCTTGGGTGGCTTTAAAAGAGGATTAGACAAATTCATGGAGAATAAGGCTTTCAGTGGCTACTGACTAGGGTGGCTATGCTCTGCCTCCACTGTTGGAGGCAGCATGTTTCCAAATGCCAGTTGCTGGAAACCGCAGGAGGGGAGATATGCTGTTGTGCTCAGGGCTGTGGAGTCGGTACGCCAAACCTTCGACTCTGACCGGCTCCTCTGTTTTTCTACTCTCCGACTCTGACTCCACCCAAAATTGCTTCCGACTCTGACTCCACCCAAAATTGCTCCCAACTCCACGACTCCGACTCCACAGCCCTGGTTGCGCTCAGGTCCTGCTTGTGAGCTTCCCTTTGGGGCATCTGGTTAGCCACTGTGAGAACAGGATGCTGGACTAGAATGGGCCACTGGTCTGATCCATCTTCAGTGCTCTTGTTCTTCTGGGTGGAGAAAGAGCCACTAGTTAGCATTCCTCCCTGGGCAGTTAAAGCAGCTCCAGTTGATATCTATCAAGTTTGTTTTATTTGTTTGATTTGATTTATATCTCACCAGGGTGGCAGACAGAACAGTGATAAAACTTTTTTTTAACAAACCCTAAAAGCAGTGAACGCATGTCAGCATCTGCCTCTGGGCTAGATCATTTTCTGTTCTTCCCTATAACAGTGAATTTCGGTTCCTCGGTCAGTCACCATTCCCCTTTCCTTTCCCTCTTTATTCCAGGTGATGATGGGCAGGAGGGTGATGTTGAGGGGGACCCTCGAGAGGTGTTGGTGGAAAGTGACAAGTGTCCAGAGATGCATGAGAAAGCTGGAACTCACAATTATTCAGTCAGACAGGAGGGAAGCCAAACAGAGAATTGGGGGGATGAATCCAGCGATGATCATGACGGGGACTCCCATATAATTCCAATTCAAAATGAAAGGAACAATGGAAAGCGAGAGTACAAGTGCTCTGTATGTGCAAGCACCTTCAGTAGTGAATTAAACCTTAAGGGACATCAGCGAACTCACACGGGGGAGAAGCCATATACATGTTTGGAGTGTGGCAAGAGCTTCAACTGGAGCACAAATCTTATTAGACATCAGATAATACATAGAGGGGAGAAACCTTATAAATGCACAGAGTGTTGGAAGAGTTTCAATTGGAGTACACACCTTATAAGACATCAAAGAATTCACACAGGGGAGAAACCATATATATGCCTGGAGTGTGGGAAAAGCTTCAGTTCGAGCACAAGCCTCGCATACCATCAAAAAACCCACACAGGGGAGAAGCCATACAAATGCTCAGACTGTAGCATGAGCTTTTGTGTTAAATCAAGCCTTATGAGACATCAGAGAACCCACACAGGAGAGAAGCCATATAATTGCTTTGATTGTGGAATGAACTTCACAGCCAAGTCGGATCTAACTTTGCATCAAAGAGTCCACACAGGGGAGAAACCATATAAATGCTCAGAGTGTGGAAAGAAATTTGGTCGGAGAATAAACCTTACTTCACATCAAAGAACTCACACAGGGGAGAGACCATACAAATGCTCAGATTGTGGGAAAAGCTTTCGTAATACATCACACCTTCTTAGACATAGGAGGATCCACACGGGAGAGAAGCCGTATAAATGCCTGGCATGTGGGAAGCTGTTCAGTCGGTGTGAGCAGCTTGCTTCCCACCAAAGAATTCATGTAGGGGAGAATCCATAAAAGTGCATGGAAAGAAGTTCAGTCAAAATGCCACCCTTACTTCACATCAGAGAAGTGTGCTCACTTTACAATAAACAATATAAATCCAGGAAAAGGAGCTATATTAATTTCCTGTTAACAGAATGACTATCAGAGCCCTGTGGCACTATATAGAAAGATGGATTTATCCGTGGCAAGATTTTTTATGGGATGTATTTGATGAAGGAGACTCTTTAGACAGCATTGTTTAATCTAACCACTGGAACTCCTCGTCCAGCCGTTTGTTTTGTTAAAGTGGCAAAGAGCAATAATAGTGGCCACTGGCCTCCATCCTCATGCTGAAACCTCAGTTAAAAGGCGCACAAACCTCAGAAAATCAACATGTTTATTATGTGCTATTGCTCCATTGGTACCCATGAATATGTACCTAGCTGGATCCCAACAGGAAGGTGTCTGTGTATTAACCCCAGGCTTGTTCATTATACAGCACTCCATGGACCTGGTGCCTTTCATCAGGGATGGAGAACATCTGTGGTTCTCCAGATGCTGTTGGACTCCAGCTCCCAGCAGCCCCAGCAGCCAGCATGGCCAACAGTCAAGGATGATGGGAGCTGTAGTCCATCAACATCTGAGGGCCACAAATTCTCTGTCCCTGCCTTATAGAGTTATATAAACAACCAGAGACCTGTCCCTGCCTTTCAAGGAGCTAACAATCTGAAAGAGACAACAGGGGCCATAGAGAGAGGGATGAATGTGTAATTTTAAGAAAGACCCTGGCCCAGGATATGTAAACACCAGTTCTGGAGAAGCAGGTAGCATCCTCTGTCTTTTGCTGTTGCAAAGAAGTTGCCACAGTGGCTACTCTAGTGACTACGACTAGAGCCTGGGAGGCCAGGGGTCAAATCCTCACTCAGCCATGAAGCCCATTGGGTGACTTTTGGCCAGTCACCATCTCTCAGCCTAAACCTACCTCACAGGGTTGTTGCAAGGATAAAATCGGGGAAAGGGAGGACCACGTACGCCACCTCGAGCTCCTTAGAGGAAGGGTGGGACGGAAATGTGATAATAAATAAATAAATTTTGCAGCTCAGGTGATTATGGAGAGACAGCACCAGACTGCTGCCTGCTATAAAGCTGTCGGATCGGCTGTTGTCCTGCTTTGGAAGCCGATTGCTGAGAAAGGTCAACCGAGTATCCCTCTGTGCCAGAAGAGATTGCCAACTTGCCTGCCTAACTTGCCTGCCTACCTACCTGTCTTCTGCAGGTACTTTCTGTCTCTGGAGCCGAGTGCCTGATGTTGATTAATCATGATACATGAGGCATGTAATAATTAGATGACAAGGTGTGTTAGGATGGCACAGCATGCTTTTAGCTCGTCTCGATCACTGTTGTGAATGGGCTTATTGTAACTATAATTATCCAGCCCTATTCCCTGCTTTCTTTGGGAGTAAGCCCCATTGAATTCAGTAGGACTTACTTCTGAGCAGACATGGTTAGGTTTGCGCTATAACCTGCTGGTGATGAGACTCACCTTAACAAAAAGGGCAGGAAGTGCCTTGATGGCACTAGTATTTTGGAACGCAACACCCTTCAGAATTTGCGGGGGAAGGACAGAGAGACAAATTAGTAGGAATTTTTGCAGCGATGAATTTGCAAAACCAGCAGAAGCTGAAAGTATTTAGCTGAAGTTGCCCAAATTGGGAAGCCTCTTTGGCTGGAGGATCCTCTCCTTGGGAACCTGATGCAGGACTAGTGGCTGTGCTACCTGCTTTCTGAAGTCGCCTTGCTTCCACTATGATCTTTTATATTTGTAAAGAAGCAGATGCCAGGGTGACCCTGTGAGCCTCCAATTCTACTTTGCTTAAAGGAAGCTAAACCATGCAGGACTGGCCCTGGAATTCTTACTGTTTTGAGGGAGTGGGGAGTACTTAACCATATGCAAGACCAGGCATTTAATGACTGCTGTAGCACATGATGCTTTGGGACAGGGGTTCTGCCATGGCTACTAGCCATGATGGGGCTATGCAACCTGCAGTTTCGGATGGGAATCACAGGCGGGGAGAGGGCTGTTGAGCTCAGGTGCCGCTTCTGCTTCTGCTTGGCCACTGTGAAAACTGGATGCTGGACTAGGTGGACCTTTGGCCTGATCTAGCAGGGCTTTTCTTACGCTGCATTATTTGATTCTCTTTTTTGTTTCTATTTTAGAGAATATAGTGGGTTTGTTAGTGGCTTTTTGATTTTGTTGTGCTTTCACTCACTTTTCGTCTTTTTTTAATTTCAGTGGGATTTTGAAAAAAAATGTTGCAACTAAATATTGTAACTTTTTAATGAATAAATAAAAAACTCAAATAGTCCACTCGTCATTTTTCAGCCTTAAGAGCCGTGACTCAGCAGTACAGCATCTGCTTTGCATGCAGAATATGCCAGCTTCAATCCGCAGCTTCTCCAGGTAGGGTTGGTACAGAACGTACACTGAAATTCTGGAGTTGCTGCCGGTCAGTGTAGGTAGTATTGACCTAGATAGACTAATGGTCTGACTCAGTATAAGGCAGCTTCCTAGATAAAAGATAGAAAACAATTTGCCACACTAGTTGGAATAATAAATAACAAGGCTTGCAGCTAGCTGCACAATTGGGGAATTTAATAGCTGGTGTTGATGCAAACTTATACATAACCATCAACTTCATTGAAGCCAAGGAAGTTAAGGTATTATTATTATTATTATCTAAAATTTATTAGACGCCTATCTGGCAAGTAAATCCTGTCACTCTAGGCGATGTACAACAAAAATAAAATACATATTGAAATACAAATTACAGCATACTAAAACAAATTACAACATATAAATAAAACAATGTAAAAATCAAAATGAGTTATGACAGCCAATCCACATCCTACACTGAATGGCTATAACAGAAGGTAGTCAGCTGTGCTAAGTTCAGCCTGACACAAGTTACAATCATGTTTATTTTATTTATTACATTTCTATTCCCCCTTTCCTCCAAGGAGCTCAAGGTGGTGTTCATTGTTTTCTTCCCTCTGCACTATGCTCAACATCTAAGGCTCTCCTCCAGGTGCCTACTCTGAGGGAAGCTTGGAGGATGGCAACGAGAGGGCCTTCTTAGTGGTGGCCCCCAAATTATGGAATGATCTCCCTGAAGAGGTGTGCCTGACGCCAACACAGGCAGGAGGAACTTAATAAGGAGAGCAGAGAGCTGGAACGGGGGGGGGGGCAGAGCCAGGTTTTTCGTTGCAAAAGCTCACGGGCCTCCTCCCCCTGCCAGTCGCTGCTGCAACTCCCAAGGGGCTCAAGTGCTTTTGAACTGACGGAGGCGGAGCAGAGTCGGGTTTTTTGCTGCCTCCTCCCCCCTGCAAATCGGTGCTACAAACTCCAGTGAGGCTCCGTGCTTTTGAGGCCCGAGGCAGAAAGGCCCGTGAGGCTGTGCGGGGGCAGAGGCTTGCCGGGAGGGGGGGGGAGCTCCTGCAATTCAGTCCTCCAAAAGGTCAAGGAACCGAGCTCTGGTTCCTAGAGAGGCAGGATGGGGGGGGGGCGAGAGCATATTGAAGGAGAGGAGGGGGGCTCTTCATTCCTAACCCAGGAAGAGAAAAGGATGACAGACCCATCTGTGGGATCGGCCCTTCCAGGTAAGCATCTTTGGGGCTGGGGGGTGGAGATTTCACTGCCGCTTCGTTAAGGCCCCCACAAACTCCAGGCAAGGCAAGAAGGTGTGCTGCGAGTTTTCTGCCGGCAGGTGGCGATAGTGAGACCTTTCCCTGGCCTTCATTCCCCATGAAGCTCCAGGAGGGGGAGGAGCCTGCAGCGCGCCGAGGACAAAGAGGTGCAACAAGCGGGGGAGGGGTCGAGGGAAACGATTCGCTTTTCCCCTCCTGAGTCCGCAGGCAATGCAGCGGGGACGGGAGAAAAGAGGGAAAGAGAAGGAGAGAATAGGAGGGAAGTGGACCCCCCCACACGGGGAAGGAGCCAGAGCTCAAGGCAGGTCGCCTGCTTTGCATGCAGAAGGTCCCACCCCGGCATGCATCGCCGGGCCAGGCTGGGACAGCCGCTGCCTGTCAGTGTCGACAGCACTGAGCTACATGGATCCGAATGGTCCGCCTCCGCAGAAGGGGCTTCCCAGGTTCCCTGCCCCCTTCCATAGGCGAGCGGAGGGGGTGATCCCTGCTGTAAAAGGCCCCAAGGGCTGCAGGGTCTCCACTGCAGGGTCCTTCTTTCGCAGAGATCAGCCCAGGCTGCCCCCCCCGTTCAGGGGATCTGCAGCCCCCGGGGGGGGAAGGGCCCCTTGGTGCAGAGGAAGCAGTTTTTTTGGGGGGGGACACTTCCTTGGCGACTGGGTAAGGCGCCTCTAGTTGTTGGTGGGGATGATACAGAAGGGCTTAGCATTCATGAGTGGGTAGATACGATGAGAGGGTACCTCAGGAAAAGAGGGATTCTGATACTTGAACGAAGTGAGGAGATAATGGACAGACTGAGGGGAAGAGCGAAAGATGTAGTGATGATCAGTCTGTGCAATAATCCTGATTTTGACCCCGTAAAAGAGCCTGAAGTGGTTTTTAGGATCCTCAAGCAGAACTTCAGTGAATCCACAGACAATGCAGAGAGGAAGGGAGAAAAGGATGGGGGGGCATTGGGGGAAAAGGAGGGAAGGGACCTCCCCCTTGGATTGCAGGGCAGGGTGCCTGCTTTGCATGCAGAACATCCCACACGCAGCATCCATCTCCGGCCAGGGCTGGGAGAGCTGCTGCCTGTCAGTGTCGACGGCACTGAGCTACATGGACCACAACGCTCCGACTCCACAGTTTCCCTGCCCCCTTTCATAGGCACAGGGTGGCCCTGATCCATGCAAGCCCGCTGTAAAGGGCCCCGTGGGCTGCAGGGTCTCCACTGCAGGGTCCTTCTTTTGAAGAAATCAGCCCAGCCAGCCCTCCCCTCAGGGGTTCTGCAGCCTGGGGGGAGGGGGCAAACGCCCCTTGGTGCAGAGGAAGCATTCTTCTTGGGGGGCACTTCCTGGGGCGGATGCCGCTGTGTGCCATGTTCTTGGGGGGCAGGAATAGAGAGAGATTGGGAGGGGGCATCACCCTTATGAGATTCCTTGGCAAGGGGGGGAGGATGGGGGCCCAAGAATGAGTTGGGAGGGAGAAAAGAGTCCCCCCTCCTCAGTCCCATTTTGCAATCCACAGTTAAGGGGCTGATCGGGTGAGGCTGCCTTTGCAGAAACGGAACAGCCTTACGGGGGGCACTTTGGGGGAGAAAAGGGGGATTTGTTGTGATGCATTTTAGGGCCAGTCCTGGAGGAAAGACCCCAAAGGGGGGCATTGAAACTGACCAGTCTCTTCCTGGCCTTCTATACAGGCTCAAGGCAGAGGCTGGAGAAAATAAATAAATCTAAACACCCCCCCTCACCTGGACATAGGGGGAGTAAAGGGTCTTCACTAGGCCTCCCCTTTGGAGTATGTCGGAGGGGAAGAATACGACCCCCCCAAGTGGATCTGAGCTTCTCTGGCAGGCTTGGCCCAGCGAAAGGTGCTGAGGGTCTTCCTCTGCTGGTGCTGCACGCCTCCCTGCTGCCCAGCTTCACTCCTTGCCTTGGGAACACCCACGTTGGCGGAAGGGCCTCCAGGTGCTACAGAGGGTCCAAGGAGCAATGCCTAGTTGGCAGTGCTCACAACAAACCTGTGAGGTGGGCCTGGATGAATGGCTGGGTGTAATGCTCTGGTTAGTGCGGGTGTGGGAAACGGGGCCACATTCCAGCCTGAGGGCCAAGTTCCTTCAGGAGTAGCCTTCCAGGGGGCACTTTTCAGTGGTGGGTGGAGCCAGAGGCAAAAGGGGGTGGAGTGAAGGTTGTGACTCTTACTGTAGGCTACATTTTAGCCATTGAAAAGTCAGAAGTTTTGTCTGTACACAAATACACTGGAGGACCCTAGAGGAGGGTGCAGACTACTGCACTTAGACCAGGGAGTAGATATATGAAAGCTCAGGGAGGAAAAAATCAGAATTTTTTTCCTCCTCTGGTATTTTCCCAGGCATTCCCATCTCTACCAAGGAGACCCAGACTCAAACTGTACTCAGCTGCATAGGTCCCTTAGTCAACCTGGGCCAGTTACTAGTAACCTACCTCACTGGATTGTTATAAGGTTAAAGTGGATAATCTCCCACTCTAAATTCTGGACATAGTATATGTGTGTTTTGCCAAATGCCTCGCTCTGGCAGGCAAGACACAAATTAGTTTGAAATTTCAGGGGGCAATGAACACTTCTAGTTGTGAAGAAGTTAAATGGTTTATTAAAGCAAGCTGTTTACATTGAGCTGTCGTTTGCAAGCAATAAAACACTAAAACAAAGCTAATGGCTAATGGGTCCCTTCCTCCCTGTCTTTGCCCTTGTGTTACGTTTTTTCCTCACAGCTGGAAGCCTTATGAAACAGCACAGTGAGGATTCTTGCTTGAAACTCTTACTCTGAGGCTCTCTTGATGGTACTTCAAGGCTTTTTCAACCCCCTTAAGGCTTAATCTCCCTAATCTAGGGGTCATGTATTTATACCCAAAAGACCCTCTGGGAGGGGGTACCTTATACCTGTGAGATCATTATCTTCCTAGCATCCAGGTAGCTGATTTTCCCCTCAGGTGACTTTTGTTGATCTCTCCTGACCCTGTATGTGAGACACCATGGGCTGGGAATGCAGCTGCACTCCCAGCTTTCCCTTCATAGGCACAACAGCTTGTTTTGACTATCAAGAGTTTTGTTTACATAAGCAGGATGAGAACATTCATAAACCAATTATGCTCACTGTCTCTTCTGAGCTTGGGAAAGCCACAAACAAGCCCACCTGGGCAAGCAGAAGTGAGATGAGCTGGATTGTTTTGGTTACTTGAACAACTTTTCCCAAGTGCTGCTTTTGAATATAGACAACTAAACCTCCTTGGCCCTTGCATCTAGATTTTGCAGAGATTGGCACTACAACGTGTGTGTGTGTGATTATTACAGTTACCATTTAACAGCAAACTATGTCCCAAGGGACTCAGATTCAAATCCCTGCTCAGGAGTGAAATTCACTTGGTTACCTCAGTCCAGTGACAGTGTAGTGAAGTCAAAGGGAGGGGGATCCAGTTATATTTCCCACTGTTAGCTCCTTAGAAGAAGGCCTGGGAAAAATCTTAAAACATAATAAAACATGCAGCTAAAAGTATACTTAAAATGGGGGAAAAATGGACTGCCTTCAAGTCGATTCCGACTTATAGTGACCCTATGAATAGGGTTTTCATGGTAAGTGGTATTCAGAGGGGGTTTACCATTGCCTTCCTCTGAGGCTGAGAGGCAGTGACTGGCCCACAGTCACCCAGTGAGATTCATGGCTACGTGGGGATTTGAACCCTCGTCTCCCAGGTCGTAGTCCAGCACACTAACCTCCACGCCACACTGACTCTTGAAAGTATATGTAAAAAACCTCTTATATTAGTCACCCAAACTACAACTCTATAAGGTAGGCAAGAATGCTGTTGAGGTTTCCACCTTGTACACCACCAGCTCACTTTGGAACAGCCTTCTTCAAGTTGTTAATGGGCTGCAACCCCCATCAGCCCCAGCCAGCATGGCCAGTGGCCAGGGATGATGGGAGTTGCAGTCCACAACATCTAAAGCAGTTGTGAGGAAGCTTTCACTCTCCAGATGTTGCTGAACTATGACTCCCATGATCCCTGGCCATTGGCCATATTTGCTGGGGCTGATGGGAGCTGTAATTCTGTAAAAGCTGCCCGCGCTTGATCTATTTGGCCTGCTGTTTTTAAAATAAATGTGTTGCAAGTAGTTCAGATGTTTTCATTGCCCAGTGGGATGGACCGAACTGAATGCAGCTCAGTATCCCTCTCCCCCTATTTTGATGGAAGGGGTGGAGGCCTTCCCCAGCCCCAGGGAGGTCCAAGATGGAGCCATTTACCTCATCCATTCCTACCTTGTAGTTTATGTACAAAGCGTACTGACTGCCATCTGTCAGGGATGTGATACTTGATTGATATGTACATGGGTTACATTTTTAATGCAAGTGTTATAGGATTGTGGGGTTGGGATCTTTCATCCACCCTCTGATTTGGAATCTGTACAGGTGGAGTTGTAGCAAACAAACCTGTTCTACGAGTCAAACTAGTTCCTTTCATAAGCTAATGAGTCCAGCCAAGTTTGTCAAGCGGTCACCATTAGAATGTGTAAAAAGTAGGCCAGCGGAGCAATGTGTTGCCATAGGAACTCTTTCAGTAGAGGCCATGCTCTACCCTTCCCCTGGCTGAAGACACCCTCATACTAGAGCTAAGAAGTAGTCTGTTAGAGTTATAGCGTGAGGTGAAACTGGAAAGACACACAGGGAGGCCTGCTCTCTGTGCACCATCCCGAAGGTATGGCTTTGGGGGACTCCTCTAGGAACCTAATGGGGAACCAAAATCTGTTGGACTGTTAGTGCTGAGAAGTCCTCCATCTTACGCTCAGGTTGTTTATAAGTGTAAATAAAACCACATATCCTAAAGACACCACAGTCTCTGCTGACCTTCGTTGCAGGAAAACCAAACCCTGTGTGAGCGGTGGATTCTCTGGAAGTCCCTCACCACTTGGAGATTGAGGCACAATGGCCTCAGAGGCACTGTCCAGATCGTCTCTGCCTTGGGACAGAGTGAAAAGAGGTGCTCGGTGGCCACTTCAGGTAAGGGAAAAATCACGGGGAAAGGCAGAAGGGAGATCCTGGGCACCTCTTTGTGGTGAAGGGAAGGAGCTCTGAAGGAATCTGCCTTTTTTTGTCTACTGTTAATGCTGCTTAAGAAGAGCCCTGAAGCTGGACCAGGTCAAAGGCCCACCTGGTCAGGCATCCTGTTCTCACAGTGGCCGACCTGATGCCTACGGGAAGCCCATGAGGAAGCAGGACCCGAGAACAGCAGCACTCTCCCACTTGTGATTCCCATCAACTGGTATTCAGTGGCATACTACAGCCACCAATGAGGGTAGAACATTGCCATTGTGGCTTGTAGCCATTGATAGTCTTAACTTCCATAAGTATGTGTAATCTTTTAAAGTTGTCCAAGTTGGAGGCTGTCTCTGCAAGATCACAAAGTGGCCTAATAATGGGTGCTGATACATCTAACAAAAGCCCTCATGCAACTACCCTGTGACCCCGTCCCCTTTCAGACTGGGAGAATGGAGCATGTTGGAGATACTGCATTTTCCTCTTCTTCTTCTTCCAGGCTCCCTTGACCTTTGAGGAGGTGGCTGTGTATTTCTCCGAGGAGGAGTGGGCTCTGCTGGATCCTGAGCAGAGAGCTCTGCATAGGGAAGTCATGGAGGAGAATTACAAGACAGTGGCCTCTCTAGGTAAGGGCACTCTTTGGTTTCTTGCCTGATGTATGTGGAAGGTGTGAATATAGTGTTCTGCCATTGAATCCTGCACTGCAGGGATGCTGTTTTGGAAATGGGTGTCTGGGAGAGACTGCAGCTGAGTGGAAGAGGACCTGCTTTGCATGCACAAGATTCTTGGTTCAATAGCTGGTATCTCCAGCAGAGGGTGATGGGATGAACAGGTAGCAGGCAGTGAGAAAAGTCTTTGCCTGAGATCCTGGAGATCTATGGCTAGTTGCAGTAGACAAGGTTGGACTAGATGAAGAAAGACTCTGATAATGCAGCTTCCTAAATTCCCGGGGTATGTGTATGATCATTCCGTGCAACCCGATCTGTGCTTCCTGCTATTAAAAATTGTCATTCAGTGAGAATGCTGTAATTGCAGACAAAGAGACAGTGAATCCTGATGAGAGCATCCCATCTGCATCATCAAGCAGTTTGGTGGCAGCAGGAAATAAACGCGTAGACACTGAATTCAGTAATTCAAGCAGAATCTCTGACAGTGAGAAAGGACTGTTAAATGATAATGGAAAAGCAGAAAGCAGTATTCAAGCCGGCTAGAATATTCTATAATTTTAAAAGGGTGTGTGGCTGTCAAGAGACCCTGCACTTCTGAATATATTAGAATATATTATATATTAGAATATATTAGAAGCTCAACTGGAGTGCATACCGCAGATCAGAAAAGGTACCGCCAGGGCCAAGAAGATGCCAGCATGGTTAACGAGCAAAGTCAAGGAAGCTCTTAGAGGCAAAAAGTCTTCCTTCAGAAAATGGAAGTCTTGTCCAAATGAAGAAAATAAAAAAGAACACAAACTCTGGCAAAAGAAATGCAAGAAGACAATAAGGGATGCTAAAAAATAATTTGAGGAGCACATTGCTAAGAACATAAAAACCAACAACAAAAAATTCTATAAATACATTCAAAGCAGGAGACCATCTAGGGAGACAATTGGACCCTTGGATGATAAGGGAGTCAAAGGTGTACTAAAGAACGATAAGGAGATTGCAGAGAAGCTAAATGAATTCTTTGCATCTATCTTCACAGTGGAAGATATAGGGCAGATCCCTGAACCTGAACTAACATTTGCAGGAAGGGATTCTGAGGAACTAAGACAAATAGTGGTAACGAGAGAGGAAGTTCTAAGCTTAATGGACAATATAAAAACTGACAAATCACCGGGCCCGGATGGCATCCACCCGAGAGTTCTCAAAGAACTCAAAGGTGAAATTGCTGATCTGCTAACTAAAATATGTAACTTGTCCCTCGGGTCCTCCTCCGTGCCTGAGGACTGGAAAGTGGCAAATGTAACGCCAATCTTCAGAAAGGGATCCAGAGGGGATCCCGGAAATTACAGGCCAGTTAGCTTAACTTCTGTCCCTGGAAAACTGGTAGAAAGTATTATTAAACCTAGATTAACTAAGCACATAGAAGAACAAGCCTTGCTGAAGCAGAGCCAGCATGGCTTCTGCAAGGGAAAGTCCTGTCTCAGTAACCTATTAGAATTCTTTGAGAGTGTCAACAAGCATATAGATAGAGGTGATCCAGTGGACATAGTGTACTTAGACTTTCAAAAAGCGTTTGACAAGGTACCTCACCAAAGGCTTCTGAGGAAGCTTAGCAGTCATGGAATAAGAGGAGAGGTCCTCTTGTGGATAAGGAATTGGTTAAGAAGCAGAAAGCAGAGAGTAGGAATCAACGGACAGTTCTCCCAATGGAGGGCTGTAGAAAGTGGAGTCCCTCAAGGATCGGTATTGGGACCTGTACTTTTCAACTTGTTCATTAATGACCTAGAATTAGGAGTGAGCAGTGAAGTGGCCAAGTTTGCTGATGACACTAAATTGTTCAGGGTTGTTAAAACAAAAAGGGATTGCGAAGAGCTCCAAAAAGATCTCTCCAAACTGAGTGAATGGGCAGAAAAATGGCAAATGCAATTCAATATAAACAAGTGTAATATTGGAGTGCATATTGGAGCAAAAAATCTTAATTTCACATATACGCTCATGGGGTCTGAACTGGCGGTGACCGACCAGGAGAGAGACCTCGGGGTTGTGGTGGACAGCACGATGAAAATGTCGACCCAGTGTGCGGCAGCTGTGAAAAAGGCAAATTCCATGCTAGCAATAATTAGGAAAGGTATTGAAAATAAAACAGCCGATATCATAATGCCGTTGTATAAATCTATGGTGCGGCCGCATTTGGAATACTGTGTACAGTTCTGGTCGCCTCATCTCAGAAAGGATATTATAGAGTTGGAAAAGGTTCAGAAGAGGGCAACCAGAATGATCAAGGGGATGGAGCGACTCCCTTACGAGGAAAGGTTGCAGCATTTGGGGCTTTTTAGTTTAGAGAAAAGGCGGGTCAGAGGAGACATGATAGAAGTGTATAAAATTATGCATGGCATTGAGAAAGTGGATAGAGAAAAGTTCTTCTCCCTCTCTCATAATACTAGAACTCGTGGACATTCAAAGAAGCTGAATGTTGGAAGATTCAGGACAGACAAAAGGAAGTACTTCTTTACTCAGCGCATAGTTAAACTATGGAATTTGCTCCCACAAGATGCAGTAATGGACACCAGCTTGGATGGCTTTAAAAGAAGATTAGACAAATTCATGGAGGACAGGGCTATCAATGGCTACTAGCCATGATGGCTGTGCTCTGCCACCCTAGTCAGAGGCAGCATGCTTCTGAAAACCAGTTGCCGGAAGCCTCAGGAGGGGAGAGTGTTCTTGCACTCGGGTCCTGCTTGCGGGCTTCCCCCAGGCACCTGGTAGGCCACTGTGAGAACAGGATGCTGGACTAGATGGGCCACTGGCCTGATCCAGCAGGCTCTTCTTATGTTCTTATGTTCTTATGAATTTGCCACTGCACTACTGAATAGCACAATCCATTAAAATGCACAACACGCCACTGAATAACAAGTGCAGCCCTGGTGTTAATTTTCATTGGTTTTTTGTGTTTTTATCTACCTGTTTTTATTTTAAACTGCCCTGTGGAGTGTGGAAAATGTGGTATGCAACAAATCATCTAAGTAAATAAAAATAAATTTAATAAATCAGTTTATAGCAGAGCTGAAAATATACAACAAAATGATCAACTAATAATAGTTGATTATTACACCGATTTATTACATTGATATTATTACGCAATATCATTGTTCTTTTCTCTTTGCTCCGTGAGTAGCAGCAGCAATATATGTGCATGTGAGTGTGTTGCACGATATAGATCATATAGTGTCTGTGTGTTATATGCGAAAAATGATGTGTGCAAGATAAGCTAAACTACTACCTTTTCCACAGTTGCTTCTAGTGTCTGTGGTTTTTCCCACTGTGCTTCCTCCTCTGCCCTGGCTGACTCTCTCAGCTCCCACCTGGGAGGCTTCACCCCAGTCTCCCACCCTATCACACCTTCCTTCTGTGACTCCCACACAGGGAGCCCTCCATCTTCAACCCATCAGCCATTCTCAGAAAGGTGCGACATCCTTGTTGCTCTTGAAGTAACACTGCCCCTCCTCGTAGCCATCACTGTTCAGGTGGCTGTGAATTGGCATCCGTTGTTGTTATTGACGGGAGTAGGGGGAGCAGACGTTGCAAAGGTTCCTTCCCTGCTCTTGCTGCCTTGGCTTCTGCTGCTGCCTCTGACACTGCTCCCCTGTTTAAGACAGAAGCGTTCATGTAAAATGTGGCATTCTTTTCTCTTTCAGATATCTAACATGTAAGTTTTCCCTTACGTACTTTGCTTCATCTGTGTCTCCTATCCCTATATATATTATATATGCACGCACTCATCACAAACATTATATACATATTTGTAGTGCTGTGACTGATGTTTTTTCATACCAAGACACCAAAAAGCTGATGGTGTTGATTGGAGCATTTGTGACTACATATATGTGTTCCAGCAGCTTAGATCTTAATTGCCATGAAAAAGATTTCCCCAGAATTGCCCATTTGACATGCACTGCTGGCTTGCTAATTGGGGGAGGAGGAGGGACTGCTTCTAGGGTGATTTTGGCTTTCAGCGTATGAAATTAAAGGGCTAAAACAAAACAGCTGGCTTTGCAAAGTTCCGCAGTGTCATCCCCAACAGACCTTTCAAGCTGAGTTTTATGCCCAATGAGTGCATGTTCACAAGTGCCAGACTGATCCTGCTGGATCCACCAGGTCCTATCCTATTTATGGGGGGCAGGAGTTATGCAATAAAGATTATACTTCTTGTTACCTTTAAACGGTTCCATTTGGAATGGCTGAATATTTGGGGATCGAAAGTAACTAGCCTTGTCCGTTTCCTTGAAAGAATTGGATCTCAATGCCTATCGGGAAGAAGGAGAAGATCCGGTGATCCAGGGTCCCAAAGAAGAGGCGAACACAGCAGGTACATGCTTAGTTGTGTTGTGGGGCCCTTTTGGGTCTGGGAATTGAAGGATTTGTCAGTTCCTGTTTGATATCATTCATGGTAGATTAACCCATTAGATTGTGAGTTCTCCTGGAGGATATCTTAGATGTCTGTAAGAACATAAGAATGGCCCATCTAGTGGAGCATCCAGTCCTCACAGTGGCCAACCAGAGGACTATGAGAAGTCTGCAAGCAGGACGTGAACACAACAGTTGACCCACTGGGAGCACAGTGACTGGCTTAAAGGTGCAAAGCCTCTTTGAAGCAGCCTCCTCCCTCCTTTAAAAGAGTGGTGTTTAAAGGGGGGGAGGCTGCCTGAAAGTCTGCTTTTGCTGATCTAGAAGAAGACCGTTCCCCTTATCCGTGACTGCCATGCTTACTCAGGAGTCTTGGTGAGGTACTTTGTCAAAAGCTTTTGAAATCCAAATATACTGTGTCCACTGGATCACTTCTGTCTATATGCTTGTTTCAAAGAAGTGAGACAGGATTTTTTCCTGGTAGAAACTATGCTGAATCTACAGCAAGCCACCTTCTTTCCTACACTTGGTGATTCTGTCTTTAACAATGACTTTCCGCCAGTATTCCCAGGACAGACGTTAAGCTAACCAGCCTGCTATTTCCACGATTCCCTCTGGATACTGATGCATTTAAATATTTTTGTTGCTGGTCTTTATGTTTTTAGCAATATCCTCCGTGCGTTCTTCTTTAGCATCTCATTTTGTCTGCTTGCATTTCTTTTGCCAGGGTTTGTGTTCCTTTTTATTCTCCTCATTCGGATAAGAGTTCCGCTTTTTGAAGGTTGCCTTTTTGCCTCTAATAGGTTCTTTGACTCTGCTTGTTAGCCACGCTGGCATCCTCTTGGCCCTGGTGGTACCTTTCCTGATCTGCAGGATACACTCCAGTTGAGCTTCTGATACTGTGATTTTAAACAACTCAGAAATATTTTATTTATTCATTATTATCTTATTTATTATTTTATTTATACCCTGCCCTTCCTTCCAGCAGGAGCCCAGGGCGGCCAACAGAAACACTAAAAACACTTAAAAACATCATAAAAAAACCTTTTGGAGTTACTTTATCCTCTTGACGTTGCCTTTCAACTTTCTTTTTACCAATCCCCTCATTTTTGGCAAGTTCCCTCTTTTGAAGTCATATGTGACCCTGTTTGATATTCTTGGCAATTGACCATATACAGGAAAGTTTAATAACACCATGGTCACTGCTCCCAGTCAGTTTGACAACATTTATATCTCGCACAAGGTCCTGGGTGTCACTTCAGCTAAGTCCAGGGTCGCCATCCCCCTGGTTGGTTCCATGGCCAACCATTCTAGGACATGGTCGTTATTAGGGTCTCTAGAGATTTTACCTCTTTGTTGTGAGTAGAACACAGATGTCCCCTGTCTAGGTGAGGGTAGTTGAATTCACCCATTTCCACAGCATTTTCTCTTTTGGATGCTTCCTTTCTTTATTTATTGCAAACACATTTTGGCTATTTGCTATCTCTGGAATCAGGGGAAATGCTGCTGGAGATGGATGGTGCCTTTATGTCCTCCCGTCCAAGGGAATGCTTCCACTCAGGCACCGTGAGGATGCTGGACTAGATGGGCTTTTGATCTGATTCAGCAGGGCTGTTCTTATGAAGAGGAGAGGTGGCCTCCAGGTTGAAGTTTCCATCTGCTGAGAAAATCCCCTAATTACAATAGCTGGATTGGTTTCCTTAGTGCCACTGAATGGAGCTATAAGCATAGTTGCCTGTTTACAAGTGCCAGTTTGGATCCATGTACCATGTCCTATTTATCACCAGGAGATCTAAGAACTTCCTGCTTTCCTTTGCTTTTGAGAGGGGGTCATACGAATGGGTGGACATGAAATGCCTGGGTATTTGGGTTCAGAACTGACTAGCTTGTCTGTTTCTTGGAAAGAGATTTCAAAACCAGATTTCATCTCTTGCCTGGAAGGACAAGATCCAGTTGGATGGGGCTGTGATGAAGAGGAGAGACCAGCAGGTATGGATTTTAAAAATAACTTTGGAAAGGTTATACTGGGAACAAAATGATGCAATACTTATGCCTAAATTCAAAAGTTGCCAGTGAAATATATATCCTGCTGTGTGTTAACTGTTGTGGGATTCCCCTCACAGTTCAGAGCATCATTGCAAACTCCTGAATATATTCGTCTTGGACCATCTCTGTTTTAGCTCAGCGAAAAAATACATAAGTTCTATGAAGCAGTTTCTATGTTTAATTCATGGCATCTTCAGATAGATCTTGGAAGGGTCCTCATCTGAACCCTGCAGAGCAGCTGCCAGCCAGTGTATACAGTACTGAATGAGAGGGACTTATGGTCTGATTCAGTGTCAGGCAACTTCCTGTGTTGCTATATTTTTATCTGGCCACCACTTTTGACTGCCATCAAATTCCTAGGAACCAGTGAGCAGTGCCCAGTTTGCCTCTTCTGAGCCTTGCTGCCCTTCTCTTCCCCCTCACCCCACTTCTTGTTGCACATTATTTTAGAAATTATACTGCAGGAGCAATGCAGTAGGAGGAAAAACCAGACATGTCTGCGCTTAGTGACATCCAGTGGTATGTGGAGCAGAAAGGAATTCACGCTGTTGTGTGAGAGTGTAGAATATTTGTTTCAGCTGGGCATACAGGGAGAAATAGGGAGAATTTGGGAGATGTAAAAATCTGAGAAGCAGCTAATTGAGGTTAACGTGTGATGAGATCTGTTATTTTTGGCTTGAAAGTCCAACATATCTTTTCTCCTTGTTCTTCCTCAGCAGATGATAGGCAGAAGAATGAGAATTATATGGAACCACAGATGATGTCATTGGTAATAAGCAAGCGTGAAGCACAAATGGAGATGTTTCAAACTCATGGGGGACCAAAAGAGTTTGAAACAAACCAATCAAAGAATGGGAGGAAGAAATCCTCTACTTCTCAGGTTTTGCATCGAAGAACCCACACAGGGGAGAAACCATTTAAATGCTTGGAGTGTGGAAAAAGCTTCAGTTGGAGATGTAAACTTACTATACATCAAAGAATCCACACAGGAGAGAAACCATTTAAATGCATGGAGTGTGGAAAGCACTTCAGAGACAGGGGAACTGTTACTAAACATCAACGAACACATACAGGGGAGAAACTATTTGAATGCATAGCTTGTGGAAAGAGCTTCAGGCATAGCAGTTCACTTACTGCGCATAAAAGAACCCACACAGGGGAGAAACCATTTAAGTGCTTGGAGTGTGGAAAGAGCTTCAGGGAGAGCAGTTCACTTACTTCACATCAAAGAGCCCACACACGGGAGAAACCGTTTAAGTGCATGGAATGTGGAAAAAGCTTCAACCAGAGAGGTCAACGTACTGTACATCAAAGAACCCACACTGGGGAGAAACCTTTTAAATGCATAGTTTGTGGAAAGAGCTTCAGGCAGAGCAATTCACTTACTGTACATCAACGAACCCACACAGGGGAGAAACCATTTAAATGTACAGAATGTGGAAAGAGCTTTACCCAGAGAGGTCAACTTACTGCACATCAAAGAACACACACAGGGGAGAAACCATTTAAATGCATAGAATGTGGAAAGAGCTTTATCCAGAGAGGTCAACTTACTGCACATCAAAGAATCCACACAGGGGAGAAACCATTTAAATGCATGGAATGTGGAAAGAGCTTCAGGCAAAGCCGTTCACTTACTTCACATCAAACAACCCACACAGGGGAGAAACCATGTAAATGCATGGATTGTGGAAAGAGCTTCGGCCAAAGCTGTTCATATCAAATAACCCACACAGGGGAGAAACCGTTTAAATGCATGGGGTGTGGAAAGAGCTTCAGCTGGAAATGTCCACTTACTGTACATCATAAAACACACACAGAGGAGAAACCATTAAATGTATGGACTGTGGACAGAGCTTCAGTGTAAGCTGTAGCCTTACTAGAAGACACAGAGCCCACACAGGGAAGAAGACATTGTACGGCCAGTGTATGGAAACTGCCAGGATGGCCTCTTATGATTACAAAAGTTTGAGGGGTACCTATTCAGATACCTTATTGTCACACTGTGTGCAAAACTATGTCGGTATGTTTACTGAGAGCAGTTGTCGGAATAGTCAGGTTCATGGTTAGAGATCCCTCTGAAGAGGACTTGGGACAGATCAGGAAATTTATAAAGAGATTTGGAAGTCCTACAGTGGATAGTCTTTTTACCATTTATTTCTTAACCACTTTTATAATACATATTATAATAATGTATATCAGAATCATTCCAGGTACATGGTACATTGTAATAAACAAATAAACCAGTATAATACATGTTAATCTGCTAATCATGTCATACATGAAAGCTAGGCTTAGCAAAACGTTAACTCTTACTCTTCAATTAAATATCTCAAAGACCAGGAAAGAAATGCTCAGGAAACAAATATTATCTCACCCAGTATCTGAGTCAGCAGAAGCACATCTTCAACCAGTCAAGAAAGACTGGTAAAAATCTTACATTTCTTTCATGTTTACAGCACGCTGTGTTATCTACCGGTGTCACCTTTGTAAGCTTCATGGGGTTATTCACGGCATCTCCCTGTAAGACATCAGTCTGTGTTCCCAGTAAGACCTGTAAAGATATCACAACCAAGTTACTTCCACATTTTCTGCTCCATTCCCCTCTCCACTGCAGTTTCATGCAGCTACATTTGGCTTTGGTGCCAGCTCTCTAATCTTTGTTTACTTCTAACCCTGCAGACTGCCTGGACATCAAAATGCAGGCCGAAGAACAGAGAGGGAGAAATGCCCAAGTCTTTTATTCTAAACTTGTTTATCATGTGATGGCATTATAAATAATATGCATTTATTGTACAGATGAGAGCCTGAGGTGGTAAAAATACATAAGAAATGGGGACAGCCCATGACGGAAGAATTTAGCAATGTTAGGTCTGTAGTTAATTTTAATTTTGCAGGCTACAAAGATTAAAGCCTTACAGGCAGTGTCTCTTGTTTTCTTTTGCGGGTCTATTTAAGACCTTGCTTTTTCAACAGACCTTTTAAGTGTAGATCTTTATCCCAGTCTGTATCTGTACTGGCTTTGAAAATATTTTTAATCGTTTTGACATCTGAAATGTTTTTTGTTTCCATTGGTGGTGTTTTGACAGTCTTTATGGGAAGTGATTAATAAATGGAAATAAAAACAAATAATGCTCATCCTTGTACGTAAGGACCACTTTAGCAAGTGCATTCATATAGTTTAGTATACTCGTAGCTATTGAAGTTATTCATTTTGCTTTTCTAAATGTGTTTTTAAATATTGATTTCTTCTAGATTTTTCTGTCATGCTATGCTAAAGTTCACTTGGCCATCGACAGGTGGCACTGTGAACTATTTATTAAGTTTCATGCTGCAGTTCACTGGGCCACAGGCAGATGGTGCTGGGAATTGCAGCATGACCAAGCCGCACTAGGCTCAAAGGTGGTTGGGGAAGGAAGGAAGGAAAGCAGCCGGACCCACAAGACTGAGTAGGGAGTGGGAGAGTGGGCAGCAGCCTGGCTGACCCATTCGCCTACTGAATGGGAGACCTTGGTATCGCTACCACGAGGCTTCCCTTTACTCCATACTGGATGTCATGCATTCTTCAGAGGACTCAACAGATGATGAAGGGGAATAAGAGACTTCAGTCCCAGGAGAAGGGATGAGCAGAGAGGCAGCTCCTCAAGACCCTTCGCCCTCAGATAAGGAGAAGGACCATGCTGGAGCCATCCTGTCAGATTCAGAGAGCAACCAGGAAGCTAATCTGATCCCCGCAGAGAAGAGACACCAACAGGTGTTAGAACAATGCAGGCAGTCGGCCTGTTTAAGAACCACAAGCTCTGGAAAGTGGGAAGGCTGACTGCAAACCCCTGGCCTCAGATGCTGAGCTTAAAAGGCCATGAGTGGCTTGGGCTCTTGCTTGAAACAACGCACTGAGCCTCTGTGTCACCTCGTCGCCAGCCCTACTTGTGATCCTGTGTCTTTGACCGTGCCCGATGGGATATTTTATACCTTGACTTTGGACTCCGAAGGACTCATTATTATTATTATTATTATTATTATTATTATTATTATTTATTGGATTTCTAGACCGCCCGACCAGCAAAAGCTCTCTGGGCGGTGAACAACAAAAAATACAAATACATCTCATAAAAATTACATGATAATACTACAAAACATATAAATACAAAGATCAAAATTTCATAATAATTTCCTGTATAAAATTTAAGTTAAAAACGCCATAGAGAAGAGGTAGGTCTTAAGCTGGCGCCGAAAAGACAACAGCGTCGGCGCCATACGCACCTCATTGGGGAGACTGTTCCAGAGTTCGGGGGCCACCACTGAGAAGGCCCTAGATCTCGTCACCACCCTCCGAGCCTCTCTATCAGTCGGGACTCGGAGGAGGGCCTTCGATGTAGAGCGCAGTGTACGGGCAGGTTCGTATCGGGAGAGGCGTTCCGACAGGTATTGTGGTCCCGCGCTGTATAGGGCTTTATAGGTCAAAACCAACACTTTGAATCTGGCCCAGAAGCATATTGGCAGCCAATGCAAGCAAGCCAGAACAGGTGTTATGTGTTCCGACCGCTTGGTCCTCGTTATTAATCTGGCCGCCGCATTTTGGACAAGCTGTAGCTTCCGAACGGTCTTCAAAGGCAGCCCAATGTAGAGCGCATTGCAGTAGTCTAATCGCGAGGTTACCAGAGCATGTACAACTGATGTAAGATCCTCTCTGCTCAGGTAGGGACGTAGCTGGGCTACCAACCGAAGTTGGTAGAACGCATTCCGTGCCACCGAGGCCACTTGAGCCTCAAGTGACAGGGAAGGATCTAAGAAAACTCCCAGACTACGAACCCGCTCCTTTAGGGGGAGTGTAACCCCGTCCAGAACAGGGTAACTATCCAGCACCTGGTCAGAGAAACCATCCATGAGCAGCATCTCAGTCTTGTATGGATTGAGCCTCAGTTTGTTAGCTCCCATCCAGTCCATTATCGTGGCTAGGCAACGGTTCAGCACATTGACAGCCTCACCTGAAGAAGATGAAAAGGAGAAGTAGAGCTGCGTGTCATCAGCATACTGATGACAACGCACCCCAAAACTCCTGATGACCGCACCCAACGGCTTCATGTAGATGTTGAAAAGCATGGGAGACAGAACCGACCCCTGCGGGACTCCATATTGGAGAACCCACGGGGTCGAGCAATGTTCCCCAAGCACTACCTTCTTGAGACGACCCGCCAAGTAGGAGCGGAACCACTGCCAAGCAGTGCCTCCAACTCCCAACTCTGCAAGCCTCTCCAGAAGGATACCATGGTCGATGGTATCAAAAGCCGCTGAGAGATCAAGGAGAATCAGCAGAGTTACACTCCCTCTGTCTTTCTCCCGACACAGGTCATCATACAGGGCAACCAAGGCTGTCTCAGTGCCGAAACCAGGCCTGAAACCCGATTGAAATGGATCTAGATAATCAGTTTCATCCAAAAGCGCCTGGAGTTGGCCAGCAACCACTCGTTCTAAGATCTTGCCCAGGAATGGAACATTTGCTACCGGTCTGTAGCTGTTGAAATTTTCTGGGTCCAAGGAAGGTTTTTTCAGGAGTGGTCTTACTGCCGCCTCCTTTAGACAGCCAGGGACCACTCCCTCTTGTAAAGAGGCGTTTATCACTTCCCTGGCCCAGACAGCTGTTCCATCCCTGCTAGCTTTTATAAGCCAAGAGGGGCAAGGATCTAGTACCAAAGTGGTTGCACGTGCCTGTCCAAGCACCTTGTCCACATCCTCGAGTGGAACCAACTGAAACTCATCCAATAAAACATGACAAGACTGTGCTCTGGACACCTCAATAGGATCAACTGCTATAAACTGGGAGTCTAAGTCCCGACGGATGCATAAGATCTTATTCTGGAAGTGTCCAGCAAACTCATTACAGCGGGCCACCAATGACTCAACCAAGTCCTGAGGGCCAGAATGAAGTAACCCTCGGACAACTTTAAAAAGCTCCGCTGGGCGGGAAAGGGATGACTTAATAGTGGCAGCAAAATGTTGTTTCTTCGCCACCCTCACCGCTTCTAAATACAGCTTAGTGGAAGCACTTACCAGCGCATGATTGCATCCATCGGGAATTCGCCTCCACTTCCGCTCAAGCCGTCTCCTATTTTGTTTCATTGCTCTCAGCTCGGGGGTATACCACGGAGCTGTATGAGCTCTACACAGGAGAGGGCGCGCAGGAGCAATCGTGTCAGCAGCCCCAGTCATCTCTGCATTCCACAGTTCGACCAGGGCATCGACAGGAGCGCCAGTCTTCCCAGCCGGAAAATCCCCCAGAGCCCTTTGAAAACCTTCAGGATTCATTAGTCTCCAGGGGCAGACCAGTTTAATAGGTCCCCCACCCTTGCAGAGGGGAAAGGCCACTGTAAGTCTAAACTTCAGCAAGCGGTGATCTGTCCATGACAAAGGGAGAGATGTGAAACTCCCTACATCCAGATCACGATCCCCATGTCCAGTCGCAAATATAAGATCTAGAGTGTGCCCTGATACATGTGTTGGGCCGCTAACATATTGGGACAGCCCCATGGTTGTCATGGAAGCCATGAAGTCCTGAGCTGCCCCGGATACAGTAGCTTCAGCGTGAATGTTAATATCCCCCAGAACCAATAGTCTAGGGGATCTCAGCAACACTTCCGAGACCACCTCCGTCAGCTCAGTTAGGGAAGCCGTTGGGCAGCAGGGTGGGCGGTACACCAACAAGATTCCCAGTCTGTCCCTCTGGCCCAACACAAGGTGCAAACACTCCAGACCAGTAACTACATGGACATGGTGCTTGATGAGTGAGATGGAACTCTTATAGACCACAGCGACCCCACCTCGCCGACCCTCGGATTTATTCTACTCTCTCTTGGCTCTTCCCACCCAATATTTACGGTTGTTGTAGTTGTGGGCCTCTTCTCCTCAACTCATGCCTGACAGATTTATGGTCTGGCCGCTGGCCATTATCTGTTAATTACTGCAGCTATAAACTATTTCACTTGGTCGGCAGAGAGTGACACCGGAGGGAGGTAGGATGGAGGGAAGGTGAGAAGCGGTAGTGGTGTTTTCCGAGGCCCCTGCTGCCTCCAGGAACCACATCCTCCAACCAGCTGGCGCTGCTGCTGGACACCTCTGTCCCCAGGAGACTTGGGGAGCCCACAGACCCCCCTCAAACTTCCAAATGTGTCCCTGAGCCTGTCCTGCCCAAACCCGCTGATGTCAGGCATGTACGCAGAAGTGTGTTTTCCTTTAGAAGACTTAATGCATAGTTTCAGTTGAGAGCGCTTCATGAATCGGCTTACAGGCTACACAGGATTCAGCATCATTATTAGAACTAACAAGGCATGGCTACGCTGAGGTAAGATGTTGTAGCAACTAGACATGCCCCCTTGTAGACCTTAAGTATGGATGGGTGGGCACCCTACTTGCGAGGTCTAAGAGTCACTGTTGGGAGTGCACGCACGCACATGAGCACTCCTCAAAAGGGGAGTAGGGGGCTCATTGAGCTTACCAGCACCACAGCCGATGTATTTATATTTATTATTATTATTATTATTATTATTTTGGATTTATATCCCGCCCCGGAGCCCCGCGTGACAAACAAAAGCACCAAAAACAATAAAACATCATAAAAACAAACTTTAAAACACATTAAAACAAAACATCTTCAAAAACGTTACTTAAAAAAAGCTTTCAAAACATCTAAGATTAAAAACAATTGAAAAAGAAGGTTTAAGAACATCTTAAAAAGCAATTCCAACACAGACGCAGACTGGGATAGGTCTCAACTTAAAAGGCTTGTTGAAAGAGGAAGGTCTCCGATAGGCACCGAAAAGATAACATATCTAATATTTAAGGGCAGGGAATCCCACAGGGTTATAGGTGAGGGTGGCTGAACTTCCCAACAGGAAGAGGGGGGCTGCGAGAAGGTGATGGCAGAGCAGGTGAAGGAAGAAGGAGAAAAAGAGGTAGAGAGGCCACCTCCAGGTCCTGCCATTCCTCCTCTCTGGTGACAGGACTTAGTGGGCAGAACTGTCACTGTCAACAGCACAAGCACGTTTGGGCTCAAGCACGTCTGAAGGTGTGTTGCTAAGCCCTGGGCTTCTGCTGGGAGGAAGGGCGGGATATACATCAAATAACAAATACACTTTTCCCTCCACTTCAAAGTCCGACTGCTCTTCACTTGCGCTTCCCCAAGCCCATTCCATAAGGCTCACGACATCATCGCCCCCTCCATGCCAGTCCTCCCCTCACCCCTAAGGCTTCGGTTTATCAGGACAGCATTCATGGCATTCTCTCACCAAGTCTGGCATGTGGACATCCAACATTGCTTCCCAAGATCTTTCCTCTGGTCCGAAACACTTCCAGTGGATCAGGTACTGCACCTTCTCCAGGCCCTGCCGAGAGTCAAGAATTTGCTCCACCTCATACTCTTCCTGGCCATCGACAATTATGGGAGTGGGCGGTACCTCAGGGGCCTGGTAAGGATATGGCTGTTCCTCGGGGGTCAGCAGTGAACGGTGAAATACCACGTGGGTCCTCGTGGAGGCTGGGACATGTAATCCATATGCAACTTGGTTCATCTGTGCCTCCACTTCAGAAGGACCCACATTCTGAGCTTCTAGTTTGTGACTGCGGGAGATGGTTGGCAAGTAGCACGTGGAAAGCCACACTCTATCCCCACCTGGATTTTGGGACCAGGCTGGTGGTGTTGGTCATCTACCCATTCGTAGGCAACCTTGTCCCTCTCTAATTGCTCCTGTAATATCTGTTACATTGCTTGTAACTCCTGCACATGTTCAGCTGCCATGGGGACAGCCACGGTGGTGGTAGGATTATGGAAGGAGTGTGGGTGATAGCTATGGTTGGCAAAAAAAAGGGGGTCTGCTGGGTGGAGGAGTGCACCAAGTTGTTGGAGGCAAACTCTGCTAGAGGCAGCAGAGACACCCGGTTGTCCTGCTGATGATTTCCATAACAGCAGAGGTATTGCTCCAAAGTGGCATTAAAATTTTCTGTCTGCCCATCCATCTGGGGATGGTCAGTGGAGGACAGCCGTAGCTCGATTTGTAGCAACTGTAACAAGGTGCACCAAAATCAGGCGGTGAATTGGGGTCCCCTATCCAAGACAAAGCTGTTTGGGAGTCCATGCACCCGGAAAATATGTTAGATGAACAAATGGGTAGTCTCTTTTGCAGTAGCAAGGCCAGTGTCAAGAATAGCTAAGGATGAACCAAGGGTGACCAAAGTAAAATGGCTCAGCCAGACAGAATTATGGGTTTTTCTGCAAAGATCCTTGGGATGCTCAGTGCTGGGAAAATTAAGATGTCTTGTACCAGCTAGCTGCAGATTGTTATTCAAAGGAGAGGCAGCTGAGCCTTATCTACTTCCTGTTATCAAAGTCAGGAGGTCTGAGTGCTGTAAATCAGAGTCAGCCTGTGTGAATTTTCTAGGCTATTTCATCTTCAAAGAGGTGCCTGGATTGGATCATTGAAAGAGTGCCGGGATTGGCTAATTGGCCTGCTTGCTGCCACCAGAAAAAACCCATAAAAAGGATGGTTCTTCAGTTAGTTGTTCATTTTCCATCCATCTTGACTTGCTCTCTTTCTCTGCCTATGTCAGGCATGACTGTGTGCCTCTGATCTGCATGGGCTCCTCCCCCAACTGAGCAGAGGTTCCCACACTGGGAGAGAAGCATTTGAGGGAGACAGGTATGGAAGGTAACTGACGAGCCGAGGAAGCCTTGTGCTCCAGGCAACGACCTTCACACCTACTGTCAATCTGCAGGCACAGCTCTGATGAGGTGCTGGGAGCTGAAGTTCACACAAATTTGACGGGGAATTTTGTAGTTTGTTGGACTGGGGGTCCTTAAGGGAATCGAAGACACAGGCTTACAGCAAAAAGGTAGGCCTTTATTGGATGACAAGCGTAGGCTTGATTGGTGTCCCTCTGAGCGAATGGAGAACTGCCACATGGTACTGCTTGCCTGGAGTTTTATACACTTCAGGGCAAAGAAATTAGCATTAATGAATCAGGAGTTTACACATTAGTATTACATAGGCATTAGAGTATTACATAGTCTTTGCATAGGCATTACATTATGTCAGGGCCAGCTCTAAAGGGTGGCCAGATGGGACCTGGCCCCTGGGACTACAGGGGCCCCTGGGGGGCCCCTGCACTCTCCTTCTGCAATCCACGGTAGCAATCACAGGGCAGGAGCTTCTGAGCCGCCTGCCATACCCCTGCTTCACCTACCTTTCTCTCTGCTGTTTTTTGCAGCTATGCGCACTGTGCATGCAGGGTTGCCATCTATCAAGATGGCGCCAAGGTTTCCCTAAGGGGCTGAAGCCTCTGCCACCATCTTGGTTGCTTTTTTTATTATTATTATTGCAGTGTGATTTTGAAAAAAAATGTTGTAACTAAATATTGTAACTTTTTAATGAATATATAAAAAACTCAAAATAGTCCATTCGTCATCTTTCAGTCTTAAGCGCCGTAACTCAGCGGTACAGCATGTGCTTTGCATGCAGAAGGTGCCAGGTTCAGTCCCCAGCATCTCCAGGTAGGATTGGTACAGAAACGTCTCTGAAATTCTGGAGTTGCTGCCAGGCAGTGTAGGCACCTAGATAGACCAATGGTCTGACTCAATATTTATTATTTTATTTATTTATTTTCATTTCTAAACCGCCCATAGCTAATAGCTCTCTGGGCGGTGTACAAAACAAGATTAAAATACAATATTAGAATAAAATCAATAATAAAGAGCAACAAAATTAAACTAAAACATTAAACATAAAAACATTGAACATTAAAATGCCTGGGAGTATAACCAGGTCTTGACCTGGCGCGTAAAAGAAAGAACCGTAGGTGCCAGGCGTATCTCCTCCGGTAAGCTGTTCCACAGTTCAGGGGCCACCACAGAAAAGGCCCTAGATCTAGTAACAATCCTCCGGGCATCCTGGTGAGTTGGTACCCGGAGGAGGGCCTTAGATACTGAACGAAGTGAGCGGGTAGGTTCATAGTGGGAGAGGCGTTCTACAAGGTATTACGGTCCCACACTGTGTAAGGCAGCTTCCTAGGTAGAAAATAGAAAACAAATCCACCAAATTGCCACACTAGTTGGAATAATAAATAACAAGGCTTGCAGCTAGCTGCACAATTGAGGAATTTAATAGCTGGTGTTGATGCAAACTTATACACAACCATCAACATCACTGAAAGTTCAGCCTGACACAAGTTACAATCATGTTTGTTTATTTTATTTATTACATTTCTATTCCCCCTTTCCTCCAAGGAGCTCAACGTGGTGTACATTGTTTTCCTCCCTCTCCATTTTATCCTCACAACAACCCTGTGAGGTAGGCTGGGCTGAGAGGCGCTGACTGGCCCAAGGTCACCCAGTGAGCTTCATGGCTGAGTGTGGATTTGAACCCCTGTCTCCCAGGTCCTAGTCCAACACTAACTGCTAGGCCACACCGGCTCTCATATAATATGATGCGTTCTATCATCACAAGTAGGAGAAACTTAGCCCTGAGTTGCATCAAAACTCAGGGAATCTCAGCCCCTGTGACTGAGAACGGGGGGGGGGTGAATTATTCAGCTTTCAAAGGGGGGGGGCTCCTGCCATTCAGTCCTCCGATTGGGTCAAGGAACCGAGCTCTGGCTCCTAGATAGGCAGGAAGTTTTAGCGGAGGGGGAGAAATAATATGAAGTGGGAGGGGGCGCGGTGGTCTCTCTTTGTCACCCGACGAGAGAAATCAGACCGGAGAGGAGGAAGAGGAGGCGGCAACTGGGGCGCCCAGAGGACAAAGAGGTGCAACATGAGGGCGGGGGGGGGAGAAGGAGGGAGAAAAAGGATTTTTGAGGGGGGTGGGGGAAGAGGGGGGCTGATCCATGCAGACCAGGTGTAAAGTGCCCCCCCTTGCTGCAGGGTCTCCATTGCAATATCTTTTTTGGAAGCCCCCCTCCCCTCAGTAGAGATCAACCCCCACACCCCTCCAGGGAAATACACCGGGCGGGGGTGGGGGAAAGGGGGTCTTGGTGCAAAGGAATGGGGAGGGGAGATTTGATCCATGCAGCCCACCTGCAAAGTGCCGAGGAGGGGAAAGCATAAAGATGTGGGGGTGCATAGGCTTTTCCTGGCCTTCTAAAGAGTCTCAAGGCAGAGGTTGGAGGAAATAAATGGAAATAAATTAATGGCCCCCCTCAGCTGGACCTGGGGGTGTTAAGGGCCTTCTCCAGACTTCCCCTTGGGAGTCTGTTGGGGGGAAGATCAAGCCCCCCCCCGTGGATCTCATCTCAGCTTCTCTGGCAGGCTTGGCCCAGCGGAGGGTGTTGAGGGTCTTCCACTGCTGACGCTGCCTGCCTCCCTCCTGCCGGGCTTTGCCTCTTTCATTGGGAACAGCCACATTGGCAGGAGGGCCTCCGGGTGTTACAGAGGGTCCAAAGTAGAATGCCTAGTGGACAATGTTCGCAACAGCCCTGTGAGGTGGGCTTGGGTGAACGGCTGGGTGTAAAGCTGTGGTTGGTGCAGATGGGGGAGAGCTTTCTCCAGCCCGAGGGCCACATTCCCTCAGGAGCAGCCTTCCAGGGGCCACTTTGCAGTACTGGGCGGGGCCAGGGGCAAAAGTGGGTGGAGTGAAGGATGCATTGCTTACAGTGGTCTGCATTTTAGCCATGCCAAGGTAAGAGCACTGGAGAACGGTGCAGAGTACTGCACTTTGATGAGGGAGCATTATTACTGCCATCATCTATTACCTGCCCTTCATGCAGAAGCCCCAGTAGAGATCTGAAGGCTCAGGAGAAAAAAGCAGGGGAAGGAGCTTTTCCTGGTATTTTTCCAGGCATTCACATATCTAGCACAGAGCCCCAGAATCAAATATGCAGCTAAAAATATAAGTAAATAAACGTTCGTATCTCAGTCACCCAGACTACAACCCGATAAGGTGGGCAGGAACGCTGTTAAGCTTTCCACCTTGTGCTCAACTTAGAACCGCCTTCTGTAACCTGCTGCCCTCCAGATGTTGCTGGTGTTAAGACATGTGTCTGTTGGGAACCTGAGTGTGTGAACCTACCACCCACGTGTCTCATTAAACACACCTCCTTCAGAGGAGGAGGATCTTTTGCTAGGGATAAAACAAGCGCTTTGCCCTGAAATGTGCCTAAACAGTGTGTGGATAACCCAAGAGTTACAGGTCCAAGCCAGACTAAAGCAAAGCATTCTTTTATTGAAAGAGAAGAATAGCATTACAAAATTACTGGGTGCATGGCAGCATTAGTCATTAATACACTATCCCATTCATAACTCTGCACTAGAGAAATAAAAGATCCCTATTGCTATAAGGAATGACAGGTAGCAGAGATTACAGTAGGGCCCTGCTTTTCGGTGCTCCACTTTTCGGCGCTCTGCTAATACGATGGTGCCAGTGGGGCGATCCGCTGTAGCGTGGGGAGCTCATGCGCTACAGCTGATCGCTGTCAGCTCTAGCGCTGTGGCCAGAATACAGTAGGCCCCCACTTTCCGGCGGTTTTCGCTTTTCTGCGGGGGCCTGGAATGTAACCTGCTGTATGAGTGGGGCCCTGCTGTATCTATCCTAGGCCCAGGATTGGGCAGCGGAATACAGCTGAAGTGATGTGAAGGAGCTCTGACCAAAAAGCAGGAAATAATCTCTTTGTCTCAAGGTTTGCACCAAGACACAGACTCCCTTCCCATTCTGCAGTCCTGCGCTGCGTTCCTTGAGAGCGTAGTTACACCTGTTGGAGCTCAGATCGCCATCTTGGGTCTCCAAAACTGCTCTTAAATACACTTTCCCTCTTATAAATCAACATGGAAAGGAGGGTCTGGGTGTGAGGTGGTCTCGTGTTGGGTGTGTATTTCTCGCTGACACTCAGAAAAACTAGTTCTGTTTTCTAATGCTGTCTTTGAACAATGGGATTGTTCTGCTGCGCTTGAAGGAAGGTTGCCAAAGAAGAAGATAACATTTACTTCACTTTTCTCCTTATCCTTTTAGTTGCCAACATAATGGCTTTGGTTCTGTCCTTTTTCACAGTACTTCAGGAATGCACAACTAGTCAGAAAACAGGGGGTGTGGGGTGGGAATTGTAGTCCGGAATACTCCAGGGCCTTGCCACCCCTTCAATTCCAAATGAACCAAAGTAGGGGTTAGCCTGAGCACACTGGGCTGCAATTCTCTTCATGGCCAATAGTCAGGGACGATTGGAGTTGTAGTCCACAACATCTTAAACAGGTTTCGAGGAAGCTTTGGCCCACCAGATGTTGCTGAACTACAACTCCCATAATCCCTGGCCATTGATCATGCTGGCTGGGAGGTATAGTTCAGGAACATCTGGAGAGCCAGAGGTTCCCCATATTCAATCTAAAGGTTAACTGGAATGATACGAGTAGATAATGTCAATAATGTGCCTGCCATTTTTAAAGCAGATGTGTTGCAAGTAGTTCAGACTCTTCATTTCTCAGTGGGCTGAACTGGACTGAACGTCGCTCAGTATTCCTCTTCCCATATTTCTGGTGGGGAAAAAGAGGAGGCTTTCCCCATCCCCGGGAAGCTCCAAGATAATACACTATGTGGCTAATAATTGGTTTCCCGCAATTGCCACTTGTTAGAAACAAGAGGGGACAGTGTTGCTGTTGCGCTCAGGGCCTGCTTGTGGGCTTCCCATTGAAGCATCGGGTTGGCTGCTGTGAGACAGAATGCTGGCCTAGATGGGCCATTGGCCTGACTTAACAGCCAGACTCTTATTATGCTGGCTAAATAGAACCTCCATGTTCAGAGGCAGTGTATCTTGGAATGCCACTTGCTGGACAACCGCAGGAGGGGAGAGCACTCTTGCACTCAGACTCTGCTTGTGGGCTTCCCAGTGAAGGTTGGCCACTGTGAGAACAGGACGCTGGACTAGATGGGCCTTTGCCAATGACCTCATCCACTCCCTCCTTGCAATACGTACAAAGTGGATTGGCTGCTAACTGCCTGGGATGTGATGTTTGATTGACATGCACACAAGTTAAGCTTTTAACGATATGCATGAGACATGATGAAAAGGGCCCAATAACACAGCCTGAAATGGTTGACTAGTTGGAGGAGAGACTCTGGTGGGCAGGAAGGAGAGGCTCTTAGGATGCTGTAATGGAGACGAGATGGGGGGGCCCAAGATGGCTTACTTGACTTGGGGTGGCAAAGGAGGCGAGACACCCCCACCCCCCATCATGGAGCACAGTCTGGAAGAAACTAGGGAAGGGTTTGAAAGCAATTTAGGGTCTAAATGTTAAGGCCTTTTGTCGGTCAAGCATCCAGAAGGAAACACCCAGAAGGAGCATGAAAAGAAATAGCCAAGGAAAGTGGCATGCCATGTATTGTAAGCATCATCATCATTTTATTTGTTTGCCGCTTTCCCACCAAAAAATATGCTCAAAGGTAGAACAGCAACACATCACAAAATCAACAATTGCAAAAGCAATTTCATAAGAACCGGAAGGATAAAATAGCAAATGCTATCAGGGCACAATAGAGAACCAGTGTGGTGTAGTGGTTAAGGTGTTGGACTAGGACCTGGGAGATGAGGGTTCGAATCCCCACACAGCCATGAAGCCCACTGGTTGACCTTGTGCCAGTCACTGCCTCTCAGCCTCAGAGGAAGGCAATGGTAAACTCCCTCTGAATACCGCTTACCATGAAAACCCTATTTGTAGGGTCGTCATAAGTCGGGATCGACTTGAAAGCAGTCCATTTTCATTTTTCAACAATGTACAAAAAGTGATATTGCGTGCTAACATTGCAACTTGGGCCCTGCATACAGGGCAGTCTGCACTGACTCTGCTTTCATCTCTGGCTGCATACAAACAGTTCAACGGGGGTGGCGGGTGCTCTCCCTTGCAAGATGAAGCTCTGGAAAACTCTGGATTTCCTTAATGATGTGCTGGCTGAGTGGCGTTTATTCTCGCTTGCACATTTTTAAAACCTTTTTTCTAGTGGTTTTTCTGTTCTGTGATATACACCTTTAAATGTGTCCCATTTCTTTATTTAGAGCATTTGCCTCCCGGCAAAAGCCTCAGGCGGCTTACAATATTTAAACCCCACACATCCAAATTTGTATAAAGGATTATTTTATTTATTTCATTTATTTCATTAAACTTATAGACCGCCCCATAGCCGAAGCTCTCTGGGCGGTTCACAAGAACAAATTCCCTCCCATCCCGTCTCTCCCCTGCAGGCTTTTGGGAGCTGCTCCTGACTCTGAAGTGCATCCTTGCAGAAGCTGTGAAAGTCCCAGAAGTGGCCTAGTTCAGTGGTTCCCAACCTTTATGAGTACGGGACCCCCTTTGTAAGCTCAAAAAATGTCATGACATCCCCCCCCCCGCTAATTGTAATTTTAGTCTCTGTTATTTGAAAAAATGATGTGTGGCAAAATCACATCTCCAAGTATCCCTTTCCATAAAAAGCTCCCTGCAGATGGGAAGGTGTTGCAAAGGTCCGTTCAGATTGGTATCTCTCCCCCCCCCCCATACACGGGCTGAAGATGTTCAGTCCTGCCTCCCAACACCAGCAGGTTACAATGTTGGACTAAGATCCAGGTTCAAATCCCCACCCAGCCATGAAGCCCACTGGATGACTTTGGACCAGACACTCTGTCAGCCTGACCTTTCTCACAAGGTTGGTGTAAGGACAAAATGGAAAGTGGGGGGGAACCATGTGCAGAACCTTGAGCAACTTGGAGGAAAGGTGGGATATAAATGCAATAATAATTCAATAAGTAAATATATTTCAGCTGCAGTATGTGGACCCCAGCCTCAGCCAACCTGCTGAGCATTTTTAAAAATAATGATAATCAGAAGCAGCAGTGTGGTAGTGGTGGGGATGCTAGATTGTGAAGACAAAAGGGTGGATAGGTTGAGGAGGGGGGTTAGTGCTTTTAGGCCTTGGGATGATCACCAGAACTGATGACTTGGTTAGTGTGCACTTGGGGAATCAGAGTGGAGAACAAGACAGATCAGTGCATGCAGGCAACATGCAAACACACCTGCCCCTCCTGAAAGCATCTGCAGGCATGCATGCATTTGGGCACGTGAGAGGGGGAGCCTCAACTGCTGCAGCATCTTGGAGAGAGAGATTGGGGGGGGCTGAGTGTAGGTGGAAGGGGGGATGCTGGCACACACACTTAGCCTCAGAGATGGGGGGCGAGCAAGTCCTGAGCTTCCTAACTGCCCCTTGGCTCCGTCTGACCCGAAGACAATATCTGGACAGCCTTGCAAATAAGAACAGTTTTTAAAGGAGGTGGCAGTGAAGCAGGAGCCAGGAAAGGCAGGCAGGCTGGCTGTAAGGAAGGAAGGAGGAAAGGAGCCTTTCCTTGCAGTCTTACTGCTTTTTTCTTCATGAAAACCCTCTTGTCTCGTTCTGAGTAAAGGCATCGTCAGCAGCTGCAGTGCGAGGAGATGGGAGTCGGCAATAGTCATCTCTTCCTGGTAGCTCCGCCCTCAGCCTCCTGTGGCATCTGCCACATGTTTAATAGGCCGATGCCTGCCCTCTGTGCAGGTGAAAGACGCTTTGGTGCTTCAGCAAAAGTTCTCCCCTCTCATTTGGAGCAAGGGGAGGTGTTATCTGGGGAGCAGACAGTGTTCAGGGAGTGAAGACTTTTTTTAAAAAAATTACTAAATAATTTCATTTCTTTACTGTTTGCAGACTCCCTGGGGGTCACAGCCTCCAGGATGGAAATCACTAGCCTAGTTTACATCTCCTCCTCCATCTTCCCCACAGGCAGCGCAGTGACCTCAGAGGCACTGTCTGGATTGTCTCTGCCTTGGGGCAGAAAGGGAAATTGCTGCTGGGCATCCACCTCAGGTAAGGGAAAGATGACTGGGCGAAAGACAGAGAGGACATCCCGGGCGCCTCTCTCTATGGTGAGTGGGAAGGAGCCCTGAAAGAATCTGACTTTTTGTCTCTACCATTAACGCTGCCTAAGAAGAGGCCTGAAGCTGGACCAGACCAAAGGCCCATCCCACCCAGCATCCTGTTCTCACAGAGGCTAACCAGATGTGCCAATGGAAAGCCCTAAAGCAAGACCGGAGTGCAACAGCATCTCTCCCCTCCTGCCGTTTCCACCACATGGTATTGAGAGGCGTGCTGCCTCTGACAGTGGAGGTAGAACATAGCTATCGGGGCTCCTACCCACTGATAGCCTTACCCTCCATGAAACTCTAATCTTTTAAAGCCATCCAAGTTGGCGGCCTTCACGGCAAGACCTCAAAGTGGCCTAGTTCTAGGGTCTGATAAATCAATAAAAGCCAGGATGCAACTGCCCTATGACTTCCTCGCCTTTCAGATTGGGAGAATGGAGCATGTTGGAGAGATTGCATTTTCCTCTTCTTCTTCTTCCAGGCTCCCTTGACCTTTGAGGAGGTGGCTGTGTATTTCTCCGAGGAGGAGTGGGCTCTGCTGGATCCTGACCAGAGAGCTCTGCATAGGGAAGTCATGGAGAATTACAAGACGGTGGCCTCTCTAGGTAAGGGCACTCTTTGGTTTCTTGCCTGATAAATGTGGAAGGTGTGAATTTGGTATTTGTGCCATTGAATCCTGCACTGCAGGGATGCTGTGATGGAAATGGGTGTCTGGGAGAGACTGCATCTGAGTGAGAGAGCACCTGCTTTGCATGCAGAAGATTCTTTGTTCAATACCTGGCCGCTGTTCTCCTTCCCAGCAAGCTTGGGGGTCTGCTGCTTTGTGCTGCCTCTGCTGATTATGATGAAGAGGCGGCCCAGCAGGAGGGGCAACAAGGGCAAGGGCAAGGGAGTCAGCCAGCCTGGTAATCTGCTGCCGTGGGGGAGGTTGGAGAAGAGAGGGGGATTATTCCCCCTGTTGCTTTGCTGCAGTGGAGGGCGCTTGCAATGCTTCAAAGGGCTTTTCCCCTCGAGCTTGCATGTGAAAGTTGGAGAAGCAATGGAGATGATTTCTCCAATCCCTTTGCTGCCCGCCTATGTGCTGCTGAAAACGGCAGTGGGCTCCTGCCAATTCCTAAAGGGCTTTGTCTCTTAGCGCTGGAAAAGCAATTGGGATGGCTTCCCTGAAGTTTTTCCTGATGCTCAGCTGAAATTGGCTTCATCTGCTCAACTTATAGGAAGTCAGATTTTGGTTGAACTTCAGGAAAAACTTCCTAACTGTAAGTTAGAGATTACAATTATGCCAGCTCTCAGAACAAAAAGTGGAGAAATTAAATTAGAAAGATTAAACATTAGGGACTGGTGGAGGGAGAGTTGGTGCTGCCTGCATGCAGCTGAGTAGCCATGCAGTTGAGTAGCACATATTCTCAACTTATGCAGTTAAGGTCTAAGGGATTGGGGGGCTTGAAAAGGGCTGGGGAGTGGAAGGAGCTGGTGAGGTCCGAAGGAGAACAGCTGGGACGTTGGGGGTGCAAAGGAGAAGGGAATGAGGACAGCAAAGGGCTTGGCATTTCCCTGCTGTTCTCCTTTGCATCTCCAGCAGAGTGCAGCCCTGTAGGTGAGGTTGGTGAGTGAAGCAGATGTTGGAGTGGGGTAGGAAGGGTTGTCAAGCAAAGCGAGCAGGGGTGCAGTCCCTAGTTAATTTTAAAGACGTAAGAGGAGCTCTGTTGGATCATGCCAGTGGCCCATCTAGTCCATCATCCTGTTCTCACAGTGGCTAACCAGATGCCCCAAATGGGAAGTATGATCTCAGTTTGCAACTGGTATTCACAAGCCTATTGCCTTCAACAGTGGAGGGAGAACATAGACATTGTGGCTAATAGACATTGATACCCTTATCCTCTTTGATAAGGGAACAGTTACGGCACTGGGGGACTAGAGAAGACCTGCCCTGGAAGTGGGTACCTGAGCATCTGGGTGTTTGATTGTTTGCTTGCTCCTCTGGGTTGCTGACTCTCAAGACAGTTGGATTCCCTGGTAAGTGCTGCAAGGACTGGGACCCCCTGCTTAACCCTGACTACAGAGAGAGGCTGCAGTCTGTCTTGCAGCCTCTTGCATCAGTTCCTGGCTGGGTCAGGGGACATACAAGTCCACCTGTCCTTGGGGGTCACCCCTTGGGAGTTTTAGACCCTTTGGAAGCCCACTGTGAATTGTTTGCGAGGCACTTTGAGGGTAAAGTTGCTCACATCCATAGCAATCTTGATGCCCCATCTACATATACTGTAGTCCCCAATGAGGTGTCCAGTGCAACGTCTGCTGCAACTTCTTGGGAACAGTTTCAGTTGATGTAGCCTGATGATGTGGACAAGGTGCTTGTGACGATGTAGCCAGCAACATGTCCTCTTGACCCTTGCCCTTCTTGACTTATTAAAACTTGCCAAGGAGGTTTGACCAAGTGGATCCAGGGTGTGGTCAGTGCATCATTGCAGGAGGGAGTGGTTCCAGCCACCTTGAAAGAGGCGGTGATCTAACCACTCCTGAAAAAGCCCAGCCTGGACCCATTGGGTTGTGACAACTACCGACCGGTTGCAAATACCCCCTTTTTAGGGAAGGTGACTGAGAGGGTTGTGGGACAGCAGTTGCAAGTACTCTTGGATGAAACAGATTATCTTGACCCATGGACTCAGTGGTGGGCTGGATGAGGACCAATAAGCTAAGCCTAAATCCTAGCAAGACGGAGGCGCTGTGGGTTGGTGGTTCCCGAGTTCGGATAATTGGTCAGTAGTCTGCTTTGGACGGGGTCGTACTCCCTCTGAAAGAGCAGGTCCGTAGTCTGGGGGTGCTCCTGGATCCATCTTTGTCACTAGAGGCCCAGGTGACCTCAGTGGGTAGGAGTGCCGTTTACCAGCTTCGGCTGATAAGACAGCTGCAACCGTTTCTGGACCGGGATAGCCTGACCACTGTTGTCCACGCACTTGTAACCTCTAGCCTCGATTACTGTAATACACTCTACGTGGGGCTGCCCTTGAGGTTGATCCAGAAGCTGCAGCTGGTGCAAAATGCAGTGGCATCATTAGAGATGTAACATTTCCAGAAATTTTGAAGCCATGGAAAAAAAACTGGGTTTTTTCTGTTTGGTTTTCTTTAAAAAATGGAAATTTTCAGAAAAATTGAAAAAATGCAATATTCGCACATTTTACAGATTGAAAGTCACTTTGTTACTTCAGGAACATAAAATGTAATTATGTGCAAGTTGGTTTGGCATAAAATTATCACATTTGGGATATTAAAAGTACATTTTATTCAAACAGTTATTACAAATTGAATTTACTTTTTTAAATTTTTACTTTTTTTTGTAACAAATGGATCTACAAGATCCTGAACTGTAAGGAACACCTGAACTTTAAGAAACCTCTTTCGTTTTGCCAGTTTATGAGGAGCAGGCAAAAAACAATTTAAAATAACAGAAGAAACCATCAACATTAATAACGAAGAAAATCATTTATGTCTCCGCTAGCCCTCCACAGTGTCAAGCAGACATAAAGCATCCATTCCTATAAAAAGAAGTGAAAAAAGAGGGGAACCAAGATTCAGTGAAACATTTTATTCATCATGCTAAAATAAAACATTCCATAATCCGTTTTTTCTTCATTTTTTTTCAATTTTTCAGAAAAATACCAAAAACTGCTTTGTAAAAAAATGGAAAACCCCCTTTTTTTCCTGAATTTTTCCCGTTTTTTCCTGGGCCTTCACATCTCTACATGTCACCCTGCTGCTGAAAGAATTGCACTGGCTACCTATTAACTCAAGGTTCTGGGTTTGGAGCAGAAAGTTCAAGGTTCTAGTTTCGGTGTATAAAGCCCTATACAGCTTGGGACCAGGATACCTGAAAGACCTTCTTATCCCTTATATACCCAGTCGATCACTGCGCTTTGCAGGTGAGGGGCTCCTGCAGATACCAACTTATCAGGAGGCCCGTTCTGCACAACTTGGGAAGCTTTAGTGTAGTGGCACCGACCCTTTGGAATTCCCTCCCCTTGAATATTAGACAATATATTGTTATCTTTTTGACGCCTATTGAAGACCTTCCTCTTTCAACAAGCTTTTTAAGTAGTGACTTTTATTCCAGTCTGCATCTGTACTGGAATTATTTTTGAGATGCTTTTTTTTTTTTTAAGTACAAACCTTATCCCAGTCTGCTTCTGTGTTGGAATTGTTTTTTTAATATGTTTTTAAAGCTTTTCCAAACAAGAAGTTTTTTAAGCTTTTTTTTTTTTTTTAATGTGTTTAAAGATGTTTTGTTTTAATTTGTTTTTCAGGATGTTTTGTTGTAGTGTATTTTATGGTCTGTTTTTATGATGTTTTAGAGTATTTTTACTGCTTTTGTTTGCTGCCCTGGGCTCCTGCTGGGAGGAAGGGCAGGATATAAATGTAATAATAAATAAAAAGAACAAAGAAATAAATATTTGTCTAATCCTTTTTAAAGCCATCCAAGTTGGTGGCCATCATTGTCTCCTGTGGGATCGAATTCCATAGTTTAAGTATGCATAGCGTGAAGAAGTACTTTCTTTTGTCTGTCCGAAACCTTCTAACGTTCAGCTCCATTAGATGTCCATGAGTTCTAGCATTATGTGAGAGGGAGAAAAATATTTCTCTATATACTTTCTCCATGCTGTGCATAATTTTATACACTTCTATAATGTAGCCTCTTACTTGCCTTTTGTCTAATCTAAAAAGCCCCCAATACCTTTTCTCATATAAGAGTTTCTTCACAGCGTTAATAATTTTGGTTGCCCTTTTCTGAACCTTTTCCAACTCTACAGTATCCTTTTTGAGGTGAGGCAACCAGAACTGTACAGTACACAGTATTCCAAATGTGGGTGCAACCATAGATTTATATAACAGCCTGTTAAGATTTTTGCAGCGATGTGCATCACCTTAGTTTGTTTACACTGAACTGCATTTGCTATTTTATTGCCCACTCACTCAGTTGGAGAGTTCCTTTGAAGCTCTTCACAATCCCTTTTTGTTTTTGAACAATTGAGTATCATCAGCAAACTTGGCCACCTTCCTGCTCACTCCTAACTCTAGATTGTTTATGTACAAGTAACAAAGCATAGGTCCCAATACCGATCCTTGGGGGACGCAGATGAATAATAATAATAATAATAATAATAATAATAATAATAATAATAATAATAATAATAATTCCATTTTTATTTTCCATTTTCCCCATTATTATTTTCCATTTTTTTCATTATTATATTTCCATTTATAGACCGCTTACTATCTAAAAGATCTCAAAGCGGTTTACAATGGAATACACAAAGTCCATTTTCTACATCATTCCACTGGAGAACTGCCCATTTATTCTTACTCTGTGGTTCTGTTCCGTAGCCAGTCCCTGATGCACAAGAGGACCCCTCCTCTTATTCCATGACTGCTGAGCTTACTCAGGAGTCTGTGGTGAGGTCCCTTGTCAAAAGCTTTTTGAAAGCCCAAGTACACTACATCAGCTGGATCATCTCTGTGCTTGTTGACACTCTCAAAGGACTCTAATAGGTGAGGGAAACAGGACTTACCCTCACTGAAGCCATGCTGATTCTGCTTCAGCAAGGTTTGTTCTTCTACATGCTTGGTTATTTTATCTTTAACAATACTTTCCAGTGGTTTTCCTGGGGCAGGTGTTAAGCAAACCGGCTGTAATTTCCAGAGTTCCTCCTGGATCTCTTTTTAAACATTTGTGTGTCATCGGCCACTTTAAAGTCCTCAGGTATGGAGGCGGTTCTTAGGGAAAAAATTCATATTTGAGTTCTTGGAGAACTCTGAGGTAGAATGAGGGGAAGAGCAGCTGGAGCGGGGTGGCACCTTCATGTCCTCCCTGTGGACTTCCCAGATGTATCAGGTCAGACACTGTGCAGATGCTACATTAGATAGAATGTTGGTGTTATCCAGCAGGGCTGTTCTTGTAAAGTGGCCTCCTGGTCGAAGTTTCTACCTTCTGAGAAAGCCCCTAATTAAAATAGCTGGATAGATTTCTATAGTGCCACTGAGTGGAGTTGTATGTACTGTTGTCTGTTCACAAGTGCCAGTTGGATGCATGTGCCCCTGCCATATTCATCACCAGGAGATCTAAGATCTTGTCCAGGTCGCCATCCCTCTAGTTGGTTCCATGACCAACCGTTCGAGGACACAATTGTTTAGGGTCTCTAGAGACTTTGCCTCTTTGTTGTGAGTGCGACACAGATGTACCCTGTTTAGGTAAGGGTAGCTGAAGTCACCCATTACTGCAACATATTCTCTTTTGGATGCTTCCTTGATTTCTTTATTGCAAACACCTTTTGGCTATTTGCTACCTCTGGAATCAGGACGAGCAGCTGGAGAGGGGTGGTGCCTTTATGGCCTCCTTGTGGACTTCCAAGGGAGTGCTTCTACTCAGGCACTGTGAGGATGCTGGACTAGATAGGTTTTGGGTCTGAACTAGCAGGGCTGCTCTTGTGAAGAGGTGGCCGCTAGGTTTAAGTTTCCATCTGAGAAAGTCCCCTAATTACGATAGCTGGATTGGTTTCCGTTGTTCCACTGAATGGAGCCATACGTATAGTTGTCTGTTTACAAGTGCCAGTTTGGATCCACATACCATGTCCTATTCATCACCAGGAGATCTAAGATCT
Organism: Rhineura floridana; assembly: GCF_030035675.1. Classification (NCBI taxonomy): domain Eukaryota; kingdom Metazoa; phylum Chordata; class Lepidosauria; order Squamata; family Rhineuridae; genus Rhineura; species Rhineura floridana. The sequence continues at coordinate 210,443,602 of NC_084482.1, forward strand.
TGCCTTACTTTGCTTTTTAGAGGGGGCCATAGCAATGAGTGGACATGAAGTGCCTGGGTATTTGGGTTCAGAACTAACTAGCTTGTCTGTTTCTTGGAAAGAAATTTCAAAACTGGATTTGATCTGTTCCCTGGAATTCCAAGATCTAGTTGGATGGGGCTCTGATGAAGGGGAGAGACCAGCAGGTGTGGATTTTAAAAATAACTAGGGAAAGGTTATAATGGTAACGAAATGCTGATGCAATACATGTGCTTAAATTCCAAAGTTGCCAGTGAAATATACACCCCACTGTGTATTAACTGTTGAGGGATTCCCCTCACAGTTCAGAACATCATTGCAAACACATGTAATATTGGGCTTGGGACATCCTTGTCTTAGCTCAGCGAAAGAAAGCATAAGTTCTATGAAGTTCCTACATTTAATTCATGGCATCTTCAGATAGATCTTACTCATCTGAAAGTCTGTAGAGAAGTTGCCAGCCAATGTAGACAGTACTGAGGTAGAGAAAGAAATGGTCTGATTCAGTATCAGGCAACTTCCTGTGTTCCTATATTTCTATCGGATCACCACTTTTGACTGCCGTCACATTCACAAGAACGTGTAAGCAGTGCCCAGTTTGCCTCTGCCGCAGCCTTGTGGCCTTCTCTTCCCCATCATCCCGCATCTTGTTGCAGGTTATTTGTTTTTCCCAGAATTATTGTCTTTTCTAGTGAATCATGTCTTCCCGTTATGTGTCCAAAGTATGACAACCTCAGTTTCATCATTTTAGCTTCTAGTGATAGTTCTGGTTTAATTTGTTCTAACACCCAATTATTTGTGTTTTTTGCAGTCCATGGTATGTGTAAACCTCCCTTCCAATACCACATTTCAAATGAGTTGATTTTTCTCTTACCTACTTTTTTCACAGTCCAACTTTCACATCCATACATAGAGATAAGGAATACCATGGTCTGAATGATCCTGACTTTGGTGTTCAGTGACACATCTTTGCATTTGAGGATCTTTTCTAGTTCTCTTGTAGCTGTCCTCCCCAGTCCTAGCCTTCTTCTGAATTCTTGACTGTTGTCTCCATTTTGGTTAATGACTGTGCCGAGGTATTGATAATCCTTGACAAGTTCAATGTCCTCATTGTCAACTTTAAAGTTACATAAATCTTCCGCTGTCATTACTTTAGTCTTTTTGACATTCAGCTGTAGTCCTGCTTTTGTGCTTTCCTCTTTAACTTTCATCAGCATTCGTTTCAGAGCATTACTGGTTTCTGCTAGTAGTATGGTATTGTCTGCTTATCTTAAATTATTTATATTTCTCCCTCCAATTTTCACACCTCCTTCATCTTGGTCCAATCCTGCTTTCCGTATTATATGTTCTGCATATACACTAAACAAACTTTAAATAAATAGGGTGATAAAATACACCCGTCTCACACCCTTTCCGAAATATTCTGGCCTTACAATAGCCTCTTGTCCAGAGTATAGGTTGCACATCAGGACAATGAGATGCTGTGGCACCCCCATTTCTTTTAAAGCATTCCATAGTTTTTTGTGATCTACATAATCAAAGGCTTTGCTGTAATCTATAAAGCACAGGGTGATTTCCTTCTGAAATTCCTTGGTCCATTCCATTATCCAACGTATACTTGCGATATGATCTCTGGTGCCTCTTCCCTTTCTGAATCCAGCTTGGACATCTGGCATTTCTTGCTCCATATATGGTACGAGCCTTTGTCGTAGAATCTTGAGCATTACTTTACTTGCATGGGATATTGATGCAATAGTTCAGCAATTACTGCATTCCCTGGGATCCCCTGTTGAGATTTTTGTCAGAATTTGGACAGATTCAGTCTCAGTACCTAGTAGCAACTCTATTGGTATGCCATCTGTTCCTGATTATTTGTTTCTTCCAAGTATTTTAAAATTTCTAAAATTTCTAAAATTTCTGGTTCTTCATTATACGGTTCCTCCATGAATAAATCTGTCATTTTTGCATCTCTTTCATAGAGTTCTTCATTGTATTGCTTCCATCTTCCTTTTATTTTATCTCGGTCAGTCAGTGTGTTCCCCTGTTGATTTTCAACATCCCTATTGTTGGTTTAAATTTCCCTTTAATTTCTGTAATATTTTGGAATAGGGCACTTGTTCTACCCTTTCTGTTGTCCTCTTCCATCTCTGTACCATAACTATTGTAATAGTTCTCTTTGTCCCTACGTATTAGTTGCTGTATAGTTCTATTTAGGATTCTAAACGTGTTCCTGTCTCCTTTTGCTTTTGCGTTTCTTCTCTCTCTAACCATTTGAAGAGTTTCTTCTGTCATCCATTGAGGTCTTTCTCTCTTTTTAACTAGAGGTATTGTCTTTTTGCATTCTTCCCTGATAATGTCTCTGATTTCACTCCATAGTTCTTCTGGTTCTCTGTCAACTAAATTTAAAGCCTCAAATCTGTTCCTTATTTGATTTTTAAACTCTTCTGGGATGTTATTTAAATTGTATTTTGGCATTATGATTGCTTTGTTCTTCTTCTTTAGCTTTACTCTGATCTTCGATATGACCAGTTTATGATCTGTACCGCAGTCTGCTCCTGGTCTTGTTTTCGCAGAAAGTATGGAACTTCTTCATCTTCTGCTACCAATTTTATAATCAATTTGATTCCTATATTGACCAGTTGGTGATGTCCACGTGTACAGTCATCTTTTCAGTTGCTCAAAAAAATGTGTTTGTGAAAAACAAATTATTGGCTTCATAGAATTCAGTAAGTCTTTCTACTGCTTCATTTCTGTCTCCTAGGCCCCATTTCCCCACAATTCCTAATTCTTCTCTGTTCCCTACTTTTGCATTCCAGTCTCCCATAATTCTCAGCACATCTTGTTTTGGTGTGTGATCAATTTCTTCCTGCACTTCTGCATAACATCTCTCCAGTTCGTCTTCTGTGTTTGCCATTAGAGCATAGACTTGGATGATGGTTATGTTAATAGGTTTCCTGTTTAATCTAATTAATATCACTTGCTCAGACCTTGCATTATAGCTACTATTTGCTTTCCTTCATCACTTCTCACTATTAAAGGAACCCCTTTAAGGGTTTTCATGGTAAGAGGTATTCAGAGGTGGTTTACCATTGCCTTCCTCTGAGCTTGGAGGCATCTTAGTCTGGTGTCTCAGCTCTGACCATTCTGCCTTGGGTGCCCCTGCTTGTATTAGTCTCAGCTTCTTCAACACTCAACCCCCCTCACCACATTAAGGTGTGCATCCTAGGGGGAGTTAGAAATGTATACCGCAGTTGTATTGCCGCAGGAGGAAAAATCAGACACATCTCGGCTTAGGGACATCTAGCAGTGTATGGACCAGGAAAAAATTCATGCTGTTATGTGAGACTGTAGAATATTCAGGTAACCTTTGTTTCAGCTGGGCATACAGGGAGAAATGGGGAGAATTGTTGAGATGTAAAAATCTGAGAAGCAGCTAATTGTTTTTGCTTTGAAATCCCAATATGGTTTTCTTTTTTCTCTCTCCTCCCTCTCAGCAGATGATGGGCAGAAGAATGAGAATTATATGGAACCACAGATGATGTCATTGGTAATAAGCAAGTGTGAAGCACAAAACGAAATGTTTGGAAATCATGGGGGACCAGAAAAGTCTGAAACAAACCAGTCAAAGAATGTGAAGAAATCCTCTACTTCTCAGATTTTGCATCGAAGAACCCACACAGGGGAGGAACCATTTAAATGTATGGAGTGTGGAAAGAGGTTCAGTAACAATAGTCACCTTAGTAGGCATCAACGGACACACACAGGGGAGAAACCATTTAAATGCATGGAATGTGGAAAGAGCTTCACTGACAGCAGTGGCCTTACGCCACATCAAAGAACTCACACAGGGGAGAAACCATTTAAATGCATGGAGTGTGAAAAGAGCTTCACTGTAAGCAGTGGCCTCAGTAGACATCAACAAACACACAGAGGAGAGAAACCATTTAAGTGTGTGGAGTGTGGAAAGAGCTTTAGTCAGAATGGTGGACTTACTTCACATCAACAAAAACACACAGGAGGGAATCAACGGACACATATGGGGGAGAAACCATTTAAATGCATGGAATGTGGAAAGAGCTATAGCCAGAGGAGTAACCTTACTACACATCAAAAAAGCCACACAGGGGAGAAACCATTTAAATGTATGGAGTGTGGAAAGAGGTTCAGTCGCAATGGTCACCTTAGTATGCATCAACGAACACACACAGGGGAGAAACCATTTAAATGCATGGATTGTGGAAAGAGGTTCACTGCCAGCAGTAGCCTTACATCACATCAAAGAACCCACACAGGGGAGAAACCATTTAAATGCATGGAATGTGGAAAGAGCTTCACTGTAAGCAGTACCCTTAATACACATCAACGAACACACAGAGGAGAGAAACCATTTAAGTGTATGGAGTGTGGAAAGAGCTTCACTATAAGCAGTGCCCTTACTTCACATCAACGAATACACACAGGAAAGAAACCATTTAAATGTATGGAGTGTGGAAAGAGCTTCACTATAAGCAGTGGCCTTACTTCACATCATAGAACACACACAGGGGAGAAACCATTTAAATGCATAGCTTGTGGAAACAGATTCAGGAATAGCAGTTCACTTACTGTACATCAAAGAACTCACACAGGGGAGAAACCATTTAAATGTGTGGAGTGTGGAAAGAGGTTCATTCAGAATAGTGAACTTAGTAAGCATCAACGAACACACACAGGGGAGAAACCATTTCAATGCATGGACTGTGGAAAGAGCTTCACTGTAAACAGTAGCCTTACTTCACATCAAAGAACACACACAGGAGAGAAACCATTTAAATGTATGGTGTGTGAAAAGACCTTCAGCCGCAGGAATAGCCTTACTTCACATTATAGAACACACACAGGAGAGAAACCATTTAAATGTATGGTGTGTGAAAAGACCTTCAGCCGCAGGAATAGCCTTACTTCACATTATAGAACACACACAGGGGAGAAACCATTTAAATGCATGGTATGTGGAAAGACCTTCAGCTGCAGGAATAGCCTTACTTCACATTATAGAATACACACACGGGAGAAACCATTTAAATGCATGGAATGAGCTTCACTGTAAGCACTAGACTTGCTTCACATCAAAGAACACACACACGGGAGAAACCATTTAAGTGCATGGTGTGTGGAAAGACCTTCAGCAGAGCAGTAGCCTTACTTTACATCACAGATCCCACACAGGGGAGAAACCATTTAAATGCATAGTCTGTAGACAGATCTTCAGTGGGGGCAGTAGCCATAATTCACATCAAAGAACCCACACAGGTGAAAAACCATTAAGTGCATGAAATGTGGAAAGAGCTTCAGTCGCAGCCATAGCCTTACTTCACATCAAAGAACACACACACACAGGGGAGAAACCATTTAAATGCATGGTATATGGAAAGACCTTCAACCACAGCAATAGCCTTACTTCACATTATAGAATACACACAGGGGAGAAACCATTTAAGTGTATGAAACGTGGAAAGAAGTTCAGCGGGGGAGGACAGCTTACTGTACATCGAATCCACACAGAAGAAACCATCTAAATGCATAGCCTGTGGAAAGTGCTTCAGGCAGAGCAGTTCACTTACTGTACATCAAAGAACCCACACAAGGAAGAAACCATTTAAATGTATGGACTGTGGACAGAGCTTCAGTGGGAGCAGTAACCTTAATGCACATCAAAGAACTCACAGAGGTGAGAAATCATTTAAGTGTATGAAATATGGAAAGAGCTTCAGGTGGAGAGGTCAACTTACTGTACATCAAAGAACCCACACGAGGAGAAATCGTCTAAATGCATGGAATGTGGAAAGAGCTTCAGTGTAGGCACTAGCCTTACTTCACATTAAAGAAGCCATGCAGAGGGGAAACATTTAAATGCATGGAGTGTGGAAAGAACTTAATTCAGAGCAGTAGTCTTATTGTACATCAAAGAACCCACAAGGGGAGAAGCTATTTAAATGCGTGGGCTATGGACAGAGCTTCAGTGTAAGCAGTAGCCTAACTTGAAATCACATAACCCACACAGGGAAGAAGCCATTCAAATTCATGAAATGTGGAAAGAACTTCAGTATGAGCTGTACTTTAAATCTCTAACCTAGAAGACGAGGAATTTAGATGGGCCAGTGTAGTGAAACTGCCAAGATGGCCTCTTCGAATTACACAAGGTAGAGGGGTCTTACGTTCTTCCCTTTGCCCGTGGGCTATTCAGATTCCTTATTGTCAGACTTTGTGCAAAACTATGTGGGTGTGTCTACTGACAGCAGTTGTTTGAATAGTCAGGCTAATGGTTAGAGATCTCTCCCAAAAAGACTTGGGACTGATCTGGAAATTTATAAAGTGATTTGGGAGTCCCACAGTGGATAGTTTTATTACTATTTATTTCTTAAACACTCTTATAATGAATACATACCATATAATGTATATCAGAATCATTCCGGGTACATGGTACATTGTAATAAATAAATAAAATGCATGTAAATCAGGCAGTCATGTCATACCTGAAAGCTAGCCTTAGCAAAGCTTTAACTCTTATTGTTCAGTTGAATATCTCAACAACCAGGAAAGAAATGCTCAGGAAAGAAATGTTATCTCACCCAATATCTGAGTCAGTAGAAGCACATCTTCGACCAGTCAAGAAAGACTGGTGAAAAGGGTTACATTTCTTTGATATTTATAGCAGTCTGTGTTATCTACTGGTGTCGCCTTTGTATGCTCCATGGGGTTATTCACTGTATGTCCCGATTAGACATCAGTCTGTGTTCCCAGTAAGGCCTGTAAAGATATCTCGACCAGGTTATATTCAAGTTTCTTACTCCATTCCCCTCCTAACTGCATTTTCATGCAGCTGCATTTGGCTTTGGTCCCAGCTCTCTAATCTTTGCTTACTACTAACCTCTCAGACTGCCTGGACATTGAAATGCAGGCCGAAGAACGGAGGGAGAGAAATGCCCAAGTCTTTTATTCTTACCTTGTTCAACATTAGGCAGCATTATACATGATACATAGAAAATGGAAATGGCCTGCCTTCAAGTCGATCCCGACTCATGGTGACCCTACGAATAGGGTTTTCATGGTAAGCGGTATTCAGAGGGGGTTTCCCATTGCCCCCCTCTGAGGCTAGTCCTCCCCAACTGGCTAGGGCCTGCTCAGCTTGCCACAGCTGGCACAAGCCAGCCCCTTCCTTGTCTGCAACTGCCAGCTGGGGGGCAACTGAGCTCCTTGCGACTATGCAGCTTGCCCACGGCAGGGCACATAACCCCTGAGCCACTCACTGTGGGGGTGATCTTTAGCTGCCCCTTGACATCCAGGAGGCATGAGCGGGGATTTGAACTCACAGACTCTGGCCTCCCAGCCAGGGTCTCCTCCCCACTGTGCTACAAAATGCACAAGAAATGCGGAGAGCCCATGACAGAATTTAGCAAAGTTAGGTTTATAGTTAATTTTAATTTTGCAGGCTACAAAGATTAAAGCCTTACATGGGCAGTGTCTCTGTTTTCTTTTGCGGGTCTTTTTGAGACCTTCCTTTTTCAACAAACCTTTTAAGTGGAGTTCTTTATCCCAGTTTGTATCTGTATTGGTTTGAAAATAATTTTAATCGTTTTGACATATGAAATATTTTTTGTTTCCATGGTTGGTGTTTTGTGATTTTTTATGAGTAGTGATTAATGGAAATAAAAATAAATAATGCTAATCCTTGTATGTAAAGGTCACTTTAGTAGGTGCATTCATACAGTTTAGTATAGTTTTAGCTGTTGAATTTATTCATTTCCTTTTCTAAACTTGTTTTTAAATGTTGATTTTTCTCTATATTATATTTTTGTGACACGCCATGCTGCAGTTCACCTGGCCACAGACAGGTGGCACTGTGAACTTATAGAGTAAATGTCAGGCAGGTCAGTTTGCCACAGACAGGTGGCGATGGGAACTGCAGCATGACCGAGCCACACTGGGCTCAAATGTGGGGGGGGGAGGGAAGGAAGGAAGGCAGCTGGACACATGAGACCAAGCAGCAAGTGGGAGAGTGAGTGGCAGTCTGGCTGACTTAATGAACATAAGAACATAAGAAGAGCCTGCTGGATCAGGCCAGTGGCCCATCTAGTCCAGCATCCTGTTCTCACAGTGGCCAACCAGGTGCCTGGGGGAAGCCCGCAAGCAGGACCCGAGTGCAAGAACACACTCCCCTCCTGAGGCTTCCGGCAACTGGTTTTCAGAAGCATGCTGCCTCTGACTAGGGTGGCAGAGCACAGCCGTCATGGCTAGTAGCCATTGATAGCCCTGTCCTCCATGAATTTGTCTAATCTTCTTTTAAAGCCATCCAAGCTGGTGGCCATTACTGTGTCTTGTGGGAGCAAACTCCATAATTTAACTATGCGCTGAGTAAAGAAGTACTTCCTTTTGTCTGTCCTGAATCTTCCAACATTCAGCTTCTTTGAATGTCCACGAGTTCTAGTATTATGAGAGAGGGAGAAGAACTTTTCTCTATCCACTTTCTCAATGCCATGCATAATTTTATACACTTCTATCATGTCTCCTCTGACCCTCCTTTTCTCTAAACTAAAAAGCCCCAAATGCTGCAACCTTTCCTCGTAAGGGAGTCGCTCCATCCCCTTGATCATTCTGGTTGCCCTCTTCTGAACCTTTTCCAACTCTATAATATCCTTTTTGAGATGAGGCGACCAGAACTGTACACAGTATTCCAAATGCGGCCGCACCATAGATTTATACAACGGCATTATGATATCGGCTGTTTTATTTTCAATACCTTTCCTAATTATTGCTAGCATGGAATTTGCCTTTTTCACAGCTGCCGCACACTGGGTCGACATTTTCATCGTGCTGTCCACTACAACCCCGAGGTCTCTCTCCTGGTCGGTCACCGCCAGTTCAGACCCCATGAGCGTATATGTGAAATTAAGATTTTTTGCTCCAATATGCATAATTTTACACTTGTTTATATTGAATTGCATTTGCCATTTTTCTGCCCATTCACTCAGTTTGGAGAGATCTTTTTGGAGCTCTTCGCAATCCCTTTTTGTTTTAACAACCCTGAACAATTTAGTGTCATCAGCAAACTTGGCCACTTCACTGCTCACTCCTAATTCTAGGTCATTAATGAACAAGTTGAAAAGTACAGGTCCCAATACCGATCCTTGAGGGACTCCACTTTCTACAGCCCTCCATTGGGAGAACTGTCCGTTTATTCCTACTCTCTGCTTTCTGCTTCTTAACCAATTCCTTATCCACAAGAGGACCTCTCCTCTTATTCCATGACTGCTAAGCTTCCTCAGAAGCCTTTGGTGAGGTACCTTGTCAAACGCTTTTTGAAAGTCTAAGTACACTATGTCCACTGGATCACCTCTATCTATATGCTTGTTGACACTCTCAAAGAATTCTAATAGGTTACTGAGACAGGACTTTCCCTTGCAGAAGCCATGCTGGCTCTGCTTCAGCAAGGCTTGTTCTTCTATGTGCTTAGTTAATCTAGGTTTAATAATACTTTCTACCAGTTTTCCAGGGACAGAAGTTAAGCTAACTGGCCTGTAATTTCCGGGATCCCCTCTGGATCCCTTTTTGAAGATTGGCGTTACATTTGCCACTTTCCAGTCCTCAGGCATGGAGGGGGACCCAAAGGACAAGTTACATATTTTAGTTAGCAGATCAGCAATTTCACATTTGAGTTCTTTGAGAACTCTCGGGTGGATGCCATCCGGGCCCGGTGATTTGTCAGTTTTTATATTGTCCATTAAGCTTAGAACTTCCTCTCTCGTTACCACTATTTGTCTCAGTTCCTCAGAATCCCTTCCTGCAAATGTTAGTTCAGGTTCAGGGATCTGCCCTATCTCTTCCACTGTGAAGACAGATGCAAAGAATTCATTTAGCTTCTCTGCAATCTTCTTATCGTTCTTTAGTACACCTTTGACTCCCTTATCATCCAAGGGTCCAATCGTCTCCCTAGGTGGTCTCCTGCTTTGAATGTATTTATAGAATTTTTTGTTGTTGGTTTTTATGTTCTTGGCAATGTGCTCCTCAAATTCTTTTTTAGCATCCCTTATTTTCTTGCATTTCTTTTGCCAGAGTTTGTGTTCTTTTTTATTTTCTTCATTCGGACAAGACTTCCATTTTTTGAAGGAAGACTTTTTGCCTCTAAGAGCTTCCTTGACTTTGCTCGTTAACCATGCTGGCATCTTCTTGGCCCTGGCGGTACCTTTTCTGATCTGCGATATGCACTCCAGTTGAGCTTCTAATATAGTGTTTTTAAACAACTTCCAAGCATTTTCGAGTGATGTGACCCTCTGGACTTTGTTTTTCAGTTTTCTTTTTACCAGTGCCCTCATTTTTGTGAAGTTTCCTCTTTTGAAGTCAAATGTAACCGTGTTGGATTTTCTTGGCAATTGGCCAGTTACATGTATGTTTAATTTAATAGCACTGTGGTCACTGCTCCCAATCGGTTCAACAACACTTACATCTCGCACCAGGTCCCGGTCCCCACTGAGGATTAAGTCCAGGGTTGCCGTCCCTCTGGTCGGTTCCATGACCAACTGGTCTAGGGAATAGTCATTTAGAATATCTAGAAACTTTGCTTCTTTGTCATGACTGGAACACATATGCAGCCAGTCTATGTCCAGGTAGTGGAAGTCACCCATTACTACCACATTCCCTAGTTTGGATGCTTCCTCAATTTCATATCTCATCTCCAGGTCTCCCTGAGCATTTTGATCAGGGGGACGATAGATCGTTCCCAGTATTAAGTCCCTCCTGGGGCATGGTATCACCACCCACAACGATTCTGTGGAGGAGTCTGCCTCTTTTGGGGTTTCGAGCTTGCTGGATTCAATGCCTTCTTTCACGTATAGAGCGACTCCGCCACCAATACGTCCTTCCCTGTCCTTCCGATATAGTTTATATCCAGAGATAACCGTATCCCACTGGTTTTCTCCATTCCACCAGGTCTCCGTTATGCTCACTATATCAATGCTCTCCTCTAAGACCAAGCACTCCAGTTCTCCCATCTTGGTTCGCAGGCTCCTAGCATTAGCGTACAGGCACTTGTAAGCAGTGTCTCTCTTCAACTGTCTTTGGCACTTGTGGTTAGGCCTGTGGTAATTTTGCTCTTCTGAATTTATATCCTGTGCCCCTGCTCTCACAATGCCTACTTCTAGGCCTACCCCTTTTAAAATTTCATCATTTCTTTGGTTTTTATCCCAGGGGGGAGGTTTATTGTGAACCAGACCTTTCTCAGCTCCTGTCGGGTTTCCCCCCTCAGTCAGTTTAAAAGCTGCTCTGCCACCTTTTTAATTTTAAGTGCCAGCAGTCTGGTTCCATTCTGGTTCAAGTGGAGCCCGTCCCTTTTGTACAGGCCCGGCTTGTCCCAAAATGTTCCCCAGTGCCTAACAAATCCAAACCCTTCCACCCGACACCATCGTGTCATCCACGCATTGAGACTGCGAAGTTGGGCCTGTCTGGCTGGTCCTGCGCATGGAACTGGTAGCATTTCAGAGAAAGCCACCTTGGAGGTCCTGGCTTTCAGCATCCTACCTAGCAACCTAAATTTTGCTTCCAGGACCTCATGGCTGCATTTCCCCATGTCGTTGGTGCCAACGTGCACCACGACCACTGACTCCTTCCCAGCACTGTCTACCAAACTATCTAAACGACGGGCGATATCCGCAACCTTCGCACCAGGCAGGCAAAACACCTTGCGGTCTACACGCCCATCACACACCCCACTGTCTATGTTCCTAATGATCGAATCACCCACTACAAGGATCCCTCCACCCCCTGGAGATATATCCTCGGCACGAGAGGATAGCTGCTCATCCCCCAAGGAATGGGTCCCTTCTAAGGGATCGTTTCCCTCTTCCTCAGCTGGATGCTCTCCTTCCCCGAGACCATCGTTCTCCATGATAGCAGGAGAGCTATCATCGTTGGAGTGGGACACAGCTATAACGTCCCTGAAGGCCTCCTCCACACACCTCTCTGCCTCTCTCAGCTTTTCCAGGTCCGCCACCTTGGCCTCAAGGAAATGAAGTCGTTCCCGGAGAGCCAGGAGCTCATTGCACCGAGAGCACACCCACGACTTCTGTCCAACAGGCAGATAGTCGTACATGCTGCAGGCGGTGCAAAACACTGGAAAGCCCCCACACCCCTGCTGGCTTCTTACCTGCATAGTTTTGTTTAAGGTTTATTACGTCAATGGGTTGGAGACTGCGGTTTAGTTGAGGTCAGGAAACAGACGGGCAGAGTAGGGGGCCCTGGCCTCCTCGCCCTGCTGCCGAACTCGCTCTGCTGCCGAACTCGCCTTGATGCTTTGTCAGCTGGGGCTCCCTCTAGCTCATGGAGCAGGCTCCCTCGCTAGGGTGCTCTGACTTTATATGTGTGGCTGGTTCCTCCCAGCTACTGCTGCCAGCCAATGATGTGTTACTTGAGGCTGATGGCTATCAGCTGGGGCTTAACTCTTTAGTATTCTCTCAGGCTTCCTTCCTGAGTGAGGGGCGGGGCTGTTTAAGCTTTTGGCTGCTTTTAATCTCAGCAAGGGGCTGCGCCTTCCAGGCAAGTCTTTTGTGTTTGTTGTTTTCCCACCTAGAACAGCCTGACCTTTCTTTAACCTAGGGAAACAGAGTTTGTGGTTGTGTTTCAGGAAGGCTGAAGCTGCCCTTTTTAGCAAGGACTGAGCTGACTCTCTCCCTGTATGTATCGGTGGAGTTTCTTTTTCCCCCTTCTCTCCAACTGGAATTTAGCCTTGTTTACAGTGTCCCCTGAAGCTTTCCTGCTAGGGTGGTGTTGAAAACTAGCTTTCTATACACTTCCTTCTCCTAGGATCTGTCTCCTAAGATATAGGTTCTTTCAGGATTTGGCTCCTAGCTCAGGGTGACCTTGGGCTGCCCTTATTAGTTATTGCTCTGAGCTGTTTTACTTCAATTAAATAATGGAATAAATGGGAGCTACTTATCCTCTTTTCGCTCTGCTGCTTAACTCGCCTTGACGCTTTGTCAGCTGGGGCCTTGAGGCTTCATCAGCTGGGGCTCCCTCTAGCTCGTGGAGACCTTAGTGTCGCTACCATGAGGCTTCCCGTTATTCCATACTGGATGCCATGCCATGGTTGTTCCAAACCTCTTTACAGACTTGACCCTTCGTTGCAGAGAGAGGTTTGAGAAACGAGTAAGAGTTAAAAAGATTCTCTACTCCTTCCTGCCTACTCTGTGGGCTGCTATACTCAATTTGACCGCCAACTCAATTCCAATGAGTAATAATTGACAGAGAGAAAACACAAATGGTTTGGTCTACCTTCACAGGCAGTAGACTGAGAACAACAGCAATTGAAGCCACACTTCCCAGTATGTGAATTCTCTTTTACCACTATTGGCAAAGAAACAAACCATCATGCAAATAACAAGGTGTAGTGGGTTTAAGGGGGTTGAGCTGACAACATGGAACCACTGTTGTTGCTTCTATGGATGTAAGGGAGGAAGGTCAGAGGTAAATTAAATTCAAATAGAAAAAAACAAACAAAAGTGATGATTTCCTAAATGCAATACCATACCAACCACAACAAGATTCCTATGAGTAAGACAGAAAACTCAGCATCCCTCAACCAGTTGGGGTTCCTAACCAAAACTAAAATAATTCTGGCAGCCAGTTAGCCAAGGTCACAGAAATCCTCATACAGCACAACCTGACCCTGGGGCTGCAGTTAGTGCAGAATGCTGCTGCATGATTGCTGACATGAGTGAGACCCTATCAGCACATAACACTTTTGCTCTGAATTCTGCACTGGTTGCTGATCTGCTACCAGGCCAAGTTCAAGGTGTGCTTTCCATGTCACAGATGCCACACAGTACTTGTTCTGTTCTTGTAAGAAATCGATCTTTTAGTGTGGCAGTACCTATGCTTTGGAACTCCCTGCCATTTACATTAGGCAGGCGCCTTCATTGTACTCATATTGGCACCTGCTAAAAACATTTTTGTTTATGCAAGCCTACCCAGGCATGTAGAAGCTATTATGTTTTTTATCTTCTTTTAACATTGTTAGTTTTATTATTTTGAATGTTTTTAAATACCTGTTTTTAACTGTTTTGCCAATAATTTTATTGTTTTAATTCCTTCTATAAACCGTTTTGAGGTTTTTACAATAAAGCAATATATAAATGTGGTAAATAAAATACATAATTAAATTTTGGAGTCACTGTGGCCCTTGGGTCTCTTTCCTCTTTTGTACCGAGTCAGGCCATTTGGTACCACCTAGCTCAGTACTGATGACATGGACCAGCATTGGCTCTCCAGGATTCCAGGGAATAGTCTCTTCCAGATATTGAATTTTGGACCTTGGCATAAAAAGCATGTGCCCTACTACTGAGCTACAGCACTGTTTAAAAACATTTTTTTTAAGAAAACAAATTTCAATTCACTAATGCAGTGCTTCCCAACCTGGAGGCCATGACTCCTAGGGGGACTGTGAAGTAATCCAGAGGGGGCTGCAAACAGTAAAGAAATTTGTTGTTTTTTAAAAAAAGGTCTTCACTTCCAGGACACTGACTGCTCCCAACTGCCGCTGCAGATGACACCTCCTCCTTGCTCCAAACAAGAGGAAAGGGCTTTGCTGAAGTGCCAGAGCATCTTTCAGGCACACCAAGTGCAGGCATCTGCCTATACCACACATGGCAGATACCGAAGGAGGCTGAACGCTACCAGGAAGAAGAGGGGATTACTATCCTGACTCCTGTCTCCTCACACTGCCACAGCTGACAATGCCCTTACTCAGAAAGACAGGAGAGGGCTTTTTGTGAAGCAAAAAGCAGCAAGGCTGCAAGGAAAGGCTCTTTTCCCTCTTCCTTCCTAACAGCCAGCCTGCCTGCCTTTCTTGGCTCCTGCTTTGCTGCCACTTCCTTTTAAATATTCTTATTGGCAAGGCCGCTCAGATCTCACCTTCGGCCCACACAGAGCCAAGGAGCAGTGAGGAAGCTCAGGACTTACTCTCCCCCCATCTCTGAAGCTAAGTGTGTGTGCCAGCATTCCCCCTTTCTTCCACTTACATTCCACCACCACCCAACCTCTCTCTCCAAGATGCTGCAGTAATTGAGGGTTTCCCACGTGCCCAAATGCCTGCCTGCAGATGCTTGCAGGAGGGGCAGGTGTATTTGTGTGGGTGCATGCATGCACTGATCTGTCTTGTGCTCCACTGTCATTCCCCAAGTGCACGCTAACCAAGTCATCAGTTCTGGTGATCATCCCAAGGCCTAAAAGCACTAACCCCCCTCCTCAACCTATCCACCCTTTTGTCTTCACAATCTAGCGTCCCCACCACTACCACAGTGCTGCTTCTGATTATTATTATTTTAAAAAATGCTCAGCAGCTGAAATTTATTTATTTAATTATTATTGCATTTTACTTTTCCTTCAAGTTGCTCAAGGTGGTATATATTGTCCCCCCCCTTTCCATCTTGTCCTTACACCAACCTTGTGAGAAAGGTCAGGCTGAGAGAGTGTGTCTGGTCCAAAGTCACCCAGTGGGCTTCATGGCTGGGTGGGGATTTGAACCTGGATCTTAGGCCACTGGTGTTGGGAGACAGGACTGTACATCTTCAGACTGTGGGTGAGGTGGGAGGGGGATACCAATTTGATTGGACCTTTGCATTAAGAAAGCAACACCTCCCTGTCTGCAGGGAGCTTTTTATGGAAAGGGATATTTGGAGATGTGATTGTGCCACACACCATTTTTTCAATAAAAAGAAACTAAAATTACAATTAGCAGGGGGGAGGAGTCATGACAATTTTTGAACTTACAAAGGGGGTCCCGTAATTGTAAAGGTAGGGAACCACTGCAATAATGAATGCACAGTATACCTAGGGCAGATCCACACCATGTATTTAAAGCACATTCAACATACATTTGAAGCACATGAATCCTGGGAACTGTAGTTTGCTAAGGGTGGTGGGTACTATAACTGTGAGGGAAAAACTACACTTCCCAGGATTCTTTGGGGAAAGTCATGTGCTTTAAATGTGAGTTGGATGTGCTTTAAATGTATTATGTGGATCTGCATTACTTCATAAACTTTGCCTATGTATAAATCATTTTACTTAAATTTTAAAATGGAAATAAGCTACAAAGTGTACTGGGTGGCCAAGGGCTACACGTCATCCCTCAGCCTAATCTGTCCCTCAGGATGAAAACAACAGAAGGGGACCATGACCACCCCAAGGAATTTTCTCTTCTCTTAAAGATACAGAATCATTCTCAGGCCCTGAGCCTGGCAACCCTATTTCCTACATAATAAAAACTGTGATATACACAATTCTTTGCTATGTTCAATCAAAAGTCCTAATAATTTACAGCACAATCCTAACCATGTCTACTCAAAAGTAAGTCCTATTAAATTCAATGGGGTTTACTCCAGGTACGTGGGATTAGCATTGCTTTACTCCCACAAAAACAAGTATTGGATTAAAGCTTTCATATTGGGAAGGTTCTCAAAGCACTGCCCTCTTCAACATCCTAGGGTTTGACTCTTGCACACAAGAGAAAAAACCCTGAAAGCTATATACTTACTAGGGTTGCCAGGCTCAGGGCCTGAGAATGATTCTGTATCTTTAAGAGAAGAGAAAATTCAGCCAAGTGCAGGTTTTCGTGCAACACTGTAGTGGGAAAAACCACAAGGTGAAATTCTCCTTTCCCCCTGCACAACTTTTAAAGATACAGAAGACCTCTTGGAGGCTGGGCCTGGCAACTTTTAAAAAGGGTTGAAAACATATCATTAAATATATATATATATTAAAAAGCATTTCTAACACAGATGCAGACTGGGATAGGTCTCAACTTAAAATGCTTGTTGAAAGAGAAAAGTCTTCAAAAGGTGCCGAAAAGATAACAGAGATGGCGCCTGCCTAATATTTAAGGGGAGGGAATTCCACAGGGTAGGTGCTGCCACACTAAAGGTCCGTTTCCTATGTTGTGCAGAATGGACCTCCTGATAAGATGGTATCTGCAGGAGACCTCTGTTGGAATTGCGGCTTGCCTGTCAGGGCAATGCCACTGCGTATGACAGGAATGAATAGAGACAGAACGCTAGAAGTGGTGAAGATGAATCTTTTACTGATTCAATAGCTTAGTTCAGATACACAGATACACGAACTCTCTCCTTCACATACATCAAATGCACCCCCCACACCCTGAGCTGTTTCTATGGAGTTATATAGCCTTGGCAGCTTTCCTGCCCAGCCACCTGCAGCCTTCGGTCTGCTATTTGTCCTTGAGCTCCAGAGTGTTTTTTTTTTTTTTAACTCTGTTTTAACTCTGTCCATGTCTTTTGGAATACATCATGTCTCAGCATTCTAACAAGCCCCCACCTTCCAAACACACATGGCTTCTTATACATTTTACATTTTACAGATTATGATTTTTCATCTTACACATACCACAATTACAGTTCAGTTATTTACAGTTTTATAGTTTCTCTTTTTTCTGTTGCTTGTTATTGTTTTATTGTTACATTGCAATCATTGTTAATCTTTTACTATACACATGCCCATTTTGTTTATTAACCTGTCATGTATTTCTTCAGTCAACGGTTTTGTTAATACGTCAGCAAGCATTTCTTTAGTGTTCACATAGCTCAATTCAATCATTTTGCTCTGTACACAGTCTCTAACGTGGTGAAACCGCACACTCACGTGTTTAGTGCGCCTATTGTTGGCTTCTGATTCAGCCAAACGTATGCAAGACTGATTATCCTCATATACTCTTATTGGCTTATGTATTTTTATCTGTGCTTCCTCCATTAAGAGTTCATACCAATTTAATTCGTGACATGCCATGGACAGGCTGATGTATTCTGCTTCAGTACTGGATGTTGCCACAAGCGTTTGCTTTCTGCTGAACCAGTCTATTGTAGACCCATGACACATAATCAACACACCCGCTGTTGATTTACGGTTATTTTTGTCTCCAGCATGGTCTGCATCTACATAACATGCTAGATTTCCTGTTGCTACAGCAGATAGGGCGAGTCCATAATTCACTGTACCCTTGAGATATCTAACTACACGTTTAACTCCACGCCAATCTTTCTCTGTGGGTTTGCTACTTTACTACACAGTAAGCTAATAGCATTAGCTATATCCGGGCGTGTCACTTTGGCTAAATACTGTAGTTTACCTATGATTTGTCTATACAAGTCTGGGTCAGTAAAGTAGTCACCTTCTGTTTCGTTTTGAAATGACACCGACATGGGTGTTTTCGTTTCATTGCAATCTGCCATCTTACTGTCAGCTAATAGCTGCTCTATTTTGCTTCCTTGATGTAGGATGAAACCACCGTTACCATCATGAATTACATGCATACCCAGATACTCCTGTACGGGCCCTAAGCATTTTGTTTGCATGTTTTGTTTCAAACCAGAGGCAAATTCCTGTTCCTCCCTCTCATTGTTATGCATATATAGGATATCGTCTACATAAACTAGACAGTAAGAGATTTCTTTCCCTTGTTTAATATAGACACATGGATCTGCTACGCAACGTTGAAACCCCATGGCCTTTAAAACCTCATCCAACTTGATGTTCCAACATCTTGCACTTTGTTTCAGGCCATATATAGATTTGTGTAACCTGCATGCCATTCCTGGTGGTGTTACACACCCTGGTGGAGGCTGCATATAAATCTCTTCTGTTAAATCCCCATAGAGAAATGCAGTCTTGATATCATAATGATATACCTTTAAGCCTCTTACAGCTGCCACCTTCAATAGGAGACGAACAGACTCATGTCTGATTACCGGTGCAAAGACGACATCATAATCTGTGCCCTGTTTCTGTAAGAACCCTTTGGCAACCAGACGTGCTCTATGTATTTCACCTGTGTTTGTTCTTTTATGTTTAAATACCCACTTGCACCTTATCATTGACTTGCCAGGAGGCAATGGCTCCAATGTCCACGTTTTATTGCTATCCATTGCCTCTAATTCATCCTGCATGGCCTTTTGCCATTTGGCTTGCTCATCCGGAGACATTTGTTTAATCTCATTTATATCCCCTGGATCTCTCTTTGTGCCTCCCTCAATCCACGAGGGACGTTCCTCGCACAACACTAACGTGGCTTTTATTTGTGGCAGTGCTTGCACTTTTTCCTCCACTACTTGAGTACCTGTAACTGCGGTGAGTGTCACATGAAACAAAGACTGCTTAATGAAACCTTTCACACATGTCTTATTTCCCTTCACTATCTCACATGTTCTGTTTCTGAATGTAACTGTGAACCCCATTGCACACAGTCTGAACACAGATAAAATGTTACATTGAATGTCTGGCACGTACAAAACGTCAGTAATAATTGTATTTAAATCCCTTAAAGTCACAGTACCCATAGCTTGTACCTGTTTCCGTGTTCCATCAGCCAGCATCACGTGTGAAGTCGCTGGAACCATTGTCCTGAAGATTGATTTGTCATTTATCAAATTGTGCGTAGCCCCAGAATCAATAAGCCAGGTTCCTTTAATTTTATAGTCTCTGTCTCTGTCTTTACCTTCCGCTTTCACTAGCTGCACTTGTGACTAATTCCTTCTCTGTTTTCTTTGCCGCAACTCACAGTCTCTTTGCAGATGAGTTAATGACCCACAACGATAGCATGCCTTTGTACCAAACGACCTGCCAAACGACCTGCCATTAATCTCAGTCTTTTCACTTTTTCCTTCCGGCTTTCTTTCCTTCTCCTGTTCAGAAGCCTCCTGACGTCTCTCCCACTGCTGTATCAACTTGCCAGTCACGTAAGGGAGCGATAAATCCTCTTCAGGGAGCGCTTCGAGTGAACTAATAAGATTGTCCCATGATGAATTTAATGTTGCCAGGATTATATATATTTTTTGTGTGTCCGGCTATATTACATTTCTTTCTTGTAACTCAGCAAACAGCTTTGAAATTTTAAACAAATGTTCAGCCATCGTGATGTTATCCGTGTACTTGAGCTGGTACAATCTTCTTGTTAAACTTATTTTATTGCTTGCTGCTTTTCGGACATGGATCTCATTCAGAGCTTGCCAGGTTAATTTCGCTGTTTCTTTATCCTGCACGTATAGCAATTGAGAGTCACTTACTGCCAGGATAATATACGATCTTGCACGTTCATCCAGTCTTATCCACGGTGCCGGTGGGGGATCAGACGGGGGATCCTCTGTTACAACAGTCCATAAGTCTTCCTTTGTGAGAAACGCCTGCATCCTCAGTCTCCAATTCAAGTAATTAGTTTCGTTCAGACGCTCCAGCGGCATCCCTTGCGAAAGCGAAACTGCCATTTTTCACAGTTTCCTTGCGTCACTTTGGAGAAACGAAACTTCTCTTTTGACAGCTGTACCGTATCTGATTTCTTTACACTGCAGGTCCCTTTTACGATCTGCACAGGCTTCCACTGGCTCCTGTCACCGTTCGTGCTGCTGTCGACAGTCGGCTCAGCTCTGCTGCCTTTCTTTCTTCACTGCACTCTGCTTATGCTCTATTCCTTTCCTGTCTCTGGGCCCATAACCCTTTGTTGGAATTGCGGCTTGCCTGTCAGGGCAATGCCACTGCGTATGACAGGAATGAATAGAGACAGAACGCTAGAAGTGGTGAAGATGAATCTTTTACTGATTCAATAGCTTAGTTCAGATACACAGATACACGAGCTCTCTCCTTCACATACATCAAATGCACCCCCCACACCCTGAGCTGTTTCTATGGAGTTATATAGCCTTGGCAGCTTTCCTGCCCAGCCACCTGCAGCCTTCGGTCTGCTCTTTGTCCTTGAGCTCCAGAGTGTGTGTGTGTGTGTGTTTTAACTCTGTTTTAACTCTGTCCATGTCTTTTGGAATACATCATGTCTCAGCATTCTAACAACCTCATCTGCAGAGCGCAGTAATCGACTGGATATATAAGGGGTAAGACAGTCTTTCAGGTGTCCTGGTCCCAAGCTGTATAGGGCTGTGTACACCAAGACCAGAATCTTGAACTTGGCCCAGCAGCAAATGGGCAGCCAGTGCAATTCTTTCAGCAGTGGGGTGACATGTTGGCGATACCCTGCCCCAGTGAGCAGTCTCGCCACTGCATTTTGCACCAGCTGCAGCTTCCAGACCAACCTCAAGGGCAGCCCCACATAGAGCGCATTACAGTAACAGTTAGCTGATTTCTGATTTCAGAAGGTCCCAGGTTCATTTGTCGCTGCCTGTCAGTGTAGGAAATATTGACCTAGATAAGACCAGTGGTCTGGCTCAGTATAAGGCAGATTCCTAGGCAGAAAATACAAAATGACTTCATCAAATTGCAACCCTAGTTGGGATAGTGAATGAACAAGGCTTGCAGCTAGCTGTACAACTGGGGGGTCAAATGGCTCTCGTTTATTTATTTTATTTATTTATTATTTCATTTATACCCTGCCCTTCCTTCCAGCAGGAGCCCAGGGCGGTTGATGCAAAATGTTAGCCCACTGACACTGAAGCCAAGGGAGGAAAGGCAACCCCCTGTGCTAAGTTCAGCCTGGCCCAAGTCCCAATCCTGATGAGTTTGATCATCACAGACCTTAGCCCTGAGTTGCATCAAAACCAGGAAGATCAGACAGCTGGAAAGGGGGGGGGCAGAGAGGATTTTTTGTTGCTGCAAAAGCTTACCTTCCCCCCATGAAAACCTCAGTGAGGTCCAGTGTTTTTGTAGCCAGTAGCAAGGGCCTGAGGCCAGGGAGAGCGGTGGGGGTCCCCTTGCAGCTGGAAGGAGGGAGGGAGTGAGCCTGGGAGCCTGCAGCTCCTCTGATCACCCCCTCCCCCAACCCCACTTATCCGCCATTGCCTGCTGCTGGGCCCCTTTCAATTCCGGACAAAGAGCAAAAGGGGAAGAGCTGGAAATGCAGGGGGTGCCCAGTATGATGGGGGGGGGGGAGGCTGGCCAAATGTGCACCCCCCAAGAGCCCCCACACGACCGCAGGGAGGAGGAGGATTAAACTGGCGGGGAAGGAGGCGATCTAAGCCCCATTGACTAAGCACCGGGGGGAGGAGGGAGGGAATCTTTGGCTTTCAAAGGGGGTCATTCAGTCCTCCAATAGGTCAAGGAAACGAGCTCTGGCTCCTAGAGGGGCAGGAAGTTGTAGAGGAGGAGGGGGAGAGAGAATAGTGAAGGGGAGGGGGCGGGGAGGTCTCTCTTTGTCACCCGGCGAGAGAAATCAGACCAGAGAGGAGGAGGGAGGAGGAGAGGCTGGGGCGTGCAGAGGACAAAGAGGTGCGGCATGCGGGGGACAGAAAAAGAGGAGGGGAGAGAAGGAGGAAGAAAAAGGATTTGGGGGGGTTGAGGGAAGAAACTCCCCCCTCTGAATGTCCCCCCTCAGCTGGACCGGGGGGGGGGTTAAGAGCCTTCTCCAGACTTCCCCTTCCGAGTGTGTTGAAAGGGAAGATCAAAGCCTCCTCCCCCGGGGTGGATCTGAGCTTCTCTGGCAGGACTGGCCCAACGGAGGGGCGGAGGGTCTGCCTCTGCTGGCGCTGCCCGCCCCCCTCCTGCCCGGCTTCACCCCTTGCCCTGGGATCACCCGCGCTGGTGGGAGGGCCTCCGGGTGCTACAGAAGGTCCACAGTACAGCGTGTAGTGGGCAATGCTCGCAACAACCCTGTGAGGTGGGCCCGGGTGAAAGGCTGGATATAATAGATTGGTAAGTGGAGGTGGGGGAGAGCTTTCTCCAGCCTGAGGGCCACATTCCGTTATGAGCAGCCTTCCGGGGCCACTTTCATTGGTGGGCGGGGCCAGAGGCAAAAGGGGGTGGAGCAATGGATGTGACTCTTACAGTAGACTAAATTGTAGCCAAAGTCAGAAAGTATATGCATATCAAGAGAGAGAGCGACACACAGAGAGAGAACACTTTAGGGGGATGCAGAGTACTACACTTAGTCTGAGTTGGGGTAGAGATGTGCCAGCTCAGGGGGAAAAATCAGAAGAAAAATAGTTTTATCCCCTCATATTTTTCCAGGTATTCACATCTCTACCAGGGAAACCCAGAATTAAACCCCCGTACTAACCTACACAGCTTGCTGGGCCACCTTGGACCAGTGACTGTTTCTAAACCTAACTTACCTCACTGGGTTGTTGTGAAGTTAAAGGTGGATAAGTTCTGGACACGTGTGTGTGAGACAGAGACAAAGAGAGATTATTAGAATTACTTTCCAGGTTCAAATCCCTACTCAGGAGTGTAACTCAGTTGGTGATCTTGGCCCAGTGACAAGGTTTTTGTGAAGACAAAGGGGTGTGTGTGTGTCAAATTATATTTCACACTCGGCTCCTTTGAAGAAGGCCTGGGAAAAATATTAAAGCAATAAAACATGCAGCTAAAGATAATAAACCTCTTATCTTAGTCGCCCAAACTACAACCCTATAAAGTAGGCAAGAATGCTGTTAACCTGTCCACCTTGTACACCAGCTGCTCAACTTGGAACTGACCTGCCATTTAGTGCCCTCCAGATGTTGCCAGACTTCAACCCCCATCAGCTCCTGCCAGCAAGGCCAATGGCCAGGGATGATGGGACTTGTAGTCCACAACATCTAAAGCAGGCATGAGGAAGCTTTGGCCCTCCAGATGATTCTGAAATACAACTCCAGTGATCCCTGGCCACTGGTCATGTTTGCTGGGGCTGATGGGAGTTGTAATTCAGTAATAGTTTCCCCACGCTTGATAATAGTTTCCCCACACTTGATCCAAAAGTTAACTCAGATTATATGAATAGGTGATACCAGCCATTTGCCCTGCTGTTTTTAAAGTAGATGTGTTGCAAATAGTTCAAACACTTTACATTGCCCAGTGAGCTGGAGCAGACTAAATGCAGCTCAGTTTTTCTCTCTCCATACTTCCGATGGAAGCGGTGGAGGTCTTCCTCATCCCCAGAGAGATCCAAGATGGAGCCATTGACCTCATAGAATCATAGAGTTGGAAGGGGCCTTGTAGGCCATTGAGTCCAAGCCCCTGCTCACAGCAGGAAATCCACAGCTAGAGCATCTCCTGTAGATAGCTGTCCAGCCTCTGCTTGAAGACATCCAGCGAAGGGGATCCCACCACCTCCCTAGGCAGTTGGTTCCATTGCCGGAACTGCCCTTTAGAAGTTCCTTCTAATGTCCAATCTGAATCTACGCTCCTGCAACTTAAAACCATTAGACCTAGTCCTACCCTCTGGGGCAGCAGAGAACAAATCTGTACCCTCCTCTATGTGACAGCCCTTCAGGTACTTAAAGAGTGCAATCATGTCACCCCTCAGCCTTCTCTTCACCAGACTGAACATGCCAAGTTCCTTCAACCTTTCCTCATAAGACTTGTTCTCCATCCACTCCTCTGTTTCAATACGTACAAAGCATACGACTGCCAACTGTCAGGGACCTGATATTTGATTAACATACACAACGTGTTAATTTTTAATGACAGTGTTATAGGAGTGTGTGGTTGGGATGGATGATGTCTTTGGGTCCCTTTTCCAGCCTCTGATTTGGAATCTACAGGTGGAGTTGTAGCAAAGAAACCTGCTCCAGGAGACGAACTAATTCCTTGCATAAGCTAATAGGTCCAGCCAAGTTTGTCAAGTGGCCCCCATTAGCATGTGTAAATATTGGGCACTGGAGCAATGTGTTGCCATAGAAACTTTCAGAAGAGAGGCCCTCCTCCCGCTCCTTTGGCTGGAGGCTCCCTCATCCTAGAGCTAAGAAGTGGTCTGTGTTAGAGTTAGTCTCTGTTCTCTGTGCTTCGTCCCAAAGGTATGGCTTTGGGGGACTTCTCTAGAATCCTGATGGGGAACCAAGATCTGTTAGATTGTTAATGCCGAGAACCCCTCCATCTTATGCTCAGGTTGTATATATGTATAAATGAAACCATATATCCTAAAGACACCTTCATTCCAGGGAAACCAAACCCTGGCTAATCTGTGGAGCCTCTGGAGGTCTCTCATCACTCAGAGATTGGGGTGCCTGCAAAAAGATGCATAAGACACAGTGAAGAGGGCCCAGTAACAAAGCCTGGAATGGTTGACATGTTGAAGGAGAGACTCTGCGGTGGGGAGGAAGGAAAGGCTTTGAGGATGCCAGAGTGGAGACAAGATGGGGGGGACCAAGATGGGTGGCTTGACTGAGGGTGGTGAAGGAGATGAGACCCCACCCCCGCATGGAGGACAGTCTGGAAGAAACTGGGGAGGGGTCTGGGAGAGATTTAGGGCCTAAAGGTTAAGGCCTTTTGTAGGTCAGGCATCCAGAAGCCAACTGAGATGAAGAGAAACAGCTGAGGAAAGTGACGTCCCTTTTATTTGTTTAGAGCCTTTACAGTTCCGCACAAGCTTCGGGACGCTTATAATATTTACACTCCTCGCCTCCACATTTGCATAAAGGAGAACATTCCTCCCATCCCCTGTCTCTCCCCTGCAGGCTCTTGAGAGCTGTTCCCCATTGTGGCAAAATCTGTGAGAGTCCCAGAGGTGGCCTAGTTGACGTCTCCTCCATCTCCCCCACAGGCAGCGCAATGGCCTCAGAGGCACCGTCCGGATCGTCTCTTCCCTGGGGCAGAATGGGAAGAGGTGCTGGGCGGCCACCTCAGGTAAGTGAAAGATCTCTGGGGTAAAGACAGAGAGGACAACCCAGGTGCCTCTTTCTGGGTTGGATGGCAGGGAAAGAGTCTGCCTTTTTTTCTCTACTTTTAACACTGCGTAAGAAGAGGCCTGAAGCTGGACCAGCCAAAGGCCCATCCTGTCCAGCGTCCTGTTCCCACAGTGGCCGACCAGATGCCTACGGGAAGCCCCTGAGCAAGCAGGATCCGAGAGCAACAGCGCTGTCCCCTCTTGTGATCCCCAGCAACTGGTATTCAGAGGCATACTGCATATGACCATGGAGGTAGAGCATAGCCATTGTGGCTAGTAGCCATTGGTAGCCTCATCTCCATAAACATGTGTTTCAGGCAATGTCCTGTCCTCTTCCTCTGCGAGGGGAGGGCTGTCCAGTGGTAGCATGGGTGCCAGGAGAGGTGCAATGTCAGACTGAGGAGTGACTGACAGGTCTGGGGGTCTCTCCAAGGGGGTAGCTGGAACTGATGGAGGTGACCCATCAACATCCAGAGTGGAGGTGTCAATGTCCAGAGTGGGGCCTGCTTTGGTGTTCCCACCTCGGCTGGTCCTTCACCGACTGGGAAGTCCCAATCCAAGTCCTCCTCCTCATTGGTCCACCCCCTACTAGCATGGCTCACGACATCATCCCCTCTCCATGCCGGGCCTCTTCCCACCCTGGAGCCTTGGGTTTGTCAGGGTAAGTTTCATGGAACTTTCTCACCAGGTCCAGTGCATGGATGTCTGTTGCCGCCTCCCACAATCTTTCCTCCAGTCCAAAAACCTTTCCAGTGGATTAAATACTGTAACTTCCATCGGCACCGGTGGGAGTCGAGGATCTGTTCCATTTCATATCCTTCCTGGCCATAGACAATGACCAGCGGTGGGGGGAGGGGCATCGGGCGCTCGGTAGGGACTCGGAGTCTCCTCCAGGGTTAGCAAAGACTGGTGGAACACGGGGTGTATTCTCATGGAGGCGGGCAAGCGTAGCAGGAACACCACCAGGTTGATCTGGGCTTCTACTTCAAAGGGTCCCACACTCCTTTCTTCCAGTTTATGGGAAGGTGCCCTCGTGGGCAGGTACTGTGTCGAGAGCAATGCCCTATCCCCCACCCGTATCTTGGGGCCAGGCTGCCGGTGTTGGTCAGCAACTCTCTCCTAAGTGGCCTTAGCTCTTGCCAGCTGCTCTTGTAACAACTGTTGCATTGCCTGTTGCATTGCCTTGAACAAACTCTGCCGTTGCAGGTACTGCCAGGGTGGAGTTAGGTGTGGAGAAGGTTCTAGGGTGGTACCCAACGCTGGCGAAAGAAGGGAGTTTTTTGGGTAGAAGTATTAGTGAGTTGTTGTAGGCGAACTCAGCCAGGGGCAACAAAGACACTCAGGTGTCCTGCTGATAGTTGACATAGCAGCGGAGGTACTGCTCCAGGGTGGCATTCACCTTTTCAGTCTGTCCATTTGTCTGGGGGTGGTGTGATGATGACAGCCCTCAGTTGGATCTGTAACAGCTGCCACAGGGCATGCCAGAATCGGGCCATGAATTGGGGGGCCCAATCCAAGACCAGACTGGTGCGGAGTGCATGTAGCCCCTACACGTGCTGGATAAACAACTGCACCATCTCTTGGGCTGTTGGTATGCTGGTACATGGAATAAAATGAACCATCTTGCTGAAGGCCTCCACAACCAACAGGACCGTGGTTTTTCCCTGAGAGGCAGGTAAGTCCATGATAAAGTCCAGTGTGACCATCTGCCAAGGGCCCTCTGGCATGGGGTGTGGCTCCAGCAACCCGGCCTGGTGACCAGGGGTGTGCTTGGCACTCGTGCAAGTAAAACAGGAGTAGATGTATTTTTTGACATCGTATTTCATTCGTGGCCACCAGAAGCCACATGTAACAGCCTGCATAAGTCTTGATACCCCAAAATGTCCTGCTATCGGAATGTTATGGCATTGCCATCGAACTTCGGCCCAAAGCTCTCCAGGGGGTACGTACAGGGCTTTGAAATGATAGAGCAGCACCCCCCCTCTGGGTGAAGGCTGGGGTGTGGTCTTGCAGTTGCTCTTGAGCGAATGGGTCTTGTTCCTGAGCAGCATGCAGTTCTTCAGCCCACAGATTGGGGCAGGCCACCGCTATCATCTTATCCAGGGGAATGATGAGGAGTAAGGAGGGTTTCATGATATTCCGGCTTGTGGGACAGGACATCAGCCCTGTGGTTTTGTGCTTGGAGAATGTAGTTGATGTGGAAATAAAATCTCACAAAGAGTTGAGCCCAGCACACTTGCCGTTGGTTCACCTTCCAGGTTGTTTGTAGGCTCTCGAGGTTTTGATGGTCAGTGCGGACCTCCACTTCATGCTGGGCTCCCTTCAGGAGGTGTCACCAGGCCTTGAATGAATCTCAGATGGCGAGTAGCTCCTTCTCCCATACAGTGTAGTTTTCCTCCGAGCTAGATAGTTTTTGGGAGAAGTAGGCGCAGGGAAGCAATTCCCTTCCCTTTTCGGTGGGTTGTAACAACACCACTCCAATGGCTACGTCCAAGGCATCTGATTCCACCATGAACGGTAGTCAGGCGTCAGCATGTTGTAGTATGGGTTCTGAAGTGAACGACACCTTCAGTTGTTTGAAAGCCTTTTGGGCTTCTTCAGTCCAATGAAAGGGCCAGTCTCTTTTAAACATTCTGTTAGGGGGGGGTGTCTTGTTGGACAAGGCAGCAATGAAGCGTCTGTAGTAGTTGGCAAAGCCCAAGAACCGCTGCAGGACCTTCTTGGTTTTGCAGGGGGTGCCAGGAAAGCATGGAGCATTGGGCTGAAAACAACAGAATGCAATTCAACAGGGATAAATGCAAAGTTCTACACTTAGGAAAAAGAAACCAAATGCACAGTTATAAGATGGGGGATACTTGGCTCAGCAATATGACATGTGAGAAGGATCTTGGAATTGTCGGTGATCACAAGCTGAATATGAGCCAACAGTGTGATGTGGGTGCAAAAAAGGCAAATGCTATTTTAGGCTGCATTAACAGAAGTATAGTTTCCAAATTGCGTGAAGTACTAGTTCCCCTCTATTCAGCACTGGTTAGGCCTTATCTTGAGTACTGTGTCCAGTTCTGGTCTCCGCACTTCAAGAAGGATGCCGACAAACTGGAACAGGTTCAGAGGAGGGCAACAAGGATGATCAGGGGACTGGAAACAAAGGCAATGGAACCCCGCATGGTATCCAGGGGAACAAAGGCTATGGGTCTCATCCCCTATACTTAAGGAAAAACCCCCAGCAACAGTTCATAATGATTCAGCCAATCAGGGGGCTTTCTCATGAAGTAATATTCCCGACGCTTCTTCACTTTTTGCGCCTTGGCAGGCCCCCTCCCTTCCTGATCTCAAACCTTCTCAGGCCCGCATGGCCTTGAGTACCAGGCTCTCACCAGATAACAGAGATAACCAGGAGCTGCTATTCAGGCCTCCTAATTAGTTTCAGCTGAGAAACGAAACCTAAAGTTTTCCACTCACACAGAGGCCCATCTCCTCCCAAGATGAAATCCCCACAATTCTCTGCATCTGAGCCATTTTACACAGTTCATTTTAAACCAGTCTGAACCAATATTGCGATTTCATGACACTTCCCAGATGTATCAACTCAGACACTGTGCTGATGCTAGACTAGATAGGCTATTAGAGTTATACAACAGGGCTGTTCTTGTAAAGTGGCCTTCAGGTTGAAGTTTCTACCTTCTGAGAAAGTCCCCTAATTATGATAGCTGGATAGATTTCAATAGTGCCACTGAGTGGAGCTGTATGTATTGTTGCCTGTTCACAAGTGCCAATTGGATCCACATGCCCGTCCTATTCATTACCAGGAGATCTAGGATCTTTTCCAGGGTCCCCACCCCTCTGGTTGGTTCCATGACTAGCTGTTCTAGGACACAGTCATTTAGGGACCCTAGAGACTTTGCCTCTTTGGTGTGAGTGCGACACAGATGTACGCTGTCTAGATAAGGGTAGTTGAAGTCACCCATTACTGCAACATATTCTCTTTTGGATGCTTCCTTGATTTCTTTATTGCAAACACCTTTTGGATATTTGCTACCTCTGGAATCAGGACGAGCAGCTGGAGAGGGGTGGTGCCTTTATGGCCTCCTTGTGGACTTCCAAGGGAGTGCTTCTACTCAGGCACTGTGGGGATGCTGGACTAGATGGGCTTTTAATCTGATCTAGCAGAGCTGTACTTATAAAGAGGAGAGGTGGCCTCCAGGTTGAAGTTTCCATCTCCTGAGAAAATCCCCTAATTACAATAGCTGGATTGGTTTCCTTAGTACCACTGAATGGAGCTTTATGTATAGTTGCCTGTCAACAAGTGCCAATTAGATCCACGTGCGTCGTCCTATTTATCACTTGCTTTCCTTTGCTTTTGGGAGGGGGCCATAGCGGTGGGTGGACATGAAATGCCTAGGTATTTGGTTTCAGAACTAACTAGCTTGTCTGATTCTTGGACAGAAATTTCAAAACTGGATTTCATCTTTTGCCTGGAGAGACCAGCAGGTATGGATTTTAAAAATAACTTGGGAAAGGTTATACTGGGAATGAAAGGATGATGCAGTACCTGTGCCTAAATTCAAAAGTTGCCAGCGAAATATATACTCCGCTGTGTGTTGAGTGATTCCCCTCACAGTTCAGAGCGTCATTGCAAACTCTTGTAATATTGGTCTTGGGCCATCCCTGTTTTAACTCAGCAATAGAGTACCGAGTTCTGTGAAGACGTTCCTACGTTTAATCCCTGGAATCTTCAGATAGATCTTGGAAGGATCCTCATAGGAAACCCTGTGGGGCAGCAGCCAGCCAGTGTAGACAGTAGTGAGGTAGAGAAACACATGGTCTGATTCAGAATCAGACAACTTCCTGTGTTCCTGTATTTCTGTCTGACCACCACAGGAACCAGTGAGCAGTGCCCAGTTTGCCTCTTCTGCAGCCTTGCTGCCCTTGTCTTCTCCCTCATCAAATTGTTGTATTATTTTAGAAATGTATACCGCAGTTGCTTTGCAGTAGGAGGAAACACCAGACACATCAGGGCTTAGTGACATCAAGTGACATATGGACCAGAAGAGAATTCATGCTGTTCTGTGAGACTGTAGAATATTCATGTAAGCTTTGTTTCAGCTGGGCATACAGAGAGAAATAAGAATTTTGGAGGTGTAAAAACCTCAGAAGCAGCTAATTGGTCTTGATCTGTGATGAGTTTCTTTGTTTTTGCTTTGAAATACCAACATTGTTTTCTTATTTCTCTCTCCTCCCCCTCAGCAGAAGATGCCCAGAAGAAAGAGAATTATACGGAAGCACAAATGGTGTTATTGGTAATAGCCAAATGTGAAGCACAAAAAGAGATGTTTGGAAATCATTGGGGACCAAAAAAGGATGAAGGAAACTAGTCAAAGAATGGGATTAAGAAATCCTCTTCTCAGATTTTGCATCGAAGAACCCACACAGGGAACAAACCATTTAAATGCATGGAATGTGGAAAGAGCTTCGGTCAGAATGGTAACATTGCTGAATACGAAAGAAGCCACACAGCAGAGAAACCATTTAAATGCATGGAGTGTAGACAGAGCTTCAGTGTAAGCAGCAGCCTTACTTCACATCGCACAACACACACAGCGGAGAAATTATTTAAATGCATGGAATGTGGAAAGAGCTTCAGTCGAAGCTGTGACCTTATTAGACATCAACGAACACACAGAGGAGAGAAACCATTTAAATGCATGGAGTGTGGAAAGAGGTTCAGTCAGAATAGTTACCTTAGGATACATCAAAGAATCCACACGGGAGAAACCATATAAATGCATGGAGTGTGGACAGTGCTTCAGTGTAAGCAGCAGCCTTACTTCACATCGCACAACACACACAGCGGAGAAATTATTTAAATGCATGGAATGTGGAAAGAGCTTCAGTCGAAGCTGTGACCTTATTAGACATCAACAAACACACACGGGAGAAACCATTTAAATGTATGGAGTGTGGAAAGAGGTTCAGTTGCAATGGTCAACTTAGTATGCATCAACGAACACACACAGGGGAGAAACCATTTAAATGCATGGATTGTGGAAAGAGGTTCACTGCCAGCAGTAGCCTTACATCACATCAAAGAACACACACAGGGGAGAAACCATTTACATGCATGAAGTGTGGAAAGAGCTTCAGTAGAAGCAGTCACCTTACTTCACATCTCAGAACACAAAGAGGGGAGAAACCATCTAAATGCAGAGAATGTGGAAAGAGCTTCAGGGGGAGCAGTAGCCTTACTTCACATCAAAGAACCCACATAGGGGAGAAACCATTTAAATGCATGGAGTGTGGAAAGAGCTTCAATCAGAATAGTTACCTTAGGATACATCAAAGAATCCACACGGGAAAAAACATATAAATGCATGGAGTGTGGACAGTGCTTCAGTGGCAGCAGCAGTCTTACTTCACATCGCGCAACACACACGGGAGAAATTATTTAAATGCATGGAATGTGGAAAGAGCTTCAGTCGAAGCTGTGACCTTATTAGACATCAACAAACACACAGAGGAGAGAAACCATTTAAATGTATGGAGTGTGGAAAGAGGTTCAGTCGAAATGGTCAACTTAGTATGCATCAACGAACACACACAGGGGAGAAACCATTTAAATGCATGGATTGTGGAAAGAGGTTCACTGCCAGCAGTAGCCTTACATCACATCAAAGAACCCACACAGGGGAGAAACCATTTACATGCAGGAAGTGTGGAAAGAGCTTCAGTAGAAGCAGTCACCTTACTTCACATCAAAGAAGGCACACAGGGGAGAAACCATTTAAATGCACAGAATGTGGAAAGAGCTTCAGGGAGAGCAGTAGCCTTACTTTACATCAAAGAACCCACACAGGGGAGAAACCATTTAAATGCATGGAGTGTGGAAAGAGCTCCACTGTAAGCAGTGGCCTCAGTAGACATCAACGAACACACAGAGGAGAGAAACCATTTAAATGCATGGAGTGTGGAAAGAGGTTCAGTCAGAATAGTTACCTTAGGATACATCAAAGAATCCACACGGGAGAAACCATATAAATGCATGGAGTGTGGACAGTGCTTCAGTGTAAGCAGCAGCCTTACTTCACATCACACAACACACACAGGGAAGAAATTATTTAAATGCATGGAATGTGGAAAGAGCTTCAGTCGAAGCTGTAACATTAATAGACATCAACAAACACACAGAGGAGAGAAACCATTTAAATGTATGGAGTGTGGAAAGAGGTTCAGTCAGAATGGTCAACTTAGTAAGCATCAACGGACACACACAGGGGAGAAACCATTTACATACATAGAATGTGGAAAGAGCTTCACTGACAGCAGTAGCTGTCATGCCAGCCTGCCAGCCTTGCCCTGGCCTGCATTTAAAATGGCTAAATCCCAAAGGGAATTTTGTGGGGAATTTTTCCCCTTGACAACTTTTTTTTTAACTTGCTAGCAAGCAGTTAAACATTTGATTCTCTTTCATCACTGTGACTTGGTGATTTTTACAACACAGCTGTATCAGCTTACAGTTAGCTTCGGAACTTCTTATCAGCAGAAGGGGCCTGGTTCCGTCAAGGCCATATAACTCCTTGCATTTGTTATGGGAAACCAAGAGGAGGCGCCAGGTGCTGTGGGAACATAGTTTTTTCATCCCTTTGATGAAAATGTTAATTGGTTAATTGTCTCTGGCTGGGCGGAAGATTTCTTCCATAAGAAGAAGCTCAGAACTTTGGGTTAAGTGTCCCACTTTGGAGCACCACCTTGCCTCTTTGGTGATGTTCTGTTGTGGCTCCATTTCCATCCTGACTCGCAATTCCCTGATGGGAAGAAGGCTATCCATTTAGAGATCCTATGCTTTGTAAGTATAGCTTAGGCCAGAAAACTTTGTTATTTTGATCTGTGCCAAGAAACTTATTTTATCTTTTTACTTACTGAAACCTTACCCGTTTGGGTGTATGGTAACAGGATTTAATTTGCTGCTAAAACTTACTTTTGTGCATCTCTTTGTTTTTGTAACCTTTTTATGCTTTTCTTATTTTCTTTTTTTTAATAAACTTTAATTACTTTAACCAACGTGTGTTCATTCCAGAGAGAGGGGTCAGTTCCACAATTCAGTCCTTGCCATTTGACCACAACTACCGTGTAACAGAGAAATGTTTTACCTGAGACTTCAGAAGGGACAAGGAGTAAAGCTAGACTCTTGTCCTGAGGAGCTCTGGTGTTTAATTGGGCTCTGGGGTTCCCTTTGCCCCAGAGTAGCTAACCAGTTGAAGGGTGGTGGCAGTTACTACCTTGCAGGGTTGGTGTGAGCGTGCACAACCTTGGTAAAGCAGGATTTGCTGGGATCAATTGCCCAAGGCAGGGAATTGACTCCTGGGACAGTGAGAGCAGACGGGGAGGGCTCCCCGCTTTCACTACAGTAGCCTTATGTCACATCAAAGAACCCACACAGGAGAGAAACCATTTACATGCATGGAATGTGGCAAGAACTTCACTGACAGTAGTAGCCGTACGTCACATGAAAGAACCCACACAGGGGAGAAACCATTTAAATGCATGGAGTGTGGAAAGAGCTTTAGTAGAAGCAGTCGCCTTACTTCACATCACAGAATACACACAGAGGAGAAATCATTTAAGTGCATGGAGTGTGGAAAGAGCTTTAGTCAGAATGGTAACCTTACTTCACATCAAAGAACCCACACGGGGAGAAACCATTTAGATGCATGGACTGTGGACAGTGCTTCAGTGTAAGCAGTAGCCTTACTGGAAATCGCAGAACCCACACAGTGAAGAAGCCATTCAAATGCATGGAATGTAGATAGAACCTCAGTGTGAGCCTCACTTTAAATCTTTAACCTAGAAGACTGGAGGAATTTAGGTGGGCCACTCTAGTGAAACTGCGAAAACAGCCTCTTATGATTAGACAAGGTTGAGGGGTCTTAAGTTCTTCGTTTTGCCCTTAGGCTACTCTGATTCCTTATTCTCAGACTTTGCACAAAACTATGTGGGTACGTTTACTGACAGCAGTTGTCTGAATAGGGAGGCTAATGGTTAGAGATCCTTCCCAAGGAGCCTTGGGACTTTGAACACATCAGGAAATGTAGAAAGAAATTTGGGATTTCTTAAACACTTTTATGAATGCATACTATATAATGTATATCAGAATCATTCTGGGTACATGGTACATTGTAATAAATAAATATAATACATGTAAAGCAGATAATCATGTCTTACATGAAAGTGTTCCCATTAAGACTTGTAAAAATATCTCGGCCAGCTTATTTCCACATTTTTGGCTCCATTTCCCTCCTAACTGCAGTGTCATGTAGCTACATTTGGCTTTGGTGCCAGCTCTCTAATCTTTGTTTACTACTAACTTCACAGACTGCCTGGTGATTGAAATGCAGACTGAAAAACAGAGGGGGAGAAATGCCCAAGTCTTTTATTCTAAGCTTGTTTAACATTAGACAACATTAGACAGCATTATACATGGTACATAATATGCATTTATTGTACAGATGAGAGCCTGAGGAGGTAAAAATACATAAGAAATGGGAAGAGCCCATGACAACAGAATGTAGCAATGTTAGGTTTGTAGTTAATTTTAATCACGCAGGCTAGAAAGATTAAAGACTTATTCAGGCACTGTCTCTGTCCTCTTTTGCACATCTATTTTAAGACCTTCCTTTTTCAACAAACCTTTTAAGTGGAGCTCTTTATCCCAGTCTGTATATGTATTAGCTTTGAAAATATTTTTAATCATGTTGACATATGAAATCTTTTTTGGTTCCATTGTTGATGTTTTGAGATTATGGGAAGTGATTAATAAATGGAAATAAAAATAAAATACAGACCTACAGTTTCCAAATCGTGTGAAGTACTTGTTCCCCTCTATTCGGCACTGGTTAGGCCTCATCCTGAGTACTGTGTCCACTTTCGGACACCGCATTTTAAGAAAGATACAAAGTGGAACAGGTTCAGAGGAGGGCAACAAGGACGATCAGGGGACTGGAAACAAAGCCCTAGGAAGAGAGACTGAAAGAACTGGGCATGTTTAGCCTGGAGAAGAGAAGACTGAGGGAAGATATGATAGCACTCTTCAAGTACACACAGGGGAGGGCCGGGATCTCTTCTCGATCATCCCAGAGTGCAGGACACGGAATAATGGGCTCAAGTTGCAGGAAGCCAGATTTCTACTGAACATCAGGAAAAGCTTCCTAACTGTTAGAGCTATATGACAATGGAACCAATTACCTAGAGCTGTACCTACCAGCTGTACAGCCGCCCCTTTGACTTGGACTTGATAGCCTTATGGGCCCCTTCCAACTCTATCATTCTATGATTCTACAAGCTTAGGGAAGAGCACAGAAAATAAATACTATAGGCAGGGTCTGCTCTAAAGGACGGCGAGGTTGGGCCCTGGTCGAGGGCCCTGTGGCCCAGGGGGCCCCTTGAAGGGCCCCTCTTTAGGGTGGGGGAGTAGCGCTCCCCTTCTGCAGTCTGCGGCATAATCGCTGCCGCAGATAGCACCGCCTGCCAGTTCTCTCGCTCCACCTACCTTTCCTGTGTTTTGCGGCTGTGCACACAGCTCTGCCCTTAACCATGATGGCGGCCTAGGTTTCCCTAAGAGGCTGAAGTGTCCGCCGCCATCTTGGTTGATGGCAGTCCTGCCTGTGGATAGCATGCATGCATGCTATCACCAAAATGGCGGTGGAGGCTTCAGCCCCTTAGGGAAACCTCAGCCGTCATCTTGGGTAAGGGCAGCCGCAAAACACGGGACAGAAAGATAGGCGGAGCGAGGGGACAGACGGACAGGCGGTGCCATCAACGGCAGCGTGTGCCAGGGCCCGGGGCAGGTTGGAGCCTGGGTCAGGCTGGAGCCAGCCCTGACTATAGGGTGTGTTTCTTAACTCCACCTTGAGAGTCCTTTCTGGACTTGTTCCTGGCTGATTTCCCTTCCTGTTGGACAATCAAGGGAAAACTTTTTAACTGGCTGCTATATTAAGGATGAACTCAGCAATTGGAAGCTAATTGTGGAAAGCAACCGGAATTAATTTTTTTATTGGTTTGCTGGCATGATTTTTCTGTCAAAACCCCTTAAAAGCTACATATATTGGGTATAGGGTAATATACACAGCACTATTCCTCTAAGGCTGTTTTCATCCTTTGCCATCATGTAATCAGGAAAAGGAAGAAACAAAAAAATAGCCAATATGATTGAATATAGTGAGTGCTTTAAAAGAGTAAAGGGTAGCAATATTTTTCAGATCATATTGTTATCTCTTTATTTTAGCAATCAGCACCCAATCCTGCTCTACTCATTTTAACTACAGAATAAACAAACTCTTACTGCAGGCAAACAAACATGCGTTGTTACTGTTGTTTGGGTAGACAGCAGAACGGAAAATGAAAACGAAAAGCAGAGCAAAAGAAAGTCCAATGGTTGGAGTCTAACGGTAGCCCATCTTATAAAGTTCTAATATTTAACTCTTCAAGGATCATATTACTATTGTTGTTGTTGTTATGTGCCTTCAAGTCAATTACGACTTATGGCGACCATATGAATCAGCGACCTCCAAGAGCATCTGTCATGAACCATCCTGGCAAACTCTGAACATCTTGCTAGAGCCATCAGCAGGCCTCCTGTTACAGCATTTCGCCAACCTCCTAATTTGTGCAGACTGTTGGTGAGAGCTGTGCTTAAGCCACCTATCACCAATCCAGGGTCTCATCCTTGTCACTCCAAACGCTGTATCATCTGCGTGTACCTCAGGGAGACAGCCACTTTCAAAAGCACTAGGACAGGCAGAACATATTACATCAAACAGAACATCACCTGCAGGTCCTGCAATATAGTTTACATCATCGAGTGCAAAAGACCAGGATGTCATATCCAATACGTAGGAAAGACCACAACTGACCTATGCACGCGCTTCAGGAACCACAAGTCCGCAATTCTGACAAAAAAAGTGGAGCAACCAGTTGCAAAGCATTTTAACATCAAGGGTCACAGCCTGTTGGACTTTTCCGTTACAGTGATAGAGATGCCAGCAGATCCAGCAGCATTGACCAAAAGGGAGAACTTTTGGATTTACTCTCTGGACACATTGGCACCACATGGCCTGAACCTGGAGGACAGTACCACCACGACTTAGCTTCTGCAAATGAAGCCCCTCTGAGCATTCCATCCTCAAAGCTCTATAACTGCCACCTTGGTAACAGCATTTGTATGTTAGCAGCTGATGAAGGCGGAAGCTGAAACGTTTTGTTAATCACAATTACGTTCATATATGCCAATGCTTCCTATTCTTCCCTTAAAATATGAGTAATGCATAAAAGGTATTTTCAATTATTATTACTGATCGTTTTTATAATGCCTTTTTATTGCACTTAGATTACACATTGAATTCTTAGTATGAATTACTAATATACATACATAGTTATAGAAAAGTAAATAAAATGAGATTTATTGTAAAATACTAGTGTGATCCTTGAGCTTGAAGAGTTTTGGCTAACTTCACAATATCTGGAGTATACTTGGATAGTAACAGTCTTAAGTCACCACGACTAACAATATCCAAATGGTTTCCATTCTTCACTAGTATGCGATTCACTGCACTAAATCCTTGTTCAATGAGATAAGAAGATGGAAAGGCAATATAAAGAACTAATTAAGTCCACACAGTATGAACCAATAGAATACACTGTGTTACTTAACAACAAACTCATTCAGTTTACCGGCATCGTTTCGTTAAACAAGTTCATTTAAACATCACAGAAAAAACGGGTAGCGAGTGTGTCCCATTCCTGAAGAAAACCAGCAAATAACTGACTGTCTGCGTCACCCGTTTGCACACAGCACTCATCCGTTGGAAGAATGCACCCTCCACCAATACACCCAGCTTATCAAACACTCTCTCATGATTGGTTCCAACGTCCCTCAAGACAGCATCGGAACATTACCTAGTGCTGGGGCATGGCTAATATCCCCATTCCTTGTTATGACACTGACCGCTATTCAGAATTTCTTTACTAAAGAGCACACACTATTTATAGTGTTATTTCCATGAATTGAGACTATTAAATACATCCTAACTGGGGACAAAACAGTTTAAAAATTAATGATTTGTATATTAAATAAAATTAAACTTAAATGCTTCAACTGTTGCATCAGACGGCCAAATGTCAACGCCCCCCAATGAACCCAAATGCCCCCTAAAGTTTGTAGTCATGCCAACGCCCCCTGAAAGGCTGTAACGCCCCCCAGGGGGGCACTACCGCCCACATTGGGAA
The DNA here is from genome assembly GCF_030035675.1 of Rhineura floridana. Classification (NCBI taxonomy): domain Eukaryota; kingdom Metazoa; phylum Chordata; class Lepidosauria; order Squamata; family Rhineuridae; genus Rhineura; species Rhineura floridana. The sequence goes on from NC_084482.1 coordinate 210,482,516, forward strand.
TCGCTGTTGTAAATAAATAAAGATTGTCCCTTTGAATTAATCAGTAAAAATCTCCAGGCGGAGTCCATTCATCATCTTTTCAGCCTTGAGGGACAGGGCTGTGGCTCAGTGGTAGAGAATCTGCTTTGCATGCAGAAGGTCTCTGTTCCGATCCCCGCCACCCCCAGATAGGGATTGGGGAGAACCTCGTCTGAAACCCTGGAGAGCCGCTGCCAGTCAGTGTAGTTCAAAAGCCCTTTCTGGCTGGGTCTGTGAGCATGGCAGAGCTACATGGGGCTCCCCTCCCTGCTAGCCTTGGGGGTATCCCTCCCTCAACAAAGCCAGCATCGTGCGGTGGTTAGAGTAAAAGTGGGGAACCGCAGGCTCCCAAATGTGGGCCTCCAAGCCTCTCTATCAGGTCCTCAAGACTGCCGCTAGGCCACGCCCCTTACTGGCATTGCTTTGCACCCTCCTTGTTGAGAGTTTCCTCTGGACTAGAATGAGTCCTTGAACTCTGGCAATGCCTCTTCCTTGTCTGGACGGAGGGTAGAGTCAGCGTGGCGAAGTGGTCAGAGTGTCGGACTAGGACCCAGGAGACCAGAGTTCAAATCCCCGCTCAGCCATGAAGCTCGCTGGGTGAGTTTGGGCTAGTCACTGCCTCTCAGCCTAGCCTACCTCGCAGGGTTGTTGGGGGGATTAAATGAGGAGGGGGAGAACCATTGTGCGCCACCTAGAGCTCCTGGGAGAAAAGGCAGGATATAAATGCAATGAATAAATAAATGACCAATATTCATCGATTGATTTAAGGCATTTAATAATAATGATGATGGCAATGAATAATTATGAATGAATAATTATGATTAATTAATGATTATGAATAATATGCATCTGTTTGTTTAAGGCAGATCTCACAAAACGATTTACATTTATTTATTTATTTATAAAAATATTTATATACTGCTATTCATTTAAAAAACATATCAAAGCGGATTACAACATATATAAAAATAGGGGGAAGAACATCTGAAAACTTAAAATCAGAAATCAGCTAACTATTGCAGACAATTATTGTCTCAATTGCTTGCATGGGCCTGGTGACGTAGAAGAATTTTCAGCAGGCGTTTGAAAATCAGCTCCCAGAGCTGGAGTGTCCGGATATCACCATCAAGGGTACCAAAACCCACTGAGAGATGGAGCAGAAATAACAGGGTTGCACTCCCCATCTCTGTTATGATAAAAGTAATGCGTCAGGGTGGCCAAGGCTGATTCAACTCTGAAACCAGGTCTGAACCCAGATTGTAGTGGATCTAGGTACAGGCGGGCCCCGCTTATACGGTGGGTTCCGTTCCGGACCCCCGCCGTAAAGCGGAAATCGCCATAAAGCGGAACCCCATTGACAATAATGGGGCATGTCACACCAAATTGACGTCAAAACGGCACGCGACAGAAAAAAAATGCCGTAAAAGCGGAACAAGCAGCTTAATGCGGGGACTTTCCCTAATTGAAAGCTGCCGCATTAGCGAAGCGCTGTAAAGCAAAGCGCTGTAAAGTGGGGCCCTACTGTAATGAGTCTCATCCAGGAATGTTCCCGAACCACCACCTTTGCCAAGAAAGGGGTGTTGGTGACTGGTCTAAAGTTATTTCATTCCATTGGATCCAGAGAGGGCTTTTAAAGAAGCAGACACACCATTGCCTCTAATAATAAATAAAGGAGAATGTGCGTGCAGACACTTGTCTCCCGTACAAAGGGAAAATTTACATCCATTGTTCCTGTCATGCCAGCCTGATCCCCTAACATGAGTTTACCAATAAATTGGCTATTTTTAAAAGCTTTCAGGGGATTTCTCCCCTTAATTATTTTCCTGGGTCGCTTGTAACAAACAGTTAAACTTTTTGTATATTTTCCCATCTCGGTGACCTGGTGATTTTACAGCCCAGCTGTATCAGCTTGCAGCAATTTGGCACCTCTCTATCAGTAAGAGGGGCCTGGTTCCTTCAAGGCCGTAAAACTCCTTCGGCTTGTTATGAGAAACCAAGAGGAACAGTGCCAGGTGCTGTGGGAACATCATTTCATCATTCCTTTGATGAAAATGTTAATTAGGTGATTGTCTCCGGCTGAGGCAGGGATTTTCTCCATAAGAGGAGGCCTCGGACTCTGGGCTGTGTTCCACTTGTGGGCACCACCTTGCTTATGGTGATGCTCTGCGGTGGCTCCATTATCCATCCTGACTGGCAGACCCGGAGGGGAAGAACGCTAACTTCAGAGAGATCTGAAGCTTTGTAAGTATAGCTGAGGCAGTTAGCTTTGTTATTTTCATTTTGTGCCCAGAACCTCTTGTAGACTGTTTTGTTATATACCTTGCCCCTTTGGGTGTATGGTTCTAGGATTTGATTTGCTGCTCCAAAATCATTTGTATGTACCTTTTTATCCCTTGTACCCTTTTATCCCTTTTCTTATTTTTTTTCTTTTAATAAACTTTACTTATTTTAAAGCAACGTGTGTTTATTCCAGAGAAGGGGCTCAGTTCCTAAATTCAGTCCTGGCTGCTTGACCATACTACAGTGTACTAGAGGAACGTTTTTGCCTAAGACCTCTGAAGGGGCCAGGAGGGTATCTAGCCTCTGGTCCTGAGAGGCTCAGGTGTTCAGTGGGCTCTGGGGGTCCCTTCACCCCAGAGTAGTTAACCAATAAAAGGGTGGTGGCAGTACTACCGTGCGGGGTTGGTGTAAGCAGACACAACCCTAGCAGACCAGGATTGCTAGGATCAATTGCCCAAGGCTGGGGATTGATTCCTGGGACAGTAAAAGTAGGAGGAGTGGAACTCCCTGCTTTCACTACAGTTCCACCACTTTTGCCTCTAGCCTCACCCACAAAAGGATCCCCAGCCCCGGGTTAGAGTGTCAGATGAGGAATGCGGAGAGCGAGTTTCAAATTCCCACTCACCCATGATGTTCAGTTGGTAACCTTGGGCAAATCACTATCTCCCACCCTAACCTACCTCATAGGGTTGTTGTGGGGATAAAATAAAGAAGGGAAAAATTTGCACATGACCACGAACTCCATGGAGGGATGACTTCTACAGATTTAACAGCTTAGGTGATTCTTCTGTTTGCATCGATTAGAGAGGTGCAGTGATGAGACCAGACAAGCACAGAGGTGGATTGGGTCATAGAGGATTCTTGCACACAGGAGGAGAATCCAGTTGGTTGCAAGGGTTGAGCGAGGCCCTCTGGCTAGCCTTCCCAGCAGCAGATGTCACGGGAAAGTCTACTGTTTCAGGACAGCGGTCAGGTCTGTGGAGAGCATGCCCATCTCTTCGTGCAGGTTTCGCAACGTGTAAGCGCAAGAACATAAGAGCCCTGCAGCTGGGTAAGGCCAAAGGCCCATCTAGTTTAAGACTCACCCCCTTGATGGTGATGGTGATCTGAGTCTCGGAAGACCAATCTATGGACTCCTTTATCATGAACAGATCACCACCTGGTCAGGTTTAGGCTGACAGGGACTCCTAAGCTATGCAGGCCTTGATGAGCTAAGGAGAAAGGTCTGCCCCTGGAGTCTGATGGGTCTGGATGCTTTCCCGACTGCTCCGGGGGATTTCATTTGCCATTTCAGCAGGCGCTTCTGCCCAAGATCTGGCCCATCCCAGGAAGAGGAAAATACTAACAGAAGTGAAGGTCACCAGAACATCACCTCTTCCGGTTGGTTTGATCAAATTAGGAGTGCCAGTTACGCACTGCCAGAAAATTAGACAAAAGAAGACATACATTTGCCTAAAACTGACATATACTAATTTATATGCTTAGATATGAAAATTTAGAAATAATTAGGCATTTAGATGGCAGCTAAAACCATCCTTAATATTCTAATGTAGGTATCAGAAAATGTAACACATTCCCCAAATATTAGAGCGTCTGCTTTGTACCCAGAAGGTCCCAGGTTCAACCCCCCCCCCCATCTCCAGGTAGGGCTGAAAGAGAAGCTTCTCTGAAATTCTGAAGAGTTGCTGCCTGTCAGTGTAGGAAATATTGGCCTAGGTAAGACCCGTGGTCTGACTCAGTATAAGGCAGCTTCCTAGCCTCCTAGACAGAAAATGCAAAATGACTTCACCAAATTGCAGCACTAGCTGGGAGCATGAATGAATGAATGAACAAGGCTGGCTGCTGGCTGCACAACTGGGGGATCAAATGGCTCCTGCTGATGCAAAATCACACCCATCAACTTAACTGAAGCCGAGGAAGTGAAGTGTGCTTAGTTCAGCCTGACCCAAGTCCCAATCCTGATGTTTGATCATCACAGGCAGGAGGAACTTAGCCCAGATTTGCATCAAAACCAGGGAGATCAGAGACCTGAAAGGGGGGACAGAGCTAGGATTTTTGTTGCTACAAAAGCTCACCTCCCCCCCCCAACCTCAGTGCGGTCCAGTGTTCTTGAAACCAGTAGCAAAAACCTGAAGCAGGGGGTCAAAGGAAGGGGTCCCCTTGCAGCTGGAAGGAGGGAGGGAGCCTAGGAGTCGCCCGCCCCACTGATCACCCCCCCCAGATCACCCCCAGCCCCACTTATCCGCCGGGCCCCTTTCAATTCCAGACAAAGAGCAAAAGCGCATCCCAGAAGGGAAAGAGCTGGAAATGCAAGGGGTGCCCAGAGTGATGGCGGGGGGATGGCCAAATGTGTACACCCAAGAGCCCCAACACGACAGCAGGGAGGAGGATTAAACTGGTGGGGAAGGAGGGGATCTCAGCTCCAATAAATAAGCAGGGGGGGGAAGGAGGAAATCTCCAGCTTTCAAAGGGTGGGGGCTCCTGCCATTCAGTCCTCCAATGGGTCAAGGAACCGAGCTCTGGCTCCTAGAGAGGCAGGAAGTTTTAGAGGAGGAGGAGGAGAGAGAATAGTGAAGGGGAGGGGGTGGGGAGGCCTCCCTTTGTCACCCGGGGAGAGAATTAAGCCTGGAGAGGAGGAGGAGGAGAGGAGGAGGAGACTCGGGCTCCCAGAGGACAAAAAGGTGCAACATGCGGGGGGGGGGGAAAGGATTTTTCGGTTTTCTGCAGACAGTGGAAAGGGGAGGGGAGAGCAAAAGGGTTGAGGGAAAAGGTGGGAAGGAACTCTCCCCCCCTCCCTGTGGCAACCCTGACGAAGTACAAGCATCACGGCGGGTGTGGCGCGGGAGGACGGGAGAGGCTCTTCCCGGCCTTCTGAAAAGCTTCGAGGCGGAGGCTTGGAGGAATAAATAAACACACGCGCCTCCCTCAGCTGGACCTGGGGGGGGGGTGTTAAAGGGCCTTCTCCAGCCCTCCCCTTCGGAGCCTGTTGGAAGGGAATGTCACAGCCCCCGCCCGGGTGGATCTCGGGCGGAGGGGCCGCCTGTGCTGGCGCTGCCCGCCTCCCTTCTGCCCGGCTTCACCCCTTGCCTTGGGAACAGCCACGCTGGCGGGAGGGTCTTCCAGGTGCTATAGCGGGTCCGTCCACCGTACAATGCCTAGCAGGCAATGCTTGCAACAACCCTGTGAGGTGAGCCCGGGTGAAAGGCTGGGTATAATGCCCCTGGGCTAGTGCAGGTGTGGGAAACCATTCCGGCCTGAGGGCCACATTCCTTCACGAGCAGCCTTCCAGGGGCCACTTTCCAGTGGTGGGCGAGGCCAGAGGCAAAAGGGGGTGGAGCAATGTGTGACTCTTACAGTAGAGTAAATTTTAACCCGAGGCAGAAAGTGTATACACACACACACACACACAGAGAGAGAGAGAGAACGCTTTAGGAGGGTGCAGAGTAATACACTTCGATTGGGGGATGGGGTAGAGATGTGACAGCTGGGGGGCAGGGGAAATCAGAAGAAAGATAGTTCTTCCCCTCGTATTTTTCCAGGCATTTTCATCTCTACCAGGAAGACCCAGAATCAAACCTCCGTACTCAGCTGCACAGCTCTCTGGGTCACCCTGGGCCAGTGACTATTTCTAAGCCCAGTCTACCTCACTGGGTTGTTGTGAGGTTAAAAGTGGATAACTTTTATCTCCCGCTGTAAATTTTGAACATAGTGGACATCTCTGTAAGTGTGTGTGTTATTATTAGAATTACTTTCCAGGTTCAAATCACCGCTTAGGAGTGAAACTCAGTTGTTGACCTCAGCCCAGAGATAGTGTTGTTGTGTAGACAACGGGAGGAGGAGTCAACTTATGTTGCCCACTCCTAGATCCTTTGAGGAAGGCCTGTGAAAAATATTAAAACATAATGAAAATACTGCTACAAATATATGTAAATAAATCTCTTATCTTAGTCACCAAAACTACAACCCTGTAAGGTAGGCAAAAATGCTGTTAAGCTGTCCACCTTGTATACCACCTGCTCAACTTGGAACTGAATTCTGCAACTTGGTGCCCTCCAGTTGTTAATGGATTGCAACCCCCATCGCCCCAGCCACCGTGGTCAGTGGCTAGGGATGATGGGAGTTGTAGTCCACAACATCTAAAGCAGGTGTGAGGAACTACAACTCCCGTGATCTCTGACCATTGGCCATGTTTGCTGGGGGTGATGGCAGTTGCAATTTAGTAAAGGCTTCCCCATGCTTGATCTAAAGTATAACTCAGATTATACAAAAAGATGATACCAGCCATTTGCCCTGCGGTTTTTAGAGTAGATATATTGCTCGGACACTTTTCATTGGCCAGTGGGGTGGACCGGACTGAATGCAGCTTAGTGTTCCTTTCCCCATATTTCTGATGGAAGGGGTGGAGGCCTTCCCCATCCCCGGGTAGCTCCAAGATGGTGCCATTGACCTCATCCACTCTTACTTTGCAATATGTACAAAGAATACTCACTGCCAACTCTCAGGAACCCCATACTTGATTGATATGCACACAGGTTAAGTTTTTAATAACAGTGTTATGGGATTGTGGGGTGGGGATGGATAATGTCTTCGGGTCCCCTTTCCAGCCTCTGACTTGGAATCTTTACAGCAGGAATAGTGGCAAAGAAACCTGCTCCACTAGTCAGACTAGTTCCTTTCATAAGCTAATGGATCCAACCAGGTTTGTTAAGTGGCCCCCATTAGCATGTGTCAAGATTTGGCAGTGGGGCAAAGTGTTGCCATAGGAACTCTTTCAGGAGAGAGGGCCCCCTTCCCCCCTCCCCTCTGGGTGGAGGCACCCTCATTCTAGAGCTAAGAACTGGTCTGTGCTAGAGTTAGTCTGAGGTGAAGCTGGAAAGACACACAGGGAGGCCTGCTCCCTGCTCAGTCCCAAAGCTATGGCTTTGGGGGACTCCCCTAGAAACCTGATGGGGAACCAAAATCTGTTGAACTGTTAATGCTGAGAACTCCATCTTATGCTCAGGTTGTATATATGCGTAAATTAAACCATATATACTAAAGACACCACAGTGTCCACTGACCTTCATTCTGGGAAAACCAAATGCTGGGGAAGCAGTGGAGCCTCTGGAGGTCTCTCATTGCACGGAGATTGGGGTGCGTGCAAAAATATGCAGAAGAGACAAAGCGGTGGTGGGCAGGAAAGAGACGTTTTGCAGACAACGGAGTGGAGACGAGATGGGGGGAACCAAGATGGCTGCTTTGACTGAGGGTGGTGAAGGAGGTGAGCATGGAGGCTAGTCTGGAAAAAACTGGGGAGGGGTCTGAGAGAGATTTGGGGCCTAAAGGCCTTTTGTAGGGCAGACATCCAGAAGCAAACTGAGCATGAAGGGAAACAGCAGAGGAAAGTGACGTCCCTTTTATTTGTTTGAGTTTTTACTGTTTTGCACAATCTTTGGGCCACTTATAATATTTTCAGCCCTTACCTCCACATTTGCATAAAAGAGACCATTCCTCCTATCTACGGTTGCCAGACCTCCGTTTTTCAGCCTGAGACTCCGGGTTTTGGGGGTCGCCTCCGGCTCTCCAGCTGACTCACCTTAATATCCGGACTTTCAGCTTTCAGCTAAAAAAAAATTAAGTTTCTAGGTGGTCTGGTTCCAGAGATACGCACCAAAACGTCAGCCGCCACCCCCACCCCAACTTCTTGGTTGCTCTAAGTTCTGCTCTAATCCCTGCCCCTGCAGGTTTTTAGCCAATAAGAAATCAGGGTTGTGATTGACAAGGATAAAGCCAAAAATGTAGAGTCAAATTGAATTGTCTGCCTTAAGTCGATTCTGAATTATGGCGACCCTATGAACAGCGTTTTCATGGTAAGAGGTATTCAGAGGGGGTTTACCATTGCCTCCTTCTGAGGCTGAGAGGCAGTGACTGGCCCAAGACTCAGAAACGTGATTTTTCCTGCTTTTCTGAACATCTCACAGATTGAATAAGTAAGCTTTCAGTCTTTCTCTCTCCTGTGTGTAGGAGTCAGACAGGTTTAAATTTTGAAGAGGGTAGTGTTTTGCAAACTTCCCAAATTGAAGCTTTAACCCTCTTTTCTCTTTTCCCAGGTATTTTAACAGCATTTGAATAACATGTGTTTTTAACTTGCTTATCTGTTTTTATGGGTTTTAATGGTTTAAATTTATATACTTGTTTTTAATGTTTTTAATTGTTGTAAACCATCCAGAGAACTTTGGCTATGGGGCAGTATATAAATGCAATAAACAACAAGAACAATAATCTAGTACTTGATTTTCCAGAGTAAACATACCCAGAGTAAACCCCATTGAATTCAATAGGACTTCCTTTTGAGTAGACATGGTTAGGATTGTGCTGTAAATTGATGGGACTTTTGAGTGAACATAGGAAAGAATTGTGTTTGTGTTGTATATCTTTCCTCCTCCAATCCTATTTTTAAAGCAATTAGGCAGGGCTTACTTAGGTATCACTGTTTTTATTATGTTGGAAACTAATACTGATTTAATTTTTTTAATGTTCTGCAATGAACAACTGGTTTTGACAATAAACTATTATATGGGGTGTATGTATTTTTACATTTCCAATGTGTGTGTGTATATGGGAATCTTTCCAACAACGCTGTGAGGTAGGGGTGCAGTCTGGAAACCAAGGCAGCTCACAATAAGAAATAAATCCCTTTAAAATCCTATAACCATAAAAACAAGTATAAACAGTTGCAAAACAGCTTAGAGTGGCATGATTCTGAATTTTGGGTTGTGTGAATGAAGTTGCTTATCGCTTGAGGTTGCAGTTCTGTCCCTGTTTGAGTGAGCCCCAGTGAATACACTGGGACTTGCTTCTGAATAAATAAACGTAGGATTGCACTATAAATATCTTTACAGGTTGTGTAAATAATAAATATATTTGATAGTCTGCTTATACAAATATTTCTTCATTTATCATATTTTTGATTTTTGGTTAGGAATCCTGACTGGTTGTGAGGTGCTTAGTTTTCTGCCTTACTCATAGGAATCTTGTGGTTGGTATGGTATTGCATTTAAGAAATCATCACTGTCTTTTGTTCTTTTTTTTCTGTTTGCATTTCATTTACCTTTATCCTCACTCCCTTTCATCCATAGAAGCAACAACAGTGGTTCCATGCGCTCCGCTCAACCTTCTTAAACCCACTGATGATTCACCTTGTTGTTTGTTTCTTGTCCAATAGTGGTAAAAGAGAATTCACATACTGGGCAGCTTAGCTGCAATTCTTGTTGTTCCTAAGCTACTGTCTATGAAGGTAGACCAAATCATGTGTGCTTTCTCTCTGTCAATTATATTCACTGGAATTGGGATGGCTGCTAAAGTGAGTTTATAGCAGCCCACAAGAGAGACAGAAAAGGGTAGAGAATCTTCTTACTCTTACTCATTTCTCAGACCTCTTTCTAAAGTGAAGTGTGAAATCTATAAAGAAATTTGGATGTTAAAAGGTAGGGGCAGGGCATTCCAGGCAGGGTGTTGCCAACCCTACTTGGATATGGATATCTTTGCAGAGGATCCCTTGTCAAGCTTTACCAACAACACAATCTAAACCATATCTACTGAGAAGTAAGTCCTATTGAGTTCTATGGGGCTTAGTCCCTCTATAAATGAGTTTAGAATTGCAGCTCTTTGGGGGCATCCATCTTTATTCCTGGGTGCTCCCATCTAATCTCCACAACACTAGGCTCCTTTCTTCCTACAGTGGCCTTCTGGTGACTGGCCTGGCCTGAGGGCACTTGAACCCTTTTTGCCAGAAGCTAATTGGCTAGATTAAATGTTCCCTACCCAGGCTCCATCTTTTAGCTAAGATTTCTAAATTTCCAATCAGATGAATGTTTTTGTATGAATTGTATGTGCCAAGCAACTGTGGTTGATGCTTAATGTATCATGCTTAATGACATCACTTGGACCCGCCCCATAATGTCATTTGGACCTGCCCAATGATGTCACTTGAACCCACCCTGTGACATCACTTGGACCTGCCCCATGACATCACTTGGACCCGTCCCATGACATCATTTGGGCCCGACCCCAAAATTTCAGGGTTTGGGATGCTTCTGACCTGGCAACCCTACTCCCATCTTCTGTCGCTCCCCTGCAGGCTCTTGAGAGCTGCTTCCCATCGTGGCAAAATTTTTGAGAGTCCCAGAGGTGGCCTAGTTGACGTCTCCTCCTCCTCTTCTGTCTTCCCCACAGGCAGCGCAATGGCCTCACAGGCACTGTCCGGATCATCTCTTCTTTGGGGCAGAGTGGAAAGAGGTGCTGGGCGCCCACCTCAGGTAAGGGAAAGTTCTCCGGGAAAAAGATAGAAGGGAGATCCTGGGCACCTCTCTCTGTGGTGAGCGGGAAGGAGCTCTGAAAGAATCTGCCTTTTTGTCTCTACTTTTAACGCTACCTAGGAACAGCCCTAGGACCAGGCCAAAGGCGCATCTCATCCAGCATCCTCTTCTCACACTGGCCAACCAGATGCCTACGGGAAGCCCCTGAGCAAGCAGAACCTGAGAGCAACAGCACTCTCCCCTCTTGTGATTCCCAGCAACTGGTATTCAGAGGCATACCGCATCCAACAATGGAGTTAGAAAATAGCCATTGTGACTAGTAGCCATTGATAGCCTTATCCTCCATAAATTTGCCTAATCTTTTAAAGCCGTCCAAGTTGGAGGCTGTCAATGCAAGATCACAAAGTGGCCTAGTTATAGAGGCTGATACATCAACAAAAGCCAACATGCAACTACCCTGTGACCCCATCCCCTTTCAGACTGGGAGGATGGTGCATGTTGGAGAAATTACATTTTCCTCCTCTTCTTCTTCCAGGCTCCCTTGACCTTTGGGGAGGTGGCTGTGTATTTCTCCGAGGAGGAGTGGGCTCTGCTGGATCCTGAGCAGAGAGCTCTGCATAGGGAAGTCATGGAGGAGAATTACAAGACGGTGGCCTCTCTAGGTAAGGGCACTCTTTGGTTTCTTGCCTGATAAATGTGGAAGGTGTGAATTTATCGTTTCTGCAATTGAATCCTGCACTGCAGGGGTGTCTGCAGGGGGGTGATAGCAGCTCACTGGGAGAGCACCTGCTTTGCATGGAGAAAATTCTTGGTTCAATAGCTGGCATCTCCGCTGGGGTGGGGTGGGGGAATGAACAGGTAGCAGGTGGTGAGTAAGGTCTTTGCCTGAGCTCCTGGAGATCCCTTGTCAGTTGCAGTAGACAAGGCAGGACTAGATGGAGAAAGACTCTGTCCTGCTCTAATGCAGCTTCCTAAATTCTTAAATTCCAAAGACCTAAGGCAAAAAGGCCCGTGAGGCTGTGCAGGGGGAGAGGGGCAGGGCCTTGCAGAGAGGGAGGGGGAGCTCCTGCCATTCAGTCCTCCAACAGGTCAAGGAATCTAGCTCTGGCTCCTAGAGAGGCAGGATGGTTTAGCGGAGAGGGGAAGAGTATATTAGGGAAGGAGGGACTCGGGCTCTTCATTCCTAACCCAGGAAAAAAAAGGGATGACAGACTCGCTTGTGGAATCAGTCCTTCCAGATAAACATCTTTGGGGCTGGGTGTTGGAGATTTCTCAACCTGTCTAACAGTCTGCCAGCTAACTGTCCTCCAAGCTCTAGGGAAGGCTGAGAGGATGTACTAAAGCTTTCTGCCAGCAGGTCTTTCCTTGGCCTTGCTTCCCCATGAAGCTCCAGGACAGTGCGGGGCCTGGAGCGCGCAGAGGTGTGGCATGTGGGGGGTGGGGCGAGAGAACAGATTCGCTTTCCCCCCTCCTGAATCCGCAGGCACTGCAGTGGAGAACGGAGAAAAGGGGCAAAAGAAAAAGAGGGGGTTTGGGATCAAAGGAAGGAAGGGACTCCCCCACTTGGGGATTGGGTCAGAGCTCAGGGGCAGACTGCCTACTTTGCATGCAGAAGATCCTACCCACGGCATCCATCTCTGGGCAGGGCTGGGAGAACTGCTGCCTGTCAGTGTCGGCACTGAGCTACATGGACTGCAATGCTCCGACTCTGCAGGTTCCCTGCCCCCTTTCATAGGCACAGGGAGGCCCTGATCCATGCAGGCCCGCTGTAAAGGGCCCCATGGGCTGCAGGGTCTCCAATGCAGGGTCCTTCTTTTGAAGAGATCAGCCCAGCCAGCCCTCCCCTCAGGGGATCTGCAGCCCCAGGGGGAGGGGGCAAGGGCCCCTTGATGCAGAGGAAGCACTCTTCTTGGGAGGCACTTCCTGGGGTACGGATGCCGCTGTGCCTCGTTTGCCCCCCCCCCACAGCTGGGATAGACGCACCTTTGGATTCCAAGAAAGGAAGGAGAAATTAAATGGGGGGGAGGAATAGGGAGAAATTGGGAGGGGCATTGGCCTTGTGAGATTCCTTGGCAAATGGGGGAAGGTTGAGGGGCCAAGAATATGCTGTGAGGTGGGCCAGGGAGAAAGGCTAGGTATAATGCCATAGTGCAGGTGGGGGAGAGCTTTCTCCAGCCTGAGGGCCACATACCTTCATGAGCAGCCTTCCAGGGGCCACTTTCCAGTGGTGGGCGGGGCAGAGGCAAAAATGGGTGGAGCAAAGGATGTGATGCTTACAGTGGGCTTCATTTTAGCCATTCAAAAGTCAGAAGGTTTGTCTGTACATACACGCACTGGAGCCCTGGAGGAGCCCCGGAGGAGGGTGCAGAGTACTGTACTTGGACCCGGGATTAGAGATGCGAAGGCTCAGGGGGAAAATCAGGGGAAAAACTTCCCCCCCTGCTATTTTTCCAGACATTCCCATCTCTACCAGGGAGACCCAGAATTAACCCCCCTACTGAGTTCCTCAGCTGCCTGGGTCACCTTGGGCCAGTGACTATTTCTAAGCTCAACCTACCTCACTAGGATGCCACTAGAGACCTCCTAGGATGCACACCTTTACTTGGTGCGGGGGTTTGAGAGTGTTGAAGAAGCTGAGAGCAATGCAGTCAGGAGTCCAAGGAGACCAAGAGGCTAGACTCCTAGCAGGGGCATCCAAGGCGGAATGGTCAAAGCTGAGACACCAGGCTAAGATGCATCCAGACTCAGAGAAAGGCAATGGCAAACCATTTCTGAATACCTCTTACCAGGAAAACCCTATGAACAGAGTATCCAAAATGCAACACGAGATAGTGCTGGAAGATGAGACCCCCAGGTCAGAAGGCACTCATCCAGCTACTGGGGAAGAACAAAGGACAAGTACGAGTAGCACTATGGCTAATCACACAGCTGGGTCAAAGCCGAAAGGAAGCCCAGAGGCTGATGCGCACAGATGCGAAAGGAGACTTCGGAGTTGTACGACGCACACAATAGGAACATGGAATGTGAGAAGCATGAACCAGGGAAAGTTAGAAATTGTCATGCAAGAAATGGAATGCAAAAACATTACAATACTTGGCATGAGTGAATTAAAAAATGGACGAGAATAGGACATTTTCAATCAGGCAACTACAAAATATTTTATGCAGGAAATGAGAAATTAAGAAACGGTTGCTTTAATAGTGCAAAGTTATGTAGCAAAAGCAATTAGGAGTTATAACACAAGGTCTGAGCGAGTGATATCAATGAGATGTAACAGGAAACTTATTAATATTTTTAATACATTTTTAACCCTTTTTTAAAGATGTTTTTAAAGCTTTTTTAAAAAGTTTTTAACGTTGTTTTGTTTCAGTATTTTAAGGTCTGTTTTTATGATGTTTTAAAGTGTTCTTAGCGTTTCTGTTTGCTGCCCTGGGCTCCTGCTGGGAGGAAGGGCGGGATATAAATCAAATAATTAATAAAGAAATAAATAATAATACAACGATCATGCAAGTTTATGCTCCAGTGGCAAACACAGAATAAGAGGAATTGGAGAGATTTTACGAGAAGTCCAGGAAGAAATTGATCACACACCAAAACAAGATGTTCTGATAGTCATGGGGGACTGGAATGCAAAAGTAGGGAACAGAGAAGAACTAGGAATTGTGGGGAAATGGGGCTTAGGAGATGGAAATGAAGCAGGAGAAAAACTTACTAAATTCTGTGAATCATTAATTTGTTTCTTGCAAACACATATTTTGAGCAACCAAAAAGATGTCTGTATACGTGGACATCACCAAATGGTCAATATAGGAATCAAATTGATTATATAATTGGTAGCAGAAGATGGTCTTCTTTGTCTGCGAAAAAGGAGCAGACTGCAGTACAGATCATGAACTGGATTGAAAATCAGAGTAAAGCTAAAGAAGAACAACAAAACAATCATAATTCCAAAATACAATTTAAATAACATCCCAGAAGAAGAGAAAGATCAAATAAGGAACAGATTTGAGGCTTTAAACTTGGTTGATAAAGAACCAGACGAACTATAGATTGAAGTCAGAGACATTATCAGGGAAGAATGTAAAAGGACAATACCTCTAATTAAATGGATGACTGACAAAACTCTTTAAAATGGTTAAAGAGAGAAGGAAAGCAAAAGCAAAAGGAGACAGAAACATGGTTAGAACCCTAAATGCAATAATACAGCGACTAGTACGTAGGGACAAAGAGAACTATTACAATAGTTATTGTATAGAAATAGAAGAGAACAACAAAACGGGAAGAAGAGCTCTATTCCAAAAAAAAAAAAAATTGCCTTCAAGTCGATCCCGACTCAGAGGGGGTTTACCATTGCCTTCCTCTGAGGCTGAGAGGCAGTGACTGGCCCAAGGTCACCCAGTGAGATTCATGACTGTGTGGGGATTTGAACCCAGGTCTCCCAGATTGTAGTTCAACACTCTAACTACTACACCACACTCCAAAGGTTAGAGAAATTAAAGGGAAATTTAAGAGTACGGATGTTGAATAATCCACAGGGGAACACACTGACTGACCAAGATAAAATAAAAGATGGAAGCAATACACTGAATAACTCTATAAAAGAGATGCAAGGATGACAGATTCATTCATGGAGGAACCCTATGATGAAGAACCAGAAATTTTAGAATTTGAGGTGGAAGCGGCTCTTAAAATACTTGGAAGAAACAAATCACCAGGAATAGATGGCATACTACTACAGTTGCTACAAGTGACTGAGACTGATTCTGTCCAAATGTTGACAAAAAATTGTCAGCAAATATGGAAAACTAAACAATGGTGAACAGACTGGGAGTGTTCAATATACATCCCAATTCCAAAGAAAGGGGATCCTAGGGAATGCAGTAATTATCAAACTATTGCCTTAATATCCCATGCAAGTAAAGTAATGCTCAAGATTCTACAACAAAGGCTCTTACCATATATGGAGCGAGAAATGCCAGATGTCCAAGCTGGATTCAGAAAGGGAAGAGGTACCACAGATCACACTGCAAGCATACGTTGGATAATGGAACGGAGCCAGGAATTACAAAATAAAATCACCCTGTGCTTTATAGATTATAGCAAAGCCTTTAATTGTATAGATCACGAAAAACTACGGAATGCTTTAAAAGAAGTGGCGGTGCCACAGCATCTGATTGTCCTGATGTGCAACCTATACTCTGGACGAGAGGCTACTGTAAGGACAGAATATGGAGAAACCGATTGGTTCCCAATAGAAAAGGGTGTGAGACAGGGGTGTATTTTATCACCCTGTTTGTTTAATCTGTATGCAGAACATATCATACGGAAAGAGGGATTGGACCAAGATGAAAGAGGTGTGAAAATTGGAGGGAGAAATATCAATAATTAAGATATGCAGATGGTACCATACTCTTAGCAGAAACCAGTAATGATTTGAAACGAATGTTGTTGAAAGTTAAAGAGGAAAGCTGACTTCCCAGGAGGATCCCTACGCCTGTGCAGCCTCTGAGACGAGCTCCGTCTTGGATGAAACTTTTCCAGTTTAAATTCAGTCAGAAGGCTCTTTTCTGACTGGGAATAATTTCTTCCGGTTAAAGAAGAAACGTGAGATTTCCCACATAGCTTTGTTTTGATTGTTGGAGTCTGGAATTTGTCAGAATTGTCTGTCTTCCAGCAGCTCAGACAGAGCGAGGATTTTTATGCTAGCTCAGCTGGATAAGTGACCCGTTTTTTTTTATACGGACTAACAGGCAAACATCCTCCATCATTTTCTTATCTATACAGCTAAAGAGATTTGTCAAAGTAACAGCAATTGAGATAACCTAGGTGAGGTAAGACTTTCCTTTTTTTATTCACGGAACTAAGGGGGAAGAAAATATAAATAGCTTATCTTTGTTTTTTTTTACTGCAAAAAGCTGACATGGAAAATAGCATTTTAAAGGTTACAACGGACGAGAGATTTCTGATTGGAAGAGATAAGAAATCTTTTTGATGTATGGCTGGGACTATTTTTTCTGATCTACTTTTTTTTTGACGAATCTGCTCATTCTCTCTGCTACTAGCTATTTCGACGCTGTGAACTAAAGCCGTTCTTACACTTCCGGGCAGATAAGAGATAAGGGCTGTCTAGCATGTGACGTTAGTTTGTTGGAAAGATTAACTCCTTTGTAACTGGTTAAAGAAATAAGCTGCTCTTTGTTTGGGACATTGAAAATTGAAGGAGTTTTGTTCCTTTGGCTTTAAGAATGACAATTAAGAAGATCAGGGATGTACAAGAAGGGACTTTATCTCTAGACATGTTTCAGAAAATAATGAATGGGATTAACTCAATAAAACAAGAACTGAGAAATAGACAAGCGTGGAGAATTGAATTTCACGAAATGAGACAGGAGCTGAAAGAAACTCAGGATTCTATGAGAAAGGAGAATAAAGATAGATCTGGAAAACAAAAAAAGGATGAAAGAGAAATTAAAGGCAAGGTTCAAACTATGGAGATTGGCTTAATTATGGACATGAAAAAAGATTTGGATTTTCTGGCTGTGATGGATCCTGGAGACAAATATTACAGTTTGGAATTCAGCGCTGTCCCTGAAGGAATTGAAGAGATTGGAGATAAAGATATTATCGGTTCAAAAAAATTCTTGGACTGGAAGGATTTGATGGAACTTGAAATGGAGAAAGTTAACAGAATTAATCCCTGTTTTGTGTGAATGGAAAAACCTTCAAGAGATGTACTAGTGTATCATGTGGAAAAGAGGAACAGAGATGCGGCTTTGCAACAATACTTCAGTGATACGTTTGGATTTGATGGCAAGAAAATATCTGTGATGGAGGAAATTCCTATCAGACTTTTATTATATGACTATGACAGCAAGATTTTTGGGTGCGTAAAGATGGAAGATGGAAGATGGACCCAATATGGATAATGACAGATGAGCGATTTAAAATTACTGGACTTAGTAGATTTGATGAGTTGGATTAATTGATATGTTTATTTAGAAAAAAAATTGATTGACATATATCTCAAGGATTGGAAACTTCTCTTGACTTTTTGTGGAAGATTAAAATGATATGATGTTAATGAGATTTGAAACCAACTAAGATAACCGTTGGAGGAAGGTGATTTTATAATCTATTAAGAGTTAGGTTTGTTATATATTATAGATTTATAGCTGAACTATGACAAATCGGAAGTCAATATTCTTTCTTTTTTATATATATATATATATTTCTTTTTGCATTGTACTAGTTATTGATTTGTGTTGTTTTCTTTTTGTATTGTTTTGGTTTTGAAAATTGGAATAAAAATTAATTGAAAAAAAAAAAAGAAAGTTAAAGAGGAAAGCACAAAAGCAGGACTACAGCTGAACGTCAAGAAGGCTAAAGTAATGACAACAGAAGATTTATTCAACTTTACAGTTGACAATGAGGACATTGAACTTGTCAAGGATTGTCAATACCTCGGCACAGTCATTAACCAAAGTGGAGACAATAGTCCAGAAATCAGAAGAAGGCTAGGACTGGGGAGGGCAGCTATGAGAGAACTAGAAAAGCTCCTCAAATGCAAAGATGTATCACTGACCACTAAAGTCAGGATCATTCAGACCATGGTATTCCCGATCTCTATGTATGGATGTGAAAGTTGGACAGTGAAAAAGGCGGATAAGAGAAAAATCAACTCATTTGAAATGTGTTGGAGGAGAGCTTTGCGGATACCATGGGCCATGAAAAAGACAAATAATTGGGTGTTAGAACAAATTAAACCAGAACTATCACGAGAAGCTAAAATGATGAAACTGAGGTGATCATACTTTAGACACACAATGAGAAGACATGATTCACTAGAAAAGACAATAATGCTGGGAAATACAGAAGGGAGTAGAAAAAGTGGAAGACCAAACAAGAGGTTAATTGATTCCATAAAGGAAGCCACAGACCTGAACTTACAAGATCTGAACAGGGTGGTTTATAACAGATGCTATTGGAGGGCGCTGATTCATAGAGTTGCCATAAGTCATGACTGAGTTGAAGGCATATAACAACAAAACCTCACATTATTGTTGTGAGGTTAAAGGTGGATACCTTTATCTCCCACTCTATATTCTGGACATAGTGGATATCTCTGCAAGTGTGTGTGTGTGTGCGCACATGCGCGTGCGTGTGCAGGGCCGGCACCAGAGGGTGGCCAGATTGGGCCCTGGCCAAGTGCCCCTTTGGCCCAGAGGGGCCCCTCCTTAAGGTGGGGTAGCGCTGCCAGTCTGTGATCCTTGGCAGGGTTGACTCCCAACACTTCCACAGATCACAGAAAGAGACCTCCCAGTCTCCCCCTCAGACAGTGGGCCCATGGCGCCTACCTGCTCCATCTACCTCTCCTCTTTTTCTGTGAATGCCCTGTATGCTGTGTGGACAGCTGCCATCCACCAAGGTGGCGGCAGAGGCTTCTCTTAGGAGCTTGTTGATGGTAGGCATGTGCGTGCAAGTAGTGTAGCATGCATGCATGCCATCAACCAAGATGGCAGTGGGGCCATCAGCCCCTTAGAGAAGCCGCCACTGCCATTTAGTTGATGGTAGCAGCCTGCGTGCATAGCGCACAGGCCTTTCAGAAGAGAGGTAGGTGGAGCGGGCAGGTGCTGTGGGTCTGCACAGTCTGAAGGGGGTTGATGGGGGCCCAGGGGGGCTGGGAGCAGAGGGGGGTGCCATGGACCCAGCGTAGGCTGGCACCCAAGGACCCAGATGTGGGTCTTCCTCTGTTGGTGCTGCCCGCCTCCCTCCTGCCCGGCTTCACCCCTTGCCTTGGGAACACCTGCATTGGTGAGAGGGCCTCCAGATTCTACAGAGGGTCCACGGTACAATGCCTAGTGGGCAATGCTTGCAACAACACTGTGAGGTAGGCCCGGGTGAAAGGCTGGACGTAATGCAGTGGTTAGTGCAGGTGGGAGAGAGCTTTCTCTAGACTGAGGGCCACACTCCTTCATGAGCAGCCTTCCAGGGGCCACTTTGCAGTGCCGGGCAGGGCCAGAGGCAAAAGTGGGTGAAGCGAAGGGTGTGATGCTTACAGTGGGCTGCATTTTAGCCATGCCAAAGTCAGAAAGTTTGTCTGTACACAAACTCACTGGAGCACTGGAAGAGGGTGCAGAGTACTGCACTTGGACCAAGGAGTAGAGATGTGAAGACTTAGGGGGGAAATCAGGATAAAAAGTCATCGTCCCCCCCCCCCATCTCTCCCAGGGACACCCAGAATGAAACCTCCGTATGCAGCTCTCTGGGTCACCTTGGGCCAGTGACTATTTTTAAGCCCAACCTACCTCACTGGACTGTTGTGAGGTTAAAAGTGGATAACTTTATCTCCCACTCTAAATATTGGACATATTGGACATCTCTGTAAGCATGTGTGTGTCTTATTATTAGAATTACTTACAATTTAATACTGAACTATGTCCTGAAGGACCCAGATTCAGATCCCCACTCAGGAGTGAAATTCAGTTGGTGACCTCGGCCCAGTGACAGTGTTGCTATGAAGACAAAGTGGGGGGGGGGAGTCAAATTATATTTCCCACTGTCGGGAACAATTTTAAAACATAATTTAAAATGGTGCTAAATATACACTTGAACTTCTTATCTTAATCTGCCCAACTTCAACCCTATAAGGTTGGCAAGAATGCTGTTTTGTACCACGCACATCCCCTGCTGAACTCTGAACCGCGTTCTGCAACTTGTTGCCCTCCAGTTGTTGCTGGACTGCAGCCCCAGCCAGCATGGCCAATGGCTATTGATGATGGGAGTTGTATGTGGCCAGCAGTTCAAATGTTTTCATTGCCCAGTGGGCTGGACTGGACTGTATGCAGCTCAGTATTCCTCTCCCCATATTTCCGCTGAAAGGAGTCAGGGCTTCCCCATCCCTGGGAAGCTCCAAGATGGAGCCATTGACCTCATCCACTCCTACCTTGCAATAGCGTCCTGACTGCCAACTGTCAGGGACCTGATATTTGATTGATATGCACAAAAGGGTTAAGTTTTTAATGACAGTGTAATATTACTATGGGGTTTGGAAAGAATTATGTCTTTGGGTCTCCTTTCCAGCCTCTGACTTGGAATCTGTACAGCAAAGAAACCTGCAATAATAGTCAAACTAGTTCATTTCAGAAGCTAATGGGTCCTACCAAGTTTGTCAAGTGGTCCCCATCAGCATGTGTAAAGATTCGGCCAGCAAAGCAATGTGTTGCCATAGGAACACTTTCAATAGAGAGGTCCTTGTGCCCCCCTCCCCTGGGTGGAGGCCACCTCATCCTAGAGCTAAGAAGTGGTCTGTGTTAGAGTTAGGTTGAGGTGAATCTGGAAAGATACAAAGAGAGGCCTGCTTTCTGTGTTTAGTCCCAAAGCTATGGCTTTGGGGGACTCCTCTAGGAACCTGATGGGGAGCCAAGATCTGTTGGATTGTTAATGCTGAGAAGCCCTCCATCTTACGCTCAGGTCGTATATTTGTGTAAATAAAACCACATATGCTAAAAATAGCACAGTCTCTGCTGACCTTCACTCCAGGGAAATCAAATCCTGGGTAAGCAGTGGAGTCTCTGGAAGTCCCTCACCGCTTGGAGAAAGGGGTGCACACAAAAATATGCATGAGACATGAAGAGGGTCCAATAACACAGCCTGAAACAGCTGAGAAGGTGGAGGAGAGACTCTGTGGTGGGCAGGCAGGAAAACCTCCAGAGGGGAGATGAGATATTGGGGCGGGAGGGAACCGAGTGGGTTGATTGGAGGTGGCAGAGGAGGCGAGACCCCCTCCCCGCCCACAGGCATGGACAAAAGAAACTGAGGAAGGGTCTGAAAGAGACTTATTGGCTAAAAGTTTTTAGGACAGGCATCCGGAAGCAAACTGAGCATGAAGGGAAGAGCCAAGGAAAGTGACATGCCTCATATTTGATTATGGCCTTTATCTCTCCGCACAGCCTTTGGGACGCTTATAATATTTATACCCTTCACCTTTATAAAGGAGGAGATTCCTCCCATGCCCTGTATCTCCCCTGCAGGCTCTTCAGAGCTGTTCCATATTGTGGCAAAAGCTATGACAGTCCCAGAGGTGGCCTAGTTGACGTCTCCTCCTCCATTTCCCCCACAGGCAGCCCAATGGCCTCAGATGCACCATCCGGATCGTCTCTTCCTTGGAGAAGAGTGGGAAGAGGTGCTGGGTGGCTGCCTCAGGTAAGGGAAAGATCACTGGGTGAGAGACAGAGAGGACAGCCCAGGTGCCTCTCTCTGGGTTGGGTGGCAGGGAGAGAATCTTCCTTTTTGCCTCTACTTTTAACGCTGTCTAAGAAGAGCCCCGAAGCTGGACCAGCCAAAGGCCCACCTAGTCCAGCATCTTGTTCTCACAGTGGCCGACCAGGTGCCTACGGGAAGCCCCTGAGGAATCAGGACCCGAGAGCAACAGCACTCTCCCCTCTTGTGATTCCCAGCAACTGGTATTCAGAGGTAGAACATTGCCATCGTGGCTAGTAGCCATTGATAGCCTCATCCTCCATAAACTTGCCTAATCTTTTAAAGCCATCCAAGTTGGCACCTTCACTGCAAGATCTCAAAGTGACCTAGTTATAGGGGCTGATACATTAACAAAAGCCCTCCTGCAACTGCCCTGTGGCCCCGTCCCCTTTCAGACTGGGAGAATGGAGCATGTTGGAGATACTGCATTTTCCTCTTCTTCTTCCAGGCTCTCTTGACCTTTGAGGAGGTGGCTGTATATTTCACCGAGGAGGAGTGGGCTCTGCTGGATCTTGAGCAAAGAGCTCTGCATAGGGAAGTCATGGAGGACAATTACAGGATGGTGGCCTCACTGGGTAAGGGCACTCTTTGTTTTCTTGCCTGATAAATGTGAAAGGTGTGAATTTGATATTTCTACCATTGAATCCTGCACTGCAAGGCATGCCTGCGGGAGAAAATGAAAAAATAATCAGCTAATAGCAGAGCTGAAAAAGACAGCAAAATGATCAATTAATAATAGTTGATTACATCATATTATTACACAGATATTATTACACAATATCATTATTCTTTACTTCCTGAATAGCAGCAGCAATGTATGTGCATGTGAGTGTGTTGCAGGATATCATTTAGTGTCCATGTGTTATGTGTGAAAAATTATGTGTGCAGGATAAAAGAGCTAAACTACCGCCATTTCCTCAGTTGCTTCTGTGTCTATGATCTTCCCCACTGCACTTCCTGGCTGACTCTCTCAGCTGCCACCGGGAAATCTTCACCCCAGTCTCCCACCCTACAGCACCTTCCTTCCGTGACTCCCACTCAGGGATCCCTCCATCTTCAGTCCATCAGCTATTCTCAGAAAGGTGCCACATTTGAGTTGCTCTTGAAGTAATACTGTCCAACCTTGCAGAAATCACGGTTCAGGTGGCTGTGAACTGGCATCCGCTGTTGTTATTGATGGGAGTAGGGGCAGCAGACATTGCAAAGATCCCCTGCAAGGATGGGAGATGGGGCAGTTCCTGCTGCCTTGGCTGTTGCTGGTTCCTCTGAAACTGCTCCACTGTTTAAGATGGGAGCATTCATATGAAATGTGCCATTTTTTCTCTTTCAGAAATCTAACATGTAAGTTTTTCCTTACGTACTTTGCTTCCTCTATGTCTCCTCTTCTATCCATATATATATTATATATACATACGCACATGCACGCACTCACCACAAACATATACATATTTCTAGTGCTGCGACTGATTTTTTTTCATACCAAGACTCCAAAAAGCTGATGGTGTTGATTGGAGCATTTGTGGCTACGTAAACATGTTGCAGCAGCTTAGATCTTAATTGCCATGAAAAAGATTTCCCCAGAATTACCGATTTGACATGCACTACTGGCTTGCTAATTGGGGGAAGAGGAGGGACAGCTCTCAGGGTGATTTTGGCTGTTGGTGTATAAAATTAAAGGGCCAAAACAAAACACCTGGCTTTGCAAAGTTCCGCAGTGTCATCCCCAACAGACCTTTCAAACTGAGCTTTAAGCCCAGTGAGTGCATGTTCACAAGTCCCAGACTGATCCTGCTGGGTACCTCGGGACCTATTCTATTTATCAGGTGCAGGAGTTACACAGTCAAAATTATACCTCTTCTTCCCTTTGAACAACTCTGTTTGGAATGGCTGAATACTTTGGGTCAAAAATAACTAGCTTTGTCCATTTCCTTGAAAGTATTGGACCTCAATTCCTGTTGGGAAGAAGGACAAGATCTGGTGATGCATGGTCCCAAAGAAGAGGAGGCCACAGCAGGTAGATGCTTAGTTGTGTTGTAGGGCCCTTTTTGGGAATTGAAGGATTTGTCAGTTCCTGTTTGATATCACTCATGGTAGATTAACCCATTAGATTGTGAGTTCTCCTGGAGGAAATCTTAGATGTCTGTACGAACACAAGGATGTCCCATCAAGTGGAGCATCTAGTCCTCACAGTGGCCAACCAGAGGACTATGAGAAGTGTGCAAGCAGGACGTGAACACAACAGTTGACCCACTGGGAGCACAGTGACTGTCTTAAAGGTGCAAAGCCTCTTTGAAGCAGCCTCCTCCCTCCTTTAAAAGAGTGGTGTTTAAATGAGGGGGGAGGCTACCTGAAAGGCCGCTTTTGCTGATCTAGAAGAGGACTGCTCCCCTTATTCCATGATTGCTAAGCTTACTCATGAATCTTTGGTGAGATACTTCATCAGAAACTTTGAAAATTCCAAGTACCCTGTGTCCACTGGATCACCTCTATCTATGTGCTTGTTTCAAAGAAGTCAGATAGGATTTTTCCCTTGCAGAAACTATGCTGAAACTACAGCGAGCCATGTTCTTCCATACACTTGGCGATTCTATCTTTAACAGTTACTTTCCACCAGTTTTACCAGGACAAGCATTAAAATAACCAGCCTGCTATTTCCACGATTCCCTTTGGTTACTGATGTATTTAACTATTTTTCTTGTTGGTCTTTATGTTTTTAGCAATATCCTCATATTCTTCTTTAGCATCTCATTTTGTCTGCTTGCATTTCTTTTGCCAGGGTTTGTGTTCCTTTTTATTCTCCTCATTCGGACAAGTGTTCCATTTTTTGAAGGAAGCCTTCTTGCCTCTAATAGACCCTTTGACTCTGATTGTTAGCCACGCTGGCATCCTCTTGGCCCTGATGGTACCTTTCCTCATCTGCAGGATACACTCCAGTTGAGCTTCTGATATTGTGATTTTAAACAACTCCCAAACATTTTGGAATTACTTCATCCTCTTGACTTTCCCTTTCAACTTTCTTTTTACCAATCCCTTCATTTTTGGAAAGTTCCCTCTTTTGAAATCAAATGTGACCCTGTTTGATTTTCTTGACAATTGGCCATTTACAGGAAAGTTTAATATCACCATGGTTACTGCTTCCAGTTGGTTTGACAACATTTACATCTCGCACAAGGTCCTGTGTGTCACTTCTGATTAAGTCCAGGGTCACCATCCCTCTGGTTGGTTCCATGACTAACCATTCTAGGACACAGTCATTTAGGGTCTCTAGAGATTTTACCAATTTCTTGTGAGTGGAACACAAATGTACCCTGTCTAGGTGAGGGTAGTAGAATTCACCCATTACTACAGCAATTGCTCTTTTGGGTGCTTCCTTGATTTCTTTATTTATTTGAAAACCTTTTAGATATTTGCTACCTCTCAATCGGGGAGAGCAGCTGGAAAGGGGTGGTACCTTTATGGCCTCCCTGTGGACTTCTAAGAGAATGCTTCCACTCAGGCACTGTGAGGATGCTGGACTAGATGGGCTTTTGATCTGATCCAGCAGGGCTGTTCTTATAAAGAGGAGAGGTGGCCTCCAGGTTGAAGTTTCCATATCCTGAGAACATCCCCTAATTACAGTAGCTGGATTGGATTCCTTAGTGCCACTAAATGGAGCTGTACGAGTAGTTGCCTGTTCACAAGTGCCAATTGGATCCACATACCTTGTCCTATTTATCATCAGGAGATCTAAGAACTTGCCTTCCTTTGCTTTTGGGAGGGGGCCATAGCAATGGGTGGACATGAAATATCTGGGAATTTAGGTTCACAAGTAACTAGCTTGTCTGTTTCTTGGAAAGAAATTTCAAAACTGGATTTCATCTCTTGCCTGGAAGGACAAGATCCAATTGGATGGGGCTGTGATGAAGCGGAGAGACCAGCAAGTATGGATTTTAAAAATAATTTGGGAACAGTTATACTGGGAACACTATGATGCAATACCTGTGGCTAAATCCAGAAGTTGCCAATGAAATATGTATCCCGCTGTGTGTTAACTGTTGAGGTATTCCCCTGACAGTTCAGAGCATCATTGCAAACTCATGTAATATTGGTCTTGGGCCATTTCTAGCTCAATGATTGAGTACATAAGTTATGTGAAGAAGTTCCTACGTTTAATCGTTGGAATCTTCAGGTAGATCTCAGAAGAGTCCTCATCTGAACCCTGCAGAGCAGCTACCAGCCCGTGTTACAGTACCTGAGTTACAGGTACTTACAGTCTGATTCAGTATCGGGCAACTTCCTGTGTTTCTGTATTTCTGTCTGACCACCACTCTTGACTGCCATCAAATTCATGGGAACCAATAAGCAGTGAGCAGTGCCCAGTTTGCCTCTTCGGCAGCCTTGCTGCCCTTCTCTTCCCCCTCACCCCGCTTCATGTTGCATATTATTTTAGAAATGTATACTGCTGTTGCAGTGGGAGGAAAAACCACACACATCTGGGCTTAGTAACATCAAGTGGAATGTGGAGCAGAAAGGAATTCATGCTGTCATGTAATACTTTAGAATATTAAGGTAACTTCTGTTGCAGCTGGGCATACAAGGAGAAATGAGAATTTTGGAGATGTAAAAATCTGAGAAACAGCTAATTGGGGTTGATCTGTGATGAGATCCTATGTTTTTGGCTTGAAACTCCAACACGTATTTCTTTTCTCCTTGCTCCTCCTCAGCAGGTGATGGGCAGAACAATGAAAATTATGCGGAACTATTTAATGACATGGAATGTGAAAATAGCTTCAGCCACAGTATTACACTTACTGTACATCAAAGAACCCACACGGGAGAGAAACTATATAAATGCATAGTGTGTGGAAAGAGCTTCAGACACAGCAGTTCACTTACTGTACATCAAAGAACCCACACAGGGGAGAAACCATTTAAATGCATAGCTTGTGGAAAGAGCTTCAGGAAGAGCAGTTCACTTACTGTACATAAAAGAACCCATACAGGGGAGAAACCATTTAAATGCATGGAGTGCGGAAAGAGTTTCAGAGGGAGTTATGAGCTTACTTTACATCAACGAACACACACAGGGGAGAAACCATTTAAGTGCACAGAATGTGGAAAGAGCTTCAGACAGAGCATTTCACTTACTTCACATCAAAGAACCCACACAGGGGAGAAACCATTTAAATGCATAGCTTGTGGAAAGAGCTTCAGCCAGAGAGGTCAACTTACTGTACATCAAAGAACTCACACAGGGGAGAAACCATTTAAGTGCACAGAATGTGGAAAGAGCTTCAGGCAGAGCATTTCACTTACTTCACATCAAAGAACCCACACAGGGGAGAAACCATTTAAGTGCATGGAATGTGGAAAGACCTTCACTGGCAGCAGTAGTCTTAACTCACATCAAAGAACCCACATAGGCGAGAAACCATTCAAGTGCATGGAATGTGGGAAAAGCTTCATCCAGAGAAGTAAACTTACTGTACATGAAAGAACCCACACTGGGGAGAAACCATATAAATGCATGGAGTGTGGAAAGAGCTTCAGGGAAAGCAGTTCACTTACTTCACATCAAAGAGCCCACACTGGGGAGAAACCATTTAAATGCATGGAGTGTGGAAAGAGCTTCTGCTGGAGCAATGCACTTGTTTCACATCGAAGAACCCACACAGAGGAGAAACCATTTAAATGTATGGAGTGTGGAAAAAGCTTCAGTATGAAAAATTACCTTGCTTCACATCAAAGAACCCACACAGGGGAGAAACCATTTAAATGTATCGTATGTGTAAAGACTTTCAGCCATAGCAGTAGCCTGACTTTACATCAAAGAATTCACACTGGGGAGAAACCATTTAACTGCATGGAATGTGGAAAGAGCTTCAGTTTCAGCAGTAGCCTTAATTCACATCAAAGAACTCACACAGGGGAAAGACCATTTAAGTGCATGGAATGTGGAAAGAGTTTCATCCAGAGAGGTCAACTTACTGTACATCAGAGAACCCATACAGGAGAGAAACCGTATAAATGCATGGAGTGTGGGAAGAGTTTCAGGGAAAGCAGTTCCCTTACTTCGCATCAAAGGACCCACACAGGGGAGAAACCATTTAAATGCTTAGCATGTGGAAAGAGCTTCAGGGAGAGTAGTTCACTTACTTCACATCAAAGAACCCACACAGAGAAACCATTTATGTGCATGGAATGTGGAAAGAGCTTCAGGCACAGCATTTCACTTACTGAACATAAAAGAACTCACGCAGGGGAGAAACCATTTAAATGCATGGAGTGTGGAAAGAGCTTCAGTATGAAGCATCATCTTACTTCACATCAAAGAACCCACACAGGGGAGAAACCATTTAAATGCATGGTGTGTGGAAAGACCTTGAGCCATAGCAATAGCCTGACTTTACATCAAAGAATTCACACTGGGGAGAAACCATTTAAATGCACAGAATGTGGAAAGAGCTTTAGCTGGAGCAGTGCACTTACTTCACATCAAAAAACCCACACAGAGGAGAAACCATTTAAATGTATGGAGTGTGGAAAAAGCTTCAGTATAAAGCATCATCTTACTTCACATCAAAGAACCCACACAGGGGAGAAACCATTTAAATGCATGGTGTGTGGAAAGAGCTTCAGCCAGTGCAGCACCCTGACTTTACACCAAAGAACACACACAGGGGAGAAACCCTTTAAATGCACAGAATGTGGAAAGAGCTTCAGTGGCAGCAGTAGCCTTCATTCACATCAAAGAACCCACACAAGGGAGAAACCATTTAAGTGCATGGAATGTGGAAAGAGCTTCAGCCGGAGAGGTCAACTTACTGTTCATCAAACAACCCACATTGGGAGAAACCATTTAAATGCATGGAATGTGGAAAGAGCTTCAGGGGGAGCAGTTCATTTACTTCACATCAAAGAACCCCCACAGGAGAGAAACCATTTAAATGTATGGAGTGTGGAAAGAGCTTCAGCCAGAGAGGTGCACTTACTGTACATCAAAGAACCTCCACAGGAGAGAAACCATTTAAATGTATGGAGTGTGGAAAGAGCTTCAGTGTAAGCCGTAGCCTTACTTCACATCATAGAACACACACGGGAGAAACCATTTAAATGCATGGAATGTGGAAAGAGCTTCAGTGGGAGCAGTAGCCTTATTTCACAATAAAGAACCCACGCAGGAGAGAAACAATTTAAATGCATTGACTGTGGACTGAGTTCCAGCGTAAGCAGTAGCCTTACTAGAAATGACAGGCCCACACACAGGGAAGAAGCCATTGAAATGCATGGAATGTGGAAAGAACTTCAGTGTGAAACTCACTTTAAATCTTTGACCTAGAAGACTGAAGGAATTTAGGTGGGCCAATGTACGGAAACTGTCATGCAAGTTGAGAAGGATTGCACGTACATTTCTACATCATGCTTTATTGTGGGCCACCAATATTCTTGCAGTGGGGGTATCATGACACTGTAATAGAACCTTGGCCCTAAACTCCTTGGGGGGGGGCACGTACTAAGCCTAGTAGTGGCAGAGCAATCCCCCTGTGTTGGAGAAGCCAGGGTCCCGGTCTTGAGTGCACTCTTGTAACTCTCATACCCGTTCTTGAACAAATGGATCCTGCACCTG
Organism: Rhineura floridana; assembly: GCF_030035675.1. Classification (NCBI taxonomy): domain Eukaryota; kingdom Metazoa; phylum Chordata; class Lepidosauria; order Squamata; family Rhineuridae; genus Rhineura; species Rhineura floridana. The sequence continues at coordinate 210,511,976 of NC_084482.1, forward strand.
GGCAGCTTACAGCTCTTTGATCTTGGAGTTGGCACAGGTGGCTGCCACAGTCTTATCAAATGGTATGATATGAGGTGGGGTGGTTCATGCTGGAGCATCATCATGTTCTGGCTTACGAGAAATGCATCAGCCCTATGGTTTTGTGCATGAGGGACATAGGTGATGTGAAAGTGGAACCTGGCGAAAAATTGGGACCAATGCATTTGCCGCTGGTTCAGTTTGTGGGCCATTTAGAGGCTCTCAAGCTTCCGGTGATCTGTGTGAATATCCACAATGTTCCATGCCCCTTTTGGGGGATATTGCCATGTTTCAAAAGTGTCTCAGATGGCTAGCATTTCCTTCTCCCATACAGTTTAATTTTGCTCAGTCAGTGTATGGGAGAAATATGCACTGGGGTGTAGGTCCCTCGCTTTTTGGAGGGTTGTATCAACTCTGCCCCAATTGCTACATCTGAGGCATCGGTCTCCACCACAAAAGGTCGGTGGGGGTCAGCATGTTGTAATATTGGTTCAGAGGAAAACAACATTTTAAGTTGCTCAAAAGCCTTAGTGTTGTCCACTGAAAAGGTCCAAATCTAAGATAGTCTGTTAAAGGGGTAGTCATGTTGGAGAAGGAAGTGATAAATCATCTCTAGTAACTGGTGAATCTGAAGAAGTGTTCTAAGTCCTTTTGGTATTGGGGTGTGTGTGCCAAGTGCACACTACGCACCTTACCCAGGTCCATCTCCACCCCGGCTGGGGTAACACCATAGCCTAAAAAGTCCAGAGTCCAACCCACACTTCTCCAGCTTAGCATGCAGGGGTTGCTCTCTCAGCCTCTGCAATACTGCTCTCATATGTGCCTCATGCTGTTCTAGGAAGTCTGAGTAAATAAGGATGTCATCCAAGTAAACGATCACAAAGCAATCCAGATCGTCTCGAAAGACGTCATTCATAAAATGTTGGAGGACAGCCAGAATATTCAATAATCCGAAGGGCACAACCAGTTATTCGAAGTGGCCATAGTGAGTCTTGAAAGCAGTTTTCCACTCATCCCTTTCCCGGATTCTGCCGGATTCTGATGACATTGTAAGCCCTACGCAGGTCTAACTTGGTGTATATTTTTGCCGTTCACAGATGCTCCAGCATCTCGTTTATAATGGGGAGGGTTGCTGCTGGGGCTGGTGATCTTATTCAGCTCCCTTTTCTTGACGAAAAGTAGGGGGCCCTGGCCAAGGATTTAGAGGGGCAAATGAACCCCTGCTTCAAGCTGATGTCAAGGAAGTCCCTTTCAGCAGCAAGCTCTGGCTCAGACAGTGAGTAGATGCAGCCAGAAGGGATCTGAGTCTCCGGGAGTAAGTGTATGGCACAGTCATAAGGTCGGGGGGGGGGCAGCCGGTGAGCCTCTTTCTTGTCAAAACACATCACAAAAGTCCTGGTACATATAGGGTAGGGGAGTTGGCCTAGAAGGAGGCATGGTGATTGCTGCCACCACTGCTGCTGTCCCAACTGGCTGGCAATGCCATTTGCACTAGTCAGACTGTAACATCACAAAGGCTTCATCCCATGACATCGTAGGATTGTGTTGTGTCAACCAGTCATCCTCAGAACCACCAGGAAGCTAGGTAAGATGGCAAGGTAGAAAGACCGTGTTTACAATGCTAAGGCAGCTCCACTGTCAGTCTCACAGTGGCCTGCATGACTGCCCCTGAAGTTAGGGGCCATCCATTAGTGGTCTCTACAGCTAAATGTGCCTCCAGCAAGGTGATGCTTGTCAAAAATGCCAGGGTCAACTCCCGATCCCTGGGCAATTGAACCCAGCCAGGTACATCCCATGCCTCCCTTACCAGGGCTGAGTAAAACCAACCCTGTAAGGTAGGTAGACTGCCGCTAACCCTTAACTTGGTCTCACTCTGAGTCAAGGGGAAACCCAGAGTGTCGCCTGGCAGAGATTCCCAAGAAAAAGAGCCAAATGTTATACTCACTGCTCTGGAGCCTCAAGCCAAGCAAACTCGGCAATCGGTGCTGGATTCAGAGCCACTGGTTTCCAAGTGACACACACCTGTTAGTAGAAGGTAATTTATTAATTAAAATATAAGTGCGTATAAGAAGAGCAGCATACAATTCCTTTAAGCCAAATACTCTTTAACAGAGGCATGAGCAACACCCATGCAAAAATACAGTGAGAAGGTTCAATAGAGAGACAAAATAACAAAGCTTACCTAGCCTAAGCCAAATAGTCACAAACAGGAAAGTATAAGAGCCTGTCCCCTTGGCTCCTTATACCAGCAAACATCACACGGGGCACCTTGCTGAAGAATAACCCCTCTTTTTATGAGAATATGCTCAGAAACAGTGAGGGCCAATTAGCCATTCATGACACCTCTGGATGATGGAATAGTCCAGACATTCACCACAAGGGCATGCCTACTAATTTGCAGCTACTCAGGCCTTCTGACTTTGGTACCAGGCAGTACCAAGTAAATAGAATCTTTTCCCTTAAATAAGCATCAGGATTCCCTTTGTTCAGTTTCCTTGATGACAAAACAGCTTTCAACCCTGCTTCTAAAGCACTGGGTTGCAAAATATCAAGAGCAACAGCATTTGGAATCTGCAGAAAGTTCTGTGCAGAAGTTTGTCTTTCCTGCCTCCTCCAATGAAATTAACCTTAGGAATGACAGAAGAAGTTAGCAGTTCAGATTTATAATCAGAATTGCAAATGACATCAACATTGGATTACCCCCCCCCCAACAGTAGCATTAGAGTCATAAGACATCACATGGTTCAGTTTCTGAGGAACACAAGGTCTGTTACATACATCAGATTGAAAGAAATACAGTGCCGATGTCACGTCCGGGACAGACTTCAAAGGATCTTGCCAAAGTATCTCAGTAGAAAAAGACAATCTCGGTTGGGAGAGTGGTTGCATGTTCAGATGAAACTAGGACCAGGCTCTCATTCCTAACGTGGCTAAGGAGTTGAACCACAGACAACCCTTGCCTCAGGCTAGGAAGAACAGCCTTCCCCAGGGTCTGTGCAACAGAATACTCGGCCGCACTATCACTCAGGTCTAGGGCAAGTAGGTCACCAGGCACAAGTCTTGCAAGTTGTGGCACAGGATCAGAGCAATCAACCTTGTCCAAACTCTGACTCTGGGTGTCACATTCAGGATAGTTCTGAGACTCTTCCAAGTCTGACACAGTCTTCCCCAGGGGGTTTAAGCTTCCTTCCTCCCCCCCCCCTCTTAGCCACAGATGATACAATCTCACGGTACAAACCCAGTTCCGATGCTAACCTTTCTGGCAAAGCAGAGTCTGGATGAGCTGCACTCTCTAAGGCTGTCAGCCTGTCCATAAAGAAGGGGCTGGTATTCTCCCACTTCTTGTTGCTGGAGCAGCTCTCCTGCACAGATGCCAGAAATGCTTTGCTGAACCATAAACTTAATTCTTGCAACAGGAGACTCCTCAAAAGTTATCAACATTGCGTTTCTTACCAGCTCCTGTATAGCAGGGTCAACACCTTCTTGGTGCTCCACAATTCCATGATTTGTCTTTGATAAAGGGGTCTTTTTCAACACAGCTATGGCAACAGGGAGGCAGTTTGTTCTCTCACTCCCAAGCTGACTATTTCTGGTCGAAGTCACATCCCTTAGTGTCTTGGGACCACATGCCTTCGCCTGCTAACAGGCAGACATACTCTCAGGTTCTGGGCATGAAATCTCTTCACATTCTGCCACAATTTGGGACACTCGTAAGGGTGCTTTAGGATGATCTCTTGGGCACCGAACTCTCTGACACACATCACAAGTCCCACAGAACTCACGTACAGCTTTTGTCACTAGGGGCCAATAAAAACACTTGGTGATTCAGGCTAGAGTTCTTTTAATCCCCATGTGGGCTCCAGAACCCAGCTCGTGGCCAGTTGCAACACAGAGGCCTTATAGACTTGGGGTAGAACCAGTTGCCTCATGAGGGCAAACTCTACTGAATTACCTTGGGGACTAAATTCGTGATACAGTACTCCATCTTCCCAATGGAAATGGTCTCACAGATTCTGACAAAGTCGCTGGGCATTAGCAGCCCACTTGCAACATTCCACCAAACTTGAATCAGTTTGCAAAGCTTGTTGAAACTCAGCAGAATTCACAGTTCCATTTTTTAGCAGTTTCTTTCCATCCCCGGCAATAATTCATTAGCACAGGAATTTACAGCCTCTAGGCCAGCCTTTCCCGACCAGTGTGCCTCCAGATGTTGTTGGACCACAGTTCCCATCTTTCCTGACCATTGGCAATGCTGGCTGAGGCTGATGGGAGTTGTGGTCCAACAACATCTGGAGGCACACTGGTTGGGAAAGGCTGCTCTAGGCTATCTCCCCCCTTCTCTTCAGCCTCTTCACACCTAGCTAGTGTTGCTAAGGAAACGAACCTCTCAGGCAGGGAGTCCTGAGGAAGCAACTCTTTCTGGCTGATTTTGGGGACCTGGGAGACCAGGGTTCGAATACCCACATAGCCATGATGCTCACTGGGTGACCTTGGGCCAGTCACTGCCTCTCAGCCTCATGAAAACCCTGTTAATAGGGTCGCCATACGTCGGAATCGACTTGAAGGCAGTACATTTACATTTTTAAAAGCGTCCTCCAACTGCTTGCCTTGACTTTGAATTATGGAATTGGCCACACTTGATATTTCTGTTGTACTATCTCTGTAGTTTCTCCAAGAATTTGGTTCATATGAATCATCTCACTAAACTGGGCATTCAACCATGCTGTCTAACTGGGCTGAATTGTGTACATAGAAGCAGTCTTGGGACTAGAAGAAGCTTGTGAAGTCCCTTTCCCATCTGGTACCTTCTCCTACTGACTATCTTTGAAGTCCCCTGACTTCTTAAAACGACTGGGGCCGGCTGATCTCTGTCCCGCTCTCTCAATGGGCAGGAAGCTTATCAGCAAGCACGCCGGCTTCCCAAATAGTTTTGGGTCTCTGGTCCCAGACTATAACTGCTAGCTCCACAGGGAGTCCCTCATAAAACTTCTCTCTAGCTAATAAGTCCATAAACTCCTCCAGGGTTGTAATGTCTGCAGCATCCCACCACAGATGCAGGGCTTTGATAGGCCTTGATGAAAAAGCAACATGCTCTCTTTAGGTTTCTTTTGAATATTCTCAAATTTGCAATGACAAAACTGAGCATTCGAAGCAAAATGCTCCTGAGCCATTGTCTTGTAAGGAGAGTCATCTACTTCCTCCTGGGACAACGTTCCCAACAGCTCCCTGCTTGCTTAACCACAAAGTAGTTTCATCCATAGCTCCAGGGGGATTTTACAGTCTTCGCAAGACTACTCAAAGACCTGGAAGAATGCTTAGATGTACCAGCAAACATCACATGAGTAAAATGAAATGGGGCAACTAGCTGAAGATAATCCCTCTTTTTATGGGAATTTGCCCAGCAACAGGGCCAGTTAACCAATTATGACACTTCTGGGTGATGGAATGGTCCTGAAGTTCACCACAAGGATAGGCCTACACATTTATGGCTACTCAGAGCTTCTGACCTTGTTACCAGGCAGTACAGATAAGATACAGCTGCCTCCCCTCCTAAAAAAACAAGCTTCAGCTGGACTGTATGAGATGCCCTAATTTCCCCCAGATTAAAGTATCCCAGGCACCAATGCAAGATATTCCCCACAATCCCTCAGGTTCAAGCTATTTTACTTTTGCCAACTTCAGCTGTTCTTGAGAATGGGGATGTTGTTCTGTTTTGCAAAGCCAAAGTCCATAATATTGCTGGACCATAGCTTGTACTTTGATGGTCTGACCCGAAGGTAACTCAGGTGCAGCAGTAGATGTAAAGCTGGCTTTGATGGGATAGGAACATGGTGAGGTCCTTTGCTCACAGTTGATCCCAGCTCATGGACCTCTATGAGAGTGGGGATTCGGAGTTTTCTTGCACGGGGTTTTTCTTGGACTTGGATGGGCAGTCCTTTGCAAGGTGTCCTGCCTTCCCACAATGTAGGCACAGCCCCTGTTGATGCCACTTCTCTTTCTCTGCCTCTGTCAGGTGTGGCTGTGCTTCTCTGAACTGCATGGGCTCCTCCCCCAACTGAGCGGAGGTTCCCAGCCTGGGAGAGAAGCGCTTGTGGAGGAGATGTATGGGGGATAACTGACGAGCTAAAGAAGCCTTGTGCCTTCAGGCCTTCTGTCAATCAGTGCTTTTCTTGAATAGGTTCATGAAAACATTTCAGTTCAGAAGGCTTCATGAATCAGCTTACAGTTTACATAGGGTTCAGCATCTTTACTAGGGTAGGGTAGACACGACTACACACCACTAAGACATTGTTACTGCAACTAGGCACCCCCCCTCACCCGGCTTAAGTAAGGTTGGGTCAGCACCCTTCTTAGGTAAACTGAGTGTGACTGTTGGGATGCACCCGAGAGCTCTGCCTCAGGGGAGCTGTTGGGGCACGTTTTTCTTGCCAGCGCTGGCGCCTGTGTAGGTAAGATGCCTCAGAAGGACCCTCCTCTTTAAAGGGAGAGGTGATGTGCTAGGAGGATGGCAGAGCAGATGTCATGGATGGAATAGATGAATGGTTCCTCTTGCTTTCTTCGATGCCCCACTCCAGCAGAGCTGAAGGGTAATGAGTGCTATGAAACCTGGCCTTTTATACACTTTCTTATCAAAGGGAAGGCATGTTCCCGTGGCCTTATCTGCTACTGCCTGTTCTTGCACTCTTTATTGCACCGCTCTGTATGCAACCTCTTCGGGCACTTCATCAGGTCTTGTAGTAGGCCCTTTTAAATAATGTATGCATCATGTAAGTCTATATAGTTAAGAGTGTTTTGCCCCTTCAGAGTTGAAATAAAATGTACTTTTAAAAAGACAAGTGTTCCTGTACCCATTCCCCCCCCCCCGAAGTCTGGGTGTACAGCCAGAGTGTAGCTCTTAAATCAATAAGTCTGAGCTTAATCATAAACAGTTGATGAGTCTGGGAAAATACCTTATTAGGTCGGCTTATCTGAGCCCCCATGGGTGAGTTTTAAATTGTCATTTTTTTCAGTCTATGTGTTAAGAGATCTAGACAGTATAAGTATATTGTGTGAAATTCTTAAAGCATATATTAATAACCTTTGGTTTTGTGTTGTATTATTAATTCTGATTTATTAGTTTACTGACTATGGCTAGATTTATGTATGCTCATATATATCCATATAGAAATGTGTAGTCAATAAAGAGCATTATCTCCTTCCGCTGCGGAACTCTTGTTCTTTTTTACCTTGATGTGTCCCCAGTCCTGAGATAAGTCTCTGGTGGGAGTTTCCTCTTTAAGTCTGCCTGTTTAGATATATTGCTGGGGCAATGGCTCAAGCCTTGAGGCTCATCCACACGGGGATTTAGTGTGTATCTGGTGCTACTTGCATCCCTTTGTAATTCTCATGGTTCACATGACGTTGCAGGCAAGCAGAAGCTATAATGCAGTTTTCCCCTTTAAATCAATATAAACCCAGTCCAATTATAATGCAAAAGGAAAGGAAAAACCGTCTCACCTTCACCGCACTCCTCCATGTAGGCGCTTTGCTTCTATGTTTTTTTTTAGTGGATGGGCTTGTGATGTTCCTATATATTAGTGTATATATGGTAAGTGCTGGTTGTTTAGAGTATACTTGGTAAGTAGTGAAAGAGGAGGGGGAGTGAATGGGCAATAGAATGCTTGATGATTGGCTGAATGTTTAAAATGGCTGACAGTATAAATGAAAGGATGACAGGTAAATCTGGGTGAATGTGAGGTGGTAAATTGTGGAATAGGGGGGAGAAGAGAAAGAGTGGATTGCTTGGTGGGGTTTGAGAGAGTTGTTTGCCAGGAGAGCGTGAAGAAGGAGGGAGGTGGAGTTCGGATTAGTATTGAGTAAAACCATATGCTTATGTGCCTTAAGAAGAAATCTTGTTAATCTTGTTAGCTTTGTTATCTTTAATAAATACTTAATTTGGTTTACCAAAGGCCTGATCCTTGGCTGGGGTTTCACAGACCAGAAGGGAGGGTAAGGTAATGACCAAGGCTGAAGGGGAACTGTAACAAATGGTGGCAGCGGTGAAGAGAATAACAATACCAGTATTCAGAGTCTCTGGGAATACTAGTATTGGGACGTTACTGGTGGTTGCCTAGCAGGGGGATCTGTTGAGATCTGTGCTAGAGCGGGGAGAGAAATCATAAGAGAGAGCGGTCCGGACTGGTGGAGTCCCTGGTGGTGCCTAGAGACAGGCAGTAACCACGAGCAGGTAGGAACCTGACAGGGAGAGCCAGAGAAGGAAGCATCACAGGGCTCTCTTATGCCCCATTGCCCGCTCCCTCTCTCTCTGCCGCTCGCAAAATCTACCGCAGCTACTCCCTACTTTGCCTTTCACTCCCCCCTGTATTCAGTTTCATATTTCAATTGCACTCCAACACTCTCCCAGGCGAGAGGCATGCAATTGACAAGAAACAATGAAACTGACAGAAAAAAACCCTTCCCCTCTCCATTAGCAATAGGGAGTAAGCATGTAAAATTGGGAGTGGGGCCATGTTGAGCCTCAACTCTCCCAGAAGGGACAGGAAGGGGGGAGGCATGAGTTTCAGGCGCCTCCGCTGCCAGGAGACACAGAAGACTTGGGAGTTGTTGAGTCTGAGCAGGACCTTGGGGGGGGGGGGAAGCTAGCCTGAATTCCAGCCAGTTCCCATGGATGGCACGATCTCCGAGGAGAGTGCGTCGCCCCCAGTTGCTGCTGAGGACCTGTTGGGGGAAGCTCCAGCGAAAGTGCCAACTCCTCCCTTACCAAGCAGTTCCCAGGATGCCACCAGCGTGACGCAGCCGCCTGACCTCAAGCCCGTTACTCAGGAGCAGGTGTCTTCTGATGAGCCGTTAGAGACACGCCCCCGGCACCTTGCTCCCGCCGCCACAAGAAACGGACAGGGCAGAGACAGGACTTGCGAAGGTGTCAGAGATTACGATCAAAAACGTTCCCTACTTAAGCTTGCCACTCACAGTGGGGAGCTGCCGAGTCAACTTCCTTCATACGCCGCAGAGCATGTCTAGAGTATAGTTAGGGATTTTAGTGCAGGTTTTTCCATGAAGTGCAATGCCTTTGATGTATCCATTACTTTAATAAAATGAGATTTAATTGCACCCGTGTCTCAGCTTCGTAGTTCCGGCTCTGGACGGGACAGGCCGCAAGGAAACATCTATACTAAATCTTTCCAGAGGAACGCCTACTTGTGTGAAAGGAAAACAGTCGATTGGAAGCTACCATTGAGCAAGGAGTGTGGACCTTGAAAAGCTATTGTGATGGTAAAAGCAGCTTCTTTAGTACGAAGTTAGGCTCCCGTGTGGATAAGCCATAGGTTAGTGCAGTGGCGAAATACAAGGACTCTGAACAGCTCTAGGCTTATGGGAAAGTGAAGAACCGTTGAATCTGTGCATGGGCGCGTACGAGGTAGTACATAGCAACAACAAAACTCCACAACTAGTTAGCTTAACTTCTCCATATAAGGAACTTCTTTATCTAAACAGCCGGAGTGTTGGCTAGCTGTGTATTTATTTATTTATTTAATTAATTTAATTTAATTTATATACCGCCCTAAGCCCGAAGGCTCTCTGGGCGGTGTATAAGTGTAGACTCCTTATCTCCATGTATGTTCCAGCTGTGGAAGCAAGGGGGCAGTGCCAGTTTTAAACTAGTCCTTTTGTACTGTTTGGTTCTTATGCATTATATATACATTGCTACAAGCAGATTATATAAGCTATAAATAAAGCAATTTAAACAAATAGAAGCAAACTTAAATGATTCCAGCACATCTTTCGGCCCAGTATATCTGAAGGAACGCCTCCAGAATCACCGATTGTGCCGCCTGACGAGATCAGCCTCGCAAGACCTTCTCTCGGTCCCACCGGTGAGAACAGCTAGGCTGGTGCGGACCAGAGAGAGGGCCTTCTCTGTTGTGGCCCCCACCCTCTGGAACTCTCTCCCTTTCGATCTCAGACATGCTCCCTCCCTGTCCAGCTATCGCCGAGCCTTGAAGACCTGGCTGTTCAGGCAGGCCTACAAGATTGGGACAGATTAACTTATGTTACAATTGAATTAATGAATGGTTTTTTAGCTTAAAATTTGATTATGTTGATCTATATGTATTGTTTTTATTCTTGTTGTTCGTCGCCTAGAGTGTCCCTAACCCAGACAGATAGGCGGCTGAAAAATAAATTTTATTATTATTATTATTATTATTATTATTATCTTATGCACATTTGAAGCCTTTATCTGGGCTGGTCCATTTTTATTTTATTTATTATTTGATTTATATCCCGCCCTTCCTCCCAGCAGGAGCCCAGGGCAGCAAACAAAAGCACTAAAAAGACTTTAAAACATCATAAAAACAGACTTTAAAATACATTAAAACAAAACATCTTTAAAAACTTTTTTAACAAAAGCTTTCAAAACATCTTCTAAAAAAGATTTAAAAAATTACACCTTTATTGGGAGAAGGACAGGGGGAGTGCAACCCTGTTACTTTTACTTGATCTCTCAGCGACTTTTAATACCATTGACCATGATATCCTTCTGGGCCGACGTGGTGAGATGGGTATGGGAGGCGCTGTTTTACAGTGGTTCCAATCCTACCTCCAGGGTTGTTTTTCAGAGAATAGCATTGGGTGACTGTCTTTTGGCCCCCTGCCAGTTGTGCTGTGAGGTGCCACAGGGTACCATCTTGTCCCTACTGCTGTTTAACATCTATATGAAGCCCTTGGGAGCAGTCATCAGGAGATTTGAGGTGAGGTATCAGCAGTAGGCTGATGCTACCCAGCTCAATTTCTCTGTAACATCTGAATTGGGAGAGGCCGTGCAAGCCCTGGACTGGTGCCTGAATTCAGTTGTGGGCTGGATGAAGGGCAATAAACGGAATCTAAATCCTAGCAAGACAGAGATGCTGTGAGTTGGTGGTTCCCGAGTTCAGATAATTGGTCAGTTACCTGCTTCGGATGGAGTTGTACTCCCTCTGAAAGAGCAGGTTTGTAGTCTGGGGGTGCTGCTGGATCCATCTTTGTTGCTAGAGGCCCAGGTGACCTCAATGGCTAGAAGTGCCTTTTACCAGCTTCAGTTGGTAAGACAGCTGCAGCCATTTCTGGACTGGGATAGCCTGACCACTGTTGTCCAGGCACTGGTAATCTCTAGGCTGGGTTACAGTAATGCGCTTTATGTGGTACTGCCCTTTAAGTTGATCTGGAAGCTGCAGCTGGTGCAAAATGCTGCAGCGTGACTGCTCACGAGACACATCACCCCACTGCTGAAAGAATTGTACTGGCTGCCTGTTACTTACTGGCCAAGTTCAAGGTTCTGGTTTTGATTTACAAAGATATACAGCTTGGGACCAGGATACATGAAAGATCATCTTACCTCTTATATACCCACTGCTCTCTGCAGGTGAGGACCTCCTGTAGATATCATCTTATCAGGAGGTCCATTGCACACAACATAGGAGGCTGACCTTTAGTGTAGTGGCCCCTACCCTTTGGAAATCCCCTTAAATATTAGACAGGCACCATCTCTGTTACCTTTTCAACACCTACTGAAGACCTTCCTCTTTCAACAAGCCTTTTAAGTAGAGACCTATTCCAGTCTGTCTTTGTTGGAAGTGATTTTTAAGATGTTTTAAAAGCTTTTTTTTAAAATATGTTTTTAAAAATGTTTTGTTTTAATATGTTTTTTAAATATGTTTTGTTGTAATATATTTTAAACTCTGTTTAGTGTTTTTGTTTGCAGCCCTGGGCTCCAACTGGGAGGTAGGGAGGGATATAAATTTAATAAACTGAAAACCACCCAGAGAGATTTGGCTATGGGGCGGTATATAAATGTAATATATAAATGAATAAATAAATAAATAATTCAAGAACACATATCAAAGCAGATTACAACATACATCAACATCTGGGGGAAAAACACCTGAAAATTTAAAATCAGAAATCAGCTATTGCAAATGATATTGTCTCAATTGCTTGCATGAGCCTGGTGAGATAGAATTTAGAGCAGGTGTTTAAAAATCTGCTCCACCAGCTGCAGCTTCCGATATCATGGTCAACGGTATTAAAAGTCACTGAGACATGGAGCAGAATCAGGGTTGCACTCCCTCTGTCTCCCTCACGATAAAGGTTGTGTGTCAGGGTGACCAAGGCTGATTCAACTCCGACGTGTGTCTTACAGAAAGTTAGGGTAAGTGGTCATTACAATTCCAATTTATGCAAAAAAAACCTTTTTTATATTTTTTTTTTAAAAAAGGTTTTTTACTACATACAATAACAAACACTAAATTCATACATATAAGGTTTGTAAAGAGACAGGAAGAGTATCTCCTGAATCAAAAGTGTCTAAGTCTTTATTCCATACTCATGAATGAATACATACATAGCTGCTATAGTGCTTTTTATATAAACTGCTGGTACTCTTGCTTGTAGACTTTAAATCTGTATCTCAATGGAACAAGATGCGTATGTTATGGCCAGACGCGTTTTGACTTGTGTGTCTTTCTCAATGGCCTTTCAAGCATATACTATACAGAATAAAAATGTACATTATATATTCATAGAGCTTCAATTTATATGACTAATTTAATTAAAAATTATTACCTACAATTTCTTAAGGAATAGTGGAAAACACTTACTTAACAGATTTTCACTTGGATGAAAAGTAATAGGTGCAGGATAGATGCATTTCCATTAGTTCTGTAGCCAAAGTAAATTACAATTAATTTTCAATATAGGAATAGATATTTTCATTCCCATTAATAATTATTTCTTAAACTGCTTACCATTTTTTATCCAGTTCCTCTGGACAGTTTTTATCAGCAGCATTCATATAGAAAACCCCTCAAAATACATGGGAGTTGAATGCAAATGCCTGCTCAAGGTATTTAAAAGGACTACTTGTTAAGTGAATTCAGCTGTAGAAATTATCTTAAAGTGATATCATAAAAAATTGCTCTTGCTGGTTTCCAAATATCCCATAAGATTACTTGATAATCCATAATTATGTAATAACTCAGCATGATTCAACTCCGACACCAGGTCTGAACCAGGTCTTACCAGGTGGTAGTGGATCTAGGTAATCAGTCTCATCCAGGAATGCTTGAAGTGACTCCACAACCACCCCCTTTCCCAAGAAAAGGAGTGTTGCTGACTGGTCTAAAGTTATTTCAATCAATTTGGTCCAGACTTTTAAAGAAGTGGATGCACTATTGCCTCTAATAGAGGAGAATGTGCATGTAGAAATTAGTGTCCTGTACAAAGGGAAAATTTACAACCACTGTTCCACCCACTTTTGCCTCTGGCCCATCCGCCAGTGGTTGCAGGAAGGTTGCAGAGAAATAAATGCGCCCCCTGAGTGAAAAAGATTCCCCATCCCTGGGTTAGTGTCAGACTAGGAATGCGGAGACCCAGGTTTGAATTCCCACTCACTCATGATGTTTCCCACTCACTCATGATGTTTGGTTGGCCACCAATCACTACCACCCAGCCTAACCTACGTCCTAGGGTTGTAGTGAAGATAAAATAAAGAAGGGAAAAATTTGCACATGGCCACAAACTCTATGGAGGGATGACATCTACAAATTCGAACACCTGAAGTGATTCTTCTTTTTGCATTGACAAGAGAGGGGCAGTGATGAGACCAGACAAGCACAGAGGTGGATTGGGTCATAGAGGATTCTTGCACAAAGGAGGAGCATCCAGTTGGTTGCAAGGGTTGAGCGAGGTCCTCTGGTTAGCTTTCCCAGCAGCAGATGTCAGGGCAAAGTCTAGTGTTTCAGGATAGAGGTCAGGTCTGTGGAGAGCATGTCCATCTCTTTGTGCAGGTTTTGCAATGTGTACGTGTAAGAACATCGGAAGAGCCCTGCAGCTGGGTATGGCCAAAGGCCCATCTAGTTCAAGACCCACCTTGAACTTGATGATGAAGACACCCCCCCTTGGTGATGATGATCTGGGTCTGGAAGACCTATTTGCTAATTTATATGCTTAGATATGAAAATTTAGAAATAACTAGGCATTTAGATGTACAAAACAGCTAAAACCATCTTCAGCGTTTTAATGCAGATATGAGAAAATTTAACAATATATCCCCCAGACGCTGAAAATGGATTGGTAATAGCCATAGCTAAGTGGTAGCGCATCTGCTTTGTACCCAGAAGGTCCCAGGTTCAGTGCCCCCCCCCATCTCCAGGTAAGGCTGCAAGAGAAGCTTCTCTGAAATTCTGGAAAGTCTCTGCCTGTCAGTGTAGGAAGTATTGACCTAGATAAGACCCGTGGTCTGACTCAGTATAAGGCAGCTTCCTGGCCTCCTAGACAGAAAATACAAAATGTCTTCACCAAATTGCAGCACTACTTGGGAGAATGAATGAATGAATAAACAAGGCTGGTCGCTGGTTGCGCTACTGGGGGATCAAATGGCTCCTGTTGATGCAAGATGTTACACAAGCTGAGGCAGCAAAGGCAGCCCCCTGTGCTCAGTTCAGCGTGACCCAAGTCCCAACCCTGATGTTCGATCATCACAGGCAGGAGGAACTTAGCAGGGCGGTCAGAGAGCTGAAAGGGAGAAGGGAGGGCAGAGCCGGATTTTTTTGCTGCTGCAAACGCTCATTCCCCCCCCCCAGCAAACCTCAGTGGGGTCCAGTGTTTTGAAACCAGCAGCAAAGGCCTGAGGCCGGGGTCCCCTTGCAGCTGGAAGGAGGGACGCAGGGAGCCTGGGAGACGCCAGCCCCACTGATCACCTCCTCCCCCAGCCCCGCTTAGCCACCATCGCCTGCCGCCGGGACAAAGAGCAAAAGCGGATCCCAGAAGGGAAAGCGCTGGAAATGCAGGGGGTGCCCAGTGTGATGGGGGGCTGGCCAAACGTACACCCTCAGGAGCCCCAACACGACAGACGGGAGAATTAAACTGGCGGGCGCGGGAGGGAGGAGATCTCAGCTCGACTGACCAAACGGGGGGGGGGGGAGGAAATCTTTGGCTTTCAAAGGGGCGGCTCCTGTCATTCAGTCCTCCAAAGGTCAAGGAACCGAGCACTGGCTCCTAGAGGGGCAGGAAGTTTTAGAGGAGGAGGGAGGGAGGGAGGGAGAATAGAGAAGGGGAGGGGTCGGGGAGGTCTCCTTTCATCATCCGGTGAGAGAAATCAGACCGGAAAGGAGGAGGAGGAGAGACTGGGGCGCCCAGAGGACCCAGAGGTGCAACATGGGAGGAGAGAGAAAAATGATTTTTGGAGGGGTTGAGGGAAAAGGAGGGCAGATGCTCCCCCTTTCCCTCTGGGAGTCTTGAGGCGCAGGAGGAAAAAGCAGCGTGTGAAGGCCCTTCCTGGCCTTCTAACAAGGCTCGTGGCAGAGGCTGAACGACTTAAATAAAGCAATTAACACGCCCCCTCCGCTGGACCGGGGGGGGGGATAATGGCCTCCAGATCTCCCCTTCGGAGTGTGTTGGAGGCGAAGGTCAAAGCCTCCGAGATGGATCTGAGCCTCTCTGGCAGGATTGGCCCAGCGGAGGGTCTTCCTCTGCTGGCGCTGCCCGCCTCCCTCCTGCCCGGCTTCGCCCCTTGCCTTGGGAACAGCCACGCTGGCGGGAGGGCCTCCGGGAGCTACGGAAGGTCCAGCTTACAATGCCTAGTGGGCAATGCTCTCAACAACCCTGTGAAGTGGGCCCGGGTGAACAGCTGGGTGTAATGCTGTGGTTAGTGCAGGTGGGGTAGTGCTTTCTCCAGCCTGAGGGCCACATTCCTTCATGAGCAGCCTTCCAGGGGCCACTTTCCAATACAGAGAAAGGGAGAGAATGCTTTAGGAGGGTGGGTGGTTTTTCCTGATATTTCTCTAGGCATTCACCCTACCAGGATAACTCAGAATGAAATCCCCATATTCACCTACACAGCTCGCTGAGCCACCTTGGACCAGTGACTATTTCTAAGCCTAACTTACCTCACTGGATTGTTGTGAGGTTAAAGGTGGATAATTTTATCTCCTACTCTAAAATCTGGGCTTCGTGGACATCTTTCTCTTTCTCTCGTCTCTCTCTGTTTTTATTATTAGTATTACTCCAGTTTCAGATCCCTGCTCAGGAGTCAAATTCAGGTGGTGACCTCTGCCCAGTGACAGTGTTGTGTGAAAACCAAAGGACAGCGGGTCAAATTATACTTCCCACTGGTAGCTCCTTAGAAGAAGGCCTGGGAAAAATATTAAAACATAATAAAAATGCTGCTACAAATATATGTAAATAAACCTCTTCTCTTAGTCACCCAAATCCTATAACGTAGGCAAGAATGCTGTTAAGCTCTCCATTTCGTATACTATCTGCTCAGCTTGGAACTGACTTCTGCAACTTGGTCCCCTCCAGTTGTTAATGGACTGCAACCCCCATCAGCCCCAGCCAGCATGGCCAATGGGCAGGATGATGGGAGTTGCAGTCCACAGCATTTAAAGCAGGCGTGAGGAAGCTTTGGCCCTCCAGATGTTGCTGAATTGCAACTCCTATCATCCCTGGCCATTGGCCATGTTTGCTGGGGCTGATGGGAGTTGCAGTTCAGTAAAAGCTTCCCCACACTATCTAAAGGTTAATTCAGATTATACGAGTAGATGATAGTGGCCATTTCTAAAGTAGACTGTATTTTTATTGCACGCTTTATTGTACACTTTTATTGCCCAGTGGTCTGGAGTAGACTGTATGCAGCTCAGTATCCCTTTCCCTATGTTTCTGATTGCAGGGGAGGAATCTCTGTTCATGTGTAAAGATTTGGCAGTGGAGCAATGTGTTGCCATAGGAACTCTTTCAGAAGAGACACCCTGCTTCCCCTCCTCTGGCTGGAGACTCCCTCATCCTAGAGCTAAGAAGTGGCCTGTGCTAGAGTTAGTCTGAGGTGAAGCTGGAAAGACACAGGGAGGCCTGCTCTCTGGGCTCAGTCCCAAAGTTATGGCTTGGGGGGACTCCTCTAGAAACTTGATGGGGAGCGGAAATCTGTTGGAATGTTAATGCTGAGAACCTCTTTATCTTAAGCTCAGGTTGTATATATGTGTAAATGAAACCATATATACTAAAGACACCTCAGGCTCCGCTGACCTTCATTCCAGGGAAACCAAACCCTGGGTAAGCAGTGAAGCCTCTGGAGGTCCCTGGAGATTGGGGTGCCTGCAAAAATATGCATAAGATATGATGAGGAGGGCCCAGTAACAAAGCCTGGAATGGTTGACACGTTGAAGGAGAGACTCTGTGGTGGGCAAGAAGGAAAGGCTTTGAGGATGCCAAAGTGGAGACAAGATGGGGGGACCAAGATGGGTGGCTTGACTGAGGGTGGTGAAGAAGATGAGACCCCATCCCCACATGGAGGACAGTCTGGAAGAAACTGGGGAGGGGTCTGGGAGAGATTTGGGGCCTAAAAGTTAAGGCTTTTTTTGGTCAGGCATCCAGAAGCAAACTGGGCATGAAGGGAAACAGCTGATGACCTTTTTTGTTTTAGAGCCTTTACTGTCCCATACAAGCTTTGGGCTGTGTAATATTTATACTCATCTCCACATCCCATCCACTGTCTTTCCCCTGCAGGTTCTCCATACTTTGGACACATAATGTTGCATGTACTGCCTCTCCCCTGCAGGCTGTTCCCCATTGTGGCAAAAACTATGCGAGTCCCAGAGGTGGCTTAGTTTATTCCTCATTCTCTGTCTTCCCCACAGGCAGCGCAATGGCCTCAGAGGCATCGTGCGGATCACCCCTTTCTTGGGACAGAGTGGAAACAGGTGCTGAGCAATCACCTCAGGTAAGGGAAAGATCTCTTGGGGAAAGGCAGAAGAGACAGCCTGGGCATCTCCCTCTGTGCTGAGCGGGAAGAAGCTCTGAAGGAATCTGCCTTTTTGTCTCTACTTTTAACACTACTGAACAAGAAGCCTGAAGCTGGACCAGGCCAAAGTGTCTTGTTCTCACAGTGGCCAACCAGATGCCTGTGGGAAGCCCACAGGCAAGCATAACCCGAAAGCAACTGGTATTCAGCAACATACTGCATCTGAAAATGGAGGTAGCACATAGCCATTGTGGCTAGTAGCCATTGATAGCCTTATCCTTCATAATATGTGTAATATTTAAAGCCATCCAAGTAGGAGGACATCACGGCAAGATCACAAAGTGACCTAGTAATAGGGGCTGATACATCAGCAAAGGCCCTCATACAACTACCCTGTAACCACGTCCCCTTTCAGACTGGGAGAATGGTGCATGCTGGAGAAATTACATTTTCCTCTTCTTCCTCTTCCAGGCTGTCTTGACCTTTGAGGAGGTGGCTGTGTATTTCTCCGAGGAGGAGTGGGCTCTGCTGGATCCTGAGCAGAGAGCTCTGCATAGGGAAGTCATGGAGGAGAATTACAAGACGGTGGCCTCTCTAGGTAAGGGCACTCTTTGGTTTCTTGCCTGATAAATGTTGAAAGTATGCATTTCGTTTTTCTGCCATAGAATCTTGCACTACAGGGGTGCTATGATGGAAATGGGTGTCTGGACCTGAGTGGGAGAGCAGCTGCTTTGCATGCAGAAGATTCTTGGTTCAATACCTGGCATCTCCAGCAGGAGGATGGGGGGGATGAACAAGTAGCAAGTTCATTTGTTTAATTTATATACCGCAAGAGATGAGAAAGGTCTTTTCCTGAACTCCTAGAGATCCGCTGCTAGTTGCAGTAGATGAGGCTGGACTAGATGGAGAAAGACTCTGACCTGATATAGTGCAGCTTCCTAAATTCCGTGTGTGGGGGGGGGTAGGGTGGGGGTGGTGGGGTGGTGGTGGTTCATTCCGTATGACCTGATCTGTGCTTCCTGCTATTACAAATTGTCATTCAGTGAGAATTCTGTAATTGCAGAAGAGAATGGTGATGGAAAAGCAGAAAGCAGTACTGAAGCCTGGCCAGATTATTCAATGATCTTAGAGGGGGGCATGGTTGTGAAGAGACCCTGCACTTCTCTACACCCTGATTTTTTAATTGATTTTTTAATATTTGTACCTACTTGTTTTTATTTATTTTTATTTCATTTTATTTATTATTTGATTTATATCCCGCCCTTCCTCCCAGCAGGAGCCCAGCACGGCACAGAAACACTAAAAACACTCCAAAACATCATAAAAAGACCTTAAAATACATTAAAACAAAACAACGTTTAAAACATTTTTTAAAAAAGCTTTAAAAACATCTTTAAAAATAAAATTTAAAAAAGGATTAAAAAAATATTATTAAAGAAAACATTTATTTCAAACTGTCCTGTGGACTGTGCAAACGGTGTTATGCACAGTCATCATAGTAAATAAAAATAAAATTTAAAAGATCAGTTTATAGGAGAGCTGAAAAAAATACAACAAAATGATCAACTAATCATAGTTTATTATTACACTGATATCATTACGCAATATCATTACTCTTCTCTCTTTACTCCCTGAGTAGCAGCAGCAATATATGTACATGTGAGTGTGTTGCAGGATATAGATCATTTAGTGTCTGTGTGTTATATGTGAAAAGGGGATGTGTGCAGGATAAAAGAGCTAAACTGCCACCATTTCCACAGTTGCTTCCGGAACCTGTGGCTGTGACATTCACCACAGCACTTCCTCCCCACCCTGGCTGACTCTCTCAGCTCCCACCTGGGAGGCTTCACCCCAGTCTCCCACCCTATCACACCTTCCTTCTGCGACTCCCACACAGGGAACCCTCCATCTTTAACCCATCAACCATTCTCAGAAAGGTGCCACATCCTCATTGCCCTTGAAGTAACACTGCCCCTCCTCGTAGCCATCACTGTTCAGGTGGCTGTGAACTGGCATCCGTTGTTGTTATTGATGGGAGTAGGGGGAGCAGACGTTGCAAAGGTCCCTTACCTGCTCCTGCTGCCTCTGACACTGCTCCACTGTTTAAGGCAGGAGCATTTATGTGAAATGTCATTTTTTTCTCTTTCAGAAATCTAACAGGTAAGTTTTCTCTTATGTACTTTGCTTCATCTGTGTCTCCTCTTCTCTCCATATATATACACATAATAAACACACACCTGCATGCACAAACTATAACCATTATATACATACCGTATATTCCGGCGTATAAGACGACTGGGCGTATAAGACGACCCCCAATTTTTGACCCTGATCCCCATTTAAAAAGCCAGCGTCCCTCTCCCCTTTCTTCCCTGCGTGGCCAGCGCCCCCTCGCCCCATAGCCCGCACCGACCTGTGGGCGGGGATGCGCTGCGCCCCGGCGCGGCCTTTGCCCACCAAAAAGTGGACGTCGCTGAGCACCTCGTTGTTGAAGAGGAAGGCAAAGCGCTCCTGCACTGTCGGCTTCATCGCCTGCCAGTTGTAGGCCGGCTCCCGTGGCGCCAGCGGGCCGGAGACGGTGGCGGAGGGCGCCGAGGAGGAGGCCGCAGGGGCAGCTGTCGGCAGCGTGTTCCCGCCTCCGCCGCCTCCCGCTGCTGCTGCTGCCGCTGCCGCCGCCTGGTGGTTGTGCGTCAGCGGAGGCGTCGGCGCAGCCTGCGGCGGCGAGAGCAGCAAAAGCGGCCCGCCGTTGGCCGCCCGAGGAGGAGCAGCCGCCGCTGCCGCGGCCCCGTCGCTCACCTGAGCAGCCGCGGGCGGAGGAGCAGCAGCAGCGGTGGGAGGCGGCGCAGGCGAGGCCACCACGGAGGAGAAGGACACGGGGGGGCTGCTGCTGCTGCTGCTCCCCACCCCGGCCGCCATTTTGCGACGGCGGAGGAGGCCGCGCAGGGCGCCGCCTTCGCCGCGGTGGAGGAGGCGGAGATGGCGGGGACGGAGGAGCAATGGGGATTCCCCTCAGGGGAGGGGACGCCGGGCCAGGCTGCGAGCAGGAGAAATATTCCGGCGTATAAGACGACCCCCAACTTTTGAGAGGATTTTTTTGGGTTAAAAAGTCGTCTTATACGCTGGAATATACGGTACTGTATTTCTAGTACTGCAACTGATTTTATTTTCATACCAAGACTCCAAAGAGCTGATAATGTTGATGGGAATATTTCTGGATATGTAAATATGTTGCAGTGGCTCTGATATTAATTGCAATGAAACAAAATTTCTCCAGAATTACTGATTAGAAGTGCACCCCTGACATGCTAATTGGGGGAAGAGGAGGGACAGCTGCCAGGGTAATTTTGGCTTTCGGTGGCTAAAAGTTATACACTCAAAATGATACTTCTCCTTACCTTTAAACAGTTCTGTTTGATATTGCTGAATATTTTGGGATCAAAAGTAACTAGTCTTGTCTGTTTCCTTGAAAGAATCGGACCTCAATGCCTGTTGGAAAGAAGGAGAAGATCCGGTGATCCAGGATCCCAAAGAAGAGGAGACCTCAGCAGGTAGATGCTTAGCTGTTTTGTGGAGCCCTTTTTAGTCTGCGAATTGAAGGGTTTTTCAGTTCCTGTTTGATATTATGCATCACAGATTAATCCGTTAGGTTGTAAGTTATCCTGGACAACATCTTAGAAGCAGCTAGAGAGGGTAGTGCCTTTATGGCCTCCCTGTGGACTTGCGAGGGAGTGCTTCTACTCAGGCACTGTGAGGATGCTGGACTAGATGAGCTTGTGATCTGATCCAGCAGGGCTGTTCTTATAAAGAGGAGAGGTGGCCTCCAGGTTGAAGTTTCCATCTCCTGAGAACATCCCCTAATTACAGTAGCTGGATTGGCTTCCTTAGTGCCACTGAATGGAGCTGTACGTATACAGGGTAGATGTCTGTTTAAAAATGCTAATTGACTCCATGTACGTCATCCTATTTATCTCCAGGAGATCTGTGTTATTGCCTCCCTTTGCATTTGGGAGCGGGTCATAGAAATGAGTGGACATGCAATGCCTGGGCATTTGGGTTCAGAATTAGCTAGCTTGTCTGTTTTTGGAAAGAAATTTCAAAACTGAATTTCATCCCTCGTCTGGAAGGACAAGATCCAATTGGATGGGGCTCTTATGAAGGGGAGAGACCAGCAGATACAGATTTTAAAACTAACTTGGGAAAGGTGATACTGGAACAAAATGATACAATACCTGTGGCTAAATTCAAAACTTGCCAGCTGTGTGTTAACTGTTGAGGGATTCACCTCACAGTTCAGAGCATCACTGAAAACTCCTGTAATAGTCTTGGGCCATCCCTGTCTTAGCTCAGCGATGGAGTACATGAGTTTTATGAAGAAGTTCCTACTTTTAATCCCTGGAATTGTCAGATAGATCTTGGAAGGGTCCTCATCTGAACAGATTAACAAATGGGTAATGCATCTTAACTTTAATACACCAGGTTTTATTTTTTTAAGATTGTTTATATATAAGTTATATAATTTAACTTGTTTACTTGTTTATATGTAATTCTTCTGCCTTTCTGTGTTTAAATATTTGTACCTGTATCTCTGGTCAATGACTGCAAACAATAAAGATGAAGATGATATTTCTATCTGACCACCATTTTTGACTGCCATCAAATTCCTAGGAATCCATGAGCAGTGCTCAGTTTGCCTCTTCCACAGCCTTGCTGCCCTTCTCTTTCCCCTCACCCCTCTTCTGGTTGCATGTTATTTTAGAAATCTATACTGCAGTTGCATTCCAGTTGGAGGAAAAACCAGACACATCTGCACTTAGTGACATCAAGTGGTATGTGGAGCAGAAAGGAATTCATGTTGTCGTGTGAAACTTTAGAATATTAGGGTAACCTTTGTTTCAGCTGGGCATACAGGGAGAAATGGGGAGAATTTTGGAGATGCAAAAATCTGAGAAGCAGCTAACGGGTTGATCTGTGATGGAGTGTGTTGGAGGGGAAGGTCAAAGATGTTTTTGGCTTGAAAGTCCAACATACATTTATTTTCTCCTTGTTCCTCCTCAGCAGATGATGGCCAGAAGAATGAGAACTATACAGAACTACAGATGATGTCATTGGTAATAAGCAAGTGTGAAGCACAAACAGAGAAGTTTCGAATTGATGGGGGACCAAAAAAATCTGAAACAAACCAATCAAAGGATGGGAAGAAGGAATCCTCTACTTCTCAGGCTTTGCATCGAAGAACCCACACAGGGGAGAAACCATTCAAATGCATGGCATGTGGGAAGACCTTCAGCCAGAGCAGTAGCCTAACTTTACATCAAAGAATACATACAGGGGAGAAACCAGTTAAATGCACGGTATGTGGAAAGAGCTTCAGAACCAGCAGTAACCTTAATTCACATCGAAGAACCCACACAGGGGAGAAACCATTTAAGTGCATGGACTGTGGAAAGAGCTTCAGCCGGAGAGATCAACTTACTGTACATCGAAGAACTCACACAGGAGAGAAACCATTTAAATGCATGGAATGTGGAAAGAGTTTCATTTTGAGCAGTTTACTTACTTCACATCAAAGAACCCACACAGGGGAGAAACCATTTACATGTATGGAGTGTGGAAAAAGCTTTAGCCAGGGAGGTCAACTTACTATACATGAAAGAATTCACACAGGAGAGAAACCATTTAAATGTATGGAGTGTGGAAAGAGCTTCTGCCAGAGAGGTCAACTTACTATACATCAAAGAACCCACACAGGGGAGAAACCATTTAAATGCATGGAATGTGGAAAATGCTTCAGCTGCAGCTATCAACTTACTTTACATCAAAGAACTCACACAGGGGAGAAACCATTTAAATGCATGGAGTGCGGAAAGAGCTACATGTTGAACAGTTCACTTACTTCACATCAAAGAACCCACACAGGAGAGAAACCATTTAAATGTATGGAGTGTGGAAAGAGCTTTAGCCGGGGAGGTCAACTTACTATACATCAAAGAACCCACACAGGAGAGAAACCATTTAAATGTATGGAGTGTGGAAAGAGCTTCTGCCAGAGAGGTCAACTTACTGTACATCGAAGAACTCACACAGGAGAGAAACCATTTAAATGCATGGAATGTGGAAAGAGTTTCATTTTGAGCAGTTTACTTACTTCACATCAAAGAACCCACACAGGGGAGAAACCATTTAAGTGCATGGACTGTGGAAAGAGCTTCAGCCGGAGAGATCAACTTACTGTACATCGAAGAACTCACACAGGAGAGAAACCATTTAAATGCATGGAATGTGGAAAGAGTTTCATTTTGAGCAGTTTACTTACTTCACATCAAAGAACCCACACAGGGGAGAAACCATTTACATGTATGGAGTGTGGAAAGAGCTTTAGCCGGGGAGGTCAACTTACTATACATCAAAGAACCCACACAGGGGAGAAACCTTTTAAATGTATGGAGTGTGGAAAGAGCTTCTGCCAGAGAGGTCAACTTACTTCACATCATAGAACACACACAGGAGAGAAACCTTTTAAGTGCATGGAATGTGGAAAATGCTTCAGCTGCAGCTATCAACTTACTTTACATCAAAGAACTCACACAGGAGAGAAACCATTTAAATGCATGGAGTGCGGAAAGAGCTTCATGTTGAGCAGTTCACTTACTTCACATCAAAGAACCCACACAGGAGAGAAACCATTTAAATGTATGGAGTGTGGAAAGAGCTTTAGCCGGGGAGGTCAACTTACTATACATCAAAGAACCCACACAGAAGAGAAACCATTTAAATGTATGGAGTGTGGAAAGACCTTCTGCCAGAGAGGTCAACTTACTATACATCAAAGAACCCACACAGGGGAGAAACCTTTTAAATGTATGGAGTGTGGAAAGAGCTTTAGCCGGGGAGGTCAACTTACTATACATCAAAGAACCCACACAGAAGAGAAACCATTTAAATGTATGGAGTGTGGAAAGAGCTTCTGCCAGAGAGGTCAACTTACTATACATCAAAGAACCCACACAGGGGAGAAACCTTTTAAATGTATGCAGTGTGGAAAGAGCTTTAGCCGGGGAGGTCAACTTACTATACATCAAAGAACCCACACAGAAGAGAAACCATTTAAATGTATGGAGTGTGGAAAGAGCTTCTGCCAGAGATGTCAACTTACTATACATCACAGAACCCACACAGGAGAGAAACCATTTAAATGTGTTGAGTGTGGAAAGAGCTTTAGCCGGGGAGGTCAACTTACTATACATCAAAGAACCCACACAAGGGAGAAACCATTTGAATGTATGGAGTGTGGAAAGAGCTTCAGCCATAGCAATAGCATGATGTTACTTCAAAGAACACACACGGGAGAAACCATTTAAATGTATGGAGTGTGGAAAGAGCTTCGGCAAAGAGGTCAACTTACTATACATCAAAGAACCCACACAGGTGAAAATCCATTTAAATGCATGGATGGGGAAAGAGCTTCATGTTGAGCAGTTCACTTACTTCACATCAAAGAACCTACAAGGAGAGAAAACATTTAAATGTATGGAATGTTGAAAGAGCTTCTGCCAGAGACATCAACTTACTATACATCAAGGAACCCTCACAGGAGAGTAACTTTTTAAGTGCATGGAATGTGGAAAATGCTTCAGCTGCAGCTATCAACTTACTTTACATCGACGAACACAGACAGAGGAGAAACCATTTAAGTGCATGGTGTGTGGAAAGAGCCAGTGGCGTCACTAGGATTGGTTGCCCCAAGAGGTCTTCTGTATCTTTAAAAGTTGTGCAGGGGGGAGGGAGACCGCCTTGTGGTTTTTCCCATTACAGAGTTGCAAGAACACCTGCACTTGGCTAACCTTCTCTTCTCCTAAAGATACAGGATCAGTCTCAGGCCATGGACCTGGCAACCTTAGCTTCCACAGGCATCTGGTTGGCCGCTATGAGAACAAGATGCTGAATTAGATGGGCCTTTGCCCTGATCCAGCAGGGCTCTTCATATGTTTTTTTGTTGTCCAACCAGCAAGCAAGAAGCAATCATCAGTTTTTCTGGGGGTCAGAGCACCTCAGACAGCCTCAGTCATGAACTTCTTAAGATGTACTGATGTCTGGAGCTAAGCTTGGTGTTCATTTGTTTTTTCATGTTCTTTCCTGCTGTGCTGTCCCATAATGGCCCACTTACAGCTCTCAGAAGTGTATCCCTGCAAAGAGACTATTAAGTTGCAGAAGGCCAAGGCAGTGCCTAGCAACCATCTGCTGTACCCTGCGAGTACTTACCTGTTTTTATCGGCCTACCTGCTTGTCAGTCTGTTTTCAGGCAGAATTGTTTCCACCTGCAGCTCTCAGAGGTGTGGCCTAGCAAGAGGATATGTAGCTGCAGAAGCCCAAGGCAGTAGCTAACGGACAGTGCCTGTTTGGTGCCAATGAGGGACCATGCTTATACAAAGCTGGCAGGTTCTACCTCAGCTGGGGTGAAAGGCTTCTGCTGGTGTAGGTATATCCTAGTTCCCTCAGCCTGGCATAAATACAAGTTGGATTGCACCTTAATTTGTCTGAATGTATGTCCATTTAAAACTGCCTTGAATATTGAGGACAAAGATGAAAAAGAGGACAGACCTCCTGTACCTTTAATTAATATCATTTGTAGACCACTTCCCATCCAGGATCCCAAAGTGGCATACAGAATAAACTCCAACATTAACATGTTAAAAACATATAAAATCAAACAAGTACTGAAATATATATAACATTAAAATATCAACAGCAAAGAACAAACAAATGCCAGGGATATGCAGAGTATCTAAAGTGGGCCAGTGACCCAGCTGGGGAAAGCCTGAGCAATCCAATGTGCTTTTCACACTTTTTCAGAAGCACTCTGCTGTGGATGCCTCCCCTATAGGAGTGGGGGAAAGAGCATTCCAAAGCATGAGTGCCACTACAGAGAAGGCTTGTTTCTATGTCATCAACAAGCAACACATCATAAAGTGGGATGACCCTAACAAGGTCTCTTCGATGACCTTTATGTCCTAGAAGGTGTACAAGGTGCTCTTCTAGGTATCCAAGTCCCGAGTTCTTTAGGGCTTCATACATCAGCAACAAAACTTTTAAAATGGTTCAATAGCTAATAGGTAGCCAGTGCAGTGCTTTTAGCACAGGCGTAACATGTGCATGACTGGATTGCAACAAACACCTTTTCCATGGCCTCAAGCCTCAAAAACTGAAACAGATCCCATAAAACTAGGTAAGACTCCATTGAACATCCATCTGATACTGTATCAATAGTATCAATTCAAGTTGGCATAGGTTTTATCTTCAAAGTGTTTTAAAATTTGTCACAGCATGACTCAAGAGTGCAAGCATTCAATTTGCTGGGGTATATGAGAATAATCACCGCACCACTTGGAAAAGCAATGCTGGATGGCTACTCAAGGCTGTGATGGAAGCAGCAAAACAAGCTTCTCTGTAGCCTTCACTGCCATGCAGTAGGTGCAATTATGCACTCTAGCACATGTCCAGTTGGCTTCACTTTGAATCTTACACCACTTGCACTTTAGTTTTCATTGTCCTGGTATATCACAGAAAACCAGGAAGCAATCTGGGGTCTACAGTGCAGGACAGGACAATTGGGAGCAATCATGTCAAGCGCCCACCCCCATCCGCATTCCATAGTGACACAAAGACCTCACCAGGATCACCACCGGCTTTGGTTTTGGATTCCATAAGTCTCCAAGGGCAGACCATCTTAATAGGTCCTCCAATTCTACTGAAGGTGACTAGTACTATAGGTCCAAGCTTTACCAGAGAGTGGTCTGACAGTAACAATGGGGTGAGTTAAGCCCCCCTCAATGTCCAGATTGCCCTGTTCACACACTGAGGCAAAGACCAAAACAAAGGTATGCCCTTCCTTACACTTTGGCCCAGACAGACAGCCCCATGGTTGCAGGCCATGAAATTCCAATGCAGCTTCAGTGTGGATACTGAAGTCCCTCAAAACAAATGTAATGGGGTTCTCAAGCCTGAGACCATCTCTGCCTGCTCAGATAGGGTGGGCAGTACACCAACAGCATCCCCAGTCTGTCTCATTGCCCCCGTGTCATGTACAGACCCTCACAGCCAACAGCAAACCTCCCCACCTGTGTCTCTCTTACAGCCCTGCCTCTAACAATGGCCCAATATAGAGGGCTGCTGGAAACAGCTGATTCACTTGTAGTCCCCTCCAACAGAAGCCCTCTGACCAGTTCAGTAAGTCTACTCAAGAGGAAGAAGATGCCACAAAGAGGTAGCAAGCAAATAACAAGCACAGTCTCTCAGTTCAGGCGGCTGGTCTTACTTCTTTCCCTCCTGCTGCTCTGGCTTGAAGCTACACCTGCTGAAATTCCTTCTTTTACACAACTTTTAAAGGTGACATAACCCTGCCCTTTATTGTGGATCTGGCCACTCTAGTGACAAAATGAAATGTAAAAATCAAACAGATTTATAATTGGTTTTCAAAGCACTGCCCTCTCCAACAGCCCAGGGTCTGACTGTGTGTTACACACAAGAGAAAAAAAAAACTTTAACCCATATTCTTACTTACTCAAACTGAAGACCTGAAAACCACCATTTTTGACGTTGTAATGAAGCCTAAGCACTTCCTGGATCAACAAATCACAAGCCTGGCTCCCCTTATTGGCTACAATCCTGAAAGGGCGGGATTAAAGGCCAGAGCCTGGAAAAGTTATTTTTTGAACTACAACTCCCATCAGCCCAATCCAGTGGCCATGCTGGCTGGGGCTGATGGGAGCTGTAGTTTTAAAAAGTAACTTTTCCAAGCTCTGGCTAAAAGCTGCTATACAGATAGGTTAAAAAACAGATTAAACAGTTGGGGGGGGCTGACGTTTTGGTGTATATCTTGGGAACCAGACAACCTAAAAATTTAGTTGTTTTTTTAAATTGAAGCTGAGAGTCTGGAGATTAAGGTAGGGGCGGCTCTGGGTGTCACCCCCTTCTCGGTGTCACCCGGGTGTGCTCTGCACCCCCCGCACCTGCTTAGTGATGCCCCTGTGTATGAGGATAGTGCACTTCAATTCCCTTTAGAAGGTACCTTTGATTTGGACAAATTAACATATTTGAGAGGGTTCCTGGAAGATCCACACCTCACCCAGATGGACTATTTTTTCTCTGGGATGATCAGGCCACCAAATTAAGAGTTAAAAGCATAATGGCTAGCCAAAAGGACTCTCTTGAGAAAATGCAGAAACAATTGGCTGAGATGAAAATGCAGTTAAAAAATATGAATCGCTCTGGCGCCGCTCCCTCAGCTGCTTCCTCAACCCCTTCCATTCCCAACGATGCCGCTTTCAAAATTCTTTCACTTAAATTGAAATGAAGTGTTGTCTAAATAATGCTGTGAGAAAGTTTTCCTGCTGTCTGACTCATGAACAAAACAGGTTTGCCTAGGTGATTTGAGAATGTATCTGAAGCATGTGTAATGGTGGATAGAGTTAGAGACCAGGGAACTGTGTTAAAACATTCCCTATGAAGAACAGAAGACAAAGTCATCAGTTGGTGCAAAAGCTAGGTATTTTCTAAATATTTAAGTCCCATGGGCTCATTACAGGGAAGGGGATGTTAAGGCTATAAACGGTTGGGATACGGTATGTCGTGAAGAAGACGTGTGGAAAAGGCTGGAGAGCTAAGCTGAAGGATTAGGAAATGTAACTATTTTTCTGCTTATCTTACTTTGCAGGTAACAAAGATTTGGAAGGTTTAAGAAATGTTTTATTGGCAAACATTAATTAAAAAGGGAGATGGCAAGAGAACGGGTTAATGCCAACAGTTCAACTCCTCCTCTTCCCCCACTCTCTGGAGGGAGGCTTGAGATCAGTAAATAATTGCAAGTGAAAGGCTGAGAGTAAAGGGGAGCATCTTTCCACCAGCAACCCCTTCTTTCCCCAGCCCATTTCAAAACAATATGGTTGTATTTGTTTTTATTTTTAATTTGCTCTGAAGAACATTTCGGTATACAAATTGAAAATTTTTTTTTCATTGAGTTAGTCTTTGACTACAAGTGAGCCAGATGCTGGCACCTTGATATGGGTATTCCAGAGCAACTTTTCATGTGCAACACTTTTGCATGGTCAGAAGATGTAGGCTCCCAAAAGCCCAGAAAATTAGAATTTGTCATTTGGGGGGGGGGAATGATATCTATATAAATTTGTATATTGGAAGTCTGTACTTATACTTTTATCCACACTTAGTATTTAATTACAGGACGGAAAAACAAGGTAATAACTCCAGCTCTCTAGTGTTAGAGCATCTCTGCTCTCTCCTTCTTGGGCTCCTGCTCTGCACGTGGGCACCTTGCAGGACCAGGCTCCAGGTGGCGCTTTTCCTGGGAAGAAGAATGGTTTGAGAGCTGCGTTGGTGCGCATGGAGCACGGGACTGTGGTTGTTGTGTAGACCTGAATGGAATGAGTGGATGTTTGTATGACTGTATGTTGTGAGTGTGTGTGTATTTTTATTTTATTTTTATTTTATTTTATTATGTGCCTGGGCGGGAGGATAGGGTATTGGGAGGGGGGACCAGAGGGGGCCCCTGTTAGCGTAGTGACGGGTAATGGGAGGTATGGCGTTGTGAGGAGGACATGCCGGTTGAGGGGAACTCGGCCCAGACAATTGGTGGCTGTACCGTGTTCCGGTCCTCCCCACATCCACAGGATTGCTGGTAGTTCTATCAGCCATCTCTCGGATCTCCAGTTGCTGCTTCTTAATGCCAGATCGGTAAATAATAAAGCTTCCCTCATCCATGATTTAATTGTGGATGAGGCGGCCGATCTGGCGTTTATTACTGAGACATGGGTGAGCGATCTGGGAGGCATTAATCTCTCCCAGCTGTGCCCACCTGGGTACTCGGTTCAGCATCTGGGTAGATCCGAGGGTCGGGGAGGGGGAATCGCTGTGGTCTATAGAAGTTCCATCCCTCTCATTAGGCACCCTATCCAGGTAGCTAATGGTCTGGAGTGTCTCCATATTACGTTGGGTCAGCGAGACAGACTGGGAATACTGTTGGTGTACCGTCCACCCTGCTGCCCAACAGCCTCCCTAACTGAGCTGACGGAGGTGGTCTCGGGTTTGGTGTTGCGATCCCCCAAATTTATGGTATTGGGGGATCTCAACATTCATGCCGAGACCGCTTTGTCTGGGGTGGCTCAGGACTTCATGGCTTCCATGACAGCCATGGGGCTGTCTCAATTTGTTACTGGCCCTACGCATATTTCGGGGCACACTCTAGACTTAATTTTTGCTACTGGAGCAGGGGATGGTGATCTGGGAGTGAGGGATTTTACATCTATTCCTCTGTCATGGACAGATCATCGCCTATTGAGGTGTAGGCTCACAATGTTTTCTCCCCTCTGCAAGGGTGGAGGACCAATTAAGATGGTCCGCCCCCGGAGACTAATGAATCCTGAAGGTTTTCAGAAGGCTCTGGGGAGTTTTCCGGCTGATAAAACTGACGCTCCTGTCGAAACCCTGGTCAATCTGTGGAATACGGAAATGACCCGGGCAGTTGACACGATCGCCCCGGTGCGCCCTCTCCTCTGCAGAGCTCAATTGGCTCCGTGGTTTACCCCGGAGCTAAGAGTGATGAAGCAAGAAAGGAGACGGCTTGAGTGCAAATGGAGACGAACTCCCGACGGCTGTGGTCTTGCACTTGTGAAGATCTCTACCAAGCTCTATGTGAAGGCGGTGAGGGCAGCGAAGAAGCAGTACTTTGCTGCCTCCATTCAGTCATCTTCTAACCGCCCAGCGGAACTTTATAAGGTTGTTCGGGGACTTTTACACTCTGGTCCTCAGAACGCAATAATACCATCAATAGCCCGCTGTAATGAGTTTGCGAGACACTTCCAAGATAAGATCACAAACATCCGCCGGGACCTTGACTCCAATATTGTAGCAGTTGAGCCTAATGAGGTGTCCGGAGCACAGTCTTGTCCTGTTTTATTGGATGAATTTCAGTTGGTTCAGCTCGAGGACGTGGACAAGGTGCTTGGACAGGTGCGGGCGACCACTTCTGCTCTGGATCCGTGCCCCTCATGGCTAATAAAAGCTAGCAGGAACGGAACAGCTGGATGGGCCAAGGAGGTGATCGATGCCTCTTTACAAGAGGGAGTGGTACCACCCTGCCTGAAACAGGCGGTGGTGAGACCGCTCCTAAAGAAACCCTCCTTGGACCCTGAAAATCTTGACAACTATAGACCGGTAGCAAATGTTCCATTCCTGGGCAAGGTTTTAGAGCGTGTGGTCGCTCACCAGCTCCAGGCTCTCTTGGATGAAACTGATTATCTGGATCCATGTCAATCGGGCTTTCGGCCGGGGTTTGGTACAGAAACAGCCTTGGTCGCCCTGTATGATGACCTCTGTCGGGAGAAAGACAGAGGGAGTGTAACTCTGTTGGTTCTCCTTGATCTCTCAGCGGCTTTTGATACCATCGACCATGGTATCCTTCTGGGACGTCTTGCGGACTTAGGAGTTGGAGGCACTGCTTGGCGGTGGCTGTGCTCCTACCTCAAGAATCGTCTCCAGAAGTTGGTGCTTGGGGAGCATTACTCGAGTCCCTGGATACTCCAATATGGGGTCCCACAGGGTTCAGTTCTGTCCCCCATGCTCTTTAATATCTATATGAAGCCGCTGGGCGAGGTCATTAGGAGATTTGGAGTGCGTTTCCAGCAATATGCTGATGATACGCAGCTCTACTTCTCCTTTTCATCTTCTTCAGGTGAGGCTGTTAATGTACTAAACCACTGCCTGGCCGCGATAATGGACTGGATGAGAGCTAATAAACTGAGACTCAATCCTGACAAGACTGAGATGCTGTTGGTGGGGGGGCTCTCTGCCCAGATGGTTGATGTCCGACCTGCCCTAGATGGGGTTACACTCCCCCTAAAGGAGCAGGTCCGTAGTTTGGGGGTCTTATTAGATCCGCTCCTGTCACTGGAGGCTCAAGTAGCCTTGGTGGCACGGAATGCGTTCTACCAGCTTCGGCTGGTAGCCCAACTACGACCCTATCTGGATAGGGAGAACCTTGCCACAGTTATCCATGCTCTGGTAACCTCTAGATTGGACTACTGTAATGCACTCTACGTAGGGTTACCTCTGAAGACGGTTCGGAAACTTCAGCTGGTGCAGAATGCTGCGGCCAGAGTTCTTACTGGGACAAAAAAAATTGATCATATAACACCTGTCCTGGCCCAGCTGCAGTGGCTACCAATATGTTTCCGGGCCAGATTCAAAGTGTTGGTTCTTACCTATAAAGCCCTTAACGGCATGGGACCGCAATACCTGGCGGAACGCCTCTCCGGCTATGTACCTACCCGGTCGCTGCGCTCGACGTCGAAGGCCCTTCTCCGTGTCCCAACGCATAGGGAGGCACGGAGAACGATAACTAGAGCTAGGGCCTTCTCAGTGGTGGCCCCCGAACTATGGAACGCCCTCCCTGATGAGATACGCCTGGCGCCTTCTTTGTTATCTTTTTGGCGCCAGGTAAAGACCTACCTCTTCGCCCAGGCATTTTAAAAATTTTAAAAATTTTAAAATTTGAATTTAAAATTGAAAATTTTTAATTATGTTTTATTGTGTATTTACATCCACTTGTATTTTAACCTGTTTTATTATGCTGTACACCGCCCTGGGAGCTTATTGCTATAGGGCGGTCTAAAAATGTAATAAAATAAATAAATAAATAAATAAAGAAAGAAAGAAAGAAACAAAGGTATTTAACAACACAATGCCTATATGGGTCTGTTTAGGAAAAGCCAAATTTACATTTTCAGAAAATAATGCAGTCTTCATAAACTGTGCTAATTCTTTTCAGCCAGGTCATGACCAAAGAAGAAGAATTTGGGGGGCGGGGGGTTGTAAATGTCTTATTACTGTTTTTTGTTTGTCTGTTATATAGCTACAAAATGTTTCACTTAATGTTTGCTTGTTTATTTCATCAACAGTGCTAAGTGAGGCTTCTCTTCCTCCCTGTTTCTTCTACAGATGAATTTCCCCCTCTCTTAGCACCTTGCAAAGAGAGGCTTAATTTTTCCTCTGGAGCTCCTTTCTCTTGTTAGTATTTTTTTTACCTTCTGAGCTCTTGAATGTGGATTTTTAATTACATATAAGTACAGCACTGCTAAAATTGTTTAAAGTTAATGGTGAATCAATATATATCTATATCCCAACACCAAAGCTTTGGTTTCTTATGAAAAGAGTGGTTATGCTGTTTGTTCCCAACATGAAATAATAGAATGCTTCTGGTACAGTGCATGATTATAGGCAACTCTGGAAATGTGGCTTCCTCACCTCAGAGGGAGTAAAAGATTAGCAATGGTTCATATGTAAATGCTCTACTTGATGCTTTGCTATTGCCTTCTGAAATTGCTCTTGTCAAATGTGTTGCTCATCAAGTCTCTTATGATAAAGTTCTACACCTCAGGCCACTTCTGATTACCTCTCAACCATGATCCAGTCTCCAAGGCAACCAATAAAGATCAGGCCCCAGATTTTGAAAAAGACAAATGGAGACTAGCAGTGTGCCTCTAGCACCTGGACCAATTGGGGGGCTATCTAGACAGCTGCTTGGTAGCGCCCATGGTCCTTCTTCCTTATTTTTCTGGAATGCACCACAGTGTGGCCCGCTCTAGAAAAGAAAGAATGATACATGTAAAACAGCAAGATTGGCATGCTCCAAATTTTCCAACTGTGGCCCAGCATATTGCCACACCTGCCCTGTTTGCCAACCCACAATGTGGGTAAAGCTGTAAGGACGAGAGGACAGCCCATCCCCTACCATGGGGACCTTTTGTAAATGTTCAGGTTGATTTTATTTAAATGCAAAAATGTTGTTCTTATGAATTTGTTCTTGTCATTGTATGCATGAATTCTGGATGGATTGAGGCCTATCGTAGATCAAAGGCCAACACCATCACAATTACCAAAAGACTGTTGAAGGAATTCATTTGGTATTTATTTATTTATTTTATTTATTAGATTTTTATACCGCCCGACTAGCAATAGCTCTCTGGGCGGTGTACAACAGAAAATACAAAATACATCTCATAAAAAGTGCATAATAAATATTACAAAAACGTATAAAGTGCAAAAATCAGATTACATAATTTTTTAAAATTTAAGTTAAAACGCCATAGAAAAGAGGCAGGTCTTAAGCTGGTGCCGAAAAGACAGCAGCATCGGCGCCGTACACACCTCAACGGGGAGACTATTCCAGAGTTCGGGGGCCACCACTGAGAAGGCCCTAGTTCTTGTCACCACCCTCCGAGCCTCTCTATGAGTCGGGACTTGGAGGAGGGCCTTCGATGTAGAGCGCAGTGTCTGAGCAGGTTCATATCGGGAGAGGCGTTCCGACAGGTATTGTGGTCCCGCGCCGTATAGGGCTTTATAGGTTAAAACCAACACTTTGAATCTGGCCCGGAAGCATATTGGCAGCCAATGTAAGCGAGCCAGAACAGGTGTTATGTGTTCTGACCGCTTGGTCCTCGTTATTAATCTGGCCGCCGCATTTTGGACAAGCTGTAGCTTCCGAACTGTCTTCAAAGGCAGCCCAACGTAGAGCGCATTGCAGTAGTCTAAACGCGAGGTTACCAGAGCATGTACAACTGATGTAAGGTCCCCTCTGCTCAGGTAGGGACGTAGCTGGGCTACCAACCGAAGTTGGTAGAACGCATTCCGAGCCACCGAGGCCACTTGAGCCTCAAGTGACAGGGAAGGATCTAAGAAAACTCCCAGACTACGAACCTGCTCCTTTAGGGGGAGTGTAACCCCATCCAGGGCAGGATAAATATCCACCACCTGGTCAGAGAAACCATCCACGAGCAGCATCTCAGTCTTGTCTGGATTGAGCCTCAGTTTGTTAGCTCCCATCCAGTCCATTATCGCGGCCAGGCAGCAGTTCAGCACATTGACAGCCTCACCTGAAGAAGATGAAAAGGAGAAGTAGAGCTGCGTGTCATCAGCGTACTGATGACAACACACTCCAAAACGCCTGATGACCGCACCCAACGGCTTCATGTATTTATTTATTTATTTATTTAATTTAATTTCTATACCGCCCAAAGCCAAAAGGCTCTCTGGGCGGTGTACATAAGAGTAAAACAGCAACATAAAATACAAAAATATAGAAATAAATAGCAAACTCAACAGAACAAATAATTAAATAGCATTATAATACAATAGCAGCAGTCCAGCAGGAAGGGGGGTGGTGGTGGTGACTGCCAGGGGAAGCAGCACAGCAGCAGCAGATGACAAGGGGCTCTCCCTCCCCGGCAGCGCAATGTTCCTCTTCCTGCAGGCAGAAGGTCTCCCAGGCCTCTCAGCCAGCCAGCCTATCTATCCCTCCAAGGAGGGACAGGTGGAAAAGGTTAGCCACAGCTGGCTGAGTACCTGGAACCTGGTCCTGCAGGGCATGGCAGCTGTTAATAGCAGCAGTCCAGCAGGAAGGGTGGTGGTGGTGATGTTGAAAAGCATGGGGGACAGAACCGATCCCTGCGGGACTCCACATTGGAGGTCCCACGGTGTCGAGCAATGTTCCCCAAGCACTACCTTCTGGAGACGACCCGCCAAGTAGGAGCGGAACCACTGCCAAGCAGTGCCTCCAACTCCCAACTCCGCGAGCCTCTCCAGAAGGATACCATGATTGATGGTATCAAAAGCCGCTGAGAGATCAAGGAGAATCAGCAGAGTTACACTCCCTCTGTCCCTCTCCCGACATAGGTCATCATACAGGGTGATCAAGGCTGTCTCAGTGCCGAAACCGGGCCTGAAACCCGATTGAAATGGATCTAGATAATCAGTTTCATCCAATAGCGCCAGGAGTTGGCCAGCAACCACTCGTTTCAGGATCTTGCCCAGGAATGGAACATTCGCTACTGGTCTGTAGCTGTTGAAATTTTCTGGGTCCAAGGAAGGTTTTTTCAGGAGTGGTCTTACTGCCGCCTCCTTCAGACAACCAGGGACCACTCCCTCTTGTAAAGAGGCGTTTATCACTTCCCTGGCCCAGCCAACTGTTCCATCCCTGCTAGCTTTTATAAGCCAAGAGGGGTAAGGATCTAGTACCGAAGTGGTTGCACGTATCTCCTTTCCCTTATGAGCACCAGAGAAACTGCTAAGAAAAAAAAAATTGGGCTGTCACTTCATGACCTCATAGGTCACTCGATGTGAACCCCAGTTTTACCTTCTGTAAATCCTGCCCACTGTGATCTTCATTTAAATGATGAAATACTCATGTACTATTGTAAGGCATTAATGAAGTATGTTAAGGCCTTTAATTATAGATCCAGTTGGCCCTACCCAGAGAACCAGAGGAACAGTGTCATCCTATCCAGCTAGGCGACTACTTCTTCATGAAGGACCACAGAAGAAAGGACTGCCTCTAGCCCAGATGGGAAGGCCCTTTCCAGGTCCTGCTGACTACTAACACCGCTATCCAAGTGAAGGAAAGAGCCTCGTGGATACACACAACACACCCATAGAACAGTTGATCCAAGCAGCAGGGAGGCACCACCACCACCCCTCCAACCTGAGGAAACTGACTTTTGCCCAGATGAAACAGATGAGGAAATCTCAGAACAACTGAGGGAAGAAGGCTACTCCACAGAGGAAAGCATTAATCCAAGCTTGATTGCCCATGTAAGGGCTACAGGAGAGATCCCTGAGCTGCTTGGGAACAACCCCAAGGTTGTTCAATGAGGACGACTCCTGCCCTGATGAGTTGGCATCAAGTCTGGCTGACGCCGTTGTGGAAACTCAGTTGCACGACCTGGATGATAGTGAGCATCAGAGTGCAAATAATAGGTCTGGTTTTCCCAACTCACCTCCTCACTCATAAAACCTCAGGCCACTGAGAGGCCGGACAGTTTGAGCAAGACAATCGGACAATTGACAGAGGGGAGTACAGGTAGACTACCTGGCTGCCAGACTGTGATAAACTGCTAGGACTGTGTTATTTCTGTAACTTATTTTGCAGCCCAAATATTTCGGTACCTCCATCTACTGCAACGAAAGTGGAAGAAGCGTAGACAATGAATCTGAAAAGTTGCCTGAAGAGGCAAGCCAAATAGTACTCGGGACTAGATAAAATGCAATGGTTACGGGTAGACAGTGTAACCTCTATGTAATGCTTATGTGTGGCTCCATGATTAGAAAATGCTACTGTGCTTTGTCCTGGAGTATATAAAAACACCAGGCAAACAGTGCCATGTTGCAGCGCTCCGCCACGCTCAAGGGAGACTGACTGTGTGTACGTAACCAATAAAGGCCTACCTTTGCAGCAAGCCTGTATCCTCATTTTCCTTTAGGACCCCTGGATCAACAGAGCTAAAATTCTCTCAATGGACGGGAATGGGAAATTTTCAGTCAGGCAACTACAAAATATTTTATGCAGGAAATGAGAAATTAAGAAGAAACGGGGTTGCTTTCTTAGTGAGAAGTGATGTGGCAAAAGCAATTAGGAGCTATAATTCAAGGTCTGAGCAAGTGATATTAATGAGATTTAACGGGAACCCTATTAACCTATCATCCAAGTCCACGCTCCAACAGCAAACACAGAAGAAGAGGAATTGGAGAGATTTTATGCAGAAGTACATGAAGAAATTGATCACACACTAAAACAAGATAATCATGGGGGACTGGAATGCAAAAGTAGGGAACAGAGAACTAGGAATTGTGGGGAAATGGGGCTTAGGGGATAGAAATGAAGCAGGAGAAAGACTTATTGTATCCCATAATGGTGCGCACTGCGAAATATTGCACCTACATTCACATACAGGGGGAAAGGAGATAGTATCATCTTCCCAATATACTGCATTTTGTGACACTACACACACACATCCTTGACCATTATCAATTTTTCGAGGAGCACCATCACACAAATGAGTCCATACACAAGTGGCACTACTGAAGCTATAGGCACATGGCTCAAATGGTGTACTGTGCATAGGACAAAGCCATCTATCAAAGTCCCATTGGTCACACTTGGCTGTCATCACAAAGAGACTCTGTGGCCAGCTATGAATTGAAATGGGGTATCCATAAGTGATTGCCAATTATGTTAGGGAGTGGAAGGTACCGATATGCAGTTAACTTTTATTCCTTTGACCATGATTGTAACTGCAAACTTTAATAAGGGGTGTTGTGTTACAAAGGTGACTTTTAGCTTTCCCAGTTTACATCTCTGTCCTTAATAATAGCTTGCCATTGGCGAACATCTCCATTCTCCCAATCTTGGATGCTATGTTCTAGCTTCATGAGATTCCCAGGTTGCATTAATAGTGCAACTATTTCTTTGCCATTTCTTTTAAAGCACAGGGTGATTTTCTTCTGAAATTCCTTGTTCCGTTCCATTATCCAACATGTGTTTGCAATATGATCTCTGGTGCCTCTTCCCTTTCTAAATCCAGCTTGGACATCTGGCATTTCTCGCTCCCTATATGGTAAGAGCCGTTGTTGTAGAATCTTGAGCATTATTTTACTTGCATGGGATATTAAGGCAATAGTTCGATAATTGCTGCATTCCCTGGGATCCCCTTTCTCTGGAATTGGGATATATATTGAATGCTTCTCTGGAATTGGGATATATATTGAATGCTTCTCTGGAATTGGGGTATATATTGAATGCTTCCAGTTTCTGGGCCATTGTTTTCTTTTCAATATTTGTTGACAATTTTTTGTCAAACTTTGAACAGATTCAGTCTGTTTTGTTTTAATGTGTTTTAAAGTTTGTTTTTATGATGTTTTAAAGTTTTTAGTGTTTTTGTTTGCCGCCCTGGGCTCCTGCTGGGAGGAAGGGCGGGATATAAATCAAATAATACATACATACATTATTTTCTCAGCCAATTAGGTAATGTTGCACAATTCTTATACCAGCACATTTCTGCTATGACCCAATACATTCCAGTACTAATTCCTCTCATGACTTGGGGAGGACAGAGACTTTCTGTACCAGTGTTCTGTTCCCCTTATCTTCTTGAGCCAGGCTGTATCTAGCATACCAGTTACGATGGATACATTTGCATTAAAGACAGAGATATCAGTACTGAGAGGATCATTTATATGTACTGTTGCTCCTTTATAAAATTACGATCCTTATAATTTCTAAAAGAATATATTTTGCCTACTTTTTGTATATAAAAAGTTCCCATTATTTCCTCCCTTTGAAGCTATCCAGCTTCACATAGTGTCATTTTCTATTTTGACTTTGGATGCTTTTCTGACTGTTCTGGGGGATTTCATATGCCACTTCAGCAGGTGCTTCTGTCAAAGTCCTAGCCCATCCTAAGAAGAGGAAAAATTCTCTTCTGGTTGGTTTGGCCAAATTAGGGGTGCCAGTTATGCGCTGCCAGAAAATAAGACAAAAGAAGACATAAATTTGCCTAAAACTTGCATTTGCTAATTTATATGCTTGTGTGTTTGTGTTATGTGCCTTCAAGTGGATTACAAGTTATGGAAACCCTATGAATCAGTGACCTCCAATAGCATCTGTCATGAACCACCTTGTTGAGATCTTGTAAGTTCAGGTCTGTGGCTTTCTTTATGGAATCAATCCATCTCTTGGTTGGTCTTCCTCTTTTTCTACTCCCTTCTGTTTTTCCCACCATTATTG
The DNA here is from genome assembly GCF_030035675.1 of Rhineura floridana. Lineage (NCBI taxonomy): Eukaryota > Metazoa > Chordata > Lepidosauria > Squamata > Rhineuridae > Rhineura > Rhineura floridana. The sequence continues at coordinate 210,552,391 of NC_084482.1, forward strand.
TCTTTTCTAGTGAATCACGTCTTCTCATTATGTGTCCAAAGTATGATAACCTCAGTTTCATCATTTTAGCTTCTAGTGATAGTTCTGGTTTAATTTGTTCTAACACCCAATTATTTGTTTTTTTTGTGGTATGTGCAAAGCTCTCCAACACCACATTTCAAATGAGTTGATTTTTCTCTTATTTGCCTTTTTCACTGTCCAACTTTCATATCCATACATAGAGATTGGGAATACCATGGTCTGAATGATCCTGACTTTGGTGTTCAGTGATACATCTTTGCATTTGAGGACCTTTTCTAGTTCTCTCCTAGCTGCCCTCCCCAGTCCTGGCCTTCTTCTGATTTCTTGACTATTGTCTCCATTTTGGTTAATGACTGTGCGAAGTTATTGATAATCCTTGACAAGTTCAATTGCCTCATTGTCAGCTTTAAAGCTACATAAATCTTCCCTTGTCATTACTTTCGTCTTCTTGACGTTCAGCTGTAGTCCTGCTTTTGTGCTTTCCCCTTTAACTTTCATCAGCATTCGTTTCAGATCATTACTGGTTTCAGCTAGTAGTGTGGTATCATCTGCATAGTTTAAATTATTGATATTTCTCCCTCCAATTTTCCCATTAAATATGAAAATTTAGAAATAACTAGGCATTTAGATGTACAAAACAGCTAAAACCACCCTCAACATTTTAATGCAGATATCAGAAACTTTAACAATACATCCCCCAAATGCTGAAAATGGATTGCTAATTGCTGTAGCTCAGTGGGAGAGCACCTGCTTTGCACACAGAAGGTCCGAGCCAGAGCTTGGAAAAGTTACTTTTTTGAACTACATCTCCCATCAGCCCCAGCCAGCGCCATGCTGGCTGGGGCTGATGGGAGTTGTAGTTCAAAAAAGTAACTTTTCCACGCTCTGAATCCTCCCCCCCCCATGTCCAGGTAGGGCTTGGAGAGAACGTTCTCTGAAATTGTGGAGAGGCCCTGCCTGTCAGTGTAGGAAATATTGACCTAGATAAGACCCATGGTCTGACTCAGTATAAGGAAGCTTCCTAGACAGAAAATACAAAATTACTTCACCAGATTGCATCACTAGTTGGGAGAATGAATGAATGAACATGGCTGGCAGCTGGCTGCACAACTGAGGGATCAGATCGCTGGTGTGGATGCAAAATGTTACACCACCGTCAACTGCACTGAAGCCCAGGGGGTGCAGGCAGCCCCCTGAGGTAAGTTCAGCCTGACCCAGCTCCCCCACAAACCTCAATGGGGTCCAGTGTTTTTGAAACCAGGAGCAAAGGCATTACGCAGTGGGAGAGGGGCGGGAGTCCCCTTGCGGCTGGAAGGAAGGGGGGGGAAGGAGCCTGGGAGAAGCCAGCCCCACCTATCACCCCCTCCCCCAGCCCCACTTAGCCACCATGGCCTGCCATCGGGCCCCTTTCAATACTGAGGAAAGAGCAAAAGAGAAAGATCTGGAAATGCAGGGGGTGCATAGTATGATGGGGGAAGGTGGTCAGATGTGCACCCACCAGGAGCCCCAACACGACCACAGGGAGGAGGATTCAACTGGTGGGGAGGGGGGACCTCCGGCTTGTGGGGCAGGATCTCCTGTCATTCAGTCCTCCATGTGTCAAGGAACAGAGCTCTGGCTCCTAGAGAGGCAGGATGTTTTAGAGGAAGTGGGAGCAGGGAGAATATTGAAGGGGCGGGGGCGGGGAGGTCTCCCTTTGTCACCCAGGGAGAGAAATCAGCCCAGAGAGGAGGAGAGGACAAAGAGGTGCAACATGGGGGGGGGGGAGAGGGAAAGGATTTTTCAGTTTTTTGCAGACAGCGCAAAGGGGAGGGGAGAGAAAAACATTTGGGGTTGAAGGAAAAGGAGGGAAGAAACTCACCCTTCCCCCCTTCTGAAGCAGAGGAGGGGAAAGCACCAAGATCTGGAGGGGGGAGGCTCTTCCTAGCCTTCAGAAAAGGCTCCTGGCAGAGTCTGGAGGACATAAGTGAATAAATGCACCCCCCTCAGCTGCACGGGGGGGGGGGTTAAGGGCCTTCACCAGACCTCCCCTCCGGAGACGACGCTGAAGTTACTTCCTAGTTCCCAGTTCTTTATTTGCTTGAAAGTTCAAAACACTAACAAAGAAGTTGACAGCTACAGCAACTTCAAGCCAAAGTTAACATCTCTGAACCGCAAAATATATGTTGGGGTACCCTGTATGATATATCGCTGTGATCGGGGGACTCTCCCCATCAAGAATAACAATACATTTATGCAATCAAAATATCAGGCTTCTGAAATTATCATAGATACATAATGATGTCATAAAATCATAAAAAAATAAGTAACTGGGGGTGCCCACCCCAAAATCTGCTCTGGGTCAGGACAAATCATACAGCCCAGGAATGGGGAGGGTGTCCTCTACGAGATGCCACTGCGTCCCGCCTGGCCCAGAGCTGCTGCTGGGCGCAGAGCACAGATGAGGGCATCTATTCAAAACCAAAGCAGAGAAAAACATACAGGAAAAAATAATTGCGGGTGCCCACCCCAAAATCTGCTCTGGGACAGGACAAATCATATACCCCAGGAAAGGGGAGGGTGTCCTCTATAACATACCAGTGCGTCCTGCCTAGCCCAGAGCTTCTGCTGGGTGCAGGGCATGGATGAGGGCATCTATGCACAACCAAAGCAGAGAAAAACATACAGGAAAAAACAAGTAACTGTGGGTACCCACCCCAAAATCTGCTCTGGGCCAGGACAAATCATACATCTCATGAAAGGGGAGGGTATCCTCTACGAGATGCCACTGCATCCCGCCTGGCCCAGAGCTTCTGCTGGGCGCAGGGCACAGAGGAAAACATCTATGCAAAATCAAACCAGACAAAGCATAGATGCACTTGTGCGTGCTCGGTACCCAGCGGAAGCTGTGGGCCAGATGGGATGCACTGGTATCTCGTAGAGGACACCCTCCCCTTTCCTGGGCTGTATGATTTGTCCTCACCCAGAGCAGATTTTGGGGTGGGTACCCCCAGTTACTTAGTTTTTTCCTGCGTGTTTTTGTCCATTTTGATTTTGCATAGATGCACTTGTGGGTGCCCAGTGCCCAGCGGAAGCTGTGGGCCAGATGGGATGCACTGGTGTCTCGCAGAGGACACCCTCCCCTTTCCTGGGGTATATGGGTGCACACGTGTTTAAGTTTAAGGCCCCAGAGGAGTGGACAGCAGAGGAAGTCCAGGCCCACCTTAATGACCGTCTAGGAGAGTCAGAAATGAACACCTATAGGACACCAGGGCCTGGGCGCAAGGGTTTGGTGGGAATCAGACCAACCCTTGTACAAGGAGGGAAAGAGAAAGTGATTCCAAAGGAAAGGGACTTGGTTGAATCCGAAGCAACTACAGGGTCACCCATGCAGGAAAAATCCTCAATCTAAGTGGCTCAACTTCTGGAATCTTTGCTAGAGCAAAACAGACAAGAGTGTCACCCTGCTGCAGTGCACACTCCTAGGCAAGGCTTCCGACCTGCACGAAGGGACTTCCGAGTTCCTCAGGATTGTAAAGTGTGTGCAAGTAAACAGCATTCCTCCCGATCCCATTGTACAGAGGACCAGCTATGCTTCTTGGTAACTCTCCCAACCATCACAGTTTGAAGTGTCTGCAGGCCGCTGAGAGCAGCGATCAGTTTCAGGGAAAATGAAGCGTCCATACATGGTGAGGGGAAGTGTGGACCAGCGTGATACCCTCTTCCAAAGCAAACTTGGGTCTGGAAAGTTTTTATGCTCAGTGTTGTGCACAAACCCCAAAGGACGCACAGGTGATAATGATTAACACCTAGAGACTGTCATCCAGTGACCAGTTGTTTTATATTCCTGTAAAAGTTGGTGTGCAGCTGGAATTCCACTGACTGTTTGACAGTGGCTCTATGGCCTGCGCCATTAATGAACAAGCGGAATGGAAATTATTGGAGGCAGGCCTTGTCGGGGACAAAGATATGCAAGCGTGCAAAATAGTGCTTGTAGAACCTTTAGGATGCACACCTTAATGTGGTGAGGGGGTTTGAGTGTGTTGAAGAAGCTGACAGCAATGCCGTCAGGAGTCTAGAGACCAAGAGGCTAGACTCCTAGCAGGGGCACCCAAGGTGGAATGGTCAGAGCTGAGACACCGGACTAAGATGCCTCCAAACTCAGAGGAAGGCAATGGTAAACCACCTCAGAATACCTCTTACCACAAAAACCCTATGAACAGAGTATCCAAAATGCAACACGAGATACAGTAGGGCCCCACTTATATGGTGGGTTAGGGACCAGGCCCCCACTGTAAAGCGGAACCCATTGACTATAATGGGTCGCGTCGTGTGAAAATGCCGCAAAAGCGCAAAATCGGCTTTAAAACAGGGAGTTTCCCCTAATTGAAAGCCGCCGCATCAGCAGAACGCCGTAAAGCGGGGCCCTACTGTAGTGCTGGAAGATGAGACCCCCAGGTCAGGAGGCACTCACTGAGCTACTGGGGAAGAACAAAGGACAAGTACGAGTAGTGTTGTGACTAATGATGCAGCTGGGTCAAAGCCAAAATGAAGCCCAGAGGCTGATGCGCACAGATGTGAAAGGAGAGTCCACAGTTGTATGACGCACACAAGTAGATCTCTATGTACGGATGTGAAAGTTGGCCAGTGAAAAAAGCAGATAAGAGAAAAATCAATTCACTTGAAATGTGGTGTGAGCTTTGCTCATACCATGGACTGCGAAAAAGACAAATAATTGGGTATTAGAGCAAATTAAACCAGAACTGTCACTAGAAGCTAAAATGATGAAACTAAGGTTATCATACTTCGGACATGAGAAGACGTGATTCACTAGAAAAGACAATAATGCTGGGAAAAACAGAAGGGAATAGAAAAAGAGGAAGGCCAAACGAGATGGATTGATTCCATAAGGGAAGCCACAGACCTGAACTTACAAGGTCTGAACCGAGTGGTTCAGTCACTGATTCATAGGGTTGCCATAAGTCGTAATCGACTTGAAGGCACATAACAAGAAGACGACTGGGGGGGCATGCAATCACAGCCAAAAGGCATCTACGCACTGATTTTGGAAGTCTCTGGGTTTTGTTGGTGTTGCTCACAAGCTCACCTGCCTCCCCCCTGCCAATCAGTGCTGCTACGCCAAAGGGGTTCAAGTCCTTTTCAAGCCATTGGCACAGGCCCCAGGCAGAAAGGCCCCCGAGGCTGTGCAGGCGGAGAGGGGCAGGGCCTTGCAGAGAGGGAGGGCGAGCTCCTGCCATTCAGTCTTCCAATGGGTCAAGGAATCGAGCCTAGAGAGGCAGGATGTTTCAGAGGAAACGGGGAGAACATATTAAAGGGAAGGGGGGCTCTTCATTCGTAACCCAGGAAGAGAAGGGGGCAACAGACTCCCCTGTGGGATTGGCCCTTCCAGAGAAGCCTCTTTGGGGCTGGGAGATTTCTCTGCTCCTTTGTCCCCGCTGCCAAGCTCTGGGCAAGGCTGGGAGGGTGTGCTGCGAGCTTTCTACCGGCAGGTGGCGATAGTGGGGCCTTTCCTTGGCCTCGATTCCCCATGAAGATCCAGGAGGAGGAGGGGGCGGAGCCTGGAGCTGGCAGAGGACAGAGAGGTACGGCAAGGGGGGGCGAGATAAAGGATTTTCTCCCTTCCCCGCCGAACCCGCAGACATTGCAGCGGGGAAGGGAGAAAGGGGGGAGGGAAAAGGAGGGGGCGTTGGGGGAATGGGAGGGGGGCTGATCCATGCATCGCCGGTAAAGGGCCCCACCTTCTGCAGGGTTTCCACTGCAGGGTCCTTTCCCCCTACGTCCCTCGCTGGGGGGGGTGTCTGCAGCTCCTGGGGGAGGGGGCAAGGGCACTCTTCTTGGGGGGCACTTCCAGAGGGGCAGATGCCGCTGTGTGTCGTTTGTGCCCCCTCCCAGCTGGGGGAGACGCGCCTTTGGATTCCGAGAAAGGAAGGAGAAATTAAATTGGGGGGGAGGGAGGAATAGGGAGAGATTGGGAGGGGGCCTCGGCCTTGTGAGATTCCTTGACAAAGGGGGGGAGTTTAGGGGGCCAAGAATTTGTTGGGGGGATTTTCCCATCTTCTCAGCCCGCTCTTGCAATCCATAGATAAGGGGCTGATAGGGTTGGGTTGCCTTGGCGGAGAGGAAACAGCCTTACGGGGGGGGGCACTTTGAAGGAGAAAAAGGGGTTTATGCCTTCGGGCCCCAGACCTGGAGGAAAGAGGACGGGGGGGGGCTGAAACAGACAAGGCTCTTCCTGGCCTTCTAAAAAAGCTCAAGGCAGAGGAGAGAGAGAGAGAAAGAGAGAGATGCATGCATGAATGTCCTCAGTTGGACTTGGCGGGGGGGGGGTGAAGGGCTTTCTCCAGACCTCCCCTTGGGAGTGTGTTGGAGGGGAACGTCACACGTCGTCCCGTCCCCCCCTCCCGGTGGATTTCAGCTTCCCTGGCAGGTTTAGCCTAGCAGAGGGTGCTGAGGGTCTTCCTCTATTGGTGCTGCCCGCCTCCCCCCAGCCCTCCTTCACCCCTTCCCTTGGGATCACCCACCTTGACAGGAGGGCCTCTGGGTGCTACAGAGGGTCCACGGTACAATGCCTGGTGGGCAATGCTTGCAACAACCCTGTGAGGTGGGCCCGGGTGAAAGGCTGGATGTAATACAGTTGTTAGTGCAGGTGGGAGAGAGCTTTCTCTAGACTGAGGGCCACACTCCTTCATGAGCAGCCTTCCAGGGGCCACTTTGCAGTGCCGGGCAGGGCCAGAGGCAAAAGTGGGTGAAGCGAAGGATGTGATGCTTACAGTGGGCTGCATTTTAGCCATGCCAAAGTCAGAAAGTTTGTCTGTACACAAACTCACTGGAGCACTGGAAGAGGGTGCAGAGTACTGCACTTGGACCAAGGAGTAGAGATGTGAAGACTTAGGGGGGAAATCAGGATAAAAAGTCGACGTCGTCGTCCCCCCCCAGTATTTTTCCAGGCATTCCCATCTCTCCCAGGGACACCCAGAATGAAACCTCCGTATGCAGCTCTCTGGGTCACCTTGGGCCAGTGACTATTTTTAAGCCCAACCTACCTCACTGGACTCTAAATACTGGACATAGTGGACATCTCTGTAAGCATGTGTGTGTCTTATTATTAGAATTACTTACAATTTAATACTGAACTATATCCTGAAGGAACCAGATTCAAATCCCCACTCAGGAGTGAAATTCAGTTGGCGACCTGTGCCCAATGACAGTGTTTGTTATGAAGGCAAAGGGACAGGGGGTCAAACTATATTTCCCACTGTTAGCTCCTTGGAGAAGGCCTGGGAACAGTGTTAAGATATAATTTTAAAAGGTGCTAAAGATATATGTAAACAAACCTTTTATCTTAATCGGCCAAACTACAACCCTATAAGGTAGGCAAGAATGCTGTTAAGCTTTGCACCACATGCATCCCCTGCTCAACTCTGAACCGCGTTCTGGAAAGTGCTGCCCTCCAAATGTTGCTGGACTGCAACTCCCATCAGCCCCAGCCAGCATGGCCAATGGGCAGGGATGGTGGGAGCTGCAGTCCACAACATTTCTTGTAAAGCAGGCATGAGGAAGCTTTGGCCTTCCAGATGAAGCTGAACTACAACTCCTGTGATCTCTGGCCATTGGCCATGTTTGCTGAGGGGAGTTGCAATTCAGTAAAGGCTTCCCCACACTTGAATGTTTAACTCAGATTATATAAATAGATGATGCCATCCATTTGCCCTGTGGTTTTTAGAGTAGATTCACTAATAGCCAAAAAACCCTGCGGTTTAAGAGTGTACCTATAGCCCACGGATATTTCTATCAGACTTTAAAAAGCAGGGAAATTGGGCAGCTATAGTGAATGCACCAGGGGAGCAGGAGAGCTGACCTCCTCTCTGACATATTGTACTGCCCTACAAATTTGTCAAAATGCAAACACAATTTGGGTTGGTCTTTCACAGTCCAGTCCACTTGCTGTGTAGCTTGGAAGAATTTGGTAACATGTGCCTCTGAGCATATGGTGAGTGGTGGGTGGGGCACTAGGCAGAGGGAAAAACTCTTTCCTTTCCAAAAGGAAAACATTGTGAACAGTATCATTGCTTTTCCACGTTTCCTTCACCTTTTTATTCTACAGCAGGCACATGTAGCCTCCCACCCAAATTTAAACCAAAGCTGTCCCTGGCCACATCCACACCAGGCCTTTATTTCACTTTGGGCAGTCATGGCTTATCTCAAAGAATCCTGGGAAGTGTAGTTAGTGAAGGGTGCTGAGAGTTGCTAGGAGACGCCTTGTTCCCCTCACAGACCTTCAATCAGAGTGGCTGACTGTTAAACCACTCTGGCCACTGGAGCTCTCTCAGTAGGAGTCTCAGCACCCTTCACAAACTACACTTCCCAGGATTCTTTGAGGGAAGCCATGACTGTCTCAAGTAAAATCAAAGTCTGGTGTGGGTGTGGCCCCGATTAGCCAAGCCCAGCAGCTGTGAGGCTTTTAGAACACTGACAGTTGGTTCTTACTGAGCATGCCCGACACTATCATTGGGTTCCAGCCAAAATTTCTTAAATTAATTAAAAATCAGTCAGGCATTTTTTTAACTTTTAAACTGCAGAAGATGAAGGTCAGAGTATGGGGCAAGGTCAGTATTAGGATTACAGGTACTCTGTGAATATGGTTGATTTTTAATGAATTTCAACAGATTAGGAGAACTCTCAGAGAAAAAAATCCAAAAGGGCTCTGAGGTTTTTCTCTCTCTTTTTAGACTTTGAACTCTCTATTCTCTCTGACTGTTTTGTGTATCGCCATGAAAATTGAGAGGGTTGTTAAGCAAGCGTTTCTGAGTTCAGGACTATAAGTTATGTAAGGTTTTGTTTTGAAATGAGCTTATGGGAAGCATCAGAATGGCATGGGGGGTATTTTCAATTTAACATTGCGGAATGTGAAAAATCCACGCTGGCTCTAGTATACAGCCACTCTTGCGGCTGTATAATATGTTGCTGGTAGTTCTGACACTTTTCATTGCCCAGTGGGGTGGACTTGAATGCCGCTCAGTATTCCTCTCCCCATATTTCCGATGGAAGGGGTGGAGGTCTTCCCCATCCCCAAGGACCTCCAAGATGGCACCATTGACCTCATCCTCTCCTATCTTGCAACACATACAAAGCATACTGACTGCCAACTGTCAGGGACCTGATATTTGATTGATATGCACATTGGTTAAATTATTAATGGAAGTGTTAAAGGTTTGTGGGGTTGGGATGGATTATGTCTTTGGGTCCCCTTTCCAGCCTCTGACTTGGAATCTGTACAGGTGGAATGGCAAAGAAACCTGCAACAATAGTCAAACTAGTTCATTTCATAAGCTAATGGGTCCCACCAAATTTGTCAAGTGGTCCCCATTATCAGGGGCATCACTACCGGGGTGCGGAGGTTGCAGACCGCACCCGGGTGACACCCTGAGGGGGGTGACACCCAGAGCCGCCCCGCCCCGCCCTGCGCCGTTGGCCGGCAAAGGAGCCGAGAAGTGCTCCGGGTCGGCGCAGGCAACTCCTCCTCGGAGGCAGGCGGGCGAGACCGACAGCAGGTGCCTGCTCGCTGGTGGTGAAGCTGGGATGGGCCTTCTACCACCAGCCTGGAGCGTGTGGTGAGTGTGCGCGCGTGCGCGCAAGACCAGCCACCCCCATCCATGCCCTGGGAGGGCACGCGCCGGACATCCGCACCCCCCCCGCATTCCCACTAGTGACGCCGCTGCCCATTATCATGTGTAAAGATTTGTCCAGCAAAGCAATGTGTTGCCATAGGAATGCTTTCAGAAGAGAGATCCTTGTCCCCCGTCCCCTGGGTGGAGGCCCCCTCATCCTAGAGTTAAGAAGTGGTCTGTGTTAGAGTTAGATTGAGGTGAAGCTGGAAAGATACAAAGAGAGGCCTGCTCTCTGTGCTCAATCCCAGACAAATGGCTTTGGGGTACTCCTCTAGGAACCTGATGGGGAACCAAGATCTGTTGGATTGTTAATGCCGAGATCCTCTCCATCTTATGCTCAGGTTGTCTGTATGTGTAAATAAAACCATATATCCTAAAGACATCACAGTCTCCACTGACCTTCATTCCAGCGGAACCAAATCCTGGGTAAGTGGTGGAGTCTCTGGAAGTCCCTCACCGCTTGGAGATTGGGGTGCACACAAAAATATGCATGAGCCATTATGAAGAGGGCCCAGTAACACAGCCTGAAACAGCTGAGAAGGTGGAGGAGAGACTCTGTGGTGGGCAGGCAGGAAAATCTCCAGAGGGGAGATGAGATATTGGGGGGGGCAAGATGAGTGGGTGGACTGGAGACAGCAGAGGAGGCAAGACCCCCACCCTCAGCCATGGAGGACAAAAACTGAGGAGCTTGTATGAGGAGGGGTCTGAAAGAGACATACGGACTAAGAGTTAAGGCCCTTTTAAGGTCAGGCATCCAGAAGCAAACTAAGCATGAAGGGAAACATCCAAGGAAAGTGACGTGCGTTATACAGTAGGGCCCCACTCATATGGTGGGTTAGGTTCCAGACCCCCGCCTAAAAGCGAAACCTGCCAAAAAGCCGAACTCATTCAATACAGTGGCGCCCGACGCCTGAAAAACACCGTAAAAGCGGAACCAGCACCGTATGAGTGGGGCCTTGCTCTATTTTTAGCCGCCGTATTAGTGGAACGCCAAAAAGCTACATTGGATTATGGCCGTTATGTCTCTATTGCGCCATCTCTGCTATCTTTTTGATGCCTTTTGAAGACTTTCCTCTTTCAACAAGCCTTTTAAGTTGAGACCTATCCCAGTCCACAGCTGTGTTGGAATTGCTTGTTAATATCTTTTTTTTAACTTATTTAAACAATGTTTTTTACCCTTTTTAAAAGATGTTTTTAAAGCTTTTTTAAAATGTTTTTAATGTTGTTTTATTTTAATGTATTTTAAGGTCTGTTTTTATGATGTTTTAAAGTGTTTTAATGCTTCTGTTTGCTGCCTTGGCCTCCTGCTGGGAGGAAAGGGTGGGCTATAAATCAATAATAAATAAAAATAAATAGATCTCTGTGCACAACCTTTGGGCTGCTTATAATATTTACACCCCTCATCTCCTCATTTGTATAAAGGAGAACTTTCCACCCATCTCCAGTTGCTCCCCGCAGGCTCTTGAGAGCTGTTCCCCATTGCTGCAAAATCTCTGAGAGTCCCAGAGGTGGCCTAGTTGACGTCTCCTCCTCCGTTTTCCCCACAGGCAGCGCAATGGCCTCAGAGGCACCATCTGGATCGTCTCTTCCTTGGGGCAGAGTGAGAAGAGGTGCTGTACATTCACCTCAGGTAAGTGAAAGATCTCTGGGGGAGAGACAGGGAGGACAGCCCAGGTGCCTCTCTCTGGGTTGGGTGGCAGGGAAAGAATCTGCCTTTTTGTCTCTACTTTGCTCACTGTGAAAACGCCCACTGTGAATTGTTTGCAAGGCACTTTAAGGATAAAGTTGCTTGCCTCCGTAGCAGTCTTGATGCCCCATCTACATCTACTGTAGTCCCCAATGAGGTGTCCAGTGCAACGTCTGCTGCAACTTCTTGGGAACAGTTTCAGTTGATGCGGCCTGATGACGTGGACAAGGTGCTTGCGATGATGCGGCCAGCAACATGTCCTCTCGACCCTTGCCCTTCTTGGCTTATTAAAGTTTGCCGAGGGGGTTTGCCCGAGTGGATCCAGGGTGTGGTCAACACATCATTGTGGGAGGGAGTGATTCCAGCCACCTTGAAAGAGGCGGAGATTCGACCACTCCTGAAAAAGCCCACCCTGGACCCATTGGTTTGTGACAACTATCGACCAGTTGTGAATACCCCCTTTTTAGGGAAGGTGACTGAGAGGGTTGTGGTGCAGCAGTTGCAATTACTCTTGGATGAAATGGATTATCTTGACCCATTCCACTCTGGGTTCAGGCCTGGTTATGGGACTGAATCAGCCTTGGTCGCCCTGATGGATGACCTTTATCGGGAGAAGGACAGGGTGACCCTGTTATTCTTACTTGATCTCTCAGCGGCTTTTGATACCATTGACCATGGTATTCTTTTGGGCCGACTTAGTGAGATGGGTATTGGAGGCACTGTTTTACAGCGGTTCTGATCCTATCTCCAGGGTCGTTCTCAGAGAATAGCATTGGGTGATTGTCTTTTGCCCCCCTGGCAGTTGTGCTGTGGGGTGCCGCAGGGTACCATGTTGTCCCCCATGCTGTTTAACATCTATGTGAAGCCCTTGGGAGCAGTCATCAGGAGCTTCGGGGAAGTTGTCAGCAGTATGCTGATGATACCCAGCTCTGTTTCTCTGTAACATCTGAATTGGGGGAGGCCGTGCAAGCCCTGGACCGCTGCCTGGACTCGGTGGTGGGCTGGATGAGGGCCAATAAACTGAGTCTGAATCCCAGCAAGACAGAGGCACTATGGGTTGGTGGTTCCCGAGTTCAGATAATTGGTCAGTTGTCTGCTTTGGACGGGGTCGTGCTCCCTCTGAAAGAGCAGGTCTGTAGTCTGGGGGTGCTCCTGGATCCATCATTGTCGCTAGAGGACCAGGTGACCTCAGTGGCTAGGAGGGCCTTTTACCAGCTTCAGCTGATGAGACAGCTGTGGCTGTTTATGGACCGGGATAGCCTGACCACTGTTGTCCATGCACTGGTAACCTCCATGCTGGATTACTGTAATGCGCTGTATGTGGGGCTGCCGTTGAGGTTGGTCCAGAAGCTGCAGCTGATGCAAAATGTGGCTGCAAGACTGCTCACTGCAGCAGGGTATCACCAACATGCCACCCGGCTGGCTACCCATTTGCTACTGGGCCAAGTTCAAGGTTCTAGTTTTGGTGTACAAAGCCCTATGCAGCTTGGGACCAGGATACCTGAAAGACCGTCTTACCCCTTATATCCGCAGTCGATCACTGCGCTCTGCAGGTGAGGGCCTCCTGCAGATACCATCTTATCAGGAGGTTTGTTCTGCACAATATAGGAAACGGACCTTTAGTGTGGCAGCACCTACCCTGTGGAATTCCCTCCCGTTAAATATTAGGCAGGCGCCATCTCTGCTATCTTTTCGGTGCCTTTTGAAGACTTTCCTCTTTCAACAAGCCTTTTAAGTTGAGACCTATGCCAGTCTGCATCTGTGTTAGAAATGCTTTTAATATGTTTTTTTAAAAAAAAAAAACAATATGTTTTTTAACCCTTTTTTAAAGATGTTTTAAAAGCTTTTTTAATAAAATGCATTGAAAGTTGTTTTGTTTTAATGTATTTTAAGGTCTGTTTTTGTGATGTTTTGATGTGTTTTTAGTGCTTTTGTTTGCCGCCCTGGGCTCCAGCTGGGAGGAAGGGCGGGATATAAATCAAATAATAAATAAATACTTTTCATCCTACCTAAAATGAGGCCTGAAGCTGGACCAGCCAAAGGCCCACCTAGTCCAGCATCCTGTTCTCACAGTGGCCGACCAGGTGCCTACGGGAAGCCCCTGAGCAAGCAGGACCCAAAAGCAACAGCACTCTCCCCTCTTGTGATTCCCAGCTACTGGTGCCTTCACTGCAAGATCTCAAAATGACCTATTAATAGGGGCTGATACATCAACAAAAGGCCTCATGCAACTACCCTGTGACCCCGTCCCCTTTCAGACTGGGAGAATGGCGCATGTTGGAGAAATTACATTTTCCTTCATCACAAATATTTCATTGCCATCAATTCTGAATGTGTTGCTGAAATATTGTTGTAAAGTCATATCTCTGTTCCTCTTTTTTACAAAATGCACTAGCACATCTCTTGAGAGTTTTTCCATTGTCACATATCTGGAATTAATTCTATAAATTTTCTCTATTTCAAGTTCCATCAAATCATTCCAGTCCAGAAATTCCATCGAAACATTGATAGCTTTATCTCTGATATCTTCATCAATTTCTCCAGGGACAACGCCGAATTCCAAACAATAATCTGTATCTCTAGGATCCACAAACTCCAAATATTTTTCCAGTTCCACACTTGATAAATCTGTTCCAATCTCCAGGACTTGCATCCTCCCTTCAATTTTTGCCATAAAGTCCAAATCTTTTTCCAATTCCACATCTGATATATCTGATCCAATCTCCAGAATTTGCTCCTTCCCTTTAATTTCTTTTTCATATTCTATTTCTTGTCCATCTGCTTCTTTTCTCATATAATCCTTTATTTCTTTCAACTCCTGTTTCACTTTATCAAATTCAGTTGCCATCTCTTGTCTACTCTGTCCCAGTTCTTGTTTCGTTATCTTAATCTCATCCATTATCTTCTGAAACATATCCAGAGGGGAAAACCCTTCCAGGGGTACATCCAGGGTCTCTGCCACTTCTTTGATTGTCATTCTTAAAGCCGGAAAAAAAAAACCCTTCAAATTTCCAATATAGCCACAATTCCCAAGCAAAGAGTAATTTGCTTCTTTTTCCAGCAATAAGGGAGTTAATATTCCAGGCCTGTTGTCAGCTCTACACTGCATCAGCAGTGTCAGGGGGGGCTGGAAATTCCTGGGTCTTTGGCAGGGAAGGAAAGTCCTTAGCCAGCAGTCGGGTTGTAAATCTGCCAGGCCTATCCGAATCGTACTTGCCGAGTCAGAAGTCCAGAAGCGAGGTCAGTGGAGGTCCGGGATCAATTGCCAAGGAGGTCAGTCAAAGAGATGCTGCAGGGAAACTAGGTCTACACAAAGCCACGCCTGACGTTGCAGTCAGCAACAAGCTGCAGCCAAGGTGTGCCTTATAAAGAGCAGGATGGACAGCAGGTGTGAGCCCTCAGTGTTTGGGCCTTAAGGAGACAGGCCTGCCTCTCTTCTGCCTGACCTTCTGCTGTCTACGTTCTGCAGGTGAGGGGGGAGTATCCTGTTCACTGTCTGTGTCTGGCTGCAGAGCCTCTGCTGTCCCTGGGGTGCTCTGCAGCTGAGGGGCAGAAGGAGCTGGATTCTCAGGAGGCTCCTCCGTGTCTCCTGCTGCTCCTGGGTCTGCTGCTGTTACTCCCGAGTCATCCTCATCTGAGGAGTCCTCTGACGGGGCCATGTCACCTGTTGACATCTGGCCAGCACAGTTCTTATCTCCCGCACGTCCAAGAATACAAAACAAATTTGGTTCACAGCGCCGAACAATTAGTAACATACACGAACAGCAGATTCGTCTAAAGAAAGTAGTCCAAGAAAAAGTAGTCCCAGACATATATCAATCAAATAATCATCTAAATCAGATTTTCTCTTCGGATAAGTTGCCCCTCATTCGTTTTAATCTTTATAGTTTCCAAATTCAGGCCTGCTTTTTGCCATAAAAAATAAGATAAGCTTTTTAAATTTTCTTTCCTCCTCCTTAATTCCTTGTATAAAAGAGAGAAGTGTAACTCACCCAGGTATCTTAATTGCTGATTCTAAAACAAATCTCTTTTACTGTAGTAATTTAAGCCAAATGATAAGATTAGACAGAAGAAAGCTCGCCCATTGTGGATCGTTTAAAAGAAAAAACATCTCGCTTTTTTTCAGCCCAGCTTGCTGGAAGTCCTAACTCCGTCCTCGGCTGCTAGGTATGCCTTCCTTTCCCAGGGAATTCCTGATCAATTCCAGCCACCGACAGCCCAACGAAGTTTCTGTGGATAATCTATTCGGTTCACCCTTGCCTGGGAGAACATTTACACCAGTCAAAGTTCCCTTTTGACTGATTTTAAACTGAAAAAAGCTTCCTCTGAGACAGAGCTCTCTCAGAGGCAGCCACAGGCGGAGCAATCTTCCGGGAAGTCCATTAGACTCTTACTGTATGACTATGACAGCAAGATTATTATGGGTGCAAGGATGGAAGTTGGAAGATGGAATTAACACTGATAATGGAAAAATGGCTATTGAAATTATTGGTCCTAGTAGACTTGATGAGATGGATTAATTGACATGTTTATTTGAAGAAAAATCGAGGGATATATTTCTCAAGGAGTGGAAACCTCTCTTTGACTTTTTGCGGAAAGAATAAAGTGATGTTAATGAGATTTGATGATTAATGAAGATAACTACTGGAGGAAAGTGATTTTGTAATATATTAAGAGACAGGTTTGTTATATATCATAGACCTATAACTGATCTGCGACAAATCGGAAGTCAACATTTTATTTTATTGTTTAATTTGGTTTTTTTTGTTTTGTTTTTTTTTTGTTGGAAAATTTGAATAAAATTAATGATAAAAAAAAGAAATTACATTTTCCTCTTCTTCTTCTTCCAGGTTCTCTTGACCTTTGAGGAGGTGGCTGTGTATTTCACTGAGGAGGAGTGGGCTCTGCTGGATCCTGACCAGAGAGCTCTGCATAGGGAAGTCATGGAGGACAATTATAGGATGGTGGCCTCTCTAGGTAAGGGCACTTTTTGTTTTCTTGCCTGATAAATGTGAAAGTCGTGAATTTAGTATTTCTGCCATTGAATCCTGCACTGCAGGGGGTGTTGGGTGGGGGGAAGATTGAAGCTCAGTGTGATTTTCTGCTTTGCATGGAGAAAATTCTTGGTTCAATAGCTGGCATCTCCACTGGGGTGGGGTGGGGGAATGAACAGGTACCAGGTGGTGAGTAAGGTCTTTGCCTGAGCTCCTGGACATCCCTTGTCAGTTGCAGTAGACAAAGCTGAATTAGATGGAGAAAGACTCTGACCTGATATGGTGCAGCTTCCTAAATTAATAGCAGAGCTGAAAAAATACAACAAAGCTATCAACTAATAATATTTATTACACCAAATTATTACACTGATATTATTACACAATTACTCTTCTGTCTTTACTGCTTGAGTAGCAGCAGCAATATATGTGCATGTGTTGCTGGATATCATATAGTGTCTATGTGTTATATGTAAAAAGTGATGTGTGCAGGATAAAAGAGCTAAACTGCCGCCATTTCCACAGTTGCTTTCAGTGCCTGTGTCTATGATCTTTCCCACTGCGCTTTCTCCCCTGCCCTGACTGACTCTCTCAGTTCCCACCGGGGAGTCTTCACCCCAGGCTCTCACCCTACAGCACCTTCCTTCTATGACTCCCACTCAGGGAAACCTCCACCTTCAACCCATCAGCCGTTCTCAGAAAGGTGCACTGGTCTTGAAGTGACACTGCCCCACCTCACAGCAATCGCTGTTCAAATGGCTGTGAACTGGCATCCATTGTTGTTATTGATGGGAGTAGAGGGAACAGACGTTGCAAAGGTCCCTTCCCTGCTCCTGGTGACTTGGCTGCTGCTGCCTCTGACACTGCTCCACTGTTTAATACGGAAGTTTTATGTGAAATGTGTCACTTTTTTCTCTTTCAGAAATCTAACATGTAAGTTTTCCCTTATGTACGTTACTTCGTCTGTGTCTCCTCTCCTATCCATATATATATATCCATTATTCATTATATACACACACATGCACACACTCACTACAAACATTATTATAAATATTTCTAGTGCTGCAATTGATTTTTTTTTCCCATACCAAAACTTGAAAAAGCTGACGGTGTTGATGCAAGCATTTCTGGCTTCATAAATATGTTGCAGTGGCTCTGATCTTAATTGCCAGGGAAGAAGATTTCCCCAGAATTACTGATTTGAAGTGCACCCCAGGCTTGCTAATTGGGGGAGGAGTATTGCTTGAGACAGTCTCTAAGCAGTTTACACAATAACAAATACAATATGCACAGGTGACAAGCAATGAAACTGAGAAACTACAGTATAATAAAATCTCCCAAAGAAAGACAAAGCAGGACAGTGTGAAACATTTTAGAGTCAAGGATCCCTGCCCTCTTCACTCACAATATGTGCCCTTGCCCACTAACAGATGCACATCACACCCAAGTTCTGCCACTACATCTACACAAATCATAATACATCTGCTACTCATCCCATTCTACTCCCACACCTCATACATATCTCCCAGGACACACAAGCACACCATCCACCCAGTCACTCCAATACCTCCCACTCAATCATTAACCAGTCAAGAAAGTTAATTTCTTGACGCTTTGTCAGCTGGGGGCTCCCTCCTGTTCAGTGGTGCCTCCCCTCCCATCCTGTGGCTGCAGTGTCCACATCCTTCTGGGGTCCATGCATTGTTAGCAAGTGGGGATTTCCTCTCAATGCAAATTCCAACTTCAGAGGAGGGATTATCCTCAGGACTCACAATGGGTAGCGCAACATCTGTGAGGTTATACTGCACTCAGAGGAAGAAAGGAGGCTAACTTGATAGGCAAAGAGGGGGGAGCTCTTCTGGGGGGGAAGAGACTTGGGAACAAGGGTGGGAGGAGCTGAGCTTCCACACAGCCAATGAGTGCATGTTCACAAGTGCCAGACTGATCCTGCTGGGTCTACCATGTCCTATCCTATTAATGGGGTGCAGGAGTTATCCAATCAAAATTATACTTCTTCTTACCTTTAAATGGCTCTGTTTGGAATGGCTGAATATTTTGGGTCAATAATAACTAGCCTTGTCTGTTTCCTTGAAAGAATCAGACCTCAATTCCTGTTGGAAAGGACAAGATCTGGTGATCCAGGTTCCCAAAGAAGAGGAGACAACAGCAGGTAGATGCTCAGTTGTGTTGTGGGGCCTTTATTGGTCTGGGAATCGAAGGAGTTTTCAGTTCCTGTCTAATATCATTCATGGTAGATTAACCCATTAGATTGTGAGTTCTCCTGCAGGACATATTAGATATTGGCCTCACAGTGGCCAAGCAGATGCCTCTGAGAAGTCTAAAGCAGGACATGAACTCAACAGTTGCCCCACTGGGAACACAGTGACGGTCTTAAAGGAGCAGACTCCTCATTGGAGCAACCTCCTCCCCCCTTTAAAAGAGTGGTGTTTAAAGGGAGGGAGGCTGCCTGAAAGTCCGCTTTTGGTGATCTAGAAGAGGACCGTTCTCCTTATTCCATGACTGCCATGCTTACTCAGGAGTCTTTGGTGAGGTACTTTATCAAAAGCTTTTGAAAGTCCAAGTACACTGTGTCCACTGGATCACCTCTATCTATATGCTTGTTTCAAAGAAGTGAGACAGGACTTTTCCCTTGCAGAAATTGTGCTGAAACTACAGTGAGCCGCCTTCTTGCCTATGCTTGGCGATTGTATGTTTAACAATGACTTTTCACCAGTTTTCCCAGGACAGGCATTAAGCTAACTGACCTGCTATTGCCACAATTCCTTCTGGATACTGATGCATTTAAATATTTCTGTTGTTGGTCTTTCTGTTTTTAGCAATATCCTCCTCATATTCTTCTTTAGTGTCTCATTTTGTCTGCTTGCATTTCTTTTGCCAGAGTTTGTGTTCCTTTTTATTCTCCTCATTCAGAGAAGAGTTCCGTTTTTTGAAGGAAGCCACCTTGCTGCTAATAGCTTCTTTGACTCTAATTGTTAGCCATGCTGGCTCCTTGACTTTGCCTTTCAACTTCCTTTTTAACAATCCCCTCATTTTTGGGAAGTTCCCTCTTTTGAAATCAAATGTGACCCTGTTTGATTTTCTTGGCAATGAGCCATTTACAGGAATGTTTAATTTAATAAAACTATGGTCACTGCTCCCAATCGGTTTGACAGCATTTACATCTCACGCAAGGTCCTGGGCATCACTTCAGATTAAGTCCAGGGTCACCACCCCTCTCGTTGGTTCCATGACAAACCATTCTAGGACACAGTCATTATTAGGGTCTCTAGAGATTTTACCTCTTTCTTGTGAGTGTAACACAGATGTACCCTGTCTAGGTGAGGGTAGTTGAATCCATTATTACAGCATTTTCTCTTTTGGATGCTTCCTTGATTTATTTCTTTATTTATTAGAAACACCTTTTAGCTATTTGCTATCTCTGGAATCAGGGGAAGAGCCACTGGAGAGGGCTGGTGCCTTTATGTCCTCCCGTCCAAGGGAGTGCTTCTACTCAGGCACCGTGAGGATGCTGGACTAGATGGGCTTTTGATCTGATCCAGCAGGGCTGTTCTTATAAAAGAGGAGAGGTGGCTTCCAGGTTGAAGTTTCCGTCTGCTGAGAAAATCCCCTAATTACAATAGATGGATTGGTTTCCTTAGTGCCACTAAATGGAGCTGTACATATAGTTGCCTGTTTACAAGTGCCAATTGGATCCATGTGCCTCGTCCTGTTTATCTCCAGGAAATCTAAGAACTTGCCTTCCTTTGCTTTTGGGAGGGGGCCATAGCAATGGGTGGACATGAGATGCCTGGGTATTTGGGTTCAGAACTCACTAGCTTATGTGTTTCTTGGAAAGAAATTTCAAAACCAGATTTCACCTCTTGCCTGGAAGGACAAGATCCAGTTGGATGGGGCTCTGATGAAGGGGAGGGACAAGCAGGTATGGATTTTAAAAATAAATTGGGAAAGGTTGTGGAGATAGAAAGGGACTGCCTTGAAGTCGATTCCGACTCATGGCGAGCCTATGAATAGGGTTTTCATGGTAAACGGTATTCAGAGGTGGTTTACCAAAATGATGATGCAATACCTATGGCTAAATTCAAAAGTTGTCAGTGAAATATATACCCCACTGTGTGTTAACTGTTGAGGGATTCTTACAGTTCAGAGCATCATTGCAAACTCCTGTAATATTGGTCATGGACCATCCCTGTCGTAGTTCAGCGATAGAGTACATAAGTTCTATGAAGAGGTTCCTACGTTTAATCTCTGGAATCATCAGGTAGATCTTAGAAGGGTCCTCATCTGAACCCTGCAGAGCAGCTGCCAGCCAGTGTATACAGTTCTGAATGAGAGGGACTTATGGTCTGATTCATTATCAGGCAACTTCCTATGTTGCTGTGTTTCTATCTGACCGCCACTTTTGACTGCCATTAAATTCACAGGAACCAATGACCAGTGAGCAGTGCCCAGTTTGCCTCTTCCGCAGACTTGCTGCCCTTCTCTTCCCTCTTACCCCACTACTTCTTGCATATTATTTTAGAAATGTATACTGCTGTTGCAGTGGGAGGAAAAACCAGACACATCTGGGCTTAGTGACATCAAACAGTATGTGGAGCAGAAAGGAATTCATGCTGTTGTGTGAAACTTTAGAAAATTAAGGCAACCTTCGTTTCAGCTGGGCATACAGGGAGAAATGGAGAAATTTGGAGATGTAAAAATCTGAGAAAAAGCTAATTTGGGTTGATCTGTGATGAGATCCTTTATTTTTGGCTTGAAAGTTCAACATATATTTCTTTTCTCTTTGCTCCTCAGCAGATTATGAGCAGAAGAATGATTCTATGGAATCAAAGATGATGTCATTGGTAAGAGGCAATTGTGAAGCGCAAAAAGAGGTGTTTCGTACTGATGAGGGGCCAAAAATATCTGAAACAAACCAATCAAACAACGGGAAGAAGAAATCCTCTTCTTCTCAGGTTTTGCATCGAAGAACCCACACAGAGGAGAAACCATTTAATGGCATGGAATGTGGAAAGAGCTTTAGCCACCTTGCTAAACTTACTGTACATCAAGGTACCCATACAGAAGAGAAACCATTTAAATGCATGGAATGTGGAAAGCACTTCAGAGATAGGGAAAATCTTACTAAACATGAACAAACACACACAGCAGAGAAACGATTTAAATGCCTAACATGTGGAAAGAGGTTCAGGCACAGCAGTCCACTTATTATACATCAGAGAACCCACACGGGGGAGAAACCATTTAGATGCATAGCTTGTGGAAAGAGCTTCAGACAGAGCATTTCACTTACTTCCCATCAAAGAACCCACACAGGGGAGAAACCATTTAAGTGCATGGAATGTGGAAAGAGCTTCAGTTGCAGCAGTAGCCTTAACTCACATCAAAGAACCCACACAGGGGAGAAACCATTTAAGTGCATGGAATGTGGAAAGGGCTTCATCCAGAGAGGTAAACTTACTGTACATCAAAGAACCCACACTGGGGAGAAACCATATAAATGCATGGAGTGTGGAAAGAGCTTCAGGGAGAGCAGTTCACTTACTTCACATAAAAGAGCTCACACAGGAGAGAAACCATTTAAATGCATGGAGTGTGGAAAGAGCTTCAGCTGGAGCAGTGCACTTATTTCACATCGAAGAACCCACGCCGTGGAGAAACCATTTAAATGTATGGAGTGTGGAAAGAGCTTCAGTATAAAGCATTATCTTACTTCACATCAAAGAACCCACACAGGGGAGAAACCATTTAAATGCATGGTGTGTGGAAAGATCTTCAGCCACAGCAGTAGCCTGTCTTTACATCAAAGAACACACACTGGGGAAAAACCATTTCAGTGCATGGAATGTGGAAAGAGCTTCAGTGTCAGCAGTAGCCTTAACTCACATCAAAGAACCCACACAGGGGAAAAACCATTTAAGTGCATGGAATGTGGAAAGAGCTTCATCCAGAGAGGTCAACTTACTGTACATCAAAGAACCCACACAGGAGAGAAACCATTTAAATGCATGGAGTGTGGAAAGAGTTTCAGGAAGAGCAGTTCACTTACTTCACATCAAAGAACCCACACAGGGGAGAAACCATTTAAATGCACAGAGTATGGAAAGAGCTTCAGGGAGATTAGTTCACTTACTGTCCATCAAACAATCCACACAGGGAGAAACCATTTAAATGCATGGAGTGTGGAAAGAGCTTCAGGGACAGCAGTTCACTTACTTCACATCAAAGAACCCCCACAGGAGAGAAACCATTCAAACATATGTATGGAAAGAGCTTCAGCGGGAGAGGTCAACGTACTATACAACGAACCCACACAGGAGAGAAACCATTTAAATGTATGGAATGTGGAAAGAGCTTCAGTGTAAGCTGTAGCCTTACTTCACATCATAGAACACACACAGGAGAGAAACCATTTAAATGCATGGACTGTGGACCGAGATTCAGTGTAAGCAGTAGCCTTACTAGAAATCACAGAATCCACACAGGGAAGAAGCCGTTCAAATGCATGGAATGTGGAAAGAACTTCAGTGTTAGGCTCACCTTAAACCTTTAACCTACAAGACTGAAGGAATTTAGATGGGCCAGTGTATGGAAACTGTCCGGACGGCCTCTTATGATTATACAATGTTGAGGAGTCTTACGTTCTGCCCTTTGCCTGTGGCCTATTCAGATTCCTTATTGCCAGACTTTGTGCAAAACTGTGTCGGTAAGTTTATTGACAGCAGTTGTCTGAATAGGCAGGCCAATGGTTAGAGATCCCTCCCATGGAGCTTTGGGACATGGGACAGATTTTAGAAATTTAGAGAGATTTGGGAGTCCCACAGCGGATAGTCTTTTTACTATTTATTTCTTAAAAGATTTTTATAATGAATCCATACTATGTAATGTGCATCAGAATCATTCTGGGTACATAGTACATTGTAATAAACAAATATAATACATGTGAATCAGGAGTTGTACAACGTACACAATAGGAACATGGCATGTGAGAAGTATGAACCAGGGAAAGTTAGAAATTGTCAAACAAGAGATGGAACACATCAACATTACAATACTTGGTGTGAGTGAATTAAAATGGACGGGAATGGGACATTTTCAATCAAGCATCTACAACATTTTTTTTGCAGGAAATGAGGAAGTAAGAAGAAATGGGGTGCTTTAATAGTGAGAAGTAATGTAGCAAAACCAATTAGGAGCTGTATAGTGAGTGATATCAATGAGATTTAACATAACCATCATCCAAGTGTATGCTCCAATGGCAAACGCAGAAGAAGAGGAATTGGACAGATTTTATGCAGAGGTATAGGAAGAAATTGATCACACGCCAAAACAAGATGTTATGATAATTATGGAGGACTAGAATGCAAAAGTAGGCAACAGAGAAGAACTAGAAATTGTGGGGAAATGGGGCTTAGGAGATAGAAATGAAGCAGGAGAAAGACTTACTGAATTCTGTGAAGCCAATAATTTGTTTCTTGCGAACACGTTTCTTGAGCAACCAAAAAGTTGACTGTACACATGAACATCACCAAATGGTCAATATAGGAATCAAATTGATTATATAATTGGTAGCAGAAGATGGAGAAGATCCATACTTTCTGCGAAAACAAGCCCAGGAGCAGACTGCGGTACACATCACGAACCGGTAATATCGAAAATCAGAGTAAAGCTAAAGAAGAAGAACAAAGCAATCATAATGACAAAATTGAATTTAAATAAAATTCCAGAAGAATATAAAGATCAAATTAGGAACAGATTTGAGTTTCTGAACTTAGTTGATAGAGAACCAGAAGAACTATGGATTGAAGTCAGACATTATCAGGGAAGAATGCAAAAAGATAATACCACTAGTTAAAAAGGGAGAAAGTCCTCAATGGATGACTGACAAGATTCTTAAAATGATTAAAGAGAGAAAGAACACAAAAGCAAAAGAGAGAGAAACATGGTTAGAACCCGAAATGCAACAATACAGCGACTAATACATAGGGACAAAAAGAACTATTACAATAGTTACTGGATAGAAATAGCAGAGGACAACAAAAAAGGTAGAACAACAGGCCTCTTCCAAAAGATTAGAGAAATGAAAGGGAAATTTAAACCAAGAGTAGGGATGTTGAATTATCAACGGGAACACACTGACTGACCAAGATAAAATAAAAGGAAGATGAAATCAATACACTGAAGAATTCTATAAAAGAGATGCAAGGATGACAGATTCATTCATAGAGGATCCGTATGATGAAGAACCAGAAATTTTAGAATGTGACATGAAAGCTGCTCTTAAAATACTTGGAGGAAACATATCACCAGGAACAGATGACAAAAATCTGTCAAGAAATATGGAAAACTAAACAATGGCCCACAGACTGGAAGCGTTCAATATACATCCCAATTCCAAAGAAAGGGGATCCCAGAGAATGCAGTAATTTTTGAACTATTGCCTTAATAGCCCATGCAAGTAAAGAAATGCTCAAGTTTCTACAACAAAGGCTCTTACCATATACAGAGGAAGAAGTGCCAGATGTCCAAGCTGGATTTAGAAAGGGAAGAGGCACCAGAGATCATATCGCAAACTTACATTGGATAATGGAACAGACCAAGGAATTTCAGAAGAAAATCATCCTGTGTTTTATACTTTACAGCAAAGCCTTTGACTGTGTAGATCACGAAAAACTGGAATGCTTCAAAAGGAATGGGCGTGCCACAGCATCTGATTCCTTACGCACTACTCTGGACAAGAGGCTACTGTAAGGACGCAATATGGAGAATCCGATTGGTTCCCAATCGGAAAGGGTGTGAGTTAGGGGTGTATTTTATCTCCCTATGTGTTTACTCTATGTGCAGAACATATCATACGGAAAGTGGGATTAGACCAAGATGAAAGGTATAAAAATTGGAGGGAGGAATACCAATAATAATTTAAGATATGCCAATGACACTGATTTGAAATGAATGCTGATGAAAGGAAAGCACAAAAGCAGGACTACAGCTGAACGTCAAGAAGACTAAAGTAATGACAACGGAAGATTTATGTAACTTTACAGTTGACAATGAGGACATTGAACTTGTCAAGGATTATCAATACCTCGGCACAGTCATTAACCAAAATGGAGACAATAGTCAAGAAATCAGAAGAAGGCTAGGAATGGGGAGGGCAGCTGTGAGAGGACTAGAAAGAGCCACAAATGCAAAGATGTATCACTGAACACTCTAAAGTCAGGATCGTTCAGACCATGGTATTCCCGATCTCTATGTATGGATGTGAAAGTTGAACAGTGAAAAAAGTGGATAAGAGAAAAATCAACTCATTTGAAATGTGTTGGAGGAGAGCTTTGCAGATACCATGGACCATGAAAAAGACAAATAATTGGGTGTTAGAACAAATTAAACCAGAACTGTCACTAGAAGCTAAAATGATGAAACTGAGGTTATCATACTTTGGACACATCATGAGAAGACATGATTCACTAGAAAAGACAATAATGGTGGGAAAAACAGAAGGGAGAAGAAAAAGCCAAACAAGAGGTGGATTGATTCAAGATCTGAACAGGGTGGTTTATACCAGATGCTATTGGAGGTCACTGATTCATAGGGTCGCCCTAATTGACTTGAAAGATCATGTTGTTATGCGCCTTCTGTTTTTCCCAGCATTATTGTATTTTCTAGTGAATGCAGGCCGAAGAATAGAGGGGGAGAAATGCCCAAGTCTTTTATTCTAAGCTTGTTTAACATTAGACAGCATTATACATGATCCATAATATGCATTAATTGTACAGATGAGAGCCTGAAGGGTAAATATACATAAGAAATGGGGACAGTCCATGAGAGTAGAATTTAGTAATGTTAGGTTTATAGTTAATTTCAATCTTGCAGGCTACAAAGATTAAAGCCTTATGCAGGCACTGTCTGTTTTCTTTTGCGGGTCTATTTAAGTCCTTCGGTTTTTAAGTGGAGATCTGTATTGCAGTCTGTATCTGTATTGGCTTTGAAAATATTTTTAATAGTTTTGAGATATGAAATGTTTTTTGTTTCCATTGTTGGTGTTTTGACAGTCTTTATGGGAAGTGCAATAGGTGCAAATAAAAATAAATAGTGCTAATCCTTGTATGTAACGGCCATTTTAGCAAGTGCATTCATATAGTTTAGTATACTTTTGTTGAAGTTACTCATTTTGCTTTTCTAAACTTGTTTTTAAGTTGCATGCTACGCTGCAGTTCACCTGGCCACAGACAGGTGATGCTGTGAGCTTATATACAGTAGGGCCCCACTCATACAGGGGGTTATGTTCTGGACCCCCGCTGTAAAGCAAAAACCGCTGTAAAGCGGAACCCATTGACCAAAATGTTGCCCGACGGCAAAAAAACACCGTAAAAGTGGAACAAGCTCTGTAAGAGTGGGGCCTTTCTGCAATTGACAACCGCTGCATTAGCGGAATGCTGTAAAGCGAAGCGCTGTAAAGCGGGGCCCTACTGTAATAAGTTTCATGCTGCAGTTCACTGGGCCACAGGCAGATGGTGCTGGGAATTGCAGCATGACCAAGCCGCACTAGGCTCAAAGGTGGTGGGGGAAGGAAGGAAGGAAAGCAGCCGGACCCACAAGACTGAGTAGGGAGTGGGAGAGTGGGCAGCAGCCTGGCTGACCCATTCGCCTACTGAATGGGAGACCTTGGTATCGCTACCACGAGGCTTCCCTTTACTCCATACTGGATGTCATGCATTCTTCAGAGGACTCAACAGATGATGAAGGGGAATAAGAGACTTCAGACCCAGGAGAAGGGATGAGCAGAGAGGCAGCTCCTCAAGACCCTTCGCCCTCAGATGAGAAGGACCATGCTGGAACCATCCTGTCAGATTCAGAGAGCAACCAGGAAGCTACTCTGCTCCGTGGAGAGGAGATGCCAAGAGGTGTTGGAACAACCGAGGCAGTCGGCCCGTTTAAGAACCGCAGTCTCTGGAAAGTGGGAAGGCTGATTGCAAACCCCTGGCCTCAGATGCTAAGCTTAAAAGGCCATGAGTGTCTTGGGCTCTTGCTTGAAACAACGTTGGGCTTCTGTGTCACCTCGATGCCAGCCCTGCTTGTTATCCTGTGTCTTTGCCCCTGCCCAAGTGGATCTCCTGTACCTTGACTTTGGATTCCTAAGGACTCATCTGTTCTACTCTCTCTCGGCTCTTCCCACCCAGTATTTATGCTTGTTGTAGTTGTCCTCTTTTCCTCAACTCATGCCTCACAGATTTACAGTCTGGCCGCTGGCGGTTATCTGCTAATTGCTTTACTGCAGCTATAAACTATTTCACTCGGTTGGCAGAGACTGACACCGGAGGGAGGGACGATGGAGGGAAGGTGGTACAGGGTGAGAAGCGGTGGCAGTGTTTGTTGAGGCCCCTGCTGCCTTCAGGAACCACATCCCCCAAGCAGCTGGCATTCCAGCTTACCACCTTCTCCCTCCCCAGGAGACTTGTGGAGCCCACAGACCCCCCTCAGAATTCCAAATGTGTCCCTGAGCCTGTCCTGCCCAAACCCACTGACGTCAGTTGTGAATGCAGAGGTGTGTTTTTCTTTAGTAGATTTAATGGAAAGTTTCAGTTGAGAGCGCTTCATGAATCAGTTTACAGATTACACAGGATTCAGCATCATTATTAGAACTAACAAGGCATGGCTACCCTGCGGTAAGATGTTGTAGCAACTAGACATGCCCCTTTATGGACCTTAAATAAGGATGGGTGGGCACCCTACTTCTGTGTTCTAAGAGTCACTGTTGGAAGTGCACAAACGCACACGAGCACTCCTCCTTGAAGGGGAAGTAGGGGGCTCTTTGTGCTTGCTGGCTCCACAGCCCATGTGTTATAGGTGAGGGTGGCTGAACTTCCTCCCCAACAGGAAGAGGGGGGCTGCATGAAGGTGATGGCAGGGTGGGTGATGCAAGAGGGAGGGAAAAAAGGTAGAGGGGCCACCTCCAGGTCTTGCCATGCCTCCTCACTGGTGATGAGACTTAGTGGGGCAGAACTTTCACTGTGAGCAGCACGAGCACCTCTGAGCTCAAGCGCTTCTGAAGGTGTGTCACTAACATTTTCCTCCACTTCCTCCTAAGTCTGACTGTTCGTCTTCACTCGCGCTGTCCCATGCCCATTCCACAGAGCTCATGACATCATTGCCCCCCCCTCCATGCCAATCCTCCCCTCACCCCGAAGGCTTGGGTTCATCAGGATACCATTCATGGAATTGTCTCACCAAGTCCAGCACATGGACATCCAACAATGGCTTCCCAAGATCTTTCCTCTGGTCCGAAACACTTTCAGAGGATCAGGTACTGTACCTTCCCTCGCCCCAGCCAAGATTCAAGAATTCGCTGCACCTCATACTCTTCCTGGCCACCGACAATTATGGGAGTGGGAAGTGGCTTGGGCCCGGTAAGAATGTGGCTGCTCCTCGGGGTTTAGCAGTGAACGGTGAAATACCACTTTGATCCTCATGGAGGCTGGTAAATGTAATCCATATGCAACTTGGTTCATCTGTGCCTCCACTTCAGAAGGACCCACATGCTGAGCTTCTAGTTTGTGACTGCAGGAGATGGTTGGCAAGTAGCATGTGGAAAGCCACACTCTATCCCTACCTGGATTTTGGGACCAGGCTGGTGGTGGTGTTCAGCTACCCATGTGTAGGCAATCGTGTCCCTCTCTAATGGCTCCTGTAATATCTGTTGCATTGCTTGTAACTTCTGCACATGCTCAGCTGCCATGGGGACAGTCAGAGTGGTGGTAGGACTGTGGAAGGAGTGTGGGTGATAGCTATGGTTGGCAAAAAAAAGGGTCTGCTGGCTGGAGGAGTGCACCAAGTTGTTGGAGGCAAACTCTGCTAGAGGCAGCAGAGACACCCGGTTGTCCTGCTGATGATTTACATAGCAGCAGAGGTGTTGCTCCAAGGTGGCATTAAAATTTTCTGTCTGCCCATCCATTTGGGGATGGTGCATGGTAGACACCTGTAACTTGATTTGGAGCAACTGTAACAAGGTGCACCAAAATTGGGCGGTGAATTGGGGACCTCGGTATGAGACCAAGTTGTTTGGGAGTCCATACACCCGAAAAATATGTGCCATGCTCCTTCTAGGAAATGTTGCCATGTTTTAAAAGTGTCTCGGATGGGTAGCATTTCCTTCTCCCATACAGTATAGTTTTGCTCAGTCAGTCAGTTTATGGGGAAAATATGCACGGGGTGTAGGTCCTCCTTTTTTGGAGGATTGTAACAACTCTGCCCCGATGGCTATGTCTGAGGCATCTGCCTCCACCACAAAAGGTTGTGGGGGTCGGCATGTTGTAATATTGGTTCAGAGGAAAACAACATTTTAAGTTGCTCAAAAGCCTGCCGGGCTACCTCAGTCCACTAAAAAGGTCCAAATCCTTTAAGACAGTCTGTTAGAGGTGTAGTCATGTTGGAGTAGGAAGCTATGAATCATCTGTAGTAATTGGGGAACCCCAGGAAGCGTTCTAAGTCATTTTTGGTATTGAGGGGTTCCAGGTGCACACTACGCACCTTACCCAGGTCCATCTCCACCCCTGCTGGGGTAACACCATAGCCTAAAAAGTCCAGAGTCCAACCCACACTTCTTTAGCTCTCTCAGCCTCTGCAACACTGTTCTTACATGCACATCATGCTGTTCTGGGGAGTCTGAGTAAATGAGGATGTCGTTCAAGTAAACGATCACAAAGCGATCCAGATCGTCTCGAAAGACATCATTCATAAAATGTTGGAAGACATCCAGAATATTCAGTAATCCAAAGGGCACAACCAGGTATTGAAGCGGCCACAGTGAGTCTTGAAAGCAGTTTTCCACTCATCCCTTTCTTGTCAAACACATCACAATAGCCCTGGTACTTCTTGGTAGGGGAGTCGGCATAGAAGGAGGTGGGGTGTTGCTGCCGCCTCTGCTGCTGTCCCAACTGGTTGGCAATGCTGCTGGCAGTAGTCAGACTGTAACATCGCAGAGGCTTCACCCCATGACATTGTAGGGTTGTGTTGTGTCAACCAGGTTGTCCCCAGAATCACCAGTTACCAAGGTAAGGTGGCAAGACAGAAAGACAACTTTTCATGATGCTGAGGCAGCTCCACTGTCAGTCCTGCAGTTGCCTGCATGACTGCCCCCAAAGCTAGGGGGGCGTCTGTCAATGGTCTCTCCAGCTAAATGTGCCTCCAGCAAGGTGATGGGTATCAAAAATGCCGGGGTCAACTCCCAACCCCTGGGCAATTGAACCTGGCCAGATATAACCCGTGCCTCCCTTACCAGGGCTGAGTAAAACCAAACACCAACCCTGTAAGGTAGGTAGACCACCACCACCCCTTAACTTGGTCTCTCACTCTGGGTCAAGGGGAAACCCAGAGTGCCAGTAACCTGGCAGAGATTCCCAAGATCCACACCTCACTGCCCTGGCGCCTCAAGCCAAGCCAACTCAGCAGTCTGTACCTTTGTGGTCTAGGTGCTGGATTCGGAGCCACCGGTTTCCAAAAGCATACAATTCCTTTAAGCCAAACACTCTTAAACAGAGTTAGGTGTGACCAGCTGAAAGTGGATAGCATCCAAAACCAGAAAAAAGAAAAAAGGGGGGGAACCCCAAGATGCTAGAAAAATATTTTATTCAAGAGCCCAACGCATTTCAGCCGCTATATACAGGCCTTCATCAGGGGCTGTAAATATAATAAAATAGCAGGGACAAACTTCTTTAATAAACATATACATTAAAACCATACATGATGAATCTCTATATAATATTTTTTTTTACTTACAGTAGCTGGTGTATAAAATCTTTCCGTGCACAAAATTGCTATCATTGCAACCACCACAAGAAAGAGTTCATTGGGTGTATTCATATACATACTTCCAGGGGTCATATTAATGGTGAGCCCACTCAAAGAATGGATAATTCATACCACCTGAGGCAAAACAATGTAGAAGGGATCCTGGATATTTTCCCCTTTTCACAAGAGATGAAGCGATTCTAAACTCTCATTAAGTCCACTAGGGGTCATCATTTTAAGATCCAGAATCCATGCTATTTCTCTCCTTACTAGGATATGGCTTCTCTCCCCACTTACTTTTTCTAAAACCCAAAACTTGAAATCAGCAACAGAGTGATGACATCTAATAAAATGTTCTACTAGCCCCCCCCCCCCGGTCTTTTATTTTCGATGTTACTGAGGTGTTCCCCTATATGTCTTTTGACAATCCTAGATGTTTGTCCTATGTAAAGTTTCTTACATCTGCACTGGATTGCATAAACAACATTGGCAGTGTTGCACATAGAAAAATGATTCAGAGTATATTTTTGTGATTGCTGGGATTAACAAACTCTGTTATCTTGCACGTGATTCTACAATAGGCGCTGTGGCCAGAGGGGCATGGATTCAAGGGGAAATGCAGAGTGCCAGTAGCTTGGCAGAGATTCCTGAGTTAATAGAAGGTAATTTATTGATTAATATATAAATGCATATAAGAAGAGCATCAAACAATTCCTTTAAACCAAACACTCTTAAACAGAGTTAGGCATGAGCAACACCCAGACAAAAATACAGTGAGAAGGTTCAACAGAGACACAAAATAACAAAGCTAAGCAAATATTCACAAACAGGAAAGTATAAGAGCCTGCCCCTTGGCTCCTTATACCAGCAAACATCACATGAGTAAATCAAAATGGAATGGAGGCAACTAGCTAAATATAATCCCTCTTTTTATGGGAATTTGCCAAACAACAGTAAGCAGGCCAGTTAGCCACTCATGACACCTCTGGCAGAGCTTGGAAAAGTTACTTTTTTTGAACTACAACTCCCATCAGCCCAATCCAGTGGCCATGCTGGCTGGGGCTGATGGGAGTTGTGGTTCAAAAAAGTAACTTTTCCAAGCTCTGCCTCTGGGTGATGGAATAGTCCTGAAGTTCACTACAAGGACAGGCCTAAAACCTTATCGCTACAAGATGTCCCCCACAATCCCTTAGGTTCAAGCCACTTTACTTTTGCCAACTTCAGCTGTTCTTGATAACGGGAATGTTGTTCTGCTTTGCAAAGCCCAAGTCCATAAAATTGCTGGTCACCCCCGAGTCCACCATAGCTTGTACTCGGGTGTATTAGTAGATGCAAGGCTGACTTTGGCAGGGTACGAACGTGAAGTCCTTTGCTCACGGTTGATCCCAGCTCATGGACCTCTATGAGAGCTGGGATTTGGAGTTGTCCTGCACTGGGGTTTTCTCGGACTTGGATGGGCAGCCCTTTGCAAGGTGTCTCACCTTCCCACAATATAGGCACAGCTCCTTTCAATGCAGCTTCTCTTTCTCTGCCTCTGTCAGGTGTGGCTGCACCCCTCTGATCTGCATGGGCTCCTCCCCAAACTGAGTGGTTTCCACACTGGAAGAGACGTGCTTGTGGGGGAGAGGTATGGGGCATAAATGACAAGCCGAGAAAGCCTTGTGCTCCAGGCGACAATCTTCAGGCCTACCGTCAATCTGCAGGCACAACTAGATGAGCTCTGATAAGGTGTTGGGAGCCGAAGTTCTCACCAGTTTGTCCAAGATCTCATCATTAAGGCCCTGCTTGTATTGGTACATCTGTTGTTGTTATGTGCCTTCAAGTCGATTATGATTTACAGCGACCCTGTGAATCAGTGACCTCCAAGAGCATCTGTCATGAACCACCCTGTTCAGATCTTGTAAGTTCAGGTCTGCGGCTTCCTTTATGGAATCAATCCACCTCTTGTTTGGCCTTCCTCTTTTTCTACTCCCTTCTGTTTTTCCCAGCATTATTGTCTTTTCTAGTGAATCATGTCTTCTCATTATGTGTCCAAAGTAGGATAACTTCAGTTTCATCATTTTAGCTTCTAGTGATAGTTCTGGTTTAATTCAGTGAGAATTCCCTAATTTCAGAAGAAGAGACAGTGAATCCTAATGATAGCATCCCATCTGCATCATCAAGCAGTTTGGTAGCAGTAGGAGATAAACATGTTGACACTGAATTCAGTAATTCAAGCAGTATCTCTGACAGTTTAATTTAGTGTATTTGTTTGCAGCCCTGGGCTCCTACTGGAAGGGCAGGATATAAATTTAAGAAATAAATAAATAATTCATTTAAGAATACATATCAGCACAGATTACAACATACATCAACATCTGGGAAAGAAACTTCTGAAAATTTAAAATCAGAAATCAGCTAACTATTGCAGAAGGTATTGTCTCAACTGCTTGAATGATCCTGATGACATAGAAGAATTTACAGCAGGCTTTTAAAAATCAGCTCCACCAGCTGGAGCTTCTGATATCATGGTCAAGGATATTTTAAAAAGCTGAGAGGTGGAGCAGAAGTAGCACTCCCCCTGCCTCTCTCATGATAAAGGTCATGTGTCAGGGCGGCCAAGGCTGTTTGAACTCCGAAACCAGGTCTGAACCCAGATCATAGTGGATCTAGGTAATCAGTCTCATTCAGGAATGCCTGAAGTGGCTCCACAACCACCCCCTTTCCCAAGAAAGGGGTGTTGGCGGCTGGTCTAAAGTTATTTCATTCAATTGGGTCCAGAGTGGGCTTTTAAAGAAGTGGGCGCACCAGTGCCTCTAATAACAAATAAAGGAGAATGTGGATGTAGAAACTTCTCCTGTACAAAGGGAAAATTTACATCCATTGTTCCACCCACTTTTCCCTCTGGCCCCGTCCACCATTCCCCCTGAGTGAATAAGATCCCCCCCCCCCGGGTCAGAGTGTTGGACTAGGAATGTGAAGACCCAGGTTCAAAATCCTACTCAGCCATGATGTTCAGTTGATGACCAATCACTACCTCCCAGCCTAGCCAACTCCTAGGGTGGTTGTGTGGATAAAATAAAGAAGGGGGAAATTTGCACATGACCACGAACTCCATGGAGGGATGACTTCTACAGATTTAACAGCTTAGGTGATTCTTCTGTTTGCATTGATCAGAGAGGTGCAATGATGAGACCAGACAAGCACAGAGGTGGATTGGGTCATAGAGGATTCTTGCACACAGGAGGAGAATCCAGTTGGTTGCAAGGGTTGAGCAAGGTCCTCTGGCTAGCTTTCCCAGCAGCAGATGTCAGGGGAAAGTCTACTGTTTCAGGACAGCGGTCAGGTCTGTGGAGAGCATGCCCATCTCTTTGTGCAGGTTTTGCAACGTGTACGTGTAAGAACATCGGAAGAGCCCTGCAGCTGGGTAAGGCCAGAGGCCCATCTAGTTTAAGACTCACCCCCTTGAATAAACAAGGCTGGCAGCTGGCTGCACAACTGGGGGATCAAATGGCTCCTGTTGATGCAAAAACACACCTGTCAACTTCACTGAAGCAGAGGGAGCGAAGTGTGCTTAGTTCAGCCTGACCCAAGTCCCAATCCTGATGTTCGATCATCATAGGCAGGAGGAACTTAGCAGGGAGAGCTGGAAGGAGGGCGGGCAGAGCCGGGTTATTTGTTGCTGTAAAAGCTCACCTTCCACCCCCTCCCGCAACCCTCAATGGGGTCCAGGGTTCTTGAAACCAGCAGCAAAGGCCTGAGGCGGGGGAGGGGGGTCCTCTTGCAGCTGGAAGGAGGGAGGGAGGGAGCCTGGGAGACGCCAGCCCCACCGATCGCCCCCTCCCTCATCCCCACTTATCCGCCATCGCCTGCCGTGGGGCCCCTTCCAATCCCGGACAAAGAGCAAAAGGGCAAGAGCTGGAAATGCAGGGGGTGCTAAGTATGAAGGGGGGTGGCTGGCCACATGTGCACCCCCAGGAACCCCAACACGACAGCGGGGAGGAGGATTAAACTGGCAGGGAGGGAGGTGATCTCAGCCCCACTGACCAAGCACGGGGGCGCGGGAGACAAGAGGATATCTCCGTCTTGCAGGAAAGGGGCTCATGCCATTCAGTCCTCCAAAGGTCAAGGAACCGAGTTCTGACTCCTAGACAGGCAGGAAGTTTTAGAGGAGGGGGGTCACCCAGAGAGAGGAATAGACCCGGAGAGGAGGAGGAGGAGGAGAGGCTGGGCGCCCAGCGGACCCAGAGGTGCAACATGCGGGGCAGCGGCTGGAGGACATAAAGAAATGAATGCCTCCCCATAGCTGGTCTTGGGGGTGTTAAAGGGCCTTCTCCAAGGGGAGTGTGTTGGCGGGGAAGGTCAAAGCCCCCCAGGGTGGATCTGAGCTTCTCTGGCAGGCTTGGCCCAGCGGAGGCGCTGAGGGTCTTCCTCTGCTAGCGCTGCCCGCCTCCCTCCTGCCCGGCTTCACCCCTTGCCTTGGGATCACCCACGTTAGTGCGAGGGCCTCCGGGTGCTGCGGAGGGTCCAAAGTGCAATGGTGCCTGGTGGACACTCCTTGCAACAGCCCTGTGAGGTGGGCCTGGGTGAAAGGCTGGGTGTAAGGCCGTGGTTAGTGCAGTTGGGGGAGAGCTTTGTCCAGCCTGAGAGCCACATCCCTTCATGAGCAGCCTTCCAGGGGCCACTTTCCAGTGGTGGGCGGAGCCAGAGGCAAAAGGGTTTAGCCAAAGTCAGAAAGTTTATACACACATACACAGAGAGAGAGATCACTTCAGGAGGGTGCAGAGTAATACACTTACACGGGGAGATGGGGTAGAGATGTGACAGCTCAGGGGGGAAAATCAGAAGAAAAATAGTTTTTTCCCCTATTATTTTTCCAGGCATTCCCATGTCTCCCAGAGAGACCCAGAATCAACCCCCCCAGTGTTTATCTGCACAGCTCCCTGGGCTCCCTTGGGCCAGTGACTATTTCTAAGCCCAACCTACCTCACTGGATTGTTGTGAGGTTAAAAGTGGATAACTTTAACTCCCACTCTAAATCCTGGACATAGCGGACATCTCTGCAAATGTGTGTGTGTGTGTTATTATTAGAATTACTTTCCAGGTTGAAATCCCCACTCAGGACTGAAATTCTCTGTGTGTGTTTTAAAATCCCCACTCAGGAGTGAAATCCATTTGGTAACCTCGGCCTAGTGACAGTATTGTTGTGAAGACAAAGGGGCGTGTCAAATTATATTTCCCACTGTTAGCTCCTTAGGAAGGCCTGGGAAAAATATTAATACATAATAAAAATGCTGCTACAAATATATGTAAATAAACCTCTTCTCTTAGTCACCCAAATCCTATAACGTAGGCAAGAATGCTGTTAAGATGTCCATTTCGTATACTATCTGCTCAACTTGGAACTGACTTCTGCAACTTGGTCCCCTCCAGTTGTTAATGGACTGCAACCCCCATCAGCCCCAGCCAGCATGGCCAATGGGCAGGATGATGGGAGTTGCAGTCCACAACATCTAAAGCAGTCTGCGTCTGTGTTAGAATTGCTTTTAATATGTTTTCTTTAATAATATGTTTTTAACCCTTCTTTTTTTAAAAAAGATGTTTTTAAAGCTTTTTTTAAAAAATGTTTTCAACGTTGTTTTGTTAATGCATTTTAAGGTCTTTTTATGATGGTTTAAAGCGTTTTTAGCATTTCTGTTTGCCGCCCTGGGCTCCTGCTGGGAGGAAGGCCAGGATATAAATCAAATAATAATAACAAAGCAGTTGTGAGGAAGCTTTGGCCCTCCAGATGTTGCTGAATTACAACTCCCATCGTCCCTGGCCATTGGCCATGTTTGCTGGGGCTGATGGGAATTGCAGTTCAGTAAAGGCTTCCCCACACTTTATCTAAAGGTTGATTCAGATTATACGAGTAGATGATACCGCCCATTGACCCTGCTGTTTCTAAAGTAGATCTGTTGCCAGTAGTTCAAATTCTTTTCATTGCCCAGTTGTCTGGACTGTATGCAGCTCAGTATTCCTTTCCCCATATTTCTGATGGAAGGAGTGGAGGCTCTCTCCATGTGTAAAGATTTGGCAGTGGAGCAATTGTTGCCATAGGAACTCTTTCAGAAGAGACCCCCTGTCCCCTCTCTGACTGGAGACTCCCTCATCCTAGAGCTAAGAAGTGGCCCGTGCTAGAGTTTGTCTGAGGTGAAGCTGGAAAGACACACAGGGAGGCCTGCTCTCTGGGCTCAGTCCCAAAGCTATGGCTTTGGGGGACACCTTAGAAACCTGATGGGGAACCAAAATCTGTTGGAATGTTAATGCTGAGAACCTCTCCATCTTACACTCAGGTTGTATATATATGTAAATAAAACCACATATCCCAAAGACACCACAGTCTCCACTGACCTTCATTCCAGGGAAACCAAACCCTGGGTAAGCAGTGGAGCCTCTGGAGGTTTCTCATTGCTCAGAGATTGGGGTGTGTGACAAGTTGGGGGGGGGCAAGATGGCTGGCTTGACTGAGGGTGGTGAAGGAGATGAGACCCAACCCCTGCATGGAAGACAGTCTGGAAGAAACTGGGGAGGGGTCTGAGAGAGATTTAGGGCCTAAAAGTTAAGGCTGTTTTTGGTCAGGCATCCAGAAGCAAACTGAGCATAAAGGGAAACAGTCGAGGAACTTTTAATTTTTTTAGAGCCTTTACAGTTCTGCACAAACTTCAGGCCGCTTATAATATTTATACCCCTCACCTCCACATATGTATAAAGGAGGACATTCCTCCTATACCCTCTCTCCCCTGCAGGCTCTTCAGAGCTATTCCCATTGCGGCAAGATCTGTGAGAGTCCCTGAGGTGGCCTAGTTTATGCCTCCTCCTCCATTTCCCCCACAGGCAGCGCAATGGCCTCAGAGGCACCATCTGGATCGTCTCTTCCTTGGGAAAGAGTGGAAAGAGGTGCTGGGCGGCCACCTCAGGTAAGGGAAAGATCACTGGGGGAAAGACAGAAGAAACAGCCTGGGCACCTCCCTGTGATGAGAGGGAAGGAGCTCTGAAGGAATCTGCCTTTTGTCTCTACAGTAGGGCCCTGCTTTTTGGCGTTCCGCTAACACGGCGGTTTTGAATTAGAGTAAGGCCCCACTCATACTGTGCTTGTTCCACTTTTATGGCGTTTCTCGGGCATCGGGAGCCATTTTATTGATAGAGTTCCACTTTTTGGCGGGGGTCTGGAATGTAACCTGCCGTATGGGTGGGGCCCTACTGTACTGTTAACGCGGCCTAAGAAGAGCCCTGAAGCTGGACCAGCCAAAGGCCCATCCCGCCCAGCATCCTGTTCTCACAGTGGCCGACCAGATGCCTACAGGAAGACCTTGAGCAAGCAGGACCCAAATGCCACAGCACTCTCCCCACTTGTGATTCCCAGAAACTGGTATTCAGAGGTAGAAGATAGCCATCGTGGCTACTAGCCATTGGTAGCCTCATCTCCATAAATATGTGTAATATTTTAACACCATCCAAGTTGGAGGCCGTCACTGCAAGATCACAAAGTGGCCTAGTTATAGGGGCTGATACATCAACAAATGCTCTCATGTGACTACCCTGTGACCCTGTCCTCTTTGAGACTAGGAGAATGGCTCATGTTGCAGAAATTACATTTTCTTCCTCCTCCTCTTCTTCCAGGCTCCCTTGACCTTTGAGGAGGTGGCTGTGTATTTCACCGAGGAGGAATGGGCTCTGCTGGATCCTGAGCAGAGAGCTCTGCATAGGGAAGTCATGGAGGAGAATTACAAGATGGTGGCCTCTCTAGGTAAGGGCACTTTTTGTTTTCTTGCCTGATAAACACGGAAGGTGTGAAATTAGTATTCCTGCCATTGGATCCTGCACTGCAGGGATGCTGTTTTGGAAATGGGTGTCTGGGAGAGACTGCAGCTGATCACCTGTTTTGTATGTAGAATATTCTTAATTCAGTAGCTGGCATCTCCAGTAGGGGGCGGGGATGGGAATGAACAGGTAGTAGGTGGTGAGAAAGGTCTTTGCTTGAACTCCGAGAGATCCCCTGCTAGTTGCAGTAGACAAGCTGGACTAGATGGACAGAGATGATCATCTAATAAGAGTGCTGTGCACCACCCCAATCTCCGAGTGATTTCCAGCGGTCCCTGCGCTTGCCCAGGGTTTGGTTTCCTTGGAAAGCAGGATGGTGGGGTTGAGATACATGATGTCTTTGGGTCCCCTTTCCAGCCTCTGACTTGGAATCTGTACAGGGGAGTCTGTGGTGTCTTTATGAAATATGGTTTGTTTATTTACACACATACGATCATAGAATAGCAGAGTTGGAAGGGGCTATAGGGCCATCGAGTCCAGGCTTAGCTGTGTTGTAGGGCCCTTTTCTGGCTGGGATTTTTCAGTTTCTGTTTGATATCCTTCATGGTAGATTAATGCTCTTTAATATCTATATGAAGCCGCTGGGCGAGGTCATTAGGAGATTTGGAGTGCGTTTCCAGCAATATGCTGATGATACGCAGCTCTACTTCTCCTTTTCATCTTCTTCAGGTGAGGCTGTTAATGTACTAAACCACTGCCTGGCCGCGATAATGGACTGGATGAGAGCTAATAAACTGAGACTCAATCCTGACAAGACTGAGATGCTGTTGGTGGGGGGGCTCTCTGCCCAGATGGTTGATGTCCGACCTGCCCTAGATGGGGTTACACTCCCCCTAAAGGAGCAGGTCCGTAGTTTGGGGGTCTTATTAGATCCGCTCCTGTCACTGGAGGCTCAAGTAGCCTCGGTGGCACGGAATGCATTCTACCAGCTTCGGCTGGTAGCCCAACTACGACCCTATCTGGATAGGGAGAACCTTGCCACAGTTATCCATGCTCTGGTAACCTCTAGATTGGACTACTGTAATGCACTCTACGTAGGGTTACCTCTGAAGACGGTTCGGAAACTTCAGCTGGTGCAGAATGCTGCGGCCAGAGTTCTTACTGGGACAAAAAAATTTGATCATATAACACCTGTCCTGGCCCAGCTGCACTGGCTACCAATATGTTTCCGGGCCAGATTCAAAGTGTTGGTTCTTACCTATAAAGCCCTTAACGGCATCGGACCGCAATACCTGGCGGAACGCCTCTCCCGCTATGTACCTACCCGGTCGCTGTACTCGACGTCGAAGGCCCTTCTCCGTGTCCCAACGCATAGGGAGGCACGGAGAACGATAACTAGAGCTAGGGCCTTCTCAGTGGTGGCCCCCGAACTATGGAACGCCCTTCCTGATGAGATACGCCTGGCGCCTTCTTTGTTATCTTTTCGGCGCCATGTAAAGACCTACCTCTTCGCCCAGGCATTTTAAAAATTTTAAAATTTGAATTTAAAATTGAAAATTTTTAATTATGTTTTATTGTGTATTGTATTTACATCCACTTGTATTTTAACCTGTTTTATTATGCTGTACACCGCCCTGGGAGCTTATTGCTATAGGGCGGTCTAAAAATGTAATAAAATAAATAAAATAAATAAATAAATTAACCCATTAGGCTGTTAGTTCTCCTGGAGAACAACTGAGATGTCTGTAAGAACATAAGAATGGCCCATCTAGTGGAGCATCCAGTCCTCACAGTGGCTAGCCTATGAGAAGTGCACAAGCAGGACGTGAGCTCAACAGTTGCCCAATTGGAGCACACTGACTGTCTTAAAGGTACAACCCCCTTTTAGAAAAAGACTCCTTCCTCCTTTCAAAGAGTGATGTTTAAAGGAGGAGGGAAGGCTGCTTCAAAGGCTGCTTTTCCTGATCCAGAAGAGGATTGTTCCCCTTATTCCATGACTCAGGAGTCTTTGGTGAGGTACTCTGACAAAAGCTTTTGAAAATCCAAGTACGCTATGTGCACTGGATCACCTGCTTGTTTCAAAGAAGTGAGACAGGACTTTTCCCTTGCAGCAACTATGCTGAAACTACAGCGAGCCTGTTCTTTGCCTTTCAACTTCTTTTTTAACAATCCCAATGTTTTGGGGAAGTTCCCTCTTTTGAATTCAAACGTGACTCTGTTTGATTTTTGTTTTGCAACGAGCCATTTACAGGAATGTTTCATTTAATAAAACTATGGTCACTGCTCCCAGTCGGCTTGACAACATTTACATCTCACACAAGGTCCTGGGCATCACTTCAGCTAAGTCCAGGTTCACCATCCCTCTGGTTGGTTCCATGACCAACCATTTGAGAACACAGTCATATTTAGGGTCTCTGGAGATTTTACCTCTTTGTTGCGAGTGGAACACAGATGTACCCTGTCTAGATGAGGGTAGTTGAACTCACTCATTACTTCAGCATTTTCTCTGTTGGATACTTCCTCGATTTTTCTCTTTATTTACTGCAAATACTCTTTGGTTATTTGTTACCTCTGGAATCAGGGGAAGAGCAGCTGGAGATGGCCTCCCTGTGGACCAAAGACAATGCTTCTGCTCAGGTACTGTGAAGGTGTTGGACTACATAGGCTTTTTGTCTGATCCAGCAGGACTGTTCTTATAAAGAAGAGATGTGTTGGTTTCCATCTCCTGAGAAAATCCCCTAATTACGATGGCTGGATCGGTTTCCAGAGTGCTACTGAGTGGTGCTGTATACATAGTTGCTTTTTCACAAGTGCCAATTGGATCCATGTGCCTCATCCTATTTATCACAAGGAGATCTAAGATCTTACCTTCTTTGCTGTTGGAAGGGGGTCATAGCAATGAGCAGAGATGAAGTGCCAGGGTATTTGGGTTCAGAACTGACTAGCTTGTCTGTTTCTTGGAAAGAAATTTCAAAACCTGCTTTCATCTCTTGCCTGGGAGGACAAGACCCAATTGGCTGGGGCTCTGATGAAGGGGAGAGACCAGCAGGCATAGATTTTAAAAAATAACTTGGGAAAAGTTATACGAAGTACAAAATGATGATGCAATATCTGTGCCTAAATTCCCTGGAATCTTCAGGTAGTTCTTGGAAGGGTCCTCATCAGAAATCTTCTTAGAGAAGGTGCCAGGCAGTGTACACAGTACTGAGGTACAAGAAATGATTGGTCTGATTCAGTATCAGGCTACTTCCTGTGTTCTTATTTTTCTATATGATTAGCACTTTTGACTGCTGTCAAATTCACAGGAACGTATAAGTGAGCAGTGCCCAGTTTGTCTCTTCTGCAGCCTTCCTGCCTTTCTCTTACCCCTCACTGCGTTTCTTTTTGCATATTATTTTAGAAATGTATACTGCAGTTTCATTGCAGTAGGAGCAAAAACTGGACATATAAGGACATCATGACATCAAGTGGTATATTGATAGAAAAGAATTCATGTAGAATATTCAGGTAACCTTTGTTTCACCTTGACATACAGG
Source organism: Rhineura floridana (assembly GCF_030035675.1). Taxonomy (NCBI): domain Eukaryota; kingdom Metazoa; phylum Chordata; class Lepidosauria; order Squamata; family Rhineuridae; genus Rhineura; species Rhineura floridana. The sequence goes on from NC_084482.1 coordinate 210,594,881, forward strand.
GAGAAATAGGAAATTTTGCAGATGTAAAAATCTGAGAAGCAGCAAATAAGGGTTAATCTGTGATGAGATCCTATGTTTTTGGCTTGAAAGTCCAACATATATTACTTTTCTTCTTGCTTCTCCTTAGGTGATGATGGGCAGAAGAATGAGAATTTTACGGAACCACAGATGATGTCATTGGTAACAGGAAAGTGTGAAGCACAAAAAGAGGTGTTTGGAAATCATGGGGGACCAAGAAAGTCTGAAACAAACAAATCAAAGAATGGGAGGAAGAAATCCTCTACTTCTCAGCTTTTGCATCGAAGAAGCCACACAAGGGAGAAACCATTTAAATGCATGCAGTGTGGAAAGAGCTTCAACCATAGAGGTAAACATACTATACATCAAAGAACCCACACAGGGGAGAAACCATTTGAATGTATGGAGTGTGGAAAGAGCTTCTGCCAGAGGGGCCAACTTACTGTACATCAAAGAATCCACACAGGGGAGAAACCATTTAAGTGCATGGAATGTGGAAAGAGCTTCAGCCAGAGAGATCACCTTACTATACATAAAAGAATCCACACTGGGGAGAAACCATTTAAGTGCATGGAATGTGGAAAGAGCTTCAGTTGCAGCAGTAGCCTTACTAAACATCAAAGAACCCATACAGGGGAGAAACCATTTAAGTGCATGGAATGTGGAAAGAGCTTCAGGCAGACAGGTCAACTTACTGTACATCAAAGAACCCACACAGGAGAGAAACCATTTAAGTGCACGGAGTGTGGAAAGAGCTACAGTGACAGCAGTGCACTTACTTCACATCAAAGAACCCACACAGGGGAGAAACCATTTAAATGCATGGAGTGTGGAAAGAGCTTCAGGGAGAGCGGCTCACTTATTTCACATCAAAGAACCCACACAGGGGAGAAACCTTTTAAATGTATTGAATGTGGAAAGAGTTTCAGTTGCAGAAGTAGCCTTACTTCACATCAAAGAACACATACAGAGGAAAGACCATTTAAATGCATAGCTTGTGGAAAGAGCTTCAGGGAAAGCAGTTCACTTACTGTACATAAAAGAATCCACACAGGGGAGAAACCGTTTAAGTGCATGGAATGTGGAAAGAGCTTCAGTTGCAACAGTAGCCTTACTAAACATCAAAGAACGCACACAAGGGAGAAATCATTTAAATGTACTGAGTGTGGAAAGAGCTTCAGATGGAATTATGAGCTTACTTTACATCAACCAACACACACAGGGGAGAAACCTTTAAATGCATGGAGTGTGGAAAGTGCTTCAGTGTGAGGTCAGCTTAGTCTACACCAACAAACACACAAAGGGAGAAACCATTTAAGTGCATGGAATGTGGGAAGAGCTTCAGTTGCAGGATTAATCTTACTAACCATCAAAGAAGCTACACAGGGAAAAAATAAATTAAATATATGTAATCTGGAAAGAACTTAAATGTGAGGTCAGCTTAGTATACATCGACAAACATACACGAGGGAAACCATTTAAATGCATAGCTCGTGGAAAGTGCTTCAGCCACAGCTGTAAACATACTGTACCTGAAAGAACCCACACCGGGGAGAAACCATTTAAATGCATGGTATGTGGAAAGAACTTCAGTGTGAGCCTTACTTTAAATCTTTAAACTAGAGGACTGGAGAAATTCAAGTGTGCCAGTGTAGAATTTAGCAATGATAGGTTTGTAGTTCATTTTAATCTTGTTGGCTACAAAGATTAAAAAGCTGTGCATCTTGGCACCAGCATACCTAAAAGATCATCTCACTTCTTATATAACCAACTAATTATTAGACTGTACAAGAGAGGATCTCTTGCATATACCATCTCATCAGGAGGTCCGTTCTGTACAGGAATGGGCTTTGAATTGGTGGCAAAAACTCTTTGGAATTTCCTCACTTTACATATCAGAAAAGCACTGTCTCTACTTTCTTTTGGGGGCTTATTGAAGACCTTCCTTTTTAAACAAACCCTTTAAGTGGAGATTTTAATCCCAGTCTGTATCTTTATTGGCTTTTAAAACATTTTTAATTGTTTCAATGTATAAAATCTTTTTTGTTTTCAATGTTGGTGTTTTCAGATATTTTATGGGAAGCGATTAATAAATGGAAATAAATAATAATGCTAATCTTTGCTATAATGGCCACTTTATTAGGTGCTTTCATACAGTTTACTTCAGCATACTGTTATCCGTTGATTTATTCATTTTCCTATTTTTAATTTTGTTTTCAAATGTTGGTTAATAGATAATTTTAATATATATATTGTAATCTTTGTAAACCACTTTACAAAGAGGTTTAGTTTATAGTTCAGCAGTATACAAATTGTTTTAAATGCATAACTAAAATAGTTTTGTTTACTTTATTTCCCCATGTAATCATGGTTTGTTGTTGTTATATGCCTTCAAGTCGATTATGACTTATAGCAATCAGCGACCTCCAAGAGCATCTGTTATAAACCACCTTGTTCGGATCGTGTAAGTTCTGATCTGTGGCTTCCTATTCTCTTTTCTAGTGAATCGTGACTTCTCATTATGTGTCCAAAGTATGATAACCTCAGTTTCATCATTTTCATTTCTGATGATAGTTCTGGTTTAAATTGTTCTAAGAACCAGTTATTTGTCTTTTTCGCAGTCCATGATATGCGCAAAGCTCTTCTACACCACATTTCAAATGAGCTGCTTTTTCTCTTACCCCCTTTTTTTCACTGTCCAACTTTCACATCCATACATAAAGATCAGGAATACCATGGTCTGAATGATCCTGACTTTAGTGTTCAGTGATACACCTTTGCATTTGAGGACCTTTTCTAGTTCTCTCATAGCGGCCCTCCCCAGTCCTAGCCTTCTTCTGATTTCTTGACTATTGTCTCCATTTTGGTTAATGACTGTGCCAAGGTATTGATAATCCTTGACAAGTTCAGTGTCCTCATTGTCAACTTTACAGTTACATAAATCTTCCATTGTCATTACTTTAGTCGTCTTGATGTTCACCTGCAGTCCTGCTTTTGTGCTTTCCTCTTTAACTTTTGTCAGCATTCATTTCAAATCATTACTGGTTTCTGCTAGTAGTATGGTATCATCTGCATAGCTTAAATTATTTCTCCCTCCAATTTTCACACCTCCTTCATCTTGATCCAATCCTGCTTTCCGTATGATATGTTCTACGTATAGATTAAACAAATAGGGTGATAAAATACACCCCTGTCTCACACCCTTTCCGATGGGGAACCAATCGGTTTCTCCATATTCTGTCCTAACAGTAGCCTCTTGTCCAGAGTATAGGTTGCGCATAAGGACAATCAGATGCTGTGGCACCCCCATTTCTTTTAAAGCATTCCATTGTTTTTCATGATCTACACAATCAGAGGCTTTGCTGTAATCTATAAAGCACAGGGTGATTTTCTTCTGAAATTCCTTGGTCCATTCCATTATCCAACATATGTTTGTGATATGATCTCTGGTACCTGTCTTCCCTTTCTAAATCCAGCTTGGACATCTGGCATTTCTCGCTCCATATATGGTAAGAGCCATTGTAGAATCTAGCATTATTTTACTTGCATGAGTTATCAAGGCTATAGTTTGATAATTACTGCATTCGCTGGCATCCCCTTTCTCAGGAATTGGGATATATATTGAACGCTTCCAGTCTGTGGGCCATTGTTTTCTTTTCCATATTTCTTGACAAATTTTTGTCAAACTTTGGACAGATTCAGTCTCAGTAACTTGTAGCAACTCTGTTGGTATGCCATCTGTTCCTAGTGATTTGTTTCTTCCAAGTATTTTGAGAGCAGATTTCACTCAGATTCTAACATTTCTGGTTCTTCATCATGCGGTTCCTCCGTGAATGAATCTGTCATCCTTGCATCTCTTTTATATAGTTCTTCAGTGTATTGCTTCCATCTTCCTTTTATTTCATCTCCGTCAGTCAGTGTGTTCCCCTGTTGATTATTCAACATCCATACTACTTTAAATTTCCGTTTAATTTCTTTAATCTTTTGGAACAGGGCTCTTGTTCTACCCTTTTTGTTGTCCTATTTCTATTCAATAACTATTATAATAGTTCCCTTTGTTCCTACCTACTAGTCGCTGTACTGTTGCATTTAGGGTTCTGACTGTGTTTCTATCTCCTTTTGCTTTTGCTTTCCTTCTCTTTAACCATTTTAAGAGTTTCTTCAGTCATGCATTGAGGTCTTTCTCCCTTTCTAACTAGAGGTATTCTCTTTTTGCATTATTCCGTATTACTATCTCTGACTTCACTACATTGTTGTTGTGGTTCTGTCTCTGTCCTCAAATCTGTTCCTTATTTGATCTTTATATTCTTCTGGGATGTTATTTAAATTGTATTTTGGCATTATGTTGTTCTTATGTTGTTCTTCTTTAGCTTTACTCTGATTTTCAATATGACCAGTTCATGAACAGTACCACAGTCTGCTCCTGGTCTTGTTTTCGCAGAAAGTATGGAACTTCTCCATCATCTGCTACCAATTATATAATCAATTTGATTCCTATATTGACCATTTGCTGATGTCCACATGTACAGTCGTCTTTTTGGTTGCTCAAAAAATGTTTTTGCAAGAAACAAATTATTGGCTTCACAGAATTCAATTAAGTCTTTCTCCTGCTTCATTTCTATCTCCTAAGCCCCATTTTCCCACAACCCAACGCCAACCCTGTAAGGTAGGTAGACTGCCACCAGCCTTTAGCCTGGTGTCCCACTCAGAACTCAGAGTACCAATAGACTGGCACAGATTTGCAAGAGCCAAACCTTACACTCACTGCTCTGGAGCCTCCAGCCAAACCCAATTCATTAGTCAGTAGCTTTGTGATCAAGGTATTGGTTCACAGCCACAGTTTCCACGTAACGCACACCAGTTAATATGGGGTAGTTTACTGTTTAAAATATAGTGTGTATAAAAAGAGAGCAGCATACAATTCCTTTAAGCTCAATACTCTGGAACAGAGTTAGGCATAGTCAACCCCTAAACAGAATACAATGAGAAAGGTCAACGCAGACACAAAATAACAAACCTTACCTAGCCTAAGCTATAATACAACAAGGTGCCTGTCTCCCCGGCTCCTTACACCAGTAGACATCTCATAGGTAGGTCAAGATGGAATAGGGGAACTAGCTGAAAGCCTCTCTTTTATGGGATTTCACCCAGCAACAGGGAGAGCAGAGAGCTGAAAGGGGGGCAGAGCCGGGTTTTTTGCTGGTACAAACACTCACCTTTCCCCCCCCCCGCCCGCTGTAAACCTCAATGGGGTCCAGAATTTTTGAAACCAGTAGTAAAGGCCTGAGGCAGGGGGAGAGGAGCAGGAGGAAGTGGAGTTCCCCATGCAGAGGGAAGGAGGGAGCCTGGGAGATGCCAGCCCCACTTATTTGCCATCGTTTGCCGAGAGGCCCCTTTCAATACCGGAAAATGCAAGGGCTGCCCAGTATGATGGGGGAGCTGGCCAAATGTACCCCCCAGAAGCCGCAACACGACAGAGAGGGGAAGGATTAAATTGGCGGGGAAGGAGGGAGGGGATCTCAGCCCCACTGACCAAGCACGGGGGAGGAGGGAGGAAATCTCCAGCTTGCGGGGGACGCTGCTGCCATGCAGTCCTCCAATGGGCCAAGGAACCGAGCTCTGGCTCCTAGAGAGGCAGGACGTTTTAGAGGAGGAGGGGGGAGAGAGAATATTGAAGGGACGGGGGCAGGGAGAGGAATAAGCCTGGAGAGGAGGCGGTGGCTGCGGCTGGGGCGCCCAGAGGACAAAGAGGTGCAACATGGGGAGAGGGAGAAGAAGGGGAGGGGAGGGAAGGAAGAGGCTCCCCCCTCTTCTCTCCAGGGATCCTTAGGCAGAGGAGGGGGAAAGCATCAAGGTGTGCGTGGCGGGGGGGGAGGCTCTCCCTGGCCTCCTAAAAAGTCTCAAGGCAGAGGCCGGAGGAAATGAATGAATAAGCGCCCTCCCTTCACCTGGACGGGGAGGGTGGGGAGGGTTAAGGGCCTTTTCCAGATCTTTCCTTCCGAGTGTGTTGAAAGGGAAGAGCAAAGTCTTCTCCCCCGGGGTGGATCTCAACTTCTCTGGCAGGACTGGCCCAGCGGAGGGGCGGAGGGTCTTCCTCTGCTGGCGCTGCCCCTCCCTCCCTCCCTCCCTCCTGCTGTCCGGCTTCACCCCTTGCCCTGGGATCACCCACGTTGGTGTGAGGGCCTCCGGGTGCCTGGGAGGCAGTGGTCGCAACAACCCTATGAGGTGGGCACGGATATAAGGCTGGGTATAATGCAGCGGTTAGTGCAGGTGTGGGAAACCTGAGGGCCACTTCCAGCCTTCCAGGGGCCACTTTCCAGTGCTGGACGGGGCCAGAGACAAAAGGGGGTGGAGCAATGGATGTGACTCTTACAGTAGACTAAATGTTAGCCAAAGTCAGAAAGTGTGTGTGTGTGTGTACACATACACACACACAAACACTTTAGGAGGGTGCAGAATACTGCACTTAGACTGAGATGTGGGGTAGAGATGTGACAGTTCAGGGGGAAAATCAGAAAAAAGGTTTCCCCCCGATATTTTTCCAGGCATTCACATCTCTACCAGGAAAACCCAGAATTAAACCCCCATACTCATCTACACAGCTCCCTGGGTTACCTTGGGCCATTGATAATTCCTAAATGTACCTACCCGTGTGTATGTTTTCACATCCCTACTCAGGAGTGAAATTAAATAGGTGAACTTTGCCCAGTGACAGTGTTGTAAAGACACGGGGGTGGTGGTGGTCAAATCATATTTCCCACTGTTAGCTCCTTAGAGGAAGGCGTGGGGAAAATGTTAAAACATAATTAAAATGCTGCTAAAATAAATGTAAATAAACCACTTCTCTTAGTTGCCTATAAGGTAGAGAAGAATGCTGTTAAGCTGTCCATCTTGTACACCACCTGCTCAACTTGGAACTGACTTCTGCAACTTGGTGCCCTTCAGATGTTGCTGGACTGCAACTCCCATCAGCCCTAGCCAGCATGGCCAATGGCCAGGGATCATGGCAGTCGTAGTTCACAGTATATAAAGCAGGCACGAGGAAGCTTTGGCTCTCCATATGTTGCTGAACTACAACTCCCATCGGCCCTAACCATTGGTCATGTTTGCTGCGGCTGATGGGTGTTGCAGTTCAGTAATAGTTTCCCCACACTTGATCCAAAGGTTAACTCAGATTATACAAATAGATGATACCAGCCATTGGCCCTGCTGTTTCTAAAGTAGATGTGTTGCAAGTAGTTCAAACGCTTTTCATAGCCCAGTGGTCTGGAGTGAACTGTATGTAGCTCAGTATTCCTCTCCTCCTCCTTCAAATGGAAGGTGTGGAGGCTTCCTCCATCCCCAGGGAGCTCCAAGATGGATCCATTGACCTCATCCACTCCTACCTGATATTTGATTGATATGCACATGTGTTAATTATTTAATGACAGTGTTATAGGATGGTGGGGTTGAGATAGATGATGTCTTTGGGTCCCCTTTCCAGCCTCTGACTTGGAATCTGTACAGGGGAAGTTGTAGCAAAGATACCTTCTCCATTAGTCAAACTAGTTCCTTTCATAAGCTAATGGGTCCAGCCAAGTGGCTCCCATTAGCATGTGTACAGATTTGGCAGTGGAGCTATGTGTTGCCATAGGAACTCTTGCACGATAGAGGCCCTCCTCCCCTGGGTGGAGGCTCCCTCATCCTAGAGCTGAGAAGTGGTCTGTGTTAAGAGTTACGCTGAAGTGATGTTGGAAAGACACAGAGAGACACCTGCTCTCTGTGCTCAGTCCCAAAGCTATGGCTTTGGGGGACAACCCTAGAAACCTGATGGGAACCAAGATCTGTTGGATGGTTAATTCTGAGAACCCCTCCATCTTATGCTCAGGTTGTATATATGTGTAAATGAAACCATATATCCTAAAGACACCACCATTTCCGCTGACCTTCATTCCAGAGAAACCAAACCCTGGTCAAGGAGTGGAGCTTCAGGAGGTGTCTCATCACTTGGAGATTTGGGTGCATGCAACAATATGCATGAGACATGGTGAAGAGGGTCCAATAACAAAGCTGGAAATCATTGACAACTTGGTGGAGAAACTCTGGTGGGCAGGAAGGAAAGCCTTTGCAGACACCGGAGAGGAGATAAGAGGGAGACCAAGATGGGTGGGCTGACTGGGGGTGGAAGCGAGACTCAACCCACCCACCACCCCCCAGGATGGAGGATAGTCTGGAAGAAACTGGGGAGGGGTCTGAGAGATTTACGGCCTAAAGGCCTTTTGTAGGTTAGGCATCCAGAAGCAAACTGAGCATGAAGGGAAACAGCTGCAGAAATTGACATGCTGCTGAATTTTTTGGAGCATTTGTCTGCACAAGCTTTGGGCTGCTTATAATATTTACACCCATCATCTCCACATTTGCATAAAAGAGGAAATTCCTCCCATCCCCTGTGTCTCCCCTGCAGGCTCTTCAGAGCTGTTTCCCATTGTGGCAAAATCTGTGCGAGTCCCAGAGGTGACCTAGTTGACACCTTCTCTTTCTCCTCCTCTGTCTCCCCCACAGGCAGCGCAATGGCCTCAGAGGCACCATCCGGATTGTCCTTTCCTTGGAGAAGAGTGGAAAGAGGTGCTGGGCGTCCATCTCAGGTGAGGGAAAGATCTCTGGGGGAGAGACTGAGAGGACAGCCCAGGTGCCTCTCTGTGGGTTGGGTGGCAGGGAGTGAATCTGCCTTTTTGCCTCTACTTTTAATCCTACCTAAAAAGAGCCCTGAAGCTGGACCAGCCAAAGGCCCACCTAGTCCAGCATCCTGTTCTCACAGTGGCCGACCAGGTGCCTACGGGAAGCCCCTGAGGAATCAGGACCCGAGAGCAACAGCACTCTCCCCTCTTGTGATTCCCATCAACTGGTATTCAGAGGTAGAACATAGCCGTCATGGCTAGTAGCTCTTCACAGCCTCCTCCTCCATGCATTTGGGTAATCTTTTAAAGCCATCCAAGTTGGAGGCCATCACTGTAAGATCACAAAGTGACTTAGTTATAGGGGCTGATACATCAACAAAAGCCAACATGCAACTACCCTGTGACCCCGTCCCCTTTCAGACTGGGAGAATGGAGCATGTTGGAGAAATTACATTTTCCTCTTCTTCCAGGCTCCCTTGACCTTTGAGGAGGTGGCTGTGTATTTCTCCGAGGAGGAGTGGGCTCTGCTGGATCCTGACCAGAGAGCTCTGCATAGGGAAGTCATGGAGGAGAATTACAAGACAGTGGCCTCTCTAGGTAAGGGCACTCTTTGGTTTCTTCCCTGATAAATGTGGAATGTATGAATTTGGTATTTCTGCCATTGAATCCTGCACTGCAGGGATGCTGTGATGGAAATGGGTGTCTGGGAGAGACTGCAACTCATTGGGAGAGCAGCTGCTTTGCATGCAGAAAATTCTTGGTTCAATAGTTGGCATTCCCAGTGGGGGGCGGGGGATGAACAGGGGATGGTAAGAAAGGTATTTGCCTGTCTGAGATCCTGGAGATCCCGTATTAGTTGCAGTAGACAAGGCTGGACTAGATACAAAAACTCTGACCTGCTATAATGCAGTTCCCTATATTTTCCAGAGGGAGGTGTTGATCATTCAGTGTGATCTGATCTGTGCTTCCTCCTATTAGAAATTGTATTTCAATGAGAATTTTATAATTGCAGAAGAAGAGACAGTGAATCCTGGGGATAGCATCCCATCTGCATCATCAAGCAGTTTGGAAACCAAAGGAGATAAACATGTACACACTGAACTCAGTAATTCAAGCATAATCTCTTACAGTGAGATAGCACTGTTAAATGGTGATGGAAAAACACAAAGCAGTATTCAAGATGGTACAGATTATTCTATAATCTTAAAAGAGGGCACGAATTTGACTATCATGAAGGGACCCTGCAATTCTGAATTTGGTTCTACATTACTGACTAACACAGTCCATCGAAACGCACAACAAACTACTGAATGACACCTACACTCTTGATGTTATTTTTATTTATTTATTTGGTATTCTTATCTACCTGTTATTATAAACTGCCCTGCAGACTTTGCAAAATGTGGTATACAATAAATCATCTAAATAAATAAGAGTAAATAAATGAAAATCAGCTTATAACAAAGCTGAAAAAAATACAACAAAATGATCAACATAGAAACCAACAATACACAATCTCATTGACCTTCGCTCTTTCCTTCATGAATAGCAACAGCAATATTTGTGTGTGTCCGTGTGTTGCAGGATATAGATTATGTCTTGTACTTTGCTATTTCTTGTCTTGTGAACCGCCCAGAGAGCTTCGGCTATGGGGCGGTCTATAAGCTTAATGAAATAAATAATATATATATATATATATATATATATATATATATATATATATATATATACACACACACACAGAGAGAGAGAGAGAGAGAAAGAGAGTTCTGTGTAAAAAGTGATATGTGCAGGATAAAACAGCTAAACTACCACCATTTCCACAGTTCCATGACTGTGATCTTGCCTACTGCACTTTCTCCTTTGCCCTTGCTGACGCTCTCAGCTCCCACCTTGGAGTCTTCATCCCAGTCTCCCACCTTATAGCACCTTCCTTCTGTGACTCCCGCTCAGGGAACCTTCCGTCTTCAACCTATCAGCCATTCTCAGAAAAGTGCCACATCCGCGTTGCTCTTGAAGTAACACTGCCCCACCTTGCAGCAATCACTGTTGAGGCAGCAGTGAACTGGCGCCCATTGTTGTTATTGATGGGAGTAGCGGCAGCAGACTTTGCAAAGATTGCTTCCCGCTCATGCTACCTTGGCTGCTGCTGCTACTGCCTGTGATAGTGCTCCACTGTTTAAGATGGGAGCGTTCATGTGAAATGTGTCATTTTTTTCTCTTTCAGAAATCTAACATGTGGGACAAACTTTTCCCTCACGTAGTTTGCTTCATCTGTGTCTCCTCTCCATATATACACAGATATATCATCTATACACAGACACCACCTACATAATATATATACATATTTCTAGTGCAGCAACTGATTTTTTCATGCCAAGACACCAAGCATTTCTGGCTGCGTAAATATGTTGCAGCGGCTTCTGTCTTAATCTGCATGAAAAAGGATATCCCCAGAATTGCCCATTTGAAGTGCACCCCTGGCTTGCTAATTGGGGGAGGAGGAGGAACAGCTCCCAGGATGATTTTGGCTTTCGGTGTGATAAAATGAAATAGCTCTAAACAAAATATCTGGCTTTCCAAAGTTCTGCAGTCTCATCTCCAATAGACCTTTCAAGCTGAGCTTTATGCCCAGTAGATGCATGTTCACAAGTACCAGACTGATCCTGCTCAGTCATCTGGGTCCTATCCTGTTCATGGGGTGCAGGAGTTATACTGTTATGGGTTTGTGGTTGAGATGGATGATTTCTATGAGTCCCCTTCCAGCCTCTGATTTGGAACCCTACACCTGGAGGTGAGAAACCTGCTCTGCTGGCCAGATCTCCCTTTGTTAGTCTAATAGAGTGGCCAGGTGAATTAATGGGCCTATCAAGTGCCCATTAACTGGTGAATGAGCCAGGGAGATCCTATTGTTATTGAAACTCTTCAGGAGAACCCCCCCCCCTTCCTGAGGCCAAGGAGAGGCTTGAGGTTTTTGGAGAGTGAGAGAAAAAGGCTGGGCACTGAATGCCGGCAGAGAGGCTGGCTCTCTGCACTATGACTCTGGGGTGTCTCCTGTAAGGAAAAATGCACGATATATTGGACTACTGATGCCTTGAACCCCTCCATACTAAGCTCAGGTTGGAATGTGTGTAAATAAATAGACCATATTTCATAAAGACACGACAGACTCCGGTGACCTTCTTTCCAAGGAAACCAAATCCTGGGCAAGCTCAGGGGACCCCTGGAAATCTCTCGCCGCTCAGAGATTGGGGTGGTGTGCAACAATATGATCAAAATTATACCTCTTCTTCCCTTTAAATGGCTCTGTTTTGAATGGCTGAATATTTTGGGATCAAAAGTAACTATTCTTCTCCATTTCCTTGAAAGAATTGGACCTGAATTCCTGTTGGGAAGAAGGAGAAGATCCGGTGATTCAGGCTCCCAAAGAAGATGAGACATCAGGAGGTAGATGCTTAGCTGTGTTGTGGGGCCATTTTTAGTCAGTTCCTGTGTGATATCATTCCTCGCAGATTAACCCATTAGATTAGTTCTCCTGGAGAACAATGTAGATGTCTGTAAGAACAAAAGAATGGCCCATCTAGTGGAGCATCTAGTCCTCACAGTGGGCAACAGATGCCTATGAGACCTGCACAACCAGGACCTGAAGTCAACAGTTGCCCCACTGGGAGCACACTGACTGTTTTTAAAGGTGCAAATACCTCTTTGAACCAGCCTCCCCCCTCCTTTCAAAGAGTGATGTATAAAGGAGGGGGGAGGCTGCTTCAGAGGCTGCTTTTGCTGATCCAGAAGAGGACCGTTCTCCTTATTCCATGACTGCCATGCTTACTCAGGAGTCTTTGGTGAGGTACTTTGTCAAAAGCCTTTGAAAGTCCAAGTACACTGTGTCCACTGGATCACCTCTATCTATATGCTTGCTTCAAAGAAGTGAGACAGGACTTTTCCTTTACAGAAACTGTGCTGAAATTACAGCAAATTGCCTTCTTCCCTACACTTGGTGATTCGGTCTTTAACAATGACTTTCCACCAGTTTTCCCATTAAGCTAACCAGCCTGTTATTTCCACAATTCCCTCTGGATACTGATGCATTTAAATATTTTTGTTGCTGGTCTTTATGTTTTTAGCAATATCCTCCTTCCGTTCTTCTTTAGCATCTCATTTTGTCTGCTTGCATTTCTTTTGCCAGGGTTTGTGTTCCATTTTATTCTCCTCATTAGGAGAAGTGTTCCATTTTTTGAAGGAAGCCTTCTTGCCTCTAATAGACCCTTTGACTCTGATTGTTAACCACACTGGTATCGTCTTGCCCTTGGTGGTACCTTTCCTGATCTGCAGCATACACTCCAGTTGAGCTTATGATAATTGTGTTTTTAAACAACCAAAGCAATTTGTTCCTCTTGACTTTGCCTTTCGATTTCCTTTTTACAATCCCCTCATTTTTGGAAAGTTCCCTCTTTTGAAGTGAAATGTGGCCATGTTTGATTTTCTTGGCAACTGGCCGTTTACAGGAATGTTTAATGTAGTAGCAGTATGATCACTGCTGCCAGTCGGTTTGACAACATTTACATCCCGCCCGACTTCCTGGGAGTCATTTCAGATTAAGTCCAGGGTTGCCATCCCTCTGGCTGGTTCCATGACCAACCATTCTAGGACACAGTCATATTTAGGGTCTCTAGAGATTTTACCTCTTTGTTGTGAGTGGAACGCAGATGTACCCTGTCTAGATGAGTGTAGTTGAATTCACCCATTACTACAGCAATTGCTCTTTTGGATACTTCCTTGATTTCTTTATTTATTTGAAAACCTTTTAGATATTTGCTACCTCTCAATCAGGGGAAGAGCCGCTGGAGATGGATGGTGCCTTTATGTCCTCCCGTCCAAGGGAGTGCTTCCACTCAGGCACTGTGAGGATGCTGGACTAGATGGGCTTTTGATCTGATCCAGCAGGGCTGTTCTTATAAAGAGGAGAGGTGGCCTCCAGTTTGAAGTTTCCATCTCCTGTGAAAATCCCCTAATTGCAGTAGCTGGATTGGCTTCCATCATGCCACTGAGTGGAGTGCAAAAATGTATAGTTGCCTGTTTACAAGTATCAATTGAATCCACGTACCTTGTCCCCTCACAGTTCAGAGCATCACTGAAAACTCCTGTAATATTGGTCTTGGGTCATACCTGTCCTAGCTCAGCAATAGAGTACATAGGTTCTATGAAGACATTCCTACATTTAATGTCTGGAATCTTCCTCATCTGAAAACCTACAGAGCACCTGCCACCCAGTGTAGACAGTACTGAGTCGAAGGACCTATCGTCTAAATCAGTATCGGGCAACTCCCCGTGTTCCTATATCTCAATCTGACCACCACTTGATTGCCATCAGATTCATAGGAACCAATGAGCAAGGAGCACTGCCCACTTTGCCTCTTCTGCAGCCGTTCTGCTCTTCTCTTCCCCCTCACCTCGCTTCTTGTTGCATATTATTGTAGAAATGTATACTGCAGTTGCATTGCAGTAGGAGAAAAAACTAGACACATCTGGGCTTAGTGACATCAAATGGTATGTGGAGCAGAAATGAATTCAGTTGTGTGAGATTGTAGAATATTCAGGTAATCTTCATTTCAGCTGGGCAGACAGGGAGGAATGGGGGGATTTGGGAGATGTAAAATCTGGGAAGCAGCTGATTGGGGTTGATCTGTGATTAGATCCCATGTTTTGCTTGAAAATCCAACATATATTTCTTTTCTCCTTGCTCCTCCTCAGCAGATGATGGGCAGAAGAATGAGAATTACATGGAACTACAGAGGATGTCATTGGTAATAGGCAAGTGTGGAGCACAAAAGGAGGTGTTTGGAAATCATGAGGGACCAAAAACATCTGAAACAAATCAATCAAAAAATGGGAGGAAGAAATCATATACTTCTCAGGCATTGCATCAAAGAACCCACACAGTGGAGAAACCATTTAATGGCATGGAGTGTGGAAAGAGCTTCAGAGATAGGGGAATCCTTACTAAACATCAACAAACATACACAGGGGAGAAACCATTTAAATGCATAGCTTGCGGAAAGAGCTTCAAGGAAAGCCGTTCACTTACTGTACATCAAAGAACCCACACAGGAGAGAAACCATTTAAGTGCATGGAATGTGGAAAGAGCTTCAGCCAGAGAGGTCAACTTACTGTACATCAAAGAACTCACACAGGGGAGAAACCATTTAAATGCATAGCTTGTGGAAAGAGCTTCAGCCGAAACAATTCACTTACTGTTCATCAAAGAACCCACACAGGGGAGAAACCACTTAAGTGCATGGAATGTGGAAAGAGATTCAGGCAGAGCATTGCACTTACTGTACATCAAAGAACCCACACAGGGGAGAAACCATTTAAATGCATGACTTGTGGAAAGAGCTTTGGGCAAAGCCGTTCACTTACTGTACATCAAAGAACCCACACAGGGGAGAAACCATTTAAGTGCATGGAGTGTGGAAAAAGCTTCATCCAGAGAGGTCAACTTACTGTACATCAAAGAACCCACACAGGAGAGAAACCATTTGAATGCATAGCTTGTGGGAAAAGCTTCAGGCAGCACAATTCACTTAGTGTACATCAAAGAACCCACACAGGGGAGAAACCATTTAAATGCATGGAGTGTGGAAAGAGCTTCAGGGAGAGCAGTTCACTAACTGTACATCAAAGAACCCACACAGGGCAGAAACCATTTAAATGCATGGAGTGTGGAAAGAGCTTCAGTGTAAGCAGTAATCTTACTTCACATCATAGAACACACACAGGGGAGAAACCATTTAAGTGCATGGAATGTGGAAAGAGCTTCAGTGGGAGCAGTACCTTTATGAAACATCAAAGAACTCACACAGGAGAGAAATCATTTAAATGCATGGAGTGTGGAAAGAGCTTCAGATATAGCAGTTCACTTGCTGTGCATAAAAGAACCCACACAGGGAGAAACCATTTAAACGTATGGCGTGTGGAACGATATTCAGTGTGAGTAGTGACCTTACTGTACATCAACAAACAAATACAGGGGAGAAACCATTTAGGTGCATGGGGTGTGGAAATACGTTCAGCCAAAGCAGGATCCTTAATCACATCAAAGAATCCACGTATGGGAGAAATCAGTTAAGTGCATAGACTGTGGAAAGGACTTCAGGCAGAGGAGTTCATTACAGGACTTCATAGATCCCACACAGGTGAGGAACCATTTGAATGCATGCAGTGTGGGAAGAGCTTCAGCCAGAGAGGTAAAGTTACTGTACATCAAAGAACCCACACGGGAGAAAACATTTAAATGCATGGTGTGTGGAAAGAGCTTCAGTTGCAGTAGTAACCTTGCTAAGCATCAAAGAAGCCACATAGTGGAGAAACCATTTAAATGAATGTATTGTTGAAAATGCTTCAGATATAGGAAAATGAGTGCTAAACATCAACAAACACATGTAGGTGAGGAACCATTTAAATGCATGGAATGTGGAAAGAGCTTCAGTGGCAGCAGTACCTTTATGAAACATCAATGAACCCACATAGGAGGGAACCATATACATGTATGGAATGTGCAGTAACAGTTTTACTAAGAAGAAAAGAATCCACATAGTGAGAAACCATGTAAATATATGGAGTGTGGAAAGAGTTTCAGTACAAAGCATAGCCTTATTTCACATCCAAGAACACACACAGGGGAGAAACCATTTAAATGCATTGAGTGTGGGGAGTGTCTTAGGACACTGGGGCCAATCCCTTAACCCTAGGGCATTGACCCAGACCAGGCACTCTCCATGCCTCCCTTACCAAGGCTAAGTTAAACCCAACACCAATCCTGTAAGGTAGGTAGACTGCCACCACTCTTTAACCTGGTCTCCCACTCTGAGTCAAGGGGAATGTGCTCTGGAGTCTCCAGCCAAACCCATTTCAGTAGTCAGTAGCTTTGTGATCAAGGTACTGGTTCAGAGCCACAGTTTCCAAGTAACACCCGCCAGTTAATATGAGATAGTTTATTGGTTAAAATATAGTGCATATAAAAAGAGAGCAGCATACAATTCCTTTAATCCCAATACTCTGGAACAGAGTTAGGCATAGAGCCAACCTTATCTGTTCCTGACAGAGAAAGCTTCAGTGTGAGTAGTGAGCTTACTATACATCAACAAACACACATGGGAAAAACCATTGAAATGGATAGCTTGAGGAAAGAGCTTCCGTCAGAGTTGTCACTTTACTGTACATCACAGAACATGCACAGGAGAGAGTCCAGTTTAATACAGTAGGGCCCCACTCATACGATGGGTTACGTTCCAAACCCCTGCCTAAAAGTGAAAGCCGCCAAAAAGTGGAACTCATTCAACAGAATAGTGCCTGACGCTGGAAAAATGCAGTAAAAACGGAACAAGCACCGTATGAGTGGGGCCTTACTCTAATTAAAAGCCGCCATATTAGCAGAACACCAAAAAGTGGGGCCCTACTGTATATGCAATGGGGAAAGAGCTTAAGACAAGCAGCAGCCTTCCTTTACATCAAAGAATCCGTACAATGAAAGAATGAGTTAAATGCACTGAGTGTGGCAAAATCTGGACAGACCAATCCTACATCAAGGAAGCCAGCGTAACGTTAGCTAGGCTGAAGTTAGTCCGTCTTAACGTGTGGCAGATCTTAACCCTTGGGAGGAGACAATTCCAGCTCAGCCAGCAGAGCCCAGTGGAAAGCAAATAAAAGCAACAAAATACAGAGCTATTGTGTGTTTTTCCTTAGACCACCCTGTTTCGTTATGCCGGCATTGGGACCCTTTTAAGTGGAGATTTTTATCCCAATCTGTATCTGTATTGACTTTAAAAATGTTTTTAATTGTTTTGAGGTATGAAATGGATTCTGTTTTCATTGTTGGTGTTTTGAGATATTTTATGGGAAGCGATTAATAAATGGAAATAAAAAATAAATAATGCTAATCCTTGATACAATGGCCACTTTATTAGGTGGTTTCATAGTTTAGTATACTTTTAACTGTTGGATTTTATTCATTTTCCTTTTTTAAACTTGTTTCTAAATTTTAATTTTAATTGATAATCGTAATGTATATTTTTTATTCTTTGTAAACCACTTTTCAAAGAGGTTTTATTTTATTTCCCCATAGTATCCTAATAGCTTTTATGTCTAATGGGATTTTGATTTTTCTTTGGATTTTTTGTGGATTATATGTTACTTGATACGCCTGGGTCTAAATGATACGCCTGGAATTAAGATTCCAACATACTTATGTAAGAGGCATTCGACCTTGTGCTGGAGAGAAATGTGCGCCAACCCTAATGAGCGTGCTCTTCCACCATCCTACATCCCAATAAAAGAATTCGCACCAGAAAATTGCACAATGATTTTATTACACACAGAAAATGAAACGGAGCATGCAGCTACATCCCACAGAATCACAAGTGGGGAGAATGTTGCTGTTGGTTTCAAGTCCTTGCTTCTTTGAAGAGGCGTCTGATTGACCACAGAGAGGAGGATACTTGACAATGACGGGCTGTTGGCCTGATCCAGCTCTTCTTAGGTTCTTACATGCTGGCTGGAGTTCACATTTGGTTTTAAAAACATGACATTTCTGCCTCTAGGGATTAGATACGTTTGGCTACTTGGAGTAGGGAGGGGGTTGTGAACTTCACACCTTTACCAATTTGTGTGTGTGACACAAGAAGCTTTTGGTTTTAGTTGTGAGGGTTTCCCATCATGGATTTCACGTTAATGTGAGCATGTGAAAAATGGAGGTTCTGTTGAAACAATGAACTCTTGTATTTTTTAAAATTACATTTTTAAATTATGTGGGTTACCACGTGTTTTTCTATTTCCTAACAATAAGCCCCTGAAAATGGTTCACTTGACCCAAAACGTGTCAGGCTAACTTAGGAATCAACATTCATTGGAGTCTCTGAGATACACTTCTCTTCCCGCCCTTTTTTGTCTTTTTGTTGACATACATTTGAAAATGCCATCTTCAAAGAGGAAATTTTGTAGTCTTAGGCTAATGGAAACAACACTCGTCACCATAACAGGAAACTGTTGGAGAAGGAGGTGGTTATTTTTATTTATTTATTAAATTTATATCCTGCCCTTCTTCCCAGAAGGAGCCAAAACCAAAACTATGTGAAATACAGCCAGGGTCTGTCTGTCTGTCTCTACTCCCCCGAAATGAAGCACTATTTTCCTCAGGGCCTGCTTATGAGCTTCCCCTTGGAGCATCTAGTTGCCCATTGTGAGAAAAGAATGCTCAGCTAGTTGGGTCTTTGGCCTGATCCAGCAGCCCGGCTCTTCTGATGTTGGAAGGAAGGAAACAAGGAAGGAGAGGTTGTATTCTTCTCCCACCGTGCCTTTTCAGGCTCGCTCAGCTCTTCCACTCCTTTTGCCATCCCTGGGATTGTTGGGGAAGAAAGGCAGTGTGGTGTGGTGGTTAGAATGTCGGACCTTGGGAGACCAGGGTTCAAATTTCAGCTCAGCCATAAAGCTCATAGGGCCACCTTTGATCAGTCGCTGCCTCTCAGCCTAATCTACCTTGCAGGGTTGTTATCTGCTTTCCTTTTGCCATCCCTGGGATTGCTGGGGAAGAGAGGCGGTGTGGTGGCTAGATTGTTGGACCCTGGGAGACCAGGGTTCAATTTTCAGTTCAACTATAAAGCTCACTGGGCCACCTTTGATCACTCGCTGCCTCTCAGCCTAATCTACCTTGCAGGGTTGTTATCTACTTTCCTTTTGCCATCCCTAGGATTGTTGGGGAAGAGAGGTGGTGTGGTGACTAGATGGTTGGACCCTGGGAGACCAGGGTTCAATTTTCAGTTCAACTATAAAGCTCACAGGGCCACCTTTGATCAGTCGCTGCCTCTCAGCCTAATCTACCTTGCAGGGTTGTTATCTACTTTCCTTTTGCCATTCCTGCGATTGTTGGGGAAGAGAGGTGGTGTGGTGGCTAGATTGTTGGACCCTGGGAGACCAGGGTTCAATTTTCAGTTCAACTATAAAGATCACTGGGCCACCTTTGGTCCTAATCTACCATGCAGGGTTGTTAGGAGGATAAAATGGGCACAACCATGTTCACCACCTTGAGCTCCTTGCAGGAAAGGTGGGAGATAAATATAACAACAACAACAACAATACTTAGAACTTCAATATGCTGATGATAATGTAGTCTCAGCACATTCAGAGAAAGATCTTCAAACTATCCTAAATATCTTTGCAGAAGCATATGGAAAGCTTGGGCTCTCACTTAATATTAAAAAAATCAAAGTGCTTCATCAACAGGTGTGAACTAGTCCCTCTGTAGCACCGATCCAGCTTAATGGTGTGACACTGGAAAAGCGTTGATCACTTCCCCTATCTTGGCAGCCATCTCTCTGTAAAAGCCGACATTGATGCTGAAATTCAACATCGTCTCAGCTCTGCGAGTGCCGCATTCTCCCGAATGAGGCATAATTGGCGGATCGGGAAAGTCACAGGGAGATCAAAATGCTTATTTACAAAGTCATTGTACTACCAACCTTACTGTATGCCTGTGAAACATTTATAAACGCCACTCCCAACTTGTTGAAAGTTTAAGCCTAGTGTTTGCCCTCATGCTTGGAGGAGAGAGAGAGACAAAGAGGTCTGCTCTCCCTCTCAAGAGAAAGGAGGACGAGGAAGGAGATGTGGTCAACATCCTATGCATATCAGTCTAGCAGGAAGGGAGAGACAGCAGGAGATCAAAGGATAGGTATTAGCCTAGCAACCAGGAGGTCTCCTCTATAGCTACCCTTTTTAACCCCATGCAGCCTCAACCCACCAGTTCAAGTTGAACCACATATTCCAACAGAGAGTTCTGGCAGGGAAGCAGGATGGCCTTGTCTTTAAGACAATGTGACTGCCAAATGTTGTGGTTTAAGTTAGTGCAGATACACTTATTTAAGTAGACCAAATACACACTCACCAACTTCTGGGTTGACTGTGGGGGACAAAGGGGGGGCATCGCTCCTGTCCAAACATGGCTACACTAAAATCCAGTACCAGTCCTACTCAGAGTAGAAGGCCCATTGCAACTAATGGACACAACTAAGTTCTGGGTTGTATTCAGTGCTAGTCCTGCTCAGAGCAGAAGATCCATTGAAATGAATGAACTGAAGTTAGTCAGCTCCATCAACTTCAATTGGTCTACTCTGAGTAGGTCAGTCAGATACAACCTTATCTATTTCTCCCTTTTTTCCCCAATGAGAAGCTGTAGTTTTTTGACTTGGCAAAAGGGGAGGGGGGTGGAGAGTCCTGGAAAGGAACCAGGATGGCCTCAATGGGGCTGCCAAATGTAATGTTGCTGCCTTTTAAGTCAGTGTCCATAGACTGATTAAAATAGACTGACACACACACTTGCCAACTTCTGGGTTGACTTACAGGGCTATCCTAACCATGTCTACTCAGAATGTAAGTCTGATTGAACTGAATGGGGCTTACTCTCAGGTGAACGGGGTGAGGATTGCATTGGATGCTTTGCTTTTATTGCAGGGGGGGAGTGCAATGTGGCTTCATGCAGGTCATGGGTTTAGGATGGGAAGAGCCACCGACCTTTCTTGTCAAGCTGATGGTTGACATTTGCAGCAACCTGAAGGATGTTTTGTATGGAGGATTTGGGGCTAGATAGCAAAGCCAGCCTTCAACCAAAAGCAACCAGAGGGGGGAAAGGGTGGGCAATTGAAGTCTTCCACTGCGGGAGTTTAAAGCATCAAGGCTCAAACTGTTCATAGTCCATTTGGTTGTAGGAACCTAGGCAGCTGCCATCTACCAAGTCCGACCATTGGTCCATCTAGCTCAGTGCTGTCTACACTGACTGGCAGCAGCTATTCAATGTTTCGTGACTAGTACATAGGGGCAAAGATAACTATTACAATAGTTACTGTATAGAAACAGAAGAGTACAACAAAAAGGCAAGAACAAGAGACCTATTCCAAAAGATTAGAGAAATGAAAGGGAAAATTAAACCAAGAGTAGGGCACATCTGAGTCTGAGCACATCCGCCCAAGAGGAACGCCGGGCCAGAAGAAAGAGCCCCCTCCCCCAACGCTTCCGCCTGCGGTCCTCATTCGGTCCTCTCCCTCCTCTCTTCTAGCTTGACATGCCTGCAGGGTCTCCTGGCGCGCACTGCCAAGCTGACCCCTTTAGGGGTGGCTTCCCCCCCCCAAGGCGGCAGTGCACCTGCTTCACATGGAGGAGGAAGCAAGTAGCCCCTCTCCGCAAAGCCAGGCCAGGTGAGCAGGCATCCCTTTTTGGGGGGAGGGGGAAGGTGAGGATGGCATGGCAGCGTCTGCAATGATGGCCACCTGGGGCTCAGGTCTTCCACATACGGAGAGCCCTGCTAGATCAGGCCAAAGGCCCATCTAGCCCGGCAGTCTGTTCCCACAATAGTCAACCGGACGCCGCAGGGACAAAACCCACAACAGGAGCCCTCTTGCACTTGGGATCCCCAATAACTGCTCCTATGTAGAGGCACAATGTCTCTTCTTCTGGGTGGAATATATGGCCAACTTGGCTGGAAGTCTCCTCCGTCATTTCATAGTTCTCTTCTCCAGCAGCCCCCATCAGCACATCTAGTGGCAGGGAGTTCCGTCCTTCAGTCCTTCCTCTTGTGTGTCCTGAATCTCCCGCCCTTCCGCTTCCCTGGAAGACCCCACCGGGTTCTAGCATTATGGGGGGGGGAAACAGCTCTCCCTGTCCACTCCATGCACCATTTTACACGCCTCCCGCCTTACGATGCAGAATAACAGGACACATGAAAGAGAGGAAAAGCGGGGAGGAGGAAGGAGGAGGGTGCCAGATGTGTAATGGCGGAACAGGAGTTGGATGCCCAGCCCAAGGGAAGGCCTTTGAGGGAGGGAAGGTGGCAGGGGGGAGCAGAGGGAACCCCCTCAAGCTCAGCCAGGGGATGGCAAGACCCTGCCCAGCAAAGGGTCCGAGGAGAAGCCAAAGGAGGGAAGGGATGGAGCCAGGGAGAGGGTTGAGAGGGTTTGGCACAAAGGGGGTAGACTAAACAGTTGCAGCGGGAGGATGAGCAGGAAAAGGGTAGAATAACGTATGTGAGGAGCAAACCTTTCCTCATATCTGTTCCTCCTCTTTCATTGCAGAACCGCAGATGGAAGAGGGTATCCCCTCTGGTGCTGTTCTTCAGCCTCCGCCCACTAGGTAACAGAGCCCACAGAGGCTTTCTCTGGCAAGCTGGAGCTCAGTTAGTCCTGCTTTGGGTTACGCGCACTTTAATTTTTGGGACCTGATGCAGCATTTTCTCCTCTACAGCTGGAGTCCGTGAGAAGAATCGTCCTTGCTGAGCTGTCCTGGCTGTGCCTCTAAACCAATGAAGGTAAGATCTCCATCCTGGAAGCAGAGAGCCAGCCCACAGGCCTCACTTCCCACACAAAGACATCGTCTGTAGCCTCATCGGGGCATGAGGGGGCCTCTTAGCTGTCACACCAGCTGATCTCTCAAGCTGTAGGCTCTTGAAATCCCAGCCCTCCCGCCCCAAGGCGAAACAAGTGGGGTGGGGTGGGGTGGGGTGGGGTGGGGGACAGAACTAAGTGGCAGTGGCCAGCTGCTCCCTCAGTGGTGAGGACTGATGACTGCAGCAGGAGGGGGCCAAATGATGCCAGGAGGGTGGTGAGGATGGGGGGCTGGCAGCCCCACTGGGCCAGCCAGGCGTGGGACCTCCATCAGTTGCCTAAGTATGCCAGGGGTGGAGTCTGGACCGTGCAAAGTCAAATAAAGCAGCCACAAGGAAGACTCACTTCTGTTCCTTTCTTTCCCACCCAGAAGAGCTGCAGATCGAAGATTTGGAATAAGAGGCAGGACAGCAAGGGAGGGAGCCCTGTTTCTCTCTGTGTGTGTGTGTTGCTTGAGCGCTTTTGTTGTTGTTATATATATATTGTATTTTTTAATCTTTAGATTCATAAATAAAGTCAATTTTGACTGACCTGCCATTTGTCTTTATGATCTGTGTGACACCAGATTACTTGTACCCCAAAGCTGTGATCTGCCACCTTCCCAGTGGGGCTGAAAACTCATATGTGGGGAGGGGGTTGGTGGCAGGTTTGAGAGGGCTTTGAAAGGAGGCATGCTAGGCAACGCAGCTACCCTCTTACTTTGCCCACAGAATGCCTCTTGGCTTGGTCTGGGGGGAAAATTCGATTCAGATTGCCTTTCAAGATGAATTGATCAAACTGTCTGATACAACATTAGAACTGAAACGCAGCCATCCTTTGATATGCACACTTATCCGAATTTTGCAATGCACTTCTCCAACCGAGTAATGTTTACAGAAATGCATGTATTGGGGGAAAATGTGCCCAAAGTGAAAATATTGGTGAAACTAACATACAAACATGCATCATATTAGGATAAATTGCTTGCAGAAAATGTGTACCTTAGTCAAGAGGACATACTAAAATGTATATATTAGGATACATTTGCACTACAATGGTGAAGAATTTTCATGAGGATTTTTTAAAAAGAAAAAAAAACACAAATTGTGGCAGAAATATGGAGAACCGAATTTTCAAACAATGAGATATGGAGAGAACCAAAATATACTGATGATTCCATCCCTACTCTGAGCTCAGCCCCTGACAAACATCCCTCAGCAAAGTTGCCCCAACCCCAAAAGCTGTGCAGGCCCTGCCAGCAACCGTCAGGGATGCTGGGAGTAGTAGTCCAATGCCATCTGGAGGGCATCGCCTTGGCTTCCCAGGTTACGGTCTAAGGGCACCTGAGGCTACCACATTGCTGAAGGGAGGAAGACGTGGATGTGGTCAGTTGTCTGGACTGGGGATTGCCTGGGAATCTGGAGCACCATGGCAGCAAGGTGGGAGAGAAAGTGCAGGAAAATAAATAAAGATGACCCTGTTCTAAACATATCATTTATTTATTTAAGTGTATATACTTCTTGATTGTAAACACACACACACACACAAACAAAATCTGTAAGTGGTTTACAAATGAGATTAAACATCAAAGTTAAAAACATGTAATTAAAAACATTTTTAAGCAAAACAGTAACAGACTAAAAATATTAAAACACATCCACATCTATGTGTCTAAATAGGCTCACCAAAAGGGGAAAAACAGGTTTAAGCAGGTGCTGAAAAGAATACAGCAAAGGCGCCTGGCTGATATAAATAGGCAGAGAGTTCCAAAAAGTAGGTGCTGCCACACGAAAAGAATGATTTCTTACAAGTGTGTCATGAGTATTATGTGGCACCTGTAACCGTGCCTGTTTTGCAGATGGAAGCAGTCAAGTGGGCACATATGCGGTAAGGCAGTCCCGCAAGTAAACTGGTCCAAAACTGTTAAGGGCTTTATATACCAATAAGAGCACCTTGAACTTGGCCCGGTAACAATTCGGCAGCCAATGCAGATCCGTGAACAGGGGTGTTACATGCTGAGAGGGTCTCACTCCTGGACCAATGAATCAGTAGAGAAGATGCATGACGTGCACAGTCTGTGCCAGCAGCGCTTGCCATTGTAGTCTATGCAAAACGGTAAGTGCCATGAACGCAAATGGACCTGCCAGTCAAATCCCAGCAGGTCATCCACGTAACTTGATTCCCGGTCCACAGTTGGGGATGTGATTGATGTGTGACACGACTTTCTTGAGATCCAGTGTTAAAAGGCAGATGTTGGGATATCTCCAAGAACACTCCAGCGGGCACCTGGCTCTTAAACGGGCATCAGAAACTTTTCCAGAATGACCACTGGACTTGCAGCCTTGCAGCCTGTTCCAAAAGCCTCAGTGGAGGCTTCAACCAAGCAAGGAAGGTCTCAAGGTGTGTGTGTGCACAAATCATTGATTCTTCCATGACTGGAAGGTAGTCTAGGTTGCTCTAATATCAAACAGCTGCAGATGGTTTTTTTGGTGTGTTTTAATGGTTCTGAGCTTTATAGATGTTTCATAGTTATATTGGTTATATTTTATCTATGATATGTATTTTGAGTTTGTATATCCTATTGAGAGCCATTGTGGCATAGCGGTTAGAGTGTTGGACTATGACCTGGGAGACGAGGGTTCGAATCCCCACACAGCCATGAAGCTCACTGGGTGACCTTGGGCCAGTCACTGCCTCTCAGCCTCATGAAAACCCTGTTCATAGGGTTGCCATAAGTCAGAATTGACTTGAAGGCAGTACATTCATTCATTCATTTGGATAAATTGCTTGCAGAAAATGTATGTATGTATGTATGTATGTATTTATTTTATTATACTTGTATACCACCCCATAGCTGAAGCTCTCTGGGCGGTTTACAGTAACTAAAAACATTACAACAAATACAATTTAAAACAGATCTTATAAAAACAATTTAAAACACAATTTAAAAATTTTAACAGTATAAAACACATGCTAAAATGCCTGGGAGAAGAGGAAAGTCTTGACCTGGCGCCGAAAAGATAACAGTGTTGGTGCCAGGTGCACCTCGTCAGGTAGATCATTCCATAATTTGGGGGCCACCACTGAGAAGGCCCTCTCCCTTGTTGCCATCCTCCCAGCTTCCCTACATTAGCCAAAAGTGCATGCAAAAATCTATTTATTTTAAACAACAGCAAGAGAATAAAACAATCAAAACACATCCACATCTATGTGTCTAGATAGGCTTGCCGAAATAAAAAAAAATTTAAGCAGGTGCTGAAAGGAACACAACAATGGCACCTGCCTGATATCAGTCGGCAGGGAGTTCTAAAAAGTGGATGTTGCTACACTAAAAGAAAAAATTCTAAAAAGTGAGAGACGAATAATATGTGGCCCCTGTAACAGTGCCTGTTCCGCAGGTCAAAGCAGTCGAGTGGGCGCATAAGGGGTAAGGCAATCCCCCAGGTATACTGGTCCTAAGCTGTTAAGGGCTTTATATACCAATAATAACACCTTGAATTTGGCCTGGTAACAATTCAGCAGAGCTTCCCTCCTCTTTAAAATTAAAAACAAATTCTTTTTGCTTTGCTTATCATGCGGTTGGGCTCACTGCAAAGCACAGGACTGGAGAGACCCAAACCATCCATCACCAGCGTTTTTTAAAGCAGATTTTCCAACTGCACAAATTCCCCTTTGGACACCCCACACTAAACAAACAAAGAGCACAAGGCATGCTTTGCTCCTTGCTTGCACCCTGGTCTCAGTGTCAGTTTCTCCACAGAAGTCAGTGGTGATGATCTATACAGCAACCATTCAGTTATGAATCTGCCTGAGTTCACTATCAGGACAATCCAATGGCTCTTGTCCCAAAGTAAATACCAGCTTAGTGACACATAGGTGCAAGGGCCATTGGATCATCCTGAAAGTTACCCATCAGTTCTGGCCGCCTATTAAAGCTGCGCTGCCAGAATTGGTACCTCTCAAACACTGGGCTTCTCCCGTTTCCATCAAGATTGCCTGAGCTGGTGATGCAAAACTAGTCCATTTGACACTGCAGTCAAGTGGGCCTGCACCTCAGACTTTCAGTACTGACTGCTGACACCATAAGCTATCATTGTTTGTGTATTTGTGGGTTCAGGGGTGAGGGGCACACATATAGGTAAAAAAAAGACATGAGGATCACCACCACCACCACCCCTCCTTTCTTTACTAAAAACCTTCCTGCGCAAACCGCAAAGTCAGACACAGAAATGTCTTAGCCGGCAAGAAACTCCAGAACTGTCTCCAGCAGGTAGTTACAGTTCTCCTCTGCCCTTGAGAATCCTCCTTCCAAAGACCTTTAGCATAACTCACTCCTTTTCTTTTTTTTAATATAGTTTTTATTGATTTTACAAACTTTACAAATTCCCTTAGAAATACACCTGTTGAAATGTGGAAAAAAGAAACAGAATGGGTTTCAAATGGAAGAATAAGTCAAACCCATATCCATAGAACATTGTTCCAGAACTCTTGAGGATCATCCAGGTGGACAGATGAGTCAAAGATGGAACTTTTGGGACAACGTGGGCCCCGTTATGTCTGGCAAAAACCAAACACTGCATTCCACATGACGAACTTCATACCAACGCTGGTCAAGCATGGTGGTGGCAGTGTTATGGTTTGGGGATGCTTTGCTGCATCAGGACTTGGACGACATGCCAACACTGAAGGAACCCTGAATACTGCTTTGTATCAGAGAATTCTACAGGAGAATGTCAGGCCATCCATCTGTCTGCTGAAGCTGAAGCGCGGCTGAGTCATGCAGCAAGACAATGATCCGAAACACACAAGCTACATCGGAATGGTTGAGGAACAAGAAATGTAAAGTTTGGGAATGGCCTAGTCAAAGTCCAGACCTAAACCCCATTGAGATGTTGTGGCAGGACCTGAAAGGTGCATGCTCGAAAACCCACAAATGTCACTGAGTTAAAGCAGTTCTGCGTGGAAGAATGAGCCGAAATTCCACCACAGCACTGTGAGAGACTGATCAAGAACTACAGGAAGTGTTCGGTTGCAGTCATTGCTGCTAAAGGTGACATAACCAGGTTTTGAGTCGAAGGGGGCAATCACGGTTTCACCTGGGGGCATTAGGTGTTTCTTAATTTTCTTTAATAAATAAATGAAATAAAACGCAAACTTGATAGGCAACCCTTGTCAGTATCAATTTTTGGCAAATTTTGAAGAGTCTCGGACCAGAACGATGATTCAGAAGAAGAGGAAAGGGCAAAATAAAAGCCAAAGGCCAAAATCAAGACAATAAGCTACCAAAGGACTCCAAAATACCACCGCGGCTCTCAGGCGTTCCAAATGTGAGCATATTGCGTGGGTGGTTTATTTCCATATTCATTTTGATTAATGTATGCAACAAATGGGTGCCATGTATTTAAGAAACGATCTGTTTGGGTATGTCTTGAGCCAGTCGGGGTTCAGCCATTAATTTTTCCATAAAAACTAGGAACAAGGCCTTTCTATAGTGTTAGATCCAAACCAAACACGCAAGTCTTCTCTGGCTACCCCAGCTCACATTCACCCGGGAAGGGTGCGGAGTTGAGTGCAAATAACCCACTATCAGAGACCAAGTAATACAGACACAATTCCTTTGCAAAGGGGAACCCTATACTTACAAGTCAAAAGCCTTTCAGAATGGGAACCCCGTTTATTGATACATGAGAGAATATATAGCCTTTCCCCAAAGTTTACAATATTGGGGAGCAGCGTCACAAACTACAAAGAAATATTTGATTGTCACTATAGGAAAAAAAAGAAAAGCAGGAGGAGGAAAGGGGGTGTAGAGGAAGGGCATAAGTGGAAACATCAGAATATCTTTCAGACTATGGGTTTGCATATTTCACACGTCCTTGAGATAAGCATTTAGCAATTACAGAACAAAGAGAGAGATACAGAGGAGGTGCCCCTAGCTGCAACCGGGCGCCCCTCGAGTGGCGACAAATTAATATTGCTATACTTGCATATCAAGACTTACATGTCAAGGTTTATGGGTCAGCAGGGAAACTTTAAGATTTCTATACATGTTATGGTTTGCAACTATATGCAAGGCAATGAGTTTGAATGTGATACAAGAATCAAGGAAAGAGGGAGGGTTTCCAGCTTAAGCCGGCTTTTATTCTCTGAGCCACTGGAATGTGAAAAGGTCAGGTCACCAGGAAATAAACCGTTGTCTTAATACCAAGAAAAGGCACTTTAATTTTTTAATCCAACAATCCCCCCTTTCAGCCCTGAGAGAATCTCTGTTCTCTCAGGTAGCTGCATTCTCATGCCTTGCTTTCCATAAAGGCCTTAATGTCATTTCTACAAAATTTGTTTGTGGTTTCCTAGAAACCGAGGAAACAGACTTCTGTATACAGGAGGAAGCAAGCCGAACCAAGTTTGGAATACATTGTAAACAACAAGTAATGAAAAGAAAAAATACTATAATCACATAAACAAATGCAACAAATGCTACCATCTCAAAAGTCATATTACCTTGCCCACTGTTTATGTCCCATTCTTCAAAGTCCAATTGCCATTTCCAAGTGGGAATATCACATTTATCAGTCGCACAGACCTCACCCCTTACTAAACCGCTTATCACCAAGCCCCCCTTTACCTCCTTCAAGCTGTGGCAGGAAGCAAGGGAGACGTACTCCTTAAGTAACAAAGGGGACTCCCGCTTATCCATGTGGTGAAGTGTGTATTCCTTGTTTTTGGTTGCCCCTGTCTTCTGTAAAATCCAGGCCATCGGGGGTGTCAATATAAGAAAACCCCCTACGTCTGTATATATTTTCCTGCATGTGTGCTTCTAATCAACACTAAAACACTAAAGATCTTTCTAAAGAGCAATGGAATTCACGGTAGGTGGGGTGTATCCGCCAAGGAATAAGATAACATTTATGCAACAGCGTTTAACTTTGCCCTTGCTTTTCCTGCGCACAAACCTCTAGAACGCATTACCAGCCATACCAACATTTGGGGTGTGTGAGAATGGGGGTGGGAGTTATAGCTCTTGGCCTTTGCACCTCTCAGATTCCACTTGAACCAAACTGGGGTTAGCCAAGCATTATCACTCCCCCCCTCTTTGAAATGTAGACATATAGTCCTTTCACAGTTCTGCCCCCAGGCTCCAATGCTGACTTCCAGGGTGTAACTGTGCCATATGAGATGGATCCATATTACAAGGGCCAAATACCAAAATCACCACAATGGGGTGCATTATAAGGGTTAAACCTCCTTTGGCGTCCTTACCCCAGCCAAACTGGGAATTCGAAAACATCCATGTGCCTATATCTGTGAGTGCTTATCTATAATGTAAGTGACTGTATGGAAATCAGGTGTTATCTAGAATGTAGCTTGCTCTCCCATTTGTCTAACTGCTTCTAATTGTTTCTGTACATAGGATGAGAAAGTAACTTCTGGAGATCAGCTAGGCAATAACTTAATGCAATGGGTTTGAGGTGTTGAAACAAATCTGGATTAACTAATATTCTCTGGATGATCCATACAGGGACTTTAAATGGAAAATCACATCCTACCATTTCCTTAATACCACAAAGGCATCTATTGAAATGTTAGCATAGGTTGTGTATAGTACTTATCAATAACAACATAATAATATAATAAGATACAATAGTTGAACTTGATTCAATGCTTAGCATGAAAGAGCAATAAGATACAGCAATCATTTTGAGAGAAAAGCAATCTTGATGGGATTCCAACCTATCATCTTCACAAACAAATCCTGGGTGAGAAAATAAACAAATGGGCCAAAACTGTACACT
Organism: Rhineura floridana; assembly: GCF_030035675.1. Lineage (NCBI taxonomy): Eukaryota > Metazoa > Chordata > Lepidosauria > Squamata > Rhineuridae > Rhineura > Rhineura floridana. The sequence continues at coordinate 210,625,755 of NC_084482.1, forward strand.
GATGAATCCCAGAAGGGTTTGAAAAGTAAAAACATCTAAAGAACAGAACAGCCATAACATATAAAATATTTCCTAACACAAAACAACAGAACAGCCATAACATATAAAATATTTCCTAACACATAATCCCCCATTTACAGCGAATTTAAACAAGGCCCTTTAAATTATAGCTGCATCATTGTATCCTAACCATTTGGAGTCACTCAAAGAAGTAAAAGGTCGGCTTTGGAGGCGAAATTCGCTTGGGCAAGGGGACCTCCTTAGACACTGATTTCCAAGAGTTGAAAAGAGGGAAAATAAATAACATAAGAAAATAATACCAGAAATTCCCAGAAAAATTTACAACATTCGCTACCAATCAAAAGGAAAACAATAACAACAGCACATCCTTAAAGGACAATGCATCAATAAAATATTACAATGGAAATAAAACGAGTATCATGGTCTTGAATCATACTGTGGGATGGCTTGCACACAGTTCATCCTGTTCATGTTCAGAGGAAGCTGTAACTGAACTTGTGTGTCTCTTGTAGATGCTAGGCAAAGAAACTGGAATAATGAAAAGAATCTTCATTCCCCCCTCCCCCCGAGTGACTGTATAAAAAAATTGCAAACTCGCACAAGGTGTCCGTTTCAGGTTGCTGGCCAAAATAGGCCCGAAAATAGTTCTGTGGTTGGGTAGAATGAAGTAGGCCCTTATGCTGTTATTGCAGCAATATAGGAAAATAGCATGTCAGTTGCATATCGTGTCCTGGAGCAATTCAAGATCTAGTCAAAAATGCCTCAAAAATAAAATCTTCTGTGATATACACGCGAAAAGAAAACGTTCCTTGGGGAGAAAACACTTCAGCGCAGGAAAGAAATATAAAAATAAAAATAAAACACATTCATGGCCACAGATGATGAATGACTTCTGAACAAAAGTAACAAAAACTAAGATATTGTGTTGCAACTATCAATTTAGCAACTTTGTACCTGGAACTGAGCATTCCCATTATTGGTGGAAAAAAAAGAATATAATCAAAGGGATTCAGACAGAAAAACACATAACAACACAACGCATTAGAATTTTGAGTTTCCTAAGCTTCTGGCCAGGTACAGTTCACTGGAAAGACACGCGAATACTAGAAAAACAAAACAAACAGAAAGAGAGAGAAAACCCTAGAGAAGAGGAAAAAAAGTTTCTTCTTGCAAGATGCAAATCCATTTGTAGGAGAAAGTTTACAGATATAGGAAAGGAGAGAAGCCGGCATTGTGATAAGAAGAACATTTTTGTAGCTACTTGAACATAAATTAATAAGGCCTTTGTACAATTCTCCAAATTCCTCTTGTTGGTCATGACTTGGCTGAAAAGAAGAAGCATTGTTAATAAATTCAAATATCACTGGAAGAAATGTTAAACTGAAAGGATTGAGGCTTAAATCATAATAAAATGTCTTTCCGTTTTATGTCTAAATATATATATACTTCAGAGTCAGTTCAAAATAAAAACAATTGTTTCAAAAGGACTAGAGAGAGGAGGGGTTGCATTTACCCTCAGCCTTGAGTCTCAGAGAGTGGGAAAAGGAGGAGGGGTTAAACTGTTAGCAACTAACGTTTGTCAATAAAGCATTACTTAAAACCTTTAAAACCCTTGTTTTCTGCAAAATAAGATAAGCAGGACAATAGTCACCTTTTCCAATCCCTCAACACAGCTCTCCAGCCTCCTTTACGCACCCTCTTCGCAACATGCTATATTCCAACATACTTAAAAGCCTTACCTTCCCTTTCCCTGTAATGGGCACAAGGGGCTTTCTGTAGGAAATACCTAGCTTTACACTTTTATTCTTCGTTCCCTGGTTTTTAACTCTATCCATCCTTACACACATGCTCTTGCCTTCCCTACCTTACTTAAATCACCTTGGCAAATCTATGCAGCAGACAGCAAAAGTCAACACAAAACAATTATTTTTAATTTTAAAAGGAGATAAAACATTACAACAGGAAGGAAGACACACACAAGTAATTTATAGCAGCAAACTGAATCCTAAAACCATACACCCAAACGGGCAAGGTGTGGGATAAGTAAAATAAAGGTAAATTCTCAGCATGAATCAAAATAACAAAGCCATCTGCCTCAGCTGTACCGACAAGGACATAGGATCTTCTCAATAGATAACCTTCTTCCCCTCTGGTGCTGCACCAAAGCGAGACCCCAACCCCGAGATCTAAGCCTCCTCTTGTGGAGGGAAATTCCCTCCCAACAGGAGACAACTATTTAATATAATCAAATCTTGCACAGAGGAATACAGAGAGAGGGAGACGATTTAAAGTTGCATTCATAAATTGCCAAAACATACTTATGCTCTAAATTAGACAGTAGAAAACTTCTTAATTCTTAACACTATACCAGAATAACGAAAAGGAGCTCCAAAAGATTAAAAAATTAAAGATAAACATAAACAAATGAGCAAAACTAAATATTTCAAAACTATACCTCCTTTTCAAAGTGCCAAAAGGAGAACGGAGGAAATTTCCCTATTTCCCATACAAAACAAAACAAGCATTGTTAATGTATAAACAGTTAGCGAACAAGACAGACAAATAAGAAACCCTTAATAATCTAGATTCATGTCAAGTAAGGAGGAAGGGAAGAAGGGGTTATAATTTTTGACACACACCTACACAGAAAACAGACTGCAGCTTTGAAAACAAACCCAGTCAGGAAGAAAAGAAACCCTGATATTCTAAAAAGAATCGCTTGATTCAAATCCTATACTCTCTCTATAAAAAAAAATGCTAAGAATTACTAGAAGAACAGATGGGCAGCGCAGCCGATCCAAGCAGCTAAAAGAGGAGAAAATAAAATCAACATGATTTAAAAACGACAGTAATGGAAGGAAAGTTCCCTTGAAAACAAACCCAGAGAAAAACTTTCATACATAAACTCAAAAAAAAGCTACACGCATACAACCTCACACTTGGGTACCCAACTCATACACATTTCGTTTATGCAAATCATTCCTAATAGCGTTCTTACGTTCTTACTTCCCGGGAAAACACAAGCCTTACACACTTAGGAGCCTGACGGCCGACTCCGTTCCTTTTCTTTCTCCTTATCCCCAGTTAAATCCGCTACCTCTAGAATCACAGTCACAGCTTCTCCTCACCAACCCGGTCTGTAATTTAAAAAAATAATCTCGTACAGGCGGTTGTGCCTGATGGACAAAGACCAAGTCCTTTGCTCTACTACCTCCGTGTGCAAGACCTGTCCCTGGGCGTCCAATCAATGCACAATCAATGGCGTTTCCTTAGTCAATAACCGTTTCTCTTTTTCTCTTTTTCTCAAGCGCGTGACCGTTCCCCCCTGAGGGCCCCTCTCCTGGATCCTTCTCTTCCGGCTCAACACTTGAATCGGAAGAGACTTGTTTCCGCGCCGGCCGAGGAGCCCCGCCTTCGGGGCTGGAAGGTGGCGCCGGCGCAGAAGTCATAATAGAATGACTTAAAATCATTCTTCTATCTGAGTCATCCTCAGAAAAATAACTTGGAGGGGGGTCCTCACCGGTCAAAGATCTGACTTTCAGCATTGTAAAAACCCCTTACTCTAGGACTTCCGGGAAGGGTGACTTCGCTTGTGCCTGCTTTTGGGACGGGCTCCCGCCTCAAAAGAAGCTTATTCAGATATAAATCAGTCAGAACATTTTTTTTTTTTGACTGATGAAATTTCTCCCGGGCAGGGAGAAACGTAGAGATCAACCTCAAAAGCCTGTTTTTGTTGGGAGGACTGGATTTCATTAATTTATGAGATAAGGTCCAGCCAACAATGCCGGACGGACTTCCGAACAAGCTCTATCTGTATAAGCGATACGTTTATCTTTTCTTTAAAGAGAGAACGGACTAACAGGCAAGCACCCTTCTTTCTATTATTTTTTTACTTGGTTTAAATTGTTGCAGCAAAAGGAGATTTGTCAGATTGATCGGCTTTGGAAAACTTCTGGGTGAGCTATAACTCTTCTCTGTTATTCACGAAATTAACAGCTTATCTCTGTTTCTGTCGCAAAAAGCTGTCCTGGAAGTGCATTCTAAAGATAATAAACAGAAGAGGGATTTCTATTCCTGATTTCTATTCCGAGGAATATTATATTGTTTGGGACTATTCTCTTTTTGGTCTATTTTATTTTGACGAATCTGCTTCTTCACGACGCCACTAACTGTTTTGATGCTGGGAACTAAATTTGTTTTGCATTCTTGAACATAGAGAGATAAGGCAGGCTGCTCTGTTTATACTGTGATGTCATCAAGCCTGGAATATTAACCCAATTGTTGCTGAAATAAGAAGTGGTTCTTCTTTATTTTTGTTTTGCTTTGTTTTCGTGGTTTTAAAAATGGCAATCAAGAAAGTGGCTGAGAATCTGGAAGTAACTATGTTTCAGAAAATAATGGATGAGATTGAGATAACGAAACAAACCCTGCGACAGGGTAGTAAGGAGCTGAAAATTGAACTGAGCAAAATGACGCAGGAGCTTAAAGAAATAGGGGATCCTGTGAGAGAGGAGAATGAGATCAGAGATGAGAAAAGAAAAAATAAAGGGAAGATACAAGCCCTGGAGATTGGAACAAATGTGGAATTGGAAAAAGATCTGGAGTTTATGGATTTTAGAAATAAAATCTACTGTTTGGAATTTAACGTTATCTTTGAAGAAATTAATGAAGATATTAGAGATAAAGTTATCAATGGCTTGGACTGGAATGATGTGATGGAGCTTGATATAGAGAAAATCTATGGAATTAACTGCAGCCATGTGACAATGGAAAAACTCTTAAGAGATGAGCCAGTGCATTTTGTAAAAAAGAAGAACACAGATATGACTTTACAACAGTATTTCAGCAACTTATTCAGAATGGATGGCAAGAAAATATTTGGGATAGAGGAAATTCCCATCAGACTCTTATTATATGACTATGGCTACAACAGCAAGATTATTATGGAATACTGATAATGGAAGATTGGACATTGAAATTACTGGACTTAACAGGACTATTGAAGATGGAAGATGGAACTAATAGGGATAATGGAATAATGGCTATTGAAATTATTGGACCTAACAGATTCTGATGAGATGGATTAATCGAAATGTTTATTTGGACTATGGTTATGACAATAAGATTATTATAATTATTAACGAGATGGATTAATTGACATGTTTATTTGGAGAAAAATTGATAGATATATTTCTTAAAGAATTGAAACCTCTCTTTGACTTTTTGTGGAAAGAATAAAGTAATGTTTATGAGATTTGATGATTAATTAAGATAACTACTGGAGGAAAGTGATTTTATAATATGATTTAAGAGACAGGATTATTATATATTGTAGACCTATAACTGATTTGATATGTGACAAATGGGAAGTCAACATTTTATTTTTTTTGTTTAATCATTTTTGTTTTGTTTTGTTTTTTGTCTTTGAATGTTTTATGATTTTGTTTTCTATGTTTTATGAAAATTTGAATAAAAATTATTGTAAAAAAAAAAAAAAAAAGCATTGTAAAAACCCCTTACTCTCTGTACTCCCATCTTCCATAGGAGCCAGAAATGCAATTAATCAGGATGGTTTACCTCAATCCGTTCCCCTACTCTTCTTAAAGGAACGGGTTTAAAGGAGCCACCCTTTGGCCACCGTTCACCCGGTGCCAACACTGCAGTTACCCGCGGCCTCACTACCGCACAGAGCTCAATCATCTTTTTCTTTTTCAAGCCTCTCTTGCGCACAGGCAATTCCTTGTCTTCCCACAGTTTACACATAACTCCCAAAGAGCTGTCCTTTACCGGCATGCTCCCTTTGTTTCCCATGGCGTCTGATAGAGGTTTCCTCAACTGTGCTTTATCCCTGCAATGCCAGTCAACCCGCTTTACCTGACAACCGAGAGAACTCTCTCGTGGCGCCTGTTGTCAAAATAAGGGGTGCAATGGCAATACAGGGGTCTGCACAAGGGATCCCGGACAAGCCCCCAATTTGTTAGGTCCAAACCCAACACGCAAGTTGTCTCTGGCTACCCCAGCTCACATTCACCCGGGAAGGGTGCGGAGTTGAGTGCAAATAACCCACTATCAGAGACCAAGTAATACAGACACAATTCCTTTGCAAAGGGGAACCCAATACTTACAAGCCAAAAGCCTTTCAGAATGGGAACCCCGTTTATTGATACATGAGAGAATATATAGCCTTTCCCCAAAGTTTACAATATTGGGGAGCAGCGTCACAAACTACAAAGAAATATTTGATTGTCACTATAGGAAAAAAAAGAAAAGCAGGAGGAGGAAAGGGGGTGTAGAGGAAGGGCATAAGTGGAAACATCAGAATATCTTTCAGACTATGGGTTTGCATATTTCACACGTCCATGAGATAAGCATTTAGCAATTACAGAACAAAGAGAGATACAGAGGAGGTGCCCCTAGCTGCAACCGGGCGCCCCTCGAGTGGCGACAAATTAATATTGCTATACTTGCATATCAAGACTTACATGTCAAGGTTTATGGGTCAGCAGGGAAACTTTAAGATTTCTATACATGTTATGGTTTGCAACTATATGCAAGGCAATGAGTTTGAATGTGATACAAGAATCAAGGAAAGAGGGAGGGTTTCTAGCTTAAACCGGCTTTTATTCTCTGAGCCACTGGAATGTGAAAAGGTCAGGTCACCAGGAAATAAACCGTTGTCTTAATACCAAGAAAAGGCACTTTAATTTTTTAATCCAACAATAGCAATAATCCATCGTAGCTCCAACTAAATCTTTCCAGTGAAATGGAGATATGAGAACAAAGAGTGATGGCGAAGGAAGCCAGCAGATGAAACCTCAGGTGCCTCCAGGCCCTGCAGGAACAATGCCCACTGTCAGGGCAGGGGGGTTGCCACGGTAACACTGAATGTGACATCATTTGCTGCTGGTATAACAGCTGCCAGCCAGAGGTGTCCAGCCTGGGTTTTAGAGGAGGAGTTAGAGGTGTGGAGGAGAGTAGGAGGCGTTGGGAGAGAGGAGAGGCGGCGTTTGGTTTTTATTTGAATTTTGTTTCTTTTTATTTTGATCTTTCTTTTTATTTCATTTTTTGTTTCTTTTCATTTTTGTTTCTTTCGATTTAATTCTTCTTGTTAGGGTTTAGGGTCAGGGTCAGGGTCAGGGTAGATTAGGGTTAGGAGGGGCGGCTGCGCTCCAAGAGCTTCAGTCATGCAGAAGATGTAAGGAGGGTTTCCCCTGCTTTTCTTGATATCCTGGGGGGAGCGCCCGGGGTCCCTCACGTGGCCTTCACCCCTGGAGGTTACAGGGTCGGTCGTCCTCCTGCTCTGTTGAGTCCAGACGTCCCTCCACCACCTCCTGAGCTGCAGAGACCAGGACGACTCTCCTCCAAAGGCTTCTCTGAGCACATCCGCCCAAGAGGAACACAGCCGGGCCAGAAGAAAGAGCCCCCTCCCCCAACGCTCCCGCCTGCGGTCCTCATTCGGTCCTCTCCCTCCTCTCTTCTAGCTTGACATGCCTGCAGGGTCTCCTGGCGCGCACTGCCAAGCTGACCCCTTTACGGGCGGCTTCCCCCCCCAAGGCGGCAGTGCACCTGCTTCACATGGAGGAAAGGTTTGCTCCTCACATACGTTATTCTACCCTCTTCCTGCTCATCCTCCCGCTGCAACTGTTTAGTCTACCCCCTTTGTGCCAAACCCTCTCAACCCTCTCCGTGGCTCCATCCCTTCCCTCCTTCGGCTTCTCCTCGGACCCTTTGCTGGGCAGGGTCTTGCCATCCCCTGGCTGAGCTTGAGGGGGTCCCCTCTGCTCCCCCCTGCCACCTTCCCTCCCTCAAAGGCCTTCCCTTGGGCTGGGCATCCAACTCCTGTTCCGCCATTACACATCTGGCACCCTCCTCCTTCCTCCTCCCCGCTTTTTCTCTCTTTCATGTGTCCTGTTATTCTGCATCGTAAGGCGGGAGGCGTGTAAAATGGTGCATGGAGTGGACAGGGAGAGCTTTCCCCCCCCCATAATGCTAGAACCCGGTGGGGTCTTCCAGGGAAGAGGAAGGGCGGGAGATTCAGGACACACAAGAGGAAGGACTGAAGGACGGAACTCCCTGCCACTAGATGTGCTGATGGGGGCTGCTGGAGAAGAGAACTATGAAATGACGGAGGAGACTTCCAGCCAAGTTGGCCATATATTCCACCCAGAAGAAGAGACATTGTGCCTCTACATAGGAGCAGTTATTGGGGATCCCAAGTGCGAGAGGGCTCCTGTTGTGGGTTTTGTCCCTGCGGCGTCCGGTTGACTATTGTGGGAACCGACTGCCGGGCTAGATGGGCCTTTGGCCTGATCTAGCAGGGCTCTCCGTATGTGGAAGACCTGAGCCCCAGGTGGCCATCATTGCAGACGCTGCCACGCCATCCTCACCTTCCCCCTCCCCCCAAAAAGGGACGCCTGCTCACCTGGCCTGGCTTCGCGGAGAGGGGCCACTTGCTTCCTCCTCCATGTGAAGCAGGTGCACTGCCGCCTTGGGGGGGGAAGCCGCCCGTAAAGGGGTCAGCTTGGCAGTGCGCGCCCCTCCTAACCCTGACCCTGACCCTAAACCCTAACAAGAAGAATTAAATCGAAAGAAACAAAAATGAAAAGAAACAAAAAATGAAATAAAAAAGAAAGATCAAAATAAAAAGAAACAAAATTCAAATAAAAACCAAACGCCGCCTCTCCTCTCTCCTCTCTCCCAACGCCTCCTACTCTCCTCCACACCTCTAACTCCTCCTCTAAAACCCAGGCTGGACACCTCTGGCTGGCAGCTGTTATACCAGCAGCAAATGATGTCACATTCAGTGTTACCGTGGCAACCCCCCTGCCCTGACAGTGGGCATTGTTCCTGCAGGGCCTGGAGGCACCTGAGGTTTCCTCTGCTGGCTTCCTATGCCATCACTCTTTGTTCTCATATCTCCATTTCACTGGAAAGATTTAGTTGGAGCTACGATGGATTATTTACTATCGAAAGGCCTCGTTCCTAGTTCCTAGCATTATGGGGGGGGGGGGGAACAGCTCTCCCTGTCCACTCCATGCACCATTTTACACGCCTCCCGCCTTACGATGCAGAATAACAGGACACATGAAAGAGAGGAAAGAGAGGAAATACACTGAAGAACTCTGTAAAAGAGATGCCAGGATGACAGATTCATTCACGGAGGAACCGTATGATGAAGAACCACAAATTTTAGAATGTGAGGTGAAAGCTGCTCTTAAAATACTTGGAAGAAACAATTCACCAAGAATAGGTGGCATATCAATAGAGTTGCTACAAGTTACTGAGATTGAATCTGTCCAAAGTTTGACAAACATCTCTCAAGAAATATGGAAAACTAAACAATGGTCCACAGACTGGAAGCGTTCCATATACATCCCAATTCCAAAGAAAGGGGATCCCAGGGAATGCAGTAATTATTGAACTATTGCCTTAATATCCCATGCAAGTAAAGTAATGCTCAAGATTCTACAACAAAGGCTCTTACCATATATGGAGCGAGAAATGCCAGATGTCCAAGCTGGATGTAGAAAGGGAAGAGGCACCAGAGATCATATTGCAAACATATGTTGGATACTGGAACGGAACAAGGAATTTCAGAAGAAAATCACCCTGTGCCTTATAGTCAGTAATATTTCCATACCCAACATAGATTACAGCAAAGCCTTTTACTATAGATCATGAAAAACTATGGAATGCGTTAAAAGAAATGGGGGTGCCACAGCATCTGATTTTCCTGATGTGCAACTTATACTCTGCACAAGAGGCTAGTGTAAGGACAGAATATGGAGAAACCGATTGGTTCCCCATTGGAAAGGGTGTGAGATGGGTGTATTTTATCACCCTATTTATTTAATCTATACGCGGAACATATCATACGGAAAGCAGGATTGGCCCAAGATGAAGGAGGTGTGAAAATTGGAGGTAGAAATATCAATAATTTAAGATATGCAGATGATACCATACTGCTAGCAGAAACCAGTAATGATTTGAAATGAATGTTGATGAAAGGAAAGCACAAAAGCAGGACTACAGCTGAACGTCAAGAAGACTAAAGTAATGACAACAGAAGATTTATATAACTTTAAAGTTGACAATGAGGACATTGAACTTGTCAAGGATTGTCAATACCTCGGCACAGTCATTAACCAAAATGGAGACAATAGTCAAGAAAATCAGAAGAAGGCTAGGACTGGGGAGGGCAGCTGTGAGAGGACTAGAAAAGGTCCTCAAATGCAAAGATGTATCACTGAACACTAAAGTCAGGATCATTCAGACCATGGTATTTCCGATCTCTATGTACAGATGTGAAAGTTGGACAGTGAAAAAAGCGGATAAGGGAAAAATCAACTCATTTGAAATGTGGTGTTGGAGGTGAGCTTTGCGGATACCATGAACTGCGAAAAAGACAAATAATTGGGTAGAAATAATTAGAACAAATTAAACCAGAACTATCACTAGAAGCTAAAATGATGAAACTGAGGTTATCATACTTTGGACACATAATGAGAAGACAGGATTCACTAGAAAAGATAATAATGCTTGGAAAAACAGAAGGGAGTAGAAAAAGAGGAAGGCCAAACAAGAGATGGATTGATTCCATAAAGGAAGCCACAGACCTGAACTTACAAGATCTGAACAGGGTGGTTCATGACAGATGCTCTTGGAGGTTGCTGATTCATAGGGTCGCCATAAGTCGTAGTTGAGTTGGAGGCACATAACAACAACAACAACAACAACTTTAATGTTTCAGACAGGGAATCCTTCCCAGCCCTACCTGGAGACGGAACCTGGGACAGCCTCATGTGCTAAGTTCAGCCTGACCCAAGTCCCAATCCTGACGTGGAGAAACTTAGCAGGGTTTTTTGCTGCCCCCTCCCCTCTCCCCCCTCCCCTCACGCAAATCGGTGCTGCAAACTTGAGTAGGTGTCAGTGCTTTTGAAGCCATCCGCAAAGACCCGAGGCAAAAAGGCCCGCGAGGCTGTGCAGGTGGAGAGGGGCAGGGGCAGGAGGGGGGAAGGCCTCCAATGGGTCCAGGAACAGAGCTGTGGCTCCTAGAGAGGCAGCATGTTTCAGAGGAAAGGGGGGAGAGAGAGCATACAGAAGGGGAGGGGGGCTCTTCATTCCTGACCCGGGAAGAGGAGGGAACGACAGACTCGCCTGTGGGATCGGCCCTTCCGGATAAGCCTCTTTGGGGCTGGGAGATTTCTCTGCCGGTTTGTTAAGGCTGCCAGGCTCTGGGCAAGGCTGCGACGATGTGCTAAAGCTTTCTGCCGGCATTTGCCATTAAGAGGAAGGAGGAGCGAGAGAGGATTTGATTTTTCCCTTCTGAATCCACAGGCAATGAAGTGGGGAAGGGAGAACAGGGGGAGGGAAAAGGAGGGGCCTTGGGGGAAAAGGAGGGGACACCCCCCCAAGCTCATGGACAGAAAGTCCCACCCGCGGCATCCGTCTCCGGCAGGGAGAGCCGCTGCCTGTCAGTGTCGACAGCACTGAGCTAGAGGGACCCCAGTGGTCCGCCTCCTCAGAAGTGGCTTCCTAGATTCCCTGCCCCCTTCTGCTGTAAAGAGCCCGAAGGGCTGCAGGGTCCCCACTGCAGGGTCCTTCTTTTGAAGCCCTCCTGGGGGGAGGGAAAAAGGGACCGCAGGTGTAGAGGAAGCAGTTTTATTGGGGGGCACTTCCTGGGGGTGGAGCTGGAAAGGAAACAGCCTTACTGGGGGGGGACTTTGGGGGAGAAAAAGGGGGTTTGTTGTGATGCCTTTGGGCCCCAGATCTGGAGGAAATACATGGGGTTAAGGGCCTTCTCCAGACCTCCCCTTGGGAATCTGCTGGAGGGGAATATCAAAGCCCACCAGAATGGATCTGGGCTTCTCTGGCAGGCTTGGCCCAGCGGAGGGGCTGAGGGTCTTGCTTTGCTGGTGCTGCCTGCCGCCCTCCTGCCCAGCTTCACCCCTTGCCTTGGGATCACCCACCTTGGCAGGAGGGACTCTGGGTGCTACAGAGAGTCCAAAGTACAATGCCTAGTTGGCAATGCGTGCAACAACCCTGTAAGGTGGGCCTAGATGAATGGCTGGGTATAATGCAGTGGTTAGTGCTTGAGGGCCGCATTCCAGCCTGAGGGCCACGTTCTTTCAGGACCAGCTTGCCAGTGGCCACTTTCCAATGGTGGGCAGTGCCAGGGTCAAAAATGGTTGGAGCGGAGCATTGGAGGAGACAGCAGAGTACTGCACTTGCACTAGACTACAGAGTAGAGATGTGAAGGCTTTGGGGGGGGATCAGAAAAAAAGTTTTTTTCTCACTGGTATTTTTTCTGGGCATTCACATCTCTACCAGGGAGACCCAGAATTAACCCCCCTACTGGGTCCCTGTCCCGGGGACACAGCTTCCTGGGTCACCTTGGGCCAGTGATTATTTCTGCCTCTCTCACTGGATTGTTGTGAAGTTAAAGGTGGATAACTTTATCTCCCACTCTAAATTCTGGACATCCACTATGTGTGACCTTTCACATCTGTGCAAATGTTTGTGTGTGTCTTATTATTAGAATTACTTCCCATTTAATACTGAACTATGTGCCAAGGGCCCAGGTTCAAATCCCCGCTCAGGAGTGAAATTCATTTGTTGACCTCAACCCAGTGACAGTGTTGTCATGAAGACAAAGGGACAGGGGATCAACCTATATTTCCCACTGTTAGCTCTTTAGAGGAAGGCCTGGGTAAAAAAACCCCATGAAACACCATAAGATATGAGGGTAAAATGTAATAATATACATATATATGTAAACCTCTTATCTCAGTCACCCAGACTACAACCCTATAAGGTAGGCAAGAATGCTGTTAAGCTTTGAACCACATATATCCCCTGATCAACTCTGAATCACGTTCTGGAACTTGGTGGCCTCCAGAGGTTGCTGGACTACAGCTCCCATCAGCCTCAGTGAGCATGGCCAATGGCCAGGGATGATGGAATTTGTAGTCCACAACATCTAAAGCAGGTGTGAGGAAGCTTTGGCCCTCCAGATGTTGCTGAACTACAACGCCCATGATCCCTGGCCATTGGCCATGTTTGCTGGGGCTGATGGGAACTTTAATTCTGTAAAAGCTTCCCCTCACTGAATCTAAAAGCTAACTCAGATTATTAAAATAAATAACAGCCATTCGCCCAGCTCTTTCTGAAGTAAATGTGTTGCAAGTAGTTCCAACACTTTTCATTGCCCAGTGGGCTGGACTGGGTTGAATGCAGCTCAGTATTCCTCTTCTACTGTTTCCGATGGAAGTGGTAGAGGCTTTCCGCATCCCGAAGGAGCTGCAAGATGGAGCCATTGTCCTCATCTGCTCCTGCCTTGCAGCATATGTACAAAGTGTACTGACTGCTAACTGTCAGGGACCTGATATTTGATTGAAATGCACACATGTTACATTTTTATGACAGGCTTATAGGACTGTGGGGTTGGGATGGATGATATCTTTGAGTCCCCTTTCCAGCCTCTGATTTGGAATCTTTCTAGGGTAAGTTGTAGGCAAAAAACCTGCTTCACTAGTAAGACTAGTTCCTTTCATAAGCTAATGGGTCCAGCCAGATTTGTCAAGTGGTACCCATTAGCATGTGTAAAGATTTGGCAGTGGAGCAATGTGTTGTCATAGGAACTCTTGCAGGATAGAGGTGCTCCTCCCCTGGCTGGAGGCTCCCTCATCCTAGAGCTGAGAAGTGGTCTGTGGTAGAGTTAGTCTGAAGCGACATTGAAAGACACAGACACCTGCTGTCTGTGCTCAATCCCAAAACTATGGCTTTGGGGGACTCCTCTAGAAACCTGATGGGGAACCAAGATCTGTTGGCCTGTTAATGCTGAGAAGCCCTCCATCTTACGCTCAGGTTGTATAAATGTGTAAATGAAACCATATATCCTAAAGACACCAGAGTCTCCGCTTACCTGCATTCCAGGGAAACCAAACCCTGGGTAAGCAATGGAGTATCTGGAGATCTCTCCCCTCATCTTGGAGATTGAGATGTGCTCAAAAATATGCATGAGACATGATGAAGGGGGCCCAATAACACAGCCTGAAATGGGTGACAGGTTGGAGGAGAGACTCCGTGGTGGGCAGGAAGGAGAGGCTTTGCAGAAGCCAGATTGGAGGAGAGATGGGAGGGGACCGAGGTGGCTGGGTTGACTGGTGGTAACAAAGGAGGTGAGACCCCCCACCCCCTGGCATGGAGGACAGTCTGGAAGAAAGTGGGGATGTCTCTGAAAGAGACATACCGACCAAAGGTTAAGGCCCTGTTTAGGTCGGGCATCCAGAAGCAAACAGCATGAAGGGAAACATCCGAGGAAAGTGACATGCCTCATATTTGATTATGGCCTTTATCTTTCCGCACAGCCTTTGGGCCGCTTGTAATATTTACACCCCTCATCTCCACATTTGTATGAAGGAGAACATTCCTCCCATCCCCTATTGCTCCCCACAGGCTTTTGAAAGCGGTTCCCCATTGTGGCAAAATCTGTGAGAGTCCCAGAGGTGGCCTAGTTGACAGAGAGGACAGCCCAGGTGACTCCCCTTTCTTCCCCACAGGCAGCGCAATGGCCTCAGAGGCACCGTCTGGATTGTCTTTTCCTTGGAGAAGAGTGGGAAGAGGTGCAGGGCGGACACCTCAGGTAAGTGAAAGATCTCTGGGGTAAAGACAGAGAGGACAGCCCAGGTGCCTCTCTTTGGGTTGGGTGGCATGGAGAGAATCTGCCTTTTTGCCTCTACTTTTAACGCTACCGAAGAAGAGCCCTGAAGCTGGACCAGCCAAAGGCCCACCTAGTCCAGCATCTTGTTCTCACAGTGGCCGACCAGGTGCCTACAGGAAGCCCTTGAGCAAGCAGGACCCGAGAGCAACAGCGCTTTCCCCTCTTGTGATTCCCAGCAACTGGTATTCAGAGGTAGAACATAGCCGTCAATGCTAGTAGCCCTTGATAGCCTCATCCTCCATGAATTTGGGTAATCTTTTAAAGCCATCCAAGTTGGAGGCCATCACTGCAAGATCTCAAAGTGGCCTAGTTCTAGGGGCTGATACATCTAACAAAAGCCCTCATGCAACTACCCTGTGACCCCGTCCCCTTTCAGACTGGGAGAATGGAGCATGTTGGAGAAATTACATTTTCCTCTTCTTCCTCTTACAGGCTCCCTTGACCTTTGAGGAGGTGGCTGTGTATTTCTCCGAGGAGGAGTGGGCTCTGCTGGATCCTTGATAGCCCTTGATAGCCTCATCCTCCATAAATTTGCCTAAACTTTTAAAGCTGTCCAAGTTGGCGCCTTCACTGCAAGAGCACAAAGTGATCTAGTTGTAGGGGCTGATAAGTCAACAAAAGCCCACATGCAACTGCCCTGTGACCCTGTCCCCTTTCAGACTGGAAGAATGGCGCATGTTGGAGAAATTACATACAGTAGGGCCCCACTCATATGGCGGGTTATGTTCCGGACCCCCCACTGTAAAGCAAAAACCTCTGTAAAGCCCGGAAACCGTCATAAAAGCGGAACAAGCGCCGTATGAGTGGGGCTTTAGTCTAATTGCATCTAATTGAGACTGCTGTATTAGCGAATTGCTGTAAAGTGAAGCACTGTAAAGCGGGGCCCTACTTCTTCCTCTTCCAGGCTCTCTTGACCTTTGAGGAGGTGGCTGTGTATTTCTCCGAGGAGGAGTGGGCTCTGCTGGATCCTGAGCAGAGAGCTCTGCATAGGGAAGTCATGGAGGAGAATTACCAGACGGTGGCCTCTCTAGGTAAGGGCACTCTTTGGTTTCTTCCCTGATAAATGTGGAAGGTGTGAATTTAGTATTTGTGCCATTGAACCCTGCACTGCAGGGATGTTGTGATGGAAATGGGTGTCTGGAGCTGAGTGGGAGAGCACCTGCTTTGCATGCAGAAGAATCTTGGTTCAATAGCTGGCATCTCCAGTGGGGAGTGGGGGAATGATGAGGTAAAAGGTGGTGAGAAAGATCTTTGTCTGCCTGAGATCCTGGAGATCCCGTATTAGTTGCAGTAGACAAGGCTGGACTAGATGGAGAAGGACTCTGACCTGCTATAATGCAGTTTCCTACATTCCGGGGGCTTTTTGATCATTCCGTGCATCCCAATCTGTGCTTCCTAATATTGGAAATTGTTCTACAGTGAGAACTCTGTAATTGCAAAAGAGACAGTGAATCCTGAGGATAGCATCCCATCTGCATCATCAAGCAGTTTGGAAGCAGCAGGAGATAAACACTTAGACAGTGAATTCAGAAATTCAAGCAGAATCTCTGACAGTGAGACAGCACTATTAAATTCTGATGGAACAGCAGAGGGCAGTATTCAAGCCTGACCAGATTATTCTATAGTCTTAGAAGATTGCATCATCTTAGAAGGGGGCGTGGCTGTGAACGGACCCTATATTTGTGAAGTTGCCTTCAGTCTTCCCTTCTTAAGGGTAAACACGCCCAGTTCTGTCAGCCTCTCCTCAGTGCCTGTATCTATGATCTTCCCCACTGCACTCCTCCCCCCCGCTGAGTGACTCTCAGTCTCCTACCCCAGTCTCCCACCCTGCAGCACCTTCCTTCCCTGACTCCCACTCAGGGAACCGTCCAGCCATTCTCATGAGGGTGCCGCATCTCTCTCTCTCACTTTCACACAGACACATACACGCACACACCATTTGAAGGGCACCCCTGGCATGCTAACTGGGACAGGAGGAGGGACAGCTCCCAGGGTGATTTTGGCTTTCGGTGTGATAACATGACACGGCCCTAAACAAAACAGCTGCCTTTGGAAAGTTCTGCAGTGTCATCCCCAACAGGCTTTTCAAGCTACGTTTTATGTCCAGTGAATGCATGTTTGCAAGAGGCAGACTCATCCGGCTGGGTCCACAGGGTCCTGTCCTATTCATGGGGTGCAGGAGTTACACAATCAAAACTAGACCTCTTCTTACCTTTAAATGGCTCTGTTTGAAGTGGCCGAATATTTGGGGGTCAAAAGTAACTAGTCTTGTCCATTTCCTTGAAAGGGTCGTACCTCTCTTCCTGTTGTGAAGAAGGAGAAGATCCAGTGATCCAGGATCCCAAAGAAGTGGAGACATCAGCAGGTAGATGCTTAGCTGTGTTGTGGGGCCCTTTTGGGTCTGGGGTTTTTCAGTTCCTGTGTGAAAGCAATGATGGTGGATTAACCCATCAGGATGGCAGTTCTACTGGAGGACATCTTAGATGTTTGTAAGAACGTTAAGAAGAACTTGTGGGATCAGGCCAGTCGCCTATCAGATTGAGCATCCAGTCCTCACGGTGGTCAAGCAGATGCCTATGAGAAGTGCGCAATCAGGACCTGAATGCAAGAATTGCCCCACTGAGAGCATAGTGATGGTCTTAAAGGGGCAGAGTCCTCTTTGAACCAGCCTCCTCCCTCCTTTAAAAGAGCGGTGTCTAAAGGAGGGGGTTAGGCTGCTTCAAAGGCCGCTTTTGCTGATCCACAAGAGGACCTCTTATTCCATGACTTGTAAGATATTCAGGAGGCTTTGGTGAGGAATTTTGTCAAAAGCTTTTTTACAGCCCAAGTAAACTACATCCACTGGATCACCTCTATCTATATGCTTATTTACACTCTCTAGGAAGCGAGACAGGATTTCCCCTTGCAGAAACTATGTTGAAACTACACTAAGCCTTGTTCCTCTCTACTCTTGGTAATTTTATCTTTAGCAAATACTTTCCTCCAGTTTTCCCAGGACAGACGTTAAGTTAACCGGCCTGCTATTTCTACGATTCCCTCTGGATCCCTTTTGAATAATTTGTAGTACATCGGTCATTTTCCAGTCCTCAGGCATGCAGTCTGACCTTAAGAAGAAGTTACTTTTTGTTAGCACATCAGCAATTTCACATACGAGTTCTTTGAGAACTCTTGGGAGGAAACTATCTGGACCTTGCGATTTGTCAGTTGTTGTTTGGTCAATAAGGCTTGGATTGTCATCTCTCGTTACCATTATTTGCCTCAGTTCCTCAGACTTGCTTCCTGCAAACGTTGTTCAGGCACAGGGATCTGTCCTCATTTGGAACCCTGCAGAGCAGCTGCCAGCCAGTGTAAACAGTACGGAGCTAGAGGGTCCCATGGTCTGATTAAGCATGAGGCTTCTCACTGTGTTCCTATATATCTATATGACCACCACTTTCGAATTCATAGAAACAAATGAGCAGTGAGCACTGCCAAGTTTGCCTCTTCCACAGCCTTGCTGCCCTTCTCTTCCCGCTCACCCTGTTGCTTGTGGCATATTATTTTAGAAATGTATAATGAAGTTGTGTTGCAGTAGGAAGAAAACCCAGACACATCTGGGCCTAGTGACATCAAGTGGTATGCGGAGCAGAAAGGAATTCATGCTGTTGGATGACACTGTAGGATATTCAGGGAAACTTTGGTTCAGCTGGGCATACAGGGAGAAATGGGGAGAATTGTGGAGATATAAACGTCCGAGAGGCAGCTAATTGAGGTTGACTTGTGATGAGATCCTTTGTTTTTGACTTGAAAATCCAACATATATTTATTTTCTCCTTCCTCCCCCTCAGCAGATAATTGGCAGAAGAATGAGAATTATACGGAACCACAAAAGATGTTGTTATTGGTAATAGGAGAGTGTGAATCACAAAAAGAGGTGTTTAGATATCATGGGGAACCAAGAAAGTCTGAAACAAACGAATCAAAGAATGGGAGGAAGAAATCATCTACTTCTCAGCTTTTGCTTCGAAGAACCCACACAGGGGAGAAACCATTTGAATGTATGGAGTGTGGAAAGAGCTTCAGCCGTAGAGGTCAACTTACTGTACATCAAAGAACCCACACAGGGGAGAAACCATTTAAATGCATGGAGTGTGGAAAGAGCTTCATTTACAGTAGTGAGCTTTCTGTACATCAACGAACCCACACAAGGGAGAAACCACTTAAGTGCATGGAGTGTGGAAAGAGCTTCAGCTGCACCCGTAACCTTACTAGACATCACAGAAGGCACACAGAGAAGAAACCATTTGAATTCATGGAGTGTGGAAAGAGCTTCAGTGTGAGCAGTAATCTCACTGAACATCACAGAACGCACACAGGGGAGAAACCATTTGAATGTATGGAGTGTGGGAAGAGCTTCAGCATGCGTGGTAACCTTACTGTACATCAAAGAACCCACACAGGGGATAAACCATTTGAATGTATGGAGTGTGGAAAGAGCTTCAGCCAGAGAGGTCATCTTACTGTACATCAAAGAACCCACACAAGGGAGAAACCATTTGAATGTATGGAGTGTGGAAAGAGCTTCAGTGAGGGAGGGAAACTTACTATACATCAAAGAACCCACACAGGGGAGAAACCATTTAAATGCATGGTGTGTGGAAAGAGCTTCAGCTGCAGCAGTAGCCTTATTAACCATCACAGAAGGCACACAGGGGAGAAACCATTTGAATGTATGGAGTGTGGAAAGAGCTTCAGCCGTAGAGGTCATCTTACTGTACATCAAAGAACCCACACAAGGGAGAAACCATTTGAATGTATGGAGTGTGGAAAGAGCTTCAACGAGAGAGGGAAACTTACTATACATCAACGAACCCACACAGGGGAGAAACCATTTAAGTGCATGGAGTGTGGAAAGAGTTTCACCTGCACCCGTAACCTTACTACACATCACAGAAGGCACACAGAGAAGAAACCATTTGAATGCATGGAGTGTGGAAAGAGCTTCAGTGTGAGCAGTAAGCTTACTGAACATCACAGAACACACACAGGGGAGAAACCATTTGAATGTATGGAGTGTGGGAAGAGCTTCAGCATGAGTAGTAGCCTTACTGTACATCAAAGAACCCACACAGGGTTGAAACCATTTGAATGTATGGAGTGTGGGAAGAGCTTCCGCCGTAGAGGTCATCTTACTGTACATCAAAGAACCCACACAAGGGAGAAACCATTTGAATGTACGGAGTGTGGAAAGAGCTTCTGCGAGAGAGGGAAACTTACTATACATCAAAGAACCCACACAGGGGAGAAACCATTTAAATGCGTAGTGTGTGGAAAGAGCTTCAGCTGCAGCAGTAGCCTTATTAACCATCACAGAAGGCACACAGGAGAGAAACCATTTAAATGCATGGAGTGTGGAAAGAGATTCACTGTGCACAGTAACCTTACTGAACATCACAGAACGCACACGGGAGAAATCATTTAAATGCATGGTGCGTGGAAAGAACTTCAGCTAGAGCAGTATACTTACCTTGTGAGAACAGAAACAGGGCTTTACTCTATACTCTATACAATCCTCTGTTCCCGCTGCACTTGCCACCTACTGGCTGAGGCTGGTGTGTAGGAGTGCCTCCTGTCTCCCAAAGAAATGCCTTTTAGAACAATTACAGGCCCCATCCCTTGGTTGCTGGATAAATTTAGTTATACCTATTCTGGCTGCTTATGGGATTAACATGGAAATTCTACCTTCTCACCCCTCTCCTAATGCGAAACAGCTCCTCAAAGAAAGAATCTTTTTCTACTCTAAAAGATGGGACCTCCACGCAGCTACCCAATCATCTTTCTCTACCTGGTTCTCCCTGTATAAAACTACCTTCGGCCTGGAGAAATACTTTTCTTTCCTTACAGTTCCATCTTTGAGAAAATCTTTTACCGCCTTACGTTTGCAGTCCATGCCCTCGACTTTCAGGGAGGGGAGGTATGCAAATGTTCCAGTCCATCAAAGGCTCTGTATCTGCCAAAACGATGTGGTTGAAGATATTGTTCATTATTTACTAGGCTGTCCCTTATATAAATCTCGAAGGCGGAAACTTTTCTCGGCTATTCCCCACCTCCTGTGAAATAGACCCCCCTTGGAACAAATATGCAGTTTACTTGTGGGCAATGACATATTTGTAACCACTCAAGTGGCAAAATTTGCCCTAGCGGCAGGGAAAATGAGAACTAGATATCAAAAACATTTAGTAGAAGCCCCAATTTTATCCTCATTTTAGCACTTTTTGTTTGGTCTGATAATTTTAATTGAAATGATTTTATATAATCTTCTATTTGCTCTTTTCCCTTGAATTTTTGTAATTTTTAACCTCGAAATGCTTATATATATTCTCTGTTTCAACTGTCCTCTCTTGAAATTCTTGTATTAATATTTCATTGTGACGGCCAATGGCTATGAACAATAAAAGGAAACATACATACTGTACATCAACGAACACACACAGGGGAGAAACCATTTATGTGCATGGAATGTGGAAAGAGCTTCAGTGTGAGGGGTACCCTTACTAAACTTACTATACATCAAAGAACCCACATGAGGAGAAACCATTTAATTGCATAGCTTGTGGAAAGAGCTTCAGTGTATGCAGTAAGGTTACCCTACATGAACGAACACACACATCGGGGAAACCATTTAAGTGCATGGAATGTGGAAAGTGTCATGAATCGATCCCGGTTCAGTCCCAGGACTCAACTGCCAAACCTAGGGCAATTGATCCTGAGAAGGCACAAACATCAGCCCTACGAGGTAGGTAGACTGCCACCACCCCTTAACCTGGTCACCCACTCTGGGCCAAGGGGAAATCCAAAGTGCCAGGAATGCACCTGCCAAGGATTCCAATCAACAAGAGCCCAAGGTGCACTCCTTGTCTTGGAGCCTTAGGCAAAATGTCTAGGCAAAATTAGTTTGCGACTAATTGGGCAAGGTGCTGGATCTAAAGCCAAATCTCCCCTACGGTGAACACACACTGGTAAATAAGAGATAACTTTATTAAATAAAATATAAGTGCACAAAAGTAGCAGCAAAAAAAGTTCCTTAAAACCCACACACCCGAGGGCTACGTAAAAGAGAGAGCTACATTCACAAAACAAAATAAAACTGTCTGGCCTAGTCTATACTTACAAAGAGGTAAACAGCAAAATAACTTCATGGTTCCACTTCTCCCCAGAGATGGATAACCTGCATAGCAGATGAAAGATGGTACCCCACAGAGGTAGCATCAGCAACCAAAAAGGGAACAGTGGTGAACAAAGGCTAAGGTCTGGATCCTGTTCTTTTGTGGAAATGCCCAGCAACAGCCAAGATTTAATTAGCCAATCGGGGCTTTTTGATGATGAAATCTGGAGCTTTTGTGCCTCATGATCACGCACTCATCAGCCTTCCCAGGCCCGTGGCCTTGGAGTGGATAAATGTGGAGATGAGCTGTGTAAATATTATAAGCGGCCCGAAGGTGGTGCGGAGAGATAAAGGCCATAATCAAATATGAGGCACGTCACTTTCCTTGGCTCTTCCCTTCATGCTCAGTTTGCTTCTGGATGCCTGACCTAAACAGGGCCTTAACCTTTGGTCTGTAAGTCTCTTACAGACCCCTCCCCACTTTCTTCCAGACTGACCTCCATGCCAGGGGGTGGGGGGGTCTCGCCTCCTTTGCTACCTCCAATCAACCCAGCCACCTCGGTCCCCCTCCCATCTCATCTCCAGCTTCCGCAAAGCCTCTCCTTCCTGCCCACCAGAGTCTCTCCTGCAACTTGTCACCCATTTCAGGCTGTGTTACTGGGCTCCCTTCATCATGTCTCAGGCTGGAGGGAGTTTCCAGCCAGGGGAGGAGGGCCTCTATCCTGCCAGAGTTCCTGTGACAACACATTGCTCCCTGCCAAATCTTTACACATGCTAATGGGGGCCACTTGATAAATCTGGCTGGACCCATTAGCTAATGAAAGGAACTAGTCTGACTAGTGAAGCAGGTTTTTTGCCTACAACTTACCCTAGAAAGTTTCCAAATCAGAGGCTGGAAAGGGGACCCAAAGGCATCATCCATCCCAACCCCGCAATCCTATAAGCCTGTCATTAAAAATGTAACGTGTGCATATCACTCAAATTTCCGGTCCCTGACAATTGGCAGTCATTACACTTTGTACATATGCTGCAAGGCAGGAGTGGATGGACAGGAGTAGGTTGTTCATGGCAACCAGGAATATGATGTACAATATGCCAGTGCCTTTTAATGCTGTGTTGTAATATGTTGGTAACATGGTCAAAAGTCAAATTGCAGTTTAAACTATCAGGAGCTTTCTGTATCGTTTGCTGTAAAAGATCAGTGCATTCTCTGTAGGAAACTTTCTTGAAACTTTCCTCAACAATGTTTCTAGGATAACCCCTCTTGTATAAATGATTTTTCAAAATAAGGGATTGCTGTAAAAAATATTTTCCAGAGGAACAATTACATTTGATCCTTAGAAATTGTCCATATGGTAGGTTCTGCCTTAAGGGTTTTGGATGGGAGCTGTCAAATCTTAGATAAGTGTTCTTGTCTGTGGGCTTCCTGTATATTGTGGTGCACAAATGATCTCGTTTCCTAATTAATAAATCCAAAAAATTGACTTCCATGCTATGGTGGAAATTAAATTGGATATTGGCACTCCTGCTGTTAACCCAATCAAAAAGTTTTTGTAGATGTTCAACTGATCCCCTCCAAATCAGAAACACATCGTCTATAAATCTCTAACACACGAGCTGTTCAGAAAAGGAATTCGATGACATAGTGACATCATAAGAACATAAGAAGAGCCTGCTGGATCAGGCCAGTGGCCCATCTAGTCCAGCATCCTGTTCTCACAGTGGCCAACCAGGTGCCTGGGGGAAGCCCATTATTTGTTGTATACCGCCCTGAGAGCTTTCTGCTATAGGGCGGTCTAGAAATGTAATTAAATAAATAAATAAATAAATAAGCCCGCAAGCAGGACCCGAGTGCAAGAACACTCTACCCTCCTGAGGCTTCCGGCAACTGGTTTTCAGAAGCATGCTGCCTCTGACTAGGGTGGCAGAGCACAGCCATCACGGCTAGTAGCCATTGATAGCCCTGTCCTCCATGAATTTGTCTAATCTTCTTTTAAAGCCATCCAAGCTGGTGGCCATTACTGCATCTTGTGGGAGCAAATTCCATAGTTTAACTATGCGCTGAGTAAAGAAATACTTCCTTTTGTCTGTCCTGAATCTTCCAACATTCAGCTTCTTTGAATGTCCACGAGTTCTAGTATTATGAGAGAGGGAGAAGAACTTTTCTCTATCCACTTTCTCAATGCCATGCATAATTTTATACACTTCTATCATGTCTCCTCTGACCCGCCTTTTCTCTAAACTAAAAAGCCCCAAATGCTGCAACCTTTCCTCGTAAGGGAGTCGCTCCATCCCCTTGATCATTCTGGTTGCCCTCTTCTGAACCTTTTCCAACTCTATAATATCCTTTTTGAGATGAGGCGACCAGAACTGTACACAGTATTCCAAATGCGGCCGCACCATAGATTTATACAGCAGCATTATGATATCGGCTGTTTTATTTTCAATACCTTTCCTAATTATCGCTAGCATGGAATTTGCCTTTTTCACAGCTGCCGCACACTGGGTCGACATTTTCATCGTGCTGTCCACCACAACCCCGAGGTCTCTCTCCTGGTCGGTCACCGCCAGTTCAGACCCCATGAGCGTATATGTGAAATTCAGATTTTTTGCTCCAATATGCATAATTTTACACTTGTTTATATTGAATTGCATTTGCCATTTTTCCGCCCATTCACTCAGTTTGGAGAGGTCTTTTTGGAGCTCTTCGCAATCCCTTTTTGTTTTAACAACCCTGAACAATTTAGTGTCGTCAGCAAACTTGGCCACTTCACTGCTCACTCCTAATTCCAGGTCATTAATGAACAAGTTGAAAAGTACAGGTCCCAATACCGATCCTTGAGGGACTCCACTTTTTACAGCCCTCCATTGGGAGAACTGTCCGTTTATTCCTACTCTCTGCTTTCTGCTTCTTAACCAATTCCTTATCCACAAGAGGACCTCTCCTCTTATTCCATGACTGCTAAGCTTCCTCAGAAGTCTTTGGTGAGGTACCTTGTCAAACGCTTTTTGAAAGTCTAAGTACACTATGTCCACTGGATCACCTCTATCTATATGCTTGTTGACACTCTCAAAGAATTCTAATAGGTTACTGAGACAGGACTTTCCCCTGCAGAAGCCATGCTGGCTCTGCCTCAGCAAGGCTTGTTCTTCTGTGTGCTTAGTTAATCTAGCTTTAATAATACTTTCTACCAGTTTTCCAGGGACAGAAGTTAAGCTAACTGGCCTGTAATTTCCGGGATCCCCTCTGGATCCCTTTTTGAAGATTGGCGTTACATTTGCCACTTTCCAGTCCTCAGGCACGGAGGGGGACCCGAGGGACAAGTTACATATTTTAGTTAGCAGATCAGCAATTTCACATTTGAGTTCTTTGAGAACTCTCGGGTGGATGCCATCCGGATGCCATCTTTTTCAAATGATTCCATATACAGATTGGCTATTTCGAGGGCCATGCGACATCCCATGGCAACCCCCTTAATCTGCCAATAATACGAATTACCAAATTTAAAATAATTTTTACACATTGCTATTTCTGCCAATGTGCATAGAAAATAGGTAGGGGGGTGTCTGTCAGTGCGCTTCTCCAAAGTACGCCGAATGATGTCTAGGGCTTGTTCCTGAGGAATATTGGTGTAGAGAGATCTAATGTCCATAGTCACCAGGATGTCCAAAGGTTCTATAGGGGTGGACTGTATTTTGTTCATGAAATCTGTGGAGTCTCGTATATAAGATGGAATACTGGGTATAAATGGTTTCAAAAAATGATCGACAAATAGAGACAGAGGTTCTAAAATGGAATTACTGTACAACCTGAAACAATAGGACAACCAGGAGGAGGCATGGTACCTTTATGAATCTTAGGTAGGGTTGTAAAACAATGGAACCCTAGGATTCTTATTAAACAGGAATCTATACTCATCATTGGTGATGTGATCCAGGCTAAGACTTTCCTCAAGGACAATTCTGATTTCATGAGCAATGCTGGAAGTAGGATTGTTAGAACATGTCATATATGCTGTTCTGTCTGATAGTTGGGAAAGAATCTCCTTATATTGTTGGGCATACTGAATGACTATGGCACCACCCTTGTCAGGCCTGTGGAGAGCATGCCCATCTCTTCTGCACGTTTTGCAATGAGTGCAACATCACAAGAGCCCTGCAGTTGGGTCAGGCCAAAAGCCCATCTAGTTCAAGACCCACCTTGAACTTGATGATGAAGACACACACACCCTTGATGGTGATGATGATCTGGGTCTGGGAAGACCAATCTATGCACTCCCTTGTCATGAACAGATCACCACCTGGTCAGGTTTAGGCTGACAGGGACTCCTAAGCTATGCAGGCCTTGAGGAGCTAAGGAGAAAGGTCTGCCCCTGGAGTCTGATGGGTCTGGATGCTTGCCCGACTGCTCTGGGGGATTTCATTTGCCACGTCAGCAGGCCCTTCTGCCCAAGATCTGGTCCATCCCAGGAAGAGAAAAACAGTAACAGAAGTGGCTGTCACAAAATGACTCCAGAACGTCACCTTGTTTGGGTAAATTAGGGGTGCCAGTGATGCGCTGCCAGAAAATAAGAAAAGACATAAATTTGCATAAAACCCACACTTTCTAATTTATATGCTTAGATATGAAAATTTAGAAATAACTAGATGTCCAAGGCAGCTAAAACCATCCTTAACATTTTAATGCAGGTATGAAAAATTTAACAACATATCCTCCAAATGCTGAAAATGGATAGGTAATTGCCATAGAGCATCTGTTTTGTACACAGAAGGTCCCAGGTTCAATTCCCCCCCATCTCCAGGTAGGGTTGGAAGAGAATCTTCTTTGAAATTCTGGAGAGTCGCTGCCTGTCAGTGTAGGAAATATTGACCTAGATAAGACCCATTGTCTGACTCAGTATAAGGAAGCTTCCTAGCCTCCTAGACAGAAAATACAAATTGTCTTCACCAAATTGCAGCACTAGCTGGGAGAATGAATGAATAAACAAGGCTGGCCGCTGGCTGCACAACTGGGGGATCAAATGTCTCCTGCTGACGCAAAATCACACCCATCAGCTTCACGAAAGCTGAGGAAGCGAAGGCAGGCACCTGCGCTAGTTCAGCCTGACCCAAGTCCCAATCCTGAGGTGCTGGATCATTAAAGGCAGGAGGATCTTATTAGGGAGAGCAGAGAGCTGAAAGGGGGGGGGACAGAGCGACATTTTTTGCCGCTGCAAATGCTCACCTGCCCCCGCTGCAAACCTCAATGGGGTCCAGAGTGTTCTTGAAACCAGTAACAAGACATGAAGCAGGGGGAGAGGGGAAGGGGCGGGGTCCCCTTGCAGCTGGAAGGAGGGAGGAGGGAGGGAGCCTGGGAGACGCCAGCCCCACTGATCACCCCCCTCCCCCAGCCCCACTGATCACCCCCCTCCCCCAGCCCCACTTATCTACCATCGCCAGCCGCCAGACCCCTTTCAATTCCAGACAAAGAGCAAAAGCGGATCCCAGAAGTGAAAAAACTGCAAGGGCTGCCCAGTATGACGGGGGGCTGGCCAAATGTACCCCCCAGGAGCCCCAACGCGACAGAAGGGAGGATTAAACTGGCGGGAAAGAAGAGTGGCGGAGAGGGGGCCAAGCCCGGAGGGGGAAGGAGGTCCTGCCATTCAGCCCTCCAATGTTTCAAGGAACCGAGATCTTGCTCCTAGAGAGGCAGGAAATTTTAGAGGAGGGGGGAGAACAATATTGAAGGCGAGGGGGTAGAGAGGTCTCCCTTCGTCACCTGAGGAGAGGAGGAGGAAGAGCGCAGACGACGAAGGTGCGCCATGCGGGGGCGGGAAGAGGAGGGAGAGAAAGGATTTTCCAGGGAGGGTTGAGACAGGCCGCCTCCCCCCCCCCCTTCGCTCAGGGAATCTTTAGGCGAAGGACAAGCATCAAGGCGCGTGGGGGGGGGCTCTCCTGGCCTTCTGAAAAGCTTCGAGGCAGAGGCTGCAGGAAATAAAAAAATGACCCCCCCCTTGGGAGTGTGTCGGGAGGAGAAGGCCACAGATGGGGGGAGGTGGAGCTCAGCTTCTCCGGCAGGCTTGGCCCAGCGGAGGGGGCGGAGGGTCTGCTTCTGCTGGTCCTGCCCAGCTTCACCCCTTGCCTTGGGAACACCCGCTACAGAGGGTCTAAACTGTATGATGCGTAGTGGACAATGCTCACAACAACCCTGTGAGGTGGCCCCGAGTGTAACGCTCAGCACGTTCAAAGAAGCTGAATGTTGGAAGATTCAGGACAGACAAAAGGAAGTACCTCTTTACTCAGCGCATAGTTAAACTATGGAATTTGCTCCCACCAGACGCAGTAATGGCCACCAGCTTGGATGGCTTTAAAAGAAGATTAGACAAATTCATGGAGGACAGGGCTATCAATGGCTACTAGCCGTGATGGCTGTGCTCTGCCACCCTAGTCAGAGGCAGCATGCTTCTGAAAACCAGTTGCCGGAAGCCTCAGGAGGGGAGAGTGTTCTTGCACTCGGGTCCTGCTTGCGGGCTTCCCCCAGGCACCTGGTTGGCCACTGTGAGAACAGGATGCTGGACTAGATGGGCCACTGGCCTGATTCAGCAGGCTCTTCTTATGTTCTTAATGCTGTGGTTAGTGCAGGCGGGGGAGAGCTTCCTCTCTGGGCTCAGCTATGGCTTTGAGGGACTCCTCTAGAAACCTGATGGGGAACCAAAATCTGTTGGAATGTTATGCCGAGAACCCCTCCATCTCACACTCAGGTTGTATACTGTATATATGTATGTGAAACCATATATCCTAAAGACAGCTCAGGCTCTGCTGACCTTCATTCCAGGGAAACCAAACCCTGGGTAAGTGGTGGAGCCTCTGGAGGTCTCTCATCACTCAATTGGGGTGCCTGCAAAAAGATGCATAAGACACAATGAGGAGGGTCCAATAACAAAGCCTGAAATGGTTGACATTTTGAAGGAGAGACTCTGTGGTGGGGATATCGATGTGAAGACCGGGGAAAAACCCAGAAAAAATCAGGAAGAATGGTTTTTTCGCATTTTTTTCCAAAGTTGTTTTTGGTTTTTTTCTGAAAAATTGAAAAAAATGGCATGTGTTATTTTAGCATGATGAATAAAATGTTTCATTGAATCTGCTTGACACTGGAGGACTAGCGGAGACATAAATAATTTTCTTTGTTATTAAAGTTGATAGTTTCTTCTGTATTTTTTTAAAAAATGTTTTTTGCCTGCTCCTCATAAACGGGCAAAATGAAAGAGGTTCCTTACAGTTCAGGATCTTGTAGATCCATTTGTTACAAAAAAAAGTAAAAATTTTAAAAAGTAAATTCAGTTTGTAATAATTGTTTGAATAAAATGTACTTTTAATATACCAAATGTGATAATTTTATGCCAAACCAACTTGTACATAATTACATTTCATGTTCATGAAGTAACAAAGTGACTTTCAATCTGTAGAATACATAGCATTTTTTTTTAATTTTCCCCAAAATTTCCATTTTTTTTCTGCCATGTCTTCAAAATTTCCAGAAATTTTACATCTCTAGGTGGGGAGGAAGGAAAGGCTTTGAGGATGCCAGAGTGGAGACAAGATGGGGGGCAAGATGGCTGGCTTGACTGAGGGTGGTGAAGGAGATGAGACCCCACCCCCGCAAGGAGGACAGTCTGGAAGAAACTGGGGAGGGGTCTGGGAGAGATCTAGGGCCTAAAGGTTAAGGCTGTTTTTTGTCAGGCATCCAGAAGCAAACTGAGTGTGAAGGGAAACAGTTGGGGAACTTTTATTTTTTTAGAGCCTTTATCATTCCGCACAAGCTTCAGGCCACTTATAATATTTACACCCCTCACCTCCACATTTGTATCAAGGAGAACATTCCTCCCACCCCCTGTCACTCCCCTGCAGGCTCTTCAGAGCTATTCCCCATTGTGGCAAAATCTGTCAGAGTCCCTGAGGTGGCCTAGTTTATCCCTCCTCCTTCTCATCCTCCATCTCCCTCACAGGCATCGCAATGGCCTCAGAGGCACCGTCCGGATTGTCTCTTCCTTGGGACACAGTGGAAAGAGGTGCTGGGCAGCCACCTCAGGTAAGGGACAGAAGAAACAGCCTGGGCGCATATCTCTTTGGTGAGAGAGATGGAGTGTCCTGCCCAGAGACGAAGGAACCAGACTGAGGCGAGGTTTACTCTGTTTCTTGTTTTATTAATGTGATGGTCACAACCAAAGTGGTGCACTTCATAAATCTGTCTACCCCGACTCACTACTTTCCCTAACTAATCTACCTAAACAGTCTCTGCAGAGTGTGGGGAGAGTTGACTCAGCACTAGAGTCTTGGAGGGCACCTGCTTAAGTAGGGAAGGTCTTTGCATGTAAACGACGGCTCCGCCAGAGTTTCACCCTCTGAAAGTCTCTCTTCTCACACCATCCCATGCAGAACGAGGGGCCCCCGAGCCTCTGACAGCCCATGTGACAGCGGTGCTTTGCTAGGTGACAGCGTGACCTCAGGAAGCGGGAATCTGTTTGGCGGGGAAGTGTTTGAAGGGCCAGGCGGGGATTCCTGAGCGGGAGGGGTTGGTGCACGCGAAGGATCGCTTCCCAATGGTTCAGGTGGGGAACTCGCAGGTGGCGCTGGACCTACCTCAATAGGGGTGCAGGCCGAGGAAGTCTGTGGGCTGGCAGAGTCCCCCCCCCTCCAACGCCTCCAGGAACCTCGTCCTTGTCTGACTCCTGCCCCTGGAGCGCAACAGGAGCTCTGAAGGAATCTGCCTTTTTGCCTCTACTGTTAACGTGGCTTAAGAAGAGCCCTGAAGCTGGACCGGCCAAAGGCCCACCTAGTCCAGCATCCTGTTCTCACAGTGGCCGACCAGATGCCTACGGGAAGCCCATGAGGAATCAGGACCCGAGAGCAACAGCACTCTCCCCTCTTGTGATCCCCATCAACTGGTATTCAGAGGCATACTGCATATGACAATGGAGGTAGAGCATAGCCATTGTGGCTAGTAGCCATTGGTAGCCTCATCTCCATAAATATGTGCAATCTTTTAAAGCTGTCCAACTTGGAGGCTTCACTGCAAGATCACAAAGTGGCCTAGTTCTAGGGTCTGATAAATCAATAAAAGCCAGGATGCAACTGCCCTATGACTTCCTCGCCTTTCAGACTGGGAGAATGGCGCATGTTGGAGAAATTACGTTTTCCTCTTCTTCTTCTTCCAGGCTCCCTTGACCTTTGAGGAGGTGGCTGTGTATTTCACCGAGGAGGAATGGGCTCTGCTGGATCCTGAGCAGAGAGCTCTGCATAGGGAAGTCATGGAGGAGAATTACAAGATGGTGGCCTCTCTAGGTAAGGGCACTTTTGGGTTTCTTTCCTGTGTGAATTTAGTATTTGTGCCATTGAATCCTGCACTGCAGGGGTGCTGTGATGGAAATGGGTGTCTGGGAGAGACTGCAGCTGACTGGCATCTCCAGCAGGGGGTGGGGGGATTGAGCAGGTAGCAAGTGGCGAGAAAGGTCTTTGCTTGAACTCCTGGAGATCCCCTGCTAGTTGCAGTAGACAAGGCTGGACTAGGTGGAGAAAGATTCTGACCTCATATAAAGCAGCTTCCTAAAGTCCCTGTTTTTTTTATCATTCTATGAGACCCAGTCTATGCTTCCTGCTATTAGAAATTCTCATTCAGTGAGAATTCTGTAATTGCAGAAGAAGAGACAGTGAATCTTAATGATAGCATTTGATCTGCGTCATCAAGCAGTTTGGTAGCAGTAGGAGATAAACGCGCTCATACTGAATTCAGTAATTCAAGCAGTATCTCTGATAGTGAGAAAGGACTGTTAAATGATGATGGAAAAGCTGAAAGTGGTACTCAAGTCAAGCCAGATTGTTCTACAATCATAGAAGGGAACACATCTGTGGACTCTGCACTTCTGACTTTGCCACTGCACTACTGAATAACACAGTGCATCACAACACACAACAAACCACTGAATGACAACTACACCCCTGCTGTTATTTTTACCATTTTTATCTATGTATTTTATTTTAAACTGCCCCTGTGTACTGTGCAAAAGATGGTGTGCAACAAATCATCCAGGTAAATAAAAATCAATTTATAGCAGAGCTACAAAAATACAACAAAATGATCATCTAACAATAGTTTATTATTACACTGATATTATTACACAATATCACAACTCTTTTCTCTTTACTCCCTGGGTACCAGCAGCAATATATGTGCATGTGAGTGTGATGAAGGATATAGATCATTTAGTGTCTGTGTGTTACATGTGAAAAGTGATGTGTGCAGGATAAAAGAGCTAAACTACCATCATTTCCACAAATGCTTCCAGTGCCTGCGTTTATGATCTTTCCCACTGCATTTCCTACCCTGACCTGGCTGACTCTCTCAGCTCCCACCTTGGGAGTCTTCAGCCCAGTCTCCCATCCTGAGCACCTTCCTTCTGTGACTCCCACTCAGGGAACCTTCCATCTTCAAACCATCAGCCATTCTCAGAAAGGTGCCGCATCCATCGTTGCTCTTGAAGTAACACTGCCCGT
This sequence comes from Rhineura floridana, assembly GCF_030035675.1. NCBI lineage: Eukaryota > Metazoa > Chordata > Lepidosauria > Squamata > Rhineuridae > Rhineura > Rhineura floridana. Next base: position 210,658,172 of record NC_084482.1, read on the forward strand.
CCTCGTAGCAATCACTGTTCAGGTGGCTGTCAACTGGCGTCCGTTGTTGTTATTGACAGGAGTAGGGGGAGCAGACGTTGCAAAGGTTCCTTCCCTGCTCTTGCTGCCTTGGCTGCTGCTGCTACCTCTGACACTGCTTCCCTGTATAAGACGGGAGCATTCATGTGAAAAGTGGCATTTTTTTCTCTTTCAGAAATCTAACATGTATGTTTTTCCTTGCATACTATGCATTGCCTCTCTCTCCTCTCCTATACAGTGTGTTTATTATACACACATGCACACACACACCACAAACATTATATACATATTTCTAGTGCTGCAACTGATTTTGTTTTATACCATGACTCTAAAAAGTGGATGGGGTTGATGCAAGTATTTCTGGCTATGTAAATATGTTGCAGTGGCTTCAATCTTAATTGCCATGAAAGATTTCCCCAGAATTACTGATTTGAAATGCACCCCTGGCTTGCTGATTGGGGGAGCAAGAGGGACATCTAGGATGATTTTGGCTTTCGGTGTGTAAAATAAATGGGCCAAAAGAAAACAGTTGGCTTTGCAAAGTTACACACAGTCATCCCCAGCAGGCTTTTCAAGCTGAATTTTGTGCCCAGTGAATGCATGTTCACAAGTGCCAGACTGATCCTGCTAGGTCCACCGGGTCCTATCCTGTTTATAGGTTGCAGGAGTTATAAGATCAAAATTATACTCTTCTTCCATTTAAATGGCTCTGTTTGGAATGGTTGAATATTTTGGGATCAAAAGTAACTAGTCTTGTCCATTTCCTTGAAAGAATCAGACCTGAATTCCTGTTGGGGAGAAGAAGATCTGGTGATCCAGGATCCCAAACAAGAGGAGATATCAGCAGGTAGATGCTTAGCTGTGTTGTGGGGCCCTTTCTCTGCTGGGATTTTGCAGTTCCTGTTTGATATCATTCATTGCAGATTAACCCATTAGGTTATGAGTTCTCCTGGAGAACTCCTGTAAGAACATACAAATGGCCCATCTAGTGGAGCATCCAGTCCTCACAGTGGCCAAGCAGATGCCTATGAGAAGTCTGCAAGCAGGACCTGAAGGCAACAGTTGCCCCATTGAGAGCACGCTGACTATTTTAAAGGTGCAAAACCCTCTTTGAAGCAGACTCCCCCCTCCCTTCAAAGAGTGGTGTTTAAAGGAGGGGGGAGAGGCTGCTTTTGCTGACCCAGAAGAGGACTGTTCCCCTTGTTCCATGACTGCCATGCTTACTCAGGAGTCTTAGGTGAGGTACCTTGTCAAAAGCTTTTGTAAGTCCAAGTACGCTATGTGCAGTGGATCACCTCTATCTATATGCTTGTTCCAAAGAAGTGAGGCAGGAATTTTCCTTTGCAGAAACTGCTGAAACTACAGCGAGCCATGTTCTTCCCCACACTTGGTGATTCTATCTTTAACAATTAGTTTCCACCACTTTTCCAAGGACAACATTTACATCTCGCACGACATTCTGGGAGTCATTTCAGATTAAGTCCGGGGTTGCCATCCCTCTGGTTGATTCCATGGCCAACTGTTCTAGGATACAGTCATATATAGAGTGTCTAGAGATTTTACCTCTGTTGTGAGTGGAACACAGATGTACCCATCTAGGTGAGGGTAGTTGAATTCACCCATTACTACAGCATTTTCTCCTTTGGATGCTTCCTTGATTTATTCCTTTATTTATTGCAAAGCGCCTTTTCACTATTTGCTACCTCTGAAATCAGGGGAAGAGCAGCTGGAGATGGATGGTGCCTTTATGGGCTCCTTGTGGACTTCCACAGGAGTGTTTCTACTCAGGCACTGTGAGGATCCTGGACTAGCTAGGCTTTTTGTGTGATCCAGCAGGGCTGTTCTTATAAGAGAAGTGTTGAAGTTTTCATCTCCCGAGAAAATCCCCTAATTACGATGGCTGGATTGGTTTCCAGAGTGCCACTGAGTGGTGTGTGAGGATCCCACCTCAGACCACCACCTGTCAGGTCCCTCCAGTCAGGATCCTGGGTTTTATTTGTTCTCTCACTGGCTCTAGAACAGATCTCGCAAGATCCCACTCCCAGGCAGCACCACCAGCCACTCCCTGTTTCACAATATTGCCTTAGGACTTTGCCTTAGTCCCCTTCTGGCTTATTGTTACTTTGTGTCTGGGTGCACTTGCAGGCCACAACCCCCCTGTATCTTTGTGCCAATAAAGCATACAGTAGGGCCCCGCTTATACGGCGGGTTCCGTTCCGGACCCCCGCCGTAAAGCGGAAATCACCGTAAGGCGGAACCCCATTGATTTTAATGGGGCGCATCGAGCGAAAATGACGCCAAAATGCCGCAAAAGCGGCTTTTAAAGAGGGGAGGAAAGCCACCGCATTAGCGGAGCGCCGGGAAGCGGAGCCCTGCTGTACAACCCTGGGTTGCCCTGGATACTTGATGATACACTATCTCTTCACCGCTGCCACCATTATTACTGTTTCCCAACCTTGGTAATTACCCTGCCCACCCTTCTGGTCTGTGAAAGCCCCAGCCAAGGATCAGGCTTTTGGTAAACCAATAAAATATTTATTTATAAACACCAGGAAATAACAAGATTACTTTAGGTATATTTAGCAAACGTATGGTTTCATATAGTGTCACTCTTTATGTTTCCAGTCATATATAATCTGCCTTAATACCAGCCAAATATAATCCAACCCACAACCAACTCCACAACCAACCGACCACCCAACAGTCATCCTCTCATTTATACCTTCAGCCACTCAAACGCTCAGCCAATCATCATACAGCATTCTCCAGCATTCTAGCCCATGTACTCCCCCCTCTCACTCAATCCACTTACCATGTATACTTTAATAAACCTGCACTTACCATATTTACAGTTATCAAAATACAGGAGCATCACATGGTGCTGTATGCATAGTTGCTTTTTCACAAGTGCCAATTGGACCCACATGCCTTGCCCTATTTATCACAAGAATATCTTGCTTTCCTTTGCTGTTTGGAGGGGGCTATAGCAATGCGTGGACATTATTATTATAATTATCATTATTATTGTTGTTATTGTCATCATCATCATCATTATTATTATTATTATTATTATAGTTTATTTATACCCCACCTTATGGCCGAAAGTGACATGAAGTGCCTGGGTATTTGGGTTCATAGCTAAATAGCTTGTCTGTTTCGTGGAAAGAAATTTCAAAACCCACTTTAATCTATTGCCTGGGAGGACAAGACCCAATTGGCTGGGGCTCTGATGAAGGGGAGAGACCAGCAGATATAGACTTTAAAAAGTAACTTGGGAAAAGTTATATGAGTTACAAAATGATGATGCAATATCTGTGCCTAAATTAAAAAATTGCCAGTGAAAAATATATCCTGCTGTGTGATAACTGCTGAGGGATTCCCCTCAAAGTTCAGCGTATCATTGCTACCCTATGTAATATTGGTATTGGGCCATTCCTGTCTCCGCTCAGTGATATAGTACATGAGTTCTGTGAAGAAGTTCCTATGTTTAATCCCTGGAATCTTCAGGTAGTTCTTGGAAGGGTCCTCATCAGAAATCCTCTTAGAGAAGGTGCCAGGCAGCGTACACAGTACTGAGGTAGAGAAATGTCTGATTCAGTATCAGGCAACTTCCTCTATTCTATATGACCACCACTTTTGACTGCTGTCAGATTCATAGGAATATATGAGCAGTGAGCAGTGCCCAGATTGTCTCTTCTTCAGCCGGATTCCTCCCTTCTCTTCCCCCTCACTGCATTTCTTTTTGCATATTATTTTAGAAATGTATATCACAGTTGCATTGCAGTAGGAGGAAAAACTAGACATATGTGGGCTTCATGACACCAAGTGATATATTGATTGAAAGGAATTCATGAAGAATATTCAGGTAACCTTTGTTTTACCTTAACATACAGGGAGATATAGGGAGAATTTTGGAAATGTAAAAATCTGAGAAGCAGCTAATTAGGGTTAACCTGTGGTGAGATCTTATGTTACTGGCTTGAAAGTCCAACATGTATTTCTTTTCTCCTTGCTCCTCTTAGCAGATGATGGGCAGAAGAATGAGAATTATATGGAACCACAGATGATGTCATTGGTAATAGTCAAATGTGAACCACAAAAAGAGGTGTTTGGAAATGATGGGGAACCAAGAAAGTCTGAAGCAAACCAATCAAAGAATGGGAGGAAGAAATCCTCTACTTCTCAACTTTTGCATCGAAGAAACCACACAGGGGAGAAACCATTTAAATGCATGGAATGTGGAAAAAGCTTCAGCCGTAGAGCTAAACTTACTGTACATCAAAGAACCCACACAGGGGAGAAACCATTTGAATGTATGGAGTGTGGAAAGAGCTTCAGCCAGAAAGGTCAACTTACTGTTCATCAAAAAACCCACACAGGGGAGAAACCATTTAAATGCTTGGAGTGTGGAAGGAGTTTCAGAGAGAACAGTACACTTATTTCACATCAAAGAACCCACACAGGGGAGAAACCATTTAAGTGCATGGAATGTGGAAAGAGCTTCAACCAGAGAAGTCAACTTAGTGTACATCTAACAATCCACACAGGGGAAAAACCATTTAAATGCATGGAGTGTGGAAAGAGCTTCAGCCGTAGATTTAAACTTACTGTACATCAAAGAACCCACACAGGGGAGAAACCATTTAAATGTATGGTGTGTGGAAAGAGCTTCAGCCAGAAAAGTCCACTTACTGTACATCATACGATCCACACAGGGGAAAAACCATTTAAATGCATGGAGTGTGGAAAAAGCTTCAGAGTGAGTTATGGGCTTACTGTACATCAACGAACCCACACAGGGGAGAAACCATTTAAGTGCACGGAATGTGGAAAGAGCTTCAGTTGCAGCAGTAGCCTTACTTCACATCAAAGAACACACACAGGGGAAAAACCATTTAAATGCATAGCTTGTGGAAAGAGCTTCAGGCACATGAATTCACTTACTGTACATAAAAGAATCCACACAGGGAGAAACCATTTAAATGTATGGAGTGTGGAAAGAGCTTCACGGTGAGTTATTAGTTAACTCTACATCAACCAACACATGCAGGGGAGGAATCTTTGAGTGCATGGAGTGTGAAAAGTGCTTCAGTGTGAGAAGTCTGCTTACTATACAGCAACAAACACACAAAGGGAGAAACCATTTAACTGCATGGAATGTGGAAAGAGCTTCAGTTGCAGGATTAATCATACCATCAAAGAAGCCACATAGAGAAAAATGCATTTAAATGTATGGAATGTGGGGGGAAAATTAAGTGTGAGTAATCAGCTTAGTATACATCGACAAACACACGTAGGGGAAACTGTTTAAATGCATGGAGTGTGAAAAGAGCTTCAGCAAGAGATAAACTTCCTGTACATCAACAAATGCACACGGGAGAAACTATTTAAGTGCATGGAATGTAGAAAAAGCTTCATTGTTATTAGTGACCTTGCATGGAATGTAGAAAAAGCTTCATTGTTATTAGTGACCTCACTGTACAGCAAAGAACCCACACGGGAGAAACTATTTAAATGCATGGAGTGTGAAAAGAGGTTCAGTTGCAACAATAACCTTACTAAACATCAAAGAAGCCACACTGGAGAGAAACCATTTAAATGCATGGATTGTTGAAAATGCTTCAGAGGTAGGGAAACGAGAACTAAACATCAACAAACATACCCAGGGGAGAAATCATTCAGATGTATGGATTTTGGAGAATGCTTTAGTCAGAATGATAGCCTTACTTTACATCAACAAGCCCACATAGGAGGGAACTGTATATATGTATGGAATGTGCAATAGCAACTTTACAAACCATAAAAGAATCCACGTAGGAAAAAACCATGTAAATGGAGTGTGGAAAGAGTTTCAATATACAACATCATTGCCTTACTTTACATCCAAAAACACACACGGGAGAGACTATTTAAATTCCTTGAGTGTGGAGAGAGCTTCAGTAGGAGTAATGAGCTTACTATACATCAACAAACACACATGGGAGAAACCTTTGAAACTGATAGCTTGAGGAAAGAGCTTCCGTCAGAATTGTCATGTTACTGTACATCACAGAACATGCACAGGAGAGAGTCATGTCAAATACATGCAATGGGGAAGGAGCTTAAGCCAAGCAATAGCCTTCCTCTACATGAAAGAATCCGTACAACGAAGAAGTGAGTTAAATGCACTGAGTGTGGCAAAATCTGGGCAGAGCAATCCTACATCAAGGAAGCCAGCGTAACTTTAGCTAGGCTGAAGTTAGTCCGTCTTAACGTATGGCAGATCCTAACATCATTCAGGAGCCCTTGGGAGGGGACAATTCCAGCTCAGCCAGCAGAGGCCAGTGGAAAGAAAATAAAACCAGCAAGATACAGAGCTATTGTGTGTTTTTCCTTAGACCACCCTTTTTCCTTATGCCGGGATTGGGACCCGCAGGGGCAAGCTGAACACATGTAGGATACAGCGTAAGTCCTCTTCCCCTTGTTTCAGCTGCTGAAACAGACCCAGAATGCCCCTTTTGTGGGGATCTACACTGGTGTAACTTAATGCCGGTATTGGTTGAGCCAGCTGAATTCTGGTTGAGCTGGGTGGGGCTGGCTGAGCCATGGCTGAGCCGGGATGAGGGACTTATACCAGAATAGCCTGGCTGAGCTGAGACCTACCCAGCTCAGCTGGAGATCTGCTGTATCCTCCCTCAGCCCGGCTGAAATACCTGTAGGATTGTGCCCTTAAGTGTGAGCAGTAGCCTTACTAGAAATAACAACTCCATTCAGATGCATGGTGTGTGGAAAGAACGTCAGTGTGAGCCTTACTTTAAATCTTTAAACTAGTGGACTGGAGGAATTCAGGTGGGCCAGTGTAGAATTTAGCAATGTTAGGTTTGTAGTTCATTTTAGTCTTGCGGGCTGCAAAGATTAAAGCCCTGTGCATCTTGACACCAGCATACCTAAAAGATCATCTCGCTTTTTGTATACCCAACCAATGATTGGACACTACAGGAGAGGACCTCTTGCATATACCATCTCCATCAGGAAGTACATTCTGTGTGGTATAGGAACGGTCTTTAAAGTGGTGGCACCTATCCTTTGGAATTCTGTCACTACATATCAGAAAAGCACTGTCTCTACTTTCTTTTATGGGCTTATTGAAGACCTTCCTTTTTCAACAAACCTTTTAAGTGGAGATTTTAATCCCAGTCTATCTTTATTGGCTTTTAAAATGTTTTTAATTGTTTTGATGTATGAAATGTTTTTTGTTTTCATTATTGGTTTTCGAGATATTTTATGGGAAGTGATTAATAAATGGAAATAAATAATGCTAATCCTTGTTGTTGTTGTTATGTGCCTTCAAGTCGACAATGACTTATGGTGACCCTATGAATCAGCGACCTCCAAGAGCATCTGTCATGAACCACCCTGTTCAGATCTTGTAAGTTCAGGTCTGTGGCTTCCTTTATGGAATCAATCCATCTCTTGTTCGGCCTTCCTCTTTTTCTTACATATGGTTCTCAGGCAGTCTCCCATCTAGGCACTGACCAGATCTAACCTTGCTTAGCTTCAGCAGGGTGTTGGTCTCAGTTGCCTTCAAACCATAGCCCTTCTTCCCAGAAGCCAACAACTGAAATGATGGTATTTACAGCCAAGGTCTCTGTCTCTCTCTCTCCCCCCCCCCCCCAGAAATGAAGCACTATTACACACAGGGCCTGCTTGTAGGCTTCCCCTTGGGGCATTTGGTTGCCCATTGTGAGAAAAGAATGCTCGACTAGATAGGTCTTTGGCCTGATTCAGCAGCCCGGCTCTTCTGATGTTGGAAGGAAGGAAGGAAACAAGGAAGGAGAGGTTGTATTCTTCTCCCACAATGCCTTTTCAGGCTCGCTCAGCCTTCCACTCCTTTTGCCATCTCCAGGATTGTTGGGAAAGAGAGGCAGTGTGGTGTGGTGGTTAGATTGTCAGACCTTCGGAGACCAGGGTTCAAATTTCAGCTCAGCCATAAAGGTCGCTAGACCACCTTTGATCAGTTGCTGTCTCTAAGCCTAATCCACCTTGCAGGGTTGTTAGCAGGGTAAAATGGGGAGGGGGAGAACCCTGTTTACCACCTTGAGCTCCTTGCAGAAAAGGTGGGAGATAAATGTAATAACAACATTAATTCTGGGGAGAGATGAATATTTTTCTCTGAAACACCGAGGTCCTGATCCCAAGAGAGCCAGCCTTCTGCAGTGGTTGTATTGCACACAATTAGTGACTCAAGACTAGAGCGATGCAGTTTCCAGTCTGCGTTTCAACACAGATCCTCCCTTCACAACCTGCATGAGTATTTTTCGAAGTAGCTACCAGAGCAATCCTGTGCCTGTCTACTCAGAAGTAAGTGCCACTGAGTTAAATTGGGCTTTCTCCTAGGTCAGGGTGTATCAGATTGCAGCCTATCGGTCTCTGCCACCACATGTATAGATCATGGTACATTGTGGTGGTTGTGACCACACCTGCAATGTGAAGATTACAGAGTGAGGAATACGTCATTTACTTATCTGTTTGAGTTCATTTTTGAATAGTTTCTCAAAAAATATCTTGGGCTGCTTTCACACTCCACTTTATTCTGTTATTCTGACTATTTCTAACATGGTAATTTGCACATTGTATTTGATCTTTCACACGAGGTACAAACTAGTTCTGGAATTCTAGTAGAATATAGTGCAAGTTTAGTGCTAATTTTTGTGATAAACGATACCAGAAACAATCCGGGTGTAAGCTTGGGAACCTGGAAAATTGCAGGAGTTTTTCGCTAGCTGCTGCTGCTCACTTAATAGGCATCCCAGCATTCAGTGTGTTCCGGTCTTAGGTGTGTGTTTGTTTTCTTGCCAGATGAAAATTTTACCACTATTCTGGCATAGGGGCAGGTAGCAGCAGCCTTTCCAACAAAGTCCAATGTGAAAGGGAGAGGGGTCACATGGCGATAGGATGAGATGTTAGACTTCCTACACCAGCCTTTCCCAACCAGTGTGCCTCCAGATGTTGTTGGACCACAACTCCCATCTTTCCTGACCATTGGCAACGCTGGCTGAGGCTGATGGGAGTTGTGGTCCAACAACATCTGGAGGCACACTGGTTGGGAAAGGCTGTCCTACACAGTGGGGAACTACAGTGCGCATGTGTATAACAGGTGAGGGACAAAAACAAGACCTTCGTCATTGCAGCCATGTGAAACATGGTTGCACAAACTGCCGGTATATTGGCTGAAAAAACTACTGTTTCTTAATACTGCAGTGTGGAAGGAATTTTAGAAATTTTAAGTGAAAAGGGCTGGAAGTTACATGACAAAGCTGAACAGATGTAGGATACGGTGCAAGTTCCCTTCCCCTCCATCCCACGCCACCATACCTCTTTGGGGACTTACGCCGAGCTAACTTTAATCAGTCTCAGCCGAGCAGGCTGAACCCCAGCTAAGCCAGGAGGGGTGGGGTTTTGCTGGCTGAGCTGGGATGAGGGACATGCACCAGCACAGCCTGGTTGAGATGGGACCCAGCCAGCTCAGCTAGAGATCTACCATATTCTAACTCGCACCAGCCTGGCATAAATACCTACAGGATTGCGCCCTAATTCAGATTTCACTTTGTGCATCTAATAAAGGGGGCTTGAATCCATGAAAGCTTATTTTTATTTATTTTATTCCATTTATGAACCACTTTCCATAAAATAATAATAGGCTCAAGTTACAGGAAGCCAGGTTTCGAACCAATGACCTCAGGAGGTGGTGGGCTCTCCAACCCTGGAGGCCTTCAAGAGGCAGCTGGACAGTCACGTGTCAGGTATGCTTTAAGTTGGATTCCTTCGCTGAGCAGGGCTTGGACCCGATGGCCTTATAGGGGCCTTCCAACTCTACTATTCTATGCAATTCACTACAATACTATACATTTATTTATTATATTTGCACCCCACTCTTCAGCTAACCCCCCCTCCCAGAATAGTTTACATACAATCAGTTAATACAAGACTGCCCCTACCCTCAGGCTCAGTCTAAAAATCACAACACACAAGGGAAAGGGGGCAGCGAGGGAAGAGGAAAGAAGCAAACGCAGGCACCAATTCTTCAACAGTAGTTGTAATGACTAGCCATCCTAGAAATAGTTCAGGGGCAGGAGGTGCCTGATGGAGCTGGTCTTCCAGCTGAACAGACGGAATCAGTCCTGCTTCCCGCCTCTCCCAATGAGGCAGCCTGGTGGCACGGCAGAGCTGTCTTTCGATGACTGTGGGGAAGTGCCCACAGCTCAGTGAGGGAGCACCTGCTTTGCATGCAGAAGGTGCCACTTTCAACCCCCACTTAGAAAAAGGCCAGGTAGCAACCGATGGGAAAAGGCCCTTATCTACCTAGAGGTAGGGTTGCCATATTGCCCGGTTAGCTGGGTTTTACCTGGATTCTTTGCATGCCACCCGGCGCCCGGCTAGCCCCTTAGGTGGCCCGGATTCTCACCTTTAATTTAAAAAAAAAAAAAGTTTCTAGGTGGTCCGGTTCTCGAGATATACATAAAAACGTCAGCCGCCCCCCAACTGTTAAATCTTTCTTTAAACAGTACTAGTCATTCGTAGCTTTAACCCCGCCAGTTCAGCATTGCAGCCAATCAGAAAAGCCAGGATTGTTTCAGTTTCATTGACCTGAGGCAGTGTCTAGAAAACAAAATGGTGGTTTCACCCCCTGTTTATCTGAAAATCTCATAAATTGGGTAAGTATATACATTTCAGTTTCTTTTCCTCTTGTGTGCAGGAGTCAGATCTTGGGCAGTGTTTTGAAAACCTTCCCAATCCTTGCTTTTTGTAAAAGCAATGCTAATCCCATATGTTGCTTATCACGTGAGGTTGCATTTCTGCCCCTGTTTGAGTAGGCCCCACTGAATACACTGGGACTTGCTTCTGAATAAATAAACCTAGGATTGCACTATAAATATCTTTACAGTTTGTGTAAATAATAAATATATTTGATAGTCATGCTTATATAAATATTTCTTCATTTATCATATTTTTGGTTTTTGCTTATGAATCCTGACTGGTTGTGAGATGCTTAGTTTTCTGCCTTACTCACAGGAATCTTGTTGTGGTTGGTATGGTATTACATTTAGGAAAGTGATACTGCCTTTTGTGTTTTTTTTTCCTATTTGCATTTCACTTATCTTTAACCTCACTCCGTTACAGCCATAGAAGCAACAGCAGCATATGCAAGATAATTAACTCCCATTAGTGATAAGAGCAAGAATTTATAATTATTATTTCAATTAAAACAAGAGACTTATCAATACTTTGAAGAGGACCAGATATTTATTTTCTTTCTGAGCCCAGGACTGGGTCTTTCGTGATGCCCAGTGGAGGGGGGGGAGCAGGAGAGTAGTCGATAAGACAGACATCCTGGCATTGGTAATCTAATTAGCAAGGTATGTGAGGGGTTGTTGCACACTTCCAGGCCCAGTTTCATTTTGAGTATGGGGGTGGAACCTGTGTAGATGTGGTTGATCAAAGGGAGAAGAAATTTTGAGTTAAGCAAAGCTGTGCTTTTATAAAACCTAAGAAACATACAGATACTTTGAATGTCTGAGTGCCTGCACCAGTGGAATACTGGAGGAACTTGTAAAACTTGCTGCAACAGTATTTAGAACTGAGCATGTGGTGTGAAAGACTCCTTTTCCTAACATTTTGGTTTCTTGTTTTTCTCCACCCACCACATCTTTGAAATGTATCGTATATGGTTAACCGTACTGCTGCGCTGACTTACTTTATGTTTGTTGCTATTTTGTGTTTTTATTATGTTTTTATATTGATTGTGTATTTTTATTGTTTTTATTATATTTGTAAGCTGTGCTGAGCCCTGTTTTTAACAGCAGAAGGGCAGGATATAAATCCTCTTAATCAATCAATAAATACTCCATAGTGTTGGAAACTAGAGTCTAGGCATTTAAGGCTGAAAATGTTGCTTTTAAAAAAAAGATTTCTCACATCTTTCCCCAGTTTTTGGTGGTAATTCCTAGGCACAAAAACAAAACAACTGGACAATCCAAATATTAATACGCAAATAACATGCATAATATCCAAATTAGCCTGCCCGGATTTGTGGAACTGGAATATGGCAACCCTACCTAGAGGACCCTGGCAGAGGAGTGCTGCCAGTCAGAGCTAGCAACACTGGGCTATATGAAGCAGAGAGCTGACCGGGGGGGGGGGGGGGGAGGGGCAGGGGCTTGCCTGGAGCTCCTGCCATTCAGTCCTCCAACGGGTTAAGGAACAGAGCTCTGGCTCCTAGAGAGGCAGGACGGTTTGGAGGAGGGAGGGAAGAGCATATTGAATGGGAGGAGGGGGGGGACTCTTCGTTCCTGACCCAGGAAGAAAAGGGAACGACAGACTCGCCTGTGGGATCGGCCCTTCCGGATAAGCCTCTTTGGGGCTGGGAGATTTCTCTGTCACTTCGTTAAGGCTGCCAAGCTCTAGGCAAGGCTGGGAGGGTGTGCTGCGAGCTTTCTGCCGGCAGGTGGCGATAGAGGGGCCTCTCCTTGGTCTCCATTCGCCATTGAGGAAGGAGGGGGCGGAGCCTGGAGTGCGCCGAGGACAGAGAGGTGCACAAGGGGGGGGAGCGCGATAGAGGTGTTGCTTTTTTGCTTGCTGAAGGAGAAAGATGGGGGGGCGTTGGGGACAAAGGAGCTATGGGGCAGGGCGCGTGCTCTGCATCCAGAAGGTCCTACCCGCGTAATCCATCTCCGGGCAGGGCTGGGAGAGAAGAAGGGGCATCCCACGTTCCCTGTCCCCTTCCATAGGCGGCGGGGGGGGGCTGATCCATGCAGGCCCGCTGTAAAGGCCCCGTGGGCTGCAGGGTCCTTCTTTTGAGGAAATCAGCCCAGCCAGCCCTCCCCTCAGGGGATCTGCAGCCTCGGGAGGGAGGGGGCAAGGGCACCTTGGTGCAGAGGAAACACTCTTCTTGGGGGGGCACTTCTTGGGGGGGTGGATACTGCTGTGTGCCGTGTTCTTGGGGGGCAGGAATAGAGAGAGATTGGTAGGAAGCATCGTCCTTGTGAGATTCCTTGGCAAGGGGTGGAGGTTGGAGGACGGTTGGGGGCCAAGAATGAGCTTGGAGGGGAGAAGAGTCTCCCCTTCTAGGTCCCCTGTTGCAATCCACAGATAAGGGGCTGATCTGGTGAGACTGCCTTGTCGGAAAGGAAAGAGCCTTACGGGGGCACTTTGGGGGAGAAAAGGGGGGCTTATTCTGATGCCTTTGGCTTTGGGCCCCAGAGCTGGAGGAAAGAGGACAACGGGGGGGAGGGGCACTGAAACTGACCAGGCTGTTCCTGGACTTCTAAAAAATCTGAAGGCAGCAACTGGAGTGAATGAATGAATGAATGAATGAATGAAAGCGGGGACCTGGGGGGGTTAAGGGCCTTCTCCAGACCTCCCCTTGGGAATCTGGTGGAGGGGAAGATCAAAGCCCACCAGAGTGGATCTCAGCTTCTGTGGCAGGCTTGGCCCAGGGGAGGGGGCTGAGGGTCTTCCTCTGCTGGCGCTGCCCGCCTCCCTCCTGCCCGGCTTCGCCCCTTGCCTTAGGATCACCCACCTTGGCAGGAGGGCCTCTGGGTGATGCAGAAGGTCCAGCGTATAATGCGTAGTGGGCAATGCTTGCAACAATCCTGTGAGGTGGGCCCAGGTGAAATCTGGATGTAATGCTATGGTTAGTGCAGGTGTGGGAAACCATTCTAGCCTGAGGGCCACATTCCTTCATGAGCAGCCTTCCAGGGGCCACTTTCCAGTGGTGGGCAGGGCCAGGGGCAAAAGGGGGGGAGGGAAGGTTGTAACTCTTACTGTAGGCTACATTTTAGCCATTGAAAAGTCAGAAGTTTTGTCTACACAAACACACTGGAGCATTGGAGGAGCACTGGAGGAAGGTGCAGAGTACTGCACTTGGACTATGGGGTAGAGGTGCGAAGGCCCAGGGGAAAAATCAGAAGAAAAATACTGTTTTCTCCTGGTATTTTTTCTGGGCATTCACATCTCTACCAGGGAGACCCAGAATCAAATCCCAGTACTCAGCTGCAGAGCTCCGTGGGCCAGTGACTTTCTAACCCCAAACTACCTCACTGGATTGTTACGAAGTTAAAGGTGGATAACTTTATGTCCCACTCTAAATTCTGGACATTGTGTGTGTGTGTGTGTATTACCATATAACAGCAAAATGTGTCCCAATGGACCCAGGTTCAAATCCCTGCTCAGGAGTGAAAATCAGTTGGTGACCTCAGACCACTAACAGTGTTGTAAAGACAAAGGGAAAGGGGTCCCTTTGATAAAGATATGCGTAAATAAACTTCTTATCTTAATAGGTCAAACTACAACCCTATAATGTAGGCAAGAATGCTGTTAAGCTTTGCACAACGTGCATCCCCTGCTCAACTCTGAACCACATTATGGAACTTGGTGCCCTCCACATGCTGCTGGACTGCAACCCTCATCAGCCCCAGCCAGCATGACCAACAGCCAGGGATGATGGGAGTGGCAGTCCACAACATCTAAAGCAGGTGTGAGGAAGCTTTGGCCCTCCAGATGTTGCTGAACTACAACTCCCATCAGCCCTGGTGTTGACCATGTTTTCTGGGGCTGCTGGGAGCTGTAATTCTGTAAAAGCTTCCTGCCCTCGATTCATTGGCCCTGCTTTTTTTTTTTTAAGTAGATGTGTTGCAAGTAGTTCAAATTTTTTCTTTCCCCAGCGGGGTGGACCAAACTGAATGCACCTCAATATTCCTGTCCTCATATTTCCAATGAAAGGGGTTGAGGCCTTCCCCATTCCCAATATGGAGCCATTGACCTCATCCTACCTTGCAGGATATGTAGAAAGCGTACTGACTGCCATCTGTCAGGGACATGATATTTGATTGATATGCACATAGGTTACATTTTTAATGAAAGTGTTATAGGATTGTGGGGTTGGGATGGATGATATCTTTCATCCTTCCAATAAGCTAATAGTTCTAGCCAAGTTTGTCAAGTGGTCCCTATTAGCATGTGTAAAGATCTGGCCAATGGAGCAATGTGTTGCCATAGGAACTCTTCACAAGAGAGGCTGTCCTCTCCCCTTCCACTGGCTAGAGGCACCCTTATACTAGAGCTAAGAATTGTTCTGTGTTAGAGTTAGTCTGAGGTGAAGCTTGAAAGACACACAGGGAGGCCTGCTCTCTCTGCTCCATCCCGAAGGTATGGCTTTGGGAGACTTCTCTAGAAACATCAGGAAAAACGTCCTAACTGTTAGAGCCATACGACAATGGAACCAATTAGCTAAAGAAGTAGTGGGCTCTCCGACAGTGGAGGCATTCAAGAGGCAGCTGGACAGCCATCTGTCGGGAATGCTTTGATTTGGATTCCTGCATTGAGCAGGGGGTTGGACTTGATGGACTCATAGGCCCCTTCCAACTCTACTATTATGTGATTCTAAACCTGATGGGGCACCAAAATCTGTTGAATTGTTAATGCTGAGAAGCCCTCCATCTTACACTCAGGTTATTATATATGTGTAAATGAAACTGCATACCTTAAACACCACAGTCTCCGCTGATCTTAGTTCCAGGGAAACCAAACTGTGGGTAAGTGATGGAGCCACTGGAAGTCCCTTATTGCTTGAAGATTGAGGTGTGCATAACAATATACATATGACATGATGAGGAGGGCCCAATGGCACAGCCTGAAATCATTGACTACTTGATGTAGAAACTCTTTGGTGGGCAGGAAGGAGAGGCTTTGTAGAGACCGGAGTGGAGATGAGATGGGGACCAAGATGGGTGGGTTGACTGGAGGTGGCAAAGGAGGTGAGACACACACACACACTGGCATGGAGGATAGTCTGGAAGAAACTGGAGAGGAGTCTGACAGAGATTTAGGGCCTAAAGGCCTTTTGTAGGCCAAACATCCAGAAGCAAACTGAGCATGAAGGGAAACAGCCAAGGAAAGTGATGTCCCTTTTATTTGTTTAGAGTCTTTACAGTTCTGCACAACCTTTGGGCCACTTATAATATTTACAGCCCTCCACATTTGCATAAAGGAGGAAATTCCATTCCCTGTCTCTCCCCAGCAGGCTCTTGAGAACTATTCCACATTGTGGCAAAATCTGTGAGAGTCTCAAAGGTGGCCTAATTGACTCCTCCTTCTCCATCTTCCCCATAGGCAGCACAATGGCCTCAGATGCCCCATCCGGATCGTCTCTTCCTTGGAAAAGAGTGGAAAGAGGTGCTGGGCGGCCGCCTCAGGTAAGTGAAAGATCTCTGGGGGAGAGACAGAGAGGACAGCCCAGGTGCCTGTTTCTGGGTTAGGTGGCAGGGAAAGAATTTGCCTTTCTGTCTCTGCTTTTAACGCTGCCTAAGAAGAGCTGAGAAGCTGGACCAGCCAAAGGCCCTCCTAGTCCAGCATCTTGTTCTCACAGTGGCCGACCAGATGCCTACAGGAAGCCCCTGAGGAATCAGGACCCGAGAGCAACAGCACTCTCCCCTCTTGTGATTCCCAGCAACTGGTATTCAGAGGTAGAACATTGCCATCGTGGCTAGTAGCCCTTGATAGCCTCATCCTCCATGAATTTGTGTAATATTTTAAAGCCATTCAAGTTGGAGGCTGTCACTGCAAGATCTCAAAGCCACAGACCTGAACTTACAAGATCTGAACAGGGTGGTTCATGACAGATGCTATTGGAGGTCACTGATTCATAGGGTCGCCATAAGTCGTAATTGACTTGAAGGCACATAACAACAACAACAAATATGTCAACAAAAGCCCTCATGCAACTGCCCTGTGACCCCGTCCCCTTTCAGACTGGGAGAATGGCGCATGCTGGAGAAAATTACGTTTTCCTCTTCTTCTTCCAGGCTCTCTTGACCTTTGAGGAGGTGGCTGTGTATTTCTCCGATGAGGAGTGGGCTCTGCTGGATCCTGAGCAGAGAGCTCTGCATAGGGAAGTCATGGAGGAGAATTACAAGACGGTGGCCTCTCTAGGTAAGGGCACTCTTTGGTTTCTTGCCTGATAAATGTGGAAGGTGTGAATTTAGCGTTTCTGCAATTGAATCCTGCACTGCAGGGGTGCTGTGATGGATATGGGTGACTGGAGCTGAGTGAGAGAGCACCTACTTTGCATACAGAAGATTCTTGGTTCAATAGCTGGCATCTCCAGTGGGTGAGCAGGTAGCAGGTGGTGAGGAAGGTCTTTGCCTGAACTGGAGATCCCCTGCTAGTTGCAGTAGACAAGGCTGGGCTAGGTGGACAAAGACTCTGACATGGTATAACGCAGCTTCCTAAATTCCTGGGTTGGGTGGGTGGGTTGATCATTCCGTGCGACCCGATCTATGCGTCCTGCTATTAGAGACTAATTCAGTGAGAATTCTGTAATTGCAGAAGAAGAGACAGTGAATCCTGATGATAGCATCCCATCTGCATCACCAAGCTGTTTGGTAGCAGTAGGAGATAAATGTGTAGACACTGAATTCAGTAACTCAAGCAGTATCTCTGACAGTGAGAAAGGCCTTTTAAATGGTGATAGAAAAGCAGAGAGCAGTATTCAAGCCTGGCCAGATTGTTCTATAATCTTAGAAGGGGGCATGGCTGTGAAGATACCCTGCACTTCTGAATTTGCCACTGCACTACTGAATAACACAATCCATCAAAACTCACAACAAACCAATGAATGACAACTACACCCCTGATGTTATTTTTATCGATATTTTTATCTACCTCTTTTTATTTTAAACTGCCATGTGGACTGTGCAAAATGTGGTTTGCAACAAATTATCTAAGTAAATAAAAATAAAATTTAAAAAATCAGTTTATAGCAGAGCTGAAAAGATACAACAAAATGATCAACTAATAATAGTTTATTATTACATTGAATTATTACACTGATATTATTACACAGTATCATTACTTTTCTGGCTTTACTCCCTGGGTACCAGCAGCAGTATATGTGCATGTGAGTGTGTTGCAGGATATAGATCATATAGTGTCTGTGTGTTATATGAGAAAAGTGATGCATGCAGGATAAAAGAGTTAAACTACCACTGTCATGAACCTGTCCCAAACTGGAGCCGGTTTGTCCCAGGACTCAATCCCCACCCAGGGCAATTGATCCTGGTAAGGCACAAACCCAGTGCCTCCCTTACCAGGGCTGAGTAAGCTAACAACAATCCTGCAAGGTAGGTAGGCTGCTACAACCCCTTAAACTGGTCAACCCTTCTGAGTTAAGGGGAAACCCAGAGTACCGGAAATAAGTCTGCCAAGGATTCCAAAAGTTGAGCCAAAAGAGCACTCCTTGCCTTGGAGCCTTAGGCAAATAGCCAAATACACGGTAGTCTGTGGTCAGTAGCCAAGGTACCAGATTCAGAGCCAAACTTACCCTGCAATGAACATACACTGGTAAATAAGAAGTAGCTTTGTTAAATATAAGTGTACAGTTAATAGCAGCAAAATGGTTCCTTAAAACCCACACCCAGAGGACAAGGTAAAATACAGAGAGTTCAGTCACAAAACAAACTATCTAACCTACCCTATACTTACAAAGAGGTATTGGCTAAAGATTTCCCTCCTATACTTATGGCAAAGATCCTAGCAACAGTCCAGAATTAATTAGCCAATCAGTGGGCGTTCTCATGATGTAATGTTCCTTGACGTTTTCGTGCCTAACAGTCACGTACTCCCAAAACCCTCCCAGGCCAACTGGCCTTGAGTACCAGGCTCCTAGCTGATAAGTAGGTGTTCTTGCTTAGCCTCCCAATTAGCTTCAGCTGTGAAACGAAACTGCAAAGTCATTGCTCTCACACAGAGGCCCCATTTTAGACAAGATGAAATCCCCCAATTCTTTACCAAGAGCCATTTTAAATCCGTGGTTTCTTGGCAACCACCATTTCCACAGTTGCTTCCAAAGTCTGTGTCTGTGATCTTCCTCACTGAACTTCCTCCCCTGCCCTGGCTGACTCCTGGGAGTCTCCCACCATACCACACCTTCCTTCTGTGACTCCCGCTCAGGGAACCCTCCATCTTCAACCCATCAGCCATTCTCAGAAAGGTGCCATATCCTCATTGCACTTGAAGTAACACTGCCCCTCCTCGTAGCCATCACTGTTCAGGTGGCTGTGAACTGGCATCCATTGTTGTTATTGATGGGAGTAGGGGGAGCAGACGTTGCAAAGGTCCCTTCCCTGCTCCTGCTGCCTCTGACACTGCTCCCCTGTTTAAGATGGGAGCGTTCATGTGAAATGTGTCATTTTTTTCTCTTTCAGAAATCTAACATGTAAGTTTTCCTTTACCTACTTTGCTTTGTCTGTGTCTCCTCTCCTATCCCTATATATATAATAAACAAACACATGTACACACACCCCACAAACATTATACACATATTTCTAGTGCTGTGACTGATCTTTTTTTCATATGAAGACTCCAAAGAGCTGATGGTGTTGATGGGAGTATTTCTAGCTATGTAAATATGTTGCAGTGGCTTCAATATTAACTGCCATGAAAGAAGATTTCTCCAGAACTACTGGTCAGAAGTGCACCCCTGGCTTGCTAGTTGGGGGAGGAGGAGGGACAGCTCTCAGGGCGATCTTGGCTTTCGGTGTATAAAATGAAAGGGCCAAAACAAAACAGCTGGCTTTCCAAAGTTCCACAGTGTCATCCCCAACAGGCCTTTCAAGCTTGTATGCCCAAGGATTGCATGTTCACAAGTGCCAAACTGAGCCTGCTGGGTCCCCTGGGTCCTATCTATTTATGGGGTGCAGGAGTTGTGCAATCAAAATTATATCTCTTCTTATCTTTAAATGGTTCTGTTTGGAATGGCTGAATTTTTTGGGATCAAAAGTAACTAGTCTTGTCTGTTTCCTTGAAAGAATCGGACCTCAATGCCTGTTGGGAAGGAGAAGATCCGGTGATCCAGGATCCAAAAGAAGAGGAGATATCAAGAGGTAGATGCTTAGCTGTTTTGTGGGGCCCTTTCTAGTTTGGGAATTGAAGAGTTTTCAGTTCCTGTTTGATATCATTCATCACAGATTAACCCATTAGATTGTGAGCTCTCCTGCATGACATCTTAGATGTCTGTAAGAACATAAGAATGTCCCATCTAGTGGAGCATCCTGTCCTCACAGTGGCCAACCAGATGCCTCTGAGAAGTCTGCAAGCAGGACCTCAATGCAGCAGTTGCCCCACTGGGAACACGGTGACTGGCTTAAAGGTGCAAAGCCCTCTTTGAAGCAACCCTCCCCCTCCTTTAAAAGAGTGGTGTTTAAAGGAGGGGGAAGACTGCCTGAAAGTCCACTTTTGCTGGGCAGGATATAAATATTATAAATAATAAATAAAGGACTGTTCCCCTTCTTCCATGACTGCTGAGCTTACTCAGGAACCTTTGGGGAGATACTTTGTCACAAACTTTTGAAAGTCCAAGTATGCTATGTCCACTGGATCACGTTGATCTATATGCTTGTTTCAAAGAAGTGAGACAGGACTTTTCCCTTGTAGAAACTGTGCTGAAACTACAGCGAGACTTGTTCTTCCCTGCACTTAACGATTACTTTCAATTGGTTTTCCCAGGGCAGGAGTTAAGCTAACCGGCCTGTTACTGTATTTCCACAATTGCCTCTCGATACTGATATATTTAAATATTTTTGTGGTTGGTCTTTATGTTTTTAGCAATATCCTCATATTCTTCTTTGGCATCTCATGTTGACTGCTTGCATTTCTTTTGCCAAGGTTTGTGTTCCTTTTTATTGTCCTCATTCGGACAAGAGTTCCTTATTTTGAAGGATGCCTTCTTGCCTCTAATAAACGCTTTGACTCTGATTGTTAGCCACGCTGGCATTCTCTTGGCCCTGGTGGTACTTTTCCAGATCTGCAGTATACATTCCAGCTGAGTTTCTGACACTGTGATTTTAAACAATTCCCAAACATTTTGGAGTTACTTCATCCTCTTGACTTTGCCTTTCAACTTCCTTTTTACCAGTCCCCTCATTTTTGGGAAGTTCCCTCTTTTGAAGTGAAATGTGACCAAGTTTAATTTTCTTGGCAATGGGCCATTTACAGGAATGTTTCATTTAATAACACAATGGTCACTGCTCCCAGTTGGTTTGACAGCATATATATCTCGCACAAGGTCCTAAGCGTCACTCCAGGGTCCAGGGTCACCATCCCTCTGGTTGGTTCCATGGCCAACTATTCTAGGATAGAGTCATATTTAGGGTCTCTAGAGATTTTACCTCTTTGTTGTGAGTGGAACACAGATGTACCCTGTCTAGGTGAGGGTAGTTGAATTCACCCATTTCTATAGCATTTTCCCTTTTGGATGCTTCGTTGATTTATTCCTTTATTTATTGCAAACACATTTTGGCTATTTGCTATCTCTGGAATCAGGGGAAGAGCCACTGGAGAGGGCTGGTGCCTTTATGTCCTCCCGTCCAAGGGGGTGCTTCTACTCAGGCACCGTGAGGATGCTGGACTAGATGGGCTTTTGGTCTGATCCAGCAGGGCTGTTCTTATGAAGAGGAGAGGTGGCCTCCAGGTTGAAGTTTCCATCTGCTGAGAAAGTCCCCTAATTATGATAAGTGGGTTGGTTTCTATAGTGCCACTGAGTGGAGCTGTATGTGTATACGTTGTGTATGCCTGTTCACAAGTGCCAATTGGATCCACGTATCGTCGTATCTGTTACCAAGAGATCGAAGATCTTGCCTTCCTTTTGTTTTGGGAGGGTGGACATGAAATTACAAGGTATTTGGGTTCAGAACTAACTAGCTTTCTGTTTCTTGGAAAGAAATTTCAAAACCGGATTTCCTCTCTTGGCTTGGAAGGACAAGATCCAGTTGGATAGGGCTCTGATGAAGGGGAGAGACCAGCAGATATGGATTTTAGAAATAAATTGGGAAAGGTTATACTGGGAACAAAATGATGATGCAATACCTGTGGCTAAATTCAAAAGTTACCAGTGAAATACATACCCCACTGTGCGTTATCTGTTGAGGGATTCCCTTCACAGTTCAGAGCATGATTGCAAACTCCTGTAATATTGGTCTTGTGCCATATCTGTCTTAGCTCAGCAATAAAGGATATGAGTTCTGTGAAGAAGTTCCTATGTTTAATCCCTGGAACCTTCAGGTAGATCTTAAAAGGGTCCTCATCTGAACCCTGCAGAGCAGCTGCCAGCCTGTATATACAATACTGTGTCAGAGGGACTTATAGTCTGATTCAGTATCAGGCAACTTCCTGTGTTCCTATTTTTCTATCTGACCACCACTTTTGACTGCCATCAAATTCATAGGAACCAGTGAGCAGTGCCCAGTTTGCCTCTTCTGCAGCCTTGCTGCCCTTCTTTTCCCCCTCACCCTGGTTGATGTTCCGTATTATTTTAGAAACATATACTGCAGTTACATTGCAGTAGCAGGAAAAACCAGACACATCTGGTCTTAGTGACATCAAGTGGTATGTGGAGCAGAAAGGACGTCATGCTGTTGTGTGAGACTTTAAAGTATTAAGGTAAACTTTGTTTCAGCTGGGCATACAGGGAGAAACTGAGAGAATTTTGGAGATGTAAAAATATGACAAGCAGCTAATTGTGGTTGATCTGTGATGAGATCCTGTGTTTTTGGCTTGAAAGTCCAACATATATTTCTTTTCTGTTTCCTCCTCCTCAGCAGATGATGGGCAGAAGAATGAGAATTATAAAGAACTGCAGAGGATGTCATTGGTAATAGGCAAGTGTGAAGTACAAAGAGAGGTGTTTGGAACTCATGGGGGACCAAAAAAGTCTGACAGAAACCAATCAAAGGATGGGAGGAAGAAATCTTCTACTTCGCAGGATTTGCATCAAAGACCCCACACAGGGGAGAAACCATGTAAGTGCATGGAATGTGGAAAGCGCTTCAGCTGGAGAAGTAAACTTTCTGTACATCAAAGAACCCACACAGGGGAGAAACCATTTAAGTGCATGGAATGTGGAAAGAGCTTCAGTGAGAGCAGTACACTTACTGTCCATCGAAGAACCCACACAGGGGAGAAACCGTTTAAATGCATAGCTTGTGGAAAGAGGTTCGGGAAGGGCAGTTCACTTAATGTACATAAAAGAGCCCACACAGGGGAGAAACCATTTAAGTGCATGGAGTGTGGAAAGAGTTTCAGAGGGAGTTATCAGCTTACTTTACATCAACGAACACATACAGGTGAGAAACCATTTAAGTGCATGGAATGTGGAAAACGCTTCAGTGGCAGCAGTGCACTTACTGCACATCAAAGAACACACACAGGGGAGAAACCCTTTAAATGCATGGAGTGTGGAAAGGGCTTTAGTCAAAAAGGTAATCTTACTGTACATCAAAGAACCCACACAGGGGAGAAACCATTTAAATGTATGGAGTGTGGAAAGAGCTACAGTGGCAGCAGGTCCCTTAATTCACATCAAAGAACCCACACAAGGGAGAAACTTTTTAATGGCAAGGAATGTGGAAAGAACTTTAGCAACAGTGGTAAATTCAGTGTACATCAAAGAACCAGCACAGAAGAGAAAACATTTAAATGCATTGCTTGTGGAAAGAGCTTCAGGAAGAGCAGTTCACTTACTGTACATAAAAGAACCCACACAGGGGAGAAACCATTTAAATGCATGGAGTGTGGAAAGACCTTCAGTATAAAGTATCATCTTACTTCACATCAAAGAACGCACGCAAGGGAGAAACCATTTAAATGCATGGAAAGTGGAAAGAGCTTCAGCTGGAGCAGTGGACTTACTTCGCATAAAGGAACCCACACAGGGCAGAAACCATTTAAGTGCATGGAATGTGGAAAGAGCTTCAGACAGAAAATTTCACTTACTTCACATCAAAGAACCCACACAGGAGAAACCGTTTAAGTGCATGGAATGTGGAAAAATATTCAGTGGCAGCAGTAGCCTTAATTCACATCAAAGAACCCACACAGGGGAGAAACATTTAAATGTATGGAGTGAGGAAAGAGCTTCAGTATTAAGCATTATCTTACTTCACATGAAAGGACCCATACAGGGGAGAAACCATTTAAATGCATGGTGTGTGGAAAAACATTCAGCCACAGGAGTAGCCTGACTTTACATCTAAGAACACACACTGGAGAGAAACCATTTAAGTGTATGGAATGTGGAAAGAGCTTAAGCCAAAACAGTCAATTTACTGGACATCAAAGAACCCACACAGGGGAGAAACCATTTAAATATATGTAGTGTGGAAAGAGGTTCAGGGAGAGCAGTTCACTTACTTCAAATCAAAGAACCCACACAGGGTAGAAACCATTTTAATATATGGAATGTGGAAAGAGCTTCAGTTGGAGAGATCAACTTACTGTACATCAAAGAACCCACACGGGAGAAACCATTTAAATGGACGGAATGTGGAAAGAGCTTCTGTGGCAGCCATAGCCTTGCTCAAAATCACAGAACCCACATAGGGAAGAAGCCATTGAAATGCATGGAATGTGGAAAGAACTTCAGTGTGAGACTCACTGTAAATCTTTAACATTTTGAAGGTAAAGTTGCTTGCCTCCGTAGCAGTCTTTTTTTTTTTTAATATATTTTTTTTATTTTTTATTTTGTTTCTTCACAGGTATCTTTATATGAGATGAATTTTCTCATTTACATCAGATACCAGTATAATTAAGAAGCAATAGTTATCCAACAACAGTAAACAAGCATTCAAATGCTAACAAAGAAAATAAAATCTCTCAGACACCCAACCTCTGACTAAACTGATATGCAGTCTAAATGATTGTGAATAAAATTCTGTTTCCTTTCTGTTAGGCCATTACATCGTTTATAAGTGTCTCCATATCCTCCAGGCTTCCACTGATGGACAATGCACAAACGTATCTTCCGAAGTGTATTCAATAAAGGAGTGCCAAGTTAAATAAAAGGAGTCTGGTTTTTCCTTACCCTGTCTTAGTTTTAGTTCATGTGTAAGTTTTTCCATTGTGGCTATATTCCAGAGGGAGTTACACCATTGTTTTATTGAGAGGTCATTTGCTGCGATGCAATTGTTAATTTTGCTGCTCAGGTCATGGAGATGATCAATTCTTTGGAGAGCAGTTTTGCATGTGTAGCATCAAATATGTTTAATAGCAATAATTTTGGCGTAAAATCAAAGCGTTCTTTAGAAATCAACAACATTTCATCATATACCCTGAGCCAAAAAGCTTGTATTGTTTCACATTCCCACCAGAGATGAAAATATGTTCCTTTGTTCCCACTGGCCCTCCAGCATAGTGGAGAGGCCGTGGAAAACATGCGTGATATCTGGACAGGTGTGCGATACCATCGATGTATCATTTTCAGTGAATGTTCTCTGACATAGCTAGAGACACTTTTAAACGGTTTCGTTTCCCATTACCTATCCCAGTCTCGAAGTTGTATTTCAGAGCCCAGATCTGTCTCCCATATTTCCTTGAGTGAAAGAGTGGATTTTAGAGATGAGTTAAGCAAAATGGAGTAAATTCCCTGTCAGTAGTATAAAATTTGGGATGAAAGGCAATAGGTATCAAAGGTGAAATTATGGGGGCCAATCTATTCTGCCATAATTTCCAGATCTGAAACATACATTTAGTAAATGGATTGGCCATGTTATTGATAGTTTGCTGTCTTACTGAGAGAAAGGGTAAGGACCTAAGTGAAGCATCAGTGGCAAGGTTGATTTCCATCTTCACCCAGTGTTTCTCCTTTATGTTTTTAATTAAGTACACCATTTGACAAATTTGAAAGGCATTGTAATAATATGTTAGATTTGGAATGCTCCATCCCCCTAAATTTGATTTTCTATAGATTAAAGTTTGGGCTAATCTAGATTTTTTCTGTTGAAAAATAAATTTGATGATTGTACGTTGCCATGATTTTATGACATCGCTAGATATATGGATAGATAAAACCTGAAATAGAAATAGGAATCGAGGAAGTAGCATCATCTGTAATGCAGCTATTCTGCCGAGCATTGAGAAAGAGTTATTTTTCCAAGATTTGAGATTACTTTTTTCTAATAATTGGGTTATAGTTTAAATAAAACAATTTATTTATATTTTTTGATATAATGACCCCTAGATATTTAATTTTTTTAGCACAAACAGAGATTCCCAGTGCTGCTTTACCTAATTTTTGTTTATTAGGACCTATGTTTATAAACAGGGATTGGTGAATCACGACATGTCATATTTTTGAAAT
This sequence comes from Rhineura floridana, assembly GCF_030035675.1. NCBI lineage: Eukaryota > Metazoa > Chordata > Lepidosauria > Squamata > Rhineuridae > Rhineura > Rhineura floridana. The sequence goes on from NC_084482.1 coordinate 210,684,357, forward strand.
AAGTTTTTTAAGCTATCTTAGGACACTAGTGGATCTGAGAGAAGGAGGGCCACATCATCAGCAAACAGGCTTATTTTGTGAGTGGATCCATTAAAGTTGTATCCTTCAGTGGTGGATTCCTCTCTCACCGCTTGAGCCAAAGGTTCCATGGTTAAGGCGAATAAAAGTGGCGATAGGGGACATCCTTGTTTTGTTCCCTTTTCAGTTTTTATAAATCCTGATTCATATGCATTAATTCTGATGCTGGCTAAGCCTTGTTTATATAGGCCTTGTATAATATTAATGAAGGTATTTCCAAACTTGTAGTGTTGCAAGACCTGAAAAAGAAAGTCCCAGTGTAGCGAGTCAAATGCCTTTAGGGCATCTAGTTTAAATATTGCTAATAGTTTATAATATTTTTTGCTATGCCAAATAAAGTTCAATAGCCATCTGATTGGGTCTGAAATTTGTCTGCCTTTAATAAAGCCAGTTTGGCCCGGGTTGATAATAGCGGGCATGATGAGGCTAAGCCTGTTTGCTAGAACTGAGGTAAAGATCTTTTGGTCTTGGTTCAACAGGTTAATTGGTCTATAGTTATTCTTGTCATTCAGATTTTTCCCTGGTTTGGGAATTACTATTATGCGTGATATTTTCCAAGTTAACGGGATCTCTTTACCCTCCCAAATAGTGTTAAATAACCGTGATAGATGGGGGACCAGTTGTGCCTTGAATTTCTTATAGAAATCTGTAGAAAAGCCATCTGGCCCAGGGGATTTATTATTTTTAAGTTTCTTGATGACTTCATTAATTTCAGTCTCGGTGAACTTTTGGTTTAGAATAGATTGTTGGTCTTGATTTAGCTTTGTAAGCTTTAAGTTTTGGAGAAAAGGCTGTATATTTGTATTCTTAGGTTCTGGGGCTTTGTATAGTGTTTGGTTGTAAGACATGAATTCAGACAATCTTTTGGGTTTTATATGTTAGTTGGCCATTTTCTTGTTGCACACACCATATTTTGTTTGAAGAAAGTTTATGACGTAGTTGATTAGCTAGAAGTTTGGAATTTCGATTACCTTTTTCATAAAAATGTTGCTTAAGATAAATCATGGATTTTGAGATTTTTGAGATTTCTAGGGCTTCTATTTTTGTAATACAGCATCCTCGTATTTCCGCTTTCATTGCATCCAAAATGATATTTTCTTTAACTCCTATCCCTGTATTTTGTGTAAAGTAATCCTTAATGGCCAATTGGATAGCATCTGTTGCTAATTGATTGGTAAGTAAAAAGTTATCAAATTGCCAGGTAGGTGTTATTTCATCTTTCTCTCTCATAGTTAATATTGCCCATATTGGGGCATGATCTGATATTAAGAAAGACCCAATCTGTGATTCCTGTAAAGTAGTTTGTAAAGTGTCAGTTATGAGGAGGTAATCTATTCTGTAGTAATGTTTATATCTAAAGTAGTAAAAAGAGTAGTCCCTGTCCATTTTATGTAAAGATCTCCAAGCATCCCCTAAGTTGAATTTAGATAGGATATCTTGAAAGTTAGTTTTGTTGGTAGACTGAGTAGGTATAGCTGAAGCAGTGTTTACTGATTTGTCCCATATTGGATCAGCAGCCCAGTTTAAATCTCCCCCCACTATCAATTCACCTTCTGCAAATTCAGATAATTTTGATAAGGAGGAGGTAAGGAAATGCAATTGTTTTTTGTTGAGTGCATATAGGGATGCTAAAGTCAACTTTTGATTTCCCAGTTGTCCTTTAACAAATATTAGACGACCTTCTGTGTCTTTATAGGTCTGTATGTGTTTAAAAGGGAGAGATCGTGCTATCAGTATAGCTACTCCTCTGCTTTCGGATGAACCATGAGAGGAATATTGCTCTTTATAATAGTTATGGGGTAAGAGTCGTGAAATCTCTTTGCTATGGTGTGTTTCTTGGAGAAAAATTATGTGTGGCTTATCTTTTAAAATAAAATTGGAAATTCTTCTTCTTTTGACTGGGTTGCCCAAACCTTTAGCATTCAGAGTGTAAATTTTTACACTACCTTCCATAATCAGATTAAGGATGATATGAGGGATGCATCAATCCCCAGCTTCGGCTCACATAACTTATGTCCCATAGTATCAGCAAATTCAGTTTGCCAGATATGTGCCAGAGAGAAACAATAACAACTATTAACATCATACAGAATAGAACCATTGAACCCACTTTTGGCAGAGTCCCTATTTCTTGGTGGGACTCTGTAACACCTCTTTAAGAGTGTGTTATCCTATGCAGGTAAAACCGTTATAAAATAAAAAACCACTAGTTAACATTATTTCCCCCCCGTTCCCACCATTTATAATTTGACTTGTTTTATTTATTTATTTTTATTTTTTCCCCTCCCCTTACTTCTCCCCCTTTTTATAATTGTTGTATGTTTAATATTGTTAAATAACATATATATTTTACAACAGAATGTCTTAAGCCCTAACATGGCTAAATTGAAAAACCAGGTCGCATTTAAAAGAAAAGGTGACCTGTAATAATGAAATTTGCTTAAGTGAGGTGTTAAACATGACATAAACCTTGTTATAGTAGACCTGCGGATTTGGTTATGAATTTCATTTTCCTCTCTGAGTGAAAGAGTTGGATCGTAAAGGATGTGGAGTGCAGAGTGGTTAAGAACATAAGAACATAAGAACAGCCTGCTGGATCAGGCCAGTGGCCCATCTAGTCCAGCATCCTGTTCTCACAGTGGCCAACCAGGTGCCTGGGGGAAGCCCGCAAGCAGGACCCGAGTGCAAGAACACTCCCCTCCTGAGGCTTCCGGCAACTGGTTTTCAGAAGCATGCTGCCTCTGACTAGGGTGGCAGAGCACAGCCATCACGGCTAGTAGCCATTGATAGCCCTGTCCTCCATGAATTTGTCTAATCTTTTAAAGCCATCCAAGCTGGTGGCCATTACTGCGTCTTGTGGGAGCAAATTCCATAGTTTAACTATGCGCTGAGTAAAGAAGTACTTCCTTTTGTCTGTCCTGAATCTTCCAACATTCAGTTTCTTTGAATGTCCATGAGTTCTAGTATTATGAGAGAGGGAGAAGAACTTTTCTCTATCCACTTTCTCAATGCCATGTATAATTTTATACACTTCTATCATGTCTCCTCTGACCCGCCTTTTCTCTAGACTAAAAAGCCCCAAATGCTGCAACCTTTCCTCATAAGGGAGTCGCTCCATCCCCTTGATCATTCTGGTTGCCCTCTTCTGAACCTTTTCCAACTCTATAATATCCTTTTTGAGATGAGGCGACCAGAACTGTACACAGTATTCCAAATGCGGCCGCACCATAGATTTATACAACGGCATTATGATATCGGCTGTTTTATTTTCAATACCTTTCCTAATTATCGCTAGCATGGAATTTGCCTTTTTCACAGCTGCCGCACACTGGGTCGACATTTTCATCGTGCTGTCCACTACAACCCCGAGGTCTCTCTCCTGGTCAGTCACCGCCAGTTCAGACCCCATGAGCGTATATGTGAAATTCAGATTTTTTGCTCCAATATGCATAATTTTACACTTGTTTATATTGAATTGCATTTGCCATTTTTCCGCCCATTCACTCAGTTTGGAGAGGACTTTTTGGAGCTCTTCGCAATCCCTTTTTGTTTTAACAACCCTGAACAAATTAGTGTCGTCAGCAAACTTGGCCACTTCACTGCTCACTCCTAATTCTAGGTCATTAATGAACAAGTTGAAAAGTACAGGTCCCAATACCGATCCTTGAGGGACTCCACTTTCTACAGCCCTCCATTGGGAGAACTGTCCGTTTATTCCTACTCTCTGCTTTCTGCTTCTCAACCAATTCCTTATCCACAAGAGGACCTCTCCTCTTATTCCATGACTGCTAAGCTTCCTCAGAAGCCTTTCGTGAGGTACCTTGTCAAACGCTTTTTGAAAGTCTAAGTACACTGTGTCCACTGGATCACCTCTATCAATATGCTTGTTGACACTCTCAAAGAATTCTAATAAGTTACTGAGACAGGACTTTCCCTTGCAGAAGCCATGCTGGCTCTGCTTCAGCAAGGCTTGTTCTTCTATGTGCTTAGTTAATCTAGCTTTAATAATACTTTCTACCAGTTTTCCAGGGACAGAAGTTAAGCCAACTGGCCTGTAATTTCCGGGATCCCCTCTGGATCCCTTTTTGAAGATTGGCGTTACATTTGCCACTTTCCAGTCCTCAGGCACGGAGGAGGACCCGAGGGACAAGTTACATATTTTAGTTAGCAGATCAGCAATTTCACATCTGAGTTCTTTGAGAACTCTCGGGTGGATGCCATCCGGGCCCGGTGATTTGTCAGTTTTTATATTGTCCATTAAGTCTAGAACTTCCTCTCTCGTTACCACTATTTGTCTCAGTTCCTCAGAATCCCTTCCTGCAAATGTTAGTTCAGGTTCAGGGATCTGCCCTATATCTTCCACTGTGAAGACAGATGCAAAGAATTCATTTAGCTTCTCTGCAATCTCCTTATCGTTCTTTAGTACACCTTTGACTCCCTTATCATCCAAGGGTCCAATTGTCTCCCTAGATGGTCTCCTGCTTTGAATGTATTTATAGAATTTTTTGTTGTTGGTTTTTATGTTCTTAGCAACGTGCTCCTCAAATTCTTTTTTAGCATCCCTTATTGTCTTCTTGCATTTCTTTTGCCAGAGTTTGTGTTCCTTTTTATTTTCTTCATTTGGACAAGACTTCCATTTTCTGAAGGAAGACTTTTTGCCTCTAAGAGCTTCCTTGACTTTGCTCGTTAACCATGCTGGCATCTTCTTGGCCCTGGCGGTACCTTTTCTGATCTGCGGTATGCACTCCAGTTGAGCTTCTAATATAGTGTTTTTAAACAACTTCCAAGCATTTTTGAGTGATGTGACCCTCTGGACTTTGTTTTTCAGCTTTCTTTTTACCAATCCCCTCATTTTTGTGAAGTTTCCTCTTTTGAAGTCAAATGTGACCGTGTTGGATTTTCTTGGCAATTGGCCATTTACATGTATGTTTAATTTAATAGCACTGTGGTCACTGCTCCCAGTCGGTTCAACAACACTTACATCTCGCACCAGGTCCCGGTCCCCACTGAGGATTAAGTCCAGGGTTGCCGTCCTTCTGGTCGGTTCCATGACCAACTGGTCTAGGGAATAGTCATTTAGAATATCTAGAAACTTTGCTTCTTTGTCATGACTGGAACACATATGCGGCCAGTCTATGTCCGGGTAGTTGAAGTCACCCATTACTACCACATTTCCTAGTTTGGATGCTTCCTCAATTTCATATCTCATCTCCAGGTCTCCCTGAGCATTTTGATCAGGGGGACGATAGATCGTTCCCAGTATTAAGTCCCTCCTGGGGCATGGTATCACCACCCACAACGATTCTGTGCAGGAGTCCGCCTCTTCTGGGGTTTCGAGCTTGCTGGATTCGATGCCTTCTTTCACGTATAGAGCAACTCCTCCACCAATACGTCCTTCCCTGTCCTTCCGATATAGTTTATATCCAGGGATAACCGTATCCCACTGTTTTTCTCCATTCCACCAGGTCTCCGTTATGCTCACTATATCAATGCTCTCCTCTAAGACCAAGCACTCCAGTTCTCCCATCTTGGTTCGGAGGCTCCTAGCATTAGCGTACAGGCACTTGTAAGCAGTGTCTCTCTTCAAGTGTCTTTGGCACTTGTGGTTTGGCCTATGGTAATTTTGCTCTTCTGAATTTATATCCTGTGCCCCTGCTCTCACAATGCCTACTTCTAGGCCTACCCCTTTTAAAATTTCATCATTTCTGTTTGTTGAGTCTGAGGCGCTTTTTCTTGGAGAAGACTGTATTCCACTTTTGAGAATCTTGGAAATCTAGCTGTTCCTCTTCTTTATCCAGTTCTTCAGTGTCCCAAGGAATTTCTAAGTTTAATAGGCGAAGGATGTGGCATGTTTCTTTTTTTGTGGTAGCTGTGTGTAATATGCCATCTACTTCAACTCAGAGACGAAAAGGAAAACCCCAGCAATATTTTAGCAGTTTGCAGTTTTTCTGTTGCTGGCCTCAGTTCTCGTCTTTTCCTCAGAGTTTCCAATCTCAGGTCTTGGAGAACCATGATTTCTTTATTGTCGTATCTCAAGCCGCCTTTGTCTCGAATGGCTCTCATAAATCCGTCTTTTAATTGAAAATGAGTAAAAGCCACTATGATATCTCGTGGCATTGCAGTACTTTTAGGTTTGGGTGCTAAGCTACGGTGAGCACGCTCCAGATCTAGTGCGGTGACAGGGACTTCAGGGAGTACTTTGGACCACCATGTTGTAAGAAAATGCAATCATGTCTCCCTGTTCCTTTTCTTCGGGGACCCCACGAAAGTGTACATTCCGACGTCTTGCTCTATTCTCCTGTTCATCCAATTTTGTGTTTAATTCTCTATTAGCTTGTAAAAGTAGTTGGACTTTGTCAGAGGTTTTAACACTTAATTCCATGGCTTCGTTAGCTGTCGTTTCAATAGCCAGCGTTTTTTGTGCTAAATTATCCAGTGTATCCTTTGTGGAATCAAAGGCTTTTTGCCATTCAGCTATTAATAGGGTATGCTAATAGGGTATGCATGCTCTGAACTCGAGTCATTACTGTTTCCAACAGGTTTTCTATGTTAACAGATGCCATTTCCCCTTGCCCTGCTTTTCTGTTTTTCGCTGCCATTTTGGGCCTTCGTTAGGTGTGATTTTTTAAAATGCTAAATTAAGATAGTAAAAGGTCTTAAAGCTTAGCAAATTGTGCTCGCAGACCTGCTACAGGGCTTCATTTAACAGGGGTCGAAGAAAGAAACAAGAAGCGTTACCACAAAGTCATTGTAGTTGCCGTTAAGTGCTTGGCGGGAATCAGAGCAGTCGTTCTAAGCTGCAGTCAGGTTTCACGCGCACCCCCCCTCCGTAGCAGTCTTGATGCCCCATCCACATCTACTGTAGTCCCCAATGAGATGTCCAATGCAATGTCTGCTGCAACTTCTTGGGAACAGTTTCAATTGATGCGGCCTGATGACGTAGACAAGGTGCTTGCGATGATGCAGCCAGCAATGTGTCCTCTTGACCCTTGCCCTTCCTGGCTTATTAAAGCTGGCCGAGGGAGTTTGACCGAGTGGATCCAGGGTGTGGTCAGTGCATCATTGTGGGTGGGAGTGGTTCCAGCCACCCTGAAAGAGGTGGTGATCCGACCGCTCCTGAAAAAGCCCACCCTGGACCCATTGGTCTGGAACAATTACCCGACCGGTCACAAATACCCCTTTCTTAGGAAAGGTGATGGAGAGGGTTGTGGAGCAGCAATTGCAAGTACTCTTGGATGAAACAGATTATCTTGACCCATTCCAGTCTGGGTTCAGGCCTGGTTATGGGACTGACTCAGCCTTGGTTGCCCTGATGGATGACCTTTATTAGGAGAAGGACAGGGGGAATGTCTGTTATTCCTGTTATAACAGCGACCCTGTTATTCTTACTTGATCTCTCAGCAGTTTTTGATACCAGTGACCATGGTATCCTTCTGGGCCGACTTGGTGAGATGGGTATTGGAGGCACTGTTTGAGAGTGGTTCTGGTCCTATCTCCAATGTCGTTTTCAGAGAATAGCATTGGGTGATTGTCTTTTGGCCCCCTGGCAGTTGTGCTGTGGGGTGCTACAGGGTACCAACTTGTCCCCCATGCTGTTTAACATTTATATGAAGCCCTTGGGAGCAGTCATCAGGAGATTTGGGGTGAGGTGTCAGCAGTATGCTGATGACACCCAGCTCTATATCTCTGTAACATCTGAATCGGGAGAGGCTGTGTAAGCCCTTGACCACTGCCTGGACTCAATGGTGGGCTGGATGAGGGCCAATAAACTGAGTCTGAATCCTAGCAAGACAGAAGTGCTGTGGGTTGGTGGTTCCCGAGTTCAAATAATTGGTCAGTTGCCTGCTTTGGATGGGGTTGTATTCCCTGCAAAAGAGCAGGTCTGTAGTCTGGGGGTGCTCCTGGATCCATCTTGGTTGCTAGAGGCCCAGGTGACCTCAGTAGCTAGGGGTGCCTTTTACCAGCTTTTGATTGTAAGATGGCTGCAGCTGTTTCTGGACCAGGATAGCCTGACCAATGTTGTCCACATACTGGTAACCTCTAGGCTCGATTACTGTAATGTGCTTTATGTTGGGCTGCCCTTGAGGTTGGTCTGGAAGCTGCAGCTGGTGCAAAATGCAGTGGCGAGACTGCTCACTGGGGCAGGGTATCGCCAACATGTCACCCTGCTGCTGAAAGAATTGCACTGGCTGCCCATTTGCTACTGGGCCAAGTTCAGGGTTCTAGTCTTGGTGTTCAAAGCCCTTTACAGCTTGGGACCAGGATACCTGAAAGACCGTCTTATTCCTTATATACCCAGTTGATCACTGCGCTCTGTGGGTGAGGGCCTCCTGCAGATACCATCTTATCAGGAGGTTCATTCTGCACAATATAGGAAACGGACCTTTAGTGTGGCAGCACCTACCCTGTGGAATTCCCTCCCCTTAAATATTAGACAGGCACCATCTCTGTTGTTTTTTTCGGCACCTACTCAAGACCATCCTCTTTCAACAAGCCTTTTAAGTTGAGACCTTATCCAAGTCTGCTTCTGTGTTGGAATTGCTTTTTAATATGTTTTTAAACCTTTTTTTAAAAAAACTATGTTTTTAATCTTTTTTTTAAAAAAAGACCTGAAAGCTTTTTAAAAAAATGTTTTTAAAGATGTTTTGTTTTAATGTATTTTAAAGTCTGTTTTTATGATGTTTTAAAGTGTTTTTGGTGCTTTTGTTTGCTGCCCTGGGCTCCTGCTGCGAGGAAGGGTGAGATATAAATCAAATAATAAATGAATAACCTAGAATACTGGAGGAATTTAGGTGGGCCATTGTATAGAAACTGCCAGCATGGTCTCTTATGAGTAGACAAGGTTGGGGTATCTTACGTTCTCCGCTTTGCTTGTGAGCTATTCAGATTCCTTATTGTCAGACTTTGTTCAAAACTATGTGGGTACGTTTAGTGTCAGCAGTTGTCTGAATGGATAGACAAATGTTTAGAAATCCCAAGGAGACCTGGGATTTGGGACAGATCAGGAAATTTAGAAAGAGATTTGGGAGTCCCACAGCTGATAGTTTTCTATTTATTTCTTAAACATTTTTATAATTAATACATACCATATAGAGTATATCAGAATCATTCCGGGTACATGGTACATGGTAATAAATGAATATAATACATGTAAATCAGATAATCATGTCATACATGAAAGATAGGCTTAGCAAACTTTAACTCCTATTCTTCAGTTTAGTATCTCAAAGACCAGGAAAAAAATGCTCAGGAAGGAAATATTATCTCACCCGGTATCTGAGTCAGCAGAAGCACATCTTCAACCAGTCAAGAAAGACTGGTAAAAAAAGTTTACATTTCATATTTATAGCACACTGTGTTATCTACTGGTGTCACCTTTGTATGCTTCATGGAGTTATTCACTGTATCTCACAGTGAGACATCAGTCTGTATTCCCAGTAAGACCTGTAAAGATATCTGGACCAGGTTATTTCCATGTTTTTGGCTCCATTCTCCTCCTCACTGCAGTTTCATACAGCTACATTTGGCTTTGGTGCCAGCTTTCTAATCTTTCTTTACTACTAACCTCACAAACTGCCTGGACATCAAAATGCAGGCCGAACAACGGAGGGGGAGAAGTACCCAAGTCTCTGATTCTAAGCTTGTTTATCATAACAGCATTATAAACAATATGCATTTATTGTACACATGAGAGCCTGAGGGGATAAAAATACATAAGAAATGGGGACAGCCCATGACAGAAGAATTTAGCAATGTTAGGTCTGTAGTTAATTTTAATCTAGCAGGCTACAAAGATTAAAACCTTACAGGCAGTGTCTCTTGTTTTCTTTTGTGGGTCTATTTAAGATGTTCCTTTTCCAACAAACCTTTTAGGTGGAGTTCTTTATCCCAGTCTGTATCTGTATTGACTTTGAAAATATTTTTAATCATTTTGACATATGAAATGTTTTTTGTTTCCATTGATGGTGTTTTGACATTTTATGGGAAGTGATTAATAAATAGAAATAAAAATAAATAATGCTCATCCTTGTATGTAACGGCCACTTTAGCAAGTGCATTCATATTTTGCTTTTCTAAACTTGTTTTTTAAATATTGATTTCTCTCTATATTTTTGTCAGTTTCACATTGCGCTGCAGTTCACTGGGCCACAGTCAGGTGGTGCTGTGAACTTATTTATTAAGTGTCATGATGCAGTTCACTTGGCCAGAGACATATGGTGCGGGACCCACAAGACTGAGTAGAGAGTGGGAAAGTGAGCAGCAGCCTGGCTGACCCATTGGTATCGCTACCACGAGGCTTCCCTTTACTCCATACTGGATGTCATGCATTCTTCAGAGGAGTCAACAGATGATGAAGGAAAATGGGAGACTTCAGTCCCAGGAGAAGGGACGAGCAGAGAGGCAGCTCAAGACCCTTCGCCCTCAGATAAGGAGAAGGACCCTGCTGGAGCCATCCTGTCAGATTCAGAGAGCGACCAGGAAGCTAATCTGATCCCAGCGGAGAGGAGACTCCAACAGGTGTTGGAACAATGGAGGCAGTCGGCCTGTTTAAGAACCACAAGCTCTCGAAACTGGGAAAGCTGATTGTAAACACCTGGACTCAGATTCTGAGCTTAAAAGACCGTGAGTGTCTTGGGCTCTTGCTGGAAACGTCAGGTGTCCCTTCCCCTGTATCAATATAGAGTCCTTCCATGTCGAACATTAGTTCACCTAAGCTCACAGGCTATCAACAGCAGTCATCCAGTGCTGGCAGAAGATAGAGGAGGCCCCACTCAAGCTTTCTTGAGTCTAGGGAGGCTCCAGACATTTTCTATTTGGGAGTCAGACTTCCGACAGCAGAACAGTCTTTGTAATACAGTATATGCTCTTTATTAATATCTTGCACACAACTAATAAAACACATTCTAAGTGGCCCTAGCCAACACTGCAGAAACAGAAAAATAGAAATATACATGGAAATAAATGTCATAATACATCACCTATCAGATGTCATGGATGGAATAGATGGGTGGTTCCTCTTGTTTTCTTCAATCCCCCACTCCAGCAGAGGTCAGGGGTAATGAGTGCTATGAAACCTGGCCTTTTATACACTTTCTTATCAAAGGCAAGGCGTGTTCCCGTGGCCTTATCTGCTTCTGCCTGTTCTTGCACTCTTTATCGCACTGCTCTGTATGCAACCACTTCAGCCTCTTCATCAGGTTGTGAACCAGACACTTCTGGTGGATCTTGTAGTAGGCCCCTTTAAATAATGTATGTATCATGTAAGTCTATATAGTTAAGAGTGTTTTGACCCCTTCAGAGTAGAAATAAAATGTACTTTTTAAAAGACAAACAGCTGGTATAGCACAGTGGGGAGGAGAGCCTCCCTGGGAGTCCAGAGTCTGTGAGTTCCAATCCCCGCTCGTGTCTCCTTGGTGTCAAGGGCCAGCTAAAGATCACCCCCACAGGGAGTGGCTCAGGGGTTACGTGCCCTGCCACCTGTGCAGCCGTGGGCAAGCTGCATAGACCTGAGGAGCCCAGTTGCCCCCCAGCTGGCAGTTGGGGACAAGGAAGAGGCTGGCTCAGCAATACGACATGTGAGAAGGATCTTGGAATTGTTGTTGTTCACAAGCTGAATATGAGCCAACAGTGTGATGTGGCTGCAAAAAAGGCAAATGCTATACTAGGCTGCATTAACAGAAGTATTGCTTCCAAATCGCATGAAGTATTAGTTCCCCTCTATTCAGCACTGGTTAGGCCACATTTTGAATACTGAGTCCAGTTCTGGTCTCTGCACTTCAAGAAGGATGCAGACAAACTAGAACAGGTTCAGAGGAGGGCAACAAGGATGATCAGGGGACTGGAAACAAAGCCCTATGAGGAGAGTCTGAAAGAATTGGGTATGTTTAGCCTGGAAAAGAAGACTGAGGGGCGATATGGTAGCACTCTTCAAGTATATGAAAGGTTGTCACACAGAGGAGGGCCAGGATCTCTTCTCGATCGTCCCAGAGTGCGGGACACAGAATAATGGGCTCAAGTTCCAGGAAGCCAGATTTCAACTGAACATCAGGAAACACTTCCTAACTGTTAGAGCCATACGACAATGGAACCAATTACCTAGAGAGGTAGCGGGCTCTCCAACATTGGAGGCATTCAAGAGGCAGCTGGACAGCCATCTGCCAGGAATGCTTTGATTTGGATTCCTGCATTGAGCAGGGGGTTGGACTTGATGGCCTTAGAGGCCCCTTCCAACTCTACTATTATATGATTCTATGGCTTGTGCAGCTGTGGCAAGCTGAGCAGGCCCTGGCCAGCTTGATCTAAATTGTGTAAGTATATTGTGTGAAATTCTTAAAGCATATATTAAATTACTTAATAACCTTTGGTTTTGTATTGTATTCTTAATTCTGATTTATTAATTTACTGGCTGTGGCCAGACTTGCGTATGCTCATGTACAGTGCCTTGCAAAAGTAATCAGACCCCTGACCAATGCTCTCATATTACTGAATTACAGATGGTACATTGTAATTTTGTTGTGTACGATATTTTATTTTGAGATCAATTATTGTAAGGTGACAAGAAGAGATGGATTGATTCCATAAAGGAAGCCACAGACCTGAGCTTACAAGATCTGAACAGGGTGGTTCATGACAGATGCTCTTGGAGGTCGCTGATTCATAGGGTCACCATAAGTCATCGTCGACTTGAAGGCACACAACAACAACAACGTGACATTGGTTTTATGTTGGGAAATGTTTGTAATAAATATAAAAAACTGAAACATGTTGCTTGCATAAGTATTCAACCCCCACATTAATATTTTATAGCCACCTTTCACTGCAATAACAGCTTTAAGTCTGTTGAGGTAGGTATGTACCAGCTTTGAACACAGTGTCGGAGGGATTTTGGCCCATTCTGCTTGGCAGATTCACTCCACGTCGTTCAGGTTGGTTGGATGTCGCTTGTGGACCGCAATTTTCAGAAAGCGTCACAGATTCTCAATGGGATTGAGATCAAGACTTTGACTGGGGCACTGTAGGACATTCCCCTTTTTGTTCTTGAGCCACTCCAATGTTGCTTTTGGCCTTGTGCTTGGGATCATTGTTCTGTTGAAAAGTGAATTTCGTCCCAAGTTTCAGTTTTTTAGTGGACTGAAGCAGGTCCTCTTACAGTATTTCCCTCCATTTTGCTCCATCCATTCTTCCTTCCATTTTAACAAGATGTCCGTGCTGATGAAAAGCATCCCCACAGCATGATGCTGCCACCACCATACTTCACTGTAGGGATGGTGTGTGTTGGGGCATGGGCAGTGTGAGGTTTGCACCACACATAGCACTTGGAGTTTTGGCCAAAAAGCTGTATCTTGGTCTCATCTGACCTCAAACCTTTTCCCACATTGTCTGGCAAACTCCAGAAATGCTTTCAGATGATACTTTTAGAGTAACGGCTTCTTTCTTGCCACCCTCCCATACAGGCCAGTGTTATGCAGAGCTCTTGATATGGTTGTCTGGTGCACCATTACTCCACTCCCAGCCACTGAACCTTGTAGCTCCTTCAAAGCGATTGTTGGCCTCTCTGTGGCTTCTCTCACAAGTCTCCTCGTCTGAGTGCTGAGTTTTGAGGGATGGCCTTTTCTTGGCAGTGCCTGGCTGGTGTGATGCAGTTTCCACTTCCTGATTATTGATCCATCTTTTCTCACTGGGCTATCTAGACACTTGGATATTAGTTTGTCCCCTTTTCCTAATCTATGCAGCATTTGTATTACATTATCTCTCACTTCTGTAGAATGCTCTTTGGTCTTCATTTTCCTTCAGATCCACAGTCTGACCAATGATTCTTCAACAGTGGCGTTTTTATCCTGACAGTGTGACAGCAACTTTAATGGTTCACAGATTGAGGCCAATGGTAAGGTAAATGTGTCCTCCATAGGGCAATATCTTTCATCTCTGTAAACTGGGAGCTTCCACAGCACAGGGGTTGAACACATATGCAAGCAACTTGTTTCAGTTTTTTATGTTTCTTACAAACATTTCCCAACATAAAACCAATGTCACCTTACAATAATTGATTTTGAGTTTCACTGTTTGAAAATAAAATATACAGAATGAAATTACAGTGCACCATTTATAATTCAGAGATATGAGGGCATTGGTCAGGGGTCTGAGTACTTTTGCACGGCACTGTATATCCATACAAAAATGTTTAGTCAATAAAAAGCATAATCTCCTTCCACTGTGCAATGCCGTTCTTTTTTACCCTGATTTTTCCCCAGTCCTGAGATAAGTCTCTGGTGGTGTTTTCTCTTTAAGTCTGCCTGTTTAGATATACAGCTAGGACAATGGCACAAGCCTAAGTAAGTGCAGTGGCGAAATACAAAGACTCTGAACAGCTCTAGGCTTATGGGAAAGTGAAGAACCCTTGAATCTGTGCATGGGCGCGTAAGAGGTAGTACATAACAACAACAAAACTCCACAACTAGTTAGCTTAACTTCTCCATATAAGGGACTTCCTTATCTAAACAGCCGGAGTGTTGGCTAGCTGTGTAGACTCCTTATCTCCATGTATGTTCCAGCTGCTTTCATGGGAAAATTACAGCTTTAGTCAGAAGATGGAAGCAAGGGGGGAGCAGTTTTAAACTAGTCCTTTTGTACCATTTGGTTCCTATGCATTATATATGCATTGCTACAAGCAGACTTTATAAGCTATAAACGAAGCAATACAAGCAAATGTAAATGATTTCAGCACATTTTATGCTTATTTTAAGCCATTATCTAGGCTGGCCCATTACACCTTTATTGGAAGAAAGACAGGAGTGCGACCCTGTTATTCTTACTTGATCTCTCAGCAGCTTTTGATACCATTGCCATGGTATCCTTCTGGACCAACTAGATGAGATGGTATCGGAGGCACTGTTTTACAGTGGTTCCGATCCTATCTCCAGGGTTGTTTTCAGAGAATAGCACTGCACGATTGTCTTTTGCCCCCTGGCAGTTGTGCTATGGGCTGCTGCATGGTACCATCTTTTCCCTACTGCTATTTAACATCTATATGAAGCCCTTGGGAGCGGTCATCAGGAGATTTGGGGTGAAGTATCAGCAGTATGCTGATGATACCCAGCCCAATTCCTCGGTAACATTTCAATCAGGAGAGGCCGTGCAAGCCCTGGATCAGTGCCTGGACTCAGTTGTGGGCTGGACTCAGGCCAATAAACTGAGTCTGAATCCTAACAAGACGGAGGCACTGTGGGTTGGTGGTTCCTGAGTTCGGATAATTTGTCAGTTGCCTGCTTTGGATGGGGTCATGCTCCCTCTGAAAGAGCAGGTCTGTAGTCTGGGGGTGCTCCTGGATCCATCTTTGTCGCTAGAGGCCCAGGTGACCTCAATGGCTAGAAGTGCCTTTTACCAGCTTCGGCTGGTAAAGACAGCTGCAGCCGTTTCTGGACCAGAATAGCCTGACCACTGTTGTCCACACACTGGTAACCTCTAGGCTGGATTACTGTAATGTGCTCTATTTGGGCTGCCCTTGAGGTTGATCCAGAAGCTGCAGCTGGTGCAAAATGCAGCGGCGAGACTGCTCACTGGACAGGATCTGTCTTCATCCCATCTTGATTCCCAATATTCTGTTCCATATCTAGAAACATATTGCTTTCATGCAACACCTGACAGACTTCCTCATCACTTTCTCTCTTCAACACATGCACTGCTGAAAGAGAGAAACGTGACATAAGTGAAAATAAGAAATGAGGCAAAATTGGGCTGCCAGTTGAGGCTGTCTATTAGCTACCAGGCAAGTTCAAAGTTCTAGTTTTGGTGTACAAAGCCCTATACAGCTTGCGACCAGGATACCTTCAAGATCATCTTACTCCTTATATACCAAATCGGTCACTGCGCTCTACAGGTGAGGACCTCCTGCAGATATCGTCTTATCAGGAGGTCCGTTCCGCACAACATAGGAGGCTCACCTTTAGTGATGTGGCACCTACTCTTTAGAATTCCCTCGCCTTAAATATTAGACATGCACCATCTACTGAAGACCTTCCTCTTTAAACAGCCTTGTAAGTAGAGATCTTATTTATTAATTTATTATTTTATTTATATCCCACCCTTCCTCCCAGCAGGTATTGCCAGAACATAAGACAAAAGACAAATTTGCATAAAACTCACATTTGCTAATTTATATGCCTTAGATATGAAAATTTAGAAATAACTAGGCATTTAGATATACAAGACAGCTAAATCTATCCGTAACATTTTAATGCAGGTATTGGAAAATTTAACACTATATCCCCCAAACACTGAAAATGGATTGGTAATTGCTGTATCTCAGTGGTAGAGCATTTACTTTGTACCCAGGAGGTCCCAGGTTTAATCCCCCCCATCTCCAGGTAGGGCTGGAAGAGAACCTTCTCTGAAATTCTGGACTGGAGAGTCACTGCCTGTCAGTGTAGGAAATATTGACCTAGATAAGACATGTGTCTGACTCAGTATAAGGTAGTTTCCTAGCCTCCTAGACAGAAAATACCAAACCACCAAATTGCAGCACTAGCTGGGATAATGAATGAATGAATAAACTAGGCTGGCCGCTGGCTGCACAACTGGGGGATCAAAGGCTCCTGTTGATGCAAAATCACACCAGCCAACTTCACTGAAGCAGAGGGAGCTAAGGCAGCCCCCTGTGCTAGTTCAGCCTGACCCAAGTCCCAATCCTGATGTTCGATCATCACAGGCAGGAGGAACTTAGCAGGGCGGTCAGAGAGCTGAAAGGGGGGGAGGCAGAGCCGGGTTTTTTGCTGCAAACGCTCACCTCCCCCCCCCCGCAAACCTCAATGGAGTCCAGTGTTTTTTAAACCAGTAGCAAAGGCCTGAGCCAGGGGCAGAGGTGGGGGTCCCCTTGCAGCTGGTAGGAGGGAGGGAGCCTGCAGCCCCACTGATCACCCACTTCCCCAGCTCCACTTATCCGCCATCGCCTGCCGTTGGGCCCCTTCCAATCCCGGACAAAGAGCAAAAGGGAAAGAGCTGGAAATGCAGGGGGTGCCCAGTATGATTGGGGGGGGTGAACTGGACAAACGTACACTCAGGAGCCCCAACACGACCGCAGGGAGGAGGAGGATTAAACTGGCGGGGAAGGAGGGGATCTCAGCCCATCTGACAAAGCCGGGAAGGGGGGGCGGACGGATGACGAAATCTTCGGCTTTCCAAGGGGGGCTTTCCTGCCATTCAGTCCTCCAATTGGTCAAAGAACCGAGCTCTGGCTCCTAGAGAGGCAGGAAGTTTTAGAGGGGGGGGTAAAGAGAATATTGGAGGGAGTGGGGAGGTCTCCCTTCGTCACCCAGAGAGAAATAGCCCGAGGAGGAGGAGGAGAGGCTGGGGCGCCCAGAGGACAAAGAGGTGCAACATGCGGGGGGGGGGAGAGAAAGGAATTTTTTTTGGGGGGGTGAGGGAAAAGGAGGGAAGAAACTCTCCCTCTCAGGGAAACTTTAGGCGGAGCAGGAAAAAGCATCAAGGGGTGTGTGGCGCGGGAGGGGGGAGGCTCTTCCTGGCCGGGGGGGTTAAGGGCCTTCTCCAGACCGCCCGTTGGGAGTGTGTCGGAGGAGGGGAAGGTCAATCCCACGGAGGACGGGTGTGTGTGTCTCAGCTCTTCTGGCAGGCTTGGCTCAGCGGAGGGTCTGCCTCTGCTGGCGCTGCCCGCCTCCCTCCTGCCCGGCTTCACCCCTTGCCCTGGGATCACCCGCGCTGGTGCGAGGGCCTCCGGGTGCTGCGGAGGGTCCAAAGTGCAATGTCTAGTGGGCAATGTTTGCAACAACCCTATGAGGTGGGCTCGGGTGAAAGGCTGGACAAAATACAGTGGTTAGTGCAGGTGGGGGAGAGCTTTCTGCAGCCTGAGGGCCACATCCCTTTATGAGCAGCCTTCCAGGGGCCAGTTTCCAGTGGCTGGTGGGGCCAGGGGCAAAAATGGGCGGAGCGAAGGATGTGACTCTTAACTGTAGGGTACATTTTAACCATTGAAAAGACAAACGTTTTGTCTACAAATACACACTGGAGGAGCCCTGGGGGAGCGTGCAGAGTACTGCTCTTAGACCAGGGAGTAGACATGTGAAGCGTCAGGGACCAAAAATAGAGTGGGGGGTAATCCCCCCTGCTATTTTTCCAGGCATTCCCATTTCTGCCAGTGAGACGCAGAATCAAACCTCCATACTCAGCTACACAGCTCCTAGGGCCAGCTTGGACCAGTGACTGTTTCTAACCCCAACCTACCTCACTGGATTGTTGTGAGGATAAAAGTGAATGACTTTATCTACCACTCTAAATACTAGACATAGTGGACACCTCTCTGTGTGTGTGCGTTTTCAAATCCCCACTCAGGAGTCAAATTCAGGTGGTGACCTCTGCCCAGTGACAGTGTTGTTGTGAAGACAAATGGGGGAGGTCAAATTATATTTCCCACTGTTAGCTCCTTAGAAGAAGGCCTGGGAAAAATATTCAAACATAATAAAACTGCCACTAAAAATATATGTAAATAAACCTCTTATCTCAGTCGCCCAAACCCTATAAGGTAGGCAAGAATGCTGTTAAGCTGTCCAGCTTGTATACCACCTGCTGAACTTGGAAATAACTTCTGCAACTTGGTCCCCTCCAGTTGTTAATGGACTGCAACCCCCATCAGCCTCAGCCAGCATGACCAACAGCCAGGGATGATGGGAGTTGCAGTCCACAGCATTTAAAGCAGTTGTGAGGAAGCTTTGGCCCTCCAGATGTTGCTGAATTACAACTCCCATCATCCCTCACCACTGGCCATGTCTGGGGCTGATGGGAGTTGCAGTTCAGTAAAGGCTTCGCCACGCTTGATCTTAAGGTTAACTCCGATTATACGTGTAGATGATACTGGCCATTGGCCCTACTAAAGTAGATCTGTTGCCAGTAGTTCAAATTCTTTTCATTGCCCAGTGGTCTGGAGTGGACTGTATGCAGCTCAGTATTCCTTTCCCCATATTTCTGATGGAAGGAGTGGAGGCTCTCTCCATGTGTAAAGAATTGGCAGTGGAGCAATGTGTTGCCATAGGAACACTTTCAGGAGAGACCCCCTGTCCCCTCTCTGACTGGAGACTCCCTCATTCTAGAGCTAAGAAGTGGCCTGTGCTAGAGTTAGTCTGAGGTGAAGCTGGAAAGACACAGGGAGGCCTGCTTTCTGTGCTCAATCCCAAAGTTATGACTTTGGGCGACTCCTTTAGAAACCTGATGGGGAACCAAACCCTGGCTAACCTGTGGAGCCTCTGGAGGTCTCTCATCACACAGAGATTGGGGTGTGTGGAAAAAGAAGCATAAGACACAGCGAGGAGGACCCAATAACAAAGCCTGAAATGGCTGACATGTTGAAGGAGAGACTCTGTGGTGGGCAGGAAGGAAAGGCTTTGAGGATGCCAGAGTGGAGACAAGATGGAGGGGACCAAGATGGCTGGCTTGACTGAGGGTGGTGAAGGAGATGAGACCCCACCCCCGCATGGAGGACGGTCTGGAAGAAACTGGGGAGGGGTCTGGGAGAGATTTGGGGCCTAAAGGTTAAGGCCTTTTGTAGGTCAGGCATCCATAAGCAAATTGAGTATGAAGGGAAAGAGCTGAGGAACTTTTATTTTTTTAGAGCCTTTACCGTTCCACACAAATGTCAGGTTGCTTATAATATTTACACCCCTCACCTCCACATTTATAGAAATGTCTCTCCCCTGCAGGCTGTTCAGAGCTATTCCCCATTGTGGCAAAATCTGTGAGAGTCCCAGAGGTGGCCTAGTTTATGCTTCCTCCTTCTCCTCCTCCTCCCTGACTGGCAGTGCAATGGCTTCAGAGGCACCGGCCAGCTCATCTGTTCCTTGGGAAACAGTGGAAAGAGGTGCTGGGTGGCCACCTCAGGTAAGGCAAAGATCACTGGGGGAAAGACAGAAGAAACAGCCTGGGCGCTTCTCTGGTGAGAGGGAGGGAGCTCTGAAGGAATCTGCCTTTTTTTGTTTACTGTTAATGCTGCCTAAGAAGAGCCCTGAAGCTGGACCAGCCAAAGGCCCACCTCGTCCAGCATCCTGTTCTCACAGTGGCCGACCAGATGCCTACAGGAAGCCCTTGGGCAAGCAGGACCCGAGAGCAACAGCGCTCTCCCCTCTTGTGATTCCCAGCTACTGATATTCAGAGGCATACTATGTCCACCAATGGAGGTAGAACGTAGCCATCGTAGCTAGTAGCCATTGATGACTGTGAGGCGTCCTTCCCTGGCTCTCCCAGGTTCCTACCTGCGCATGGCTACTGCCTGTCACTAGGCACCACCAGGGACTCCACCAGTCCGGACTGTCCTTTATTTTATTTTTTCTCTCCCCGCTCTAGCACAGATCTCAACAGATCCCCCTGCTAGGCAACCACCAGTCACGTCCTAATACTAGTATTCCCAGAGACTCTGAATACTGGTATTGTTATTCTCTTCACCGCTGCCACCATTTGTTACAGTTCCCCTTCAGCCTTGGTCATTACCTTACCCTCCCTTCTGGTCTGTGAAACCCCAGCCAAGGATCAGGCCTTTGGTAAACCAAATTAAGTATTTATTAAAGATAACAAAGCTAACAAGATTAACAAGATTTCTTAAGGCACATAAGCATATGGTTTTACTCAATACTAATCCGAACTCCAGCCCCCTCCTTCTCCACTCTCTCCTGGCAAACAACTCTCTAAACCCCACCAAAACCACCCACTCAGTTCACCTCATTCTTCCTTTTATACGCTCAGCCATTTTTAAACACTCAGCCAATCATCTAGCATTCTACTGCCCATTCACTCCCCCTCCTCTTTCACTCCACTTACCATGTATCTTCTAAACAACAACACTTACCATATATACATTAATATAGGAACATCACAATGACCTTATCCTCCATAAATATGTGTAATCTTTTAAAGCCATACAAGTTGAAGACTATCACTGCAAGATCACAACATGGCCTCGTAACAGGGGCTGATGCATCAACAAAAGCCCTCATTCAACAACCCTGTGTCCCCATCCCCTTTAAGACTGGGAAAATAGCACACGGAGAAATTACGTTTACCTCTTCATATTATTTTTCCAGGCTCCCTTGACCTTTGAGGAGGTGGCTGTGTATTTCACTGAGGAGGAGTGGGCTCTCCTGGATCCTGAGCAGAGAGCTCTGCATAGAGAAGTCATGGAGGAGAATTACAAGACGGTGGCCTCTCTAGGTAAGGGCATTTTGTGGTTTCTTGCCTGATAAATGTGGAAGGCGTGAATTTAGTATTTCTGCCATTGAATCCCGCACATCAGGAATGATGGTTTGGACATTGGTGTCTAGAGTTGAGTGGGAAACCACCTGCTTTGTATGCAGAAGATTCTTGGTTCAATAGCTGGCATCTCCAGCAGGGGGTGGGGGGATGAACAGGGAGCAAGTGGCGAGAAAGGTCTTTGCCTGAACTCCTAGAAATCCACTGCTAGTTGCAGTAGACAAGGCTGGACTAGATGGACAAAGATTCTGACCTTGTATAAAGCAGCTTCCTAAAGTCCCAGTTTTTTTTTTATCATTCAATGCTACCCGATCTATGCTTCCTGCTATTAGAAATTGTCATTCAGTGAGAATTCCCTAATAGCAGAAGAAGAAACAGTGAATCCTAAAGATAGCATCCCATCTGCGTCATCAAGCAGTTTGGTAGCAGTAGGAGATAAACATGTTGACACTGAATTCAGCAATTCAAGCAGTATCTCCGACAGTGAGAAAGGACTGTTAAATGGTGATAGAAAAGCCGAAAGCGGTATTCAAGTGAGGCCAGATTGTTCTATAATCATAGAAGGGGGCATGTCTGTGAAGAGACCCTGCACTTCTGACTTTGCCACTGCACTACTGAATAACACAATGCATCAAAACTCACAACAAACCACTGAATGACAGCTACACCCCTGCTGTTATTTTTACCAATTTTTATGTATATATTTTGTTTTAAATTGCCCAGTGTACTATACAAAAGATGGTATGCAACAAATCATCCAGGTAAACTCAAATAAATAAATAAAAATCAGTTTATAGCAGAGCTGAAAAAATAAACCAAAATGATCAACTAATAATCGTTTATTATTACACTGATATTATTACACTGATATTATTACACAATATCATAACCGCTCTCGCTTTACTCCTTGAGTAGCAGCATCACTATATGTGCATGTGAGTGTGTTGAAGGATATAGATCATTTAGTGTCTGTGTTTTATGTGAAAAGTGATGTGTGCAAGATAAAAGAGCTAAACTACCACCATTTCCACAGCTGCTTCCAGTGCCTGTGTCTATGATCATTACTCCCCTCTCTTTACTCCCTTAGTAGCAATACTATATGTGCATGCGACTTTGTTGCAGGATATATTTCATTTAATGTCTGTGTGCTATATGTCAAAAGTCATATGTGAAGATAAAAGAGCTAAACTACCACCATTCCCACAGTTGCTTCTAGGGCCTGTGTCTATGATCTTCCCCTGCACTTCCTTCCCTGCTCTTGCTGATTCTCTCAGCTCCCACCTTGGCGTCTTCACCCCAGTCTCCCATCCTGAGCACCTTCTTTCCATGACTCCCGCTCAGGGAGCCCTCCATCTTCAACCCATTAGCCATTCTCAGAAAGGTGCGACATCCTTGTTGCTCTTGAAGTAACACTGCCCGTCCTCGTAGCAATCACTGTTCAGGTGGCTGTCAACTGGGATCCGTTTGTTGTTACTGACGGGAGTAGGGGGAGCAGATGTTGCAAAGGTTCCTTCCCTGCTCTTGCTGCCTTAGCTGCTGCTGCTACCTCTGATACTGCTTCCCTGTTTAAGATGGGAGCATTCATGTGAAAAGTGGCATTCTTTTCTCTTTGAGAAATCTAACATGTAAGTTTTCCCTTATATCGTCTGTGTCTCCTGTCCTATACAATGTGTTTATTATACACACATAGTGGTATCACACACCACAAACATTATATGCATATTTCTAGTGCTGCAACTGACTTTCGGTGGATAAAATGATAGGGCCAAAAGAAAACAGCTGGCTTTGCAAAGTTCCACAGTGTCATCCCCAACAGGCCTTTCAAGCTGAACTTTATGCCGAGTGAGTGCATGTTGACAAGTGCCAGATCACAAGTGATCCTGCTGGGTCCACCAGGTCCTATCCTATTTTCGGGGTGCAGGAGTTATACAATCAAAATTATACCTCTTCTTACCTTTAAACAGCTCTGTTTGAAATGGCTGAATATTTTAGGAGCAAAAGTAACTCGTCTTGTCTGTTTCCTTGAAAGAATCAGACCTCAATGCCTGTTGGGAAGAAGGAGGTGATCTGGTGATCCAGGATCCCAAAGAAGAGGAGAGATCAGCAGGTAGGTGCTTATGTGTATTGTAGGGCCCTTTTTTGGGTGGGATTTTTCAGTTTCTGCTTGATTTCATTCATCAGAGATTAACCCATTAGGTTGTGAGTTCTCCTGGAGAACATCTTAGATGTCTGTAAGAACATATGCATGGTCCATCTAGTGCAGTATCCAGTCCTCACAGTGGCCAACCAGGTGCTTCTGAGAAGTGCACAAGCAAGACCTAAACTCAACAGTTGCCCCATTGGGAGCACGGAGACTGACTTAATGGTGCAAAACCCTCTTTGAAGCAGCCTCCTCCCTACTTTCAAAGAGTGGTGTTGAAAGGGGGAGGGAGCCTGCTTAAAAGGCTGCTTTTGACTGCCATGCTTACTCAGGAGTCTTTGGTGAGGTACTTTGTCAAAAGCTTTTGAAAGTCCAAGTATGCTATGTCTACTGGATCACCTCTATCTATATGCTTGTTTCAAAGAAGTGAGACAGGACTTTTCCTTTGCAGAAACTGTGCTGAAATTGCAGCAAGCAGCCTTCTTCCTTACGCTTGCTGATTCTATCTTTAACAATTGCTTTCCACCAGTATTCCCAGGACAGACGTTAAGCTAACTGGCCTGCTATTTCCACGATTCCCTCTGGATACTGATGCATTTAAATATTTTTGTGGTTAGTCTTTATATTTTTAGCAATATCCTCCTCATACTCTTTTTTAGCATCTCATATTGTCTGCTTCCGTTTCTTTTGCCAGGGTCAGTGTTCCTTTTTCTTCTCCTCATTCGGACAAGCGTTCCATTCCTTTTGAAGGACACCTTCTTGCCTGTAATAGACCGTTTGACTCTGATTGTTAACTACACTGGCATCCTCTTGGCCTTGGTGGTACCTGTCCTGATCTTTGGTGTACACTCCAGTTGAGCTTTTGATATTGTGCTTTGAGACAATTCAAAAGCATTTCGGGGTGATTTCTCCCTCTTCACTTTGCCTTTCAACTTCCTTTTTACCAATCCTCAAATTTTTGGAAAGTTCCCTCATTTGAAGGCGGCCTTGTTTGATTTTTTTGGTAATGGGCCATTTACAGGAATGTTTCATTTAGTAACACCATGGTTACTGCTCCCAGTTGGTTTGACAACATTTACATCTCACACAAGACCCTGGGCTTCACTTCAACTAAGACCAGGGTCACCATCCCTCTGGTTGGTTCCATGGCCAACTGTTCTAGGACACAGTCATATTTAGGGTCTTTTTTGTGAGTGGAACACAGATGTACCCTGTCTAGGTGAGGGTAGTTGAAGTCACCCATTACTACAGCTTTTCCTCTTTTGGATGCTTCCTTGATTTATTTATTTCTTTATTGCAAACACCTTTTGGCTATTTGCTATCTCTGGAATCAGGGGAAGAGCAACTGGAAATGGGTGGTGCCTTTATGGCCTCCCTGTGGACTTCCAAGGGAGTGCTTCTACTCAGGCAATGTGAGGATGCTGGACTAGATGGGCTTTACGTCTGATCCAACAGGGCTGTTCTTATAAAGAGGAGAGGTGGCCTCCAGGTTGAAGTTTCCATCTCCTGATAAAATCCCCTAATTACGATAGCTGGATTGGTTTCCAGAGTGCCATAGAGTGGTGCTGTATGCATAATTGCTATTTTGCAAGTGCCAGTTGGATCTATGTGCCTCATCCTATTTATCACAAGAATATTTTGCTTTCGTTTGCTGTTTGGAGGGGGCCATAGCAATGGGTGGACATGAAATGCCTGGGTATTTGGGTTCAGAGCTAAATAGCTTGTCTGTTTCGTGGAAAGAAATTTTAAAACCAGTTTTCATCTCTTGCCTGGAAGGACAAGATCCAACTGGCTGGGGCTCTGATGAAGGGGAGAGACCAGCAGATACAGACTTTAAAAAGTAACTTGGGAAAAGTTATACGAGTTACAAAATGATGATGCAATATCTGTGCCTAAATTCAAAAGCTGCCAGTGAAAAATATATCCCACTGTGTGATAACTGTTGAGGGATTCCCCTCACAGTTCAGAGCATCACTGCAAACCCATGCAGTATTGGTCTTGGGCCATCCCTGTTTTCGCTCAGTGATATAGTACATGAGTTCTGTGAAGAAGTTCCTATGTTTAATCCCTGGAATCTTCAGGTAGTTCTTAGAAGGGTCCTCATCAGAAATCCTCTTAGAGAAGGTGCCAGGCAGTGTACACAGTACTGAGGTAGAGAAATGTCTGATTCAGTATCAGGCAACTTCCTGTGTTCCTCTATTCTATATGACCACCACTTTTGACTGCTGTCAGATTCATAGGAATATATGAGCAGTGAGCAGTGCCCAGATTGTCTCTTCTGCAGCCGGATTCCTCCCTTCTCTTCCCCCTCACTGCGTTTCTTTTTGCATATTATTTTAGAAATGTATACTGCAGTTTCATTGCAGTAGGAGCAAAAACTGGACATATAAGGACATCATGACATCAAGTGGTATATTGATAGAAAAGAATTCATGTAGAATATTCAGGTAACCTTTGTTTCACCTTGACATACAGGGAGAAATAGGAAAATTTGCAGATGTAAAAATCTGAGAAGCAGCAAATAATGGTTAATCTGTGATGAGATCCTATGTTTTTGGCTTGAAAGTCCAACATATATTACTTTTCTTCTTGTTCTTCCTTAGCAGATGATGGGCAGCAGAATGAGAATTATACAGAAGCACAGGTGATGTCATTGGTAATAGGCGAGTTTGAAGCACAAAACGAAGTGTTTGGAAATGATGGGGAAGCAAGAAAGTCTGAATCAAACAATGGGAGGAATAAATCCTCTACTTCTCAGCTGTTGCATCGAAGAAGCCACACAGGGAAGAAACCATTTAAATGCTTGGAGTGTGGAAAGAGCTTCAGCCGTAGAGGTCAACTTACTGTACATCAACGAACCCACACAGGGGAGAAACCGTTTGAATGTATGGAGTGTGGAAAGAACTTCAGCCAGAGAGGTCAACTTACTGTACATCAAAGAACCCACACAGGGGAGAAACCATTTAAATGCATGGAATGTGGAAAGAGCTTCAGGGAGAACAGTACACTTATTTCACATCAAAGAACCCACACAGGGGAGAAACCATTTAAGTGCATGGAGTGTGGAAAGAGCTTCAGCCAGAGAGCTCCACTTACTGTACATCAAACAATCCACACAGGGGAGAAACCATTCATGTGCATGGAGTGTGGAAAGAGCTTCAGAGTGAGTTATGAGCTTACTGTACATCAACGAACCCACACAGGGGAGAAACCATTTAAGTGCATGGAATGTGGAAAGAGCTTCAGTTGCAGCAGTAGCCTTACTTCACATCAAAGAACACACACAGGGGAAAAACCATTTAAATGCATAGCTTGTGGAAAGAGCTTCAGGCACATGAATTCACTTACTGTACATAAAAGAATCCACACAGGGGAGAAACCATTTAAGTGCATGGAATGTGGAAAGAGCTTCAGTTGCAGCAGTAAACTTACTAAACATCAGAGAACGCACACAAGGGAGAAACCATTTAAATGTATGGAGTGTGGAAAAAGCTTCAGAGTGAGTTATGAGCTTACTCTACATCAACCAAAACACACAGGGGAGAAACATTCAAATGCATGGCATGTGGAAAGTGCTCCAGTGTGAGAAATGAGCTTACTATACATCAACAAACACACAAAGGGGAGAAACTAAGTGCATAGAATGTGGAAAGAGCTTCAGTTGCAGGATTAATCTTACTAACCATCAAAGAAGGCACACGGGAAAATTCATTTGAATGTATGCAGTGTGGAAAGAACTTAAACGTGAGATGTCACCTTAGTATACATCAATGAACACACGCGGGGGAAACCATTTAAATGCATAGCTTGTGGAAAGTGCTTCAGCTGCAGCTCTAAACATACTGTACATCTGAGAACCCACATGGGAGAAACCATTTAAATGCATGGTGTGTGGAAAGAGCTTCAGCCAGAGAGGTTACCTTACTGCACATCAACAAATGCGCACAGGGGAGAAACCATTTAAGTGCATGGAATGTAGAAAGAGCTTCGTTGTCATTAGTGACCTCGCTGTACATCAAAGTACCCACACAGGAGAAACTATTTAAATGCATGGAAGTGTAGAAAGAGCTTCAGTTGCGGCAATAACCTTACTAAACATCAAAGAAGCCACACTGGAGAGAACCATTTAAATGGTTTGTTGAAAATGCTTCAGAGGTAGGGATATGAGTACTAAACATCAACTAACACACACAGGCGAGAAACTATTCAAATGTATGCATTTTGGAGAGAGCTTTAGTCAAAATTATGGTCTTACTTTACATCAATGAGCCCACATACGACGGGACTGTATATATGTATGGAATGTGCAATAGCAATTTTACTAAGCATAAAAGAATCCACAGAGCAAGAAACCATGTAAATGAGTGGAGTGTGGAAAGAGTGTCAATATGAAACATTGCCTTATTTCACATCCAAAAAAACACGGGAGAAACCATTTAAATGCATTGGGTGTGGAGAAACGTCCTAACTGTTAGAGCCATACGACAATGGAACCAATTGCCTAGAGAGGTAGTGGGCTCTCCGACACTGGAGGCATTCAAGAGGCAGCTGGACAGCCATCTGTCGGGAATGCTTTGATTTGGATTCCTGCATTGAGCAGGGGGTTGGACCTGATGGACTCATAGGCCCCTTCCAACTCCACTATTCTTGAGAGGGCTTCAGTATGAGTAGTGAGCTTCCTATACATCAACAAACACACATGGGAAAAACCACTGAAATGGATAGCTTGAGAAAAGAGCTTCCGTGAGAATTGTCACCTTACTGTACATCACCGGAGAGAGACCAGTTAAATGTATGCAATGGGGAAAGAGTTTAAGCCAAGCAATAGCCTTCCTTTACATGAAAGAATTGTTACAACAAAGGAATGAGTTAAATGCACTGAGTGTGGCAAAATCTGAACAGAGCAATCCTACATCAAGGAAGCCAGCGTAACGTTAGCTAGGCTGAAGTTAGTCCGTCTTAACGTGTGGCAGATCTTAACCCTTGGGATGGGACAATTCCAGCTCAGCCAGCAGAGCCCAGTGGAAAGAAAATAAAAGCAGCGAAATACAGAGCTATTGTATGTTTTTCCTTAGACCACCCTTTTTCCTTATGCTGGGACTGGGACCTGCAGGAGCAAGCTGAACACATGTAGGATACAGCGTAAGTCCCCTTCCCCTTGTTTCAGCCCCGGAATGCCCTTTTTTGGGGGGGGGGGATCTGCGCAGGTTTAACTTAACGCCTGTATCCGTTGAGCCAGCTGAACTCTGGCTGATCTGGGTTGGGCATGCTGAGCCATGGCTGAGCCGGGATGAGGGACTTATACCAGAATAGCCTGGCTGAGCTGAGACCTACCCAGCTCAGCCGGAGATCTGCCGTATCCTCCCTCAGCCCGGCCAAAATGCCTGTAGGATTGTGCCCTTAAGTGTGAGCAGTAGCCTTACTAGAAATAACTGAACTCCATTCAAATGCATGGTGTGTGGAAAGAACGTCAGTGTGAGCCTTACTTTAAATCTTTAAACAAGAGGACTGGAGGAATTCAGGTGTAGAATTTAGCAATGTTAAGTTTGTAGTTCATTTTAATCTTGCGTGCTACAAAGATTAAAGCCCTGTACATCTTGGCACCAGTTTATCTAAAAGATAATCTCACTTCTTATATATCCAACCAATCATTGGACTCTACAGGAGAGGATCTCATCAGGAAGTCTGTTCTTTATGGTGTAGGAATGGCCTTTAAAGTGGTAGCACCTGCCCTTTGGAATTCCCTCACATATCTGACAGGCACTGTCTCTCTTTTGGGGGCTTATTGAAGACCTTCCTTTTTCAACAAACTTTTTAAGTGGAGATTTTAATCCCAGTCTGCATCCTTACTGGCTTTTAAGATGTTTTTAATGGTTTTGATGTATGAAATGTTTTTTGTTTTCATTGGCGGTGTTTTGAGATATTTTATGGGAAGAGATTAATAAATAGAAATAAATAAATAATGCTAATCCTTGATGTAATGACCACTTTATAAGGTGCTTTCTAACAGTTTAGCATACTTTTATCCATTGATTTTATTCATTTTCCTTTCGTAATTTTTGTAAATGTTGATTTTAATTGATAATTTTAATTTAATACTGCTGAATTATACATTAAACCTCATTGTAAAGTGGTTTACAAAGAATATAAAATATACAGTGCTGCGAAAAAGTATTTGCCCCCTGATTTTCTGCATTGTTGTATATTTTTGGCTTTGAATGTTGTCAGATCTTGAACCAAACCTAATATTAGGGGAAAGGGATCCTGAGTGAACCAACAACACAAAATTTTGACACTTACTTCATTTATTTATTAAAGAAAGTTAGGCAACACCCAATGCCCCTGTGTGAAAAAGTATTTGCCCCCCTATGAACTCAACCCAATAAAAGGGATTATTAGGGCCAGGTGTTTGAATACCTAGGTAAACAATCAAGCCTGATTTGGGCCAGCCCTGCCCAATATAAATCTGACTAACTTTGGCCTTTGCCATCAGATTGAAGTTGGAAGCACACAGGTTCCAAAGCCACATCGTGTCACGATCAAAAGAAATTCTTGAACACCTCCGGAAAACATTTGTTGATGCATATCAGTCTGGAAAGGGTTACAAAGCCATTTCTAAGGCTCTGGGGCTCCACCAAACCACAGTCAGAGCCATATTCACCAAATGGAGAAGGTATGGGACAGTAGTGAATCTTCCCAGAAGTGGCCGTCCTGCCAAAACCCCTCCAAGATGAAGGCATAAAACCATCTGGGAAGTCACAAAGGACGCCAGAACAACATCCAGAGATCTGTAGGCCTCTCTCGCCTCAGCTAAGGTCAGTGTTCATGACTCCATCAGAAAGACACTCTGCAAACATGGGATTCATGGCAGAGTAGCAAGGTGGAAACCACTGCTCACTAAGAAGAACATGAATGCTTGTCTAGAGTTTGCCAAAATGCATCTGGATGATCCTCAAGAGTTCTGGAACAATATTCAATGGACAGATGAGTCAAAGATGGAACTTTTTGGGTGACATGGGTCCCGTTATGTCTGGTGAAAACCAAACATTGCATTCCACATGAAGAACCTCATACCAACAGTCAAGCGTGGTGGCAGAGTCATGGTTTGGGGATGCTTTGCTGTATCAGGAACTTGGACGACTTGCCATCATTGAAGGAACCATGAATTCTGCTTTGTCTCAGAGAATTCTACAAGCAAATGTCAGGCCATCTGTCCATCAGCTGAAGTGCAGCAGGGTCATGCCGCAAGACAATGATCTGAAACACACAAGCAAGTCTACATCAGAATGGTTGAGGAACAAGAAATTTAAAGTTTTGGAATGGCCTAGTCAAAGTCCAGACCTAAACCCCATTGAGATGTCGTGGCAGGACGTGAAAGGAGCAATTCATGCTTGAAAACCCACAAATGTCACTGAGTTAAAGCAGTTCAGCATGGGGGAGTGGGCCAAAATTCCACCACAGCGCTGTGAGAGACTGATCAGGAACTACAGGAAGCGTTTGGTTGCAGTCATTGCTGCTAAAGGTGGCATAAGCAGGTTTTGAGTGTAAGGGGGCAATGACTTTTACACACAGGGGCATTGGGTGTTGCTTAATTTTCTTTAATAAATAAATGAAATAAGTATCAATGTTTTGTATTGTTTGTTTACTCAAGCTCCCTTTTCCCTAATATTAGGTTTGGTTCAAGATCTGACAACATTCGTGCCAAAAACATGCAACAATGCAGAAAATCAGACGGGGCAAATACTTTTTCACAGCACTGTATATTTTTTGTTCTTTGTACACCACTTTACAATGAAGTTTAATTTGTAGTTCAGCAGTATACAAATTTGGTAAATACATAAGTAAAATAAATAAATAGTTTTGTTCCCTTTATTTCCCCATGTAATCATGGTATCATAACATTTTTCCTGTATAATGGGATTTTGATTTTAGTCCTGAGGGTTTCCCATCGTGGATTTCATGTTGATGTGAGCATGCGAGAAATGGACGTTCTGTTGAAATAATGAACTCTTGTATAGTATTTTTAAAAACTACATTTTTAAAACCTGTGGATTAGCACGTTTTTTCTATTTCCTCCCAATATGCCCCTGAAGACGGCTCACTTGAGCAAAATATGTTAAGCTAACTTAGCAATCATTCATTCTTTCCCACATCTGTGAAATACACTTCTCTCCCCCACCCTTTTTGATTTCTGTTGACATGCATTTGCAAATGCTGTCTTCAAAGAGGATTAAATTTATATCCTGCCCTTCTTCCCAGAAGGAGGCAAAAACTGAAACGATGTGATATACAGCCAGGGTCTCTCTCACTCTCTCCCCCCCCCATGAAGCACTATTACATGCAGGGCCTGCTTGGAGGCTTCCCCTTGGGGTATTTGGTGGCCCTTTGCAACTAGATGGGTCTTTGACCTGATCCAGCAGCCAGGCTCTTCTGATGTTGGAAGGAAACAAGGAAGGAGAGGTTATATTCTTCCCCACAATGCCTTTTCAGACTCGCTCAGCCTTCCACTCCTTTTGTCATCCCTAGGATTGTTGGGGAAGAGGGGCATGTCATGGTCTCGGCCACCCCATGGGTGCCAGGCGCATGCTTCGGACCCAATTCTCCACCCTGGGTAATTGATCCGGAACCCAACTCCCCTTGCCAAGGCTGTGCAAACCAACACCAACCCTGCAAGGTAGGAGATAGACTGCCACCACTCGTTCTACTGGTTCACACTCTGAGTCAGGGGAACCCAGAGCCCAGATATAGGTACACCAAGGATTTCTAAAGATAAGAACCAAACAGGCACTCCTCATCCAGAAGCCCTCAGGTAAA
Source organism: Rhineura floridana (assembly GCF_030035675.1). Lineage (NCBI taxonomy): Eukaryota > Metazoa > Chordata > Lepidosauria > Squamata > Rhineuridae > Rhineura > Rhineura floridana. Next base: position 210,716,632 of record NC_084482.1, read on the forward strand.
GCCAAACACACTCTTTTGGTTTGTGGTCAGTGGTCAAGGTGCTAGATCCAGGACCAAAGGTATTCTCACTCAATGAACACACATGGGTAATTAAGAAGTAGCTTTATTAATAAAAATATAAGTGCACAATTAATAGCAGCAAAACAATTCCTCAAAACCCACATCCAACCAGGGATTTAGGCAAAACATGTAAGAGAGTTCAGACACAACCAAAAGAACAAAACTAACTGACCTATTCTACTTGCATGAAGAGGTAGTTGTAAATCTCACCTCTCCTCAGAGAGGCATAAGCAGGGTAGTGAAGACTGGAACGCTACTCAGGTAACCACCCGTCTAGAGGGAACCCAGGGGAACAAAGGCTATAGTTTTCACCCCCTATACTTAAAGAAAAAAACCTAGCAACAGTTCACAGTGATTCAGCCAATCGGGGCTTTCTAATAAAGTAATTTTCCCAGGGCTGGTGCTGGCGTGTTCGACGCGCCCCAGCAAATTATAAATCGGCGCCCTTACCTTTTATAATTTTTTTTGGTTCATTTTTCAATTCAAATGTTATAAAAAATGTAACAAGGCAAATAAGGGCAAATAAGAAAATCATTATGGAGTAGGAACATGTTTTGTGTGAATAGTAAAATAAAGCAAAAAGAAAACAACCTTTTTGTATGGCCTTTATGCAAAGATACATAGTTACACAAATTTAGCCTTACATGCTTTCATGTTTGTGAACTTATGAATTTTCATTCATTGGCGAACTTATGAATTAGTTCACTAATGTTTAATTGGGAACACACTTCATTTTCACATCCTTTCCTATTGGGAACCAATCGGTTTCTCCATATTCTGTCCTTACAGTAGCCTTGTGTCCAGAGTATAGGTTGCGCATCAGGACAAACAGATGCTGTGGCACCCCCATTTCTTTTAAAGCATTCCATAGTTTTTTGTGATCTACACAATCAAAGGCTTTGCTGTAACCTATAAAGCCCAGGATGACTTTCTTCTTAAATTCTTTGGTCCGTTCCATTATCCAATGTATGTTTGCAATATGATCTCTGGTACCTCTTCCCTTTCTGAATCCAGCTTGGACATCTGGCATTTGTCACTCCATATATGGTAAGAGCATTTGTTGTAGAATCTTGTGCATTACTTTACTTGCATGGGATATTAAGGCAATACTTCAATAATTACTGCATTCCCTGGGATCCCCTTCCTTTGGAATTGGGATGTATATGGAACACTTCCAGTCTGTGGGCCATTGTTTAGTTTTCCATATTTGTTGACAATTTTTTGTCAAAATTTGGACAGATTCAGTCTCAGTAACTTGTAGCAACTCTATTGGTATGCCATCTATTCCTGGTGATTTGTTTCTTCCAAGTATTTTAAGAACAGCTTTCACCTCACATTCTAAAATTTGTGGTTCTTCATCATACGGTTCCTCCGTGAATGAATCTGTCATCCTTGCATCTCTTTTATAGAATTATTCAGTGTATTGCTTCCATCTTTTATTTTATTTCGGTCAGTCAGTGTGTTCCCCTGCTGAGTATTCAACATCCCTACTTTTGGTTTAAATTTCCCTTTCACTTCTCTAATCTTTTGGAATAGGGCTCTTGTTCTTCCCTTTTTGTTGTCCTCTTCTATTTCTATACAATAACTATTGTAATAGTTCTCTTTGTCCCTATGTATTCGTCGCTGTATTGTTGCATTTAGGGTTCTAACCATGTTTCTAGCTCCTTTTGCTTTTGCTTTCCTTCTCTCTTTAACCATTTTAAGAGTTTCTTCAGTCATCCATTGAGGTCTTTCTCTCTTTTTAACTAGAGGTATCGTCTTTTTGCATCTTCCCTGATGATGTCTCTGACTTCACTGCATAGTTCTTCTGGTTCTCTGTCAACTAAGTTTAAAGCCTCAAACCTGTTCCTTATTTGATCTTTGTATGCTTCTCGGAAGTTATTTAAATTGTATTTTGGCGTTATGATTGTTTTGTTGGTCTTCTTTAGCTTTACTCTGATTTTCGATATGACCAGTTCATGATCTGTACCGCAGTCTGCTCCTGGTCTTGTTTTTGCAGAAAGTATGGAACTTCTCCATCTTCTGCTCCCAATTATATAATCAATTTGATTCCTATATTGACCATTTGGTGATGTCCACATGTATGGTCATCTTTTTGGTTGATCAAAAAGGTGTTTGCAAGAAACAAATTATTGGCTTCACAGAACTCAGTAAGTGTTTCTCCTGCCTCATTTCTGTCTCCTAAGCCCCATTTTCCCACAATTTCTAGTTTTTGTCTGCTCCCTACTTTTCCTTTCCAGTCCCCCATGATTATCAGCACATCTTGTTTTGGTGTGTGATCAATTTCTTCCTGTACTTCTGCGTAAAATCTCTCTACTTCCTCTTCTTCTGTGTTATGCTGTTGGAGCATAGACTTGGATGATGGTTGACAGGTTTTCTGTTAAACCTATTAATGGGGGCGGGGAGGCAATAAATTACAGGTACTTGTCTACCACCACCATCAGCCTTCTGCTGCTTGTAGTAGCTTCAGGTGGGTGGGAGCAATTTAAGTCAGCAAAGCCACACATAGAGAGAACATAAGAACTGAGCCCTGTTGGATCAGGCCAATGGCCCATCTAGTCCAGTATCCTCTTCTCACAGTGGCCAACCAGATACCCATAGGAAGCCCACAAGCAGGACCCGAGTTCAACAGCACTCTCCCCTCCTGGTATTTCCAGCAACTCTATTCAGAAGCATACTGCCTCTGGCCATGGAGGCAGAACATAGCCACCATGGCTAGTAGCCATAAGTAGCCTTATCCTCCATGTATTTGTCTAATCCTCTTTTAAAGCCATCCAAGTTGGTGGCCATCACTGCTTCCTTTGGGAGTAAATGCCATAGTTTAACTATGCTCTGTGTGTAGAAATACTTTCTTTTTTCTGTCCTAAACAGGAGTGTAGTTGTCCAGGGTCTCAGGGAGTCTTAGACCCCTTACTTTTTGGGGAGCAGGCTCCCAGCAGGGTCCCTGTGTCTCCAGCATATTACGAGCCAATCAACTTGAAAGGGGAATGTGTTAGCCAGCGAGAAGAGTCTTCTAACATGCTTCCTTGCCCTTTACTGCTGATTGGAGCCAATGAGAGTGAAAGGAGGTAAGGCAGCCACTGAGAACACTCTTCTCAGTAGCTAACACTCTTCTCTTTCTTGCTTATTGGCTCCTAGGGACTTCTGTTGTTGTGGGAGAAGGTGTTAACAAGGATGTCATTCTCAACCCAGCAGCAAAAAAGGGGGGGAGGAGCGTGTTTGCGACTAACATGAAGAGACCCCACACCTCTGCATATGCCACTACACTACTGGTTCTGAATCTTCCAACATTCAGCTTCTTTGGATGTCCACAAGTTCTAGTTTTATGAGAGAGGCAGAAAAACTTCCCCTTCTCAATGCCACGCATAATTTTATACATGTCTATCATGTCACCTCTTACTGACCTTTTCTTTGAACTAAAAAGCCCCCAATGCTGCAACCTTTCCTCATAGGGGAGTCCCTCCATCCCCTTGATTGCTTTGGTTGCCCTTATCTGAATCTTTTCCAACTCAATAATATCCGTTTTGATGTGAGGCGATGAGAACCATACACAGCATTCCAAACGCCGTCCCACCACAGAGAGAGAAAGAGTTGACAGATCCTTCCCCAGTGCTGCGACCCTAATCTAAATCTCAACTCCGGCTCATACAGCTGCTTTGAACCAGAGACAAAGCGATCGATCACCCCGGTCCCGTCTAGTTTGGCCCTCAGAAGGGAGCTGGAACCCAGACGCTTCACCAAAACCTGGCGGCTCGCACATGCCCAGAGGCACAGGTTCAGAGAGGCACACGTCAGGGACGTCACCAGCCGGGTGCAGCAGGTGCGGGCCGCACCCGGGTGACACCATGGAGGGGGTGACACCAGAGCTGCCCGGCCCTGCCCCTAGGCTGCGGCACCAGGTCCAGAAGAAGCAGGACAGGTGGACGCCGCTGACGGCGGGCGGATTGCTGAGCTGCCTGCCCGGCCTGTGCGGCACGGCATGCACGCGCAGACGTTATTGGAGGCACTGCGTGAGGGAAGGGCACCGGTGGCCTGGATGATCTCCCACGGGGCAGGGCCTCAGGGTCCAGGATTTAATCACTGGGAGAGAATGCCAAGAGAACGCCGAGGCCCTGCCCTTTTTCTGCAAGGCTGTTAGGACTTGTGACCAAACTGAGAGGGGTTTGGAATAGGTGTAAGTTTGCCTGTCCCACATCCACTATGCCCCTGGAGTACCCCCTTTTTGGCTTATGTTCCGCCTGCTGAGCCCTGACTGAGCTGGGGTGAAGGACTTATGTTGCATAGCCCCAGCTGAGCCTGGAAAGCCCAAGTTCTGTTGAATCCCGACTCTCAACTGGCAGAACTTAGGTCTGGCTTGCGCTGTTAATCAATGCCCATTGTTCACTCCACTGGCAAAAATCACCATCCCCAAGGGGCTAAATGGACCGGAATCTGCCTGTTGGTATTCTACTTACTGGGATTCAGTGTAGCCTAGTATCTTTTTTTTTTTTTAAAGGATGCCTCTCCAAATCTAATTGGCTGTTACAGTAGATGTGGGAAGTTCATCAGGGCTATGCATTCTGTACCAGAATGAGGGGAGCATTTCATCCACAGTGATCAAGCATCAAGGTGGCCAGTGAGTTGAGAAGCTGTGCAAATTTAGCAGGAGGGTGAATACACCAGGGCAGTCTGCCCCCCCCCCATTGTATTGATCTCACAAACCCCAACTTCCCAAGTAAAGGAACCATTTCCTTTGTGCTGATATACACCATGACTGCTGACTCCTCCCCATCTCTATCTACCTGACATTTTGGACAGTGCATGGCATCCATAACCATAACACCAGCCAGGAAAGTGACCAGCTACCTATGTCTCCCATGGTCGAGTTGCCAATTACCAGGGCCCCCATCCTTAAAGACATTTCCTTGGCACAGGAATGTATCAGGTTGTCTCAAAAGGAATGGGTCATTTCCTTTCATTCTCTCTTTCCCTAAGACCCACATTTTTAAAAGGGTTTTGCACTATGCTGTGCTCAGTGGTTTTGTGTGTGTGCATCTTTTGTTTGCCTTTTCCCTCTTTCTTTTGCCAAATTTCACACTTCTTTCCCCCCTCCTCCTTAATTGGGTAAGACTCCCTCTTTGTGAAAGAATCCCTGTTGCCTCAAAGAGGCCTTTTGACACTGGTTGCTAACCAGTAGAATAGTGGCAAATTGAGAAGTGCAGGGTCCCTGCACGTTTGTCACAGCTCATCCTTTTCTTGCTTCTGGGGTGAGGATGAGAACCTTGTTAACGCCTTCTCCCACAAAAACAGATGTCCCTGGGAGCCAATGAAAGGGGAGAGTGTTAGCTGCTGAGAAGAGGCTTCTCAATGGCTGACTCACCTCCTTTTGCTCTGATTGGCTCCAATCAGCAGGAAAGGACAAGGAAGCATGTTAGAAGACTCTTCTCAGTGGCTAACACACTCCCGCTTTCATGCTGATTGTCTCATAGGATGCTGAAGACACAGGGACCCTGCTGGTCTAAGACCCCCTAAGACCCTGTCCCATGTCCCCAAACCACACAAAATCTTTACGCAAACTGAGAACATCCCTTGGTTTCGGGGTACAGAGCTAGTAAGCACCCGTGAGTTTTGGCACTTTTTTAAAATAGAAATTTACCATTGCTGTTAGACTTGGCGCAATATGATCCCCAGTGCTTAATTTCTAAAAAAGGATAGGTTTCAGTTCAATTCTGTGTGGAAATGACATTGCCTCTTCTGTCCCTGTAATCCTTGATTTGGAGATACTCTGAAGCCAAAACAAAACTGCGCAGACTTGGGAAGGGGACCTATTGAATCAGGATGTCTGCACCCCCTGCCCTGTTTCACTTGTGGCTGCTCATTAGAATGGGGGGGGGGCGAGGACAGCTCAGGCCCAGGGACCAAATGTGGCTATCCAAGCCTCTCTAACTGGCCCTCAGAATTATCCCCAGGCCACTCTTTTTACTGGCCCTCCTTCACACCTTAAGCATCCTGGCTGGGACATGTCTGTGACCTCTAATGCCTCTTGGTTGCCTGAACAGAGAGGGGTACATACAGAAACTACCCACCTATACCAGTACATTCCCACCTTTTTTTCTGCATGGACCTCTTAAAAATTGCTGTTAGTCCCACCCCTACCTTAGATGATGACTTTAGCAGTCAGGTAGGTTTGGCTGGCAGCAGCTGAAGGCCATGAATACACTAGTTGCCAGAGCAGAGTGTTTCCATTGGTCACAAGGGGGAAAGGGTTGATCAGCCAATCAGTTGTGAAATCTCTTTGAAGCTGAGTTTTTTTAAAAAAATAACTGATAAAGCTGCTCCGACCAGGTTTTACAGTAAAAAGGGGTGGGAGTACTATTGTGTGTTGCAAATTTATGGAGGATAGGGCTATCAATGGCTACTAGCCATGATGGCTGTGCTCTGCCACCCTAGTCAGAGGCAGCATGCTTCTGAAAACCAGTTGCCGGAAACCTCAGGAGGGGAGAGTGTTCTGCACTCGGGTCCTGCTTGCGGGCTTCCCCCAGGCACCTGGTTGGCCACTGTGAGAACAGGATGCTGGACTAGATGGGCCACTGGCCCGATCCAGCAGGCTCTTCTTATGTGCTTATTTGCAGAAGAAAGTGGTGGTGAAGCACTAGAACCAGCAGAACAGTGAGTGCTTTTCTACCCTATATCTCAGTGGTAAGGTTGAGCATGTGGTTTGCATGCAGAAGATCCTGGGTTCAATCTTTTGCATGTCCTTGTGAAAGGGAAAAATATTCTAGGTTGTTTGTGTGATGATCCCACAGCTGGCTGTGTGTGTGTGTGTGTGTGTGTGTGTGTGTGTGTATGCAGAACTATTTGCGATCTACCATGGGACAGTCAAGGCTTTCTGATCTTGCGATATTATCCATTGAAAGTGAGTTGGTGGAAGGCATTGATTTCGATGAAGTGATTCACAAGGTTGCAGCTTTGAAGGCCAGGAAAGGAAAGTTCTGATTTAGTCGAGATGTTCACTAAGTGCTGAAATGTTTGTGTTTGTTCCTGTTTATGTTTTTGGTATTATTTCATTTATGAGTATATTTCCACTTCTACATTATTTGGGCCATTATTGATTATGCAAACCTAATCCATTAATGTATCTCATGTAACAGTAAAGTTTAATGTTAAAATGAACATAATTTTGATGTAGTTCTTAAACGTTTTTACTTCGAATTCTATTGTTTTCTTACAGAATTTTCACTTTAACCACATGAGACTATGTATAAATGTAAATACATTTAGGCTGTGCGTATGATACTGTAATTTAAAGGTGTAATTTTAATTTTGCTAGTTGTTTATGTCACTGCTATTGCTATTACATTCAGTGATATACGGGAATTACGATTTACGAATAACATTAGTACAAAAAACATTACTAAGGATTCTGTATGGTCTGGTACGGGAGGAGGTCCATGGGGGTGACACCATGAGTTACCACACCGGGTGACACCAACCCTAGTGACGCCACTGAATCTCCCCAAGGTACAGGTCTCTTCCCTCCCCCCCCCATAACCTTCCCCATCCCTTCTCTCCTGATGTCGCCTCCGTTCCTGCCTACGCGCAAAGTGCAAACCAGCCAGCAAGCAGCCTCTGCCGAGGGAGAGAATGACAGAGGTCCGCACGCCCCAAGGCTGCAGACGGCCTCCGAGGACGCACTCCTAGGGCTGGGAATCGTCCAGTGTTTTTGAAACCAGTAGCAAACGCCTGAGGCAGGGGGAAAGGGGCAGGGGTCCCCTGGCAGCTGGTAGGGAGCCTGGGAGACGGCAGTCCTACTGATCACCCCCTCCCCATCTCCACTAATCCGTCATCGCCTGCCGCCAGGCTCCTTTCACTCCCGGACAAAGAGTGGGAGAGGGATCCCCTTGCAGATGGAAGGAGGGAGGGAGGGAGCCTGGGAGACGCCAGCCCCATTGATCCCCCCTCAGCCCCACTTATCCGCCATCGCCTGCCATGGGGCCCTTCCAATCCCGGACAAAGAGCAAAAGAGAAAAAGCTGGAAATGCAGGGGGTGCTCGCCCCGTATGATGGGGGCGACTGGCCAAATATGCACCCCTCAGGAACCCAACACGACAGCGGGGAGGAGGATTAAATTAGCGGGGAGGGAGGGAGAGGGGGAGGGAATCACCCTCACTGACTAAGCGGGGGGGGGGGGAAGAGGAGAAAATCTTCAGCTTTCAAATGGGGCGACTCTTGCTATTCAGTCTTGCAATGGGTTAAGGAACCGAGCTCTGGCTCCTAGAGAGGCAGGAAGTTTTAGAGGAGGAGAGAATAGTGAAGGGAAGGGGGCGGAGAGGTTTCCCTTCGTCACCGGGGACAGATATCAAGACCGGAGAGGAGGAGGAGGAGGAAGAGGCGGCTGGAGAGGCCGGAGGACAAAGAGGGGGAGGGAGGGAGAGAAAAGGGGTGGGGGGAGAAAAAGGGGAGGGGAGAGGAGGGGGGAGAAAAATGATTTTTCAGGGAGGGTTGAGGGAAGAAGAGAGCCAGTGTGGTGTAGTGGACTGCGACCTGGGAGACCAGCGTTCGAATCCCCACATAGCCATGAAGCTCACTGGGTGACCAGGGCCAGTCACTGCCTCTCAGCCTCAGAGGGAGGCAATGGTAAACCCCCTCTGAATACCGCTTACCAGGAAAACCCTCTTCATACGGTCAGGATCGACTTGAAGGCAGTACATCATCAGCATGAGGGGAGAAACTCCCCACTTCCTCCGCTTCCCTTCCGCGGAGGAGGAAAAAGCATAAAGGCGTGTGCCGGGGGGGGGGGAGAGACTGTTCCTGACCTTCTGAAAAGGCTCTTGGCAGAGGCTGGAGGACTTACATATATAAAAATGGTCAGGAAGATGGGAGTTGTGGTCCAACAACATCTGGAGGCACACTGGTTGGGAAAGGCAGCCTCAGCTGGACCATGTGAGGGGGGAGAGCATAAAGGGCCTTCGCCAGACCTCCTTCCGAGTGTGTTGGAGGGGAAGGTCAAACATGGAGGGAGTGGATCTGAGCTCCTCTGGCAGGTTTGGTCCAGTGGAGGGTGCTGAGGGTCTTCCTCTGCTGGCACTGTCCGCCTTCCTCCTGCCCTGCTTTGCCCGTTGCCTTGGGAACAGCCAGGTTTTTGGGAGGGCCTCCGGATGCTGCAGAGGGTCCAGAGTACAATGCCTAGTGGGTAGTGTTCACAACAACCCTGTGAGGTGGGCCAGGGTGAAAGGCTGTTTGTAATGCCGTGGTTAGTGGAGGTGTGGGACAGCTTTCTCCAGCTTGAAGGCCACATTCCTTCATGAGCAGCCTTCCAGGGGCCACTTTCCATTGGTGGGCAGGGCCAGGGGTAAAAACGAAGGATGTGGCATAGTGGTTAAGGTGTTGGACTATGATCTGGGAGACCAGCGTTCTAATCCCCACATAGCCATGAAGCTCACTGGGTGTTGTTGGGCCAGTCACTGCCTCTCAGCCTCAGAGGAAGGCAATGGTAAAACCACCTCTGAATACCGCTTACCATGAAAACCCTATTCATAGGGTCGCCATAAATCAGGATCGACTTGAAGGCAGTCCATTTCCATGTTCACATTTTAACCATTGAAAACACAGAGGTTTTTATTTATTTATTTATTATTTAATTTATATCCCATCTTTCCTCCCAGCAGGAGCCCAGGGTGGCAAGCAAAACACTAAAAACATTTTAAAACATCATAAAAACAGATCTTAAAATACATTAAAACAAAACAGCGTTAAAAACATTTTTTTAAAAAACAACTTTAAAAAAGGGTTAAAAACATTATTTAAAAATATATTAAGCAATTCTAACACAGATGCAGACTGGGATAGGTCTCAACCTAAAAGGCTTGTTGAAAGAGGAAAGTCTTCAAAAGGTGCTAAAAAGATAACAGAGATGGCGCCTGCCTAATATTTAATGGAATTCCACAGGGTAGGTGCTGCCACACTAAAGGTCCGTTTCCTATATTGTGCAGAACGAACCTCCTGATAAGAGGGTATCTGCAGGAGGCCCTCACCTGCAGAGCGCAATGATTGACTGGGTATATAAGGGGTACGACGGTCTTTCAAGTATCCTGGTCCCGAGCTGTACACCAAAACTAGAACCTTGAACTTTGTCTATACAAATACAGTACACTCTGGAGGAGCCCTGGAGGAGGCTGCGGAGTACTGCACTTGGACCAGGAAGTAGACATATGAAGGCTCAGGGAGAAAAAAAATCAGAACAAAAGTTTCCTTCCCCCCCCTTATTTTTCAGGCATTCCCATCTCTACCAGGGAGACCCAGAATTGAACCTCCATACTTTCTTTCACAACTCCCTGGGTCACTCAGGGCCAGTGTGTATTTTGAAGTCCAGTCTAACTAATTGGATTGTTGTGATGTTAATGTGGAAAACTTTGTCTCCCACTCTAAATGCTGGCCATAGTGAACATCTCTGTACCTGTGTGCGTCTGTGTGTTGTTACTATAATAACCTCCCAGGTTCAAATCCCCGTTCAAGAGTGAAATGCATTTGGCGAACTCAGCCCAGTGACAGAACTGTTGTGAAAACAAAGAGGGGGTGTCAAATTATACTTCCCACTGTTAACTCTTTAGAGGAAGGCCTGGTAAAAATATTAAAACAAAATAAAAATGCTGCTACAAATATATGTAAATAAACCTCTTATCTCAGTCACTGGAACCCTATAAGGTAGGCGAGAATGCTGTTAAGCTGTCCACTTTGTATACCGCCTGCTCAACTTGGAACTGACTTCTGCAACTTGGTCCCCTCCAGTTGTTAATGGACTGCAACCCTCATCAGCCCCAGCCAGCATGACCAACAGCCAGGGATGATGGGAGTTGCAGTCCACAGCATTTAAAGCAGTTGTGAGGAAGCTTTGGCCCTCCAGATGTTGCTGAATTACAACTCCCATCATCCCTGGCCATTGGCCATGTTTGCTGGGGCTGAATGGAGCTGCAGTTCAGTAAAAGCTTCCCCACACTTTATCTAAAGGCTAACTATGATTATACGAGTAGATGATACTGGCCATTGGCCCTGCTGTTTCTAAAGTAGATGTATTGCCAGTAGTAGAAACACTTTTCATTGCCCATTGGTCTGGAGTGGGCTGTATGCAGCTCAGTATCCTTTTCCCTATATTTTTGTTGGAAGGGGTGGAGGCTCTCTCCATGTGTAAAGATTTGGCAGTGGAGCAATGTGTTTCCATAGGAACTCTTTCAGGAAAGATACAATGGCTGATATGTTGAAGGAGAGACTCTGTGGTGGGCAGGAAGGAAAGGCTTTGAGGATGCCAGAGTGGAGACAAGATGGAGGGGACCAAGATGGCTGGCTTGACTGAGGGTGGTGAAGGAGATGAGACCCCACCCCCGCATGGAGGACGGTCTGGAAGAAACTGGGGAGGGGTCTGGGAGAGATTTAGGGCCTAAAGTTTAAGGCCTTTTGTAGGTCAGACATCCAGAAGCAAACTGAGATGAAGAGAAACAGCTGAGGAACTTTTATTTTTTTAGAGCCTTTACCGTTCCACACAAACATCAGGTCGCTTATAATATTTACACCCCTCACCTCTACATTTATAGAAATGTCTCTCCCCTGCAGGCTCTTCAGAGCTATTCCCCATTGTGGCAAAATCTGTGAGAGTCCCAGAGGTGGCCTAGTTTATGCTTCCTCCTTCTCCTCCTCCTCCCCGACGGGCAGTGCAATGGCTTCAGAGGCACCGACTGGATCGTCACTTCCTTGGGACAGAGTCAAAAGAGGTGCTGGGCAGCCACCTCAGGTAAGGGAAAGACAGAAGAAACAGCCTGGGCACCTCTCACTTGTTGTGTAAATTTGTATAGATATTATCAGAGATTGTCAACGGTCAGAAATGTGTGTGTGCCAGTGTGTGCGTTTACCTAAGAAAGCAGGCTTTTACCCTGCATTGAGATCACTGAGACTTAAGACTAGTAAAATAAGGAAAGCTACTTTATTTATAGAAATACATAGTAGATAGAAAGGCATACATAGTTCTAACTAACTAAGTTGGAGGCGCAACACCCATGCTTGGGAGTTGCCCTCATGGCTCAGGAGAGATAGCAGAGACAAAGGTGTCTCCTCTCTCTTGGACAGTCGTGGAAGAGAGAGAAGGGAAAGGGCGGAAGGAGGAGGGGCGGATAAGCTTCCCTAAGCATATCAGTCTAACGACAAAAGGAAGTCAGTCAGAGCATCACAGGTAAAGGTAGTCAAGCCTAGCCATCTGGAGGACCCTAACTCTTATCTCCCTTCTGGAACATAAACAAAAGAACAAAACAGGAGTTGCTCTTGCCCCACTTCTAATACCGCTACTCAACAAGTGTTTGGTTCAGCCCACGAGGTCCATCTTGTCTTGCAGTTTGCAATGTCTGACTTTGCCCGAAGCCTTCGCATCTGCAGTCATGCCTTCTGTTGGACAGTACTCCATCTTGAACAGTCCTCTGCGGTAGGTATCTCTAATGAAATGGTGCTTCATGTCTATGTTCTTGGTCCGTGAACTCACCCCTTCTGACTCCATGAGTCTGTTGCATCCTTGATTGCTTCCCAGTCCTTCTTCGGTGGTGAGCTGGTTTTTCTGCACAAGTATCCCACTGCTACCACCACATCTGGCCTGGTAACAGTACTGATATACTGATGTTTCTGATGGCTTATCTTGTATCTCTCAGCATTTCCTTTACCATCTGGCATTTTGCTAAAATTTAGCTTTTTTAAAAGAATTTCCTCTTGTAGCCTACAGCTTTCCTTTCTTGAGGAAGTTTGGTCAGTGTCCAAGTTTTACTATTGTGTAGAGCTTCCAGCTCTTCCTTGGCTGCCTGTCTCCACCTCTCAGCTTCAGCTTTGGGTAAGGCTGCAATCTCTTTCCAGGTCTCTGGCTCTGGAAGTTCATCTGTCACAAGGTAAGCAAGTCTCTCTGGTGGTACACCTCTGTTGGTATGTTCAGAGCGTCTGGGTGCTGGTGCTTCGGCTGCCCTTCTGGCTCTGTTGCCTCTTCTGGCTCAGATTCATCGCCTTCCTCTGCAGGTGTATTATTGTTATACCTTCTGTGGTGGAAGAATAACTCAGCTTCTTTTCGCTGTCATCTGTTTGGTGTGGCACCCCTTCTGGTTGGTGTGCGCACTTTTCTTCATCAAAGTGGACAGCTCTGTACACTCCAACTTCACCAGTTTTGGGATCTATGACTCGGTATCTCTTCTGCGCTGAAGAATATCCAATTAATATTACTTCCTTGGCAGTGTTAAGTTTTCACCTTTTTTGTTTTGGGATGTCCACAAAGGCCTTGCACCCGAGTACACGAAGGTGAGACACACTTGGAGTCCTAACATGCCATAGCTCAAATGGTGTTTTGTTGGTTGCAGATGCAGGAAGTCAGTTCTGCAGGTAGGTACTTGTTCCCAGTACTTCTGTGGTAACTGTGCATCTTCCAACAAGGAACAAATTATCTGTCCAAGGGTCCTGTTCATGCATTCCGTGACCCCATTCTGTTCCAGACTGTAAACAACTGTAGTCTGGTGCTCTATGCCTTCCTCACAGAGAAAGTCTTGCATAGCCCTGGACACATGTTCTCCTTCATTGTCAGATCTTATGATCTGTGGCTTTCTGTCAAATTTGTTGGACACAATTCTGACATAGTCCTTCAATTTTTGAAGTACTTGACTTTTCTCTCTCAGCAGGTACATTGTAGTATACCTTGAGTAATCATCTATAAAAGTCAGCATGTGAAAATTTCCACCCTGGGATGGCACTTTAATTGGCCCACAACGATCCGTGTGAATTAATTCTAGAAGCGTTTTGGTTTTCCTCTCACTTTTCTTAGGAAATTTTGGTTTCACACTCTTTATCTTTATACAGCACTCACATCTTTCTGTGCATTTGCATTGTCTCATTTTTATGCCTCTTGCTAAATTCTCTTTCTCTAGAGCAGTTACTCTGGCTAAGCTGGCATGTCCCATTCTTCTATGCCAAATATGCAAACATTTAGAATTACAGGTTTCCTTGACCATATTTGCATGCATAGCTTCTTGCTCCCACAAGATGCAGTAATGGCCACCAGCTTGGACGGCTTTAAAAGAAGATTAGACAAATTCATGGAGGACAGGGCTATCAATGGCTACTAGCCATGATGGCTGTGCTGTGCCACCCTAGTCAGAGGCAGCATGCTTCTGAAAACCAGTTGCCGGAAGCCTCAGGAGGGGAGAGTGTTCTTGCACTCGGGTCCTGCTTGCGGGCTTCCCCCAGGCACCTGGTTGGCCACTGTGAGAACAGGATGCTGGACTAGATGGGCCACTGGCCTGATCCAGCAGGCTCTTCTTATGTTCTTAAGGTATTCTGAATGCAAAAGTCCATCTTTCAATTTTGCAGTGCAACATATTTCTCCTTCATCTAGAACGTGGCACAATTCTCCACTCATATAAACTTCACCCCCCAATTCCATTATCTTAGTAACACTTATTAAGTTGTCTTTGAAATCTGGAACCTATAGGCAGTTTTTAAGTTCAAGCTGTCTTCGCCTTCTGACGTTTTGCAAAGCAGTTGGACTGTGCCTATTCTTTGAGTATGGAATGTATCTCCAGAGGTGGTTGACACCCTCTCTGTATAGTTTTTTAAATAAACAAATTTTTATCTTTTATTAAGTGGGCTGTACACCCTGAATTGATTAAAAAACTTTTTATAATCATCTTTCATCAGATACATGGTAACTAGAAGCCTTGGTTTTTGCCCTTTCAGTCTGTCTTTGTTTAAAGTCAGGCTTTGCTCCTGTCTGACATCTATTGCAATCTCTTTCAAGATGATTTGGAGATCTGCACTTAAAAGAGAGCATCCTTCTGTGTCCTGTGCCCTCCTGTGGATTCAGGCAATGCCTCATGTCACTATTCTTTGTTTGTTTTTCCTGCCCATAGTAAGTGTTGCCTTCTCAGACAGAATTTGTTCCTGTCTGTCTTTAAAATCCTGGTCTTTTAAATATGATATAATCTGATTCAAATTCTGGTCTCTGTGTTGTAGCACACAAGCAGTTAATTTATGATGCTCGTGGAGAGAGCTCAGGAGCAGTGTTTTTTGCATCTCTTCCTCGAGTTCCCGCCCACATCTTTGAAGTTCTCAGAGCAGACATGTAAACTTTTCAAGATGTTTATTCAGATTGCCTCCCTCAGAGTAAACAATTCCTTGTAAAGGTACATTACATGATTTTTAGACTTTCTGTCATATATTTCTTCTAGCTTCTGCCACATTTCTTTCACATTCTTACATCCTATGCAAACATTTAGTGCCTCATCTGATAATGCAGTAATAAGAAGAGATTTCAGTTTTGCATGCTTACGTCTCCAGGATGCTGTAGCAGTTTCATCTTCTGCTGAGGGCTCAGGATCAGTCAGGATTTTATACAGATCCTCTCTTTCCAGGAGCGCAGTCATTCAAAGACTCCAAACCTCATAATTGTCCTTCTCCGGCCTCTGGATGCTCGTCTTAAGTGTTGATTCTTCAGCCATCATTTCCTATCTTTCGTTCTGCTTTTCTTTCTCTAACTTAAAGTCTCCCTTTGTTGATCTCTTTGTAAATCACACACAGTATTTAGCCTTTCTAGCTTTTAGGCACAACTTGCAATTCAACTTAGCTTACTAGGCCAGCTTATTGTTGTATAAATATGTATAGATATTAGCAGAGATGGTCAACGGTCTGAGATGTGTGTGCGAGTGTGGGTTCATTTACCTAAGAAAGCATGCTTTTACCCTGCATTGAGATCACTGAGACTTAATAAAATAAGAAAAGCTACTTTATTTATAGAAATACATAGATAGAAAGGCATACATAGTTCTAACTAACTAACTAAGTTGGAGGCGCAACACCCATGCTTGGGAGTTGCCCTCATGGCTCAGGAGAGATAGCAGAGACAAAGGTGTCTCCTCTCTCTTGGACAGTCGTGGAAGAGAGAGAAGGGAAAGGGCGGAAGGAGGAGGGGCAGATAAGCTTCCCTAAGCATATTAGTCTAACGACAAAAGGAAGTCAGTCAGAGCATCACAGGTAAAGGTAGTCAAGCCTAGCCATCTGGAGGACCCTAACTCTTATCTCCCTTCTGGAACATAAACAAAAGAACAAAACAGGAGTTGCTCTTGCCCTACTTCCAACATCTCTGTGGTGAGAGGGAAGGAACTGTGAAGGAATCTGCCTTTTTTTGTTTACTGTTAATGCTGCCTAAGAAGAGCCCTGAAGCTGGACCAGGCCAAAGGCCCACCTGGTCAGGCATCCTGTTCTCACAGTGGCCGACCAGATGCCTATGCAAAGCCCATGAGAAGGTAGGACCCGAGAGCAACAGCACTCTTCCCTCTTGTGATCCCCAGCTAATGGTATTCAGAAGCATATTGCACACGACAATGGAGGTAGAGCATAGCCATTGTGGCTAGTAGCCATTGGTAGCCTTATCTCCATAAATATGTGTAATTTTTTAAAGCCATGCAAGTTGGAGGCTGTCACTGCAAGATCACAAAGTGGCCTAGTTATAGGGGCTCATACATCAACAAAAGCCCTCATGCAACTACCCTGTGACCCCGTCCCCTTTCAGACTGGGAGAATGGAGCATGTTGGAGAAATTACGTTTTCCTCTTCTTCTTCTTCCAGTCTCCCTTGACCTTTGAGGAGGTGGCTGTGTATTTCTCCGAGGAGGAGTGGGCTCTGCTGGATCCTGACCAGAGAGCTCTGCATAGGGAAGTCATGGAGGAGAATTACCAGACGGTGGCCTCTCTAGGTAAGGGCACTCTTTGGTTTCTTGCCTGATCAATGTGGAAGGTGTGAATTTAGTATTTGTGCCATTGAACCCTGCACTGCAGGGATGCTGTGATGGAAATGAGTGTCTGGGAGGGACTGCATCTGAGCGCGAGAGCACCTGCTTTGCATGCAGAAGATTCTTGGTTCAATAATGCAGCTTCCTAAATTCCCAGGGGGTTGATCATTCCATGCGACCCGATCTGTCTTCCTGTTACTAGAAATTGTCATTCAGTGAGAATTCTGTAATTGTAGAAGAAGAGACAGTGAATCCTGATGAGACCATCCCATCTGCGTCATCAAGCAGTTTGGTAGCAGTAGGAGATAAACATGTTGACACTGAATTCAGCAATTCAAGCAGTATCTCCGACAGTGAGAAAGGACTGTTAAATGGTGATAGAAAAGCCGAAAGCGGTATTCAAGTGAGGCCAGATTGTTCTATAATCATAGAAGGGGGCATGTCTGTGAAGAGACCCTGCACTTCTGACTTTGCCACTGCACTACTGAATAACACAATGCATCAAAACTCACAACAAACCACTGAATGACAGCTACACCCCTGCTGTTATTTTTACCAATTTTTATCTATATATTTTTATTTTAAATTGCCCAGTATACTATACAAAAGATGGTATGCAACAAATCATCCAGGTAAATAAAAATAAATAAAAATCAGTTTATAGCAGAGCTATAAAAATACAACAAAATGATCAACTAATAATGCTTTATTATTACACTGAATTATTACACTGATATTATTATGCAATGTCATTACGCCCCTCTCTTTACTCCCTAAGTAGTAGCAATACTACTCCAGAGATTCCTGGATGATAACGGATTATCTGGATCCATTTCAATGTGGTTTCAGGCCTGGCCATGGGACAGAGACGGCTTTGGCCGCCTTGGTGGATGACCTACGCAGAGAACTGGACGGGGAGTGTGTCTCTGCTGGTTCTACTGGACCTCTCAGCAGCTTTCGATACCATCGATCATGGTATCCTTCTGGGCCGCCTTGCCGAGATGGGACTTAGGGGCACTGTGTTACAGTGGCTCCAATCCTTCCTGGAGGACCGAACCCAGAAGGTGGTACTGGGGGACTCCTGCTCGACCCCTTGGCCATTGACCTATGGGGTCCCTCAGGGTTCCGTTTTGTCCCCCATGTTATTCAACATCTACATGAAACCGCTGGGAGAGGTTGTCCGGGGTTTTGGGGTTCGGTGCCATCAGTATCCTGATGACACTCAACTCTATTTCTCTTTTCCACCTGAAGCCAAGGAAGCCGTACAGGCCCTAAACCAGTGTCTGGCATCAGTGATGGACTGGATGAGGGCAAACAAGTTGAGATTAAATCCTGACAAAACAGAGGTACTCCTGGTCAGTCGGAGGGCAGATCAGGGAATAGGGATTCAACCGGTGCTGGATGGGGTCGCACTCCCCCTGAAGTCTCAGGTTCGCAGTTTGGGTGTACTCCTGGACTCAGCTTTGAATTTGGAGGCCCAGATTGCTGCTGTATCCAGGAGCCCATTTGCCCAATCAAAACTGGTGCGCCAGCTGCGCCCGTTCCTGGAGCTACCTGATCTGACTAGGGTGATGCATGCCTTGGTTACATCCCGCTTAGACTACTGTAACACGCTCTACGTGGGGCTGCCTTTGAAGACTGTTCGGAAACTTAAATTGGTACAAAGAGCTGCAGCCAGAGTGCTAACCGGGGCTGGTTACAGGGACCATACAACTCCCCTGTTAGAACAGCTCCACTGGCTGCCAATTTGTTTCCGGTCACAATTCAAAGTGCTGGTTTTGACCTACAAAGCCCTATACGGCTCAGGTCCAGACTATTTGACAGATCGTATCTCCCTACATGAACCTTTCCGGGATTTGAGATTTTCAGGTGAGGCCCTTCTTGTGTTCCCCACACATTCGCAAGCACATATGACGCAGACACAAGATAGGGCCTTTTCGGTGGCCGCCCCTAGGCTGTGGAACTCCCTTCCGAGTGAGGTGCAATCAGCTCCCTCCTTGCCGTCTTTCCGGCAACAAGTAAAGACTGTTTTATTTCAATGGGCATTTGGGATAGAGAATGACCAGGATTAAGTGTCATAGGTTTGGTGATTACATTATATGATTTTATTATTTTAAATTGTCCGCTGTTTTTAACCTATATTTTATGGTTTTAATTTTTCTCATAGTTTAATTCCTTTTTAATAATATACTCTGTATGTTTTAATGGTGTTGTTTTTAGTTGTAAGCCGCTCTGAGTCCTATTGGAAAAAGGGCGGGGTAGAAATAAAGTTGTTTATTATTATTATTATTATTATTATTATTATTATTATACTATATCTGCATGCGACTTTGTTGCAGGATATATATCATTTAATGTCTCTGTGTTATATGTCAAAAGTCATATGTGAAGATAAAAGAGCTAAACTACCACCATTCCCACAGTTGCTTCTAGGGCCTGTGTCTATGATCTTCCCCTGCACTTCCTTCCCTGCTCTTGCTGATTCTCTCAGCTCCCACCTTGGCGTCTTCACCCCAGTCTCCCATCCTGAGCACCTTCCATCCATGACTCCCACTCAGGAAACCTTCCATCTTCAACACATCAGCCATTCCCAGAAAGGTGCCGCATCCATGTTGCTCTTGAAGTAACACTGCCCCTCCTCGTAGCCATCACTGTTCAGGTGGCTGTGAATTGGCATCCGTTATTGACGGGAGTAGGGGGAGCAGATGTTGCAAAGGTTCCTTCCCTGCTCTTGCTGCCTTGGCTGTTTCTGCTGCCTCTGACACTGCTCCCCCATTTAAGATGGGAGCGTTCATGTGAAAAGTGGCATTCTTTTCTCTTTCAGAAATCTAACATGTAAGTTTTCCCTTACGTAGTTTGCATCATCTGTGCAGTGTGTTTATTATACACATATGCACACAGACACCACAAACATTATATACATATTGTTAGTGCTGCAATTGATTTTTTTTT
This sequence comes from Rhineura floridana, assembly GCF_030035675.1. Taxonomy (NCBI): domain Eukaryota; kingdom Metazoa; phylum Chordata; class Lepidosauria; order Squamata; family Rhineuridae; genus Rhineura; species Rhineura floridana. The sequence goes on from NC_084482.1 coordinate 210,736,418, forward strand.
ATACCAAGACTCCAAAAAGTGGATGGTGTTGAAGGGAGTATTTCTGGCTATGTAAATATGTTGCTGTGGAAACAAGTCTTAATTGCCATGAAAGAAGATTTCCCCAGAATTACTGATTTGAAGTGCACCCCTTGCTTGATAACTGGGGGAAGAGAAGGGACAGCTCCCAGGGTGATTATGGCTTTCAGTGTATAAAATGAAAAAGCCAAAACAAAATAGCTGGCTTTGCAAAGTTCCGCAGTGTCATCCCCAACAGGCCTTTCAAGCTGAATTTTGTGCCCAATGAGTGCATGTTCACAAGTGCCAGACTGATCCTGCTGGATCCATCGGGTCCTATCCTGTTTATGGGGTGCAGGAGTTATACAATCAAAAGTATACCTCTTCCTACCTTTAAACGACTCCGTTTGGAATGGCTGAATATTTTGGGATCAAAAGCAACTGGTTTTGTCTGTTTCCTTGAAAGAATTGGACCTCAATTCCTATTGGGAAGAAGGAGAAGATGTGAAGATCCAGGATCCCAAAGAAGAGGAGACCTCAGCAGGTAGATGCTTAGCTCTGTTGTAGTGATTTCTTCCTCTAGACTTTGCTTTTCAACTTCCTGTTTACCAATCCCCACATTTTTGGGAAGTTCCCACACTTGAAGTGAAATGTGGCCGTGTTTCATGTTTTTGGCTATGGCCCATTTACAGGAATGTTTAATTTAATAACACCATGGTCACTGCTCCCAGTTGGTTTGGCCTCATATACATCTCGCACAAGGTCCTGGGCGTCACTCCAGATAAAGTCCAGGGTCACCATCCCTCTGGTTGGTTCCACGGCCAACTGTTCTAGGACCAGTCATATTTAGAGTCTCTAGAGATTTTACCACTTTGTTGTGAATGCACCCTGTCTAGGTGAGAGTAGTTGAATTCACCCATTACTACACAATTTTCTTGTGTGGATGGTTCCTCGATTTATTTCTTTATTGCAAACACCTTTTGGCTATTTGCTACCTCCAGAATCAGGGGAAGAGCAGCTGGAGATGGATGATGCCTTTATGGACTCCCTGTGGACTTCCAAGGGAGTGCTTCTACTGAGGCACTGTGAGGATCCTGGACTAGATAGGCTTTTGGTCTGATCCAGCAGGGCTGTTCTTATAAGAGAAATGTTGAAGTTTCCATCTCCTGAGAAAATCCCCTAATTATGATGGCTGGATTGGTTTCCAGAGTGCCACTGAGTGGTGCTGTATGCATAGTTGCTTTTTCACAAGTGCCAATTGGATCCATGTGCCTCGTCCTATTTATCACAAGGAGATCTAAGATCTTACCTTCTTTGCTGTTGGAAGGGGGTCATAGCAATGAGTGGAGATGAAGTGCCTGGGTGTTTGGGTTCAGAACTGACTAGCTTGTCTGTTTCTTGGAAAGAAATGTCAAAACCTGCTTTCATCTCTTGCCTGGGAGGACAAGATCCAATTGGCTGGGGTTCTGATAAAGGGAAGAGACCAGCCGGTACGGATTTTAAAAATAACTTGGGAAAACCTATATGAGGTACAAAATGATGATGCAATATCTGTGCCTAAATTCAAAAGTTGCCATTAAAAAGTATATCCTGTTGTGTGTTGAGGGATTCCCCTCACAGTTCAGAGCGTCATTGCAAACCCATGCAGTATTGGACTTGGGCCATCCCTGTTTTCGCTCAGTGATATAGTACATGAGTTCTGTGAAGAAGTTCCTATGTTTAATCCCTGGAATCTTCAGGTAGTTCTTAGAAGGATCCTCATCAGAAATCCTCTTAGAGAAGGTGCCAGGCAGCGTACACAGTACTGAGGTAGAGAAACGAGTGGTCTGATTCAGTATCAGGCAACTTCCTGTGTTTTTAGTTTCCTATACGACCACCACTTTTGACTGCCATCAAATCGACAGGAATATATGAGCAGTGATTGTCTCTTCTGCAGCCTTCCTGCCCTTCTCTTTGTCATGAACCTGTATATTTCTCTGAATTGTTGAAATTGAATGTTAATATCATGGCTGAGTGCAAAGAACTCTGGGAGTTACATCTTGCCAGAAGACAGGCCACAGGAAAGGCAAAAATGTTAAGTTTCGTTTCCCAGTTGAAGGCAGTTAGGGAGGCCTGAATAGAAACACCTGGTTATCTTTGCTAATCAGTGGGAGCCTGGTACTCAAGGACATACAGGCCTGTGAAGGTTAAGAACACAGTTGGGAGGGGGGCCTGCGAGGCGCGAAAAAGTGAAGCATCGAGAAGGGATTACATCAGAAAGCCCCTGATTGGTTAATTAAGTCTGGACCGTTGGGTTTCTTTTTCCTTAAGTATAGGGCTTGAGACCCATAGTCTTTGTTCCCCCTGAGAGGTTCCTTGAGAGGTTCCCCTTGAGAGGTTTTCCTGGATGATGCCTATGGGTGTCCATCTTGCTGGTGGTCACCTAAGTGGGGTTCCATTGCTTTGTACCTGATGCTATTCTCTCTGAGGAGAGATGAAATTACAACCAACTATCTCCTAAGTAAGTAGACAGGCTAGATAGGTTGTTATTTTCTTGTTGTGTGTGTGAATGCTGTTATGTATACCTAAACCCCTGATTGGGTGTGTGGTTTTGAGGAATTGTTTTGCTGCTATATTTTGATGTGCACTTATATTTTTGAATAAAGCTACTTCTATTTAACCTGGTGTGTTCATTGAGGGTAAGGGTGGTTCTGAATTCAGCACCTTTACCAATTGACCACGAAACTACCAAGGATAAAGGAGTTAACCCTAAATCTATTTTGGGGGTTTTACCAGAGGTTTCTTGACAAGGAGTGTAAGTTTGGCTCTTGTCTTATAGGACCTTGGTTTACCTATTTTCTGGGCTCTGAGTTCCCCTAGCTCTGAGTTGAACCAGTGAAGGGGTGGTGGCAGCCTATCTTCTACCTTGCAGGGTTGGTGTTGGTTTGCACAGCCTTGGCAAGGAGAATTTGGTGTTTGGATTCCAGAACAATTGCCCTAAGGGTGGGAATTGGGTCTGAAGCTTGGTCTCCGTGCCCTGAGGGGGTGCAAGACCATGACACTCTTCCCCCTCACTGCATTCCTTTTTGCATATTTTAGAAATGTATACCACAGTTGCATTGCAGTAAGAGGAAAAACTAGGCATATGTGGGCTTTGTGACATCAAGTGATATATTGATTGAAAGGAATTAACTGGTAACCTTTGTTTCAGCTTGACATACAGGAAGAAATAGGGAGAGTCCTGCAGATGTAAAAATCTGAGAAGCAGCTAATTAAGGTTTATCACTGATGAGATCCTATGTTTTTGCCTTGAAAGTCTAACATATATTTCTTTTCTGGTTGCTCTTCCTTAGCAGATGATGGTCAGAAGAATGAGAATTATATAGAACCACAGATGATGTCATTGGTAGTAGTTGAGTGTGAAGTACAAAGAGAGATGTTTGGAAATGATGGGGAACCAAGAAAGTCTGAAACAAATGAATCAAAGAATAGGAGGAAGAAATCCTCTACTTGTCAGCTTTTGCATCGAAGGAACCACACAGGGGGAAAACCATTTAAATGCATGGCATGTGGGAAGACCTTCAGCCATAGAGGTAAACTTACTATACATCAAAGAACCCACACAGGGGAGAAACCATTTGAATGTATGAAGTGTGGAAAGAGCTTTAGTATGAGTAGTCACCTTACTGTACATGAACGAATCCACACAGGGGAGAAACCATTTAAGTGCATGGAATGTGGGAAGAGCTTCAGCCAGAGATGTCACCTTACTATACATCAAAGAACCCACACAGGGGAGAAACCATTTAAGTGCATGGAATGTGGAAAGAGCTTCAGACAGAGAGGTCCACCTACTGTACATCAAAGAACCCACCGAGGGGAGAAACCATTTAAATGCATGGAGTGTGGAAAGAGCTACAGTGACAGCAGTTCACTTACTTCACATCAAAGAACCCACACAGGGGAGAAACCATTTAAATGCATGACGTGTAGAAATAAAATTTTATTATTATTATTATTATTATTATGACATGTGGAAAGAGCTTTAGAGAGAGAGGTTCACTTACTTTACACAGGGGAGAAACCATTTAAGTGTAATGAATGTGGAAAGAGCTTCAGGCAGAGAGGTCAACTTACTGTACATCAAAGAACCCACACAAAGGAGCAATGTATGGGGTACATGCTATGTGAAAAGATCTTCAGGAAAAGCAGTTCACTTACTGTGTATCAAAGAACCCACATGGGGGAGAAACCCTTCAAATGCATGGAGTGTGGAAAGAACTTTAACCGGAACAGTTCACTTACTTCACATAAAAGAACGCACACAGGAGAGAAACAATTTAAATGTATTGATTGTGGAAAGTGCTTCAGAGTGAGTTATGGGCTTATTTTGCACCAACGAACACACACAGGAGAGAAACCATTTAAGTGGATGGAATGTGGAAAGAGCTTCAGGGAAAGCAGTTCACTTACTGTACATAAAAGAATCCACACAGGGGAGAGACCATTTAAGTGCATGGAATGTGGAAAGAGCTTCAGTTGCAGCAGTAGCCTTACTTCACATCAAAGAACACATACAGAGGAAAAACCGTTTAAATGCATAGCTTGTGGAAAGAGCTTCAGGGATAGCATTTCACTTACTGTACATAACAGAATCCACATGGAAGAAACCATTTAAATGTATGGAGTGTGGAAAAACCTTCAGATGGAATTATGAGCTTACTTTACATCAACGAACACACACGGGAGGAACCTTTAAATGCATGAAGTATGAACAGTGCTCTAGTGTGAGAAGTCAGCTTACTTTTCATCAACAAACACATGAAGAGACAAACCACTTAAGTGCATGGAATGTGGAAACAGCTTAAGTTGCCAGATTAATTTTACTAACCCTCAAAGAAGCCACATGGGAAAATTCATTTAAATGTATGTAATGTGGAAAGAACTTAAGTATGAGAAGTCAGCTTAGTGTACATCAACACATACGGGGGAAACTATTTAAATGCATAGCTTGTGGAAAGTACTTCAGCCAAGGCTGTAAACTTACTGTACATCAAAGAACCCACACTGGGGAGAAACTGTTTACATGCATGGTGTGTGGAAAGACCTTCAGGGAGAGCAGTTCACTTAGTGTACATCGAAGAATGGACACTGGAGAAACCATTTAATGCATAGTTTGTGGAAAGAGCTTCAGGCACAGGAGTTCAATTACTGTACATGAGCTTACTATACATCAACAAACACACATAGGAGAAACCATTGAAATTGATAGCTTGAAGAAAGACCTTCTGTCAGAATTGTTACCTTACTGTACATCACAGAACATGCACAGGAGAAAGTCCAGTTAAATATGTGTAATGGAGAACGAGTATAAGCCCAGCAGTAGCATTCCTTTACATGAAAGAATCCGTACAACAAAGAAGTGAGTTAAATGCACTGAATGTGGCAAAATCTGGGCAGAGCAATCCTACATCAAGGAAGCCAGAATAACTTTAGCTAGGCTAAAGTTATACTGTCTTAACGTATGGCAGATCCTAACATCATTCAGGGGCCCTTGGGAGGGGACAATTCCAGCTCAGCCAGCAGAGGCCAGTGGAAAGAAAATAAAACCAGCAAGATACAGAGCTGTTGTGTGTTTTTTCTTAGACCACCCTTTTTCCTTATGCCGGAATTGGGACCCACAGGGGCAAGCTGAACGCATGTAGGATACAGCGTAAGTCCTCTTCCCCTTGTTTCAGCCCCGGAATGCCCTTTTTTGGGGGGGGGATCTGCGCAGGTTTAACTTAACGCCTGTATCCGTTGAGCCAGCTGAACTCTGGCTGAGCTGGGTTGGGCATGCTGAGCCATGGCTGAGCCGGGATGAGGGACTTATACCAGAATAGCCTGGCTGAGCTGAGACCTACCCAGCTCAGCTGGAGATCTGCCGTATCCTCCCTCAGCCCGGCCGAAATACCTGTAGGATTGTGCCCTTAAGTGTGAGCAGTAGCCTTACTAGAAATAACTGAACTCCATTCAAATGCATGGAATGTGGAAAGAACGTCAGTGTGAGCCTTGCTTCAAATCTTTAAACTAGTGGACTGGAGGAATTCAGGTGGGCCAGTGTAGAATTTAGCAATGTTAGGTTTGTAGTTCATTTTAAACTTGTGGGGTTCAAAGATTAAAGCCCTATACACATTGGGACCAGGATACCTAAAAGATAATTTCACTTATATACCCAACCAATCATTGGACTCTACAGGAGAGGATCTGTTGCATCTCCATCAGGAAGTACATTCTGTGTGGTATAGGAACGGTCTTTAAAGTGGTGGCACCTATCCTTTGGAATTCCGTCACTTTACATATTAGAAAAGCACTGTCTCTACTTTCTTTTAAGGTCTTACTGAAGACCTTCCTTTTTGAAGAAACCTTTTAAGTGGAGCTCTTAATCCCAATCTGTATCTTTATTGGTTTTTAAAATGTTTTAATAGTTTTGATGTATGAAATGTTTTTTGTTTTCATTGTTGGTGTTTTGAGATATTTTATGGGAAGCAATTAATAAATGGAAATAAATAATGCTGATCCTTGATGTAATGGCCACTTTATTACATGCTTTCATACAGGTCATTTTAGCATACTTTTATCTGTTGATTTTATTCATTTTTTAAAAATTGTTTTTAAATGTTGATTTTAATTGATAATTTTTGTATATATTTTATATTCTTTGTAAACCACTTTTCAAAGAGGTTTAATTTATAGTTCAGCAGTATATAAATTTTGTTAAATACATAAGTAAAACAAATAAATAGTTTTGTTCCCTTTATTTCCCCATGTAATCATGGTATCATAACATTTTCCCTGTATAATGGGATTTTGATTTTAGTCCTGAGGGTTTCCCATCGTGGATTTCATGTTGATGTGAGCATGCGAGAAATGGACGTTCTGTTGAAATAATGAACTCTTGTATAGTATTTTTAAAAACTACATTTTTAAAACCTGGGGATTAGCACGTTTTTTCTATTTCCTCCCAATATGCCCCTGAAGACGGCTCATTTGAGCCAAAGTATGTCAGGCTAACTTAGCAATCAGCATTCATCCTTCCCCACGTCTGTGAGATACACTTCTCTCCCGCCACCCACCCACCGCCCTTTTTGGTTTTTTATTGATATGCATTTGCAAATGCTGTCTTCAAAGAGGAAATCTTGTGGTCATAGGCTAACACAAACATCACTTGTCACCATAGCCGGAAACTGTTGCAGAAGGAGGGGCTGTTTTTATTGATTGATTTATTAAATCTATATCCCACCCTTCTTCCCAGAAGGAGCCAGGATCTTTCTCTCAATCTTTCTCTCCCCCCCCCCGAAGCATTATTATGCTCAGGGGCTGCTTGTAGGCTTCCCCTTGGGGCATTTGGTTGCCCATTGTGAGAAAAGAATGCTCGACTAGTTGGGTCTTTGGCCTGATCCAGCAGCCCGGCTCTTCTGATGTTGGAAGGAAGGAAACAAGCAAGCAAGGAGAGGTTGTATTCTTCTCCCACCATGCCTTTTCAGGCTTGCTCAGCTCTTCCACTCCTTTTGCCATCCCAGGGATTGTTGGGGAAGAAAGGCAGTGTGGTGTGGTGGTTAGAATGTCGGACCTTGGGAGACCAGGGTTCAAATTTCAGCTCAGCAATAAAGCTCACTGGACCACCTTTGATCAGTCGCTGTCTCTCAGCCTAATCTACCTTGCAGGGTTGTTATCTGCTTTCCTTTTGCCATCCCTGGGATTGCTGGGGAAGAGAGGCGGTGTGGTGGTTAGAGTGTTGGGCCTTGGGAGACCAGGCTTCAGATTTCAGTTCAGCCATAAAGGTCACATGGGGAGGGGGAGAACCATGTTCACCACCTTGAGCTCCTTGCAGAAAAGGTGGGAGATAAATGTAATAACAACAATAATTCTGGGGAGAGAGAAATATTTCTCTGAAACACTGAGGTCCCGATCTCAAGAGAGCCAGCCTTCTGCAGTGGTTGTATTGCACACAATTAGTGACTCAAGGTGACAGCCAGTGTGGTGTAGTGGTGAAGGCGACTTGGGAGACCAGGGTTCGAATCCCCATATAGCCATGAAGCTCACTAGGTGACTTTGGGCCAGTCACTTGCCTCTCAGCCTCATGAAAACCCTCTTCATAGGGTTGCCATAAGTCGGAATCGACTTGAAGGCAGTACATTTACATTTAGTGACTCATGACTCTGAAGCAGTGCCCCTATCTGCATATCAACACACATCCTCCCTCCACAACCTGCATGAGTATTTTCCTAAGTGGCTACCAGAGCAATCCTGTGCCTGTCTACTCAGAAGTAAGCGCCACTGAGTTAAATTGGTCTTTCTCCTAGGTCAGGGTGTATCGGATTGCAACCTATTGGTCTCTGCTGCCACTTGTAGAGATCATGGTACATTGTGGTTGTGACCACAGCTGCAATGTGAGGTTTATAAAGTGAGGAATACATTTTTTGTTTATCTGTTTGAGTCCATTTTTGAAGAGTTTCTAAAAAAATATCTCGGGCTGCTTTCACACTCCACTTTGTTATTCTGACTATTTCTAACATGGTAATTTGCACGTTGTATTTGATCTTTCATATGACATACAAGCTAGTTCTGGAATTCTAGTAGAATTCACCAATAGGCAAAAAACCTTGTGGTTTAAGAGCATACCTATAGCCCATAGATATTTCTACCAAACTTTAAAAAGCAGGGAAATTGGGCAGCTATAGTGAATACATCAGGGGAGCAGGAGACCTGACCTCCTCTCTGAGATATTGGACTGCCCTACAAATTTGTCAGAATGCAAACACAATTTGGGTTGGTCTTTAACAGTCCAATCCACTTGCTGTGTAGCTTGCAAGAATTTGTTAACATGTGCCTCTGAGCATATGGTGAGTGGTGGCAACACCTGCCATCTCCAAAGATGAGAATTATATTTGTGTATGTTTGTTGGTGTTCTTCTTACTTTGCTTCTTTCCTGTGTTACTAATGTTTCTACAGAGAATCGAAACTAGAAAAATTTATTTCCCTCATTATTCATCCAGAAATCTGTGTCAAATTTATTTTATTAATTTAAAAGCCTTTTTATTGGTCAATGTCATATGATGGTGAAGACAGCCTTTTGTGTTTCAAATTGGAGGTTATGTTCTGTTTCTATTTTGGGTGCATTAACAGTTGAATTTGAAACTGCAGTTTGATGTAAAATCAGACTGATTACAATATGTTGCTACTCCAGCAATTACTCTTAGCTGTGGGAAAAAAGAGGATGCATGTTTTCAGCCTGCTATGTTTAAATCACTTCATTTAAGGCAAGGTGGGCACAGTCAATTAAAAACATAGAGCACACCTAGAATTTTGCTAGAATATATTCCACATCCCACTGTTTTATCTTGGGCAAACTGAGACACTCCTGAGGTCCACTGGAGACTATTCTGCAGAAGTCAGTGCCATTATTCCACAATTATGTTTGGAGTTTTTTAAGTGTAAATTTTGCTCTACTTCACATATTCATAGAAATAGAAACAAAAGAAAATGATCTCCTATAGGAAACTTCACTAAAATTGCAAAGTAAATCAGACATATTTAAAGTGACCATCTGAACTATATCAACTATCTTAATAATGTTGCTTCCTCCCTGCTAAAACAAGATCAGTACAGCACATGTCTTCTTTCTATTATTTGGGCTGATTGCAGGTGTTGCCACCACTCACCATATGCTCAGAGGCACATGTTACCAAATTCGTGCAAGCTACAAAACAAGTGGATTGGACTATGAAAGACCAACCCAAATTGTGTTTGCATTCTGACAAATTTGTAGGGCAGTCCAATATCTCAGAGAGGAGGTCAGGTTTCGAAAAAAGCTTCACACTTCAATCCCTCCAAAAATCCCTTTTCTCCCTCTACCCCACCCCCATGTTGCACCTCTTTGTGCTCTGGGCGCCCCACAGGGGCGTCACTATGGTGGTGCGGCGGGTGCAGGCCACACCGGGTGTCACCACGAGATGGGGGTGACACCACGAGCCGCCCCGCGCCGCCCCGCGCCCTAGGCACCGCCACCGGGAAGCGGCAGGCATGGCCAAGGAGGCGAGAGAGAGAGAGGGAGGAGCGAGCGTGGCGACTGCCCTCTTCACTCAGCACCTGCCCTGCCGCCTCACAGACTGGCAGAATGGAGCGATCTCTCTCCCTCTCCTCAGTTCCAGCAGCCTGAGGCCAGGCATGCCGCCAAGCAACCCAGAAAATCCCTCCTGGCTGTAGGCTGTGTGCGGCGGCTGCTGTTGCTGCCGGCCTCTTGGGGGGCCAGCCAACAAGCCAGCCAGCGTTCAGCCGCCCACGTGGGGCTGGGCAGTAGAGAGGAGGGAGTGACGCAGTTCTCTCCTTCCCTGGCGCAATTGTCGGCCCGGGTGGCCCTGCCTGGCCCCGCTGGAAGGAAGGGGGGGGCAGGAAGCGTGAGAAGGATACACTGGCCTTGGGCACTACCGGTTAGGGACAGCCCTGAGCAAGCAGCCGGCCAGCTCGGGTAAGTCATGATTCCCCAAGGCTGCTGCTTGCCTAGTCTCACTTTCCCTGGTGGGGCGCCCTGTTGAGCTCCGTGGGGGCTTACTCTTAGTGGAGGGGTTGCGTAGCAGCCCTACTCAGAGTAGAGGCATTGAAATAAATGGTTTGAAAAGAGCCCAGGGCGGCAAGCGCATCAGCAATAAAGCACTGGGTTGTGTTTTATTTAGCCAATTCACTTCTACTCAAAGTAGGGCCATTGAACTGAATGGATCAAGTCATGCCCCATGTTTTCAATGGTCAGTCAGTCAATCTTTATTGCGGTCATTGACCAAAACACAAATAAATACAAAAATAATATTTTCAGTGGGTCTATTGCTCAGGCTGCAAACCTAGGTACACTTATGTGGGAGCAGTGCTGGAAATTTTGGAGGGGGAGTGCCATAATGGAATCTCAAAGCCCTCCCCCCCCCCATTTTAGCCAAATCCTTCTTCCAAACAAGATTCTAAACATGCTTTTAGTTGTTTCAATTGTTCTAAATGTTTTATTTTGTTTTTAATTGTATTGGGTGGTATTCAGTGCTAGTCTTTACTCAGTGCAGACCCTTTGAAGTTAATGGACATGACTAAGGCTGCAATCCAGTACACACTTGTTGTTGTTGTTATGTGCCTTCAAGTTGATTACGACTTATGGCGACCCTATGAATCAGTGACCTCCAAGAGCATCTGTCATGAACCACCCTGTTCAGATCTTGTAAGTTCAGGTCTGTGGCTTCCTTTATGGAATCAATCCATCTCTTGCTTGGCCTTCCTCTTTTTCTACTCCCTTCTCTTTTTCCCAGCATTATTGTCTTTTCCAGTGAATCATGTCTTCTCATTATGCGTCCAAAGTATGATAACCTCAGTTTCATCATTTTAGCTTCTAGTGACAGTTCTGGTTTAATTTGTTCTAACACCCAATTATTTGTCTTTTTTGCAGTCCATGGTATGTGCAAAGCTCTCCTCCAGTACCACATTTCAAATGAGTTGATTTTTCTCTTATCCACACTTACATAGGAGTAAGTCCCATTGAACCTAACGGAGCTTACTTCTGAGTAGACATATATTGGATTGCACTGTAACTTAGGTCCATTAATTTCAGTGGGCCTCCTCTGAGTAGGACTGAGTTGAATACCACCCATAGAAGGCTGCCTTATGTCATCTGGTCCATCTAGCTCAGGATTGTCTACACTGACTGGCAGCGGCTCTCCATGGTTTCAGACCGGAGTCCTTCCCAGCCCTACTGGTTACACAAGGTTCAGGTTGCGTTATCAGTGTCCAGGAAAGCTCTAAACCTTTCTAAAGTCTTCCTAGGAAGGGAGCAATTAAGGGACAAAATAAGCCCGGCTCTTTCACCTCTATAAAAATTACACAACAGTAAAAGTTCCTAAATCTGCACTACTGCAGGGTGTGTGTGTGTAACCATGATTCTCATATGGAATGCCATTAACTCCCAAAATAACTGAGGGGATGACACTGAAGTTCCACTGGAGGCTGATCCATTAATTAGGGCGAGTAGGGCACCACCCCACCAAGCTAAGTCTGCCCTCAGCCAACCCCCATCTGCCAGTCTGGCCTGCCTACCTCCAGAGCTTGGAAAAGTTACTTTTTTTGAACTACAACTCCCATCAGCCCAATCCAGTGGCCATGCTGGCTGGGGCTGATGGGAGTTGTAGTTCAAAAAAATAACTTTTTCAAGCTCTGCGACCTCCTTACTTACAACCAGTCTAGGGGCGGCCCTGCTTGCCATATTCCTTCTGCTCCCTAATCTCAGCGGTGAATGTTCACTTTAACCACATGAAACTATGTATAAATGTAAATACATTTAGGCTGTGAGTATGATATTGTAATTAAAAGGTGTAATTTTAATTTTGCTATTTGTTTATGTCACTGCTATTGCTATTACATTCAGTGATATACGGGAATTACGATTTACGAGTAACATTAGTACAAAAAACATTACTAAGGATTCTGTATGGTCTGGTACGGGAGGAGGTCCATGGGGGTGACACCAACCCTAGTGACGCCACTGCCTGCCCAAACATGGCTACACTCACATTCAGTGCCAATGTAATGGTAAAAACTTTAGGTTATGGTTGCCCTTTCCCAAAAAAGTTTTGAATTTCACCACGGTCCCTTCTGCAAAGCTTTGTACTTTTGTCCCAGTCCCTGGGGATGGGAGGGGGGGTGTAAGGGGAAAGGTGTGGGTTGGGAGGCTAGAAGGTCATGCGGTTGCGGCTTAGGCCTTTTTCTTGTTAATAAAGCTCTTTTGAGAAAACCGGCAGCAGTAAACCAGTCACACCAGTCCTGCTCAGAGTAGAAGACCCAGCGCAGTTAATGGGCACAACTAAGTTCTGGTTTGTATTCAGTGCTAGTCCTGCTCAGAGCAGAAGTTCCATTGAAATGAATGAACCTGACTTAGACATGTCCATCAACTTCAATGGATCTACTCTGAGGTTAGTTAGATACAACCCTATCTATTTTTTTCTGTGTGTTTTTGACTATATTGTTGCATAGATGCTCCACTGGGTGCCCTGTGCCCAGCAGAAGCTCTGGGCCAGACGGGATGCAGTGGCATCTTGTAGAAGACACCCTCCACTTTCCTGGGGTATATGATTTGTCCTGGCCCAGAGCACATTTTGGAGTGGGCACCCCCAGTTACTTATTTTTTCCTGTATGTTTCTGTCTGCTTTGATTTTGCATAGATGCCCTCCTCCATGCCCTGCGCCCAGCAGAAGCTCTGGGCCAGGCAGGATGCTGTGGCATCTCGTAGAAGACACCTTCCCCTTTCCTGGGGTATATGATTTGTCCTGGCCCAGAGCAGCTGAAGCTCTGGGCCAGGCGGGACGCAGTGGCATCTCGTAGAGGACACCCTCCCCTTTCCTGGGATATCGAGAGCCTGCCTAATTCAGATGACTGCTGTCAGTACCCATGCAAGCTTAGGTGAGCACGTCACCGTGAGGACCCTTGATCCTGTGCATTCATAGGAAAGAGCCTGTCCAGGGGGTTTCACCCACCCCCAGTTCCCCCATGGTAACCCCCTAGATCTTCACCCCACGCAACTACTAAGTCCCTTTATCATCTTCCCAACCCCATTTCGGAAGCCGCTCCTCTCTTCTGTTCAGAAAAGAAACCTCCCCCCCCCCCGTTCCACCCCCAACCACATCAGCCTCTTTCCTTGCCCTCTCCTGCCACCTACCAACAGAACAGACTCTCAATGAGAGCCAGGAGGAGACGGAAGCAAAAGCACCTGCTGCAGGCTGAGAGTCACTACAGTATGATTACAATCTACTACATGTGTGTGTTATGTGCCTTCATGTCGACTATGACTTATGGCGACCCTATGAATCAGTGACCTCCAAGAGCATCTGTCATGAACCACCCTGTTCAGATCTTGTAAGGTCAGGTCTGTGGCTTTCTTACACCCTCCCTCCCATCCCCAGGGACTGGGACAAAAGTACAAAGCTTTGCATAAGGGACCGTGGTGAAATTCGAAAGTTCTTGCTACATCACTGCTCACTATTAAAGCAACCCCATTTCTTCTTAATTTCTCATTTCCTGCATAAAGCAGAACCTAAGTGCTCTCCCCTCCTGTTAATATTTACGCATTTATATACAGCACTACCCTTTGTCAGAAGAACACAGGGCTGTATATAATATAATAATTCAAGAAGAGAATTGTTGTTGTTGTTATGTGCCTTCAAGTCTATTACGACTTATGGCGACCCTATGAATCAGCGACCTCCAATAGCATCTGTCCGGAACCACCCTGTTCAGATCTTGTAAGTTCAGGTCTGTGGCTTCCTTTATGGAATCAATCTGTCTCTTGTTTGGCCTTCCTCTTTTTCTATTCCCTTCTTTCCCCCCCCCAGCATTATTGTCTTTTGTAGTGAATCATGTCTTGTCTTTTGTGTCCAAAGTATGATAACCTCAGTTTCATCATTTTAGCTTCTAGTGACAGTTCTGGTTCAATTAGTTCCAACACCCACAATGTTAAGAACATAAGAACATAAGAAGAGCCTGCTGGATCAGGCCAGTGGCCCATCTAGTCCAGCATCCTGTTCTCACAGTGGCCGACCAGGTGCCTGGGGGAAGCCCGCAAGCAGGACCCGAGTGCAAGAACACTCTCCCCTCCTGAGGCTTCCGGCAACTGGTTTTCAGAAGCATGCTGCCTCTGACTAGGGTGGCAGAGCACAGCCATCACGGCTAGTAGCCATTGATAGCCCTGTCCTCCATGAATTTGTCTAATTTTCTTTTAAAGCCGTCCAAGCTGGTGGCCATTACTGCATCTTGTGGGAGCAAATTCCATAGTTTAACTATGCGCTGAGTAAAGAAGTACTTCCTTTTGTCTGTCCTGAATCTTCCAACATTCAGCTTCTTTGAATGTCCACGAGTTCTAATATTATGAGAGAGGGAGAAGAACTTTTCTCTATCCACTTTCTCAATGCCATGCATAATTTTATACACTTCTATCATGTCTCCCCTGACCCGCCTTTTCTCTAAACTAAAAAGCCCCAAATGCTGCAACCTTTCCTCGTAAGGGAGTCGCTCCATCCCCTTGATCATTCTGGTTGCCCTCTTCTGAACCTTTTCCAACTCTATAATATCCTTTTTGAGATGAGGCGACCAGAACTGTACACAGTAAGTAAGGGTGCTACTCCGACTGAAGCTCTTTCCACACTCCAAGCATTGATAAGGTCTGTCCCCTGTGTGAGTTCTGTGATGCACCGTGATGGCGCATCTCTCACTGAAGCTTTTTCCACACTCAAGCCATTTATAAGGTTTGTCCCCTGTATGAGTTTTGTGATGCAAAGTAAGGTTGCTACTGTGACTGAAGCTCTTCAACACTCGAAGCATTTATGAGGTTTGTTTCCTGTGTGAGTTCTTTGATGTGAAGTAAGGGTGCCACTCTGACTGAAGCTCTTTCCACATTCCAGGCATTTATAAGGTTTGTCTCCTCTGTGAGTTCTTTGATGTTGTGTAAAGGCGCTACTCCACCTGAAGCTCTTTCCACATTCCAAGCATGTATAAGATTTGTCCCTTGTATGAGTTCTGTGATGCAAAGTAAGGGTGCTACTCCGACTGAAGCTCTTTCCACACTCCAAGCATTGATAAGGTCTGTCCCCTGTGTGAGTTCTGTGATGCACCGTGATGGCGCATCTCTCACTGAAGCTTTTTCCACACTCAAGCCATTTATAAGGTTTGTCCCCGGTATGAGTTTTGTGATGCAAAGTAAGGTTGCTACTGTGACTGAAGCTCTTCAACACTCGAAGCATTTATGAGGTTTGTTTCCTGTGTGAGTTCTTTGATGCGAAGTAAGGTAGCTACTCCGACTGAAGCTCTTTCCACACTCCAAGCAATTATAAGGTTTGTCCCCTGTGTGAGTTCTTTGATGCCAAGTAAGGTGGCCGCTCTGACTGAAGCTTTTTCCACATTCCAGGCATTTATAAGGTTTGTCCCCTGTGTGAGTTCTTTGATGTGAAGTAAGGGTGCCACTCTGACTGAAGCTCTTTCCACATTCCAGGCATTTATAAGGTTTGTCTCCTCTGTGAGTTCTTTGATGTTGTGTAAAGGCGCTACTCCACCTGAAGCTCTTTCCACATTCCAAGCATGTATAAGATTTGTCCCTTGTATGAGTTCTGTGATGCAAAGTAAGGGTGCTACTCCGACTGAAGCTCTTTCCACACTCCAAGCATTTATGAGGTTTGTCCCCTGTGTGAGTTCTTTGATGCACCGTAAGGGTGCATCTCTCACTGAAGCTTTTTCCACACTCAAAGCATTTATAAGGTTTGTCTCCTGTGTGAGTTCTTCCATGTATACTAAGGGTGCCACTCTGACTGAAGGTCTTTCCACACTCCAAGCATTTATAAGGTTTGTCCCCTGTGTGAGTCCTTTCATGTATACTAAGGGTGCCACTCTGACTGAAGCTCTTTCCACACTCCAAGCATTTATAGGGTTTGTCCCCTGTGTGAATTCTTTGATGCCAAGTAAGGTGGCCGCTCTGACTGAAACTCTTTCCACACTCTAAGCATTTATAAGGTTTGTCTCCTGTGTGAGTTCTTTGATGCAAAGTAAGGTAGCTACTCCGACTGAAGCTCTTTCCACACTCCAAGCATTTATAGGGTTTGTCCCCTGTGTGAGTTCTTTCATGTATACTAAGGGTACCACTCTGACTAAAGCTCTTTCCACACTCGAAGCATTTATAAGGTTTGTCTCCTGTGTGACATCTTTGATGTGCAGTAAGGTGGCTACTCTGATTGAAGCTCTTTCCACACCTCAAGCATTTATAAGATTTGTCCCCTGTGTGAGTCTGTCTCTCCTCTTGTCTCTTTGCTCCATCTTGACTCCTCAGTTTCTGCTCCTGCACGTGCTCCTCAGCTTTTTCCAGTGATACTTCAGATGGTTCTCCCTCAGCCTTGACCCCCCAGATGTATCCTGATGGAATGAAAAGGAAAGTGGATAAAATGCTGTGGAGAAATCCTGTGAATATATTATGATTTGTACTTTGAAAACATGTTTCTTGGAGCTCTGTTGATATCACTGGTAACCTCCAGGCTGGATTACTGTAATGCGCTTTATGTGGGCTGCCCTTGAGGTTGGTCCAGAAGCTGCAGCTGGTGCAAAATGTGTCGGCAAGATTGCTCACTGGGGCAGGGCATCGGCAACATGTCACCCCGCTGCTGAAAGAATTGCACTGGCTGCCCATTTGCTACCGGAACAAATTCAAGGTTCTAGTTTTGGTGTACAAAGCCCTATACAGCTCCGGACCAGGATACCTGAAAGACCATCTTACCCCTTATATACCCAGTTGATCACTGCGCTTTGCAGGTGAGGGCCTCCTGCAGATACCATTTTATCAGGAGGTTTGTTCTGTACAATATAGGAAATGGACCTTTAGTGTGGTGGCACCTACCCTGTGAAATTCCCCTTAAATATTAGGCAGGCGCCATCTCTGTAGTACATAGGGACAAAGAAAACTATTACAATAGTTATTGTAGAGAAATAGAAAAAGACAACAAAATGGGAAGAACAAGAGCCAGAGAATTCAGTAATTACCGAACTATTGCCTTAATATCCCATGCAAGTAAAGAAATGCTCAAGATTCTACAACAAAGGCTCTTACCATATATGGAGAGAGAAATGCTAGACGTCCAAGCTGGATTTAGAAAGGGAAGAGGCAACAGAGATCATATCGCAAACATACGTTGGATAATGGAACGGAGCAAGGAATTTCAGAAGAAACTCACCCTGTGCTTTATAGACTACAGCAAAGCCTTTGACTGTGTAGATCATGAAAAACTATGGAATACTTTTTTAAAAAATGGGGGTGCCACAGCATCTGATTGTCCTGATGCACCTATACACTGCACAAGAGGCTACTGTAAGGACAGAATATGGAGAAACCGATTAGTTCCCCATCGGAAAGGGTGTGAGACAGGGTTGTATTTTATCACCCTATTTGTTTAATCTGTACGCAGAACATATCATACGGAAAGCGGGATTGGACCAAGATGAAGGTGTGAAAATTGGAGGGAGAAACATCAATAATTATTAAGATATGCAGACGATATCATACTACTAGCAGAAACCAGTAATGATTTGAAACGAATGCTGATGAAAGTTAAAGAGGAAAGCACAAAAGCAGGACTACAGCTGAATGTCAAGAAGACTAAAGTAATGACAACAGAAGATTTATGTAACTTTACAGTTGACAATGAGGACATTGAACTTGTCAAGGATTATACCTTGGCACAGTCATTAACCAAAATGGAGACAATAGTCAAGAAATCAGAAGAAGGCTAGGACTGGGGAGGGCAGCTGTGAGAGAACTAGAAAAGGTCCTCAAATGCAAAGATGTATCACTGAACACTAAAGTCAGAATTATTCAGACCATGGTATTCCTGATCTCTATGTATGGATGTGAAAGTTGGACAGTGTAAAAGGCGGATAAGAGAAAAATCAACTCATTTGAAATGTGGTGTTGGAGAAGAGCTTTGCGCATACCATGGACTGCGAAAAAGACAAATAATTGGGTGTTAGAACAAATTAAACCAGAACTGTCACTAGAAGCTAAAATGATGAAACTGAGGTTATCATACTTTGTGTGATGGAGGGGAGCCATCCCAGGACACCCTCCACCATCCCAGAAGCCAATTCCCCACCCAGGGCAATTTACTCAGGCAAAAGATCCTTCTCTGCCAATGCTGTGCTGGCTCACAACAGCCCTGCAGAGTAGTAGACTGCCACCACTCTTTAGACTGGTTAACCACCCTGAGCCAAGGGGAAACTCTGACCCCAGAAAACTTGCCAAGGATTACAGACAGCAAGAGCCAAACAGACACTCCTTGCTCTGAAGCCTTTAGGCAAAATACCCAATTCACACAGTAGTCGTGGTCAGTGGCCAACCCTCTCCTGAAAGAACACACAACTGGTAAATAGAAATAACTTTATTAAAGAATAAAAGAGGTGCGCAGTTCAGCAGCAAAAGAGTTCCTTAATATCAACACCCAAAAGGGGCAAGGTAAAACAGAGGGAGTTCAGCCTCAACAGAAAACAAGAAAGCTATCTAGCCCAGTCTATACTTACACACAGGTAGACAGTTGCACACCCCCCTCTCCTCAGAGAGAGGAACAGGCAGGAGAGTTGATGCTAAATGGAACCTCAGCAGGCAACATCAAGTAGGCATGATGGGACCCAGGAGAGGAATGCAATTTAAGATTTGAGCCCCATACTTATGGCAAACACCCCAGCAACAGGCTGGATCCAATTAACCAATCAGGAAATTTCTACATGGAATAAGGGCCCATCATCACCAGGCCAATGGAACATCCTCCCTAAAACTTCAAGGACTTTATGACCTTGATGGAGCTGGCTTCTACTGAGAAGGCGGTGGTTAGGGTGGGCCCCCGATTATCCGCAGGTGGGAAATAAAACTGCCAATTCATAGTTCTAATACAGAAGCCAAATGTTAACCTGTTAAGATCCCACATTAACAAATTAAACCCCACAATTCTTTGCTACACAACCATCTTGAATTCAGGTTTTCATGACACTTTGGACACATAATGAGAAGACATGACTCACTCAAAAAGACAAGAGGAAGGCCAAAGAAGAGATGGATTGATTCCTAAAGGAAGCCACAGACCTGAACTTACAAGATCTGAACGGGGTGGTTCATGACAGATGCTCTTGGAGGTCCCTGATTCATAGGGTTGCCACAAATTGAGAGAAGGTGAGAGAAATCCAGCAGGACCTACACCTTGCTGCTGTGGCCTCCTGCTAAACTCCACCTGCAGGCTTCCTTGGGTGTCAACTGCTACTCCCTGCAAGGCCTGGGTGCCGGCTGAAGCCAGCTGGGGCTAACAAGGGAGAAGGCAAGTGCCGGGGGGGGAAGCAAGCTTCCCTTCATGGGGGGGAAGCGAGCTCCCTTTCCTAAGGGCCACCTCTAGCCAAGGCTCTCCCCCCGTATCAGGCTTCTTTTAACGTGTGCCGGGTAGGAGTAGTCGGGGTCCTGCCGTTGAGGTAATACTGGGCAGGGGACGGAATAGCGGTGGGAGGCAGACTGGCCGTTACAGGGGAAGGGAGATAAGACATCTTCGTGCTTGCATCCCTTCTGGTCCCCCTTCCAACCCTCGGGACACTGGTAGCTATGCTGGGAACGCCCTGGATCTCACTGCCCTGCTGATGAATGCAAGGTCAGTGACTAATAAAACCACTTTCATTCAGGACTTAATCCTGGATGAATGCGCTGGCCTTGCTTGTATTACTGAAACCTGGCTAAATGACCAAGGCGGAGTAGGTCTCTCCCAGCTCTGCCCACCAGGTTTTGTGGCACTCCAGCAGCCTAGATCCAGGGGACGGGGAGGTGGGGTCGCAATTGTCTGCAGGGAATCTATCTCCCCTGTCAGGTACCCTGTCCCCAACACCTCCAGCTTTGAGTGTGTGTGCCTGGCATTGGGTCAGGAGACAGAGCGGGGATTCTGTTGGTGTACCGTCCACCCTGCTGCCCAGCAGTCTCCCTCCCTGAGCTGGTGGAGCTGGTCTCGGCGTTGGTGTTGCAGTTCCCCAGGCTGATGGTCCTGGGTGACTTCAACATACATGCCGAGGTTAGACTCACCGGTCCAGCTGAGGACTTCATGGCTGCCATGACAACCGTGAGGCTGTCTCTAATATCATCTGGACCAACACATGTGGCAGGACGCACACTTAATCTTGTGTTCTGTTTGGGACAGGAAGAAGGTGATCTGAGGGTGGAGGGGTTCTTAGTGACTCCGTTGTCATGGACAGATCACCACCTGACAAAGTTTAGACTTTGTGCCCCCGGTAACCTGAAGGGCCGATTAGGATGGTCCGGCCCTGGAGACTCATGGATCCAGATGGTTTCCTGAATGCTCTGGGGGATATTCCCAGCATGGCTGGCGATACTGCCGAAGCCCTGGTCAATCTCTGGAATACGGAGGTGACCCAGGCGGTGGACACTATTGCTCCAAAGCACCCTCTCCCACCAGGAAAGGCCCAGAATACACCTTGGTTTACTCAAACCTTGGGCCTGATGAAGCAGCAGGGACGACAGCTAGAGCGATGATGGAGAAAAACTCAGTCCGCTTCCGATCGAACACAGGCTAGAGCTCATTTTTGAGGCTATCATGTGGTGGTGATGGCAGCAAAGAAAGGGCACTTCTCTGCCACCATTGCATCTGCTCAGTGTTGTCCGGTGATGCTTTTCCGGGTGGTCCGGGGTCTTTTGGGCTCTGGCCCTACATTAGACTCTGAGCCCTCAGTCGCTCACTGTGACAAGTTTGCGAGGTAAAATTGCAGATAAAATTGCTTGCATTCGGACTGACTTGGACTCCTCATTAACTACAGTTGTGCCAGATGTCCCCTAAGCTTCCTCTGGTCATTTTTCTATGGATACCTTTCAGCTTGTGAAGCCTGAGGATGTGGACAGGATTCTGGGAGAATCGAGGGCCACTACTTGTTCCTTTGACCATCCTGGTTAATCAAATCTGCCAGAGGGGGAGTGGCTGACTGGTTGGCATATTTAATTAACACCCCCCTAAGGGAAGGTTCTATGCCAACATTGCTGAAGGAGGCTGTGATAAGACCTTTGTAAAAAAGCCTTCGTTAGACCCTGCGGATCTTAACAACTTCTGCCCAGTCTCCAATCTCCCCTTTCTGGACAAGGTGATTGAGAGGGTAGCGGCAGCTCAGCTCCAAGTTTTCCTGAATGAATTGGACTATCTAGACCAGCCTTTCCCAACTAGTGGGCCACCAGATGTCATCAGCCTCAGCCAGCATTGCCAATGGTCAGGAAAGATGGGAATTGTGGTCCAACAACATCTGGTGGCCCACTAGTTGGGAAAGGCTGATCTAGACCCTTTTCAATCAGGCTTCAGGCCTGGTCATGGGACAGAGACTGCCCTGGTCACTCTGCTTGATGACCTACGCCAGGCATCAGACAGGGGGAGTGCATCCCTGTTGGTGCTGCTGGACCTCTCGGCGGCCTTCGATACATTCAACCATGGTATCCTTCTGGGCTGT
The DNA here is from genome assembly GCF_030035675.1 of Rhineura floridana. Taxonomy (NCBI): domain Eukaryota; kingdom Metazoa; phylum Chordata; class Lepidosauria; order Squamata; family Rhineuridae; genus Rhineura; species Rhineura floridana. Next base: position 210,758,459 of record NC_084482.1, read on the forward strand.
CTAGCTGGGATGGGATTGGGAGGCACTGTTTTACAGTGGCTCTGCTCCTATCTGACAGACAGAACCCAGAAAGTGGTGCTGCGAGACTACTACTCAACCTGTTGGCCTGTGGGGTTCTGCAAGGTTCCATTCTGTCTCCCATGCTCTTTAACATTTATATGAAACTGCTGGGAGAGGTCATCTGGAGATTTGGAGTACAATGTCATCAATATGCAGATGACACTCAGCTCTGTCTCTCTCTACCACCTGATTGCAGGGAGGGAGTGCTCATCTTAAACCAGTGCCTGGAGGCTGTGAAGGGCTGGATGTGTGCTAACAAACTGAAACTTAATCCAGACAAGAAGGAAGTACTGCTGGTCAAGGGGAAAAAAACCCTCCAATCATCAGAATTAGGATCTGTGCTTTTAAACTTGTTTCTAAATGACATGGATTTGGGGTGAGAAGTGAGGTAACCATGTTTACTGTTGATATCAAGTTCAGGGTGATTAAAATAAAGAGGGATTGTGAGGAACCCCAAAAGGAGCTCTCCAAGCAGGCTTGGGTATTAAAGACAAATGCAATTAAATGTAAGCAAGCATAAAGTGATGCACAAAAGTGAAAAATCCGAACTGAACCTGTGGTGAAAGACAAGAGAGAGACCTTGAGGTCATAGCGGATGCCTCAACTAAGATACTGATGTTGTAGCTATGAAATTGGTGAATTCCCTGTGAAGCATCATTAAGACACAGATTGAAAACAAAACTGCCAATATCATAACGCCATTATACACATCTAAGACGTGATCCTACTTGGAATGCTGTCTTCAGTTCTGGTTGCCTGACCGCAAAAATAGCATTCTAGAGGTGGAAGAGGTAGAGAAATGGGCAACCAAAATGCTCAAGGGTCGCAACATTTGGGGATTTTTGCTGTAGACAAAAAGCTTAGAGGAGACACGATAGAAGTGTATGATCACACCAGACATTTAAAGCACATTGAACACAAATGTAAAGCACATCGCTTCCCCCAACTACAACTCCCAGACTCTTTGGAGGAAGCCATATGCTTTCAATGTATGCTGTGGATGTGCCATAAAGGGGCATGGTGTGGAGAAACTGGATAATGCCCACTGATTTAGTAGGGAACTTACACCTGGTGTAGGAAGAGGGAGTGGGAAGTAGCTCCCACCAATTTGCACCCTTTTCAGGAAAAATGTCACTCGCTAAACAGTTTGTCTGCCGGGCTACCCTAAAACAAGGAGGGCAGGGCCACGTTTCTACTTTCCAAAATTAAACTGTGACCTTAATTCTAACAGAATAGGAAACTGGGTAGGGCTAGCAGAAAGAAGGTATTGAAAGAATAGCCTCACTATTAAACTACCACAGCTGAACCAAAGGACAAATGAGGACACATGAAGAAACTGCTTCGTAACGAATCAGTCCATTTAACTCACAATTGTCTACTTAGCTCTGTTCTAACTATGAAGCGCCTATATATCCAAAGCTTAAGGCCATGAAATTCATCATCAAGACCACAGATGTTCCCATGATGCTGAAGTTGGTTCCTAGTTTCCTGTTCTTTATTTGCTTGAAAGTTCAAAACAATAAAAAGAAGAAAAGTTGACAGTTACAGCAACTTCAAGCCAAACTTAACATGTCTCTGAACCCCAAAATATATGTTGGGGTACCCTGTGTGATATATCACTGTGATCGGAAGACTCTCCCTGTCAAGAATAACAGTAAATTTATGCAACCAAAATAATCAATCTTCAGATATTATCATAAATGCATAATGATGTCAAAAATTAGTAACTGGGGGTGTCTACCCCAAACTCTGCTCAGGGCCAGGACAAATCATACACCCCAAGAAAGGATAGGGTGTCCTCCACAAGATGCCAGTGCATCCCCCCTGGCCCAGAGTTTCTCCTGGGTGCAGGGCACGAATAATGGCATCTATGGAAAACCAAACTAGACAAACACACAGGAAAAAATAAGTAACTGGCGGTGCCCACCCAGCAATCTGCTCAGGGCCAGGACAAATCATACACCCCAGGATAGGGGAGGGTGCACTGTATAAGAACATAAGAAGAGCCTGCTGGATCAGGCCAGTGGCCCATCTAGTCCAGCATCCTGTTCTCACAGTGGCCAACCAGATGCCTGGGGGAAGCCCGCAAGCAGGACCCGAGTGCAAGAACACTCACCCCTGGTAGTGCCCACTCGAAAATCTGCTTTGGGCTAGGACAAATCATACACCCCAGGAAAGGGGAGGGTGTCCTCTATAACATACCAATGTGTCCCGCCTAGCCCAGAGCTTCTGTTGGACACAGGGTATGAATAATGGCATCTATGCACAACCAAAATGGACAAAAAGAGGCAGGAAAAAAATAAGTAACGGGATGCCCACCCAACAATCTGCTCTGGGCCAGGAGAAATCATACACCCCAGGAAAGAAGAGGGTGCCGTCTACGAGATGCCAGTGTGTCCTGCCTGGCCCAGAGCTTCTGTGAGGCGCAGGGCACGAATAAGGGCATCTACGCAAAACTTAAATGGACAAAAAGCACACAGGAAAAAAAATAACTGGGGGTACCCACCCAAAAATCTGCTCTTGGCCAGGACAAATCATACACCCCAGGAAAAGGGAGGGTGTATTCTATGAGATGCCAGTCTTTCCCAGCTAAAATAATGAAGAGTAAATAGTGAAAAATATGTAATTTGTGGTGACCACTCTTAAATCTGCTGTGGGCTATAAAAAATCATTCACTTGAGCAAAGTGGATAGTGTCCTCTGCGAGATGCCGCTGCATCCTGCCTTGAACGGTTTACTTGTGGACCCCCAGTTACTTATTTTTTTATACACACTGGTATGTTAGTGAGGACACCCTCCCCTTTCCTGGGATGTATGATTTGGCCTGGCCCAGAGCAGACTTTGGGGTGGGCACGCCCAGTTACTTATTTTTTTCAGTGTGTTTTTCTCTATTTTGGTTTTACAAAGATCCCCTCATGTATGCACGGCACCCAGCGGATGCTCTGGGCTGGATGGGATGCACTGGCATCTTGTGGAGGACACCCTCCCCTTTCCTGGAGTATATGATTTGTCCTGGCCCAGAGCAGATTTTGGGGTGGGCACGACCAGTTACTTATTTTTTATGAATTTATGACATCATTATGCATTTATGATAATATCAGAAGCCTGATGATTTTGACTGCATAAATGTATTGTTATTCTTGACAGGGAGAGTCCCCCGATCACAGCGATATATCATACAGGATACCCCAACATATATTTTTGGGTTCAGAGACATGTTAAGTTTGGCTTAAAGTTGCTGTAGCTGTCAATTTTCTTCTTTTTAGTGTTTTGAACTTTCAGCCAAGCATCGTGATGTGCCCGAGGGATGCTTCGATCCGATCCGGCCCCAACACAGCCAGCTCAGCTCAGGGGCGGAGGCAGAAGGGACCGGGCAGTGCTGCATCCTCAGATCTGGAGGGTCTGCAGGGAGGGGGCGCTTAATGGGGGTCCTCGCTCCCTCCCAACCTCCCCTCCGCCCCCAATTGCATACCTTTGTTTCGAGGCTCACCCCGTGCAACCCCGCCCTCCAACATCGCTGCGCCCGAAGAGGGGCTCCAAGCGCTTCCACCCTGCATTTCTTGCAGAGAGGCGGGGCAGGAAGGGGACGTCCCTCGTTTGCTCTCTTTCCTTTGACTCTGTTGTCGTCTGTTAACCCTTAAAGAGCACAGTAGCTCTTCGCACGGAGAGAGAGGGGAGGCGGGAAGCCCCTTTCTGGCTGTGACCCTTCCCCATATTAAAAATAAAAATGCCATGGATGTTTTTAAAAAAGGGTTCGAGGGAACAGCTTAGGTTAGCCTAAACCCTGTTTCCTTTATCTGTTAGATTTCTCTGTGCAGGGACCAGAAGGCTGGTCATCATGAAAGCCCCTTCCTGGACAAAATAAACATTCAGTTTTCTCTGTTGCAAATGAGACCTGTGCTCTTCCTACTCATCGAAAGGGTAGTTGGCCAAAACCATTGAAAGCACTTTTCCTTCTTATGAACCTCCTCCTTTAGACACCCCACCCCTCTGAATGTGTTTCAGCCCCAGGTTGGCTGCCAAGCGGTGAGTTTTGGGGGGGGGCTCTTCAGTCTGAGGAGGGCCAGGAGACGCTTGTGTCTTTCAGCCTTGCCACCTCCCTCCCCTTCGGATCCACAGTCAATGTCTGGCCATCCACTCCTGGAAAAATGCTGCAAGTCTGTAGCTCCCACTTTCTAGATTATTGTGGGGGAAGGACTCTGCATTCCTCCCCGCAGACCCTGAGGCTGAGCCCAATTTCCAGAGACAGACCTCCTCCCCGCCCAACACCTGGTAATTTGTTAATTGCTCTGTAAATATCCAGCTGTTTTATGGCAACCACTAACCATCCTCTGCCCTGCTACTTCAATCTAGCAGCAGATTTCACAGCCTTGACATGATTTCTTCTGAGTTGTACCAATAAAAATATTTTTCAACCTCCCTCACTCTTTAAACTGTTTTCTTCCCTAAAAGTTAGGGCTCAAAAGTGTCAAGAATAGCCAACTTTGGTCAAGCTGAAATGGGCCACCAAAAAGGATTCTGGGAGCCCATGATTACCTAGGACTCCCTACTGGGGCGGGGGGGGGGAGATCCACAGCTCAGGGTTAGACAAGCATTTTGCAACCTGGGCAGGGGGATGTAACTGATCCCCAGCTATTATTCCTTATCAGCTTCCTGGGATTAGAAGTCAGGAAGAAGGCGTGTGTAGATCAGAACCCCTGGGTGAGACCAGATGGTTTCCTTATCTCCAAAGGCTTCAAAGGAGTAGACCCCTGCAGAGGTGGGAGATGACTGTTTGCTTTCCCCCCTCTTTGATGACCATTAAACTCCATAAAAAAGGAAGGATAAACTTCCAAAGTTAGTTCCCTAATTTCCATCTACTGGACCTGCTTGAAATGCGACAGAGAAAGCCATTTGGGAACCCGGCTGTTCTACTGGAGGAATAGCAGCTGATCTATGAAAAGATAGGATCTTAGCTTAGAAAGACTTTTGTTGTATTCTTTTGTCTGAATTGAACCTCTCCCCTTTTCTCATGCCAATGTGCCTCATGTAATCCATCTGTGGGGGATTATCTTTAAGGAAACAAGCCGCTGCTCTCTTTTGTAAATATCAACTCATTTCCGTTTAAATAAATTCTCTTTTATAAGTGTTGTGTGTTGGCTTGGAATTGAGGATTCTAAATCTAGTCCTTTGACTGCTGAACGCTACTGTTACTGTTAGTTAATGAGGGTTAATCCCTTGGAATTCGCATTGGGCTCTGAGGTCCCTTCCCTCAGAGAAAGGAACCGGCAGGAAGGATGGTGGCAGTTACTATGGAAGTAATTACTCCTGAAAGAGGGAGAGTTTGCCTGGGAAGCAGCGGCCCAGAGGGGTGGGACTGTTCTCAGAAGCAAAGACCCCACAAAATAAAACAAGAGAAGACATAAACTTACATAAAATGTGCATAGGCTAATTTACATGCTTATGTTGTTATGTGCCTCCAAGTCGACTATGACTTATGGCGACCCTATGAATCAGTGACCTCCAAGAGCATCTGTCATGAACCACCCTGTTCAGATCTTGTAAGTTTGCATGCTTATACATATGAAGATTTAGAAATAGGCATTCAGATACACAAGGCAGCTAAAACCATCCTTGAAATTTTTAGAGTGTTGTCCCTTCTCCCCTCATTCTTCCCTTCTCCAGGCTGAACATGCCCAGTTCTTTCAGTCTCTCCTCATAGGGCTTTGTTTCCAGTCCCGATCTTCCTTGTTGCCCTCCTCTGAACCTGTTCCACTTTGTCTGCATCCAGAACATCCCTTCATCCGGTTGGTTTAGACAAATATGGAAGGGCTGGGAGAGAAGCTTCTCTGAAATTGGGAGAGTCGCTGCTAGTCAGTGTAGGGAATGTTGCCCTAGATAGACCGATGGTCTGACTCATTAGGAGGCTCCTAGGCAGAAAATAGGAAAGGACTGCACCAAATTGCAACCTGAGTTGGGTAATGAATGAACACGGCTGGCAGCTGGATGCACAACTGGGGGATCGGATGGCTCGTGAGGATGCAAAATGTTACGCCACCGCTAGCTGCACTGAAGCCCAGGGGGCGGGGTGTGTGCGGCAGAGTCGGGTTTTTTACTGCCTCCCCCCCCTCCGCAAATTGGAGCTACAACCTTCAGTGGGGTCTGTGCTTTTGAAGGCGGAGGCAAAGACCCGAGAGGTTGTGCAGGGGGAGGGGAAGGACCTTGCAGAGGAGGGAGGGGGAGGTCCTGCCATTCAGTCCTCCAACGGGTCAAAGGACAGAGGTCTGGCTCCTAGAGAGGCAGGACGGTTTAGAGGAAAAGGGGGAGAGCATACTGAAACGGAGATGGGGAACTCTTCACTCGTAAGCAAGGAAGAGAAGGGGGCGACAGGCTCGCCTGTGGGATTGGCCCTTCCAGATAAGCCTCTTTGGGGCTGCGGAGCGGAGATTTCTCTGCCGCTTTGTTAAGGCTGCTACGCTCTAGGCAAGGCTGGGAGGGCGTGCTGCGAGCTTTCTGCCGGCAGGTGGCGATAGTGCTGCCTTTCCCTGGCCTCCATTCGTTATTAAGAGCAAAGAGGGGGCGGAGCCTGGAGCGCGCCGAGGACAGAGAGGTGCAGGGGGGGGAGGATTTGCTTTTTTTCTCCTGAATCCGCAGACAATGGAAGGGGGAAGGGAGAAACGGAGGGGGGGGCGTCTTTTGAAGGGACCCCGGGTGGAGAGGCGGCAGTTTTATTGGGGGGGCACTTCCTGGGGGGCATGATGTGGAGCTGCTCGCGTGGGGCTGGGAAGGAAACAGCCTTCCTGGGAGGGGCACTTTGGGGCAGAAAAGAGGGTTTATTGTGATGCCTTTGGGCCCCAGATCTGGAGGAAATAAATGGGGTTAAGGGCCTTCTCCAGACCTCCCCTTGGGAGTGTGTTGAAGGGGGATGTCAAAGCCCCCCCCCCGGTGGATCACAGCTTCTCTGGCAGTCTTGGCCCAGCGGAGGGGGCTGAGGGTCTTCCTCTGCTGACACTGCCCGCCTCCCTCCTGCCCACCTTCACCCCTTACCTTGGGAATACCCATGTTGGCGGGAGGGCCTCAAGGTGCTACAGAGGGTCCACCGTACAATGCCTGGTCCACAATGCTTGCAACAACCCTGTGAGGTGGGCCTAGATGAATGGCTGGGTGTAATGCAGTGGTTAGCGCAGGTGGGGGAAACTTGAGGGCCGCATTCCAGCCTGAGGGCCACGTTCTTTCAGGACCGGCTTTCCAGGGGCCACTTTCCAGTGGTGGGCAGGGACAGGGTCAAAATGGGGTGGAACAAAGGATGTGACGCTTACAGTCAGCCACATTTTAGCCATTGAGAAGTCAGAAGTTTTATCTGTACACAAAGGCACTGGAGTCTTGGAGGAGACTGCAGAGTACTGCACTTGCACTAGTAGGGATGCGAAGGCTCAAGAGGGAAAATCAGAAAAAAGGTTTTTTTTTCCCTGATATTTTTTCCGAGCATTCACATCTCTACCAGGGAGACCCAGAATTAAGCCCCCTACTGAATCCCTGTCCCGGCGACACAGTTCCCTGGCTCACCTTGGGCCAGTGATTATTTTGGCCTACCTCCGCTCTAAATTTTGGACATCCACTATGCGTGATCTTTCACATCTGTGCAAGTGTTTGTGTGTGACTTATTATTAGAATTACTTACAATTTAATACTGAACTATGTCCCAAGAGGCTGCTCTAAATTCTGGACATCCACTATGCGTGATCTTTCACATCTGTGCAAGTGTTTGTGTGTGACTTATTATTAGAATTACTTACAATTTAATACTGAACTATGTCCCAAGAGGCCCAGATGTAAATCCCCGCTCAGAAGTGAAATCCATTTGTTGACCTCAGCCCAGTGACAAGTGTTGTTGTGAAGACAAAGAAACAAGGCATCAAACTATGTTTCCCATTGTTAGCTCTTTACAGGATGATGATGATGACACTTACTCTATAATAAGTTCACAGCACCACCTGTCTGTGGCCAGGTGAACTGCAGTGTAGCGTGAAACTGAAAAAATAAGAGAAAAATCAATATTTAAAAACACCTTTAGAAAAGCAAAAGTGGCTGTTACATACAAGGATTAGCATTATTTATTTTTATTTCCATTTATTAATCACTTCCCATAAAGACTGTTGAAACACCACCAATGGAAACAAAAATCATTTCATATATCAAAACGATTACAAATATTTTCAACGCCAATACAGATACAGACTGGGATAAAAGTCTCCACTTAAAAAGTTTGTTAAAAAAGAAAGGTCTTAAACAGACCCGCAAAAGAAAAAGAGACACTGACTGTATAAGGCTTTAATCTTTGTAGCCTGCACAATTACAGTTACCTACAGGCCTATGGACTGCCTTCAAGTCAATTCAACTTATGGCGACCCTATGAATAGGGTTTTCATGATAAGCGATATTCAGAGGGGGTGAACTACAACTCCCATTGCCCATGTTTGCTGGGGCTGATGGGAGCTTTAATTCTGTAAAAGGTTGTCCACACTGGATCTAAAAGCTAACTCAGATTATCAAAATAAATAATACCAGCCATTTGTCCAGCTCTTTCTAAAGTAGATGTGTTGCAAGTAGTTCAAATGCTTTTCATTGCCCAGTGGGCTGGACCGGGTTGAATGCAGCTCAGTATTCCTCTTCCGCTATTTCCGATGGGAAAGTTAGAGGCTTTCCACATCCCCAGGGAGCTGCAAGATAGAGCCACTGACCTCATCCACTCCTGCCTTGCAGTATATGTACAAAGTGTACTGACTGCCAACTGTCAGGGACCTGATATTTGATTGATATGCAAACATGTTTTTAATGACAGGCTTATAGGATTGTGGAGTTGGGATGGATGGTGTCTTTGAGTCCCCTTTCCAGCCTCTGATTTGGAATCTTTCTAGGGTAAGTTGTAGGCAAAAAAACCTGCTTCACTAGTCAGACTAGTTCCTTTCATAAGCTAATGGGTCCAGCCAGATTTGTCAAGTGGTACCCATTAGCATGTGTAAAGATTTGGCAGTGGAGCAATGTGTTGTCATAGGAACTCTTGCAGGATAGAGGCGCTCCTCCCCTGGCTGGAGGCTCCCTCATCCTAGAGCTGAGAAGTGGTCTGTGGTAGAGTTAGTCTGAAGCAACATTGAAAGACACAGACACCTGCTGTCTGTGCTCAATCCCAAAACTATGGCTTTGGGGGACTCCTCTAGAAACCTGATGGGGAACCAAGATCTGTTGGCCTGTTAATGCCGAGAAGCCCTCCATCTTACGCTCAGGTTGTATAAATGTGTAAATGAAACTATATATCCTAAAGACACCAGAGTCTCTGCTGACCTGCATTCCGGGGAACCAAACCCTGGGTAAGCGATGGAGCCTCTGGAGATGTCTCATCTCACCTCAGAGATAGAGATGCATACAAAAATATGCACGAGACATGATGAAGGGGGCCCAATAACAGCCTGAAATGGGGGACAATTTGGAGGAGAGACTGGCGGGCAGGAAGGAGAGGCTTTGCAGAAACTGGAGATGAGATGGGAGGGGGCCCAAGGTGGCTGGGTTGACTGGTGGTGACAAAGGAGGTGAGATCCCCACCCCCTGGCATAAAGGACAGTCTGGAAGAAAGTGTGAAGGGGTCTGCAAGACACTTACAGACCAAAGGTTAAGGCCCTGTTTAGGTCGGGCATCCAGAAGCAAATTGAGCATGAAGGGAAACATCCAAGGAAACCATCCAAGGAAACCCATGTGCTTATATTTGATTATGGCCTTTATCTCTCCACATGACCTTTGGGCCGCTTATAATATTTACACCCCTCACCTCCACATTTGTATGAAGGAGAACATTCCTCCCATCCTCTGTCCCTCCCCTACAGGCTCTTGAGAGCTGTTTCCCATTGTGGCAAAATCTGTGAGAGTCCAAGAGGTGGCCTAGTTGACAGAGAGGACAGGTGCCTCTTTCTGGGTTGGGTGGCAGGGAGAGAATCTGCCTTTTTTCCCTCTACTTTTAATGCTGCCTAAGAAGAGCCCCGAAGCTGGACCAGCCAAAGGCCAATGTAGTCCAGCATCCTGTTCTCACAGTGGCTGACCAGATGCCTACAGGAAGCCCTTGAGCATGCAGGACCCGAGAGCTACAGCAATCTCCCCTCTTGTGATTCCCATCAACTGGTATTCAGAGGTAGAACATAGCCGTCATGGCTAGTAGCTCTTCACAGCCTCCTCCTCCATGAATTTGGGTAATCTTTTAAAGCTGTCCAAGTTGGAGGCCATCACTGCAAGATCACAAAGTGACCTAGTTATAGGGGCTGATACATTAACAAAAGCCCTCCTGCAACTGCCCTGTGGCCCCGTCCCCTTTCAGACTGGGAGAATGGAGCATGTTGGAGATACTGCATTTTCCTCTTCTTCTTCCAGGTTCTCTTGACCTTTGAGGAGGTGGCTGTGTATTTCACCACAGAGGAGTGGGCTCTGCTGGATCCTGAGCAGAGAGCTCTGCATAGGGAAGTCATGGAGGAGAATTACAAGACGGTGGCCTCTCTAGGTAAGGGCACTCTTTGGTTTCTTGCCTGATAAATGCAGGAAGTGTGAATTTAGTATTCATACTATTGAATCCTGCACTTCAGGGATGCTGTTTTGGAAATGTGTGTCTAGAAGTGAGTGAGAGAGCACCAGCTTTGCATGCAGAAGATTCTTGGTTCAATAGCTGGCATCTCCAGCGGGGAGTGGAGGAATGATGAGGTAAAAGGTGGTGAGAAGGTTCTGTGTCAGCCTGAGATCCTGGAGATCCCGTATTACTTGCAGTAGACAAGGCTAGACTAGATGGAGAAAGACTCTGACCTGCTATAACGCAGTTTCCTACCTTCCTGGGACTTTTGGACCATTCCATGCAATCCAATCTGTGCTTCCTACTATTGGAAATTGTCATTTAGTGAGAACTCGGTAATTGCAAAAGAGACAGTGAATCCTGATGAGAGCATCCCATCTGCATCATCAAGCAGTTTGGAAGCAGCAGCAGATAAACGCGTAGACACTGAATTCATAATTGAAACAGAATCTCTGACAGTGAGACAGCACTTTTAAACGGTGATGGAAAAGCAGAGGGCAGAATTCAAACCTGGCCAGATTATTCTATAGTCTTAGAAGATTGTATCATCTTAGAAGGGGCCGTGGCTGTGAAGGGACCCTATATTTCTGAAGTTGCCCTCAGTCTTCCCTTCTTAAGGGTAAATACGCCAAGGTCTGTCAGCCTCTCCTCTATGACTGTATCTACGATCTTCCCCGCTGCACTCCTCCCGCACGCTGGGTGACTCTCAGTCTCCCACCCCAGTCTCCCACCCTGCAGCACCTTCCTTCCCTGACTCCCACTCAGGGAACCGTCCAGCCATTCTCATGAGGGTGCCGCATCTCTCTCTCTCACTTTCACACAGACACATACACACACACACCATTTGAAGGGCACCCCTGGCATGCTAACTGGGACAGGAGGAGGGACAGCTCCCAGGGTGATTTTGGCTTTCGGTGTGATAACATGACACGGCCCTAAACAAAACAGCTGCCTTTGGGAAGTTCTGCAGTGTCATCCCCAACAGGCTTTTCAAGCTACATTTTATGTCCAGTGAATGTATGTTTGCAAGTCGCAGACTCATCCAGCTGGGTCCACAGGGTCCTGTCCCATTCATGGGGTGCAGGAGTTACACAATCAAAACTAGACCTCTTCTTACCTTTAAATGGCTCTGTTTGGAGTGGCCGAATATTTGGGGGTCAAAAGTAACTAGTCTTGTCCATTTCCTTGAAAGGATCGTACCTCTACTCTTGTTGGGAAGGAGGAGAAGATCCAGTGATCCAGGATCCCAAAGAAGAGGAGACTCCAGCAGGTAGATGCTTAGCTGTGTTGTGGAACCCTTTTGGGTCTGGGAATTGAAGGATTTTTCAGTTACTGTGTGAAAGTAATGATGGTGGATTAACTCATTAGGATGAGAGTTCTCCTGAGGACATCTTAGATGCCTGTAAGCACATAAGAAGAGCCTGGTGGATCAGGTCAGTCGCCTATCAAGTTGAGCTTCCAGTCTTCACAGTGGCCAAGCAGATGCCGATGAGAAATGCGCAAGCAGGACCTGAACGCAAGAGTTCCCTGTGGCGGTCCTTCCCTGGCTCTCCCTGTCAGGTTACTACCTGCTCGTGGCTACTGCCTGTCAATAGGCACCACCAGGGACTCCACCAGTAAACCTTTTTTTATGGTTTCTCTCTCCGCTCTAGCATAGACCTCACCAGATCCCCCTGCTAGGCAGCACCACCAGTCACGTTCTGTAACCAGTATCCCCAGAGACTCTGCCTGAGTCTCTCTCAATCAGGTTACCTCTGTGACTGCGTGCTCAAGCTGTCCCACTCCCTTTGTATCAATGCAGATACATATATTTCTGGTTTGCTCTGAATACTTGTGGTGTTATTCTTCCCTTCCCCACTGCCACCATTTGTCACTCTTCAGCCTTGGTATTTACCTTACCCTCCTTTCTGGTCTGTGAAACCCCAGCCAAGGATCAGGCCTTTGGTAAACCAAAAGTATTTATTAACTAACAAAGATAACAAGATTACTTTAAAAGGCACTTAAGCATATGGTTACATCTATTCCTGAGGTACTGGTCTTAGTATTAATCCGAACTCCACACTCTCCTCTCATAAACCCACCAAAACAACCCACTAACATCCACCTTCCACCTCACATCCACCCAGATTTACTTGTCCTCCTTCCATTTATACTGTCAGCCATTTTAAACATTCAGCCAATCATCTAGCATTCTACTGCCCATTCACTCCCCCCTCCTCTTTCATTCCACTTACCATGTATCTCCTATACGAACAGCACTTACCATATATACACTAATAGAGGAACATCACATTTCCCCCCCCTTAAAACAACGGCAGAGTATTATTCCTGTTCCAGGATTTATATGTCGCGTTAACAATATAACAAGTCTCTATGGGGAAAATGTCTTTCTTTGTTCCTCCGTCTGGTCACGTCACTGCAGTTCCAGCCACTTGCCTGGAAAGTCCATCGGCCAGTACATTGTCCTTGCCTTTTATGAACTGGAAGTCCACTTGATAGTCTTGTAGGGCCCAGGACCACCTCTGCAGCATAGTGTTATGGTTTTTCATAGTCTGCAACCATAACAAGGCCCGATGATCCGTTGTTACTGTGAATCTTCGTCCCCACACGTATGGGCGCAACTTGTTCAGTCCCCACACGACCACTAGGCACTCCTTTTGGACCGACGAATAGTTTTTCTCCCTCGGCATCAGCTTGCGACTCAGATACGCCACTGGATGTCTGGTGCCTTCTCTCTCCTGCAGCAAGACGACTCTCAGCGCGAGGTCTGACGCATCTGTAGCCACGATGAATGGTTGCTCATAGTCTGGTGCTATTAATATGGGTCCTTGGCACAAGGCTTGCTTCAGCAGATCAAAAGCCTTCTGACATTCATCCGTCCATACCACACGCTCAGAACACTTCTTCTTTGTCAATTCATGCAAGGGGGTTGCTATTTCCCCAAACTTTTTCACAAACTTCCTATAAAAACCAGCCACACCTAGAAATGCCCTAACTTGTTTTTTGGTTAAGGGGATATGCCACGATTGTATTGCCTCCACCTTGCTCCATAAGGGGGTGATTTTCCCACTCCCCACCTTATGTCCTAAATAGACCGCCTCCTTCAACCCAAACTGGCATTTCTTCGCTTTTATTGTGAGGCCTGCCTTTCTTAATGCCTCTAATACTGTTGTCATTACATACGTCACTGTGTCAAGCTTTTCTCTTATGGTATATGGTCCTTCCCAGTTAGCCTATAATTTGTCATGTTTCCTGGGTATGAATGCCATAACCATATCTCCCACATCATACACACGTTCCCTGGCTGTTCTGTCATACCAGAAACTTTACTTCTGCTGAGCTTGACTGAGATTCTCTTTCACAACTTCCATCATTGATGTTAATTTATTGCGGAATTCCAATACAAAATCTACTACAGATGTTTTGTACTCTCCCAGGGTTCCTTCCCATGAATTTTTTAAGAGTTCCAAAGGTCCCCTCACTTTTCTAGTGAACATCAGTTCAAAGGGTGAGAAGCCTGTTGACTCCTGAGGGACTTCTCTGTATGCAAATAAGAAGCATCCCAACCGTTCATCCCAGTCTTGTGGGTGATCTTGAACATAGCTTCTTATCATGCCCTTCAAAACCCCATTGAATCTCTCAGTTAGCCCATTAGTGGCGGGATGGTAAGTAGTGGTCTTTAGATGTTTTAGACCACAACATTTCCACATACATTGCATCACTTCTCCCATGAATACACTGCCTTGATCTGTCAGTACTTCATGAGGGAAACCCAGCCTCATAAAGATTTTTAATAAAGCCTCTGCCACCACAGGGGCTTCTACAGATCTTAGTGCTTCTGCGTCTGGGTACCTGGTGGCAAAATCCACCACCACCAATAGATATTTCTTGCCATGCCTTGTGGGTTTAGAAAAAGGGCCTACCAAATCTATTCCCACTCTATAAAAGGGTTGTCCAATTATAGGAAGGGGCTTTAAGGATACCTTAGTCTTTACTCCACTTTTTCCCACCTTTTGGCATATACCACAAGATAGACAATGTTGTTTTACATCTTTGGAGATGTTTGGCCAATAATAGTGTGCTGCCAATCTCCTCTTGGTCTTTTTTATTCCCAGATGTCCTGCACATGGGACATCGTGGGCTACCTCTAGCAATCTGGTTCTGTATTTGCTAGGTACTATCAATTGCTTCACTGGTTCACATTCATCCTTTCTCTCAGCAGGCATCCACAGTCTATATAAAATCCCATTCTCACACACAACTTGATTCCTCAGTTTGTCAGTGAAAGGAATCTGTTGGGTCAGGGCTTGTTCCTTTATTTGACTCAAACTGGTATCCTTATTCAGTTCTTCTCTGAAATGCTCTGTCTCTTCCCCAGAGACCAGTTGATACAGTTTGTCTCCTTCAGCAGGCCTGCCAAGGGTTGCTATGGGGACCTGAGGCTCGTAAACAGATTCCACCCTGTTTCCTTCAGCCCCCCTTAACATGGCTTCTGTTTCTCTGCCAAGTTGCTGTCTGGTCACCACATATATTTTCCCTTGTGCCCCCATAACATCTCTTCCCAGTATCACTGGTTCTTGTTGTTGGGCATTAATGCCTACTTTATATCTGCCCTCTCGGCCTCTCCACGCCATTTTCACCAGGGCCACAGGCAAGCTTTCTGGTTGACCCCTCACTCCTTGGATATTCACTGTTTCCTGAGGTAATATTTCTTCAGATTTTATTAAATCTGGCCTCAGTAATGTCTGAGCGGCACCAGTGTCAAGCAATGCCCAATAATTTGCCCCTTGTACACTCACTTCCTCTCTCAGACTTGAATCAAGGTCTGTTACTTCTTTCCAGTTTATCTGGCAGAACTGAACCTTTTTTGTGGTTAAATCTTTTGGTTCTATTTTTACTGCCCTTGCCTGAGCAGGATTACTAATGGGGTTGGCAACCTCACATTGAAAACGTAGGTGACCCGGTCTACCACATTTGTAGCATAATTTCTCCTCACTTTTAGGGTACACAGATCCACTCTGGGGTGTCCTGTGCCCTTCAGATTTTACTGGAGGACTCACTCGCTGTGGTACCACATCCCTTCTGCCAGCATTATATGGTCTGGGTTTAAACTCTCTTGATGTTTTCCCCACCCAGCCAGTTCTATTGGAGGCGAAGTGATCCGCCATCTCTGCGGCCTCCTGCACAGATGTAGGGGAACGGTCTTTGACCAGGAGCCTTATTTCTGGTGGTAACTGATGGAATAATTGATCCAGTATCATGAGGCTTTTCACCTCTTCCACTGACTGAGCTTTGGCACTACTCATCCACTTTCCAAATATATCCATCAACTTAGCTCCCAGTTCAACAAAAGACCTCCCTGCTTGGATCTGACAGTTTCGGAACCACTTTCTAAAATAGTCAGGTCCCAGTCTGAACCTTTTGTATACTGCCTCTTTAAACTCAGCATAGGTGACGGGCTTGTCTGAGGGGAAATATTGGTATACCTCAGCCAATTCCCCTTTAATCAGGTTTGATAAATATTGCATATATTTATCCTCTGGTAGCCCCCACAATTGAGCTGCCTTTTCAAAAGTGCTGAGGTAAATCTGTGGATCTTGTCCAGGCTCAAACACTGCAAAGTCTTTTGGTGTAACTTTTATTTTTGTTTCATTTCTGTCCTTTCTTGTTTCATCAGAATGAAACTTCTCCCTTTCAAACTTTAACTTTTCCACCTGTAATTCAGCATCCAATGCTCGTTGCTTCTCCCTCTCCTCAAACCCCATTCTCATTCTCTCAATTTCCAACTCCCTCTGCTTGTCTTTTTCCTCAGCCTCCATCCTCAACTTCTCTCTCAAATACTCTATACAAGCGGGATTGCTTAAGTATCCTTCTGGGGTCTCTTCCCTGACAGGTTGTTTTTGCTGGGCAGTTGCAAATCCTATAAGTGCTACCCTCAATTCATCTACCCCTTTACCCTCGTGAGGTAAATTGAATGTTATGCACTTCTCCACCAGCTCCTCTCTTTTCATTTTTATATATTCAGCCATGGTCACTCACTCTTTGCCACACACTCTTTGCCAGTCACTCTCACAAGTAATCTTGTTTTGTTATTTCTGTTTGCCACACCACTGTTAGGGATTCTCTAGTATTCGTACCACCGCTACAGCCAACACCTGTGACATAGTCTCCTTTGTTCGTATCCCACCGCTACTGCCACCACCTGTGACGTAGTCTCCTTTGTTCGTATCCCACTGCTGCCACCACCTGTGGCGGTCCTTCCCTGGCTCTCCCTGTCAGGTTACTACCTGCTCGTGGCTACTGCCTGTCACTAGGCACCACCAGGGACTCCACCAGTCCAGACCATCCTTTTTTATGGTTTCTCTCTCCGCTCAAGCATAGACCTCACCAGATCCCCCTGCTAGGCAGCACCACCAGTCACGTTCTATAACCAGTATCCCCAGAGACTCTGCCTGAGTCTCTCTCAATCAGGTTACCTCTGTGACTGCGTGCTTAAGCTGTCCCACTCCCTTTGTATCAATGCAGATACATATATTTCTGGTTTGCTCTGAATACTTGTGGTGTTATTCTTCCCTTCCCCACTGCCACCATTTGTCACTCTTCAGCCTTGGTATTTACCTTACCCTCCCTTCTGGTCTGTGAAACCCCAGCCAAGGATCAGGCCTTTGGTAAACCAAAAGTATTTATTAACTAACAAAGATAACAAGATTACTTTAAAAGGCACTTAAGCATATGGTTACATCTATTCCTGAGGTACTGGTCTTAGTATTAATCCAAACTCCACACTCTCCTCTCATAAACCCACCAAAACAACCCACTAACATCCACCTTCCACCTCACATCCACCCAGATTTACTTGTCCTCCTTCCATTTATACTGTCAGCCATTTTAAACATTCAGCCAATCATCTAGCATTCTACTGCCCATTCACTCCCCCCTCCTCTTTCATTCCACTTACCATGTATCTCCTATACAAACAGCACTTACCATATATACACTAATAGAGGAACATCACATTCCCCACTGAGAGCACGGTGACTGTCTTAAAGGTGCAGAGTCCTCTTTGAACCAGCCTCCTCCGTCCTTTAAAAGAGGTGTGTTTAAAGGAGGGGGGAGGCTGCTTCAAAGGCCACTTTTGCTGATCCTCAAGAGGACCTCTCCCCTTATTCCATGACTTGTAAGATATTCAGGGGTCTTTGGTGAGGTACTTTGTCAAAAGCTTTTTTACAGCCCAAGTAAACCACATCCACTGACTCACCTCTATCTATATGCTTATTTATACTCTCAAGGGACAGGACTTTCCCTTGCAGAAACTACACCAAGCCTTGTTCCTCTCTACTCTTGGTAATTTTATCTTTAACAAATACTTTCCTCCAGTTTTCCCAGGACAGACGTTAAGTTAACCGGCCTGCTATTTCTACGATTCCCTCTGGATCCCTTTTGAATAATTTGTAGTACATCTGTCATTTTCCAGTCCTCAGGCATGCAGTCTGACCTTAAGAAGAAGTTACTTTTTGTTAGCACGTCAGCAATTTCACATACGAGTTCTTTCAGGACTGTTGTGGGGAAACTATCTGGACCTGGCGATTTGTCAATTGTTGTTTGGTCAATAAGCCTTGGAATGTCATCTCTCTTTACCATTATGTGCCTCAGTTCCTCAGACTTGCTTCCTGCAAATGTTGTTCAGGCACAGGGATCTGTCCTCATTGGAAATCTGGCAGAGCAGCTGCCAGCCAGTGTAGACAGTACGGAGCTAGAGGGTCCAATGGTCCGATTAAGCATCAGGCTTCTCACTGTGTTCCTGTATTTCTATCTGACCACCACTTTTGACTGCCATCAAATTCATAGAAAAAAATGAGCAGTGAGCACTGCCAGGATTGCTTCTTCTGCAGCCTTGCTGCCCTTCTCTTCCCGCTCACCCCGTTGCTTTTGGCATATCATTTTAGAAATGTATAATGGAGTTGTGTTGCAGTAAGAAGAAAACCCAGACACATCTGGGCCTAGTGACATCAAGTGGTATGCTGAGCAGAAAGGAATTCATGCTGTTGGATGACACTGTAGGATATTCAGGGAAACTTTGGTTCAGCTGGGCATACAGGGAGAAATGGGGAGAATTGTGGAGATGTAAACATCCGAGAGGCAGCTAATTGGGGTTGATTTGTGATGAGATCCTTTGTTTTTGACTTGAAAATCCAACATATATTTCTTTTCTCCTTCCTCCCCCATAGCAGATAATCGGTGGAAGAATGAGAATTATACGGACCCACAGATGATGTCATTGATAATAGGCAAGTGTGAAGCACAAAAAGAGGTGTTTGGAAATCATGAGGAACCAAGAAAGTTTGAAACAAACCAATCAAAGAATGGAATGAAGAAATCCTCTACTTCTCAACTTTTGCATCGAAGAACTCACATAGGGGAGAAACCATTTGAATGTATGAAGTGTGGAAAGAGCTTTAATGTGAGTAGGCACCTTACTGTACATGAAAGAACCCACACAGGGGTAAATCCATTAAAATGTGGGGAGAGTGGAAAGAGGTTCAGTATGAGCAGCAGCATTACTAAACGTCACGGAAGACACACAGGAGAGAAACTGTTTAAATGCATGGAGTGTGGAAAGAGCTTCAGGTACAGCAGTGCACTTACTGTACATCAACGAAAACACACAGGGGAGAAACCATTTAAATGCATGGAATGTGGAAAGTGCTTCTGTGTGAGAAGTGGCCTTACCATTCATCAACGAACACACACAGGGGAGAAACCGTTTAACTGCATGCAGTGTGGAAAGAGCTTCAGCGAGAGAAAGACACTTAATATACATCAAAGAACCCACACAGGGGAGAAACCATTTCAGTGCATGGAATGTGGAAAGAGCTTCAGGCACAGCAGTGCACTTACTGTACATCAACGGACACACACAGGGGAGAAACCATTTCAGTGCATGGAATGTGGAAAGAGCTTCAGCCAGAGCGGTACACTTACGGAACATCACAGAAGGCACATAGGAGAGAAATCATTTAAATGCATGGAGTGTGGAAAGAGCTTTAGCCAGAGAGGTGAACTTACTCTTCATCAAAGAACCCACACAGGAGAGAAACCATTTAAATGCATGGAGTGTGGAAAGAGCTTCAACCAGAGCAGTGCACTTACTGGACATCAGAGAACTCACACAGGGGAGAAACCATTTCAGTGCATGGAATGTGGAAAAAGCTTCAGCCAGAGCAGTACACTTACTGAACATGAAAGAACCCACACAGGGGAGAAACCATTTAAATGCATGGAGTGTGGAAAGAGCTTCAGTATGAGCAGTAGTCTTACTAACCATCATAGAACGCACACAGGGGAGAAACCATTTCAATGCATGGAGTGTGGAAAGAGCTTCAGTGCGAGAGGTACACTTAATAGCCATCAACGAACCCACACAGGGGAGAAACCATTTCAATGCATGGAGTGTGGAAAGAGCTTTAGTGTGAGAGATACACTTAATAAGCATCAGAGAACCCACACACAGGAGAAACCATTTGAATGCATGGAATGTGGCAAGAGCTTCAGCCAGAGGAGTAATCTTGCTGAACATCACAGAAGGCACACCGGGAACAAACCATTTGAATGCATGGAATGTGGAAAGAGCTTCAGCCACAGCAGTGCACTTAGTTTACATCAACGAACACACACAGGGGAGAAACCGTTTAAGTGCATGGAATGTGGAAAGAGCTTTAGCTGCAGCAGTACACTTACTAAGCATCACAGAAGGCACATAGGGAAGAAACCATTTGAGTGCATGGAGTATGGAAAGAGCTTCAGCCAGAGCACTATACTTACTGAACATGAAAGAACCCACACAGGGGAGAAACCATTTAAATGCATGGAGTGTGGAAAGAGCTTCAGCCACAGCAGTGCACTTACTGTACATCAACGAATACACAAGGGAGAAACCATTTCAGTGCATGGAATGTGGAAAGGACTTTAGCAAGAGCAGTACACTTACGGAACATCACCGAAGGTGTACAGGGGAGAAACCATATGAATGCATGGAGTGTGGAAAGAGATTCAGTTCAAGAACTGAGCTTACTGTACATCAGTGAACCCACAGGAGAAAAACCATTTAAGTGGATGGAATGTGGAAAGAGCTTACCTGTGAGCAGTGGCCTTACCTTACATCAGGGGTGGCTACTCCGTGGCTCTCCAGATGCTGCTGGACTACAGCTCCCATCATCCCTGACCATGAGCTGTGTTGGCTGAGACTAAGGAATTCATTCATTCATTGGCGATCACTCGTGGCTGAGTAAGATTGTCTTCCAGGGTAGGGTCTTTAACGGTGGGTCCGTAAGTGACTGTGGAGGCCAATTCTGGATCCACACAGCCTCCCACAGTGAGGACATCGGTTTCCAGATGGAAGACGGGTGCGATGACGATTTGCTTGATGTGCCTCTCTCTTAGCTCGTTTGTCCCTTTCGCTCTGTACTCGTGCTTCTTCAAAGTCCATAGCACCTTTGATAATGGCCGACCTCCAATTGGGACGCTCATGGGCCAAGGATTCCCAGTTCTTGGTGGTTATGTTACATGTTTTTAGATTAGCTTTGAGAACATCTTTAAACCTCTTTTGCTGTCCACCAATATTCCATTTTCCATCTTTAAGTTGGGAGTAAAGTAGCTGCTTTGGAAGACGGTGATCAGGGATTTGAACAACATGGCCGGTCCAGCGAAGTTGATGCTGGAGGATCATTGTTTCCACACTGGTGGTCTTTGCTTCTTCCAATACGCTAACATTAGTCCGCCTGTCTTCCCACGTAATTTGCAGAATTTTCCAGAGGCAGCGTTGGTGGAATCTTTCAAGAAGTTGGGAGTGGCGTTTATAGATGGTCCATGTTTCTCAGGTGTACAGTAAGGTCGGTAGTACAATGGCTTTGTAAATAAGCATTTTGGTCTCCCTGCGAATATCCCGTTCCTTGAACACTCTACGCTTCATTCTGGAGAATGCGGCACTCGCAGAGCTCAGACGATGCTGAGCTTCAGCATCGATGGCAGCTTTTTCAGAGAGATGGCTGCCAAGATAAGAAAAGTGATCAACATTCTCCAGCATCACACCATTAAGCTGGGTTGATGGTGCTACAGAGGGATTGGTTCGCACTTGCTGATGCAGCACTTTGGTTTTGTTGATGTTAAGCGAGAGGCTAGCTTTTTATATGCTTCTGCAAAGACATATCGGATAGTTTGAAGATCTTCCTCTGAATGTGTGGAGACTACATTATCATCGGCATATTGAAGTTCTATGACAGAGGTTGTAATTACCTTACTTTTTGCTTTCAGCAAACCATTTAAATGCATGGAGTGTGGAAAGAGCTTCAGCCACAGCAGCTCACTTACTAAACATCACAGAAGGCACATAGGGAACAAACCATTTGAATGCATCGAGTATGGAAAGAGCTTCCGCCAGAGAGGTAAACTTACTATACATCAAAGAACCCACACAGGAGAAACAATTTAAAGGCATGAAGTGTGGAAAGAGATTCAGTTCAAGAACTGAGCTTACTGTACATCAACGAACACACACAGGAGAAAAACCATATACATGCATGTTATGTGGAAAGAGCTTCATTGTGAGCAGTAAACATCACAGAAGGCACACGGGAGAAACCATTTGAATGCATGGAATGTAGAGAGAGCTTCAGATATAGGGGAACACTTACTACACACCAACAAGCACACACCAGGGAAAAACCATTTAAATGCATAGTGTGTGGAAAGAGCTTCAGGGAGAGTGGTTCACTTACTTCACATCAAAGAACGTACATGGGAGAAACCATTTAATTGCATGGAATGTGGAAAGAGCTTCAGCCAGACAGATAAACTTACTTTACATCAAAGAACCCACACAGGGGAGTGTCGATTGCCCCCCTGGGGTCCCTTGACCTCAGCATCCCAAGGGGGTTCTTTGCTTCTGAGAACAGTCCCAATTCCCTTGGGCCACTGCTTTCCAGGCAAACTCTCCCTCTTCCAGGATTAGTTTTACAGTAGAATTGCCACCCCTCCTTTTTTTCGCTGCCTACTCTGAAGGGGACCTCAGAGCGCTAACTGAGATCCTAGAGCAGAGCTATTGTTACTCCTTCTGCTGTAGAGCATTAACCCACATTAACCAATGGTAGTCAGTAGTGTCCAGTGATCAAGGTTTGAATTTAGAGTCATGAGCCCCAAGCAATACACACCATTAATTAAAGGGTAGTTTATTTAAAAGAAGAGAAAGCTACATGCAAAAAGAGAGCAGTGTCTGTTTCCTTAATAGCTAATTGCCCTCAACCGGGTTAACAGGAGATGCATTGGCATAACAATAGTGACAGATTCAAACAGACAATAGAAAATAACAGACCTAAACCTATCTATACTCACTTCAGTAAATGCTTGGTTCCCAACAGCATAACTGCAAGTCAGGCAGGTCAAGGAATAGGGAACGGGAACAAGAACCCTTCATTTTTATGGGGTTTAGCAGGCAACGGAGGAATCCAATTAGCAATCCTAGGTGCCCCTTTTGTGATCACCTCCTTTGAAGATAAGGGGGGCTAGACAGTCCCACCCAGGGGTCCTGATCTGCAATACCCACTCTCCCTTATCAGCCGAGAGAGAGAGCGCTGGCAAGCAGCCACCATCGGAGCCGCGGGCCCCTTGGCCAAGCTCAAGCAGCCGCTCCGTGGGGGAACCCGCAGCGGCACCTCCGCTACAGCCAGGAGTCTCGAGGGAGAGTGGGCAGGAGGGGGCCGTCCCGCTCAGTAGGGGAGGCCAAGCCGAAGCTGCGTGGCTGGCAACCACTCAGGTCAACCCCCTGCCAGGGGGCCAGCCAGAGCCAGCACTCCCAGTGCAAGAGCCGGTGGAAGGCACTGGCGAAGCGCCAGGGCCCAGTCACGCAAGGGGCAGCAGCGAAGGTGCGCAGAAGAAGAGGAAGCGCAGGAAGGAGAGCCCATCAGTTAGTGACGACGACAAGCACAGTTCACCCGAGAGTGACGGAGCTGCGGTCAGCTCCACTTTGGACACGGAGAGCAAAGAGCAGCTGGAACAGTTCTTGACCAGCATCTTCCATCGCAGTACGCTCCGACGGATGGGAGGCAGCAGCCAGGAGCAGGCGGGGAGGGAAGAGACGTGCTCGGAGGGGTGACTCCTCCCTCTCCCTCTCCCCCCCATCTCCCCTTCCCTCTCCCCCTGTTGACAGAAATAGCTTTAGTTTTTTATTTATTTATTTATTTGTTTATTTTTAAAACTTATATACCGCCTGACTAGCAATAGCTCTCTGGGCGGTGAACATAGATACAATAAAATACAATATAATACAAAACATCAGTCTAAAATCAAATTTCACAGTCTAAAAACAGCAAAGGCTAAAATCAAATTACAAACATTACAATCATTAACAAAAAATTAAAATGCCTCGGAGTAGAGAAAGGTTTTAACCTGGCGCCGAAAGGATGATAGTGTCGGCGCCAGGCGAACCTCCTCGGGGAGACTATTCCATAGTTCGGGGGCCACCACTGAGAAGGCCCTTGATCTTGCCACTGCCCTCCGGGCCTCCCTATGAGTCGGGACCCGGAGGAGGGCCTTCGTAGCAGACCGTAGTGTACGAGCCGGTTCATAGTGGGAGAGGCGTTCCGACAGATATTGCGGTCCCGCGCCGTATAAGGCTTTATAGGTTAATACCAACACTTTGAATTTGGCCCGGAAGCGTATTGGAAGCCAGTGCAAGCGGGCCAAAACAGGTGTTATATGGTCAGACCGCTTCGTTCTTGTTAGCAGTCTGGCCGCTGCATTTTGCACCAGCTGTAGCTTCCGAACCGTCTTCAGAGGTAGCCCTACGTAGAGCGCATTACAGTAATCCAAACGTGAGGTTACCAGAGCGTGTACTACTGATGTAAGATCCTCCTTACTCAGTTAGAGCAGTAATCTTATTAAATAGCAAACAACTCACACGGGAGAAACCATTTAAGTGTGGAAAGAGCTTAAGTGTGAAATGCATGGAGTGTGGAAAGAGCTTGAGCCATAGAGGTAATCTTACTGTACACCAAAGAACCACGGGAGAAACCATTTAAATGTATGGAGTGCTGACAGAGCTTCAGAGTAAGTTGTGAACTTACTGCACATCAGTGAACATCAACGGGAGAAACCCATTTAAGTGCATTTAACATAGAGAGGGTTTCAGCTGCAGCAGCATATTTACTAAGAGTAACACATGGGAGAAACCTTTCAGATGTATGGAGTATGGAAAGAGCTTCAGCGTATTAGTGAGCTTACCATCCATTAACGAACACACATGGGAGAAACCATTGAAATGCATTGCTTATGGAAAGAGCTTCCATCAGAATGGTCACCTTTACTGTACATCACAGAACGTGCGCAGGTGAGAGACCATTTAAAAGTGTGTAATGTGGAAAGAGCTTCAGCCAAGCAGTGTAAGTCCCCCTCCCCTCATTCCAGACTCCATCACCAAAATGCCCCCTTTTGGGGGGATACATACTGGCCTAATGAGCCAGCTGGACCCTGGCTGAGCTGGGTTGGGCCGGCTGAGTTGTGGCTGAGCTAGGATGATGGCCTTATGGCAGCATAGTCTGGCTGAGTTGGGACCCATCTAGCTCAGCTGGATATGTGCTGTATCCTAACTCTCCTTGGAAATGGAAATGGACTGCCTCCAAGTCAATTCCGGCTTATGGCAACCTTTGAATAGGGTTTTCATGGTAAGCGGTATTCAGAGGTGGTTTGCCCTTGCCTTCCTCTGAAGCTGAGAGGCAGTGACTGGCCCAAGGTCACCCAGTGGTAAGCCAGTGCAGAATTTAGCAATGTTAGGTTTGCATCTAATTTTAATCTTGTGGACTATAAACATTAAAACCCTATACACCTTGGGCCAAGATACCTAAAAGATCATCTCATCTCTTATATATCCAACCAATCCCTGGACTCTACAGGGCAGGGCTTATTCAGTGTACTTTGTCATCAGGAGGTCCATTCTGTATAGTATAGGAATGTGGTCTACCCTTTGGAATTCCCTCTCAATACATTTCAGACAGGCAGTGTCCCTATTTTCGCAGGGAGGCTGTTGGTGTTTTCAGGAATTGTATGGGAAGTGATTAATAAACAGAAATAAAAAAAATATTGCTAATCCTTGTATGTAATTACCACTTTCGTAGGTGCTTCCATATACAGTAGTTTCCTTTGTATACATCAGATTTATTCATTTTCCTTTTTAAATGGTTTTGTAAAGGTAGATTTTTATTGATCATTTTACTGCATATGACACATTCTTTGTAAACCACTTGACAAGGAACTTTTATTTATAATTCATCAGTATACACATTTTGCTAAATAGCTAAGTAAAATAAATAATTTTCCCACGTTTTGTTTGTATGTAGTCATGGTACCCTAATGGTTTTTATGTATAACGTTATTTTGATTTTCCTTTTGTGTGTGGGTGGATTATGTGTTACACAATATGACTGGGTCTAAATATGTGTCCACCCCAGAATTGCTACCCCAATTTACTTATGTGAGAGGAATTAGATCTTGTGCTGGAGATAAATGCATCCCAACCCTAATGAGTGTCCTCTTCCGTCCTCATGGAAATGGACTGCCTTTAAGTCAGTCCTGACTTATGGCTACCCTATGAATAGGGTTTTCATGGTAAGCGGTATTCAGAGGGGGGTTACCATTGCCTCCCTCTGAGGCTAGTCTTCCCCAGCTGGCTACGGCCTGCTCAGCTTGCCACAGCTGCACAAGCCAGCCCCTTCCTTGTCTACAACTGCCAGCTGGGGGGCAACTGGGCTCCTTGGGACTCTGCAGCTTGCCCATGGCTGCACAGGTGGCAGGGCACGTAACCCCTGAGCCACTCACTGTGGGGTGATCTTTAGCTGGCCCTTGACACCCAGGAGACACCAGCGGGGATTTGAACACCTCAGTAAAAGAATTCACACCAGAAAATTAAACTCAAAGGATCCTTCTATTACACCGAAAATGAAACACAGAGCATAGAGCTACATCCCATAGAATCAAAAATGTGTGATCTGCAGGCAGCAATTTGTATTTTTATACACCTAATCTTAGAATAAAGAGTTCCTGTCTACCCAAAACAATTACACAGATTTGCATTAGGGAAAGGGGAAGAGAGAGAGAGAGCACAAAAAAGAAGGCTAGTATCTTTCTTGGGACTAGAAGGCATCACCAAGTCAGAGCAGAGAGTTTTGCTTTGCAAGGGTTAAGCCCTTCCTGTGGAATAATCAGGCAATAGGACTGTCATTCCCATTGTCGATGCTGGGTCCAGTGGAGGAAGCTTGAGAGCGAAGGGCGAAAGAGATTCTTGGAGCAAATGTTGCACCTGAACCTTAAATGGATTTGAGATCCCATTGGATCCAGTATGAACCAGGAGGCAGGGGGAGTGGAGGTGTGAAGATGACTTGAAAGGATTCCTTTGGGATCCAGAAATATCTTTCCTTCCTCTGAGAAAAAAACAGGCAGTCTTTTACTGTGCATATTTTAATTAAATTAACACCTCTGCTTTTTTGAAGCAGCTATATCCTGAAAGGGGCAAATAACATCACTTGTATGTCACCTATCTGCCATTAACCGCCCTGGGCTCTTACTGGGAGGAAGGGTGTGGTATAAACCTAATAAATAAATGATAATAAATAACCACTGCTGCAGCCAGGGTCACAAGAGACGTGGGTCAGTGGCTAGTTTCCCAGGATGCATCACAACGATCAAGAGTAGGTCTACTCCAGTGAGGTGAACCAGAGAAAGTCAGGTTAAGCCAGGTGCATTGTTGTAGACATGAATGTCATAAGCTGAAATGTATTCACTGGTCTTCTGCTGGTGTATTATAAGTACATTTTCCAAGCTGATGTCGCTGTCTGGTCAATCAGGTCACAGCCCTCTTGCCCAGCGGGGCAAATGGAGGACCTCACCTTCATCTGGTACTCTTAGCAGGAAGGGAGTAAGAACCACTTGTCAGGGTAAATATTTCTGGACTAGATATATCAGTGATCTGATTCACTGGAAGGCAACTTCAGACATGCACAATTTTCAGGAGTGACTAATACGTGCTGCGAGATTGTTAATGATGCTTCCTTCTAGTGTTTCCGCTGGAGGGGGTTGCACAGCTCTACTTGGGTCCAATCTAATTTCGTCTGCTGCACCTCCAAGCACCCCTTAACTAGCCAGGTGCGCAGGTTGGCTAAGCACGTTCTCTCAGCTTGGGTAGAATGTCTGGGGTCCTCAGACAGCCATGCAAGCGCCTCATTGCCCTCTCCTACTCCTGCTTGGGCTACTAGGGCTGACTTCTGTTCTGGGGACAGGAGTACGGAGAGCAGCTGATTCATATCAGCCCACGTTGGATTATAAACGTTAATGATTTGTTCAAGTTTTTCTTTAAATTTATTGGGAGCCTCCCTGAGTTTTGGAAAGGTATTGGACGAGTTCATTAAGTCCACGGTAGTCCAAGGAACATGTACAAAAGTAGTTTGCCCACCAGCAATCAATGGGGGATATTGGCGAAGTGGATACAAGCCGGCCAGCTGAATTTGGGAAAAACACCCAGGGAAATTTTCTCGATTAAAGTGGTTATTTATTTATTTAGTTATTATTTATTTAATTAATTTGTTTATTAGTCGCCCATCTGGCTGGTTATCCAGCCACTCTGGGCGATGTACAACATAAAACATTCCAAATACATTTAAACATTTAAAATCTCAAACCAGAATAATAAAACCTAACCCGCCCCAATAGAGGGATAGAGGTAAGTCCTCCATCGCCACCTTTTTTCAATCTTATCTGGCAAATGGGGCAGGTGCAGCTATCTGTGGAAGTAGCTGCGATTTCAAACTTTGCTCTTAATTCTGGCACAAGCCCTTTTTGTAACTCTTACATCAACAATTGGGGAAACTGTTCCTTATACTTTAATTCTTTGGGAGACAATGGCCATAATTCTTTGGTTGGTTCGGGGGGTGCATTTCTAATATTGCCGCCAGCTTGACTATAGAGCGTTTAGGTTTTTCAGAGGGTAAAATGGCGCCCGCTTGAGCTTGGAAAGGCGATGCCTGTTCTGAATGTAGAATGGCTGCCGCCTGAGCTTGAGGAGGCTGAACCTGCTCGACCGTTGGGGCCCATGTATCCAAGATGTCTTCCGCTTCTTCATCATAGGGCAGCAGGGGGGCGGTGGGTGTCAAGCAAGGATACAAAGGCTGCAAGGAGCGTTGGCATGTGTGTTTCTCTTTTGCTTAACTTCTTTTTCCTTTTTCTCCAATTGTGCTTTCAACTTTTTGTTAGAGTCCAGAAGACTCACAACTATGGATTTCTGCTTCTTGCGTTCAGCCTCTTTGTCGTACAGGAACCAGAAATCTATTTGTCTAGGCTTAGTGGTTTCCAGAATTCCCTGTAAAATAGGTGAGCTTGTCGATGTCAAAGGTGCAGCTTTCTGGAAATTGAAGATCCAGCTGGTCAAAGCTCTGCTTTTATAAAACCTAAGAAACGCACAGATACTTTGAATGTCTGAGTGCCTGCACCAGTGGAATACGGGAGGAACTTGTAAAACTTGCTGCAACAGTATTTAGAAGTGAGCATGTGGCCTGAAACACTCCTTTTCCTAACATTTTGGCTTCTTGTTTTTCTCCACCCACCACATCTCTGAAATATATCATATATGTAATGGTTAACCGTACTGCTGCCGTGACTTACTTTATGTTTGCTGCTATTTTGTGTTTTTATTATGTTTTTATATTGATTGTGCATTTTTATTGTTTTTATTATGTATGTAAGCTATGCTGAGCTCTGTTTTTAAACAGCAGAAGGGCAGGATATAAATCCTCTTAATCAATCAATCAACATTCCATAGTGTTGGGAACTAGAGTCTAGGCATTTAAGGCTGAAAATGTTAAGTTTTTTTTAAAAAAAAGATTTCTCACATCTTTCCGCAGTTTTTGGTTCTAATTCCTAGGCACAAACACAAAACAACTGGACAATCCAAATATTAATATGCAAATAATTTGCATAATATGCAAATTAGCCTGCCGGATTTGCGGAACTGGAATATGGCAACCCTAACCCAGAGCTGCCCTGCCCCTAGGCACCCTAGGTCTGGTATGGGAGGAGGTCCATGGGGTGACACCATGAGTTACCGCACCGGGTGACACCAACCCTAGTGACGCCGCTGACACTCACCACCTTTTGGGTTGACTTACAGGGCTATCCTAACCACTCAGACTGAAAGTCAGATCGAACTGAATGGGGCTTACTCTCAGGTGAACGGGGTGAGGATTGCATTGGATGCTTTGCTTTTATTGCAGGGGGGGAGTGCAATGTGGTTTCATGCAGGTCATGGGTTTAGGATGGGAAGGGCCACCGACCTTTCTTGTCAAGCTGATGGTTGACTTTTGCGGCAACCTGAAGAATGTTTTTGTATGGAGGATTTGGGGCTAGATAGCAAAGCCAGCCTTCAACAAAAAGCAACCAGAGGGGGAAAAGGGGGGGGGGATTGAGGTTTTCCACTGCGGAAGTTTAAAGCATGAAGGCTCACACTGGGGCTTGCCAGAGAGGCGGGAGAGAGCTCCCGCCATTCAGTCCTCCAGCGGGTCAAGAAACAGAGCTCTCACTCCTAGAGTGGCAGGACGGTTTAGAGGAGAGGGGAAAGACAGAAGCGGAGATGGGAGGCTCTTCATTCCTAACCCAGGAAGAGAAGAGGATGACAGACCCATCTGTGGGATCGGCCCTTCCAGATAATAAGCCTCTTTGGGGCTGGGAGATTTCTCTGCTCCTTTGTCACAGCTGCCAAGCTCTGGGCAAGGCCGGGAGGGTGTGCTGCGAGCTTTCTGCCAGCAGGTGGCGATAGTGGGGCCTTTCCTTGGCCTCCATTCGCTATTAAGAGCAAGGAGGGGGCGGGGCCTGGAGCGCGCCGAGGACAGACAGGTGCACAAGGGGGGGGGGAGCGAGAGAAGATTTGATTTTCCCCTTCTGAATCCGCAGACAATGCAGGGAGGAAGGGAGAAAAAGAGACGCCCCCCTTGGGGAAGGGGCGGAGCTCAGGCCTGGGCGCCCCGTTTGCCTGCAGAAGGTCACGCCCACGGCATTCGTTGCCGGGCCTGGCAAGCCGCTGCCTGTCACTGTCGGCAGTACGGAGCTAGATGGACCCCAGTGGTCCGCTTCAGCAGAAGAGGCTTCCGAGGTTCCCTACCCCCTTGCACTGTAAAGGGCCCCAAGGGCTGCAGGGTCCATCTTTTGAAGCCCTCCTGGGGGGAAGGGAAAGGGGACCCCAGAAGGAGAGGAAGCAGTTTTAGTGGGGGGCACTTCCTGGGGGCATGGTAAGGGGCTGGTCGGATGGGGCTGGAGAGGAAACAGCTTTCCAGGGGGGCACTTTGGGGGAGAAAGGGGGGTTTGGTGTGATGCCTTTGGGCCCCAGATCTGGAGAAAATAAATGGGGTTAATGGCCTTCTCCAGACCTCCCTTTTGGAGTGTGTTGGAGGGGAAGATCAAAGCCCCCATGGATCTCAGCTTCTGCGGCAGGTTTGGCCCGGCAGAGGGGGCTGAGGGTCTGCCTCTGCTGGCACTGCCCGCCTGCCTTCTGCCCGCCTTCACCCCTTGCCTTGGGAACACCCACCTTGGCAGGAGGGCCTCTGGGTGCTACAGAGGGTCTACAGTACAATGTCTAGTGGGCAATGCTCGCAACAACCCTGTGAGGTGGGCCCAGATGAATGTCTGGGTATAATGCAGATGTTAGTGCTTGAGGGCCACATTCCAACCTGAGGGCCACGTCCTTTCCAGGGGCCACTTTGCAGTGCTGGGCAGGGCCAGAGGCAAAACTGGCTGGAGCAGAGGATGCAACTCTTACAGTCAGCTATATTTTAGCCATTGAAAAGTCAGAAGTTTTATCTGTACACAAAGGCACTGGTGCCTTGAAGGAGACTGCAGAGTACTGCACTTGCACTAGAGAGTAGAGATGCAAAGGCTCAAGAGAGAAAATCAGGGGGGAAAAATTCCCCCTGGTATTTTTTCCGGGCATTCACATCTCTTAACAGGGAGACCCAGAATTAACCCCCCTACTAGGTCCCTGTCCCGGGGCCACAGCTTCCTGGGTCGCCGTGGGCCAGTGATTATTTCTGCCTACCTCACTGGATTGTTGTGAATTTAAAGGTGGCTAACTTTATGTCCCGCTCCAAATTCTGGAAATCTGCTATGTGTGACCTTTCACATCTGTGCAAGTGTTTGTGTGTGTCTTATTATTAGAATTACTTCCCATTTAATACTGAACTATGTGCCAAAGGGCCCAGGTTCAAATCCCCACTCAGGAGTGAAATCCATTAGTTGACCACAGCCCAGTGACAGTGTTGTTGTGAAGACAAAGGGACAGGGGATCAACCTATATTTCCCACTGTTACCTCTTTAGAGGAAGGCCTGCGTAAAGAAACCTTGAAACACCATAAAATATGAGGCTGAAAATATATGTAATAATATACATATAACATAAATATGTAAAATCTCTTATCTCAGTCACCCAGGCTACAACCCTACAAGGTAGGCAAGAATGCTGTTAAGCTTTGAACCACGTACATCCCCTGCTCAACTCTGAACCACATTCTGGAACTTGGTGCCCTCCAGATGCTGCTAAACTGCAACTCCCATCAGCCCCATCCAGGATGGCCAATGGCCAGGGATGATGGGAGTTGTAGTCCACAACATAAAGCAGGTATGAGGAAGCTTTGGCCCTCCAGATGATGCTGAACTACAACTGCCATCGGTCCTGACCATTGGGCATGTTTGCTGGGGCTGATGGGAGTTGGAGTTCAGCAGCATCTGGAGGGCACCGAGTCCCAGAATTTAATTCTGTAAAAGCTTCCCCACACTGGATCTAAAAGATTATCAAAATAATACCAGTCATATGCCCAGCTGTTTCTAATGTAGATGTGTTGCAAGTAGTTCAAACACTTTTCATTGCCCAGTGAGCTGGACTGGGTTGAATGCACCTCAGTATTCCTCTTCTGTTATTTCCGATGGAAGGGGTGGAGGTCTTCCTCATCCCCAGGGAGCTGCAAGATGGAGCCATTGACCTCATACACTGCTGCCTTGAAGTATATGTACAAAGTGTAGTGACTGCCAACTGTCAGGGACCTGATATTTGATTGAAATGCACACATGTTTTTAATGACAGGCTTATAGGATTGTGGAGTTGGGATGGATGATGTCTTTGAGTCCCCTTTCCAGCCTCTGATTTGGAATCTTTCTAGGGTAAGTTGTAGGCAAAAAACCTGCTTCACTAGTCAGACTAGTTCCTTTCATAAGCTAATGGGTCCAGCCAGATTTGTCAAGTGGTACCCATTAGCATGTGTAAAGATTTGGCAGTGGAGCAATGTGTTGTCATTGGAACTCTTGCAGGATAGAGGCACTCCTCCCCTGGCTGGATGCTCCCTCATCCTAGAGCTGAGAAGTGGTCTGTGGTAGAGTTAGTCTGAAGCGACATTGGAAAGACACAGAGAGACACTTGCTCTCTGTGCTCCATCCCAAAGGTATGGCTTTGGGGGACTCCTCTAGAAACCTGATGGGGAACCAAGATCTGTTGGCCTGTTAATGCCAAGAAGCCCTCCATCTTACGCTCAGGTTGTATATATTTGTAAATGAAACCATCTATCCTAAAGACACCACAGTCTCTGCTGACCTGCATTCCAGGGAAACCAAACCCTGGGTAAGTGATGGAGCATCTGGAAGATTGAGATGTGCACAAAAATATGCATGAGACATGATGAAGGGGGCCCAGTAACACAGCCTGAAATGGGTGACAAGTTGAAGGGGAGACTCTGTGGTGGGCAGGAAGGAGAGGCTTTGCAGAAGCCAGATTGGAGGAGAGATGGGAGTGGGACCGAGGTGGCTGGGTTGATTTGAGGTAGCAAAGGAGGCAAAAAACCCCACTCCCTGGCATAGAGGACAGTCTGGAAGAAAGTGCGGAGGGGTCTGCAAGACAGTTGCAGACCAAAGATTAAGGCCCTGTTTAGGTCGGGCATCCAGAAGCAAACTGAGCATGAAGGAAACATCCAAGGAAAGTGACGTGCCTCATATTTGATTATGGCCTTTATCTTTCCGCACAGCCTTTGGGCCGCTTATAATATTTACACCCCTCATCTCCACATTTGTATGAAGGAGAACATTCCTCCCATCCCCTATTGCTCCCCGCAGGCTTTTGAAAGCGGTTCCCCATTGTGGCAAAATCTGTGAGAGTCCCAGAGGTGGCCTAGTTGACAGAGAGGACAGCCCAGGTGACTCCCCTTTCTTCCCCACAGGCAGCGCAATGGCCTCAGAGGCACCGTCTGGATTGTCTCTTCCTTGGAGAAGAGTGGGAAGAGGTGCAGGGCGGCCACCTCAGGTAAGTGAAAGATCTCTGGGGTAAAGACAGAGAGGACAGCCCAGGTGCCTGTCTTTGGGTTGGGTGGCATGGAGAGAATCTGCCTTTTTGCCTCTACTTTTAACGCTACCGAAGAAGAGCCCTGAAGCTGGACCAGCCAAAGGCCCACCTAGTCCAGCATCTTGTTCTCACAGTGGCCGACCAGGTGCCTACAGGAAGCCCTTGAGCAAGCAGGACCCGAGAGCAACAGCGCTTTCCCCTCTTGTGATTCCCAGCAACTGGTATTCAGAGGTAGAACATAGCCGTCAATGCTAGTAGCCCTTGATAGCCTCATCCTCCATGAATTTGGGTAATCTTTTAAAGCCATCCAAGTTGGAGGCCATCACTGCAAGATCTCAAAGTGGCCTAGTTCTAGGGGCTGATACATCTAACAAAAGCCCTCATGCAACTACCCTGTGACCCCGTCCCCTTTCAGACTGGGAGAATGGAGCATGTTGGAGAAATTACATTTTCCTCTTCTTCCTCTTACAGGCTCCCTTGACCTTTGAGGAGGTGGCTGTGTATTTCTCCGAGGAGGAGTGGGCTCTGCTGGATCCTGAGCAGAGAGCTCTGCATAGGGAAGTCATGGAGGAGAATTACCAGACGGTGGCCTCTCTAGGTAAGGGCACTCTTTGGTTTCTTGCCTGATAAATGTGGAAGGTGTGAATTTGATATTTCTGCCATTGAATCCTGCACTGCAGGGATGCTGTGATGGAAATGGGTGTCTGGGAGAGACTGCAGCTGAGTGGGAGAGGACCTGCTTTGCATGCTGGCAGTGGGGGGGGGCATGAACAGGTGGTGAGCAAAGTCTTTGCATGCCTCAGATCCTGGAGATCCGCTGCTAGTTGCAATAGACAAGGCTGGACTAGATGGAGAAAGACTCTGACCTGATATAATGCAGTTTCCTATATTCCTGGGGTTTTCTGGTCATTCCATGCGACCTGATCTGTGCTTCCTGCTATTAAAAATTGTCATTCAGAGAATTCTGTAATTGCAGAATAAGAGACAGTGAATCCTGAGGATAGCATCCCATCTGCATCATCAAGCGATTTGGTAGCAGCAGCAGATAAATGCGTAGACACTGAATTCATAATTGAAGCAGAATCTCTGACAGTGAGACAGCACTTTTAAATGGTGATGGAAAAGCAGAGGGCAGTTTTCAAGCCTCGCCAGATTATTCTATAGTCTTAGAAGATTGTATCACCTTAGAAGAGGGCGTGGCTGTGAAGGGACCCTATATTTCTGAAGTTGCCCTCAGTCTTCCCTTCTTAAGGGTAAACACGCCAAGGTCTGTCAGCCCCTCCTCTATGACTGTATCTACAATCTTACCCGCTGCACTCCTCCCCCACGCTGGGTGACTCTCAGTCTGCCACCCTGCAGCACCTTCCTTCCCTGACTCCCACTCAGGGAACCATCCAACTTAGACCTCTCAGCCATTCTCATAAGGGTGCCTCATCTCTTTCTCTCTGTCTCTCTCACACACGCACCTGATTTTTTTTCCATGCAAAGACAGCAAAAAGCTGATGGTGTTGATAAGATCATTTCTGGCTGTGTATGTTTCAGTGGCTTCTATTCTAATTGCCAGGAAAGAAGATTTCCCCAGAATTGACCATTTGAAGGGCACCCCTGGCTTGCTAAATGGGGGAGGAGGGACAGCTCCTGGTGTGATACAATGACACGGCCCTAAACAAAACAGCTGCCTTTGGAAAGTTCTGCAGTATCATCCCCAACAGGCTTTTCAAGCTACATTTTATGTCCAGTGAATGTATGTTTGCAAGTCGCAGACTCATCCAGCTGGGTCCACAGGGTCCTGTCCTATTCATGGGGTTCAGGAGTTACACAATCAAAACTAGACCTCTTCTTACCTTTAAATGGCTCTGTTTGGAGTAGCCGAATATTTGGGGGTCAAAAGTAACTAGCCTTGTCCATTTCCTTGAAAGGATCGTACCTCTACTCTTGTTGGGAAGGAGGAGAAGATCCAGTGATCCAGGAACCCAAAGAAGAGGAGACTCCGGCAGGTAGATACTTAGCTGTGTTGTGGGGCCCTTTTGGTTCTGGGAATTGAAGGATTTTTCAGTTCCTGTGTGAAAGCAATGATGGTGGATTAACCCATCAGGATGGCAGTTCTACTGGAGGACATCTTAGATGTTTGTAAGAACATTAAGAAGAGCTTGTGGGATCAGGCCAGTCACCTATCACGTTGAGTTTCCAGTACTCACAGTGGCCAAGCAGATTCCTATGAGAAGTGCGCAATCAGGACCTGAATGCAAGAGTTGCCCCACTGAGAGCATAGTGACGGTCTTAAAGTGGCAGAGTCCTCTTTGAACCAACTTCCTTCCTCCTTTAGAAGAAACAGTCCTCAGAAAAACGTAGTAAGGAAGCCAAGCCATAAATCACATGGTCTTCGATGTCTGTATACTAATGCACAGAGCATGGGAAACAAGCAGGACGAACTTGAACTCTTAATACAGGAGGGCAATTACGACTTGATAGGTATAACTGAAACTTGGTGGGATGACTCCCATGACTGGAATACAGCAATTGAAGGATATAACTTGTTCAGAAAGACAGAATAAAAAGGGAGGTGGAGTCGCGCTATATATTAAAAATATATATCCCTGCACAGAAATACAGGAAGATGAGCTTGATACCTCCACTGATAGTATCTGGATTAAAATTAATGGGGCAAGTAATAAAAGGAATGTGGTGCTTGGAGTCTACTACCTACCACCCAATCAAGGAGAAGACGAGAATGTAACTTTTGAAAAGCAAATTGCCAATGTTTCGAGGAGGCATGATGTAGTAATAATGGGGAACTTCAGTCATCCTGATATCTGTTGGGAGACAAATTCGGCCAAACACGGCCCCTCCAATAAATTTCTGACTTGTGTTAGAGATAACGTTCTCCTATAGAAAGTGGAGGAAGCAACCAGAGGATTAGCTATCCTGGACTTGATTCTAACCAATAGAGATGATTTGGTGGATGAAGTGGCAGTTACAGGAAATCTGGGGGAAAGTGACCATGTTATACTTGAATTCTTGATTTTAATAGAAGCAAAAGCTGAGAGTAGCCATACGCGCACCCTGGACTTCAAGAAAGCTGATTTTAATAAACTCAGAATGAGTGTAAGTACCGTTCCATGGCAAGCGACCCTAATGAGAAAAGGAGTCTAAGATGGGTGGGAATTTCTAAAAAAGGAAATTCTGAAAGCTCAATGGCAAGCAATTCCAACAAGGAAAAAAAGGGGGAAAACAGAAGGATCTATCTATCATCGCCCCATAGCTAAAGCTCCCTGGGTGGTTTACAACAATTAAAAACATTAAAATAGAAATATACAAATTTAAAAAACATTTTAAAAAAGCAATTTAAAAACACATGCTAAAACACCTGGGATAAGAGGATCATTCCGTAATTTGGGGGCTGCCACTGAGAAGGCCCTCCCCTTGTTGCCATCCTCTGAGCATCCGTTGGAGTAGGCACCCGGAGGAGGGCCTTGAATGTTGAACGTAGTGTACGGGTGGGTTCATGTTGGGAGAGGCTTTCCATCAGGTATTGTGGTCCCAAGCCGTGTAAGGCTTTATATGTTAAAACAAGCACCTTGAATCGGGCTCAGAAACATACAGGTATATGTATATGCTTGTTGACACTCTCAAAGAAGTGAGACAGGATTTTCCCTTGCTGAAACTACAGCAAGCCTTGTTCCTCTCTACTCTTGTTTTGTTAATAGGGCCTGGAATGTCATATCTCATTACCATTATGTGCCTCAGTTCCTCAGACTCACTACCTGCAAACCTTTGTCAGGCACAGGGATCTGTCCTCATCTGAAACCCTGCAGAGCAGCTGCCTGCCAGTGTAGACAGTACTGAGCTAGAGGGTCCAATGGTCCGATTAAGCATCAGGCTTCTCACTGTGTTCCTGTATTTCTATCTGACCACCACTTTTGACTGCCATCAAATTCATAGAAAAAAATGAGCAGTGAGCACTGCCAGGATTGCTTCTTCTGCAGCCTTGCTGCCCTTCTCTTCCCGCTCACCCCGTTGCTTGTGGCGTATCATTTTAGAAATCTGTATTGCAGTAGGAGGAAAAACCAGGCACATCTGGGCCTAATGACATCAAGTGATATGCGGAGCAGAAAGGAATTCACGCTGTTGGGTGAGGCGGTAGAATATTCAGGGGACCTTGGATTCAGCTGGGCCTACAGGAAGAAATGGGGAGAATTGTGGAGATATAAAGATCTAAGATGCAGCTAATTGGGATTGAACTGCGATGAGATCCTTTGTTTTTGACTTGGAATTCCAACATATATGTCTTTTCTCCTTGTTCCTCCTCAGCAGATGATGGGCAGAAAAATAAGAATTACACAGAACCACAGATGATGTCATTGGTAACAGGAAAGTGTGAAGCACAAAAAGAGGTGTTTGGAAATCAAGGGGAACCAAGAAAGTCTGGAACAAACGAATCAAAGAATGGGAGGAAGAAATCCTCTACTTCTCAGCTTTTGCATGAAAGAACCCACACAGGAGGGAAACCATTTAAATGCATGGAATGTGGAAAGAGCTTCAGTGTGAGCAGTAACCTTATTAGACATCAGAGAACCCACACAGGAGAGAAACCATTTGAATGTATGGAGTGCGGAAAAAGCTTTAGTGTGAGTAGTCACCTTACTGTACATCAACGAACCCACACAGGGGAGAAACCATTTAAGTGCATGGAATGTGGAAAGAGCTTCAGCTGCAGCAGTAGTCGTTTTAAACATCACAGAAGGCACACAGGAGAGAAACCATTTAAATGCATGGTGTGTGGAAAGAGCTTCAGCCAGAGCAGTACACTTACTGTACATCAACAAACACACACAGGGGAGAAACCATTTAAATACATGGAGTGTGGCAAGTGCTACAGTTCAAGTAGTGAGCTTACTGTACATAAGAGAACCCACACAGGGGAGAAACCATTTAAATGCATGGAGTGTGGAAAGAGCTTCAGCCAGAGAGGTAACCTTACTTTGCATCAAAGAACCCACACAATGGAGAAACCATTTAATTGTGTGGAGTGTGGAAAAAGCTTCAGTATGAGACATACACTTAATATACATCAAAGAACCCACACAGGGGAAAAACCATTTAAATGCATGGTGTGTGGAAAGAGCTTCAGTGTGAGTAGTAAACTTACACAACATCACAGAAGGCACACAGGGGAGAAACCATTTGAATGCATGGTGTGTGGAAAAAGCTTCAGCCAGAGCAGTACACTTACTTTACATCAACAAACACACACAGGGGAGAAACCATTTAAATGCATGGAGTGTGGCAAGCGCTACAGTTCAAGTACTGAGCTTACTGTACATAAGAGAACCCACACAGGGGAGAAACCATTTAAATGCGTGGAATGTGGAAAGAGCTTCAGGCAGAGAGGTCACCTTACTTTGCATCAAAGAACCCACACAGGGGAGAAACCATTTAATTGCATGGAGTGTGGCAAGCGCTTCAGTTCAAGTAGTGAGCTTACTGTACATCAAAGAATCCACACAGGTGAGAAACCATTTAAATGCATAGAATGTGGAAAGAGCTTCACCCAGAGAGGTCAACTTACTGTACATCGAAGAACCCACACAGGGGAGAAACCATTTCAATGCATGGAGTGTGGAAAGAGATTCAGCAAGAGAGATCAACTTACTGTACATCGAAGAACCCACACAGGGGAGAAACCATTTAAATGCATGGAGTGTGGAAAGAGTTTCAAGGGGAGCAGTTCACTTACTTCACATCACAGAACCCACACAGGGGAGAAACCCTTTAAATGCATGAAGTGTGGAAAGAGCTTCAGCCACAGCAGTACACTTACTAAACATCAAAGAACCCACACAGGGGAGAAGCCATGTAAATGCATTGAGTGTGGAAAGAGCTTCAGGCAGAGCAGTTCACTTATTGTACATAAAAGAACCCACACAGGGGAGAAACCCTTTAAATGCATGGAGTGTGGAAAGAGCTTCAGCCACAGCAGTACACTTAATAAACATCAAAGAACCCACACAGGGGAGAAACCATTTAAATGCATGGAATGTGGAAAGAGCTTCACTGTGAGCGGTAACCTTACTGAACATCAGAGAAGGCACACGGGAGAAACCATTTAAATGCATGGTGTGTAGAAAGAGCTTCAGCTAGAGGAGTACACTTATTGTACATGAACGAACCCACACAGGGAAGAAACCATTTAAATGCATGGAATGTGGAAAGCGCTTCAGTGTGAGCAGTAAACTCACTGTACATCAAAGAAACCATATGGGAGAAACCATTTAAATGGATCGAGTGTTGAAAGAGCTTCAGTTCAAGTAGTGAGCTTACTGTATATCAAAGAACACACACGGGAGAAACCGTTTAAGTGCATGAAATATGGAAAGATCTTCATTATGAGCAGTAGCCTTACTGTACATCAGAGAAAGCACACAGGAGAGATACCATTTCAATGCACCGAATGTGGAAAGTGCTTCAGAGATAGGGCAACATTTACTACACATCAGCAAGCAAACATGGGGAAAACCATTTAAATGCATGGAGTGTGGAAAGAGCTTCAGACTGAGCAGTTCACTGACTGTACATCAAAGAACCCACACATGGAAAACCCATTGAAATGCTTGGTGTGTGGATAGAGCTTCAGGAAGAGCAGTTCACTTACTTCACATCAAAGAACCCACACAGGAGAAACGATTTAAATGCACAGCTTGTGGGAAAAGCTTCATTGTAAGCAGTAAGGTTACTGAACATGAACAAATAAACACGGGGGGAAGCTATTTAAATGCATGGTAAGTATCATGAACTGATACCGGTTCAGTCCCAGGACTCAGTTTGCAAACCCAAGGCAATTGATCCTGGCAAGACACAAACATCAAGAGTGAGATGAGGCAGACTATGATTAGGGCACCTTTTCTAGCCCCCTCCCCATACGGGGTGAGCAGAGTGGATACTGAATAGGACTGCTCAGTCATGGCTATAGCTGCCGAACTACTCAGCTGCCTCGGTCCTTGAGCCAGGACGACTGAGTCTGTATCCACCACCCATGTGCGGGTCCATGACTAGGGGCTTCCGGATTTCACATGAAAGAACCCACGCAGGGGAGAAACCATTTAAATGTATGGAGTGTAGAGAGAGCTTTAGAGTAAATTATGAGCTTAGTGTACATCAATGAACATCCACAGGAGAGAAAACATTTAAGTGCATGGAGTGTGGAAGGAGCTTTAGACAGAGCAGTTCACTTATTGAACATCATAGAACCCACATGGGACAAACCATTTAACTGCATGTAGTGTGAAAAGAGCTTCAGTGTAAGTAGTGATCTTACTGTAAACCAGTGAACAAACACGGGAGAAACCATTTAAGTGCATGGAATGTAGAGAGAGCTTCAGTTGCAGCAGCAACTTTACTAAGCGTAAAGGAACCCACACATGGGAGAAATCTTTCAGATGTACGGAGTGTGGAAAGAGCTTCAGTGTATTAGTGAGCTTACCATCCATCAACGAACACACATGAAAGAAACCATTGTAATGCATTGCTTATGGAAAGAGCTTCTGTCAGAATGGTTACCTTACTGTACATGACAGAACATGCACATGTGAGAGAGACCATTTAAATTCTGTAATGTGAGAGCCAGTGTGGTGTAGTGGTTAAGGTGTTGGACTACGACCTGGGAGACCAGGGTTTGAATCCCCACATAGCCATGAAGCTCACTGGGTGACCTTGGGCCAGTCGTTGCCTCACAGCCTCAGAGGAAGGCAATGATAAACCCCCTCTGAATACTGCTTACCATGAAAACCCTATTCATAGGGTCTCCATAAGTCGGAATCGACTTGAAGGCAGTACATTTACATTTAATGTGGAAAGAGTTTCAGCCAATCAGTGTAAGTCCCCCTCCCCTCATTCCAGACTACGACATCCTGAAATTCCCCTTTGGGGGGATATATGCCGGCTTAATTTACCAGCCAGCTGAACTCTGGCCGAGCTGCGTTGGGCCGGCTGAGTTGTGGCTGAGCCAGGATGATGGCCTTATAGCAGCATAGCCTGGCTGACCTGGGACCCATCTAGCTCAGCTGGATATCTGCCATATCCTAACTCCCCTCAGCCCGGCATAAATACCTATACATTTTGCCCTTAGTGTAAGCAGTAGCCTTACT
Organism: Rhineura floridana; assembly: GCF_030035675.1. Taxonomy (NCBI): domain Eukaryota; kingdom Metazoa; phylum Chordata; class Lepidosauria; order Squamata; family Rhineuridae; genus Rhineura; species Rhineura floridana. Next base: position 210,800,654 of record NC_084482.1, read on the forward strand.
AGAAACCACAGAATTCCGTTCAAATGCATGGTATGTGGAAAGAACTTCAGTGTTAGCCTTACTTTAAATCAACTAGAGGACTGAAGGAATTCAGGTGAGCTAGTGCTGAATTTAGCAACGTTACGTTTGTAGTTAATTTTAATTTTGTGGGCTATAAACATTAAAGACGTATACACCTTGGACTGCATATCAGAAGTTGAGTGAGTTATATAATGTTGTACTTTTCTAATTATAACGAGTCAAACAAGTTTAAATTTTACTCGGCTGTTGAAGAGGGCAGTTTATTTGTCTGATCCATAACGTGTTTTGAAAATCTTCCCAATATGCAATTTTAATCCATTACCCTTTATTGGGTCTGTGACCGTACAATAAATTGATTGATTGATAATCCCTTACCCACCTTTTTGTGAGTAAAGCTGCAATGCTAACTCCAACGTAAACCCCATTGAATTCAGTAGGGCTTACTTTTGAGTAGACATAATTAGGATTGTGCTGTAAATCAATGGGACTTTTGAGTGAACATAGCAAAGGATTGTGTTGTAAATCTTTCTCTCCCCCTCCAATCCTTTTTTTAAAAAAACAACTATACAGGGCTTACTTAGAATTATTATTAAAATTAGAATTTATTACCCGCCCTTCACCCAAAGGTCAATGCTTTTATTTGGTAGGTAACTAATAGCGATTAAAAAAAATGTTCTGCAGTGACCCACTGGTTTTGACAATAATTATATAAGGTGTATGTATTTTTGCGTCTCCAGTATGTGTTTATATGGAATATTTCCAACAACCCTGTCAGGTAGGATTGGAAAGCAAGGCAGTTTACAACAGGAAATAAATCCATTTAAAATCTATAAAACAAGTATAAAACAGTTTAATGTGGAAAGAGCTCTTACTGTACATGAAAAGGTGAGGGGGTTTGAAAGTGTTGAAGAAGCTGAGAGCAATGCCGTCAGGAGTCTAGACAAGAGGCTAGACTCCTAGCAGGGGCACCCAAGGTGGAATGGTCAAAGCTGAGACACCAGACTAAGATGCATCCAAACTCAGAGGAAGGCAATGGTAAACCACCTCTGAATTTGGGCCTAGACAGCAAAACCAGCCTCCAACAAAAAGCACCCACGTGGGGAAAAGGGGGGGAATTGAGGTCTTCCACTGTGGGAGTTTAAAGCATCAAGGCTTGAACTGTTAATAGTCCAATTGGTTGCAGGAACCTAGGCAGCTGCCGTGTACTGAGTCCGACCATTGGTCCATCTAGCTCAGTGCTGTCTACACTGACTGGCAGCAGCCCTCCAGTCTTTCAGGCAGGGAATTCTTCCCAGCTCTCCCTCGGCTGGGGGAGATTCCTCGGTGAGGAGATGGAGGGAGCCGAGAGGAAAAGGACCTGGTAGCCCCTCTGATTAGGACAGTCTTAGCCTTGAGGCAGAAATTGGCACAAGACGAAAGGAGTTCCTTCAACCATGTTGCAGGCTTTTGTAAGATGGAGGGGGAAGACTCATCTGGCCCTGAAGCAGGAAGAGGCCCTGATGTCATCGAGACTGGGAGCAGTGTGGGATTCTGGGAAAGAACTGTGCAGAAGGCCCTGGGTGAGGAGGACACCCTCAGCTCAGATGTGCAGCGCCAGCAGTTCAGGCATTTTGGCTACCAGGAGGCTGAAGGGCCCCGAGAGGTTTGCAGCCGACTCCACCATCTCTGCTGGCAGTGGCTGAAGCCAGAGCGACACACAAAGTCTCAGATGCTGGACCTGGTGATCCTGGAGCAGTTCTTGAGGGTCCTTCCACCCGAGATGGAAAGCTGGGTGAGGGAATGTGGAGCAGAGACCAATTCCCAGGCAGTGGCCCTGGCTGAAGGTTTCCTCCTGAGCCAGGCAAAGAAGCAGGAACAGCAGCAGGAAGAGGACCTCTTTGCAGAAACCAGCTCCGATATCCCTGAAGCCAAGAAGACTCCATCGGACACCAGACAGAGGCTGCTGGGTGATGGAAGGACTCCGGTGAGATCTCCTCAGCTGTCTCTTCTTTCTGGTAGAGGGGAGGCAGCTGCTGTGGAAGCGGATCAGGGCCCAGTGTCCTCTGAGGATGTGGCTGTGCATTTCACAGAAGAGGAGTGGGCCCTGTTGGATCCTGACCAGAGAGCTCTGCATCAGGAAGTCATGGAGGAGAATTGTTGGATTGTCACATCTCTTGAAAGTGGCGAATTGGAAACCGGGAACATGGGAGACAATAACAAAATCCACAGAGTGGAGAAGTCATATGAATATTTAGAGTATGCTCCATTCAGAGATCCTGTCAAAGAATTGACAGGGATGAAACCATATAAATGCATAGAATGTGGAAAGAGCTTTAGTCAGAGCGCCCATCTCACTACCCATCAAAAAATTCATACAGGGGAGAAACAGTATCACTGCTTAGAATGTGGAAAGAGCTTCACCAGGAAGGAGCATTTCACTTCCCATCAAAGAATTCATACAGGGGAGAAACCATATCAATGCATAGAATGTGGAAAGAGCTTCAGACACAGTGGCCACCTCACTTCCCATCAAATAATTCATACAGGAGAGAAACCATATCACTGCTTGGAATGCGGTAAGAGATTTAAGAGAAGCACCGATTTCCGTCTTCATCAAAGAAGTCACAGTGGAGAGAAACCATATCAGTGCTTGGAATGTGGAAAGAGCTTCAGACACCGTGGCCGCCTCACTTCCCATCAAATAATTCATACAGGAGAGAAACCATATCACTGCTTGGAATGCGGTAAGAGATTTAAGAGAAGCACCGATTTCCGTCTTCATCAAAGAAGTCACAGTGGAGAGAAACCATATCAGTGCTTGGAATGTGGAAAGAGCTTCAGACACCGTGGCCACCTCACTTCCCATCAAATAATTCATACAGGAGAGAAACCATATCACTGCTTGGAATGCGGTAAGAGATTTAAGAGAAGCACCAATTTCCGTCTTCATCAAAGAAGTCACAGTGGAGAGAAACCATATCAGTGCTTGGAATGTGGAAAGAGCTTCAGACACCGTGGCTGCCTCACTTCTCATCAAATAATTCATACAGGAGAGAAACCATATCACTGCTTGGAATGCGGTAAGAGATTTAAGAGAAGCACCGATTTCCATCTTCATCAAAGAAGTCACAGTGGAGAGAAACCATATCAATGCTTGGAATGTGGAAAGAGCTTTACCTCCAGGGCAACTCTCACTTCCCATCAAAGAATTCATACAGGAGAGAAACCATATCAGTGCTTGGAATGTGGCAAGGCTCAATAAATATCTCAGTTCCCATCAAAGAATTCATACATGGGAGAAACCATATCAGTGCTTGGAATGTGGAAAGAACTTCAGCTGTAAGATAAACCTTACTTCCCATCAAAGAATTCATACGGGAGAAACTGTATCAGTGCTTAGAATGTGGCAAGAGCTTCAACTGGAAGGAAACTCACTTCCCATCAAATAATTCACACTGGGGAGAAACCATGTAAATGCTTGGAATGTGGAAAAAGTTTCAGCTGCAAGAGATATCTCACTTCCCATCAAAGAACTCATACAGGGGAGAAACTGTATCAATGCTTAGAATGTGGAAAGAACTTCAGCAGAAAGGGACATCTCACTGACCATCAAAGAATCCATACAGGGCAGAAACAATAACAGTCCTTTAATGTTTAATGCTCTCTGTTTATGTTTTTATATGAACTGTATTTGTGTTTTGCTGTATGTCGCCCAGAGTGGCAGACTAACCTCTGTCAGATAGGCGTCTAATCAAATCTAATAAATCTAAAAATCTAATGGAGACTGAACCTGGGACATTCTGTGTGGGCCCTTCCCTCGAGAGAAAGTTCCCTCATACCATGTCAGACCTTTACTCCACTTTGCTTGGCTCCGCACTAAGCTGCAGTCAGAGCATCACAGCACAGTCGAGTTGCTGCCAGTCTCTCCTCACAGGGCTCGGCTTCCTGTCCCGATCCTCCCAGAGGCCCTCCTCAGACAAATCGGGGGTGCCAGTGATGCAAGACCACAAAATGAAACAAGACATACATTTGCATAAAAAGTGCCTGTGCTAATTTATGGGCTTCTAGATATGAAAATTTAGAAACAGGCATTTAGATACAGAAGGCAGCTAAAACCACCCTTGAAATGTTAATGCCCTGATCAGAAAATTTAACAGTATCTGAAACACAAAACACTGAAAAGAGATTGGGAACAGCCGTCTAGCTCAGTGCTAGTGCATCTGCTTTGGATGCCGAAGGCCGCAGCTCCAATCCTCTCCCTGCATCTCCAGGTAAGGCTGGGAGAGAACCTTCTCTGAAATTGGGAGAGTCGCTGCCAGTCAGTGTAGGGAATGTTGACCTAGATAGATCGATAGTCTGACTCAGTATTAGGAGGCTTCCCGGGCTCGTAGGTAGAAAATACGAAACGACTTCACCAAATTGCAACCCGAGTTGGGACAGTGAATGAACACGGCTGACAGCTGGATGCACAATTGGGGGATCGGACACCGCCTGCTGCACTGAAGCCCAGGGAGCGAAGGCGGCCCCCTGTGCTCAGTTCAGCCTGACCCAAGTCCCAGTCCTGACGTGTTCGATCATCCCAGGCAGGAGGAACCTAGCAGGGAGAGCAGACAGCTGACAGGAGCTGCAGAGTCGGGTTTTCTGTTGCCTCCTCCCCTCTGCTACAAACTTCAGTGGGGCTTCGTGCTTTCGAAGCCAGTCCCGAGGGGCTGTGCCGGGGCAGGGGCATAGGCTTGCAGAGAGGGAGGGGGAGCTCCTGCCATTCAGTCCTCCGACGGGTCAAAGAACCGAGCTCTGGCTCCTAGAGAGGCAGGATGTTTCAGAGGAAAGGGGGGGAGAGCCAGAGCTTGGAAAAGTTACTTTTTTTGAACTACAACTCCCGTCAGTCCATTCCAGTGGCCATGCTGGCTGGGGCTGATGGGAGTTGTAGTTCAAAAAAAGTAACTTCCAAGAGCATACAGAAAGGGCGATGGGGGGGCTCTTCATTCCTAACCCAGGAAGAGGAGGGGACGATAGACTCACTTGTGGGATCGGCCTTTTTAGATAAGCCTCTTGGGGGCTGGGAGATTTCTCTGCCGCTTTGTTACGGCTGCCAAACTCTGGCAAGGCTGGATGTGCCAAAGCTTTCTGCCAGCAGGTGGCGATGGTGGGGCCTTTTCCTGCCCTCGATTCGCCATTAAGAGGAAGGAGGCGGCGGAGCCTGGAGCGCGCGGAGGACAGAGAGGTGCAAACGGGGGGTGGGGGGGTGTAATTTGCTTTTCCCCCTTTTTTCCCTCTTGAATCCGCAGACAATGCAGCGGGGAAGGGAGAAAATGGGGAGGGGAAAGTGGGGGGCGTTGGGGGCAAAGGAACTCAAGGGCAGGGCGCCTGTTCTGCATCCAGAAAGTCCCACCCGCGGCATCCGTCTCCGGCCGGGAGAGCCGCTGCCTGTCAGTGTCGACAGCGTGGAGCTAGATGGACCCTGACCCCTTCCGCTGTAAAGGGCCCTCCTGCGGGGAGGGGAAAAGGGACCCAGGTGGAGGAAGCAGTTTTATAGGGGGGAATTCCGGGGGGGCATGATAAGGGGCTGGTCAGGTGGGGTGGGAACTTTGGGGGACAAAAGGGGGTTTGTTGTGATGCCTTTGGGCCCCAGATCTGGAGAAAATAAATGGGGGAAAGATCAACTCTCCCCCCCCGGTGGATCTGAGCTTCTCTGGCAAGCTTGGCCCAGTGGAGTGGCTGAGGGTGTTCCTCTGCTGGCGTTGCCCGCCTCCCTCCTGCCTGGCTTCAGCCATTGTCTTGGGACCACCCAGCTTGGTGGGAGGGCCTCCGGGTGCTACAGAAGGTCCACAGTACAATGCCTAGTGGGCAATGCGTGCAACAACCCTGTGAGGTGGGCCTAGATGAACGACTGGGTGTAAGGCTGTGATTAGTGCAGGTGGAGGAGAGCTTTCTCCAGCCTGAGGGCCACATTCCTTCATGATCAGCCTTCCAGGGGGCCCTTTTAGTGGTGGGCGGGGCCAGAGGCAAAAGGGGGTGGAGCGAAGAAAGTGAGCTTACAGGCAGCCACATCTTAGCCATTGAAAAGTCAGAAGTTTTATCTGTACACAAACACTGTGGAGTCTTGTAGGAGCCTTGAGAGACTGCAGAGTACTGCACTTACACTAGAGAGTAGAGATGCAAAGGATCAAGAGGGAAAATCAGAAAAAAAGTTGTTTTCCCCCTGGTATTTTTTCCAGGCATTCACATCTCTACCAGGGACACCTAGAATTAACCCCCCCACCAGGGACACAGCTGCCTGGGTCACCTTGGGCCAGTGATTATTTCTGCCTACCTCACTGGATTGTTGTGAAGTTAAAGGTGGATAACTTTATGTCCCACTCTAAATTCTGGACATACACTATGTGTGACCTTTCACATCTGTGCAAGTGTTTGTGTGTGTCTTATTATTAGAATTACTTCCCATTTAATACTGAACTATGTCTCAAGAGGCCCAGATTTAAATTCCTGCTCAGGAGTGAAATCCATTTGTTGGCTTCGTCCCAGTGACAAGTGTTGTTGTGAAGACAAAGGGACAGGGGATCAACCTATAGTTCCCACTGTTAGCTCTTTAGAGGAAGGCCTGGGTAAAAAAAAACCTTTGAAACACCATAAAATATGAGTCTGATAATATATGTAATAATATATATATAAAATAAATATGTAAATAAATCTCTTATCTCAGTCACCCAGACTACAACCTTATAAGCTAGGCAAGAATGCTGTTAAGCTTTGCACCACGGACACCCCCTGCTCAACTCTGGACCATGTTCTGGAACTTGGTGCCCTCCAGATGCTGCTGAACTGTAACTCCCATCAGCCCCATCCAGGATGGCCAATGGCCAGGGATGATGGGAGTTGTAGTCCACAACATAAAGCAGGTGTGAGGAAGCTTTGGCCCTCCAGATGATGCTGAACTACAACTGCCATCGGTCCTGACCATTGGGCATGTTTGCTGGGGCTGATGGGAGTTGGAGTTCAGCAGCATCTGGAGGGCACGAATTTAATTCTGTAAAAGCTTCCCCACACTGGATCTAAAAGATTATCAAAATAAATAATACCAGTCATATGCCCAGCTGTTTCTAATGTAGATGTCCTGCAAGTAGTTCAAACACTTTTCATTGCCCAGTGAGCTGGACCAGGTTGAATGCACCTCAGTATTCCCCTTCCGTTATTTCCGATGGAAGGAGTGGAGGTCTTTCTCATCCCCAGGGAGCTCCAAGATGGAGCCATTGACCTCATACACGCCTGCCTTGCAGTATATGTACAAAGTGTACTGACTGCCTACTGTCAGGGACCTGATATTTGATTGAAATGCACACATGTTATGGTATTAATGACAAGCTTATAGGACTGTGGGGTTGGGATGGATTATGTCTTTTGGTGTCCTTTCCGGCCTCTGATGTGGAATCTTTCTAGGGGGAGTTGTAGGCAAGAAACCTGCTCCACTAATCAGACTAGTTCCTTTCATAAGCTAATGGGTCCAGCCAAATTTGTCAAGTGGTTTCCATTAGCATGTATAAAGATTTGGCAGTGGAGCAATGCATTGTCATAGGAACTCTTGCAGGATAGAGGCACTCCTCCCCTGGCTGGATGCTCCTCATCCTAGAGCTGAGAAGTGGTCTTTGGTAGAGTTAGTCCAAAGTGACATTGGAAAGACACAGGGAGACACCTGCTCTCTGTGCTCCATCCCATACTTATGGCTTTGGGGGACTCCTCTAGAAATCTGATGGGCAAGCAAGATCTGTTGGCCTGTTAATGCCGAGAAGCCCTCCATCGTACGCTCAGGTTGTATATATGTGTGCATGAAACCATCTATCCTAAAGACACCACAGTCTCCGCTGACCTGCATTCCAGGGAAACCAAACCCTGGGAAAGCAGTGGAGCCTCTGGAAGATTGAGATGTGTACAAAAACATGCATGAAACATGATGAAAAGGGCCCAGTAAAACAGCCTGAAATGGGTGACAAGTTGGAGGAGAGACTCTGTGGTGGGCGGGAAGGAGAGGCTTTGCAGACGCCCGAGATGAGAAGAGATGGGAGTGGGACCGAGGTGGCTGGGTTGACTGGAGGTAGCAAAGGAGGCAAGATGCCCTGTCCTCTAGCCTGGAGGACAGTCTGGAAGAAAGTGGGGAGGGGTCTGCAAGAGACTTATGGGCTAAAGGTTAAAGCCCCTTTTAGGTCAGGCATCCAGAAGCAAACTGAGCATGAAAGGAAACAGCCAAGGAAAGTGACGTTCCGTTTATTTGTTTAGAGCCTTTACCACTCTGCACAACCTTTGAGCCTCTTATAAAATTTACACCCCTCACCTCCACATCTGTATATAATAGGAAATTGCTCCCATCCTGTCTCTCCCCTGCAAGCTCTTTAGAGTTTTTCCTCATTGTGGCAAAATCTGTGAGAGTCCCAGAGGTGGCCTAGTTGACTCCTCCTTCCCCACAGGCAGTGCAGTGGCCTCAGAGGCACCGTCTGGATCGTCTCTTCCTTGGGGCAAAGTGGAAAGAGGTGCTGGGCGTCCACCTCAGGTGAGGGAAAGATCTCTGGTGGAGAGACAGAGAGGACAGCCCGGGTGCCTCTCTCTGGGTTGGGTGGCAGGGAAAGAATCTGCCTTTCTGTCTCTACTTTTAACACTACTGAAGAAGAGGCCTGCACTAGGCCAAAGGCCCATCCTGTCCACAATCCTGTTCTCACAGTGGTTGACCAGGTACCTATGGGAAGCCCAAGCAGGACCCGAGAGCAACAGCACTCTCCCCTCTTGTGTAATGGTATTCAGAGGCATACTACATCCACCAATAGAGGTAGAACATAGCTATCATAGCCTCATCCTCCATGAATTTGGGTAATCTTTTAAAGGTGTCCAAGTTGGTGCCTTTACTGCAGGATCACAAAGTGATCTACTTCTAGGGGCTTATATGTCAACAAAAGCCGTCATGCAACTACCCTGTCACCTTTGAGGACACTCCAGCAGGTAGATGCTTAGCTGTGTTATGGGGCTCATTTGGGACTGGGAACAGAAGGATTTTTCAGTTCCTGTATGAAAGCAATGATGGTGGATTGACCCATCAGGATGGCAGTTCTACTGGAGGACATCTTAGATGTTTGTAACAACATTAAGAAGAGGTTGCTGGATCAGGCCAGTCACCTGAAAGGAATGTGGTGCTTGGAGTCTACTACTGACCACCCAGTCAAGGAGAAGATGAGAATGTAACTTTTGAAAAGCAAATTGCCAGTGTTTCGAGGAGGCATGATGTAGTAGTAATGGGGGACTTCAATTATCCTGATATCCGTTGGGAGACCAATTCCGCCAAACACTGCCCCTCCAAGAAATTTCTGGCTTGTGTTGGAGATAACTTTCTCCTACAGAAAGTGGAGGAAGCAACCAGAGGATCAGCTATCCTGGCCTTGCTTCTAACCAATAGAGATGATTTGGTGGATGAAATGGCAGTTACGGGAACTCTTGGGGAAAGTGATTACACCATACTTGAATTCTTGATTTTAACAGAAGCAAAAGCTGAGAGTAGCCATACGTGCACCCTGGACTTCAGGAAAGCTGATTTTAATAAACTCAAAACAATTGTAAGTACGGTTCCATGGCAAGCCACCCTAATGAGAAAAGGAGTCTAAGATGGGTGGGAGTTTCTAAAAAAGGAAATTCTAAAAGTGTAATGGCAAGCAATTCCAACAAGGAAAAAAGGGGGGAACAGCAGAAGAAGCCAATGTGGCTTCACAAAATCTTAGAGATGACCTGAAAACAAAAAAGGACACATTCAAGAAGTGGAAAGAAGGCCAGGCCACAAAGGAAGAGTACAGGCAGGTATCACAGAATTGCCGGCATGTTGTCAGAAAGGCTAAAGCTGAGAATGAGCTGAGGCTAGTGAGGGATGCTAAAAGCAACAAACAAGCTTTCTTCAGGTATGTCCCTAGTAAAAGACAGAGAAAAGAAATGGTGTCACAGCTACTCAATGATGGCAAAATGATAACAGATGACAAAGAAAAGGCAGAAGTGCTCAATTCCTACTTTGGCTCAGTCTTCTCCCAAAAAAGGAACTGCGACCCTCCCGGGAAGCATGAAGTCAGGATTGGACCTTGAGATTGATAGGCAAATGGTCAAGGAATACCTAATCACTTTGAATGAGTTCAAATCAGCAGGGCCTGATAAACTGCATGCTAGAGTATTGAAGGAACTGGCTGAAGAACTCTCAGAACCGCTATCTATTATCTTTGCGAAATCATGGAGCACCGGTGAAGTGCCGGATGACTGGAGGAGAGCTAATGTTGTCCCTATCTTCAAAAAGGGCAAAAAGGAGGAACCGGGGAACTACAGACCAGTCAGCCTAACATCAATCCCTGGAAAAATTCTGGAGCAGATTATAAAGCAGTCAATCTGTAAGCACCTTGAAAGCAATGCATTGATTACTAGGAGCCAACATGGATTTATGAAGCACAAATCCTGCCAAACTAATCTCATCTCATTTTTTGATTGGGTAACCTCCCTTGTATACTGTGGGAATGCTGTGGACATAATATATCTCGACTTCAGCAAAGCTTTTGACAAAGTGCCCCATGATACTCTGATTAGCAAGATAGCTAAATGTGGGCTGAATGGAACAACTATTAGAGGGATCCACAGTTGGCTCCAGAATTGTACTCAAAGAGTGCTTATCAATGGTTCCTTCCCAAAGTGCGCAAAAGTAACAAGTGGGGTACCACAGGGCTCGGTCCTGGGCCCAGTGCTCTTCAACATTTTTATTAACGACTTGGATGAGAAGGTACAAAGCAGGGCTGTGGAGTCGGTACGCCAAACCTTTGACTCCGACTCCACCCCAAATTGCTTCCGACTGCACAGCCCTGGAAAGCGCTGTAAATGTCTTTTTAAATTGGAAGCTCTCGTAGGAGCATTTTTATCGCTGCCTGAATATGCACTGATCTTGGCATCACAGCATTTGTCTTCATCTGGGTCCTGTGTCATACACTGACACAAAATGTTTTCCATCTGGAGTTACGGTGAAATGCTCAAATACAGCTGACTTCATGGGAAGCTTCTTTGACATTTTGAATTTATATTTTAAAAAATTTGTCAGTCAAAATTTATTTTGAAGTCGGAGTCGGTACATTTCTACTGACTCCACCCAAAATTGCTTCCGACTCCACGACTCCGACTCCAACTCCACAGCCCTGGTACAAAGCATGCTTATCAAATTTGCAGATGATACAAAATTGGGGGGCATAGCTAATACCGTGGAAGACAGAAACAAAATTCAAAGGGACCTTGATAGGCTGGAGAATTGGGCTGAAAACAACACAATGAAATTCAACAGGGATAAATGCAGAGTTCTAAACTTAGAAAAAAGAAACCAAATGCAGAGTTTTAAGATGGTGATACTTGTCTCAGCAGTACGACATCTGAGAGGGATCTTGGAATTGTCATTGATCACAAGCTGAATATAAGGCCAACAATGAGATGTGGTTGCAAAAAAGGCAAATGCTATATTAGGCTGCATTAACAGAAGTATAGTTTCCAAATCGCATGAAGTACTTGTTCCCCTCTATTCAGCACTGGTTAGGCCTCATCTTGAGTACTGCGTCCAGTTCTGGTCTCCGCACTTCAAGAAGGATGCAGACAAACTGAAACAGGTTCAGAGGAGGGCAGCAAGGGTGATCATGGGACTAGAAACAAAGCCCCATGAGGAGAGACTGAAAGAATTGGGCATGTTTAGCCTGGAAAAGAAGACTGAGGGGCGATATGGTAGCATTCTTCAAGTATATGAAAGGTTGTCACACAGAGGAGGGCCAGGATCTCTTCTCGATCGTCCCAGAGTGCAGGACAAGGAATAATGGGCTCAAGTTGCAGAAAGCCAGATTTTGACTGGACATAAGGAAAAACTTCCTAACCGTTAGAGCCATACGACAATGGAACCAATGACCTAGCGAGGTAGTGGGCTCTCCGACACTGGAGGCATTCAAGAGGCAGCTGGACAGCTATCTTTCGGGAATGCTTGGATTTGGATTCCTGCATTGAGCAGGGGGTTGGACTCGATGGCCTTATAGGCCCCTTCCAACTCTACTATTCTATGATTCTATGACCTATCAGGTTGAGCATCTAGTCCTCACAGTGTCCAAGCAGATGCCTATGAGAAGTGCGCAATCAGGACCTGAATACAACCATTGCCCCACTGAGAGCACAGTGACTGTTTTGAATGGGCAGAGTCCTCTTTGTAGCAGCCTCCTCCCTCCTTTAAAAGAGCGGTGTTTAAGGGAGGGGTTAGGCTGCTTCAACGGCTGCTTTTGCTGATCCAGAAGAGGACCTCTTACTCCATGACTTGTAAGATATTCAGGAGTCTTTGGTGAGGTATTTTGTGAAAAGCTTTTTTACAGTCCACTTACACTACATCCACTGGATCGCCTCTAACTATATGCTTGTTTACACTCTCAAGAAACTTGAGACAGGATTTTCCCTTGCAGAAACTATGCTGAAACTACAGCAAGCCTTGTTCCTCTCTACTCTTGCTGATTTTATCTTTAACAAATACTTTCCACCAGTTTTCCCAGGATAGATGTTAAGTTAACCGGCCTGCTGTTTCTACAATTCCCTCTGGATCCCTTTTAAAAAAATTTTAGTACTTCAGTCATTTTCCAGTCCTCTGGGATGTAGTCTGACCTTAAGAAGAAATTATTTGATTTTCGTAGCACATCAGCAATTTCACATGCGAGTTCTTTGAGAACTGTTGGGGGGACACTATCTGGACCTGGAGATTTGTCAGTTGTTTTGTCAATAAGGCTTGGATTGTCATCTCTTATTACCATTATATGCCTCAGTTCCTCAGACTCGCTTCCTGCAAACGTTGTTCAGGCACAGGGATCAGTTCTATTTGAAACCCTGCAGAGCACCTGCCAGCCAGTGTAGACAGTACTGAGCTAGAGGGTCCAATGGTCCGATTAAGCATCAGGCTTCTCACTGTGTTCCTATATATCTATCTGACCACCACTTTTGATTGCCATCAAATTCATAGAAACAAATGAGCAGTGAGTACTGCCAAGTTTGCCTCTTTTGCAGCCTTGCTGCCCTTCTCTTCCTGCTCACCCTGTTGCTTGTGGCATATCATTTTAGAAATGTATAATGGAGTTGAATTGCAGTAGGAGGAAAACCCAGGGTCCCAGGAGGAAAAAAGTAAGGGGACTGTGTCCTGAGGCATCCCATTGCGAAAACACACCTGCTGCAGTTGTAGCACAGGAGGAGGAAAAACCAGACACATCTGGCTTTAGTGAAATCAAGTGGTATATGGACCAGAAAGGAATTCAAGCTGTTGGGTGAGATGGTAGAATATTCAGGGAACCTTCGGTTCAGCTGGGCATACAGGGAGAAATGGGGAGAATTTGGGAGATGTAAAGATCTGAGAGGCAGCTAATTGGGGTTGATTTGTGATGAGACCCTTTGTTTTTGACTTGAAATTACAACATTACAACATATATGTCTTTTCTCCTTGTTCCTCCTCAGCAGAAGAATGAGAATTATATGGACCGACAGATGATGTCATTGGTAACAGGCGAGTGTGAAGCACAAAAAGAGATGTTTGGAAATCAAGGGGAACCAAGAAAGTCTGGAACAAACCAATCAAAGAATGGGAGAAAGAAATCCTCTACTTCTCAGCTTCTACATCAAAGAAGCCACACAGAGGAGAAACCATTTAAATGCATGGAGTGTGGAAAGAGCTTCAGCCAGAGAAGTAAACTTACTATGCATCATAGAACCCACACAGGGGAGAAACCATTTGAATGCATGAAGTGTGGAAAGAGCTTCAGCCAGAGCAGTTACCTTACTGTACATCAACGAACCCACACAGAGGAGAAACCATTTAAATGCATGGAGTGTGGAAAGAGCTTCAGCCAGAGCAGTTACCTTACTGTACATCAACGAACCCACACAGAGGAGAAACCATTTAAATGCATGGAGTGTGGAAAGAGCTTCAGCCAGAGCAGTTACCTTACTGTACATCAACGAACCCACACAGAGGAGAAACCATTTAAATGCATGGAGTGTGGAAAGAGCTTCAGGCAGGGAGGTAAACTTACTATACATCAAAGAACCCACACAGGGGAGAAACCATATGAGTGCATGGAGTGTGGAAAGAGCTTCAGGCAGAGAGGTAAACTTACTATACATCAAAGAACCCACACAGGGGAGAAACCATATGAATGCATGGAGTGTGGAAAGAGCTTCAGGCAGACAGGTAACCTTACTTTGCATCAAAGAACCCACACAGGGGAGAAACCATATGAATGCATGGAGTGTGGAAAGAGCTTCAATGTGAGACATACACTTAATACCCATCAAAGAACCCACACAGGGGAGAAACCATATGAATGCATGGAATGTGGGAAGAGCTTCAGTGTGAGCAGTAGCCTTATTAATCATCACAGAACCCACACAGTGGAGAAACATTTTAAATGCATGGAATGTGGAAAGAGCTTCAGCCAGAGCAGTGTACTTACTGTACATCAACGAACACACACGGGAGAAACGATTTACATGCATGGAATGTGGAAAGAGCTTCAGCCAGAGCAGTGTACTTATTATACATCAACGAACCCACACAGGGGAGAAACCATTTAAATGCATGGAATGTGGAAGGAGCTTCAGTGTGAGGGCTAACCTTACTGAACATAAACGAACCCACACAGGAGAGAAACCATTTACGTGCATGAAGTGTGGAAAGAGTTTCAGCCAGAGCAGTAACCTTACTAAACATCAAAGAAGGCACACAGGGGAAAAACCATTTAAGTGCATGGAATGTGGAAAGAGCTTCAGTGTGAGCAGTAACCTTACTAAACATCAAAGAAGGCACACAGGGGAGAAGCCATTTAAATGTATGGAGTGTGGGAAATGCTTCAGAGATAGGAGAACCCTTACTAAACATCAGCAAAAACACAGGGGAGAAGCCATTTAAGTGCATGGAATGTGGAAAGAGCTTCAGTGTGAGCAGTAACCTTACTAAACATCAAAGAAGGCACACAGGGGAGAAGCCATTTAAATGTATGGAGTGTGGGAAATGCTTCAGAGATAGGAGAACCCTTACTAAACATCAGCAAAAACACAGGGGAGAAGCCATTTAAATGCATGGAGTATGGAAAGCGCTTCAGAGATAGGGGAACTCTTACGAAACAATGAAAAACCTACAGGGGAGAAGCCATTTACATGTACAGATTTTAGAAAGAGCTTCAGTCGGAATGATGGTCTTACTTTGCATCCATGAACCCACATGGGGGAAAACCATTTGTATGTATGGAATTGGAAACAGCTTCATTTGCAGCAGTAACTTTATTAAGCGTGAAAAAATCCACACAGGAAGAAACCATGTAAATGCATGGAATATGGAAAGAGCTTCATGAAGCATAGCCACAGCAAAGAACACACCATGAAATTGCCACTTAAATGCCTGGAGTATGGAAAGCGCTTCAGCCAGAGACGAGACCTTACTTTACATCAAAGAACCCATACAATGGAGGAGCGACTTAAATTCATTCAGTGTGGAAAGAGCTTCATTGTGAGTAATGAGCTTTAATATACACCAATGAACACACTCAGGGGAGAAACCATTTAAATGCACCCCTTGTGGAAAGAACCTCTATCCACCTTACTGTACATCACAGAATGCTCACAGGAGAGAAACATGAAGTGTGGAAAGAGCTTCAGCCATAGCAGTAGCCTTACTTTACATCAAAGAACCTGTAGTATGGAGGAATGATTTGAATGCATTCAATTTGGAAAGAAGTGGGCAAAGCAAACCCACATCCAGGATTAAGCTAGGCTGAAGTTATGCTGGTTTAAACGCCATTCAGGAGGGGAGAATGTTGGCTCAGCCAGCAGAGCCCAAGGGAAAGACAAGTAAAGGAGCAAATTACAAAGTTATCATGTGTTTTTACTTAAATGAACACGGGAGAGACCATTTAACTACTTGGAGTGTGGAAAGAGCTTCAGCCACAGCAGGAAACTTACTGTGCATCAAAGAACCCACACAGGGGAGAAACCATTTAAATGCATGGAATGTGGAAAGAGCTTCAACCAGAGCAGTAACCTTACTAGACATCAGAGAAGGCACATGGGAGAAACCATTTAAATGTATGGAATGTAGAAATAGCTTCAGTGTGAGTAGTAAACTTTTACTTCAAAGAAACCATAAGGGAGAAACCATTTAAATATATGGAGTGTGGAAAGAGCTTCAAGCTTACTGTACACCAACGAACACACGGGGGAAACTGTTTAAGTGCATGAAATGTGGAAAGAGCTTCACTATGAGCACTAGCCTTACTGTACATCAAAGAAAGCAGATAGGAGAGATACCATTTCAATGCACAGAAATCTTCAGAGACAGGGGAACGTTTACTACACATCAGGAAGCACACACGGGGGAAACCGTTTAAGTGCATGGAATGTGGAAAGAGCTTCAACCAGAGAGATAAACTTACTGTACATCAAAGAACCCACACGGGGGAAATTATTTAAATGCACAGCTTGTGGAAAAAGCTTCAGCGTAAGCAGTAAGGTTACTGTACATGAATGAACACACACGGGGGGAAACCATTTAAGTGCATGGAATGTGGAAAGTGTCATGAACCGATCCCATTTCAGTCCTAGGACTCAACTAGCAAACCCAGGCCAATTGATCCTGGCAAGGCGCAAACACCGTAGTTGCCACCACCCCTTAACCTGGTCTCCCACTCTGGGCCAAGGGGAAACCCAAAGTGCCAGAAATAGACCTGCCAAGGATTCCAACAGACAAGAGCCAAAGGTGCACTCCTTGTCTTTGCTTATTAATTCTCTGCAAAGTCTCAAATTTATGGCAGCGTGCCTCTGCAGACAAAGCAATATATTCACTGACCAGCTCATGGAAAAAATCATAATCGGCCTGTTCCCCAGCCAGTGAGGTCATCAAATCTCACAGCTCCCCAGTAGCTTGCGTTCTCAGCACACGCATCCAGTGGCACCTGGGCAACCGTTGGTTTTCACAGGCTTGCTCAAAAATCTAGAAATAGGCATGAACGTCTAGCTTGAAAAACTGGGAACAACTTCCTGTTAATGCTCTCCAGGCCATCTTCAGACCGTCTGTGCTCCCAGACAAACTGATCCCAGACAAACTGATCCCTTTCCTGCATAGCCCTAATTTGCAGATTCATGAGCTCCATTTGTTTCATGATAAAGTCCTGCATTCCAGCTGGCCAGTTATTTGAGGCGTCTCCCAACGTTGATCGACTGCCTCGGCTGTCGGCATCTCCACCTCCCGAGGCCTGAAACTGCAAAGGTTCTCCCGCCTGCATCTCCTCTCGAGGTGGTGACTCCGGATGCTGTACTGGTTCACGCTGCGAAGCTCCACTCCTCTCTCTTTCCAAGCCGAACCCTGGCTCCAGAAGTGGAAGGCTGTCACTGCTCGAAGCAGCCTCAGCTTCTCCAGCTGCTGTTTTGGACCTAGTATTAAACATCCTTGATATCCAAAATAACAAGCCTCTGTGACAAACCTCTTGCTTATGGAAAGAGCTTCCTTCAGAATGGTCACCTTACTGTACATCACTGAACGTGCACAGGTGAGAGACCATTTCAATGTATGCAATGTGGAAAGAGCTTCAGCCAAGCAATGTAAGTCCCCCTCCCCTCATTCCAGACTCCAACATCCCCAAAATGCCCCTTTTGGGGGGATATATGCCAGCTTAATTTATGAGCCAGCTGGACCTTGGCTGAGCTGGGTTGGGCCAGCTGAGTTGTGGCTGAGCCAAGATGATGGCCTTATAGCAGCATAGTGTGGCTGAGCTGGGACCCATCTAGCTCAGCTGGATATCTGCCGTATCCTAACTCCCCTCATTCCAGCATAAATACCCAGCGTAAGTACCAATACATTTTGCCCTTAGTGTGAGCGGTATCCTTGCTAGAAATCACAGAATTCCCTTCAAATGCATGGAATGTGGAAAGAACTTCAGTGTAGCCTTACTTTAAATCTTTCAACTAGAGGTCTGGATGAATTCAGGAGAGCCAGTGTACAATTTAGCAAAGTTAGATTTGTAGTTAATTTTAATCTTGTGGACTATAAATATTAAAGCCCTTGGGCCAGGATACATAAAAGATCATTTCATCTCTTATATATCCAACCAATCCCTGGACTCTACAGAACAGGTCCTCTTGCATATCTCATCTCATAGACTAGACCATTCTGTATAGTATAGAAATGTGGTCTTTAATGTGATGGCACCTACCCTTTGGAATTCCCTCATGATACATTTCAGAGAGGCAGTGTCTTTATTTTCGCAGGGAGGCTATTGAAAGACCTTTTAAATGGAGATCTTTATCCCAGTCTGTTTTTGCACTGGCTTTTAAAATGTTTTTAGTTGATTTGATGTATGAATTGGGTTTTTTTTTTCATTGTTAGCGTTTTCAGGAATTTTATGGGAAGTGATTAATAAATGGAAATAAAAAAATATTGCTAGTGCTTGTATGTAATTGCCACTTTAGGAGGTGCTTTTATATACAGTAGTTTCCTTTGTATACATTTAACAGTTGTTTTTATTCATTTTCCTTTTAAAATTGTTTTGTAAATATGGATTTTTATTGATCATTTTAATGCATATTATATATTCTTCATAAACCACTTTACAAAGAGGTTTTATTTATAATTCTGTACACATTTTGCTAAATACATAACTACAATAAATATTTTCTCCACTTTTTGCTTGCATGTGGTCATTGTTTTTCACATATAACTTTATTTCTTCCTTTTTTGTGTGCCTGGATTATGTGTTACACGATATGGGTACACCCCAGAATTACTATCCCAGTATGTGAGAGGAATTAGATCTTGTGCTGGAGATGAACTTGTGTCAACCCTAATGAGTGTCCTCTTCCACCCTCCTACACCTCAATAAAAGAATTCGCACCAGAAAATTAAACCCAAAGGATCCTTTTGTTACACAGAAAATGAAACAGAGAGCATAGAGCTACATCTTAGAGTAAAAAAAGGTGTGATCCTCAGGCAGCAATTTCTATTTTTACACATCTAAACTTAGAGAACAGCTGGTATAGCACAGTGGGGAGGAGAGCCTAGCTGGGAGTCCAGAGTCTGTGAGTTGAAATCCCCACTCATGTCTCCTGGGGTGTCAAGCGCCAGCTAAAGATCACCTCCACCGTGAGTAGCTCAGGGGTTATGTGCCCTGCCACCTGTGCAGCCGTGGGCAAGCTGCATATTCCCAAGGGGACCAGTTGCCCCCCAGCTGGCAGGTGCGGACAAGGAAGGGGCTGGCTTGTGCAGCTGTGGCAAGCTGAGCAGGCCCAGCCAGCTGGGGAGGACTAGTCCCAGAGGGAGGCAATGGTAAACCCCCTCTGAATGCCGCTTACCATGAAAACCCTATTCATAGGGTCACCATAAGTTGGCAAAACAATTACAAAGATTTGCACTAGGGAAGGGAAGAGAGAGGCATCTCCAAGTCAGGGCAAACAGTGTTGCCTTGCAAGGGTTAAGCCCTTCCCATGGAATAATCAGGCAATAGGACTCTCACCTCCTTGTTGATGCTGGGTCCAGTGGAGGAAGCTTGAGAGCAAAGAGCATGGTTAACGAGCAAAGTCAATGGTTAACGAGCAAAGTCAAGGAAGCTCTTAGAGGCAAAAAGTCTTCCTTCAGAAAATGGAAGTCTTGTCCGAATGAAGAAAATAAAAAAGAACACAAACTCTGGCAAAAGAAATGCAAGAAGACAATAAGGGATGCTAAAAAAGAATTTGAGGAGCACATTGCTAAGAACATAAAAACCAACAACAAAAAATTCTATAAATACATTCAAAGCAGGAGACCATCTAGGGAGGCGATTGGACCCTTGGATGATAAGGGAGTCAAGGGTGTACTAAAGAACGATAAGGAGATTGCAGAGAAGCTAAATGAATTCTTTGCATCTGTCTTCACAGTGGAAGATATAGGGCAGATCCCTGAACCTGAACTAACATTTGCAGGAAGGGATTCTGAGGAACTGAGACAAATAGTGGTAACAAGAGAGGAAGTTCTAGGCTTAATGGACAATATAAAAACTGACAAATCACCGGGCCCGGATGGCATCCACCCGAGAGTTCTCAAAGAACTCAAATGTGAAATTGCTGATCTGCTAACTAAAATATGTAACTTGTCCCTCGGGTCCTCCTCCGTGCCTGAGGACTGGAAAGTGGCAAATGTAACACCAACCTTCAAAAAGGGATCCAGAGGGGATCCCGGAAATTACAGGCCAGTTAGCTTAACTTCTGTCCCTGGAAAACTGGTAGAAAGTATGATTAAAGCTAGATTAACTAAGCACATAGAAGAACAAGCCTTGCTGAAGCAGAGCCAGCATGGCTTCTGCAAGGGAAAGTCCTGTCTCAGTAACCTATTAGAATTCTTTGAGAGTGTCAACAAGCATATAGATAGAGGTGATCCAGTGGACATAGTGTACTTAGACTTTCAAAAAGCGTTTGACAAGGTACCTCACCAAAGACTTCTGAGGAAGCTTAGCAGTCATGGAATAAGAGGAGAGGTCCTCTTGTGGATAAGGAATTCGTTAAGAAGCAGAAAGCAGAGAGTAGGAATCAATGGACAGTTCTCCCAATGGAGGGCTGTAGAAAGTGGAGTCCCTCAAGGATCGGTATTGGGACCTGTACTTTTCAACTTGTTCATTAATGACCTAGAATTAGGAGTGAGCAGTGAAGTGGCCAAGTTTGCTGACGACACTAAATTGTTCAGGGTTGTTAAAACAAAAAGGGATTGTGAAGAGCTCCAAAAAGATCTCTCCAAACTGAGTGAATGGGCGGAAAAATGGCAAATGCAATTCAATATAAACAAGTGTAAAATTATGCATATTGGAGCAAAAAATCTGAATTTCACATATACGCTCATGGGGTCTGAACTGGCGGTGACCGACCAGGAGAGAGACCTCGGGGTTGTAGTGGACAGCACGATGAAAATGTCGACCCAGTGTGCGGCAGCTGTGAAAAGCAAATTCCATGCTAGCGATAATTAGGAAAGGTATTGAAAATAAAACAGCCGATATCATCATGCCGTTGTATAAATCTATGGTGCGGCCGCATTTGGAATACTGTGTACAGTTCTGGTCGCCTCATCTCAAAAAGGATATTATAGAGTTGGAAAAGGTTCAGAAGAGGGCAACCAGAATGATCAAGGGGATGGAGCGACTCCCTTACGAGGAAAGGTTGCAGCATTTGGGGCTTTTTAGTTTAGTGAAAAGGCGGGTCAGAGGAGACATGATAGAAGTGTATAAAATTATGCATGGCATTGAGAAAGTGGATAGAGAAAAGTTCTTCTCCCTCTCTCATAATACTAGAACTCGTGGACATTCAAAGAAGCTGAATGTTGGAAGATTCAGGACAGACAAAAGGAAGTACTTCTTTACTCAGCGCATAGTTAAACTATGGAATTTGCTCCCACAAGATGCAGTAATGGCCACCAGCTTGGACGGCTTTAAAAGAAGATTAGACAAATTCATGGAGGACAGGGCTATCAATGGCTACTAGCCGTGATGGCTGTGCTGTGCCACCCTAGTCAGAGGCAGCATGCTTCTGAAAACCAGTTGCCGGAAGCCTCAGGAGGGGAGAGTGTTCTTGCACTTGGGTCCTGCTTGCGGGCTTCCCCCAGGCACCTGGTTGGCCACTGTGAGAACAGGATGCTGGACTAGATGGGCCACTGGCCTGATCCAGCAGGCTCTTCTTGTTCTTAAGAGTGAAAGAGATTCTTGCAGCAAATGTTGCACCTGAACCTATTCATAGCTTTGCCTAAATGGATTTGAGATCCCATTGGATCCAGTATGAATCAGGATATACATCTAATAAGTAAGTAATAATAAATAACCACTGTTGGAGCCAGGATATCAGGTTTTAGGGGGGATTCCCAGGGTCACAAGCGACGTGGGTCAGGTTTGTTTCCCAGGATGCATCACGGCAAGCAAGACTAGGTCTGCTCCACTGAGATGAACCAGAGAAACTCAGGTTAAGCCAAGTGCATTGTTGGAGACATGAATTTCTTTCATAAACTGAAATGTATTCACTGATCTGCTAGTGTATTATAAGTACATTTTCCATGCTGATGTTACTGTCTGGTCGATCTGGTCACAGCCTTGCCCAACGGTGAAATTATGGTCCTCACTTTCATCTGGTACTCATAGCAGGAAGGGAGTAAGAACCGCTTGTCAGGGTAAATATTTCTGGACTAGATATATCCGTGATCTGATTCACTAGAAGGCAACTTCAGACATGCACAATTTTCAGGAGAGGAGTGAGTAATCTGAGTTGTGAGGTTGTTAACAGTGCATCCTTCTAGTGTCTGTCAGAGGCAGAATGCCTCTAAATACAGTTACAAGTGGGGAGGAAGGCAGAATACTTTTAGGGATTCAGGACTACGCAGTTCCTTTCAATTAGCAAAAAGCGATTAACAATTCTGTGGCCATTTTTTCAAAAGCAAAGGATTTCAGAGTAGCAATCACACTAGGAGCTTTCTTTACACCGAACTGCAACGCAAAGAGTAACAGCATCACATTTATTTTGGTTTTTTAAAAAGATGTCACTTCAAACATTTCATAGGTTTCCCGGCCCTTTCACAAAATTATTTGAACAGAACATGTCCGACAGGAATCAGGGCCCAATATCAAACATGCAGAGGAAGAGAAGCCAAGGGAGGGTGCAAAGTTCTATTTATTTATTTATTACATTTGTATACCGCCCCATAGCCAAAGCTCTCTGGGTGGTTTACAACATTAAAAACAAATATACAAATTTAAAAACACATTAAATTTTTTAAAAAAAACAGTTCTACAGGCTATCCAGGCTTACAGTTTAGTATCATAACCAAACAGCCTGCGCTAGGTTTTCCAGGTCAGAAGCATCCCAAACCCTGAGATTTCAGGGGCAAGGCCCTAGTGATGTCAGGGGATGGGGCCATAGTGATGTCACATGGGCAGGGTCCTGGTGATGTCATTAAGCATATGTTAAGCATAGACCACAGTCGCTTGGAGCATACCACTGAAACAACAAACATTCTCTGATTGGAAATTAAGACAGAAACTTTAGCTAAATGAGGGTGTTCGTTTTATATTCCTGTAAAAGTTGCTGGGGAGCTGGCATTCCTCGGGCTGTTTGACAGTGGCTCTATGGCCTGCGCCATTAATGAACAAGCTGAAAAGAAATTGTTGGAGGCAGGCCTTGGCAGGGACAAAGATATGCAAGTATGGAAAATAGTGCTGCTAGGCTGGGAGGGGGGAGCAGTCACAGCCAAAAGGCATTTTGTTAGTGTTGCTGCAAAAGCTCACCTGCCTCTACCCCCCCCCCGCAAATCGGTGCTGAAAACTTCAGTGGGGCTCAGTGCTTTTGAAGCCCTCGGCAAAGGCCCCAGAAAGGCCCTTGAGGCTGTGCAGGGGGAGACGGGCAGGGCCTTGGCGGGAGGGAGTAGGGAGTGAATGGGCAGTCAGACCTCCAACCGGTCAAGGAACCGAGTTCTGCCTCCTAGAGGGGCAGGATGTTTCAGAGGAAAGGTGGGAGAGCACATGGAAGAGGAGGGGGGGGCTCTTCATTCAGGAAGAGAACGGGGTGACAGCCTCGCCTGTGGGATTGGCCAGTCCGGATACGGCGTCTTTGGGGCTGGGGGTGGAGATTTCTCGCTTTGTTCCGGCTGCCAAGCTATAGGCAAGGCTGCGAGGATGTGCTAAAGCTTTCTGCCGGCAGGTGGCGATAGTGGGGCCTCTCCTTGGCCTCCATTCGCCATTAAGAGGAAGGAGGGGGCGGAGCCTGGAGTGCGCCGAGGACAGAGAGGTGCAACAAGGGGGGGCGAGAAGGGATGTGCTTTCTCCCCCCCCCGGAATCCGCAGACAATGCAGGGAGGAAAGGAGAAAACGGGGAAGGACAAGGGAGCGTTGGGGAAATAGGAGGGAAGGGACCCCCCACTTGGGGAAGGGGACGGAGCTGCTTCGCGTGCTAGGAGACGCTCCCTGCCGGATCCCTGGAGAGCCGCTGCCTGTCAGTGTCGACAGCACTGAGCTACATGGACCCCAATGGTCCGCTTCCGCAGAAGGGGCTTCCCAGGTTCCCTCCCTCCTTCCATAGGCGAGCGGGTGAGGGTGATCCCTGCTGTAAAGGGCTCCAAGGGCTCCAGGGACTCCACTGCAGGGTCCTTCTTTTGAAGAGATCAGGCTAGCCAGCCCCCATTTCAAGGGTTCTGCAGCCCCGGGGGGGCGGGCGAAGGGCCCCCTGGTGCAGAGAAAGCAGTTGTATGGGGGCGTCCTGGGGGAAGGATGCGGCTATGTGACGTTTTGGATTCCGAGAAAGGAAGGAGAAACTAAATTGAGGAGTAGGAGCAGGGAGAGATTGGGAAGGAGCCTAGGCCTTGTGAGATTCTTGGCAAAGGGGAGAGCTTGGGGGAAGGTTTGGGGCCCCAGAATGTGTTTCGGGGGAATGGATTTCCCTCCTTCTCAGTTCCTCTCTTGCAATCCACAGATAATGGGCTGATCACGTGCGGCTGCCTTGAAGGAGAGGAAAGAGCCTTATGGGGGGCACTTTGGGGAGAAAGGGGGGTTATTCTGATGCTTTTGGGCCTTGGACTTGAAGGAAAGAGGACAACGGGGAGGGGGCACTGAAACGGACCCGGCTCTTCCTGGCCTTCTAAAAAGTCTCAAGGCAGAGGATGGAGAAAATAAATAAATAAATCTACACACACACACTCAGCTAGACCTGGGGGGGGGGTTAAGGGCCTTCTCCAGACCTCCCCATGGGAGTCTGTTGGAGGGGAAGGTCAAAGCCCCACCCCCACCCCGTGGATCTGAGCTTCCCTGGCAGGATTGACCCAGCAGAGGGTGCTGAGGGTCTTCCTCTGCCCGCCTCCCTCCTATCCGGCTTTGCCCCTTGCCTGGGGACACCCACATTGGCGGGAGGGCCTCCGGGTGCTACAGAGTGCAAAGTGTAGTGCCTAGTGGACAGTGCTCACAACAACCCTGTGAGGGGGGCCTGGATGAACTCCTGGGTGTAATGTTGTGAGTAGTGCAGGTGTGGGAAACCTGAGGGTCACATTCCAGCCTGAGGACCACTTTCCTTCAGGAGGAGCCTTCCAGGGGCCACTTTCTGGTGGTGTGTGGGGCCAGGGGCAAAAGTGGGTGGAGCGAAGGATGCAACGCTTACAGTGGGCTACATTGTAGCCATTTAAAAGTCAGAAGTTTTGTCTGTACACAAATGCACATATATACACAAAGAGCCCTGGAGGAGAGTGCCGAGTACAGTACTGCACTTGAACCAGGAGTAGACATGTGAAAGCTCCGGGAGAAAAAAATTAGAAAAATAGTGTTTTTCCCTGGTATTTTTTCCAGGTATTCCCATCTCTACCAGGGAGACCCAGAATCAAACCTCTGTACTCAGCTGCAGAGCTCCCTGGGTCACCTTGGGCTAGTGACTATTTTTAAGCGCAACTTGCCTCACTGGATTGTTGTGAAGTTAAAGGTGGATAACTTTATCTCCCACTCTAAATTCTGGACATAGTGGACGTCTCTGCAAGTGTGTGTGTGTCTCGTTTTATTAGAATTACTTACCATTTTATACCAGATGACCTCGGCCCAGTGGCAGTGTTGTTGTGAAGACAAAGGGGTGTGTGTGTCAAATTGTGTTTCCCACTGTTAGCTCCTTAGAGGAAGGCCTGGGGAAAATGTTAAAACATAATTAAAAATGGTGCTAAAGATATACGTAAATACACCTCTTATCTTAATCAGCCAAATGACAACCCTATAAGGTAGGCAAGAATGCTGTTAAACTTTGCACCACGTACATTCCCTGCTCAACTCTGAACCCCATTCTGGAACTTGGTGCCCTCCAGTTGTTGCTGGACTGCAACTCCCATCAGCACCAGCCAGCATGGCCAATGGCCAGGGATGATGGGAGTTGTAGACCACAACATCTAAAGAGGCTTAAGGAAACTAGCCCTCCAGATGATGCTGAACTACAGCTCCCATGATCTCTGGCTATTGGCCATGTTTGCTGGGCTGCTGAGAGTTGCCATTCAGTAAGAGTTTCCCCACACTTGATCCAAAGGTTAACTCAGATTATACAAATAGATGATACAAGCCGTTTGCGCTGCTGTTTTTAAAGTAGATGTGTTCAAAGTAGTCAAATGCTGGAGCAGACTGAATGTTGCTCAGTATTCCTCTCCTCATATTTCCGACAGAAAGGGTCAGGCCTTCCCCATCTCCAAGGAGCTCCAAGATGGAGCCATTGACCTCATCCACTCCTACCTTGCAATACGTACAAAGCAAAACTGTCAGGGATATGCACAAGAGTTAAGTTTTTAATTACTGTTATAGGATTGTCGGGTTGGGATGGATAATGTCTTGGGGTACTCTTTCCAGCCTCTGATTTGTTGCCATAGGAACACTTTCAGCAGAGAGATCCTTGTCCCCCCCTCCCCTGGGTGGAGGCCCCCTCATCCTAGAGCTAAGAAGTGGTAGAGTTAGTATGAGGTGAAGCTGGAAAGATACAAAGAGAGGCCTGCTGTCTGCTCAATCCCAAAGCTATGGCTTTGAGGGACTCCTCTAGAAACCTGATGGGCAAGCCAGTGGTGTCACTAGCGGGGTGCGGGGAGTGTGGACCGCACCCGGGTGACACCATGAGGGGGGTGACACCCGCAGCCTCAGAGGCAGGCAGGCGGGCGGGCGAGACCGGGAGCAGCATCGGCGGGGCGAGGGAGGTGTGCCGGCATTCCCAGGCCTGCTTCTCCGGCTGGGTGCTCCTCCGGTGTGCGCCCTCCCAGGGGCATGGGTGGCTGGCCTTGTGCGAGTGCATGTGCACGCGTGCGCACACATCAGCACATTTGGGGGCTCGCCAAGGAGTTACCGCACCAGGTGACACCAACCCTAGTGCCGCCACTGGGGCAAGCAGGTCTCCGGTGACTTGGATTCCACGGAAACCAAATCCTGGGTAAGCAAAGGCGCACCTGTAAGACAGATGTGCACAAAAATATGCATGAGACATGATGAAAAGGGCCCAATAACAGCCTGAAATGGGAGACAAGTTGAAGGACAGACTCTGGTGGGCAGGAAGGAAAAGCTCCAGAGTGGAGATGAGATATTTTTTGGGGGGGGGCAAGATGGGTGGGTTGACTGGAGGTGGCAGAGGAGGCGAGATCCCCTATCCACCCCAGCCATGGAAGATAAAAGAAACTAAGGGAGACCTACCACCTAAATATTAAGGCCTTTTGTAGGTCAGGCATCCAGAAGCAAACTGAGCATGAAAGGAAACAGCCGAGGAAAGAGACGTGCCGTTTATTTGTTTAGAGCCTTTACCTCTCCCCACAAGCGTTGGGCCTCTTATAATATTTACACCCCTCATCTCCACATTTGTATCAAGGAGAACATTCCTCCCACCCCCTGTCACTCCCCTGCAGGCTCTTGAGAGCTGTTCCCCATTGTGGCAAAATCTGTGAGAGTCCCAGAGGTGGCCTAGTTTATTCCTCCTTCTCCTCCATTTTCCCTACAGGCAGCGCAATGGCTTCCGACGCACCGTCCGGATCGTGTCTTCCTTGGGGCAGTGTGGAAAGAGGTGCTGGGCAGCCACTTCAGGTAAGGGAAGGATCTCTGGGGTAAAGAGAGAGAGGAGACCCCGGTGTCTCTTTCTTTGTTGAGTGGGAAGGAGCTCTGGAAGAATCTGCCTTTTTGTCACTACCTTTAACGCTACCTAAGAAGAGCCCGGAAGCTGAACCAGGCCAGAGACCCATCTCGTCCAGCATCCTGTTCTCACAGTGGCCGACCAGATGCGTACGGGAAGGCCATGAGCAAGCAGGACCAGAGTACAACAGCGCTGTCCCCGCTTGTGATTCCCAGCAACTGGTATTCATAGGCATACCTCATGGAGGCAGAACATAGCCATCGTGGCTAGTAGCCCTTGATAGTCTCATCCTCCATGAAGTTGCCTAATCTTTTAAAGCCCTCCAAGCTGGCAGCCTTCACTGCAAGATCTCAAAGTGATCTAGTTCTACGGGCTGATAAGTCAACAAAAGCCCTCATGCAACTACCCTGTGACCCTGTCCCCTTTCAGACTGGGAGAACGGTGCATGTTGGAGAGATTACATTTTCCTCTTCTTCTCTTTCCAGGCTCCCTTGACCTTTGAGGAGGTGGCTGTGTATTTCTCCGAGGAGGAGTGGGCTCTGCTGGATCCTGACCAGAGAGCCCTGCATAGGGAAGTCATGGAGGAGAATTACAAGATGGTGGCCTCACTGGGTAAGGGCACTCTTTGGTTTTTTGCCTGATCAGTGTGGAAGGTATGCATTTAGTATTACTGCCATTGAATCCTGCAATGCAGGGATGGTGTTTTGGAAATTGGTGAGTGGAAGAGCACCTTTTTTGCATGCAGAAGATTCTTGGTTCAATAGCTGGCATCTCCAGTGGGGAGTGGGGGAAAGAAGAGGTAAAAGGTGGTGAGAAAGATCTTTGTCTGCCTGAGATCCTGGAGATCCTGTATTAGTTGCAGTAGACAAGGCTGGACTAGATGGGGAAAGACTCTGACCTGCTATAATGCAGTTTCCTACATTCCAGGGGCTTTTTTTATCATTCCGTGCAACCCAATCTGTGCTTCCTACTATTGGAAATTGTCATTCAGTGAGAATTCTGTAGTTGCAAAAGAAGAGACAGTGAATCCTGATGACAACATCCCATCTGCATCATCAAGCAGTTTGGTACCAGCAGGAGATAAATATGTACACAATGAATTCAGAAATTCAAGCAGAATCTCTTGACGGTGAGACAGCACCTTTAAATGGTGATGGAAAAGCAGAGAAAAGCATTCAAGCCTGGCCAGATTATTTTATAATCTTAGAAGATTACAGCTGGATGGCCATCTGTCGGGAATGCTTTGAATTGGATTCCTGCATTGAGCTGAGGGTTGGACTTGATGGCCTTATAGGCCCCTTCCAACTCTACTATTCTATGATTCTGTGATGGTTGTATCTGAGAAAGGGATGTGGCTGTGAAGGGACCCTATATATATTTTTTATGCCAAGACACCAAAAAACTGATGGTGTTGATGGGATCATTTCTGCCTGCGTAAATATTTTGCAGTGGCTTCTGTCTTAATTGCCAGGAAAAGATTTCCCCAGAATTGCCCATTTGAAGGGCACCCCTGGCTAGTTAATTGGGGCAGGAAGAGGGACAGCTCCCAGGGTGATTTTGGCTTTCGGTGGGATAAAATGAAACAGCCCTAAACAAAACAGCTGCCTTTGGGAAGTTCTGCAGTGTCATCCCCAACAGGCTTTTCAAGCTATGTTTTATGTCCAGTGAATGCATGTTTGCAAGTGGCAGACTGATCCGGCTGGGTCCACAGGGTCCTGTCCTATTCATGGGGTGCAGGAGATACACAATCAAAATTATACCTCTTTTTACCTTTAAATAGCTCTGCTTGGAGTGGCCGAATATTTGGGGGTCAAAAGTAACTAGTCTCATCCATTTCCTTGAAAGGGTCATACCTCTATTCTTGTTGGGAAGAAGGAGAAGATCCAGTGATCCAGGATCCCAAAGAAGAGGAGACATCAGCAGGTAGATGCTTAGCTGTCTTGTGGGGCCCTTTTGGGTCTGGGATTTTTCAGTTCCTGTGTGAAAGCAATGATGGTGGATTAAACCGTCAGGATGAGAGTTCTCCTGAGGACATCATAGGTGCCTGCAAGAATGTAAGAAAAACCTGTGGGATCAGGCCAGTGTCCCCTCAAGTGGAGCATCCAGTCCTCACAGTGGCCAAGCAGATGCCTATGAGAAGTGCACAATCAGGGCCTGAATGCAAGAGTTGCCCCATTGGGAGCACAGTGACTACCGTATATTCCGGCGTATAAGATGACTTTTTAACCCAGGAAAATCTTTTCAAAAGTCGGGGGTCGTTTTATACGCCGGGTGCTGAAAAAGAGCGGGAAAGTTAAGTAAAAAAAAAAGCTGCAGCGGGAGTGGAAGCAGTCGCAGCCGCCGTCCAGAGAGACCGTCGCTGCGAGGAAGGCAACGCAGCGAGGCTCAAGAAGTTATGGCAGAGCCTGAGATGAAATTGACTCCAAACGGAGTTACTGCTGTGAGGAGGGAAGCCTCAGCAGAGCCTGAGATGAAATTGACTCGAAACGGCCAGATACAGGAGGGAGAAGCCACAAAAGGCTCCTGGGGAGAACTTGGGCAAACTCTATATTTTAACTGGAAAAGTTGGGGGTCGTCTTATACGCCCAGTCGTCTTATACGCCGGAATATACGGTATCTTAAAGGTGCAGAGTCCTCTTTGAAGCAGCCCCTCCTTTGAAAGAGCAGTGTTTAAAGGGGGCGGGGAGGCTGCTTCAAAGGCTGCTTTTGCTGATCTACAAGAGGACCATTCCTTTTATTTCATGACTTCTAAGATATTCAGGAGTCTTTATTGAGGGACTTTGTCAAAAGCTCTTTTACAGTTGAAGTACGCTATGTCCACTAGATCCACATGCTTGTTTCAAAGACGTGAGGCAGGATTTTCCCTTGCAGAAAGTACAACAAGCCTTGTTCTTCTCTACGCTTGGTAATTTTATCTTTAAAAAATTACTTTCCACCAGTTTTCCCAGGAAAGATGTTAAGCTAACCGGCCTGCTATTTCCACAGTTCCCTCTGGATCCCTTTTTAAACATTGGTGTCACATTGGTTATTTTCCAGTCCTCAGGCATGTAGGCTAATCTTAAGGAGAAGTTACTGGTTTTTGTTAACAGATCAGCAATTTCACATTTGAGTTCTTTGAAAATTTCTGGGGGGATGCCATCTGGATCTGGCAATTTCTCCATTGTTATTTTGTCAATAAAACCTGGAATATCATGTCTCGTAACCATTTTTTGCCTCAGTTCCTGAGACTTCCTTCCTACGAAAGTGGTTAAGGCACAGGGACCTGCCCTATATCTTCTGCTGTGAAGACATTGGGAAATAATTCCTTCAGCATTTCTACTGTCTTGTTATCCTCCTTTCACATATCTTTTACTTCTTGTCATCCAAAGGTCCAAAGCCTCCCTAGACAGATTTTTCTTGTTGGTCTTTATGTTTTTAGCAATATCTTCCTCATATTCTTCTTAATCATCTCATATTGTCTGCTAGCATTTCTTTTGCCAGGGTTTGTGTTCCTTTTTATTCTCCTCATTCGGACAAGAGTTCCACTTTTTGAAGGATGCCTTCTTGCCTCTAATAGCTTCTTTGACTCTGCTTGTTAGCCACGCTGGCATCCTCTTTGCCCTGGTGGTACCTTTCCTGATCTGCAGTACACACTCCAGTTGAACTTTTGATATTATGATTTTAAATAACCCCCAAACATTTTGGAGTTACTTAATCCTCTTGACTTTGCCTTTCAACTTCCTTTTTACCAGTCCCCTCATTTTTGGGAAGTTCCCTCTTTTGAAGTCAAATGTGGCCCTGTTGGATTTTCTAGGCAATAAGCCATTTACAGGAATGTTTAATGTAGTAGCACTATGGTCACTGCTTCCAATTGTTTTGACAACATTTACATCTCCTGGGCATCACTTCAGATTAAGTCCAGAGTCACCATCCCTCTGGTTGGTTCCAGGACCAACCGTTCTAGGACTCAGTCATTTAGGGTCTCTAGAGATTTTACTTCATTGTTGTGAGTGGAAGACACAGACATACCTTGTCTAGGTGAGGGTAGTTGAAGTCACCCATTACTACAGCATTTTCTCTGTTGGATGCTTCCTTGATTTCTTTATTGCAAACACCTTTTGGCTATTTGCTACCTCTGGAGTCAGGACGAGCAGCTGGAGAGGGCTGGTGCCTTTATGTCCTCCCGTCCAAGGGAGTGCTTCTACTCAGGCACTGTGAGGATGCTGGACTAGATGGGCTTTTGATCTGATCCAGCAGGGCTGTTCTTATAAAGAGGAGAGGTGGGCTCCAGTTTGAAGTTTCCATCTCCTGAGAACATCCCCTAATTACAGTAGCTGGATTGGATTCTTTAGTGCCACTAAATGGAGCTGTACGAGTAGTTGCCTGTTCACAAGTGCCAATTGGATCCACATACCTTGTCCTATTTATCATCAGGAGATCTAAGAACTTGCCTTCCTTTGCTTTTGGGAGGGGGCCATAGCAATGGGTGAACATGAAATGCCTGGGTATTTGGGTTCAGAACTCACCGGTTTGTCTGTTTCTTGGAAAGAAATTTCAGAACTGGATTTCATCTCTTGGCTGGAAGGACAAGCTCCAGTTCCAAGGGGCCCTGATATAGCGGAGAGATCAGCAAGTGTGGATTATAAAAATAACTTGGGAAAGATTGTACTGGGAACAAAATGATGATGCAATACCTGTCACTAAATTCAAAAGTTGCCAGTGGAATACACACCCCACATGCAACATTGGTCTTGGGTCATCCTTGCCTTCGCTCAGTGATAGAGGACAGGAGTTCCATTAAGAGGTTCCTACATTTGATCCCTGGATTTTTCAGGTGGATCTTCGAAGGGTCCTTATCTGAAACCCTGCAGAGCAGCTGCCAGCCAGTGTAGACAGTACTGAGCTAGAGAGGGTCCAGTGGTCCAATTAAGCATCAGGCTTCTCACTGTGTTTCTATATTTCTATATGACCACCACTTTTGCCTGCCATCAAATTCATAGGAACAAATGAGCAGTGAGCACCGCCGAGTTTGCCTCTTCTGCAGTCTTGCTGCCCTTCTCTTCCCCCTCACCCCGTTGCTTATGGCATATTGTTGTAGAAATGTATACCGCAGTTGCATTGCAGTAGGAGAAAAAACTAGACACATCTGATGCCTAGTGACATCAAGTGGTATGCGGAGCAGGAAGGAATTAATGCTGTTCTATGAGACTGTAGGATATTCAGGGAACCTTCATTTCAGCTGTGCATACAAGGAGAAAGAGGGAGAGTTATGGAGATGTAAAAATCTGAGAAGCAGCTAATTGGGGTTGATCTCTGATGAGATCCTTTGTTTTTTCCCTCCCTCCTCCCCCTCAGGAGATGATGGGCAGAAGAATGAGAATTATACAGAACCACAGATGATGTCATTGGTAATAGGCAAGTGTGAAGCACAAAAAGAGGAGTTTGGAATTCATGGGGGACCAAAAAAGTCTCAAACAAGCCAATCAAAGAATGGGAGGAAGAAATCCACTACTTCCCAGATTCTGCATCGAAGAACCCACACAAGGGAGAAACCATTTAAGTGCATGGATTGTGGAAAGAAGTTCATTGTGAGTACGAAGCTTATTGTACATCAACAAACACACATCAGGGAGAAAGCATTTAAGTGCATGGAATGTGGAAAGACCTTCAGTTGCACCAGTAACCTTACTAAACATCAAAGAAGCCACAAAGGAGAGAAACCATTTGCTTGCATGGAGTGTGGAAAGAGCTTCATTGTGAGCAGTCAGCTTCTTGTACATCAGCAAACACACATTGGGGAGAAATCATTTAAGTGTATGGAGTGTGGAAAGAGCTTCAGCGTGAGTAGTCAGCTTATTATACATCAACGAACACATACAGGGGAAAAACCATTTAACTGTATGGAGTGTGGAAAAACCTTCAGTTGTAGCAGTAATCTTACTAACCATCAAAGAAGCCACACACGGGAGAAACCACTTAAATGTATGGAGTGTGGAAAGCGCTTCAGACATAGGGGAAACCTTACTACACATCAACAAATACACACAGGGGAGAAGCCATTTAAATGCCTTGAGTGTGGAAAAAGGTTCAGGAAAAGCAGTGCACTTACTATACATCAACGAACCCACACAGGTGAGAAACCATTTAAATGTATGGAATGTGGAAAGAGCTTCAGGCAGACTGGTAACCTTACTGTACATCAAAGAACCCACACAGGAGAGAAACCATTTAAGTGCATGGAGTGTGGAAAGAGCTTCATTGTGAGTACAGAGCTTATTGTACATCAACAAACACACACAGGGGAGAACCCATTTAAGTGCATGGAGTGTGGAAAGAGTTTCAGCCAGAGCAGTATACTTACTGTACATCAAAGAACCCACACAGGTGAGAAACCATTTAAGTGCATGGAATGTGGAAAGAGCTTCACCCAGAGCACTATACTTATTGTACATCAACGGACCCACACAGGGGAGAAACCATTTAAATGCATAGTTTGTGGAAAGAGCTTCAGGGAGAGCAGTAAACTTACTGTACATCAACGAATCCACACAGGGGAGAAACCATTTAAATGTAGCAAGTGTGAAAAGAGCTTCAGCCAGAGAGGTCATCTTACTGTACACCAAAGAACCCACACAGGAGAGAAACCATTCAAGTGCATGGAATGTGGAAAGAGCTTCAGCCGGACAGGTCATCTTACTGTACATCAAAGAACCCACACAGGGGAGAAACCATTTACATGCATGGAGTGTGGAAAGAGCTTCAGGCATGGTGGTAAACTTACTGTACATCAACGAACCCACACAGGGGAGAAGCCATTTAAATGTATAACATGTGGAAAGAGGTTCAGGCAGAGCTATAAACTTACTGTACATAAAAGAACCCACACGGGGGAGAAACCATTTAAATGCATGGAGTGTGGAATGAGGTTCCGTTGCAGCAGTAGCCTTGCTAAACATCAAAGAAGCCACATTGGGGAGAAACCCATGGAGTGTGGAAAACACTTCAGAGATAGGGAAACCATTACTAAACATCAACAGACACACCCAGGGGAGAAACCCTTTACCTTTATGGAGTATGAAAAGAGTGTCAGCCAGAGCTGTAAACTTACTGTATATCTAAGAACCCACCCAGGGGAGAAACCATTTCATTGTATGGAGTGCTGAAAGAGCTTGAGCGTGAGTAGTCACCTTACTGTACATCAGTGAACATGGATGGGAGAAACCATTCAAGTGCATGGAATGTGGAAAGAGCTTCAGCTGGACAGGTCAACTTGCTGTACATCAAAGAACCCACACAGGGGAAAAACCATTTAAATGCACAGAGTGTGGAGAGAGCTTCAGTGTAAGCAGTGAGCTTTAATCTACATCAATGAACACGCACACGGGAGAAACCATTTGAATGTAGCGAGTGTTGAAAGAGCTTCAGCCGGAGATGTCATCTTGCCGTACATCATCCCACATGGAGAGGATCCATTTTAAATGCATTAAGTGAGGAAAGAGTTTCAGTGTGAGCAGTGAGCTTTATTCTACATCAACAAACACGCACAGGGTAGAAACCATTTAAATGCATCGTGTGCGGAAAGAGCTTCAGCCAGAGCAATAGCCTTATTTTACAATAAAAAGCTTCCATCAGAATGATCATCTTACTGTGCGTCACGGAATGTGCCCTGGAGAGAAAACATTTAAATGCATGGAGCGTGGTAGGAGCCTAAGCCAGAGCAGTAGCCTTCATTTACAACAAAGAATCCATACAACTGGGGAACAATTTAAATGCACTAAGTGTTGAAAGAGCTAGGCAGAACAATCCTACATCGAGGATAAGCTAGGCTGAAGTTACACTGGCTTCAAGTACGCCAGATCCTAACTCCATTCAGGAGCCCTTTGGAGGAGAGAATGCCTGCTCAGCTGGAAGAACCCAATGGAAAGAAAAGGAGCAAAATATTGTGTGTTTTTACTTAGATGACTTTTTCCCAGCTTAACTTATGCTGGGATTGAGGCTCACAGGAGCGAGCTGAATGTGTGTAGGATAAAGCATAAGTATCCTCCCCCTTAGTCCAGATCCAACACACCGCAGGAATGCCCCTTTTTGAGGGACTTGGGCTGGCTTAATTTACAGCTGTCTCAGTCGAACCAGCTGTGCCCCGGTTGATCTGGTTTTGGACAGGTTAGCCATGGCTGAGCCAGGATGAGGGACTCATACCGTCATAGCCTGGCTGAGCTGGGATCCAGCCAGATCAGCTGGAGATCTGCCATATCCTAATACCCCTCAGCCTGGTGTGAATCCTTGTAGGCTTGTGCCCTTAGTGTAAGCAGTAGCTTTACTAGAAATCACAGAACTCCATTCAAATGCATGGAATGTGAAAAGACCTTCAGTGTGAGCCTTACTTTAAATCTTTAAACTAGAGGACTGGATGAATTCAGGTGGGCCAGTGTAGAATTTAGCAATGTTGGGTTTGTAGTTAATTTAATCTTGCGGTTTACAAAGATTAAAGCCCTATACACCTTAGGAGCAAGATTCCGAAAAGATCATCTCACCTCTTCTATACCCAACCAATAATGGACTCTTCCATGTACTATCTCAGGAGGAGGTCCATTCTGTATGGCATAGGAACGTGGTCTTTAACGTGGTGGCACCTACCCTTTGGAATTCCCTCAGTTTATCTATCAGGCAGGCACTTTCTCCACTTTCTTTTGTGGCCTATTGAAGACCGAGCTTTTTCAACAAACCTTTTTAGTGGAGACCTTTATCCCAGTCTGTATTCGCATCGGTTTTTAAAATGTTTTTAATTGTTTTGATGCATGTAATGGTTTTTGTTTTCATTGTTAAGTGTTTTGAGATATTTTATGGGAAGTGATTAATAAATGGAAATTAAAAAAATAATGGCCACTTTAGTAGGTGCTTTCATATAGTTTATTTAGTAAACTTTTGACTGCTGATTTTATTCATTTTAAACTTCTTTTTACATGTTGATTTTTATTGACAGTTGTAATGTATATTTTATATTCTCTGTAAACCACTTTACAAATAGGATTTATTTACAGTTCAGCAGTATACAAATTTTGTTAAATACCTATCTAAAATATATAGTTTTCTTCACTATTTCCCCATGTAATCATGGTATCCTAACGGATTTTATGTATAATGTGATTTTGATTTTCCTTTGATTTTTTTGTGGATTATGTGTTATTAGACACTGGCCCCAGAGACATGGTAGAACCATCAGAGGTCTGCTGTAATGAATTTGCTAGGCACTTCCAGGATAAAATCTTTAGCATCTGCCAGGACTTAGACTCCAGTGTTATAGCAGGTGAATCAAGCGAGGTATCCAGAGCACAACCTTGTCCCGATTTCTTGGATGAGTTTCAGTTGGTACAGCTTGAGGACGTTGACAAGGTGCTTGGACAGGTTCATGCAACCACTTCTGTGCTGGATCCTTGCCCTTCTTGGCTAATAAAAGCTAGCAGGGATGGAACAGCCGGCTGGGCCAGGGAGGTGATTAATGCCTCTCTGCGAGAGGGGGTGGTCCCTGGCTGCCTGAAAGAGGCGGTAGTGAGACCACTCCTGAAGAGACCCTCCCTGGACCCAGAAAATCTTAATAATTATAGGCTGGTGGCAAATGTTCCATTCCTGTACAAGGTCCTTGAACAAGTGGTGGAAGGCCAGCTCCAGACACTCTTGGATGAGACAGATTATCTGGATCCATTTCAGTCGGGTTTCAGGCCTGGTTTTGGCACAGAAACAGCCTTGGTCACCCTCTATGATGACCTCTGTCGGGAGAGAGACAGGGGGAGTGTGACTCTGTTGATTCTCCTTGATCTCTCATCGACCATGGTATCCTTCTGGGAAGACTAGCTGATTTGGGAGTGGGAGGGACTGCATGGCGGTGGTTCCACTCCTACTTGGCGGGTCGGCTCCAGAAGGTGGTGCTTGGGGAACATTGCTCGGCACCCTGGACTCTCCACTATGGGGTTCCACAGGGGTCAGTTCTGTCCCCCATGCTGTTCAACATCTACATGGAACCATTGGGTGCGGTCATCCGGAGTTTTGGAGTGCGTTGCTGTCAGTATGCTGATGACACGCAGCTCTATTTCTCCTTTTCCTCTTCTTCAGGTGAGGCTGTCAATGTGCTGAACCGGTGCCTGGCTGCGACAATGGACTGGATGAGGACTAATAAACTGTGTTTCAATCCAGACAAGACTGAGATGCTGCTAGTGGGTGGTTCTTCTGACCGGATGGTGGATGTCCAACCTGTCCTAGATGGGGTTGCACTCCCCCTGAAGGAGCAGGTTCGTAGCTTGGGGGTTCTCCTAGAACCATCTCTGTCACTTGAGACTCAGGTAGCCTCGGTGGCATGGAGTGCCTTCTATCAACTTCGGTTGGTGGCCCAGCTACGCCCCTAACCTTGCTTCAGTTGTCCATGCTCTGGTAACCTCCAAGTTAGATTACTGCAGTGCACTCTACATGGGGCTGCCTTTGAAGATGGTTTGGAAACTGCAGCTTGTGCAAAATGCAGCGGCCAGATTGGTAACAGGGACCAGACGGTCTAAACATTTAAAACCGATTCTGGCCCACTTGCACTGGCTGCCTGTATGTTTCCAAGCTCGATTCAAGGTGCTGGTTTTGACCTATAAAGCCTTACATGACTTGAGACCACAATACCTGATGGAACGCCTCTCCCGATACGAACCCACCCATATACTACATTCAAGATCAAAGGCCCTCCTCCGGGTGCCTACTCTGAGGGAAGCTGGGAGGCTGGCAAGAAGGGAGAGGGCCTTCTCAGTGGTGGCCCCCAAATTGTGGAATGATTTTCCTGACGAGGTGCACCTGGCGCCATCACTGTTATCTTTTTGGCGCCAGGTCAAGACTTTCCTCTTCTCCCAGGCATTTTAGCATGTGTTTTTAAATGGCTTTTTAAAAATGTGTTTTTAATTTTGTGTATTTGTTTTTAATGTTTTTAATTGTAAACAGCAATGAGTGCTTCGGCTATGGGGCAGTATATTAATGGAATAAATGAATAAATAAATGATATGCCTGTATCTAAATGTGTGTTCACCCCACAGGTACGACCCCAACATACATATGTAAGAGAAATTAGATCTTGCTGGATATAAATGAGCCCCAGCCCTAATGAGCGTCCTCTTTCACTCTCCTACACCCTAATGAAAGAATTTCATCCAGAAAATTGCACTAAAAGTGTCATTTTTTTACATGGAACATGAAACAGAGAACATGGAGCTACATCCCTCAGAGAAAAAAAGGGGTGATCTGCAGGCAGCAATTTATTTGTATATTTAGACACCTAATCTTAAACCGTGAGTAGGGATGTTGAATAATAAACAGGGGAATTCATTTTCTTTCCCTGGTTCATGCTTCTCACATTCCATGTGTATGTCGTACAACTCCGGACTCTCCTTTCGCATCTGTGCGCATCAGCCTCTGGGCTTCCTTTTGGCTTTGACCCAGCTGCGTGATTAGTCACAGCGCTACTCGTACTTGTCCTTTGTTCTTCCCCAGTAGCTCGGTGAGTGCCTTCTGACCTGGGGGGTCTCATCTTCCAGCACTATCTCGTGTTGCACTTTGTTCATAGGGTTTTCATGGTAAGAGGTATTCAGAGGTGGTTTGCCATTGCCTTCCTCTGAGTTTGGAGGCATCTTAGTGTGGTGTCTCAGCTTTGACCATTCCGCCATGGGTGCCCCTGCTAGGAGTCTAGCCTCTTGGTCTAGACTCCTGACGGCATTGCTCTCAGCTTCTTTGACACTCTCAAACCCCCTCACCACGTTAAGGTGTGCATCCTAGAGGGGGATGTGAAAGTTGGACCGTGAAAAAAGTGGATGAGAAAAATAAACTCATTTGAAATGTGGTTTGGAGGAGGTACCATGGACCGCGAAAAAGACAAATAATTGGGTGTTAGATCACACTGAACCAGAACTATCACTAGAAACCAAAATGATGAAACTGAGGCTATCATACTTTGGACACATCATGAGAAGACAGGATTCACTAGAAAAGACAATAATGCTGGGAAAAAGAGAAGGGAGTAGAAAAAGAGGAAGACCAAACGAGATGGATTGATTCCATAAAGGAAGCCACAGACCTGAACTTACAAGCTCTAAACAGGGTGATTTATAATAAATGCTACTGGAACTTATTCATAGGGTCACCGTAAGTCGTAATCGACTTGAAGACACATAACACACAAACACATCTACCCAGAACAACTACACAGATTCGTGATACGGAATGGGGAG
This sequence comes from Rhineura floridana, assembly GCF_030035675.1. Lineage (NCBI taxonomy): Eukaryota > Metazoa > Chordata > Lepidosauria > Squamata > Rhineuridae > Rhineura > Rhineura floridana. The sequence goes on from NC_084482.1 coordinate 210,840,541, forward strand.
AGGGAGAGAGAGAGGAAAAGGGGGGCCTGGTAACTTTTTCGTAGCCGGGAGACATTGCCAAGTCAGGACAGCAAGTTTTGCCTTGCAAGGGGTAAGCCATCCCCTTGGAACAATCAGGCAATAGGACCCTCATCCCCCTGTTGATGCTGCGACCAGCAGAGGGAGCTCGGGTGTGAAGATTGAAAGAGGTTCCTTGGAGCAAATCTTGCTACTGAACCTGATCATAACTTTGCTTTAAATGGGTTTGAGATCCCATTGGATCCAGTGTGAACCAAGAGATGGGAGTGGGTGGAGTGGAGGTGTGAAGGTGACTTGACAAAATTCTTTTGGGATCTGCTCTCTTGGATGGAAGGATGGATTCTCCTCCTTTGTGAATATGGAAATACCTTTCCTTCCTCTGAGAAAAAACAGGCAGTCTTTTACTGTGCATATTTTCATTACATTAACACCTCTGCTTGTTTCAAGGAGATACGTCCTCAAAGGGCAAATAACTTGTATGTCACCAAACATCCATTTACCACTGCTGGAACCAGGGAATCTGGTTTCTGGGGTGGATCCCAGGGTCACAAGCGAAGGGAGACTGGAGGGAGACAGATCAGGCTTTGTATCTTGGGGGACAAAGGGGGGGCATCCCCTCTGCGCAAACATGGCTATGTTAACATCCAATGCCAGTCCTTCTCTAAGGAGAAGACCCATTGAAATGAATGAACTGAAGTTAGTCATGTTCATCAACTTCAGTGGGTCTACTCTGAGTAGAAATTAGTTGGATACAACCCTATCTATTCTTCCCTTGCCCCCCCCCATAAGAAGCTGTAGTTTTGACTTGGCAAAAGGGGAGGGGGGTGGAGAGTCCTGGAAAGGAACCAGGATGGCCTCAATGGGGCTGCCAAATCTAATGTTGCTGTCTTTTAAGTCAGTGTCCATAGACTGATTAAAATAGACTGACACACACACTTGCCAACTTCTGGGTTGACTTACAGGGCTATCCTAACCATGTCTACTCAGAACATAAGTCTGATTGAATTGAATGGTGCTTACTCTCAGGTGAATGGGGTGAGGATTACACTGGATGCTTTGCTTTTTTTTGTAGGGGGGAGCGCAGTGTGTCTTCATGCAGATCAATGAAGCACAACGTTTCTGAATGCAATGGGTTTAGGGAGGGAAGGGCTGCCGACCCTTCTGTCGAGCTGATGGTTGATTTTGGCTGCAACCTGGAGGACGTTTTGTATGGGGGATTTGGGCCTAGACAGCAAAACCAGCCTCCAACCAAAAGCAACCAGAGAGGGAAAGGGAGGGAACTGAAGTCTTCCACTGTGGGAGTTTAAAGCATCAAGGCTCAAACTGTTCATAGTCCCTTTGGTTGGAGGAACCTAGGCAGCTGCCGTGTACCGAGTCCGGCCATTGGTCCATCTAGCTCAGTGCTGTCTACACTGACTGGCAGCAGCTCTCCAGTGTTTCAGACAGGGAATCCTTCCCAGTCCTACCGGGAGATCGAACCTAGAACATTTGGTATCAGCCCTTCCCCACAAAGAAAGCTGTCTTATGCTGAGTCAGACCATTGGTCAGAAGGGGCCAGTAAGGCCATCAAGTCAGTGCAGGAATCCAGTTTAAAGCATACCTGACAGGTGGCTGCCCAGCTGCCTCTAGAATGCCTCCAGTCCAGTGTTGGAGAGCCCACCACCTCCCTAGGTCATCGGTTCCATTGTCATACCACTCTAACAGTTAGGAAGTGTTTCCTGAAGTTCAGCCAAAATCTGCCTTCCTGCAACTTGAGACCATTATTCCATGTCCTGCACTCTGGGATCGAGAAGAGATCTTGGCCCTCCTCTGTGTGACAACCTTTCAAGTACTTGAAGTACTGCAATGTAAATGTACTGCCTTCAAGTCGATTCCAACTTATGGCGACCCTACGAACAGGGTTTTCATGGTAAGCGGTATTCAGAGGGGGTTCACCCTTGCCTCCCTCTCAGGCTGAGAGGCAGTGACTGGCCCAAGGTCACCCAGTGAGCTTCATGGCTGTGTGGGGATTCAAATCCTGGTCCCCCAGGTCATAGGCCAACACCTTAACCACTACACCACACTGGCTCTCAGTACTTCAAGAGTACTATCATACTATCTCCCTTCAATCTTCTCCTCTCAAGGCTAAACATGCCCAGTTCTTTCACAAGCCTTTGATTTATATCCCGCCCTTCCTCCTAGCAGGAGCCCATTTAGATACACAAGGCAGCTAAAACCACCCTTGAAAATTTAATGCTCTGATCAGAACATTGAACAGTATCTGACAGACACAAAACACTGAAAAGAGATTGGGAACGGCCGTAGCTCAGTAGTAGTGCATCTGCTTTGCGTGCATAAGGTCCCGGGTTCAATCCTCCCTCCCTGCATCTCCAGGTAGGGCTGGGAGAGAAGCTTCTCTGAAATGTGGAGAGTCGCTGCCAGTCAGTGTCGGGAATGTTGACCTAGATAGACAGATAGTCTGACTCAGTATCCTGGGCTCGTAGGTAGAAAATACAAAACGACTTCACCGAATTGCAACCCGAGTTGGGCCAGTGAATGAACACGCCTGGCAGCTGGATGCACAGTTCGGAGATGGGACGGCTGGTGTGGATGCAAAATGTTACACCACCGCCAACTGCACTGAAGCCCAGGCAGCGAAGGCGGCCCCCTGTGCTAAACCCAGCCTGACCCAATCCCAGTCCTGACGTGTCCAATCATCCCAGGCAGGAGGAACTTAGCAAGGAGGGCAGAGAGCTGGAAGCGGGTGGGGGGGGCAGGGTCGAGTTTTTGCTGCCTCCCCCCCCCCGTAAATCGATACTGCAAACTTCAGTGGGGCTCCGTGCTTTTGAAGGGGAAGGGGCTTGCAGAGAGGGAAGAGGGAGGAGGAGCTCCTGCCATTCAGTCCTCCAACGGGTCAAGGAACGGAGCTCTGGCTCCTAGAGAGGCAGGACGGTTTAGAGGAGGGAAGGAAGAGCACATTGAAGGGGAGGAGGGGGACTCTTCACTCCTGACCCAGGAAGAAAAGGGAACGACAGACTCGTCTGTGGGATCGGCCCTTCTGGATAAGCCTCTTTGGGGCTGGGAGATTTCTCTGCCGCTTCGTTAAGGCTGCCAAACTCTAGGCAAGGCTGGGAGGGTGTGCTGCGAGGTTTCTGCCGGCAGGGGGAGATAGAGGGGCCTCTCCTTGTCCTCCATTCGCTATTAAGAGCAAAGAGGGGGCGGAGCCTGGAGCGCGCCGAGAGGTGTGTGCAGAGAGGTGCAACGAGGGGGGCCAGAAGGGGTTTGTTTCCCCCCCTCCTGAATGCACAGACAGTGCAGCGGGGAAAGGAGGGGGGCTTGGAGGAAAAGCAGGGAAGGCCCCCCTCACTTGGGGAATTGGCCGGAGCTCAGGGGCGGGGAGCCCGCTTTGCATAGAGAAGGTCCCACCCGCGCCATCCGTCTCCGGGCAGGGTGGTAGAGTTAGAGGTGAAGCTGGAAAGATACAAAGGGAGGCCTGCTCTATCCGGAAGGTATGGCTTGGGGACACTCGTCTAGAAACCTGATGGGGCACCAAAATCTGTTGGACTGTTAATGCCGAGATCCTCTTCATAAGAACATAAGAAGAGCCTGCTGGATCAGGCCAGTGGCCCATCTAGTCCAGCATCCTGTTCTCACAGTGGCCAACCAGGTGCCTGGGGGAAGCCCGCAAGCAGGACCCGAGTGCAAGAACACTCTCCCCTCCTGAGGCTTCCGGCAACTGGTTTTCAGAAGCATGCTGCCTCTGACTAGGGTGGCAGAGCACAGCCATCATGGCTAGTAGCCATTGATAGCCCTGTCCTCCATGAATTTGTCTAATCTTCTTTTAAAGCCGTCCAAGCTGGTGGCCATTACTGCATCTTGTGGGAGCAAATTCCATAGTTTAACTATGCGCTGAGTAAAGAAGTACTTCCTTTTGTCTGTCCTGAATCTTCCAACATTCAGCTTCTTTGAATGTCCACGAGTTCTAGTATTATGAGAGAGAGAGAAGAACTTTTCTCTATCCACTTTCTCAATGCCATGCATAATTTTATACACTTCTATCATGTCTCCTCTGACCCGCCTTTTCTCTAAACTAAAAAGCCCCAAATGCTGCAACCTTTCCTTGTAAGCGAGTCGCTCCATCCCCTTGATCATTCTGGTTGCCCTCTTCTGAACCTTTTCCAACTCTATAATATCCTTTTTGAGATGAGGCGACCAGAACTGTACACAGTATTCCAAATGCGGCCGCACCATAGATTTATACAATGGCATTATGATATTGGCTGTTTTATTTTCAATACCTTTCCTAATTATCGCTAGCATGGAATTTGCCTTTTTCACAGCTGCCGCACACTGGGTTGACATTTTCATCGTGCTGTCCACTACAACCCCGAGGTCTCTCTCCTGGTCAGTCACTGCCAGTTCAGACCCCATGAGCATATATGTGAAATTCAGATTTTTTGCTCCAATATGCATAATTTTACACTTGTTCATATTGAATTGCATTTGCCATTTTTCCGCCCATTCACTCAGTTTGGAGAGGTCTTTTTGGAGCTCTTCGCAATCCCTTTTTGTTTTAACAACCCTGAACAATTTAGTGTCGTCAGCAAACTTGGCCACTTCACTGCTCACTCCTAATTCTAGGTCATTAATGAACAAGTTGAAAAGTACAGGTCCCAATACCGATCCTTGAGGGACTCCACTTTCTACAGCCCTCCATTGGGAGAACTGTCCGTTGATTCCTACTCTCTGCTTTCTGCTTCTTAACCAATTCCTTATCCACAAGAGGACCTCTCCTCTTATTCCATGACTGCTAAGCTTCCTCAGAAGACTTTGGTGAGGTACCTTGTCAAACGCTTTTTGAAAGTCTAAGTACACTGTGTCCACTGGATCACCCCTATCTATATGCTTGTTGACACTCTCAAAGAATTCTAATAGGTTACTGAGACAGGACTTTCCCTTGCAGAAGCCATGCTGGCTCTGCTTCAGCAAGGGTTGTTCTTCTATGTGCTTAGTTAATCTAGCTTTAATTATACTTTCTACCAGTTTTCCAGGGACTAACTGGCCTGTAATTTCCGGGATCCCCTCTGGATCCCTTTTTGAAGATTGGCGTTACATTTGCCACTTTCCAGTCCTCAGGCACGGAGGAGGACCCAAGGGACAAGTTACATATTTTAGTTAGCAGATCAGCAATTCATCTTACGCTCAGGTTGTCAAATGTGTAAATAAAACCATATATCCTAAAGACACCACAGTCTCCGCTGTCCTGCATTCCAGGGAAACCAAACCCTGGGTAAGCGATGGAGCATCTGGAAGTCTCTCATCGCTCAGAGATTGAGATGCACACAAAAATATGCATGAGACATGATGAAAAGGGCTCAATAACACAGCCTGAAATGGGAGACAAGTTGAAGGAGAGACTCCGTGGTGGGCAGGAAGGAGAGGCTTTGCAGAAGCCGGATTGGAGGAGAGATGGGAGGGGGACCGAGGTGGCTGGGTTAATTGGAGGCAGCAAAGGAGGCGAGACCTCCCACTCTCTGGCATGGAAGACAGTCTGGAAGAAATAGAGGAGGGGTCTGAGAGAGATTTAAGGCCTTTTGCAGGTCAGGAATCCAGAAGCAAACTGAGCATGAAAGGAAACAGCCAAGGAAAGAGACGTTCCGTTTATTTGTTTAGAGCCTTTACCACTCCGCACAACCTTTGGACTGCTTATAATATTTACATCCCTCACCTCCACATTTGTATAAAGGAGAACATTCCTCCAACCCCGTCTCTCCCCTGCAGGCTCTTGAGAGCTGTTTCCATTTTAGCAAAGTCTATGAGAGTCCCAGATGTGGCCTAGTTGATTTCTCCATCTCGCCCACAGGCAGCACAATGGCCTCAGAGGCACCATCCGGATGGTCTCCTCTTCGGAGCAGAGTGGAAAGAGGTGCTGGGCGGCCGCCTCAGGTAAGGGAAAGATCTGTGGGGGAGAGGCAGAGAGGACAGCCTGGATGCCTCTCTCTGGGCTGGGTGGCAGGGAGAGAATCTGCCTTTTTGGCTTTTAATGGTACTTAAGAAGAGCCCCGAAGCTGGACCAGGCCAAAGGCCCACCTAGTCCAGTATCTTGTTCTCACAGTGGCCAACCAGATGCCTACGGGAAGCCCCTGAGCAAGCAGGACCCGAGAGCAAGAGCACTCTCCCCTCTTGTGATTCCCAGCTGCTGGTATTCAGAGGTAGAACACAGCCATTGTGGCTAGTAGTCCTTGATAGTCTCATTCTCCATAAATTTGTGTAATATTTTAAAGCCATTCAAGTTGGAGGCCATCACTGCAAGATCTCAAAGTGGCCTAGTTATAGGGGCTGATACATCAACAAAAGGCCTCATGCAACTACCCTGTGACCCCGTCCCCTTTCAGATTGGGAGAATGGAGCATGTTGAAGAAATTACATTTTCCTCCTCTTCTTCTTCCAGGCTCTCTTGACCTTTGAGGAGGTGGCTGTGTATTTCTCCGAGGAGGAGTGGGCTCTGCTGGATCCTGACCAGAGAGCTCTGCATAGGGAAGTCATGGAGGAGAATTACCTGATGGTGGCCTCTCTAGGTAAGGGCACCTTTTGGTTTCTTGCCTGATAAATGTGGAAGGTGTGAATTTAGTATTTGTGCCATTGAACCCTGCACTGCAGGGATGTTGTGATGGAAATAGGTGTCGGGAGCTGAGTGGGAGAGCACCTGCTTTGCATGCAGAAGAATCTTGGTTCAGTAACTGGCATCTCCAGCAGGGGGAGGGGAATGAGCCAATAGCAGATGGTGAGAAAGGTCTTTGCCTGAACTCCTGGAGATCCCGTGTTAGTTGCAGTAAACAAGGCTGGACTAGATGGAGAAAGATTCTGACCTGGTATAACACCGCTTCCTAAATTCCTGGGGGGAGGTGATCATTCCGTGCGACCCAATCTGTGCTTCCTGCTATTAAAAATCATCATTCAGTGAGAATTCTGTAATTGCGGAATAAAAGACAGTGAATCCTGATGATAGCATCCCATCTGCATCATCAAGCATTTTTGTAGCAGCAGGAGATAAATGCATAGATGCTGAATTCAGTAATTCAAGCAGCGAGAAAGGACTGTTAAATGGTGATGGAAAAGCAGAGAGCAGGATTGAAGCCAGGCCAGATGATTCTTATCTACCTGTTTCTATTGTAAACTGCCCTGCGGATTGTGGAAAAAAGGTGATATACAATAAATTATCAAAATGAATGAAAATAAAGAAAAAGAACCAGCTAATAGCCAAGCTGAAAAAATAAAACAAAATAATCAACTAATAATGGAAACCAACAATACACTATATTATTACTCTGTTCTGTTTCCTCCCTTATTAGCTGCAGTAATATAGGTGCTTGTGTGTGTGTTGCATAATGTGGATGCATATGTGTGTGTGTATTCTATCTAAAACATGATGTGTGCAGGATAAAAGACCTAAACTACCCCTATTTGTACATTTGCTTTTGTAGAATCACAGAGTTGGAAGGGGCCTATAAGGCCATTGAGTCCAACCCCCTACTCAGTGCAGGGATCCAACTTAAAGCATACCCGACAGGCGACTGTCCAGCTGCCTCTTGAATGCCCCCCGTGTTGGAGAACCCAACAGCAGGCCTTATGCAATCAAAATTATACCTCTTCTTCGTTTTAAACTGCTCCGTTTGGAATGGCTGAATATTTTGGGGTCAAAAGTAACTAGTCTTGTCCATTTCCTTGAAAGGATCGTACCTCTATTCTTGTTGGGAAGGAGAAGTTCCGGTGATCCACGAACCCAAAGAAGAGGAGACATCAGCAGGTAGATGCTTCGCTGTTTTGTGGGGCCCTTCTGGGTCTGGGATTTTTCAGTTCCTGTGTGATATCATTGATGGTGGATTAAACCATCAGGATGAGAGTTCTCCTGAGGACATCATAGGTGCCTGTAACAATGTAAGAAGAGCCTGCTGGATCAGGCCACTGGCCTGTCAAGTCAAGCATCCAGTCCTCACAGTAGCCAACCAGATGCCTATGAGAAGTGCGCAATCAGGACCTGAATGCAACAGTTGCCCCACTGGGAGCACAGTGACTGTCTTAAAGAGGCAGAGTCCTCTTTGTAGCAGCCTCCTCCCTCTAAAAATCGGTTTTTAAGGGAGTGGGGTAGGCTGCTTCAAAGGCCCCTTTTGCTGATCCAGAAGAGGACCGCTCCCCTTATTCCATGACTTCTACGATATTCAGGAGTCTTTGGTGAGGTACTTTGCCAAAAGCCTTTTTGTAGTCCGAGTACACTATGTCCACTGGATAACCTCTATCTATATGGTTGTTGACACTCTCAAAGAACTCTAAATGGTTAGTGAGACAGGACTTTCCCTTGCAGAAGCTATGCTGAAACTACAGCAAGCCTTGTTCTTCTCTACACTTGGCATTTTATCTTTAACAATTACATTCCACCAGTTTTCCTGGGACAGATATTAACCTAACTGGCCTGCTGTTTCCACGATTTCCTCTGGATCCCTTTTTTAAAATTCATGTTACATCAGTCATTTTCCAGTCCTCAGGCATGTAAGCTGGCCTTAAGGAGAAGTTATTTATTTTTGTTAGCAAATCAGTAGTTTCACATTTGAGATCTTCGGGAACTCTTGAGGGGACGCCATCTGGACCTGCCGATTTGTCAGTTGCTATTTTGTCAATAAGGCTTGGAACGTCATCTCGCATCACCGTTACTTGTTCAGGCACAGGGATCTGGCATCATCTGAAACCCTGCAGAACAGCTGCCAGCCAGTGTAGACACTACTCAGCCAGAGGATCCAGTGGTCCGATTCAGTATTAAGCAACTCCCTGTGTTTCTGTATTTCTGTCTGACCATCACTTTTAACTGCCATCAAATTCATAGGAACCAATGGGCAATGAGCGTTACCCAGTTTGCCTCTTCCGCTGGCTTGCTGCCCTTCTCTTCCCCCTCACCCCGCTTCTTGTTGCATATTATTTTAGAAATCTGTATCACAGTTGCGTTACAGTAGGAGGAAAAACCAGACACATGTCGGCTTAGTGACATCAAGTGGTATGTGGACCAGAAAGGAATTCATGTTGTTGTGTGAGACTGTAGAATAATCAGGGAACCTTCATTTCAGCTGGGCAGACAGGGAGAAATGGGGAGGATTGTGGAGATGTAAAAGTCTGAGAAGCAGCTAATTGGGATTGATCTGTGATGAAATTCTTTGTTTTTTCCTTGAAAGTCCAACCTATTTTTTTCCTCCCCCTCAGTGGATGATGGGCAGAATAATGAGAACTATACGGAACCAGAGATGATGTCATCGGTAATAGCCAAGTGTGGAGCACAAAAAGAGGAATTTGTAGATGATGGGGAACCAAAAAAGTCTGACAGAAATCAGTCAAGGAACAAGAGGAAGAAATCCTCTATTTCCCAGATTTTGCATCGGAGAACGTACACAGGAGAGAAACCATTTAAATGTATGGAGTGTGGAAAGAGCTTCAGGCATAGAGGTAAACTTACTGTACATCAAAGAACCCACACAGGAGAGAAACCATTTAAATGTATGGTGTGTGGAAAGAGCTTCATTGTGAGAAATTACCTTACTGTACATCAAAGAACCCACACAGGGGAGAAACCATTTAAGTGCATGGAATGTGGAAAGAGCTTCAGTGTGAGCAGTAACCTTACTAAACATCAAAGAAGACACACAGGTGAGAAACCATTTACGTGCATGGAGTGTGGAAAGCGCTTCAGTGATAGGGGATACCTTACTATACATCAACGAATACATACAGGAGAAAAACCATTCACATGCATGGAGTGTGGAAAGAGCTTCAAGGTGAGTAGTGACCTTACCGTACATCAACGAACACACACAGGGGAGAAACCATTTAAATGCATGGAGTGTGGAAAGAGCTTCAAGATGAGTAGTGACCTTACCGTACATCAACGAACACACACAGGGGAGAAACCATTTAAATGCATGCTGTGTGGAAGGAGCTTCAGCCGCAGCAGTACACTTACTTTACATCAACAAACACACACAGGAGAGAAAGCATTTGAATGCATGGAGTGCGGAAAGAGCTTCAGCCGGAAAGGTAACCTTACTATACATCAAAGAACCCACACAGGGGAGAAACCATTTAAGTGTATGGAGTGTGGAAAGAGCTTCAGTTCAAGTACTGAGCTTACTGTACATCAACGAACACACACAGGGGAGAAACCATTTAAGTGCATGGAATGTGGAAAGAGCTTCAGTGTGAGTAGTAACCTTACTAAACATCACAGAAGGCACACAGGGGAGAAGCCATTTAAATGTATGGAGTGTGGAAAAAGTTTCAGTCAGAGCAGTAAACTGACTGTACATCATCGAACACACACAGGGGAGAAACCATTTAACTGCATAGAGTGTGGAAAAAGTTTCAGTCAGAGCAGTAAACTGACTGTACATCAACGAACACACACAGGAGAGAAACCATTTAAATGCATGGAATGTGGAAAGTGCTTCAGAGATAGGGGAACGCTTACTACACATCAGCAAGCACACACAGGGGAGAAACCATTTAAATGCATGGAGTGTGGTAAGAGCTTCAGGCAGAGCAGTTCACTTATTGTACATAAAAGAACCCACACAGGGGAGAAACCATTTAAATGTATGGTGTGTGGAAACAGATTCAGGCACAGCAGTTCACTTACTTCACATCAAAGAACCCACACAGGGGAGAAGCCATTTAAGTGCATGGAGTGTGGAAAGAGCTTCAGTCAGAGCAGCAAACGTACTGCACATCAACGAACACACACGGGAGAAACCATTTAAGCACATGGAGTGTGAAAAGAGCTTCAGTGTGAGTAGTGATCTTGCTGTACATCAATGAATACACATAGGGGAGAAACCCATTTAAGTGCATGGAATGTAGAAAGACCTTCAGTTGCAGTAGAAACTTTACTAAGCATAAAATAACTCACACATAGGGGAGAAACCTTTTAAATGTATGGAGTGTGGAACGAGCTTCAGTGTATTAGTGAGCTTGCCATCCATCAATGAACACTCATTGGAGAAACTATTTAAATAGTTTATAGAAAGAGCTTCAGTCAGAATGGCATCTTACTGTACATCACAGAACGTGCACAGATGAGAGACCATTTAAATGTCTGCAATGTTGGAAGAGCTTCACCCAAGCAGTGTAAATCCCCTCTTCTCATTCCAAACCCAAAATATCCCCAAAATGCCCCCTTTGTTGGGATGTACGCAGCTTAACTTATGCTGGTCTAGGTTGATCAAGCTGAACCCTGGCTGAGCTGGGTTGGGCTGACTGAGTCATGGCTGAGCCAGGATGATGAGCTTATACCTGCATAGCCTGGCTGAGCCAGGACCCATCTAGATCAACCAGATATCTGCCATATCCTAACTCTCCTCAGCCCAGCATAAATACCTATAGGCAGGGCCAGCTACAGGAATGTGGGGGCCCTTGGGCATTAGCCTGCCCCGGGTCCCTCCGCTCCCCTTCCGTGATCCCGCAGATCGCGAGATAAGACCTTCCAAGTCACCCGCCACCCCCTGCCATCCCCCCCACTTCACCTACTTTTCTCTGCTGTTCATTGCGGCTACACGCACTGCGCACACAGGGTTGCCATCAATCAAGATGGTGGCCGAGGTTTCCTTAAGGGATTGAAGCCTCTGCTGCCATCTTGGTTGATGGCATTCAGCGCGCGCATTGCTGCCATCAACCAAGATGGTGGCAGAGGCTTCAGTCCCTTACAGAAAGCTCAGCCGCCATCTTCATTGATGGCAACCCTGCGCGCGCAGTGCACGCAGCCGCAAAGAATAGCAGAGAAAGGTAGGGATGGCGGGTGGCTTGGAAGGTTTTGTCTTGCGATCTGTGGCATGGCTCGTGCCGCAGATCACAGAAGGGGAGTGGAGGGCCCCTCAGGGGCTCCTGTAGCTGCAGGGCCCTTGGGCCAGTGCCCAACCTGGCCACCCCTTAGAACCGGCCCTGCCTATAGGATTTTGCCCTTAGTGTAAGCAGTAGCCTTACTAGAAATCAGGGAACTCTCTTCAGATGCGTGGAATGTGGAAAGAACGTCAGTGTGAGCCTTACTTTAAATCTTTAAACTAGAGGAATTCAGGTGAGCCAGTGTAGAATTTAGCAGTTAGGTTTGTAGTTAATTTTAATCTTGCAGACTACAAAGATTAAAGCCCTATACACCTTAGGACCAGGATACCTAAAAGATCATCTTACCTGTTACATACCTAACCAGTCACTGATCTCTATAGGGGAGGGCCTCTTGCATATTCCATCTCATCAACAAGTCCATTCTGTATTATTTATGTATTTATTTATTTCCATTTCTATACCGCCCTTAGCCTATGGCTCTCTGGGCGGTTCACAGCAAGGAATAAAATACAATACAGTAAAATAAAAATCAGGTAAAATCACTAAAAACATACAGCTTGAGCATTTAACAACTTGGTATAGAATTAACTTAACAATAAACATTAAACATTAAAATGCCTGGGAGAATAAAAAGGGTTTAACCTGGCACCGAAAAGATAGAAGAACGCAGTCTTTTATGTGGTGGCACCTACCCTTTGGAATTCCCTCATGATACTTTTCAGACAGGCGGTGTCTCTGTTTTCCTAGGGGGCCTACTGAAGTCCTTTTTAAACAAACCTTTTAAGGAGATCTTTATCCCAGTCTGTTTTTGCATTGGCTTTTAACATGTTTTAATTTTTTTGATGTATGAAGTAGTGTTTGTTTTCATTGTTGGTGTTTTCAGGAATTTTATGGGTAGTGATTAATAAATGGAAACGAAACATAAACGATGCTAATCCTTGGATGCAGTGGCCACTTCAGTAGGTGCTTTCTTATGGTTTACTTTAGAGAACATTTAACAGTTGAATTTATTCATTTTCCTTTTTAAAATTGTTTTGTAAATGTTGATTTTTATTGATCATTTTAATGCATATTACATATTCTTCATAAACCACTTCACAATGAGATTTTATTTATAATTCAGCAGTATACACATTTTGTTAAAGACATAACTAAAATAAATTGTGTTTTTCTTTCAGTTTTTCCCACATGTAATCATGGTATCCTAACTTTTTTTTTGAATAACCTGATTTTGATTTTCCTTTCTTTTTTGTGTGGATTATGTGTTACGTGATATGCCTGGGTCTAAATGTGTGTCCACCCCACCATTACTACCCCAATATACTTATGTGAGAGGAATTAGTTCTTGTGCTGGAGATAAACATGTGCCATCCCTAATGAGTGTCCTCTTCCGCCCTCATACAGTTCAGTAAAAGAATTCACACCAGAAAATTGAACCCAAAGGATGGTTTTATTACACAGAAAATGAAACAGAGAGCATAGAGCTACATCCCATAGAGTCAAAAATGTGTGATCTGCAGGCAGCAATTTGTATTTTTATACACCTAATCTTAGAATAAAGAGTTCCTGTCTACCCAAAACAATTACACATATTTGCATTAGGGAAAGGGGAAGAGAGAGGAAGAGCACAAAAAAGAAGGCTAGTATCTTTCTTGGGACTAGAAGGAATCGCCAAGTCAGAGCAGAGAGTTTTGCCTTGCAAGGGTTAAGCCCATCCCATGGAATAATCAGGCAATAGGACTCTCATCCCCTTGTGGATGCTGGGTCCAGTGGAGGAAGCTTGAGAGCGAAGGGCGAAAGAGATTCTTTGGAGCAAATCTTGCTACCAAACCTTTTCCTAGCTTTGCCTTAAATGGATTTGAGATCCCATTGGAACCAGTGTGAATCGGGATGGGGGGGAGGGGGAGGGGAGGTATGAATATGACTTGACAGGATTCCTTTAGGATCTGCTGTCTTGAATGGAAGGATGGATTGTGTGTGTGTTATGTGCCTTCATGTCAATTACGACTTACAGCAACTCTATGAATCAGCAACCTCCAGTAGCATCTGTCATAAACCACCCTGTTCAGATCTTGTAAATTCAGGTCTGTGCCTTCCTTTATGGAATCAATCCATCTCTTGTTTGGTCTCCTCTTCTTCTACTCCCTTCTGTTTTTCCCAGCATTATCGTCTTTTCTAGTGAATTATGTCTTTTCATTATGTGTCCAAAGTATGATAACCTTTTATCATACTTTTGCCGCCTTGGTTTCCTGCTGGGAGGACGGGTGGGATATAAATGTAATAAATAAATAAAATAACCTCAGTTTCATCATTTTAGCTTCTAGTGATAGTTCTGGTTTAATTTGTTCTAACACCCAATTATTTGTCCTTTTTGCAGTCCATGGTATCCACAAAGCTCTCCTCCAACACCACATTTCAAATGAGTTGATTTTTCTCTTATCCGCATTTTTCACTGTCCAACTTTCACATCCATACATAGAGATGGGGAATACCATGGTCTGAATGATCCTGACTTTGGTGTTCAGTGATACATCTTTGCATTTGAGGACCTTTTCTAGTTCTCTCATAGCTACTCTCCCCAGTCCTAGCCTTCTGATTTCTTGACTATTGTCTGCATTTTTATTAATGACTGTGCCAAGGTATTGATAATCCTTGACAAGTTCAGTGTCCTCAGTTACATAAATCTTCTGTTGTCATTACTTTAGCCTTTTTGATGTTCAGCTGTAGTTCTGCTTTTGTGCTTTCCTCTTTAACTTGCATCAGCATTTGTTTGAAATCATTACTGGTCTCTGCTAGTAATATGGTATCATCTGCATATCTTAAATTATTGACATTTCTCCCTCCAGTTTTCATACCTCCTTCATCTTGGTTCAGTCCCGCTTTCCATATGATATGTTCTGCATACAGATTAAACAAATAGGGTGATAAAATACACCTGTCTCACACCCTTTCGGATGTGGAACCAGTCAGTTTCTCCATATTCTGTCCTTATACTACGCTCTTGTCCATAATATAGATTGCGCATCAGAACAATCAGATGCTGTGGCATTCCCATTTCTTTTGAAGCATTCCATAATTTTTCATGATCTACGCAATCAAAGGCTTTGCTGTAATCTATAAAGCACAGGGTGATGTTTTTCTGAAATTCCTTGCTCCGTTCCGTTGTCCAATGTATGTTTGTGATATGATCTCTGGTGCCTCTTCCCTTTCTAAATCCAGGTTCGATGTCTGTCATTTCTTGCTCCATATATGGTAAGAGCCTTTGTTGCACAATCTTGAGCATTACTTTACTTGCATGGGATATTAAGGCAATAGTTTGATAATTACTGCATTCCCTGGGATCCCCTTTCTTTGTAATTGGGATGTATATTGAACGCTTCCAATCTGTGGACCATTGTTTTATTTTCCATATTTGTTGACAATATTTTGTCAAAATTTGGACAGATTCAATCTCAGTAGCTTATAGCAAGTCTATTGGTATGTCATCTGTTCCTGGTGATTTGTTTCTTCCAACTATTTTAAGAGCAGCTTTTAGCTCGCATTCTAAAATTTCTGCTTCTTCATCATATGGTTCCTCCATGAATGAATCTGGCAATCCTGGCATCTCTTTTATAGAGTTCTTCAGTGTATTGCTTCCATCTTCCTTTTATTTCATCTCGGTCAGTCAGTGTGTTCCCTTGTTGATTATTCAACATCCCTACTCGTGGTTTAAATTTCCCTTTCATTTCTCTAATCTTTTGGAATAGGTTTCTTGTTCTTCCCTTTTTGTTGTTCTCTTCTGTTTCTATACAATAACTATCTCTTTGTCCCTGCGTACTAGTCGCTGTATTATTGTATTTAGGGTTCTAACCGTGTTTCTATCTCCTTTTGCTTTCATTCTCTCTTTAACCATTTAAAGAGTTTTGTCAGATCCAGAAATATCTTTCCTTCCTCTGAGAAAAATCAGGCAGACTTTTACTGTGCATATTTTAATTAAATTAACACCTCTGCTTGTTTGAACGAGATACATGCAAATAACATCACTTATATGTCACCTATCAGCCATCAACTGCCTTAGTCTCCTACTAGGAGGAAAGGCGGCATATAAATCTAATAAATAATAAACCACTGCTGGAGCCACAGAGTCTGATTTTAGGGGGGGTTTCCCAGTGCCATAAGTGATGCAGGTCAGAGGTCTGTTTCCCAGGTTGCATTGCGGTGAGCAAGACTAGCTCTGCTCCACTGAGATGAACCAGAGAAAGTTGGGTCAAGCCAGGTGCATTGTTGCAGACATGAATTTCTTTCATAAACTGAAATGTAGTCACTGGTCTTCTGCTGGTATATCTTAAGGACATTTTCCAAGCCAATGTCACTCTCTGGTCGATCTGGTCACAGCCGGGGACATTAAGGTCCTCACTTTCATCTGGTACTCATAGCAGGAAAGGAGTGAGGACTGCTTGTCGGGGTAAACATTTATGGACTAGATATATCAGTGGTCTGATTCACTAGAAGGCAACTTCAGACATGCACAATTTTCAGGAGAGGAGTGAGTAACCTGAGTTGTGAAGTTGTTAACAATACATCCCTCTAGTGTCTCTCTCAAAGGCAGAATGACTCTGAATTCAGAGTAACAAGCGGAGAGGAAGGCAGAATACTTTTAGGGATTCAGGCCTACACAGTTCCTTCAAATTAGCAAAAAGTTATTAACAATTCTCTGGCACATGATTTTTTCAAAAGCAAAGGGTTCCAAAGTAGCAAACAGACTAGGAGGTTTCTTAACACAGAAATGCAATTCAAAGAGCAACAGCATCACTTTTGATTTTTAAAAAAGATGTCACCTCAAACATTCCATAGTTTCCTGGCCCTTTCACAACATTATCTGAACAGCATCCGACATGAATCAGGGCGTAATATCTAATATGCACACATGAAACATGCAGAGGGAGAGAAGCCAAGGGAGTTAAGGAAGAGAACATAAGAAGAGCCTGCTGGATCAGGCCAGTGGCCCATCTAGTCCAGCATCCTGTTCTCACAGTGGCCAACCAGGTGCCTGGGGGAAGCCCGCAAGCAGGACCCGAGTGCAAGAACACTCTCCCCTCCTGAGGCTTCCGGCAACTGGTTTTCAGAAGCATGCTGCCTCTGACTAGGGTGGCACAGCACAGCCATCACGGCTAGTAGCCATTGATAGCCCTGTCCTCCATGAATTTGTCTAATCTTCTTTTAAAGCCATCCAAGGTGGTGGCCATTACTGCATCTTGTGGGAGCAAATTCCATTGTTTGACTATGCGCTGAGTAAAGAAGTACTTCCTTTTGTCTGTCCTGAATCTTCCAACATTCAGCTTCTTTGAATGTCCACGAGTTCTAGTATTATGAGAGAAGAACTTTTCTCTATCCACTTTCTCAATGCCATGCATAATTTTATACACTTGTATCATGTCTCCTCTGACCTGCCTTTTCTCTAAACTAAAAAGCCCCAAATGCTGCAACCTTTCCTCATAAGGGAGTCGCTCCATCCCCTTGATCATTCTGGTTGCCCTCTTCTGAACCTTTTCCAACTCTATAATATCCTTTTTGAGATGAGGCGACCAGAACTGTACACAGTATTCCAAATGCGGCCGCACCATAGATTTATACAACGGCATTATGATATTGGCTGTTTTATTTTCAATACCTTTCCTAATTATCCCTAGCATGGAAATTGCCTTTTTCACAGCTGCCGCACACTGGGTCGACATTTTCATCGTGTTGTCCACCACAACCCCGAGGTCCCTCTCCTGGTCGGTCACCGCCAGTTCAGACCCCATGAGCGTATATGTGAAATTAAGATTTTTTGCTCCAATATGCATAATTTTACACTTGTTTATATTGAATTGCATTTGCCATTTTTCCGCCCATTCACTCAGTTTGGAGAGGTCTTTTTGGAGCTCTTCGCAATCACCAAGTTCTAGAGGTTATCCAGGCTTAACAGTTTAGTACCAGAACCAAACTAGGTCTGCTCTGCACACATCTCTTAACCAATCTGTCGGTTAATTTAAATGACTGCACATATCTGTCCTCCAATCTGTTATGAAGTGGGCAGTTTGCATGGAAACCTACAATTCTCACATGCAATCCGTGAGAATCAATTCTAGACATATTTTCACGCTGAGGCCTGGATGCACCCCACAGCTTGGCGCCCCAAGAGTGAGACATAGAGATAAAGCAATGTTGTTCTTAACAGTGGCCAAGCAGATGCGACAAAGGGAAGCCCACAAGCAGGACCCAAATTCAACAGCAACAATTCCCCATTCATGGAAGGCAAGGCTATCATGGCTACTAGCCATAGCTCACTCAACCCTTCCACTCCTTTTGCCTTCCCAGGGGGAGCTGGGGAAAAGAGGCAGTGTGGTCTACTGGTTAAGAGAGACGTTGGGAGATCACGGTTCAAATTTCTGCCTTTTCCCAGAAAAGATCTCAAAGTGATTTCTCAGTAAAAACATCAATATCAATTAAAACTATTCCACACATAAAACCCATTCCACATACACAAACAATTAAAAACAATTCCTTATATAAAAACAAATGTCAAATTCAATACAAACACAGGCTGAGATCTCCACTTAAAAGTATTGTTGGAAAAGAAAGGTTTCAATAGGTCCCCAAAAGACAAGAGAGGCGGAGCTTGTCTTGGGATTCCAGAGGACTAGATGAGGCGCACACTACTAAAGGCCCGATTCCTGTGCCTTAAGGAATGGACCTGCTGAGGAAATCTGCAAGAGGCCCCCTCCTGCAGAGCACGGTGATCTTGGGAATATAAGAGGTGAGACTATCTTTCAGGCATCCATGAACAAAGACTCAAGTGAGACAGATCAGGATTTCTTTGTGTCTTTGGGGGACAAAGGGGGGGCATCTCTCCTGCCCAAACATAGCTACACTAACATCCAACGCCAGTCCTGCTCAGAGCAGAAGACCCATTGCAATGAATGGACACAACTAAGTTCTGGGTTGTATTCAGTGCTAGTCCTGCTCAGAGCAGAAGATCCACTGAAATGAATGAACAGAAGTTACCCAACTCCATCAACTTCAGTGGGTCTGCTCTGAGTAGACGTTAGATGCAACCCTACATTTCTTCATATTTCTTCCTCTATATGAAGCTGTAGTTTTTACTTTGCAAATGGGGAGGGGTGGGGGGTGAAGGGAAAGGAAGCAGGATGTTCTTGCCTTTAAACAATGTTTGAAGTCAGTGTCCATAGACTGATAAAACCAACTGACACACACACTCGCCAACTTCTGGGTTGACTTACAGGGCTATCCTAACCATGTCTACTCAGAAGGTACATCTGATTGAACTGAATGGGACTTACCCTCTGGTAAATGGGGTGAGGATTGCATTGGGTGCTTTGCTTTTTTTGCAGGGGGGGAGTGCAATACGCCTTCATGCAGGTCAGTGGAGCACAAAGATTCTGTAAGCAATGGATTTGGGTTTGGAAGGGCCACCAACCTTTTTGTCTACCTGATGGTTGATTTTTGCTGCAACCTGAAGGATGTTTTCTATGGAGGATTTGGGGCTAGACAGTCTCGAGCAAAAAGTGACCAGATGGGGAAAAGGGGAGGGGAATTGAGGCCTTCTGCTGCAGGAGTTTAAAGCATCAAGGCTCAAACTATTCATAGTCCGCTTGCTTGTAGGAACACAGGAAGCTGCCTTATCCTGAGTCAGACCACTGGTCCATCCAGCTCAGTATTGTCTACACTGACTGGCAGCAACTCTCCAGCATTTCAGGCAGGGAATCCTTTCCAGCTTTATCTGGACATGCTGGGGATTGAACCTCGGACATTCCATATGAGCCCTTCCCCGTAAAGAAATCTGCCTTATGCAGAGTCGGACTATCGGCCCACTTAGCTCAGGACTGTCTCTACACTAAGCGGCAGTCATAGAATCATAGAATCGTGGAGTTGGAAGGGGCCCAGAGGGCCATCAAGTTCAACCCCCTGCTCAATGCAGGAATCTGAGTGAAAGCATCCCTAACAGATGGCTGTCCAGCTGCCTCCTGAATGCCTCCAGCATTGGAGAGTCCACTACCTCTCTAGGTAATTGGTTCCATTGTCGTATGGCTCTAACAGTTAGGATGTTTTTCCTGATGTCCAGTCGAAATCTGGCTTCCTGCAACTTGAGCCCATTATTCCGTGTCCTGCACTCTGGGACGATCGAGAAGAGATCCCGGCCTTCCTCTGTGTGACAACCATTCAAGTACTTGAAGAGTGCTATCATATCTCCCCTCATTCTTCTCTTCTCAAGCTAAACATGCCCAGTTCTTTCAGTCTCTCCTCATAGGGCTTTGTTTCCAGTCCCCAGATCATCCTTGTGGCTCTCCCCTGAACCTGTTCCGGTTTGTCTGGAAGGTTCTAGAACTCCATATGCTAATTTATATGCTTAGATATGAAAATTTAGAAATAACTAGGGGCTGCTGCCCCTGCTTGCTTTGCTCGCCAACCCCTCCTAGTGCCGCCTAAGCCTGACACTTCCCTTTCCTGGGTTGTCAGGGCCCTCCCCCTCTCCTTGCCAGGCCTCTCCTGCCATCACATAGCTTGTCCGCTCCCCAAGTAAGTTGTCTTTGCCGGCCTGCCCTGCCCCCTACGTCATGCTGTACGATGTCATGACGGCACAACACCTTACCTTTTTATTATATAGTAAGACTAGGCATTTAGGTAACAAGGCAGCTAAAACCATCCTTAACACTTTAATGCACATATCAGAAAATTTAACTATTTCATAGACTGAAAAAACTGAAAATGGACTGGCAACAACTGTAGCTCCATGGTTGAGAATCTCATCTACATGGTTCCAGGTTCAAACCCCCCACTCCCGCATCTCCAGGTATGGCTGGGAGAGAACCTTCTGTGAAATTCTGGAGAGTTGCTGCCAGTCAGTGTAGGAAATATTGACCTCGATAGACCAATTGTCTAACTGGGCACAAGGCAGCTTCGTGGACTCCTAGGCAGACAATACAAATTGACTTCACCAAATTGCAGCGAGAGTTGGAATAATGAATAAATACATACATAAATAAAAAGGGTTAGCTACCTGCACAACTCAGGGTTCGAATAGCTAGCGTTGATACATATGTTACACAGTTATCAACTGCACTGAAAACCAGAAAGCGAAGGCAGCCCCCTGAGCTAAGTTCCCAGTCCTGATCGTCACAGGCAGGACAGAAGGAACTTAGACCAGATTTGCAGGGAGAGCCGGAAGCTGAAAAGGGAGGGGGCGATTTTGTTCTTGGTGCTGCAACGGCTCACCTGCCCCCCCCTGCAAATCGCTGGTGCACCTCCGAAGGGGTTCAGAGCTTTTGAAGCGCTCGGCAAAGGCCCGTGAGGCTGTGCAGGGGGAGAGGAGCAGGGGCTTGCAGGGAAGGAGGAGGGAGGGGGAAGTCCTGCCAGTCAGTCCTCCATCGGGTCAAGGAACCGCGCTCTAGCTCCTAGAGAGGCAGGGAATTTTGGAGGAGGGGGGGAAGAGCATATTGAAGGGAAAGAAGGGGGGGCTCTTTATTCCTAACCCAGGAAGAGAAGAGGATGACGACCCTCCCAGATAAGCGTCTTTGTGGCTGGGAGATTTCTCTGCCCGTTCGTTGAGGCTGCCAAGCTCTACGCAAGGCTGGGAGGGTGTGCTGCGAGCTTTCTGCCGGCAGGTGGCGATGGTGCGGCCTTTCCCTGGCCCCCATTCGCTATTGAGAGGAAGGAGGGGGCGGAGCCTGGAGCACGCCGAGGACAGAGAGGTGCAACGAGGTGGGAGAGAGAGGGTTATAGTTTTTCCCTCCTGAATCCACAGATAATGCAGCGGGGACGGGACAAAAGGGGTAAGGAAAAGGAGGGGGCGTTGGGGACAAAGGTGGGAAGGGACCCCCCCACCCGGAGCTCGGGACAGGGCACCTGCTTCGCATGCGGAAGGTCCAGAGCTTGGAAAAGTTACTTTTTTTTGAACTACAACTCCCATCAGCCCCTGCCAGCATGGCCACTGGATTGGGCTGATGGGAATTGTAGTTCAAAAAAAGTAACTTCCAAGCTCTGCGAAGGTCCCACCCCAGCATTCAACGCCGGGCCGGGACAGCCGCTGCCTGTCAGTGTCGACAGCGCTCAGCTAGATGGACCCCAATGTTTCGACTCCGCAGAAGGGGCTTCCCAGGTTCCCTGCCCCTTTCCATTGGCGAGCGGGCGCGGGGTGATCCCTGCATCCCTGTTGTAAAGGGCCCCAAGTGCTGCAGGGACTCCACTGCGGAGTCCTGCGTTTGAAGCTCTCCCCTCCCCTGGGAAGAGATGCATCCCGGGGGAGAGGAGGAAAGGGACCCTCGGTGCAGAGTGGGGGGGGACACTTCCTGGGGGGAGGATGCTGCTCTGTGACCTTTGGGGGGGCTGCGCTGGGGGAGACGCACCTTTATATTCCAAGAAAGAGTGCAAGGGGGGCATTGCAATTGACCAGGCTCTTCCTGGCCTTCTAAAAAGTCTCAAGTCAGAGGATGGAGGAAATAAATGCTTCTCCTCAGCTGCACTGGGGTTAAGGGCCTTCTCCAGGCCTCCCCTTCAGAGTGTGTTGGAGGGGAAGATCAAAGACTCCCCCTAGTGGATCTCAGCTTCTGTTGCAGGATTGACCCAGTGGAGGGTGCTGAGGGTCTTCCTCTGCGGACACTGCCCTCCTGACCGGCTTTGCCGCTTGCCTTGGGATCACTTAGGTTGGCAGGAGGGCCTCTGGGTGCTACAGAAGGTTGAAAGTACAATGCCTACCAGCAGTGCTCGCAACAACCCTGTGAGGTGGGCCTAGATGAACGACTGGGTGTAAGGCCATGGTAAGTGCAGGGGTGGGAGAGCTTTCTCCAGCCTGAGGGCCACATTCCTTCATGAGCAGCCTTCCAGGGGCCACTTCCCAGTGGTGGGCAGAGCCAGGGGCAAACGTGGGAGGAGCTACATTATAGCCATGCAAAAGTCAGACGTTTTGTCTGTACACACATGCACATATATACACAAAGAGCCCTGGAGGAGCATGCAGAGTGCTGCACTTGGACCCGGGAGGCTCAGAGGGGGGAAATCAGGTTCCATTCCCCTGGTATTTTTTCCAGGCATTCACATCCCTAGCAAGGAGACTCAGAATCAAACCTCTGTCCTCAGCTGCACAGCTCCCTGGGTCACCTTGGCCCAAACTACCTCACTGCATTGTTGTGAAGTTAAACGTGGATAACTTTATGTCCTGCTGTAAATTCTGGACATACACTATGTGTGACCTTTCACATCTGTGCAAGTGTGTGTGCATGTCTTATTATTATAATTACTTACCATTTAATACTGAACTATGTCCCAAGGGGCCCAGATTTAAATCCCCGCTCAGGAGTGAAATCCATTTATTATTATTATTAATTGTTATTATTATTATTAGATTTATATCCAGGGGCGTCACTGTGGCGGTGCGGCCCGCACCCGGGTGACACCAAGAGAGGGGTTCACCCAGAGCCGCACCGCCCCTAGGCACCGGGAAGCGGGTCAGACGAGCGGCCGATTCCTCCTCAACCCAGCCACTTAACTCGTCGGCGCTCCAGCTCCGGGGGCCCGGGGGGAGTCCGGGGCTAAGGAGGAGCCCGCCCAGCCTGGCCTGGCCTCCACCCAAGTGGCCTGGCAGCCTCAGCATGAGCCGCAAAGAGGCGGTGGCGGTGGAGGCCGGGCCGGGCCGGCTCCTCCTTAGCCCCAGAGCTGGTTCCACTGCTCCGGAAAGGACGCCCCGCTTCACCCCTCATGCTGTGGGCACCGCTGGGCGGGAGCGGCCGTGACAGGGCCCCCCAGGCAGGGATGCCGCCGCTGCTGAGCCAAGGAAGAGACAGGTGAGGAGGAGTGGGAACACGGGGCTCTGGGCGGCAGAGCTGGTGGAGGGCATCCGAGGCCTGCCTGGCTGCCTGCCTGGGGGAAGAAAAGAAAGAGGGATGCTGCCTCCCCTTCCTTAACCTTCTCCACGGCAGGCCCAGGAAGGGTGTCGAGGTTCGTCACGGCCTAGGAGAGCTTCCCACAGCAGGGGCAGTGTATCTTGCTGCCTGGGTGCCACATGTTGCTCTTGGGGATTTAGAATGGCATTTTCCCCCCTTTGAAGGGGCTGGGGACTCTTCTGCTCTCATTTGATTGTATTTCACAGTATTTTGCTGCTGTTGTTATGTGCCTCCAAGTCGACTACGACTTATGGCGACCCTATGAATCAGTGACCTCCAAGAGCATCTGTCATGAACCACCCTGTTCAGACCTTGTAAGTTCAGGTCTGTGGCTTCCTTTACGGAATCAATCCATCTCTTGTTTGGCCTTCCTCTTTTTCTACTCCCTTCTGCTTTTCCCAGCATTATTGTCTTTTCTAGAGAATCAGGTCTTCTCATTATGTGTCCAAAGTATGATAACCTCAGTTTCATCATTTTAGCTTCTAGTGACAGTTCTGGTTTAATTTGTTCTAACACCCAATTATTTGTCTTTTTCGCAGTCCATGGTATGCGCAAAGCTCTTCTCCAACACCACATTTCAAATGCGTTGATTTTTCTCTTATCCGCTTTTTTCACTGTTCAACTTTCACATCCATACATAGAGATGGGGAATACCATGGTCTGAATGATCCTGACTTTAGTGTTCAGTGATACATATTTGCATGTGAGTTCTCCAATAGCTGCCCTCCCCAGTCCTAGCCTAATTTCTTGACTATTGTCTCCCTTTTGGTTAATGACTGTGCCAAGGTATTGATAATCGTTGACAAGTTCAGTGTCCTCATTGTCAACTTTAAAGTAGGGAAGGGCTAAGCTGGGGTTGAGGGAGGGGGGATTTGCTGCTCCCCCCCCACCTTGCACTCCTGTGCATGTTTACTCAGAAGTAAATCCCACCCTGTTGAATGGGGTTTACCCACTAGGACTGGCGTCAGTTTTGCTGAGATGGCACCTTGGCATTGCACCTGCACTCTTTGCCCACTCACTTCTCCCTGCCTCCCATCACATCTGTGGTTCCCACTGGCCCTCAGAATTATCCCCAGGCCAGCAGAACAGTGAGTGCTTTTCTACCCTATATCTCAGTGGTAGGCTGATCATGTGCTTTGCATGCAGAAGGTCCTGGGTTCAATCTTTTGCATGTCCTTGTGAAAGGGAAAAAGTGTTCTAAGTTGTTTGTGTGACGATCCCACAGCTGGCTCTGTGTGTGTGTGCTATTACATTCAGTGATATACGGGAATTACAATTTACGAGTAACATTAATACAAAAAACATTACTAAGGATTCTGTATGGTCTGGTACGGGAGGAGGTCCATGGGGGTGACACCATGAGTTACCGCACCGGGTGACACCAACCCTAGTGACGCCACTGTTTATATCCCACCCTTTCAGCAGGAGCCCATGGCGGCAAACAAAAGCACTAAAAACACTTTAAAACATAAAAACAGACCTTAAAATACATTAAAACAACACAACGTTTAAAACATTTTTAAAGCTTTAAAAACATCTTTTAAAAAGGGTTAAAAACATATTGTTTTTTTAAAAAAGTTTTTTAAAAAAAAGTATTAAAAAGCAATTCCAACACAGACATGGACAGGGATAGGTCTCAACTTAAAAGGCTTGTTGAAAGAGAAAAGTCTTCAAAAGGTGCTAAAAAGATAACAGAGCCTGTATAACATTTAAGGGGAGGGAGTTCCACAGGGTAGGTGCCACTACACTAAAGGTCCGTTTCCTATGTTGCGCAGAATGGACCTCCTGATAAGATGGTATCTGCAGGAGGCCCCCACCTGCAGAGCGCAGTGATCAACTGGGTATATAAGGGGTACGACAGTCTTTCAGTCCAGAGCTATATAGGGCTTTGTATCCTATACATTGTATATTTGTTGACCTCGGCTCAGTGACATTGTTCTGAAAACAAAGGGAAAGGGGATCAAATTATATTTCCCAGTGTTAGCTCTTTAGAGGAAGGCCTGGGTAAAAAAAAAAACCCCTTAAAACACCATAAAGCATTGCCAATGGCCAAGGATGATGGGAGTTGTAGTCCACAACATCTAAAGCAGGTGTTAGGAAGCTTTGGCCCTCCAGATGTTGCTTAACTACAACACCCATGATCCCTGGCCATTGGCCATGTTTGCTGGGGCTGATGGGTGCTTTAATTATGGAAAAGCTTCCCCGCACTTGATCCAAAAGCTAACTCAGATTACAGTATCAAAATAAATAATACCAGCCATTTGCCCTGCTGTTTCTAAAGTAGATGTGTTGCAAGTAGTTCAAACGCTTTTGATTGCCCAGTGGGCTGGACCGGGTTGAATGCAGCTCAGTATTCCTCTCCCCATTCTTACGATAGAAGGGGTGGAGGCCTTCCCATCTTCAGAGAGCTCCAAGATGGAACCATTGACCTTATCCCCTCCTACCTTGCAATACATACAAAGCTTACTGACTGCCAACTGTCAGGGATATGATATTTGATTGATATGCACACGTGTTACATTTTTAATGAAAGTGTTATAAGATTGTAGGGTTAGCATGGATGATGACAACTTTGGGTCCTCTTTCCAGCCTCTGACTTGGAATCTGTACAGGTGGGATTGTAGCAAAGAAACTTGCTCCACTAGTCAAACTAGTTCCTTTCATAGGTTAATGGGTCCAGCAAGTTTGTCAAATGGCCCCCATTAGCATGTGTAAAGACTTGGCCAGGAGAGCAATGTGTTGCCATAGGAACTCTTTCAGGAGAGAGGCCCTCCTTCCCCCCCTCCCCCGGCTGGAGGTCCCTTCATCCTAGAACTAAGAAGTGGTTTATGCCAGAGTTAGTCTGAGGTGAAGCTGAAAAACACATAGAGAGAGGCCTGCTCTCTGTGGATAATCCCAAAGGTATGGCCTTTGGGGGACTCCTCTAGAAACCTGATGGGGAACCAAGATCTGTTGGATTATTAACTCCGAGAACCCCTCCATCTTACGCCCATTTTGTATATATGTATAAATAAAACCATATATCCTAAAGACACCACAGTCTCCGCTGACCTTCATTCCAGGGAAACCAAACCCTGGCTAAGCAGGGAAGCCTTTGGAGGTCTCATCTCACCTCAGAGATTGAGATGCACACAAAAATATGCATGGGACACAATGAGGAGGGCCCAATAACACAGCCTGAAATGGTTGCCAAGTTGAAGGAGAGACTCTGTGGTGGGCAGGAAGGAGAGCCTTTGCAGATGCTGGAGCAGTGATGAGATGGGGGGTAGCAAAGGAGGACCATCCCGCCCCCCAGCATGGATAACAGTCTGGAAGAAAGTGCGGAGGGGTCTGAAGGAGACTTACAGGCTAAATGTTAAGGCCCCTTTTAGGTCAGACATCTAGAAGCAAACTGAGCGTGAAGGGAAAGAGGTGAGGAAAATGATGTGCCTTTTATTTGTTTAGAGCCTTTACCTCCCCACACAAGCTTTGAGCTGCTATAATATTTACACCTCTCACCTCCACATTTGCATAAAGGAGAACATTCCTCCCATCCCCTGTTGCTCCCCGTAGGCTCTTGAGAGCTGTTCTCCATTGTGGCAAAATCTATGACAGTCCCAGAGGTGACCTAGTTGACTCCTCCTCCTCCATCTCCCCCACAGGCAGCGCAATGGCCTCAGAGGCACCGTCTGGATCGTCTCTTCCTTGGAGAAGAGTGGAAAGAGGTGCTGGGCGTCCATCTCAGGTGAGGGAAAGATCTCTGGGGGAGAGACAGAGAGGACAGCCCAGGTGCCTCTCTCTGGGTTGGGTGGCAGGGAGAGAATCTGTCTTTTCGTCTTTACTTTTAACACTACTTAGGAAGAGGCCTGAAGCTGGACCAGGCCAGAGGCCCATCCCATCCAGCATCTTGTTTTCACAGTGGTTGACCAGGTGCCTACGGGAAGCCCCTGAGAAAGCAGGACCCGACTGCAACAGCGCTGTCCCCACTTGTGATTCCCAGCAACTGGTATTCAGAGGTAGAACACAGCCATTGTGGCTAGTAGCCATTGATAGCCATATCCTCCATAAATTTGTGTAATATTTTAAAGCCATTCAAGTTGGAGGCTGTCACTGCAAGATCTCAAAATGACCTAGTTACAGCGGCTGATACATCTAAGAAAAGCCCTCATGCAACTACCCTGTGGCCCCGTCCCCTTTCAGACTGGGAGAATGGAGCACGTTGGAGAAATTGCGCCTTCTTCCTCTTCCAGTCTCCCTTGACCTTTGAGGAGGTGGCTGTGTATTTCAGTGAGGAGGAGTGGGCTCTGCTGGATCCTGACCAGAGAGCTCTGCATAGGGAAGTCATGGAGGACAATTACCAGACGGTGGCCTCTCTAGGTAAGGGCACTCTTTGGTTTCTTGCCTGATAAATGCGGGGAGTTTGAATTTAGTATTTGTGCCATTGAACCCTGCACTGCAGGGATGCTGTTTTGGAAATGTGTGTTTAGAGCTGAGTGGGAGAGCACCACTTTTGCATGCTGAAGAATCTTGGTTCAATAGTTGACAGTGGGGGGGGGCACGAACAGGCAACAGGTGGTGAGCAAAGTCTTTGCATGCCTTAGTTCCTGGAGATCTGCTGATAGTTGCAGTAGGGAAGGCTGGACTAGATGGAGAAACACTCTGACCTGCTATAATGCAGTTTCCTACATTCCTGGGGTTTTCTGGTCATTCCATGCGACCCGATCTATGCTTCCTGCTATTGGAAATTGTCATTCAGAGAATTCTGTAATTGCAGAAGAAGAGACAGTGAATCCTGATGATAGCATCCCATCTGCATCATCAAGCAGTTTGGTAGCTGCAGCAGTTAAAAACGTAGACACTGAATTCATAATTCAAGCAGAATCTCTGACAGTGAGACAGCATTATTAAATTCTGATGGAAAAGCAGAGGGCAGTATTCAAGCCTGGCCAGATTATTCTATAATCTTAGAAGGTTGCATCATCTTAGAAGGGGGTGTGGCTGTGAAGGGACCCTATATTTCTGAAGTTGCCTTCAGTCTTCCCTTCTTAAGGGTAAACACGCCCAGTTCTGTAAGCCACTGTGCCTGTATCCACGATCTTCCATACTGCACTCCTCCCCCGCACTAGGTGACTCTCAGTCTGCCATCCCAGTCTCCCACTCTGCAGCACCTTCCTTCCCTGACTACCACTCAGGGAACCGTCCAGCATCTCTCTCTCTCACACACACACACAATTTTTTTTTTCATGCCAGACACTAAAAAGCTGATGGTGTTGATGGGATCATTTCTGGCTGCATAACTATGTTGCTGTGGTTTCTATCTTAATTGCCAGGAAAGAAGATTTCCCCAGAATTGTCCATTTGAAGGGCACCCCTGGCTTGCTAAATGGGGGAGGAGGGACTGCTCCTGGTGTGATAAAATAAAACGGCCCTAAACAAATCAGCTGCTTTGGGGAAGTTCTGCAGTGTCATCCCCAGCAGGCTTTTCAAGCTACGTTTTATGTCCAGTGAATGCATGTTTGCAAGTGGCAGACTGATCCGGCTGGGTCCACAGGGTCCTGTCCTATTCATGGGGTGCAGGAGATACGCAATCAGAATTATACCTCTTTTTACCTTTCAGTGGCTCTGTTTGGAGTGGCTGAATATTTGGGGGTCAAAAGTAACTAGTCATTTCCATTTCCTTGAAAGGATCGTACCTCTGTTCCTGTTGTGAAGAAGGAGAAGATCCAGTGATCCAGAATCCCAAAGAAGAGACAACAGCAGGTAGATGCTTAGCTGTGTTGTGGGGCCCTTTTGGGTCTGGGAACTGAAGGATTTTTCAGTTCCTGTGTGAAAGCAATGATGGTGGATTAACCCATCAGGATGGCAGTTCTACTGGAGGACATCTTAGATGTTTGTAAGAACATTAAGAATAGCTTGCAGGATCAGGGCAGTTGCCTATCAGGTCGAGCATCCAGTGCTCACAGTGGCCAAGCAGATTCCTATGAGAAGTGCACAATCAGGACCTGAATGCAAGAGTTGCCCCACTGAGAGGATAGTGATGGTCTTAAAGGCGCAGAGTCCTCTTTGAACCAGCCTCCTCCCTCCTTTAAAAGAGCGGTGTCAAAGGCTGCTTCAAAGGCCGCTTTTGCTGATCCACAAGAGGACCTCTTATTCCATGACTTGTAAGATATTCAGGGGGTTTTGGTGAGGGACTTTGTCAAAAGCTTTTTTTACAGTTCAAGTAAACTACATCCACTGGATCACCTCTATCTATATGCTTATTTACACTCTCTAGGAAGTGAGACAGGATTTCCCCTTGCAGAAACTATGTTGAAACTACAACAAGCCTTGTTCCTCTCTACTCTTAGTAATTTTATCTTTAACAAATACTTTCCACAAGTTTTCCTACGACAGACATTAAGTTAACCGGCCAGCTATTTCTACGATTCC
This sequence comes from Rhineura floridana, assembly GCF_030035675.1. NCBI lineage: Eukaryota > Metazoa > Chordata > Lepidosauria > Squamata > Rhineuridae > Rhineura > Rhineura floridana. Next base: position 210,870,738 of record NC_084482.1, read on the forward strand.
CTCTGGATCCCTTTTAAAAAATTTGTAGTACATCAGTTATTTTCCAGTCCTCTGGGATGTAGTCTGACCTTAAGAAGTTACTTTTTGTTAGCACATCAGCAATTTCACATATGAGTTCTTTGAGAACTGTTGGGGGAAAACTATCTTGACCTGGAGATTTGTGCATTGTTGTTTTGTCAATAAGGCTTGGAATGTCATCTCTTATTACCATTATGTGCCTCAGTTCCTGAACTCGCTTCCTGCAAATGTTGTTCAGGCACAGGGATCTGTCCTCATTTGGAACCCTGTAGGGCAGCTGCCCGCCAGTGTAGACAGTATGGAGCTAGAGGGTCCAGTCCTCCTGTTAAGCATCAGGCTTCTCACTGTGTTCCTATATATGTATCTGACCACCACTTTTGACTGCCATCAAATTCATAGGAACAAATGAGCAGTGAGCACCGCCAAGTTTGCCTCTTCCACAGCCTTGCTGCCCTTCTCTTCCCCCTCACCCCGTTGCTTGTGGCATATTATTTTAGAAATGTATAATGGAGTTGAATTGCAGTAGGAAGAAAACCCAGACACATCTAGGCCTAGTGACATCAAGTGGTATGTGGAGCAGAAAGGAATTCATGCTGTTGTGTGAGTGTAGAATATTTAGGGAACCTTCAGTTCAGCTGAGCATGCAGGGAGAATCGTGGAGATGTAAAGATTTGAGAAGCGGCTAATTGGGGCTGATCTGTGATGAGATCCTTTATTTTTGACTTGAAATTCCAACATATATGTCTTTTCTCCTTGTTCCTCCTCAGCAGATGACAGACAGAAGAATGAGAATTATACAGAACCACAGATGATGTCATTGGTAACAGGCGAGTGTAGAGCACAAACAGAGATGTTTGGAAATCAAGGGGAACCAAGAAAGTCTGGAACACACCAATCAAAGAATGAGAGGAAGAAATCCACTACTTCTCATCGAAGAACCTACAGAGGGGAGAAACCAATTGAATGTATGGAGTGTGGAAAGAGCTTCAGCTGCACCCGTAACCGTAATAGACATCAGAGAACCCACACAGGGGAGAAGCCATTTGAATGCATGGAGTGTGGAAAGAGCTTCAGCTGCACCCGTAACCGTACTATACATCAGAGAACCCACATAGGGGAGAAGCCATTTGAATGCATGGAGTGTGGAAAGAGCTTCAGCTGCACCCGTAACCGTACTAGACATCAAAGAAGGCACACAGGAGAGAAACCATTTGAATGCATGGAGTGTGGAAAGAGCTTCATTTCCAGTAGTGAGCTTACTGTCCATAAGCGAACCCACACAGGGGAGAAACCATTTGAATGCATGGAGTGTGGAAAGAGCTTCAGCCAGAAAAGTAAACTTACTATACATCATAGAACCCACACAGGGGAGAAACCATTTGAATGCATGGAGTGTGGAAAGAGCTTCAGCCGGAGAGGTAAACTTACTATACATCAGCGAACCCACACAGGGGAGAAACCATTTGAATGCATGGAGTGTGGAAAGAGCTTCAGCCGGAGAGATAACCTTACTATACATCAGCGAACCCACACAGGGGAGAAACCATTTGAACGCATGGAGTGTGGAAAGAGCTTCAGCCAGAGAGGTAAACTTACTATACATCATAGAACCCACACAGGGAAGAAACCATTTGAATGCATGGAGTGTGGAAAGAGCTTCAGCCGGAGAGGTAACCTTACTATACATCAGCGAACCCACAGAGGGGAGAAACCATTTGAATGCATGGAGTGTGGAAAGAGCTTCAGTGGAAGCAGTAACCTTACTAAACATCAAAGAACCCACACAGGGGAGAAACCATTTAAATGCATGGAATGTGGAAAGAGCTTCAGCAGGAGCGGTAGCCTTATTAATCATCACAGAAGGCACACAGGGGAGAAACCATTTAAATGCATGGAGTGTGAAAAGAACTTCAGCCAGAGGAGTACACTTACCGTACATCAACGAACACACACAGGAGAGAAACCATTTAAATGCATGGAGTGTGAAAAGAGCTTCAGCCAGAGGAGCACACTTACTGTACATCAACAAACACACAGAGGGGAGAAACCATTTAAATGCATGGAATGTGGAAAGAGCTTCAGTGTGAGCTATAAGCTTAGTCAACATCAGAGAAGGCACACGGGAGAAACCATTTAAATGCTTGGAGTGTGGAAAGCACTTCAGTGGGAGATATACACTTAATATACATCAAAGAAACCATAAAGGAGAAACCATTTAAATGTATGGAGTGTGGATAGAGTTTCAGTTCAAGTACTGAGCTTACTGTACATCAGTGAACACATGGGGGAGAAACCATTTCAGTGTGTGGATTGTGGAAAGAGCTTCACTCTGAGGAGTTCACTGACTGTACATAAAAAACCCTACACGGGAAAAACCATTTAAATGCATGGAATGTGGAAAGAGCTTCAGCCAGAGAGGTAAACTTACTGTACATCAAAGAACGCAGAGGGGAGAAACTATTTAAATGCATAGCTTGTGGAAAGAGGTTCAGTGTAAGCAGTAAGGTTACTGTACATGAACGAACACACACGGGGGAAACCATTTAAGTGCATGGAATGTGGAAAGTGTCATGAACCAATCGCATTTCAGTCCCAGGACTCAACTCCCAAACCCGGGGCAATTGATCCTGGCAAGGCAGAAACATCAACCCTTCAAGGTAGGTAGATTGCCACCACCCCTTAACCTGGTCACTCGCTCTGGGCCAAGGGGAAACCCAAAGTGCCAGAAATAGACCTGCCAAGGATTCCAACAGATAAGAGCCAAAGGTGCACTCCTTGTCTTTGCTTATTAATTCTCTGCAAAGTCTCAAATTTATGGCATCGTGCCTCTGCAGACAAAGCAATATATTCACAGACCAGCTCATGGAAGAAATCATAATCGGCCTGTTCCCCAGCCAGTGAGGTCATCAAATCTCACAGCTCCCCAGTAGCTTGCGTTCTCAGCACACGCATCCAGTGGCACCTGGGCAACCGTTGGTTTTCACAGGCTTGCTCAAAAATCTAGAAATAGGCATGAACGTCTAGCTTGAAAAACTGGGAACAACTTCCTGTTAATGCTCTCCAGGCCATCTTCAGACCGTCTCTGCTCCCAGACAATGATCCCGTTTCCGCATAGCCTGGCTGCTGGAAGGACAGAATATGGAGAAACCGATTGGTTTCCCATCGGAAAGCATGTGAGACGGGTGTGTTTTATCACCTATTTGTTTAACCTGTATGCAGAACATTACATACCGAAAGCGGGATTGGACCAAGATGAAGGAGGTGCGAAAATCAGAGGGAGAAACATCAATAATTTAAGATATGCAGACGATACCATACTACTAGCCGAAACCAGTAATGATTTGAAACAAATGCTGATGAAAGTTAAAGAGGAAAGCACAAAAGCAGGACTACAGCTGAACGTCAAAAAGACTAAAGTAATGACAACAGAAGATTTATGCAACTTTAAAGTTGACAATGAGGACATTGAAGTTGTCAAGGATTATCAGTACCTTGGCACAATCATTAACCAAAATGGAGCAGGGAGTAGAAAAAGAGGAAGGCCAGACAAGAGATGGGTTGATTCCATAAAGGAAGCCACAGACCTGAACTTACAAGATCTGAACAGGGTGGTTCATGACAGATGCTCTTGGAGGTCACTGATTCATAGGGTCTCCATAAGTCGTAGTCGACTTGGAGGCACATAACAACAACAACATCATCTTCGGCCAGGATACATAAAAGATCATCTCACATCTTATATATCCAACCAATCCCTGGACTCTACAGAACAGGTCCTCTTGCATATCTCATCTCATAGACTAGACCATTCTGTATAGTATAGAAATGTGGTCTTTAATGTGATGGCACCTACCCTTTGGAATTCCCTCATGATACATTTCAGAGAGGCAGTGTCTTTATTTTCGCAGGGAGGCTATTGAAAGACCTTTTAAATGGAGATCTTTATCCCAGTCTGTTTTTGCACTGGTTTTTAAAATGTTTTTAGTTGATTTGATGTATGAATTGGGTTTTTTTTTCATTGTTGGCGTTTTCAGGAATTTTATGGGAAGTGATTAATAAATGGAAATAAAAAATATTGCTAGTGCTTGTATGTAATTGCCACTTTAGGAGGTGCTTTTATATACAGTAGTTTCTTCTGTATACATTTAACAGTTGTTTTTATTCATTTTCCTTTTAAAATTGTTTTGTAAATGTGGATTTTTATTGATCATTTTAATGCATATTATATATTCTTCGTAACCACTTTACAAAGAGGTTTTATTTATAATTCTGTATACATTTTGCTAAATACATAACTACAATAAATACTTTTTCCCCCATTTTTGCTTGCATGTGGTCATTGTTTTCCACATATAACGTTATTTCTTCCTTTTTTGTGTGCCTGGATTATGTGTTACACGATATGACTGGGTCTAAATATGGGTTCACCCCAGAATTACAACCCAAGTATACATGTGAGAGGAATTAAATCTTGTGCTGGAGATGAATTTGCACCAACCCTAGTGAGTGTCCTCTTTCGCCCTCCTACACCTCAATAAAAGAATTCACACCAGAAAATGAAACCCAAAGGGTCCTTTTGTTACACAGAAAATGAAACAAGAGAGCATAGAGCTACATCCCATAGAGTCAAAAATGTGTGATCTTCAGGCAGCAATTTCTATTTTTACACATCTAAACTTAGAGAACATCTGGTATTTATTTATTTATTAAATTTATACCCCGCCTCATGGCCAAAAGGCCCTCAAGGCGGCTTATAAAAAACGCGAACATAATACATCAATAAAACATAATACATCAATAAAATAATACAGTTCTCAAGATTAAATAACAATTCTCAAAATTAAATAACAAATAACATTTACAGTAACTAACTATAAAATAAGGTGATTCCTGCACCATAATGTAACAGGTAGCAAAAAAATAAAAACAGAACAAAGCAGTAAAAACAAAGACTCTTCCATGGTATAGCACAGTGGGGAGGAGAGCCTGCCTGGGAGGCCAGAGTCTGCGAGTTCAAATCCCCGCTCATGTCTCCTGGCTGTCAAGGGCCAGCTAACGATCACCCCCACAGGGAGTGGCTCAGGGGTTACGTGCCCTGCCACCTGTGCAGCCGTGGGCAAGCTGCAGAGTCCCAAGGAGCCCAGTTGCCCCCCAGCTGGCAGTTGCGGACAAGGGAGGGGCTGGCTTGTGCAGCTGTGGCAAGCTGAGCAGGCCCTAGCCAGCTGGGGAGGACTAGCCTCAGAGGGAGGCAATGGGAAACCCCCTCTGAATACCGCTCACCATGAACACCCTATTCACAGGGTCACCATAAGTTGGCAAAACAATTACACAGGTTTGCGCTAGGGAAGGGGAGAGAGAGGAATCTCCAAGTCAGGGCAGACAGTGTTCCTTTGCAAGGGTTAACCCATGGAATAATCAGACAATAGGACTCTCATTCCCGTTGTCGATGCTGGGTCCAGTGGAGGAAGCTTGAGAGCGAAGAGTGGAAGAGATTCTTGGAGCAAATATTGCACCTGAACCTATTCATAGCTTTGCCTAAATGGATTTGAGATCCCATTGGATCCAGTATGAATCAGGATATACATCTAATAAATAAGTAATAATAAATAACCACTGTTGGAGCCAGGAAGTCAGCTTTTAGGGGGGATTCCCAGGGTCACAAGCGATGCGGGTCAGGTTTGTTTCCCAGGATGCATCACGGTAAGCAAGACTAGGTCTGCTCCACTGAGATGAACCAGAGAAAGTCAGGTTAAGCCAAGTGCATTGTTGGAGACATGAATTTCTTTCATAAACTGAAATGTATTCACTGATCTTCTGCTGATGTATTATAAGTACATTTTCCAAGCTGATGTTGCTGTCTGGTCGATCTGGTCACAGCCCTCTTGCCCAGTGGGCATATGGAGGACCTGACCTTCATCTGGTACTCTTTGCAGGAAGGGAGTAAGAACCGCTTGTCAGGGTAAATATTTCTTCTTGTTGTTGTTGTTAGGTACCTTCAAGTCGATTACGACTTATGGCAACCCTTTGAATCAGTGACCTCCAAGATAATCTGTCATGAACCACCCTGTTCAGATCTTGTAAGTTCAGGTCTGTGGCTTCCTTTACGGAATCAAGCCATCTCTTATTTGGCCTTCCTCTTTTTCTACTCCCTTTTATTTTTCCCAGCATTATTGGCTTTTCTAGTGAATCATGTCTTCTCATGATGTGTCCAAAGTATGATAACCTCAGTTTCATCATTTTAGCTTCTAGTGACAGTTCTGGTTTAATTTGTCCTAACACCCAATTATTTGTCTTTTTCGCAGTCCATGGTATGCGCAAAGCTCTCCTCCAACACCACATTTCAAAGGAGTTGATTTTTCTCTTACCCGCTTTTTTCACTGCCCAACTTTCACATCCATACATAGAGATCGGGCAGAGCTTGGAAGATTACTTTTAAAAAGTAATAAATTACAGTTACAATTGCTTGGCCCAAAAAAGTAGTAATTACCATTACAATTGCTCTGAAAGTAACTGATTACTTTTTCTCAAAAGTAATCACTACAATTACATTTCAGTTACTTTTTTAAAGAAACTCCTACAAGGTGCTGGCCTTGGCTGCTGCACATCTAAGAAGCCTAAAACAATATTAAAAATAAACACACACACACACAGGGGGTAGTAGAATAAAAAAATATATCCATAAGATTAACATAATGGCATAACAGAATCTCACATCCCCCCAAACAATGAAGATACCCCAACTCTTGAAATCAAATTTTACACTTGAAATGCTTTTATAATATGTTTCTGTTATGTCTCAAAAGAACAAGATGCTCAAAGAGCATGTCAGACAAGGAATGTCTTTTTACAGTCATTACGTTGCCACCAGTACTGAACAGGCGTTCTACTGCGGCGCTTGAAGGCATGCCTGTGTTGTGCTGCAAAAAACACCGCAGCACACGTGGAAAGCCATGGAGTGATGACACTTCCCTCCTGGGAGACCTCAGGTACCTCACCAGTTCCTCAGCAGTGTCCACTGCTGACTTCTTGCCCTGGGGCAGAAAGTTAAAGAAGTCATCTTCCTGGTCTTTATCTGAAGACTGATCACTGTCCTCATTAAGTACACCCATCTTTATTTCAGCTTTCAACAAGGCTTCCATTGTGTATCTAAGAAAGAGAGAGGATATGTTAACACATATATGTTAGGAAACCATCATCTGCTCTTCATTTCCTGATGCTTGTCATGTCCCCTGGTTCAGGGTCCAGCCTGAGCCTGTGGATGATGACATGGAAGGTAGGAAGGTGACCAAGTCACCACACTCATGGGGCAGCACAGCAGACCCTTAAGGATTACCTGCAGCAACCCAAGGTTGTGATGAGGAGCCCCAGGAAGAAAAGGCCCAGCCCCTGCCTACCACCTTAAGCCCTCTGATGCCTCCCTTGAGACAACATTTCCCTTGGAGTAATCCACCCAAAGGGCTTCCCTAATGTTCTTACTTGTTGGTATGGGTGGCGGCCTGACACGATTCCAGCCAATCTAGTTTGAAGCGAGGGTGTAGGCAGGCTGCCAGAAGAAGCCTCTTGTCCTCCCAGATAGCTGCAAACCGCTTTCTTAGGGCTTCGCGCACACCTCTCAGCAGCTGAAAACAGTATGTGTACCTCTCAGGTTTGTTTTCCAGTCCTTCTAACTTGCGGTCCAGATTGCAGAGCGTTGGTAGCAAATACCCCATGAACATGCCGTTCTCCCGTTGCAGGATATCTAGGGACTGGGCTAGTGGCTCCATAATCTCTGTGTATTCCTGTACCACTTCAATCTCAGCAGCTGTGATCCTGGACAAGGAGCAGCGGTCCATTATGGCATGCATTTTTAGTGGCACAGTTGACAGGAGCTCATGTAGTTGCTTCAACGCATCAAAGGTGGAATTCCACCTGGTCTTATTCGGTACCTTCAGATACACACCATATTGCACATGGATATACTCAGCAATCTGTGCTGACTGGTTCTGCTTGGACCACAACTTGCTGCACTTTCCCATCAAGGAACGAAACTGTTTCTTGAAAGGACCAAGAATTTATTTATTTATTTATTAAATTTATATACCGCCCGACTAGCAATAGCTCTCTGGGCGGTGAACATAAAATAGCATAAAAATACAATGAATAACAAAATAATACTAAAATACAATCATCAATCCAATACTATAAACATTTTAAAAAGTAAATCAGTGTAACTTAAAATGCTTCAGAGAATAGGAAGGTTTTGACCTGGTGCCGGAAGGAGAGCAGAGTCGGCGCCAGGCATACATCCTCGGGGAGACTGTTCCATAGTTCGGGGGCCACCACTGAGAAGGCCCTAGATCTTGTCATCACCCTCCGGGCCTCCCTGTGAGTTGGAACCCGGAGGAGGGCCTTCGTAGCAGAACGTAGTGCACGGGCCGGTTCATATCGGAAGAGGCATTCCGCAAGGTATCATGGTCCCGCACCGTATAAGGCTTTATAGGTTAATACCAACACTTTGAATCTAGCCTGGAAACATATTGGCAACCAGTGCAAGCTGGCCAGAACAGGTGTTATATGCTCGGACCGCTTGGTCCTTGTCAGCAATCTGGCCGCCGCATTTTGGAGGAATCAGAAAGCATGGCCTCTATGTCTTGTGTTGCCACAAGGTTGAGGGTGTGGCTAGCACATCACTGGTGTGGTGGTAAAACAAAATCCTCTCCTGAGTCTGCAGCTTCTTCCTCTGCCTCAGGTCCTGTGTCCAGGATCTCACAGATAGGCACAAACTCCACCTCAGCCGCCTCCTCCTCCTGGTTATCACCATCATCGTCACTGGTGCCTGCAGCTTCCACTGGTTCTTTGGCCATGAAAACTCTGAACGCTTTCACAAAGTTGGAGCCATTGTCTGTAGTAGTGCACATAACTTTGTTGTGGATCCTGTACTGCACATGTACATCATGCAGTGCTTTTGAAAGGACATCGTATGTATGGCGCCCCTTCAGACGCTTACAAGCCAAGGCCCCGACCTCACGTTTCAGGGTAGTTGGGTTGATCCAGTGGGCTGTTACCCCAAAGTAACTCTTCTTGCCATTGGTCCAACAATCTGCAGTGGTTGCTATATATGCCACAGCACCCATTCGGTTTGCAAGAGTTTCTCTCATGTGGCATGCTCTCTTCTCAATTCTGTCTCTCAGAGTCTTGGCACATATGATGGTGAGATCTTTGGGGAGTCCAATGCGAACCAGATTAATGAATGATGGTTTGTCCACAGTCTGAAGTGGTAATGTCTCCTCTACAATGAAATCAATGATTCTCCTGTCGAGATTGCTCTGGGTGAAAGGCTCCCTGCCAGATCCCCACCTCTCAAGGGTTGTCTGCTGCTGCTTCAGCATTTTGGGAGGAGGGGTGTCATGCATTGGTTCAGGAAGGCCACGTCTCCTTGCCTTTATTGCTTCTTCAATTGCTCTCAGCTTCTCAGGGTGTGCCCTCTGAGGAAGAAGAAGAACGCATGAATCCAAGAAAAAATGGAAGAGGAACTTCACAATTTAAACATAAATAGACAATGGACACTCTTTGAGGACCAGCATGACAAAGGCTTACCTCAAAATGTTTCTTCACATTGGATGAGGAGGAAACAGCTGATCTCAGATTTTTGATCCTTGGAAGGCAGTAATTGCATCGTACAACAACATTTTTCCCACTCTGGCTCACAAATGCACAAGCTTTCTCAAACCCAAACCATGGTACTTGATGTTCTGCAGATGTGGCTGTGGGCAACTGGCACTGCTTCATGCCCTCCGCCTCCCTTCTGAACTTCACTTTCTAGTTTTGCCTCCTCAGGATCAACAAGCTGTGACTCAAGTGGCCGCACTAACTGGCTGCTGCTCTCAGCAGCAAAACCTGCAACAGGCGTCTCTGTAATAAACAAGAGATAATGCTCCTATATGGGTGAACTTCAGCTGTGATGTGCCCCCATCTCTTCCCCATGCTGCAAGATCCCCCAGTCAGAGTGGAAGTAAGCAGGTCAATAGCACAATTAAAAGAGATCCTATTTGCATCATTTTTGCTCACTGAATAACCCTGCCTGGGCCAGTCTAACCTACTATCTCACAGGGTTGTTGTGAGAACAAAATGAGACTAGGGTTCAAATCCCCACATAGCCATGAAGCTCACTGGGTGACCTTGGGCCAGTCACTACCTCTCAGCCTCATGAAAACCCTATTCATAGGGCCACCATAAGTTGGAATCAACTTGAAGGCGGTACATATATTTTTTATTTTGAATATGATGATTATGATAATAAATATGCAGCATTTCAAATTAATTCTGTATGAGAAGCATTCCATGCCAAGCTTGGAAAACCAAGGATGAGGTATAAAATGTAGACAAAAATACTTTTGACAAAATGCCGTTTATCTTTTATATCTATATCTATAATTAGCAATACAGCTGAATGATGTATGTAAAGTATTTTTTCTTTCCCTTTTCTTTTTTATTAATATTTTAGTACTACTGCTAAAGTTCTGATGAAAGAATAAAGCATTCATTAGCCAAATTCAAATGATTAGAACACATCACATAAATTCCACTGAAGTTGGAGTTTTTGCCATAGAAAATGAAAAAAATATATAACCTATGATAGCCCAATAGACAATCAGAACTAATATAAAACCCTATTGCTTCTCATTTGCAAATCTTGCAAGATCTAAGGTAACTCTAGATCATGTGAGTTCAGGTGATGCATGTTATGTACATTTGTATAGATATTAGCAGAGATTGTCAACAGTCTATCTCTCTCTGGGACTGGGAATCTCTCTCTTTCTCACAGAACATGAGTTTGAGAGCTGGGGGACTGAGAGGAGGAGCTGCAAGGACCCTACTTCTCACCTCATCTCTGCCAAGAACAAAAAAATCAGCCTTAAGCCATTTATTATACGCCTAATGATTTTTTATTTTTATTATTATTATTATTACTGAGACAGTTTTTGTCCCACATACAATTCAGTCTTGTGATTAAACAGGACAAAAATACAAATAAAAAGAAAGATGGAGTTCAAATAAATATACAATAAAAAGCTAGCCGGCATTTTAAAAGGCAGGAGTGCTCTGTCTGGATAAATACAGCACACAGGTATACATGGGAACAAGGGGGAGAGTTCAAAAAGGGGGGGAAGGAAGAGAAGTAGTTTGAAGTTTCGGAAGTGCCTTGTGATTGATGGAGGGGGTGGCAGAGGCAAGGAGAGGCAGTGGGGGGGGCAGAATGGTGCCACGGGGGGGCACACACACATAAATCATCGTCACTCACCTCCACAGCTCTTCGCCATTCTGCTGCTGCCTTCTCCGTTGTCCTTGCCCTGGCTTTTTCCTCCGGCGTCCATTTTGTCCTCTCAGATGCTAGCAGGCCCTGCCTATTCACCTCTTCCCTCGTGCATCCTAACACAGATCACGAGGGAAGAGAGAGTCTGCGCAGAGGTCCAATCAGTGTGAGGCACATGTCTTGTGTTAACCAATCACAGCCAGGAGCTGTCTTCCCCTTGTTCCCGCCCCTAAGTAACGTGCAACCTAACGTGGAAACGTTAAAGTTGCAGCTGAAAAGTAGGGAAATTACTAGTCGTTCCGTTACTTGCCAAATGTAATGGAATTACCCACTCGGTATTTAAAATTGTAACGAATTACAAGTAACTCGTTAAAAATAACGAGTTACTTCCAAGCTCTGAGATCGGGAATACCATGGTCTGAATGATCCTGACTTTGGTGTTCAGTGATAACATATTTGCATTTGAGGACCTTTTCTAGTTTTCTCAGAGCTGCCCTTCCCAGTCCTAGCCTTCTGATTTCTTGACTATTGTCTCCATTTTGGTTAATGACTGTGCCGAGGTATTGATAATCCTTGACAAGTTCAATGTCCTCATTGTCAACTTTAAAGTTAGATAAATCTTCTGTTGTCATTACTTTAGTCTTCTTGACGTTCAGCTGTGGTCCTGCTTTTGTGATTTCCTCTAACTTTCATCACCATTTGTTTCAAATCATTACTGGTTTCTACTAGTAGTATGGTATCGTCTGCATATCTTAAATTATTGATATTTCTCCCTCCAATTTTCACACATCCTTCATTTTGGTGGACCAGATATATCAGTGGTGTGATTCACTGGAAGGCAAATTCAGACATGCACAATTTTCAGGAGAGGAGTGAGTAATCCGAGTTGTGAGGTTGTTATCCTGCTAGTGTCTCTCTCAAAGGCAGAATGCCTCTGAATTCAGAATAACAAGCAGGGAGGAAGGCAGAATACTTTTAGGAATTCAGACCTACACAGTTCCTTTCAATTGGCAAAAAGCTATTAACTATTCTGTGGCAATTTCAAAAGCAAAAGATTCCAAAGTAGCAATCACACTAGGAGCTTTCTTTACACCGAAATGCAATTCAAAGAGTAACAGCGTCACATTTGTTTTGTTTTTTTAAAATATGTTACTTCAAACATTCCATAGGTTCCCCGGCCCTTTCACAAATTATTTCAACAGAACACGTCTGACAGCAATCAGGGCCTAATATCAAACATGCACACAAAACATGCAGAGGAAGAGAAGCCAAGGGGGGTAAGGAAGCGTGCCAAGTTCTAGAGGTTATATCCAGGCTTACAGTTATCAGAACCAAACTGCGCTAGGGTTGCCAGGTCAGAAGCATCCCAAACCCTGAGATTTTATGGGTGGGGCCCTAGTGATGTCAGGGGGTGGGACCTTAGTGATGTCATTAAGCATGATATGTTAAGCATCGACCACAGTCACTTGGCCTTGGAGCATACCACTGAAACAACAAAAATTATCTGATTGGAAATTAAGATAGAAACTTTAGCTAAAATGAGGGTGTTCGTTTTATATTCCTGTAAAAGTTGGTGGGCAACTGGAATTCCTCAGACTGCTTGATAGTGGCTCTATGGCCTGCGCCATTAATGAACAAGCTTAGAAGAAATTGTTGGAGGCAGGCCTTGCCGGTGACAAAGATATGCAAGTGTGCAAAACAGTGCTTGGAGTATGGGAGGGGATGCAATCAGTCAAAAGGCATTTTGTTGATGTTGCTGCAAAGCTCACCTACCTCCCCCCCCCGCAAATCAGTGCTGAAAACTTCAGTGGGGCTCAGTGCTTTGGAAGCCCTCAGCAAAGGCCCCAGGCAGAAAGGGCTTCACGAGCTAGAGGGAGCCCCAGCTGACGAAGCGTCAAGGCCCCAGCTGACAAAGCGTCAAGGCGAGTTAAGCAGCAGAGGGAGTTCGGCAGCAGGGCGAGGAGGCCAGGGCCCCCCACTCTGCCCGTCTGTTCCCTGACCTCAACTAAACCGCAGTCTCCAACCCATTGACGTAATAAACCTTAAACAAAACTATGCAGGTAAGAAGCCAGCAGGGGTGTGGGGGCTTTCCAGTGTTTTGCACCGCCTGCAGCATGTACGACTATCTGCCTGTTGGACAGAAGTCGTGGGTGTGCTCTCGGTGCAATGAGCTCCTGGCTCTCCGGGAACGACTTCATTTCCTTGAGGCCAAGGTGGCGGACCTGGAAAAGCTGAGAGAGGCAGAGAGGTGTGTGGAGGAGGCCTTCAGGGACGTTATAGCTGTGTCCCACTCCAACGATGATAGCTCTCCTGCTATCATGGAGAACGATGGTCTCGGGGAAGGAGAGCATCCAGCTGAGGAAGAGGGAAACGATCCCTTAGAAGGGACCCATTCCTTGGGGGATGAGCAGCTATCCTCTCGTGCCGAGGATATATCTCCAGGGGCTGGAGGGATCCTTGTAGTGGGTGATTTGATCATTAGGAACATAGACAGTGCGGTGTGTGATGGGCGTGTAGACCGCAAGGTGTTTTGCCTGCCTGGTGCGAAGGTTGCGGATATCGCCTGTCGTTTAGATAGTTTGGTAGACAGTGCTGGGAAGGAGTCAGTGGTCGTGGTGCACGTTGGCACCAACGACATGGGGAAATGCAGCCGTGAGGTCCTGGAAGCAAAATTTAGGTTGCTAGGTAGGATGCTGAAAGCCAGGACCTCCAAGGTGGCTTTCTCTGAAATCCTACCGGTTCCACGCGCAGGACCAGCCAGACAGGCCCAGCTTCGCAGTCTCAATGCGTGGATGAGACGATGGTGTTGGGTGGAAGGGTTTGGATTTGTTAGGCACTGGGGAACATTTTGGGACAAGCCGGGTCTGTACAAAAGGGACGGGCTCCACTTGAACCAGAATGGAACCAGACTGCTGGCACTTAAAATTAAAAAGGTGGCAGAGCAGCTTTTAAACTGACTGAGGGGGGAAACCCGACAGGAGCTGAGAAAGGTCCGGTTCGGAATAAAACTCCCCCCTGGGATAAAAACCAAAGAAATGATGAAATTTTAAAAGGGGTAGGCCTAGAAGTAGGCATTGTGAGAGCAGGGGCACAGGATATAAATTCAGAAGAGAAAAATTACCACAGGCCTAACCACAAGTGCCAAAGACACTTGAAGAGAGACACTGCTTACAAGTGCCTGTACGCTAATGCTAGGAGCCTGCGAACCAAGATGGGAGAACTGGAGTGCTTGGTCTTAGAGGAGAGCATTGATATAGTGAGCATAACGGAGACCTGGTGGAATGGAGAAAACCAGTGGGATACGGTTATCCCTGGATATAAACTATATCGGAAGGACAGGGAAGGACGTATTGGTGGCGGAGTCGCTCTATACGTGAAAGAAGGCATTGAATCCAGCAAGCTCGAAACCCCCAAAGAGGCAGACTCCTCCACAGAATCGTTGTGGGTGGTGATACCATGCCCCAGGAGGGACTTAATACTGGGAACGATCTATCGTCCCCCTGATCAAAATGCTCAGGGAGACCTGGAGATGAGATATGAAATTGAGGAAGCATCCAAACTAGGAAATGTGGTAGTAATGGGTGACTTCAACTACCCGGACATAGACTGGCTGCATATGTGTTCCAGTCATGACAAAGAAGCAAAGTTTCTAGATATTCTAAATGACTATTCCCTAGACCAGTTGGTCATGGAACCGACCAGAGGGACGGCAACCCTGGACTTAATCCTCAGTGGGGACCGGGACCTGGTGCGAGATGTAAGTGTTGTTGAACCGATTGGGAGCAGTGACCACAGTGCTATTAAATTAAACATACATGTAACTGGCCAATTGCCAAGAAAATCCAACACGGTCACATTTGACTTCAAAAGAGGAAACTTCACAAAAATGAGGGGATTGGTAAAAAGAAAGCTGAAAAACAAAGTCCAGAGGGTCACATCACTCGAAAATGCTTGGAAGTTGTTTAAAAACACTATATTAGAAGCTCAACTGGAGTGCATACCGCAGACCAGAAAAGGTACCGCCAGGGCCAAGAAGATGCCAGCATGGTTAGCGAGCAAAGTCAAGGAAGCTCTTAGAGGCAAAAAGTCTTCCTTCAAAAAATGGAAGTCTTGTCCAAATGAAGAAAATAAAAAAGAACACAAACTCTGGCAAAAGAAATGCAAGAAGACAATAAGGGATGCTAAAAAAGAATTTGAGGAGCACATTGCTAAGAACATAAAAACCAACAACAAAAAATTCTATAAATACATTCAAAGCAGGAGACCATCTAGGGAGACAATTGGACCCTTGGATGATAAGGGAGTCAAAGGTGTACTAAAGAACGATAAGGAGATTGCAGAGAAGCTAAATGAATTCTTTGCATCTGTCTTCACAGTGGAAGATATAGGGCAGATCCCTGAACCTGAACTAACATTTGCAGGAAGGGATTCTGAGGAACTGAGACAAATAGTGGTAACGAGAGAGGAAGTTCTAAGCTTAATGGACAATATAAAAACTGACAAATCACCAGGCCCGGATGGCATCCACCCAAGAGTTCTCAAAGAACTCAAAGGTGAAATTGCTGATCTGCTAACTAAAATATGTAACTTGTCCCTCGGGTCCTCCTCCAGCATGGCTTCTGCAAGGGAAAGTCCTGTCTCAGTAACCTATTAGAATTCTTTGAGAGTGTCAACCAGCATATAGATAGAGGTGATCCAGTGGACATAGTGTACTTAAGACTTTCAAAAAGCGTTTGACAAGGTACCTCACCAAAGGCTTCTGAGGAAGCTTAGCAGTCATGGAATAAGAGGAGTGGTCCTCTTGTGGATAAGAAATTGGTTAAGAAGCAGAAAGCAGAGAGTAGGAATAAACGGACAGTTCTCCCAATGGAGGGCTGTAGAAAGTGGAGTCCCTCAAGGATCGGTATTGGGACCTGTACTTTTCAACTTGTTCATTAATGACCTAGAATTAGGAGTGAGCAGTGAAGTGGCCAAGTTTGCTGACGACACTAAATTGTTCAGGGTTGTTAAAACAAAAAGGGATTGCGAAGAGCTCCAAAAAGACCTCTCCAAACTGAGTGAATGGGCAGAAAAATGGCAAATGCAATTCAATATAAACAAGTGTAAAATTATGCATATTGGAGCAAAAAATCTGAATTTCACATATACGCTCATGGGGTCTGAACTGGCGGTGACCGACCAGGAGAGAGACCTCGGGGTTGTAGTGGACAGCACGATGAAAATGTCGACCCAGTGTGCGGCAGCTGTGAAAAAGGCAAATTCCATGCTAGCGATAATTAGGAAAGGTATTGAAAATAAAACAGCCGATATCATAATGCCATTGTATAAATCTATGGTGCAGCCGCATTTGGAATACTGTGTACAGTTCTGGTCGCCTCATCTCAAAAAGGATATTATAGAGTTGGAAAAGGTTCAGAAGAGGGCAACCAAAATGATCAAGGGGATGGAGCGACTCCCTTACGAGGAAAGGTTGCAGCATTTGGGGCTTTTTAGTTTAGAGAAAAGGCGGGTCAGAGGAGACATGATAGAAGTGTATAAAATTATGCATGGCATTGAGAAAGTGGATAGAGAAAAGTTCTTCTCCCTCTCTCATAATACTAGAACTCGTGGACATTCAAAGAAGCTGAATGTTGGAAGATTCAGGACAGACAAAAGGAAGTACTTCTTTACTCAGCGCATAGTTAAACTATGGAATTTGCTCCCACAAGATGCAGTAATGGCCACCAGCTCGGATGGCTTTAAAAGAAGATTAGACAAATTCATGGAGGACAGGGCTATCAATGGCTACTAGCCATGATGGCTGTGCTCTGCCCCCCTAGTCAGAGGCAGCATGCTTCTGAAAACCAGTTGCCGGAAGCCTCAGGAGGGGAGAGTGTTCTTGCACTCGGGTCCTGCTTGCGGGCTTCCCCCAGGCACCTGGTTGGCCACTGTGAGAACAGGATGCTGGACTAGATGGGCCACTGGCCTGATCCAGCAGGCTCTTCTTATGTTCTTATGTTCTTAAGGCCCCTGAGGCTGTGCACGGGGAGAGGGGCAGGGCCTTGCTGGGAGGGAGTAGGGAGTGAATGGACATTCAGACCTCCAACGGGTCAAGGAACCGAGGTCTGGCTCCTAGAGAGGCAGGATGTTTCAGAGGAAAGGGGGGAGAGCATATTGAAGGGGAGGAGGGGGGGCTTTTCATTCCAAACACGGAAGAGAAGGGGGCGGTAGACTCGCTTGTGGGATCGGCCAGTCCAGATACGCGTCTTTCGGACGGGGGGGGGGGAGATTTCCCGCTTTATTACGGCTGCCAAGCTCTGGGCAAGGCTGGGAGGATGTGCTGTGAGCTTTCTGCCGACAGGTGGCGATAGTGGGGCCTCTCCTTGGCCTCCATTCACCATTAAGAGGAAGGAGGGGGCGGAACTTGGAGCGCGCAGGGGACAGAAGTACGGCAAGGGGGGGGCGAGAGAAAGGAGTTGCTCCCCCCCCCCCGAATCCACAGACAGTGCAGCGGGGAAGGGAGAAAAGGGGGAAGGACAAGGAGGGGAAGCGTTGGGAGAATAGAAGGGAAGGGAAGGGGCCGGAGCTGCTTCGCGTGGTAGGAGACATTCCCTGCCGGATCCCTGCAGAGCCGCTGCCTGTCAGTGTCGACAGCACTGAGCTACATGGACCTCAGTGGTCCGCCTCCGCAGAAGGGTCTTCCCTGCCCCCTTCCATGGGGGGGGGGAAGGGCTCATCCATGCATCGCCGCTTTAAAGGGCCCAGACTGCTGCAGGGTCTCCACTGCAGGGTCCTTTTTTGGTAGACCTCCCCTCGCTCGGGGGGATCTGCAGCCTCTTGGTGCAGAGGAAGCAGTTTTATGGGGGCGTCCTGGGGGAGAAGGATGTTGCTGTGTGACGTTTGTGCCCCCCTCGATCTGGGGGCGACGCACCTTTGGATTCCGAGAAAGGAAGGAGAAACTAAATTGGGGAGGAGGAATAGGGAGAGATTGGGAGGGGGCCTCATCCTTGTGAGATTCCTTGGCAATGGGGGGTGATGGGGGGGGCAATGGGGGTGATTGGGGGGTACAGTATTGGGGGAAAGAGTTTTTCGCCTTCTCAGTTCCCCTCTTGCAATCCACAGATAAGGAGCTGATTGCCTTGGAGGAAAGAGCCTTATGGGGACACTTTGGGGGAGAAAGCGGGGTTATTCCGATGCCTTCGGGCGCCAGACCTGGAGGAAAGATTTCGAAGAGGGGCCCTGATACTCTGGATCGGCCCGTCCAGATAAGCCTCTTTGCTGCTGCGGGATGCTGATTTGCCGCTTTGTTACGGCTGCCAAGCTGTGGGCAAGGCTGGGAAGGTGTGCTGCGAGCTTTCTGCCAGCAAGTGGCGATAGTGGGGCCTTTCCCTGGTCTTCATTTGCTATTAAGACAAGGAGGGGGCGGAGCCTGGAGCGCACCGAGGACAGACAGGTGCACAAGGGGGGGCGAGAAAGGATTCGCCCCCCCCGAATCCGCAGGCAATGCAGCGGGGAAGGGAGAAAAGGGGGAAGGACAAGGGGGAGCATTGGGGGAATAGGAGGGAAGGGGACGGAGCTGCTTCGCGTGTTAAGAGACGGTCCCTGCCGGATCCCTGGACAGCCGCTGCCTGTCGATATCGACAGCACTGAGCTACATGGACCCCAATGGTCCGCTTCTGCAGAAGGGGCTTCCCAGGTTCCCTGCCCCCTTCCATAGGCGAGCGGAGGGGTGATTCCTGCTGTAAAGGGCCCCAAGGGCTGCAGGGACTCCACTGCAGGGTCCTTCATTTGCAGAGATCAGCCCAACCAGCCCCCCTTTCAAGGGATCTGCAGCCCCGGGGGGGAAGTGCCCCTTGGTGCAGAGAAAGCAGTCTTATGGGGGCATCCTAGGGGAAGGATGCGGCTGTGTGACGTTTGTGCCCCCCCCTCGATCTGGGGGCGACGCACCCCTGGATTCCGAGAAAGGAAGGAGAAACTAAATTGAGGAGTAGGAATAGAGAGAGATTGGGAAGGAGCCTAGGCCTTGTGAGATTCCTTGGCAAAGGGGAGAGCTTGGGGGAAGGTTGGGGAGCCCAGGATGTGTTTTGGGGGAAAGACTTTTCCCCCTTCTCAGTTCCCCACTTGCAATCCACAGATAATGGGCTGATCACGTGCGGCTGCCTTGGAGGAAAGGAAAGAGCCTTATGGGGCACTTTGGGGGAGAAAGGGGGGTTATTCTGATGCTTTGGGGCCCCGGACTTGGAGGAAAGAGGGCAACGGGGGGGGCATTGAAACGGACCCGGCTCTAACTGGCCTTCTAAAAAGTCTCAAGGCAGAGGATGGAGAAAATAAATAAATAAATCTACCGCCCCCCGTCAGCTGGACCTGGGGGGGGTAAGGGCCTTCTCTAGACCTCCCCTTGGGAGTTTGTTGGAGGGGAAGGTCAAAGCCCCCGCCCTGCCCCCCCCCTGGTGGATCTGAGCTTTCCTGGCAGTATTGACCCAGCGGAGGGTGCTGAGAGTCTGCCTCTGCTAGCGCTGCCCACTCCCTCCTATCCGGCTTTGCCCCTTGCCTGGGGATACCCACATTGATGGAAGGGCCTCTGGGTGCTACAGCCACTGAAGTGTAATGCCTAGTGGGCAGTGCTCACAACAGCCCTGTGAGGGGGGCCTGGATGAACTCCTGGGTGTAATGTCATGGGTAGGGCAGGTGTGGGAAACCTGAGGGCCACATTCCAGCCTGGGGGCCACTTTCCTTCAGGAGGAGCCTTCCAGGGGCCACTTTCTGGTGGTGGGCGGGGTGAGGGGCAAAAGTGGGTGGAGCGAAGGATGCAACGCTTACAGTTAGCTACATTGTAGCCATTGAAAAGTCAGAAGTTTTGTCTGTACACAAACGCACATATATACACAAAGAGCCCTGGAGGACCGTGCGGAGTACTGCACTTGAACCAGGAGTAGACATGTGAAAGCTCTGGGAGAAAAAAAAATCAGAAAAATAGTGTTTTCCCCTGGGTTTTTTTCCAGGTATTCCCATCTCTCCCAGGGAGACTCAGAATCAAACCTCTGTACTTGGCTGCACAGCTCCCTGGGTCACTATTTCTAAGCCCAGCCTACCTCTCTGGGTTGTTGTGAAGTTAAAGGTGGATAACTTTATCTCCCACTCTAAATTCTGGACATAGTGGATGTCTCTGCAAGTGTGTGTGTCTGTGTGTTATTATTAGAATTACTTTCCAAGTTGAAATCCCCACTCAGGACTGAAATTTTCTCTGTGTGTGTGTGTCTTATTATTAGAATTACTTACCATTTTATACCGAACGGTGTCCTGAGGGACCCAGGTTCAAATCCCTGCTCGGGAGTGAAATTTAGTTGGTGTCCTTGGCCCAGTGACAGTGTTGTTGTGAAGAAAAAGGTCTGTGTGTGTCAAATTATGTTTCCCATTGTTTGCTCCTTAGAGGAAGGCCTGGGGAAAATGTTAAAACATAATTAAAAATGGTGCTGAAGATATACGTAAATACACCTCTTATCTTAATCAGCCAAATGACAACCCTGTAAGGTAGGCAAGAATGCTGTTAAGCTTTGCACCACGTACATTCCTTGTTCAACTGTGAACCACGTTCTGGAACCTGGTGCCCTCTAGTTGTTGCTCAGCTGCAGCTCCCATCAGCACCAGCCTGCATGACTAATGGCCAGGGATGATGGGAGTTGTAGTCCACAACATCTAAAGGGGCTTGAGGAAACTTTGGCCCTCCAGATGATGCTGAACTACAGCTCCCATGATCTCTGGCCATTGGCCATGTTTGCTGGGCTGATGAGAGTTGCCAGTCAGTAAGAGTTTCCCCACGCTTGATTCAAAGGTTAACTCAGATTATACAAATAGATGATACCAGCGTTTGTGCTGCTGTTTTTAAAGTAGATGTGTTGCAAGTAGGTCAAATGCTTTATATTGCCCAGTGGGCTGGACCAGACTGAACGCCGCTCAGTATTCCTCTCATATTTCCGATGGAAGGGGTCAGGCCTTCCCCATCCCAGGGAGCTCCAAGATGGAGCCATTGACCTCATCCACTCCTGACTTGCAATATATACAAAGCATACTGACTGCAAACTGTCAGGGACCTGATATTTGATTGATATGAACAAGGGTTAAGTTTTTAACGACAGTGTTATAGGATTGTGGGGTTGGGATGGATGATGTCTTGGGGTCCTCTTTCCAGCCTCTGATTTGGAATCTTTCCAGGGGGAGTTATAACAAAGAAACTTCCTCCACTAGTTAAACTAGTTCCTTTCATAAGCTGATGAGTCCAGCCAAGTTTGTCCAGTAGACTCCATTAGCATGTGTAAAGATTTGGCCAGGAAAGCAATGTGTTGCCATAGGAACACTTTCAGTAGAGAGATCCTCATCCCCCCCCCTCCCCTGGGTGGAGGCCCCCTCATCCTAGACTGGAGCTAAGAAGTGGTAGAGTTAGTATGAGGTGAAGCTGGAAAGATACAAAGATATCTGCTCTGTGTGCTCAATCCCAAAGCTATGGCTTTGGGGTACTCTAGAAACCTGATGGGGAACCAAGATCTGTTGGTTTGTTAATGCTGAGAACCGCTCCATCTTATGCTCAGGTTGTAGGTATGTGTAAATAAATATCCTAAATACACCACAGTCTCCGCTGACCTTCATTCCAGGGAAACCAAATCCTGGGAAAGCGGTGGAGCCTCTGGAAGATTGAGATGTGCAGAAACCATGAATGAGACATGATGAAGAGGAGCCAATAAATAACACGGCCTGAAATGACTGACAAGCTGGAGGAGAGACTCTGGTGGGCAGGAAGGAAAAGCTCCAGAGTGGAGATGAGATATTGGGGGGGCAAAATGGGGGGGTTGACTGGACGTGGCAGAGGAGGTGAGATCCCCCACCCACCCCAGCCATGGAAGACAAAAGAAACTGAGGGAGACCTACCACCTAAACGTTAAAGCCTTTTGTAGGTTAGGCATCCAGAAGCAAACTGAGCGTGAAAGGAAACAGCCGAGGAAAGAGACGTGCCATTT
The DNA here is from genome assembly GCF_030035675.1 of Rhineura floridana. NCBI lineage: Eukaryota > Metazoa > Chordata > Lepidosauria > Squamata > Rhineuridae > Rhineura > Rhineura floridana. Next base: position 210,893,040 of record NC_084482.1, read on the forward strand.
ATTTGTTTAGAGCCTTTACCTCTCCCCACAAGTGTCGGGCCGCTTATAATATTTATACTCCTCATCTCCACATTTGTATCAAGGAGAACATTCCTCCCCTGTCTCTCCCCTGCAGGCTCTTGAGAGCTGTTCCCATTTGGGCAAAATCTATGAGAGTCCCAGAGGGGGCCTAGTTTATGCCTCCTCCTCCATTTCCCCCACAGGCAGCGCAATGGCCTCAGAGGCACCGTCCGGATTGCCTGTTTCTTGGGGCAGAGTGGGAAGAGGTGCTGGACATTCACCTCAGGTAAGACAGAGAGGATAGCCCAGGTGCCTCCCTCTGGGTTGGGTGGCAGGGAGAGAATCTGCCTTTTTGCCTCTACTTTTAATCCTACCTAAAAAGAGGCCTGAAGCTGGACCAGGCCAAAGGCCCACCTAGTCCAGCATCCTGTTCTCACAGTGGCCGACCAGATGCCTACGGGAAGCCCATGAGCAAGCAGGACCTGAGTACATCAGCGCTCTCCCCTCATGATTCCCAGCTACTGATATTCAGAGGTAGAACATAGCCGTCATGGTTAGTAGCCCTTGATAGCCTCATCCTCCATGAAATGAAGGCTGCTGGGTGCACGGAGTATGTTTTTCAGAGCTGGAAGACCCAGCTGGTTTGGGGAAAGAGGTTTAGTTAAAATTATATGTATTTATATTGAGTGCATTATATATTTTTACTGTACATCGCCCAGAGTGGTGGGACAACCTGCCAGATGGGTGTCTAATAAATCCACTAAATAAATAAATAATTTTTTGTAATATTTTAAAGCCATTCAGGTTGGAGGCAGTCACTGCAAGATCTCAAAATGACCTAGTTACAGACGCTGATACATCAACAAAAGCCCTCATGCAACTACCCCTTTCAGTCTGGGAGAATGGTACATGTTGGAGAAATTACGTTTTCTTCTTCCAGGCTCCCTTGACCTTTGAGGAGGTGGCTGTGTATTTCTCCGAGGAGGAGTGGGCTCTGCTGGATCCTGAGCAGAGAGCTCTGCACAGGGAAGTCATGGAGGAGAATTACAAGACGGTGGCCTCTCTAGGTAAGGGCACTCTTTGGTTTCTTGCCTGATAAACGCGGAAGGTGTGAATTTAGTATTCATACTATTGAATCCTGCACTTCAGGAATGCTGTTTTGGAAATGTGTGTCTAGAGCTGAGTGGGAGAGCACCACTTTTGCATGCAGAAGATTCTTTGTTCAATAGCTGGCATCTTCAGCGGGGTGTGTGGGGGAATGAAGAGATAGCAGGTGGTGACAAAGATCTCTGTCTTCCTGAGATCTTGGAGATCCCATATTAGTTGCAGTAGACAAGGCTGGACTAGATGGAGAAAGACTGACCTGGTATAACTCAGCTTCCTAAATTCCGGGGTGGGTAGGTGAGTTGATCATTATGTGCGACCTGACTTGTGATTCTTCCTATTAGTAACTGTCATTCAGTGAGAATTCTGTAATTGCAGAAGAAGAAGAGACAGTGAATCCTGAGAGCACCCCATCTGCATCATCAAGCAGATTGGAAGCAGCAGGAGAGAAACACGTAGACACTGAGCTCAGTAATTGAATCCAGTAGTTCAGTAACTGAATTCAGTAATTCTGTTTCTTGATTCCTAACTGAGCAGAGCAGGGGAAGCTGTGTCAGCTGTTCCAGAGGAGATAAAAGTGAGCCACCTCTCAGGGAGCGAGTGAACAGAACGTGCTAATAGGAGTTTCGGAGAGGAGGTGGGGGTGGGTGGGTCCAAAAATGTTTTTCCCTTGTACAGCACACCACATATTTACCCTGAAGGAGGACAGGACAAGAACAATAGAGTTAAAATCTACCTTAACATATATACACTAGCTCCAAAAAGTTAAGATGTGAGCATGAAGAATAATATGTAAACATTTTTAAAAACAAACAAATATGTTGACTAATCAAGACAATCATAAAAGTGCATACACAATAGGGCACATAACAATACAAAAAAGACCAAAGAACAGATTTCTATATAGGCCTCATGTCCATGTGAAATAGAGGGTAAAACAATCAAAACAGTGTCAATCTGTAATCCTATATTGACTGCTGAACAATGGCCTATTGGTAAGAACTCAATACTCAGAAGGTTCAAAGTACATACGTTGGCCAGACGCGTTTCGACTTGAAAGTCTTTTTCAATGGCCTTGCAGATAGATGTTGACTGTACAGGGTAAAGAATATAATAATAGACAATATTAGCCATATACGGTGAGTACCTCCAGTAATGCTGAGAAATGTAACTGGTGTCAGAGGAGAAAATAGAAAAAAAGAAGAAGAAAGAGGAGGGAAAAGAGAAGAAAAGAAGAAAAAGAAGGAAAGAAAGAAAAGGCACTTACTTATATTTATACCCTGGGATATGGACTGATGGTTGAATGGTCTATGGATTCAATTGGTTCTGCACCAAAATAATTAGGGATAGAGTTATTATCCAATGCAAAAACGAAAACTTCCATAAAAATGGATTGTTATAGTGCTTACTATTTCCGTTCCACAGTCCTTCTCTAATCCCATTTGAAAACTTTTTAACATCAACACAGATGACCCTCAAAATGTTTGTAGATTATAAATGTATGGTCACTTGGATCATCCCAAATAAGTTAGTCTACAAAGAGGGCACAGCTGCGGAGGAAGCTTTGACTGCCATTCAAAACTAGCCTTTTCCCAGTATTATCCTTACTCACATTAACAGAATGACACTGTTTTGATTGTTTTATCCTCTATTTTACATGGACTATATAGAAATCTGTTCTTTGGTCTTTTTGTATTGTTATGTGCCCTATTGTGTATGCACTTTTATGATTGTCTTGATTTGTCAACATATTTGTTTGTATTAAAAAAATACATATTATTCTTCATGCTCACACCTTAACTTTTTGGAGCTACGGAGGACAGGCCATTCTAATATAACTAGAAGGAAAAAGAAAGAAAAGGCAGTAGAGTCTATGGACAAAAAGGACAATCCAGTGGTGATGACTTGCAGGGTGTGTGAGATGTTTGTTTTCTTGCCAGAGAACAACATTTTTATTATTTATTTATTTATTATTTTATTTATACCCTGCCCTTCCCTCCAGCAGGAGCCCAGGGCAGCAAACAGAAACACTAAAAACACCTTAAAATGTCACAAAAAGACCTTAAAATACATTAAAACAAAACAACGTTAAAAACATTTTTTTAAAAAACTCTAAAAACAACTTTTTAAAAAAGGGCTAAAAATACATTAGAAGACATATTAAAAGCAATTCTAACACAGACGCAGACTGGGACATACAAATGCAACAAGTGCAAGCTGGTGGCGCTGTTGGAAGAAAAAGTGAGGGGCCTGGAACAGCGGGTGGCCACACTGAAGAGTATAAGAGAAGATGAAGAGCTATTAGACAGAATGCTGGAACAACAGCAGCAAAGAGAAGTACAGGATGTGGAAGAACATCAGCATGTTGAAGGAGAAGAGCCAACAGGGCGATGTGGTTGCAGAAAAGGCAAATGCTATATTAGGCTGCATTAACAGAAGTATAGTTTCTAAATCGTGTGAAGTATTGGTTCCCCTCTATTCAGCGCTGGTTAGGCCTCATCTTGAGTACTGGATGCAAACAAACTGGAACAGGTTCAGAGGAGGGCAACAAGGATGATCAGAGGATTGGAAACCAAGCCCTATGAGAAGAGACTGAAAGAACTGGGCATGTTTAGCCTGGAGAAGAGAAGACTGAGGGGAGATATGATAACACTCTTCAAATACATGAAAGGTTGTCACACAGAGGACAGCCGGGATCTCTTCTCGATCGTCCCAGAGTGCAGGACACGGAATAATGTGCTCAAGTTGCAGGAAGCCAGATTTCGACTGAACGTTACCTGTTAGAGCCATACAACAGTGGAACCAATTACCTAGAGAGGTAGTGGGCTGTCCAGCACTGGAGGAATTCAAGAGGCAGCTGGACAGCCATCTGTCGGGAATGCTTTGATTTGGATTCCTGCATTGAGCAGGGGGTTGGACTTGATGGCCTTATAGGCCCCTTCCAACTCTACTATTCTATGGTAGACTGTGGGAATGCTCTGGACATAATATATTTTGGGGACTCGGTTAAGATGGCGGCGGTGCTAGCTGGGTTTGTAATAACCTCCGGATACAGTCTTGTGCTTTTTCTTGTCTGGTAAGCTTTGATCTCGATAAAGCTGGCTAAAACAACAGCAAATTAACTCCTGAAGTGTGTAGCTTCTTGGGAGTCAAATGAGAGAGTGATTAATGATTGTTTGGACACAGGAACAGGAAAAACGCTGGAAAGATAAGGATGAAGACCCCCCCCCATCATCTCTCTTCTTACTCTGAACTAGGGATCCGGGATGAATGATGGTTAATTAGTATGAGAGGGGGAGGAAAACTGACTATTCTACAACCACATTATTATTATACTGCAGAAAATTACAACTTATCTCTTATCTAAGTGGAGCATCACTCAGCAGCTTCAGCCCGGAATTCAGGGGCTATGGTTCTTACCAGGCAGGCATCCAGGTTGCTGGGAGCAACTATTTTAACTGGCTCAACCTCCCCAAAGAGGAAAAGAACGAGACAAGCCGACATAAGCTCTTACTTTTCAAAGAAAGAAGATAGTAGGATTAATGGAGCTAGAAGTTCCTCTCCTCAACACGGCGTTGAATTTGAGCATACGGACCCAGCCCAACCGCAATCTATCCATGATTGGACTGTAGTCCACAATAAATGTGATTTATATTTATATGATAAGCCTCCCCTGGGAACAGACCTTGCAGCAGAAATTGCCTTAATGGATACTTTCCCAGGAAAATCACTTGAAAAAAATCTAGGATTAGGTTGCAACTCAAATTCGATATTACAAGTTCCAGAAACGGATGGCGAGTTAAAGGAACCCCCTCATATGGAGGATAAGGAAGTTACAGCCTATGATTGGAATCTGAGCATTGATGAACGTTTAACACCTGCTGCCTCAACAATGACTGGCAAAGCTTTTAGCCCTTTAAAAATCTCTTCTTTATTGAGGCAAATAGAAAGCAAGCAGGTAGAGAGTACCCATCCATCTGAATGGAAATTCCATCTGCGACTGCTGAATGATGAACTTGAACGAATTAAAAATTTCCTGACTGAAAGCTATGCTCTGCTAGTGGTGATAGCTGAATTTCACAAGTTCCATACCTGTGCCCATTGCTCTGATTCCCAAGGAAATGACAAAGCTGTAAAAATTGGCCTTGACTCTAATACCAGAGTTGTCACCTCTAGCTATAAAAAGAAAGGAAATAAGCACAAGACTACCAAAACGTTTAGTACTAAATGCACCAAGCGGGGTGTGATGTTCCTGTATTAGTGTATATATGGTAAGTGTAGTTTGTATAGGAGATACATGGTAAGTGGAATGAAAGAGGAGGCGGGAGTGAATGGGCAGTAGAATGCTGGATGATTGGCTGAGTGTTTGAATGGCTGGAGAGTATAAATGGAAGGATGACAGTTGAATCTGGGTGGTGAACGTTGGAGTGGATGTTGATGGGTTGTTTTGGTGGGTTTTTGAGAGGAGATTGTGTGGAGAGTTGGTGGATGTGAGGAGAGTGTGGATTTCGGATTAATACTAAAACCAGTACCTCAGGAATAGATGAAACCATATGCTTAAGTGCCTTTATAAAGTAATCTTGTTATCTTTGTTATCTTTGTTATTTAATAAATATATTTGGTTTACCAAAGGCCTGATCCTTGGCTGGGGTTTCACAGACCAGCAGGGAGGGCAAGGTAAATACCAAGGCTGAAGGGTAATAAATGGTGGCAGCGGTGAAGGGGATAATATAACACAAGTATTCAGAGCAAACCAGAATAATCTGCATTGATACAAAGGGAGTGGGACAGCTTAAGCACGCAGTCACAGAGGTAACCTGATAGAGAGACTCAGGCAGAGTCTCTGGGAATACTGGTTATAGGACGGGACTGGTGGTGCTGCCTAGCAGGGGGATCTGGTGAGGTCTATGCTAGAGCGGGGAGAGAAACCATAAAAAAGGACAGTCTGGACTGGTAGAGTCCTTGGTGGTGCCTAGTGACAGGCAGTAACCACAAGCAGGTAGGAACCTGACAGGGAGAGCCAGGGAAGGGCGTCACACTGGGCAAGACAAAAAACTTAACACCTAACCCTAAGGGGAAAACAAATCTATCCTTAAAGCAGCAGAAAGGATTAAACTTTAAGAAACATTTCAAGATTATGGAAGAAACGCAACAGCCCTCCGTTAAGCTGGCAAAGACACAAAAATCAAGTTCGCAGACTGGCAAGATACAATCTACAGTAACTGACTTAAGCCCCATCTCTGATCCGCTCTTACCTCTTTCAGTTCCAGAAGTTGTGGCTCCACTTCAAGTAGCATGCTTGATTACGGAAATGGACAGTGGGGTTTTTAGCAAGGAAATACAAGACCCGTGGCAGCATGCATTGAACGAACACCAATAAGCCACCGTATGGTAGGATGCTTCATAAGCCTCTTCCATTAACTCAGCAAAAATGGGAACTGGAACTAAGTCACTGCAAGTTAGTTTTCTCTAACTATCCCAAACCGAGGGGCATGCTGACTCCTTGGCAGCGCAAAGTGCATATACAACAATTGATAACCAAGATTGCTCCAGATTGCGGCTTGATTGACGATATCACAGAGATCGAATATCTTTTTTATGATTATAAAAACGCTAGAGCAGTAGTGACCTTTGGAAGTTGGCCATCTCTGATGCGTCTTTACAAGGTTAAAAATCAGTTTTGGCATATAGGCATATGTATTAGTAGGCTATTTGTGAACCAGAAACTGGTGCATTTATTCAGCAAACTCCAGAACTGCGAGCCAGAGAACAACATAAGAAAATTTCCTTTCTTCCTACTTTTGATCCAACCTTGGAAGAAAAAGATCTTATAAAATCGTTCTATGCCTTGCCTACAAGATCTCAGAAAGAGATTATTGACAGACTAACACTTTTAAGAAATACCCTTGTCCACGTTTTAGATCTAGATAAGACACTTGACCCCCTCGGAATTACAGAATCTGCTCAAACCAAACCAGGATCTATAATGGAAACTTATCAACAAAATTCACTCGACCACCTGGTCCAGATGTCCCAACCATCTAAGGATTCTACCCCCTCATCTTAAAGGGGCTATGTTCATTCCTTGCCCAACAATTCTGAAGAGCTGGTGACTCATCCTAAAATACCCCCATCAAAGCCCAAGCATGTGATACCAAAGGAAGATGACTGGCTATGCTTTAGGTATCTTGATCCAGAGGAGCTAGGCCATGCCCCTGTTGGGCCTTTAAAAATTCCCTCTAATACAAAGTCATTGCCTCATCCCCCTGTTAAATCTGGAGCTGTATTTCTGGATAAGGGTGATGTGCTTGATCGGATCATAGAGCAAGACTGACAGTCTCCCTTGGTTCAAGATAATCCCACCAGATCTTTACAGTATCGAACTCGACAACCTCGTAAATGAGGAGGATTGGGACCGAAATTAGACCAGATTAGAATCTTACCATGGAATGTTGCGGGCTGGTTTTCCAAACTACAATGCCCTGGGTTTAAGGAATTTTTAAGATCACATGATGTAATTTGTATGCAGGAAACCTGGTCTACAAAAAGTATTTTCTTGGATGGCTTTTCAGCCTTGGAGCTACCCGCAAAGCCCACAAATAGAAGAGGTAGACCCAAGGCCGGTCTAGCAATTATGACTTCTACCTCTTTAAGTACGAGCGTTAAGAAACTTTCCCCTTGTGGCAACCTAGCTATTGCGGGTCTAATAGAACTTAGAGCAACCATTCTTTTATTAATAAATGTATACATCCCGCCTTACCCCCACAAACGGGAAATAGCACTATCCTGGGATCAGCTGGAAAATTATATAGTTGACTTAGAAATGCAATATCCTAAGGCACAATTAATAGTAATGGGAGACCTGAACGCTAGGATTGGTCCAAATAACAATGCCCTGGCTGAATCTCCATTATGGGGGGCGATGGAGGTTGAAAAAGTTATCCCAGAGTATGGTCGACGCTCAAAAGACCAGAAGGTAAACTATGCGGGAATACGCTTGATCCAACTGGCGGCCCGCTTGAATTTGACAATTATAAACGGACACATGAAGGCAGATGCCTTAGCAGAGTATACTTACATTTTGGGACGTGGAAGTAGTGTAGTGGATTATGTGTTGACCTCCCCCCCTTTGCTCAATCAGATCGCCAACTTTCTAGTAGGTGACAGGCTGGAAAGTGACCATCTCCCCTTGATCTGTACTTTGACAGCAATAGGAGGGGGACATCTTGTCGTGCTGCGAAATGTTGCATTGCCCAATGCCCAAGGTAACCATTACTAGCCTAGGTTGCCAGATACAAGACAAGCCAGACCATAGAAAGTTTTAAGAGTCTTTATTGACACTAGCCTGTACACCACATGTATTTCCAGCTCCTTCTGACTTCTGTCACAACCCCCACACTTTGCTTTCGGTTTCCCCAGCATTTTATACACAAACCGTGCCGTTGCCAGCAACATCTGCTCCTTCGGCCTTGGCACTTCTCTGTTGCTGGTTTAACCCCATAACAGCTGGTTCTTCACTGTCTTTGTGGAATCAAACACATCAAACTTTGCATGAGTGGTCAACAGCTCCCACCTTCCATAAAGACAGTCACATTTCATATATTTCACTTACAGTGCATTTCACATTTCAGCATTTTTTATTTTTTTTTAGATGCTACATTTTCAGTTTTCCTTTATTTACACACAACAGGTTCCATACATGTCATGAACAGAGTATCAACACCATCTGTTTCTTTGTTAGCGTATGAGTCGTGGCTTTTGACTGTGCCCACTCTATACCAATCTGGAGGCTTCCCTATGTTAGCTCTTTCAGAGCGTCTTAACTGTATTTGGGGTTCAGTTTCCCCTGTGCCTCTCACATCTAAACTAGTACCAGGCATTTCTTCTTCTTCTTTTACCTCCTGTTTTGTGTGTGCATTTTGTGATCCATTTAACTCAGCACTTTTGTTTTGTTCCCATTCCTGTTCTGACACCTTTATGCTTCTGCTAAGCACCACTTGCTTTTGATCAGAAACCCACACTCTATAATACGTGTTTTGATAACCAGCACAAATCCTTTCTGTGCCCTTGGGGCCAGTTTCCCTTGCCTTTTTCCTTTAGGAACGTGTATCCAGCACCTTGCCCCAAACCTTGCAATGTGAGTCAACCTTGGCTTCTTTCCTGTCAGTTTTTCATAAGGTGACATACCGATGGCTCTATGCAATAGCCTATTTTGTATATATGTAGCATACATGATGCATTCTCTCCAAAATGCATTTGTTAGTTCTGTGTCATGCAGCATGGCTCTTGTAGCCTCCTGAAGGGACCTATTTTTTCTCTCAGCGGTCCCGTTCTGAAACGGCAAAAACGGGGCAGTAAAGTTTTGCTCTATGCCTTTACTCTCTAAGTATTCTTTCAATGCTTTGCTTGTGAATTCACACCACTGATCAGAACGTATTCGCTTTCTTGTAACACCATGCTGTACTTCTACTTTCTTTATGAACGCTCGCAGTTTCCTCTCTGCCTCATCTTTTCCCTTAAGCAAATAAACAGTGCAAAATCTCGTGTAATCATCCACTATAACCATGAAGTACTTTGCACCTCCTTTCGAACTTTGCAATGGCCCTGACAAGTCAATGTGTATTAACTGATATGGTGCGTCTGTAGTGCATTCTGCTTCTTTGTTTATAGGTGCTACCGTGGCTTTGGCTATGTTGCATGCATCACAATCAATAAACTGCCCACATTCCTTCAGCTTCATATCCTCACTATGTTTTGGAGTTTTCATAATAGTTTCATAATTAGCATGTCCTAGACTTCTATGCCATTTATGTACGCAGCATTCATGTGGCTCTCTGTTTGCACTCAGTTTAGCACACCCTGCGTGTTTGCTTTGAATGACATATAGACCATCTTTCAGGCACCCCTGCATACAGATCTCATTACCCTTTTGTATGTTACACTTCCCTTTTTCAAATGTAACAGTGTAACCCATGTCATTCAACTTCTTAACTGACAAAATATTACATTCTAACTGTGGCACATATAATACATCAGTTATTATTGTTTTCAGCTTACATAATTTCACAGTTCCACGTCCCAAAACGTCCCGTTTTGATCCATCCGCTAACACTACTGTTTCTGTCACAGGTTTCAAAGTGTTAAACAAGTTCCAGTCTTTTGCTAGACAATGAGTTGCTCCGGAATCTAACACCCAATCTGTACATTCAGATTTATGAGTCTCAGCACTCACTAATTTCACGCTTGATGACTGCCAGCCTCGTCCTCTCCGCTTGGCTGCACAGTCCCTCTGCAAATGTGTTTTCGCACCACAGGAATAGCATGCTTTCAGTCCATTAGCTTTGTCTTTGAAGTACGTCTCCTTACTTCTCTTTGGCTCCGTCATTTCGGCTTCTTTTCTCCTTTCCCATTCCTGGAGAAGTTTGCCAGTAATATATTCCTCGTTTAATCCAGCATCAGGCATCGCCTCCATTGACGTAACGAGAGCATTCCAAGTGTCATCCAGGGAAGACAGGATGATATATACCCTTTGTAGCTGAGAGTGTTCAACTTGTCTCTCCTGTAATTCTGCAAACAGCCATCTAAATTCCATCAGATGTTCAGACATTGTGCTTCCCTCAGCCAGTCTCATCTGATATAGTTTTCTTGCCAGAAATATTTTACTCCCCGCTGTTTGTCTCACATGAATCCCGTTCAAAACTGTCCACATGCGCTTCGCTGTTGGCTCATTTTGAACATACAACAACTGAGAGTCAGATAACGCCAATATAATATATGCTCTTGCCTTTTCGTCTCTTCATGTCCACACTAGCTGCGGAGCCGCTGGGGGGGCTGCATCAATCACCTCCCAGAGGTCTTCTTTCGTCAAGAATGCTTGCATTCGAAGTCTCCAGCTGGCATAATTCTTCTCCGTGAGCCGTTCCAGAGGCATCCCGGCTGACAACGTAACAGCCATTCTCAGCAGTACACTCCTGCTCACCTCTCCAACACACGGCCACGTCTCCAAGCGTCTGTCTTGCTTGCCTTTGGCTAGAAACGTTCGTTAGTATGGGCCTTAGGGTGGGCCCATAACCCCTGTCGTGCTGCGAAATGTTGCGTTGCCCAATGCCCAAGGTAACCATTACTAGCCTAGGTTGCCAGATACAAGACAAGCCAGACCGTAGAAAGTTTTAAGAGTCTTTATTGACACTAGCCTGTACACCACACACGTATTTCCAGCTCCTTCTGACTTCTGTCACAACCCCCACACTTTGCTTTCAGTTTCCCCAGCATTTTATACACAAACTGTGCCCTTGCCAGCAACATCTGCTCCTTCAGCCTTGGCACTTCTCCGTTGCTGGTTTAACCCCATAACAGCTGGTTCTTCACTGTCTTTGTGGAATCAAACACATCAAACCTTGCATGAGTGGTCAACACATCTGGCCACTATTCCTTTCCGCGAAGATACTACACCCGATCTTCGCTATAAAAGACTCCATTGGAACGAAAGGATCTCTTTAAAGATGACCAGTTTCTTAGACTCTTTCCAGGGTTTAAACCTAAGATCCCGTATAGCAAATGCTAATGAAATATCTGTTGCTTTACTTGATTACTCTACTCTGACTTCAGCTTTGGAAAATGTTGTTAAATCTACTATGTCACGTCACTCCTGCCGCCCAACTAAACACTCCCTTTCCAGTTGGTTTGACAAGGAATGCTGGGAGGTCAGGCAAAAGTTGAGAAGTCTCTATATTAATTATAGGAATGCTAAAGCAAGCCTTCTTCCACCTGAATATTATTCAGTCAAAAAGAAATACAAACAGCTAATTGTCTATAAAAATAGACAAGCTATTCAAGAAGGATGGAAGACTTTAATTAATGCCTCCTTAAATAACAACTCGAAGCTATTCTGGGCGCTAGTTACCGACGCCTTGGGTTCTTTCTCTCCTCGCACTAGTCACTGTTCAGGTGCATGTGAATTGGAATCCATTGTTGTTATTGCTGGGGGTAGGGGGAGCATATGATGCCTTCCCTGCTCTTGCTGCCTGGGCTGCTGCTGTCGCCTCTGACTCTGCTTCACTGTTTAAGACAGGAGCATTTATGTAAATGACCCATTTCATCTCTTTCGTTAATCTAACATGTGGGGCAACGTTTCCCCTTACGCAGTTTGCGCACACCCACACCACCCACATAATAATATATACATATTTCTGGTGCTGCGACTGATTTTCTTTTTCATACCAAGACACCAAAAAACCTGATGATGTTAATGGGATCGTTTCTGGCTGCGTAAATATGTTGCAGTGGCTTTGATCCTATCCACCATGAAATAAGACTTTCCTAGAATTGCCCATTTGAAGGGCACCCCTGGCTTGCTGATTGCGGGAGGAGGAGCTCCCAGGGTGATTTTGGCTTTTGGTGTGATGAAATAAAACAGCCCAAAACAAAACAGCTGGCTTTGGGAAGTACTGCAGTATCATCCACAACAGGCGTTTCAAGCTATGTTTTATGCCCAGGGAGTGCCTGTTTACAAGCGACAGACTGATCCGGCTGGGTCCACAGGGTCCTATCCACTTCATGGGTGCAGAAGTTACAATCAAATTTATATGTCTTCTTACCTTTAAATGACTCTGTTTGGAATGGCTGAATATTTCAGGGTCAAAAGTAACTAGTTTTCTCCGTTTCCTTGAAAGGGTCGTACCTCTATTCCTGTTGGGAAGGAGAATATCCAGTGATCAAGGATCCCAAAGAAGAGGAGACTCCAGCAGGTAGATGCTTAGCTGTGTTGTGGGGCCCTTTCTGGTGTGGGATCTTTCAGTTCCTGTGTGATATCGTGGATGGCAGATTAAACCATCAGGATGAGAGTTCTGAGGACATTGTTGATGGCTGTAAGCACATACGAAGAGCCTATGGGATCAGGCCAGTGGCCCATCAAGTCAAGCATCCAGTCCTCACAGTGGCCGAGCAGATGCCTATGAGAAATGCGCAAGTGGGACCTGAATGCAACAGCTGCCCCACTGAGAGCATGGTGACTGTCTTAAAGGTGCAGAGCCGTGTTTAAAGGAGACGGGTAGGCTGCTTCAAAGGCCGCTTTTGCTGATCCAGAAGAGGACCTCTCCTCTTATTTCATGACTTCTAAGGTATTCAGGAGTCTTTGGCGAGGGACTTTGTCAAAAGCTTTTTTAAAGTCCACATCCACTACATCTACTGGATCATCTCTGATTATATGTTTGTTGACACTCTCAAAGAAGTGAGGCAGGACTTTTCCTTTGCAGAAGCTATGCTGAAACTATAGCAAGCCTTGTTCTTCTCCACGCTTGGCATTTTATCTTTAACAATTACTTTCCACCAGTTTTCCCAGGACAGATGTTAAGCTAACCAGCCTGCTATTTCCATAATCCCTTTTTAAAAACTCTTGCTACATCAGTCATTTTCCTGTCCTCTGGCATGTAGGCTAACCTTAAGGAGAAGTTACTTATTTTTGTTAGAAGATCAGCAATTTTAAATTTTAGTTCTCTAAGAACTCTTGAGGACCTGATGATTTGTCAATAAGGCTTGGAACGTCATGTCTCATCACTGTTATTTGCCTCAGTTCCTCAGACTCACTTCCTGCAAACATTGTTCAGGCACATGGATCTGCCCTCTTCTGAAACCCTGTAGAGCAGCTGCCAGCCAGTGTAGACATCGCTAAGCTAGAAGGTCCAATGGTCCGATTCAGTATCAAGCAACTTCCTGTGTTCCTATATTTCTGTCTGACCACCACTTTTGACTGCCATCAAATGCGTAGGTACCAATGAACAGGGAGCGCCGCCCAGTTTGCCTCTTCCGCAGCCCTTCTCTTCCCCCTCACCCCACTTCTTGTTGCATATTATTTTAGAAATCTATACTGCAGTTGCATGCACTAGGAGGAAAAACCAGACACATCTAGGCTTAGTGACATCAAGTGGTATATGGACCGAAAGGAATTCATGCTGTTGTGTGAGACTGTAGTATATTCAGGGAACCTTCATTTCAGCTGGGCAGACAGGGAGAAATGGGGAGAATTTGGGAGATGTAAAAATCTGAGAAGCAGCCAATTGGGCTTGATCTGTGATGAGATCCTTTGTTTTTGTCTTGAAAGGCCAACATATTTTATTTTCCCCTCCCCCTCAGCAGATGATGGCCAGAAGAATGAGAATTATACGGAACCACAAATGATGTCATCGGTAACAGCCATGTGTGGAGCACAAGAAGAGATGTTTTTAAATCATGGGGGACCAAAACTGTCTGAAAGAAACCAGTCAAAGAATGGGAGGAAGAAATCCACTACTTCTCAAATTTTGCATCAAAGAACTCACACAGCGGAGAAACCATTTGAATGCATGGAGTGTGGAAAGAGCTTCAGCCAGAGAGGTAAACTTACTATACATGAAAGAACCCACACAGGGGAGAAACCATTTAAATGTATAGAATGTGCAAAGAGCTTCAGTGTGAGTAGTCACCTTACTGTACATCAACGAACACACACAGGGGAGAAACCATTTAAGTGCATGGAATGTGGAAAGACCTTCAGTGTGAGCAGTAGCCTTATTAAACATCAAAGAAGCCACACAGGGGAGAAACCATTTAAATGCTTGGAGTGTGGAAAGAGCTTCAGTGATGGGGGATACTTTACTAAACATCAACAAATACACATAGGGGAGAAACCATTTAAGTGCATAGAGTGTGGAAAGAGCTTCATTGTGAGTAGTAGTCAGCTTATTGTACATCAACGAACACATACAGGGGAGAAACCATTTAAGTGCATGGAGTGTGGAAAGTGCTTCAGCCACAGCAGTACACTTACTGTACATCAACAAACACACACAGGGGAGAAACCATTTAAATGCATGGAGTGTGGAAAGAGCTTCAGCCAGAGAGGTAAACTTACTATACATCGAAGAACCCACACAGGGGAGAAACCATTTAAATGTGTGGAATGTGGAAAAAGCTTCAGTTCAAGTTCTGAGCTTACTGTACATCAACGAACACACTCAGGGGAGAAACCATTTAAGTGCATGGAATGTGGAAAGAGCTTCAGTGTGAGCAGTAACCTTACTAAACATCAAAGAAGGCACACAGGGGAGAAACCATTTAAATGTATGGAGTGTGGGAAATGCTTCAGAGATAGGAGAACCCTTACTAAACATCAGCAAAAACACAGGGGAGAAGCTATTTAAATGCATGGAGTATGGAAAGCGCTTCAGAGATAGGGGAACTCTTATGAAACAATGAAAAACCTACAGGGGAGAAGCCATTTAAATGTACAGATTTTGGAAAGAGCTTCAGTCAGAATGACGGCCTTACTTTGCATCCATGAGCCCACATGGGGGAAAACCATTTGTATGTATGCAATTGGAAAGAGCTTCATTTGCAGCAGTAACTTTATTAAGCATGAAAAAAATCCACACAGGAAGAAACCATGTAAATGCATGGAATATGGAAAGAGCTTCATGAAGCATAGCCACAGCGAAGAACACACCATGAAATTGCCACTTAAATGTCTGGAGTATGGAAAGCACTTCAGCCAGAGATGAGGCCTTACTTTACATCAAAGAACCCATACAATGGAGGAGTGACTTAAATGCATTCAGTGTGGAAAGAGCTTCTTTGTGAGTAATGAGCTTTAATATACACCAATGAACACACTCAGGGAAGAAACCATTTAAATGCACCCCTTGTGGAAAGAACCTCTATCCACCTTACTGTACATCACAGAATGCTCACAGGAGAGAAACATGAGGTGTGGAAAGAGCTTCAACCATAGCAGTAGCCTTACTTTACATCAAAGAACCTGTAGAATGGAGGAATGATTTAAATGCATTCAATTTGGAAAGAGGTGGGCAAAGCAAGCCCACATCCAGGATTAAGCTAGGCTGAAGTTATGCTGGTTTATTATTTATTTATTTGTTTATTTCGGTACAAGACCAGCAAATTTAAAACAATAAGATTGTAAACAATGACCAGATCAGGTACAAAATAGTTACAAGAAGTGTTAAAATGCTTGGGCGAAGCTCTTTCTGCGTGCCATGGCCGCCACACAAAATCTCGCCACCATATCCGTAATGAATGGATCACGGTTGTCAAGTAAAACATGCACCTGGATATCTTCAAAAGGTCTGAATCTTTTTAAAAGGCAAGGAGATATAAACAAAGTGCGAAGGTCTGTATAAAAGGAGCAATGTAATATGACATGCTCTATCCCTTCTATCGCTCCAGAACCACAAATACAGACCCGTTCCTTTAGCGGTACTTTCTTATATCTCCCCTCCAATACAGCAGAGGGGAGAACGTTAAATCTGGCCAGAGAGAACGGCCTCCTATACTTGGGGATGCTTAAGGAAATTAAATGAGGCGCGGGTACAGGTGCTCTTACACTGGGCCCTATATTGTTGAACGCTGACCATTGGCTCATATTGTGCTGGAGCTCAATGTCCCTAATACGTAAAGAAATAAGCTCTTTAGCTTTACAGTATCCCAGTCGTAGTATATCTGGCCTCATAGACAGCAACTTGGAGTTCATCGCACGTTTCCAACCCGATTGATATGGATCTGTGAGAGTTAATGGGGCAAGTCCCAGAGGGGAGAAAGTTAACTTTAACCACATATTTATCCTGTATACCCAAGCCCTAGTCTCAACCAGCAAGGTACCCAACGTAATGCAACATTTGGCACACAACAAGGTAGACCTAGAATGTTCCTGATAAATTTGGGTTGTGCGCATTCCAGGGGGGCATAGTTACCCTGGGTGCATAGTTGTGAGCCGTATAGGAGTTGAGGTACTATTTTAGAATTAAAGACCAGCATTGCCGCAGGGATATATTGACCCCCCTTAGAAAAGAAAAAAGTGAGAAGCGCCCTCATGCTTCTCTACGCACTTGCAGCAGCGTTTCTTAGATGGAAATTCCAAGAACCCAAGGAGTGAAAGGTGATCCCCAAGTATCTAAAAAAGGGGACTTGTTCAATCAGGTGACTATTCAGTCTCCAACAATGTTTAAGTCTTTTACGGGTAAATACTACGACCTTGGACTTGTCGTAGTTAACTGTAAGATACTGAAGTTATGCTGGTTTAAACTCCATTCAGGAGCCCTTTGGAGGGGAGAATGTTGGCTCAGCCAGCAGAGCCCAAGGGAAAGACAATTAAAGGAGCAAATTACAGAGTTATCATGTGTTTTTACTTAAATGAACTTTTTTTCCTGTTTTAACATGCTGGGATTGGGACTTGCAGGAATGAGCTGAATGTGTGTAGGATACAGTGTGAAGTCCTGTCCCCTCGGTCTAGTTCCCAACATGCACACCCCAGAATGCCCCTTTCTGGGGGACTTAAACTGGTTTAAGTTTAAACTGAAACTTACAGTTGTCTCAGTTGAGCCACCTTAGCACTCGCTGAGCTTGGTTGGGCCAGTTTAGCTGTGGCTGAGCCAGGATGAGGGACTTGTACCATCATAGCCTGGCTGAGTCAGGACCCAGCCAGCTCTGTTGGAGATAAGCCGTATCCTAACTTCCCTCAGTCTGGCATACATGCCTATAGGATTTTGCCTTTAGTGTAACACAGTGTGGAAAGAGCAGGGCAGAGCAATCCTACATCGAGGATAAGCTAGGCTGAAGTTACTCCAGCTTAAAGTACGCCACATCCTAACTGCAGTCAGGAGCCCTTTGGAGGGGAGAATGCCAGCTCAGCCGGCAGAGCCCAATGGAAAGAAAAGTAAAGAAGTACAGAGCTATTCTATGTTTTTACATAATGACCCCTTTTCCTGGTTTAACTTATGCTGGGATTGGGACCTGCAGGAGCATGCTGAACATGTGTAGAACACAGCGTAAGTCCCCTCTCCTTGTTCCAGCCCGACATATCCCGGAACACCTCTTTCTGAGGGACGTACACCAGCTTAATTTACAAAGTTGAGGCAGCTGAGCCCTTGCTGAGCTGGGTTGGGCTGGGTGAGCCAGGATGAGGGACTTGCACAAGCATAGCCTGGCTGAGCCAGGACACAGTCAGCTCAGCCGGAGTTCTGCCGTATCTTAACTCCCCTCACCCCAGCATAAATACCTATAGGATTGTGCCCTTAGTGTGAGCGGTAGCCTTGCTAGAAATCACAGAATTCCCTTCAAATGCATGCAATGTGGAAAGAACTTCAGTGTGAGCCTTTAAATATTTAAACTAGAGGACTGGAAGAAGTCAGGTGGACCAGTGCAGGATTTAGCAAAGTTAGGTTTGTAGTTAATTTTAATCTTGTGGGGTTCAAAGATTAAAGCCCTATATACATTGGGACCAGGATACCTAAAAGATCATCTACTTCTTATATACCCAACCAGTCACTGGACTCTACAGGAGAGGGCCTCTTGCACATACCATCTCATTAGGAGGTCCTTTCTGTGTGTGATAGGAACGCGGTCTTTAACGTGGTGGCACCTTACCCTTTGGAATTCCCTCACTTTACATATCAGACAGGCACTTTCTCCACTTTCTTTTGGGGCCTATTGAAGACCTTCCTTTCTGAGCAAACCTTTTTAGCTGATCCTTGTATGTAGTGGCCACTTTTAACTGTTGATTTTATTCACTTTTCTTTTTTAAACTTGTTTTTACATGTTGATTTTTTAATTGATTTGTAATGAATATTTTATATGCTTTGTAAAAAAACCGTTACAAATAGTTTCATCATAGAATAGTAGAGTTGGAAGGGGCCTATAAGGCCATCAAGTCCAACCCCCTGCTCAATGCAGGAATCCAAATCAAAGCATTCCTGACAGATGGCTGTTCATTATTTACAGTTCAGCAGTATACAAATTTTGTTAAATACGTATCTAAAATAGTTTTCTTCACTTTATTTTCCCATTTAATCATGGTATTGCAACAGTTTTTATATATAATTTGATTTTTGGTTTTCCTTTATTATTTGTGTGTGGATTATGTATTATGTGGTATGTCTGGGTCTAAGTGTGTGTCCACCCCACAATTACGACCCCAACATGCTTATGTGAGAGGAAATAGATTTTGTGCTGGAGATAAATGTACGTCAGCCCTAATGAGTGTCCTCTTCTGCCCTCATACACCCCAATTAAAGAATTCAGACCAAAACTCTGTACCAAAAGGATGATTTTATTACACAGAAAATGAAACAGAGAGCATAGAGCTACATCCCATAGAGTCAAAAATGTCTGATCTGCAGGCAGCAATTTGTAATTTTACCCACCTAATCTTAGAGAGAATAAAGAGTCCCTGTCTACCCAAAACCAATACACAGATTTGTGCTAGGGAAGGCGGGTGAGAGAGAGAGAGAGAGAGAGAGAGAGGGAAAAGGAGGGCTAGTATCTTTCTTGTAGCTGGAAGGCATTGTCAGGTCAGGGCATAGAGTTTTGCCTTGCAAAGGGTAAGCCCTTCCTGTGGAATAATCATAGAATCATACAGTTGGAAGGGGCCTATAAGGCCATTGAGTCCAACCTCCTGCTCAACGCAGGAATCCAAATTAAAGCATACTCTACATGGGGCTGCCCAGCTGCCTCTTGAAGGCCTCCAGTGTTGGAGAGCCCACCACCTCTCTAGGTCATTGGTTCCATTGTCATACCGCTCTAACAGTTTGGAAGTTTTTCCTGATGTTCCCAGAGATCCATGTCAGGCTGACTGGTTTGTAGTTCCTAGCTTCCTCCTTTTTGCCCCTTTTGAAGATAGATATAACAATAGCCTTCATTCATCCAGCACTTTACCCATTTTCCATGATTTTGCAAAGATAATAGACAGCGGTTCCGAGAGTTCTTCAGTGAGTTCTTTCAATACTCTGGGATGCAGTTCATCGGGCCCTGGAAATTAGAACTCGTTCAAAGCGATTAGGTATTCCTTGACCATTTGTCTATCAATCTCAAGTTGCAATCCTGCCCCTTCAACCTCACATTTCCCAGGAGAGTCATAGACCCTCTTTTGGGAGAAGACAAAGACGAAGTGCTAAAATGAGTACTTCTGCCCTTTTCTGTTGTCATCTGTTATCATTTTGCCATCCTCACTGAGTAGCTGTGCCACCATTTCTTTTCTCTCGCTTTTACTATGGATGTACCTGAAGAAAGCTTTTTTGTTGCTTTTGGCATCCCTCGCTAACCTCAGCTCATTCTCAGCTTTAGCCTTCCTGACGCCATGCTTGCAATTCCGTGATACCTGCCTGTACTCTTCCTTCGTGGCCTGGCCTTCCTTCCACTTCCTTTATGTGTCCTTTTTTGTTTTCAGGTCATCTCTAAGCTTTCTATGAAGCCACATTGGCTTCTTCTGCTGTTTTCCCCCTTTTTTCCTCGATGGAATTGTTTGCTATTGTGCCTTTAGAATTTCCTTTTTCAGAAACTCCCATCCATCGTTTCTCACTTGCCATGCAACCGTACTTACCATTGTTCTGAGTTTATTAAAATCAGCTTTCCTGAAGTCCAAGGTGAGCATACGGCTACTCTCAGCTTTTGCTTCTGTTAAAATCAAGAATTCAAGTATGGTGTGGTCACTTTCCCCCAGAGTTCCCGTAACTGCCACTTCATCCACCAAATAATCTCTATTGGTTAGGATAGCTGATCCTCTGGTTGCTTCTTCCTCTTACTGTACGAGAAAGTTAACTCCAACACAAGTCAGGAATTTCTTGGAGGGGCTGTGTTTGGGAGATTCATGCCAGGCCTCTCCCCCCCCCGCTAACACCCACCTCTCGCGCCCAGCCTTCCCGGGCCTGTCCAGCGATGGCATAGCCTGCCTGTTCCCCTGGTAATTTGTCTTTGCCGTCACGCCCTGCCTCCTACGTCATGCTGCATGACATCATGATGGCATAACAGCTTACCTTTCATTATATAGTAAGACTAGGCATTTAGATACACAAGGCAGCTTAAACCATCATTAACATTTTAATGCACATATCAGACAATTTAACAACATGTCATAGACCCAAAAGAGTGAAAATGGACCAGCAACAGCTGTAGCTGAGTGGTAGAGCATCCCTTTTGCATGCAGAAGGTTCCAGGTTCAGTCTGCTACCCCCACACACGCACACCCTCGCATCTCCAAGTAACAAGGTGGCTTCCTAGGCGCCTAAACAGAAAATACAAAACGAGGTCACCAATTTGCAGCATTAGTTGGGAGAATGAATGAATAAGGCTGGCAGCTAGCTGCACAGCTGAGGCACTGAATGTCTCCTGTTGATGCAAAACGTTACACAATTATCAACTGCGCTGAATCCAAGGAAGCGAAGGCAGCGTTCACCGTCACCCAAGTCCCGATCCTGACGTGTTAGATCACAGGCAGGAGCTCTCTGCCCTGATTTGCATCAAAACCAGGGAGATCAGAGAGCTGGAAAGAAGGGGGGGATAATTGTTTTTGTTGTTTCTGCTGCAAACGCTCACTCGCCTCTCCCCCGCTAATTGCTGCTGCAACTTTTCAAAGGGCTTTTGAAGCCGTCTGCAAACGCCCGAGGCAGAAAGGCCCGTTAAGGCTGTGCAGGGGGAGAGGGCAGTGGCTTGCAAGAGAGGTGGGGAGAGGTCCGGCTATTTAGTCATTCAGTGGGTCAAAGAACCGAGCTCTAACTCCTAGTGAGGCAGGACCTTTTAGAGGAGGGAAGGAGAATACGGAAGGGAAGGAGGGGTCTGATCCGGGATCGCCCCGTCCAAATAAGCATCTTTGGGGCTGGGAGGTTTCTCTGCCGCTTTGTTAGGGCAAGGCTGGGAAGGTGTGCTGCGAGGTTTCTGCCGGCAGGTGGCGATAGTGGGGCCTTTCCCTGGCCTCCATTCGCCATTAAGAGGCAGGAGGGGGCGGAGCCTGGAGCGCGCCGAGGACAGAGAGGTGAAACGGGGGCGGGGGGGACAGAAGAAATTTGCTTTTCCCCTCCTGAATCCGCAGACAGTGCCCGGGGAAGGGAGAAACGGGGGGAGGGGGCTTGGGGAGAAACGGGGGGAAGGGAGCTGGAGCTCAGGGTCGGGGCGCCCGCTTTGCCTACAGAAGGTCCCACCCGCGGCATCCGTCTCCGGGCATGCTGGGAGAAACTCCCTGCTGGAACCCCGGAGAGCCGCTGCCTGCCAGTGCCGACCGCACTGAGCTAGATGGGTCCCAATGCTCCGACTCCGCATAAGGCTGGCGGGCGGGGGGCTGATCCAGGTAGCCCCGCTGTAAAGGGCTGCAGGGTCGCCACTGCAGGGTCCTTCTTTTCAGCCCAGCCAAACCCCTCCCCGCTTCAGGGGATCTGCAGCCCCGGGGAGAGGGCGAATGGGCCCCTTGGTACAGAAGAAGCAGTCTTTTGGGGGAAACACTTTATGGGGAGCGGATGCGACTACGTGACGTTTCTCCCTGAGAAAAGTTAGGGGGTCAAGAATGTGTTGGGGGGGGAGAAAAGAGTCCCCTCTTCTCAGTTCCCTTCTTGCAATCTATAGATAAGGGGCTGATCGGATTGGGCTGCCTTGGCAGAAAGGAAATAGCCTTCCGGGGGGCACTTTGGGGGAGAAAAGGGGGATTTGTTGTGATGCCTTTCGGCCCCAGATCTGGAGGAAAGACCCCAAAGGGGGGCATTGAAACTGAGCAGGCTCTTCTAAAGTGTCTCAAGGCAGAGGATGGAGAAAATAAATGCCCCCCCTCAGCTGCACTGGGGGTTAAGAGCCTTCTCCAGACCTCCCCTTGGGAGTGTGTTGGAGAGGGGAAGGTCAATGCCCCCTGTGGTGGATCTCAGCTCCTCTGGCAGGATTGGTCCAGTGGAGGGGGCTGAGGGTCTTTATCTGCTGGTGCTGGCCGCATCCCTTCTGCCCAGCTTCACCCCTTGCCTTTGGATCACCCACCTTGGCGGGAGGGCTTCCGGGTGCTACAGAAGGTCCAGCATATAATGCCTAGTAGGCAATGCTCACAACAACCCTGTGAGGTGGGCCTAGATGAACAACTGGGTGTAAGGCCATGGTTAGTGCTGGTGAGGGAGAGCTTTCTCCAGTCTGAGGGCTATATTCCTTCACAAAAGAGGGTGGAGCGAAGAATGTGATGCTTATAGTAGACTATATTTTAGCTGAAGTCAGAAAGTATACACACACAAACAGAGAACACTTTAGGAGGGTGCAGAGTAATACACTTAGACTGGAGGATGGGGTAGAAATGTGACAGCTCGGGGGGGGGGGGAAATCAGCATGTGTAAAGATTTGGCCAGGAAAGCAATTGTTGCCATAGGAACGCTTTCAGAAGAGAGGCCCTTCTCCCCCAACTGAAAGCTCCCTTATCCTAGAACTAAGAAGTGGTCTGTGGTAGAGTTGAAATTGAAACTGAAACTTTATTTCAGAGTTAGTCTGAGGTAAAGCTGGAAAGACACACAGGGAGGCCTGCTCTCTGTGCTCCATCCCAAATCTACGGCTTTGAGGGCTCGTCTAGAAACCTGATGGGGAACCAAAATCTGTTGGACTGTTAATGCCGAGATCCCCTCCATCTTATGCTCATTGTGTACACGTGTAAATAAAAGCACATATCCTAAAGACAACCACAGTCTCTGCTGACTTTCATTCCAGAGATACCAAACCCTGGATAAACAGTGGAGCCTCTGGAGGTCTCTCGTTGCTCAGAGATTGAGATGTGCACAAAAATATGCATGAGACATGATGAAGAGACCCCAATAACACAGCCTGAAATGGGAGACAAGTTGAAGGAGAGACTCTGTGGTGGGTAGGAAGGAGAGGCTTTGCAGAAGCCGGACTGGAGATGAGATGGGTGGGGGGACCAACGTGGGTGGGTTGATTGGAGGTAGCAAAGGAGGCAAGATGTCCTGCCCCCTAGCATGGAGGACAGTCTGGAAGAAACAGAGGAGGGCTCTGAGAGAAATTTAAGGCCTTTTGTAGGTCAGGCATCCAGAAGCAAAACAGCAGAGGAAAGTGATGTGCTGAAATAGTTTAGAGCCTCTACCCCACACAAACTTTGGGCCACTCATAATATTTACAACACTCACATCCACATTTGTATATGTTAGGAAATTCCTCCCATCCCCTGTTGCTCCCCTGCAGGCTCTTGAGAGCTATTCCACATTGTGGCAAAATCTGTGAGAGTCCCAAAGGTGGCCTAATTGACTCCTCCTCCTCCATCTTCCCCACAGGCAGCACAATGGCCTCAGAGGGACCGTCCGGATTGTCTCTTCCTTGGAGAAGAGTGGGAAGAGGTGCTGGGCAGCCACCTCAGGTAAGTGAAAGATCACTGGGTGAGAGACAGAGAGGACAGCCCAGGTGCCTCTCTCTGGGTTGGGTGGCAGGGAGAGAATCTTCCTTTTTGCCTCTACTTTTAACGCTGCCTAAGAAGAGCCAAGAAGCTGGACCAGCCAAAGGCCCACCTAGTCCAGCATCCTGTTCTCACAGTGGCCAACCAGGTGCCTACAGGAAGCCCTTAGGCAAGCAGTACCCAAGAGCAACAGCACTCTCCCCTCTTGTGATTCCCAGCTAATGGTATTCAGAGGTAGAACATAGCCGTCATGGCTAGTAGCCCTTGATAGCCTCATCCTCCATGAATTTGTGTAATATTTTAAAGCCATTCAAGTTGGAGGCTGTCACTGCAAGATCTCAAAGTGACCTAATTATAGAAAGCCACAGACCTGAACTTACAAGATCTGAACAGGGTGGTTCATGACAGATGCTATTGGAGGTCACTGATTCATAGGGTCGCCATAAGTCGTAATTGACTTGAAGGCACATAACAACAACAACAAATATGTCAACAAAAGCCCTCATGCAACTACCCTGTGACCACATCCCCTTTCAGACTAGAAGAGTGCATGTTGGAGAGATTGCATTTTCCTCTTCTTCCTCTTCCAGGCTCCCTTGACCTTTGAGGAGGTGGCTGTGTATTTCTCCGAGGAGGAGTGGGCTCTGCTGGATCCTGAGCAGAGAGCTCTGCATAGGGAAGTCATGGAAGAGAATTACAAGACGGTGGCCTCTCTAGGTAAGGGCACTCTTTGGTTTCTTGCCTGATAAATGTGGAAGGTGTGAATTTAGTATTTGTGCCATTGAACCCTGCACTGCAGGGATGTTGTGATGGAAATAGGTGTCGGGAGCTGAGTGGGAGAGCACCTGCTTTGCATGCAGAAGAATCTTGGTTCAATAGCTGGCATCTCCAGCGGGGGAAGGGGATGAGCAGGGAGGGTGGTGAGAAAGATCTCGGTGTGCCTGAGATCCTGGAGATCCCCGGCTAGTTGCAGTAGACAAGGCTGGACTAGATGGAGAAAGACTTTGACCTGGTATAATGCAGCTTCCTACATTCCTGAGGCTTTTTGATCATTCCGTGTGACCTGACTTCTGCTTCCTGCTGTTAGAAATTGTCATTCAGTGAGAATTCTGTAATTGCAGAGGAAGAGACAGTGAATCCTGATGAGAGCATCCCATCTGCATCATCAAGCAGTTTGGAAGCAGCAGGAGAGAAACATGTAGACACTGAATTCAGTAGTTCAAGCAGAATCCCTGACACTGAGAAAGGACAGTGATAGAGAAGCAGAGAGCAGTATTCAAGCCAGGCCAGATTGTTCTATAATCTTAGAAGGGGGCGTAGCGGTGACTGTCATGAAGGGACCCTGCACGTCGGAATTTGCCACTACATAGTCCATCAAAAGGCACAATACCTCCACTGTTATTATTTTTTTTTTGTATGTTGTATTTCCACTTATTTTCATTGTAAACTGCCCTGCAGACTGTCCAAAAGGTGGTGTAGAATAAATCATCTAAATAAATAAAAATAAATAAATAAAAATCAGCTTAATAGCGGAGCTGAAAAAAATACAACAAAATGACAAACCAGTAATAAGAAACAATACACAATATCGTTACTCTTCTCTCTTTCCCCCCTGAGGAGCGGCAGCAATATATGTGTGTGCGTGTGTTGCCAGATATAGGTCAAAGAGAGAGAAAGAGAGTGTGTGTGTAATATGTAAAAAGGTATGTGTGCAGGATAAAAGAGTTAAACTACCACCATTTCCACAGTTGTTTCTGGTGCCTGTGATCTTCAGTGCCTGTGATTTTCCCCACTGCACTTCCTCCCCTGCCCTGGCTGACTCTCTTAGCTCCCACCTGGGAATCTTCACCCCAGCTTTCCCCGTACAACACATCTCATCCCTGACTCCTATTCAGGGAACCCTCCGTCTTCAACCTATCGGCCATTCTCAGAAAGGTGGCATATCCTTGCTGCTCTTGAGGTGACACTGCCACACCTCGCAGCAATCACTGTTCAGGTGGCTGTGAACTGGCATCCGTTGTTGTTGTTGCTGAGAGTAGGGGGAGCAGATGTTGCAAAGATCCCTTCTCTGTTCCTGCTGCTTTTGCTGCTACTGCTGCCTCTGACAGTGCTCCACTGTTTGAGAAGGGAGCATTCATGTGAAATGTGTAATTCTTTTCTCTTTCAGAAATCTGACGTGGGACAAAGTTTGCTTCACCTGTGTCTCCTTTCTCTCTCTCTCTCTCTCTGTCTCTCTCTCTCTCTCTCATACACACACACCACAAACATAATGTATATACATATTTCTAGTGCTGTGACTGATTTATTTTTCACACCAAGACACCAAAAAGCTAATGGTGTTGATGGGAACATATTAAAGTGGCTTTGATGTGAATCGCCATAAAAGAAGATTTGCCAAAACAAAACAGCTGGCTTTGGGAAGTTCTGCAGTGTCATCCCCAACAGGCCTTTCAAGCTGAGTTTTATGCCCAGTGAGTGCATGTTCACAAGTGCCAGACTTATCCAGCTGGGTCCACAGGGTCCTGTCCTATTCATGGGGTGCAAGAGTTATACAATCAAAATTATACCTCTTCTTACCTTTAAATAGCTCTGTTTGGAATGGCTGAATATTTTGGGTCAAAAGTAACTAGTCTCATCCATTTCCTTGACAGGGGCATACATCTATTCTTGTTGGGAAGAAGGAGAAGATCCGGTGATCCAGGATCTCAAAGAAGAGGAGACATCAGCAGGTAGATGCTTAGCTGTGTTGTGGGGCCCTTTTGGTCTGAGATTTTTCAGTTCCTGTGTGATATCATTGATGGCAGATTAACCCATCAGGATGAGAGTTCTCCTGAGGACATCATAGGTGCCTGTAAGAATGTAAGAAGAGCCTGCTGGATCAGGCCAGTGGCCCATCAAGCTGAGCATCAGGCCTCACAGTGGCCAAGCAGATGCCTATCAGAAGTGCGCAAGCAGGACCTGAAGGCAATAGTTGCCCCATTGAGAGCATGCTGACTGTTTTAAAGGTGCAAAACCCTCTTTGAAGCAGAGTCCCCCCTCCTTCAAAAGAGCTGTGGGGGGAGGTTGCTTCAAAGACCGCTTTTGCTGATCCACAAGAGGACTTCTCTTATTCCATGACTGCTAAGCTTACTCTGGAGTCTTTGGTGAGGGACTGTCAAAAGCTTTTTTAAAGTCCAAGTGCACGATTCCCTCTGGATCCCTTTTTAAAAATTGGTCGTACATTGGTCATTTTCCAGTAGGGTTGCCAGGTTCATGGCCTGAGACTGATCCTGTATCTTTAGGTGAAGAGAAAGTCAGCCAAATGCAGGTGTTCTTTCAACACTGTAATGGGAAAACCCACAAGGTGGAATTCTCCCCCCTACACAACCTTTAAAGATAAAGGTTTGTATCTTTAAAAGTTGTGCAGGGGAAAGGGAGAATTCCACCTTGTGGTTTTTCCCATTACAGTGTTGCAAGAACATCAGTCTCAGGGATTGAACCTGGCAACCCTATTGCACACACACACACACACACACAAATATATATCCCCCAACTTATTTTTCTCTCTCTTTCCCGCCCTAACTCCTGGCTTTGGGCTGGAACAAAATCACATATCCCCCCCTTTTCTTGATTTTTTTTCCTTAAAAAAATAAAGAGAGAGAGAGGGAGTTAGCAACAGACTTTCTCTGCTTCAAAAGAGTAAGGCACCAATCTGAGAAGGTTTCTAGCTACCACTTTAGAGTGGAGCTTCCCCCTCCCCCAAAAAAGATCACTCGCATGGTATTACATTTGCATTGTCTGAGTTTTCTGATGACTTTCCTACAGTTGTTATTAAGATACACACTAACCTGGTAGTAAGTCCCACTGAACGCAGTGGGACTTACTTTTGAGTAAGCATGCATAGGAATGGCCTGTAAGGCTGCCCGCGAAGGCACATTTACTTAGGAGTAAAGCCACCTTGAACAAAAGCACTCTCTCTCTCTCTCTCTGTCTGCTTGAACAGCCCCCTTCAGAAAAATCCTCCATGGGTTAAAAGAAAGGAAGCACCTGTTGGCAGACAACAGCATCTTCAGCATGCAGGGATCCATCCACTGCTCCATACTTCCCTTCACAACTTTTTTTTTTAAAGCAAGCCCCAATCACTCTGCCAAACCTTGCTGCTGGCTGGCGGTCTGACCTTGCGGTGATCATAGGAAAGCAAGTACCTGGGCTCCTCTCTATGTAAACGTCTATCTCCCAGATCCTCCTGACTGTTTCTTCCACACAACAACAAACAGTAGAAGCCAATCTGACTGCTTATTGGCTATAGTGACTGCTCAGCTCACAACCTGATTGGCTGTAGAGACAGAGCGATTCTAGGAGGGGGCCAGGAGGAAAAAAGTAAGGGGACTGTGTCCTGAGGCATCCCATTGCGAAAACACACCTGCTGCAGTTGTAGCACAGGAGGAGGAAAAACCAGACACATCTGGCTTTAGTGAAATCAAGTGGCATATGGACCAGAAAGGAATTCACGCTGTTGGGTGAGACGGTAGAATATTCAGGGAACCTTCGGTTCAGCTGGGCATACAGGGAGAAATGGGGAGAATTGTAGAGATGTAAAAATCTGAGAAGCAGCCAATTGGGCTTGATCTGTGATGAGATCCTTTGTTTTTGCCTTGCAATTCCAACATTTTTTTTCCTCCCTCCCCCCCCCCCAGGAGTTGATGGGCAGAAGAATGAGAATCATAGGGAACCAGATATGATGTCATTGGTAACAGCCATGCGTGAAGCACAAAAAGAGGTGCTTGGAAATCATGGGGGACCAAAAAAGTCTGCAAGAAACCAATCAAAGAATAGGAGGAAGATATCCACTACTTCTCAGATATTGCATCGAAGAAACCACGTAGGGGAGAAACCATTTAAATGCACAGAGTGTGGAAAGAGCTTCAGCCACAGCAGTACATTTACTGTACATCAAAGAACCCACACAGGGGAGAAACCATTTAAATGTATGGTGTGTAGAAAGAGCTTCAGTGTGAGTAGTCACCTTACTGTACATCAACGAACCCACACAGGGGAGAAACCATTTAAGTGCATGGAATGTGGAAAGAGGTTCAGCTGTAGTAGTAACCTTACTAAACATCAAGGAAGCCACACAGGAGAGAAGCCATTTAAATGCATGGAATGTGGAAAGCGATTCAGAGATGCGGGAACCCTTACTAAACATCAACAAACACACACAGGAGAGAAACCATTTAAGTGCATGGAGTGTGGGAAGAGCTTCATTGTGAGTAGTCAGCTTATTGTACATCAACAAACCCACACAGGGGAGAAGCCATTTAACTGCATGGAGTGTGGAAAGAGCTTCAGTGGGAGTAGTCATCTTATTATACATCAAAGAATCCACACGGGGGAGAAACCATTTAAATGCACAGCTTGTGGAAAGAGCTTCAGGGAAAGCAGTTCACTTAGTATGCATCAAAGAATTCACACGGGGGAGAAATCATTTGAATGCATGGAGTGTGGAAAGTGCTTCAGGCAGAGTGGTTCACTTACTGTACATCAAAGAACCCACACAGGGGAGAAACCATTTAAATGCATGGAGTGTGGAAAGAGCTTCAGCCAGAGCAGTAAACTTACTGTACATCAAAGAACCCACACAGGGGAGAAACCATTTAAATGCATGGAGTGTGGAAAGAGCTTCAGCCAGAGCAATAGGCTTACTGTACATCAGCAAACACACACAGGGGAGAAGCCATTTAAATGTATGGAGTGTGAAAAGAGCTTCAGTGTGAGTAGTGAGCTTACTGTACATCAACGAACACACACAGGGGAGAAACCATTTAAATGCATGGAATGTGGAAAGAGCTTCAGAGACAGGGGAACTCTTACTAAACATCAACAAACGCACACAGGGGAGAAGACATTTAAATGTATGGAATGTGGAAAGAACTTCAGGCAGAGCGGTTCACTTACTGTACATCGAAGAACCCACACAGGGGAAAAACCATTTAACTGTATGGAGTGTGGAAAGAGCTTTAGAGTGCGTAGTCACCTTACTGTACATCAACGAACTCACACAGGGGAGAAACCATTTAAATGTATGGAGTGTGGAAAGAGCTTCAGCCAGAGCAGTAAACTTACTGTACATCAAAGAAGCCACACAGGGGAGAAACCATTTGAATGCATGGAGTGTGGAAAGAGCTTCAGAGATAGGGGAACCCTTACTAGACATCAACAAACACATACAGGAGAAAGCATTTAAATGTATGGAGTGTGGAAAGAGCTTCAGTCGGAATGATGACCTTACTTTTCATCAGCAAACCCATATAGGGGGAAAACTTTACTAAGCATAAAAGAATCCACATAGGAAGAAACCATGTAAATGCATGGAGTGTGGAAAGCACTTCAGAGATAGGGGAACCCTTACTAGACATCAACAAACACATATAGGAGAAAGCATTTAAATGCCTGGAGTATGGAAAGAGCTTCAGCCAGAGCAGTAGTCTTACTTTACATCAAAGAACCCATACAATGGAGGAATAATTTAAATCCATTGAGTGTGGAGAGAGCATCATTGCGCTGTATGTGGGGCTGCCCTTGAGGTTGGTCTGGAAGCTGCAGCTGGTGCAATACGTGGCGGCATGACTGCTCACTGGGGAGGGTATCGCCAACTTGTCACCCCGCTGCTGACAGAATTGAACTGCCTGCCTATTAGCTGCTAGGCTAAGTTCAAGGTTCTGGTTTTGGTGTACAAAGCCCTATACAGCTGGGGACCAGGATAACTGAAAGATCGTCTCACCCTTTATATACCCAGTCAATCAGTACGCTCTGCAGATGAGGGCCTCCTGCAGATACCGTCTTAGCAGGAGATCCATTCCGCACAACATAGGAAGTGGACCTTGAATGTAGTGGCACCTACCCTTTGGAGATTCCCTCCCCTCAAAAAGCCTTTTAAATACTCTGTGTTGGAATTGCTTCTAAGATGTTTTTAAATCTTTTTTTGAAAAATGTTTTAAAATATGTTTTGTTGTAATATGTTTTAAAATCTGTTTTAATGATGTTTTAGAGTGGTTTTAGTGCTTTTGTTTGCTGCCCTGGGCTCTTACTGGGAGGAAGGGCAGGATATAAATCTAATAAACAAATAAATAAAATAATCTTTACTATAAATCAGCAAATGCTCAGGGGAGAAACCATTTAAATGCATAACTTGTGGGAAAAGCTTCTGTCAGAATAGTCACCTTACTGTATATCACAGTATGTGCACAGGAAATAAACCATTTAAATGCATGGTGCATGGAAAGCACTTCAGCCAGAGCAGTAGCCATACTCTACATCAAAGAAGCCATACAGTGGAAGAACGATTTAAATGCATTGAGTGTGGAAAGAGCTGAGCAGAGCAGTCCTACGCTGAGGAGAAGTTAGGCTGATGTGATGCCAGCTTAAAAGTACGCCAGATCCTAACTCCATTCAGGAGCCCTCTGGAGGAGAGAATGCCGGCTCAGCTGGAAGAGCCCAATGGAAACGAGCAAAGTACACAGCTGTTTTGTGTTTTTACATAATGACCCTTTTTTCCTGGTTTCATTACACTGGGATTGGGTTCTGCAGGAGTGAGCTGAACATGTGTGGGACACAGTGCAAGTTCCCTCCTCATTCCAGCCCCGGAACACCCCTTTGGGGGGACTTAACATCAGCTTAATTTACAACTATCTCTGTTGAGCCTATGGCTGAGCCGGGATTAGGAATTTATACCAGCATAACCTGGCCAGCTCAGCTGGAGATCTGCTGTATCCTAACTCCCTTCAGCCCAGCATACATTACATACCTCTAGGATTGTGCCCTTAGTATGAGCAGTGGCCTTACTAGAAATCACTGAACTCCATTCAAAGGAATATGGAAAGAACTTCAGTGTGAGCCTTACTTTAAACTGTTACACTAGAGGACTAGAGGAATTCAGGTGGACCAGTGTGGAATTTAGCAATGTTAGGTTTGTAGTTAATTTTAATCTTGTGGGGTTCAAAGATTAAAGCCCTATACACATTGGGACCACCAGTCACTGGACTCTACAGGAGAGGGCCTCTTGCATATACCATCTCATCAGGAGGTCCTTTCTGTGTGTTATAGGAACACGGTCTTTAACGTGGTGGCACCTTACCCTTTGGAATTCCCTCACTTTACATATCAGACAGGCACTTTCTCCATTTTCTTTTGGAGCCTATCATATTTTGGAGCATATTTTAATTAAATTAGCACCTCTGCTTGTTTGAAGGAGATAGTACAACCTCAAAGGGGCAGATTAAATATCACTTGTATGTCAGCTGGAGCCAGGGAGTCTGCTTTTAAGGGGGATTCCTAGGGTCACAAGCAATGTGGGTCAGAGGTTGGTTTCCCAGGATTCATTGCAGTGAGCAAAACTAGCTCTGCTCCACTGAGATAAACCAGAGAGAGTCAGGTCAAACCAGGTGCATTGTTTCAGACGTGAACTTTTTTCATAAACTGAAATGCATTGTTTGGACTTCTGATGTATATTAAGTACATTTTCTAAGTCGATGTCGCTCTTTCTGCTGGATTTGGTCACAGCCCACTTGCCCAGGGGGCAAATAAAGGACCTCAGTTTCACCTGTTATAGCAGGAAGGGAGTGAGAACCGCTTGTCGAAATAAACTATTCTGGACCAGATATGTCAATGGTCTGATTCACTAGAAGGCAACTTCAGACATGCAGAATTTTTAGGAGTAACTAATCCGTATTGTGAGATTGTTACTGATGCTTCCTTCTAGTGTCTCTGTCAGAGGCAGCATGCGTCTGAATTCAGAGTAACAAGTGGGGAGGAAGGCAGAATACTTTTAGGGATTCCAGCCTGTACAATTCCTTCAAATTGGCAAAAAACAATTAACAATGCTCTGGCACACAGTTTTTTTCAAAAGCAAAGGATTCCAAAGTAGCAAGCAGACTAGGAGCTTTCTTAACACAGAAATGCAATTCAAAGAGCAACAGCATCACTTTTGTTTTTTTAAAAAGATGTCACTTCAAACATTCCATAGTTTCCTGGCCCTTTCACAACATTATCTGAACAGAATACGACCGACATGACTCGAGGGCCAATATCAAGTACGCACGCATGAAACATGCAAGAGAAAAGAGAAGCCAAGGGAATTAAGGATGGGTTTTGTTGTTATGTGCCTTCAAGTTAATTATACCTTATGGCGACCCTGTGAATCAGTGACCTCCAAGAGCATCTGTCATGAACCACCCTGTTTAGAGCTTGTAAGTTCAGGTCTGTGGCTTCCTTTATGGAATCAATCCATCTCTTGTTTGGCCTTCCTCTTTTTCTACTCCCTTCTGTTTTCCCCAGCATTATTGTCTTTCCTAGTGAATCATGTCTTCTCATGATGTGTCCAAAGCATGTTCTACAAGCTATTCAGGCTTGACAGTTTAATACCAGAACCAAACTGGGTCTGCACACATCTCTTAGGCAATGTATTGGTTATTTCAACTATGTCTGCACGTATCTCTCCACCAATCTGTTAGGAAGTGTGTAGTTTGCATGCAGGCCTGCAATTCACATACAGTCGGGACACTCAATTCTAGGGATATTTTTGAGCTAAGGCCTGGATGCACTCCACAGATTGGCACCCAAGAGTGAAAAGAGACACAGAGATAAAGCAATGTTCTTAACAGTAGCCAAGCAGATGTCCCAAATGGAAGTCCACAAGCAGGACCTGAGCAACTATTCCCCATTCATGGAAGACAAGACTAGCATGGCTACTAGCCACAATGGCTATGTTGTCCCTCCACTGTCTGAGGCAGTATGCTGGGAATCACAAGCAGGGAGGATGTTGCTGTTGCATTTACGTCCTCCTTGCAGGCTTCTTCAAAGACCATTGATTGAAAAGCATGGCTTAGCATGGGGTTAGATTTGTTTGGTTACTTGGGGTGGGGGTTGTGGACTCCACACCCTGACATCAATTTATGTAAAAAAACCAATTGGTTTGAGTCCTGAGGGTTTCCCATCATGGATTTTGTATTGATGTCGGCATGTTTTAAATGGAGGTTCTGTTGAAATAAGAAACGTCACTTGTCACTATGACTGGAAACTGTTGCAGAAGGAGGTGGCTTTTTTAAAAAAGGAAAAAAAGCTGTGATATACGGGCAGACTCTCTCTGCCCCCTGAAACAAAGCCTTATTTCGGTCAGGGCCTGCTGTGGGCTTCCTCTTGGGGCATTTGGTTGCCCATTGTGAGAAAAGAATGCTCAACTAGATGGGTCTTTTGCCTGACCCAGCAGCCAGGCTCTTGTGACGTTGGGAGGAAGGAAGGAAAGGTTGTATCCTTCTTCCACAATGCCTTTTCAAGCTCACTCTGAGCCTAATCTACCTTGCAGGGAGAGTGAGAACCATGTGTATTGAACGCCTTGCACGAAAGGTGGAAGATTATTGTTGTTGTTGTTAATATAATAATTATAATAAATTAGTAGTAGTATTCTGGGGAGAGAGACATATTTCTGTCTGAAACACAGAGGCCCTGATCCCAAGAGCACCAGCCTTGTGCAGTGGTTATATTGCACACAATTGGTGACTCAAGACTGTGGAGCAATGCTGTTTCCTGTCTGTGTTCCAACAAAGATCCTCCTTCCACAACCTGCATAGTTATAAGTTGCTACCAGAGCAATCCTATGCATGTCTACTCAGAAGTAAGCACCACTAAGTTAAATCAGCACCTATATAGGATTGCAGCCTATTGGTCTCTGCCGCTACCTGTAGAGATGATGGTACATTGTGGTGGTTGTGACCACACCTGCAATAGGAGGATTACAGAGTGAGGAATACATTATTTGCTTATTTATTTGAGTCCATTTATTAATCGCTTCTCGTAAATTACCTTGAAGCGATTTCACAGTAAAACAACAACAATAAAAACAGAGCATGAGTCAACAAAAGCTTATTTTTATATATTTTATTCCATTTATGAACTGCTTCCCATAAAACATCTCAACAGTAAAATCTCACAGTAAAAACATCGACATCAATTAAAACAATTCCACACATTAAAATAATTCCACATGTACAAACAGTTAAAAACAATTCCTTATATAAAATATATTTCAAATCCAATGCATACACAGACTGGGATAAAGATCTTCACTTAAATGGCTTGTTGGAAAATAAAGGTCTTCAATAGGGACCGAAAAGACGACTGAGACAGCAGCAAAAGGGAAGCTGCCACAACGTTAAAGGCCCCGTTCCCAGAGCTTGGAAAAGTTACTTTTTTGAACTACAACTCCCATCAGCCCCAGCCAGCATGGCCACTGGATTGGGCTGATGGGAGTTGTAGTTCAAAAAAGTAACTTTTCCAAGCTCTGCCCGTTCCTATATCTTACAGGACGGACCTCCTGAGAAGATGGCATGCACAGAGCACAGTGATCTGTTGGGTGTATAAGGGGTGAGACGATCTTTCAGGTATCCTGGTCCCAAGCTGTAGAGGGCTTTACATACCAAAACCAGCATCTTGAACCTAGACCAGTAGCTAATTGGCAGCCAGTGCAATTCACTGTAATACGTTTATTTATTATATTTGCACCCCACTCTTTAGCTAACCCCCCTCCCAGAATAACTTACATACAATTAATCAATACAAGACCGCCCCTACCCTCAGGCTCAGTCTAAAAATCACAGCACACAAGGGAAAGGGGGCAGGGAGGGAAGAGGAAAGAAGCAAACCCAGGCACCAATTCTTCAACAGTAGTTGTAATGACTAGCCATCCTAGAAATAGTTCAGGGGCAGGAGGTGCCTGATGGAGCTGGTCTTCCAGCAGAGCAGACGGAATCAGTCCTGCTTCCTGCTTCTCCCAATGAGGCAGCCTGGTGGCACGGCAGAGCTGTCTTTCGATGACTGTGGGGAAGGGCCCACAGCTCAGTGGGGGAGCACCTGCTTTGCATGCGGAAGGTGCCACTTTCAACCCCCACTTAGAAAAAGGCCAGGTAGCAGTTGATGGGAAAAGACCTTTCCCTACCTGGGGAACCCTGGCAGAGGGGTGCTGCCAGTCAGAGCTAACACTACTGGGCTAGTCTGGTATGAAGTGTCCAAGCTGCCATAAGGCAGCTTCCTGAGTTACTACTCTCCCTGGGCGGCTGCATTACAGAGTTGTCAGAAGCCACACACACACTCTCTTAGCTCTTCCCCCTGCCACCTTCCCAACCCCCCTTCAGAGCTTGGAAAAGTTACTTTTTTGAACTACAACTCCCATCAGCCCCAGCCAGCATGGCCACTGGGTTGGGCTGATGGGAGTTGTAGTTCAAAAAAGTAACTTTGCCAAGCTCTGCCCCCTCTAACGTGTAGTGTGAGGATAATTACACTGGACCCCGTTGCAGGGCTTCTGTAAGCATCTCTGCCCACCCACCTGCAATGTGAGGCTAATAACTATAGACTACCACGGACTACATTGCAGGGCTGTTGTAAGCAACTCAGCCATGGCTCTCTGCCCACCCTGTAATGTGAGGATAATAATGATTGACTATTCTGGGATACATTGCAGGGCTGTTGTAAACAAAGTGAAAAAGACCAGCCTTTCCTTGTATCTTAGGGGGGGGGGCAAAGTGTGTGTGTGTTCACTGTTGCCCAAACATAGCTACACTGAGATCCTGCAGGTTGTATAGAATAGTTGTCCTACTCAGAGGAAACCCACTTAAATTAATAGACATGACAAGGTTTGGTTTATTAAATTTGGTGGATCTCTGCTCTGAATAGCACTTAGCATTTCTCTGTTTTGTTCTGTTTTCCTATGAGAAACTTTCCATTTTTCCTCGGCAGAGGACTGGAAAGGAGCCAGGACGGTCCAACTGACAAATGGCATGTTGTTTATTAAAGCCCGTGCGTGTAAATGTATTAAAATAGACTCACGCACGGCAACTTCTGGGTTGAGTCCATACAGGGCTATCTTAATCACGTCTACCCAGGAAGAGGTCTTATTGAACTCAGTGGGGTTTACGCACTCTGGTGAACGGGGTCAGGACTGCATTTGGGGCTTTGTTTTCGGACAAAAGCACCCTGTGTCTTCTGCTTGCATGCCAACAGGGCACAAGGTTGTTTTCGTAAGCAAAGAAGAGGTTTACAAAAGGAAGGGTTACAAAGGAGGGGTTACAAAAACGTTGTGCCCCGTTGGCTTGCAAGTGGCAGACACGGGGTGCTTTTGGGATGGGAGGGGGCACTTTCCCCATCAAACGGATGGTTGCAACTTGAAGAATGTTTTGTATGGGGGATTTGGGGCTAGATATCTGCCTCTGGCAGAAAGCGACCGGATGGGCAAGGGGAGGTCAAACTATTCTCTGTTCATTTGGTTGTAGGAACGTATACGAGGCAGACCATTGGTCTGTACTGTTTGTCTACACTGATGGGCAGCGGCTGTCTAGGATATCAAACAGGGGTCTCTCCCAGCCTACCTGGAGATGCCAGGGGTGTAGCTGTCCGGGGTCATGGAGGGTCATAGACTTTTTTGGGAGCAAGGTCCCAGCCAGGTCCCTATGTGTGAGCCAATCGGCATGAAAAGGGAGCATGTTAGCCACTGAAAAAAGTCCTTTCCTGCCGATTGTTGCGAATCAGAGTGAAAGAAGGTGAGTCAGCCAATGAGAAGACTCTTCTCACTAGCTAACACACAGCCTCCCCTTTCATTGGCTCCAAGGGATATCTTTTGTAGTGGACTCGTGAGATGAAAGGGAGATGATGGAAAGTGGGAAAGGGGGCATGGCTGTGAGGGGGTGTGGGGTGACTGTCTGAATTTGTCGCTGCACCACTGCCAGGGATTGAACCTGGGACCTTCAAAACAGATGCTCAGCCACTCGGCTACAGCCTTTCCTCTCTGTGTGTTTAGAGAAATGGAGAACACAGCATAAAATTGATTGTTGTGGGACATTTTGATGATAAAAATCCATCCCAAATCCCATTAATGGGAATCCTGCTATTTCCCCCCCCACACACACACTTGTGAGAAAGCAAAGGGAGGGGTTATTTATTATTTATTGCATTTATATTCCACCGTTTTCTCCAAGGAGCTCAAGGTGGCATACATAGTTCTCTCCCACCTCCTTTAATCCCCACAACAACCCTGTGAGGTAGGTTAGGCTGAGTGAGGCAGTGACTACCCCAAGGTCACCCAGTGAGCTTCATGTCTGAGTGGGGATTCGAACCTTGGTCTTCCAAGGTCCTAGTCCAACACCCTAACCACTACACCACATTGTTGATCACAAAAATGACCTGTAGGCAAGATGTTCATCACTCCCTCCCAGCGCTGCTGCAGCAATTTATTTTGCGCCCCGCCAGCACAGAGACTATTAACACTGGATTACACTGCAAAGGTTGTCAAACAGCTACTGTCTCTGTATACCACCCCTTGCAAAATGGACTGATTCACAGGGTCGCCATAAGTCGTGTTCAACTTAGAGGCACATAACAACAACAACAAACACTAGACTACTTTGCAGGGCTGTCGTAAATCATTCTCTCTCAGCCACAGCTTGACAACCTGAAATAATGGAATAATAAAAGGAGATTTTATTTACAGCAGAACTTCAGACAAAAAATTTGAACATCAGCTTGTCCACAGAAAGTAAGACCTGAATTGAAAGAGCATGAGAGGGTTCCTGCCTAATCATAAGTTTACCAAAGTCCCTTATATACCCAGTCAATCACTGCACTCTGCAGGTGAGAGTCTCCTGCAGATACCATCTTATCTGGTGGTCTGTTCCGCACAACCTGGGAAGAGACCTTTAGTGATGTGGCACCTACCCTTTGGAATTCCCTCCCCTCAAATATTAGACAGGTGCCATCTCTGTTATCTTTTCAGCGCCTACTGAAGACCTTCCTCTTTCAAGAAGCCTTTTAAGTAGAGACCTTATCCCAGTCTGCATCTGTGTTGGAATTGCTTTTTAATGTGTTTTTAAAGCTTTTTAAAAAAAATGTTTTAAAATATGCTTTGTTTTACTATGTTTTGTTTTAATGATATTTTAATGTCTGTTTTTATGATGTCTTAGAGTGTTTTTAGTGCTTTTGTTTGCCGCCCTGGGCTCCTACTGGGAGGAAGGGTGGGACATAAATCTAATAAATAAATAAATAATCATAAGTTTACCAAAGTCCTCAATTTCTTCAGGATATATCCAATGCACGGCTGTCA
This sequence comes from Rhineura floridana, assembly GCF_030035675.1. Taxonomy (NCBI): domain Eukaryota; kingdom Metazoa; phylum Chordata; class Lepidosauria; order Squamata; family Rhineuridae; genus Rhineura; species Rhineura floridana. Next base: position 210,932,444 of record NC_084482.1, read on the forward strand.
AGAGAGGGGAGGGGAGAAAGGTTTCAGAGGTAACCAGGAAGTCCTTTCCTCAGACAATAGATGTATGAGTCCGTATTGTAAGTCTATGAGTCAGTTATGCACGGACCATTTCTGGGAAATCAGCTGAGAATAAAGAACCTCTTTCAGCTTTGGAACATGGACACAAGAGGGCGCTGCAGGACCGTCATTAGTTATGAAGATAAGCAGAGCTATGGTTGTGGCAAAATTCAGAGTGGCATTGTTGTTGTTGTTGTTGTTATGTGCCTCCAAGTCGACTACGACTTATGGCGACCCTATGAATCAGTGACCTCCAATAGCATCTGTCATGAACCACCCTGTTCAGATCTTGTAAGTTCAGGTCTGTGGCTTCCTTTATGGAATCAATCAACCAGGCACCTGGTTGGCCACTGTGAGAACAGGATGCTGGACTAGATGGGCCACTGGCCTGATCCAGCAGGCTCTTCTTATGTTCTTATGTTCTTAATCCATCTCTTGTTTGGCCTTCCTCTTTTTCTACTCCCTTCTGTTTTTCCAAGCATTATTATCTTTGCAGAGTGGCATACAGGGCTGCATATTGGAAAGGGGTCCAAAATAATCAAGGGGTCAAAGAAACTCCCCTGTGAGGAAAAGGTTGCAATGTTTGGGGATATTTTAGTTTAGAGAGAAAAGGTCGAGAAAAGTGTGTGTGTGTGTGTGTGTGTGTGTGTGTGTGTGTGTGTGTGTGTGTGTGTGTGTGTGTGTGTGTGTGTGTGTGTGTGGAACGACATGATAGAGGTGTATGAAATTATTTCATGGTGGGGAGAAAATGGATATAGAGAAGTTTTTTTCTCCTCTTATTATTTAATTAATACACTGCTTACATGCCAGAATAATATTGCTATTTTGCTATTTTATTTTTATAGCCTCTCTTCTACAATAAGTACCTACAGCAGTTCACAAAAAAATAAACAGAAATATGAATATGCGATTTCGTGAACATGACCAAGAGCTTTTTAAAAACCTATAACACTAATACACTCTTGTAATAAGGATATCTCATATCCAAATCTCAATTTATGATCACAAGGGATAGTATGTCTGTTCTGGGGTTCTTACGTCATTCACAACTGCCCCCAAATCCTTCCCCAAATGCTCATCTGCAGAAGCATCATAGCTGACTCCTGCAGCAGTGTGACCAATGCAACATCACCTCAGAGTCATCTCTTCCAACAAAAAATCTCTCTTGTGGCAGCCTATGATGGACATGCTTCCACTCCGCACTCGAAACAAGAGATGACCCATTAATAAAATTGGCTCCATCTCTCACATCGGTCAGTAGCTCCACATTCCTAACAATTCTGAAATATACCTCCCAAATGATTTGGCCAGTTTAAACCAGTTGGACCATTGTTATCCAAGGGCATAACTGCAGGATGCACGTTCAGAGAGAAAACAGTCAATAACTGTCCATTCAAGGTAACTGAAGGGGGTAAGAATCCCAGGTGAAGTAGTACTCAGAATATTTGGGTTCATTACACAAAGGCATAGTGCATTTCAAAATCGGTATTACAATCCAACAGTGAACCTTACCAAGACAGACCAGAGTCCCACAAATCACCTCCATCGCTTTCTTGTGCAGAACTCCCTGGTCAGGATCCAGCAGGGCTGATAGAAGGATGTTGAGCGCATTTTCTGCTTAGCAGATAAATCTTCACAAGGCTACATCATCCCGCCTCAGGGGTGAAGGAGGAAGAGGCAGAACACACCTCTCCTGTTTTTCTTTTCATAAACAATTTTATTATTACCTCCATTGCTATTGGAGGTCACTGATTCATAGGGTCGCCTAAGTCATAATCGACTTGAAGACACATAACAACAACAATATACAGACGCTAGATAAATGTTAAATACATGCTGTACAAAAACATTCCACATTATTCAATATAAGATCACCCGATCAATCCTTTTAATTCATACAAAAATCATAATATGCAGCATATAAAAATATTTCTTATACAGCTGGACTTCAAATATGTTTAAATCCACATCTACCCAAATAATTGATATGGATTTATTGCCTTCTGCATTCTTTGTTCTAATATGTTATGAACAGGCTCCGTTTTTCTATGACTCTGTCGTCTTGGTGTTGTGACCTTCTCTAACACTTTTTAATATTTGCGTGTTTGATCCTCTGAGCCACATCCCAAATCTTTCTTAGTCAATTTTCCATGTTTGGTGGATCTCATTTTTTCCATGAGTGGCACAGAGTCATCTGGGCTGCTGTTAACAATCATTTCTTAATCAAGATCAAACCGTTTGGCTTCTACGCAGTTTATAATAGAACTTGGTTCATAATGATAGGAGTTTCCCCGCACAGTCAGAACTCGCTCTGACGGCGACGTCCGCCAAGCAACTACTTGCTGATTTTTCCTATTGGCTGAGTGTGTTCCCCTCGGCCAATTACAGCTCTAACAATTTATGCCTTCCAGTAAGCTTTCGATTCCCATTACAGCAGTGCTCGAAACAGGTCGGAGGAAATAAGCGCGCCCAAGCGCTGTCCGGGCTCAGATGGGGCTATTTTGGTGGCACTTCTTGGTTCCGTGGGTTGCCCTCGTCTCTCTGGTGGGAAGCTGGTCAGGTGAGTACCTTTGGGGGCTAGGCTGCCTCGTATGTTGGCAGCAGGGGCGGCTTTTGAATCCGGATTAACCGCGTGGGGTGTGTACACAGCAGCTTTCGCCATCCTAGTGCCCTCCAGATATTTTGGACTAAAGCTACTCTCCTGCGGCTGGCCACGGCTGGACGGTAAGCTGGTAGAGCTTCTGCTGTGCATGGGAACCCACTCCTGGTTTCCTTCAGGATTGGATTTAGTTCGGGAGGAGAGTCGTTTCCTTGTTGGGAAGGAGTTTCGGGCAGGAGTCAGAGGAGAGCCATTTCGTTGTTGTCACTGTTGAACGTATAGGAGTCAGAAACCCTCGCGAATCTACAGGGATAGTCAGGGTTTACTTGTCTACGAGTGCTCGGGTAACCTCCAGATTAGACTGCTGCAATGCATTGTGCATGGGGCTGCCTTTGAAGACGGTTTGGAAACTACAGCTAGGGCAGAATATAGCAGCCCAACTGTCAATGCAGACAAGAAGGTGTGGACTGATAACATCAATTCTGGCCTGACTGCACTGGCTAGCAGCTTGTTTCTGACCCCAGGCATTTTAGCATGTGTTTTTTAAATTGTTTTAAATTTCTGAATTGTGTTTTAAATTGTTTTTAAAAGATGTGTTTTAAATTTCTATATATTTGTTTTAATGTTTTTAGTTATGGTATATAAATACAATAAATAAATAAATATCTTGAAAGTCTCATAGGGCTGGGAACATCTATACCCCAAGGACTGCCTTTCCCCATATGAACCTGCTTGGACCCTAAAATCCTCATCTGAGGCCCTTCTCAACATGCAGCCTCCAAGGGAGACTTGGAGGGTGGCAACAAAAGAATGGGCCTTGTCTGAAGTAGCCCCCCATTTATGGAGTGATCTTCTCAGTAAGGTCCATCTGGTGCCAGCCTTGCCATTGTTTTGCATCAGGCAACAACACTTTCTTTCTCCTAGGCATTTGGGCAGCACCAATAATATGACTGTACTGTTAAATCAGTTTTCAAATAATGTTTATGTGGTTTCCGCTGTATTTTTTTTACTTCGGTTGCAAATTGCTTTGGGACTTTTTTTAAAGTGAGAAGTGACACTGGTGGCCCGACTGCCACCCTATCTGGATAGAGATAAGTTGGCTACAGTGATCTATGCTGTGGTTACCTCAATGCTGGACTGCTGCAGTGCGCTTTATGTGGGGCTGCCTTTGAAGACGGTTAGGAAGCTTCAATTAGTGGCGAATGCAGCTGCCTGATAGTTGTCAGGTTCAAGGCAAACAGGTCACGCGACACTGATTCTGTTACAACTACAGTGACTGCCTGTATGTTTCCGAGCCCAGTTCAGTGTGCTGGTTTTGACCAATAAAGCTCTTTATGGCTCAGGACCCCCAAAATCTGAAACACCTCTCCCAATATGAACCTAGCTGGACCCTGAGATCTTCTTCTGAAGCCCTTCTCGGAGGGTGGTGACAAGGGCCTCTTCCATTGTGGCTCCCTGTTCTGTGGAATGCGCTCCCCCAGCAAGGTCTGCCTGGCACCTTTGCTGACGTCTTTTTGGTGCCTGCTAAAGGCTTACCCTTTTCCCCCAGGCATTTGATAGGCTGAGATGATGTTGTCTGTTGTTACTGTGCTGCTGAAGCTTCCTGTGGCTGCATGAGGGGATTGCCATGCTTGGCTTGTATGTTATGTTGCTATGGTGTATGGCTTTTAATATATTTATCTTTTTTCATGGACAACAAGGTTGCTGATTCGTAGGGTCGCCATAAGTCCTAATCGACTTGAAGGCATATTACAAAAACAAAGTTATCAATGGCTACTAGCCACAGTGGCTATGTTCTGCCTCCACTGTCAAAATCGGTAAATGCCTCTGAATACCGAATGCTGGAAACTGCAGGAGGGGAGAGATGCTCTTGTGCTCGGGTCCCGCTTTTGGGCTTCCCATTGCGAGATCTGGTTGGCTACCATGATAACAGGATGCTGGACTAGATGGGCCACTGGCCTGATCCAGCCACAGGGCTCTTCTTATGTTTCTAATTCTGTTGAAAGTTACTTGGGGACCCTTGGATAACAAGCAACAAATAATAATAATAATAATAATAATAATAATAATAATAATAATAATAATAATAATAATAATAATGGACTGCCTTCAAGTCTATCCCGACTTATGGCGACCCTACGAATAGGGTTTTCATGGTAAGCCGTATTCAGAGGGGGTTTACCGTTGCCTTCCTCTGAGGCTGAGAGGCAGTGAGTGGCCCAAGGTCACCCAGTGAGCTTCATGGCTGGGTGGGGATTCGAACCCTGGTCTCCCACGTCGTAAACTCTAACCATGTCATCAAACAAGTCTAATAATAATAATAATAATAATAATAATAATAAACCTAACCAGATCTCTCTTGTAAACCTGCTGGTAGAAGGGACAGGGCTGTAGCTCAGTGGTAGAGCACCTGCCTTGCATGCAGAAGGTCCCAGGTTTGATCCCTGGCACCTCCAGGGAGGGCTGGGACAGACCCTGTCTGAAATCCTGGACAATACTGAGGCAGATAGACCAATGGGCTTCCTATGACTGGATATAGGATCACTTACCCTGGGTATAGGCCTGCTCAAGCATTGACACCAGTGTCTGAGGTCCTGCATTCTAGTACACCACTGAGACCGGTTAGGCTGGTGGAGACTAGAAGGGCTTTCTTGGTGGTGGCCACACACCTTTGGAACTTCCTGCCCCAAGGAGATAGATATGGATGGCTTGATGTGCTTGATGTGCACCGCCCAGAGAGCTTGCTATGGGCGGTATAGAAACTGAATTAAATAAATAAATAAATAAATAATTTATCACTGTTTGTCTTTATACAGAAAACTTTGAAGACACATTGCATTTGGCTGAACTGTGTTGTACTTGGGGATAAAAAATCTTTAGGAGTCGCCGTTTAGTTTGGTTTTATAATAGTATGTTCATGTGCTTTAGAGTCTTGTAAGCCGAGTTGTCTGGGCAGTGGGCTCTGCAAGGCGAGTTAACAATCTTTTGAATGAATAATAAAGAAATCCCCTCTTGGAATCTCTCCTCTGTCGTGAACTCCTTAGGTAAGCTGCTCTCTTCCTCTGCACTACCAGAGAGGTTAATAATACTGACCTGCTTTCCACGGTGATTCATTTATTTTACTTATTTAATCAATCTATAGACTGCTTCATATATATAAAAATAAAAAAACCCTCTAAGTAGTTTGCAAATTAAAGGATTGAGAGTAGCAGGCTTTAGGGTGATGAAAGTGAAATGGTAGAGTTCCCCGTGATGTTGTTGTAGTTCCCTAAACTTGGATTACAAAATATGGGTGAAATGTTTTGATGGAGTTTTGCAATGTTTCCCTCCTGATGCAAGCTCAGTCCCTCTAACCTCGCCTGCTCTTCTTATCAGCTGACAATCCTGTGTCTTTCACTGGCCCCCTGAAAAATGCAGCATGGAATTGGGGAGCTGTTGGCTTTCCTTGGTGGACCCATGTGTCTGGATTATTACCGTGCCAAGTTCAAGGTTCTAGTTTTGGTGTACAAAGCCCTATACAGCTTGGGACCAGGATACCTGAAAGTCCGTCGTACCCCTTATATACCCAGTCGATCACTGTGCTCTGCAGGTGAGGGCCTCCTGCAGATACCATCTTATCAGGAGGTCCGTTCTGCACAATATAGGAAATGGACCTTTAGTGCGGCGGCACCTACCCTGTGGAATTCCCTCCCCTTAAATATTAGGCAGGCACCATCTCTGCTATCTTTTTGGCGCCTTTTGAAGACTCCTCTTTCAACAGGCCTTTTAGGTTGAGACCTATCCCAGTCTGTGTCTGTGTTAGAATTGCTTAATACTTTTTTAAATAATGTTTTTAACCCTTTTTAAAAGTTGTTTATTTTTTTAATGTTTTTAATGCTGTTGTGTTTTAATGTATTTTAAGACCTGTTTTATGATGTTTTAAAGTGTTTTTAGCGCTTTGTTTGCCGCCCTGGGCTCCTGCTGGGAGGAAGGGTGGGATACAAATCAAATAAATAAATAAATAAATAAATAAATGTTTGTTATTACATGGATTTCTCACGCTTTCCCCTACGAGCTCAGGGTTGTGGTGGCTCAGTGAGGAGAGCATAATCTTTGCCTGCAGAAGGTCAGAGGCTCTTGGTCTGAAACCGTGAAATTTATTTATTTATTTATTTATTTATTTATTTATTTTATTGCAGTTGTATACCGCCCCATAGCCAAAGCTCTCTGGGCAGTTGACAGCAATTAAAAACATTAAAAACAAATAGACAAATTTAAAAACACATTTTTAAAAAAAGCAATTTAAAAACATATGCACTGAATGCTGTTGCCAGTCAGTGTCCTATGTTCCCGTGAGGTCACGTGACACTCACAATAGTTTCCAGAGGTGTAGCCATATTAGTCTCTTGGAGCAGGGACCATCTAAGAGCTTTGTGTCACCTTGAAAATGGACTGCCTTCAAGTCGATTCCGACTTAATGGGTGACCCTATGAAGAGGGTTTTCATGGTAAGCGGTATTCAGAGGGGGTTTCCCATTGCCTCCCTCTGAGGCTGAGAGGCAGTTTATTGTGCCATCAGCTTTTGTGGTCTCAAAGGCACTTTGTCAGACGCACAAAGTGAAATCTTAGTTGGGGCAGGTACACAAAAGAAGAAATGTATAAGGGGAGAGTTTAATGGCAGCGAGACTGTAGTTTTTATCACTGACAGTGATCATTTGGATATCGTTGTGATTTGACTTACAAATGTCCTCTGTTCTATCCCCTCTAACTAAGATTTCCCCTCAGCATCTAGTTCTGGTTTAACACTCCAACCCAGGGTGAGGAACCTTTTTTGGCCAGGCAGGGCAGATCTTTATCTCCCTCCCTGCCAGGTTGGCCTGCCAGGGTGGGTGGGGATTGAATTCCCTGCTCAGCAGCTGATGAAGAGGGGGTTCAATCCTGCTTTCTGCAGCCACTTCTCTTCCTACTCCACACCTGACGTTCCATATGACATCAGGTGTGGGGCATGTGGGTGGGGTTTCCAGAAAACAGCCTGGCGGGCCAAATGGGGGGGCTTGATGGGCCAGTGGACTGCATTCACACTATAGAGTTATTCCACTATTTGTTGTTACGCGCCTTCAAGTCGATTACGACTTATGGCGACCCTATGAATCAGGGACCTCCAAGAGCTTCTGTCATGAACTATTTTATTTATCTATTTCTTTAAAATATTTCTATCCCACCCTTCTACCCTGTAATAGGGCACTCAGGGCAGCTTACAAAAATAAAATCAAACATGTACCTAATAAAATTGTAAGCAGTAAAAATCACAAACAAAATTAAAATATATAAAATACAATTAAAATACATAAAATTATATACACACACACACACACACACATATACATATATATAGGGATTGGTACTAAAGGGACTACAAAGGTAAAATTTAACGTAGAAGGCATAAAATCAGTGTCAGTCCCTCCCAAAGGCTCTCCGGAACAAGATCGTCTTCAGAAGTCTTCCGAAAACCATCAGGGAGAGAGCAGAGCAAACTTCTTGGGGTAGGGTGTTCCAAAGCTTGGGGGCCACAGCTGAAAAAGCTCTCTCCCGTGTGCCTGTCAGTCTAACGTCTTTCATTCCAGGCACGCAGAGGAGACCCGAGACAGATGATCTTAAATCCCGGGCAGGTACATACAGGCATAAGCGGTCCCTCAGGTATATTGGTCCAAGGCCGTTTAGGGCTTTAAAGGTCAGAACCAGCACTTTGAATTGGGTCTGGAAACAAATTGGGAGCCAGTGGAGTCGATAAAGTACAGGGTGATATACTCCCTGTGCCGTGCTCCAGTTAGCATTCTGGCTGCTGCAATTTGAACCAACTGCAATTTCCAAACCGTTTTCAAAGTGAGCCCCACATAGAGTGCGTTACAGCAGTGGTTCCCAACCTTTATGAGCACGGGACCCCCTTTATAAGCTGGAAAAAAATTGTGACCCCCTCCCCCCAGGGAGGCAGGTTGGCTGCCAGGAAGGAAGGGGGAAAGCAGCCTTTCTTTGCAGGCTTGTTCCTTTTGCTTCACAAAAAGCCCTCTCCTCTCATTCTAAGTAAGGGCGTTGCCAGTAGCGGCAGTGCAAGGAGACAGGAATCAGTGATAGCAATTCCCTCTTCTTCCTGGTAGCCCACCCTCAGCCTCCTTTGGCATCTGCCATGTATTTTATAGGCAGATGCTTGCCCTTTGTGCTCCTGAAAGACGCTCTGGAGCTTCAGAAAAGGCCTCCCCTCTTGTTTGGAGCAAGGGGGAGGTGTCATCTGCAGCGGCAGTGGAAAGCAGACAGTGTCGAGGGAGTGAAGACTTTTTTAAAAAATTAATAAATAATTCGTTTCTTTACTGTTCACGGCCCCCTCTGGATTACTTCGCGCGCGCCCCTGGGGGTCCCGGCCCCCAGGTTGGGAACCACTGTGTTACAGTAATCAAGCCTCGATGTCACCAATGCATGTGTCACTGTGGCCAAGTCAACTGCCTCCAGCAACGGATGCAGCTGGTAGACCAGTTTGAGTTGGCCAAAAGCACTCCTGGCTACCGCAGCCACCTGATATTCAAGCAGCAGGGCAGGATCCAGGAGGACTCCCAAACTGCGGACCTGCTCCTTCAAGGGGAGTGCAACCCCATCCAGAACAGGTTGCAACCCCGTCCCTGGTGCAGTTTTCCCTTGACCAGCAGTACTTCCGTCTTGTCTGGATTAAGTTTCAGTTTGTTGGCCCACATCCAGCCCTTCACAGCCTCCAGGCACCAGTTTAGGATGAGCACTCCCTCCCTGCAGTCAGGTGGTAGGGAGAGATAGAGCTGAGTGTCATCAGCATATTGATGACATTGTACTCCAAATCTCCGGATGACCTCTCCCAGCAGTTTCATATAAATGTTAAAGAGCATGGGAGACAGAATGAACCTTGCAGTACCCCACAGGCCAACGGCCAGGAGTCGAGCAGTAGTCTCCCAGCACCGCTTTCTGGGTCCTGTCTGTCAGGTAGGACCAGAGTCACTGTAAAACAGTGCCTACCAATCCCATCCCAGCTAGACGGCCCAGAAGTATACCATGGTCGATCGTATCGAAGGCCGCCGAGAGGTCCAGTAGCACCAACAGGGATGCATTCCCCCGTCTGATGCCCGGCGTAGGTCATCAAGCAGGGTGACCAGGGCAGTCTCTGCCTGAAGCCTGATTGAAAAGGGTCTAGATAGTCCGATTCATCCAGGAAAACTTGGAGCTGAGCAGCCGCTACCCTCTCAATCACCTTGCCTAGAAAGGGGAGATTGGAGACTGGGCAGAAGTTGTTAAGATCTGCAGGGTCTAACGAAGGCTTTTTTTTTAATCACAGCCTCCTTCAGCAATGTTGGCATAGAACCTTCCCTTAGGGGGGTGTTAATTAAATATGCCAACCAGTCAGCCACTCCCCCTCTGGCAGATTTGATTAACCAGGATGGGCAAAGGTCAAGGGAACATGTAGTGGCCCTCGATTCTCCCAGAATCCTGTCCACATCCTCAGGCTTCACAAGCTGAAAGGTATCCATAGAAAAATGACCAGAGGAAGCTTAGGGGACATCTGGCACAACTGTAGTTAAGGAGGAGTCCAAGTCAGTCCGAATGCAAGCAATTTTATCTGCAATTTTACCTCACAAACATGTCACAGTGAGTGACTGAGGGCTCAGAGTCTAATATAGGGTCAGAGCCTAAAAGACCCTGGACCACCCAGAAAAGCATCACCGGATAACACTGAGCAGATGCAATGGTGGCAGAGAAGTGCCCTTTCTTCACTGCCATCACTGCCACATGATAGGCTTGAAAATGAGCTCTAGCCTGTGTTCGATCGGAAGCGGACTGAGTTTTTCTCCATCATCGCTCTAGCTGTCGTCCCTGCTGCTTCATCAGGCCCAAGGTTTGAGTAAACCAAGGTGTATTCTGGGCCTTCCCTGGTGGGAGAGGGCGCTTTGGAGCAATAGTGTCTACCCCCCGGGTCACCTCCGTATTCTAGAGATTGACCAGGGCTTCGGCAGTATCGCCAGCCATGCTGGGAATATCCTCCAGAGCATTCAGGAAACCATCTGGATCCATGAGTCTCCAGGGGCGGACCATCCTAATCGGCCCTTCAGGTTACCGGGGGCACAAAGTCTAAACTTTGTCAGGTGGTGATCTGTCCATGACAACGGAGTCACTAAGAACCCCTCCACCCTCAGATCACCTTCTTCCTGTCCCAAACAGAACACAAGATCAAGTGTGCGTCCTGCCACATGTGTTGGTCCAGATGATATTAGAGACAGCCCCACGGTTGTCATGGCAGCCATGAAGTCCTGAGCTGGACCAGTGAGTCTAACCTCGGCATGTATGTTGAAGTCACCCAGGACCATCAGCCTGGGGAACTGCAACACCAACGCCGAGACCAGCTCCACCAGCTCAGGGAGGGAGACTGCTGGGCAGCAGGGTGGACGGTACACCAACAGAATCCCTGCTCTCTCTCCCTGACCCAATGCCAGGCACACACACTCAAAGCTGGAGGTGTTGGGGACAGGGTACCTAGCAGGGGAGATAGATTTCATGCAGACAATTGTGACCCCACCTCCCCGTCCCCTGGATCTAGGCTGCTGGAGTGCCACAAAACCTGGTGGGCAGAGCTGGGAGAGACCTACTCTGCCTTGGTCATTTAGCCAGGTTTGGGTAATACAGGCAAGGTCAGCGCATTCATCCAGGATTAAGTCCTTTTTTTTCCCCATTAATTTTTATTCAAATTTTCAAAAACAAAACAAAAAGAACAAATTAATAACTATTACAATAAAAACTATTGACGTCCGATTTGTCGTAGATCAGCTATAGGTCTATGATATATAACAAACCTGTCTCTTAATAAAATTATACAATCACCTTCCTCCAGTGGTTATCTTAATTGGTATCAAATCTCATTAACATCATTTTATTCTTTCCACAAAAAGTCAAAGAGAAGTTTCTAATCCTTGAGATATATATCCATCAATTTTTCTCCAAATAGACATGTCAATTAATCCATCTCTTCAGGTCAACTAGGTCCAGTAATTTCAATAGCTCTTCTTCCATTCTCCCATTCTCCCATTATCAGTGTTGATTCCATCTTCTATCTTTGCACACCCAATAATCTTGCTGCCATAGTCATATAATAAGAGTCTGATAGGAATTTCTTTCATCACAAATATTTCCTTGCCATCAATTCTGAATGTATTACTGAAATGTTGTTGTAAAGTTGTATCTCTGTTCCTCTTTTTTACAGAATGCACTAGCACATCTCTTGAGAGTTTTTCCATTGTCACATATCTGGAATTAATTCTATAAACTTTCTCTATTTCAAGTTCCATCAAATCCTTCCAATCCAGGAATTTTTTCGAGCCGTTGATATCTTTATCTCTAATCCCTTCACCAATTCCTTCAGGGACAGCGCTGAATTCCAAACAGTAATATTTGTCTTTAGGATCCATCACAACCATAAAATCCAAATCTTTTTCCAGGTCCATATTTGATAAATCTATTCCAATCTCCAGGGCTTGAACCTTCCCTTTGATCTTTCTTTCATCTTCTTTTTCTTGTCCAGTTATAGAATCCTGAATTTCTTTCAGCTCCTGTCTCATTTTGCCAAATCCAATTTTCATCTCTTGTCTGTTCTGTCCCAGCTCTTGTTTCGTTAGCTTAATCTCATTCATTATTTTCTGAAACATATTTAGAGAGAGAACCCCTTCCTGAACATCCAGGGTCTCAGCCACCTTCTTGATTGTCATTCTTAAAACCAAAAGAACAAAACCCCTTCAATTCCAATATAGTCACTATTCTCAAGCAAAGAACAGTTTATTTCTTTTTCCAGTCACAAATGAGTTAATCTTCCAAGCCAGATGACATCACCCTCTAGACAGCACGAACTGCCTTATCTCTTATATGTCCAAAACAAATTTAGTTCACAGCGTCCAAATGATTAGTGGCATGAAGAATAAGCAGATTCGCAAAAAAAAAAAGTAGACCAGAAAAAATAGTCCCAAACATATAATATTCAAATATCAAATAAATCAAATTTTTTCTCTTTAGATTAGATGCCTCTCATCCGTTTATATTTTTATAATGCCAATTCTATGCCAGCTTTTTGCAATCAAAAACAAAGATAGGCTATTTCGATTTTCTTCCTCCTTAATTCCGTATATGAAAGAGAAAGTTATAACTCACCCAGGATTTCTTTGTTGCTAATTCTTTGACAAATCTCTTTTTGCTTTAACGATAAACTGATAAGAAGTAGACAGGAGGATGCTTGCCTGTTAATTTCCGTTTTTCTTTGGAGGAAAAAAAACGGCTCGCTTAATCAGTTAGAGCTTGTTTGTAATCCCTGGCTCCGTCCGACGCTGCTGGCTTCCTTCTTTCATAGGCAATCCTAATGAATTCCAATCCCCAACAAACACAACGAAGCTTCTGTGGATGATCTCTACGTTTCTCCCTTGCCTGGGAGAACATTTTTCCCAGTCAAAAAATCTGACTGGTTTTAAAACTGAAAAAGCTTCCTCTGAGACGGGAGCTCGTCCCAGAGGCAGCACAGGCAGAGCGATTCCTCCTGGGAAGTCGATTAAGTCCTGAATGAAAGTGGTTTTATTAGTCACTGACCTTGCATTCATCAGCAGGGCAGTAAGATCCAGGGCGTTCCCAGCATAGCTACCAGTGTCCCGAGGGTTGGAAGGGAGACCAGAAGGGATGCAAGCTCAAAGATGTCTTATATCCCTTCCCCTGTAACGGCCAGTCTGCCTCCCACCGCTATTACGTCCCCTGCTCAATATTACCTCAATGGCAGGACCCCGACTACTCCTACCCTGGCACATGTTAAAAGAAAACTGATGGGGGGGGAGACCCTTGTCTAGAGGTGGCTCTTATAAGAGCTCTCTTCCTCACCCTCAAGCAGTTGTCTTCTCCCTTGTTAGCCCCAACTAACAAGTTGGTCCGGGATGAAGAAGGTGGGGATTAAGGACAATCCCCAGTGCTGGGACAGGACGACTCAGAACTTGCAGAACTATGAGCCGATCATCGTCAACCTGGAAGTAGCAAAGGAATGTTACAACCAGCTGGGTGAAGACCATGAGAGGCATGTATCTCCCCTCCCCCCTCCCCCGGGCAAATAATGTGGGGAGGTGGCTGATGGCCGGAAAGTGAATGGGTTTGGGGCTCCACCCAGGACAGAAGCTGTCCCTTTGCTGGCAGGGCTGAGACTCCGCCTGCCGACAGAAAAACATTCCGTCTCTATTTCGCGATGCAGCTGGTCCCCTCCGATCCCTCCAAGCTCCGCCTGACTCCCCCGCCCCCCCCCCGAGAATCTCGCTCTCTGGGCGGCCAGCGTCGATTCCCGACAAGGCGCCGCCAACGCTCACTTTCCATTTTCCTGCTAGCACCGTGCTAGTAGCACGACATTTACCCAGCAACCGCTGCTGGAATCGGCACTCAGTTTTCCGATTGGTGGAATGTTGCTCATTCGGCCAATTACTACTTTTGCTCCGGAATCCAGAGTGGGGCGCCTTTCCTCCGCTTCGCAGTAAGGGCTTCGTATGCAACGAGAACGACGCGAGGTTTTGGGGCTCCGCCGAAGCCGATGGGGCTGCTTCAATGGCCCGTTTTGCTCCTGCTGGGGCCTGCTGCTTTTCTGCTGGGGGACTGTTCTGGTGAGAACCTCCGGGGACTAAACTGTCCCATTTGAGGGGTGGGCAGAATTTGCAGTCAGCCCATTGCGAGGTCCTGTTTGCAGCGCATTTATTTGGGGGCAAATGGGGGGGAGGCGGCATTCAGTCCCCTTTCCGGTCTGCTTCCGCCCCAGTCTCTTTGGCTGTCCCCATCGGCTGGAGATGGTCTATATTGATCTGGAGTCCCGCTGTTCCCCCTGCGCTCCCGTCTCTACCCCAGGCTCGTAGCCAGCCTAGAAGTTCGGGGTGGTGGTGAAAAAAACTGTAATAATTATTTATTTTTTGTAAAAAGGGGGGGCTGCCCCCCAGCTTCCTTGCATACGGGTGTGCCCCGCCCCCCAAAAGTGAGCCCGGGATCGAAGGGTGAGGCTATATAAAAGGGGGTGGGGGAAGAAGTTGTGTCTCCCTTTCCCTGAATTCTGTTGCCCCTTCGGATAAGGGCGCCTCTCTTCTCCTCCCTTTCCCTTCCAAAAGTGGGTCCAAGCCACCTTTTCCTGCTCCTGATCTAATACCTCCCGCACAAAAAAAGGATTTTGACGCCGCCTAGAAAAGCAGGTTTCGTGGATGGGGAGGGGGGGTCGCTTTGGTTCCACCCTTTATTTGCTGCTTTCTGCACACCTGGCACTCCCCAAGATGCACCTTGAATAATGGTAGGAAGAGCGAAGGGAAGGCAGAGAGCTCTTGGCTCTTGGGGAAAAAGAGAGGGGCCGGGCTGCCTCCTTCATGGGGCCCTTGAGCACCCTCCATAAGAACATAAGAAGAGCCTGCTGGATCAGGCCAGTGGCCCATCTAGTCCAGCATCCTGTTCTCACAGTGGCCAACCAGGTGCCTGGGGGAAGCCCGCAAGCAGGACCCGAGTGCAAGAACACTCTCCCCTCCTGAGGCTTCCGGCAACTGGTTTTCAGAAGCATGCTGCCTCTGACTAGGGGGGCAGAGCACAGCCATCATGGCTAGTAGCCATTGATAGCCCTGTCCTCCATGAATTTGTCTAATCTTCTTTTAAAGCCATCCGAGCTGGTGGCCATTACTGCATCTTGTGGGAGCAAATTCCATAGTTTAACTATGCGCTGAGTAAAGAAGTACTTCCTTTTGTCTGTCCTGAATCTTCCAACATTCAGCTTCTTTGAATGTCCACGAGTTCTAGTATTATGAGAGAGGGAGAAGCTTTTCTCTATCCACTTTCTCAATGCCATGCATAATTTTATACACTTCTATCATGTCTCCTCTGACCCGCCTTTTCTCTAAACTAAAAAGCCCCAAATGCTGCAACCTTTCCTCGTAAGGGAGTCGCTCCATCCCCTTGATCATTCTGGTTGCCCTCTTCTGAACCTTTTCCAACTCTATAATACTCTTTTTGAGATGAGGCGACCAGAACTGTACACAGTATTCCAAATGCGGCCGCACCATAGATTTATACAATGGCATTATGATATCGGCTGTTTTATTTTCAATACCTTTCCTAATTATCGCTAGCATGGAATTTGCCTTTTTCACAGCTGCCGCACACTGGGTCGACATTTTCATCGTGCTGTCCACTACAACCCCGAGGTCTCTCTCCTGGTCGGTCACCGCCAGTTCAGACCCCATGAGCGTATATGTGAAATTCAGATTTTTTGCTCCAATATGCATAATTTTACACTTGTTTATATTGAATTGCATTTGCCATTTTTCCGCCCATTCACTCAGTTTGGAGAGGTCTTTTTGGAGCTCTTCGCAATCCCTTTTTGTTTTAACAACCCTGAACAATTTAGTGTCGTCAGCAAACTTGGCCGCTTCACTGCTCACTCCTAATTCTAGGTCATTAATGAACAAGTTGAAAAGTACAGGTCCCAATACCGATCCTTGAGGGACTCCACTTTCTACAGCCCTCCATTGGGAGAACTGTCTGTTGATTCCTACTCTCTGCTTTCTGCTTCTTAACCAATTCCTTATCCACAAGAGGACCTCTCCTCTTATTCCATGACTGCTAAGCTTCCTCAGAAGCCTTTGGTGAGGTACCTTGTCAAACACTTTTTGAAAGTCTAAGTACACTATGTCCACTGGATCACCTCTATCTATATGCTTGTTGACACTCTCAAAGAATTCTAATAGGTTACTGAGACAGGAGTTTCCCTTGCAGAAGCCATGCTGGCTCTGCTTCAGCAAGGCTTGTTCTTCTATGTGCTTAGTTAATCTAGCTTTAATAATACTTTCTACCAGTTTTCCAGGGACAGAAGTTAAGCTAACTGGCCTGTAATTTCCGGGATCCCCTCTGGATCCCTTTTTGAAGATTGGCGTTACATTTGCCACTTTCCAGTCCTCAGGCACGGAGGAGGACCCGAGGGACAAGTTACATATTTTAGTTAGCAGATCAGCAATTTCACCTTTGAGTTCTTTGAGAACTCTCGGGTGGATGCCATCCGGGCCCAGTGATTTGTCAGTTTTTATATTGTCCATTAAGCTTAGAACTTCCTCTCTCGTTACCACTATTTGTCTCAGTTCCTCAGAATCCCTTCCTGCAAATGTTAGTTCAGGTTCAGGGATCTGCCCTATATCTTCCACTGTGAAGACAGATGCAAAGAATTCATTTAGCTTCTCTGCAATCTCCTTATCGTTCTTTAGTACACCTTTGACTCCCTTATCATCCAAGGGTCCAATTGTCTCCCTAGATGGTCTCCTGCTTTGAATGTATTTATAGAATTTTTTGTTGTTGGTTTTTATGTTCTTAGCAATGTGCTCCTCAAATTCTTTTTTAGCATTCCTTATTGTCTTCTTGCATTTCTTTTGCCAGAGTTTGTGTTCTTTTTTATTTTCTTCATTCAGACAAGACTTCCATTTTCTGAAGGAAGACTTTTTGCCTCTAAGAGCTTCCTTGACTTCGCTCGTTAACCGTGCTGGCATCTTCTTGGCCCTGGCGGTACCTTTTCTGATCTGCGGTATGCACTCCAGTTGAGCTTCTAATAGAGTGTTTTTAAACAACTTCCAAGCATCTTCGAGTGATGTGACCCTCTGGACTTTGTTTTTCAGCTTTCTTTTTACCAATCCCCTCATTTTTGTGAAGTTTCCTCTTTTGAAGTCAAATGTGACCGTGTTGGATTTTCTTGGCAATTGGCCAGTTACATGTATGTTTAATTTAATAGCACTGTGGTCACTGCTCCCAATCGGTTCAACAACACTTACATCTCGCACCAGGTCCCGGTCCCCACTGAGGATTAAGTCCAGGGTTGCCGTCCCTCTGGTCGGTTCCATGACCAACTGGTCTAGGGAATAGTCATTTAGAATATCTAGAAACTTTGCTTCTTTGTCATGACTGGAACACATATGCAGCCAGTCTATGTCCGGGTAGTTGAAGTCACCCATTACTACCACATTCCCTAGTTTGGATGCTTCCTCAATTTCATATGTCATCTCCAGGTCTCCCTGAGCATTTTGATCAGGGGGACGATAGATCGTTCCCAGTATTAAGTCCCTCCTGGGGCATGGTATCACCACCCACAACGATTCTGTGGAGGAGTCTGCCTCTTTTGGGGTTTCGAGCTTGCTGGATTCAATGCCGTCTTTCACGTATAGAGCGACTCCGCCACCAATACGTCCTTCCCTGTCCTTCCGATATAGTTTATATCCAGGGATAACCGTATCCCACTGTTTTTCTCCATTCCACCAGGTCTCGGTTATGCTCACTATATCAATGCTGTCCTCTAACACCAAGCACTCCAGTTCTCCCATCTTGGTTCGGAGGCTCCTAGCATTAGCGTACAGGCACTTGTAAGCAGTGTCTCTCTTCAAGTGTCTTTGGCACTTGTGGTTTGGCCTATGGTAATTTTGCTCTTCTGAATTTATATCTTGTGCCCCTGCTCTCACAATGCCTACTTCTAGGCCTACCCCTTTTAAAATTTCATCATTTCTTTGGTTTTTATCCCAGGGGGAGGTTTATTCCAAACCGGACCTTTCTCAGCTCCTGTCGGGTTTCCCCCCTCAGTCAGTTTAAAAGCTGCTCTGCTACCTTTTTAATTTTAAGTGCCAGCAGTCTGGTTCCATTCTGGTTCAAGTGGAGCCCGTCCCTTTTGTACAAGCCCAGCTTGTCCCAAAATGTTCCCCAGTGCCTAACAAATCCAAACCCTTCCACCCGACACCATCGTCTCATCCATGCATTGAGGCTGCGAAGCTGTGCCTGTCTGGCTGGTTCTGCGCATGGAACCGGTAGCATTTCAGAGAAAGCCACCTTGGAGGTCCTGGCTTTCAGCATCCTACCTAGCAACCTAAATTTTGCTTCCAGGACCTCACGGCTGCATTTCCCCATGTCGTTGGTGCCAACATGCACCACGACCACTGACTCCTCCCCAGCACTGTCTACCAAACTATCTAAACGATGGGCGATATCCGCAACCTTCGCACCAGGCAGGCAAAACACCTTGCGGTCTACACGCCCATCACACACCCCACTGTCTATGTTCCTAATGATCGAATCATCCACTACAAGGATCCCTCCACCCCCTGGAGATATATCCTCGGCACACACTGTGCCCCCAATTCCCCTTGAACCTCACCCCTCCACCCCCTTGCCTCGCTCTCTTCCTGTATCCCCCTCATCAGTGGATTGGACTCTGGGCTGGGCTTGTGGGGCTGCCGGGCATCCATTATCCTTAGAGAAAGAAGCATCTCTACCCCGAAAACTTCCCCAGATCTGGCTGGAAGAGCATTAAGGGTTGAAATAGGGCAGAAAATCAGCAGCGCCCTCTGGTTTCCCCCCATGATGTACAAGGACTTAAGGCACAAAGAACGGTGCGAAGTCATTCTTAGTTGCGCGGCCTCTGGTGATGGCCACTGACAAGTGTTGCTGGGTGTTGTTACAGTTTGTAGGACACCCTCCGTGTCGTTTTTGGTTGGGATTTGGGGGCACAAGCAGGGCTAGATTGAAGTATGGGGGGCATGAAGCATCACTGAGGTTGGCAACCCCTTTCCCTTTCTGTCGGGTGAAGGAGACTGAATGCACTTTGCATTCAGCTGGTTTTAATTAGATGATAATTAGATGAAGACAATAATTATTATTATAGCACCATCTATGTACCTGATGATTTACAAAGAAAAGGTGTGACAGTCCCTCGTCCCAAGGGGCTTCCAATCTAAAACAGACATGGGGGAGCAACAGAAGAAGGGGGGAATGGAGATATGGGGAGAATATTGTCTAGTTGCATTTTGGGCTGTTTCCTCTCTTTAATTTTCTGTTGTTTTTATTAATAAATGGTTTGGACATATGATTTTATGGAAAGCAGCATGGATTTTTTTTTAAAAAAATAAGTAAATTGGATATTTTGGTTCCAGAGGACAAAGAGTGGCAAGGAAAACTGGCCTCGGGTCCTTCACTTTAGGGGTCCCTGTTTTGTGGGTCTTTGGGCCCAGGCTTATGGAGAGGAGCCTTCTGTGTTTCTATCCCAGGTAAAACCAGGGGCAGTTTGGCTTTGAGCTCTTATGTTTTGAACTGGAGGAAGCCTCTAGGAGGGTCTGGGCTGGAGTCTTGGGAGTGGCTTTCAGCCCCCTCTTGCCCTTTTTTGATGTTGACTGAAAGGAAGCCAAGCTGGAGGGAGAAATTGTGGCTTCCTGAGAGAACTATTCACTTGGAGGTGTGTGCTGTTCAAAGCAGGCTGTCCCGTGGGTTTGAAGACTTCCCACTCCAACCGTTTTTAGCTTGGCTTTTTAGTACTTTCAGAATGAGTCTTATTGTGGCTTTTCAAAGCTGCTGTTGAGGGCCTGAACTTTTTGGGGCTGGAGCCTAAAGATGTTCAATGCAAAACAAAGAGTAGTTGCTAAGCCCCCCTCCCTTCCCCAGAATCTCTCCCCAAGTATTTGTCTTATTCCTGTGGGGCTGTGATAATGGAGGTTGAAGGCGCCTGTGGTTCTTGGTGGGAATGAGGATCCTGTCTTGTGTTATCCTAATCTGCCCATGAAGTGGGACGTAGGGAGCCTGCAGATGGATCACTGTGTATTTTTGAGAGACTGGGAAGTGATAAGCTCTCCTTGCACCTCCTCATCCAAGTCATTAATAAAAGTGGAAGAGCATTGGGTCCAGGATTGAGCCCTGCAGTACTCTGCTCATTTCCTCCCCCCAGCTTGAGAAGGAACTGTTGATAAGTACTCTTTGAGTATGATTCTGTAGCCAACTGTGGATCCACCTGGTAGTTGTTCCATCCAGCCCACATTTAGCTATCTTGCTAATCAGAATATCATGGGGCACTTTGTCAAAAGCTTTGCTGAAGTTGAGATATATTATGTCCACAGCATTCCCACAGTCTACCAGGGAGGTTACCTGATCAAAAAAGCAGATTAGACTGGCAGGATTTTTTCTTGACAAATCCATGTTAGATTCTAGTAATCACTGCATTGTTTTCAAGGTGCTTCAAAATTGACCGCTTTATAATCTGCTCCAGAATTTTTCCAGGGATCAAAGTCAGGCTGACTGCCTTCAGCTACAGACCTTCCTAACTCTGCCGCTTTCTCTCTCTTCCTTTCCAGGCACTTCCTCCCACTCCTTTCTTGTATTCTTAACGACTGTATCAGAGCCTGGCCAGGGACTTCCTCAGTTCACTGCTGTGGGGTATGTGGATGACCAGCCCATTGGTCGCTATGAGAGTTACACAAAGAAAGTGCTGCCATCAGTCTCTTGGATGAAGGAGATGGAGAAGGAGAGAGCCGATTATGGGAAGCGACAGACCCAGATCTTGCAAAATGAAGAGCCAGAGTTCAGAGCGAACTTGGTAATTCTGCAGAATCGCTTCAACCAGACTAGAGGTGAGTGGAGGATGGGACAGGCCCAGATATCCCCCCAACATTCATCCTCCCCTGTTCAGGAGATGGAGAGAGGGGGCTGTGGGAGGAAAGGAAAAGGGGGTAGGGGGATTCACCTAGGAGAGAAGCTCCTTCCTCCACCACTCCAGCCAGTATTATACAGTGAGAGGAGCAGTGTGGGTTGGATACACCTCCCTTTCTTACCAAAGCAGAATCCTAAAAGGGTCTAGGAGAAGGGAGAGAATGTGACAAGGGTGGGGGAAGCCACCCAGGACCACACTCTGTGCATGCAAACTCTGCCAAGGAAATGTATCCATTGCAGATCATTCTCTCTATGCCAGGCTGGTCTCAGGTCTTCTCAGTCTTCTAATTCCTTTTCTTTTTGGAAGGAAAAGTGGACGGGGGGGGGGAGGCCCTGAGGCAAATGACAAGCAAGCCTTGAGAGGTGATCCTGCTGTGGGTCTACACCCTTCTTTGGACAGGCAAGCAAACTTTTTTCAAAGTGCGTTTTGTCCTGGA
This sequence comes from Rhineura floridana, assembly GCF_030035675.1. Lineage (NCBI taxonomy): Eukaryota > Metazoa > Chordata > Lepidosauria > Squamata > Rhineuridae > Rhineura > Rhineura floridana. The sequence goes on from NC_084482.1 coordinate 210,954,055, forward strand.
GCAACCTGTTCCTCCTGCTTTAGCAAGAACAAAGGGATTGCTTTGAACCTCACTCTCTTATTAGTAAGTTACTATGGCAACTGTTAAGAAGTTGGTCTTAGATGACAGAGCTTGCACCTCTTGGTACTTCTAGGGGTAAGGACATGCTCATACAGTTAATTGCTGTTTTGCTTGTTTTCCCTAGTTTGCAGTTTATTACTTTGTTCCTAGATACAGACATTCTGACCTTTTATACACATTCACAAACAGAACCAAGAATATTTAGATACCCAGAATCCTTTGCTTCCATACTGGCATGTTCTCTGTTATTTATATAAATAAGAGTTTATAGAAAGTTTGGCAGAACCTTTGATCCTGCTTGTGGGCTTCCCAGAAGAGGCATCTGGTTGGCCACCGTGAAAACAGGATACTGGATTAGATGGGCCTTTGGCCTGATGCAGTTGCCCAACTCTTCCTATGTTCGGGAATATGCTAGAGTTGGCAGAAAAGATGGCCGCTGCAAGCTGACTCCAGTAAGTTTGCTCCTTAATTTGCCGTCGTATCTAATCTTTAATTAGCTCCTTAGTACATTAGAATGATAAAGAACTGATTAGGCCTACTTAATTAGGAGCTATATAAAGACAGCTTAAATATGGTCCTTACGAGGAAAAGTTATAGAGAATTAGGACTCACTACAGTTACCGACGTCAATTCAACCTTACCTTTAGGACGGAGGACAAGGCAGACGAAAATAACCAACTTCTGCAGTCCAAAGATAGAATCATGCCCTCCCACGCTAACAAGGCTTGAGCGGAAAACCTCTCTCCATGAACATGATTGGACAATTTCCAACTCTTCGTGTCTGCCGCTGATGGAGGATACTAAAGAGGGTTCCGTGAGTTTAGCACAAGAACTTGCTCAAGCCACAGGGTTTGCCTCTCAGGATAAATCTATGGGCCCAAGAAACACCCTGGAGGACACCGTTTCCAATGATTCGTTTTCTATGCCTTCCCTTGAATCCTCTCATCGTGATGACTCATTTAATTTATCTTACGCAGCGGAGTCTACTTTCTATCAAGGCTCAAGAAACTCTCAGCTTCCACTTGTGAACTCCTCTCCATTAAATGATAACTGGTATCATACAACCACCCAAATGCTAATTCAGATTGCGGACTTTGTGGCTGAATCGAATTTATTACTTTCCACCTTAACAGATTTACTTTGGAAAAATCCTGCCACAACAAACACAATAAACAACGCTGAACCAACTCTGATTACAGCCTCTAAATCAATGCAAACAATAGTGGTACAACACCCCCACCTAGCGACTTTAAGTGGAAATTCCAGACGATCTAAAAAATCCTATAAACATGAACAAACGAAGAAACCAAAAAATCAAAAGATATCAAAATTACACCGTACTAGGACTTTGAACTTTAACAAACTTTACAAAATTTTAGACCCACCGAAATCTAAAACTAAGAAACAAAAGAGGAAGAAGAAGAAAATTAAAAAATCTAAGAAAACATCTTTAGAAACTTTATCGTCACTTCAAAAAAGTCCAACAAAACTTATTTATTCTGACAATACAAACATTCTCCCTTCAAAGGTATCTCACCTCTCTGGGATCGAGCATGACTAACTTCCGAAGTCCCAAATCTCTAAAAATCCCGAGGCTCCACAGATTTTAAATCACAACAGATGGAACTTAGTCCTGAAAAGAAATATGTTAGCCATAACAAATTACTTAAAACCTTCGGGCTGGCTAAATCAACAAAATCAAAAACAACATTTATGTGACACTTTAGAAATCATAATTCCTGGTATCTTAAATCTAAATCAGATTTCCTCTATAGAATATCTTTTCTATAATTATATATCTGCCAGAGCTATGATAACATTTCGTGATGACATCATAACGAAGCGACTGTATAGTAAAAGACAGACCTTACTAGAACATAATGTAGTAATTTCTAGAGTTTTTATAAATACTGCTCCTCCTCAACCTTTGTTGCTGATTAGTTCTATCAGATCTGGTTTTCCTCCGATGAACAAATCTGACATCAGTGAATCCCACGAGGTTCAACATAAAAATAATCTTGCACTGCCTTTGGACCGAACCTATTTGGCTCTAACAACTTTCGGCGAACCACGAGAGGTACCTAATTCTATCACTGACAATTTTACCCCAGAAGAGCTATTATTAATTGACTCTTATACATCTTTGTCAGAAGATTCGAAAAATGAGATAATTACAAAACTCGAATTCTTGCTATTGACTTTAAAATCCCAATTTCCAAGTAAATCTCATAGGAATATAAACAACGGCTCTATCCATTTAGACCAACCCAATCAAATCAAAGAGGGATCGGATATTTTAAATAATGCAAATACCCATCCCCAAAAGAGCAATCCAGCTGATATATCATTTCCAAGACTTTCATCTAATCTCAGTCAGCACTCCTCTTCTGTAAATTGACCAAGAATACCCATCTCAAATTGGAAATTGAAACTGGTGTCGTGGAATATTGCGGGTTGGTTTAATAAATCTGAATTACCAACAGTTAAGGATTTCCTATCAAAATATGATGTCATACTAATTCAGGAATCCTGGGCATTAACTGAAATCTATCTAGATGGGTTCACAGCCTTTTCACTGGAAGCCTTGCCAAGTAATAAGGGAGGAAGGGCTAAAGGTGGAGCAGGTATCTTAGTTACCACCAGGTTAGAAGCAGAAGCGGTTGCCCTGAATCCTCTTTTGGGCTTAGCAGCTGCAATATTACTAAAATTACCCCGACTTACTTACCTAATTGTAAATGTCTACATTCCACCTAGCAAAGATAAAAAATTGACCGGAAAACAACTTGTGAACTTGGAGACCTACCTGCTAAATCTGACAGACTCCTTTCCAGAAGCCATGATAATTTTAGCAGAGGATTTCAATGCTAGAATGGGCACCTCAGACAAGGCTCTGTATTCTAAATTTCTTTTAGAACCCCCCGAGCTGGATGGCCCATTAAATATTCCTATGAGACAATCCAAGGACAAGGGCATAAATCATGCTGGAATATATTTAATGCATCTGACAACGAAGCTAAACTTGATACTCCTAAACGGTCGTACAAACGGGGATCTAGAGGGAGAGCTAACCTATTTAATGGCTAATGGAGCCTCTGCCATAGATATGATCTTTGTATCTCAGGAAATTTTTAGTCTAATAGATTCCTGTAGAGTTATACCTCGACTCGAAAGCGACCATTTCCCGATGGTCCTCTCAATCCATGGTATCAATGACTCTCCATTTTTGGTCCAACAGACCTTTGATGTTTTGGAAGTAGAAATACGTCCAGCTCGGATAAAGTGGATCCCCAAACTCCAGATGGAGATTTCCAATAGATTAAATTCCTTAGAATTGGAGACCATTAAAAATCAATTCCTTTTAACTCCTTGAGAAATTCCATCTTACCACCTTCTCTATCAATTGATAACTAATATCCAAGACACACTTAGGACATTCTCAAATGCAGTTCCATCCAGAGATAGATATAGAAATAAAATTTGGTTTGATCGTGAATGCTTCGAAAATAAGAAACAACTTAAATCCATTCATCAAGCATATAAATTGCATGGAACTCATGTCTATTTAGAAAAATTTAGAGAATCCAGGAAAAGCTTCAAGCATTTAATAAAAACAAAAAAGAATTCTGCTTTGAGACAAACTTGGCAAAGCCTTATTCAGGCCTCCAAACTAAAGAATTCTACGCTATTTTGGCATATAATAGCCCAACAATGGCCTAAATCCAATTTTAAATTGGACTGTGCCATTGCTCCATCTGTGTGGGGAAAGTACTACGCTACCTTGTTTCAAAGTAATACGCCTGAATCAGAGGACCCGCTGGGTTCATCCTTAGAAATTCCCATATGGCCAGCTGTTACCACAGCAGAAACCTCGGATCTTATAACCTCCCTTAAATCAAACAAGGCTCCAGGGCCCGACAACATACCCCCGGAGGTTTTTTAATTGAATGCTAACTGGTGGGCGCCCTTTTTGGCTGCCCTGTTTACCAATATTAATTCCTCTATGACTATCCCTGAGGGCTGGGGAGCTGCAATAATAGTTCCCATCTTTAAAAAAGGTTCCCATTCAGATCCAGCAAACTATAGACCTATAAGTCTTCTTAACATAATATCTAAGCTATATGCCACTTACCTTTATAGAAAACTTTTAGACTGGGTTAATCAAATGGACGTCTTGGCACCAGAGCAAGCAGGGTTTTGTGCTGGCCGTTCTTCCTACGACCATGCCCTGGTCTTGCAGCATATAATCTCCAAGTATAGTAATACTAAGGGCAAAGCCTTATACACTGCCTTTGTGGATCTAAAAGCGGCCTTTCATTCTATATCCAGAACAAGACTCTGGCTGAAATTACAAAATTTGGGAATTGACAGGCGCCTATTAGGTTTGATACAAGGTTTGTATCGAAACACTTCCTTTCAAATTCGCTGTAATAACAAAGGCCATCTAACGAAACAAATTCCTACCTCTAAGGGCGTGAAGCAGGGATGCATTCTTGCTCCCTTATTATTCAACATATATATAAATGCTTTAGTATCCACCGTCGCCCCTATTCCATCACATCCCCCGATGTTGGCCTACATTCCCAGACCCTGTCTATTATATGCAGATGACATAGTTCTGTTATCGCAAACTCCAGCTGGTCTTAAAAGATTAATGGCGACTCTATCATCTTTTTGCCTCGAAGAAGACCTAATAATTAACCACCATAAAACTAAAGTTGTAGTATTTACTAAAAAAAAGATCAAACATGTTTGGAGGATAGATAACTGGCTTATAGAACAGGTAAAAAACATTAGACATCTTGGAATCATTTTCCAATCATCAGGTTCCCAACAGCAGCATATTACCTCTAGTCTGCTGAATGCCAGATGTACGACAAAGTCTCTAATATCTTTTTTTCATACTAAAAGAGGTCGACTTATCCCCCCAGTTAGAAAGGTTTTTGTTGCTAAAATAATCCTTCAACTTATTTATGGAGCCCAGATTAGTACAGTTACGAATTTTACAAAGATGGAAACTATTCAAAACTCCTTTTTAAGAGCTATATTAGGAGTTCCCACCTGTGTACCTAACCACATTCTGAGACTAGAATGTGGTCTGCAATCTATAGAGGCAACCGTCTGGAAGCTGAGAATATTATTTTGGTTAAAACTGATCTTTAACCCTCTAGGGTTGGCCCCTCATGTTCTTTTAGATAATCACCATTCTTCCTGGGAGACAATGATCCATGATAAACTATCAACTTTAGGTCTCTCTCCGTCTTATATACTACAATTGAGCTTTGAAGCTGCTCGAGAGCTAGTTAAGCAACGGCTCAAAGACATTGACTTCCAGAATCACCTACTTCTTATTAAGAACATAAGAAGAGCCTGCTGGATCAGGCCAGTGGCCCATCTAGTCCAGCATCCTGTTCTCACAGTGGCCAACCAGGTGCCTGGAGGAAGCCCGCAAGCAGGACCCAAGTGCAAGAACACTCTCCCCTCCTGAGGCTTCTGGCAACTGGTTTTCAGAAGCACGCTGCCTCTGACTAGGGTGGCAGAGCACAGCCATCATGGCTAGTAGCCATTGACAGCCCTGTTCTCCATGAATTTGTCTAATCTTCTTTTAAAGCTATCCAAGCTGGTGGCCATTACTGCGTCTGGTGGGAGCAAATTCCATAGTTTAACTATGTGCTGAGTAAAGAAGTACTTCCTTTTGTCTGTCCTGAATCTTCCAACATTCAGCTTCTTTGAATGTCCACGAGTTCTAGTATTATGAGAGAGGGAGAAGAACTTTTCTCTATCCACTTTCTCAGTGCCATGCATAATTTTATACACTTCTATCATGTCTCCTCTGACCCGCCTTTTCTCTAAACTAAAAAGCCCCAAATGCTGCAAGAAGCAAAGACACAATCCCAAATTTTGCACATTAATGACATATTTGACGACCCTAGAGCTCCCTAATTATCGTAGAGCCTTCACTCTAATGCGTTTAAATATCCTACCATCTGCGATCCTTCTTGGCAGATACAATAAAATTCCTTACTCAGAGAGATTATGTACATGCGCCGTGAAAGAACCAGAATCCAACGAACATGTTCTCTTTTGCTGTACATACTATCAGGATCTAAGAACCAAATTAATTTCACCTATTCTACGATCCCTTCCAGGTAGGGACCAAGTCTTTTATTTAGATTACTTATTAGGCGACTACTTACCTGAGGTGACCTTTGCAGTTGCCAAATCCAGTATGGCGGCCATCCAACACAGGAAAATTATAATGAATCAACCATCTGTTAAACAAATTGTTTTATGATTTTAATTGATTTTAATTATTTTATTGTACGGCGATGAATTACGAGTGTATTAGTACTTTCAAACGATTTTGTATGTTGTCTTGAATGGTCTGTTGACTGTAATAATAAATTCATTCATTCATTCATTCATTCATTCATTCATTCCTATGTTCTTTAATGGCTTCAGTTAATTTAACTCCAAGGACATTTCCAGTGATGAATGTGACAGAAGGAGAGACTCAAGATAGCCTCCTTACTACTCCCTTCCTTGCATGACTACCTTTTAAGGTATGCCTGCTGTGCTTCTCAAATTATCCGCTAACTGCTGGCACCACTCTCCTTTGTCTCTATAGCTCCCAGACAGATGGGGAGGCTGGAGCTCAAACTACGCAATTAAATAGTGAAGCAGCCACCCATTCCCTTAGCCTTTCCCATGGGTAAGGAACTGGCTTACCTCTGCCAAGATCCCTCTTACAAGTTACCCAGAGCGTAAAGTCAGCCCACGTTCTCTCCCCCTTCCTGGAGTGTAGGAGTGTAAATGGGCCTTTGGGCCATCACACCGAAACATGTTTCAGTACAGTACATTAAAAGAAAACCCCTAACGTTTGTATAGAGCCATGCGCTGGTACTTTTAACAGCTCTGAAATGTACTGTAGGATGCACCCCCAAATAGCGTCAGCACAAGGGGAGTCTAACTACCCATCAAGCACCCAGACCCAACTGACCTGCCAGGTGCAGCCAGGCAGGCAGGAGCATCTGCAGCCCACCTTGGCCCTGTTTCGCTGTTTCTGCACATCCTGACTGTAGAGGATTGTTACAAAACAATTAGGATCTCCCAGGAGTGTTTCTTAGCATGTGGTTCAGAGCAATCCACTTGGCACAACATGCTTGACCTTCCAAGAGCAAATCACGTGACAAAAAGCTTAGCTGCATATAGCACAAAAGAAGAGTCATTTCAAAAGCTAAGTTGGCTTTACGTCAGCATTTAATTTTCACCATTCAAAGTAAATTTAGGCACATATTTAATATGTTTATGTATATTTAGACATCCTTCATTCACTGAGCACACTTACCTGAAGAATTTTAGTCAGCCTTCCTGAGGCTGGCTTCAGATTCCTGTATCGATTTGAATCTGGGTTGCCTCAGTCTGTAGAAAGGTAGCAATTATGACCTGCCTTGCAGGGCTGCTGTGAGGATAATCAAGACAGGAACTATACTGTATTTAGCCATTAAACATAACAGATTATTAATCCCCCACAAGAGTATCTGAGGAACTTCCTACATTATCAGCTGGAGAGTCCACACAGGCATCTTTTGATGACACTCCCACAAATTCCTGTTTTGGTGTCAATAATGCAATCTCCGATCATACTGGAGATGAAGAGAGAAATGGCCAAGTGCCTATCTTCTCTTCCATTTCTTTAAAAAATAAATGTTTACAATGAAACCAGAGAAGGGCTCGAAAACAGTTACATTCAAAAATAAAAAGGTTCAAAATGCTGTGGGCAGGAAGGAGAGAATCAGGCCGGTCATGTTCATGTCAGCAAAAATGCACACATCTGCCCCTGATGGCCACTGACACAGCAGAAGAGCAACAAATTACTCTTTTTTCCTACTGAATGTTGTTAGAGTTCTATACCATGCCTTTTTTAGGAGGCAGAATATACATTTGGGATCAGTCAGGAAATTATTTTTCCTGCATGATTGTTTAAGTGGTTGGGAAAATGTGCCATCCTTGCAACAGGAGGGCCACCTTGAGGAAGTCTTGACTTTCCAGATGGAACTAAAGCCACATTTTTGGGGGGGGGCAGATCAACCCCCCATGCACATTCCCAAGGACAGCAGAGTCCACCGAGGGAGGGAGAGGCTGCTTCCTCCAGCATGCATGCTCCAAGCTCAGCTTTGGCTTTCCTTTAAGCTGAAAGAATGAGACAGAAACAGAATGAGTTAGAAGTAGATGGGAAGTAGTACAGCTGAGGCTGAATGATGACAGGCTTCATGGAAAATGAAACATTCTTCACATAATGCCCTGTAAACCAGTGGAACTGATTGCCACAGAATGTCAGGCAAGGCACTGAAGAGGCCTCTAGTCCTGAGGAAAGGGATAGGCAAATTCAGAGGGAAGGGATTATGGATTGTTTCCTGTGATAAGGCCCTTTTTTTCTGGTATGGTTTTCTGTTGGTGCTGCAGACCAGAAACTGAGATCAGGAACAGAGTTTTAACCAACTTGACTCTCTGATCTTCTGCATCTTTACTCAGAAGCAAGTCCAACTGAGTTAGCTGGAGCTTACTCTTAAGTAAATAGGCAAAGGACTGCAGCCTTAATTGTCTTCTATGTGATGCTCAAAATATACTGTCAAAAATAAGATTTTTTTGCCTGTGACATGATTTGGATGGTTGCACAGTTAACAATGCTAGTGATGCTGTGAGAAAGAGGGAGGGAGCCTGTTATATGATTTTGGGTGGTTGTACCCTCAGGTGAGGGAGGTGCTGGGAGCGGCAGGGAGCCATCTTAGGTGAGGGCAACCTGAATGCTGATGAAAGCACAGGGGCCATTTTGAAATGGGGCATATCCCACTTGTGGCTGCCCTCTTCTTCCTCCTGGGCAACCTGCTGTGCTTTTCCTCCTTCCAGGGAACAGATCCTTGATGGTGGATGGATGGAGGAGGAGGAAGAGGAAGGCAGAAGCTCCTTCCCTGGAGGGCAATGGTAACGGGAAGGCAGTGGTGAACCCCCTCTGAATACCGCTTGCCATGAAAACCCTATTCATTGGGTTGCCATAAGTTGGAATCGACTTGAAGACAGTCTATTTCATTTTCAAGAGAAGAGGGTGGGGGAGATTTGATATGGCAAAGAAGGGATGGGGGGGCACCTCTCAGAGCTTTTGGGAGGGGCTGCTTTTGATTGACAGGAGCCTCCCCCCCCAAGCAGTTGGGAGAGTCCATTGGGATTTATTCATGGGGGGGAGAGACCAGTGAACAGGGTGAGTGAGGGGTAGGGGGTGTCAGCCAGATCAAGGGGGCAGAGAGAAAAGGGGGGCACATAAAGAGGGGCTTTGGGGGCTCAGGATTTGGGTGTTTGGTCATTGCTGAACATGTTTTCAGAGTCTTTAGCTCTTTCTTAACAAGCAATGCTGTCATGTTGCTTCAATCTTTCCATGACTGCCATGTTCTTGGGCTCTGCGACTGTCTCTTCCCTGAGCCTGAGGTAAATAAAGGTCTTTGCCCCGACCTCATTTGGGGGGCTGGATGGAGCTGTGGCCTCCACTTGCTCCAATCCTCCCTCCCCAGGCCCCCATTGACCCCTTTGGTCTCTCTCTCTTGTTTCTTCTTCAGGGATTCACACCTGGCAGACCATGTACGGCTGTGAGGTGGGCCCAGAGGGGCGCAGAGGAGGGTATATCCAGCACAGCTACAACGGGAGGGACTTCCTCAGCCTCGACAAGGAGACCCTCACCTGGACGGCGGCCCAGCCGGAGGCCCAAGTGACCAAGAGGTCGTGGGATAGAGACAGGGCTTTTACCCAGCACTGGAAGGCCTCCCTGGAGGAGGAATGCATTGAGTGGCTGGAGGGTTACCTGCACTACGGGAAGGAGGTTCTGCAGAGGACAGGTGAGGGGGAGGGGGAGGGAGGGGTTGTTGGGGGGCAGAGGGGAGGGCCTTGTCCACCCCCCACATTGCAACCCTGCACGGGCTCACACATTCACACGCAAAGACCATCTCTTGGCCTCCAGACTGAGCGGCTAGTCCAGGCTCTGGGAAGTTGACGGGAGCCTGGGACAGGCCCTTCATGGGACACCTTTGGAGGTGTGGGGGGGGGGAGGATTCTCTTTGGAATTCTCACTCAGCTTTCTTTAGAAAATTAAAAAATAAAAGCCAAGGATAGTAGCAACAGAGATCCTTACCTACACATTTTCTACTTGAAGGTGCCTGGGTTTTTTTTAAGTGTTGAGGAGTATTTAAAAACAGGGTTCCCCCTCAACTCGCAGGCTGAAGTGGTTCAGTCCATTCCTGCACACCAATTAACATTGGTATGCAATGCACACCAATTAACATCAGGTAGCTTATTTAAGAAGATATAGGAGTGCATATAAAAAGAAACAGCATGCAAATTACTTCAAAGCCACACACCCCAGGCAGGGTTAGGCATAGACACATTCCCAGAACACAGTGGGAGATTCAAACAGACAGATGACATAACAAAGGCTGACTATCCTCGCTGATGCTCACTCTAAGGATCAAATCCTGGTTCCTTAGGTAAGTCAAGATGAGCAGAGCAGGAAGAGAAGTCTGAACCTGAACAACTAGCTGAAGAATTACCCCTCTTCTTATGGGTTTCCCCTGGCGTCAGGGAGGGGGCCAATTAGCCAATTCAGGCACCCCTTCAACAATTTACTCCAGACACCTTCTTTGAAGGTAACACAAGTGAGAAAGTTCAGACCGGGCAGTCTCTGATTTCCTTATGACTCTGAGGTGCAGTGGTTAGAGTGTTGGACTATGACCTGGGAGACCAGGGTTCAAATCCCCACATAGCCATGAAGCTCCCTGGGTGACCTTGGGCCAGTCACTGCCTCTCATCCTCAGAGGAAGGCAATGGTAAACCCCCTCTGAATACCGCTTACCATGAAAACCCTATTTGTAGAGTCACCGTAAGTTGGGATCGACTTGAAGGCAGCCCATTTCCATTTCTGATATCAGGAAGCAGATAAGACTCAGCTGCCTCCCCCTAGGAATAACTGTCTGCAGCTGGCCGGCACTAAGATGCCTGAACATTCCCAGCACAGAGTGTCCCAAAGATCTTTGCAACAAAACCCCCATAATTCCCTTTGGCTGAGCCATTCTACTTTGGTCATCCTGGGCCCAACCTTTGCTATTCTTGACAGTTACTACACAGGGTGTTTTTTTTAGTATCACTTAAGGAACTGTAGGGCGATTGTGATCATGAAAACTCCCCTCTCAGTCAGGGAAAGTCTTGAGTGAGCAGAATTTTGGGGCCTCTTCCAAATGAGGTTTTGTTGTGCTCTCACCTCACCCTGCCTGAACGCAGAGGATCCTATCCTTACATTGCTCCCATTCTTAAAACAAGCTGTCATTCTTTAAATGGAGGCTGTCATTGTCCTGTCACGTCACAAATTAAAAAGACAGTCCTACCCCCCCCCCAAAAAAATCTGGGGGAGTGGGCAAAGCACAGCTCTAGGGGGCGGTGCACCCATTTGCCCCACCCGGACTACAAGGCTGGCCCCTGTGGACAGCAATAATGTAGCATTGGGGAAGCATTGCAGAACAAACTACAACAGTATAAATCTACTCCTAATGCTCTATTGCTGTGTCAAGAATATGTTGCAGAAGACACCTGCAATAAAAAAAAGAGCTGTGTGGAGTGTTGCGCTGTGTGTATTTGTGTTGCTTAATTTCGTTTAAAGCAGCACCACAGCAGCAGAGAGTAACAGCAGATGTTGAAATGCGAGTGTGGCAGTGTGTGCATGCGTTTGCCTAAGAAAGCAGGCTTTTACCCCGCATCAGCATCACTGAGACTGGAGACTTGGTAAAATAAGAAAAGCTACATTATTTAGAGAAATACATAGTAGATAGAAAGGGCATACCTAGTTCTAACTAACAAGCTAAGTTGGAGACATAACGCCCAGGTGCAGGAGTCAGCCCCATGCTTGGAGAGAGAGCAGAGACAAAGGGATGTCTCCTCTGTCCCGGACAGCCAGAGGACAAAGGGAGTGGGAAAGGGTGGAAGGAGGAGGGGCAGGTAAGCTTCCCTAAAGACGTCGCAGTCTAGCGACAGAAGGAAGTCATTCAGAGCATCACAGGTAAAATGTAAACCAGCCTGTCCATCTGGAGGACTCTAGCTCTATCTTCCCTCTGGAGCATAAACAAAAGAACAGAACAGGAGTTGCTCTTGCCCCACTTCCAACATGGAGGAGCCCTTAGAGGGATCTCAACAAGTTCAGCCATGGGGCCTGCCAACATTTGCCCCTCAGCCCAGAGGCAGCTGTCTGGGAAAGTCTTAGAACTGCAAGTTGTCATAGTCGTAGTCTTAGTCAACCATCGAAAGGGAGGCTGAGGAATCTCGTTCACTGGAGCTTTCTTCAAGAGATCTCTGAGGGATGCTGCAGGTGTAGGATGTTGAATCACTGGGAAGGCCTAGATGGCTACCTGGGGTATTTTTTCTGCTCTTCAAAGCACAGTATCCACCTTGCCTGCCTCTGGGGACGTCTCTGTGTTAACTTCAATATTGCTTTTTTGTGGCAGAGCCACCAGTGGTGAAGGTGACGCGCCAGGCGCACTCAGATGGCATGGAGACCCTCGTCTGCCGAGCCCACGGCTTCTACCCCAAGGAGATCGATGCTAACTGGAGGAAGGACGGGGAGGTCTGGGAGGAGGGCACCTTCCGTGGCCTCGTCGCCCCCAACTCAGACGGGACTTACCATGCCTTGGTTGGCATCCAGATCAACCCAAAGGACAGGGACCTTTATCAGTGTCATGTGGAGCATGACGGCCTAAAGGAGCCTCTGGATGTGGCCTGGGAGGAGCCTGGTGAGAGACAGTGGGGGGAAGGGAAAAGTATGGATGCTGGGAGGTGAACCTTCCCTGAGGCTAGAAGGAGGGTCAAAACCAGAGACACACACCCCCGCCCCCACGAGCATCATCACTTATATCGACAAACCCAGTGGATTCTCTTGTGTGTGTGATTGGGTGGAAAGCAAATGATTTTGATTTCCTCATGTTTAACAGGTGCAGCCTTTTTTTGTGAAATACCTGCTTCTTGCAGGCAGTAAACTGAAATTATATGTCACGGGCAGAAACTGGCTGCCATCTTTTCCCCTGTAAGCCTGGATAGATGCACTGTCATGGAATGTTCGTAAACCTTTTACTTACTCAAAGTGTAATGTGTCAGCACAGTGTGATGTGAATTTCATGAGTTCTGAAGTCCTTTTGTCACTGTGGACCCATAATGGGGAAATACTGCTTTGGTTTTTCCTTAAATTGTTTTCCTTTTTTCCCAATTCAACTTTAGCCTCCAACATAGCACCCATTATTGGGTGTGTTCTGGGGGCCATCCTGCTGGGAGCAGCTGCAATTGCTGGGATCATGTTGTACAGTAAGTGAACTGTGAGTGGATTTGGGGGGGGGGATGGAGATCATTTGGCTGTTGGAAGGGCTCTTCCTTCTGGGCTGTACTGCTCCGGTGTTCCCCTTCTGCCAGCCCTCATCATGAGTATGTAATTACATCCAAAGTCAGCCTGACTCCTCTCTAGCTGGCGAGTAGCATCCTGTTCTATTCCTTCAAAGTACGTTGAAATCTAAAAATAAAGATAAAGCCACCCCGACCCACCCAGAATGCTTCTCCTGGTGCTGACCTGAGTTCTATTCCAGCGCTATTCCAAAAGAAGGAATCAGAGGCAATAGGGATTACAGTGGAGGGAATCAGGTGGTGGGGTGATCCTTGGAAAGCCTTCCTATCCTCCATGACTGCCAGTTTCCTGGAGGGCTGTTGGGCTTCCTTCCCTGGAGGCTGTTAGGAACTGGACAGAAGCATCTGCCAGGGGTCCTTCCTGACCACAGCGGGTAAGTCTGGATGATCTCTGTGGTATCCCTTTCAGTTCTAACTCTCTGATTCTGTGTCTTTAGGAAAATGGCAGTCAGGATTCAAAGAAGTGCCAAGTGAGTGAGATCTTTTTCTCTGCATGTTATTTCTCCCAGTGTGGGCAGGTCTGGAGTGGAAACTAAGGAAAAAAGAGGATTAGTTTATTGAGGGTGGTGTCTGTGTCCAAGCCAGAGATGAAAAAACACTCTGTTGCTATAAAAGTGGAAAGAAAAATAGATATCTAAAAGGGAGGAGAGTACCAACAAGATCGGCCACGCAAGGCCTTCTCTCAGTCCCGCCAACCAAATCAGCTAAGTTGGTGGGAACTAGAGAGAGGGCCTTTTCAGTGGCGGCCCCCACCCTCTGGAACTCCCTCCCACAAGATCTTAGGCACGTCTCTTCCCTGAATATGTTCCGCAAGGCCATAAAGACCTGGCTTTTTCAACAGGCTTTTGGGACTTTTGGGGAGGCCTAATGTTCTTATGTTTGAAATGCCTCCTACTCTGTATTCTGTTGTTATTATAATTTATAATTTATATTGTTATAGTGTATTGTATTTCGCTGTATTTACTATATGTACGTCACCTAGAGTGGCCATTGGCCAGATAGGCGACACACAAATTAAATTTTATTATTTTATTATTATTATTATTTATTACTTAAACCCTCCCATGATCCAGGGAAACAGTGTCTGACATTAAGCGGCAATTAAGGGAGAGGTCATTTAAAAAGCAATTAACAGGAATCCTGCAGCTGTCCTTCACTGGAAGCAATGACAGCAGAACTCCAGCTGCCCAACTTGCCTGGAACCGCCTCTTCAGACATCTGGAGGGCAGCAGGGTGGGGAAGGCTGCCCTGCTATAACTCAGCCTGGAACCAATTGTAGATTAGCCTTTTGTTTTCCAGGGGTGGGGAAATTAATCTGTTTTTATTGACTGTTGATGGTTTACTTGTATTTGTATTGCATTTTAATTATATGACTGCAATCCTCTGTATAGGTTATCTGAGAATAAGCTGCACTGAACTGAACGGTGCTTAATTCTGACTGTACGAGGTTCAACTTGTAAAACACACCCATCTCTTTAAGAAAAGATCCCCAGCCAGCTGTTTTCCAAGCTTTAGCTTTTTAATTAGAAATGCAAACAACTTTGCACAGAAATGTTACCATTGAAACTGCTGGCATAAAGGAGGACCCCCATCAGAGAAAAGGAAAGCAGGACCTAGCCTCTGCTTGGCAATTTTCCTGATTCTCGACTTCCTCTATGCTAATCTGTCACAAACACAATAGTAAAACTTGAAAGTCTCAAGTGGTCAGAGCAAGCCCCAGCATGTCCATCACAGGGGGAGGAAAGAGGCCCGCCTGAGACTCTGCAGAGCCCTTGCCATATTCCAGGGCTGGGGGCATCTGTGGCCCTCAGAGTGAGGCTGGACTCCCAACCCCCATCACCCCAGAAGCCAGTGTGTTCTGTGCTCAGGAATGAGGGGTGGTCCTTGTAGTTCAGCAACATCCGGAGGGCCGCAGGTTGGCCACCCTGCCATAGACACTAGTGGGCTGGATGGACCAATGGCCTGACCCTGCATAAGGTCTGTTATCTGGTAGGAGACATCATCACTCCTGCTCTGGAAAAGCCACACACCCCATTTCCTGCTCTGCTGTGCCATTCCCTGTAGCTAAGCCTGAGCAGGAGTGCCTGAAAGACTTACAAGTGTATTTCCCTGTTTACTGGGGGGGGGGAACCTGTGGCCCTCCAAGTGTTGTTGGACTCCAGTTCCCATCATCCCAGACTCTTGACTTTGCTGACTGAGACTGGTGGGAAATGGGGCCCAACCACATCTAGAGGGCCACAGGTTGCCCCCCTCTGTTGCCCACTCGTACCTGGGAGCAATTCCCATTACTCGATGGGGCTTATTTCTGTCCTCTGTGGAGCAGAATCCTGTCCCATCGAACTCTGTGAAGTGCCAGGTACAGTGAAGGTGCCGTGTCAATCAGTCAACAATACAAGCAACAGAAGCTGCAAGCAAGACACTTTTTGATGTCCTGAACACATGTTAAACCATTCGGGGGGGGAGAGAGAGAGAGAGCTGCTTTTGAGCCACCTGTATCCCTGGGGCAGGTGGGCAGTGGAACTACATGGCAGCTGGAAGGGGAATCTGTCTCTGTCGTCCTGGAAAGAGGGAGCAGCCCCCGGGACCCCTGGCCCCTTTCTCTGTGTTGATTTGAATATTTATCATTCTTGCCTATGTAAGTTTTTGTGGTGTGTTTAGGCTGTAGCTAAAGCAGTTGTGCTCAAAGGGCCTGGTGTGTCTGAGAGTGAGAGAAGAGGTAGTCAGTATACCCCCCTCCCTTCTGCTGACCTCCTTCTTCTTTCCCCCTTTCCAGCAAGTGACCGAGGGTCCGACAACTCCAGCAAGGGTAAGTGCGGGAATCCCATCCCACAGGGCAGGGGGAGTTCTGCTTCTCAATAATGGAGATCTTCTCAATTTCACTGTATCTCCAAAGCCCTATAGAGAGTCTTCTCTAATGCCCTTCAGACATTCTGTGCCTGCCCAGTTCAGAGTTCCAGTGGAGAAAGGCAGGTCCTACTCCCTGACCCTTGTTTGAATCCCCCAACCCCACTTGCGAGGAGCCAACTTTCAAAGCAGCAGAGCACCGTCTGCTCCCATCAGGCACACATTAGCTAAAGAGCACCTGGGCTCTGTGTTCAGAAGCACTGAATCCATTGCAGTCATCTGCAGATCCCATGAAGCCAACCGGTGGAGGCATTTCTACTTGCAGTGCTTGGCCTTCTCCTAGGGAGTCCTGAAGCCTCAGTGAGGTCTAGCCTCCTCAAAATAAAACCTGTCTCCTGAATTGTTAATCACCTGTACAGTTTTGGGCAAGGTTCACTCCATGTCCTTTCTCTCCCTCACAGGGAGCAACCCGGCCGTCTAGGAGCCCCAAAGCAGGTGAGTGGCAGGGAAGGGGAGGGGGAGACTGCAAGGCCTCAGGAGGGAGATCTTGGCCTCCAGTCATTACACTTGAGGAAACCTCAGCCCCTCCTCATGCTGACCACTTCGGGAACTGAAGGAAGAGCAGCCGTGGGGTGGGACAGTGTTGGTGCTGTGGGGAAGATGGATGTACACAAAAGAGAGACTTCCAGCGCTCTGTGCCTTCAGTATATTTGCAAATAGTTTTCTCTGTTCTTGCTCCGTCCATCCCCTGCTACGGGAGATGGTGCCTGGGCAGGAGGGGGCTCTGCTTCCACCTCAGGCCCTCAGCTGCAGGTCGCTCCCCTTTCCCAGCGAGACGAGGAGGCAGGAGTGGGGGCAGGAAGGAGGCAGGTGGGGGGCAGGAAGCCCTTGGCTGCAGGTGGCTTCCCTTTCGCGGTTGCTCAGCCGCCCCCCCCTCCCTCCTCCTGCTGGGAGAGACATTGCCCCGCATCCAAAGCAGTGTTGCCCCTTCTCCTCTCAAGGATCTCCTGGTGCTGGCAGTGCTGGATCAGCCAGGCAGCAGCGGCAGCTTCTACCAGGGTTTGATTTGCTGGTTCAGCCCCAAATACATTTTCCTATTTACTAAATTTCTGTCTTGCCCTTCCTCCCAAAAAGGGCCCAGGGCGGCAAACAGGTGATGTTTTTGTTATGTGCCTTCAAGTCGATTACGACTTATGGCGACCCTATGAATCAGCGACCTCCAAGAGCATCTGTTGTGAACCACCCTGTTCAGATCTTGTAACTTGAGGTCTGTGGTTTCTTTTATGGAATCAATCTATCCTCTTTTTCTACTCCCTTCTGTTTTCCCCAGCATGATTGTCTTTTCTAGTGAATCATGTCTTCTCATTATGTGTCCAAAGTATGATAACCTCAGTTTCATCCTTTTAGCTTCTAGTGACAGTTCTGGTTTAATTTGTTCTAACACCCAATTATTTGTCTTTTTTGCAGTCCATGATATGCTCAAAGCTCTCTTGTAGCACCACATTTCAAATGAGTTGATAAATGACAAATGAGTTGATAAAGCACTATACACTTCTACACAATATCATAAAAACAAAACACCTTTTAAAAAATCTTTAAAACCATTAAAAAAAACAATTCCAACGCAGATGCAGACTGGGACAAAACAGAGCTGAAACTGCGTCCCCCTGCAAATGAACATCCTACGCCTCAAGCCCTGGAATCATTCCCTCACTTCCTTGTATACTGTTTCAAATCCTTGCCCTCCCCTGATCCTTCAGCAGGACCTAGAATCTGTGGGGTGCTCTGTAATGCATCACTCAAATTAACTCTGGTGACGACGACACTGGGGCCAGGTGTATGTGTGGAGGGTGCCTGTTCTTCTAGCAAAATTGCAAGGACATTCTCCCACCCTGCGAAGCTGAAAACTGCACAATTGGATGAATTATAGCAAGTCTCCCCCCGGTAGGGTTGCCAGGTTCATGGCCTGAGACTGATCCTGTAACTTTAGGAGAAGAGAAAGTCAGCCAAGTGCAGGTGTTCTTGCAACACTGTAATGGGAAAAACCACAAGGTGGAATTCTCCCTTCCCCCTGCACAACTTTTAAAGATACAAAAGACCTCTTGGTTGCCAGGCCACATTTTTGTCAACTAAAAGAATTTAAATGGACAAATCAGTTTACCGTGGTAGCCATAAAAGAGTTGAAAAATAGTTGAAAGTAGGACTCCTGGGGAAGAGTTGTGACTCTTCCTGGGGAAGAGTCACAAGCAGAGCAGCCAGAAGCCCTGGAGGATGCATTTCAAACCCTGCTCTCTTTTGTGCCTGGTTTCTCCATTATCACAAACCTACCTGGACCTTGAGATCAGCCTCAGATGCCTGCAAGATCAGTCTCACTGGTGGGCACAAGAGATCTTTTCCTACCTGCCCACCCACCCCATCCCATCCCGCACTCACAGCAGCTTTGCTCTCCACATCCAGGGCGCTCGTGGCCTCATCCAGCACCAAGACCTTTGCGTCGCGGATCAGGGCCCGGGCAATGGCCAGGCGCTGCTTCTGCCGGATGGAGAGCTCCCCCCTCTTCTCCCCAAGTCTGCAGGGAGGCAGGAAAGAGAAAAAGAGGTGGAGAGAAGGAAAAACCACCATCCTACAGCCTTGTTGCCAGAGCACTAGAGATGATGAGACCTTTTCAGTAGTGGCCCCATGCTTGAGGAATTCCATTTCTAGGGAGATACATGCAGCTCCCTCCTCTACTGGCTTTTAAATGGACCCTGACATTAAAAGAAAAAGAACTGCTTCAAGTGCTCTGTATTGTTTTAACTGCAGCTGTTCTAATGTCATCATATTTTTGGTTTAGGTCATGGTTTCATTAATAACTGACGTACTATGGTTTTGATATGAGTTGCCCTGGGAAAATTTCACCCCGAAAGAAAGCATATATGTCAACTATGAGTAAATAATGTCAGGGAAACAGAGCTCCTGTGAGCAACAAGAAAAACCCTGTGTGGGTCAGGCCACAGGTTCCCCTAGTGGTCCTGTCCTTGTCACAGACTTCCTGAGGAAAGTCATTACTAACAGCAATTTCCATGTTGAAATTGGGGGGGGGGGGATTCTGTTTTGCTCAAATCATGGTCAGGTTGGCCTAAGTCTGTGGAAGCCATTTTCCAAAATGGCCACTGATGATCCTTCTGCACCAACTATGAACCATGTCAAAGTCTTTTAAAATTGGGCGTATTTTAATAATAGCAAAGAATAAAATACAGTTTTATCATAACATCAGGTGTGAATATGCATTTTTTTTTTTAGAAAAAAACATTTATTTTAAAATAGATTTATATCCCGTCCATTTCATTTTTTCCTCCAAGGAACTCAAGGTGGTGTGGACGGGTCTCCTTCCTCCTCAGAATTGGTGAACCTGTCAGTTTTGGTATCTCTCAGTTTCTCATTCTCCACATCAGTATGAGGGTGTTTAAAAAAAAAATCCTCATGAATTTCACCTGATATAATGCATTTTGTATGCTATTTTCACATACATATTTATTTCTATGTACCCTTTGCCCCAGTGTATGCATCTTTATACACTACTTGGCTGGACAACTGTGCTACAAAATCCTTTGAAGTGTGCATTTGTTTTGGTTCTCATTTTGGACAGGGTAAACTTGATAGATTCAACTTTAAATCCCAACTGAATCACATTTTTGCCCCCTTCCTCCCCCTCCCCATTTCATCCCCACAACAACCCTGTGAGGTAGGTTAGGCTGAGAGATGGTGACAGGCCTGAGGTCATCCAGTGAGTTTTCATGGCTGAGTGGAGATTTGAACCCTGGTTTTCCAGGTCCTAGTCCGGACCTCTAACCACTACCCTTACATTGCCTTGAGGCTCACAAAGCTTGTTTTTGTGTTCACAGCTCTAGTTCCTTATTCTCTTCTATATAGAATCATAGGGTTGGAAGGGGCCTAGAAGGCCATTGAGTCCAACCCCCTGCTCAAGGCAGGAATCCAACTTAAAGCATACCCAACAGGTGCCTGTCCAGCTACCTCTTGAATGCCCCAGTGTTGGAGAGTCCACCACCTCCCTAGGTGATTAGTTCCATTGTTGTATTGCTAAGTTTTTCCTGATGTTAAGCCGAAATCTGGTTTCCTGCAACTTGAGCCCATTATTCCATGTCCTGCCCTCTGGGATGATTGAGAAGAGATCCTGGCCCTCCTCTGTGTGGCAACCTTTCAGAACAGTGCTAGTACTATCCTGAGCATAAGACTTTGTGTCTCCCCACCACAACTTCCCTGGATGGAGGAATTCAATGGATTGCAGCCATTCATGGCATGTGGGGTGGCAGAGGACACGCGTGGAGAATCAGGACAGCTGTTTTTGGGAGGGAAGGAGAGTGGAGTTTTGCCAAGATGGAGCAGGATGGGGGTGCCAAAGAGATGTCACCCACCTGCGGCAAACCCTCTTTCCAGCTCCTTGATGAACTTTAAGGCATTGGCTTCTCTTGCCACAGCGACCACCTCTTTCTTGCTGCAATCCTGCATCCCGTAGTAGGCGATGTCCCAAACGGACCCAGAGAAGAGGATGGGCTGCTGACCCACTAGAGCCCCCTACAGGAAGAATGAGGCATGACTATTAGGACTGGGCTGGTGTTGGGGGCAGAATAGGGCTCTTGGGCAGCTTCTGAGAAAAGCCACAGTGAGTAAGTGCTGCTTCCATGGTAGGCCTGGATCCATGTGATCATCTTTGGTCAAGATAAATGTGAGCTCGTTTGGCTCTTGGGCTTTATTTAGAGAGAGAGTCTGTGTGTGTGACAGATGCTTTCAAGCAGTTGGAACACAGTGATTTGGTCCTGGCAACATTCACTGCACCTCCAAGATAACAGATCTCAACTTATTTTGCTGCCCTGGGCCAATAAATAACTTGGCTGTGCCACCCTTGCCTATCTTATTGTATGAAGCAGAAGCAGCAGGTGTAAAGGGGGGCACGCGAGAGAGAAATAAGGAATGTCTTAAAGCGATCCCTAGGCACCAAGTGACCTCCAAGTCACCCCCAATGCCGACTGAAAGGGCACATTCTCAAGAGCCAAGGTGAAATAGTGCATGGAAAAAATGGAAATGGACTGCCTTCAAGTCGATCCCAACTTATGGCGACCCTATGAATAGGGTATTTCATGGTAAGTGGTATTCAGAGGGGGTTTACCATTGCCTTCCTCAGGCTGAGAGGCAGTGACTGGCCCAGTGAGCTTCGTGGCTGTGTGGGGATTCAAATCCTGGTCCAACACCTTAACCACTACACCACACTGGCTCTCTGTGCATGGAAAGGTAGTGTAGTGGCAACCCCTCGCTGGATCATCACCTTGCAGTGGTGAGTGGGCTTGCGTGTTCCAATGAACCCTATGAGCGATGCTGTCGGGAGTCATGTACTCCCAGCAGGGTCACCCATGGCGGTAAGCTCAAGGGAGAGGAACCAGACAAAGAACGATCCAAGAATGTCCTCAGTGGCAGAACAGGCGGAGGATAGCAATGTGTATGTTACAATGGCTGTGAAGGTGGATGGCTCCAGCAGATAAAGGACTTCCCATCGTCGTGGTACCCATGCCATTGGATCAAAGCCTTTTTCTGTCAAGATTGTGTGTTGATCATGGTGTGCCGATCTCCCCACGTAAAACAAAATCATGCACAGGCATCTTCCATAACAAAAGTCCCATGGAAAGACTTTATTTTGGAAGACAATCTTACTTGGTCGTGAGTGATTGCCAAGCTCCAGTAGTGGCAAATTCAGAAGTGCAGGGTCCCTTCATGATAGTCACACCAAGCCCCCTCACAGCCACACACCCTTTTCCACTTTCCCATCTCCCTTGGTCTCCATATGGTCTCCCAAGTCTACACTCCACTACAATAGACATCCATAGGAGCTAATCAGCATGAAAGGGGAACCTATGAGTTAGCTACTGAGAAGAGTCTTCTCAGTGGCTGACTCAGCTCCTTTCACTCTGATTGGTTCCAATCAGAATGAAAGGACAAGGACTTCTCTGTGGCTAACACATTCCCTTTCATGATGATTGGCTCATACTTGGGGACCTGGCTGCGACCCTGCTCCCAAAAAAGTAACAGGTCTATGACCCCCCGCAACCCTGGACCACTACATCCCTGCTTCTGCCACAGACTCACTGCAATGATCTTGGCCAGGTCACTCTCCCCTTCTCAATTCCCTATCTGTAAAATGGGTGTAACAGGGGCTCCCACCAATTAGCCCCACAATCCTATGCATGTTTACTCAGAAATAAGTCTGAATGTGTTCAGTGGGCCTTACTGTCAGGTTAAGCATGCGCAGGGCTGAAGATAACCGCAATTAGGTCAGTATTTAAGTCTACTCAGAGCAGACCCATTAAAATTAATGAACCAAAGCTAGTCATGTCTATTATTTCAATGGGTCTACTCTGAGTAGGACTCACACTGAATACCACCACTTTTTGTAAATTAAAAAGTGCACTATACTTAATCAAGGAGCTAGACTTATTATATTTGGGTATTTGCTCAGAGCCACGTTACCAAATTCTTCCAAGCTACACAGGAAGTGGATTGGACTGTGAAAGACCAATCCAAATTGTGTTTGCATTTTGACAAATTTGTAGGGCAGTCCAATATCTCAGAGAGGAGGTCAGGTCAGGTCTCCTGCTCCCCTGGTGCATTCACTATAGCTGTCCAATACCCCTGCTTTTTAAAGTTTGATAGAAATATCTCTGGGCTATAGGTATGTTCTTAAACCACAAGGTTTTTTCCCTATTAGTGAATCTTCTTAAGTACTATCTTGTTCTTTTCAATTTCCAAATTGGAGGTTTCAGTTAGGCCTAGTTCCATGAAGCCCATGGGACATTTGTTTAGAATTACTATCCAATTGTTTTTAAATTCCTCATCTAGTGGAAACATGCCCGGTTCCTTTAAGACCTCTGGGGATCTGATTGTTTTTACAGTAGCCTCTTAGTTCTCCTGCATGAGTTTCTGTTTTCTGTAATTTGCCATTCCCACCTCCCTTACTCTCTACAACCCCCCATGACCCCGGACCACTACACCCATGCTGTTGTCTTACTCCCCTACTCTTACCATCCCTTTGAATTTGGGGGGGGGCTCTTGCCCCCATTTCCCTTCCCTGGTATGTTTTCCATGTTTATAGACAGGACTGTAAATTCTCTTCCGCACCTCGCATGCACAACATGGACTCTTTTCTACCCCCATCCCAGTGTGCCTTGGAACTCTAAACTGGGGGCTGCTGTACGACAACAGCAGGGGTATAGTGGTCCAGGGTCATGGGGGGTTGCAGAGAGCAGGGTCCCAGCCAAGTCCCTATGCATGAGCCAATCAACATGAAAGGGGAGCATGTAAGCCACTGAGAGGAGTTCTTGTTGTTTTGTGCTGACTGCAGCCAATCAGTGAAAGGAAGTGTAAGCCACTGAGAAGACTCAGTAGCTAACACACAGCCTCCCCTTTCATGAAGATTGGCTCCTGGGGATGTCCATTGTAGTGGAGAATGCCAGGGATATGAGTGAAAGGGGGTGAGGCTGTGACTATCACGAAGAGACCCTGCACTTCTGAATTTGCCACTACACTACTGGACCACAGGACTGCAGGGAGTACCTTCAGCTGCAGGGCCATTAAACTCTGCCCCTCTCTTTTCCTTTCAGACGCCTCCTTTCACTCCCTGAACTATTTCTACATGGCGTTTTCAGCGCCCAGCCGGGAGCTGCCCGTTTGTTCAGGTGGGCTACGTGGACGGCCAGCCCATCACTCGCTATGACAGCAACACGAGGGGGAAGAGGCCTGTATGGTCCGGGATGAAGAAGGTGGGGATTAAGGACAATCCCCAGCGCTGGGACAGGACGACTCAGAACTTTCAGAACTATGAGCCGATGATCATCGTCAACCTGGAAGTAGCAAAGGAATGTTACAATCAGCTGGGTGAAGACCATGAGAGGCATGTATCTCCCCTCCCCCGGGCAAATGATGTGGGGAGGTGGCTGATGGCCGGAAAGTGAATGGGTTTGGGGCTCCACCCAGGACAGAAGCTGTCCCTTTGCTGGCAGGGCTGAGACTCCGCCTGCCGACAGAAAAACATTCCGTCTCTATTTCGCGATGCAGCTGGTCCCCTCCGATCCCTCCAAGCTCCGCCTGACTCCCCCGCCCCCCCCCCGAGAATCTCGCTCTCTGGGCGGCCAGCGTCGATTCCCGACAAGGCGCCGCCAACGCTCACTTTCCATTTTCCTGCTAGCACCGTGCTAGTAGCACGACATTTACCCAGCAACCGCTGCTGGAATCGGCACTCAGTTTTCCGATTGGTGGAATGTTGCTCGTTCGGCCAATTACTGCTTTTGCTCCGGAATCCAGAGTGGGGCGCCTTTCCTCCGCTTCGCAGTAAGGGCTTCGTATGCAACGAGAACGACGCGAGGTTTTGGGGCTCCGCCGAAGCCGATGGGGCTGCTTCAATGGCCCGTTTTGCTCCTGCTGGGGCCTGCTGCTTTCCTGCTGGGGGACTGTTCTGGTGAGAACCTCCGGGGACTAAACTGTCCCATTTGAGGGGTGGGCAGAATTTGCAGTCAGCCCATTGCGAGGTCCTGTTTGCAGCGCATTTATTTGGGGGCAAATGGGGGGGAGGCGGCATTCAGTCCCCTTTCCGGTCTGCTTCCGCCCCAGTCTCTTTGGCTGTCCCCATCGGCTGGAGATGGTCTATATTGATCTGGAGTCCCGCTGTTCCCCCTGCGCTCCCGTCTCTACCCCAGGCTCGTAGCCAGCCTAGAAGTTCGGGGTGGTGGTGAAAAAAACTGTCATAATTATTTATTTTTTGTAAAAAGGGGGGTCTGCCCCCCAGCTTCCTTGCATACGGGTGTGCCCCGCCCCCCAAAAGTGAGCCCGGGATCGAAGGGTGAGGCTATATAAAAGGGGGTGGGGGAAGAAGTTGTGTCTCCCTTTCCCTGAATTCTGTTGCCCCTTCGGATAAGGGCGCCTCTCTTCTCCTCCCTTTCCCTTCCAAAAGTGGGTCCAAGCCACCTTTTCCTGCTCCTGATCTAATACCTCCCGCACAAAAAAAGGATTTTGACGCCGCCTAGAAAAGCAGGTTTCGTGGATGGGGAGGGGGGGTCGCTTTGGTTCCACCCTTTATTTGCTGCTTTCTGCACACCTGGCACTCCCCAAGATGCACCTTGAATAATGGTAGGAAGAGCGAAGGGAAGGCAGAGAGCTCTTGGCTCTTGGGGAAAAAGAGAGGGGCCGGGCTGCCTCCTTCATGGGGCCCTTGAGCACCCTCCATAAGAACATAAGAAGAGCCTGCTGGATCAGGCCAGTGGCCCATCTAGTCCAGCATCCTGTTCTCACAGTGGCCAACCAGGTGCCTGGGGGAAGCCCGCAAGCAGGACCCGAGTGCAAGAACACTCTCCCCTCCTGAGGCTTCCGGCAACTGGTTTTCAGAAGCATGCTGCCTCTGACTAGGGGGGCAGAGCACAGCCATCATGGCTAGTAGCCATTGATAGCCCTGTCCTCCATGAATTTGTCTAATCTTCTTTTAAAGCCATCCGAGCTGGTGGCCATTACTGCATCTTGTGGGAGCAAATTCCATAGTTTAACTATGCGCTGAGTAAAGAAGTACTTCCTTTTGTCTGTCCTGAATCTTCCAACATTCAGCTTCTTTGAATGTCCACGAGTTCTAGTATTATGAGAGAGGGAGAAGAACTTTTCTCTATCCACTTTCTCAATGCCATGCATAATTTTATACACTTCTATCATGTCTCCTCTGACCCGCCTTTTCTCTAAACTAAAAAGCCCCAAATGCTGCAACCTTTCCTCGTAAGGGAGTCGCTCCATCCCCTTGATCATTCTGGTTGCCCTCTTCTGAACCTTTTCCAACTCTATAATATCCTTTTTGAGATGAGGCGACCAGAACTGTACACAGTATTACAAATGCGGCCGCACCATAGATTTATACAATGGCATTATGATATCGGCTGTTTTATTTTCAATACCTTTCCTAATTATCGCTAGCATGGAATTTGCCTTTTTCACAGCTGCCGCACACTGGGTCGACATTTTCATCGTGCTGTCCACTACAACCCCGAGGTCTCTCTCCTGGTCGGTCACCGCCAGTTCAGACCCCATGAGCGTATATGTGAAATTCAGATTTTTTGCTCCAATACGCATAATTTTACACTTGTTTATATTGAATTGCATTTGCCATTTTTCCGCCCATTCACTCAGTTTGGAGAGGTCTTTTTGGAGCTCTTCGCAATCCCTTTTTGTTTTAACAACCCTGAACAATTTAGTGTCGTCAGCAAACTTGGCCGCTTCACTGCTCACTCCTAATTCTAGGTCATTAATGAACAAGTTGAAAAGTACAGGTCCCAGTACCGATCCTTGAGGGACTCCACTTTCTACAGCCCTCCATTGGGAGAACTGTCTGTTGATTCCTACTCTCTGCTTTCTGCTTCTTAACCAATTCCTTATCCACAAGAGGACCTCTCCTCTTATTCCATGACTGCTAAACTTCCTCAGAAGCCTTTGGTGAGGTACCTTGTCAAACGCTTTTTGAAAGTCTAAGTACACTATGTCCACTGGATCACCTCTATCTATATGCTTGTTGACACTCTCAAAGAATTCTAATAGGTTACTGAGACAGGACTTTCCCTTGCAGAAGCCATGCTGGCTCTGCTTCAGCAAGGCTTGTTCTTCTATGTGCTTAGTTAATCTAGCTTTAATAATACTTTCTACCAGTTTTCCAGGGACAGAAGTTAAGCTAACTGGCCTGTAATTTCCGGGATCCCCTCTGGATCCCTTTTTGAATATTGGCGTTACATTTGCCACTTTCCAGTCCTCAGGCACGGAGGAGGACCCGAGGGACAAGTTACATATTTTAGTTAGCAGATCAGCAATTTCACCTTTGAGTTCTTTGAGAACTCTCGGGTGGATGCCATCTGGGCACAGTGATTTGTCAGTTTTTATATTGTCCATTAAGCTTAGAACTTCCTCTCTCGTTACCACTATTTGTCTCAGTTCCTCAGAATCCCTTCCTGCAAATGTTAGTTCAGGTTCAGGGATCTGCCCTATATCTTCCACTGTGAAGACAGATGCAAAGAATTCATTTAGCTTCTCTGCAATCTCCTTATCGTTCTTTAGTACACCTTTGACTCCCTTATCATCCAAGGGTCCAATCGTCTCCCTAGATGGTCTCCTGCTTTGAATGTATTTATAGAATTTTTTGTTGTTGGTTTTTATGTTCTTAGCAATGTGCTCCTCAAATTCTTTTTTAGCATCCCTTATTGTCTTCTTGCATTTCTTTTGCCAGAGTTTGTGTTCTTTTTTATTTTCTTCATTCGGACAAGACTTCCATTTTCTGAAGGAAGACTTTTTGCCTCTAAGAGCTTCCTTGACTTTGCTCGTTAACCATGCTGGCATCTTCTTGGCCCTGGCGGTACCTTTTCTGATCTGCGGTATGCACTCCAGTTGAGCTTCTAATATAGTGTTTTTAAACAACTTCCAAGCATCTTTGAGTGATGTGACCCTCTGGACTTTGTTTTTCAGCTTTCTTTTTACCAATCTCCTCATTTTTGTGAAGTTTCCTCTTTTGAAGTCAAATGTGACTGTGTTGGATTTTCTTGGCAATTGGCCATTTACATGTATGTTTAATTTAATAGCACTGTGGTCACTGCTCCCAATCGGATCAACAACACTTACATCTCGCACCAGGTCCCGGTCCCCACTGAGGATTAAGTCCAGGGTTGCCGTCCCTCTGGTCGGTTGCATGACCAACTGGTCTAGGGAATAGTCATTTAGAATATCTAGAAACTTTGCTTCTTTGTCATGACTGGAACACATATGTGGCCAGTCTATGTCCGGGTAGTTGAAGTCACCCATTACTACCACATTTCCTAGTTTGGATGCTTCCTCAATTTCATATGTCATCTCCAGGTCTCCCTGAGCATTTTGATCAGGGGGACGATAGATCGTTCCCAGTATTAAGTCCCTCCTGGGGCATGGTATCACCACCCACAACGATTCTGTGGAGGAGTCTGCCTCTTTTGGGGTTTCGAGCTTGCCAGATTCAATGCCTTCTTTCACGTATAGAGCGACTCCGCCACCAATACGTCCTTCCCTGTCCTTCCGATATAGTTTATATCCAGGGATAACCGTATCCCACTGGTTTTCTCCATTCCACCAGGTCTCCGTTATGCTCACTATATCAATGCTCTCCTCTAAGACCAAGCACTCCAGTTCTCCCATCTTGGTTCGGAGGCTCCTAGCATAAGCGTACAGGCACTTGTAAGCAGTGTCTCTCTTCAAGTGTCTTTGGCACTTGTGGTTTGGCCTATGGTAATTTTGCTCTTCTGAATTTATATCTTGTGCCCCTGCTCTCACAATGCCTACTTCTAGGCCTACCCCTTTTAAAATTTCATCATTTCTTTGGTTTTTATCCCAGGGGGGAGGTTTATTCCGAACCGGACCTTTCTCAGCTCCTGTCGGGTTTCCCCCCTCAGTCAGTTTAAAAGCTGCTCTGCTACCTTTTTAATTTTAAGTGCCAGCAGTCTGGTTCCATTCTGGTTCAAGTGGAGCCCGTCCCTTTTGTACAAGCCCGGCTTGTCCCAAGGGTAAGTGTACGGGAATCCCATCCCACGGGGCAGGGGGAGTTCTGCCTCTCACTGAAGAGGCTCAAGAATGGAGATCTTCCCAACTTCACTGTATCTCCAAAGCCCTCTCCTGAACTGTTAATCACCTGCACAGTTAAGGGCAAGGCTCACTCCATGTTCTTTCCCCCTCACAGGGAGCAACCTGGCCATCTAGGAGCCCCAAAGCAGGTGACTGGCAGGGAAGGGCAGGGAGAGCGCAAGGCCTCAGGAGGGAGATCCCAGCCTCCAGTCATTACACTTGAGGAAACCTTCTCAGTCCGTCCTCATGCTGACCACTTTGGGAACTGAAGGAGGAGCAGCCGCCTTATGGAATGATCTCCCTGATGAGGTGCGCCTGAGGAGGTCAAAACTTTCCTCTTCTCCCAGGCATTTTAGCATGTGTTCTATATTGTTTTAAATTTTTAAATTGTGTTTTAAATTGTTTTTTAAAAGATGTATTTTAAATTGTATTTGTTTTTGGTTGCTGTGAACTGCCCAGAGAGCTTTGGCTATGGGGCGCTATACAAGTATAATACATAAATAAATAAATTGGGGTGGGGGCGTGTTGGTGCTGTGGGGAAGATGTATGTAGACGAAAGCGACTTTCAGTGCTTTGCGCCTTCAGCATATCAGCAAACAGATATTGCTGCCCTTGCCCCCTCCATCCCCTGCTACAGGAGAAGGTTCCTGGGGCAGAAGAAGGTGGCTCTGCTTCCACCTCAGGCCCTCAGCTGCAGGACGCTCTCCTTTCCCAGCGAGACAAGGAGGCAGGGAGTGGGGGCAGGAAGGGGGCAGGTGGGGACAGGAAGCCCGTGGCTGCAGGGGGCTTCCCTTTCGCGGTTGTTCAGCTGCCCCCCTCCCTTCCTTCCTCCTGCTGGGAGAGACATTGTCCTGCATCCAAAGCAGTGTTGCCCCTTCCCCTCTCAAGGATCTCCTGGTGATGGAAGTGCTGGATCAGCCACAGGAAGCTACAGCTGGTCAGCTACAGCCACAAGTACATTTTGTTATTTACTAAATTTATATCTCGCCCTCCCCAGGGCGGCAAACAGGTGATAAAACACTAAAAACATCTATACAATATCTTAGAAACAAAACATCTTAAACTCCTTTAAAAAAATATTTAAAGTCATTTTAAAAAACAATTCCAACACAGATGCAGACTGGGACAAAACAGAGCTGAAACTGCGTCCCCCTGCAAATGAACATCCTATGCCTCAAGCCCTGGAATCATTCCCTCACTTCCTTGTATACTCTTTCAAATCCTCACCCTCCCCTGATCCTTCAGCAGGACCGAGATTCTGTGGGGTGCTCTGTAATGCATCACTCAAATTAACTCTGGTGACAATGTAATTGGGGTCGGGTGTATGTGTGGGGAGTGCCTGTTCTGCTCACAAAATTGCAAGGACTTTCTCCCACCCTGCAAAGCTAAAAGCTGCACAATTGGATGAATTGCAGCAAATCTCCCCCCAGTGATTCCCTCCCTGCCGGCTCCCTCTCCTGGGGCTGCATCCTTTGTTTTGTGAGCTGAGCTGACAGGTACTGAGACCACGCCATCCCTCCCTCCTTCCCAGCCTCTTTTGGGAACTGGAATCTTGCAGGTTCACCATCTTGGCTTCATGCAAAACAATCTCCGTTTCTCTCTCTCTGCAGTATGACCAACAATGTCAGCACAACGCAGACAGCAGGGCTCCCAGTGCGAGAGGCGAGAGAGTAAGAATGGATCCTCTTCCTCTTTCCCAAAGCATTTTAACTGTACTTTTTAACTTATTATAACTTAATTGGATTTTTGCACTGTATTGTTTTTCTTACTGTATTTATTGTACTTTTTTGCTATCGCTAGTCGGGCGGGATATAAGCCTAATAAATAAATAATAATATTCTGAAACCTTCAGGAATTTCTTCTGTCTGTTCTGTGCAGCTTAACTGGAACTAACATATAGTTTGGATCATTTCTGATTGCAAGAGAGCTTGGCTTGATGGGATTTGCTTTCTAGCAAGACTGCCTCCCCCTAGAGCACGCTTGCACCTGAAGACATAATTGTAGGACTTTTCACCCGATGAAAGAAATCTTAACTGTTGATATTGTGAATTGAAATGAATTAATTGATCAACTGTGCATAGCAATGTGTAAGAGAGAGAGCTCTTAAGAAAACAGACTATATACTTGAAGGGGTGTTTTGGAGTTTTTTGCAACTACTTCTAGTAAAATAGTTAATATTAAATATGGATATATAATTTAATGCTGACTTAATTAGGCCACATTTTTTGTCAACCAAAAAAATTTAAATGGACTAATCCGTTTACCGTGGTAGCCATAAAACATTCAAAAATATGCTTCTAGAGATGTCAGTTAATTTCAGAGCTTGGAAAAGTTATTTTTTAAAACTACAACTCCCATCAGCCCCAGCTGATCATTCTGTTGGAGAATTTTGTTCCCATATTGTTCATAGTTTGATTCCAGTAGAGCAAAATGCTGGACTAGGTGGGCCTTTCGCCTGATCCAGCAGAGCTGCTCTTGGGTTTTGAAAAAGCTGTTTGCTGGTTAGGCTTCATTTCTGCAGGTATCAAATCCCTCTCTTTAGTGATGTAACAAGCTAATATATGCCTTGGAGGCCCAGGTCTTGGCCGTGGCCAGGAGTGCCTTTGCCCATTTAAGACTAGTGCGCCAGCTGCGCCCTTTTCTGGAAATGCCTGATTTGACTATGGTGATGCATGCCTTAGTTACATCCCGTTTAGATTACTGTAACGCGCTCTACGTGGGGCTGCCTTTGAAGAATGTTCGGAAACTTAAACTGGTACAAAGAGCTGCAGCCAGAGTATTAACAGGGGCTGGTTACAGGGACCATACAACTCCCTTGTTACAACAGCTCCACTGGCTGCCAGTTTGTTTCCGGTCACAATTCAAAGTGCTGGTTTTGACGTTTAAAGCCCTATACGGCCCAGGTCCAGGCTATTTGTCAGACCGTATCTCCCTATATGAGCCTGCCCGGGCCCTGAGATCTTCAGGAGAGGCCCTTCTCTCAGTTCCAACACCCTGGCAAGTGCGATTGGTGGGGACGCGAGATAGGGCCTTCTCAGTGGCTGCTCCTAGGTTCTGGAACTCCCTTCCTAGGGAGGCACGAATGGCCCCCTCCTTGCCATCCTTCTGTCGGCAAGTAAAGACTTTCTTATTCTGAGGGTGGTGGTAGAAGAGAGGGTGAGGGAGGGCTTGAACACAGCAGCAAGGACTAGTGGCTGGTTGCCTCCAGACTGACAATATGTCAACCAACAGAAATTTAGTTTTGCGTAATTAGATTAAAGGACTCTGTCACCCTAGCGCAGTGTTCTTCAACTTTGGGTCCATAGAAGTTGTTGACTGCAACTCCATCATCCCCAGCCAGTTTAGCCCATGGCCAGGGATTATGGGAATTGTAGTCCACCAACATGTGGGGACCCAAGGTTGAACATGGCACTCATGCAACAAATCCTCTTTAAAAAATGAAAACCACTGACTCTCTGCAGTTGAGAAAGCGACTAGGAAATGCACTGAAAAGTGTGGGATTAACTGATGGTTAATGGGAAGATGTATAACCACCACAGAAGTAATTTGGGATGAATGCTCGCTGTTGTATATAACCTCCCCACAAACAAATTGGAACAGATGCTCACTAAACAGCTTGTCTGGAGGAGCCCTCCATTGCTACAAATCTTATATATTCCAGTTTGTAATTTTTGCATAAGGGACAGAATTACAGGGGGGAGGGGATTTATGCATGCACACCCTTCTCTCCTCAGATCTCCCAGCTGCCACCCCCAAGAGATTGCTTGCTTTGACAAGCGAAAGTTCAAAGGTTTGTGATAATTCAAGTAGGTGATTGCAATTAGAGCCCCAATGGACAAACATGTCAATGTCAAAGAAATCACTAAATGACCTTATCAACAAAGAGCACCATGAAACGAGATAAAATTAAAGAGCATCCAGGACTTGCTTGGACATGTGCTTTGTGAGTTGTAGCCCTGATCCACTTAGGTCAGTCCAGACTATACCCGGCAAGGACTCTCCAAGGTGGGGGGAGGAGGGCTTTCCTTGGACTGCTACAAGCAGTCCAAGGGATTACATCTGGGGCTGGGGGCTGAATGCAAAACACGAGCTTCGCCACTGTTAGGACAGCTTTGCTCAGCCTTGAGATTGTGTGGCTTGTGAAAAGAATCACCAAAATCATCCATGAGCCGTGTAGACTTGGATAAAAGCCATTCAGGGTGAGGTGGCATGTGAAGGCAGCCCTGAGTGCCAATTCCCATCTATCGCTAAATTGATAAATACCTGCAGGATAGTCACTGGATCATGGAGCACGAGTCCAAAAATTGGCCTTTTGTACATCAGATGCATCTTGGTTCTGCAACGAACAGCTTGTTTCTCATGAATACACAAGATTGAGGGGTCCCTGTACTTGCCTTTGTCCTTGAGCTATCCAGAGTACCTAAATGGCAAATGCTGTGGTCTGAGCTTCCACAGTTTCTGCCAGCGGTTAGTCTGAGACAGGTGGACTACTGGTTGGAGACCCCCACCAAGGAATATGGCTCGGTATAGGGGTATCTCAAGAAAATTAGTTAGGAGCCCAACAGCGGATCTTCCAATGTTCTATTTATTAACTTATAAAACATACATATAATGCTATGCATGGCCACAGCCAAGGAATCAGAGTTCCAGATCAACACCAGATGTATACCAAACAACATCACATTACAGTTCTTTAATGCAATCAGTAATGGAGTTCCCTCACCCGTGTTGTGCATGGACCTACAGCAGGAGTCTTCTGTTCTTCTGACCAGGCGTGACCAGCACTGCTCAAAATGTCCTGGGCCAACTGTCTTATATATCCCTTCTTATCTAATATCCCATGCAAGTAAAGTAATGCTCAAGATTCTACAACAAAGGCTCTTACCATATATGGAGCGAGAAATGCCAGACGTCCAAACTGGATTTAGAAAAGGAAGAGGCACCAGATATCATATCACAGACATACGTTGGATAATGGAACGGACCAAGGAATTTCAGAAGAAAATCACCCTGTGCTTTATAGATTACAGCAAAGCCTTTGACTGTGTAGATCATGAAAAACTATGGAATGCTTTAAAAGACATGGGGGTGCCACAGCATCTGATTGTCCTGATGCGCAACCTATACTCTGCACAAGAGGCTACTGTAAGGACAGAATATGGAGAAACCGATTGGTTCCCCATTGGAAAGGGTGTGAGACGGGTGTATTATTTCACCCTATTTGTTTAATCTATACACAGAACATATCATACGGAAAGCGGGATTGGACCAAGATGAAGGAGGTGTGAAAATTGGAGGGAGAAACATCAATAATTTAAGATATGCAGACGATACCATACTAGCAGAAACCAATAACGATTTGAAACGAATGCTGACTACAGCTGAACGTCAAAAAGACTAATGACAACAGAAGATTTATGTAACTTTACAGTTGACAATGAGGACACTGAACTTGTCAAGGATTATCAATACCTCGGCACAGTCATTAAACAAAATGGAGACAAGAAATCAGGAGGCGGTTAGGACTGGGGAGGGCAGCTATGAGAGAAGTAGAAAAGGTCCTCAAATGCAAAGATGTATCACTGAACACCAAAGTCAGGATCATTCAGACCATGGTATTCCCAATCTCTATGTGTGGATGTGAAAGTTGGACAGTGAAAAAAGCGGATAAGAGAAAGATCGACTCCTTTGAAATGTGGTGTTGGAGGAGAGCTTTGCGCATAAAGACCAATAGTTGGGTGTTAGAACAAATTAAACTAGAACTGTCACTAGAAGCTAAAATGATGAAACTGAGGTTATCATACTTTGGACACATAATGAGAAGGCATGATTCACTAGAAAAGACAATAATGCTGGGGAAAACAGAAGGGAGTAGAAAAAGAGGAGACCGAATAAGAGATGGATTGATTCCCTAAAGGAAGCCACAGCCCTGACCTTACAAGATCTGAACAGGGTGGTTCATGACAGATGCTCTTGGAGGTCACTGATTCATAGGGTAGCCATAAGTCGTAACTGACTTGAAGGCACATAACCACAACAATCATCACCCTTGGCCGTTGGGTGTGTTTGCTGGTGCTCATGGGAGCTGTAGTTCAGCAACATCTGGAGGGCTGAAGATTCTCCTGCTAGCGGCAGAGCTGGATAATATATTTTACGCTTTTCTTTAAATTTCTGTAACATGCTAAGAAGACTACTAAGAGTACAATATGTCTGGCTAATAAAAGATGGATGGCTTTCTTCTGCTCCTGCTTGCTTATTGGGTGTCAAAAGTATACAGTTTATCATCTGGAGTTTTGCCCCTCTCTCCTGACCCACTTTGGGCTCTGTGTGTGTTTATATTTATTTATTAATACATTTATATCCCACTTTTCCTCCAAGGAGCTCAAGGTGGCATACAAAAATGGTTTTTCCCATTCTGATTTTATCCTCACTCCTCTGCGAGGTAGCTTAGGCAGAGAGAGTGACAGGCCCAAGGTCACCCAGTGAACTTCATTGCTGAGCGGGGATTTCAACCCTGGTTTCCCAGGTCCCAGTCCAACGCTCTGACCACTATGCCATACTGGCTCTCATGTGCATGCGCGGGTGTGTGTGTGTAAGTAAGAGAGGTTGTGATGGATGAATCTGTCAATTTCTTTCGCTCTCAGTTTCTCATTTTCCAATCCTAAATTTAGTTCTTCACATTTCCATATCACTTTGCAGATTTTCTTTTTAAGACCCTCATGAAGTTTCATCACCATTTCAGTGTGAATTTCTCTTACACTATATTTTAATGATATTTTACTGCAAATTACAAAGAAAAAGTGCATGCACATGCAGACTGCCTAATTATGTGCAGCTTGACTGAACCAACTCTCAGCCTAACCTACCTCACAGGGTTGTTGGAAAGCCTCCATATGAACACACTGCAGATGTAAAAATAAGACATGCCATGTAATACTTTAGTCAAAACCAGTTGTTATATTGCTGATTATTTTTAAAGTCTATCAATTTCCTGCCAAACCACAGTAGTGGCACCTAAGTAAGCCCTGCTGAATTGCTTTAAAAAATAGGATCAGAGGGGGAGAGAACAAGAGAGAATGACTTACAACACAGTCCTTTTATGCGCACTTTATTTTAGTATACACATTTCTGTAACCTTTACTTGGCGGGGGAACTGTATTACAAAATTCAGAAAAGTGCAAATATTGAAGGATGGCTGTGTTTAGTTTCCATATTATTTCCAAAAGTGCAAATTTGGTAGATTCAACTTTTAATGCAAACTGAATCAAATCCTCTCCTCCTAAAGAGAGTAACTCCTCTATGAAAAAAGGATGCTGCATTTGGGGCTTCTTAGTTCAGAGAAAAGGCTAGTGATAGACTTGTATAAAATTATGCAGGGCATGGAGAAAGTGGATAGAGAAACGTTTTTTGCCCTCTCTCATACTTGAAGCATTTAGGACACATAAAAGAAAGTCATTCACACAGTGCAGCTAAACTATGGCATTTGCTCCCATAAGAGACAGGGATGGCCACCAACTTGGATGGCTTTCAAAGAGGATTAGACAAATTCATGGAGGATAAACTAGCCATGATGGCTATGCTCTGGGTGACAGTTGAGGGAGCTGGTCTCTCAGCAAAGCCGATGGAATAGCCCTAGAATCATAGAATAGCAGAGTTGGAAGGGGCCTATAGGGCCATCCAGTCCAACCCCCGCTCAATGCAGGAATCCAAATCAAAGCATTCCCGACAGATGGCTGTCCAGCTGCCTCTTGAAGGCCTCCAGTGTCGGAGAGCCCACGACCTCTCTAGGTAATTGGTTCCATTGTCGTATGGCTCTAACAATTAGGAAGTTTTTCCTGATGTCCAGTCGAAATCTGGCTTCCTGCAACTTGAGCCCATTATTCCTTGTCCTGCACTCTGGGACGATCGAGAAGAGATCCCGGCCCTCCTCTATGTGACAACCTTTCAAGGACTTGAACAGTGCTATCATATCTCCCCTGCTTCCCTTCTCTCCCTCTGCTATGTAGTCTGATAGAACGGTTCCTTCCAAATGACAGCCGAGGGAAAGTGAAGGACAGCTGATATCTCTCAAACAGCCATGCAGCCTGATGGAATCTTCCCAAGCCTGCATTCCATTATATGGCAGCCGAAAGTCCAGCCAATTAGTTGTGCAAACAGCTTTCTCTCTTTCACCTACAGGTTATTCTGTCCGGCTCCTTTGCACCAATCTGTAATAGGGGCCCCTCTGGCCTGTCAGCTCGATGTGAGTCCCCTCTTCAACAACCTCTCCACCTTCGACCACCACAATCTTGTCGGCGTTCTCCACCATCTGCATTTGGTGAGTGATCACCAGCACCGCCCGGGCTTCGCAGCTGAGCACTGGCCTCTGGATCTAGTGGGAGAAACAGTGCACCGTGTTACGCTAATTCACAGCTTCAGCCTGAACCCAACAGGCTCAAATTACAAGACAGTGGAGCAGGTTGCCTGAGAGACTGGTGGGCTCCCCTACGTCAAGTGGTTTTTAAGCAGAGGCCATATGGCCCAACCTATCAGCGAATCTGCAGCAGTAAATTGCCCGCATCAGCCAGGGGTTGGACTAGATGAACTTTTGAGGTCCCTTCTCATTCTAGGGTCATATCGGCACCATACATTTAAAGCACTCTGATACCACCTTAAATATTAAGGCTTCTCCCAAAGAATCCTGGGAACTGTCATTTTAAAAGGCTGCTAAGTGGTTATTGTGTTGGATTACAACCTGGGAGACCAGGGTTTGAATCCCCACACAGCCATGAAGCTCACTGGGTGACCATGGGCCAGTCACTGCCTCTCAGCTTCAGAGGAAGGCAATGGTAAAACCCCCTACGAATACTGCTTACCATGAAAATCCTATTCATAGGGTTGCCATAAGTTGAGATCGACTTGAAGACACAGCATTTTTCAAGACTTGTTAGGAGACCCCTTATTCCCCTCACAGAACTACAATTCCCAGAGTGGTTTGACAATCAGTTCCTCTTCCCAGGGAACTCTGGGAACTGTAGCTCTGCGAGGGGACTAGGGCTCTCCTAACAACTCTCAGCAGGCACCCTTAGCAAACTACAGTTCCCAGGATTCTCTTTGGGGGGGAAGCCATGACAGGTATAATGGTGCTTTAAACACATAGTAGCCTGTGATTCCACTACAATCCCACTTAACAACCGTCCTGGCTTCCCCCAGAGAATCCTGGGAAGGGTAGCTTCTGAAGGGTGCTGAGCGTTGTTAGGAGGCCCCTATTCCCCTCAAAGACCTACAATTCCCAAAGTTCCCTGGGAAGAGGGCCTGACTATTAAACCACTCTGAGAATGGTAGCTTTATGAAGGGAATTGGGGTCTTCTCTCAGCACCCTTCACAAACTACACTTCCCAGGATTCTTTAGGGGGGAAGCCATGACAGTTTAAAGTGGAATAACAGCTCAATAAATGTATGGTGAGAATGTGGCCCTCCTATAGGCCCCTGTACTTCTCACACAAAGCCCCTCCCCTCCAACCCCCTATTTACAAATAAACAATAATATCATTTATGTCACACCTATGCACTCTTCAAAAGTGCTTTACAAACATGGTCTATGTAAAATGGGCCAGCAGATTGGTGTGTGTGTGTGTGACATATATACTAGGATTAGAAGGCCCCAGTGCAAATAGTCAGCCAAAGGAGCGCTTAGAGTAGAACAACTCTGAAGGTCTCATTCTGGAAGTGAAATCCTTCAGTTGCACTGAGTCATGGCGACTGTTGCAAATGCTTCTGTTAACCACGACTGTCACGTGGCTCTTTGAGTCTCTTGGAAGGGCAGGCCCGGCCCCTGCAATGCAGACGCACTGCTTCTCAAGACAGGGAAGGTGTTACAAGTGCTCAGGGTATCCCCATTTTGGTTCATGTGGAATCAAAGGGGTGCAAGGCTCTGGAGTCAGCTGAACTATAATTTGCACCCCACACCCCCCGTTTTCTGACTCATTGTGCATTCCTGAAGTACTGTGAAAGAGGACAGAATCAAGACTGTTCTGTTGGCAGCTAAAAGAAAAAGGAGAAAACTGAAGTAACTGTTATTTTCTTCCTTGCCAGGCTTCCCTCATGCCCAGCAGAACAACCCCATTGTTCAAAGACAGTGTTAGCAAGCAGAACTAATTTTTCTGAGTGTCAGCAAGAAATACACACCCAACATGAGATCACCTGAGACAAAGACCCCCTCCGTTTCACATTGATTTTTAAGAGGGAAATGGTATTTAAGAGCAGGTTTTGAGACCTAAGATGGCGATCTGAGCTCCAACATATGTAACTATGCTCTCAAGGAACGCAGCGCAGGACTGCAGAATGGGAAGCGAGTCTGTGTCTCGGTGCAAACCTTGAGGCAAAGAGATTCCTTCCTGCTTTCTGGCCAGAGCCTCCTTCACATCACTTCAGCTGTATTCCGCTGCCCAATCCTGGGCCTAGGACAGGTAATCTCTCCTACCTGTCACTCCTTATAGTAATAGGGTCCTTTGAGCTCTTTAGTTCAAAGTTATGAATGGGTTAGGATATTAATGATTAATGCTGCCCGCACCCAGTAATTTTGCAATGCTATTCTTTTCTTTTCTCTCAATAAATGAAAGCTTTGCTTTAGTCTGGTTTCGACTTGCATTTTTGGGGTTACACACACACACACACACACACACACACACACACACAAACACACTATTTAGGCCAAGAGCACGTGTCGTAACAGAGGGGGACCTTTTCTAGCTGGAGGGCCGCAGTCCCTTCTGAGCAACCTTCTGGGGGCCACATGTCAGTAGTGGGCGGGGCCAGAGGGAAAAGCAGGCGCAGCAACAAATGTACCTTTTACCTCTGTACAGCAGGCTAGTTCCTTCACAGATTCACACACTCCTCTCTAGCCACCATCCAGGCAAACAAGGGGCATGTTCAGAGATCAAGGACACATTCCACCCAGCCCAAAAAACACTCAAGGGGGGTTCAAAGCGAGGCCAGCGAGTGGATGCAGCCTGGGGGAGAGGGCCCATACTGACCCTTTTTGAGTGTTTTTATTGGGCGCATCCTTGAACTCTAGATCACGTTGCTGGTTTGCTTGGATGTGGACCCCGGAAGGCTGTCCAGAGGGGCATGCAGCCTTTGACCTGCAAAAAGGTTCCCCTCTCCTGGGATGTACAGCTATACAATTCTCAACAGCCACAGCCAGCACAGCTCCTATCTGGTCCTGCACAGTGATGATCCACCTTCACTAGGGATGGAAAGATCTGTTCTGTTTCCGTTCTCTCCGTTTTTCATTTTTCCAATGTTAAATTCAGTTCTTTACATTTCCACAGTGATCTGTGATTTCTTTTTTTTTAAATCCTTATAAAAATTCTCCATTTTAGTGCAAATCTCATCAAATAAACACAATTTGTGTAGCTTTGACAAAGGTGCACATTTTTGCCAGCCATTTCTCACCTTTTTGCATGATATTTTCACTCATGTATTCATGTTAATGCACACTTTCCTCTAATATATGCATTTTTGTAAATGTTGTTTAGTTGGCGAACTGCATCCCCAAATTCAAACAAAAGCGAATTTCAAAGGATGGCTGTTGTTTCAGTTCTCATATTTTTTCGGAAAGTGCGAATTTGATAAATTCTGCTTGAAACGCGAACTGAATCGAAATTCTCACCCATCCCTAACCTCCGCCTTCTGCACTCACAGCAGCTTTGCTCTCCACATCCAGGGCGCTCGTGGCCTCATCCAGCAGCAAGACCTTTGGGTTGCGGATCAGGGCCCGGGCGATGGCCAGGCACTGCTTCTGCCCGACGGAGAGCTGCCCCCCCTTCTCCCCAACGTCTGCAGGGAGGCAGGAAAGAGAGAAAAAGAGGTGGAGAAAGGGAAAAGCCAGTGTCCTCAAGTCTTTCCCCCAAAGTGCTGGTGGCCATGTGTGTTACCTTAACAACTTGAGCCCCAAGTGAAAACATCACTGCTTGTTTTTAGATGTCTTCTAAAAACTGTTTTTCAGACAGGCCTTTCAAATCTAAGATTCTTTGCCAACCAGCTTTTACTGATATGTTTGACTTTTTAAGTTGTTTTAATTGCCTGTGTGTGTTTCTTTTTAGGTTGCATACTGCCTTATGATATTTTATATGAAAGCTCAGTTTTCTAAATATTTAAATAAAATAAATGAATTACTTAATAAATAAAATGTATTGTGATGTATCCCTGATTTTGTGGTGTTGATAAGAACATAAGAAGAGCACTGTTGGATCAGGCCAAAGGAGGCCCCATCTAGTCCGGCATCCTGTTCTCACAATTGCCAACTAGATGCCCCAATCGCAGCCCCATGAATTTTGTATGTTGATTTTTGTGATATAGTGCTGTTCTCCTTGTGATAAGCCTCTCTGAGCGTGATTTTTTTGTTTTGTGTTTGATGCAAAGGCGGCATACAAATAAAGCGATGATGATGAAAACCCTCATCATCGTGTTGGGGGGATCAGGCACATGATTTAGAAACCCCCGCCCCCCCGGGTTTGCAGATGTCGATTCGGAGTCAGGCAGGAACGATTCATTTCACTCACCTGCAATGAACCACCCTTTCAGATTATCAACGAATTCCAAGGCCTTGGCTTCCTTGGCTGCTGCAGCCACTTCTTCCTCAGTGCAGTCTAGCAAACCATGGGTTATATTATCCCAAATGGACCCAGAGAAGAGGATGGGATTCTGACTCACAAGTGCCACCTGCAGGGATAAATAAAAATTATTGCACATGTGTTTGCCACGCTCTTCAGTTGAAAAAAAGGAGTCCCTCCAGGTAGTCAGTAACTTGGGGGAGGGTTTCAAGCACATGAGGAGAAATTTACGTCTGTGCCATTCAAGTTGATTAAAGAACTGTGTTGCCCTAGCACGAACAGATCCACTTAAAAAAATAAAAATACTTTTTGCAGTTTAGGAAGAGAGTGGGAAATGCACTGGAAAGTGCAGGATAAACAAACGACGAATGGGCAGGTGAACAAATGCCAGCAAA
This sequence comes from Rhineura floridana, assembly GCF_030035675.1. Classification (NCBI taxonomy): domain Eukaryota; kingdom Metazoa; phylum Chordata; class Lepidosauria; order Squamata; family Rhineuridae; genus Rhineura; species Rhineura floridana. The sequence goes on from NC_084482.1 coordinate 210,996,077, forward strand.
TCACAAGTAATGCTCATTGTTGTGTAGCCGCCCTGTTAACCAATCAGAATGCGTGCTCAGTAGAGACCAGAGATAGTCGAACCACTGTGTAAGCAAGGAAATCAGGATGAATGCTGGAGAGGCAGGTTGCTCGGAGGGGCTCTAAAATCTTTCACAGCACCTTATATTATTCATTTATTTATTAATGGCATTAATATGATGCCCCATAACAGTTCTTTGGGGGCCTCACAAGAAAAAGTAATAAAAAAAGAGTTTGAATATAAATTATTATTGTTATTATTACAACTGCTACATTTATATCCCACTTTCCTCCAGGGAGCTCAAGGTGGCATACAAACATGGTTCTCCCCCTTCTGATTTCACCCTGTGAAGTAGGTTAGGATGAGCAAGAGCGACTGGCCCAAGGTCATCCAGTGAGCTTCAGGACCAAGTGGGAACTTGAACCCTGGTCTCTCAGGTCCCAGTCTGACACGCTAACCACTACACCACAAATAAAGATGTACAACCATAAAATCAAAGCAACAAAAAGACAAAAAAACCCACCACACCATCAAAGTTAAAATAGTTTTAAAACCATAAACCTTTAAAAACATAAAACACCAGCATTAGTACAATCTCAAAATGAAATAAGGAAAACTTCAACATTAAAACCAGATCTATTCATGTTTTTATTACATTTTCATTAAAAAATCTAAAATTAAACGTTAAAAGACTTGGGGGGAGGAGGCACTTGCCTGGTCCCAGAGGGACAGCAGAGCTGCTGCTTGGCAAGCTTCCTTTGGGAGAGCTAGAATGTTATAATATGTTGGGAATAAAGCACCAGCGCATGTTATAAGTGACCTGAACTGGGAGGGGGGCATTGACAGAAAGGCGATCTTCCCTTTGCTGGTTCTTCCTCTAGATTGTTTGTTGCTTTTGCAGGATTTGCTCCTTCGCTTCCTCCCTTTTATTTTCAGTTAGTTAGTACTGGCTTCCTGAGTACAGGCTGCTTCAGCATGTATAACTTTAGTTCTTTGTAGTAATAAACCTAAACTTTATTTATTCTTTCAGCTACCAGTCTTAACAGACCAGTTATTTTCTGCACTCTGCTGCAATATATACCCACCGAAAGCTCTAACATAATACAGGGACAAATGTGGCTTCTTCATACTAGACCACTGGTCTTTCTAGCTCAAGGGTTCTCCTGTTTTCTGCCCCAGGGACCCACCTGAGATGGCAGGAAATTACTGAGGCCCACCAAGCACAAAATGGCGTTACAAGAGCAAAGCCAGTCACAAGATGAAGGCAGAGTTTGCTGTAATCAGCTGGCAATTACTGATCTCATTTTCTACCGATATGAAATCCATCTTTGGAAATGGCAAAATTCTTTGCTGGGGCATTTACCTTGCAGCAAGGAGTTCTGTAGTTTCCTCAAGGTCAGTATGTACAATTGCTCTGGAGGTATTGTGACTCAGCTTCCCTGATCCAGGGAATCTTAAGTAGGGAAGGCTTTTTCTTTAATATTTTTCCCTTCCACACCCCCACATACCTGCCTCTCAAACTATTTTTACTCATCTCCTGTCATTTCTTCTCCCGTTCTGCTTTCCCACTCAGCTTGTACCTCACTGCCACCCTAATTTCTTTCATCCCTCCTTCCTGGTCCCTTCATGTCCACTTCTTCCTCCTAGAACACCTTTCCCCTCTCATTCCCTTCCTGTCCATTCCCACTTTGTTTATTAATATAAATAACTATTAACCTTATATTGCCCCTTTTAATTTCCTTCATCACCTCCTCTGGCCCTTTCCTCTAAGAGAAAGGAGATCCTCCTCTTCTCTTCTTCCCCCATATCCTGAGCTTTTCTGACTCCCAGGTACATTTATTCATCACAGAAGGAGTTGCTGGTGCTGGCATTGGGTATGGCTTGGCTAGGGAGTGGGATAGGCAAATGAGGGGGCACTGGGCAGGTTGTGCCACTGAAGTCCATCTGAAAGTGGCCCAAGGCCCACTGGTGAGTCCTGTCCCATCGTCTGAGTGGCTGTCCAGGGTTTCAGGCAGGAGGCTCTGTCAGTCCTACCTGGAGAAGCCGTGGATTGAACCTTTTGCATGCAAAACACATGCTCCACCACTTACTTTATTTATTTATTTATTTATTGCATTTATATACCGCCCCATAGCCGAAGCTCTCTGGGCGGTTTACAACAATGAAAAACATTAAAAACACATATACAAATTCAAAAACACATTTTTAAAAAGCAGTTTAAAAACGCATGCTAAAATGCCTGGGAGAAGAGGAAAGTCTTGACCTGGCGCCAAAAAGAGAACAGCGTTGGCGCCAGACGCACCTCGTCAGGAAGATCATTCCATAATTTGGGGGCCACCACTGAGAAGGTCCTCTCCCTTGTTGCCACCCTCCGAGCTTCCCTTGGAGTAGGCACCCTTAAATATAATAGTAAGAGCCCAGTCCTCAAGAAAGGGCTGATTTAAGCAGGAAGCTGCCAAACACCGAGTAAGAACCATGGCTCATCTAGCTCAGCAGTGTCCACACTGACTGGTAGCGGCTCTCCAGGGTTGCAGACAGAGAGTCTCTCTCCCAGCTGTACCAGGAGATGCGTGGATTGAACCATGGGCCTTCTGTACGCAGAGAAGGTGCTCTGCCACCGAGCTAAGGCTTTTCCTCAACCAAGGTCTCAATTCCAAAAGGCAGCGGAACTTGGAGAAGTGTCCCAGAAACAAAGGCACTGCCTTCTCTCAATTTGGTAGGGTTTCTGACAGAGGGTCTCTCTGAAGATGCGCAATTGAATCCTACCTGAACTGAACCCGGGGCCCTTCTGCATGCAAAGCAGGCGATCTCCTGCTCAGCCACGGCCCTCTCCAAGTAAGATCCTAATACTGGGGTCAGCTCATGTGGGAGGAGGGGGCCCTTCACGTACCTGGGTCCTAAGCAGTGGGCTTATTTAAATAACACTGACGCCTCTCCTTTCCTTACGATAGCCCCAAAAGGCTACAGAGAAGACAGATATAAAATACAATAAAAACTGTTCAAAGGGGACGGAAAAAGCAACACTGAGAAGATAATAGCAGCAGGAAGTGAAAAGCCAACACAAAACAAAAAGCCAGCCGCAGCTACAAAAATAGGAACATTTAAAACCACTTCCGCTCACTGCAAGTCAGGTGAAGAAACTCTACAAGCCACTTAAGGGTGCCACTGCATGCACAGCTACACTTTGAGACTGAAACGCTTTGTTTACTTGAGGGTGCTCAGGTGTGTTTTTAGGTGGGGGGGCAGGAAAGAAGAGAATACGGGTAGAAAAATCTAACTCGGTTACATTGGGCAAAGCCTCGGTACCAAATCTAGTTCCTAACTGCTTGTTTGCTCGCTGCTGCATCGTTCTGTTAGTCTAAGCCTCAGGAGGCAGAGAGTCTGGTATTTAGGTTTTGCTTCTTTGGAATCTGGAGCATCTGGTAAAGACTGGGAGTCTCCTGGCCCAGGCTGGTTGGACATAGCAGTGTACTACATTGCAGGGCTGATTTTAGATCCTGGACATTTGGCGCCTGCTGAATCGTCTGAAAACTGGTTCCCAAGTTTTGGGAGTTGGTCCTTGACAATATCCCTCCTCCTCTACATGTGGTAATATAGCAAATAAACACATACATCTGATTTTATGCTTATAAACGACTTAGAAGCAATTTTAGCATATAAGCAGTATATAAACAAATTATTATTATTATTAATAATAATAATAATAATGATAGTATAGCAAATACACACATAAATAACAAAGTATTATCCTCAGTTTGATGTACGTGTACGTTTGCTATATTAACACATGTTACAGGATATCCCACAAGAAATTTGTTTTGTCTTTTAAGGTGTCACAAGACTCTTTTTGGTCACATCCAGACCGTACATTTAAAGCACAATGAACGCCCATGGTTTCCCCAAAAAAACAATCCTGGGAAAAGTAGTTTAGCCCCCACAGAGCTACAAATTCCCAGCACCCTTAACAAGCTACAGTTCCAAGCATCCTTTGGGGGAAGCCACGTGCTTTAAAGGTATTGTTTTTACTGCAAGAGACTATCACTGGAAAGCCCCGCTAGAAACTGTGGGCATGAAGTCCTAACCAAATGAGGAGTGTGCCACTCACAAACATGCACCCCTCCACCCCAGTCCTCAGGTCACTTGCTCCAACAGGCCAGACATTACACTCAAAACACAAAATTGCCTTTGCTGGGCTGCTGCCCTCTCTCCAAGCGGACAAGATGAAAAGGAGACAGGTCGTTTCTTTGAGACCCAATGTGGCAAAGTGGTTAGAATGCCAGACTAAGACCTGGGGCACCAGGGTTCAAATCCCTGTTCGGCCATGAAGCTCACTGAGTAGCCATGGACCAGTCACTACCTCTCAGCCTAACCTACACCACAGGGTTGTTGTGAGGATAAAATGAAGAGGGAGGAGAACCGTGTATGCCACCTTGTGTTCCTTGGAGGAAAGCGGGGATATAAATTCAATAACAACGACAAAACAACAACACAAAAATAATTTCGGCTATACTCCGTGACCCTCCACCTCACCTTGCTGTGGAGGTACTTGTGCTCGTACTCCTGGATCGGGACCCCATCCAGCAGGATCTCCCCGGACTGGGGCTCATAGAAGCGCTCCAGGAGGGCCGCGCAGGTGCTCTTCCCACTGCCGTTCAGGCCCACCAGCGCCGTCACCTCCCCCAGGCGGAGCTCAAAGGAGACGTTCTGCGAAAGCAACGTGGACAGGAGAAAGCAATGGTGAACTGTTATTATTGGATAACCAGAACTATCACTAGAAGCTAAAATGACAAAACTGAGGTTATTATACTTTGGACACATCATGAGAAGACCCGATTCACTAGAAAGACAATAATGCTGGGAAAAACAGGAGTAGAAAAAGAGGAAGGGCAAAGAAGAGATGGATTGATCCCATAAAGGAAGCCACAGACCTGAACGTACAAGATCTGAACAGGGTGGTTCACGACAGATGCTACTGGAGGTCACTGATTCATAGGGTCGCCATAAGTCGTAGTCGACTTGAAGGCACATAACAACAGCACAATTCCTTCCGGGCAGAGGGGTGGAGGTGGGGAAAGAAACCCTAGAGATACACCATTGGTGGTTGAGGGAGGGTGCATCATTTATTTACTGGTGGGATTTGTCCTCTGCCTTCCCACCAAACGATACCCCAAAGGGCTCTGCACTGAAAGAGAGACTCTCCTTTGCATAACGGGAGTAGCTCAGTGGTAGAGCATCTGCCTTGCATGCAGAAGGTCCCTGGTTCAATCCCCAGTGGCATCTCCAGGAAGGGCTGGAGAGCCGCTGCCAGTCAGTGTTGACAATGCTGAGCCAGGTGGAAAAGACCAATGGCCTGACTTGGTATAAGGCAGTTTCCTGTTTAATTCAGCCCTTTGTTCAGATCCATGAGGAGTAGGATCTTATTTCATTCTTAGGGGACGGGGCCAAAGCTCAGTGGCAGAGCACAGTCTCAGGGCAGCATTGCGTTACAGAGTGTCTGGTGGTGGTGCCTAGTAGTGGGATCATGAGAGACCTGTGCTGGGGCCAGTGGAAGAGATCCGTTATGAGACCAAGCCCAGCGTAGGGGTCTGACAAAGACCCTTGCCTGAAATGCTGGAGAGCTGCTGCCAGTCAGTGTAAACAATGCTGAGCTAGATGGACTATTGGACTCTGTGTGAAGGATGTTCCTATATTCCAAAGCTGATGTCATCTGTTAACTTGGAGTAGGAAGCCTTGTCACAAGGTCCTGCTTGGGGGCTTCCCGTTGGGGATTCTGGTTGGCCACTGTGAGGAGGCTGGACTAGATGGGCCACTGGCCTGATCTACTGCAGGGCTCGTCAGATGTTCTAAAGCCGAACAGTGGATTTTCACCAAACCAACAAAAGGTGATGCCCCAGAAGAATGCTTGAAACCATTTCACCTTCAAGAAAGAAAATGGTAAGGTACATGATGATCCTCCCTCTTTCGAGTCACATTTTTTCCCAGAGCTTGGAAAAGTTACTTTTTTGAACTACAACTGCCATCAGCCCCAGCCAACATGGCCACTGGATTGGGCTGATGGGAGTTGTAGTTCAAAAAGGTAACTTTTCCAAGCTCTTTAACTCAGCCATTGTAAACCCATCCCTGCCCCCTCAACTGGCACAACTTTCACATCTCACCAAGCAGATTCTCCGTGCCAAATTTAATACTTGTGGGACAAATAAAGCCAGTGTGATGCTGTGGTTAGAGTGTTGGACTGGGACCAGGGCTTGTGTGTTTGTTTATTTATTTGATTTATATCCTGCCCTTCCTCCCAGTAGGAGCCCAGCGCGACAAATCCCTGTTTGCCATGAAGCTCACTGGGTGACTTCGGGCACGCCAGTGTCTGTCTCTCAGCCTAATCTACCTCACAGGGTTGTTGTGGAGATAAAATCAGGAGCGGGAGGACCACGTTTGTATGCCATCTTGAGCTCCTTGGAGGAAAAGTGGGATATAACTCCAGTAAATAAAAGCTTGGCAAACCTGTCATAGAATTTTAATATATTTTGTTTCGAGCCAAGCATACTCTGATCCTCTATTCCAATATCTTAGAATATTATTATTATTATTATTATTATTCCACTCTTCCTCCCAGCAGGAGCCCAGGACGGCAAACAAAAAGAATAGCACTGTGGTTAAGCGTGACCAGCTTAATATGGTTCCTAAAGTGTGGTTCACAGGCCACCAGTGGTCTGTGAGTTTCACTGAGGTGGTGTGTGGTAAGAACTCTAATTTTATAAAAAATACTTTAGCACGTAGCACAACACATTACAATTACTAAACAAACAGCAGAAAAATCATTAAGCGGTCCACCAAGACCCTCAACATTTTTGAAGTGGGCCAGGGGGGGAAATGTTTGAGAGCCACAGATATATAGTACCTTTAAGACCTGAATATCAGGGCGAGAAGGATAGGTGAAGGAAACGTTTCGGAACAGGACATGTCCTCTGAGGAAATCTGGAGCCAGCGTCCCCTCTGTGCATGTCGATGGCTCCCGATGAAGGTACTCAAACACCTTATGCGCAGCCCCCACACTGCTGAGCACATCTCCGTACATGTACATCAGGGTCTGCGAGGGATGAACAAGAATGAAGGGGGCAGGTCTGATAGGGGTGACAATCTTTTTTCAAATATTTGAAATTTGTTACGTTCTCTTACTTCGCTACCCACCCTCTGAACAAAGCAAGTTTGCATTTCAGATGTGAAATTTAATAATGCAATTCTGTACACCTACACTCGGTTGTAAGCCTGTGGGTTCGTAAGAACGTAAGAACAGCCCCGAAGCGGGATCAGGCTAGTGGTCCATCTAGTTTAGCATCCTCTTAAAGCGATCAACCAGGTCCTGAGTGCAACTGCGCTCTTTCCACTTGGGTTTCTAAGAGCATAGCCATCATGGCTAGTAGCCAATGATAGCCTTCCCCTCCTCAGTTAATTTGTCTAGTATCTTCTTTTAAAGCCATGCAAGTTAGTGGCCATCGCTACAGTGGGACTGCAGTATAATATAAAGCCGAGTACTTGTTTTTTCTACGTAGTCCACACATGGTCTAGAACTCTTGCATATTTTTGTCCCCTGAGAAACAGCTCTTGAGAAACTGGGTTCATTCAGAAAATAAATGCTCTTTGCAGATGGATTCTGCATTACCCTGCAGTGTGTCCATTTGAAAACAGATACTGGTAGTCCTGGCAATGTGTCCACACTTGTCCAATGATGTTATGGGTAGACATACACACACCAAGATCACAATCGCCACTTCCTTCTTCATCCACCTGGGGCATGTGCAGGTAGGAAAAGGCGTGGATAATCTAATCAAGGGGAGGGGTTTCAAATGCGTATCAGATAACCACACCCACCCTTGAGAACAGCAAGATCTAGAATTAATCTAGATTGAAAGCAGCATGTCAAGGAAAAGCATTAACAATTTTGGATTCAGAAGAACTATATTTTTGTGCCACAGACAGGTTAGTGCTTACGCAGCCTTAGACTCACCAGCACCCCTCAATTAATTTTTATTATTTTAATTTTTAATTAAATTTACTCCCAGAAGGAGCCTGGGGTGGCAAACAAAAACACTACAAGCACTGTAAAACACCTTAAAAACAAAAGACTTTAAAACATATTAAAGCAAAACATCTTTAAAAACACATCAAAACAAAGCATCTTCAAAAAGCAACTTTAAAAACATCTTAAAAAGAAATTTCAGCACAGAAGCAGACTAGGATGAGGTCTCTATTTAAAAGGCTTGTTGAAAGAGGAAGGTCTTCAGTAGGCACCAAAAAGATAACAGGGATTTTAAGAAAGATATAGACAAGTTAGAGCGGGTTCAGAAGAGGGCGACAAGGATGATAGCCGGTATGGAGAACAAGTCTTATGAGGAAAGGTTGAAGGAACTTGGCATGTTCAGTCTGGTGAAGAGAAGGCTGAGGGGTGACGTGATTGCACTCTTTAAGTACCTGAAGGGCTGTCAAATAGAGGAGGGTACAGATTTGTTCTCTGCTGCCCCTATCCTGAATAAGTTCTCTCAGTTAGTTCACGCTCTAAGCTTCAAGCTCTCCAAAAGAGGAACAACAGCCAGAACCTCCCTTAGCATGTGCGGGGCCTGGGGCAAAAGCATAGCTGGGGGCCCCCCATGAGCACCACTTTAGTATTTTCTGTTTTTATCTCGATCTCGACTTGCATTCATTATAAATATCTAAAATAATAATAAATTATAGATAGATCTACGAAATTAAAATGAAATTATCACAACGTAAACAAAAAATGAATTAAGAAAAAAGGAGATGCAGTGGTACTTACATTTTAGTTGTCGACACTCAAATGAACTAGCGGCACAATTATTTATAATCGAATTCATGCCTCTGTTGTCTTGGCACTATTTTTTTTCTCAATGCGAACAGTACTAGTCTAGTCATCTAGATACACTATTTTCACGCTACACTATAATTTTAAAATTGATGTATGACTGAGCCAACTACCACCACCCAAGTTCATCTGTATTAGGGCTCCATTTATTCATGTGAAGAAATCTTGCGTTTTCTAAAACCATAACAAACATTGAATTTACTTTAAAAACTGATACACTACTTACCAGATTACTGATAAATGCTGCTTACCAGATTCTCAAAACATCTAAGTATTTTGAAATGCTATGAGTATTTACATGAAACACTGAAGTCAGTGGGGATGAGCAAGAAATTCTGAGAACCAAGATTATCTTTAAAAGCTTGCTAAGTGCATAGGCTTCCAAAATAAAAGTGGCAATTAATCAAAAATACTAAATTTGTATTGCATGCAGTGGATAATAACTACTTTCAACAACTCCCTGCATAACAGAATGGCAACTCTAGATGCATGTGGCTGTTACCTCCTAGGAGGTATACCGTATATGAACAAGAAAAATAAAATAGACTTCAGGCTTGTGAGTTGAGTTCTACCAGGTTTTTTATGAGAAGGGCTCATTTTAAAACACTAAATATAGGGGAGCAGTGTATAGTTTGATAGGTGAGGTTTTCCCACTCCTTCATTTTCTAATGCAAAGCAGGCGTTCAGCACAGAGCTGCGAAAAAGGCTAGAGTGGCAGATGTCAGTTTCAGTGTCCACAGAGAACCATGGCCCTTCCAATTGAATACGGGAAGTTCAGGCTCATAGAGACAAGAATCAGAAAGTGCCACTCACGATTTGATGCCCAAGCACCGCGACACCACCTCCCCGGCCGCCGCTTTCGCACCACCTCACAGGATTCCCGTGCTCGCCGGCCTGCTCGCTCGCCCACATGTATGGGGGCCCCCCGAAGCGTGGGGCCCAAGGCAACTGCCCCGCTTCCCAGTGCGTAGGGGCGGTACTGACAACAGCAACAGGTGCAGAAAGTTAACATGGGCAAGGACTGGGACTGTCGCACACTTCCAGCTCAACGGCAGAGCACCTGCTTTGCATGCAGAAGGCCCCAGGTTCAATCCGCAGTAGCATTTCCAAGTAGGGCCGAAAATCTCCCCTGTCTGAAACCCTGGAAAGCAGCTGCCAATCAGTGTAGGCAATGCAGAGCAAGATCGGCCAAGGGTGCAGTGTGCTATAAAGGCAGCTCCCTATATTTGTTTAGGGCCACATTCACACAATACATTTATTCTGCTGTTATTCCACTTTAAACAGTCATGGCTTCCCCCAAAGAATCCTGGGAAGTGTAGTCTGTGGAGGGTAGTGAGCGTTGTTAGCTACAATTTACCAGAGTGGTTTAACAGTCATTTCTTCTTCCCAGAGAACTCTGGCAATTGCAGTCTCCTAACAACTCTCAGTACCCTTCACAAACTACACTTCCCAGGATTCTTGGGGGGAAGCCATGACTGTTTAAGTTGGGATCATAGTGGAATAAATGTCTGGTGTGAATGTGGGCCGAGTTTATATTAGAAAAAAATGTACAATATAATAGGAATCTCTATTATATTTTTACACAACATATGATTTATGATTTACATAGCAGTGTGGCTGGGTAAGAGGAAGTGTCTGGAAAAAAGGGAGTCTGAAGGCGGAAGGAATGCCTGACTCTAAAGATGTTTCAACAAGTGCCCCTGTGCTTTTGTGGAATTCGTTTGTTTTACTGCATTGTATTGCAGTTTTGTTTAATTTCGAACCATGTTATATTGTAGGAGGGGAGGGGAGAAAGCAGTAATAGGATGATCGCTGGCTGGGAGGCAAACTTTAGCCTCCCCAGCCCTTCTTGACTGTACCTGCTCCTGTACCTGGAGAACTGCAGCCGGCTGAGGAGCCAGACGTCTGATGCAGCTAGCTCCACTGGTGGAGAGCAACTGTAAAGACTTTGCCACCACTGTCGCTGCTTCCAGGAGTGAGTATATTGTGTGGGGCTCTGGTTTCGGGGTGGCAGCTGGATCCGTGGCAAGAGCACAAATGAAAAGTATGTACAAAGTGTGATTTACAGTGTGCCTGGTTTTTTGCTGTTTTATATTTTTATTGACTCATTGGACTGAATTTGTACTGACTGCAACTTTTATTATATTTTCTTGTGTATGTTTCTGTTCACCGCTTTGGGGCCTTGGCCAAAAAGCCAAAAACCAACAAACCAATGAATGAAAATATTGAGTTTGTTCCTTTGCAACCCTGCTTAGAGACTGTCTCAAATATTAAGGGGTTGTTGCTGCTGTTGTGCCTTCAAGTCGATTTTGACTTATGGCGACCCTATGAATCAGCGACCTCCAAGAGCATCTGTAGTGAACCACCCTGTTCAGATCTTGTAAGTTCAGGTCTGTGGCTTCATTTATGGGATCAATCCATCTCTTGTTTGGCCTTCCTCTTTTTCTTCGTCCTTCTCTTTTTCCCAGCATTATTGTCTTTTCTAGTGAATCAGGTCTTCTCATGATGTGTCCAAAGTATGATAACCTCAGCTTCACCATTTTAGCTTCTAGTGATAGTTCTGGTTTAATTTGTTTTAACACCCAATTATTTGATTAAGGGGTGTATAAATATATTAAATAAGCAAGTAAGAATACAACATTCAATAAGATTTGCTAAAACGGAGATAAAAAAAACCTGACCACCACCAAAACACTGTTACTACATAAACAGGAAGGGCAACAGTACAATGAAATTTTTGCACTGCGACCAAGTCTGCCCCCTGGGAAGAGAAGGGCCGGCTCCATCACAACCTCCCTCTGTGGAGTACATGCACTCCGACGTCCATCTGGTAGAGGATGAAGGAAAACAAGTTCCCTCGGGTCATGAGGCCGGCGCGGATCTGCTGGTACCCGCAGTGAAGCATGATCAGCTTCAAGCCCAAACGAAATAGCTAAAAAGAGAAAGAAAGAGAGTTTCTATTGGAACGATTCAACCAATCCATATTCATTATTAGGGGCACACCATGAAATCTATACTTTTAACATTATGATTATTATTATCATCATAATTTTGTCTGAGAATTTTTTTAGATTTCACAGTATAAGGAAGGAAAATCACGCAAACACATATATCTGAGGATATGCTGTCCCATTTCATCCAGTATTCTTTCTATTAAATCATGTGGAGGGAAATCTGTTAGGCCCAAACACAAAGAACTTGTCTCTTGCATTCTTGTTGCGGCTGGAATTCTCTGTGCAAAATACTGGAGATCACAAAGAACACCCCAAAATCAAAGAACGGTTGGATAAAATGTGAGAATTTGCAGTGATGGCCAAGTTGACAAATTTTCTAAGACACTGAGAAGGAAGACAAGAGACAAGACAACTTTCTAGTAAAGTGGCAGAATTTCATTGACTATGGTAAAAATATTTAGTACCAAATATGACTGATGAGTTTACTATGTTTTAATGAACAAGCAGGTAATAAGCACTACAGTGACTGATATATATATGGGTTTTTTTCTCTTTTGAAACTGTTCTCCTGGAAAGAATATGTTTGTAAGTATTGTGATTATTACAAATGGGACTGATTTAAGGACTCTGTTAATTTTTCATCTCTCTTTTCATAGGTTAAATGAGAGCCAGTGTGGTATAGTGGTTAAAGTGTTGGACTATGACCTGGGAGCCCAGGGTTCGAATCCCCACATAGCCATGAAGCTCACTGAGTGTCTTTGGGCCAGTCACTGCCTCTCAGCCTCATGAAAACCCTCTTCATAGGGTCGCCATCAGTCGGAATCGACTTGAAGGCAGTGCACTTACTTACACACATATACAGTATAACATCTTTTTGAAATTAATGATGATAATGATGATAATCACCCGTAAAAGTATTCTCTTATTTATTATATATCTTGGTCTTTCGGAAAGATGAGTTTATATTGTTGTTCCCTGAGATGAGTGCAAGGGAGATATATGTGCGAAATATTTAATTGTGGTACGTGCTGTAATTAGTTATACATTTGCAGCATAAGGATGCTAGATGGTTAATAGTGTATTGTACTTACAGCTATGAAATCACCATCTAAAAGCATCTCTGTATAGAAAAGTATTCTTATCGACTAGAGAAGCACAACAAGGACTTAATTCTTCAAGAGAGAATTGTTATCATTCCTCCCAAGGACAGCTGAGAAAATGAACAGGGGAGATTGGAAAAGACAACAATACTTGAAACAGATGGTCCTGCTGTTTCTTTGGGCCAGTCACTGCCTCTCAGCCTCATGAAAACCCTCTTCATAGGGTCGCCATCAGTCGGAATCGACTTGAAGGCAGTACACTTACATTTTTTATAGGTAAATGTGCTTGATGGTATCACTGCTTTCTCCTGTTATAACCAGCAATTTAATTTTTTTCACTATAGACTCATGCATGGCGTGGCTATTATTATTATTATTATTATTATTATTGTTGTTGTTATTTCTAATTTATTATTCTATATCTCCATAGCTGAAATAAACTGCACTTAAGGTTTATGGTTTATATAACGTCTGTTTAAAATATTTGTAACATTCTATATATACATATTCCAATAAAATATTTTTTAAAAGACAGAGAGAGTATGAATGCCTGCAGTTCCTCAACCGTCATGGATGGCCCCAGTTTAAACGAGCAGCCTGTCATTTCCCTTGAAACATTCCTCCTGATTTTCACCACATTCACTCAGTTCATCTTACACGGAAGTTTGGGAACTTTTTGTAGTTGGTGGAGCAGATCCTGGCTGCCCCCAACCCCCCCAGCTCTGCCCACTGGTTAATCACTCTGATGTCGTCATATCAGGGTGACCCATTTTTTTCCTTTGTAGGGCGGCTTAAGTTCAAGTTGTGCTGCAAAGGAAGATCCAAGGCGATTGAACCAGGACTTGAAGTCACCCCCCCAATCAGCTGATTCGACATCAGATGTGGGGCGTGGTTTTGGGGAAGGCCTCGATGGCCAAATTGGGACCCAAGATCGCTATCTTGGTGATTGTTGAGCCTGGATTCTCACTCTTGCAGAAGGAAGAACACGAAACAAAAGCAATTTTTTAAATCAGAGATGGGTAACCTGTGGCTCTCCTGATGTTGCTGGACTACATCTCCCATCATCCCTGGCTATTAACCATGCCAGTTGCGGCTGGTGACTCCATGTCAGTGGGACAGTAGAATCTGCTCTGAACTATGAAAGTTTGGATTAAAACCCGGAGCGGATTCCTCTGCCCCACTGACATGGAGCCACCACCAGCCACGACCACACTGGCTGCTGGAGCTGGAGGGAGCTGGAGGAACAACACCTGGAAGGCAGGGGTGTAGTCGTCCAGGGACTCAGGGGGACTTAGATCTCTTACTTTTCTGGCATCAGGGTTCCAGCAGGGTCCCTATGTCTCCAGCATCCTACACAATCAGCATGAAAGGGGAGCATATTAGCCACTAAGAAGATTCTTCAAACATGCTTCCTTTCCTGCTGATCGGAGCCAATCAGAGTGAAAGGACGTGAGTCAGCCACTGAGAAGACTCTTCTCAGTAGTTAACAGTCTCCCATTTCATGCTGATTGGCTCCTAGGGTTGTCTGTTGTTGTGGGAGAAGGTTTTAACAAGGATCTCATTCTCAATCCAGCAGCAGAAAAAGGGGGAAGGGTGTGTGGCTGTGATGACCATGTAGGGACCCCGTACTTCTGAATTTGCCGCTGCACTACTGCTGGAAGGCCACAAGTTCCCTGTGTATTGTTTATTAAATGTATATTTAAATAAATTATGTATATATAGACACACACACACACACAAGTCAGTGTCTATCATAATTCTAATTCCAATCCTCCTTTTGCTGCCAAACTCTCCCCTGAGATCTCACCCGTTCAATAAGCAAGTAGGTGGCCCTCTCCAGACCTTTCTGGTCCTTGAGCTGCTGGGTCTCAGCCATGGCCACCTCCAAGTGCCGAGACTCCTCCTCCTCAGTGGCGAAGCTGCGCACCGTCTCGATGGAAGAGACCGTTTCACGCACCACCTCCTCGGAGCGTGCGACGGAGTCCTGGATGGCCTGCAGCAGCGCCTGGAGAGACCAAGGATAAGGCAAACACATGGCTTTGAGAGCCTGCACTGAGCACCTGTGTAATGCAGTGGCCAGACTACTGGCTCTGGTTGGGAGAAACCCCAAGTGTGAAGTCTCCTGGTGGTGGTCTTCAGCAAGCTGGCCTACCTTACAGGGTTGTTGAGATGATGCTAAAAGTGCATTGTGAGTTACACAAAGGAAGGAAAGATCCCAAAATGTAAGAAAAGCAGAAAGGACTTCGTGTTGCCCTCCATCAAACTATTCCAGAATAATCCATCATGATTGTTCATTAGGGAAGGGGTTGCAGCTCAGTGGTAGAACATCTGCTTTGCCTGTAGAAGGTGAAGGATCCGCGTTCAATCCCTGGCATCTCCAGGGAGGGCTAAGAAAAATGTCTGTCTGAAATCCTCGACAGCTGCTGCCAGTCAGTGTAGACAATACTGAGCTAGATGGGTGAATGGTCTGACTCAGCCTAAGGCAGCTTTCCCAGTTTCTGTTTTCAGCCCAAGGGTCACATTCTGTTCTGGGCAACCCCCCAGTGGTGGGTTGGTCCGGAAGCAAAAGTGGGTGGAGCAACAAATGCTGATTTTATTTGGGTGCCGTCTGCTTGTTCCTATACATGCTCACCCTCCTCTCTCTTGACCACCATCCATTCAAGCAAGCGAGAGGCCTTCTCAGAGTTCATGGACGCATTCCAGCCAGGTAGAAACACTTGAGGAGGGTGAGGGGTGTGGTCTGGTGAGAGGGGGTGGGGCCTGTGGAGAGTGCCCAGGGCCAGCTAGAGGGGCTTGGAGGGCTTGAGCCCAATGACTCCAATCCCTGAGAAGGGGTGTAGTCATCCAGGGTCTCAGGGGGTCTTAGAACCCTTACTTTTTCGGGAGCAGGGTCCCAGCAGGGTCCCTCTGTCACCAGCATCCTACAAGCCAATCAGCATAAAAGTGGAGTGTTTTAGCCACTGAGATGAGTCTTCTAACGTGCTTCCTTGTCCTTTCCTGCTGATTGGAGCCAATCGGAGTGAAAGCAGGTGAGTCAGCCATTGAGAAGGCTCTTCTCAGCAGCTAACACACTCCCCTTTCATGTCGATTGGCTCCTAGGGATATCTGTTGTTGTGGGAGAAAGTTTAAAACGGATCTCATTCTTCACCAAACAGCAAAAAAAGGGGGGGGCACAGCTGTGACTAACATGAAGGGACCCTGCACTGTCCCTGAGCTACCAAGTCCCAAATCATCCCATACCTGTTGACGGGCGTCGTAGACCTTTTGGGCAGCCAGAATGACCGGCACCTCGATGAGTGTCAGCAGTGTCAGGCGCCACGACAGGCCAATCATGAACACGTACAGCCCGGCGACCTTGATCAGGCTGCGCAGGAAGACGTTGGCATTGAGCGGCACTGAACGGCTCATCATGGTGGTGTCTCAGGAGAGCCGGGAGGTCAGGTCCCCTGCGGGGCAAACGGAGAGACGGGTCAGAGCCACAAGTACCGATGGGACAGGCAGACTAACGAGAGGGTGGCGCGGTAACTTCTTTCAGTGCTGGCATTTTGGGAAAGATGATTTCTCCTCATCCCACATGCTGGCTGGGGTTAGCGGGAGTTGCAATCTAAAAACATCTGGTGTGGGGGGGCACCAGGTTGACAAAGGCTGATCTGATCACTGCAGGACCACACAGGCTCTCAAATGTAGCATCAGGAGGATGGCTGGAGAGGAGAGGGGGATGGGCAGCCAGGCAGACAGACTCCCTGACAGATGGATAGATTAGCAAAGGGAAGGAAACACTCAGCGCTGGAATGAAAGATAGACACAGCTCCACACACGCCAGTGCGCTGGAGGGGATCAAGCTCTGAAGCGGGATCTCAAAGTCCTGAGTTCAAATCCCTCACTTGTGAGCTTTCCTAGACATTCCAAGCCGAGCCTCCCTTTTCCCACCCATAAAATGGGAAAATGAATTGCCCAAACAGGGCTGTGGCAAGCTCTTTGCACATGTACCAGGGAACTGGCACCTGGAGAGAGACAGAGACAGAGCTAAATTTCAGGGGGGCCACCTGTTTTCACCTCCTGGAAGAATGCCAGGTCCTGCTGCACCACGGAGGAGAAGAGCAGGGTGCGGATCCGGATGATTGTCTGGGAGATGGAGAAAGTGAAGAGGCCTCCGTGGCAGCTGGGCAGACAGAGAGCTGGAGCAGAAATTTGAGCGAAAGGAAGGTCACGGTTTCCTGTTCCATGCAGGGATCCCATGCAAGGCCACCCAAACCACACTGTCAATCCAAGTTACTTCTTCTCTGACTCAAAATTCTGCACAGGAAGTTCCCTGGATAATTCCTGGATGCAGCTGAATCCTGGGAAGTATAGTTTGTTAAGCACGCTGAGAGTTTTAGGAGACCTATTCCCTTCATTGAGCTACAATTCCCAAAGCGGTTTAACAATCAATCCCTCTTCCCAGAGAACTGGGGGACCAGGGTTCAAAATCCCGGCTCAGCCCTGTAGCTCACTGGGTGACCTTGGGCCATTCACTGTATCTCATTCTAATCTACCTCACAGTATTGTTGTGAGGATAAAATGAGGAGTGGGAGAGCCATGTTTGCACGCCACCTTGAGCTCATTGGTAGGATATAATTGTAATAACACATAATACATACATATATATTCTGAGTTCAATATAGAACCTTTTTAATATTTTGAGTCTTGTTATTGCTTATATTTTGTCTGCTAGGGACCTTTAATTTTTGTTCTGTTTTCATCCTGGGATGTTGTAGAAGACACTTGCAAAGAAACAAACATCCCCCCCCAATGTGGGAGGGCCCAAAGACTGCATTCAGACATGGGGCTGATCGCACTAGCTTTACGGATTGTAACCGCAGGGCTTTTGTCCTTGTTTCTAATATTCCTTTCACACTGCAGTACCAGGAATTGTGGCTTTTTGACCGAAATATTGTCACGTTGTGCTAAATGTCTTTCACAATGCTGCAACGAACAATGGCTTGTTTCCATCGCTCACCCATCATACACATGCACACGGTAGTTCCCCCATAATTCACTGCGTGAGTGCATCTCGTCACGGTTCTGTCTGGGTGATCTACCTTCCTACAAATCCTTCCTCAAAACCCACTTTTTTCTGTGAAGTGCTTGGCACAAGCCCCGTTTCCCATGTTCTTCTGCAATTCAATGTCTAACTAGGGGCACTTCCAGAACCTTTTGCTTCTGACATTTTTGTGGGGTGTGTGTGAGAGTGAGGCTGGGAACTGCTACCCACACCTGTGTTGTAATGCACTGGAATACCGGCACAATTTTCGTGAGGTAAAAAAAGGGCAGGAAAATGATTTATTGGATTTAGGGCTTGCGAATGGAATATTTCTGGAATCACTTATCACAGAAACAAGCACTAAACTTCTACTACATTCTTTTAGATTTCTTGAACTGGCTTCTACGTTATGTGAAAGACCCTCCCCCTCCAAAAGCAAACATTATGAGGAAAGGAACCATCAGCGAAATGGATTAAACTGCTGCCTGAAAGTACCCTAGGACTTGTAAGAACATAAGAAGAGCCTGCTGGATCAGGCCAGTGGCCCATCTAGTCCAGCATCCTGTTCTCACAGTGGCCAACCAGGTGCCTGGGGGAAGCCCGCAAGCAGGACCCGAGTGCAAGAACACTCTCCCCTCCTGAGGCTTCCGGCAACTGGTTTTCAGAAGCATGCTGCCTCTGACTAGGGTGGCACAGCACAGCCATCATGGCTAGTAGCCATTGATAGCCCTGTCCTCCATGAATTTGTCTAATCTTCTTTTAAAGCCATCCAAGCTGGTGGCCATTACTGCATCTTGTTTGTTCACCGCCCTGAGAGCTATTATGCTAAGGGCGGTATATAAATTGAAATAATAAATAAATAATAAATAAATCTTGTGGGAGCAAATTCCATAGTTTAACTATGTGCTGAGTAAAGAAGTACTTCCTTTTGTCTGTCCTGAATCTTCCAACATTCAGCTTCTTTGAATGTCCACGAGTTCTAGTATTATGAGAGAGGGAGAACTTTTCTCTATCCACTTTCTCAATGCCATGCATAATTTTATAAACTTCTATCATGTCTCCTCTGACCCGCCTTTTCTCTAAACTAAAAAGCCCCAAATGCTGCAACCTTTCCTCGTAAGGGAGTTGCTCCATCCCCTTGATCATTCTGGTTGCCCTCTTCTGAACCTTTTCCAACTCTAGAATATCCTTTTTGAGATGAGGCGACCAGAACTGTACACAGTATTCCAAATGTGGCCGCACCATAGATTTATACAACGGCATTATGATATCGGCTGTTTTATTTTCAATACCTTTCCTAATTGGCGCTAGCATGGAATTTGCCTTTTTCACAGCTGCCGCACACTGGGTCGACATTTTCATCGTGCTGTCCACTACAACCCCGAGGTCTCTCTCCTGGTCGGTCACCGCCAGTTCAGACCCCATGAGCGTATATGTGAAATTCAGATTTTTTGCTCCAATATGCATAATTTTACACTTGTTTATATTGAATTGCATTTGCCATTTTTCCGCCCATTCACTCAGAGAACAAACGCTCAGTGAAGACCAGGCATAATCTAACCACCGCCTATGCTTTGTCCAAGCAGATCAGGATGAATAAATAGGTCATGTGGAGAAGCCGCAGAAGGAACAATTAAGTCGCCAGATTCCAAGAAGAAGATTTTATCACAAGCAGCCCATTCTTGCAATATTGCCGGGTGGTGGCTGGGACGGGTTGTGGCAGCTCACCTTCCGAGAGACGCCAGGCACATGAAAAAGGTAGCGGCGGCGAAGGCCTCCGAGTCATATTTGCTGCTCAAGATGTCGATCAAGCGCCCCATGTAATAGGGGATGAATGTTTCACCTGCAGCGAGATCATGGGTGGACAAAACAGAAGTAACTCGTGGAAGAGTAAATCTCCTCACTGCATTGGATTCAAATGTATGTACAGTAGGGCCCCGCTTTTCAGTGTTCCACTAATACAGCGGCTTTCAATTAGAGTAAGGCCCCACTCATATGGCACTTGTTCCGCTTTTACAGCATTTTTGGGGCGTCAGGCACCATTTTATTGACGGAGTTCCACTTTTCAGCAAGTTTTGCTTTTAGGCGGGGTCTGGAACATAACCCGCCGTATGAGTGGGGCCCTACTGTACTTTTCTCTCTCTCCAGGGGAATGAAGATCCTTGCACTATACCACAATTTGAATTGAGGGGGGGGGGGAAGGAACCACCGTTGGGGCAGCAAATCCCCTTTCAATGCTACGTTTCTAGGAGAAAGACAGGGAAGGTAAGTTGCAAACAGTAGCAAAGAAAAAGCAAAGGAGGTTACGCTGGATGAGGAAGGGAGTAAGAAGGGAGCAGTGGAAATGGAGGATTTTGTCAAGTCTCTTTTCATCCCAGGGAATGTGACCATTTAAAGCAGAGGTGGGCAACCTATGGCCCTACAGATGTTGTGGGCATCTAAATCCCATCATCCCTGACCATTGGCCCTGCTGACTGGGGTGGGTGAGGTTTGGAGTCTAGCAATGGTAGGAGGGCACCAGGTTCCCTATACCTGGTTTCAACAGCAGCAGAGCTGTTAGCCCTGGTTCATGCAAGTTAGGTGAAGTGAGAGTTATGTATTGCTTCCCACTGAAAAGCCACAAAGCAATTTACAAGCAAGTTTTATATATCTATATCTATATATCTATCTATATCTATATCTATAATATATATATATAATATAGTAATTAACAGGAAAGCAAAATATTCTCTTAAGCATAATGCTTAAGAGAATATTTTGCTTTCCTGTTAATTACCCCGCTTTCAGTGTGGATCGTTACTACACTTGACTCCGATTCTAATTTGGCCTGTTTCATTTTGATACTGTGTTAACAATCTATTTTATTATTTAAAACAGGTTGTAAACCGCTTAGCGACTCCTTTAGAAATGTGAAGCGGCACAGGAATTATTTAAATTAAATGAATAATAAAATAAGAACTACAAAAACAGATGTAATATCATCAGGGCTGCCCACATGCCTAAAAGCTCTTTAGGCCCACTGGAGACGTGGGGTTGGAAGCGTCTTTGCCTGGCGCCAAAATGAGGACAAGGGTCACACATCCACCCCATTCATTTGAAGCACATGGCTTCCCCCCCCCCAAGAATTCTGGGAACTCTACTTTGTTAAGGGTGCTGGGAGTTGTAGCTCTGTGAGGGTTAAACTACAGTTCCCAGGATTCATTGGGGGAAGCCATGTGCTTGAAATGTATGATGTGACCAAAGTTGGCTTCAGGCGGGCCTCCCTGAAGAGAGCATTCCATAAAAGGGGAGGCTACTACCAAGAAGGCCATGTTCTCTTGTCACCATCCTCCAGATGTCCCTTGGAGGTGGCATGCAGTGAAAGGCCTCAGAGTTCACAAGATACTCTCAGGGGTCCTACTCACCAATCACAGCCGTAGTGAGGAAGAAAAAGGCCCCAGCGAGGTAGGGTGCATCCGGGCGAAAGAGCTTCATCAACTTCCAGAGGGTGGCCTTGTCTTCTCCTCCTTTGGCCCCCTCCTCCCTCTGCCCCAGGACCCCCCAGATGAGGTAGGCCAGGCCTGCCGCCCCATAGCCCAGCAGAAGCCAGGGCCAAGGGGCCGATGCGAGCAGGAGGGGAGGGTCTCTGAACCAGTGCCCCACGGTGTGATAGACGGGGGCAGCAAGCTCACAGTCGCCAGGGCTGCAAGGGGGACCTGGGAGGGCCAAGCCAGAGAGAGGAGCTGGTGGGCCCCGCAGAGAACCAGCAGGCGCAGAGCCCCCTCCAGCCAAGCTGCAGGGACCCCCAGGAGGGACAAGGCAGAGAGCTTCAAGTCGAGCAAGGAGAGCAGGGTGACATCACACAGGATCAGCACGGCAGCTGTCAGCAAGGCAGGGGGCAGCATCATGGTGGCTTGGTCAGCAGAGAGATTAGTGGTTAATTTGGTTCCTAGTCTTTAATCATTTTTTTGGTAAGCTCCTTAAAGGTTTTGTTGTTGTTGTTGCGTGCCTTCAAGTCGATTATGACTTATGGCGACCCTGTGAATCAGTGACAGAGTCCAACTCCACATCTCTAAGGGCCTGAAAGGTTTGTTGTTATGTGCCTTCAAGCCGATTTCGACTTATGGCAACCCTATGAATCAGCAACCTCCAAGAGCATCTGTCGTGAACCGCCCTGTTCAGATCTTGTAAGTTCAGGCAGGGGCTGAGAAAGAGCTTTAGTCCATCTGGCTCAGTACGATCCACACAACACTGGCTGGCAGCAGCTCTCTAGGGTTTTCAAGCAGGGAGTCTCTCCCAGCCCTACCTGGAGATGCCACTGGGGACTGAGCCTGGGATCTCTTCCATGCAAAGCAAGGCGCTATACCACTGATGTGTGGTCCCCTTCCCTTAAAGATAGATTCCAGCCCTCATGCTTCTCAATGAACAGATGTTTAAACAGGAACACGCGCAGTCAGATCATTGGTTGCCAATTCATTTCTGGGCTCAATTGAAAGTACTCACGTTAACGTTTAAGGCCCTAAACAGCTTAGGCCCCAAATCTCTGAGAGTCCGCCTCCTTCCCTACAGACCCTCTTCGCTGTTGAGATCAGGGGCTTTTTGGTAATTCCACCATCCTCAAATTTGCGGGGACAGTGGACTAGGTGAGGGCAGTCTTGGTGGCAGCCGCTAAGTTGTGGAATTCCCCCACACACATAGAAGTGAATGAATGAATGAATGAAACTTTATTTTTACCCCTCCCTTTTTCCAAACTGGAACTCAGGGCGGCTTACAAATAAAACTACATGTAGTTAAAAACATAGAAAATTAAATTAAATACAATTAAAATACAATTAAACTATGCACAACCTTAAAACCTTAAAAGGCACTTAAAAATCTAAAAACAATTTAAAATAATACAAATAATAAAACAAAACAATAAAACAAGCCTTGTAAAGCCCAATCCTAAACACCTTCTATCCCAAAAGCCTGTTGGAATAAAAAAGTCTTTACTTGCCGACAGAAGGATGGCAAGGAGGGGGCCATTCGTGCCTCCCTAGGAAGGGAGTTCCAGAACCTAGGAGCAGCCACAGAAAAGGCCCTATCTCACATCCCCACCAATCGCACTTGCGAGGGTGTTGGGACTGAGAGAAGGGCCTCTCCTGAAGATCTCAGGGCCCGGGCAGGCTCGTATAGGGAGATACGGTCTGACAAATAGTCTGGACCTGGGCCGTATAGGGCTTTAAAGGTCAAAACCAGCACTTTGAATTGTGACCGGAAAGAAACTGGCAGCCAGTGGAGCTGTTGTAACAAGGGAGTTGTATGGTCCCTGTAACCAGCCCCTGTTAACACTCTGGCTGCAGCTCTTTGTACCAGTTTAAGTTTCCGAACAGTTTTCAAAGGCAGCCCCACATAGAGCGCGTTACAGTAGTCTAAACGGGATGTAACTAAGGCATGCATCACCATAGTCAAATCAGGCATTTCCAGGAAAGGGCGCAGCTGGCGCACTAGTCTTAAATGGGCAAAGGTACTCCTGGCCACGGCTGAGACCTGGGCCTCCAAGTTCAGAGCTGAGTCCAGGAGCACACCCAAACTGCGAACCTGTGTCTTCAGGGGGAGTGTAACCCCATCCACCACAGGTTGAATCCCTATTCCCTGATCTGCCCCTCGACTGACCAGGAGCACCTCTGTCTTGTCTGGATTTAGTTTCAATTTGTTCGCCCTCATCCAGTTCATCACTGATGCCAGGCACTGGTTCAGGACCAGGACAGCTTCCTTGGCTTTAGGTGGAAAGGAGAAATAGAGTTGGGTATCATCCGCATACTGATGGCACCGAACCCCAAACCCCTGGACAACCTCTCGCAGCGGTTTCATATAGATGTTGAATAACATGGGGGACAAAACTGAACCCTGAGGGACCCCATAGGTCAACGGCCAAGGAGTCGAACAGGAGTCCCCCAGCACCGCCTTCTGAGTTCGTCCCTCCAGAAAGGAATGGAGCCATCGTAACACGGTGCCCCCAAGTCCCATCCCAGCAAGGTGGTCCAGAAGGATACAATGCTGGCGAATGCTAAAGACGCATCTCTTTTCCTTGGCCTTTGGCACCTGAGATGTATGTTTTCAGGGCCCACCCTATTCTTGTGGTTGTAATTTGTTTTAATTATTTCTAATAATAAATGTTAAACTCTTGTAACCCGCGTGGGACCTGCTGGTGAAGGGAGGGCAATAAATAGTATTATTATTAATTATTATAATTGTTATTCCTCCTAGCTCAGAGTTGTCAACACTGACCTGCAGCAGCCCTCCAGGGTGCCAGGCAGGTGATTTTCCCCAGCCATGCCATGAGATTTATTTACTTACTTAAGATATATATATACCAGCTCAATCATTAGCATTTCTAAGTGGTGCACATAAAAACCACACAGAAAATGAAACAATAAAACAATTAAAAATTATAATAAAACCCAAATACAACCTTAAAACACCTGCTGTAACAAGACAACGTTAGCCAGGCCAGGGTCTGAACCTTGGAGTCATTGCAGGCTTTGATTCTGTCTTCCAGTATTTTTTATTTCAAGCTATAACCACATTGGTGCCTTTCCCAGAGCCAGGAAAAGATATCCATGGAAAGAGCTAGGCCCCAATATTATGCACATGCTAGAGATTCATAAAGGAAGCCACAGACTTGAACTTACAAGATCTGAACAGGGTGGTTCACAACAGATGCTTTTGCAGGTCGCTGATTCATAGGGTCGCCATAAGTAAAAACCGACTTGAAGGCACATAACAACAAAAGAGATGTGAAAGCCCTAGGTGGGGGTAACAGAAAAATGGGGGGGGGGAATTCCTATTTTTCCAGTTTTTTTTCTGGAAAAAAGGCAGAAAAAACCCAGAAACATTATGTGAAAAACCAAAGTTTTTTCTTCTGGATTTTCCTTTTTTTTTTTTTTTTTTATCCAGGCTTTCACATTTCCACCACCTCCACCTGCTGGGAGCATCCTTGTACTGAACACAGCAGGACTTGCTCCTAAATAAATACAAATAGGATCTCCCTCTCCCTCTCTAGGTTGAAAATGAAATGGAGTGCCTTCAAGTCCATTCTGACTTATGGAGACCCTATGAATAGGGGTTTCATGGTAAGCCAGGTTAGCGGATACGAAAAGGGAGGGGGCAGAAAGCAGGAGTGGCACCAAAGGGGAGCATGCGCCGCCCCCCTCCCAGAAGGAGCTCGGACCTGCTCCACCTAGCACATTTCGGAAATATACTTTGCCCTTTCTATGCCCCCTCATTTTTTTTCTTGCGCCTTTGCAGAAAGGATACCTGCTGGGTTAAATGAACCCAAAGCTCTTCTTCTAAGTGTGTCTCCACCACTGTGGCGTAGTGGTTAGCGACTAGGGTTCGAATCCCCACACAGCCATGAAACCCCCTCTGAATGCCGCTTACCGTGAAAACCCTCTTCATAGGGCCGCCATAAGTTGGGATCGACTTGAAGGCAGCCCACTTCTATTTTCTCCGCCTTTATTATAACCCCCCCCCCATTAACCGACCTGAGAAACATGGACCATCTATAAACGCCACTCCCAACTTCTTGAAAGATTCCACTAAAGCTGCCTCCGAAAAATTCTGCAAATTACTTTGGAAGACAGACGGACTAATGTTAGCATACTGGAAGAAGCAAAGACCACCAGTGTTGAAACAATGATCCTCCAACATCAACTCCGCTGGACCAGCCATGTTGTTCGAATGCCTGATCACCGTCTTCCTGAAAAACTACTCTGAAAGCTTAAAACACCAGCTGCCTTGTATTGAGGGATGACCCTGCCCTATGACTCTATCTGAAGGCCAAGTCAGTTCAGCTACTTTTGTCACTTGGGAGAAAATTAAGTTCATTCAGAACAGAAAAAGAACCAGCCCTCTGTGGGAAGGCAAGAGAATCAGGCCCAGCATATGGCTTTGCTATGAAGTCCGAAAAGATGCTCTGACCACCTGAAAAACCACCTGCCTTGTATTGAGGGATGATCCTGTCCTTAAATCTCAATTTGATGCAATGACAGCCCTGTGAACGGGAATTAATAAAAGGGAATGAACTCTAATTCCATCTGCTTACTTAGTCCACTGAGCCAGGCAATGTTGAACGGTCAATAAGACATAAGACTATACGGAGATGCTTTTAGATGGTAATTTCTTAGTTCTACAATACCCTGTTAACCATCTGGCATCATTATGCTACAAACATACAAATAATAGCCAATTATAAACTGAAAACCCAAACGTAATGGTAGATGCAGATCTTGCCCTTTGTAACAAGTCATATGGAAATTTTCTATAGCTAAATGTTTTCGCTTTTCCGGAGTAGGTTTACAATCTACAAAATGCATACTTAATGGGGCTTTTATTGTGTTGGTACAAGTAATAGATTGACAGCTGATGAAATTGTTCAAACTGAATTTCCTTCCACCTTTAGGATGAATCTCCTGTTTTACTTGTAATGCTTGTGGAGCAGCAGCTTGAACATTTCCCGCATTTAGAGATTCCCCTAGTGGTAGATCTACTCCTGTAACTACTTAAATCAGAATGGATTACCTTATCTTTAATAGTGGCTGCTCTGCAAAAGCCTTTAACTAAAGGATCCTGACATGCAGAGATATCGTTAATAAAATGTCAGTATTTAAATAGTATACATTTTGCAGCAGGAGACATGGTGCTATACTCAACAGACCCAAATATCTTATTGGTAGTTCTTTCATCTTCTAGAACAGGGGCTCCAACCTGTAGTCTGTGGACAACCAGTACCCAGCGAGCTTCATGATGGTGGTCTGTGGCATGTCTGTGAAGAACGATGGCGGCAGCAACTCGGGGGACGGGGGAGAGGATTTCCTGGGCCCGCTGCTCTGTATATATATACATTCCCAACCGCCCTCACCTCCCAGCAATCTATTGACAAGAACTACCGCTCACCAATATGAACAGTTAGAGTCCACAGTCTTGATTGAAGGTGCATTTACTTAACAGATGTTTAACCTGCCTTTCAGAGTTTCTGTCCTCACAAGGCATTTTACAATGGTTATACATAGATCAAAAACCATCATCATGTAACTATCAAATAACATGTAAACATTAAAATAACATTAAAAACATAGAGCAGCTAAATAAATTTGTGCACCTTGACTGAACCAACTCTCAGCCTAGCCTCTACCTCTCAGGGATGCTGCAAAGATAAAAGGGGAATAAAAGGTCCCCACCACTGAAACTGCTTAATGTGCATGCCTACTAAGATCCTGTTGCGCATGACTGCTAATATCCTATTACAGCAGTGCTGTATGTGCTTCCTTGATCTTCTAGACCTCAGGCTGGATGTGCACAGAGAACAGTGGGCAAGCAGACAGGCATGCTGTGGAACTGCTGAAAGCCATGAGCTCACTCAGTTCATGTGATGTGCACACGCACACATTACCCAACAAGCAATTTCTGGGCTGCATGCAGCAGCACCTATGTAAGCAGCTCTGGTGGGACCACTCTCACCGTCTCTGAAGGGGAGTGTAGGGCTAGCAGCTGAGACGGCAAGGTCAGGCTCAGAGTTAGAGAGGCCCTTCAGAGCACCACTTGCCAGGACCTGGCTTGCCTGGCACTTCTCTTAATTCCTGGGGCTCTGGGCGCTCCAAGAGATTCCTTCTGCTGCTCCTGTCCCTGGGGGGGGTAGTCTGGCAACCCCCAGGAGCAGGTGCAGAGTGAAGACTAAGCTGCATGGCAAGTTCACGAGTTTCCTGCTGTTGCTGCTGCCCCACTCACTCGAGAGTTGTGCAAGGCTAGCAAGCTGCAAGGCAGGCCAGTCACTTTCAGGAGGAGCTCAGAAGGGCTCTTACCCTGAGATGAGTCCTGCCCCTCTCTTACTCTCTCTGGGGTGGTGGGCTGGCAGCTGAAATGGCAGGGTTGGGGGGGCAGCATTGGAGTGGCAAAATCAGAAGTGCAGGGTCCCTTCATAATAGTCACACTATGCCTCCTTCACAGATTATACAGCCTATCCACACAACAGTGTTATTCTGGATGTGTTCCACTTTAACTGGCAGACCTTTCCCCGAAGCTTCATGGGAAACGTAGTTCTGGGATCCCAAAAGGAGTTTTCTCAGCACCTCACTCAATTAGGTGCCAGAACTCTTTGGGGGAAGTTATAGGGAAGCTTTAAGGAAATGGTTTGGTAGCAAAGCCACAGCAGTGAAGTGACAGGGCCAGGGCCTGTCAAGGAGGCAATTGTCAGGCCACAGCAAAGCTCAGCAACAGCCTGAGGAGTCCTAGGGCTGGCTGGGGGCCACTTCTGCTGCAGGCAGGTGATGCAAAGGGCCAGATGGAGGGGATGGCATTGAAGATGATGCAGCCACACTGTGGATATGGGAAGGCTCTCTCTCTCCTGTACAAGGGAGACTGGATTCAGTCTTTGACCCCCTTTCTGTTCACGTGTGATCCTTCAGGACCGGTAGTGGGTGCACATAACAGAAAGCAAGTCCTGCTGACCACACTGGGGGAAATATTTGCATGGACTGGGCTGGAATAAAAGGAAATCCGTCTTTCCTGCTCCCTCCCTGCAGAAGCTTTCCCTCCTGTCGCCATTCACCTCTCCCCTCAGGTACCACTTGCCTGGGTCCATCCGGAGCGAGGCAGCGCTAGTTCCCACCAATTTCCCCTCCAGCCAATTCACCGTGGAAAACTAAATGACAGGGAGCTCCACCAGCGAAGCCCTCGCGGCTGGTCTTCTAATTGTACAGCATTTCTTATTAATGTATTACTGTCGTGCTGGATGGAAAGCTGGTTGGAGTTTACGAAGGAAGAGTGAGGAGCAGAGGAGGAGAAATCACTTCAGGTGTGTGTGTATATATATCCTCCTCCTCCTCCGCCCTGCATGCAATTCAACCTCTACCAGCGTCCCTCCTGCTCAGTACAGGAAAGCTGGCTGAGGCGGGGGAAATAACGCCGGTGGGCAGAGGTGCTGCTGCTGCACTGGGAGGCGGAAGGCTTTGCTCTCTCGGGGAGCAGCCGCGGTTGGTGCTACAGGCACTCGCAAGCAGTTCTGTGCAGGTGGCAACAGTGAGGGGGAAAGAGGCCTTTTGAAAGTCATGCAGTCGGCTGCGGAAACAGAGGGACCCGGGTGGGATGCAGCTCCCCAAAAAGAAAGGGACGAGGACCCTGCGCAGCCCATGACAACTGCACCACTGTTTGGGGTGGGTTGAGAGAGGCCTTGTTCCTCTGCTCATCCTTACAGGGTCAGCTTGCTTGCCGTGAGTGAGTGGGGCGGCGGCAGCAGCTGTTCAGCAATGTGGGCCCCTCTCAAGACCCAGCCTGGTCTCCTCTCTCTCTCTCTGGAATGACTTGCACAAAAGGGTAGTAAACAATAATATGTGGGTTGCACCCAACTTTTAGCTCAGAGTAGATCCAATAAAATTATTGGACATGACAAACTTGGGCCCCTTAATATTAATGGTTCACAGCTATTTCTGGTTCCACCACAACTGAAGAGAAGGCAAACAGCAGCAGCAACCAGGCAGGAGTGAATTCAGTTAGTTTTTTTATTTCAGGATAGTCACAGCACTGGGAAAATCCAAATTCACTCAACAAACAAAGGGTATGGGTTTTGGGTATGGGCAGTGTGTGAAAAGAGGAAAGGGGCCAGGATCACGCAGAGGAAGGCCAGGATCTCTTCTCAAACATCCCAGTATGCAGGGGCATTGGGGGACGCTACTGAAGGTCTCCACAGTCCTCCAAAACACCCACAAGCAACAGGTTGGCAACCCCCATTCTACACTCATAACATGGTTTCCCCTTTCTGAATTCTTTCATGACAATAGACTTGTGCTACTTCCGAAGCTCTTTACACATTCCAAGCAGTTCTGTGGTTTCTCCGAAGTGTGAATTCTTTGATGCAAAGTCAGAGAGGAATTTCTACAGAAGTCCTTGTCACATTCCAGGAATTTATATGGGTTCTCCCCAGTGCGAATTGTTCTATGCAAAGTGAGACAGGAATGTCTACTGAAGCCCTTTCCACATTCTGAGCATTTATATGGCTTCTCCCCGGTGAGAATTCTTTGATGGGAAGTGAGTTTGTCTTTCCTGCTGAAGCTCTTTGCACATTCCAGGCATTTATATGGTTTCTGCCCCCCAGTGTGAATTGTTTGATGCAAAGTGAGAGAGGAATTTTTATTGAAGCTCTTTCCACAGGCCAGGCATTTATATGGTTTCTTCCCAATGTGAATTCTTTGATGGGAAGTGAGTCGGTGTTTCCAGCTGAAGCTATTTCCACAGGCCAGGCATTTATATGGTTTTTCCCCAGTGTGAATTCTTTGATGGGAAGTGAGAGATTCCTTCCAGCCGAAGCTCTTTCCACATTCTAAGCACTTATATGGTTTCTTCCCAGTGTGACTTCTTTGATGGGAAGTGAGAGATTGCTTCCAGCCGAAGCTCTTTCCACATTCTAAGCACTTATATGGTTTCTTCCCAGTGTGACTTCTTTGATGGGAAGTGAGAGATTCCTTCCAGCCGAAGCTCTTTCCACATTCTAAGCACTTATATGGTTTCTTTCTGGTGTGAATACTTAGTCAGATGGGACTTCTGACAGAAGCTCTTCCTACATTCCAAGCATTTCTATGGTTTGTCCCCAGTGTGAATTCTTTGATGGGAATTCAGATATTTCTTCTGACGGAAGGCCTTTCCACATTCCAGGCATTTATATGGTTTCTCCCCAGTGTGAATTGTTTGATGCGAAGTGAGAGCCGAATTTTTATTGAAGCACTTTCCACATTCCAGGCATTTATAAGGTTTGTCCCCAGTGTGAATTGTTTGATGCGAAGTGAGAGCCGGATTTTTATTGAAGCTCTTTCCACATTCCAGGCATTTATAAGGTTTCTTCCCAGTGTGAATTCTTTGATGGACAGTGAGTTTGTCTTTCCTGCTGAAGCTCTTTCCACATTCCAGGCATTTATAAGGTTTTTCCCCAGTGTGAATTGTTTGATGCAAAGTGAGAGAGGATTTTTTATTGAACCTCTTTCCACACTCCAGGCATTTATATGGTTTCTCCCCAGTGTGAATTCTTTGATGGGAAGTGAGTTTGTCTTTTCTGCTGAAGCTCTTCCCACATTCCAGGCATTTATATGGTTTCAGCCCCCCAGTGTGAATTGTTTGATGCAAAGTGAGAGAGGAATTTCTATTGAAGCTCTTTCCACATTCCAGGCATTTATATGGTTTTTCCCCAGTGTGAATTCTTTGATGGGAAGTGAGTTTGTCTTTCCTGCTGAAGCTCTTTCTACATTCCAGGCATTTATATGGTTTTTCCCCAGTGTGAATTCTTTGATGCAAAGTGAGAGAGGAATTTCTATTGAAGCTCTTTCCACATTCCAGGCATTTATATGGTTTCTCCCCAGTGTGAATTCTTTGATGGGAAGTGAGTTTGTCTTTCCTGCTGAAGCTCTTCCCACATTCCAGGCATTTATATGGTTTCAGCCCCCCAGTGTGAATTGTTTGATGCAAAGTGAGAGAGGAATTTCTATTGAAGCTCTTTCCACATTCCAGGCATTTATATGGTTTTTCCCCAGTGTGAATTCTTTGATGGGAAGTGAGTTTGTCTTTCCTGCTGAAGCTCTTTCTACATTCCAGGCATTTATATGGTTTTTCCCCAGTGTGAATTCCTTGATGCAAAGTGAGAGAGGAATTTCTATTGAAGCTCTTTCCACATTCCAGGCATTTATATGGTTTTTCCCCAGTGTGAATTCTTTGATGGGAAGTGAGTTTGTCTTTCCTGCTGAAGCTCTTTCCACATTCCAGGCATTTATATGGTTTTTCCCCAGTGTGAATGCTTTGATGCAAAGTGAGAGAGGAATTTCTAAAGAAGCTCTTTCCACATTCCAGGCATTTATATGGTTTTTTCCCCAGTGTGAATTCTTTGATGCAAAGTGAGAGAGGATTTTTTATTGAACCTCTTTCCACACTCCAGGCATTTATATGGTTTCTCCCCAGTGTGAATTCTTTGATGGGAAGTGAGGACTTGCTTCCACCAAAAGCTTTTTCCACATTCCAAGCATTTAAATGGTTTCTCAGTGTGAATTCTTTGATTAGTGACAGATGTCTTGTGACTGAAGCTCTTCCCACATTCCAAGCATTTAAATACTTTCTCTGCTTTATGGTTTTAGCAGTGGGCTTTGCATTTTCTTTTAAAACTGAGACTTTTCCAGTAAGCAAAATATTGACTTCTTTTGGTTCTTTCATCTTTCTTTTCTGGCACTGCAGTTATATGGTAGTCACTGGTTTGAAAAGCAGAAGATTTAGTCTGCCTCTTCTCTTCTGCTTCAGTTTTCATTCTCTGCTCTTTGCTCTTTTCAGATCTGTCTCTTAACCACACCACTTTCCCACATACTTCTCTCTTGTTCTTGGCTTCTGACTCGTCACCGTCTGCAATGAAGAGAGAAAGTGGTAAGAGAGTGAGGGAAGAAATGGACCCTCAAATCATTGAACAATCCCAGTAAGCAGGTGTCATAAAGGAAGATGTGAAAGGATTTCGGTGGGAGAGTGATCTTAACCCAGGTTGAATAGTCTCTGTGATTTAGCATTCATTGACAATTGGAGGGCCATAGATTGCTGGATTTGGACAGTGGAGATCTGGGTTCAGATCCCTGTCAGAGCTGAATCTCATTGGGTGATCTTGGGCCAATCACCCTCTTTCAGCCTAGCCTACAACGTTGTACAGGCAAATAGAGCCATCAAAGGTATTCTCTTCTGAAGTGTTTGGAGCAAAGAAATGAGAAGATAAAAAGGGGAGGCCTCATGGCAGAGCAAGTCATTGTTATGCAGAAGGTCGCAAGGTTAGTCCACAGCTTCAGCAGGTAAAGGACCACAGAAGGAGCCCTCAGGTGTGCTAGGCATTGGAGGAATGCTGCCACTCAGAGCAGACAATCCTGACATGTTTTAAAGGCCACCCTGGGCTCCTTCTGGGAGGAAAGTTGGGATATAAATCTAATAAATAAATAAATTTAGGTAAATCCTACTAGTCTGGAAGAAGAGGGCTTGAAATGCTGAAATTTTAAGGAGTGTGGTGCTGTGTGTGTGTGTGGGTATGTTCACCCATCCATATGTAGACAAATGGCAGGAGGGGCGGCTGTGTCCTGGTCAAGTCCCTTCTCCTACAAGGGTTCCTCCTCCCCGCTCCAAAGAAAAGACAGGCTCCAAATATTATGCTATTTGGGAAAAAGGGAACTTGAGAGGTTGAAATGTGCAGATGTAGGGAGGGCTTTTCTTACCTGCTGCATTCCAGAGCTTGTTAGACTCCCATTGGTCACCATTGATAGGAGTGAGAGTCCAGCAATCTCTGGAGGGCGCCTTGTTGGCTACCCCAGTGCTATAATGGCTCCATAACAGTAACCCTCCTCCTCCAAGATAGTGCTATGCACTGTCAGCGCTCTGTTGAGGTCTAGGGAAGCTTTGCACTTGTCTTCCCAAAGGCCAGAATGCCAAATGTTGTGCCTTGTGGGTATATTAGAAATCAAAATGGAGCTCAGCTATGCAAGCACATGCCACATTTTAGTGAGAAATTCCAGAGAATTGCATTTAAAGAAATATTTTAGAGGCGGGGGGACAGAGAAAAATGAAAACTGCGTTCTGGCACAGCATCTCTGAACTCCTGATCAGATGTTTTCAGGAAGGCGAAAGCCTATCTAATTTCTGTTGACTCTTTCGCCAACAGAAAATGACCAAGCGGCTTGTTCCACCTCCCTAACAAATGCGAAAATTCTCAAATGATCTGGACTAAACCGCTTGGGCCATTGTGTAGAAGATACAGTAGACAGCTGCCCATTAAATATTTAGTGCAGAGGGGTATGAATCCCAGATGAATTAAGTGGCACTACATCAGAACATCTGGGCTCATCACATGAAGAAATAGTGAGTTTCAAAATGGATATTAGGATCCAACAGTGGGCCTTACCAAGATAGGACAGAGTTCCACAAATCTCCTCCATGACTTTGTTATGCAAAACTCTCTCCTCAGGATCCAGCAGAGCCCACTCCTCTTCCGTGAAGTACACAGCCACATCCTCCAAGGACACGGGACTCTGAAAGGCAAGAAAGTATTTCCTCCTCGTAGAAAACGTGATCTACTACCTACATGCAAAAGTTAGTTCAGGTGAGGTGCCTGGTCACTATTCTCAGGACAAAATAAAGTTGAGGGCAGCTTGAGAAGCAAAGGGGAGAGAAATTCATTCAGACCAAGAGAGATGAACAGGCTGTCCCTGTCTCTCCCCCCTACCTGATTTGGTGAGACAGCAGCAGCTTCTCCTCCACCACAAAGAGGAGATGGTTTAGCAGGTCTTGCCGACATCATTCCATCACCTGTGAGAAACAAAATGGGCCCAGAAGCCTGTATTATATGCTTGTGTCAGAACTAAAGTGATTATATGTCTACCTGCACAAGGATCTTATCAGTTGAGTGAGTTTCAGATTTTTATTCACAGTTTATATTTCCATCGTGTGATAAAACATCTCTCCCATTTTGAGCTCTTGGCCCCAAATCAAAGTGTTGCTTCCCACGTACAAAATCTTGACATGATAAATATAGGAGCATTTCTGAGCTGTGGAAGAGGCAGGAGACAAGATTAAAGGAGTCAAAGCCAACAGAGAGGAGCCAAATGGAAATACACCCCATTCATCCTTACCCGGCAGCCTCTGCCTGGGGTCCAATGGAGTCCTCTCTGCCTCAGGGAAATCAGTCCCTATTTCTGCATAGAGACCCTTTTCCTGAAACAGCATAATAAGAACTCAAGTCATATAACGGGGAGCAGGATTAGAAGAGGACCAACAGAAACAAAACCCAGAGGGGTATTGGATATCAGGGGTAGCCAAAGTGGTGCCCTCCAGAGGTGGCTGGACCTCATCAGCCCGCATCAGCCAATGGGATGAATCATCAGCGATGATGGGAGTTTTACTTCAACAACATATGGAGGGCACCACATTGGCTGTCCCTGGTCTTGATGAAATCCCCTCACCTGCTGCTCTGCCTGCTTCCTGTCCTCAGCCTGGCTCAGGAGAAAACCTTCTGCCAGGGCCACCGCCTGGGAACTGGTCTCCGCTCCACATTCCCTCACCCAGCTCTCCATCTCTGGGGGTAGGACAGCCAGGAACTGCTCCAGGATCACCAGGTCCAGGATCTGGTTCTTTGTGTGCCGCTCTGGCTTCAGCCACTCACGGCAAAGAAGGTGGAGTCGGCTGCAAGCCTCTCGGGGCCCCTCAGCCACCTGGTAGCGGAAACGCCGGAACTGCTGGTGCTGTACATCTGAGCTGAGAGGGTTCTCCACCAAGATCTTCTGCACATTTCCCCCCAAGAATTCCTCCACATGGGTCTCAGTGCTGATGGCATCAGGGCCTCTTCGTATTTCAGTGGCAACTGAGTTCTGCTGTTCCATGTTTGACCTGTGGGTAAAAAGATGCAGCCTCTGTCCTGCTGGTCTCTCTCTTGGAACTCTGCCCACCCACCCCCATGCACACACCCTCTTCTGGCCTTCCACTGTGCCCCTCCCCTGCCGTCTGTTACTTACAGTATGTCATTTTTGGAATTGTTTTCTGAGTTCTGAGGATTTGTACAGAAGGAGCAAATCCACTTATTCTATGAGCCAAGCCAAATGGGGATCATTATATCTAGGCCAATGGCTGGTGGCGCAGGAAAGGTGCTGGCGAAACATCCTTGAATATGAGGATTATTCTTCCTACCATATAACCTTTGAGGTAAACCCAGTGATGGGCCCCATGTCTTCCTCTGAAGATGGGTGTCTGGATGGTTGACAGATCTCTGATAACAGCTCCAAAGGAGCTGTAATCCTGATTACCCCCCATGCCTATTTAAGAGCAAACAAGCAAAAGGAGAGACCTTTTTAGGGGAAGGGCTGTGGCTCAGTGGTAGAGCGGCTGCTTTGCTTGCAGAAGGTCCCAGTTTCAATCGCAGCATCTCCAGAAAGTGCTAGAAAATACTCCCTACCTGATAGTTCTGGTTTAATTTGTTCTAACACCCAATTATTGGTCTTTTTCATGGTCCACGGTATCTGCAAAGCTCTCCTCCAACACCACATTTCAAATTAGTTGATTTTTCTCTTATCCGCCTTTTACACTGCCCAACTTTCACATCCATACAGAGATCGGGAATACCATGGCCTGAATGATCCTGACTTCGGTGTTCAGTGACTCAATATTTTCATTTGAGGACCTTTTCTAGTTCTCTCATAGCTGCCCTCCCCAGTCCTGGCCTTCTTCTGATTTCTTGACTATTGTCTCCATTTTGGTTAATGACTGTGCCAAAGTATTGGTAGGCCTTAACAAGTTCAATGTCCTCATTGTCAACTTTGAAAAAAGAAATGGACTGCCTTCAAGTTGATTCTGACTTATGGCGAAAGCCTTATGAATAGGGCTTTCATGGTAAGCGGCATTCAGAGGGGGTTTCCCACTGCCTTCCTCTGAGGCTGAGAGGCAGGGACTGGCCCAAAGTCACCCAGTGAGCTTCATGGCTGTGTGGAGATTCGAACCCTGGTCTCCCAGGTCATAGTCCAACAGTCTAACCACTCCACCACACTGGCTCTGTTGTCAACTGTAAAGTTACGTAAATCTTCTGTTGTCATTACTTTAGTCTTCTTGACATTCAGCTGTAGTCCTGCTTTTGTGCTTTCCTCTTTAACTTTCATCAGCATTTGCTTCAAATCATTACTGGCTTCTGTTAAGAGTATGGTATCATCTGCATATCGTAAGTTATTAATATTTCTCCCTCCAGTTTTCACACCTCCTTCATCTTGGTCCAATCTTGCTTTCCGTATGATATGTTGTGCATATAAATTAAACAGATTGGGTGATAAAATACACCCGACTCACACCCTTTCCGATTGGGAACCAATCGGTTTCTAAATATTCTGTTCTTACAGTAGCCTCTTGTCCTGAGTATAGGTTATGCATGAGGACAATCAGATGCTGTGGCACCCCCATTTCTTTTAAAGTGTTCCATAGTTTTTCATGATCTACACAGTCAAAGGATTTGCTGTAATCTATAAAGCACATGGTGATTTCCTTCTGAAATTCCTTGGTCCGTTGCATGGGATATTAATGTTTAATGTTTAATTTAATGAAATGTTTAATTAAAAAACTGGAATGCCACAGTTCCTGGAATTGATGACCTGGTTGTGGTAAAGAAGTTGAAGGATCTTAGGGCATTTTGCGGAGGAAGAAAACAAAGAATCCAAAATTTTGGGATTGTCACCACAAATTAATGAAGGACTAACTTTGCCTTCATCCCAGCCAGCATGAGTGACAGGGCAACTGACGCAGGTGGTGGCTGAGCTGTCTTGTAAGCATTTAGATTGCTGTCTCCACCTATTTACCCTTTTAATAGAACAGGTTTGTCCACTATTAATTGGGGTCTCCTGAAGTTGATTCCTTTGATTAAAAGGTTGCCACTTTTTGAGTAGCATTTTCTGTTGTTGTTATATGCCTTCAAGTCAATACAACTTATGGCGACCCTATGAATCAGCGACCTCCAATAGTATCTGTCGTGAACCGCCCTGTTCAGATCTTGTAAGTTCAGGTCTGTGGCTTCCTTTATGGAATCAATCCATCTCTTATTTGGCCTTCCTTTTTGTACTCCCTTCTGTTTTTCCCAGCATTACTGTTTTTTCTAATGAATCATGTCTTCTCATTATGTTCCAGGTATGAGAACCTCAGTTTTATCATTTTAGCTTCTAGTGACAGTTCTGGTTTAATTTGTTCCAACACCCAATTATTTGTCTTTTTTGCAGTCCATGGCATGGGCAAAGCTCTTTTCCAACGTTTTGTATTCACTGGTAAAAGATCCCTTTGTTTCTATTCACTGTAAAAAAAATCCCTTCTGCATCCCAGGGGTTGCCACTCTGGATGGGCCACGTGTGTCAGCCAGGAGGAGTGATAACACCAGTTCCTATGTGAGCAACAGGGGCATTCAAAGAACTACTTTCCATCCCTCCTCACTGAAAGTTGTGTCTTGGCCTTGCAAAGAAGAGAGGGAAGGAAAATCCTCCCTTCCCCGATTTGGATGTATCAGCTGAACAGGCCTTCTATGCAGTCCTCACCTGTGGCCCTGGGAAAACCCTTCAACCAAATGTGCAAAGGGGAAGG
The DNA here is from genome assembly GCF_030035675.1 of Rhineura floridana. Classification (NCBI taxonomy): domain Eukaryota; kingdom Metazoa; phylum Chordata; class Lepidosauria; order Squamata; family Rhineuridae; genus Rhineura; species Rhineura floridana. Next base: position 211,034,161 of record NC_084482.1, read on the forward strand.
AGGCTCACCAGATTTCATATGGAGACACAGATGCCGTCCTTGGGGAAAACAGCAGCTACTTTCTCCAAAGTGAAGAGCCAGAAAAGGAAGTTTGGACAGAGGTGCTTTTGCTCTGGGGGATACAGCCCCCAAATTCCCTTCCTTTCTAGGAATCATGTCATTTAACCCGCTGAGGTCTGGCATACTGCTTCTGTATATAGAAGCTCCACTTCCCACCCAAAAGTACTCCCGTCACACACACCACACACCTGCAATATGACCACTGCCCCCCTACTTAATTCATTGTACAAAGGCCTTGCCGATCTTTTTCCCGTTCCATTTGCTTTGTCCATCCGTTATTATGCAGATTTAGAGGACGTTGTCATTGGGGATCTTGCAAGGGTCTGCCTCGCTGTTGTGGGGCTACTCCAGCCTTTTCTCTGTCTTCACCGAATGGCGCTGCAATTTGGGGCATCTCACACACACACACACACAAACACACACACACACACACAAAGGGGTCTCCTAATTCCCCTCCTCGCTCCCCTGCCCTGCATTTTCTCTCTGCAGTTGCCCCAGAGGGACTCCCCTTCGCCCCAATGTGTTGGCTATTAAACCGAGAAAGCAGAGGTTAAATTTCCACAAGTGAGCTACGTGACTTAGAAGCGAAAGTTGGCAGAGCTCGAGCCATCTTCAAGGACACGTTGCTATGCAACCTAGGATCGGGCAGCTGGCCTTATCTATATAGAGGGCCAGCAGACACTTGTGAGTGTGGGGGTCGAGGAGTTTGTACAGAGAGAGCTTCTGATATATTGTCAGTAAAGTGACTCTTAAAACTTATTGCTTGTCCGGCTCATTGCTTCAACTGGCATCTAGCCTGTCACTATATCGTTCTGCATCCTGGGCATCTGCTTGCGCCAGATACAACATCCAACAAGTGGTAGCAGAGAATGGTTTCCTGGTGCTGATGGTACCTGGTGCTGATGGTTACCTGGTGCTGAGGATTACCTGGAGCGGAGGATTGCAGAAAAGCCAGAACTGCAGACCAGCGGGAAAAACAGCAGAGAGACGGAGAAACCGAAAGCTGAGCTGAAAGCTGTGAGAGAGCCGTGGGAAAGAAAAAAAACTAACTGAAGGACAGAGGTGAAAAGCTCTAATTACAAAGGCGGTGAACTGTGAAAAGTGAAAGTATGTCTGTTACGTTATCGGCCGGGATTCCCTTGGAAAGGCTGACAGGGAAAAATTATGGCACTTGGAAACAGAGAATGCAGGCTTTTCTAGTGAAAGAAGACCTGTGGAAAGCTATCGCAGAAGACCCACCCGCCGGAGTGCCTATTCCAGCAGATTGGAGAAGGCTGGATGAGAGGGCAAAGGCGTTAATTGTTCTTGCTATTGATGATTCTCAATTACTGCACGTGCGTGGTGCAACAACGGCAAAGGAAACCTGGGAAACTTTAAGAAATATTCATGTGAAAAAGACTGCCAGTTCTAAAATATATCTTGCCAGAAGATTGTATCAGATGCGCTTATCTGGAGATACAACCATGTCAGAGCATTTGTTGGAAATAAACAGACTGTTTACTGAGTTGTCAGAACGTGAAATTGAACATTCTCAAACACAAAAAGTGTATATCACATTATCTTCACTAGATTCAAGTTATGATAGTCTGGTGAGCTCTTTGGAAGCAATGGACGATGCCAATCTCAATATGGATTATATAGAAGGCAAACTTTTACAAGAATTTCAAAGAAGGCAAGAAATGACAAAGCAGGAAAAGACTGAGTCTAAACACAACGTGGAAAAGCAGAACAACAAAGCAGCACAAGAGAGACTGTATGGACAAAAGGCATGTTATTTTTGTGGTTCCAAGCAACATCTTCAAAGGAATTGTGAAGCAAGAAGAAGAGAAAGAGGAAGAAAACCATGTGTACACGTGATCTATGCTAGTAAGAATAAGCAATGTATTAACAATGAGCAGGGAAATAACTGTAAAGATTTATGGGCAATTGACAGTGGGGCAACAAATAGTATAATCAAAGATAAATCCATGTTTCATACATTTTGTGACGTAGAGGATCATGTAATAATGGCTGATGGGACTAAGAAACTTATCAAAAGTAGGGGTACAGTGAAATTAGCAGGTTTCAATACCATTATGACAGATGTGCTGTTTGTTCCTGATATCGAATGTAACATTATGGCTGTTTCGAAACTCAATGAAATGGGGTTCACAGTAATGTTCAAAAGGGGTTCAGTACATGTAATGAGAGGAGAAAAAATATTCATGAAAGGGATAGTAAAGAAGTCATTGTTCTATATGCAGCTGAGAGTCCTCAGTAAAGACACAGACAGGACACATAGAGGTTTAATAGGGATTAACCTAACGCAGTCAGTGAAAGCACAGACGCCAGTGATTGATGCTGATGTCGTGGCTAATAAAACAGAGCAGGAAAAAGAACCCTCAAGCCTCGGGGATATAAAACAATTACCCATAGCCGAACAGAATGAATGGCATGCAGCGATGAAAGAGGAGCTGGAAGCAATGCGAAAAAATGGCACATGGACGCTAGTACCTCTGCCCCCAGGGAAGAAAGCTATAGGGTGTAAGTGGATATTTAAACGTAAGCGGTCGAGTACAGGACAGATACAAAGGTATAGGGCACGCCTAGTAGCTAAGGGCTTTACAAAGCAATTTGGGATGGACTACGATGCAGTTTTCGCTCCCGTGGTGAAACATGAGTCAATCAGGGTTTTGCTAAAAATAGCTGCCATAGAAAACATGCATGTAAGCCACTATGACATTGGCACGGCGTTTTTACATGGGGAGTTGAAAGAAGAAATCTATATGGAACAGCCTCCCGGATGTGAAACACAGCCAGGTCTAGTTTGCAAGTTACAGAAATCCCTGTATGGTCTGCACCAGAGTGCGCGCTGTTGGAACGAAAAACTAGATGATGTTCTGCAGTCAATGAATTTCAAGCGTTGTGTGGCAGACCCCTGTGTGTATGTGAAAGAAACAAAGGGGGGGGCTCACATACTGCCTAGTTTATGTGGATGACATCCTGTACTTTTCCCATGAGGAGAAAGACGAAAGAGAGTTCCATAATAGTCTGAAACAACATGTGGTAACGAAAAGTTTGGGACCTGTAAGTCATTATTTAGGTACAGAGGTCATACGGGGTTCAGACGGGAGTTTCGTGTTAAAACAGGAAGGAAAGATAAACCAAATACTAGCAGATTGTGGGATGTCTGAATGTAAGGCAGTAGGGACTCCCACGACAACATCATTTCAACAAGAAAACACAGAGACAGCTTGTGAAAACCCTGCTAGGTACAGACACATCATAGGACAGTTGCAATATCTTGTTAAGGTAACAAGACCTGACATTTGTAATGCTGTTAGCATCTTAAGTCGAAAAGTAGAACAGCCTACTGAGACAGATTGGCAAGGAATAAAACGAGTCCTGTGGTATTTGCAAGGTACTAGCAGTAAAGGTCTAGTGTTGTCCAGCAGTAAACACGGGAGTATGTGCTGCTATGTAGATGCGGATCATGCTGGCGATCCCAGTAGCTGCAAGTCTACTACTGGTGTTGTCATTCTATTATATAATTCAGTGATTGATTGGTGCAGCAAGAGGCAAACTATAGTGGCAACATCAAGTTCAGAAGCTGAATATATAGCGTTGTCTCTGGTTTGTAACGAACTTACCTGGTTCGACCATCTACTGTTTGAAATTGGAAAAGGCATAGACAAACCAATCAAAATATATGAGGACAATCAGACCTGCATTAAGCTAGCTCAGTCAGAAGCACACACCAAGAGAACCAAGCATATCAGCATCAAATATCACCACGTCAGAGAAATGATTAAACAAGGGTTTGTGGAATTAACTTATTGTAACACTGCTGATATGCTGGCTGACGTTATGACAAAACCACTAAGTGAAGACAAGTTCTCAAAACTGATAAATCAAGTAGGTATGACAGCAAAAGTGTGAAATTTCATGAGAATAATTGCTGTAATAATTGTATGTAATAAAAGTGATGCTACGATTCTAATGAAATAATGATTACAAATGAAAGTGATGTAAACTGAAATAAAACCAAATGATGTAAATGTAATGACGTGTAAAATGTAACACATGTAACTGGAAAAGAAATGTAACTAGCTGAATGTGGAAATTTAAGGTGGGGGATTGTTGGGTATTAAACCGAGAAAGCAGAGGTTAAATTTCCACAAGTGAGCTACGTGACTTAGAAGCGAAAGTTGGCAGAGCTCGAGCCATCTTCAAGGACACGTTGCTATGCAACCTAGGCTCGGGCAGCTGGCCTTATCTATATAGAGGGCCAACAGACACTTGTGAGTGTGGGGGTCGAGGAGTTTGTACAGAGAGAGCTTGTGATATATTGTCAGGAAAGTGACTCTTAAAACTTATTGCTTGTCCGGCTCATTGCTTCAACTGGCATCTAGCCTGTCACTATATTGTTCTGCATCCTGGGCATCTGCTTGCGCCAGATACAACATCCAACACAATGCACAACGCGGAAGGGGGGTTACCATACCCCAGAAGCGGCCACCAACGCACGACCCCTTGAGGGAGGTGCAGGCGGTGCTGCCGCTTTTCTCCAACGGAAGAGCCAGGCAGGAAGTGACGTCGGAGGGAGAGGCGGCGCTGTTCCTAGGAAGGGCACATGCTTCTATTTCCTTCCTCTCTACGAATCCGGTTTCGTTTATCTGAACTCTTGTGAACACAGGAAGCGGGATGATCTCTCAGTGAGAACCGAGAAGGAAGGACGCCTTTCACAGAACAGAGGAAGACAAGGAGCGCCTGCCCTATTCTGTGTCCGTCTAGCTCAGTGATGCCTACATTGGCTGGCAGCAGCTTTCCAGGATTTCCAACAGGGAAATGCAATGTTGAATGCCTCGCCGTCAAAATATAAGCAATAACCCAAAGTATAAGTAAAAGAAGACCCAAAGTAAAAGAAAATATTGAACTCAAAACTGGAAAAGACAAGAAGTCAAAACGGATTGTTCCACCGTTTCTTAAATTTATTTATTAGATTTATATCCTGCCCTTCCTCCCAGTATATATAAATAATAAATAAATATCTGTTAATTTTCTCAACTCTTCCAGGGAGGATTGATAACAATTCTGTCTTGAAGAAATAAGTCCTTGTGGTGCTTCTCTAGTCAATTGAGACATGAGCATACGGAGATGCTTTTAGATGGCAATTTCTTAGTTGTACAACACTTAACCAACTGGCATCATTATGCTACAAACATATGAATAATAGCCAATTATTGCACTTACCACAATTAAACTTTCACACAAATATCTCAACTTCCCAAAATATATCATTCATCAGAGAATTTTTAAAAAATGATTGATCATAATCAAATTACAAGCAGATGTTTTACTTAGGAGGATGACTCAAATGTGTCATTGCATCTGTTTGGATTTCGAGTTTAAACTGAAAATCCAAAACATAACAAGATGCAGATCTTGCCCTTTATAACAAGACATATGCATCTGTTCTATGGCTAAGTTTTAGCTTTTCTGGAGTTGGTTGACAATGTGCAAAATGCGTAGTTAATGGGGCTTCTATGGTGTTGGTATGTGTAATAGATTGCCTATGAAATTGTTCAAATTTCCCTCCACATTTAGGATGAAACTTGTCATGCTTATGGAGCAACAGCATGAACATTTCCTACATTTACAGTTTCCCCTAGTGATAGTTCTACTTTTGTAATTCAGTAAGAACGGATTACCTTATCTTTAACAGAGGCTGCTCTGCAAAAGCATTTAACTAGAGGATACTGACATGCAGAGATATCTTTATTTAAATGTATTACATAGCATACATGTAGCAGAAGGCATGGTGCTATACTCAGTATCTTATTGGTAGAAGTCTTTTTTTATCTTCTACAACAGGGGTTCCCCAACTGTGGTCCATGGACCACAGCTTCATGCTGGTGGTCTGCAGCATGTCTGTAAAGAACGATGGCAGCAGCAACTTGGAGAGGGGGGAGAGGATTTCCTGGGCCCGCTACTCTGTATACAGATTGTGCCCCCTCTGTTCCCAACCACCCTCACCTCCCAGCAATCTATTGACAAGAACTGCCACTTACCAATATGAAGTTATTTTGAATCCACAGCCTTGATAAAGATGCATTTATATAAAAGATGTTTAACCTGCCTTTCAGAGTTTCTGCCCTCACAAGGCATTTTACAACGGTTATACATAGATCAAAAACCATCATCGTGTAATTATCAAATAACATGTAAACATTAAAATAACATTAAAAACATAGAGCAGCTAAACAAACTTGTGCAGCTTGACTGAACCAACTCTCAGCCTAACCTCTACCTCTCAGGGATGTTGCAAAGATAAAAGGGGAATAAAAGGTCCCCACCATTGGAACTGCTTAATTTCATGCCTACTTAGCATGACTGCTAAGATCCTATTGCAGCAGTGCTGTGTGTACTTCCTTGATCTTCTAGACCTCATGCTGGATGTGCAGAGAGAGAACAGAGGGCAGGCAAACAGGCATGGTGCAGAATTGCCGAATGCCATGAGCTCACTCAACTCATGTGATGAGCACACGCACGTATTACCCAACATACGATTTTGGGGCTGCATGCAGCAGCACATATGTAAACAGCTCTGGTGGCTAACCCCATTTTGGTTCATTGGGAGTCAAAGGGGTTTCAATGCCCTGAAGTCAGCTGAACTGTAATTCCCACCCCACACCTGTTTTCTGACTCATTTCGCATTCCTGAACTACTGTGAAAGACGACAGAAGCAAGGCCGCTCTGTTGACAACTAAAAGAACAAGGAGAAAAGTCTGAAGTAAATGTTATCTTCTTCCTTGCCAGGCTTTCTTCATGCCCAGCAGAACTATCCCATTGTTCAAAGACAGCATTAGAAAGCAGAACTAGTTTTTCTGAGTGTCAGCGAGAAATACACACACAGCATGAGGTCACCTCATACCCAGACCCCTCCTTTCCATGTTCATTTGTAAGAGGGAAAGTGTACTTAAGAGCAATTTGGGACACCCAAAGCGGTAATCAAATCCAACGTAATTATGCTCCCAAGGAACACTGGGCAGGACTGCAGGCCACAGATTGGGAAGGAAGTCTGTGTCTCGGTGCAAACCTTGAGGCAGATTCCTTCCTGCTTTTGGGCCAGAGCTCCTTCACATCACTATAGCTGTATTCCGCTGTCCACTCCTGGGCCTAGGACAGGTAATATCTGCTATCTGACATTCCTTATAGCAATGGAAATGGCCTGCATTCAAGTGGATCCTGACTTATGGTGACCCTATGACTAGGGAATTCATGGTAAGCGGTATTCAGAGGGAGCTTACCATTGCTTCGCTCTGAGGCTAGTCCTCCCCAGCTGGCTAGGACCATGAGCTTACTCAATTACCCAACATGCAATTTCTGGGCTGCATGCAGCAGCACATCCATAGGCACCTCTGGTGGGACCACTCTCACCCTCCCTGGATTGGAGTGTTGGGTTAGCGGCTGAGACGGCCAGGTCAGGCTCAGGGTTAGAGAGGCCCTTCAGAGCACCACTTGCCAGGACCTGCCTTGCCTGGCACTTCTTTCTCACTCCACAACTCCTGGGGCTCTGGGCGCTTAAAGAGTTTCCTTCTATTGCTCCTGCCCCGCTTATTATTCAGCAGCAAGAGGAGGAATCGCTTGGAGGGTCTGGCAACCCCCAGGAGCAGGTGCAGAGTGAAGACTAAGCAGACAACAGGTTCAAGCGTTTCCTACTGCTGCTGCTGCCCCACTCACTTGAGAGTTGCAAGGCAGGCCAGTCACTTGCAGGAGGAGCTCAGAAGGGCTCTTACCCCGAAACAAGTCTCACTTCACTCTCACTCTTGCTGGGGTGGTAGGCTGGCAGCTGAGATGGCAGGGTTGGGGGCAGCAGTGTTGCGGCAATGTTAGAAGTTCAAGGTCCCTTCATAATAATCACACTAAGCCCCCTTCACAGATTATACAGCCTATTCACGCAGCAATGTTATTCTGGATCTATGCCACTTTAACTGGCAGACCCTTCCCCAAAGCTACATGGGAAGTGTAGTTCTGGGATCCCAAAAGGAGTTTTCTCAGCACTCAATTAGGTGCCAGAACTCTTTGGGGGAAGTTATAGGGAAGCTGTAAGGAAATGGTTTGGTAGCAAAGCCACAGCAGTGAAGTGACAGGGCCAGGGCCTGTCAAGGTGGCAATTGTCAGGCCACAGCAAAGCTCAGCAACAGCCTGAGGAGTCCTAGGGCTGCCTGGGGGCCAGTTCTGCTGCAGGCAGGTGATGCAAAGGGCCAGATGGAGGGGATGGCATTGAAGATGATGCAGCCACACTGTGGATATGGGAAGGCTCCCTTTCTCCTGTACAATGTTGACTGGATTCGGTCTTTGACCCCCTTTCTGTTCACATGTGATCCTTCAGGACCGGAAGTGGGTGCACATAACAGAAAGCAAGTCCTGCTGACCACAGTAGGGGAAATACTTGCATGGATTGGGCTGGAATAACTTTAAAAAGATAGAGCAGCTAAACAAACTTGTGCAGCTTGACTGAACCAACTCTCAGCCTAACCTCTACCTCTCAGGGATATTGCAAAGATAAAAGGGGAATAAAAGGTCCCCATTATTGGAACTGTCTAATGTGCATGCCTACTAAGATCCTGCTGCAGCAGTGCTGTGTGCATTTCCTTGATCTTCTACACCTCATTCTGGATGTGCACAGAGAGAGAACAGCAGGCAGGCATGATGTGGAATTGCTGAAAGCCAGGAGCTCACTCAGCTCATGTGATGTGAACACGCACACATTTCCCAGCTAGCAATTTCTGAGCTACATGCATCAGCACATATGTTAGCAGCTCTGATGGGACCACTCTTACCCCCTCTGGAGTGGAGCAGCTGAGATAGCAAGGTCAGTCTCGGGGTTAGAGAGGCCCTTCAGAGCACCATCTGCCAGGACCTGGCCTAGCTGGCACTTAGGGTTGCCAGGTTCATGCCCTGAGACTGATCCTGTATCTTTAGGAGAAGAGAAAATCAGCCAAGTGCAGGTGTTCTTGCAACTCTGTAATGAGAAAAACCACAAGGTGGAATTCTCCCAAGACTAAGATGCATCCAAATTCAGAAGAAGGCAATGGTAAGCCACCTCTGAATACCTCTTACCACGAAAACCATATGAACACAGTATCCAAAATACAACACGATATAGTGCTGGAAGATGAGACTCCCAGGTCAGAAGGCACTCACCGAGCTACTGGGGAAGAACAAAGGACAAGTATGAGTAGCTCTGTGACTAATGACGCAGCAGGGTCAAAGCTGAAAGGAACCCCAGAGTCTGATGCGCACAGATGCGAAAGGAGAGTCCGGAGTTGTACGATGCACACAATAGGAACATGGAATGTTAGAAGGATGAACCAGGGAAAGTTAGAAATTGTCAAGCAAGAAATGGAATGTATCCACATAATACAACGTCAAATGCAGAAGAGGAATTGGAGAGATTTTACGCAGAAGTACAGGAGGAAATTGATCACACACCAAAACAAGATATGATGGTAATCATGGGGGACTGGAATGCAAAAGTAGGGAACAGAGAAGAACTAGGAATTGTGGGGAAATGGGGCTTAGGAGACAGAAATGAAGCAGGAGAAAGACTTATTGAATTCTGTGAAGCCAATAATTTGTTTCTTGTAAACACATTTTTTGAGCAACCGAAAAGACGCCTGTACACGTGGACATCACCCGATGGTCAATATAGGAATCAAATGGATTATATAATTGGCAACAGAAGATGGAAAAGTTCCATACTTTCTGCAAAAACAAGACAAGGAGCAGACTGCGGTACAGATCATGAACTGGTCGTATCGAAAATCAGAGTAAAGCTACAGAAGACCAAAAAAGCAATCATAATGCCAAAATACAATTTAAATAACATCCCAGAAAAATATAAAGATCAATAATGAACAGATTTGAGGCTTTAAACTTAGTTGACAGAGAACCAGAAGAACTATGGTGTGAACTCAGAGACACGATCAGAGAAGAATGCAAAAAGAGAATACCTCTAGTTAAAAAGAGAGAAAGACCTCAGTGGATGACTGAAGAAACTCTTAAAATGGTTAAAGAGAGAAGGAAAGCAAAAGGAGATAAAAACATGGTCAGAACCCAGAACTACAGCGACTACTATGTAGAGACAAAGAAAACTATTACAATAGTTACTGTATAGTTATTGTACAGAAATAGAAGAGGACAACAAAAAGGAAGGAACAAAGAGCCCTATTCCAAAAGATGAGAGAAATTTAAATTAGGGAAATTTAAACCACGAGTAGGGATGTTGAATAATCAACAGAGGAACACACTGACTGACCAAGATGAAATAAAAGGAAGATGGAAGCAATACACTGAAGAACTCTATAAAAAGAGATGCCAGGATGACAGATTCATTCATGGAGGAACCATATGATGAAGAACCAGAAATTTTAGAATGTGAGGTAAAAGCTGCTCTTAAAATACTTGGAAGAAACAAATCACCAGGAACAGATGGCATTCCAATAGAGTTGCTACAAGTTACTGAGACTGAATCAGTCCAAATTTTGACAAAAATCTGTCAAGAAATATGGAAAACTAAACAATGGCCCACAGACTGGAAGCATTCAATATATATCCCAATTCCAAAGAAAGGGGATCCCAGGGGATGTAGTAATTATCAAACTATTTCCTTAATATGCCATGCAAGTAAAGTAATGCTCAAGATTTTACAACAAAGGCTTTTACCATATACGGAGCGAGAAATGCCAGACGTCCAAGCTGGATTTAGAGAGGCAAGAGGCACCAGAGTTCATATGGGAAACATACGTTGGATAATGGGAGCAAGGAATTTCAGAAGAAAATCACCCTGTGCTTTATAGATTACAGCAAGTCCTTTGACTGTGTAGATCATGAAAAACTATGGAATGCTTTAAAAGAAATGGGGGTGCCACAGTATCTGATTGTCCTCATGCACAACCTATACTCTGGAAAAGAGGCTACTGTAAGGACAGAATACGGAGAAACCGATTGGTTCCCCATCGGAAAGGGTGTAAGACAGGGGTGTATTTTATCACCCTATTTGTTTAATCTAGATGCAGAATGTATCATACGGAAAGTGGAATTGGACCAAGATGAAGGTGTAAAAATTGCAGAGAAATATCAATAATTTAAGATATGCAGACAATACCATACTATTAGCAGAAACCAGTAATGATTTGAAACGAATGGTGATGAAAGTTAAAGAGGAAAGCACAAAAGCAGGACTTCAGCTGAACGTCAAGAAGACTAAAGTAATGACAACAGAAGATTTATGTAACTTTAAAGTTGACAATGAGGACATTGAACTTGTCAAGGATTATCAATACCTTGGCACAGTCATTAACCAAAATGGAGACAATAGTCAAGAAATCAGAAGAAGGCTAGGACTGGGGAGGGCAGCTATGAGAGAACTAGAAAGGTCCTCAAATGCAAAGATGTATTACTGAACAACAAAGTCAGGGTCATTCAAACCATGGTATTCCCGATTTCTATGTACTGATGTGAAAGTTGGACAGTGAAAAAAGCTGGTAAGAGAAAAATAACTCGTTTGAAATGTGGTGTTGGAGGAGAGCTTTGCACATACTATGGACTGCGAAAAAGACCAATAATAGAGTGTTAGAACAAATTAAACCAGAACTGTCACTAGAAGCTAAAATGATGAAACTGAGGTTGTCATACTTTGGACACATAATGAGAAGACGTGATTCACTGGAAAAGACAATAATGCTGGGAAAAACAGAAGGGAATAGAAAAAGAGGAAGACCAAACAAGAGGTGGATTGATTCCATAAAGGAAGCCACAGACCTGAACTTACAAGATCTGACAAGGTAGTTCACGGCAGATGCTATTGGAGGTCACTGATCCATAGGCTCACCATAAGTGGCACATAACAACACCACTGTTTCTTAATTTGGACTTCTAATTTACATCCAAATGAAGAAACGCTGGAACAATCTATTTCAGCTTCTTCTAGTCTTTTCTAAGCCGATCTGTTAATTGTTTCAGCTGTCCTTGGGAGGACTGATAACGATTCTCTCTTGAAGAAATAAGTCCTTGTTCTGCTTCTGTAGTTGATAAAAATACTTTTATATAAGGAGATGCTTTTAGATGGTAATTTCTTAGTTGTACAATACTCTGTCTACCATCTAGCATTATTATGCTACAAACATACAAATAATAGACAATTACTGCACTTACCACATTTAAAACTTTTACACAAATATCTCCCGTCACGGAACAACCACAGAATAAACTCAAGTTCCCGAAATACCAAAATATATAATGAATCAGATAATTTCTTAACAGATGATTCATGATGATAAAATTACAGGCAGATGTTAAACATAGGAGGATAACTCAAATGTGTCATTGAGTCTGTTTGGATTTACAGAGTTTCAACTGAAAATCAAAACAATGATAGATTCAGATCTTGCCCTTTGTAACAAGACATATGCATCTGTTCTATGGCTAAACATTTTAGCTTTTTTGGAGTAGGTTTGCAATCTACAAAATGCGTAGTTAATGGGGCTTCCATGGTGTTAGTATGAGTAATAGATTGACAGCTGGTGAAACTGTTCAAAACGAACTTCAATTCACCTTTAGGATGAATGTCCTGTTTTACTTGTAATGCTTGTGGAGCAGCAGCATGAACATTTCCCACATGTAAAGTTTCCCCTAGTGGTAGATCTACTCCTGTAACTACTTAAATCAGAATGGATTACCTTATCTTTAATAGTGGCTGCTGTGCAAAAGCCTTTTACTAGAGGATCCTGACGTGCAGAGATATCTTTAAGTCAATGCCAGTATTTACATAGCACACGTTTTGCAGCAGGGGACATGGTGCTACACTCAACAGAATCAAATATCTTATTGATGGAACTCTTTCTTTTATCTTTTAGAACAGGGGGTCCGAAACTGGTGTCTGTGGACTAGAAGTGGCCCACGAGCTTCATACTGGCGGTCCACGGCATGTCTGTGAAGAACGATGGGAAAAGCAGCTCAGGGGGGAGGATTTCCTGGGCCCACTACTCCGTATATAGATTGGGTCCCCTACGTTCCCATCCACATGCTTTCCACATTCCAGGCATTTTTACTTTCTTCTACATATGAATTCTTTGATGGACAGCGAGACTTTCCTTGTATCTGAAGCTCTTTCCACATTCTAAGCACTTATATGGTTTCTTCCCAATGTGAATTCTTTGACGGGAAGTGACATTTTTCTTGATAAGTTTTTTCCACATTCCAAGCATTTATAGGGTTTCTCCCCAATATGAATTCCTTGATGAGCAATCACGACCAGCTTCCACCTGAAGCTTTTCCCGCATTCTAAGCATTATGGTTTCTCCCCAGTGTGAATTCTTTGATGGACAGTGAGTTTGTCTTTCCCGCTGAAGCTTTCCACATTCCAGGCATTTATATGGTTTCTCCCCCCCAAGTGTAAATTGTCTGATGCAAAGCGAGAGAGGAATTTCTACTGAAGCTCTTTCCACACACCTTGCTCTTAAATGATTTCTCCCCAGTGTGAATTATTTGATGATTAGTGACAGATGTCTTGTGACTGAAGCTCTTTGCACATTCCAAGCACTGATATACTTTCTCTCCTTTGTGGTTTTTGCAGTGGGCTTTGCATTTTCTTTTAAAATTGAGACTTTTCCAATAACCAAAATATTGACTTCTTTTGTCTCCTTTATCTGTTTTTCCCCTCAGACTAAAGTTTTATGGTAGTCACTGCCCTGCGAAGCGGAAGATTTAGTCTGCCTCTTTTCTTCTGCTTCATTTTTCATTCTCTGCTCTTTTCAGATCTCTCTTTCCCAAGCCGCTTTCCCACATTGTTCTTCCTTGTTCTTGGCTTTCCACTCATCACCTTCGGCAATGAAGAGAGAAACTGAAAAGAGTGTGAGGGAAGAAACGGACCCTGAAATCATTGAACATTCCCAGTTAACAGTCTTGATAAAGGAAGATAGAGCTGGAAGAAGAGGGCTTGAAATGCTGAAATTGTAACAAGTGTGGGAAAATGCTCTGTTTGTGTGTGGGAGGGTATGTACACACACACATATGTACTGTAGACAACCTGCACAAGGTGCCGCTCCGTACCGGTTACCCCAGTCCTATAATGGCCGCATACGAGTAACCCCCCTCCTCCAAAATACTGCTATACACTCACAGCGCTCTGTTCCAGGTTGAGTTTTGGTCTTGTCTTCCCAAAGTCCAGTATGCCAAATGCTGCACCTTGTGGGTAAATCAGAACTCAAAATGGAGCTCAGCTCTTCTGTGCTAGCACATGAGGCCACGTTTTAGTGAGAAAAAATTCCAGAGAATTGCATTTAAAGAAATAGTTTAGGGGTGGGGGAGAGAGCAAAATGAAAAGTGTGTTCTGGAGAGCATCTTTGAACTCCTGATGAGATGTTTGCAGGAAGGTGAAAGCCTCACATATTTGTGGGAATTTGAGACCAATAAAAGCCAGACTCTTTTTTGAGACGGATTGCTGTTTAGCCCAATCATAAAATCCACTCTATCTCTCATTTCTGTTGCATCTTTGGCCAACCGGAAGATGACCGAGAGGCTTGTTCCAGCTCCCAACAACTGTGGAACTTACATCTCAAACAATCTGGCCAGTTTTAACCAGTTGGGCCATTGTCTAGAAGGGGATAACTGGAGGATCCGTGTTCAGAGAGAGTACAGTAGACAGCTGTCCATTAAATGTTTCCTGCAGGGGGGTAAGAATCCCAGATGAAGTAGGTGGCACTACATCAGAACATCTGGGCTCATCACATGAAGAAATACTGAGTTCCAAAACGGATATTGGGATCCAACAGTGGGCCTTACCGAGACAGGACAGAGTTTCACAAATCTCCTCCATGACTTCGCTATGGATCCAGCAGAGCCCACTCCTCTTCCGTGAAATACACAGCCACATCCTCCAAGGACCCTGGACCCTGAAAGCCAAGAAAACATTTCCTCCTCGTAGAAAACACCTGCATTGAAAAGTTAGTTCAGGTGAGCTGCCTGGTCATTATTCTCAGGACAGAAACCTTCTTGAATGGCATTCACAGCATTTGCTGAAGGCAGCTTTGAGAAAAGCCAAAGAGGAGGGAAATTCATCCAGGCCGAGGGAGGTGAGCAGGGGCAAGAGGGGCACCCAGGCTGCCCCCAGATTCCCCCTTCTGAATCTTCCCCCACCTGATCCGGGGCAACAGCAACAGCTTCTCCTCCACCACAAACAGGAGATGGTTTAGTAGGTCTTGCTGACATCGTTCCATCGCCTGTGAGCAACAAAATGGGCCCAAAACCCATTAGTATATGCTATTCTCAGAGGTTAGATGATATAGGTCTAACTGCACAAGGGACTTATCAGTTGAGTTTCAGATCTTTATTCAGAGTTTATATTTCCATTGTGTGACAAAACACCTCTCCCCATTTGTACTGTTGGCCAAAACTCAAAGTGCTGGTTCCCACGTCCAATTTCTAACACGATATAAACAGGAGCATTTCTGAGCCTTAGAAAAGGCTGGAGACAAGAGTAAAGGAGTCAAAATCGACAGGGAGAGACCAAATGGAGATACCCAGAAGCCTCTGTCTGGTGTCCGATGGAGTCCTCTCTGCCTCAGGGAAATCAGTTCCTATCTCTGCATAGAGACCATTTTCCTGAAACAGCATAATAAGAACTCAAGTCATATAATGGGGAGCAGGATGAAAAGAGGATTGACAGAGGCAAAACCCAGAGGGGTACCGGATATCAGTGGTAGCCAAGGTGGTGCCCTCCAGAGGTTGTTGGACTCCAGCCCACATCAGCCCCTGCCAATATGAGAACGGTCAGCGATGATGGGAGGTTTACTTCAACAACATCTAGAGCGCATCACGTCTAGATGAAGCCCTCTCATCAGCGGCTCTTCCTGCTTCTCCTCCTCTGCCACGCTCAGGAAGAAACCTTCAGCCAGGGACCCTACCTTGCAAGTCCTCCTCTGCAGGAAGTGACATCAGAGGGAGAGGCGCCACATTTCCTTTGAAGGACACAGATGCCCCTCCACCCTCCTTCTGTATTCATCTTTTCTAGCAATCTGGTTTCACTCATTTTAACCCTTAAGAAGCCAGGCAGCCGGATGATCTCTCAAAGTGGGAGCCAAGAAGAAATGATACCTTGCAGAGAACAGAGAAAGACGGGGAGCTCCGGCCCTATATGGAGTCCATTGGGGTGAATCTACCTCAGAATAAAGTAGTTATTTCTTATTTTGAAGTTTAAAGTCTCAGTCTGACTAATTCCAGGGGAGGTGTAATATTTGGCAAAGACTCAAGCATACAAAGCTTACTCAGTTGCTAATTTCGCTACTCTGCAAGATTCTCCACAGTGTGAATACTATGATGGAAAATGAATTGGTATTTCCAGCTGAAGCCCTTTCTACATTCTAGGCACTGAAATGGTTTCTCTCCAGTGTGAACACTCTGATGGGCATTGAGTTGGCGTTTCCAGCTGAAGCTCTTTCCACATTCCAAGCATTTTTTTTTGTTTCTCCCTGGTGTGAATTCTTTGATGGGAAGTGAGATTGCTCTTGCACCTGAAGTTTTTTCCACATTCTAAGCACTTCTATGGTTTCTTCCCAGCGTGAATACTTTGATGGGAAGTCAGATGTGACTTCTGACAGAAGCTCTTTCCACATTCCAGGCATTTATATGGTTTCTCCCCAGTGTGAATTCTCTGATGGGAAGTGAATTTGTCTTTCCCGCTGAAGCTCTTACCACATTCAATGCATATATATAGTTTCTCCCCAGTGTGAATTGTTTGATGGGAAGTGAGAGATTCCTTCCAGCTGAAGCTCTTTGCACATTCTAAGCACTTATATGGTTTCTCCGCAGTGTGAATTCTTTGATGGGAAGTGAGTCGGTGTTTCCCACTGAAGCTCTTTCCACATTCCAGGCATTTATATGGTTTCTCCCCCCAGCGTGAATTGTTTGATGCAAAGTGAGAGAGGAATTTTTACTGAATTTCTTTCCACACTCCAGACATTTATATGGCTTCTCCCCAGTGTGAATTTTTTGATGGGCAGTGAGATTGTTTTTTCTGCTGAAGCTCTTTCCACATTCCAGGCATTTATATGGTTTCTCCCCAGTATGAATTATCTGATGGGAAGTGAGAGATTCCTTCCAGCTGAAGCTCTTTCCACATTCTAAGCATTTATATGGTTTCTTCCCTGTGTGAATACTTTGATGGGAAGTCAGATGTGACTTCTGACGGAAGTTCTTTCCACATTCCAGGCATTTATATGGTTTCTCCCCAGTGTGAATTCTTTGATGGGAAGTGAGTTTGTCTTTCCCGCTGAAGCTCTTACCACATTCAATGCATATATATAGTTTCTCCCCAGTGTGAATTGTTTGATGGGAAGTGAGAGATTCCTTCCAGCTGAAGCTCTTTGCACATTCTAAGCACTTATATGGTTTCTCCCCAGTGTGAATTCTTTGATGGGAAGTGAGTCGGTGTTTCCCACTGAAGCTCTTTCCACATTCCAGGCATTTATATGGTTTCTCCCCCCCAGTGTGAATTCTTTGATGGGCAGTGAGAGATTCCTTCCAGCTGAAGCTCTTTCCACATTCCAGGCATTTATATGGTTTCTCCCCAGTGTGAATTCTTTGATGCAAAGTGAGAGAGGAATTTTTACTGAAGCTCTTTCCACACTCCAGGCATTTATATGGTTTCTCCCCAGTGTGAATTCTTTGATGGGCAGTGAGAGATTCCTTCCAGCTGAAGCTCTTTCCACACTCCAGGCATTGATATAGTTTCTCCGCAGTGTGACTTCTTTGATGGGCAGTGAGAGATTCCTTCCAGCTGAAGCTCTTTGCACATTCTAAGCACTTATATGGTTTCTTCCCAGTGTGAATTCTTTGATGGGCAGTGAGTTTGTCTTTCCTGCTAAAGCTCTTTTCACACTCTAGGCATTTATATGGCTTTTCCCCAGTGTGAATTCTTTCATGGGCAGTGAGATTGTTTTTCCTGCTGAAACTCTTTCCACATTCCAGGCATTTATGTTTGTCCCCAGTGTGAATTCTTTGATGGGAAGTGAGGACTCGCTTCCACCTAAAGCTTTTTTCACATTCCAAGCATTTAAATAGTTTCTCAGTGTGAATTCTTTGATGATTAGTGACAGATGTCTTGTGACTGAAGCTCTTTTCACATTCCAAGCACTGATATACTTTCTCTCCTTTGTGGTTTTTGCAGTGAGCTTTGCCTTTTCTTTTAGAATTGAGGCTTTTCCAGTAAGCAAAATATTGACTTCTTTTGGTGCTTTCATCTTTCTTTCCTGGCACTGCAGTTATATCGCAGTCGCTGGTTTGAAAAGCAGAAGATTTAGTCTGCCTCTTCTCTTCTGCTTCAGTTTTCATTCTCTGCTCTTTGCTCTTTTCAGATCTGTCTCTTAACCACACCACTTTCCCACATACTTCTCCCTTGTTCTTGGCTTCTGACTCGTCACCGTCTGCAATGAAGAGAGAAAGTGATAAGAGCGTGAAGGAAGAATCATTGTTCAAATCATTGAACAATCCCAGTAAGCAGATGTGATAAAGGAAAATGTGAAAGGATTTCGGTGGGAGAGTGATCTTATCCCAGGTTGAATAGTCTCTGTGATTTAGCATTCACTGACAACTGGAGTGCCATAGATTGCTGGATTTGGACAGTGGAGATCTTGGTTCAGATCCCAGTCAGAGCTGAATCTCATTGGGTGATCTTGTGCCAATCACCCTCTTTCAGCCTAGCCTACAACATTGTACAGGCAAATAAAGCCATCAGAGGTATTCTCTTCTGAAGTCTTTGGAGCAAAGAAATGAGAAGATAAAAAGGGGAGGCCCCATGGCAGAGCAAGTCATTGTTATGCAGAAGGTCACAAGGTTAGTCCACAGCTTCAGCAGGTAAAGGACCACAGAAGGAGTCCTCAGGTGTGCTCGCCATTGGAGGAATGCTGCCAGTCAGAGCAGACAATCCTGGACTAGTTGGGCTATGACTACGGCAGGGCTGTTGAGTCAGGCTTCTGCGACTCTAAGATGGCTCTTATCTCCATTTGTATTTATTGTGACACTTAATGTTTCCTCATTCTGATTGATATATTGTTGTTTTGATTATATTGTGATTAACCTCTTGCATTGATGTCTAACCATGGTTTTACTCCTTGTGAAGTTTTGACAGTGGAAAGTGGAATTATACATGGTTTAAAGGCCGCTCTGGGCTCCTACTGGAAGGGCGGGATATAAATCTCATAAATAAATAAATTTAGGCAAATCCTACTAAGCTGGAAGAAGAGGGCTTGAAATGCTAAAAGTCTAAGAATTGTGGGGAAATCACACATATGTAGACAAATGGCAGGAGGTGTGGCTCTGTCCTGGTCAACTCCCTTTTCCTACAATGGTTCCTCCTCCCCCCCCCAAAAAAAAGACAGGCTGCAAATCCTGTGCTAGTAGGAAGAAGGGAACTTGAAATGTTGAAATATAGCAAATGTGCAGATGTAGGGTTGGATTTTCTTACCGGCTGAGTCCCTTTCCTTATAACAAGGGTAGGCAATGTGGTGCACTCCACTGATTGTTGAACTCCCATTCCCACCAGCCCAAGTCAGCACGGACAATGGTCACCATTGATAGGAGTGAGAGTCCAGCAATCTCTGGAGGGCGCCTTGTTGGCTAGCCCAGTCCTATAATGGCTCTATAACAGTAACCCTCCTGCTCCAAAATAGTGCTATGCACTGTCAGAGCTCTGTTCAGGTCTAGGGAAGCTTTGGACTTGTCTTCCCAAAGGCCAGAATGCCACATTTTGTGCCTTGTGGGTACATTAGAAATCAAAATGCAGCCCAGCTATGCTGTGTTAGCTCATAAGACAACATTTTAGTGAGAAATTCCAGAACACTGCATTTAGAGAAATATTTTAGGGGCGGGGGGACAGAGAAAAATGAAAAGTGGGTTCTGAGAGAGCATCTGTGAACTCCTGTGCAGATGTTTGCAGGATGGCGAAAGCCCCAAATATTTGTAGGAATTTGAGACTAATAAAAATCTGCCTCTTTTTTGAGAAAGATTGTTGTTTGGCCCAATGATAAAATCCCCTCCAACTCTAATTCCTGTTGACTCTTCGGCCAACCAGAAAATGACCGAGGCTTGTTCCACCTCCCTAACAAATGCGAAAATTCTCAAATGATCTGGACAGCTTAAACCGCTTGGGCCATTGTCTAGAAGATACAGTAGACAGCTGCCCATTAAATGTTTACCGCAAAGGGGTAAGAATCCCAGATGAATTAAGTGGCACTACATCAGAACATCTGGGCTCATCATATGAAGAAATACTGAGTTTCAAAAGGGATATTAGGATCCAACACTGGGCCTTACCAAGATAGGACAGAGTCCCACAAATCACCTCCATGACTTCACTATGCAGAGCTCTCTGGTCAAGATTCAGCAAAGCCCACTCCTCTTCCGTGAAACACACAGTCACATCCTCCAAGGACACGGGACCCTGAAAGGCAAGAAAACATTTCCTCCTGATAGAAAACATGAAGGCGATCTCCTACATATATGCAAAAGTTAGTTCAGGTGCGATTCCTGGAAATAATTTTCAGGAGAGAATAACGTTGAGGGCAGCTTCGCGAGAAGCGAAGAGGAGGAGAAATTCATTCAGACCCAGGGAGATGAACAGGCTGCCCCCATCTCTTTCCCTACTGAGACTTCCCCCCACCTCATTTGGTGAGACAGCAACAGCTTCTCCTCCGCCACAAAGAGGAGATGGTTTAGCAGGTCTTGCCGACATCATTCCATCACCTGTGAGAAACAAAATGGGCCCAGAAACCATTACTATATGCTTATGTTAGATCTTAAGCGATTATATGTCTAACTGCACAAGGATCTTTTCAGTTGAGTGAGTTTCAGATGTTTATTCACAGTTTATATTTCCATTGGGTGATAAAACATCTCTGCCGTTTTGAGCGCTTGGCCACAAATCAAAGTGTTGCTTCCCACGTACAAAATCTTGACATGATAAACCTTGACGTGATATCCTTACCCAGCGGCCTCTGCCTGGTATCCGATGGAGTCATCTCTGTCTCAGGGAAATCAGTTCCTATTTCTGCACAGAGACCCTGTTCCTGAAACGGCAGAAGAACTCAAGTCATATTACGGGGAGCAGGATTAAAAAAGGACTTTCAGAGGCAAAACCCAGAGGGGTATTGGATATCAGGGGTAGCCAAGGTGGTGCCCTCCAGAGGTGGCTGGACTCTAGCCCGCATCAGCCCCAGGTAATAAGAGGAATCGTCAGCAATGATGGGAGTTTTACTTCAACAACATCTGGAGGGCACCACGTTGGCTGTCCCTGGTCTTGATGAAACTGTCTCACCTGCTGCTCTTCCTGCTTCTTGTCCTCTGCCTGGCTCAGGAGGAAACCTTCACACAGGGCCACCGCCTGGGAACTGGTCTCGGCCCCACATTCCCTCACCCAGCTCTCCAGCTCTGGGGGCAGGACAGCCAGGAACTGCTCCAGGATCACCAGGTCCAGGATCTGGTTCTTTGAGTGTCGCTCTGGCTTCAGCCACTCACGGCAAAGAAGGTGGAGTCGGCTGCAAGCCTCTCGGGGCCCCTCAGCCTCCTGGTAGCAGAAATGCTGGAAGTCCTGGTGCTGCACATCTGAACTGAGGGGGTTCTCCCCCAAGATCATCCACATGTTTCCTTCTGAGAATTCTTCCCCATGGGTATCAGTCTTGATGACATCAGGGCCTCTTCGTATTTCAGGAGCAACTGAGTTTTGCTGTTCCATCTTTGATCTGTGGGTAAAAAGATGCAGCCTCTGTCCTGCTGGTCTCTCTCTGCCCCCCCCCCATGCACGCTCCGACAAGTCTTCTGTTATGTCTTTTTTGGAATTGTTTTCTGGTTTCTGAGAATATGTACAGAAGGAGCAAAACTATTTATTGTCTGAGCCAAACATTATATCTAGGCCAATGGTTGGTGGAGTAGGAAAGGTGCTGGCTAAGCATCCTTGAATATGGGGATCATTCTTCCTACCATATAACCTTTGAGGTAAACCCAGTGATGGGCCCCATGTCTTCCTCTGAAGATGGGTGTCTGGATGGTTGACAGATCTCTGACAGCAGCTCGAAGGGAGCTGTAATCCTGATTACCCCCCATGCCTATTTAAGAGCAAACAAGCAAAAGGAGAGACCTTTTTAGGGGAAGGGCCGTAGCTCAGTGGTAGAGCAGCTGCTTTGCTTGCAGAAGGTCCCAGTTTCAATCGCCAGTATCTCCAGGTAGGGCTGGAAAAGACTCCTTGCCTGTAATCCTGGAGAGACGCTGCCAGTCAGTGCAGACCATACTGAAATAGAGGGATCAATGATCTGATTCAGCATAAGGCACCTTCCAATATTCCCTAACTTATCTTTGTGGCCTTTTCAGGGCTCTGTTGGAAAATGCTGCCCGGGGCTCCTTTTGGGAGGAAGAGCGGGACATCAATTTAATAAATAAATAAATACTTTTTTAAAAATTGGGAATGAAACACCTTTATACTTGGATGATAATTTTGGTTATCCTTTGATTTGAACTGCCCCCTTTCAGAATTAAGAGTTACCAATGTTGCTGTTGTTTTTTAATTAAACTGGAACGCCACAATTCCTGGAGTTGATTACCTGGTTGTGGAAAGGAGGTTGAAGGATCTTAGGGCATTCTGTTGAGGAAAAAAAGAAAGAATCCACAATTTTGAGATTGTCATCACAAATTAATGAAGGACTAACTTTGCCTTCATCCCAGCTAGGACGAGTGACAGAGCCACTGACTCAGATGGTGGCTGGGCTGCCCTGCAGGTGGTTGGATTGCTCTCTTCAGCTATTTACCCTTTTACTATAACAGGTTTTTCCACTTTTATTCCAGGTCTCCCGAGTTTGATTCCTTTGATTAAAATGTTGCTACTTTTTTAGTAGCACTTTCTGTTCACTTTTTCAAGATCTCTTTGTTTCTATTCACAGTTAAAAGATCCCTTCTGCATCCCAAGAGTTGCCACTCTGAATGGACCCATGTGTGCCAGCCAGGAGAAGTGATAACACCAGTCAGTGTGTGAATAATGAGGGCATTCCTAGATCTACTTTCAATCCTCCCTCAGTTCAAACTGGTGTCCTGGCTTTGGGGGGGCTCAGTAAGAGGCACTGATTTGGACGTGTCAGTTGAACAGGCCTCCTATGCAGCCCTCCCCCAGGGGCCCTGGGAAAACCCTCCAACCAAGTGTGCAAAGGGGAAGGAGGCTCATCAGACTTCATAGGGAGGCACAGATGCCATCCTTGGGGGAAATAGCAGCTGCTTTCTCGCACATGAAAAGCTAGGAAAGGGAGTTTGGACAGAGGTGCTTTTGCTCTGGGGACACAGCCCCCAAATTCCCTCTTTCTAGGAATCATGCCATTTAACACATTAAGGTCTGGTATACTGCTTCTGTATATAGAAGCTCCACTTCCAACCCAAAAGTACTCCTGTCACACGCACCACGCATTTGCAGTATGACCCCTGCCTGCAATATTGAACCAAGACCTCCTCTGTCTCTTTTTCTTTCCTTTGTCCATATATTATTATGCAGACTCGTGGGCCAGAGAAAAACACACCAGCTCTCCATCCAGCTGCAGTCTACTTCCATTATTTGCACGTCTCACTAACTAGGTCTGGCTTTTAAGAGGAGGGGAAAAGGAAGCTCTGCTCACTCGTGATGGGGGATCCCGCAACGGTCAGCTGAACACAGGCCACATCCTTAAGGAGAGAGGGTCTCCCTCGCTGTCGTGGGCCTTCAGGCCTTTCCTCTCCCTTCACCGGCTGGGGCTGCAATCTGGAGCACCTGCTCCCCCTTAAGGGCTCTCCTAATCCCCCTCCTCGCTGCCCTGCCTTGCGGCTCCTCCCCAGCGGCCCTGGGACTCCCCTTCGCCCCAATACACAAGGAAGAAGGAAAGACCGACCACATCCCACAAAGGGCCACTGACGCTGCAGTCCTTGAAGGGGGAGCCTTTTTCTACAGGGAAGGAGCCAGGCAGGAAGTGACGTCAAGGGAGAGGAGCAGCATTTCCTGTGAAGGGCCCCGATGCCTCTCCACCCTCCTATATCCTTCCTCTCTAGGAAACAGGTAACCTTTATTTTAACCCTTATGAAGACAGGCCGCGGGATGATCTCCCAAAGCGGGAGACAAGGAAGAAAGAGGCATTCGACAGAACAGAGGAAGACTGGGAGCTCCTGCCCTATTCTGAGTCAGAGCACTGG
Source organism: Rhineura floridana (assembly GCF_030035675.1). Classification (NCBI taxonomy): domain Eukaryota; kingdom Metazoa; phylum Chordata; class Lepidosauria; order Squamata; family Rhineuridae; genus Rhineura; species Rhineura floridana. The sequence goes on from NC_084482.1 coordinate 211,058,458, forward strand.
GGTCCACATACCTCAGTGCTGTCTACACTGGCCGGTAGCACCTCTCTAGGGTTTCCAGCAGGGAGTCTCTGCCAGCCCTCTCTGGAGGTGCCACTGGGGACTGAACCTGGGACCTTCTGCATGCACAGCAGCTGCTCTACCCACTGAGCCACCTGCAGCCCCTCCCTGGGGCTTTGGCCTCTCCTCAAGACTCCCAGTCTCTCAAAAACAGGAGGTCGCTGGCAGAGAAGGCTCTAAGCTGGAGCTGTTTTACCTGAGAAGGGAAGATGGGATAGTATCTGTGACTATCTGAAGGCCAAGTCAGTTCAGCTACTTTTGTCACTTGGAGAAAATTAAGTTCAGTCAGAACAGGAAAAGAACCAGCCGTCTGTGGGAAGGCAAGAGAGTCAGGCCCAGCATATGGCTTTGCTATGCAGTCCAAAAGGATGCTCTGAAAGCCTGAAAAACCGTCTGCCTTATATTGAGGGATGACCCTGCCCTTAAATCCCAATTTGATGCAATGACGGTCCTGTGAATGGGAATTAATAAAAGGGAGGGAACTTAGTCCATTGTGCCAGGCAATGTTGAACGCCTAACCGTCAAAATATAAGCAATAAGAAGACCAAAGGATAAGAAAAGGTTCCATATTGAACTGAAGATCGGAAAAGACAAGAAGCTGAAATGGATTGCTCTACCGTTTCTTAAATTTATTTATTATTTATATCCCACCCCTCCTCCCAGTATTTGTAAATAAATAATAATCTGTTAGTTTTCTCAGCTATCCTGGGGAGGATTGATAGCAATTTTCTCTTGAAGAAACAAGACCTTGTTGTGCTTCTCTAGTCAATAAGATGTAGCATATGGAGATACTTTTAGATAGTAATTTCTTAGTTGTACAATACTGTGTCAATCATCTAGCATCATTATGCTACAAACATATAAATAATAGCCAATTTTGCACTTACCGCAATTAAAACTTTCACACAAATATCGCAACTTCAAACTTGTCATTGAGTCCATTTGGATTTAGAGTGTAAACTGAAAATCCAAAACATACTGATAGATGTAGATCTTGCCCTTTGTCACAAGACATATGGATCTGTTCCATGGCTAAACATTTTAGCTTTTCTGGAGTAGGTTTACAATCTACAAAATGCATAGCTAATGGGGCTTCTGTGGTGTTGGTATGTGTAATAGATTGCCTATGAAATTGTTCAAATTTCCCTCCACATTTAGGATGAAACTTGTCATGCTTATGGAGCAACAGCATGAACATTTCCTACATTTAAAGTTTCCCCTAGTGATAGTTCTACTTTTGTAATTCAGTAAGAACGGATTACCTTATCTTTAACAGAGGCTGCTCTGCAAAAGCATTTAACTAGAGGATACTGACATGCAGAGATATCTTTATTTAAATGTATTACATAGCATACATGTAGCAGAAGGCATGGTGCTATACTCAGTATCTTATTGGTAGAAGTCTTTTTTTATCTTCTACAACAGGGGTTCCCCAACTGTGGTCCATGGACCACAGCTTCATGCTGGTGGTCTGCAGCATGTCTGTAAAGAACGATGGCAGCAGCAACTTGGAGAGGGGGGAGAGGATTTCCTGGGCCCGCTACTCTGTATACAGATTGTGCCCCCTCTGTTCCCAACCACCCTCACCTCCCAGCAATCTATTGACAAGAACTGCCACTTACCAATATGAAGTTATTTTGAATCCACAGCCTTGATAAAGATGCATTTATATAAAAGATGTTTAACCTGCCTTTCAGAGTTTCTGCCCTCACAAGGCATTTTACAACGGTTATACATAGATCAAAAACCATCATCGTGTAATTATCAAATAACATGTAAACATTAAAATAACATTAAAAACATAGAGCAGCTAAACAAACTTGTGCAGCTTGACTGAACCAACTCTCAGCCTAACCTCTACCTCTCAGGGATGTTGCAAAGATAAAAGGGGAATAAAAGGTCCCCACCACTGGAACTGCTTAATTTCATGCCTACTTAGCATGACTGCTAAGATCCTATTGCAGCAGTGCTGTGTGTACTTCCTTGATCTTCTAGACCTCATGCTGGATGTGCACAGAGAGAGAACAGAGGGCAGGCAAACAGGCATGGTGCAGAATTGCCGAAAGCCATGAGCTCACTCAACTCATGTGATGTGCACACGCACATATTACCCAACATACGATTTTGGGGCTGCATGCAGCAGCACATATGTAAACAGCTCTGGTGGCTAACCCCATTTTGGTTCATTGGGAGTCAAAGGGGTGGCAAGGCCCTGGAGTCGGCTGAACTGTAATTCCCACCCCACACCTGTTTTCTGACTCATTTCGCATTCCTGAACTACTGTGAAAGACGACAGAAGCAAGGCCGCTCTGTTGACAACTAAAAGAACAAGGAGAAAAGTCTGAAGTAAATGTTATCTTCTTCCTTGCCAGGCTTTCTTCATGCCCAGCAGAACTATCCCATTGTTCAAAGACAGCATTAGAAAGCAGAACTAGTTTTTCTGAGTGTCAGCAGGAAATACACACACAGCATGAGATCACCTCATACCCAGACCCCTCCTTTCCATGCTCATTTGTAAGAGGGAAAGTGTACTTAAGAGCAATTTGGGACACCCAAAGCGGTAATCAAATCCAACGTGTGTAACTATGCTCCCAAGGAACACTGGGCAGGACTGCAGGCCACAGATTGGGAAGGAAGTCTGTGTCTCGGTGCAAACCTTGAGGCAAACAGATTCCTTCCTGCTTTTGGGCCAGAGCTCCTTCACATCACTATAGCTGTATTCCACTGTCCACTCCTGGGCCTAGGACAGGTAATATCTGCTATCTGACATTCCTTATAGCAATGGAAATGGCCTGCCTTCAAGTGGATCCCGACTTATGGCGACCCTATGAATAGGGAATTCATGGTAAGTGGTATTCAGAGGGAGCTTACCATTGCTTCGCTCTGAGGTTAGTCCTCCCCAGCTAGCTAAGGACATGAGCTTACTCAACTCATGTGATGTGTGTGCGTGTATAGATCATACAAGGATGGAATCCAAGAGCGTTTAGAACAGGAATAAGACAGGCCAGGCAAGTTTCTTGTAAGAGTCTTTACTAGGCAAAGACATTAGACACAGTTCTCTTCACAGACGATTTTTCCCCCACACTGAGATTTTGCAAGTCTCCCACCTTATCACGCTTCCCAGCCAGCTGCTGACCTTGGCAGTCTGGCACTCTGTTCTCACAGCTTAACCCTTCTGCTTCAGGTTTCACTCTCCCTGCTAAAAACCCTGTCTGTGAGTCTCACAGCATGCTTCACTGACCAACAGCCCCCACCTGAGACTCACAGATTACAAAACTTACTTGTTCATCATTACATTTCTACAACATTAACTTTTCATTACAATACATATCAGTTTGTTTCCTTACAGCTTCTATTTACATTTTCAATTCAGTTCAGGTTTCTTTATTTCTTTATTTACACAGGTTTCACAGAGTCATGTTTGTTCACTTTTATTTGATAATACATTTATATTTCATTCCTCAACACAAAACTTCCACATGAGATCCATTGTTTCTTTGTCTATTGGCCCTTCTTTTTCCCATTCTACTGGATATTCATCTGTCTCATCATTTTGTTGTGTAACATTAAATGTGAATCTCTGAGGTGGTTGACCTTTCGTTTTTCTCTCTGACCTTCTAACATTATCTATTTCCATTTTTTCTTCACTCTCAATTTTACTTGGACCTGCACCTGTTCCTGCACTGGTACTTGGCATTTCTGTATCTTGCATTGCCATGTCTTCTCCTCTCAGTCTTTTAACAGTACGTTTGCCACCGTGTATTAGATCAGTCAATGCAGTTTTTAATGGAATTTGCTGCCCAAAAGGAACATCTGCTGCTTCCTGCTTGCTTGCACTATCTAGGATAACTGTTTGACTGTCTCTCCAAGGTTTATCTATCACCTTTATGCTTCTGCTTAACACTACTTGTTGTTTCTCAGGCAACCAAACTCTATAATATGAATTCTGAAATCCCAAAATGCGTCCTGCCTGAGCTCTTGAGCCTAATTTACCATGCCTTTCCTGTTTTGCAACATGTACCCAGCATTTTGCCCCAAAACGTTCTATGTGTTTCACCCTGGGCTTTCTTCCAGTCAGTTTCTCATAGGGAGACATGCCTATTGTTCTGTGCATAAGGCGGTTCTGAATATAAACAGTGTACAGAATACATTCACCCCAATAAGTGTTATTCATATCTGCATCTGCTAGCATGGCTCTCATTGAATCCTGCAATGACCGGTTCCTCCTCTCTGCAGTTCCGTTGGAGGATGGGCTGAAGGGAGCAGTGAGACTCTGTATTATTCCCTTCTTTTCCAAATATGTTTTAAAAGAATTACTGGTAAATTCTCCACCTTGATCTGATCTGATATTCTTGATAACAACCCCATATTGTGTCTCTGTCCTCTGTATAAATGCCTTTAATTTCTCTTCTGCTTCACTTTTCTTTTTCAATAAGAATACATGTGTAAATCTGGAGAAATCATCCACAATCACTAAATAAAACCTTGCTCCACCTTTTGAGCACTGGAAAGGTCCAGCCAAATCCACATGTATGAGCTGATAGGGTTCAGTGGTTGTGCTTTCACAGCTCTTATTGACAGGAGTCACAGTCATTTTTGTTTTATAGCATACCTCACACTCATCCACATGCTCACAGTGTGTTAACTTCAAATCTTGACTATGCTTTGGGGTGTTTTGTATCTTTTCGAAATGTGTGTGTGCTAATTTTCTGTGCCATTCATGTAAACAATTATCATGTTTATTTTTATTAACTCATATCCAGGCACACGTGGGTTTATCAAGATTGCACTCAACCATAAACATTTGGTTCTGTAATTTCCCTTGCATGCATATTTCACCATCTTTTCTCACAAAACATCTATCCCCTTCAAATGTAACTTTACAACCTATTTGAGCTAATTTTCTAACTGATAGAATGTTATATTTTAAACCAGAAACCAATAATACATCTGTCAATATAGTTCCCAAATTACCCAACTTGAGTGTGCCTGTTGCAATCGCGTCCTGAGTCGATCCGTCAGCCAGATAAAGCTTCTCCTGCGCCGGCTTTGAAGTGTAAAATAAACTAGAGTCTGTGATTAGGCAATTAGACGCTCCGCTGTCGAGAAGCCACTTAGAGTTAATGAGTTTATTGTCCTCCTTAGTAATAAAGTTCACGCTTGTTCTCTGACTTCCAAAGTCCCTGTTATTCCTCTTCTTCTTTAAACAATGTCTCTGTATATGTCCACGGGACCCACAAAAATAACATATTTTATTCTCTTGCCTGCTTCTTTGACTTTGTTGTTGTTGTACAGCCACAGTCTCTTTTAACTCTGTTTTCTTATTCTCTTGTCTTCTATTCCACTCTTGTTGAAGTTTCTGTTCTACAAAGTCCAAATTCAGATTTCCGTCGGGTAAAGTTTCCAGACTCGAGACCAGGACGTCCCATTTTTGATCAAATGAAGATAACAGGATATAGACCATCTGAATGTCACTATGCTGCACTCCTCTATCTTGCAGCTCAGCATTTAATCTACGAAATTCAGCCAGATGCTCTGTCATAGTCACTTCATCTGTAAAACGCATCTGATAAAGTTTCCGTGCTAAACACAGCCTGCTCCCAGCAGTTTGCTGCACATGAGCAGCTCTTAGCTTCTCCCACATCTGATTAGCTGTCGGCTCATTACTCACCAGCAACAGTTGCGAATCAGACAGCCCCAGAGTAATAAAAGCCTTCGCTTTCTCATCTTTCTTCAACCACGCTGCTGAAGGAGCTGGCGGAGGGGGGTTTTCTACGACATCATTCAAATCTTCTTTAATCAGAACTGCTCTCATCCTCCATTTCCAGCTGGAGTAGTTTACAGCATTCAGTCTCTCCATCGGCATCCCGGATGACAGGTTTACAGCCATGTTGCCCACTCTTACTTGCCTCTTTCTTGCACTTTGTTTCTCTCTGCAACAATGTCACGTCAACAGCTCTCGAACCCGCTACCATGTATGATAAGCTGGGCCCATAACCCCTGTTGCGTGTGTGCGTGTATAGATCATACAAGGATGGAATCCAAGAGCGTTTAGAACAGGAATAAGACAGGCCAGGCAAGTTTCTTGTAAGAGTCTTTACTAGGCAAAGACATTAGACACAGTTCTCTTCACAGACGATTTTTCCCCCACACTGAGATTTTGCAAGTCTCCCACCTTATCACGCTTCCCAGCCAGCTGCTGACCTTGGCAGTCTGGCACTCTGTTCTCACAGCTTAACCCTTCTGCTTCAGGTTTCACTCTCCCTGCTAAAAACCCTGTCTGTGAGTCTCACAGCATGCTTCACTGACCAACAGACGCAACATGCAATTTCTGGGCTGCATGCAGCAGCACATCCATAGGCACCTCTGGTGGGACCACTCTCACCCTCTCTGGATTGGAGTGCTGGGTTAGCGGCTGAGACGGCCAGGTCAGGCTCAGGGTTAGAGAGGCCCTTCAGAGCACCACTTGCCAGGACCTGCCTTGCCTGGCACTTCTTTCTCACGCCACAACTCGTGGGGCTCTGGGCGCTCCAAGGGTTTCCTTCTGCTGCTCCTGCCCCGCTTATTATTCAGCAGCAAGAAGCGGAATCGCTTGGAGAGTCTGGCAACCCCCAGGAGCAGGTGCAGAGTGGAAACTAAGTAGACAACAGGTTCAAGCGTTTCCTACTGCTGCTGCTGCCCCACTCACTCAAGAGTTGCAAGGCAGGCCAGTCACTTGCAGGAGGAGCTCAGAAGGGCTCTTACCCCGAGATGAGTCCCGCTTCACTCTCTCTGGCGTGGTGGGCTGGCAGCTGAGATGGCAGGGTTGGGGGCAGCAGTGTTACGGCAATGTCAGAAGTTCAAGGTCCCTTCACAATAATCACACTAAGCCCCCTTCACAGATTATACAGCCTATCCACACAGCAGTTATTCTGGATCTATGCCACTTTAACTGGCAGACCCTTCCCCAAAGCTACATGCGAAGTGTAGTTCTGGGATCCCAAAAGGAGTTTTCTCAGCACCTCACCAAATTTGTCGCCAGAATTCTTTGGGGAAAGCTATAGGGAAGCTGTAAGGAAATGGTTTGGTAACAAAGCCACAGCAGTGAAGTGACAGGGCCAGGGCCTGTCAAGGTGGCAATTGTCAGGCCACAGCAAAGCTCAGCAACAGCCTGAGGGGTCCTAGGGCTGCCTGGGGGCCAGTTCTGCTGCAGGCAGATGATGCAAAGGGCCAGATGGAGGGGATGGCATTGAAGATGATGCAGCCACACTTTGGATATGGGAAGTCTCCCTCTCTCCTGTACAAGGGAGATTGGATTCAGTCTTTGACCCCCTTTCTGTTCATGTGTGATCCATCAGAACCGGAAGTGGGTGCACATAACAGAAAGCAAGTCCTGCTGACCACACTGGGGGAACATGTTTGCATGGACTGGCTGGAATGAAAGGAAATATATAAAAGCAGTACCTGCCTTTTCTGCCCCCTCCTTACAGAAGCTGCCCGCCTGTCGCCATTTACCTCCCGAGTTACCACTTACCTGAGTCCATCCGGAGCGAGGCAGCGGTACTTCCCGCCAGTTTCCCCTCATTCCAGGCATTGATATGGTTTCTCCCCAGTGTGAATTCTTTGATGGGAAGTGAGAGAGGAACTTTCACAGAAGCTCTTTCCACACTCCAGGCATTCATATGGTTTCTCCCCACTGTGAATTGTTTTATGGGAAGTGAGACAGGAATTTTCACTGAAACTCTTTCCATATTCTAAGCATTTATATGGTTTCTTCCCAGTGTGAATTCTTTGATGGGAAGTGAGAGAGGAATTTTCACTGAAGCTCTTTCCACATTCTAAGCATTTATATGGTTTCTCCCCAGTGTGACTTCTTTGATGGGAAGTGAGAGATTCCTTCCAGCTAAAACTCTTTGCACATTCTAAGCACTTATATGGTTTCTTCCCAGTGTGAATTCTTTGATGGGAAGTGAGAGAGGAATTTTCACTAAAGCTCTTTCCACATTCTAAGCACTTATATGGTTTCTCCCCAGTGTGAATTCTTTGATGGGATGTGAGAGAGGAATTTTCACTGAAGCTCTTTCCACATTCTAAGCATTTATATGGTTTCTCCCCAGTGTGACTTCTTTGATGGGATGTGAGAGATTCCTTCCAGCTGAAGCTCTTTGCACATTCTAAGCACTTATATGGTTTCTCCCCAGTGTGAATTCTTTGATGGGAAGTGAGAGAGGAATTTTCACTAAAGCTCTTTCCACATTCTAAGCACTTATATGGTTTCTCCCCAGTGTGAATTCTTTGATGGGAAGTGAGAGAGGAATTTTCACTGAAGCTCTTTCCACATTCTAAGCATTTATATGGTTTCTCCCCAGTGTGAATTCTCTGATGGGAAATGAGTTTGTCTTTCCGGCTGAAGCTCTTTGCACATTCTAAGCACTTATATGGTTTCTCCCCGGTGTGAATTCTTTGATGGGAAGTGAGAGAGGAATTTTCACTGAAGCTCTTTCCACATTCTAAGCACTTATATGGTTTCTCCCCGGTGTGAATTCTTTGATGGGAAGTGAGAGAGGAATTTTCACTGAAGCTCTTTCCACATTCCAGGCATTTATATGGTTTCTCCCCAGTGTGAATTCTTTGATGGGAAGTGAGAGAGGAATTTTCACTGAAGCTCTTTCCACATTCTAAGCATTTATATGGTTTCTCCCCAGTGTGAATTCTTTGATGGGAAGTGAGAGAGGAATTTTCACTGAAGCTCTTTCCACATTCTAAGCATTTATATGGTTTCTCCCCAGTGTGAATTCTTTGATGGGAAGTGAGAGAGGAATTTTTATTGAAGCTCTTTCCACACTCCAGGCATTTATATGGTTTCTCCCCAGTGTGAATTCTTTGATGGGAAGTGAGAGAGGAATTTTCACTGAAGCTCTTTCCACATTCTAAGCATTTATATGGTTTCTCCCCAGTGTGAATTCTCTGATGGGAAGTGAGTTTGTCTTTCCGGCTGAAGCTCTTTGCACATTCTAAGCACTTATATGGTTTCTCCCCAGTGTGAATTCTTTGATGGGAAGTGAGAGAGGAATTTCTATTGAAGCTCTTTCCACACTCCAGGCATTTATATGGTTTCTCCCCAGTGTGAATTCTTTGATGGGCAGTGAGGGAGGAATTTTTATTGAAGCTCTTTCCACACTCCAGGCATTTATATGGTTTCTCCCCAGTGTGAATTCTTTGATGGGAAGTGAAAGAGGAATTTTCACTGAAGCTCTTTCCACATTCTAAGCATTTATATGGTTTCTTCCCCCCAATGTGAATTCTTTGATGAAATGTGAGACTTATCTTATGCCTGAAGCTCTTTCCACATTCTAAGCATTTATATGGTTTCTCTGCAGTATGAATTCTTTGATGGGAAGTGAGTTTGTCTTTCCTGCTGAAGCTCTTTCCACATTCCAGGCATTTATATGGTTTCTCCCCCCCAGTGTGAATAGTTTGATGCAAAGTGAGAGAGGAATTTCTATTGAAGCTCTTTCCACTCTCCAGGCATTGATATGGTGTCTCCCCAGTGTGAATTCTTTGATGGGAAGTGAGAGATTCCTTCCAGCTGAAGCTCTTTGCACATTCTAAGCACTTATATGGTTTCTTCCCAGTGTGAATTCTTTGATGGGCAGTGAGTTTGTCTTTCCTGCTAAAGCTCTTTTCACACTCCAGGCATTTATATGGTTTTTCCCCAGTGTGAATTCTTTCATGGGCAGTGAGATTGTTTTTCCTGCTGAGGCTCTTTCCACATTCCAAGCATTTATATACTTTCTCTGCTTTGTGGTTTTTGCAGTCAGCTTTGCATTTTCTTTTAGAATTGAGAATCTTCCAGTAAGCAAAATATTGACTTCTTTTGTTTCTTTCATCTTTCTTTTCTGGCACTGCAGTTATATGGTAGTCGCTGGTTTGAAAAGCAGAAGCGTTAGTCCTCTTCTCTTCTGCTTCAGTTTTCATTCTCTGCTCTTTGCTCTTTTCAGATCTGTCTCTTAACCACACCACTTTCCCACATACTTCTCTCTTGTTCTTGGCTTCTGACTCGTCACCGTCTGCAATGAAGAGAGAAAGTAATAAGAGCGTGAGGGAAGAAATGGACCCTCAAATCATTGAACAATCCTAGTAAGCAGGTGTCATAAAGGAAGATGTGAAAGGATTTCGGTGGGAGAGTGATCTTAACCCAGGTTGAATAGTCTCTGTGATTTAGCATTCACTGACAATTGGAGTGCCATAGATTGCTGGATTTGGACAGTGGAGATCTGGGTTCAGATCCCTGTCAGAGGTGAATCTCATAGGGTGATCTTGGGCCAATCACCCTCTTTCAGCCTAGCCTACAAAGTTGTACAGGCAAGTAGAGCCATCAGAGGTATTCTCTTCTGAAGTCTTTGGAGCAAAGAAATGAGAAGATAAAAAGGGGAGGCCTCATGGCAGAGCAAGTCATTGTTATGCAGAAGGTTGCAAGGTTAGTCCACAGCTTCAGCAGGTAAAGGACCACAGAAGGAGCCCTCAGGTGTGCTAGGCATTGGAGGAATGCTGCCACTCAGAGCAGACAATCCTGGACTAGTTGGGCTATGACTATGGCAGGGCTGTTGAGTCAGGCTTCTGCGACTCTAAGATGGCTCTTATCTCCATTTGTTGTGACACTTAATGTTTCCTCATTCTGACTGATATATTGTTGTTTTGATTATATTGTGATTAACATCTTGCATCGATGTCTAACCATGGTTTTACTCCTTGTGAAGTTTTGACAGTGGAAAGTGGAATTATACATGGTTTAAAGGCTGCTCTGGGCTCCTACTGGGAGGAAGGGCAGGATATAAATGCAATAAATAAATAAATTTAGGCAAATCCTACTAAGCTGGAAGAAGAGGGCTTGAAATGCTAAAATTCTAAGAATTGTGGGGAAATCACACATATGTAGACAAATGGCAGGAGGGGTGGCTCTGTCCTGGTCAAGTCCCTTCTCCTACAAGGATTCCTCCTCCCCCCCCCCAAAAAAAGACAGGCTGCAAATCCTGTGCTAGTAGGAAGAAGGGAACTTGAAATGTTGAAATATAGCAAATGTGCAGATGTAGGGTTGGATTTTCTTACCGGCTGAGTCCATTCCTTATAACAAGGGTAGGCAATGTGGTGCACTCCACTGATTGTTGAACTCCCATTCCCACCAGCCCAAGTCAGCACGGACAATGGTCACCATTGATAGGAGTGAGAGTCCAGCAATCTCTGGAGGGCGCCTTGTTGGCTAGCCCAGTCCTATAATGGCTCTATAACAATAACCCTCCTGCTCCAAAATAGTGCTATGCACTGTCAGAGCTCTGTTCAGGTCTAGGGAAGCTTTGGACTTGTCTTCCCAAAGGCCACAATGCTGAATTTTGTGACTTGTGGGTATATTAGAAATCAAAATGCAGCCCAGCTATGCTGTGTTAGCACATAAGACAACATTTTAGCGAGAAATTCCAGAACATTGCATTTAAAGAAATATTTTAGGGGCAGGGGGACAGAGAAAAATGAAAAGTGGGTTCTGACAGAGCATCTGTGAACTCCTGTGCAGATGTTTGCAGGATGGCGAAAGCCCCAAATATTTGTAGGAATTTGAGACTAATAAAAATCTGCCTCTTTTTTGAGAAAGATTGTTGTTTGGCCCAATGATAAAATTCCCTCCATTTCTAATTCCTGTTGATTCTTCGGCCAACCAGAAAATGACCGAGGCTTGTTCCACATCCCTAACAAATGTGAAAATTCTCAAATGATCTGGACAGCTTAAACCGTTTGGGCCATTGTCTAGAAGATACAGTAGACAGCTGCCCATTAAATGTTTACCGCATAGGGGTAAAAATCCCAGATGAATTAAGTGGCACTACATCAGAACATCTGGGCTCATCATATGAAGAAATACTGAGTTTCAAAAGGGACATTAGAATCCAACACTGGGCCTTACCAAGACAGGACAGAGTCCCACAAATCACCTCCATGACTTCACTATGCAGAGCTCTCTGGTCAAGATTCAGCAAAGCCCACTCCTCTTCCGTGAAACACACAGTCACATCCTCCAAGGACACGGGACCCTGAAAGGCAAGAAAACATTTCCTCCTGATAGAAAACATGAAGGCGATCTCCTACATATATGCAAAAGTTAGTTCAGGTGAGATTCCTGGAAATAATTTTCAGGAGAGAATAACGTTGAGGGCAGCTTTGCAAGAAGCAAAGAGGAGACAAGAAATTCATTCAGACCCAGGGATGAACAGGCTGCCCCCGACTCTTTCCCTACTGAGACTTCCCCCCACCTCATTTGGTGAGACAGCAACAGCTTCTCCTCCACCACAAAGAGGAGATGGTTTAGCAGGTCTTGCCGACATCATTCCATCACCTGTGAGAAACAAAATGGGCCCAGAAACCATTCCTATATGCTTATGTTAGAGCTTAAGCGATTATATGTCTAACTGCACAAGGGTTGAGTGCGTTTCAGATGTTTATTCAGTTTATATTTCTGTTGTGTGATAAAACACCTCTGCCGTTTTGAACTCTTGGCCACAAATCAAAGTGTTGGTTCCCACGTACAAAACCTTGACATGATAAACCTTGACATGATAAACCTTGACATGATATCCTTACCTAGCGGCCTCTGCCTGGTATCCGATGGAGTCTTCTCTGTCTCAGGGAAATCAGTCCCTATTTCTGCACAGAGACCCTGTTCCTGAAACAGCATAGTAAGAACTCAAGTCATATAACGAGGAGCAGGATGAGAAGAGGACTGACAGAGGCAAAACCCAGAGGAGTATTGGGTATCGGGGTAGCCAAGGTGGTGCCCTCCAGAGGTGGCTGGACTCCAGCCCGCATCAGCCCCAGCCAATGGGATGAATCATAAGTGATGATGGGAGTTTTACTTCAACAACATCTGGAGGGCACCACGTTGGCTGTCCCTGGTCTTGATGAAATCCCCTCACCTGCTGCTCTGCCTGCATCTTGTCCTCTGCCCAGCTCAGGAGGAAACCTTCGCACAGGTCCACCGCCTGGGAACTGGTCTCCACTCCACATTCCCTCACCCAGCTCTCCATCTTTGGGGGCAGGACAGCCAGGAACTGCTCCAGGATCACCAGGTCCAGGATCTGGTTCTTTGTGTGTCGCTCTGGCTTCAGCCACTCACGGCAAAGAAGGTGGAGTCGGCTGCAAGCCTCTCGGGGCCCCTCAGCCTCCTGGTAGCAGAAACGCCAGAACTGCTGGTGCTGTACATCTGAGCTGAGGGGGTTCTCCCGCAAGATCTTCTGCACATTTCCCCCCAAGAATTCCTCCACATGGGTCTCATTGCTGATGGCATCAGGGCCTCTTCGTATTTCAGTGGCAACTGAGTTCTGCTGTTCCATGTTTGACCTGTGGGTAAAAAGATGCAGCCTCTGTCCTGCTGGTCTCTCTCTTGGAACTCTGCCCACCCACCCCCATGCACACACCCTCTTCTGGCCTTCCACTGTGCACCCCCCCTGCCGTCTGTTACTTACAGTATGTCTTTTTTGGAATTGTTTTCTGAGTTCTGAGGATTTGTACAGAAGGAGCAAATCCACTTATTCTATGAGCCAAGCCAAATGGGGATCATTATATCTAGGCCAATGGCTGGTGGCGCAGGAAAGGTGCTGGCGAAACATCCTTGAATATGAGGATTATTCTTCCTACCATATAACCTTTGAGGTAAACCCAGTGATGGGGCCCTTGTCTTCCTCTGAAGATGGGTGTCTGGATGGTTGACAGATCTCTGATAACAGCTCCAAAGGAGCTGTAATCCTGATTACCCCCATGCCTATTTAAGAGCAAACAAGCAAAAGGAGAGACCTTTTTAGGGGAAGGGCCGTGGCTCAGTGGTAGAGCAGCTGCTTTGCTTGCAGAAGGTCCCAGTTTCAATCGCAGCATCTCCAGAAAGTGCTAGAAAATACTCCCTGCCTGTAATTCTTGAGAATACTGAAATAGAGGGATCAATGATCTGACTCAGTGTAAGGCATCTTTCTATGTTCCCTAACTTATCTCTGTGACCTTTCCAGGCGTCTGCTGGAAGATGCCAATGTCTTGCAATGTTGCTGTTGTTTGTTGATCTTGTTATGTGCCTCCAAGTCGATTACGACTTAAGGCGACCCTATGAATCAGCGACCTCCAAGAGCATCTGTCGTGAACCGCCCTGTTCAGATCTTGTAAGTTCAAGTCTGTGGCTGCCTTTATGGAATCAATCCATCTCTTGTTTGGCCTTCCAAAGTATGATAACCTCCGTTTCATCATTTTAGCTTCTAGTGATAGTTCTGGTTTAATTTGTTCGAACACCCAATTATTTGTCTTTTTCATGGTCCATGGTATCGGCAAAGCTCTCCTCCAACACCACATTTCAAATGAGTTGATTTTTCTCTTATACATCTTTGCATTTGAGGACCTTTTCTAGTTCTCTCATAGCTGCCCTCCCTAGTCCAAGCCTTCTTCTGATTTCTTGACTATTGTCTCCATTTTGGTTAATGACTGTGCCGAGGTATTGGTAATCCTTGACATGTTCTCTTGGTCCAATCCCTCTTTCTGTGTGATATGTTCTGTGTACAGATTAAACAAATAGGGTGATAAAATACACCCCTGTCTCACACCCTTTTCTATTGGGAACCAATCGGTTTCTCCATATTCTGTCCTTGTCCAGAGTACAGGTTGTGTATCAGGAGAATCAGATTCTGTGGCACACCCATTTCTTTTAAAGCATTCCATAGTTTTTCATGATCTACACAGTCAAAGACTGTAATCTATAAAGCACAGGGTGATTTCCTTCTGAAATTCCTTGCTGCGCTCCATTATCCAACGTATGTTTGTGATATGATCTCTGGTACCTCTTCCCTTTGATAATCCTTAACAAGTTCAATGTCTTCGTTGTCAACTTTGAAAATGGAAAACCTTCAAGTCGATTCCGACTTATGGTGACCCTATGAATAGGGTTTTCATGGTAAGCAGTATTCAGAGGGGGTTTGCCTTTGCCTTCCTCTGAAGCTGAGGGGCACTGACTAGCCCAAGGTCACTCAGTGAGCTTCATGACTGTGTGGGGATTCAACCCTGGTCTCCCAGATCATGGTCCAACACTCTAACCACACCGCCACACTGGCTCTGTTGGCAGCTTTAAAGTTACCTATATCTTCTGTTGTCATTACTTTAGACTTCTTGACATTTAGCTGTAGTCCTGCTTTTGTGTTTTCCTCTTGAATTTTCATCAGCGTTCGCTTCAAATCATTACTGGTTTCTGCTAAGAGTATGGTATTGTCTACTTATCTTAAATTATTGATATTTTTCCCTCCAATTTTCATACCTCCTTCATCTTGGTCCAATCCCGCTTTCCGTATATGTTGTGCATATAAATTAAACAAATAGGGTGATAAAATACACCCCCGTCTCACACCCTTTCCAATGAGGAACCAATCGGTTTCTCCATATTCTGTCCTTACAGTAGCCTCTTGTCCAGAGTACAGGTTGTGTATCAGGAGAATCAGATTCTGTGGCACCCCCATTTCTTTTAAAGCATTCCATAGTTTTTCATGATCTACACAGTCAAAGGCTGCAATCTATAAAGCACAGGGTGATTTCCTTCTGAAATTCCTTGCTGCGCTCCATTATCCAACATATGTTTGCGATATGATCTCTGGTACCTCTTCCCTTTCTAAATCCAGCTTGAGCATTACTTTACTTGCATGGGATATTAATGTTTAATTAAATGCAATGTTTGCATTTAATTAAACATTAATTGTTTAATGTTTAATGTAATGCAATGTTTAATTAAAAAACTGGAACGTCACAGTTCCTGGAGTTGATCACCTGGTTGTGGTAAAGAAGTTGAAAGATCTTAGGGCATTTTGTGCAGGAAGAAAACAAAGAATCCAAAATTTTGAGATTGTTACCACAAACTAATGAAGGACTAACTTTGCCTTCATCTCAGCCAGCATGAGTGACGGGGCAACTGACGCACGGGGTGGCTGAGCTGTCCTGTAAGCATTTGGATTGCTGTTTCCAACTATTAACCCTTTTAATAGAACAGGTTTGTCCACTTTCAATCGGGGTCTTCTGAAGTTGATTCCTTTGATTAAAAGGTTGCCACTTTTTGAGTAGCATTTTCTGTTGCATATGCCTTCAAGTCAATTACAACTTATGGTGACCCTATGAGTCAGTGACCTCCAAGAGCATCTGTCATGAACCACTCTGTTCAGACCTTGTAAGTTCAGGTCTGTGGCTTCCTTTATGGAATCAATCCATCTCTTGTTTGGCCTTCCTCTTTTTCTACTCCCTTCTGTTTTTCCCAGCATTATGGTCTTTTCTAGTGAATCAGGTCTTCTCATTATGTGTCCAAAGTAGGATAACCTCAGTTTCATCATTCTGGCTTCTAGTGACAATTCTGGTTTAATTTGTTCCAACACCCAATTATTTATCTTTTTCAGTCTATGGTATGGGCAAAGCTCTCCTCCAACGTTTTCTATTCACTGGTAAAAGATCTTTATTTCTATTCACTGTAAAAAAAATCCCTTCTGCATCCCAGGGGTTGCCACTCCAGATGGGCCCATGAGTGTCAGCCAGGAGGAGTGATAACACCAGTTCCTATGTGAACAATGGTGACATTCAAAGACCTACTTTCCATCCCTCCTCACTGAAAGTTGTGTCTTGGCCTTGCAAAGAAGAGAGGGAAGGAAAATCCTCCCCTGATTTGGATGTATCAGCTGAACGGGCCTCCTATGCAGTCCTCACCTGTGGCCCTGGGAAAACCCTCCAACCAAATGTGCAAAGGGGAAGGAGGCTCACCAGATTTCATATGGAGACACAGATGCCGTCCTTGGGGGAAACAGCAGCTACTTTCTCCCAAGTGAAAAGCTAGGAAAGGGAGTTTGGGCAGAGGTGCTTTTGCTCTGGGGGATACAGCTTCCCCCCTGGGATTCCCTTCCTGTCTAGCAATCAAATTGAGGTCATTTAACACATTAAGGTCTGGTATACTGCTTCTGTACATAGACACTCCACTTCCCACCCAAAAGTACTCCCGTCACAAACGCCACCCACTTGCAACATGCCCGTTGCCCCCCATATTTAATTCACTGTACAAAGGCCTTGCCTATTTTTTCCCTCCTTTTATTTGCTTTGTCCATCGGTTATTACGCAGACTTAGAGAATGTTGCAATGGGGGATCTTGCAAGGGTCAGCTGAACACAGGTCACCTCCTTACAGGGTGAGGTTCTGCCTTGCTATTGTGGGGCTGCACCGGTCTTTTCTCTCCCTTCACCGGGTGAAGGGGCACAAAGGGGTCTCCCAATTCCCCTCCTCGTTCCCCTGCTTTGCAGTTCCTCTCTGCAGTTGCCCCATAGGGACTCCCCCTTCGCCCCAATGCACAACGCGGAAGCGGCCTTTGTTGGCGAGTGCGTGAATAGGTCATACGTGGTTTGAATTCGAGCGCCGTATAGAACAGGAATAAGACAGGCCAGGCAAGTTTCTTGTAAGAGTCTTTACTACGCAAAGACATTAGACACAGCTCTCTCCATTGACATTTCTTCCCCCACTCTGAGTTCCTGCAAGTTTCCCACCTTATCACACTCCTCAGCCAGCCACTGACCTTGATAGTCTGGCACTCTGTTCTCACAGCTTAACCCTTCTGCTTCAGGTTTCTCTCTCTCTGCTAAAAACCTTGTCTGTGAGTCTCACAGCCTGCGTCACTGACCAACAGCCCCCACCTGAGACTTACAGACTACAAAACTTCATGTTACAATTATTACATTTCTACAACATTAACTTTTCATTACAAATACATTTCAGTACATGGTTTGTTTTCTTACAGCTTACATTTACATTTTCAGTTCAGTTCAGTTTCTTTATTCTTTATTTACACAAGTTTCACAGATTCATGTTTGTTCACTCACATTAAGCATCTGTACCAGAGATTGATATTTATCTTCACTTAGTGGCTTCGTCAGTATGTCTGCCAACATATGCTTTGTGTCACAGTATTGTAGCTTAATGACTCCCTGTTGTATACAATCGCGAATGTGGAAATATCACACACTGATATGTTTTGTCCTTTTTGTGTTAGCTTCTGATGTTGCCATTGCGATACAAGTCTGATTATCCTCAAATACTGTTATGGGATACTTCGCATTCACATGCACTTCTTGAGCAAGTTGCGTAAACCATTGGATTTCATTACAAGCTGCAGACAGACCTACATATTCAGCCTCAGCACTGGATGTTGCTACAATATTCTGCTTTCTGCTGCACCAATCCAGTACTGAGCCATGCAATCTAAGAATGATGCCTGTTGTAGATTTTCGACTGGCTATGTCTCCAGCATGATCTGCATCTACATAACAGTCTATGCCTCCGTGGTTCTGTGCTGACAGCATTAATCCCTTTGTTCTCGTGCCTTTCAGGTATCTTAGCACTCTTTTGACCCCAAGCCAATCATGTTCTGATGGTTTTTCGACTTTTCTACATAAAATACCCACTGCATTGCATATATCCGGTCTAGATACCTTCACAAGGTATTGCAGTTTCCCTATAACATGTCTGTAAAAGTCTGGCTTTTCATATGCTGTGTTGCATTCTTCTTGCTGGAATGAAACTGTCATTGGAGTACTCACAGGGTTGCATTCACTCATGCCACAAGTCTCTAGCAGACTATCTATCTTCCCTGTCTGCAATAGGGCAAAACCACCATCTGTAGTGCGTTTTATTTCTGTTCCCAGATATTGTGCAACCGGCCCTAGGCGCTTTGTGTCCACTTGCTGTTTTAAGCTATCAAAGAACTGTCTTTCTTCTGCCTCTCCCGGGCAAAAGAACAGAATATCATCAACATAAATAGCACAATACGTTTTCTTGCCATTCATGCTTTTTACATACACACATGTATCAGCAACACATCTGGAAAAACCCATATCTTTTAACACTTCATCTAACTGTGTGTTCCAGCACCTTGCACTTTGACGCAAGCCATATAATGATTTCTGTAATTTACACACTAAGCCTGGTGTTTCGGTGAACCCTGCTGGCTGTTCCATGTAAATGTCTTCTGTTAGCACTCCATGAAGAAAGGCAGTGCTAATATCATAGTGAAACACTTGCATTTGATTTATGGCAGCAATCTTTAGTAACAGCCTGATTGATTCGAATTTTACTACAGGCGCAAACACATTGTCATAGTCAGTGCCATAAATCTGCGTGTAACCCTTCGCTATTAAGCGGGCTCTATATCTTGTGACTATACCAGCACTATTCCTTTTTCTTTTAAATATCCATCTACATCCCACAGCCTTTTTCCCTTCTGGCAATGTACATAGTGACCATGTTTGGTTTTTCTTTATGGCATTTAGTTCTTCTTGCATTGCAGCCCTCCACTTTTCTTGCTCAGCACGAGGTAGTTGAGCAATATCAGCCAAATTAGAGGGATCCTCTGATGTATTGATTGAGGCTGAAATGCTCCTGTGATGGCTGTTCTACAACACGTTTCTTCACAACAGTTTGTTTAATATCATGTACCTGTTTTCTTAATGCACCATTTTTAACATATTTTGACTTATCAATCTTGCACTCAACCATAAACATTTGGTTCTGTAATTTCCCTTGCATGCATATTTCACCATCTTTTCTCACAAAACATCTATCACCTTCAAATGTAACTTTACAACCTATTTGAGCCAATTTTCTCACTGATAGAATGTTATATTTTAAACCAGAAATCAATAATACATCTGTTAAAATAGTTCCCATATTACCCAGCCAGAGCGTTCCTCTCGCAGTCGCGTCCTGAGTCGATCCGTCAGCCAGATAAATCTTCTCCTGCGTCGGCTTTGAAGTGTAAAATAAACTAGAGTCTGTGATTAGGCAATTAGACGCTCCACTGTCAAGAAGCCATTTAGAGTTAATGAGTTTATTGTCCTTAGTAACAAAGTTCACGCTTGCTCTCTGACTTTCAAAGTTCCTGTTATTTCTCTTCTTTAAACAATGTCTCTGTATATGACCACGTGATCCACAAAAATAACATATTTTAGTCTCTTGCTTGCTTCTTTGATTTTGTTGTTGTTGTACAGCCACAGTCTCTCTTAATTCTGTTTTCTTATTCTCTTGTCTCCTATTCCACTCTTGTTGAAGTTTCTGTTCCACAAAGTCCAAATTCAGATTCCCATCAGGTTGGGTTTCCAGACTAGATACCAGAACGTCCCATTTTTGATCAAATGAAGATAACAGGAGATAAACCATCTGTAGGTCATTATGATGCACGCCTCGATCTTGCAGCTCAGCATTTAATCTACGAAATTCAGCCAAATGCTCTTCCATAGTCACATCATCTGTAAAACGCATCTGATAAAGTTTCCGTGCTAAACACAGCCTGCTCCCCGCAGTTTGTTGCACATGAGCGGCTCTTAGCTTTTCCCACATCTGATTAGCAGTCGGCTCATTACTCACCAGCAACAGTTGTGAATCTGATAGCCCCAGAGTAATAAAAGCCTTCGCTTTCTCGTCTTTCTTCAGCCACGCTGCTGAAGGAGCTGCCGGAGGGGGGTTTTCCATGACATCATTCAAATCCTCTTTAATCAGAACTGCTCTCATTCTCCACTTCCAGCTGGAGTAGTTTACAGCATTCAGTCTCTCCATCGGCATCCCGGATAATAGATTTACAGCCATGTTGCCCACTCTTACTTGCCTCTTTCTTGCGCTTTGTTTCTCTCTGCAACAACGCCACTTCACCGGCTCTCGAACCCGCTACCACGTATGATAAGCTGGGCCCATAACCCCTGTTGGCGAGTGCGTGAATAGGTCATACGTGGTTTGAATTCGAGCGCCGTATAGAACAGGAATAAGCCAGGCCAGGCAAGTTTCTTGTAAGAGTCTTTACTAGGCAAAGACATTAGACACAGCTCTCTCCATTGACATTTCTTCCCCCACTCTGAGTTCCTGCAAGTTTCCCACCTTATCACACTCCTCAGCCAGCCACTGACCTTGATAGTCTGGCACTCTGTTCTCACAGCTTAACCCTTCTGCTTCAGGTTTCTCTCTCTCTGCTAAAAACCTTGTCTGTGAGTCTCACAGCCTGCGTCACTGACCAACAGCCTTACCATACCCCAGAAGCGGCCACCAACGCACGACCCCCTGAGGGAGGAGCAGGCGGTGCTGCCGCTTTTCTCCAATGGAAGAGCCAGGCAGGAAGTGACATCGGAGGGAGAGGCGGCGCTGTTCCTAGGAAGGGCACATGCTTCTATTTCCTTCCTCTCTACGAATCCGGTTTCGTTTATGCGAACCCTTGTGAATACAGAAAGCTAGATGATCTCTCAGTGAGAGCCGAGAAGGAACGACGCTTTTTACAGAACAGAGGAAGAGAAGGAGCGCCTGCCCTATACAGTACTGTGTCAGAGCACTGGGGTCCATCTAGGTCAGTGCTGCCTACACCGGCTAGCAGCAGCTTTCCAGAATTTCCAACAGCCCCAACTGCAGATGCGATGTTGAATGCCTAGCTGTCAAAATATAAGCTATAACAAGACCCAAAGTAAAAGAAAATACTGAACTCAATATTGGAAAAGGCAAGCCAAAATGGATTGTTGCACTGTTTCTTAAAATTATTTATTAGATTTATATCCAGCCCTTCGTCCCAGTATTTATAAATAAATAATAAATAAATATATGTTAATTTTCTCAGCTATCCTCGGGAGGATTGGTAACGATTCTGTCTTAAAGAAATAAATCCTTTTGTGCTCCTCTAGTCAGTTAAGACATAAGCATATGGAGATGCTTTTAGATGGTAATTTCTTAGTTGTACAGTACTGTTAGCCATCTGGCATGCTACAAACATATGAATAATAGTCAATTATTGCACTTACCACAATTAAACTTTCACACAAATATCTCAACCTCCTGAAAGATCAAAATACATAATGAATCAAAGAAATTTTTAAAAATGATTGATCATGATCAAATTACAAGCAGATATTTTACTTAGGAGGATAAGTCAAATGTGTCACTGCGTCTGTTTGGATTTACAGAGTTTAAACTGAAAATCCAAAACATAATGATAGATGCAGATCTTGCCCTTTGTAACAAGACATATGCATGTGTTCTATGGGTAAATGTTTTAGGTTTTCTGGAGTAGTTAATGGTATTGGTACAAGTAAGATTGACAGCCAATGAAATTGTTCAAAATGAAATTCCTTCCACCTTTAAGATGAAACTTGTAATGTTTATGGAGCAGCAACATGAACATTTCCTACATTTAAAGTTTCCTCTAGTGATAGCTCTGCTCCTGTAATTACTTCAATCAGAATGGATTCCCTTATCTTTAACAGAGGCTGCTCTGCAAAAGCCTTTAACTAGAGGATCCTGACACGCAGAGATATCTTTAATTAAATGGCAGTATTTACATAGCATACATTTTGCAGCAGGAGACATGGTGCTATACTCAATAGACGCAAATATCTTATTGGTAAAAGTCTTTCTTTTATCTTCTAGAACAGAAATTCCCAAACTGTGGTCCATGGACAACCATTGGCCAGCGAGCTTCATGCTAGTGGTCTGTGGCATGTCTGTGAAGAACAATGGCAGCAGCTCCTTGGGGGAGGGGGGAGAGGATTTCCTGGGCCCGCTGCTGTGTATATAGATTGTGCCTCCTATGTTCCCAACTGCCCTCACCTCCCAGCAATCTATTGACAAGAACTGTCGCTCACCAATATGAAGTTATTTTTAATCCACAGCCTTGATGAAGATGCATTTATTTAACAGATGTTTAAACTGCCTTTCAGAGTTTCTGCCCTCACAAGGCATTTTACAACGGTTATACATAGATCAAAAACCATCATCATGTAATTATCAAATAACATGTAATATTAAAATAACATTAAAAAGATAGAGCACTTAAACAAACTTGTGCAGCTTGACTGAACCAACTCTCAGCCTATCTCTCAGGGATATTGCAAAGATGAAAGGGGAATAAAAGGTCCCCATTATTGGAACTGTTTAATGTGCCTGCCTACTAAGATCCTATTGCAGCAGTGCTGTGTGCACTTCCTTGATCTTCTACACCTCATTCTGGATGTGCACAGAGAGAGAACAGCGGGCAGGCATGCGGTGGAATTGCTGAAAGCCAGGAGCTCATTCAGCTCATGTGATGTGCACACGCACGCATTACCCAATATGCAATTTCTGGGCTGCAGGCAGCAGCACATACATAAGCACCTCTGGTGGGACCACTCTTACCCCCTCTGGAGTGAAGCGTTGGGTTAGCAGCTGAGCTTCTGCTCCTACTGTCCCACTTATTCAGCAGCAAGAGGAAGAATCCCTTGGGGGGTCTGGCAACCCCCAGGAGCAGGTGCAGAGTGAAGACTAAGCTGCTTGGCTGCTACTGCCCCACTCAGTCGACAGTTGCAACGCAGGCTCCTAGCAGGAGCCCAGGGCTGCAAGGAAAAATGCTAAAAAAAACCTTAAAACATCATAAAAATAGACCTTATATTAAAACAAAACAACATTAAAAACATTTTTTTAAAAAGCTTTAAATCATCTTTAAAGAAGGGTTAAAACATATTGTTAAAACAAATATTAAAAAGCATTTCTAACAGAGACACAGACTGGGATAGGTCTCATTTTAAAAGGCTTGCTGAAAGAGGAAAGTCTTCAAAAGGCTCTGTGATGTTCCTATATATTAGTGTATATATGGTAAGTGCTGGTTGTTTAGAGTATACATGGTAAGTAGTGAAAGAGGAGGGGGAGTGAATGGGCAATAGAATACTTGATGATTGGCTGAATGTTTAAAATGGCTGACAGTATAAATGAAAGGATGACAGGTAAATCTGGGTGAATGTGAGGTGGTGAATTGTGGAATCTGGGGGGAGAAGAGAAAGAGTGGATTGCTTGGTGGGGTTTAGAGAGTTGTTTACCAGGAGGGAGGTGGAGTTCAGATTAGTATTGAATAAAACCATATGCTTATGTGCCTTAACCAAGGCTGAAGGGGAACTGTAACAAATGGTGGCAGCGGTGAAGAGAATAACAATACCAGTATTCAGAGTCTCTGGGAATACTAGTATTGGGACGTTACTGGTGGTTGCCTAGCAGGGGGATCTGTTGAGATCTGTGCTAGAGCGGGGAGAGAAATCATAAGAGAGAGCGGTCCGGACTGGTGGAGTCCCTGGTGGTGCCTAGAGACAGGCAGTAACCACGAGCAGGTAGGAACCTGACAGGGAGAGCCAGGGAAGGACGCATCACATGTGGTGTCAGTAGCGGTGGGATACGAACAACAGAGAATCCAGATACGAACCAAAGAGAGTCCCAAAGACACGTGGTGACAAAGGAGACTACGTCACAGGTGTTGGCTGTAGCAGTGAGATACAAATACTAGACAATCCCTAATAGTTGTGTGGCAAACAGAAATAACAAAACAAGATTTCTTGTGAGAGTGACTGGCAAAGAGTGTGTGGCAAAGAGTGAGTGAACTCAAATACCATGGCTGAATACATAAAAATGAAAAGAGAGGAGCTGGTGGAGAAGTGCATAACATTCAATTTACCTCATGAGGGTAAAGGGGTAGATGAATTGAGGGTAGCACTTATAGGATTTGCAACTGCCCAGCAAAAACAACCTGTCAGAGAAGAGACCCCAGAAGGTTATTTAAGCAATCCCGCTTATATAGAGTACTTGAGAGAGAAGTTGAGGATGGAAGGTGCAGAGAAGGAAAAACAGAGAGAGTTGGAAGCTGAGAGATTGAGGATGGAGGCTGAGGAAAAAGACAAGCAGAGAGAGTTGGAAGCTGAGAGATTGAGGATGGAGGCTGAGGAAAAAGATAAACAGCGGGAGTTGGAAGCTGAGAGATTGAGGATGGAAGGTGCAGAGAAGGAAAAACAGAGGGAGTTGGAAATTGAGAGAATGAGATTGGGGTTTGAGGAGAGGGAGAAGCAACGAGCATTGGATGCTGAATTACAAGTAGAAAAGTTAAAATTTGATAGAGAGAAATTTCACTCTGAGGAGACAAGCAAAGAGAGAGATGGAGCAAAAATAAAAATTACTCCAAAGGACTTTGCTGTCTATGAGCCTGGTCAAGATCCTCAAATTTACCTCAGCACCTTTGAAAAAGCAGCTCAGTTGTGGGGGCTACCTGAAGATAAATACATGCAGTATTTATCAAACCTGATTAAAGGGGAATTGGCTGAGGTATACCAATATTTCCCCTCAGACAAGCCCGTCACCTATGCTGAATTCAAAGAAGCAGTGTTTAAAAGATTCAGACTGGGGCCTGATTATTTTAGAAAGCTTTTCAGAAACTGCCAGATACAGACATGGAGGTCTTTTGTGGAACTGGGAGCAAAGTTGATGGATATATTTGGAAAGTGGATGAGTAGTGCCAAAGCTCAGTCAGTGGAAGAGGTGAAAAGCCTCATGATACTGGATCAATTATACTATCAGTTACCACCAGAAATAAGGCTCCTGGTCAAAGACCGTTCCCCTACATCTGTGCAGGAGGCCGCAGAGATGGCGGATCACTTTGCCTCCAATAGAACTGGCTGGGTGGGGAAAACATCAAGAGAGTTTAAACCCAGACCATATAGTGCTGGCAGAAGGGATGTGGTACCACAGCGAGTGAGTCCTCCAATAAAATCTGAAGGGCACAGGACACCCCAGAGTGGATCTGTGTACCCTAAAAGTGAGGAGAAATTATGCTACAAATGTGGTAGACCAGGGCACCTACGTTTTCAATGTGAGGTTGCCAACCCCATTAGTAATCCTGCTCAGACAAGGGCAGTGAAAACAGAGCCCAAGGCTTTAGAAACAGCGAAAAAGGTTCAGTTTTGCCAGATAAACTGGACAGAAGTAACAGACCTTGATTCAAGTCTGAGAGAGGAAGTGAGAGTACAAGGGGCAAATTATTGGGCATTGCTTGATACTGGTGCCGCTCAGACATTACTGAGGCCAGATTTAATAAAATCTGAGGTAATATTACCTCAGGAAACTGTGACTATCCAAGGAGTGAGGGGTCAACCAGAAAGTTTGCCTGTGGCCCTGGTGGAAATGACTTGGAGAGGCCGAGAGGGCCGATATAAAGTAGGCATTAATGCCCAGCAACAAGAACCAGTAATACTGGGAAGGGATGTAATGGGCGCCCAAGGAAAGATCTATGTAGTGACCAGACAGCAAATTGGCAGAGAAAAAGAAGCCATATTAAGGGGGGCTGAAACAAACAGGGTGGAATCTGTTAACCAGCCTCAGGTCACCATAGCAACCACTAGCAGGCCTGCTGAAGAAGACAAACTGTATCAAGTGGTCTCTGGGGAAGAAGCAGAGCAATTCAGGGAAGAGCTGCATAAAGATATCAGTTCGAAGCAGGTAAAGGAACAAGCTCTGACCCAACAGATTCCTTTCACTGACAAACTGAGGAATCAAGTTGTGTGTGAGAATGGGATTTTATATAGACTGTGGATGCCTGCTGAAAGAAAGGATGAATGTGAACCAGTGAAGCAATTGATAGTACCTAGCAAATACAGAACCAGATTGCTAGAGGTAGCCCACGATGTCCCATGTGCAGGACATCTGGGAATAAAAAAGACCAAGAGGAGATTGGCTGCACATTATTATTGGCCAAATATCTCCAAGGATGTAAAACAACATTGTCTATCTTGTGGAATATGCCAAAAGGTGGGAAAGAGTGGAGTAAAGACCAAGGCACCCTTAAAGCCCCTTCCTATAATTGGACAACCCTTTTATAGAGTGGGAATAGATTTGGTGGGCCCTTTTTCCAAACCCACAAGGCATGGCAAGAAATATCTAGTGGTGGTGGTGGATTTTGCCACCAGGTACCCAGACGCAGAAGCACTGAGATCTGTAGAAGCCCCTGTAGTGGCAGAGGCTTTATTAAAAATCTTTATGAGGCTGGGTTTCCCTCATGAAGTGCTGACAGATCAAGGCAGTGTATTCATGGAAGAAGTGATGCAATGTATGTGGAAATGTTGTGGTCTAAAACATCTAAAGACCACTACTTACCATCCCGCCACTAATGGGCTAACTGAGAGATTCAATGGAGTTTTGAAGGGCATGATAAGAAGCTATGTTCAAGATCACCCACAAGACTGGGATGAACATTTGGGATGCTTCTTATTTGCATACAGAGAAGTCCCTCAGGAGTCAACAGGCTTCTCACCCTTTGAACTAATGTTTACTAGAAAAGTGAGGGGACCTTTGGAACTGCTAAAAAATTCATGGGAAGGAACTCTGGGAGAGTACAAAACTTCTGTAGTAGATTTTGTATGGGAATTCCGCAATAAATTAACATCAATGATGGAAGTAGTGAAAGAGAATTTGAGTCATGCACAGGAGAAGTAAAGTTACTGGTATGACAGAACAGCCAGAGAACGTGTGTATGATGTGGGAGATATGGTTATGGTGTTCATACCCAGGAAACATGACAAATTACAGGCTAACTGGGAAGGACCATATACCATCAGAGAAAGGCTTGACACAGTGACATATGTAATCACCACAGACCAATTAAACAAAAGCAAAGTGGTTCATGTAAATATGTTGAAGCCTTACCATACCAGGGATGCACAGGTGTTGCAAGTTACCTTATTCCCTGAGGGAAGTGGGCCTGAACTTCCAGATTTGGTACAGGAAAGCAAAGACAAAGGAGGGGTAGATCAAGTGGAATGGTCAGAGGAGGTAGAGGAGGAAGTAAAAGAGGAGATTCTGAGAGTTTTGAAAACCTATAGGAATCTCTTTAGCAACAAACCTGGCCGAACCAGTATAGTTATACATTCCATTGATACTGGAGATCATGCCCCAATCAGATCTGTTCCGTACCGTGCGAATGGGAAAGTTTTGAATGAGATCAAAAAGGAGGTGGAAGACATGCTGGAATTAGGAGTGATCAGGGAATCCATCAGTCCCTGGGCCTCAAGTATTGTCCTGGTTCCGAAAAAAGATGGAACGACCAGGTTTTGCATTGATTATTGGCTAATCAATAAAATTACTGTCCCAGATGCGTATCCTATGCCTAGGGTAGACGCTATGTTAGAGTTATTGGGGGCAGCAACCATTATCTCTACACTAGATCTCTGTAAAGGATTTTGGCAAATGGAACTAGACGAGCAATCCAGAGCCAAAACTGCCTTCAGTACACCAGATGGGTTATATGAGTTTGTGACCTTACCCATGGGACTAAGGAACTCACCAAGTTCATTTCAGAGGCTAATCAATACTGTGTTGCGAGGCATGTCAGATTTTGCAGTGGCCTATATCGATGACGTGGCCATTTTTAGCAAGTCGGTGCCTGAGCATGTCCAACACCTGACAACAGTATTGGAGGCCTTAAGAAAAGCAGGCCTCACAATAAAAGCTAAGAAATGCCAGTTTGGACTAAAGGAAGTAATCTGTTTAGGACATAAGGTGGGGAGTGGGAAAATCACCCCCTTATGGAGCAAGGTGGAGGCAATACAAGCGTGGCCGATCCCCTTAACCAAAAAACAAGTAAGGGCATTTCTGGGTGTGGCTGGATTTTATAGGAAGTTTGTGAGAAATTTTGGGGAAATAGCAACCCCCTTGCATGAATTAACAAAGAAGAAGTGTTCTGAGCGTGTGGTATGGACGGATGAATGTCAGAAGGCTTTCGATCTACTGAAGCAAGCCTTGTGCCAAGGACCCATATTAATAGCACCAGACTATGAGAAACCATTCATCGTGGCTACAGATGCGTCGGACCTCGCGCTGGGAGTCGTCTTGCTGCAGGAGAGAGAAGGCACCAGACATCCAGTGGCGTATCTGAGTCGCAAGCTGACGCTGAGGGAGAAAAACTATTCGTCGGTCCAGAAGGAGTGCCTAGCGGTCGTGTGGGGACTGAATAAGTTGCGCCCATACGTGTGGGGACAAAGATTCACAGTGACTACGGATCATCGGGCCTTGTTATGGTTGCAGACTATGAAAAACCATAACACTATGCTGCAGAGGTGGTCCTGGGCCCTACAGGACTATCAAGTGGACTTCCAGTTCATCAAAGGCAAGGACAATGTACTGGCCGATGGACTTTCCAGGCAAGTGGCTGGGACTGCAGTGACATGACCAGACAGAGGAACAAAGAAAGACATTTTCCCCATAGAGACTTTTATTTGTTAACGCGACGTATAAATCCTGGAACAGGAATAATACTCTGCTGTTGTTTAAGGGGGGGGAAATGTGATGTTCCTATATATTAGTGTATATATGGTAAGTGCTGGTTGTTTAGAGTATACATGGTAAGTAGTGAAAGAGGAGGGGGAGTGAAGGGGCAATAGAATGCTTGATGATTGGCTGAATGTTTAAAATGGCTGACAGTATAAATGAAAGGATGACAGGTAAATCTGGTGAATGTGAGGTGGTGAATTGTGGAATCGGGGGGAGAAGAGAAAGAGTGGATTGCTTGGTGGGGTTTGAGAGAGTTGTTTGCCAGGAGAGAGTGAAGAAGGAGGGAGGTGGAGTTCGGATTAGTATTGAGTAAAACCATATGCTTATGTGCCTTAAGAAGAAATCTTGTTAATCTTGTTAGCTTTGTTATCTTTAATAAATACTTAATTTGGTTTACCAAAGGCCTGATCCTTGGCTGGGGTTTCACAGACCAGAAGGGAGGGTAAGGTAATGACCAAGGCTGAAGGGGAACTGTAACAAATGGTGGCAGCGGTGAAGAGAATAACAATACCAGTATTCAGAGTCTCTGGGAATACTAGTATTGGGATGTTACTGGTGGTTGCCTAGCAGGGGGATCTGTTGAGATCTGTGCTAGAGCGGGGAGAGAAATCATAAGAGAGAGCGGTCCGGACTGGTGGAGTCCCTGGTGGTGCCTAGAGACAGGCAGTAACCACGAGCAGGTAGGAACCTGACAGGGAGAGCCAGGGAAGGACGCCTCACAGGCTCCGAAAAGATAACAGAGATGGCGCCTGTCTAATATTAAAGGGGAGGGAATTCCACAGGGTAGGTGCCGCCACACTAAAGGTCCATTTCCTATGTTGTTCAGAACGGACCTCCTGATAAGATAAGATGGTATCCGCAGGAGGCCCTCACCTGCAGAGTGCAGTGATCGACTGGGTAAGATGGTCTTTCAGGTATCCTGGTCCTGAGATGTATAGGGCTTTGTACACCGAAACTAGAACCTTGAACTAGGCCCAGTAGCAAATGGGCAGCCAGTGCAGTTCTTTCAGCAGTGAGGGGACATGTTCGCGATACCCTGCGCCAGTGAGCGGTCTCATCGCCGCGTTTTGCACCAGCTGCAGCTTCTGGACCAACCTCAAGGGCAGCCCCACATAGAGCGCATTACAGTAATCTAGCCTAGAGGTTACCAGTGCATGGACAACAGTGGTCAAGCTATCCTGGTCCAGAAACGGCTGCAGCTGTCTTACCAGCCAAAGCTGGTAAAAGGCACTTCTAGCCATGGAGGTCACCTGGGCCTCTAGCGACAAAGATGGATCCAGGAGCACCCCCAGACTACGGACCCACTTTTTCAGAGGGAGTACTACCCCATCCAAAGCAGGCAACTGATCAATTATCCAAACTCAGGCACCACTAACCCACAGTGCCTCTGTCTTGCTAGGATTCAGACAGTTTCTTGGCCCTCATCCAGCCCACCACCGAGTCCAGGCAGTGGTCCATGGCTTGCACGCCCTCTCCTGATTCAGATGTTACAGAGAAATAGAGAAGGGTATCATCAGCGTACTGCTGACACCTCACCCCAAATCTCCTGATGATCACTCCCAAGGGCTTCATATAGATGTTAAACAATATGGGGGACAAGATGGTACCCTGCGGCACTCCACAGCACAACTGCCAGGGGGTCAAAAGACAATCACACAATGCTATTCTCTGAAGATGACCCTCTAGATAGGATCGGAACCACTGTAAAACAGTGCCTCCAATACCCAGCTCACCAAGTTGTCCCAGAAGGTGATACCATGGTCAATGGTATCAAAAGCCACTGAGAGATCAAGTAAGAATAACAGGGTCGCACTCTCCCTGTCCTTCTCTCGATAAAGGTCATCCATCAGGGCAACCAAGGCCGATTCAGTCCCATAACCAGGCCTGAACCCAGACTGGGATGTGTGCAGATAATCTGTTTCATCTAAGAGTACTTGCAATTGCTGCGCCACAACCCTCTCAACTACCTACCCTAAAAAGGGGGTATTTGCAACCAGTCGGTAGCTGTCACAGACCCGTGGGTCCAGGGTGGGCTTTTTCAGGAGTGGTCGGATCACCGCTTCTTTCAAGGCGGCTGGAACCACTCCCTCCCGCAATTATGCGTTGATCACACCCTGGTCAGACCCCCTTGGCAAGCTTTCATGAGCCAAGAAGGGCAAGGTTTGAGAGGACATGTTGCTGGCTGCATCAGCACAGGCACCTTGTCTACATCATCAGGCCGCATCAACTTAAACCGTTCCCAAGAGGTTGCAGCAGACGTTGCACTGGACACCTCATTGGGGACTACATATGTAGATGTGCCATAAAGGTGCATGGTGTGGAGAACCTGGATAATGCCCTCTGATTTAGTAGGGAACTTATACCTGGTGTAGGAAGAGGGAGCGGAAGAGGCTCCCACCAATTTGCACCCATTTCAGGAAAAATGTCACTCGCTAAACAGTTTGTCTGCCGGCTACCCTAAAAAAAGAAGGGCAGGGCCACATTTCTGCTTTCCTGAATTAAGCGGTGACCTTAATCATAACAGAACAGGAAACTGGGAGGGCTGGCAGAATGGCATTGACAGAATAACCTCACAATGAAACTATTATCATCATCAAAAACACAGATTTTCCCAAAATGCTGAAGTTGGTTATCAGACAAATCATATACCCCAGGAAAGGGGAGGGTGTACTCTACGAGATACCAGTACGTTTTGCCTGCCTGGCCCAAAGCGTCTGCTAGGCACAGAGTATGCATGAGGGCAACCAGCCAGATGGGTGACTAATAAATTTAAGAAATAAATAAAAATCCATGCAAAAAACAATCAACAAAAAGAGGCAGAAAAAAATAAGTAACTGGGGGTGCCCACCCCCAAATCTGCTCTGGGCCAGGACAAATCATACACCCCAGGAAAAGGGAGGGTGTATTATATGAGATGCCAGTCTTTCCCAGCTAAAATAATGACGAGTAAATGGGGGAAATATGTAATTTGCGGTGACCACCCAAAATCTGCTGTGGGCTATGAAAAATCTTTCACTTCAGCGAAGTGGGTATGATCCTCTGAGAGATGCCACTGCATCCTGCCTGGAATGGTTTTTCTTGTGGACCCCAGTTACTTATTTTTTTATACACACTGGTATGTTGGAGAGGACACCCTCCCCTTTCATGGGGTGTATTATTTGTCCTGGCCCAGAGCAGATTTTGGGGTGGGCACCCCCAGTTACTTATTTTTTATGATTTTATGACATCATTATGTATTTATGATAATATCAGAAGCCTGATGATTTTGATTGCATAAATGTATTGTTATTTGGGAGTCCCCGATCACAGCGATATATCATACACGGTACCCCAACATATATTTTGGGGTTCAGAGACATGTTAACTTTGACTTGAAGTTGCTGTAGCTGTCAATTTTCTTCTTTTTTAGTGTTTTGAACTTTCAAGCAAATAAGGAACTTGGAACCAACTTCAGCCGCGTGATGTTCCCGAGGGATGCTTCGATCCGACCCCAACGCAGCCAGCCCAGCTCAGGGGAGAGGCAGACGGGACGAGGCAGAGCTGCAGCCTCCGATCTGGAGGGTCTGTGGGGAGGGGGTGCTTAAGGGGGCCCCTCTTGGTCTCCCAACCTCCCCTCCGCCCCCAATTGCATACCTTTGTTTCGAGGCTCCCCCCGTGCAACCCCGCTCTCCAACATCGCTGCGCACGAAGAGGGGCTCCGCGCTTGCAGCCTCCATTTGTCGCAGAGAGGTGCCATTTGTTAATCCTTAAAGAGCAAAGTGGCTGAAACTCCTTGTCTGCTTCACACGGAGAGGGAGGGGAAGGGGAAGCCCCTTTCTGGCCCGTGACCCTTCTCCACATTAAAAATAAAAATGCCATGCACATTTTTTAAAAAAGTTATTGGGGGAGATGTGGGCTTAAATACATCTGAGGTCTTGTTGTATAGGAAATATTCTTGGTTGCAGCAATTTATTTTTTGCACTGTGATTATTTCACAAATTAAAAAGAATAATGGGGCCTGCTTTGAATGACGTTGAATTTCTCTGCATAGTACATATTTAATATTAATACGACTTTTATCTATGGATACATGATTTCAGTCTTTAGAGTTTTTGTATTTAATTATACTAATAAAAATCTTTTGAAAAATGTTGATGGAAAGAGGAGTCAGTTAAATTGTGCTTGTCAATGAGTTAGAAATTAGGCCACTGTGTGTGTAGTGGTTAGAGGGTCAGACTGGGACCTGGGGGACCAGGGTTCAAATCCTCACTTGGCCATGAAGCTCACTGGGTGACCCTGGGTCAGTCACTGTCTCTTAGCCTAACCTACCTCAGAGGGCTGTTGTGAGGATAAAATGGAGACAGAGAGAATTATGTATGGCTCCTTCAAGGAAAGGCGGGGCATAAATGCAATAATAATAATAATTGTTCCTGGCTGTTCTATTCCCTAAATAAATATATGCGAGAGCCTGGATGGATGCCAGGGTAGTGAAACCTTCATCCCACGTCCCAGCCTTTATCTTCACAGTCAGCAAATTCCAGGAGATTCTTACCACTCTGTATAGTTCAGCAGGTGGATACATCTGTGGTAAGACTGTGGACCCTATTAGACTCCTGGGCTCTCCCCCAGTGACCCACAGGGGCTTTGGCTCTGTGGGGGGGTTGGTGACATGGGCTTTCCTGGAAAAACTGAAGTGGGAAATTCTTTGCCTAATTTGCATAGGACAGTGGTTCCTAAACTGCCACGCCCACACCTCAAAGGTCACCTGAAAATTGCCAAAGGTCTTAGCAGATCACTTAATGATTTCCCCCCCCCTGCCTGTTCTTGCAATTGTCATGTGGCATGCTGGATGGTGCGTGATTTTTAATTGCAATCTTTTGCTACTTTTATTCCTTATATATTGTATTGCATAGGATTCAAGTTGTGATACAACAAAATACATGATAAGAAACAAAAAAAGCAATTAAAATACAATTACAAATCACTATAAACCTTGAATGTGGTGAATGTGCCGTCTCCCATCTTCAACCGCAAATCCACAGGCAGCGCCTGAATGAAGCCTGCAGACCATAGTTTGGGAAGCCCTGGCCACAGGGTAATAATTTGCATCCAGAAAATATTTATTTACAGTTGGCATTCGTTCATTGTTAGTAACATATATATTGTTTTATTATTATTATTATTTATTAAACTTATATACCGCCCGACTAGCAATAAGCTCTCTGGGCAGTGAACATAGGAAATACAATAAATGACACAATATTATACAATAAAACACAAAAACAGTCTAAAATCAATACAACAAAATTTTAGGATTAAATTAACTTAAATTAAAATGCTTCAGAGAATAGGAAGGTTTTAACTTGGCGCCGAAAAGAACAGTGTCGGCGCCAAGCGCACTTCCTCGGGGAGACTGTTCCATAGTTCGGGGGCCACCACTGAGAAGGCCCTAGATCTTGTCACCACCCTCCGGGCCTCCCTATGAGTTGGAACCCGGAGGAGGGCCTTCGTAGAACTTAGTGTACAGGCCGGTTCATATTGGGAGAGGCGTTCCGACAGATATCGTGGTCCCGCACCGTATAAGGCTTTATAGGTTAATACCAACACTTTGAATCTAGCCCGGAAGCATATTGGCAGCCAGTGCAAGCGGGCCAGAACAGGTGTTATATGCTCGGACCGCTTGGTCCTTGTTAGCAGTCTGGCTGCCGCATTTTGCACTAGCTGTAGCTTTCGAACTGTCTTCAGAGGTAGCCCTACGTAGAGCGCATTGCAGTAATCCAAACGCGAGGTTACCAGAGCACGTACCACTGATGTAAGGTCCTCTTTACTCAAATAGGGACGTAGCTGGGCCACCAACCGAAGTTGGTAGAACACATTCCTTGCCACCGAGGCTACTTGAGCCTCAAGTGAAAGGGAAGAGTCTAAAAAGACTCCCAGACTACGAACCCGCTCCTTTAGGGGGAGTGTAACCCCACCCAGGACAGGGTATATGTCCACCATCCGATCAGAGAAACCGTCCACCAACAGCATCTCAGTCTTGTCTGGATTGAGCCTCAGTTTGTTAACTCTCATCCAGTCCATTGTCGCGGCCAGGCAACGGTTTAAGAAGTAAAATATAAAATACCAAAATTTATATCCCTTCCCAATATGAGTTTGCAATACGTATCTTTGTAACTCTGCATTTCATTATTTGAGCGTATATTAGCATGATAGCGAGCCAGAGTGGTGTAGTGGGTAGTGTTGGACTAGGACAGCCTTTCCCAACTAGTGGGCCATGAGATGTTGTTGGACCACAACTCCCATCAGCCTCAGCCAGCATTGCCAATGGTCAGGAGAGATGGGAATTGTGGTCCAACAACATCTGGTGGCCCACTAGTTGAGAAAGGCTGGACTAGGACCTGGGAGAGAAGGGTTCAAATCCCCACACAGCCATGAAGCTCACTGGGTGGCCTTGGGCCAGTCACTGCCTCTCAGTCTCAGAGGGAGGCAATGGTAAACCCCCTCTGAATACCGCTTACCAGGAAAATCCTATTCGTAGGGTCGCCATAAGTTGGAATCCACTTGAAGGCGATCCATTTCCATTTCCATTTTATCATGATAACATCCTTTTAGCTACACTTGGCCACCTTGCTGGATCGTCACCTTGCAGTGGTGAGTGGGCTTGTGTATTCCAATGAACCCTGTGAGCGATGCCGTCAGGAGTCACGTACTGCCAGCAGGGTCACCCATGGCGGTAAGGCTCAAGGACAGCAAAAGGACCTTTACTTAACTCTCAACAAGCACCATCCTGGAAGCCCCTTCCTTCCGGACAAAATAAACATTCTACTTTTGTTTGTTGCAAATTTGGGTATAGACACACTTACTGTTGTGCCAGTTCCAGTGCATCTACCTCTCTTTTCTCAAAATGGTGGCATATGATGCTTAATTTCTTTTTAAGTGATGTTTTGACTATTGTCTCCATTTTGGTTAATGACTGTGCCAAGGTTTTGACTGTTTTGTTGTCGTTATGTGCCTTCAAGTCAATTACGACTTATGGCGACCCTATGAATCAGCTACAACGCAAGGTCTGAGCGAGTGGTATCAATGAGATTAAACGGGAAACCTGTTAACATAACCATCATCCAAGTCTACACTCCAATGTCAAACACAGAAGAAGAAGAATTGGAGAGATTTTACGCAGAAGTACAGGAGGAAATTGATCACACACCAGGATTCAGTTTAAAGCCATCCTGGTGAACTTCTCCATGCTGTTGTTGTTGTTATGTGCCTTCAAGTTCATTACAACTTATGGCGACCCTATGAATCAGCGACCTCCAAGAGCATCTGTCATGAACCACCCTGTTCAGATCTTGTAAGTTCAGGTCTGTGGCTTCCTTTATGGAATCAATCCATCTCTTGTTTGGCCTTCCTCTTTTTCTACTCCCTTCTGGTTTTCCCAAGTCATTGGTCTACAAATACACAGTCTTCTCTGCTACGCCTGACTCTTACACAAACACCACAGTGTTTCCATAGCTTTCAAAAGCAACTTTTAGAAGTACTACCCACATCGCCCCAATCCATTAGCCGTCTAGACTGGTGCCTTGTTTGAGTTGTACTTGACAAACCACAATTCTCCATGTTCTCCGTTCCAAAATATGTGTACAAGTCCTGGAGATCTCCCTTTTGTTTCTCATTGAAAACATGTTTTCTCCTAAGTGCAACTACTGCCAAGTCTTCCAACAATAATTTCCCCAAACTATCCAGTCATCTGAATCATTCCTTGGGGTAGCAATGTATAGCGGACTCAACCCCAACCACATCAAACTCTGGCAATCGACGTGGTTACACCAACAGTGCTCTGCTCACAATCACCATTAGCTTGTTCCAAGGTGCTGCTAGCTTTTTGTAGACCCAATATTTCTCTCAACAGACCACAATTCCCTGAGCAGACTGCACTTCAAATAGGGACCGATTGTCAAACCACTACTGCCGTATGTACCCAATCGCTAATCGTATCACAGACTGTAGTTTTTGTTTAACTGTTTTATTGTTCTTGTCTAGCCATGTCTCCAGAAGGTTTGGAATCAGGTGGGGCTCACCCGGAACATGAGGGTGCAGAAGACGCACGTGGAAATGTTGGTACATTGTCTTGTGTTGATGGTTGTAACTGTCACCGACATTTAGACCAGCTATGTAACAGAAATTACGGACCCTCCTGTTTGTGTCATAGAACAATGCTTGCCATCATTTCAGAGAGCGCCACTAACATGCGACGTTGCTCTGTTCACAGACCCAGCCATACAGAACCCAACAGCAGCCCTGTCACCAGCAGTTCGTCTTGCGGAACTAAGACAAAAGAAGCCAAAAGGAAGCCAAACAGACGTGCTCCTCATGTCAATACTGGAAGAGGCAAAAGAGGACTCTCATCGGAGGAAGAAAGCGGCAACAACTGAACACGAGGACTTCATGATGCTAATGAGGGAAAACAACGACCTTGTCCGTCATCGACTTTCCAAAACGGACGGGAGAGCAGCACAGAGCATGGTGGACAGAAGCATGTACTTACAGAGAATGGATGGAATCGTCTCGACAGCAGGTGCCGTTGCGTCTTGTCTGCAGACATTGACCCGCACTTACTGGGAACAAAGCCATGCTGCTGCAAGCAGTGGCAATAAAACTGGGAATGCTGGGAGAAACATCACACAAACCACAAGTGGGCCACTGCAGCAGCTTACAAAGGCACCCAGTAGCGGTAACACCAGTTAGTGGGAAGCGAAAAAGACCAACTAAGGCTACAGGAAGGGAAAACAAGGGCCACCCCTTAAGTCCTACAAGGCCAGATTGCTGCCTGTCAGCTCTGCACCGAGACAGCAGTGCAGGCCGGGGCTGGAAATTCCTGGGTATTTACCAGGGCGGGAAAGTCCTTAGCTGGCAGCCTGGTCGTAAATCTGCCAGGCTAACGAGGATGCAGCCCTGCGATGGGGATAGCCATGAAGTGGAATTCTCCCTTTGCCCTGCACAAGTTGTAAAGACGCAGCAGACCTCTGGCCCAGCCTCCAAGTGGTGTTCGGTATCTGTAAACGTTGCGGCGCAGGGATGGAGGGAGAATTCCACCTTGTGCTTTCTCCAATTACAGGGTTGCAGGAACACCAGCACTTTGCACATTTTGTAATGTTACCGTGCTGGCTTTGTCATGTTCTGAAGATGACGTATCATTTTCTGGTGTAGAACCTGGCAACACATTTGGTGTCATATACCCTTACATACAATTGCACGCTATGTGGAGCCTTTCATTTCGTTGTGTAGTCATAGGATTTTTTCCCTAAACCTGCACTATGTGGAGGTTTGGTTCAATGTGTCTAAAGTTAACGTTTTGCTTGCCAATATAACGGAAAGAGTTTGCCACGATTCACTTTAGGGAATGATGTTTCCCAATTGCATTCCTTTGTATAGTTTTCTGCACATAATAAAGAAAGCGTTCCTTTTTTCAAACACAGTTTTACTTTCACTGGTTTAAATACCGGCGCACCTCAAATTACAACAATATAGAAAGCATCATAAACAAAGACAGCAGGGATGCTCTAACAAAACTTACTCATGTTGTCATTAATAGTAACACAACCTTAACAACCTGAAATTGCCATTGTGAGAGGGAACCAAATTGGGAGTCAAACCTTAGCTGTTCTGAGAATGGGGAAGAATGTGATTAGCCAGGGCACACAGAAAGACGGAAACAACGCACATGTTCTTGCTGCACAGCGGAACTGTCAGAACCAGTGCAACACAAAGTTACACTCTAACCTTAACTGAAATTGCATTGCACAAAAGGTAGACTTCTGCTAGTCTTGACCAAGGGTCAATATTTTCAGAACCATCAGACACACAAATGAAAGCACCTTCAAGGAGCCAAAGCATGGCTCGTTGCAGGGCAAGGAGTCAACTGCAGTCAACAATCAAATTTGGCTAGTCAAAAAAAAAAAAAAGAAACCCAGGGAAGGACACTTAAAGGCTTTCTCCAGTGGGACTGGCATACCGGATCGATGTGTGCCAACTGACCAGCTCGCTCAGCATCCAGGAAAGGCATGTAAACAAAAATATAAAAGTCACTCTTTCTGGCTGTTTCTTAACTGAAACATTTTAACGGTGCACAGGAGCCTGCCTTGCCACTGCTTGTGCCCTGTAAAACGAGTCCTCTATCGCTTTCAACCGCTTGTCGATTCCAGCAATCAAAATGTTCTGCATCTGTTTCACGACGTCCTCGAGGGCCTTTACTCGGATCTCCAAGTGCTGTGCTGTGAAAGCAATGGAAATATTAGCAGTTGATGGTATACTCATGCGCAACGCATGCTGTTCCCCTTCATAGGGACATCATGGAGTTTTATTGCTTGTGGGCTGTGTGAATGTCAGGAAAAGTTGCGGAAACCACACCGTTTGTAATATAAATTGAACTCACCTTGAGTGAAGAATTGGCTTTCTATAACTTGCATTCTGCCCATGATATCCTCAATAACTGTGGTCTGTGTTGATTCTGCTGCCCTCTCGGTTTGTGTCCACATGTCAGTATACATCCCTGGTTGCTTCTTTGAATGGATCTGGCTGTCTGGTGGGCATTCTCCTGCAATGTAAGCAATACAGAGAGCATCGTTTAATGTTCCACCCAACCACAAATCATTCCATGCTATGCATTGTGCTTTCTACGGTTTCTTGGTAGATATCCTTCACGATGATAGCAAAGTATGTGAAACCGAACTT
The DNA here is from genome assembly GCF_030035675.1 of Rhineura floridana. NCBI lineage: Eukaryota > Metazoa > Chordata > Lepidosauria > Squamata > Rhineuridae > Rhineura > Rhineura floridana. The sequence goes on from NC_084482.1 coordinate 211,098,373, forward strand.
ATTTTCGGTCTGCGTCTATTCCCAATGTTTTTAGGGGAAGGTTAATTATGTGTAGGGTTCACAATTTGGTCCAGTGCATCAGGTACGCCTGGCGCCAACATTATTATCTTTTCGGCGCCAGGTTAAAACTCTCCTCTTCTCCCAGGCATTTTAGTATGTGTTAAAAATTGTTTTTTAACTTTTTAAGAATTTAAAAATTTTAAAGTTGTTTTTAAATTGTCTAAATATGTGGTTTATTGTATTTGATGTATGACTGTTGTGAACCGCCCAGAGAGCTTCGGCTATGGGGCGGTATATAAATTTAATAAAATAAAATAAACAAAAATAAATAAAATAAGTCCACAGCCGCTTGCTATGGCCTTGAATGCTTCCCACAGCTGCACAATCTAAAGGATCCTTGTGCAGCAAAGTTATTTGTGGGACAACAGTGCTCCTTTGGCCTATGCACATCTCCCCTGGCCAAACTTGTGGCACGCCATATCCCCACAGAACAAAAACTTGTTTGGGTGATGTTGGGTGGACCATGCAACCCAGGATAGTTCCACAGCAATTGCAAGCCACACAATGCGTCCTTCAAGCCTTGCCTTCCACGCCACAGTCCTATAGGAGCTGTTTACCATATCACTTTTTGCTGTATACCATGTTTCTGCACTAAAACCCCTACTTTGGGGTGATGCTTTACTTTCTTAACACCCTCAGTGCTGCAATTTTTTAACATCATGATGTAAAAAAAAAATGGCCTACCGGAAGAAGTCTCTTCCTGTTCAGCATGTGGGTGGTTGTCAACCACAATAAATGGTGAGTTATGGTGTGTTTCTTCCACCTCCTCTCCCGAGGACAATTGTTCAGGTGGTGGATGCACTGCGGGTAGAGAAGGCAATTGTTAATACTTTCTTTAAAAGTAATAACTACCCCTTCCCTCAGCCACCATTAATCTCTCTCTCTGTGTCACACACACACACACCCCTCTATCTTTGCCCTTTTTTTCCGCTTAGGGGGATGGAAACGTTACACATCTTTTCAGTATTAATGACTGCTGATTTATTTAATCTATAGATAGTATTTGAGCAAACAAGATAAAAAGGTTTTAAATAAGGAGTATCCAGTGGACCTAAAGTGCACAAAATTCTGAGAAAGGTCAATTGCAGTTCCTGGAAACCCTCTTCACTAGCGTTGCCAGGTTCCTGGCCTGAGACTGATCCTGTGCAGGTGTTCTTGCAACACTGTAATGGGAAAAACCACAAGGTGGCATTCTCCCTTCCCCCGGCACAAGTTTTAAAGATACAGAAGACCTCTTGGTGCCTCCAAGAGGTCTTCTTTATTTTTTACAGTTGTGCAAGGGGAAGTGGGAATTCCACCTTGTGGTTTTTCTCATGACAGTGTTGCAAGAACACCTGCACTTGGCTGACTTTCTCTTCTCCTAAAGACACAGGACCAGTCTCAGGCCAGGAACCTGGCAACCCTACTCTTCCATGTTTTAGCAGAGTGGAACAGAAGCAGTTAAATTAGCTGTTCTCACAAAATTTAATACAGCAATCTTAATGAACCTGCTGATATCACAGGCCCAGTAAAGCAGATCTACACAATAAAGTTTTAAAATTTATCTTTATAAAGTGTGCTTACCCGCTGGCCGGCGATCCTGCCATGAAGGACGCCCCCCTTCCTTCCACAGACTGTACAGCTGCTTAAAATAAGGTGGTCTTTCCTGCGTGGGGGGCGGACCTTGGAATTTCTCCATAGCTGTGAAGAAGTCCGCTTTCAGTCTCTTGAATCTGGAGCGCACCTGTGCGGCAGTGCGCAAATATCCCGCGTCACCAAGCTGACGTGCTGCCGCACGAAAAATTGGAGCTGTCAGAAGGGGGGTGCTCCCCATCAAACGCTCTGCTTTCCTCGCATTCTTAAGGGAAGAAAGCATTAGGAGGAGCTCCTCTGTGCGCCAATATCTCCCCTTGTGGCTGGCACTGAGAGGCATTGCTGAAAGGCAGGACAAGACAGGAGAAATAAATGCTGGGCGTCCTATCCACCAAACACACGTGTTTTGATAGAGTGTATGAGGTGCCCAGAACCATAGAGGCTGGCGCTCTACCATCCTAGACATGACACGTCATTACTTTATTGCAGTTCCAGGAGAAACCATTGGAATTGCCATCAGTGTGCACCCCCGGAAACGTTAATTTGGAAAAAGGCAAAGCAACATACATGCTGGTTTAGAAATATATCGCCAATACAAGCAAACAGAAATACTGTGCATGATTTAAAGTCATGCTAGTGGTTTGCTAGAGCGTCCAGGCCGCCAACAACCACAGAGACTGGCGGTATACTTTCCTAGACATGACACGTCATTACTTGTTTGCAGTTCCAAGAAAAATAAGTGGAATCACAGGGCATTTTGCAAAAAGGCAAAATCACATGCATTCGATTTTGCGATATATCGCAAAAACAGGAATACAGCAATACTATACTGGAGTTGAGGGGTGGGGTGGCGGGGATGGGGAATAAATGTATAGAGAGAGAGCGCCAGAGCGCTCAAAGGAGGCTCTTGAAGGACAGCCTGCAAAAGGCTCAAATCAACGACCAGTTGAAATGCAGTAGCCGCCGTTCCCCCTTCCTTCCTTCCTTCCTTCCAGCCTCGCTTGCTCTTTTTCGCTCCCTCCCTCGAAATCCTTCAGTGTGTTGTCTGGTTACAGACAGTCAAACACACACAGGCAGAGAGGGTTGGGTGCCATCCATCTTACAGCTGGCTTGCATATTCGCCGCCCCCACTGCCGTCCCCCACTGATGCATTTCTACACCTATGCGGGCAGACAGCCCCAGCCGCTGCCACCGCCGCCTTCCTGGTAATGCCTCCCCGCCCTGCACACTACTCCCGTCCCTCTCCCCAAAAGCCAGAGGGTTTCACCCTTGCGGTTCCTGAGAAATAATTGTAATCGCCACCCATGTGTATCTTCCACCTTCCAGGCGTTTATTTGGTTTCTTCCCTTTCGGGTATTTGTAGTGGGCTTTGCATTTTCTGTTAGAACCGAGACTTTTCCAACAACCAAGATATTTCCTTCTTTTGCTTTTCTGACCTCTTTTTTCTTCGATGGAAGTTTTATGGTAGCCACTGCCCTGAGAAGTGGAAGATTTACTTCTGCTTTTCTCTTCTGCTTCAGGTTTCCTTCTCTGCTCTTCCCTGTTTTCAGATCTGCCTCTTTCCTGTCTCTCTTTCCCACAAAGTTCTCCTTTCCTCTTGGCTTTCCACTTGTCATCTTCTGCAAGGAAGAGAGAAACTGATAAGAGCATGAGGGAAGAAATGGACCCTCAAATCACTGAACAATCCCAAATAACTTTTGTGATAAAGTAAGAACTGAAAGGACTTGGGTGGGAGATTATCTTACCCCAGGTTGAGCCATATCTGTGGTTTGGCATTGACGGACAATTGGAGTGATACAGGCTGTTGGATTTAGACTATGGAGATGTGGGTTCAGCTCCCAGTCAGAGATTAATCCCATTGGGTGGTCCTAGGTCAATCACAAAGACACACTCACATACGTAGGCAAATTGCGGGAGGGTGGCTCTGCACTGGCCAAGTCCACATTCCTACAAGGGTTCTCCATAGCCTGCAAAGCTTGAACTAGCCTGGAACAAGTGTATTTGAAATGTTGAAATATAGGAAATGTGCAGATACGGGGAAGGCTTTTCTTACCATCTGAGTCCCTTTCCCTATAACAATGTGGTGGTCTCCAGAACTTGTTGGAATCCCATTCCCATCAGCCCCAGTCAGCGTGGACAATGGTCACCGCTTATGGGAGTGAAAGTCCGGCAAACTGTGGAGCACACCATGATGACTACCCCAGTCTTAAAACAGTCCTCCTCTCCCCCAAAGAGTAGGATGCACTGCCACCACTCTGTTCCAGGTCTAAGAAAAAGGATAAACTAAGAGGGAAGCTTTGAATGTGTCTTCCCAAAGCCCAGAATGCCCAATGTTGCACCTAGTAAGCTATATTAGAAACTCAAATGGAGCTCAGCTATGCTGTGTCAGCACTTAGGGAAACATTTTAGTGAAAAATTCCAGCAAATTGGACCATTGTTTTAGAAGGCCGTAACTAGAGATCTGTGTTCAGAGAGAATAGATGAGTGTCCATACAAGGTTATCTGGAGAAGATTAAGAATCCCAGGTGAAATAGGTGGCACTACATAAGAATATTCAGGTTCATTAAATATAGAAATATGGAATTTGAAAACAGATATTATGACCGATACCATGGACCACGAAAAAGACAAATAACTGGGTGTTAGAAGAAATTAAACCAGAACTATCATTAGAAGCTAACATGATGAAACTGAGGTTATCATACTTTGGACACGTAATGAGAAGACATGATTCACTAGAAAAGAGAATAATGCTGGGAAAAACAGAAAAAATGGAAATGGACTGCCTTCAAGTCGATCCCGACTTATGGCGACTTTATGTATAGAGTGGTCATGGTAAGCGGTATTCCGAGGGAGTTTACTATTGCCTCCCTCTGAGGCTAGTCCTCCCCAGCTGGCTAGGGCCTGCTCAACTTGCCACAGCTGCACAAGCCAGCCCCTTCCTTGTCTGCAACTGCCAGCTGGGGGTCAACTGGGCTCCTTGGGGCTATGCAGCTTGCCCACGGCTGAACAAGTGGCAGGGCACGTAACCCCTGAGCCACTCCCAGTGGGGGTGATCTTCAGCTGGCCCTTGACGCCCAGGAGACACGAGCGGGGATTTAAAGTTACAGACTCTGGACTCCCAGCCAGGCTCTCCTCCCCACTGTGCTATACCAGCTATGTGTGTGTGGGGGGGAAAGGGAGTGGAAAAAGAAGAAGGCCAAACAAGAGATGGATTGATTCCATTAAGGAAGCCACAGACCTGAATTTACAAGATCTGTACAGGGTGCTACATGACAGATGCTCTTGGAGGTCGCTGATTCATAGGGTCACCATAAGTCATGATCAATTTGAAGGCACATAAATTACAACCAAATGGGGGCCTTACCAAGACAGAACAGAGTCCCAGAAATCTCCTCCATGACTTCGCTATGCAGAGCTCTCTGGTCAGGAGTCAGCAAAGCCCACTCCTCTTCCGTGAACTGCACAGCCACATCCTCCAAAGACACTGGATCCTAAAAGAGAAACAATATTATTATTATTAGATTTATATCCCGCCCTTCCCAAACAGGAGCCCAGGGCGGCAATATATTTTGTCATCATAGAATGCACAAATACATTCAGACTCAGGGACAGAGAGGCACCCAGGCTGCCCCCAGCCTCTCCCACTTCTGAGTCTTTCCCCTACCTGATCTGGGGCGATAGCAACAGCTTCTCCTCCACCAGAAAGGGGATATGATTTAGTAGGTCTTGCCGACATCATTTCATCACCTGTGAGAAAGAATATGGGCCCAAGAGCCATTAGTATACAGTATTCTATTCTCAGAGGTTAAATCATATAGGTCTAACTGCACAAGGGTCTTAGCTGAGTGAGTTTCAGGTGTTTATTCACAGTTTATGTTTCAGTTGTGTGACAAAACATCTCTCCTCATTTGAGCTCTAGGCCAGAAAGCAAAGTGATGGTTCTTGCGTAAAAAATCATGATGTACGTAGGAACGTTTCTGAGCTGTGGAATAGGCTGCAGACAAGAGTGGAAAATGGAAATTCAAGTCAATCCTGACTTATGGTGTTTTAGGGTTTTCATAGTAAGCGGTATTCAGAAAGGGTTTACCACTGACTTCCTCTGAGGCTGAGAGGCAGTGACTGAACCCTTTTCTCCCAGGTCGTACTCCAACACCTTAACCACTACACCACACTGGCTCTCAGAGACAAGAGTAAAGGAGTCAAAATCAACAGAGAGAGACCAAATGGAGACACGCCTCATTCATCCTTACCCAGCGGCCTCTGCCTGGGGTCCGATGGGGTCCTCTCTGCCTCAGAGAAATCAGTTCCTAGTTCTGTATAGAGACCCTTTTCCTGAAACAGCATGATAAGAACTCAAGTCACATAACGGGGAGCAGGATTAAAAGAGGACTGACAGAGGAGTATTTGAAATAGAAAAGGAAGGATAGAGGAAAACCCCTTAGAGATACTTGCTATCAGGTGTAGCCAATATGGTGCCCTTCAGATGGAAATGGACGCCAATTCACATCAGCCCCAGCCAATACCATGAATGGCCAGCCATTATAGGACTTTTACTTCACAAGATCTGAAAGTCACCACGTTGCTGTCCCTGGTCTAAATGACCCTCTCACTTGCTGCTTTGCCTGCTTCTCGTCCTCTGCCTGGCTCAGGAGGAAACCTTCAGCTAAGAACTGGTCTCCGCTCCACATTCCCTCACCCAGCTCTCCACCTCCGGTGGAAGGACAGCCAGGAACTGCTCCAGGATCTCCAGGTCCAGGATCTGGTTCTTTGCGTGCGGTCTGGCTTCAGCCACTCACGAGTCGGCTGCAAGCCTCTCGGGGGCCCTCAGCCTCCTGGTAGTGGAAACACCAGAACTGCTGGCACTGCACATCTGAGCTGAGGGGGTTCTCCCCCAAGATGTTCTGCAAATTTCCCCCCAAGAATTCCTCCGCATGGGTCCCAGTCTTGATGACATGAGGGCCAAGCCCTGCTTTAGGGGTAGTTGGGTCCTGCTGTTCCATATTTAATCTCTTGGCCTTTCACGGGCTTCTCATCCTTTCTGTGGCTGCCCTGCCCTGTGGGCATTTGGATTGCTCTCTCCATCTATTTATCTTTGTAATACAACATGGTGTTTTACTTTCAGTCGGGGTCTTCAGAGTTTGATTCATTTGATGCAAAGATTGCCAGTTTTTAGTCGCACTTACTATTCACTCTTAAAAGGTCCCTTCTGCATCTCAGGAGTTGCCTGTCTGGATGGGCACATGCTTGTCAACCAGGAGGACTGATAACACCAGTCTGTGTGTGTGTGTTGGGGGCATTCACAGGCATACGTTCAATCCCCCCCTTAATTCAAAGTGGTGTCCTGGCCTTGCAGAGAGCTGGGGGGGAGGAGAAGCTCTCCTCCCTGATTTGGATGGATCAGTTGAACAGGCCTCCTGTGCACCCTGCCCTGTGGCCTTCGGAGACCCTTTCAACCAAATATGCAGAGGGGGCCACCCATGCAGTGCTTGGGGGAAACCGCAGCTACTTTCCCCCAAGGGAGAAAGAAAGGGATTTTGGATAGAGGTGTCTCCCCCCCAGAATTCCTTCCCATCTAGCAATCAAATTGAGATCATTTAACACAATAACTCTGGTATACTGCTTCTATATATGGGGGCTCCACTTTCCACACAAAAGTACACACACCACTCATTTGCAACATGATCCCTGCCCCCAAGGCCCTGCCTGTCTTTTTTCTTCCGTTTTATTTGCTTTGTCCATCTGTTATTACGCAGACTCTGCTCCCTGATGGTGGATGTTGTGATGGGGGACCCTGAAAGGGTCAGCTGAACAGAGGCCACCTCCTTAGGGTCTCCCGTGCTATTGCTCCAGCCTTGTCTCTCCCTTCACTGGCTGGGACTGCAATCTGGGGCATCTTCCCCCCTCCACTTCCTTGTCCCTCTCCCCGCTCCCTTCCCCAGGGACTCCCCTTCGCCCAAACGCCCAAAGGGGAACATGGAGCTTACCAGACCCCAGAAGGGGCCGTTGAGGCGCTACTACTTCTTCTACTGCGGGTGTTTAATGGCGAATCAAACTGCAGCGCTTCACCAGGGAGTCCAGGGAAGAGCCTGGCAGGAAGTGACGTCAGAGGGAGAGGAGCCGCATTTTCTTCAAAGGCTCCCGCACCTCCTCTTCCTCTCTAGGAATCTCGAGTCATTTATTTTAACCCTCAGGAAGTCAAGCAGCCGGATGATCTCTCAAAGCGGGAGCCGAGGAGGAAAGAGGCATTGCGCAGAATAGAGGAAGACAGGGAGCTCCTGCTTATATTGAGGGATGGCCTTGCCCGTAAATCCAAAAGACCAAGAATACTTGAAAAGATGATTATCATTAATTATCAAAAGATGTTATATATAGAATAACACAGCTCATTTGCAATATGATCCCTGCCTCTTCCGTTTTATTTGCTTTGTCCATCTGTTATTACGCAGACTGTGCTCCCTGGTGGTGGATGTTGTGACGGGGGATCCTGAAAGGGTCAGCTGAACAGAGGCCACCTCCTTAGGGTCTCCCATGCTATTGCTCCAGACTTGACTCTCCCTTCACTGGCTGGGGCTGCAATCTGGGGCATCTCTCCCCCTCCACTCAGGGGTCTCCTTGCCTCGCTCCCTTCCCCAGGGTCCTGGGACTCCCCTTCGCCCACACCCCCAAAGGGGGAAGAGGGGCTTACCAGTCCCCAGAAGGGGCCACTGATTCTGCCGCGCTGCTTCTTCCACTACTACTGATGTTGTTTAATGGCGAATCAAACTGCAGCGCTTCACCAGGGAGCCCAGGGATGAGCCTGGCAGGAAGTGACGTCAGAGGGAGAGGAGCCGCATTTTCTTCGAAGGCTCCCGCACCTCCTCATTTTCCTCTCTAGGAATCTCGAGTCATTTATTTTAACCCTCACGAAGTCAATCAGCCGGATAATCTCTCAAAGCGAGAGCCGAGGAGGAAAGAGGCATCAAGGAACAGAGGAAGACGGGGAGCTCCTGCCCTCCACCAAGTCAGAGCATGGATGCCAACCTAGCTCAGTGGTGTCTGCACTGACTGGCAGCAGCGCTCCAGGGTTTTAAGCAGGAAGTCTCTCCTAGTCCTTTCAACTGTGTCAGAGGAAGAGTCTCTCCGAGTCCCAGGTCTACCGGGAGATGCTTTGGGGACTGAAGGTGGGAACACCTTCTGCATGTAAATCAGCTGCTCCCACTGAGCTGTGATCCTCCCTGGGGGTTTGGCCTCTCGGGGGGAGGCTCAAGACTCCCAAGCCCTGAAAAGTATGAGGGAGCTGGCAGAGAAGGCTCTAAAGCTGGGTTTGATTGATTGAGGAGGGAAGACGTGATGGTATCTCTGACAATCTGGAAGATAAATGGAACCTGCAAGACAAGTCAGTTCAGCTACGTTTGGCGGTTTAAAGTTAGCAAACACAGGGGGGAAAGCCAGGCCTCGCTGGGGGGACATGGGACTCATGCCCAGAGTATGGCTTTGCTACAAAGCATGAAAAACTGTATACTTTGTAGATATGACCTGCCCTTAGATGTCCGTTTGAGGCAATGGTCATCCTGTGAATGGGAACTAAGGAAACGGGAGCAAACACACATTTCATTTGGTCCCTTTTGGTTTCTCCACCTCCCTGAGCCACGGAATGTCAGACACCTAAAAATCAAATAATGACAAGTACCAAGAAAAGGAGCTACATTCTCTCTCCACCCATAGACACAAACTAAGTATATATCTTCCTATGCAATAAAAGTAAGTAATATCGGTCCAAATTAAGAAACAATCCATTCTGACAGATAAGAAGTCCTCAAAGACTGAAAAATATTTTCAGACTTGCTTCTTAATTTTCTCAACAGTCAAGGAAGCAATAACAATTCTCTCTTGAGGAACGAAATCCTTGTTGCGCTTCTCAAGTTCAACAGAATTCTTTTACATTTGTAGCTGCTCTTATAAGATAATTTCTTTGCTGTGATTACAATACACTATTAACCATCTAGCATCATTATGCTACAAACATATAAGTAATATAAATATGGGGAGGCTTAATTGTGGAACACCTTCTCGACTGAGCTATAGAAAAATCATCTCTGCCCAGGGGCAAAGGAACTGAGCCTTTAACTTGGTCAGATTAGCCTGTGGGGGGGGGGGGCTACGCTCTAAAAAAATGTTGAGATTGCTATCTAACTCACAGTGAAAACAGGCTTGAATTGTGGCATCTTGGGAAAATCAGTGGCCCGCGACCTTCATGCTGGTGGTCTGCGGTGCATCTGTGAAGAATGATGGGAGCAGCAACTCGGGGGGGGGGGAGAGGATTTCCTGGGCCTGCTACTCTGTATATAAAGTGGGGCCCCTACGTTCCCATCCACCCTCACCTCCCAGCATTCTATTCTGTGGATCTAGAATAGGCCTCCACAGTCACTTACGGACCCACTGTGATCGCCAATGAATGAATGAATGACAAGAACTGCCGCTTACCAATATGAACTTTTATTTTGAATCCAAGGTCTTGATTGAAGATGCATTTATTTAACAGATGTTTAACCTGCCTTTCAGAGTTTCTGCCCTCACAAGGCATTTTACAACGGTTATACATAGATCAAAAACCATCATCATGTACCGTAACTATCAAATAACATGTAAACATTAAAATAACATTAAAAAGATAGAGCACTTAAACAAACTTGTGCAGCTTGACTGAACCAACTCTCAGCCTATCTCTCAGGGATATTGCAAAGATGAAAGGGGAATAAAAGGTCCCCACCACTGGAACTGCTTAATTTCATGCCTACTAAGATCCTGTTGTGTATGACTGCTAAGATCCCATTGCAGCAGTGCTGTGTACTTCCTTGATCTTCTAGACCTCATGCTGGATGTGCACAGAGAGAGAACAGAGGGCTGGCAAACAGGCATGGTGCAGAATTGCCGAAAGCCATGAGCTCACTCAACTCATGTGATGTGCACACGCACGTATTACCCAACATACGATTTTGGGGCTGCATGCAGCAGCACATATGTAAACAGCTCTGGTGGCTAACCCTATTTTGGTTCATTTGGAGTCAAAGGGGTGGCAAGGCCCTGGAGTCGGCTGAACTGCAATTCCCACCCCACACCTGTTTTCTGGCTCATCTTGCATTCCTGAACTACTGTGAAAGATGACAGAAGCAAGGCCGCTCTGTTGACAACTAAAAGAACAAGGAGAAAAGTCTGAAGTAAATGTTATCTTTTTCCTTGCCAGGCTTTCTTCATGCCCAGCAGAACAATCCCATTGTTCAAAGACAGCATTAGAAAGCAGAACTAGTTTTTCTGAGTGTCAGCAAGAAATACACACACAGCATGAGGTCACCTCATACCCAGACCCCTCCTTTTCATGTTCATTTGTAAGAGGGAAAGTGTACTTAAGAGCAATTTGGGACACCCAAAGCGGTAATCAAATCCAACGTAACTATGCTCTCAAGGAACACTGGGCAGGACTGCAGGCCACAGACTGGGAAGGAAGTCTGTGTCTCGGTGCAAACCTTGAGGCAAACAGATTCCTTCCTGCTTTTGGGCCAGAGCTCCTTCACATCACTATAGCTGTATTCCGCTGTCCACTCCTGGGCCTAGGACAGGTAATATCTGCTATCTGACATTCCTTATAGCAATGGAAATGGCCTGCATTCAAGTGGATCCTGACTTATGGTGACCCTATGACTAGGGAATTCATGCTAAGTGGTATTCAGAGGGAGCTTACCATTGCTTCGCTCTGAGGCTAGTCCTCCCCAGCTGGCTAGGGCCATGAGCTTACTCAACTCATGTGATGTGCACAGTACCCAACATGCAATTTCTGGGCTGTATGCAGCATCACATACATAGGCACCTCTGTGTGAGCTCTGCACCGAGACAGCAGTGCAGGCGGGGGCCGGAAATTCCTGGGTATTTACGAGGGCGGGAAAGTCCTTAGCTGGCAGCATGGTCGTAAATCTGCCAGGCTAACAAGGATGAAGCATGATAAGGGCAAGGCCCTTTCCAAGTTTATGTGCCAAGCGAGAAGTCCAGAAGCGAGGTCAGTAGAGGTCCGGGTTCAATTGCCAAGGGGTCAGTCCAAGATAAGGTTCAGGGAATCTGGAAACACACGAAGCCACGCCTGACGTTGTAGTCAGCAACAAGCTGCCGCCAAGGTGTGTCTTTTAAGGAGCAGGTTTGTCAGCAGGTGTGAGCCCTCAGAGTTTTGGCCTTAAGTGGACAGGCCTGCCCCTCCTTTGCCTGACCTTCTGTTGTCTACGTTCTGCAGGTGAGGGGGGAGTATCCTGTTCACTGTCTGCGTCTGGCTGAAGGGCTTCAGCTGTGTCTGGGGTGCTCTGCAGCTGAGGGGGAGAAGGAGCTGGGTTCTCAGGAGTTTCCTCCATTTCTCCTTCTGGGTCTGCTGCTTCTGGGTCTGCTGCTGTTACTCCCGAGTCATCCTCATCTGATGAGTCCTCCGACAGGGCCATGACACTCTGGTGGGACCACTCTCACCCTCTCTGGATTGGAGTGTTGGGTTAGCGGCTGAGACAACAAGGTCAGGCTCAGGGTCAAAGAGGCCTTCAGAGCACCACTTGCCAGGACCTGCCTTGCCTGGCACTTCTTTCTCACGCCACAACTCCTGGGGCTCTGGGCGCTCCAAGGGTTTCCTTCTGCTGCTCCTGCCCCGCTTATTATCCAGCAGCAAGAGGAGGAATCGCTTGGAGGGTCTGGCAACCCCCAGGAGCAGATGCAGAGTGAAGACTAAGCAGACAACAGGTTCAAGCGTTTCCTACTGCTGCTGCTGCTGCCCCCCTCACTCCAGAGTTGCAAGGCAGGCCAGTCACTTGCAGGAGGAGCTCAGAAGGGCTCTTACCCCGAGATGAGTCCCGCTTCACTCTCACTCTCTCTGGCGTGGTGGGCTGGCAGCTGAGATGGCAGCTGTTGGGGACAACAGTGTTGCGGCAATGTCAGAAGTTCAAGATCCCTTCACAATAGTCACACTATGCCTCCTTCACAGATTATACAGCCTATCCACACTGCAGTTATTCTGGATCTATGCCACTTTAATGGCAGACCTTTCCCCAAAGCTTCATGGGAAGTGTAGTTCTGGGATCCCAAAAGGAGTTTTCTCAGCACCTCACCAAATTAGTCGCCAGAATTCTTTGGGGAAAGCTATAGGGAAGCTGTAAGGAAATGGTTTGGTAGCAAAGCCACAGCAGTGAAGTGACAGGGCCAGGGCCTGTCAAGGAGGCAATTGTCAGGCCACAGCAAAGCTCAGCAACAGCCTGAGGAGTCCTAGGGCTGCCTGGGGGCCACTTCTGCTGCAGACAGGTGATGCAAAGGGCCAGATGGAGGGGATGGCACTGAAGATGATGCAGCCACACTGTGGATATGGGAAGGCTCTCTCTCTCCTGTACAAGGGAGACTGGATTCAGTCTTAGACCCCCTTTCTGTTCACGTGTGATCCTTCAGGACCGGAAGTGGGTGCATACAACAGAAAGCAAGTCCTGCTGACCACACTGGGGGAACATGTTTGCATAGACTGGACTGGAATAAAAGGAAATATATAAAATAAAAGCAGTACCTGCCTTTTCTACCCCCTCCTTACAGAAGCTGCCCGCCTGTCGCCATTCACCTCTCCCAAGTTACCACTTGCCTGGGTCCATCTGGAGCGAGGCAGCGGTACTTCCCGCCAGTTTCCCCTCCCACCCAGTTCACCCTGGAAAAAGGAACGACAGGGAGCTCCAGCAGTGAAGCCCTCACGGCTGGTCTTCAAACCGTACAGCACTTCTTATTAATGTATTATTGTCGTGCTGGAGGGCACTCCTTTCCCTCATTAACATGCTGGTTGGAGTTTAGGAAGAGTGAGGAGCAAAGAAGCCGAAATCACTTTAGGGGTGTGTGTGTGTGTGTGTGTATAAGTATATTCTCCTCCCCCACCATGCATGCAATTTAACCTCTACCAGCATCCATCCTGCTCAGAGAGCAGCCGCTGTTGGTGCTATAGGCAGTCACAAGCAGTTCTGTGTAGGTGGCAATGGCGGCAGGAAAAAGGGCTTTTGAAAGTGATGCAGACGGCTGCTGAGACAGAGGGACCCGGCTGGGATGCAGCTCCCCAAAACCCTGCACAACCCATGACAACTACAGCACTGCTTCGGGTGGGTTGAGAGGCTTTATTTCTCTGCTTAAAGTATCAGCTTGCTGGCTGTGGGTGAGTGGGGCGGTGGCGGCAGCAGTCTGCCCCCCTCCCAAGAACCAGCCTGGTCTCCCTTCTCTCTCTCTGGGGTGACTTTACTCATTAGCTAGAAACCTGGAAGGAAAGGGACTTTCAGCAGAAGGCTAGCTCATTTCCCAGGTCTACATCTTTTTTTTCTAGACCACATAAAAACATTTTTTTAAAGTGAAAGCAAGGTAGAAACAGACCCTTTCGTCCTACCTGTTGGGAGGCCCAGGAGCTTAGGTCTCCAAAATATCTTTCCCCTCCACATTAGTGGGTTGTGCTTGATGGGATGTATTCAAACCTGAGTGTTGTTGTCTCCCCTTGATTAGTACTTCTTCCCTGACTACCATAAGGTCTAGAAACTTGAGGACCACTGTACGCATGAATTAATTTTTTTTAAAGTACAAGTTTTAACAATATACCAGATTTGCACAAAAGGGTAGTAAACAATAATATGTGGGTTGCACCCAACTTTTAGCTCAGAGTAGATCCAATAAAATTATTGGACATGACAAACTTGGGCCCCTTAATATTAATGGTTCACAGCTATTTCTGGTTCCACCACAACTGAAGAGAAGGCAAACAGCAGCAGCAACCAGGCAGGAGTGAATTCAGTTAGTTTTTTTATTTCAGGATAGTCACAGCACTGGGAAAATCCAAATTCACTCAACAAACAAAGGGTATGGGTTCTGGGTATGGGCAGTGTGTGAAAAGAGGAAAGGGGCCAGGATCATGCAGAGGAAGGCCAGGATCTCTTCTCAAACATCCCAGTATGCAGGGGCATTGGGGGACGCTACTGAAGGTCTCCACAGTCCTCCAAAACACCCACAAGCAACAGGTTGGCAACCCCCATTCTACACTCATAACATGGTTTCCCCTTTCTGAATTCTTTCATGACAATAGACTTGTGCTACTTCCGAAGCTATTTACACATTCCAAGCAGTTCTGTGGTTTCTCCGAAGTGTGAATTCTTTGATGCAAAGTCAGAGAGGAATTTCTACAGAAGTACTTGTCACATTCCAGGAATTTATATGGGTTCTCCCCAGTGCTAATTCTTCTACGCAAAGTGAGACAGGAATGTCTACTGAAGCCCTTTCCACATTCTGAGCATTTATATGGCTTCTCCCCGGTGAGAATTCTTTGATGGGAAGTGAGAGATTCCTTCCAGATGAAGCTCTTTTTACATCCCAGGCATTTCTATGGTTTCTCCCCACTGTGAATTCTTTGATGGGAATTCAGATATTTCTTCTGACGGAAGGCCTTTCCACATTCCAGGCATTTATATTGCTCCTCCCCAGTGTGAATTCTTTGATGGGAAGTGAGATTGCTCTTGCACCTGAAGATTTTTCCACATTCGAAGCATTTATATGGTTTCTCCCCAGTGTGAATTCTTTGATGGGAAGTGAGTCGTCGTTTCCACCTGAAGCTCTTTCCACATTCCAGGCATTGATATGGTTTCTCCCCAGTGTGAATTCTTTCATGGGAAGTGAGAGATACCTTCCAGCTGAAGCTCTTTGCACATTCTAAGCACTTATATGGTTTTGTCCCGGTGTGAATTCTTTGATGGGAAGTGAGTCTGCCTTTCCTGCTGAAGCTCTTTCCACATTCCAGGCATTCATATGGTTTCTCCCCAGTGTGAATTGTTTGATGGTCAGTGAGTTTGTCTTTCCTGCTGAAGCTCTTCCCACATTCCAGGCATATATATGGTTTCTCCCCAGTGTGAATTCTTCTGTGGTAAGTGAGACAAGAATTTTCACTGAAGCTCTTTCCACATTCTAAGCATGTATATGGTTTCTCCCCAGTGTGAATTCTTTGATGGGAAGTGAGTTGGTGTTTCCTGTTGAAGCTCTTTTCACATTCCAGGCACTGATATGGTTTCTCCCCAGTGTGAATTGTTTGATGGGAAGTGAATTTGTCTTTCCGGCTGAAGCTCTTTCCACATTCCAGGCATTGATATGGTGTCTCCCCAGTGTGAATTCTTTGATGGGAAGTGAGTCGGTGTTTCCAGCTGAAGTTCTTTCCACACTCCAGGCATTTATATGGTTTCTCCCCAGTGTGAATTCTTCTGTGGTAAGTGAGACAGGAATTTTCACTGAAGCTCTTTCCACATTCTAAGCATTCATATGGTTTCTCCCCAGTGTGAATTCTTTGATGGGAAGTGAGTTTGTTCTTCCTGCTGAAGCTCTTTCCACATTCCAGGCATTTATAAGGTTTTTCCCCAGTGTGAATTGTTTGATGCAAAGTGAGAGAGGAATTTTTACTGAAGCTCTTTCCACATTCTAGGCATTTATATGGTTTCTCCCCCCCAGTGTGAATTGTTTGATGCAAAGTGAGAGAGGAATTTTTACTGAAGCTCTTTCCACACTCCAAGCATTTATATGGTTTTTCCCCAGTGTGAATTCTTTGATGGGCAGTGAGAGGTTCCTTCCAGCTGAAGCTCTTTGCACATTCTAAGCACTTATATGGTTTCTTCCCAGTGTGAATTCTTTGATGGGCAGTGAGTTTGTCTTTCCTGCTAAAGCTCTTTCCACACTCCAGGCATCTATATGGTTTTTCCCCAGTGTGCATTCTTTGATGGACAGTGAGATAGTTTTTCCTGCGGAAACTCTTTCCACATTCCCGGCATTTAAATGGTTTTTCCCCCCCAGTGTGAATTGTTTGATGCAAAGTGAGAGAGGAATTTCTATTGAAGCTCTTTCCACTCTCCAGGCATTGATATGGTGTCTCCCCAGTGTGAATTCTTTGATGGGAAGTGAGAGATTCCTTCCAGCTGAAGCTCTTTGCACATTCTAAGCACTTATATGGTTTCTTCCCAGTGTGAATTCTTTGATGGGCAGTGAGTTTGTCTTTCCTGCTAAAGCTCTTTTCACACTCCAGGCATTTATATGGTTTTTCCCCAGTGTGAATTCTTTCATGGGCAGTGAGATTGTTTTTCCTGCTGAGGCTCTTTCCACATTCCAAGCATTTATATACTTTCTCTGCTTTGTGGTTTTTGCAGTCAGCTTTGCATTTTCTTTTAGAATTGAGAATTTTCCAGTAAGCAAAATATTGACTTCTTTTGTTTCTTTCATCTTTCTTTTCTGGCACTGCAGTTATATGGTAGTCACTGGTTTGAAAAGCAGAAGATTTAGTCCTCCTCTTCTCTTCTGCTTCAGTTTTCATTCTCTGCTCTTTGCTCTTTTCAGGTCTGTCTCTTAACCACACCACTTTCCCACATACTTCTCTCTTGTTCTTGGCTTCTGACTCGTCACCGTCTGCAATGAAGAGAGAAAGTGATAAGAGCGTGAGAGAAGAAATGGACCCTCAAATCATTGAACAATCCCAGTAAGCAGATGTGATAAAGGAAGATGTGAAAGGATTTCGGTGGGAGAGTGATCTTAACCCAGGTTGAATAGTCTCTGTGATTTAGCATTCATTGACAATTGGAGGGCCATAGATTGCTGGATTTGGACAGTGGAGATCTGGGTTCAGATCCCAGTCAGAGCTGAATCTCATTGGGTGATCTTGGGCCAATCACCCTCTTTCAGCCTAGCCTACAACGTTGTACAGGCAAATAGAGCCATCAGAGGTATTCTCTTCTGAAGTCTTTGGAGCAAAGAAATGAGAAGATAAAAAGGGGAGGCCTCATGGCAGAGCAAGTCATTGTTATGCAGAAGGTTGCAAGGTTAGTCCACAGCTTCAGCAGGTAAAGGACCACAGAAGGAGCCCTCAGGTGTGCTAGGCATTGGAGGAATGCTGCCACTCAGAGCAGACAATCCTGGACTAGTTGGACTATGACTACGGCAGGGCTGTTGAGTCAGGCTTCTGCGACTCTAAGATGGCTCTTATCTCCGTTTGTATTTATTGTGATACTTAAAATTTCCTTGTTCTGATTGATATATTGTTGTTTTAATTATATTGTGATTAACCTCTTGCATTGATGTCTAACCATGTTTTTACTCCTTGTGAAGTTTTGACAGTGGAAAGTGGAATTATACATGGTTTAAAGGCCGCTCTGGGCTCCTACTGGAAGGGCGGGATATAAATCTCATAAATAAATAAATTTAGGCAAATCCTACTAAGCTGGAAGAAGAGGGCTTGAAATGCTAAAATTCTAAGAATTGTGGGGAAATCACACATATGTAGACAAACGGCAGGAGGTGTGGCTCTGTCCTGGTCAACTCCCTTTTCCTACAATGGTTCCTCCTCCCCCCCCCCCCCCCAAAAAAAAGACAGGCTGCAAATCCTGTGCTAGTAGGAAAAAGGGAACTTGAAATGTTGAAATATAGCAAATGTGCAGATGTAGGGTTGGATTCTCTTACCGGCTGAGTCCCTTTCCTTATAACAAGGGTAGGCAATGTGGTGCACTCCACTGATTGTTGAACTCCCATTCCCACCAGCCCAAGTCAGCACGGACAATGGTCACCATTGATAGGAGTGAGAGTCCAGCAATCTCTGGAGGGCGCCTTGTTGGCTAGCCCAGTCCTATAATGGCTCTATAACAGTAACCCTCCTCCTCCAAGATACTGCTATGCACTGTCAGAGATCTCTTCAGGTCTAGGGAAGCTTTGCACTTGTCTTCCCAAAGGCCAGAATGCCACATTTTGTGCCTTGTGGGTATATTAGAAATCAAAATGCAGCTCAGCTATGCTGTGTTAGCACATGAGACAACATTTTAGCGAGAAATTCCGGAACATTGCATTTAAAGAAATATTTTAGGGGCAGGGGGACAGAGAAAAATGAAAAGTGGGTTCTGAGAGAGCATCTGTGAACTCCTGTGCAGATATTTGCAGGATGGTGAAAGCCCCAAATATTTGTAGGAATTTGAGACTAATAAAAATCTGCCTCTTTTTTGAGAAAGATTGTTGTTTGGCCCAATGATAAAATGCCCTCCATCTCTAATTCCTGTTGACTCTTTGGCCAACCAGAAAATGACCGAGAGGCTTGTTCCACCTCCCTAACAACTGCGAAAATTCTCAAATGATCTGGGCAGCTTAAACCGCTTGGGCCATTGTCTAGAAGATACAGTAGACAGCTGCCCATTAAATGTTTACCGCAAAGGGGTAAGAATCCCAGATGAATTAAGTGGCAGTACATCAGAACATCTGGGCTCATCACATGAAGAAATACTGAGTTTCAAAAGGGATATTAGGATCCAACAGGGGGCCTTACAAAGACAGGACAGAGTCCCACAAATCTCCTCCATGACTTCCTTATGCAAAGATCTCTGGTCAGGATCCAGCAGAACCCACTCCTCTTCCGTGAAACACACAGCCACATCCTCCAAGGACACGGGACTCTGAAAGGCAAGAAAATATTTCCTCCTCGTAGAAAACGTGATCTACTACCTACATGCAAAAGTTAGTTCAGGTGAGATTCCTGGTCAGTATTATCAGGAGAGAAGAACGTTGAGGGCAGCTTCGCGAAAAGCGAAGAGAAATTCATTCAGACCCAGGGAGATGAACAGGCTGTCCCTGTCTCTCCCCCCTACCTGATTTGGTGAGACAGCAGCAGCTTCTCCTCTGCCACAAAGAGGAGATGGTTTAGCAGGTCTTGCCAACATCATTCCATCACCTATGAGAAACAAAATGGGCCCAGAAACCATTATTATATGCCTATGTTAGACCTTAAGCAATTATGTCTAACTGCACAAGGACCTTTTCAGTTGAATGAGTTTCAGATGTTTATTCACAGTTTATACTTCCATTGGGTGATAAAACATCTCTGCCATTTTGAGCTCTTCGCCACAAATCGAAGTGTTGCTTCCCACATATCTTGACATGATAAACCTTGACACGATATCCTTACCGAGCGGCCTCTGCCTGGTATCCAATGGAGTCATCTCTGTCTCAGGGAAATCAGTTGTGTTTTCTGCACAGAGACCCTTTTCCTGAAACGGCAGAAGAACTCAAGTCATATTACGGGGAGCAGGATTAGAAAAGGACTTTCAGAGGCAAAACCCAGAGGGGTATTGGATATCAGAGGTAGCCAAGGTGGTGCCCTCCAGAGGTGGCTGGACGTCATCAGCCTGCATCAGCCCCAGCCAATGGGATGAATCATCAGTGATGATGGGAGTTTTACTTCAACAACATCTGGAGGGCACCATGTTGGCTGTCCCTGGTCTTGATGAAACTGTCACCTGCTGCTCTTCCTGCTTCTCGTCCTCTGCCCAGCTCAGGAGGAGACCTTCACACACGGCCACTGCCTGGGAACTGGTCTCGGCCCCACATTCCATCACCCAGCTCTCCATCTCTGGGGGCAGGACAGCTAGGAACTGCTCCAGGATCACCAGGTCCAGGATCTGGTTCTTTGAGTGTCGCTCTGGCTTCAGCCACTCACGGCAAAAAAGGTGGAGTCGGCTGCAAGCCTCTCGGGGCCCCTCAGCCTCCTGGTAGCAGAACTGCTGGAAGTTCTGGTGCTGCACATCTGAGCTGAGGGGGTTCTCCCCCAAGATCATCCACATGTTTCCTTCTGAGAATTCTTCCCCATGGGTCTCAGTCTTGATGACATCAGGGCCTCTTCGTATTTCAGGGGCAACTGAGTTTTGCTGTTCCATCTTTGATCTGTGGGTAAAAAGATGCAGTCTCTGTCCTGCTGATCTCTCTCTGGCCCCCCCCCATGCACGCGCCGACAAGTCTTCTGTTATGTCTTTTTTGGAATTGTTTTCTGGGTTCTGAGGATATGAACAGAAGGAGCAAATCTATTTATTGTCTGAGCCAAACGTTATATCTAGGCAATGGCTGGCGGAGCAGGGAAGGTGCTGGCTAAGCATCCTTGAATATGGGGATCATTCTTCCTACCATATAACCTTTGATATAAGCCCAGTATGGGCCCCATGTCTTCCTCTGAAGATGGGTGTCTGGATGGTTGACAGATCTCTGACAGCAGCTCGAAGGGAGCTATAATCCTGATTACCCCCCATGCCTATTTAAGAGCAAACAAGCAAAAGGAGAGACCTTTTTAGGGGAAGGGCCGTAGCTCAGTGGTAGAGCAGCTGCTTTCCTTGCAGAAGGTCCCAGTTTCAATCGCCAGTATCTCCAGGTAGGGCTGGAAAAGACTCCTTGCCTGTAATCCTGGAGAGACGCTGCCAGTCAGTGAGGACAATACTGAGCTAGATGCATCAATGGTCTGACTCAGCATAAGGCACCTTCCAATATTCCCTAACTTATCTTTGTGACCTTTTCAGGGCTCTGTTGGAAAATGCTGCCCGGGGCTCCTTTTGGGAGGAAGAGCGGGACATCAATTTAATAAATAAATAAATACTTTTTTAAAAATTGGGAATGAAACACCTTTATACTTGGATGATAATTTTGGTTATCCTTTGATTTGAACTGCCCCCTTTCAGAATTAAGAGTTACCAATGTTGCTGTTGTTTTTTAATTAAACTGGAACGCCACAATTCCTGGAGTTGATTACCTGGTTGTGGAAAGGAGGTTGAAGGATCTTAGGGCATTCTGTTGAGGAACAAAGAATCCACAATTTTGAGATTGTCATCACAAATTAGTGAAGGACTAACTTTGCCTTCATCCCAGCTAGGACGAGGGACAGGGCTACTGACACAGATGGTGGCTGTGCTGCCCTGCAGGTGGTTGGATTGCTCTCTTCAGCTATTTACCCTTTTCTATAACAGGTTTTTCCACTTTTATTCCAGGTCTCCCGAGTTTGATTCCTTTGATTAAAATATTGCTACTTTTTTAGTAGCACTTTCTGTTCACTTTTTCAAGATCTCTTTGTTTCTAATTCACAGTTAAAAGATCCCTTCTGCATCCCAGGAGTTGCCACTCTGAATGGACCCATGTGTGCCAGCCAGGAGAAGTGATAACACCAGTCAGTGTGTGAATAATGAGGGCATTCCTAGATCTACTTTCAATCCTCCCTCAGTTCAAACTGGTGTCCTGGCTTTGGGGGGGCGCAGTAAGAGGCACTGATTTGGACGTGTCAGCTGAACAGGCCTCCTATGCAGCCCTCCCCCAGGGGCCCTGGGAAAACCCTCCAACCAAGTGTGCAAAGGGGAAAGAGGCTCATCAGATTTTATAGGGAGGCACAGATGCCATGCTTGGGGAAAATAGCAGCTGCTTTCTCACACATGAAAAGCTAGGAAAGGGAGTTTGGACAGAGGTGCTTTTGCTCTGGGGACACAGCCCCCAAATTCCTTTCCTTTCTAGGAATCATGTCATTTAACCCGCTTAGGTCTGGCATACTGCTTCTGTATATAGAAGCTCCACTTCCCACCCAAAAGTACTCCCGTCACACACACCATGCATTTGCTGTATGACCCCTGCCCTCAATATTTGTCTCAATGTACTAAGGCCTTCTCTGTCTCTTTTTCTTTCCTTTGTCCATATATTATTATGCAGACTCGTGGGCCAGGGGAAAAAACACCACCTCTCCCTCCAACTGCAGTCTACCACCATTATTTGCACGTCTCACTATCTAGGTTTGGCTTTTAAGAGGAAGGGGAAAAGCTCTGCTCCCTGGTGGTGGGTGTTGTGATGGGGGACCATTTTAAGATTGGAGTTTGCTAACATGCACTTATTGTGTAGTAGCATCTGCAGAGAGTAACATCAGGGTGTCCTACTGGAAGGTCGGGATATTAAATGAATGAATAATACCACCTGAAAAACAGGTAAAAATGGCGGCTGTTTCACGCCACAGGAAGTCCTCACGGGGTCAGAGGGAGGCAGATGACCTGGTTTAGACTAAAATGGAGGTCACATCTCCGTGTCCCTGCGCAGTGCCATGGAAAAAGAAAGGGAAAATGAGCTATGGAGGGGGCAAGATTCCCCGAAAGGGGAGAGGCATCAAGGGGTCCCAGCAGTGCCGAGAAGTGAGGAAAGTGGAACCCTGGGGGGGAGGGAAGTTGAGGGAGCTCCCCAGCCCCACCCCAAGAGAAAGACTGAAAGGGAAAGGACCCCCCCTTTTAAAAAATTCTAAAAAGCTACTGCAGAAAAGAGAAAACAAAGAGAAAACAGAAAGGGTAATTGCCTCACATGGTCTAGGAAAGTGGGAGTAAGGATTGAGACATCCGCCTGGGACCAGGACAGGAAATGAACTGGGCTCTGCAAGATAGCAACGCCTAACTACTTCCTCAAAGTTGCAAGTTTCACTGCATTTCCTGTCCTTGGACACCAGGTGGCAGACTAATGTCGACATGATAGGCTGGCATCCAGGGAAAATGCTGAAATTTAAAGAAATGTGGGGAAATGCTGCGGGTGGGGTGGTATGTGCGCACATAAGTAGACAAATGGCAGGAGGGGTAGCTCTGTACTGGCCCAGTCCCTTCTCCTACAAGGGTTCCTCCTCCCAACTCCAAAAAAAAAAAAAAAAACTAGTAGGAAAAAAGGGAACTGGAAATGTTGCAATACAGGAAATGTGCACATGTAGAGAGGGATTTTCTTACTGGCTGAGTTCCTTTCCTTCAAACAAGGGTAGCCAACGTGGTGCACTCCAGAGATGGTTGGACTCCCATTCCCACCAGCCCGAGTCAGCATGGACAATGATCACCATTGATAGGAGTGAGAGTCCAGCAATCTCTGGAGGGCATCATGTTGGCTACCCCAGTCCTAGAATGGTCCTGTAACAGTAACATTCCCCCTCCCGCAAAATAGTGCTATGCACTGTGAGCACTCTGCTCCTGGTCCAGGGAAAAAGGATAAGCTAAGATGCCAAATGTTGCACCTTGTGGGTATATCAGAAATCAAAATGGAGCTCACCTCTGCTGTGCTAGCACATGAGGCCACATTTCAGTGAGAAATTCCAGAGAATTGCAGTTAAAGAAATATTTTAGGGGTGGGGGACAGCGCAAAAAGTGGGTTCTGAGAGAGCATCTTTGAACTCCTGATCAGATGTTTGCAAGAAGGTGAAAGCCTCACATATTTGTGGGAATCTGAGACCAGTAAAAGCCAGCCTCTTTTTTGAGATGGATTGCTGTTTCGCGCAATCAAAAATTCCCCCCATCTCTAATTTCTGTTGACCCTTTGGCCAACCAGAAAATGACCGAGAGGCTTGTTTCACCTCCATAACAAATGTAAAGCTTCTCAAATGATCTGGACAGCTTAAAACACTTGGGCCATTGTCTAGAAAATACAATAAATAGCTGCCCATTAAATGTTTACTGTGGAGTGGTAAGAATCCCAGATGAAGTAGGTGGGCTACATCCTCCAAGGACCCTGGACCCTGAAAGGCAAGAAAATATTTCCTCCTCAGAGAAACCATGAAGATGATCTAAAATTAAAAAGGTAGCAGAGCAGCTTTTAAACTGACTGAGGGGGGAAACCCGACAGGAGCTGAGAAAGGTCCGGTTCGGAATAAACCTCCCCCCTGGGATAAAAACCAAAGAAATGATGAAATTTTAAAAGGGGTAGGCCTAGAAGTAGGCATTGTGAGAGCAGGGGCACAGGATATCAATTCAGAAGAGCAAAATTACCACAGGCCTAACCACAAGTGCCAAAGACACTTGAAGAGAGACACTGCTTACAAGTGCCTGTACGCTAATGCTAGGAGCCTCCGAACCAAGATGGGAGAACTGGAGTGCTTGGTCTTAGAGGAGAGCATTGATATAGTTAGCATAACGGAGACCTGGTGGAATGGAGAAAACCAGTGGGATACGGTTATCCCTGGATATAAACTATATCGGAAGGACAGGGAAGGACGTATTGGTGGCGGAGTCGCTCTATACGTGAAAGAAGGCATTGAATCCAGCAAGCTGGAAACCCCAAAAGAGGCAGACTCCTCCACAGAATCGTTGTGGGTGGTGATACCATGCCCCAGGAGGGACTTAATACTGGGAACGATCTATCGTCCCCCTGATCAAAATGCTCAGGGAGACCTTGAGATGAGATATGAAATTGAGGAAGCATCCAAACTAGGAAATGTGGTAGTAATGGGTGACTTCAACTACCTGGACATAGACTGGCTGCATATGTGTTCCAGTCATGACAAAGAAGCAAAGTTTCTAGATATTCTAAATGACTATTCCCTAGACCAGTTGGTCATGGAACCGACCAGAGGGACGGCAACCCTGGACTTAATCCTCAGTGGGGACCGGGACCTGGTGCGAGATGTAAGTGTTGTTGAACCGATTGGGAGCAGTGACCACAGTGCTATTAAATTAAACATACATGTAACTGGCCAATTGCCAAGGAAATCCAACACAGTCACATTTGACTTCAAAAGAGGAAACTTCACAAAAATGAGGGGATTGGTAAAAAGAAAGCTGAAAAACAAAGTCCAGAGGGTCACATCACTCAAAAATGCTTGGAAGTTGTTTAAAAACACTATATTAGAAGCTCAACTGGAGTGCATACCGCAGATCAGAAAAGGTACCGCCAGGGCCAAGAAGATGCCAGCATGGTTAACAAGCAAAGTCAAGGAAGCTCTTAGAGGCAAAAAGTCTTCCTTCAGAAAATGGAAGTCTTGTCCGAATGAAGAAAATAAAAAAGAACACAAACTCTGGCAAAAGAAATGCAAGAAGACAATAAGGGATGCTAAAAAAGAATTTGAGGAGCACATTGCTAAGAACATAAAAACCAACAACAAAAAATTCTATAAATACATTCAAAGCAGGAGACCATCTAGGGAGACGATTGGACCCTTGGATGATAAGGGAGTCAAAGGTGTACTAAAGAACGATAAGGAGATTGCAGAGAAGCTAAATGAATTCTTTGCATCTGTCTTCACAGTGGAAGATATAGGGCAGATCCCTGAACCTGAACTAACATTTGCAGGAAGGGATTCTGAGGAACTGAGACAAATAGTGGTAACGAGAGAGGAAGTTCTAAGCTTAATGGACAATATAAAAACTGACAAATCACCGGGCCCAGATGGCATCCACCCGAGAGTTCTCAAAGAACTCAAAGGTGAAATTGCTGATCTGCTAACTAAAATATGTAACTTGTCCCTCGGGTCCTCCTCCGTGCCTGAGGACTGGAAAGTGGCAAATGTAACGCCAATCTTCAAAAAGGGATCCAGAGGGGATCCCGGAAATTACAGGCCAGTTAGCTTAACTTCTGTCCCTGGAAAACTGGTAGAAAGTATAATTAAAGCTAGATTAACTAAGCACATAGAAGAACAAGCCTTGCTGAAGCAGAGCCAGCATGGCTTCTGCAAGGGAAAGTCCTGTCTCAGTAACCTATTAGAATTCTTTGAGAGTGTCAACAAGCATATAGATAGAGGTGATCCAGTGGACATAGTGTACTTAGACTTTCAAAAAGCGTTTGACAAGGTACCTCACCAAAGGCTTCTGAGGAAGCTTAGCAGTCATGGAATAAGAGGAGAGGTCCTCTTGTGGATAAGGAATTGGTTAAGAAGCAGAAAGCAGAGAGTAGGAATAAACGGACAGTTCTCCCAATGGAGGGCTGTAGAAAGTGGAGTCCCTCAAGGATCGGTATTGGGACCTGTACTTTTCAACTTGTTCATTAATGACCTAGAATTAGGAGTGAGCAGTGAAGTGGCCAAGTTTGCTGACGACACTAAATTGTTCAGGGTTGTTAAAACAAAAAGGGATTGCGAAGAGCTCCAAAAAGACCTCTCCAAACTGAGTGAATGGGCGGAAAAATGGCAAATGCAATTCAATATAAACAAGTGTAAAATTATGCATATTGGAGCAAAAAATCTGAATTTCACATATACGCTCATGGGGTCTGAACTGGCGGTGACCGGCCAGGAGAGAAACCTCGGGGTTGTAGTGGACAGCACGATAAAAATGTCGACCCAGTGTGCGGCAGCTGTGAAAAAGGCAAATTCCATGCTAGCGATAATTAGGAAAGGTATTGAAAATAAAACAGTCGATATCATAATGCCGTTGTATAAATCTATGGTGCGGCCGCATTTGGAATACTGTGTACAGTTCTGGTCGCCTCATCTCAAAAAGGATATTATAGAGTTGGAAAAGGTTCAGAAGAGGGCAACCAGAATGATCAAGGGGATGGAGCGACTCCCTTATGAGGAAAGGTTGCAGCATTTGGGGCTTTTTAGTTTAGAGAAAAGGCGGGTCAGAGGAGACATGATAGAAGTGTATAAAATTATGCATGGCATTGAGAAAGTGGATAGAGAAAAGTTCTTCTCCCTCTCTCATAATACTAGAACTCGTGGACATTCAAAGAAGCTGAATGTTGGAAGATTCAGGACAGACAAAAGGAAGTACTTCTTTACTCAGCGCATAGTTAAACTATGGAATTTGCTCCCACAAGATGCAGTAATGGCCACCAGCTTGGATGGCTTTAAAAGAAGATTAGAGAAATTCACGGAGGACAGGGCTATCAATGGCTACTAGCCATGATGGCTGTGCTCTGCCACCCTAGTCAGAGGCAGCATGCTTCTGAAAACCAGTTGCTGGAAGCCTCAGGAGGGGAGAGTGTTCTTGCACTCGGGTCCTGCTTGCGGGCTTCCCCCAGGCACCTGGTTGGCCACTGTGAGAACAGGATGCTGGACTAGATGGGCCACTGGCCTGATCCAGCAGGCTCTTCTTATGTTCTTAATGCAAAAGTTAGTTCAGGAGAGGTGCCTGGTCATTATTCTCAGGAGAGAACAAGGTTGAAGGCAGCTTTCTGAGAAGCGAAGAGGAGAGAAATTCATTCAGACCCAGGGAAATGAAAAGGGGACGGAGACACCCAGTCTGTTCCCCTACTGCGTCTTCCGCCCACCTGATCTGGGGCGACAACAGCACCTTCTTCTCCACCACAAAGGACATGGTTTAGTAGGTC
This sequence comes from Rhineura floridana, assembly GCF_030035675.1. Classification (NCBI taxonomy): domain Eukaryota; kingdom Metazoa; phylum Chordata; class Lepidosauria; order Squamata; family Rhineuridae; genus Rhineura; species Rhineura floridana. Next base: position 211,125,880 of record NC_084482.1, read on the forward strand.
TTGCCAACATCGTTCCATCACCTATGAGTAACAAAATGGGCCCAGAAAACATTACTGTATTTCTCAGAGGTTAAGCGATTATATGTCTAACTGCACAAGGGTCTTAGCAGTTGAGTGAGTTTCAGATCTTTATTCAGAGTTTATATTGCCATTGTGTGACAAAACACCTCTCCCTATTTGGACTGTTGGCCAAAAATGAAAGTGCTGGTTCCCATGTCCAATTTTTAACACAATATAAACAGGAGCATTTCTGAGCCTTAGAAAAGGCTGGAGACAAGAGTAAAGGAGTCAAAATCGACAGGGAGAGACCAAATGCAGATGCATCCCATTCATCTTTACCCAGCGGCCTCTGTCTGGTGTCCGATGGGGTCCTCCCTGCCCCAGGGAAATCAGTCCCTATCTCTGCATACAGACCCTTTTCCTGAAACAGCATAATAAGAACTCAAGTCATATAACGGGGAGCAGGATGAGAAGAGACTAACAGAGGCAAAACCCAGAGGGGTATTGGATATTAGAGGTAGCCAAGGTGGTGCCCTGCACAGGTTGCTGGACTAAGCCCGCATCAGCGATGCTGGGAATTTTACTTCAACATCTGGAGTGCATCCTGTCTAGAAGAAACCCTCCCACCTGCGGGTCTTCCTGCTTATCCTCCTCTGCCATGCTCAGGTGGAAACCTCCGGCCAGGGCCCCTGCCTTGCAGTTCTTTCTCTGCAGGAAGTGACATCAGAGGCAGAGGTGCCACATTTCCTTTGAAGGAGAGATGCCCCTCCACCCTCTTTAGCAATCTCGATTCATTCATTTTAACCCTTATGGAGCCAGGCAGCTGGATGATCTCTCAAAGTGGGAGCCAAGAAGGAAGGAAGCCTTGCACAGAACAGAGGAAGACAAAGCCCTGTACAAAGCATAGGCGTACATCTACCTCAGTGCTGCCTACACTGGCTAGCAGCACCTCTCCAGGGTTTCCAGCAGGGAGTCTCTGCCAGCCCTCCCTGGAGATGCCCTTGGGGATTAAACAAAGGACCTTCTGCTTGCAAAGCAGCTGCTCTACCCACTGAGCCACCTGCAGCCCCTCCCTGGGGCTTTGGCCTCTCCTCAAGACTCCCCATCCCTGAAAAACATGAGGGAGCTGTAAGACAGGGCTCTAAGCTGGAGCTGTTTGCCTAAGAAGTAGGGTTGCCAGGTCGGAACCATCCAAAAACCTGAGAAAATGGGGGCGGGCCCAAGTGACACCACAGGGCGGGCCCTAGTGATGTCACAGGGTGGGCCCTAGTGATGTCATGGGGCGGGCCCTAGTGACATCATAGGGCGGGCCCTAGTGACGTCACAGGGCAGGCCCTAGTGACATTAAATATGATACATTGTATCAACCACAGTTGCTTGGAGCATACCATTCAAAAAAAAATTCTCTGGAGATTAAAATAGAAATCTTATCTAAAACAGGGTGTTCCTAGGTCCATCTGAAGTGACAAGGTCATTCTTTCTCACAAGCTTAGGGTGATGCAAAATGGAAATGGACTGCCTTCAAGTTGATCCCAGATAGGATCTTCATGGTAAGCAGTATTCAGACAGAGGTGGTTTACTATTGCCTTCCTCTGAGTCTGAGAGGCAGTGACTGGCCCAAGGTCACCCAGGGAGCTTCATGGCTGGGTGGGGATTCGAACCCTGGTCTCCCAGGTCATAGTCCTACACTTTTAGGGAACATTTAATCAAGCTTACTTGCTTCTGGCTTTACAAAGTACACAATGTCACCTACATATATTTTCAGGGGACTATTTATATACCATTTCATTGTTCTAAAATAATGCAGAGGTGTGTGTTCTCTCTCCCCCACCCCCCATTTAGGACTTGCCTCCTTAAAAGATAAAGAATATGCATATATGTGTATCACTTATGTTTCCTGCCAGTAGCATACTATCGTCATTATCTGTGGGCTCGTGCTGACTGGCCAGCAAAGAGGAGTATCCACTGTCCTCCTTTCCATTGTCCTTTTCACTAGCATTCCCAACATGCCTCCACAAAATTTGTTGTTTTTCTTTGTTATTATGTAGAGGTTTTCCTTCACTTTTGATGTCAACACTCTTGGGGCTTCCATAGTGCTGGTCACTATACAATAGCTTCTCTGATACTCTTTAGTGCAGTCTTTACAAAACTCCTTATTATAATTAGCAATACAGAGCTCTTCTGATCTTTTTTCTGTTCCAAATGGTTTTAACGGTGAAAGTCCACAGTGAACAGTGTGTCCTTCCCTGTCCACTTTGGAACCCGTTTCCTTGCTTTCATGTTATGTCTGGCCCCGAGATCTCCCTCCCCTCCCCCGTCGCTTCTCCCTTTCTCTCTCCGCCTGCCCCCTTTCCCTGGTAATAACGACATGTATGCCCTCCTGCCCACATTCTAGCAACCGGGAATGTGCCAAGCGCCGCAGCAGGCAGCTGCTGCCACCCACTCGCCTTGCCTTGCCCTGCCCCCTCACGCAATGCAACGGACCCCCACCCCGGAATCCTGCGCCCCCTCCTCTTTCCCTTGGGAAAATGGGGTGAGCCGGCGAGGAAGGGGGCTCTCTTTCAGCCTCCCCCCCTCAATTCAGGGCTCACAAAGGCTCCCGGTCTCCTCTCCCCGCCCGCCAAGACCCCAATCGGGGGGGGGCAAGGCTGGCATTGGCCGGCCTCCCTTCCCTTCCCCTCGCCTGCTGGTCCCCGGCCGGCCCGTGCGGTGCCTGGGGTGCGCGCCTCCGCCGCTGCAATGCAGCCACTTGCGGCTGTCAACCTCTCGCTCAGCCCCTCCGTCGATTGCAGCTCTCACACACTCACACGCACCCGCTCTCACACACACGGTGCCAGGAGGGAGCGCGGCGGCACAGTCAGGGCTCACAAAGGCTCCCGGTCTCCTCTCCGCGCCCGCCAAGCCCCCGATTGGGGGGGCAAGGCTGGCATCGGCCGGCCTCCCTTCCCTTCCCCTCGCCTGCTGGTCCCCGGCCGGCCCGTGCGGTGCCTGGGGTGCGCGATGCAGCCACTTGCGGCTGTCAACCTCTCGCTCAGCCCCTCCCTGCCGATTGCAGCTCTCACACACTCACACGCACCCACTCTCACACACACGGTGCTGGGAGGGAGCGCGGCGGCACAGTCAGGGCTCCCAAAGCCCCCGATCGGGGGGGGGCAAGGCTGGCATCAGCCGGCCAGCCAGCAAGCTACCCACGCCACCCTCCCAGAGCATGCTGCTCGGAGAAGCTGCAGCTGCAGCTCCCGCTCGGACTATAGCAGCGGCTCGGGCTGCCTCGCTCGGTGTGTGGGCACGCACGCATGCATGCACGGTGGCGGCTCCGGGCGTGAGTGTTCGCCCGCCAGCTTCGCCGAGTCAGGCTCCGGCTGTCTGACTGTGCCGCCGCGCTCCCTCCCGGCGCCGTGTGTGTGAGAGAGCGGGTGCATGTGAGTGTGTGAGAGCTGCAATCGGCAGGGAGGGGCTGAGCGAGAGGTTGACAGCCACAAGTGGCTGCATCGCAGCGGTGGAGGTGTGCACCCCAGGCACCGCACGGGCCGGCCGGGGACCAGCAGGCGAGGGGAAGGGAAGGGAGGCCGGCCAATGCCAGCCTTGCCCCCCCGATCGGGGGCTTGGCGGGCGGGGAGAGACCGGGAGCCTTTGTGAGCCCTGAATTGAGGGGGGGAGGCTGAGAGCCCCCTTCCTCGCTGGCTCACCCCATTTTCCCAAGGGAAAGAGGGGGCACAGGATTCCGGGGTGGGGGTCCGTTGCATTGCGTGAGGGGGCAGGGCAAGGCAAGGCGAGTGGGTGGCAGCAGCTGCCTGCTGCGGCGCTTGGCACATTCCCGGTTGCTAGAATGTGGGCAGGATAGCATACATGTCGTTATTACCAGGGAAAGGGGGCGGGCGGAGAAAGGGAGAAGCGACGGGGGAGGGGACAGGGGAGGGAGATCTCGGGGCCAGACATAACACGAAAGCAAGGAAACGGGTTCCAAAGTGGACAGGGCTACATCAAGGCAGCCTCACGTTGAACAGTTTCCTGTGCATTTGGGCTCCGCTAGCCGAAGCAACTGGGGTCTCTGAATCCAGGCGAGAGTTGCTGCCTTCTCTCCACCGGGCGAGCCAGCTCTGCGGGGCTGCTAAGCTTGAGCTGCCACCGGAAAGAGTTCTTTTCCTTTCCGGAGCAGGGGAACTGCCTAAGGAGGAGCCAGTCCAGCCTGGCCTCCACAGCCACCGCCTCTTCACGCATGCGTGGTTGAGGGGGCCGCTACAAAGCCAGAGATCCACCAGTTTGACTGACATATGGCCGGAGGCCGGAGACGGCCCCATTTTCCCTGAGACTCCGGCAGAAAACCGGAGACCAGGCAACCCTACTGAGAAGGGAAGACGGGAGGGTATCGGTGACTCTGCCTGAAAGAGGAATGGAATCTGAAGGCCAAGTCAGTTCAGCTACTTTTGTCACTTGGAGAAAATTGAGTTCAGTCAGAACAGCAAAAAAAATCCAGCCCTCCACGGAAGGCAAGAGATGCCCAGCGTATGGCTCTGCTACAAAGTCCGAAAAGTTGCTCTGAAGCCTAAAAAACCATCTGCCTTGTATTGAGGGATGACCCTGCTCTTAAATCTCCATTTCATGCAAAGGCGCTCCTGTGAACGGGAATTAATAAAAGGGAGGGAACTTAGTCCACTGAGCAATGTTGAATGCCTAGCCTTAAAATGTAAGTAATAACAAGACCCAAAGTATAAGAAAAGGTTTCCCCTAGTGATAGTTCTACTCCTGTAATTACTTCAATCAGAATGGATTACCGTACCTTTATGTTGTGTTTTGTGTAGCGTGTCATGTGGTGTGCTGTGTTGTGTGCTGTGCTATGTTTATTTATACCCCACCTTTTGGCCAAAGGCCCTCAAGGCAGCTTACAAAGAGAAATAAACACAGATACAAAATACATCAATAAAAGCAAAACAATTTACAAAAATTAATACCGTATAATACAATTTACAAAAATCAAAGTAAATAACAGATATTAAGAAAAAATGACCAGAAAAGGCATTCCGTCTTGCCTGAACTTGCAGCTATTTCAAGGGGCAGTACACCAGTCCAAACTTGGTGCTGGGCCCCGTCTGCATGCCTTGGCCCATGGAATGGAGACGGGGTGGTGGCACTGGCAGGCTGACCAGCTGGTCCAGCCCACGGGCCTCCTGATGCTGCAGCAGTAGGTCCCAGACCTCATAGTCTTGCAGCTCTTCCAGGGCGGTGGGGGCCACCGTATGTTCCTCTTGGGCTGGCCGAGCGGCTCCCCAGCAGTACCTGCAGGTGGACCGGGTAGATGTAGGCCTTGGTCAGCCAGTACAAGTGTGGCATGATGCCCAGCTTGTACTCATGTCCTGGGTGCCTGCCCCAAGGGCATGGAATTGGGCCTCCAGTTTAACAGTGGCTGCTCTGCAAAAGCCTTTAACTAGAGGATACTGACATGCAGATATATCTTTAATTAAATGTCAGTATTTAAATAGCATATATTTTGCAGCAGGAGACATGGTGCTATACTCAATAGACTCAGACATCTTATTGGTAGTCATCTTCCTTTTCTCTTCCAGATAACTATTAGCCAGTGAGTTTCATGCTAGTGACTCCCAGGTCAGAAGGCACTCACCGAGCTACTGGGGAAGAACAAAGGACAAGTATGAGTAGCTCTGTGACTAATGATGCGGCAGGGTCAAAGCTGAAAGGAACCCCAGAGTCTGATGCGCACAGATGCGAAAGGAGAGTCCGGAGTTGTACGACGCACACAATAGGAACATGGAATGTGAGAAGCATGAACCAGGGAAAGTTAGAAATTGTCAAGCAAGAAATGGAACCTATCAACATTACAATACTTGGCGCGAGTGTATTAAAATGGACGGGAATGGGACATTTTCAGTCAGGCAACTACAAAATACTTTATGCAGGAAACAAGAAATCAAGAAGAAACGGGGTTGCTTTAATAGTGAGAAGTGATGTAGCAAAAGCAATTAGGAGCTACAATGCAAGGTCTGAGCGAGTGATATCAATGAGATTAAATGGGAAACCTATTAACATAACCATCATCCAAGTCTACGCTCCAACGTCAAACGCAGAAGATGAACTGGAGATTTTACGCAGAAGTACAGGAAGAAATTGATCACACACCAAAACAAGATATGATGATAATCATGGGGGACTGGAATGCAAAAGTAGGGAACAGAGAAGAACTAGAAATTGTGGGGAAATGGGGCTTAGGAGACAGAAATGAACCAGGAGAAAGACTTATTGAATTCTGTGAAGCCAATAATTTGTTTCTTGTAAACACATTTTTAGAGCAACCGAAAAGACGACTGTACACGCGGACATCACCAGATGATCAATACAGGAATCATACTGATTATATAATTGGCAACAGAAGATGGAGAAGTTCCATACTTTCTGCAAAAACAAGACCAGGAGCAGACAGTGGTACAGATCATGAAATGATCATATTGAAAATCAGAGCAAAGCTAAAGAACAAAGCAATCATAATGCCAAAATACAATTTAAATAACATCCCAGAAGAATATAAAGATCAAATAAGGAACAGATTTGAGGCTTTAAACTTAGTTGACAGAGAACCAGAAGAACTATGGAGTGAACTCAGAGACATGATCTGGGAAGAATGCAAAAAGACCATACCTCTAGTTAAAAAGAGAGAAAGACCTCAATGGATGACTGAAGAAACTCTTAAAATGGTTAAAGAGAGAAGAAAAGCAAAAGCAAAAGGAGATAGAAACACGGTCATAACCCTAAATGCAACAATACAGCGACTAGTACCTAGGGACAAAGAGAACTATTACAATAGTTATTGTATAGAAATAGAAGAGGACAACAGAAAGGGAGGAACAAAGAGCCCTATTCCAAAAGATGAAATTTAAATTAGGGAAATTTAAACCACGAGAGGGATGTTGAATAATCAACAGGGGAACACACCGACTGACCGAGATGAAATAAAAGGAAGATGGAAGCAATACACTGAAGAACTCTATAAAAAGAGATGCCAGGATGACAGATTCATTCATGGAGGAACCATATGATGAAGAACCAGAAATTTTAGAATGTGAAGTGAAAGCTGCTCTTAAAATACTTGGAAGAAACAAATCACCAGCAACAGATGGCATACCAATAGAGTTGCTACAAGCTACTGAGACTGAATCTGTCCAAATTTTGACAAAAATCTGTCAAGAAATATGGAAAACTAAACAATGGCCCACAGACTGGAAGCGTTCAATATATATCCCAATTCCAAAGAAAGGGGATCCCAGGCGATGCAGTAATTATCAAACTATTGCCTTAACATCCCATGCAAGTAAAATAACGCTCAAGATTCTACAACAAAGGGTCTTACCATATATGGAGCGAGAAATGCCAGACGTCCAAGCTGGATTTAGAAAGGGAAGAGGCACCAGAGATCATGGCAAACATACGTTGGACAATGGAATGGTCTAAGGAATTTCAGAAAGAAATCACCCTGTGCTTTATAGATTACTGCAAAGCCTTTGACTGTATATATTATGAAAAACTATGGAATGCTTTAAAAGAAATGGGGGTGCCACAGCATCTGATTGTCCTGATGCGCAACCTATCCTCTGGATAAGAGGCTACTGTAAGGACAGAATATGGAGAAACCGATTGGTTCCCCATTGGAAAGGGTGTGAGACAGGGGTGTATTTTATCACCCTATTTGTTTAATCTGTACGCAGAACATATCACACAGAAAGAGGGATTGGACCAAGAGAACATGTCAAGGATTATCAATACCTCGGCACAGTCATTATCCATAGTGGGGACAATAGTCAAGATATAAAAAGAAGGCTAGGACTGGGGTGGGTAGCTATGAGAGAACTAGAAAAGGTCCTCAAATGCAAAGATGTATCACTGAACACTAAAGACTGGATCATTCAGACCATGGTATTCCCGAATTCTATGTATGGATGTGAAAGTTGGACCGCGAAAAAAGCAGGTAAGATAAAAATCAACTCATTTGAAATGTGGTGTTGGAGGAGAGCTTTGTGGATACCATGGACTGCGAAAAAGACTAATAATTGGGTGTTAGAACAAATTAAACCAGAACTGTCACTAGCCGCTAAGATGATGAAACTGAGGTTATCATTCTTTGGACACATAGTGAGAAGACATGATTCACTAGAAAAGACCATAATGCTGGGAAAAACAGAAGGGAGTAGAAAAAGAGGAAGGCCAAATGAGATGGATTGATTCCATAAAGCTACAGACCTGATCTTACAAGATCTGAACAGGGTGGTTCATGACAGATGCTCTTGGAGGTCACTGATTCATAGGGCCACCATAAGTCGTAATTGACTTGAAGGCACATAACAACAAACTCCTGAAGAGCTTTACACATTCCAAGCAGTTCTATGGTTTCTCCCCAGTGTGAATTCTTTGATGCAAAGTGAGAGAGTAATTTCTAGTGAAGCCCTTGCCACATTCCATGCATTTATATGGCTTCTCCCCAGTGTGAGTTGTTTGATGGGAAGTGAGTTTGTCTTGCCAGCTGAAGCTCTTTCCACAAACTAAGCACTTGTATGGTTTCTCCCCAGTGTGAATTCTTTGATGGGAAGTGAGATGGTGTTTCCTCCTAAAGCTTTTTCCACATTCTAAGCACTGATATGGTTTCACTCCAGTGTGAATTCTTTGATGAAAAGTGAGAGAGGAATTTCTACTGAAGCCCTTTCCACATTCCAAGCATTTATATGGTTTCTCCCCAGTGTGAATTCTTTCATGGGAAGTGAGATTGCTCTTGCATCTGAAGCTTTTTCCATATTCTAAGTATTGACATGGTTTCTCCCCAGTGTGAATTCTTTGATGGGAATTAAGATGTTTCTTCTGATGGAAGCCCTTTCCACATTCCAAGCATTTATATGGTTTCTCTCCGGTGTGAATTCTTTGATGGCAAGTGAGATTGCTCTTGCACCTGAAGCTTTTTCCGCATTCCAGGCATTTATATGGTTTCTCTCCGGTGTGAATTCTTTGATGGGAAGTGAGATTGCTCTTGCACCTGAAGCTTTTTCCACATTCTAAGCATTTATATGGTTTCTCCCCGGTGTGAATTCTTTCATGGGAAGTGAGTCGGTCTTTCCAACTGAAGTTCTTCCCACATTCCAGGCATTTATATGGTTTCTCCCCAGTGTGATTTCTTTGATGGTCAGTGAGTTTGTTTCTCCTTCTGAAGCTCTTTCCACATTCTAAGCACTTATATGGTTTTTCCCCGGTGTGAAGTCTTTGATGGGCAGTGAGATGGTTTTTCCAACTGAAGCTCTTTCCACATTCTAAGCACTTATATGGTTTCTCCTCAATGTGAATTCTTTGATGTGAAGTGAGTTGGGTTTTCATTCTGAAGCTCTTTCCACATTCTAAGCACTTATATGGTTTCTCCCCAGTGTGAAGTCTTTGATGGGAAGTGAGTTGGTAATTCCACCTGAAGTTCTTTCCACATTCTAAGCACTTATATAGTTTCTCCCCAGTGTGAAGTCTTTGATGGGAAGTGAGTTGGTAATTCCACCTGAAGCTCTTTCCACATTCTAAGCAATTATATTGTTTCTCCCCAGTGTGGATTCTTTGATGGGAAGTGAGTTGGGTTTTCATTCTGAAGCTCTTTCCACATTCTAAGCACTTATATGGTTTCTCTCTGGTGTGAATTCTGTGATGGTAAGTGAGTTTGTGTTTCCAACTGAAGGCCTTTCCACATTCTAAGCACTTATGTTGTTTCTCCCCGGTGTGAATACTTTGATGGACATTGAGGGAGTAATTTCTACTGAAACCCTTTCCACATTCCACATTCTGGTTTCTGTCGTGGGCTTTGCATTTTCTGTTACAATAGAGACTTTTCCAACCTCCAAAATATTTACTTCTTTTGCTTCTTTGATGTGTTTTTTCCTGGATGGCAATCTTATGATAGCTGCTGCCCTGAGAAGCGCAAGAGTTATTCCTCCTTCTCTCTTCTGCTTCAGCATTCCTTCTCTGCTCTTCCCTGTTTTCAGATCTGCCTCTTTCCCCTAACTCTTTTCCATACACTCCCTTCCTCTTGGCTTTCCACTCATCTTCTTCTGCAAGGAAGAGAGAAATTGGTAAGGGGGAAGAAATGGAACCTCAAATTGTTGAACAATCCCAATAAACTCTTGCAGTAAATGAAGAACTGAAAGGACTTAGAGGGGAGACTGAGCTTACCCCGGATTGAACAGCCTCTGTCTGGCATTCACTGACAACTGGAGCATGATAGACTTTTGGATTTGGACCATGGAGACCTGGGTTCAGCTCCCAGTCAAAGGTTAATCCCATTGAGTGGTCCTAGGCCAATCACAAAGACACACAAACGTACATAGGCAAATCGCGGGCGGGTGGCTCTGCACTGGCCAAGTCCACTTTCCTATAAGGGTTCCTCATAGCCTGCAAATCTTGTACTACTGTGGAAGAAGTGGACTTGAAGTGTTGAAATATAGGAAATGGGCAGATATAGGGAAGGCTTTTCTTACCGTCTAAGTCCCTTTCCCTATAACAATGTGGTGCTCTCCAGAACATGTTGGAATCCCATTCCCATCAGCCCCAGTTAGCGTGGACAATGGTCACGGCTTATGGGAGTGACAGTCCAGCAATTTGTGGAGCATACCATGACGGCTACTGCAGTCTTAACACGGTCCTCCTCTCCCCCACATCGTATGATGCACTGCCACCACTCTGCTCCAGGTCTAGGAAAAAGGATAAACTAAGAGGGAATCTTCGGACGTGTCTTCCCAAAGCCCAGAATGTCAGATGTTGCACCTAGTGGACTACATTAGAAACTCAGATGGAGCTCAGCTATGCTGTGTTAGCACTTAGGGAAACATTTTAGTGAAAAATTCCAGCAAATTGGACCATTCCAATACGACTGATACCATGGACCATGAAAAAGACAAATAATTGGGTGTAAGAACAACTTAAACCATAACTATCATTAGGAGCCACAGTGATGAAACTGAGGTTATCATACTTTGGACACATAATGAGAAGACATGATTCTCCAGAAAAGAGAATAATTCTGGGGGAAAAGAAGGGAATAGAAAAAGAGGAAGACCAAACAAGAGATGGATTGATGCCATAAAGGAAGCCACAGACCAGAACTTACAAGATCTGAACAGGGTGGTTCATGCCAGATGCTACTGGAGGTCATTGATTCATAGGGCCGCCAAAAGTCATGATTGACTTGAAGCCACATAACAAATTATGACCAAACAGGGGGCCTTACCAAGATAGGACAGAGTCCCAGAAATCCCCCCCATGACTTCGCTATGCAGAGCTCTCTGGTCAGGATTCAGCAAAGCCCACTCCTCTTCCGTGAAATGCACGGCCACATCCTCCAAAGACACTGGATCCTAAAAGAAAAATAATACATTTTGTCATCACAGAAAGCATAAAGATTATCTGCTACCTACATGCAAAAAGTAGCTAAGTTGAGGTGGCTGGTCATTGTTCTAAGGAGAGGAACCTTCTTAAATGGCATTCACAGATTTTGTTGAGGATGGCTTTGGGAGACGCAAAGAGAAGGGAAATTCATTCAGACTCAGGGACAGAGATGCACCCAGGCTGCCCCCAGCCTCTCCCACTTCTGAGTCTTTCCCTTACCTGATCTGGGGTGATAGCAACAGCTTCTCCTCCACCAGAGAGGGGAGATGGTTTAGTAGGTCTTGCTGACATCATTTCATTACCTGTGAGAAAGAAAATGGGGCCAAAAACCATGAGTATACAGTATGCTATTCTCAGAGGTGAAACCATTTAGGTCTAACTGCACAAGGGTCTTATCAGCTGAGTGAATTTCAGGTGTTTATTCACAGTTTATGTTTCAGTTGTGTGATAAAACACCTCTCCTCATATGAGCTCTGCGCCAGAAAGCAAAGTGATGGTTTCCATGTAAAAAATCATGATGTAAGTAGGAGCATTTCTGAGGTATGGAAAAGGCTGGAGACAAGAGTAAAGGAGTCAAAATCAACAGAGAGAGACCAGAGATATGCCTCATTCATCCTTACCCAGCAGCCTCTGCCTGGTGTCTGATGGAGTCCTTTCTGCCTCAGGGAAATCAGTTCCTATTTCTGCATAGAGACACTTTTCCTGAAACAGCGTAATAAAAACAAGTCATATAATGGGGAGCAGGATTAAAAGAAGTCTGAGGGAGGCAAAACCCAGAGGAGGATTTGATATAGAAAAGGAAAGATAAAGACAAATCCCTTAAATATACTTGCTATTAGGGGTAGCCAAAGTGGTGCCCTTCAGATGCAACTGGACTCCAATTCACATCAGCCTCAGCCAATACAATGAATGGCCGGCGATTACAGGAGTTTTATTTCAACAACATCTGGAAGGCACCAAGTTGGTTGTCCGTGGTCTAATTGAAACCTTCTCACCTGTGGCTCTGCCTGCTTCTCGTCTTCTGCCCAGCTCAGGAGGAAACCTTCTGCCAGGGCCACAGCCTGGGAACTGGTCTCGGCCCCGCATTCCCTCACCCAGCTCTCCATCTCTGGGGGCAGGACAGCCAGGAACTGCTCCAGGATCACCAGGTCCAGGATCTGGTTCTTTGAGTGTTGCTCTGGCTTCAGCCACTCACGGCAAAGAAGGTGGAGTTGGCTGCAAGCCTCTCGGGGCCCCTCAGCCTCCTGGTAGCGGAAATGCCAGAACTGCTGGCGCTGCACATCTGAGCTGAGGGGATTCTCCCCCAAGATCTTCTGCACATTTCCCCCCAGGAATTCCTCCGCATAGGTCTCAGTCTTGATGGCATCAGGGCCAAGTTCTGCTTCAGGGGTAGATGGGTCTTGCTGTTCCATATTTGTCCTTTCACAGGGTCCTCATCCCTTCTCTGCTTTCAGGAATGGTTTTCTGCCTTTTCAGGCCGTGTTTAAAAGGAGCAGGTCCACTTATTCTATGAGCAAAGCTAAATAGGGATTACTATGCCTAGGCCGAAAGCTTGCAGAGTAGGAAAGTTGCTGCCTAAGAATGGTTGAATGTGAGGATTATTTCTACCATATAACTTTTGACAAAAACCCAGTAATGGGGCGTATGTCTTCCTTTGAAGATGGGTGTCTGGATGGCTGACAGATCTCTGACAGCAGCTCCAACAGAGCCCAGAGACCAGTGTCATCCTCATTATCCCCCATTCTTAATTATAATAATAATAATAATAATAATAAATTAAAAACAAGCTAAACAAGCTTTTAGGGGACGGGCTGTAGTTCAGTGGTACAGTAGCTGCTTTGTACACAGAAGGTCCCACTTTCGGACTTCCAGGAAGGGTGACTTCGCTTGTGCCTGCTTTTGAGACGGGCTCCCGCCTCAAAAGAAGCTTATTCAGATATAAATCAGTCAGAACATTTTTTTTTTTGACTGATGAAATTTCTCCCGGGCAGGGAGAAACGTAGAGATCAACCTCAAAAGCCTGTTTTTGTTGGGAGGACTGGATTTCATTAATTTATGAGAAAAGGTCCAGCCAGCAATGCCGGACGGACTTCCGAACAAGCTCTATCTGTTTAATGCGATACGTTTATCTTTTCTTCAAAGAGAAAACAGACTAACAGGCAAGCACCCTTCTTTCTATTAAATTTTTTACTTGGTTTAAATTGTTGCAGCAAAAAGAGATTTGTCAATTTAATCAGCTTTAAAGAGCTTCTGGGTGAGCTATAACTCTTCTCTGTTATTCACGAAATTAACAGCTTATCTCTGTTTCTATTGCAAAAAGCTGTCCTGGAAGTGCATTCTAAAGATATACACAGAAGAGGGATTTCTATTCCGAGGAACATTATATTGTCTGGGACTATTCTCTTTTTGGTCTATTTTATTTTGACGAATCTGCTTCTTCACGATGACGCTAACTGTTTTGATGCTGGGAACTAAATTTGTTTTGTATTCTTGAACATAGAGAGATAAGGCAGGCTGCTCTGTTTATACTGTGATGTCATCAAGCCTGGAATATTAACCCAATTGTTGCTGAAATAAGAAGTGGTTCTTCTTTATTTTTGTTTTGCTTTGTTTTCGTGGTTTTAAAAAATGGCAATCAAGAAAGTGGCTGAGAATCTGGAAGTAATTATGTTTCAGAAAATAATGGATGAGATTGAGATAACGAAACAAACCCTGCGACAGGGCAGTAAGGAGCTGAAAATTGAACTGAGCAAAATGACGCAGGAGCTTAAAGAAATAGGGGATCCTGTGAGAGAGGAGAATGAGATCAGAGATGAGAAAAGAAAAAATAAAGGGAAGATACAAGCCCTGGAGATTGGAACAAATGTGGAATTGGAAAAAGATCTGGAGTTTATGGATATTAGAAATAAAATCTACTGTTTGGAATTTAACGTTATCTCTGCAGAAATTAATGAAGATATTAGAGATAAAGTTATCAATGGCTTGGATAATCTTCTGGACTGGAATGACGTGATGGAGCTTGATATAGAGAAAATATATGGAATTAACAGCAGCCATGTGACAATGGAAAAACTCTCAAGAGATGAGCCAGTGCATTTTGTAAAAAAGAAGAACAGAGATATGACTTTACAACAATATTTCAGCAACTTATTCAGAATTGATGGCAAGAAAATATTTGGGATAGAGGAAATTCCCATCAGACTCTTATTATATGACTATGGCTATGACAGCAAGATTATTATGGAATACTGATAATGGAAGATTGGACACTGAAATTACTGGACTTAACAGGACTATTGAAGATGGAAGATGGAATTAATAGGGATAATGGAATAATGGCTATTGAAATTATTGGACCTAACAGATTTTGATGAGATGGATTAATCGATATGTTTATTTGGACTATGGTTATGACAATAAGATTACTATTATTATTAACGAGATGGATTAATCGACATGTTTATTTGGAGAAAAATTGATAGATATATTTCTTAAAGAATTGAAACCTCTCTTTGACTTTTTGTGGAAAGAATAAAGTAATGTTTATGAGATTTGATGATTAATTAAGATAACTACTGGAGGAAAGTGATTTTATAATATAATTTAAGAGACAGGATTGTTATATATTGTAGACCTATAACTGATTTAATCTGCGACAAATGGGAAGTCAACATTTTATTTTTTTGTTTAATCATTTTTGTTTTGTTTTGTTTTTTGTCTTTGAATGTTTTATGATTTTGTTTTGTATGTTTTATGAAAATTTGAATAAAAATTATTGTAAAAAAAAAGGAAGGTCCCACTTTCAACCCCCAGTATCTCCAGGTAGGGCTGGGAAAGACTCCTTGCCTGTAACCCTGGACAGACTATGCCAGTCATTTAGGACAATACTGAGGTAGATGGAAAAATTGTCTAATTGAATATAAGATCCTATACTCCCTAAGTTATCTCTGAACTTTTCCAAGCCTCTCCTGGAATACATAATTTTGGTTTAATTGTGAATGAAATGTTTTTACTTTGATCCTTTGATAGATTTGCTTATCTTTTGAACTGTCCCATTCCAGAGTTCAACGTGAGCTCTGTAGTTTTTAAATTAAATTAGAACGCTGCAGTTCCTGGAGTTGTGATAAGGAAGTTCAAATATCTTTGGGTGTAATGTAGCAGAAAAAAGCAAAGAATCTACATTGTTGGTGTTGTCATAAATTATTGAAGGACTAACTTTATCTACACCCCTGTTGGCTGATGGGATACGCATGCCGGTGGGGACTTCCCTGCCCTGGGGGCATTTGGATTGCCGTCTTTACCTTTTTACCCTTTTAGTAAAACACGGTGTACTTTCAGTTGTGGTCTTCCCAGTTTGATTCATTCAATGAAAAGATTGCCAGTTTTCAGTAGCACTTCCTATTCACTCTTAAAAGGCCATTCCTGCATCCCAGGGGATGCCTGTCTGGATGGGCACATGTGGGTCAACCAGGGGGACTGATAACACCAGTCAGTGTGTGTGTAATGGGGGCATTCAGAGGCATACGTTCAATCGTCCCTTAATTCAAAGTGGTGTCCTAGCCTTGCAGAGAGGGGGGGGGAGGGGGAGAAGCTCTCCTCCCTGATTTGGATGGATCAGCTGAACAGGCCTCCTGCGCGCCCTCCCCTGTGGCCCTGGGAAAACCCCACCCACACTACAGGGATCTCCTAATCCCCCTCCTCGCTCCCCTCCCCAGCGGCCCTGGGACTCCCCTTCGCCCAACGGAGGACAAGCGGCTTACCAGACCACAGAAGGCGCAACTGACGCTGCAGCGGTGCTGCTTCTTCTGCTGCTGCTGTTTAACGGCGAATCAAACTGCAGCGCTTCACCAGGGAGCCCATTATTTCCAATGAAGGAACCAGGCCGGAAGTGACATCAGAGGGAGAGCAGCCGCATTTTCTTTGAAGGTTCCCGGCCCTGATTCGCCATTAAACGCTAGGCGAGGAAGAAGAAGGCCCACCTCTTCCTCTCTAGGAATCTTGAGTCGTTTATTTTAACCCTAATGAAGTCAAACAGCCGGATGGTCTCTCAAAGCGGGAGCCAAGGAGGAAAGAGGCTTTGCAGAGAACAAAGACAGGGAGCTCCTGCCCTGTACTGAGTCAGAGCACGCCTGAGGCACCATACAGTCTGCCTTGTATTGAGGGATGACCCTGCCCGTAAATCCCAATTGGATGCAATGGAGGTCCTGTGAACGGCGATTAAGAGGAGGGAGGGAACTCTAAATCCACCTGCTCACTTTGTACACTGAGCCGCGCAGTGTCAAACGCCCAGCCGTCAACACATAAGCACTAGCAAGACCCAACGTGTAAAAAGGTTCCATATTGAACTCAAGATTGAAAAAGGCTAGAAGTTGAAATGGATTGTTCTGCTATTTCTTAATTTGGAGTGCATAATATGCGTCTAACTCAAGAAATGGTAGAACAATCTGTTTCCAGTTCTTAGAGACTTTTTCAATCTTCTGTTTATTTTCTCAGCTGTCCTTGAGAGGAATAACAATTATTTTAGTCAGAGGCAGCATGCTTCTGAAAACCAGTTGCGGGAAGCCTCAGGAGGGGAGAGTGTTCTTGCACTCGGGTCCTGCTTGCGTGCTTCCCCCAGGCACCTGGTTGGCCACTGTGAGAACAGGATGCTGGACTAGATGGGCCACTGGCCTGATCCAGCAGGCTCTTCTTATGTTCTTAAGTCCTTCTTGTGCTTCTCTAGTTAATAGGAATACTGTTATATATGCAGCTGTTTTTAGGTGGTAATTTCATAGCTGTAAGTACAGTACATTATTTAGCATCATTTTGCTTGTTGTTATATGCCTTCAAGTTGATTACAACTTATGGCGACCCTATGAATATTTTTTGGATCTGTTCATAGGGTTTTCAGGGTAAGAGGTATTCAGAGGTGGTTTACCATTGCCTTCCTCTCAGCCTACAGCACCCGGTATTCCCAGGTGGTCTCCCATCCAAGTACTAGCCAGGCCTGACCCTGCTTAGCTTCCGAGATCAGACGAGATCGGGTGCTATAAACATATAAATAATATCTAATTATTACACTTATCACAATTATCTCCCTTGCACTCATCTCAGGGAACAACAATATAAACTCATCTTTCCAAAAGACCAAAATACATAATGAATAAGAGAATACTTGTACAGGTTATTATTATTAATTACAAAAGTTGTTATATATAGAATAACCCAAGTTGTCGGTGAGTCCATTTAAACCGAAAATCCAAAATATAATACAAGATGCAGATTTTGGTCTTTGGAAAAAGACATATGGATCTCAAGTGAAATATTTTACCTCTTCTGGAGTATGTGTACAAATTGCCTAGTTAGTGGGGCTTCCATTGTGCTGGTACAAATATAACATAAATCATATCAGTAGACTAACACTTAGTGAAACTGTTTGTAAATTTCCTTCCATCTTTAGGATGAATATTCTGTTTTATTTCTAATGCTTGTGAACAGCATGAACATTTCCCAATATTGCAAATGTCTCCTAGTGATAGATCAAATCCTGTAACTACGTAAATCAGAATGGAGCCCCTTCCCTTGAATAGTGGCTGCTCTGCATTGCACTGTAAGTGGAATTCTTAATGACTCCCTGGTCTTTAGCTCATGCAAATCAGGAGACATCTCAAAGCCTCTTCTCAAAGATTTCACATTTGGCTTGGGGGGAGGGGAAGGTGCTTTAACATTCACTAACACTTATTGTGTAGTAGTGTTTGCAGAAAATAACTGCTGGGTACTACAGGAACTTAGACAAACCCAGCACAGTGTAATGGGATAGCCCAAATAATGGCTTAAAATGTGCATATAATGTGCTAAAATAATCTACATGTGCTTATAATGGTTTAGCTTGTAGTTTAGTAGCACACAGAGGAAAAATGTTCTCTTTTCAAATTTGAGGTATGCTGTATGATATATCTCTGTGATCGGGGAACTCTCCCTGTCAAGAATAACAATACATTTATGCAATCAAAATCATCAGGCTTCTGATATTATCATAAATACATAATGATGTCATAAAATCATTAAGTAACGGGGGGATCAAAGTAAAAACATATTTCATTCACAATTAAACCAAAATTCTGTATTCCAGGAGAGGCTTGAAAAAGTTCACAGATACGTTAGGGAGTATAGGATCTTATATTCAATTAGACAATTGTTCCATCTAGCTCAGTATTGTCCGCATTGACTGGCAGAGTCTCTCCAGGGTTACAGGCAAGAAGTCTTTCCCAGCCCTACCTGGAGATGCTGGGGATTGAAAGTGGGACCTTCTGTGTACAAAGCAGCTGCTCTACCACTGAACTACAGCCTGTCCCCTGAAAGCTTGTTTGTAAATAAGAATGGGGGATAATGAGGATGACGCTGGTCTGTGGGGCCCTTTGGAGTTGCTGTCAGAGATCTGTCAGCCATCCACACACCCATCTTCAAAGGAAGACATAGGCCCCATCACTGGATTTTTATCAAAGGTTATATGGTAGAAACAATAATCCTCACATTCCACTATTCTCAGCTAGCACTTTTCCTGCTCTGCAAGCCTTCAGCTGGGCATAGTAATCCCTATTTGGCTTTGTTCATAGATTAAGTGGACCTGCTCCTTTTGAACACGTCCTGAAAAGGCAGAAAATATTTCCCAAAAGCACAGAAGGGATGAGAACCCTGTGAAAGACCAAGAGATCAAATATGGAACAGCAAGATCCAGCTACCCCTGAAGCAGGGCTTGGCCCTGATGCCGTCAAGACTGGGACCCATGTGGAGGAATTCTCGGGGGGAAACATGCAGAAGATCTTGGGGGAGAACCCCCTCAGCTCAGATGTGCAGCACCAGCAGTTCCTGCATTTCCGCTAGCAGGAGGCTGAGGGGCCCCGAGAGGCTTGCAGCCAACTCCACCTTCTTTGCCGTGAGTGGCTGAAGCCAGAGCGACACTCAAAGAACCAGATCCTGGACCAGCCTCCTCATCTTAACTACATTTTGCATGTAGGTAGCAGATAATCTTTATGCTTGTGTGATGACAAAATGTATTGTTTCTCTTTTAGGATCCAGTGTCTTTGGATGTGGCTGTGAATTTCACAGAAGTGGAGTGGGTTTTACTGAATCCTGACCAGAGAGCTCTGCATAGCGAAGTCATGGAGGAGATTTGTAGGACTCTGTCCTGTCTTGGTAAGGCCCTGTTTGGTCATAATTTGTTATGTGCCTTCAAGTCAATCATGACTTATGGTGACCCTATGAATCAATGTTATAAACCACCCTGTTCAGATCTTGTAAGTTCAGGTCTGTGGCTTCCTTTATGGCATCAATCCATCTCTTGTTTAGTCTTCCTCTTGTTCTACTCCCTTCTTGTTTCCCAGCATTATTGTCTTTTCTAGGGAATCATGTCTTCTCCTTATGTGTCCAAAGTATGATAACCTCAGTTTCATCATTGTGATTTCTAATGATAGTTGTGGTTCAGTTTGTTCTAACACCCAGTTATTTGTCTTTTTCACAGTCCATAGTATCAGTCATATTGGAATGGTCCAATTTGCTGGAATTTTTCACTAAAATGTTTCCCCAAGTGCTAACACACAATAGCTGAGCTCCATTTGAGTTTCTACTATAGCCCACTAGGTGCAACATTGGGTATTCTGGACTTTGTGAAGACACGTCCAAAGCTTCCCTCGTAATTTATCCTTTTTCCTAGACCTGGAGCAGAGTGGTGGCAGTGCATCATACGATTTGGGGGAGAGGAGGACCATTTTAAGAATGGGGTAGCCATCATGGTGTGCTCCACAGGTTGCTGGACTCTCACTCCCATCAGCGGTGACCATTGTCCACGCTGACTGGGGCTGATGGGAATGGAATTCTAACAAGCTCTGGAGAGCACCACTTTGTTATAGGGAAAGGGACTTAGACGATAACAAAAGCCTTAAATGCTAGCCATACTCATGCTACTGGATGTCACTGATTCATAGGATCGCCGTAAGTCATAATCGACTTGAAGGCAAATAACAACAAAGACCAATTCATGGCAGAGAAGGCTATCAAGGGCTACTAGCCATGATGGCTTTTATGCTCTGCCTCCACAGGGGGAGGCAGTATGCCTCTGGATGCCATTTGCAGGCAGGGAGAGCACTGTTGCATTCAGGTCTTGCATTTGGGCTTCCCGTAATGGGCATCTGGTTGGCCACTGTGAGAACAGGATGCTGGACTAGATGGGCCACTGGCCTGATCCAGCAGGCTCTTCTGATGTTCTTACGCCAATTGACTTCAATGTAGAATTAGCACTGGAACCACTGAAATGAAAAGACCTAAGTTAGCCATCTCTCTTAACCTCAGTGGGTATACCCTAAGTCACACTAGCGCTGGTTCCAGCCTGTAGAAATTAATGGACCTGAGTTAGCCACATCCATTAACATTAATGGGTTTACTCTCAGTAGAGCTAGCATTGGATCCAACCTCTTGAAATTAACGGACCTGAGTTAGCCATGTCCAGTAACTTCAGTGGGTTTACCCTGAGTAGGACTAACCTTGGATACAACTCAGACTGATCCCGATTCCCTAGGAATATGGAGGCGTGAGATATGTACACAAACACACACATCCCTTATAACATTTGCTTTTGGGAGACCAAGATCTTCTAAAGTCTCTCCTTCCCAACATCAGTCTCTATTGCTAGTGGATCATCAATTGTGCTGTCACTCAAAAGGAAGCCCCGCAGAGTTCAAACAGGGCTCACGTCTAAAGAAGCCTGGGTGCAATGGCAATTTACCTAGAAGCTAGCCCCACTGGGTGACATCAGCTGGGCTTGTATCGTATAAATCAACTTACAGATATAAATAAAGATGAACTTCGACAGAATTGCAGTGATTTGCAAACCCATCTGTCGGACGGTGACAAAAGAGACGTAAGTGGAACTGAATTATCCGATGAACTTTCGGCCTTTAAAGGTCTCTTTAAATCTGAATTGTGTCCATTTTGTATCCTTACGTAACTCTGAAATCCATTCAGACCAATCATCTGTCATTCCCGAATATGAGTATTGCACTAAGAATTTTACTGACACCCAGTGAGCATGGCAAGTGGCGAGAGATCTTTTTCTAGATTAAAAATAATTAAAAATTATTTACGGTCAAGTATTTCACAAGATAGACTTGTAAACCTAGCTATGATTGCAATTGAAAATGATGTGTGTTCCCACTTAAACATTAGTGAACTAATTCATAAGTTCACAAACATGAAAGCACGTAAGGCTAAATTCGTGTAACTATGTGTCTTTTTGCTAAATAAAGACAGTACAAAAAGGTCACTTTCTTTTTACTTTATTTTACTGTTCACACAAAACATTTTCCTACTCCACAATGATTTTCATTTTTGGCCTTATTTGCCTTGCTACATTTTTTATAACATTTGAATTGAAAAATGAACAAAAAAAAATATAAAACGTAAGGGCGCCGATTTATAATTTGCAGGGGGCCGCTGAACACGCCAGCACCTGCCCTGGGTACAGGAACATTTGGACAGTAGCAATCCTGGACAAAATCACGATGCATCTCCGATTCCAAATCAAAGCATTCCCGACAGATGGGTGTCCATTTCCCTCTTGAATGCCTCCAGTGTCTGAGAGCCCACTACCTCTCGAGGTAATTGGTTCCATTGTCATATGGCTCTAACAGTTAGGAAGTGGCTTCCTGCCACTTGAGCCCGAAAGATCAAAATATATAATGCATCAGAGAAATTTTAAAAAATGGTTGATCAAGATCAAATTACAAGCAGATATTTTACTTAGGAGGATAACTCAAATGTGTCACTGCGTCTGTTTGGATTTACAGAGTTTAAACTGAAAACCCAAAACATTATGAGAGATGGGAGTAGGTTTACAATCTACAAAATACGTAGCTAATGGGGCTCCTATGGTGTTGGTATGAGTAATAGTTTGACAGCTGGTGAAACTGTTCGAAATGAACTTCCACCTTTAGCATGAATGTCCTGTTTTGCTTGTAATGCTTGTGGAGCAGCAGCATGAACATTTCCCACATGTAAAGTTTCCCCTAGTGGTAGATCTACTCCTGTAACTACTTAAATCAGAATGGATTACCTTATCTTTAATAGTGGCTGCTGTGCAAAAGCCTTTTACTAGAGGATCCTGACTAGGGTTGCCAGGTTCAGGGCCTGAGACTGATCCTGTATCTTTAGGAGAAGAGATAATCAGCCAAGTGCAGGTGTTCTTGCAACACTGTAACAGGAAAAACCACAAGGTGGAATTCTCCCTTTCCCCCGTGCAGGGGGGAGGGAGAATTCCATCTTGTGGTTTTTCCCATTACAATGAAATGTCATTATTTAAATATTTATGTATTTAAAATATTTATACCCCGCCCTTTTTCCGAGGAACTCAGGGCGGCTTACATTAAAACATTAAAACAGCAATAATTAATAAACATGATATTCAGTTTAAGCAATTTAAAATGGAATTAAATAAACATAGGTTAAAACTAACTACATTGGTTAAAAGCCCGTCTAAATAGAACAGTCTTCACCTGTGCATGAAAATTTGATAATGAGGAAGCCAACCGGACCTCAATAGGGAGAGAGTTCCACAGTCTAGGGGCGGCCACCGAAAAAACCCTATTCTGTGTCTCTGCAAGATGAACTTGCAGGAAGGAAGGGGTAATAAGTAGAGTCTCGCTGGAGGATCTTAAAGTCCGAGTAGGTTCATAGAGGGAGAGGCGCTCTGACAGATAGCCTGGACCTAAGCCGTATAAGGCTTTATAGGTCAAAACCAGCACCTTGAATTGTGCCCGGAAACAAATGGGCAACCAGTGGAGCTGATACAACAGCGGGGTTGTATGTTCTCTATATCCCGCCCCAGTTAACATCCTGGCTGCAGCTCTTTGTACCAATTTCAGTTTCCGAGCAGTCTTCAGGGGCAGCCCCATGTAGAGCGCGTTACAGTAGTCTAATCGGGATGTAACTAAGGCATGTGTCACCATGGTCAAGTCTGCCTGGTCAAGGAACAGGCGAAGTTGGCGCACCAATCTTAATTGAGCGAAAGCACTCCTAGCCACAGTCGAGACCTGTGCCTCCAGAGTCAGAGCCGAGTCCAGGAGCACTCCCAAACTGCGAACCTGTGATTTCAGGGGGAGTGTAACCCCATCCAGCACAAGTTGAATCCCTATTCCCTGCTCCGCCTTCCGACTGACGAGGAGCACCTCTGTCTTGTCAGGATTTAATTTCAGCTTGTTCGCTCCCATCCAGTCCATCACTGATACCAGGCATCGGTTGAGAACCTGGACGGCTTCCTTGGTTTCATCAGGTGGAAAGGAGAGCTAGAGTTGGGTGTCATCTGCATATTGGTGGCACAGAACCCCAAAACTCCGGATAACCTCTCCCAGCGGTTTCATGTAGATATTAAATAACTTGGGGGACAAAACTGAACCCTGTGGGACCCCATAGGTCAATGGCCAGGTGGTCGAACAGGAGTCCCCCATAACCACCTTCTGGGTTCGTTCCTCCAGGAAGGACCGGAGCCACGGTATTACCGTGCCTCCAAGTCCCATCCCAGCGAGGCGGCCCAGAAGGATACCATGGTCGATGGTATCGAAAGCAGCTGAGAGATCCAGTAAAACCAACAGGGACACACTTCCCCTGTCCAGCTCTCTGCGAAGGTCATCCACCAAGGCGACCAAGGCCGTCTCAGTTCCACAACCTGGCCTGAAACCAGACTGAGCTGGATCTAGATAGTCCATCTCATCCAAAAATCCCTGGAGCTGAGCAGTCACCACCCGCTCTATTATCTTGCCAAGAAAAGGAATATTAGATACTGGGCGGTAATTACCTAATAATAGGGGGTCCAAGGAAGGTTTTTTCAGTAAACGTCTTATTACTGCCTCCTTTAGGCAGGACGGTATGCTGCCCTGTCCCAAAGAGGCATTAATCACTTCCATGACCCACTTAACCAGTCCCTCTCTGGCAGTTTTTATAAGCCAGGAAGGGCAAGGATCTAACATGCACGTGGTGGGACGTACTTCTCCAAGGATTCTGTCCACATCCTCGGGTTGAACAAGCTGAAAAGAATCCATTCTAATTAAGCAAGCAGGAGCTGAAGTTACATCCATAGAGACTGTATTAATCTTGGCGTCTAAGTCAGAACAAATCTGAGCGACTTTGTTTGCAAAATAACATGCAAACTCATGACAACGGGTTATACAGCGGTCAACATATTCATGAGGGTCAGAATTTAAAAGACCCTTGACAACTCAAAACAATTCCGCTGGGCGAGATTCAGCGGATGCAATAGAGGCGGAGAAGAAGAGTTTCTTCTGGGTCCTCACTGCTATGGAATAGGTTTTTAAGTAGGTTCTAGCCCGTGTTCGATCAGATTCGTTCAGAGTTTTCCGCCAACGTCGCTCTAGTCTCCGTCTTTCGCGTTTCACCATCACCAGTTCTCCAGTAAACCAAGGAGCCGATTTGGTTCCAATCCGCGAAAGGAGGCGCTTAGGGGCGATTGTGTCCACCGCCCTGGTCATTTCTTCATTCCAAAGGTCGACCAAGGCTTCGACAGAATCACCTACCGAGGTGACCGGAAAATCCCCAAGGGCCATCAGAAAACCATCCGGATCCATCAGACTCCTGGGGCGGACCATTCTAATTGGTCCCCCACCCCTGCGGAGGTTCTGAGTTGTAGTGAGTTGAAAACTAACCAGGTAGTGATCTGTCCATGACAACGGAACTAATGAAAGTCCCTCCACACCAAGATCACAAACATCTCGTCTAGCACAGAAGACAAGGTCCAAATAGCATATATATTACGCAGAAGTACAGGAGAAAATTGATCACAAACCAACACAACATATGATAATCATGGGGGACTGGAATGCAAAAGTAGGGAACAGAGAAGAACTAGAAATTGTGGGGAAATGGGGCTTAGGAGACAGAAATGAACCAGGAGAAAGACTTATTGAATTCTGTGAAGCCAATAATTTGTTTCTTGCAAAAACATTTTTTGAGCAACCGAAAAGACGACTGTACACGTGGACATCACCCGATGGTCAATATAGGAATCAAATTGATTATATAATTGGCAACAGAAGATGGAGAAGTTCCATACTTTCTGCAAAAACAAGACCAGGAGCAGACTGTGGTACAGATCATGAACTGGTCGTATCGCAAATCAGAGTAAAGCTAAAGAAGAACAAAGCAATCATAATGCCAAAATACAATTTAAATAACATCCCAGAAGAATATAAAGATCAAATAAGGAACAGATTTGAGGCTTTAAACTTAGTTGACAGAGAACCAGAAGAACTATGGAGTGAAGTCAGAGACATGATCAGGGAAGAATGCAAAAAGACAATACCTCTAGTTAAAAAGGGAGAAAGACCTCAATGGATGACTGAAGAAACTCTTAAAATGGTTAAAGAGAGAAGGAAAGCAAAAGCAAAAAGAGATAAAAACACGGTCAGAACCCTAAATGCAACAATACAGCGACTAGTACGTTGAGACAAACAAAACTATTACAATAGTTATTGTATAGAAATAGAAGAGGACAACAAAAGGGAAGAACAAGAGCCTATTCCAAAAGATTAGAGAAATTAAAGGGAAATTTAAACCACAAATAAGGATGTTGAATAATCAACAGGGGAACACACTGACTAACCAAGCTGAACTAAAAGGAAGATGGAAGCAATACTCTGAAGAACTCTATAGAAAAAGATGCCAGGATGACAGATTCATTCACAGAGGAACCGTATGATGAAGAACCAGAAATTTTAGAATGTGAGGTAAAAGCTGCTCTCAAAATACTTGGAAGAAACAAATCGCCAGCAACAGATGGCATACCAGTAGAGTTGCTACAAGCTACTGAGACTGAATCTGTCCAAATTTTGACAAAAATTTGTCAAGAAATATGGAAAACTAAACAATGGCCCATAGACTGGAAGCGTTCAATATATATCCCAATTGCAAAGAAAGGGGATCCCAGGGAATGCAGTAATTACTTAAGTATTGCCTTAATATCCCATGCAAGTAAAGTAATGCTCAAGATTCTACAACAAAGGCTCTTACCATATATGGAGCAAGAAATGCCAGATGTCCAAGCTGGATTTAGAAAGGGAAGAGGCACCAGAGATCATATTGCAAACATATGTTGGATAATGGAACGGAGCAAGGAATTTCAGAAGAAAATCATCCTGTGCTTCATAGATTACAGCAAAGCCTTTGACTGTATAGATCATGAAAAACTATGGAATGCTTTCACAGAAATGGGGGTGCCACAGCATCTGATTGTCCTGATGCGCAACCTATACTCTGGATAAGAGGCTACAGTAAGGACAGAATATGGAGAAACTGATTTGTTCCCCATCGGAAAGGGTGTGAGACAGGGCCTATTTCTTTAATCTGTACACAGAACATATCACACGGAAAGAGGGATTGGACCAAGAGAACATGTCAAGGATTATGAATACCTCGGCACAGTCATTATCCATAATGGAGACAATAGTCAAGATATCAAAAGAAGGCTAGGACTGGAGGTAGCTATGAGAAAACTAGAAAAGGTCCTCAAATGCAAAGATGTATCACTGAACACTAAAGTCTGGATCATTCAGGCCATGGTATTCCCGAATTCTATGTATGGATGTGAAAGTTGGACAGTGAAAAAGGTGGATAAGATAAAAATCAACTCATTTGAAATGTGGTGTTGGAGGAGAGCTTTGCGGATACCATGGACTGCGAAAAAGACCAATAATTGGGTGTTAGAACAAATTAAACCAGAACTGTCACTAGCAGCTAAGATGATGAAACTGAGGTTATCATACTTTGGACACATAGTGAGAAGACATGATTCACTAGAAAAGACGATAATGCTGTGAAAAACAGAAGGGAGTAGAAAAAGAGGAAGGCCAAATGAGATGGATTGATTCCATAAAGAAAGCTGCAGACCTGATCTTACAAGGTCTGAACAGGGTGGTTCATGACAGATGCTCTTGGAGGTCACTGATTCTTTGGGCTGCCATAAGTCGTAATTGACTTGAAGGCACATAACAACAAACTCCTGAAGAGCTTTACACATTCCAAGCAGTTCTATGGTTTCTCCCCAGTGTGAATTCTTTGATGCAAAGTGAGAGAGTAATTTCTAGTGAAGCCTTTGCCACATTCCACGCATTTATATGGTTTCTCCCCAGTGTGAGTTATTTGATGGGAAGTGAGTTTGTCTGGCCAGCTGAAGCTCTTTCCACATTCTAAGCACTTATATGGTTTCTCCCCAGTGTGAATTCTTTGATGGGAAGTGAGATGGTGTTTCCCCCTAAAGCTTTTTCCACATTCTAAGCACTTATATGGTTTCACCCCAGTGTGAATTCTTTGATGAAAAGTGAGAGAGGAATTTCTACTGAAGGCCTTTCCACATTCCAAGCATTTATACGGTTTCTCCCCAGTGTGAATTTGTTGATGGGAATTCAGATGATTCTTCTGACAGAAACCCTTTCCACATTCCAGGCATTTATATGGTTTCTCCCCAGTGTGAATACTTTGATGGGAAGCGAGATTGCTCTTGCACCTGAAACTTTTTCCACGTTCTAAATATTGATATGGTTTCTCCCCAGTGTGAATTTTTTGATGGGAATTCAGATGATTCTTCTGATGGAAGCCCTTTCCACATTCTAGGCATTTATATGGTTTCTCCCCAGTGTGAATTCTTTGATGGCAAGTGAGATTGCTCTTGCGCCTGAAGCTTTTTCCACATTCGATGCATTTATATGGTTTCTCCACAGTGTGAATTCTTCGATGGGAATTCAAATGTTTCTTCTGATGGAAGCCCTTTCCACATTCCAGGCATTTATGTGGTTTCTCCCCGGTGTGAATTATTTGATGGGAAGTGAGATTGCTCTTGCACCTGAAGCTTTTTCCACATTCTAAGCATTTATATGGTTTCTCCCCAGTGTGAATTCTTTCATGGGAAGTGAGTCGGTGTTTCCAGCTGAAGCTCTTTCCACATTCCAGGCATTTATATGGTTTCTCCCCAGTGTGAATTCTTTGATGGGAAGTGAGTTTGTTTTTCCTTCTGAAGCTTTTTCCACATTCTAAGCACTTATATGGTTTCTCCCCAGTGTGAATTCTTTGATGGACAGTGAGTTGGTTTTTCCAACTGAAGCTCTTTCCACATTCTAAGCACTTATATGGTTTCTCCCCGGGGTGAATACTTTGATGGGAAGTGAGTTGGGAATTCCACCTGAAGCTCTTTTCACATTCTAAGCACTTATATGGTTTCTCCCCAGTGTGAATTCTTTGATGGGAAGTGAGTTGGTAATTCCATCTGAAGCTCTTTCCACATTCTAAGCACTTATATAGCTTCTCCCCAGTGTGAAGTCTTTGATGGGAAGTGAGTTGGTAATACCACCTGAAGCTCTTTTCACATTCCAAGCAATTATATTGTTTCTCCCCAATGTGGATTCTTTGATGGGAAGTGAGTTGGGTTTTCATTCTGAAGCTCTTTCCACATTCTAAGCACTTATATGGTTTCTCTCCGGTGTGAATTCTTTGATGGCAAGTGAGTTTGTGTTTACAACTGAAGGTCTTTCTACATTTTAAGCACTTATGTGGTTTCTCTCCGGTGTGAATACTTTGATGGGAAGTGAGAATGCTCTTGCACCTGAAGCTTTTTCCACATTCCAAGCATTTATATGCTTTCTCCCCAGTGTGAATTCTTTGATGGAAATTCAGATGTTTATTCTGATGGAAGCCCTTTCCACATTCCAGGCATTTATATGGTTTCTCCCCGGCGTGAATTCTTTCATGGGAAGTAAGTCGGTGTTTCCAGCTGAAGCTCTTTCCACATTCCAGGCATGTATTTGGTTTCTTCCCTTTCTGGTTTTTGTCATGGGTTTTCAATTTTCTGTTAGAATTGAGACTTTTCCAACATCCAAAATATTTACTTCTTTTGCTTCTTTGATCTGTTTTCTCCTGGCTGGCAATTTTATTATAGCCACTGCCCTGAGAAGTGCAAGACTTATTCCTCCTTTTCTCTTCTTCCCTGTTTTCAGATCTGCCTCTTTCCCATAACTCTTTTCCATATAGTTCTCCCTTCCTCTTGTCTTTCCACTCATCTTCTTCTGCAAGGAAAAGAGAAATTGGTAAGGGGGAAGAAATGGAACCTCAAATTGTTGAACAATCCCAATAAACTCTTGCAGTAAACGAAGAACTGAAAGGACTTAGACGGGAGACCGAGGTTACCCCGGGTTGAACAGCCTCTGTCGTCTGGCATTCACTGACAACTGGAGCATGATAGACTTTTGGATTTGGACCATGGAGACTTGGGTTCAGCTCCCAGTTAGAGGTTAATCCCATTGGGTGGTCCTAGGCCAATCACAAAGACACACAAACGTACATAGGCAAATTGCAGGAGAGTGGCTCTGCACTGGCCAAGTCCACATTCCTACAAGAGTTCCTCATAGCCTGCAAATCTTGTACTACCGTGGAAGAAGTGGACTTGAAGTGTTGAAATATAGGAAATGGGCAGATATAGGGAAGGCTTTTCTTACCGTCTAAGTCCCTTTCCCTATAACAATGTGGTGCTCTCCAGAACGTGTTGGAATCCCATTCCCATCAGCCCCAGTTAGCGTGGACAATGGTCACGGCTTATGGGAGTGACAGTCCAGCAATTTGTGGAGCATACCATGACGGCTACTGCAGTCTTAACACGGTCCTCCTCTCCCCCACATCGTATGATGCACTGCCACCACTCTGCTCCAGGTCTAGGAAAAAGGATAAACTAAGAGGGAATCTTCGGACGTGTCTTCCCAAAGCCCAGAATGTCAGATGTTGCACCTAGTGGACTACATTAGAAACTCAGATGGAGCTCAGCTATGCTGTGTTAGCACTTAGGGAAACATTTTAGTGAAAAATTCCAGCAAATTGGACCATTCCAATACGACTGATACCATGGACCATGAAAAAGACAAATAATTGGGTGTAAGAACAACTTAAACCATAACTATCATTAGGAGCCACAGTGATGAAACTGAGGTTATCATACTTTGGACACATAATGAGAAGACATGATTCTCCAGAAAAGAGAATAATTCTGGGGGAAAAGAAGGGAATAGAAAAAGAGGAAGACCAAACAAGAGATGGATTGATGCCATAAAGGAAGCCACAGACCAGAACTTACAAGATCTGAACAGGGTGGTTCATGCCAGATGCTACTGGAGGTCATTGATTCATAGGGCCGCCAAAAGTCATGATTGACTTGAAGCCACATAACAAATTATGACCAAACAGGGGGCCTTACCAAGATAGGACAGAGTCCCAGAAATCCCCCCCATGACTTCGCTATGCAGAGCTCTCTGGTCAGGATTCAGCAAAGCCCACTCCTCTTCCGTGAAATGCACAGCCACATCCTCCAAAGACACTGCATCCTAAAAGAAAAATAATACATTTTGTCATCACAGAAAGCATAAAGATTATCTGCTACCTACATGCAAAAAGTAGCTAAGTTGAGGTGGCTGGTCATTGTTCTAAGGAGAGGAACCTTCTTAAATGGCATTCACAGATTTTGTTGAGGTGGCTTTGGGAGACGCAAAGAATTGGAGGGAAATTCATTCAGACTCAGGGACAGAGATGCACCCAGGCTGCCCCCAGCCTCTCCCACTTCTGAGTCTTTCCCCTACCTGATCTGGGGTGATAGCAACAGCTTCTCCTCCACCAGAGAGGGGAGATGGTTTAGTAGGTTTTGCTGACATCATTTCATTACCTGTGAGAAAGAAAATGGGGCCAAAAACCATGAGTATACAGTATGCTATTCTCAGAGGTGAAACCATTTAGGTCTAACTGCACAAGGGTCTATTTCAGGTGTTTATTCACAGTTTATGTTTCAGTTGTGTGACAAAACATCTCTCCTCATATGAGCTCTAGGCCAGAAAGCAAAGTGATGATTTCCACGTACAAAATCATGATGTAAGTAGGAGCATTTTTGAGCTGTGGAAAAGGCTGGAGACAAGAGTAAAAGAGTCAAAATCAACAGAGAGAGACCAGAGATACGCCTCATTCATCCTTACCCAGCAGCCTCTGCCTGGTGTCCGATGGAGTCCTTTCTGCCTCAGGGAAATCAGTTCCTATTTCTGCATAGACAGACTTTTCCTGAAACAGCGTAATAAAAACAAGTCATATAATGGGGAGCAGGATTAAAAGAAGTCTCAGGGAGGCAAAACCCAGAGGAGGATTTGATATAGAAAAGAAAGGATAGAGACAAATCCCTTAAATATACTTGCTATTAGGGGTAGCCAAAGTGGTGCCCTTCAGATGCAACTGGACTCCAATTCACATCAACCTCAGCCAATACAATGAATGGCCAGCGATTACAGGAGTTTTACTTCAACATCTGGAAGGCACCAAGTTGGTTGCCCGTGGTCTAATTGAAACCTTCTCACCTGCTGCTCTTCCTGCTTCTCGTCCTCTGCCCAGCTCAGGACGAAACCTTCTGCCAGGGCCACCGCCTGGGAACTCCTCTCGGCCCCACATTCCCTCACCCAGCTCTCCATCTCTGGGGGCAGGAGAGCCAGGAACTGCTCCAGGATCACCAGGTCCAGGATCTGGTTCTTTGAGTGTCGCTCTGGCTTCAGCCACTCACGGCAAAGAAGGTGGAGTCGGCTGCAAGCCTCTCGGGGGCCCACAGCCTCCTGGTAGCGGAAACGCCGGAACTGCTGGCGAAGCACATCTGAGCTGAGGGGATTCTCCCCCAAGATCTTCTGCACGTTTCCCCCCAGGAATTCCTCCGCATGGGTCTCAGTCTTGATGGCATCAGGGCCAAGTTCTGCTTCAGGAGTAGCTGGGTCTTGCTGTTCCATATTTGTCCTTTCACAGGGTCCTCATCTCTTCTCTGCTTTCAGGAATTGTTTTCTGCCTTTTCAGGCCGTGTTCAGAGGGAGCAGGTCGACTTATTCTATGAACAAAGCCAAATAGGGATTAATATGCCTAGGGCGAAGGTTTGCAGAGTAGGAAAGTTGCTGCCTAAGAATGGTTGAATGTGAGGATTATTGTTTCTACCATATAACCTTTGATATAAACCCAGTTATGGGGTCTATGTCTCCCTTTGAAGATGGGTGTCTGGATGGCTGACAGATCTCTGAAAGCAGCTCCAACAGAGCCCAGAGTCATCCTCATTATCCCCCATTCTTCATTAAAAACAAGCTAAACAAGCTTTTAGGGGTTGGGCTGTAGTTCAGTGATAGAGCAGATCCTATACTACCTAAGTTATCTCTGAACTTTTTCAAGCCTCTCCTGGAATAGAGCATTTTGGTTTAATTGTGAATGAAATATGTTTTTACTTTGATCCATTCACTTACCTTTTCAACTGTCCCCTTTCAGAATTCAATGTGAGCTCTGTTGTTGTTTATTAAATTGGAAAGCTGCAGTTCCTGGAGTTGTGATAAGGAAATTCAAAGATCTTTGGGTGCAATGTGGCAGAAGAAAGCAAGAATCTATATTTTTGATGATGTCATAAATTATTGGAGGACTAACTTTATCTACACCCCTGTCGGCATGAGTGATGGGATACGGAGGCAGGTGGGGACTGCCCTGCCCTGGGGGCATTTAAATTGCTCTCTTCACCTTTACCCTTTTAGTAAAACACGGTGGTTTACTTTCAGTCATGGTCTTCCCAGTTTGATTCATTCTATGAAAAGAGTGCCAGTTTTCAGTAGCACTTTCTATTCACTCTTAAAAGGTCCCTTCTGTATCGCCTGTCTGAATGGGCACATGTGGGTCAACCAGGAGAACTGATAACACCAGTCAGTGTGTGTGTAATGGGGGCATTCAGAGGCATACGTTCAATCGTCCCTTCGTTCAAAGTGGTGTCCTAGCCTTGCAGAGAGGGGGGGGGAGGGGGAGAAGCTCTCCTCCCTGATTTGGATGGATCAGCTGAACAGGCCTCCTGCGCGCCCTCCCCTGTGGCCCTGGGGAAACCCCACCCACACTACAGGGATCTCCTAATCCCCTTCCTCGCTCCCCTCCACAGCGGCCCTGGAACTCCCCTTCGCCCAACTGCACAACGCGGGACAAGGGGCTTACCAGACCCCTGAAAGCGCCACTGACGCCGCTTCTTCTGCTGCTTGTGTTTGATGACGAATCAAACTGCAGCGCTTCACCAGGGAGCCTATTATCTACAAGGAAGGAGCCAGGCCGGAAGTGACATCAGAGGGAAAGCAGCCGCATTTTCTTTGAAGGCTCCCGGCCCTCCTCTTCCCCCCTCGGAATCTTGAGTCGTTTATTTTAACCCTAGTGAAGTCGAACAGCCGGATGGTCTCTCAAAGCGGGAGCCAAGGAGGAAAGAGGCTTTGCAGAGAACAAAGACAGGGAGCTCCTGCCCTGTACTGAGTCAGAGCACGCCTGAGGCACCATACAGTCTGCCTTGTATTGAGGGATGACCCTGCCCGTAAATCCCAATTGGATGCAATGGAGGTCCTGTGAACGGGGATTAAGAGGAGGGAGGGAACTCTAAATCCACCTGCTCACTTTGTACACTGAGCCGCGCAGTGTCAAACGCCCAGCCGTCAACACATAAGCACTAGCAAGACCCAACGTGTAAAAAGGTTCCATATTGAACTCAAGATTGAAAAAGGCTAGAAGTTGAAATGGATTGTTCTGCTATTTCTTAATTTGGAGTGCATAATATGCGTCTAACTCAAGAAATGGTAGAACAATCTGTTTCCAGTTCTTAGAGACTTTTTCAATCTTCTGTTTCTCAGCTGTCCTTGGGAGGAATAACAATTCTCTCCTGGAGAAGTCCCTGTTGTGCTTCTCTAATTAATAGGAATACTTTTATATATGCAGCTGCTCATTTCTGTCTGGCAACCGCCAGGAGCAGATGCAGGGTGAAGACTACTCTGCACGGCAGGTTTACGGGTTTCCTGCTGCTGCCTGACTCGCTTGATAGTTGCAAGGCAGGCCAGTCACTTGCAGGAGGAGCTCGGAAGGGCTCCTCACCCCGACATTGAGTCCCGCCCACTCTCTCTCTCTCTCTCTGGGATGGTGGGCTGGCAGCTGAGGTGGCAGGATTGGAGTGCCAAAGTCAGAAGTGTAGGGTCCCTTCATAATAGTCACACACACCCCCTTCTACAATTATACAACCTACTCACACATCAGTATTATTCTGAATCTATTCCACTTTAACTGGCAGACCCTTCCCCAAAGCTTCATGGGAAGTGTAGTTCTGGGATCCCAAAAGCACTTTTCTCAGCACCTCACCAAATGGGTTGCCACAATTCTTTGGGGAAAGCCATAGGTAAGCTATAAGGAAATAGTTTGGTAGCAAAGCCACAATGGTGAAATGACAGGGATAGAGCCTATCCAAGAGGCAATTGGAGGCCACAGCAAAGCTCAGGAAAAGCCTGAGGGGTCCAGGGCTGGCTGGGGGCCAGATCTAGTCCAGGCACATGATGCAAAGGGCCAGATGGTGATGTTACTGAAGATGATGCAGCCACACTGTGGATATGGGAAGGCTCCCTCGCCCCTGTACAAGGGAGACTGAATTCAGTCTTAGTCCCCCTTTCTGTTCACGTGTGATCCTTCAGGACTGGAAGTGGGTGCACATAACAGAAAGCAAGTCCTACTGACCACAGTGGGGGAACATGTTTGCATAGACTGGGCTGGAATAAAAGGAAACCTGAGGAAACCTGCTGTTCCTGCCCCCTCTTCGTAGAAGCTGCCCACCTGTCATCATTCACCTCTCCCCTCAGGTACCACTTGCCTGGGTCCATCCGGAGCGAGGCAGCGCTAGTTCCCGCCAATTTCCCCTCCAGCCAATTCACCGTGGAAAACTAAATGACAGAGAGCTCCACCAGCGAAGCCCTCGCAGCTGGTCTTCAAGTTGTACAGCATTTCTTATTAATGTATTATTGCCGTGCTGGAGGGCAAACCTTACCCCCACTAACATGCTGGTTGGAGTTTACAAAGGAGGAGAAATCACTTCACATGTGTGTGTATATATATCCTCCTCCTCCTCCGCCCTGCATGCAATTCAACCTCTACCAGCGTCCCTCCTGCTCAGTACAGGAAAGCTGGCTGAGGCGGGGGAAATAACGCCGGTGTGCAGAGGTGCTGCTGCTGCACTGGGAGGCGGAAGGCTTTGCTCTCTCGGGGAGCAGCCGCGGTTGGTGCTACAGGCACTCGCAAGCAGTTCTGTGCAGGTGGCAACAGTGAGGGGGAAAGAGGCCTTTTGAAAGTCATGCAGTGGGCTGCTGACACAAAGGGACCCGGGTAGGATGCAGATCCCCAAAAAGAAAGGGACGATGACCCTGCGCAACCAATGACAACTACACCACTGTTGAGAGTGGGTTGAGAGAGGCCTTGTTCCTCTGCTCATCCTTACAGTATCAGCTTGCTTGCCATGAGCGAGTGGGGCGGTGGCAGCAGCTGTTCAGCAGTGTGGGCACCTCTCAAGATCCAGCCTGGTCTCCTCTCTCTCTCTCTCTGGAATGACTTTACTCATTTGCTAGAAAACCGGAAGGACGGGGACCTTCAGCAGCAGGCTAGCTCACTTCCCAGGTCTGTATCTTTTTTTTTCTAGATCACATACAAACTTTTTAAATTTTGTAAAAAAACTTTTTTAAAAAATGAAAGCTCACTCTCTGGGCCACGTGCTGGTCCTGTCCTGCTAGAAACAGACCCTTTCCCCCTATCAGTTAGAGTCCCAGGCGCTTAGATCTCCAAAATATGTTTCCTCTCCACATTAGGATGTATTATAAGTGTTGTTCTCTCCCCTTAATTAGTACTTCTTCCCAGACCACAAAAAGTTCTAGAAAATTGAGGTCCATTATGGTCATGAATATTTTAAAAAAATACAAGTTTTTCCAATATATCAAACTTACACAACAGGGTGGTAAACAATAATATGTGGGTTGCACCCAACTTTCAGCTCAGAGTAGATCCATTAAAATCAATGGACAGGACAAACTTGGGCTCCTTAACTTTAATGGTTCACAGCTCTTTCTGATCCCACCTCAGCTGAAGAGAAGGCAACCAGCAGCAGCAAGCGAGGCAGCAGCGGATTCAGTTTGCTTGTTTATTTTATGATTTTCTCAGTGTGTACCTTCGGGTTGTTTTGGATTACCAGAGATGAGATGCAGACAAGAGATTTGCTTACAAAGAGTTAAAATTTATTGAGTAACTTACAGCATACAGCCAAGTAGCCCAATAAAAGTGGAACAGTCCACAGCTCTGCAGTAGCTGGGTCAGACTGAACACCCCATTGGGCACACGCAACACTTTTATAGTATTGAAGCTAGCATGTGGCAGTGGCATGATTACATACAGCATTTGGCAGAATTACATACACAAATGATATTTTGCATGCATCAAACATCACAGCATAACACCGATAACTGGGTTTTCTGACCTTCTCACAAAGCAGCTTCAAAAGCCAACTAATTGCTAGAAAACTATATGGAAACTCCCTGGCATTCTTTGGCAAGCTATATGTTGGCCATATAAGCAACTCCCATTATTGACCGTACTTTGACTTATCCACCTGGCTATACTAACAAGCAATTTGCTCATTAGCTATCGCTTGATTTATTACCCTACTTTGGGAGTTTTAACCTATGCTTAAGCCAACTATGAAACACCTTGCTCATAACATATTCTTGGATATATGCCTAATTGGATCCCTTTGATGCCTCTCTAACAAGGTACATTCCCAGCATCATACTGGGCAGGTCATCATGCCCTTTCCTAGCTTAGGTTTTTCGGATGATTATGAGAAGGGGCCTAAAAAGGGAAATACAAGCCTTTAGGCTCACTAAATCTATGCTTAACATAAGGCTATAATATTTTGCTTGCTATAGGCCTTTACCTGCTTGCTGGACATATTAGACTGGTACAGGGTATACACTCAGGATTGGGAAAATCAGAATTCACTCTACAAAGAAAGGGCGGATGGGTTCTGGATGAGGGCAACATCGTGTGAAAAGAGGAGGGGGGCCAGGATCACACAGAGGAAGGTCAAGATCTCTTCTCAAACATCCCAGAGTGCAGGGGCGTTGGAGGATTGTGAAGTCTTTCAGTAGCATCCCCCAAGACACTCACACACAACAGGTGGGAAACTCCAATAGAGACTTGTGCTACTCCTGCAGCGCTTTCCACATTCCAAGCAGTTCTATGGTTTCTCCCCAGTGTGAATTCTTTGATGGCAAGTGAGATGGTCCTTCCTCCTGAAGTTCTTTCCACATTCTAAGCACTTATATGGTTTCTCCCCGGTGTGAATTCTTTGATGGTAAGTGAGATGGTCATTCCTCCTGAAACTCTTTCCACATTCTAAGCATTTATATGGTTTCTCCCCGGTGTGAATTCTTTGATGGGAAGTGAGTTGGATTTTCGTGCTGAACCTCTTTCCACATTCTAAGCATTTATATGGTTTCTCCCCGGTGTGAATACTTTGATGGGAAGTGAGTTGGATTTTCGTGTTGAACCTCTTTCCACATTCTAAGCATTTATATGGTTTCTCCCCGGTGTGAATACTTTGATGAGAAGTGAGTTTCTCATTCCTGCTGAAGCTCTTTCCACATTCTAAGCATTTATATGGTTTCTCCCCGGTGTGAATTCTTTGATGGCAAGTGAGTTGGTCATTCCTCCTGAAACTCTTTCCACATTCTAAGCATTTATATGGTTTTTCCCCAGTGTGGATACTTTGATGGTAAGTGAGATGGTTCTTCCTCCTGAAACTCTTTCCACATTCTAAGCACTTATATGGTTTCTCCCCAGTGTGAATTCTCTGATGGGCAGTCAGTTGGTTTTTTGTGTTGAAGCACTTTCCACATTCTAAGCACTTATGTGGTTTCTCCCCAGTGTGAATACTTAGATGGGAAGCGAGTTGGATTCTCCAGCTGAACCTCTTTCCACATTCTAAGCACTTATATGGTTTCTCCCCGGTGTGAATTCTTTGATGGGAATTGAGTTGGATTTTCGTGTTGAACCTCTTTCCACATTCTAAGCACTTATATGGTTTTTCCCCGGTGTGAATACTTTGATGAGAAGTGAGTTGGGTTTTCCAGCTGAAGCTCTTTCCACATTCTAAGCACTTATAGGGTTTCTCCCCAGTGTGAATACTTTGATGAGAAGTGAGTTGGGTTTTCCAGCT
Source organism: Rhineura floridana (assembly GCF_030035675.1). Lineage (NCBI taxonomy): Eukaryota > Metazoa > Chordata > Lepidosauria > Squamata > Rhineuridae > Rhineura > Rhineura floridana. The sequence continues at coordinate 211,164,407 of NC_084482.1, forward strand.
GAAGCTCTTTCCACATTCTAAGCACTTATATGGTTTCTCCCTGGTGTGAATACTTTGATGAGAAGTGAGTTGGGTTTTCCAGCTGAAGCTCTTTCCACATTCTAAGCACTTGTATGGTTTCTCCCCGGTGTGAATACTTTGATGGGAAGTGAGATGGTTTTTCCTGCTGAAACTCTTTCCACATTCTAAGCACTTATATGGTTTCTCCCCGGTGTGAATACTTTGATGAGAAGTGAGTTGGGTTTTCCAGCTGAAGCTCTTTCCACATTCTAAGCACTTGTATGGTTTCTCCCCGGTGTGAATTCTTTGATGGGAAGTGAGCCGGTTTTTCCAGCTGAAGCTCTTTCCACATTCTAAGCACTTGTATGGTTTCTCCCCGGTGTGAATTCTTTGATGGGAAGTGAGATGGTTTTTCCAGCTGAAGCTCTTTCCACATTCTAAGCACTTGTATGGTTTCTCCCCAGTGTGAATTCTTTGATGGCAAGTGAGATGGTTTTTCCAGCTGAAGCTTTTTCCACATTCTAAGCACTTGTATGGTTTCTCCCCAGTGTGAATTCTTTGATGGGAAGTGAGATGGTTTTTCCAGCTGAAGCTCTTTCCGCATTCTAAGCACTTGTATGGTTTCTCCCCAGTGTGAATTCTTTGATGGGAAGTGAGATGGTTTTTCCAGCTGAAGCTCTTTCCGCATTCTAAGCACTTGTATGGTTTCTCCCCAGTGTGAATTCTTTCATGGCAAGTGAGATGGTTTTTCCAGCTGAAGCTCTTTCCACATTCTAAGCACTTGTATGGTTTCTCCCCAGTGTGAATTCTTTGATGGCAAGTGAGATGGTTTTTCCAGCTGAAGCTCTTTCCACATTCTAAGCACCTGTATGGTTTCTCCCCAGTGTGAATTCTTTGATGGCAAGTGAGATGGTTTTTCCAGCTGAAGCTCTTTCCACATTCTAAGCACTTGTATGGTTTCTCCCCAGTGTGAATACTTTGATGAGAAGTGAGTTGGGTTTTCCAGCTGAAGCTCTTTCCACATTCTAAGCACTTACATGGTTTCTCCCCAGTGTGAATACTTTGATGAGAAGTGAGTTGTGTTTTCCTGCTGAAGCTCTTTCCACATTCTAAGCACTTGTATGGTTTCTCCCCGGTGTGAATACTTTGATGAGAAGTGAGTTGGGTTTTCCAGCTGAAGCTCTTTCCACATTCTAAGCACTTATGTGGCTTCTCCCCGGTGTGAATTCTTTCATGGGAAGTGAGAGATTCCTTCCAGCTGAAGCTCTTTCCACATTCTAAGCACTTATATGGTTTCTCCCCGGTGTGAATACTTTGATGAGAAGTGAGTTGGGTTTTCCTGCTGAAGCTCTTTCCACATTCTAAGCACTTGTATGGTTTCTCCCCAGTGTGAATACTTTGATGAGAAGTGAGTTGGGTTTTCCTGCTGAAGCTCTTTCCACATTCTAAGCACTTGTATGGTTTCTCCCCGGTGTGAATACTTTGATGAGAAGTGAGTTGGGTTTTCCAGCTGAAGCTCTTTCCACATTCTAAGCACTTATGTGCTTTCTCCCCAGTGTGAATACTTAGATGGGAAGTGAGAGATTCCTTCCAGCTGAAGCTCTTTCCACATTCTAAGCACTTATGTGCTTTCTCCCCGGTGTGAATTCTTTGATGGGAAGTGAGAGATTCCTTCCAGCTGAAGCTCTTTCCACATTCTAAGCACTTATATGGTTTCTCCCCAGTGTGAATCTTTTGATGGGAAGTCAGATGTATCTTCTGATGGAAGTCCTTTCCACATTCTAAGCATTTATATGGTTTCTCCCCGGTGTGAATTCTTTGATGGCAAGTGAGTTTGTCATTCCTCCTGAAACTCTTTCCACATTCTAAGCATTTATATGGTTTCTCCCCGGTGTGAATTCTTTGATGGCAAGTGAGTTTGTCATTCCTCCTGAAACTCTTTCCACATTCTAAGCATTTATATGGTTTTCCCCCAGTGTGGATACTTTGATGGGAAGTGAGTTGGGTTTTCCAGCTGAAGCTCTTTCCACATTCTAAGCACTTGTATGGTTTCTCCCCAGTGTGAATTCTTTGATGGAAAGTGAGATGGTTTTTCCAGCTGAAGCTCTTTCCACATTCTAAGCACTTGTATGGTTTCTCCCCAGTGTGAATACTTTGATGAGAAGTGAGTTGGGTTTTCCAGCTGAAGCTCTTCCCACATTCTAAGCACTTGTATGGTTTCTCCCCAGTGTGAATTCTTTGATGGGAAGTGAGATGGTTTTTCCAGCTGAAGCTCTTTCCACATTCTAAGCACTTGTATGGTTTCTCCCCGGTGTGAATACTTTGATGAGAAGTGAGTTGGGTTTTCCAGCTGAAGCTCTTTCCACATTCTAAGCACTTGTATGGTTTCTCCCCAGTGTGAATTCTTTGATGGGAAGTGAGATGGTTTTTCCAGCTGAAGCTCTTTCCACATTCTAAGCACTTGTATGGTTTCTCCCCAGTGTGAATTCTTTGATGGGGAGTGAGAGATTCCTTCCAGCTGAAGCTCTTTCCACATTCTAAGCACTTGTATGGTTTCTCCCCGGTGTGAATTCTTTGATGGGAAGTGAGATGGTTTCTCCTGCTGAAGCTCTTCCCACATTCTAAGCACTTGTATGGTTTCTCCCTAGTGTGAATTCTTTGATGGGCCGTGAGTTGAGTTTTCGTGTTGAAGCTCTTTCCACCTTCCAGGCATTTATTTGGTTTCTCCCCTTTCTGGTTTTTGTCGTGGGCTTTCAATTTTCTGTTAGAATTGACGGTTTTCCAACATTCAAAAAATTTACTTCTTTTGCTTCTTTGATCTGTTTTTTCTCGGATGGCAATCTTATAGTAGCCACTGCCCTGAGAAGTGCAAGATTTATTCCTGCTTTTCTCTTCTGCTTCAGGTTTCCTCCTCTGCTCTTCCCGAGTTTCACATCTGCCTCTTTCCTGTATCTCTTTCCCACAGAGTTCTCCTTTCCTCTTGGCTTTCCACTCGTCATCTTCTTCAAGGAAGAGAGAAATTGATAAGAGCACGAGGGAAGAAATGTAATCTCAAATTATTGAACAATCCCAATTAAGTGTTGTGATAAAGGAAGAACTGAAAGGACTTGGATGGGAGACCGAGCTTACCCTGGGTTGAATAGTCTCTGTCATCTGACATTCACTGACAACTGTTAGACTTTTGGATTTAAACAATGGAGACCTGGGTTCAGCTCCCAGTCAGAGGTTAATCCCATTGGGTGGTCCTAGGCCAATCACAAAGACACACATACATACATAGACAAATTGCGGGAGGGTGGCTCTGCACTGGCCAAGTCCACTTTCTTACAAGGATTCCTCATAGCCTGCAAATCTTGTACTACCGTGGAAGAAGTGGACTTGAAGTGTTGAAATATAAGAAATGGGCAGATATAGGGAAGGCTTTTCTTACTGTCTCGTCCCATTCCCTATAACAAAGTCGTGCTCTCTAGAACTTGTTGGAATCCCATTCCCATCAGCCCCAGTCAGTGTGGACAGTGGTCACCACTGATGGGAGTCAGAGTCCAGCAATCTGTGGAGCACACCATGATGCCTACCCCAGTCTTAAAATGGTCCTCCTCTCCCCCAAATAGCATGATGCTCTGCCACCACTCTGCCCCACTTTCTAGGAGAAAAGTTAAACTAAGAGGGAAGTGTTGGACGTGTCCACATGTTGCACCTAATGGGCTATAGTAGAAACTGAAATGGAGCTCAGCTATGCTGTGTTAGCACTTGGGGAAACATTTTAGTGAAAAATTCCAGCGAATTGGACCATTGTTTTAGAAGGGCATAACGAGAGATCTTTGTTCAGAGAGAATAGATGGCTCTCAATTCAAGGTTATCTGCAGAGGATTAAGAATCCCAGATGAAATAGGTGGCACTACATAGAATATTTGGGTTCATTAAATATAGAAACATGGAATTTGAAAACAGATATTACGACTGATACCATGGACCGAGAAAAGACAAATAATTGGGTTTTAGAACAAAGTAAACCAGAACTATCATTAGAAGCTAACATGATGAAACTGAGGTTATCATACTTTGGACACATAATGACAAGAAATGATTCACTAGAAAAGAGAATAATGCTGGGAAAAACAGAAGGGAATAGAAAAAGAGGAAGACCAAACAAGAGATGAATTGATTCCATAAAGGGAGCTACAGATCTGAACGTACAAGATCAGAACAGGGTGGTTTATAAGAGATGCTCTTGGAGGTCGCTGATTCATAGGGTCACTGTAAGTCGTAATCGACTTGAAGACACATAACATATTATGACCAAACAGGGGGCCTTACCAAGATAGGACAGAGTCCTGCAAATTAGCTCCATGACTTCACTATGCAGAGCTCTCTGGTTAGGATTCAGCAAAGTCCACTCCTCTTCCGTGAAATTCACAGCCACATCCTCCAAAGACACTGGATGCTAAAAGAAAAACAATACATTTTGCCATCATAGAAAGTATAAAGATCATCTGCTACCTACATGCAATATGTAGTTAAGGTGAGGTGGCTGGTCATTGTTCTAAGGAGAGAAACCTTCTTAAATGGCATTCACAGATTTTGTTGAGGATGGCTTTGGGAGATGCAAAGGGGAGGAGGAAAATTCATTCAGACTCAGGGACAGAGGCACCCCTACCTGATCTGGGGCGACAGCAACAGCTTCTCCTCCACCAGAAAGGGGAGATGCTTTAGTAGGTCTTGCTGACATCATTTCATTTCCTGTGAGAAAGAGAATGGGCCCAAAAGCCATTAGTATACAGTATGCTATTCTCAGAAGTTAAAATATCTAGATCTAAGTGCACAAGGGTCACTTATCAGCTAAGTGTGTTTCAGGTGTTTATGTTTCAGTTGTGTGATAAAACATCTCTCCTCATATGAGCTGTAGGCCAGGAATCAAAGTGATGGTTTCCACATAAAAAATCATGATGTAAGTAGGAGCATTTTTGAGCTGTGGAAAAGGCTGGAGACAAGAGTAAAGGAGTCAAAATCAACAAAGAGAGACCAAATGGAGATACGGCCCATACATCCTTACCCAGAAGCCTGTGGCTGGGGTCCGATGGAGTCCTCTCTGCCTCAGAGAAATCAGTTCCTATTTCTGCAAAGAGACCCTTTTCCTGAAACGGCATAATAAGAACTCAAGTCATATAATGGGGAGCAGGATGAGAAGAGGATTGACAGAGGCAAAACCCAGAATATTCGATACAGAAAAGGAAAAATATTGAAACTGAAACCCTCTCACCTGCTGCTCGTCCTGCATCTCATCTTCTGCCCAGCTCAGGAGGAAACCTTCTGCCAGGGCCACTGCTTGGGAACTGGTCTCCGCTCCACATTCCCTCACCAAGCTCTCCATCTCTGGGGGCAGGAGAGCCAGGAACTGCTCCAGGATCACCAGGTCCAGAATCTGGTTCTTTGTGTGTCGCTCTGGCTTCAGCCACTCATGGCAAAGAAGGTGGAGTCGGCTGCAAGCCTCTCGGGGCCCCTCAGCCTCCTGGTAGCGGAAGCGCCAGAACTGCTGGCGCTGCACATCTGAGCTGAGGGGATTCTCCCCCAAGATCTTCTGCACATTTTCCCCCAGGAATTCCTCCGCATGGGTCTCAGTCTTGATGGCATCAGGGCCAAGTCCTGCTTCAGGGGTAGCTGGGTCTTGCTGTTCCATATTTGACTGCTTGGTCTTTCACGGGGTACTCATCCCTTCTCTGCCTTTTCAGGCCGTGTTTAGAAGAAGCAGGTCCACTTATTCTATGAACAAAGCCAAACAGGGATTACTATGCCCAGCTGAAGTCTCGCAGAGCAGGAAAGGTGCTGGCTAATAGCGGAATGTGAGGATTATTGTTTCTACCATGTCACCTTTGATATAAACCCAGTGATGGGGCCCATGTCTTCCTTTGAAGATGGGTGTCTGAATAGCTGACAGATCTCTGACAGCAGCTCCAAAGGGCCCCACAGACCAGCATCATCCTCATTACCCCCTTATCTTAATGAAAATCAAGCTAAACAAGCTTTCAGGGGATGGGCTGTAGCTCAGTGGTAGAGCAGCTGCTTTGTACACAAAAGGCCCCCCCTTTCAATCCCCAGCATCTCCAGGTAGGGCTGGGAAAGACTCCCTGCCTGTAATCCTGGAAAGACTCTGCCAGTCAGTGAGGACAATACTGAGCTAGATGCATCAATGGTCTAATTTAATATAAGATCCTACACTCCCTAACTTATCTCTGAACTTTTGTGAATGAAATATGTTTTTACTTTGATCCATCGATAGAGTTGCTTATCTCTTGAACTGTCCCGTTCCAGAGTTAAATGTGAGCTGTTTTTAAATTAAATTGGAACGCTGCAGTTCCTGGAGTTTATGACCTGGTTGTGATAAGGAAATGGAAAGATCTTAGGGTGTATTGTCTGACCATTTTTGCCCTGGCCCAGAGCAGATTTTGGGATGATTACCCCCAGTTACTTATTTTTCCCTTCATGTTTTTGTCTATTTTGATTTTGCATAGATGCACTCATCCATGCCCTGCGCCCAGTAGAAGCTCTGGGCCAGGCGGGAAGAAGCGGCATCTCATAGAGGACACCCTCCGCTTTCCTGGGGTATATGATTTGTCCTGGCCCAGAGCAGATTTTGGGGTGGACACCCCTTATTTATAATTTTATGACATCATTATGTATTTATTATAATATCAGAAGCCTGATAATTTTGATTGCATAAATGCATTGTTATTCTTGATGGGGAGAGTCTCCTGATCACAGTGAAATATCATATAGGGTACCCCTAACTATATTTTGGGGTTCAGAGACATGTTAAGTTTGGCTTGAAGTTGCTGTAGCTGTCAACTTTTCTTCTTTTTTAGTGGTTTGAACTTTCAAGCAAATAAGGAACTGGGAACTAGGAACCAACTTCAGAGTTGTACCATTGACCATGACCACTGTGTAAACTGGGGGTTTGCTTAAGGCTCTAGGGCAAGGAGTGTCTCTTCAGCTCTTGCCCTTCGGAGTTCCTGGCAAGTTTTCTGGGCTCAGAGTTTCCCCTTGGCTCAGAGTGGTTAACCAGTATAAGGGTGGTGGCATGCAGGGCTGTTGTAAGCGTGCACAGCCTTGGCAGGGAAGGATATTTTGTCAGGATCAATTGCCCAGGGTGGGGAATTGTCTCCTGGGACAGTGAAGGGTGGGGGAAGGACCCCCGACAGTCATCACACCTACAATGTTCATAGCTTGCTCTTTCTTTTCCCTAGCAACCAGGATGAGTCTTTCCTGTTGATACCGGAAAGACTATCCCACTTGCCAGGGAATACACTGGGTCTGATAAGATGGTATCTGCAGGAGGCCCTCACCTGCAGAGCATAGTGTCTGACTTGTACCATACTCTGCTTTATAAGAAAGCAATGCTTTGTCTAGAAGGGAGGGTTTAAGAAACCCATTTTCAGAAGAGACCTTTTTTCCTCTGTACACTACTAAATGACAAGCTAAGTCATTATAAGCTAATGTAAATGATTTTAGCACATTCCTTGCACATTTTAAGCTATTATTTGGGCTATCCCATTACACTGTACTAGGTTTGTCTGAGTTCCGGTAGCGCCCAGAAGTTATTTTCTGCAAACGCTACTACACAGTAAGTGATACTGAACGTTAACGAAGCCCCTTACCTTAACACAAGCCAAATGTAAAAACTTTGCAGAGCGGCTTTGGGATGTTTCCTGATTTGCATGAGCGAAAGTCATAAAGAATTCCACTTCCAGTGCAATGCAGAGCAGCCACTATTCAAGGGAAGGGGCTCCGTTCTGATTTACGTAGTTACAGGATTTGATCTCCTGTCACTAGGGGACCATTGAAATATTGGGAAATGTTCATGCTGTTCACAAGCATTAGAAATAAAACAGAATATTCATCCTAAAGATGGAAGGAAATTTACATTGAACAGTTTCACTAAGTGTCAGTCTACTGATATGATTTATGTTATATTTGTACCAGCACAATGGAAGCCTCATTAACTAGGTAATTTGTAAACATACGCTAGAAGAGATGAAATATTTCGCTAGAGATCCATATGTCTTTTTACAAAGAGCAAAATTGCATCTTGTATTATATTTTGGATTTTCAGTTTAAATGGACGGACTGACAAGTTGGGTTATTCTATATATAACATCTTTTTGTAATTAATGATAATCACCTACACAAGTATTTTCTTATTCATTATGTATTTTGGTCTTTTGGAAAGATGAGTTTATATTGTTGTTCCCTGAGATGAGTGCAAGGGAGATAATTGTGATAAGTGTAATAATTAGATATTATTTATATGTTTATAGCACCCGATCTCGTCTGATCTCGGAAGCTAAGCAGGGTCAGGCCTGGCTAGTACTTGGATGGGAGACCACCTGGGAATACCGGGTGCTGTAGGCTGAGAGGAAGGCAATGGTAAACCACCTCTGAATACCTCTTACCCTGAAAACCCTATGAACAGATCCAAAAAATATTCATAGGGTCGCCATAAGTTGTAATCAACTTGAAGGCATATAACAACAAGCAAAATGATGCTAAATAATGTACTGTACTTACAGCTATGAAATTACCACCTAAAAACAGCTGCATATATAACAGTATTCCGGACTTCTTCAAGAGAGAATTGTTATTCCTCCCAAGGACAGCTGAAAAAATAAACAGAAGATTGAAAATGACAAGAATAGTGGAAATGGATTGTTCTACCGTTTCTTGAGTTAGACTCGTATTATGCAGTCCAAATTAAGAAACGGCAGACCAATCCATTCCAACTTCTTAGAGACTTTTTCAATCTTGAGTTCCATATGAAACCTTTCTTACATGTTGGGTCTTGCTAGTGCTTATATGTTGACAGCTGGGCGTTTGACATTGCACGGTTCCGTGTACAAAGTAAGCAGATGGATTTAGAGTTCCCTCCCTCTTCTTAATTCCCGTTCACAGGACCTCCATTGCATCCCACTGAGATTTAAGGGCAAGGTCATCCCTCAATAGGAGGCATACTGTGGAGGCTGGGACGAGTGACAGGGCTACTGACACAGGTGGGGACTGCCCTGCCCTGGGGGCATTTGGATTACTCTCTTCACCTTTACCCTTTTAGTAACACACGGTGATTTACTTTCAGTCATGGTCTTCCCGGTTTGATTCATTCGATGAAACGATTGCCAGTTTTCAGTAGCACTTCCTATTCACTCTTAAAAAGCCCCTTCTGTGTCTCAGGGGATGCCTGTCTGGATGGGCACATGTGGGTCAACCAGGAGGACTGGTAACACCAGTCAGCGTGTGAGTAATGGGGGCATTCACAGGCATATTTTCAATCCCCCCCTTAATACAAAGCGGTGTCGTAGCCTTGCAGGAAGTGCAGGGGGGGGGGAAGAAGTTCTTCTCCCTGATTTGGATGGGTCAGCTGAACAGGCCTCCTGCGCGCCCTCCCCGGTGGCCCTGGGAAAACCCTTCAGTCAAATGTGCAGAGGCGGAGGGGACTGAACAGATTTCAGAGGGGGCAGCCCATGCAGTGCTTGGAGGGAAAACAGCAGCTACCTTCCCCCAAGTGAGAATAAATATGCTCTGGGGAAAGCTCCACTTCCCACCCAGAAGTACTCCCCTCACACGCACCACCCATCTACTATATGACCCCTGCCCCCAAGATTTCACTCTCTGTATCAAGGACCTGCCTATCTTTCTTCTTCCGTTTTACTCGCTTTCTCCATCAGTTATTACGAAGACTAGGTGGATGTTGTGATGGGGGATCCTGCAAGGATCAGCTGAACGGAGGCCACCTCCTTACGGGGCGAGGGTCTCCCGTGCGATTGCTCCAGCCTTTTCTCTCCCTTCACCGGCTGGGGCTGCAATCTGGGGCATCTCCCTACCCACACAAAGGGGTCTCCTAATCCCCCTCCTTGCTCCCCTCCCCAGCGGCCCTGGGACTCCCCTTCGCCCAAATGCACAACGCGGGACAAGGGACTTACCAGACCCCAGAAGGGGCCACTGACGCTGCAGCTCTGCTGCTTCTTCTGGCGTTTAATGACGAATCAAACTGCGCTCTTGACCAGGGAGCCACTTTCCTCCAAGGGAAGATCCCGGCAGGAAGTGACGTCAGAGGGAGAGCCGCCGCATTTTCTTTGAAGGCTCCTGGCCCTCCTCTTCCTCTCTAGGAAGCTCGAGTTGTTCATTTTAACCCTAACGAAGTCAAACAGTCAGATGATCTCTCAAAGTGCGAGCCAAGGAGGAAGGAGGCATTGCACAGAGCAGAGGAAGGAAGACAGGGAGCTCCTGCCCTGTACTGAGTCAGAACACACCTGCCTTGTATTGAGGGATGACCCTGCCCATATATCTCAATTGGATGCAATGGAGGTCCTGTGAATGGGAATTAAGAAGAGGGAGGGAACTCTAAATCCATCCTTTGTACACTGAGCTGTGCAATGTCAAACGCCCAGCCGTTAACATAAAAGCACTAGCAAGACCCAAAGTGTAAAATGTTCCGTATTGAACTCAAGATTTAATTTATTTAATTTAATTTATAAATTTATAGTTGCTTTAGGGTATTGAGGCGGGTCTCCGGACCAGTATTGCTTTAGGGTGGGTGGCCTGTTGATTGATAGACAGGGGAAGAGACATGTGCAAGTCAGGGAGGGAGGTGGGGGACCAAGTTATTGGAAGATTGGGCGGCAGGTGCTGGCGTGCTGCTGGCAGACCACGCCAGAATAGGGGAACAGGGGATAGATGCATTATACCCATCCCCTGTTCCGGGTCTGTCCAGAACCAGACGAAAACTGGGGGACGCAAGGTTCCTACCGACCTTCGACTGTTGTGTAATGCCAGGTCTGTGGTACAAAAGACCTCGCTCATCCATGATATGATCTTGGATGAGCGGGCAGACCTGGCATGTATTACGGAAACTTGGATGGATGAGGCCTCTGCTCCCATTCTTGAGGCCATGTGTCCACCAGGTTTCCGTTATGCACAGCAGCCAAGGGTGGGTAGGCGGGGAGGGGTCGTGGCAGTCATCTATCGAGAGTCATTGGTTTTTGCCAGACTCCCTCTCCATAGGACTCAATGTGTTGACTGCATGTACTAGAGGTTGGGCTTGAAGGGCAGTTTAGGGATCCTGCTAGTGTACCGCCCACCCCGCTGCACAGCAGACTCCCTGGCCAAGGTGCTGGAGGTGGTCTCGGCTGTACGGGCGTTGTCCCCAGAATGGTTAGTGCTGGGTGACTTCAACGTGCATGCCGAGTCCACTCTCACTGGAGCCCCTCGGGATTTCCTGGAAACCATGGCTTCCTGGGAACTGCACCTTAGTAATAGGGGGCCTACCCATGTAGCCGGTCATGCTCTCGACCTTGTGTTTGTCCTGGAAGAGGAGAGAAGTGCTCTGAAGTTGGGAGTGGTTAATTCCACTCCTGTGTCATGGTCAGATCACTATCTGGTAAACATAGACCTCTCAATGCCGCACCCCCTCCGCAGGGGCGAAGGACCTATTAGAATGGTCCGCCCCAGGCGCCTGATGGATCCGGATGGATTCCTAACTGCGCTAGGGGAATTGGAACCTGCTGAAGGCCACCCGGTCGAAAACCTGGTGAGGGAGTGGAATGATGAGATCACCGGGGCATTAGACCGGGTGGCTCCGAAACGTCCTCTCCCCCTGAATAGAACTCAGTTAGCGCCGTGGTATACACCACGGTTGCGTTCGCTGAGACAGGTGGTGAGATGACTAGAGCGCCGGTGGCTTTTGATACTGTTGACCACAGTATCCTTTTACATCGCCTGGAGGGATTGGGAATTGGAGGTATTGTATTGCAGTGGTTCTGTTCCTTTCTCTCCAATAGGTGCCAACAGGTAGCATTGGGGGAGGAGGTTTCAGACCCTTGGCCTCTCAATTGTGGTGTGCCACAGGGTTCTATCCTCTCTCCCATGCTATTTAACATTTACATGAAGCCGCTAGGGACAATCACTAGGAGATTTGGGCTGCAGTGTCACCAATATGCAGATGACACTCAGCTCTATCTCTCATTTAAATCTTCACCAGAGTTGGCTGTGGAGACCTTGTCCAAGTGCCTGGAATCCGTGAGTGGATGGATGGGAAAGAACAGGCTGAAGCTGAACCCCGATAAGACCGAGGTGCTGCTTGTGGGGGACAAGAGAAGGTTGGGAGATGTTGACCTGAAGTTCAGCGGGGTGAGTCTTCCCCTGAAGGACCAGGTCCGTAGCCTTGGGGTTGTGACTCCAGGCTGTCCATGGAGGCTCAGATTTCGGCAGTGAGCCGGGCAGCCTGGTATCAACTACACCTCATACGAAGGCTGCAACCCTACCTTCCTGTTCATCAGCTCCCACTGGTAGTACACGCCCTGGTCACCTCTTGATTGGATTACTGTAATGCGCTCTACGTGGGGTTACCCTTGAAAACGGTCCGGAAACTACAACGTATACAAAACGCGGCGGCTCGATTACTTACGAATAGTCGCCGCCGGGAACACATCACACCCGTGTTGTTCGATCTACACTGGCTTCCTGTTGTTTTCCGGGCCCAATTCAAGGTGTTGGTATTAACCTTTAAATCCCTATACGGTTTCGGCCCAGTCTATCTAAAGGAGCGCCTTCAACGCCACCAATTATGCCACCCGACACGATCAGCCACACAGGGCCTTCTCTCAATCCCGCCAACAAAAACAGCTAGACTGGCGGGAACTAGAGAGAGGGCTTTCTCAGTGGCGGCCCCCACCTTCTGGAACTCCCTCCCACAAGATCTACAGCACGCCTCTTCCCTAAATGTCTTCCGCAAAGCCTTAAAGACCTGGCTCTTTCAACAGGCCTTCGGGATTTCCGGGGAGGGCTAACTGCTATGATTAAATGCCTCATGCCCTGTATTATTATTGCTTTTGCTGCTGCATCGTTCTAATTTGTAATTGTATTTATTATATTGTGTTTTAATTTTCCATATGTAAGTCGCCTAGAGTGGCCATTGGTCAGATAGGCGACTCATAAATTAAATTTATTATTATTATTATTATTATTATAAGATTGAAAAAGTCTAGAAGTTGAAATGGATTGGTCTGCCGTTTCTTAATTTGGAGTGTATAATATGTGTCTAACTCAAGAAACGGTAGAACAATCTGTTTCAACTATGTTTATTTTCCTTGGGAGGAATGATAACAATTATTTCCTAAAGAAATAAGTCCTTCTTGTGCTTTTCTAGTTAGTAGGAATACTTTTGTATACAGTATGCAGCTGCTTTTAGGTGGTAATTTCATAGCTGTAAGTACAGTACATTATTTAGCATCATTATGCTTGTTGTTATATGCCTTCAAGTTGATTACAACTTATGGCGACCCTATGAATATTTTTTGGATCTGTTCATAGGGTTTTCATGGTAAGAGGTATTCAGAAAGGCAAGAAAATATTTCCTCCTCAGAGAAACCATGAAGACGATCTAATGCAAAAGTTAGTTCAGGAGAGGTGCCTGGTCATTATTCTCAGGAGAGAACAAGGTTGAAGGCAGCTTTGTGAGAAGCGAAGAGGAGAGAAATTCATTCAGACCCAGGGAAATGAAAAGGGGACGGAGACACCCAGTCTGTTCCCCTACTGCGTCTTCCGCCCACCTGATCTGGGGCGACAACAGCACCTTCTTCTCCACCACAAAGGACATGGTTTAGTAGGTCTTGCTGACATCGTTCCATCACCTGTAACAAAACGGGCCCAGAAACCATTACTGTATTTCTCAGAGGTTAAGCGATTATATGTCTAACTGCACAAGGGTCTTATCAGTTGAATGAGTTTCAGATGTTTATTCAGAGTTTATATTGCCGTTGTGTGACAAAACATCTCTCCCCATTTGGACTGGTGGCCAAAAATCAAAGTTCTGGTTCCCACTTACAAATTTTTAGCGTGATATAAATAGGAGCATTTCTGAGCCTTAGAAAAGGCTGGAGACAAGAGTAAAGGAGTCAAAATGAACAGAGAGAAACCAAATGCAGATACTCCCCATTCATCCTTACCCAGCGGCATTTGCCTGGGGTCTGATGGGATCCTCTATACCTCATGGAAATCAGTTTCTATTTCTGCAAAGAGACCCTATTCCTGAAACAGCATAAGAACTCAAGTCATATAATGGGGAGCAGGATGAGAAGAGGACCAACGGAGGCAAAACCCAGAGGGGTATTGGATGTCAGGGGTAGCCAAGGTGGTGCCCTCCACAGGTTGCTGGACTCCAGCCCACATCAGCCGCAGCCAATATGAGGAATGGTCAGCAATGATGGGAGTTTTACTTCAACAACATCTAGAGTGCATCATGTCTACATGACTGAAGTCCTCCCACCTGCGGCTCTTCCTGCTTCTCCTCTGCCACACTCAGGCGGAAACCTTTGGCCAGGGCCCCTGCCTTGCAGTTCCTCCTCTGCAGGAAGTGACATCAGAGGGAGAGGTGCCGCATTTCCTTTGAAAGAAACAGATACCCCTCCACCCTCCTTCTCTATCCTTCCTCTCTAGCAATCTCAATTTGTTTATTTTAACCCTTATGGAGCCAGATGATACTGGCCCTACGCATACTTCGGGGCACACTCTAGACTTAATTTTTGCTACTGGAGCAGGGGATGGTGATCTGGGAGTGAGGGATTTTACATCTATTCCTCTGTCATGGACAGATCATCGCCTATTGAGGTGTAGGCTCACAATGTTTTCTCCCCTCTGCAAGGGTGGAGGACCAATTAAGATGGTCCGCCCCCAGAGACTAATGAATCCTGAAGGTTTTCAGAAGGCTCTGGGGAGTTTTCCGGCTGATAAAACTGACGCTCCTGTCGAAACCCTGGTCAATCTGTGGAATACGGAAATGACCCGGGCAGTTGACACGATCGCCCCGGTGCGCCCTCTCCTCTGCAGAGCTCAATTGGCTCCGTGGTTTACCCCAGAGCTAAGAGTGATGAAGCAAGAAAGGAGACGGCTTGAGTGCAAATGGAGACGAACTCCCGACGGCTGTGGTCTTGCACTTGTGAAGATCTCTACCAAGCTCTATGTGAAGGCGGTGAGGGCAGCGAAGAAGCAGTACTTTGCTGCCTCCATTCAGTCATCTTCTAACTGCCCAGCAGAACTTTATAAGGTTGTTCGGGGACTTTTACACTCTGGTCCTCAGAACGCAATAATACCATCAATAGCCTGCTGTAATGAGTTTGCGAGACACTTCCAAGATAAGATCACAAACATCCGCCGGGACCTTGACTCCAATATTGTAGCAGTTGAGCCTAATGAGGTGTCCGGAGCACAGTCCTGTCCTGTTTTATTGGATGAATTTCAGTTGGTTCAGCTCGAGGACGTGGACAAGGTGCTTGGACAGGTGCGGGCGACCACTTCTGCTCTGGATCCTTGCCCCTCATGGCTAATAAAAGCTAGCAGGAACGGAACAGCCGGATGGGCCAAGGAGGTGATCAATGCCTCTTTACGAGAGGGAGTGGTACCACCCTGCCTGAAACAGGCGGTGGTGAGACCGCTCCTAAAGAAACCCTCCTTGGACCCTGAAAATCTTGACAACTATAGACCGGTAGCAAATGTTCCGTTCCTGGGCAAGGTTTTAGAGCGTGTGGTCGCTCACCAGGTCCAGGCTCTCTTGGATGAAACTGATTATCTGGATCCATGTCAATCGGGCTTTCGGCCGGGGTTTGGTACAGAAACAGCCTTGGTCGCCCTGTATGATGACCTCTGTCGGGAGAAAGACAGAGGGAGTGTAACTCTGTTGGTTCTCCTTGATCTCTCAGCGGCTTTTGATACCATCGACCATGGTATCCTTCTGGGGCGACTTGCGGACTTGGGAGTTGGAGGCACTACTTGGCAGTGGCTGTGCTCCTACCTCGAGAATCGTCTCCAGAAGGTGGTGCTTGGGGAGCATTACTCGAGTCCCTGGGTACTCCAATATGGGATCCCACAGGGTTCAGTTCTGTCCCCCATGCTCTTTAATATCTATATGAAGCCGCTGGGCGAGGTCATTAGGAGATTTGGAGTGCGTTTCCAGCAATATGCTGATGATACGCAGCTCTACTTCTCCTTTTCATCTTCTTCAGGTGAGGCTGTTAATGTACTAAACCACTGCCTGGCCGCGATAATGGACTGGATGAGAACTAATAAACTGAGACTCAATCCTGACAAGACTGAGATGCTGCTGGTGGGGGGGCTCTCTGCCCAGATGGTTGATGTCCGACCTGCCCTAGATGGGGTTACACTCCCCCTAAAGGAGCAGGTCCGTAGTTTGGGGGTCTTATTAGATCCGCTCCTGTCACTGGAGGCTCAAGTAGCCTCGGTGGCACGGAATGCGTTCTACCAGCTTCGGCTGGTAGCCCAACTACGACCCTATCTGGATAAGGAGAACCTTGCCACAGTTATCCATGCTCTGGTAACCTCTAGATTGGACTACTGTAATGCACTCTACGTAGGGTTACCTCTGAAGACGGTTCGGAAACTTCAGCTGGTGCAGAATGCTGCGGCCAGAGTTCTTACTGGGACAAAAAAATTTGATCATATAACACCTGTCCTGGCCCAGCTGCACTGGCTACCAATATGTTTCCGGGCCAGATTCAAAGTGTTGGTTCTTACCTATAAAGCCCTTAACGGCATCGGACCGCAATACCTGGCGGAACGCCTCTCCCGCTATGTACCTACCCGGTCGCTGCGCTCGACGTCGAAGGCCCTTCTCCGTGTCCCAACGCATAGGGAGGCACGGAGAACGATAACTAGAGCTAGGGCCTTCTCAGTGGTGGCCCCCGAACTATGGAACGCCCTCCCTGATGAGATACGCCTGGCGCCTTCTTTGTTATCTTTTCGGCGCCAGGTAAAGACCTACCTCTTCGCCCAGGCATTTTAAAAATTTAAAAATTTGAATTTAAAATTGAAAATTTTTAATTATGTTTTATTGTGTATTGTATTTACATCCACTTGTATTTTAACCTGTTTTATTATGCTGTACACCGCCCTGGGAGCTTATTGCTATAGGGCGGTCTAAAAATGTAATAAAATCAATAAATAAAAATAAATGATCTCTCAAAGTGGACGCCAAGGAGGAAAGATGCCTTGCACAGAACAGAGGAAGACAAAGCCCTGAACAAAGCATAGGCGTCCATCTAGCTCAGTGCTGTCTACACTGGCTGGCAGCAGATCTCAACAGTTTTAGACAAGGAGTCTTTCCCAGTCCAGCCCTCCCTGGAGATGCCCTTGGGGACTTAACCCGGGACCTCCTGCATGCCAAGCAGCTGCTCTACCCATTGAGCCACCTGCAGCCCCTCCCTGGAGTTTTGCCCTCTCCTCAAGACTCCCACCCCTGAATAGCTTGAGGGAGCTGGCAGAGAAGGCTCTTAGCTGGAGCTGTTTCCCTCAGGAGGGAAGACGGGAGGGTATCTGTGACTATCTGAAGGCCAAGTCAGTTCAGCTACTTTTGTCACTTGGAGAAAATTAAGTTGAGTCAGAACAGGAAAAGAACCAGCCCTCTGTTGGAAGGCAAGAGAGTCAGGCCCAGTGTATGGCTTTGCTATGAAGTCTGAAAAGATGACCTGAAAGCCTGAAAAACAGTTTTTAGTCGCACTTGCTATTCACTCTTAAAAGGTCCCTTCTGCATCTCAGGGGTTGCCTGTCTGGATGGGCACATGCCTTCTGGCCCACCAGAAAATGACTAAGAGGCTTGTTCCACCTCCATAGCAAATGTAAAGCTTCTCAAATGATCTGGACAGCTTAAACCACTTGGGCCATTGCCGAGAAAATACAGTAAATAGACAGACACATTAAAGGCAAGAAAATATTTCCTCCTCATAGAAAACAGGAAGATGATCTACATGCAAAAGTTAGTTCAGGAGCGGTGCCTGGTCATTATTCTCAGGAGAGAATAAAGTTGAAGGCAGCTCTGCGAGAAGTGGAAGAGAGCAATGCATTCAGACCCAGGGAGATAAACAGGGGACAGAGGCATCTAGGCTGCCCTCAGCCTCTTCCCCTATTGAGTCTTCCCACCACCTGATCTGGGGTGACAGCAGCACCTTCTCCTCAACCACAAAGAGGGTTTAGTAGGTCTTGCCAACATCATTCCATCACCTGTGAGTAACAAAATGGGCCCACAAGCCATTACTGTATTTCTCAGAGCTTCAGCAATTATATGTCTAACTGCACAAGGGTCTTATCAGTTGAGTGAGTTTCAGATGTTTATTCAGAGTTTATATTTCCGTTGTGTGATAAAACACCTCTCCCCATTTGGACTGGTGGCCAAAAATCAAAGTGCTGGTTCCCACGTACAAATTGTTAACATATATAACTAGGAGCATTTCTGAGCCTTAGAAAAGGTTGGAGACAAGAGTAAAGGAGTCAAAATGAGCAGAGAGAAACCAAATGCAGATACTCCCCATTCATCCTTACCCAGCGGCATTTGCCTGGGGTCTGATGGGATCCTCTATACCTCATGGAAATCAGTTTCTATTTCTGCAGAGACCCTACTCCTGAAACACCTTAATTAGAGCTCATATAAGGGCTTTGCGAGAAGCGAAGAGGGGGAAAGACATTCATTCAGACCCAGGGAGGTGAACAGGGGACAGAGGCACCCAGGCTGTCCCCAGTCTCTTCCCCTTCTGAGTCTGCACCCTGCCCGATCTGGTGAGACAGCAGCAGCTTCTCCTCCACCAGAAAGAGGAGATGGTGTAGCAGGTCTTGCCAACATCATTCCATCACCTATGAGTAACAAAATGTGCCTGGAAACCATATGCTTGTGTCAGAGCTTAAGTGATTATATGTCTAACTGCACAAGGGTCTTATCAGGAGTGAGTTTCAGGTCTTTATTCAGAGTTTATATTTCTGTTGTGTGACAAAACACCTCTCCCCATTTGGACTGGTGGCCACAAATCAAAGTGCTGGTTCTCATGTACAAATTTTTAACGTGATATAAACAGGAGCATTTCTGAGCCTTAGAAAAGGCTTGAGAGAGGAATAAAGGAGTCAAAATCAACAGGGAGAAACCAAATGCAGATATGATCCATTCATCCTCACCCAGAAGCCTCTGCCAGGTCTCCGACGGAGTCCTCTCTGCCTCAGGGAAATCAGTTTCTGTTTCTGCATAGAGACCCTTTTCCTGAAACAGCATAATAAGAACTCAAGTCATATAACGGGGAGCAGGATGAGAAGAGGACTGAGGGAGGCAAAACCCAGAGGGGTATTGGATATCAGTGGTAGCCAAGGTGGTGCCCTCCACAGGTTGCTGGACTCAGCCCGCATCAGCCCCTGGCAATATGAGGAATGGTCAGCGATGATGGGAGTTATACTTCAACAACATCTAGAGCGCATCGCGTCTACATGAAGCCCTCCCACCTGCTTCTCGTTCTCCGCCATGCTCAGGCAGAAACTTTCTGCCAGGGCCCCTGCGCCTTGCAGGTCCTCCTCTGCAGGAAGTGACATCAGAGGGAGACGCGCCACATTTCCTTGGAAGGACACAGGTGCCCCTCCACCCTCCTTCTCTATCCTTCCTCTCTAGCAATCTCAAATCGTTTCTTTTAACCCTTATGGAGCCAGACATCCGGATGATCTCTCAAAGTGGGAGCCAAGGAGGAACGACGCCTTGCGCAGAATAGAGGAAGACAAAGGGAGTCTCTGCCAACCCTCCCTGGAGATGCCTTTGGGGACTGAACTGGGGCCTTCTGCTTGCAAAGCAGCTGCTCTACCTGCTAGGATTGCCAGGTTCAAGGCCTGAGACTGATCCTGTATCTTTAGGAGAGGAGAAAGTCAGCCAAGTGCAGGTGTTCTTGCAACATTGTAATGGGAACACTTGGCTGACTTTCTCCTCTCCTAAAGATACAGGATCAGTCTCAGGCCTTGAACCTGGCAACCCTACTACCCACTGAGCCACCTGCAGCCCCTCCCTGGGGCTTTGGCATCTCCTCAAGACTCCCCACCCCTGAATAGTTTGAGGGAGCTGGCAGAGAAGGCTCTTAGCTGGTGCTGTTTCCCTGAGAAGGGAAGACTGGATGGTAACAGTGACTCTACCTGGAAGAAGAATGGAATCTGAAGGACAAGTTGGTTCAACTACTGTTGTCACTCGGTGAAAATTAAGTTCAGAAAAAGATCCAGCCGTCTGTGGGAAGGCAAGAGAGTCAGGCCCAGCGTATGGCTTTGCTTTGAAGTCCGAAAAGATGCTCTGAACGGCTGAAAAACCATCTGCCTTGTTTTGAGGGATGACCCTGCTCTTAAATCTCCGTTTCATGTAATGATGGTCCTGTGAACGGGAATTAATAAAAGGGAGGGAACTTAGTCCACTGAGCCAGGCAATGTTGAACGCCTAGCCGTCAAAATATAAGCAATAAGAAGACCCAAAGGATAAGAAAAGGTTCCAAATGGAACTCAAAATTGGGAAAGACAAGATGCTGAAATGGATTGTTCCACCATTTAAATTTATTAGATTTATATCCTGCCGTTCCTCCCAGTATTTATAAATAAAAAATAAATATCTGTTAATTTTCTCAACTATCTCCGGGAGGATTGATAACAATTCTGTTTTGAAGAAATAAGTCCTTGTTGTGCTTCTCTAGTCGATAAGATGTAGCATATGGAGATGCTTTTAGATGGTAACTTCTTAGTTGTACAATACTGTGTCAACCATCTAGCACTATTATGCTAACTAAAATGGAAATGACCTGCCTTCAAGTCAATTCTGACCTATGGCGACCCTACGAATAGGGTTTTCATGGTAAGTGGTATTCAGAGGGGGTTTACCGTTGCCTTCCTCTGAGGCTGAGAGGCAGTGACTGGCCCAAGGTCACCCAGTGAGCTTTGTGGCTGTGTGGGGATTTTAACCCTGGTCTCCCAAGTCATAGTCCAACACCTTAACCACTCCACTACACCCTACAAACACATAGCCAATTATTGCACTTACCACAATTAAAACTTTCACACAAATATCTCAACTTCCTGAAATATCAATGAATCTGAGAATATGTTTACAGATGATTCATCATGATACAACTATGAATTACAGGCAAGTCCCCACCACTGAGACTGTTTAATGTGCATGCCTACCAAGATCTTATTGAAGCAGTGCTATGTGCGCTTCCTTGATCTTCTAGACTTCATGCTGGATGTGCACAGAGAGAGAACAGCGGGCAGGCAGACCAGCATGCTGCAGAATTGCTGAAAGCCATGAGCTCTCTCAATTCATGTGATGTGCACACGCACGCATTACTCAACATGCAATTTCTGGGCTGCGTGCTGCAGCACCTATATAAGCAGCTCTGGTGGGACCACTCTCACCCTCTCTGGAGGGGAGTGTTGGGCTAGCAGCTGAGACGGCACTCAGGCATGGGTCAAGAGAGGCCCTTCAGAGCACCACCTGCCAGGACTTGGCCTGCCTGGCACTACTTCCTCACTCCACGACTCCTGGGGCTCTGGGCACTCCAAGATTCCTTCTGTTGCTACTGCCCTACTTATTCAGCAGCAAGAGGAAGTCCTTGGGGGATCTGGCAACCCCCAGGAGCAGATGCAGAGTGAAGACTAAGCTGCATGGGTGCTGCTGCCCCATTCACTCGAGAGTTGCAAGGCAGGCCAGTCACTTGCAGGAGGAGCTCAGAAGGGCTCTTACCCCGAGATGAGTCCCGCTTCACTCTCACTCTCGCTGGGGTGGTGGGCCGGCAGCTGAGATGGCAGGGTTGGGGGCAGCAGTGATGTGGCAAAGTCAGAAGTGCAGGGTCCCTTCATAATAGTCACACTACGCTTCCTTCAAAAATTATACAGCCTATCCACACAGCAGTGTTATTCTGCATCTATTCCACTTTAACTGACAGACCTTTCCCCAAAGCTTCATGGGAACTATTTGGGGTGTTGCGTAGGGGCCAGTTGTGGATCTCTCTGCCATTGCTTATCCAGGGCTCCCAATGTCTGAAAGGAGACGTAAGATTCATTTGCAGCTTTATCTGCTGTTGCCTGCTGCCAGAAACCACTAAATCTTTGAAATAAAGCACTGGAACATTTTTCCCACCTGAGGGTTGATTGCCTCTGGAACCTTTTAAATTTTCTTCCCTGTTGGCAACACAGAAGGTCTTTACAGGCCTCCAAAACACCCACAGGCAAGAGTTTCACAGCGCCCTGTTCTACACTCATAATATGGTTTCCTTTTTGAATATAAATAAGGGTCCCTATCTCCCGCTCGAGGAGTCTCAGCACAGACTCAGGTTGGTTGGGGTGCTGTGTAGAGGCCAGCTGGGGATCTCTCTGCCGTTGCTTGCCCAGGGCTCCCAATGACTGAAAGGAGATGTAAGATTCATTAGCTGCTTTATCTGTCTATTGCCTTGCTGCCAGAAACCACTAAACCTTTCAAATAAAGCACTGTAACATTTTTCCCACCTGAGGATTGATTGCCTCTGGGATCTTTTAAATTATCTTGCCTGTTGGCAACACAGGAGGTCTTCACAGGCCTCCAAAACACCCACAGGCAAGAGCTTGTCAGCCCCTGTTCTACACTAATAATATGGTTTCCCCTTTTTGAATACTTTCATGACAAGAGACTTGTGCTACTTCTGAAGCTCTTCTCCCTGGTGCAAATTCTTTGATGCAAAGTGAGAGAGGAATTTCTACTGAAGCCCTTTCCACATTCCAAGCACTTACATGGTTTCTCCTCGGTGTGATGGGAAGTGAGTTGGTTTTTCCAGCTGAAACTCTCCACATTCCAAACATTGATATGGACTCTCCCCAGTGTGAATTCTTTGATGCATAATGAGGCATTTCTTGTAACTGAAGCTCTTTCCACTTTCTAAGCACTTATATTGTTTCTCCCCAGTGTGAAATGTTTGAAGGGAAGTGAGTTGGATTTTCCAGCTGAACCTTTCCACAATCGAAGCACTTAAGGTTCAAGAGTTTCCTGCTGCTGCCGGACTCACTCAAGAGCAAGCTGCAAGGGAAGACAGTCGCTTGCAGGAGGAGCTCAGAAGGGCTCGTACCCCAAGATGAGTCCCACCCCACTCTCACTCTCTCTGGAGTAGTGGGCTGGCAGCCGAGATGGCAGGGTTGGCGGCAGCAGTGGAGTGGCAAAGTCAAAAGTGCAGGGTCCCTTCGTAATAATCACACAATGCCTTCTTCACAGATAATACAGCCTATCCACACAGCAGTGTTATTCTGGGACTATTCCACTGGCAGACCTTTCCCCAAAGCTTCATGGGAAGTGTAGTTCTGGGATCCCAAAAGGAGTTTTCTCAGCACCTCACCAAATTAGTCGCCAGAATTCTTTGGGGAAAGCTATAGGGAAGCTGTAAGGAAATGGTTTGGTAGCAAAGCCACAGCAGTGAAGTGACAGGGCCTGTCAAGGAGGCAATTGTCAGGCCACAGCAAAGCTCAGCAACAGCCTGAGGGGTCCTAGGGCTGCCTGGGGGCCAGATCTAGTCCAGGCACATGATGCAAAGGGCCAGATGGAAGAGATGGCATTGAAGATGATGCAGCCACACTGTGGATATGGGAAGTCTCTCTCTCTCCTGTACAAGGGAGACTGGATTCAGTCTTAGACCCCCTTTCTGTTCATGTGTGATCCTTCAGGACCGGAAGTGGGTGCACACAACAGAAAGCAAGTCCTGCTGACCACACTGGGGGAAATGTTTGCATAGACTCGGCTGGAATAAAAGGAAACCTGAGCAGTACCTGCCTTTCCTGCCCCCTCCCTGCAGAAGCAAAACTAAATGACAGGGAGCTCCACCAGCGAAGCCCTCGCGGCTGGTCTTCAGATTGTACAGCATTTCTTATTAATGTATTACTGTCGTGCTGGATGGAAAGCTGGTTGGAGTTTACGAAGGAAGAGTGAGGAGCAGAGGAGGAGAAATCACTTCAGGTGTGTGTGTATATATATCCTCCTCCTCCTCCGCCCTGCATGCAATTCAACCTCTACCAGCGTCCCTCCTGCTCAGTACAGGAAAGCTGGCTGAGGCGGGGGAAATAACGCCGGTGTGCAGAGGTGCTGCTGCTGCACTGGGAGGCGGAAGGCTTTGCTCTCTCGGGGAGCAGCCGCGGTTGGTGCTACAGGCACTCGCAAGCAGTTCTGTGCAGGTGGCAACAGTGAGGGGGAAAGAGGCCTTTTGAAAGTCATGCAGTCGGCTGCGGAAACAGAGGGACCCGGGAGGGATGCACATCCCCAAAAAGAAAGGGACGAGGACCCTGCACAGCCCATGACAACTGCACCACTGTTGTGGGTGGGTTGAGAGGCCTTTTTCCTCTGCTCATCCTTACAGGATCAGCTTGCTTGCTGTGAGTGAGTGGGGCAGTGGCAGCAGCTGTTCAGCAGTGTGGGCCCCTCCCAAGACCCAGCCTGGTCTCCCCTCTCTCTCTCTGGAGTGACTTTACTCCTTAACAACAAACCTGGAGAGATGGAGCTTTCAGCAGCAGGCTAGCTCATTTCCCAGGTCTATACCTTTTTTCCTAGACCACATACAAAATTTTTAAATTTTGTAAAAAAAACCTTTTTTAAAAAAATGTAAGCGAACTGTCTGGGCCACGTGCTGGTCATGGGCCCACTAAAAACAGACCCTTTCCCCTATCTGTTGGAGGCAAAGGTGCTTAGGTGTCCAAAATATGTTTCCCTCCCACATTAGTGGGTTGTGCTTGATGGGATATATTCACACTAAGTGTTCTTCTCTCCGCTTGATTAGTACTTCTTCCCTGACCACCATAAGTTCTACAAAATTGAGGTCCATTATGGGCATGATTTTTTTAAAAACAAAATACAAGTTTTTGCAATATATCAAACTTACACAACAGGGTGGTAAAAAATAATATATGGGTTACACCCAACTTTCAGCTCAGAGTAGATCCATTAAAAGTATTGGACATGACAAACTTAGGCTCCTTAATATTAATGGTTCACAGCTCTTTCTGATTCCACCTCAGCTAAAGAGCAGCAGCAGCAAGCCAGGCAGCAGTGGATTCAGTTTGTTTATTTTAGGATTTTCTCAGGATTGGGAAAATCCAAATTCACTCTACAAAGAAAGGGGTTTTGGGTGAGGGCAACATCATGTAAAAAGAGGAGGCAGGCCAGGATCTCTTCTCAAACATCCCAGAGTGCAGGGGTGTTGGGGACGCTACTGAAGGTCTCCACAGGCCTCCAAAACACTCACAGGCAACAGATGGGCAACCCCCATTCTCCACCCATGATTCTCCTCCTTTCTCAGTTCAATAGAGACTTGTCCTACTCCTGAAGCGCTTTCCACATTCCAAGCAGTTCTATCGTTTCTCCCCAGTGTGAATTCTTTGATGGGAAGTGAGAGAGAAATTTCTACAAAAGCCCTTGCCACATTCCAGACATTTATATGGCTTCTCCCCAGTGTGAATTGTTTCATGGGAAGTGAGTTGTTTTTTCCAGCTGAAGGTCTTTCCACATTCTAAGCACTTATATGGTTTCTCCCCAGTGTGAATTTTTTGATGAGAAGTCAGATGTATCTTCTGATGGAAGTTCTTTCCACAATCTAAGCATTTATATGGTTTCTCCCCGGTGTGAATTCTTTGATGCAAAGTGAGAGAGAAATTTCTACAAAAGCCCTTGCCACATTCCAGACATTTATATGGCTTCTCCCCAGTGTGAATTGTTTCATGGGAAGTGAGTTGTTTTTTCCAGCTGAAGGTCTTTCCACATTCTAAGCACTTATATGGTTTCTCCCCAGTGTGAATTTTTTGATGGGAAGTCAGATGTATCTTCTGATGGAAGTTCTTTCCACAATCTAAGCATTTATATGGTTTCTCCCCGGTGTGAATTCTTTGATGCAAAGTGAGAGAAAAATTTCTACAAAAGCCCTTGCCACATTCCAGACATTTATATGGCTTCTCCCCAGTGTGAATTGTTTCATGGGAAGTGAGTTGTTTTTTCAGCTGAAGGTCTTTCCACATTCTAAGCACTTATATGGTTTCTCCCCAGTGTGAATTTTTTGATGAGAAGTCAGATGTATCTTCTGATGGAAGTTCTTTCCACAATCTAAGCATTTATATGGTTTCTCCCTGGTGTGAATTCTTTGATGGGAAGTCAGATGTATCTTCTGATGGAAGTTCTTTCCACAATCTAAGCATTTATATGGTTTCTCCCCGGTGTGAATTCTTTGATGCAAAGTGAGAGAGAAATTTCTACAAAAGCCCTTGCCACATTCCAGACATTTATATGGCTTCTCCCCAGTGTGAATTGTTTCATGGGAAGTGAGTTGTTTTTTCCAGCTGAAGGTCTTTCCACATTCTAAGCACTTATATGGTTTCTCCCCAGTGTGAATTTTTTGATGGGAAGTCAGATGTATCTTCTGATGGAAGTTCTTTCCACAATCTAAGCATTTATATGGTTTCTCCCCGGTGTGAATTCTTTGATAGGAAGTCAGATGTATCTTCTGATGGAAGTTCTTTCCACAATCTAAGCATTTATATGGTTTCTCCCCGGTGTGAATTCTTTGATGCAAAGTGAGAGAGAAATTTCTACAAAAGCCCTTGCCACATTCCAGACATTTATATGGCTTCTCCCCAGTGTGAATTGTTTCATGGGAAGTGAGTTGTTTTTTCCAGCTGAAGGTCTTTCCACATTCTAAGCACTTATATGGTTTCTCCCCAGTGTGAATTTTTTGATGGGAAGTCAGATGTATCTTCTGATGGAAGTTCTTTCCACAATCTAAGCATTTATATGGTTTCTCCCCGGTGTGAATTCTTTGATGGGAAGTGAGTTGGCCTTTCATGCTGAAGGTCTTTCCACATTCTAAGCACTTACATGGTTTCTCTCCAGTGTGAATTCTTTCATGGGCAGTGAGTTTGTGTTTCCAACTGAAGCTCTTTCCACATTCTAAGCACTTATATGGTTTCTCCCCAGTGTGAATTCTTTCATGGGCAGTGAGTTTGTGTTTCCAACTGAAGTTCTTTCCACATTCTAAGCACTTATATGGTTTCTCCCCAGTGTGAATTCTTTGATGGGAAGTCAGATGTATCTTCTGATGGAAGCACTTTCCACAATCTAAGCATTTATATGGTTTCTCCCCGGTGTGAATTCTTTGATGGGAAATGGGCTGGGTTTTCCTGCTGAAGCTCTTTCCACATTCTAAGCATTTATATGGTTTCTCCCCGGTGTGAATTCTTTGATGGGAAGTGAGTTGGCCTTTCATGCTGAAGGTCTTTCCACATTCTAAGCACTTACATGGTTTCTCTCCAGTGTGAATTCTTTCATGGGCAGTGAGTTTGTGTTTCCAACTGAAGCTCTTTCCACATTCTAAGCACTTATATGGTTTCTCCCCAGTGTGAATTCTTTCAGGGGAAGTGAGTTTGTGTTTCCAACTGAAGTTCTTTCCACATTCTAAGCATTTATATGGTTTCTCCCCGGTGTGAATTATTTGATGGGAAATGAGTTGGGTTTTCCTGCTGAAGCTCTTTCCACATTCTAAGCACTTATATGGTTTCTCTCCAGTGTGAATTCTTTCATGGGCAGTGAGTCTGTGTTTCCAACTGAAGCTCTTTCCACATTCTAAGCACTTATATGGTTTCTCCCCAGTGTGAATTCTTTGATGGGAAGTGAGTTGGGTTTTCGTGCTGAAGCACTTTCCACATTCTAAGCAGTTATATGGTTTTTCTCCGGTGTGAATTCTTTGATGGGAAGTGAGTTGATTTTTCCACCTGAAGCTCTTTCCACATTTCAAGCACTTATATGGTTTCTCCCCAGTGTGAATACTTTGATGCAAAGTGAGAGAGTAATTTCTACTGAAGCCCTTGCCACCTTCCAGGCATTTATTTGGATTCTTCACTTTCTGATTTTCATTGTGGGCTTTGCATTTTCTGTTAGAACTGAGACTTTTCCAAGAACCAAAATATTTACTACTTTTGCTTCTTTGGTCTGTTTTTTCTTGGATGGTAGTTTGATGGTAGCCACTGCCCCAAGAAGAAGAAGATTTATTTCTGCTTTTCTCCTCTGCTTCATGTTTCGTCCACTGCTCATCCCTGTTTTCAGATATGCCTCTTTCCAGTGTCTCTTTCCTACAGAGTTCTCCCTTCCTCTTGGCTTTCCACTCATCATCTTCTGCAAGGAAGAGAGAAATTGATAAGAGCATGAAGGATGAAATGGACCCTCAAATCATTGAACAATCCCAATTAACTGTTGTGAGAAAGGAAGAACCGAAAGGACTGAGTGGGAGATCGATCTTACCCCGGGTTGAAAAATCTCTCTGGTTTGGCATTCACGGACAATTGGAGTGATATAGGCTGTTGGATTTAGACTATGGAGATCTGGTTTCAGCTCCCAGTCAGAGATTAATCCCATTGGGTGGTCACAAACACAATCACAAACACACACAAACGTATACAGGGAAATTGTGGGATGGTGGCTCTGCACTGGACAAGTCCACTTTCCTACAAGGGTTCCTCATATGCTGCAAATCTTCTACTACTCTGGAAGAAGTGGACTTGAAGTGTTGAAATATAGGAAATGGGCAGATACAGGGAAGGCTTTTCTTACCGTCTGAGTCCCTTTCCCTATAACGACGTGGTGCTCTCCAGAGCTTGTTGGAATCCCATTCCCATCAGCCCCAGTCAGCGTGGACCATGGTCACCGCTGATGGGAGTGAGAGTCCATGAAGGCTACCCCAGTCTTAAAACAGTCCTCCTCTCCCCCAAATAGTATGATGCACTTCCATCACTCTGCTCCGGGTCTAGGAAAAAGGAGAAACTAAGAGAGAAGCTTTGGAAGTCTTCCCAAAGCCCAGAATGCCAAATGTTGCACCTAGTGGGCTATATTAGAAACTCAAATGGAGCTCAGGTATGCTGTGTTAGCACGTGAGGAAACATTTTAGGGAAAACTTCCAGCAAATTGGACCATTCCAATACGACTGATACCATGGACCGTGAAAAAGACAAATAATTGGGTGTTAGAACACATTTTTTCATCATTAGAAGCCACAATGATGAAACTGAGGTTATCATACTTTCGACACATAATGAGAACACATGATTCACTAGAAAAGACAATAATGCTGGGGGGAAAAGAAGGGAGTAGAGAAAGAGGAAGATTAAACAAGAGATGGATTGATTCCATAAAGGAAGCCACAGTCCTGAATTTACAAGATCTGAACAGGCTGGTTTATAACAGATATTATTGGAGGTCATTGATTCATAGGGTCACCATAAGTCGTGATTAACTTAAAGGCACACAACAAATTATGACCAAACAGGGAGCCTTACCAAGATAGGACAGAGTCCCACAAATCACCTCCATGACTTCGCTATGCAGAGCTCTCTGGTCAGGATACAGCAAAGCCCACTCCTCACCCGTGAAATGCACAGCCACATCCTCCAAAGACACTGGATCCTAAAATAAAAACAATACATTTTGTCATCATAGAAAGCATAAAGATTATCTGCTACCTACGTGCAAAACGAAGTTAAGGTGAGGTGGCTGGTTCTTGTTCTAAGGAAAGAAACCTTCTTAAATGGCATTCACAGCTTTTGTTGAGGATGGCTTTGGGAGACGCAAAGAGGAGGCGGGAAATTCATTCAGACCCATGGACAGAGAGGCACCCAGGCTGCCCCCAGCCTTTCCCACTTCTGAGTCTTTCCCCTACCTGATCTGGGGCGACAGCAACAGCTTTTCCTCCACCAGAAAGGGGAGATGACTTATTAGGTCTCGCTGACATAATTCCATCACCTGTGAGAAAGAAAATAGGCCCAAAAGCCTATAGTACGTAGTACGCTATTCTCAGAGATTAAACCGTATAGGTATAACTGCACAAGGGTTCTTATTAGCTGAGTGAGTTTCAGGTGTTTATTCACAGTTTATGTTTCAGTTGTGCAATAAAACATCTCTCCTCATTTGAGCTCTAGGCCAGAAAGCAAAGTGATGGTTTCCACGTACAAAATCATGACATAAGTAGGAGCATTTCTGAGGTGTGGAAAAGGCTGAACACAAGAGTGGAAAATGGAGATGGACTGCCTTCAACTCGTTTCCGACTTATGGCAACCCTATGAATAGGGTTTTTACGGTAAGCGGTGTTCAGAGGAGGTTTACGATTGCCTGCCTCTGGGGCTGAGAGGCAGCGACTGGGCCAAGGTCACCCAGACAGCTTCATGGCGGTGTGGGGATTTCAACCCTGGTCTCCCAGGTCATAGTCCAAAACCTTAACCACTACACCACACTGGCTCTCGGAGACAAGAATAAAGGAGTCAAGTGATGATTTCCACGTACAAAATCATGATGTACGTAGGAGCAGTTTTGAGCTGTGGAAAAGGCTGGAGACAAGAGTAAAGGAGTCAAAATCAACAGAGAGAAACCAAATGGAAATACGCCCCATTCATCCTTACCCAGAAGCCTCTTCCTGGTGTCCAATGGAGTCCTCTCTGCCTCAGGGAAATCCATTCCTATTTCTGCACAGAGACCCTTTTCCTGAAACAGCATAAGAACTCAAGTCATAAAACGAGGAGCAGAATTAGAAGAGGACTGACAGAGGCAAAACCCAGAGGAGTATTTGATATAGAAAAGGAAGAAGATACTTGGTATTAGGGGTAGCCAACGTGGTGCCCTTCAGATGGAAGTGGACTCCAATTCACATCAGCCCCAGGAAATACCAGGAATGTCCAGCGATTACAGGACTTTTACTTCAACATCTGGAAGGCACCACAGTGG
Organism: Rhineura floridana; assembly: GCF_030035675.1. Classification (NCBI taxonomy): domain Eukaryota; kingdom Metazoa; phylum Chordata; class Lepidosauria; order Squamata; family Rhineuridae; genus Rhineura; species Rhineura floridana. Next base: position 211,194,999 of record NC_084482.1, read on the forward strand.
CTGTCCCTCTTCTACATGAAGCCCTCTCACCTGCCGCTCTGCCTGCTTCTCATCTTCTGCCCAGCTCAGGAGGAAACCTTCTGCCAGGGCCACCGCCTGGGAACTCCTCTCGGCCCCACATTCCCTCACCCATCTCTCCACCTCTATGGGCAGGACAGCTAGGAACTGCTCCAGGATCACCAGGTCCAGGATCTGGTTCTTTGTGTGTCGCTCCGGCTTTAGCCACCCACAGCAAAGAAGGTGGAGCCGGCTGCAAGCCTCTCGGGGCCCCTCAGCCTCCTGGTAGCGGAAACACCGGAACTGCTGGCGCTGAACGTCTGAGCTCAGGAGGTTCTCCCTCAAGGTCTTCTGCACATTTCCCCCACAGAATTCCTCCGGATGGGTCTCAGTCTTGATGGTATCAGGGCCAAATCCTGCTTCAGGGGTAGCTGGGTCCTGCTGTTCCATATTTGATCTCTTGGTCTTTCACAGGGTCCTCATCCCTTCTCTGCTTCTGGGAATTGTTTTCAGCATTCTGAGGCCACGTTCAGAAGGAGCAGGTTCACTTATTCTATGAGCGAAGCCAAACAGGGATCACTATGCCCAGGCCGAAGGCTTGCAGAGCAGGAAAGGTGCTGGGTAAGAAAAGGTGCTGGTACTCCTTCTGGGAGGAAGAGCAGGACAAAAATTTAATAAATAAGTATAGACCTTTCTTTTCAATTCAGAATGCAATATCTTTATATTTGGATCCATTTATAATTTTGGTTATCCTTTGATTTGAACTGCCTCCTTTCAGAATTTAGAGTTACCAATGTTGGTGTTGTTCTTTAATTAAACTAAAATGCCACAGTTCTTGGAGTTGATGACCTCGTGGTAAGGAAGTGGAAGGACCTTATGGCATTTTGTGGAGGAAGAAAACAAAGAATTCAGAATTTTGGGATTGTCAACACAAATTAATGAAAGACTAGCTTTGCCTTCATCCCAACTGCGACAACTGACATGGCTACTGACACAGGTGGTGGCTGAGCTGCCTTGTGGGCATTTGGATTGCTCTCTTCATCTATTTACCCTTTTAATAAAACTTGGTGGTTTACTTTCAGTCGTGGTCTTCCGAGTTTGATTCGTTTGATTAAAGATTGCCCATTTTCAGTAGCGCTTTCTATACACCCTTAAAAGGTCCCTTCTGTATCCCAGGGGTTACCTGTCTGGATGGGCACATGCTTGTCAACCAGGAGGACTGATAACACCAGCCAGTGTGTGAGTAAAGGGGGCATTCAGATGCATGCTTTCAATCCCCCCTTCATTCAAAGTGGTGACCTAGCCTTGCAGAGAGTTGGGGAGGGGGAAGAAGCTCTCCTCCCTGATTTGGATGGATCAGCTGAACAGGCCTCCTGTGGCCCTAGGAGAACCCTTCAACCAAATGTGCAAAGGCAGAGGGAGCTCACAAGATTTCAGAAGGAGCAGGCCACGCAGTGCTTGGCGGAAACAGCAGGTACTTTCCCCCAAGTGAGAATGAAAGGGACTTTGGGCAGAGGTGCTTTTCTTGTGGGGAATACAGCCCCCCCCCGGAAATCCCTTCCTGTCTAGGAATCTGGTATACGGCTTCTGCATATGGAAGCTCCACTCCCACCCAAAACTACTCCCGTCACACACACCACCCAAATGCCATTTGATCCCTGCCTTCAATATTTAAATCATTGTACCAATTCCTTCTCTGTCTTTTTTCTTCCATTTTATTTGCTTTGTCCACCGGTTATTATTACACAGACTTGGTGGGTAGTGTGATGGGGGACCGTGCAAGGAGCAGTTGAACAGAAGCCACCTCCTTACCGGCTGAGGGTCTCCCATGCGATTGCTCCACACTTTTCTCTCCTTTCCCCGGCTGGGGCTGCAATCCAGGACATCTTCTCCCCCCCAAAGGGGACTCCTAATCCCCCTCCTCGCTCGCCCCTTGCAGTTCCTCCTCTGCCCTCTCCACAGCGGCCTTGGGACTCTCCTTCGCCCAAACGCCCAACGGGGGATCAGAGGCTTACCAGACCCCAGAAGGGGCCACCAACGCTGCTGCTGCTGCTGTTTAACGGCGAATCAAACTGCAGAGCTTGACCAGGGAGCCACTTTTCTCCAAGGGAAGAGCCAGGCAGGAAGTGACATCAGAGGGAGATGGGCCACATTTTGTTTGAAGGCTCACGCCCCTCTTCTGCCTCTCTTTCCTCTCTAGGAATCACGATTCGTTTCCTTTAACCCTCCCAAAGTCAAACATCCAGATGGTCTCTCAGGGCGAGAGGCAAGGAAGACAAGGCTCTAAAGTTGTCAGGGAAGACGGGATGGTGTCTGGAAGATGAATGGAATCTGAAGGCCAAGTCAGTTCAGCTACTTTTGGCAGTTAGAGAAAGTTAAACTCAGTTAAAAACGAAAAAAAGAAAAGGCCTCCAAGGGAGAGCAAGAGACTCATGCCCAGCATATGGCTTTGCTATGAAATCTAAAATGACGCTCTGCAAGCCTGAGGCACCATACAGTATGCCTTGTATTGAGGGATGATCCTGCCCTTAAATCTCAATTGGATGCAATGGAGGTCCTGTGAACGGGAATTAAGAGGGAGGGAGGGAACTCGAAACCCATCTGCTTCCTTTGTACACTGAGCTGCGCAATGTCAAACGCCCAGCCGTCAACATATAAGCACTAGCAAGACCCAACATGTAAGAAAGGTTCCATATTGGACTCAAGATTGCAATCAGGAGACATCCCAAAGCCTCTTTGCAAAGTTTTCACATTTGGCTTGTGTGAGGGGGCTTCGTGAAGGGGGTGGATGAGGGCCAATAAACTGAGTCTGAATCCTAGCAAGGCGCTGTGGGTTGGTGGTTCCTGAGTTCGGATAATTGGGTCAGTTGCCTGCTTTGGATGGGGTCGTACTCCCTCTCCTCGAGACTCGTGATAAGGGAAGACGGGATGGTATTGGTGACTGTCCAGGAGAGGAATAGAATCCGAAGGCCAAGTCAGTTCAGCTACTTTTGTCACTTGGAGAAAATTAAGTTCAGTCAGAACAGGAAAAGAACCAGCCCTCTGTGGGAAGGCAAGAGAGTCAGGCCCAGCATATGACTTTGCTATGAAGTCCGAAAAGATGCCCTGAAAGCCTGAAAAACTTTCTACCTTGTATTGAGCGATGACCCTGCCCTTAAATCCCAATTGGATGCAATGGCAGTCCTGTGATTGGGAATTAATAAAAGGAAATAAACTATCAGTGGATCAAATCTATGAGTGGATCACAGTACTAACATATTTCATTCACAATTAAACCAAAATTCTGTATTCCAGGAGACTTGAAATAATTCACAGAGAAAAGTTGGGGAATATAGGAAGCCGCCTTACACTGAGTCAGAACACCGATCCATTTAGCTCAATATTGTCCGCACTGACTGGCAGAGTCTCTTCAGGCTTACAGGCAGGGAGTCTTTTGAAGCCCTACCTGGAGATACTGGGGATTGAAAGTGGGGCCTTCTGTGTACAAAACAGCTGCTCTGCTGAGCCACCTGCAGCCCCTCCCTGGGGCTTTGGCCTCTCCTCAAGACTCCCCACCCTGAATAGTTTGAGGGAACTGGCAGAGAAAGCTCTAAACTGGAGCTGTTTCCCTGAGAAGGGAAGACGGGAGGGTATCGGTGACTATCTGAAGGCCAAGTCAGTTCAGCTACTTTTGTCAGTTAGTGTTCTGCTCATCCACGAGGGCTTGGGAGAGGGAAGAGCTTCAGACTCCCCAGCTGCCAGGAGGCGCTGAAGACGCAGGAGCGGTGGAGTCTCAACAATACCTTGGGAGGGAGTGTGAGGCTGAGTTAGGGTCAATTCCCACAGATGGTGCGATATCCGAAAAAGAGAGCGCGCCACCCCTAGACAGATCAGACGAGCCGTCGGAGGTTGCCTCTGAGCATGCATTAAATCTCTTTTCAATGAGCGGCTCAAGGGAGCCTCTAAGTGTGTCTCCACCCCCCGACCTAGAGCCTGTTGCTAAGGAGCTGGTTCTTTTGGATGAGCCATTGGAGGCATGTCCCCTGTCATCCCGCTCGCGACGCCGTGAGAAACGGACAGGACAGAGGTCAGACTTGTGCCGGAGTCAGAGATTACGATCAAAGACTTTCCCTACTTAAGACTGCAGCTTTCTGGTTTAAGCTGCTGAGTCAACTTCCTTCACACGTTGCAGAGCATGTCTAGAGTGTAGTTAGGGAATTCTAGTGAGCCAACGTAGAGATTCTTATGAAGCGCACTGCTTTTGATGTATCAATTACTTTAATAAAACAAGAGTTAATTACACCTGTGTCTCAGCCTTGTGGATCCCACTTTGAACGGGACAGTTAGAGAAAATTAAGTTCAAACAGAACGGGGGGGGGGACCAGCCCTCTGAGGGAAGGCAAGAGAGTCAGGTCCAGCGTATGGCTTTGCTATGAAGTCCAAAAAGATGCCCTGAAAGCCTGAAAAACCATCTGTCTCGTCCTGAGGGATGACCCTGCCCTTAAATCTCAATTTGATCCAATGACAGTCCTGTGAACAGGATTTAATAAAAGGGAGGGAACTCTAATTCCATCTGTTTACTTAGTCCACTAAGCCAGGCAATGTTGAACACCTAGCTGTCAAAATATAAGCCATAATAAGACCCACAGTATAAGAAAAGGTTCCATATTGATCTGGAACAAGCAAGAAGCTGAAATGGAGTGTTCCACCATTTCTTAAATTTATTTGATTTATATCCTGATTTATATCCTGCCCTTCCTCCCAGTATTTATAAATAAATAATGAATAAATATCTATTTTCTCAGCTGTCCTCAGGAGGATTGAGTCAGTAAGACATAAGCATATGGAGATGCTTTTAGATGGTAATTTCTTAGTTCTACAATACCCTGTTAACCATCTGGCATCATTATGCTACAAACATACAAATAATAGCCAATTATTGCACTCGCCAATTTAAAATATATAATGAATCTGAGAATATTGTCACAGATGATTCATCATGATAAAATTACGAATTACAAGCAGATGTTATACATCTCAAATGTGTCACTGCGTCTGTTTGGATTTACAGAGTTTAAACTGAAAATCCAAACTTAATGGTAGATGCAGATCTTGCCCTTTATAACAAGTCATATGGATCTGTTCTGTGGCTAAACAATTTAGCTTTTCTGGAGTACAGTAGGGCCCCGCTTACCAACGTTCCGTTTTGCGGCGTTCCGCTGATGCAGCGGCTTTCAATTCGGGGAAATTCCCCATTTTAAAGCCAATTTTGTGATTTTATGGCATTTTGGCGTCATTTTTGCACTACGTGGCCCATTATAGTCAATGGGTTATAGTGCTGTGTGCACTTCCTTGATCTTCGAGACCTCATGCTATGTCATACCCTGCTCAGAGGACTCATCCGAGGAGGCAGAGGAATGGGAGAGCACAGACCCAGAAGGGGGGACAAGCAGGGAGACAGCTCAGGAGACAGCTCAGGATTCTTCACCAGACCAAGGGCAAGCCCCTGAAGGAGATATAGCATACATTTTGCAGCAGGACACATGGTGCTATACTCAACAGACCCAAATATCTTCTTGTTAGAAGTCTTTCTTTTATCTTCTAGAACAGGGGTTCCAACCTGTGGTCCATGGACAACCAGTGGCCCACAAGCTTCATGCTGGTGGTCTGTGGCAATGTCTGCAACGAACAATGGCAGCAGGAATTTGGGGGAGGGGGGAGAGGATTTCCTGGGCCCGCTGCTAAGTATATAGATTATGCCCCCACGTTCTAAATTGCCAATCTATTGACAAGAAATGCTGCTTGCCGATCTGAACAGTTATTTTGAATCTAGTCTTGATTGAAGATGCATTTATTTAACAGATGTTTAACCTGCCTTTCAGAGTTTCTGCCCTCACACAATGTTTTACAACGGTTATACACAGATCAAAATCCATCATCATGTAATTATCAAACATGTAAACATTAAAATAACATTAAAATGATAGAGCAGCTAAACACACTTGTGCAGCTTGACTGAACCAACTCTCAGCCTAACCTCTACCTTAATGTGCTTGCCTACTAAGATCCTATTTTGAGCAGAGCTATGTGCACTTCCTTGATCTTCGAGACCTCATGCTGGATGTGCACAGAGAGAGCACAGCGGGCAGGCAGACAGGCATGCTGAGGAATTCCTAAAAGCCATGAGCTCACTCAACTCATGTGATGTGTACATCCACACATTACCCAACAAGCAATTTTTGGACTGCGTGCATCCACACATATGTAAGCAGCTCTGGTGGGACCACTCTCACCCTCTCTGGAGTGGAAGGTTGGGTTAGCAGCTGAGACGACAAGGTCAGGCTCAGGGTCAAAGAAGCCCTTCAGAGCACCACCTGCCCGGACCTGGCTTGCCTGGCACTTCATTCTCACTCCACGACTCTGGGCGCTCCAAGATTCCTTCTGCTGCTACTGCCCTGCTTATTCAGCAGCAAGAGGAGGAATCCCTTGAAGGGTCTGGTAAACCCCAGGAGCAGGTGCAGAGTGAAGACTAAGCTGCATGGCAGGTTCACGAATTGCCTCCTCCTGCTGCTGCTGCCTGACTCCCTTGAGAGTTGTGCAAGGCAAGCAAGCTGCAAGGCAGGCCAGTCACTTGTAGGAAGAGCTCAGAAAGGCCCAAGATTGAGTCCCGCCACACTCTCATGCTCTCTGGGATGGTCACTGGCAACTGAGATGGCAGAGTTGGGGGCAGCAGTGGAGTGGCAAATTCAGCACTGCAAGGTCCCTTCATAATAATCACACCACAACCCCTTCAAAGATTATACAGCCTATCCACACAGCAGTGTTATTCTGCATCTATTCCACTTTAAATGGCAGACCTTTCCCCAAAGCTTCATGGGAACTATTTGGGGGTGTTGCGTAGGGGCCAGCTGTGGATCTCTCTGCCATTGCTTGTCCAGGGCTCCCGACAGAAAGGAGATGTAAGATTCATTTGCAGCTTTATCTGTCTATCGCCTGCCTGCCAGAAACCACTAAATCTTTCAAATAAAGCACTGTAACTTTTTTCCCACCTGAGGGTTCATTGCCTCTACAATCTTTTACATTTTAAAGGCCTCCAAAACACCCACATGAAGGGTTTGGCAGCCCCCTGTACTACACTCATAATATGAGTTTCCCCTTTCTGAATTCTTTCATGACAATAGAGAGTTGTGCTCCTTCTGAAGCTCCTTCCAAATTCCAAGCGGTTCTGTGGTTTCTGCCCAGTGCGAATTCTTTGATGCAAAGTGAGACAGGAATTTCTACTGAAGCCCTTTCCACATTCCAGGCATTCATATGGCATCTCCCCAGTGTGAATAATTTGATGGAAGTGAGTTGGATTTTCCAGCTGAAGCTCTTTCCATATTCTAAACAGTTCTATGGTTTCTACCCAGTGTGAATTCTTTGATGGGTACTGAGAGAGGAATTCCTACTGAAGCTCTTTCCACACTCCAGGCATTTATAAGGTTTCTCCCCAGTGTGAATTCTTTGATGGGAAGTGAGAGAGGAATTTTTATTGAAGCTCTTTCCACACTCCAGGCATTTATAAGGTTTCTTCCCAGTGTGAATTCTTTGATGGGAAGTGAGAGAGGAATTTTTATTGAAGCTCTTTCCACACTCCAGGCATCCATATGGTTTCTCCCCAGTGTGAATTCTTTGATGGGAAGTAAGAGATGAATTTTTATTGAAGCTCTTTCCACACTCCAGGCATTTATAAGGTTTCTTCCCAGTGTGAATTCTTTGATGGGCAGTGAGTTTGTCTTTCCTGCTGAAGCTCTTTGCACATTCTAAGCACTTATATGGTTTCTCCCCAGTGTGAATACTTTGATGGGCAGTGAGATGGGCTTTTCTGCTGAAGCTCTTTTCACATTCTAAGCATTTATACAGTTTCTCCCCGGTGTGAATTCTTTGATGGGAAGTCAGTTGGTATTTCCAGCTGAAGCTCTTTCCACATTCGAAGCACTTATATGGTTTCTCCCTAGTTTGAATTCTTTGATGCCAAGTGAGAGAACGATTTCTACTGAAACCTTTTCCACCTTCCAGGCATTTATTTGGTTTCTTCCATTTCTGGTATTTGTAGTGGACTTTGCATTTTCTGTTAGAACTGAGAGTTTTCCAACAACCAAAATATTTACTTCTTTTGCTTCGGTTATCTATTTTTTTTTGCATGGACGTTTTATCATAGCCACTGCCCCAAGAAGCACAAGATTTATTCCTGCTTTTCTCTTCTGCTTCAAGTTTCCTCCTCTGCTCTTCCCTGTTTTCAGATCTGCCTCTTTCCTGTATCTCTTTCCCACAAAGGTCTCCCTTCTTCTTGGCTTTCCACTCGTCACCTTCTGCAAGGAAGAAAGAAACTGATAAGAGCGTGAGGGAAGAAATGGACCCTCTAATCATTGAACAATCCCAATTAACTGTTGTGATAAAGGAAGAATCACACAAGAGTTGGAAGGGGCCTACAAGGCCATCGAGTCCAACCCCCTGCTCAATACAGGAATCCAAATCAAAGCATTCCCGACAGATGGCTGTCCAGCTGCCTCTTGAACGCCTCCAGTGTCGGAGAGCCCACTACCTGTCTAGGTCATTGGTTCCATTGTCGTGTGGCTCTAACAGTTAGGAAGTTTTTCCGGATGTCCAGTCAAAATCTGGCTTCCTGCAACTTGAGCCCATTATTCCGTGTCCTGCACTCTCCAAGAAGATATCCCAGCCCTCCTCTATGTGACAACCTTTCATGTACTTGAAGAGTGCTATCATATCTCCTCTCAGTCTTCTCCAGGCTAAACATGCCCAGTTCTTTCAGTCTCTCCTCATAGGGCTTTGTTTCCCATCCCCTGATCATGTTTGTTGCCCTCCTCTGAACCCGTTCCAGTTTGTCTGTATCCTTCTTAAAGTGCGGAGACCAGAACTGGATGCAGTATTCAAGATGAGGCCTAACCAGTGCTGAATAGAAGGGAACTAGTAGTTTACACGATTTGGAAACTATACTTCTGTTAATGCAGCCTAATATAGCATTTGCCATTTTTGCAGCCACATCACACTGTTGGCTAAAAGGACTTGGGTGGGACCTTGATCTTAACCCAAGTTGAACAATCTCTGTGGTTCAGCATTCACAGATAATTGGAGTGATATAGGCTGTTGGATTTAGACTATGGAGATCTGGGTTCAGCTCCCAGTCAGAGGTTAATCCCAATGGGTGGTCCTAGGCCAATGCACAAAAACACACACACATATATAGGCAAATTGCAAGAGGGGTGGCTCTGCACTGGCCAGGTCGACTCTCCTACAATTGTTCCTCATAGACTGCAAATCCAGCATAGACTGCCTGGAAGAAGTGGAATTCAAGTATTGAAATATAGTAAATGTGCAGATATATGGAAGCTTTTCTTATCATCTGAGTCCCTTTCCACATAACAACATGGTGCTCTCCAGAGCTTGTTGGAATCCCATTCCCATCAGCCCCAGTCAGCGTGGACAATAGTCACCACTTATGGGAGTGAGAGTCTTGTAATCTGTGGAACACACCATGATGGCTACCCCAATCTTAAAACAGTCCTCCTCTCCCCCAAATAGTATCATGCACTGCCACCACTCTGCTCCGGATGTAGGAAAAACATGTCTTCCCATAGCCGGGAATGCCAAATGTTGCACCTTTTGGGCTATAGTAGAAACTCAGATAAACTTGGATATGCTCTGTTAGCTCTTGGGGAAACTTTTTAGTGAAAAATTCCAGCTAATTGGACCATTGTTTTAGAAGGGCATAACCAGAGATCTGTTCAGAGAGAATTGATGGGTGTCCATTCAAGGTTATCTGCAGAAGATTAAGAATCCCAGTTGAAATGGGTGGTACTACATCAGAACATTCGGGTTCATTAAATCTAGCAATGTGGAATGTGAAAACAGATATTACAACCGATACCATGGACTGTGAAAAAGACAAATAATTGGGTGTTAGAACAAATTAAATCAGAACTATCATTAGAAGCTAACATGATGAAACTGAGGTTATCATACTTTGGACACATAATGAGAAGACATGATTCAATAGAAAAGACAATAATACTGGGGAGGAAAGAAGAGAATAGAAAAAGAGGAAGACCAAACAAGAGATGGATTGATTCCATAAAGGAAGCCACAGACCTGAACTTACAAGATCTGAACAAGGTTGTTTATAACAGATGCTACTGGAAGTTGCTGTTTCATAGGGTTGCAATAAGTCGTGACCGACTTGAAGGCACATAACAAATTATGACCAAACAGGGGGCCTTACCAAGACAGGACAGAGTCGAACGAATGTCCTCCATGACTTTGCTATGCAGAGCTCTCTGGTCAGGATTCAGCAAAGCCCACTCCTCTTCCGTGAAATGCACAGCCACATCCTCCAAAGACACTGGATCCTAAAAGAAAAACAATACATTTTGTCATCACAGAAAGCATAAAGATTATCTGCTACCTACGTGCAAAATGTAGTTAAGGTGAGGTGACTGGTCATTGTTCTAAGGACAGAAACCTTCTTAAATGGCATTCACAGCTTTTGTTGAGGATGGCTTTGGGAGACGCAAAGAGGAGGCGGGAAATTCATTCAGACCCAGGGACAGAGAGGCACCCACTTCTGAGTCTTTCCCCTACCTGATCTGGGGCGATAGCAACAGCTTCTCCTCCACCAGAAAGGGGAAATGGTTTACTAGGTCTTGCTGACATAATTCCATCACCTATGAGAAAGAAAATAGGCCCGATTAGTATATGGTATTCTTAAAGGATAAACCATATAGGTCTAACTGCACAAGGGTCTTATCAGCTGAGTGAGTTTCAGGTGTTTTATCACAGTTTATGTTTCAGTTCTGTGATAAAACATCTCTCCTCATTTGAGCTTTAGGCCAGAAAGCAGAGTGATGGTTCCCACGTACAAAATTATTATGTAAGTAGGAGCATTTCTGAGGTGTGGAAAAGGCTGGAGACAAGAGTAAAAGAGCCAAAATCAACAGAGAAAGACCAAATGGAGATACACCCCATTCATCCTTACCCAGCAGCCTCTGCCTGATGTCCAATGGAGTCCTCCCTTCCTCAGAGAAATCAGTTCCTATTTCTGCATAAAGAGACTTTTCCTGAAACAGCATAATAAGAACTCAAGTCATATAACGGGGAGCAGGATGAGAAGAGGACCGACAGAGGCAAAACCCAGAGAAGTATTTGATATAGAAAAGGAAGGATAGAGGCAAATCCCTTAGAGATACTTGATATCGGGGTAGCCAAAGTGGTGCCCTTCAGTTGGGAGGGGACACCAGTTCACATCAGCCCCAGCCAATACATTGGCCAGCAATTATAGGACCTTTACTTCAACATCTGGAAGGCACCACGTTGGCAGTCCCTGGTCTGGATGAAGCCCTCTCACCTTCTGCTCTGCCTGCTTCTCGTCCTCTGCCATGTTCAGCAGGAGACTTTCTGCCTGGCAACTGGTCTTAGCTCCACATTCCCTCACCAAGCTCTCCATCTCTGGGGGCAGGACAGCCAGGAACTGCTCCAGGATCACCAGGTCCAGGATCTGGTTCTTTGTGTGTTGCTCGGGCTTCAGCCACTCACGGCAAAGAAGGTGGAGTCGGCTGCAAGCCTCTCGGGGGCCCTCAGCCTCCTGTTAGCGGAAGCGCCGCAACTGCTGGCACTGCACATCTGAGCTGAGAGGGTTCTCCCCCAAGATCTTCTGCACATTGTCCCGGAAGAATTCCTCCACATGGGTCTCAGTCTTGATGGCAACAGGGCCAAGTCCTGCTTCAGGGGTAGCTGGGTCTTGCTGTTCCATATTTGATCTCTTGGTCTTTCACAGGGTCCTCATCCCTTCTCTGCTTCTGGGAAATATTTTCTGCCTTTTCAGGCCGTGTTCAAAAGGAGCAGGTCCACTTATTCTATGAACAAAGCCAAATAGGGATTACTATGCCCAGCTGAAGGCTTGCAGAGCAGGAAAAGTGCTGGCTAAGAATAGTAGAATGTGAGGATTATTGTTTCTACCATATAAGCTTTGATAAAAACCCAGTGATGGGGCCTATGTCTTGCTTTGAAGATGGGTGTCTGGATGGCTGACAGATCTCTGACAGCAGCTCCAAAGGGCCCCAGGGACTAGCGTCATCCTCATTACTCCCATATCCTTAATTAAAAACAAGCTAAACATGTTTTTAGGGGACGGGGCTCAAGTGGTGGAGCAGCTGCTTTGTACACAGAACGTCCCACTTTGAATCTCCAGGTAGGGCTGGAAAAGACTCCCTGCCTGTAATCCTGGAGTGACGCTTCCAGTCAGTGCGGACAATACTGAGCCAGATGGAACAATTGTCTAATTCAATAGAAGATCCTATACTCCCTAACTTATCTCTGAACTTTTATAAGCCTCTCCTGGAATACAGAATGTTGGTTTAATTGTGAATGAAATACGTTATTCCTTTCATCTCTTGATAGATTTGCTTATCTTTAGAACTGTCCCCCTTCAGAGTTAAACGTGAGATATATTGTTGCTTATTAAATTAAATTGGAACGCTGCAGTTCCTGGAGTTTATGACCTGACTATGATAAGGTAATGGAAAGATCTTTGGGTGTAATGTGGTGGAAGACAGCAACGAGTCTAAATTTTTGGAATTGTCATCATAAATTAAAGAAGGACTAAATTTACCTTCACCCCAGCCACCATGAGTGATGGGATATGGATGCGAGTGGTGGCTGCCCTGCTCTGTGGGCATTTGGATTGCTCTCTTCACCTATTTACCCTTTTAATAAAACTTGGTGCTTTACTTTCAACTGGGGTCTTCCAAGTTTGATTCATTTGATGAGAAGATTGCTAATTTTCAGTAGCACTTTCTATTCACTCTTAAAAGGTCCCTTCTGTGTCTCAGGGGATGCCTGTCTGGATGGGCACATATGTGTCAACCAGGAGGACTGATAACACCAGTCAGCGTGTGAGTAATGGGGGCATTCACAGGCATACTTTCAATCCCCCCTTAACTCAAAGTGGTGTCCTAGCAACTACTAGGAACTTTGAACAGAGGTGCTTTTGCTCCAGGGGATACAGCTACCCCCCCTGGAATTCCCTTACTGTCTAGGAATCAAATTGAGATCATTTAGCACACTAAGTCTCATATGGGGTCATACTCCCTCTGAAAGAGCAGGTCCATAGTCTGGGGGTGCTCCTGGATCCATCTTTGTCACTAGAGGCCCAGGTGACCTCTGTGGCTAGGAGTGCCTTTTACCAGCTTAGGCTGGTGAGACAGTTGCAGCCGTTTCTGGACCGAGATAGCCTGACCACTGTTGTCCACACACTGGTAACCTCCAGGCTGAATTACTGTAATGCGCTCTATGTGGGGCTGCCCTTGAGGCTGGTCCGGAAGCTGCAGCTGGTGCAAAATGTGGCGGCGAGACTGCTTACTGGAGCAGGGTATCGCCAACATGTCACCCCGCTGCTGAAATAATAGCACTGGCTGCCCATCTGCTACCGGGCCAAGTTTAAGGTTCTAGTTTTGGTGTACAAAGCCCTATACAGCTCTGGACCAGGATACCTGAAAGACCGTCTTACCCCTTATATCCGCAGTCGATCACTGTGCTCTGCAGGTGAGGGCCTCCTGCAGATACCATCGTATCAGGAGGTCCGTTCTGCACCATATAGGAAATGGACCTTTAGTGTGGCAGCACGTACCCTGTGGAATTCCCTCCGATTAAATATTAGGCAGGCTCCATCTCTGTTATCGTTTCAGCGCCTTTTGAAGTCTTTCCTTTCAACAGGCCTTTTAAGTTGAGACCTATTCCAGTCTGCGTCTGTGTTGGAATTGCTTTTTAATTTTTTTTAATATGTTTTTAACCCTTTTTTAAAGATGTTTTGAAAGCCTTAACGTTTTGTTTTAATGTATTTTAAGGTCTGTTTTTATTATTTTTTAGAGTGTTTTAAGCTTGTGTTTGCCGCCCTGGGCTCCTGCTGGGAGGACGAGCGGGATGTAAATGCAGAGCTTGGAAAAGTTACTTTTTTGAACTACAACTCCCATCAGCCCAATCCAGTGGCCATGCTGGCTGGGGCTGATGGGAGTTGTAGTCCAAAAAAGTAACTTTTCCAAGCTCTGTGTAAATGACATAATAAATATACTGCTTCTGTATATGGAAGCTCCACTTTCCACCCAAAATAACTACCTTCACACAGACCACCCACCTGCAATAGGACCGCTGTCCCCCAATATTTAATTCATTGTAACCAGGCGTTGCCTATCTTTCCCCCCCCCGTTGTATTCCCTTTGTCCATCAGTTATTATGAAGACTTTTTAAGAGGAGGGGGGAAAGGAAGCTTTGCTCCCTGGTGGTGGATATCCTGATGGGGGATCCTGCAAGGGTCAGCTGAACACGGGCCACCTCCTTACAGGGTGAGGGTCTCCCTTGCTATTCCTTCATCCTTTTCTCTGCCTGCACCGGCTGAGGCTGCAATCTGGGGCTTCCCCCGCCTTGCAATTCCTCCTCTCTGCCCTCCCCAGCTGTCCTGGGACTCCCCTTCGGCCAAATGCACAACAGGGACTAGAGGCTTACCAGACCACAGAATGCCCAACGACGCTGCCGCGCTGCTTTTTCTTCTCCTTCTGCTGGTGTTTAATGGCGGATCAAACTACGCGCTTCACCAGGGAGCCCCTTTCCTCCAATGGAAGATCCAGGCAGAAAGTGACGCCAGAGGGAGAGGAGCTGCATTTTCTTTGAAGGCTCCCGCACCTCCTCCTCCTCTCTAGGAATCTCATATTGTATATTTTAACCCTCACGAAGTCAAGCCGCCTGATGGTCTCTCAAAGCAGGAGTCAAGGAGGAAAGAGATATTGCGCAGAACAGAGGAAGGCACGGAGATCTTGCCCTGTACTGAGTCAGAGCATGGGGCCCATCTAGCTCAGTGCTGGCTGCACTGACTGGCAGCAGCTCTCTGTTTCAGACAAGGAGTCTCCCAGTCCCAGGCCTACCTGGAGATGCCTTTGGGGACTGAACGTGGGACCTTCTGCATGCAAAGCAGCTGCTCTACCCACTGAGCTATGGCCCCTCCCTGGAGGTTTGGCCTCTCGGGGTCGTCTGGAGATTTGGGGTGAGGTGTCAGCAGTACGCTGAAGATACCTGGCTCTATTTCTCTGTAACATCTGAATCAGGAGAGGCCGTGCAAGCCCTGGACTGCTGCTTGGACTCTGTGGTGGGCTGGATGAGGGCCAATAAACTGAGTTTGAATCCTAGCAAGACAGAGGCGCTGTGGGTTGGTGGTTCCCGAGTTCAGATAATTGGTCAGTTGCCTGCTTTGGATGGGGTTGCTGTTGTTGTTACGTGCCTTCAAGTCGATCATGACTTATGGCAACCCTATGAATCAGTGACCTCCAAGAGCATCTGTCCTGAACCACCCTGTTCAGATCTTGTACGTTCGGGTCTGTGGCTTCCTTTATGGAATCAATCCATCTCTTGTTTGGCCTTCTTCTTTTTCTACTCCCTTCTGTTTTTCCCAGCATTATTGTCTTTTCTAGTGAATCATGTCTTCTCATGATGCGTCCAAAGTATGGTAATCTTAGTTTCATCATTTTAGCTTCTAGTGACAGTTCTGGTTTAATTTGTTCTGACACCCAATTATTTGTCTTTTTCACAGTCCATGGTATGCACAAAGCTCTCCTCCAACACCACATTTCAAATTAGTTGCTTTTTCTCAATGACATTATTCCAGAGTTGGCTTCCCCTTCCTTTTTCCCACCATTGGCTGGGAATTGTAAGATCTCGTCCCTGCTTTATGCCGACGATCTGGTTTTACTCTCTCTGAATAAAATCGGTCTAAAAAGGATGCTCATCACCTGACCATTAACCATTCCAAATCTAAGATTATGATCTTTGGCAAGAAGAGCCCCAAGTCGACCTGGTCTCTGAATGGGCACAAATTAGAGCAGGCGCACTCATTCAAATACCTGGGTGTGCATTTCAGCGAGAAACTCTCATGGAAACACCACCTGGTGGCAACTAAACTCTCTTGCTCCAGGTCAATCGGCCACATTAGACGTTTCTTTTATACCCAAGGTGGGCAACTAATTAACCCCGTGCTTAAAGTCTACGTGGCAAAAATCCTACCCCAAATCCTTTATGGGGCCGAACTGTGGGGGGAGTCGGTGAAGCAGGCAGTGGAAGTCCTCCAAAACAAGTTCTTACGGCAGATCTTGGGTTTGCCTCAGGGGGTCCCGGCAGCCCATCCGAGAGCGGAGCTTGGATTCCCCTCCCTCACAGCAAGAATAGACCTAGCACATTTCAGATTCTGGCGGAAACTACTTAGGTTGGATGAATGCTCCTTACCCGTACTTTGTTGGACGGAGCAACATAAGACTAGGGGATGGGCACACATGATCCAAGCAAAACTAGACACCTAAAATCTCTCCATGGGGAAATATCTGAGCCTCAGCCTGCACGCGCTCAGAAACTGGGTCTTCAATCACGACGCGAGTCAGGATCGGGCAGTAATTGCAGTAGCCCCTTTCTCCACCTGGTTCCCCCTAGTCAAACTCAATCACGCTAGACCCTTTTATTTTGAAGTCCTGACGCAAGCCCACCTGCGCAGGGCGTTCACGGAACTCAGGTTCCAACTGATGCCCTCGGCCTATCTGGATGGGAGATACCTGGGCATCCCAGTTAAGGAGCGGAGATGCATCTTTGGATGCAACCGGTTACATAAGAACATAAGAAGAGCCTGCTGGATAAGGCCAGTGGCCCATCTAGTCCAGCATCCTGTTCTCACAGTGGCCAACCAGGTGCCTGGGGGAAGCCCGCAAGCAGGACCCGAGTGCAAGAACACTCTCCCCTCCTGAGGCTTCCGGCAACTGGTTTTCAGAAGCATGCGGCCTCTGACTAGGGTGGCAGAGCACAGCCATCACGGCTAGTAGCCATTGATAGCCCTGTCCTCCATGAATTTGTCTAATCTTCTTTTAGAAGCTGGTGGCCATTACTGCATCTTGTGGGAGCAAATTCCATAGTTTAACTATGCGCTGAGTAAAGAAGTACTTCCTTTTGTCTGTCCTGAATCTTCCAACATTCAGCTTCTTTGAATGTCCACGAGTTCCAGTATTATGAGAGAGGGAGAAGAACTTTTCTCTATCCACTTTCTCAATGCCATGCATAATTTTATACACTTCTATCATGTCTCCTCTGACCCGCCTTTTCTCTAAACTAAAAAGCCCCAAATGCTGCAACCTTTCCTCGTAAGGGAGTCGCTCCATCCCCTTGATCATTCTGGTTGCCCTCTTCTGAACCTTTTCCAACTCTATAATATCCTTTTTGAGATGAGGCGACCAGAACTGTACACAGTATTCCAAATGCGGCCGCACCATAGATTTATACAACGGCATTATGATATCGGCTGTTTTATTTTCAATACCTTTCCTAATTATCGCTAGCATGGAATTTGCCTTTTTCACAGCTGCTGCACACTGGGTCGACATTTTCATTGTGCTGTCCACCACAACCCCGAGGTCTCTCTCCTGGTCGGTCACCACCAGTTCAGACCCCATGAGCGTATATGTGAAATTCAGATTTTTTGCTCCAATATGCATAATTTTACACTTGTTTATATTGAATTGCATTTGCCATTTTTCCGCCCATTCACTCAGTTTGGAGAGGTCTTTTTGGAGCTCTTCGCAATCCCTTTTTGTTTTAACAACCCTGAACAATTTAGTGTCGTCAGCAAACTTGGCCACTTCACTGCTCACTCCTAATTCTAGGTCATTAATGAACAAGTTGAAAAGTACAGGTCCCAATACCGATCCTTGAGGGACTCCACTTTCTACAGCCCTCCATTGGGAGAACTGTCCGTTGATTCCTACTCTCTGCTTTCTGCTTCTTAACCAATTCCTTATCCACAAGAGGACCTCTCCTCTTATTCCATGACTGCTAAGCTTCCTCAGAAGCCTTTGGTGAGGTACCTTGTCAAACGCTTTTTGAAAGTCTAAGTACACTATGTCCACTGGATCACCTCTATCTATATGCTTGTTGACACTCTCAAAGAATTCTAATAGGTTACTGAGACATGACTTTCCCTTGCAGAAGCCATGCTGGCTCTGCTTCAGCAAGGCTTGTTCTTCTATGTGCTTAGTTAATCTAGCTTTAATTATACTTTCTACCAGTTTTCCAGGGACAGAAGTTAAGCTAACTGGCCTGTAATTTCCGGGATCCCCTCTGGATCCCTTTTTGAAGATTGGCGTTACATTGGCCACTTTCCAGTCCTCAGGCACGGAGAAGGACCCAAGGGACAAGTTACATATTTTAGTTAGCAGATCAGCAATTTCACCTTTGAGTTCTTTGAGAACTCTCGGGTGGATGCCATCCGGGCCCGGTGATTTGTCAGTTTTTACATTGTCCATTAAGCTTAGAACTTCCTCTCTCGTTACCACTATTTGTCTCAGTTCCTCAGAATCCCTTCCTGCAAATGTTAGTTCAGGTTCAGGGATCTGCCCTATATCTTCCACTGTGAAGACAGATGCAAAGAATTCATTTAGCTTCTCTGCAATCTCCTTATCGTTCTTTAGTACACCTTGGACTCCCTTATCATCCAAGGGTCCAATTGTCTCCCTAGATGGTCTCCTGCTTTGAATGTATTTATAGAATTTTTTGTTGTTGGTTTTTATGTTCTTAGCAATGTGCTCCTCAAATTCTTTTTTAGCATCCCTTATTGTCTTCTTGCATTTCTTTTGCCAGAGTTTGTGTTCTTTTTTATTTTCTTCATTTGGACAAGACTTCCATTTTTTGAAGGAAGACTTTTTGCCTCTAAGAGCTTCCTTGACTTTGCTCGTTAACCATGCTGGCATCTTCTTGGCCCTGGCGGTACCTTTTCTGATCTGCGGTATGCACTCCAGTTGAGCTTCTAATATAGTGTTTTTAAACAACTTCCAAGCATTTTTGAGTGATGTGACCCTCTGGACTTTGTTTTTCAGCTTTCTTTTTACCAATCCCCTCATTTTTGTGAAGTTTCCTCTTTTGAAGTCAAATGTGACCGTGTTGGATTTTCTTGGCAATTGGCCAGTTACATGTATGTTTAATTTAATAGCACTGTGGTCACTGCTCCCAATCGGTTCAACAACACTTACATCTCGCACCAGGTCCCGGTCCCCACTGAGGATTAAGTCCAGGGTTGCCGTCCCTCTGGTCGGTTCCATGACCAACTGGTCTAGGGAATAGTCATTTAGAATATCTAGAAACTTTGCTTCTTTGTCATGACTGGAACACATATGCAGCCAGTCTATGTCCGGGTAGTTGAAGTCACCCATTACTACCACATTTCCTAGTTTGGATGCTTCCTCAATTTCATATCTCATCTCAAGGTCTCCCTGAGCATTTTGATCAGGGGGACGATAGATCGTTCCCAGTATTAAGTCCCTCCTGGGGCATGGTATCACCACCCACAACGATTCTGTAGAGGAGTCTGCCTCTTTTGGGGTTTCGAGCTTGCTGGATTCAATGCCTTCTTTCACGTATAGAGCGACTCCGCCACCAATACGTCCTTCCCTGTCCTTCCGATATAGTTTATATCCAGGGATAACCGTATCCCACTGGTTTTCTCCATTCCACCAGGTCTCCATTATGCTCACTATATCAATGCTCTCCTCTAAGACCAAGCACTCCAGTTCTCCCATCTTGGTTCGCAGGCTCCTAGCATTAGCGTACAGGCACTTGTAAGCAGTGTCTCTCTTCAAGTGTCTTTGGCACTTGTGGTTAGGCCTGTGGTAATTTTGCTCTTCTGAATTGATATCCTGTGCCCCTGCTCTCACAATGCCTACTTCTAGGCCTACCCCTTTTAAAATTTCATCATTTCTTTGGTTTTTATCCCGGGGGGAGGTTTATTCCGAACCGGACCTTTCTCAGCTCCTGTCGGGTTTCCCCCCTCAGTCAGTTTAAAAGCTGCTCTGCCACCTTTTTAATTTTAAGTGCCAGCAGTCTGGTTCCATTCTGGTTCAAGTGGAGCCCGTCCCTTTTGTACAGGCCCAGCTTGTCCCAAAATGTTCCCCAGTGCCTAACAAATCCAAACCCTTCCACCCGACACCATTGTCTCATCCACGCATTGAGACTGCGAAGCTGTGCCTGGCTGGCTGGTCCTGCGCGTGGAACCGGTAGCATTTCAGAGATAGCCACCTTGGAGGTCCTGGCTTTCAGCATCCTACCTAGCAACCTAAATTTTGCTTCCAGGACCTCACGGCTGCATTTCCCCATGTCATTGGTGCCAACGTGCACCACGACCACTGACTCCTTCCCAGCACTGTCTACCAAACTATCTAAACGACGGGCGATATCCGCAACCTTCGCACCAGGCAGGCAAAACACCTTGCGGTCTACACGCCCATCACACACCCCACTGTCTATGTTCCTAATGATTGAATCACCCACTACAAGGATCCCTCCACCCCCTGGAGATATATCCTCGGCACGAGAGGATAGCTGCTCATCGCCCAAGGAATGGGTCCCTTCTAAGGGATTGTTTCCCTCTTCCTCAGCTGGATGCTCTCCTTCCCCGAGACCATCGTTTTCCATGATAGCAGGAGAGCTATCATCGTTGGAGTGGGACACAGCTGTAACGTCCCTGAAGGCCTCCTCCACACACCTCTCTGCCTCTCTGAGTTTTTCCAGGTCCGCCACCTTGGCCTCAAGGAAATGAAGTCGTTCCCGGAGAGCCAGGAGCTCATTGCACCGAGAGCACACCCACGACTGCTGTCCAACAGGCAGATAGTCGTACATGCTGCAGGCGGTGCAAAACACTGGAAAGCCCCCACACCCCTGCTGGCTTCTTACCTGCATAGTTTTGTTTAAGGTTTATTACGTCAATGGGTTGGAGACTGCAGTTTAGTTGAGGTCAGGGAACAGACGGGCAGAGTGGGGGGCCCTGGCCTCCTCGCCCTGCTGCTTAACTCGCCTTGACGCTTCGTCAGCTGGGGCTCCCTGTAGCTCGTGGAGCAGGCTCCCTCGCTAGGGTGCTCTGACTTTATATGTGTGGCTGGTTCCTCTCAGCTACTGCTGCCAGCCAATGATGTGTTACTTGAGGCTGATGGCTATCAGCTGGGGCTTAACTCTTTAGTATTCTCAGGCTTCCTTCCTGAGCGAGGGGCGGGGCTGTTTAAGCTTTTGGCTGCTTTTAATCTCAACAAGGGGCTGCGCCTTCCAGGCAAGTCTTTTGTGTTTGTTGTTTTCCCACCTAGAACAGCCTGACCTTTCTTTAACCTAGGGAAACAGAGCTTGTAGTTGTGTTTCAGGAAGGCTGAAGCTGCCCTTTTTAGCAAGGACTGAGCTGACTCTCTCCCTGTATGTATCGGTGGAGTTTCCTTTTCCCCCTTCTCTCCAACTGGAATTTAGCCTTGTTTACAGTGTCCCCTGAAGCTTTCCTGCTAGGGTGGTGTTGAAAGCTAGCTTTCTATACACTTCCTTCTTCTAGGATCTGTCTCCTAAGATATAGGTTCTTTCAGGATTTGGCTCCTAGCTCAGGGTGACCTTGGGCTGCCCTTATTAGTTATTGCTCTGAGCTGTTTTACTTCAATTAAATAACATAAATGGGAGCTACTTACCCTCTTTTCGCTCTGCTGCTTAACTCGCCTTGACGCTTTGTCAGCTGGGGCCTTGACGCTTCGTCAGCTGGGGCTCCGTCTAGCTCGTGGAGCAGGCTGAGGACATCATCCACTACTTGCTATTCTGCTCCCTATATGAGGACCCAAGAAGGAAATTCCTAGCTTACCGTATCCGCCTGCTTATGCGCGCAGGGAAAAGCCCCCGAGATATGGTCGTTGACTTACTGGCCGATAGCGGTAAACAAACAACAGTTGCAGCAGCCAACTTCGCCTTTGCTGCTAGGAAATTACGGGCGAACCACATTAAGACTTTTAACATCTTATAATTGTTTTAAATTTGTACAAACATTTTAGCCTTTCGATGTGTATTTGTGTTATGTCGTATTTTGCAAAGGCCTCTATGGCCATACGCAATAAAGTTTTGTTGTTGTGTTGAGAAGGATTGATTCCATAAAGGAAGCCACAGACCTGAACTTACAAGATCTGAACAGGGTGGTTCATGACAGATGCTCTTGGAGGTCACAGATTCATAGGGTCGCCATAAGTCGTAGTCGACTTGAAGTCACATAACAACAACAACCGCAGTCTGCTCCTGGTCTTGTTTTTGCAGAAAGTATGGAACTTCTCCATCTTCTGCTTCCAATTATATAATCAATTTGATTCCTATATTGACCATTTGGTGATGTCCACACGTAAAGTCGTCATTTTGGTTGCTCAAAAAATGTGTTGGCAAGAAACAAATCACTGGCTTCACAGAATTCAATAAGTCTTTCTCCTGCTTCATTTCTGTCTCCTAAGCCCCATTTCCCCACAATTCCTAGTTCTCTGTTCCCTACTTTTGCATTCTAGTCCCCCATAATTATCAGCACATCTTGTTTCAACGTGTGAAGAATTTCTTCTTGTACCTTTGCATAAAATCTCTCCAATTCCTCTTCTAGGTTTGCTGTTGCATAGACTTGGATGATGGTTATGTTAATAGGTTTCCCATTTAATCTCATTGATATAACTTGCTCAGACCTTGCGTTATAGGTCCTAATTGCTTTTACTACATCACTTCTCACTATTAAAGCAACCCCGTTTCTTCTTAAATTCTCATTTCCTGCATAAAGTATTTTGTAGTTGCCAGATTGAAAATGTCCCATTCCCATCCATTTTAATTCACTCGCACCAAGTATTGTAATGTTCATCTTCCATCAATAATATAAGCTCTATCTCATCTTGAATGACTTTGCTACCAACTCTAAAAAGATGCTCTGAAAAAAACATATGCCTTGTATTGAGGGATGACTCTGCCCTTAAATCTCAATTTGATATAATGGCAGTCCTATGAACGGGAATTAATAAAAGGGAGGGAACTCTAATTCCATCTGCTTACTTAGTACACTGAGCCAGGCAAGGTTGAACGCCTAGTTGTCAAAATATACGCAATAACAAGACCCAAAGGATAAGAAAAGGTTCCCTACTGAACTTGAAAAGGGAAAAGACGAGAAGCTGAAATGGATTGTTCCACCATTACGTAAATTTATATATTTATTTATTTAGGTTTACAATCTACAAAATACGTAGCTAATGGGGCTCCTATGGTGTTGGTATGAGTAATAGTTTGACAGCTGATGAAATTGTTCGAAATGAACTTCCACCTTTAGCATGAATGTCCTGTTTTACTTGTAATGTTTGTGGAGCAGCAGCATGAACATTCCCCACATGTAAAGTTTCCCCTAGTGGTAGATCTACTCCTGCAACTACTTAAATCAGAATGGATTACCTTATCTTTATCTTTTGCTCTGCAAAAGCCTTTTACTAGAGGATCCTGACATGCAGAGATATCTTTAATTAAATGTCAGTATTCATACAGTGTACATTTTGCAGCAGGAGAGATGGTGCTATACTCAACAAACCCAAATATTTTATTGGTAGTAGTCTTTCTTTTAACAATTCAATTTTTTTTCAATTTTTTTTTTAACTTCTAGAACTGTTCCCAACCTGTAGTCCGTGGACAACCAGTGGTCCGGGAGTCTCATGCTGGTGGTCTGCAGCATATGTGTGAAGAACAATGGGAGCAGTAACTGGGGGAGGGGGGAAGAGGATTTCCAGGGCCTGCTACTCTGTATATAGATTGTGTCCCCTACATTCCCATTCACCTGCCAGCAATCTATTGACAAAAACTGCCGCTTGCCGATATGAACAGTTATTTTGATTGAAGATGCATTTATTTAACAGGTGTTTAACCTGCCTTTCAGAGTTTCTGCCCTCACAAGGCATTTTACAACAGTTAAAAACCATTATCATGTAATTATCAAATAACATGTACACATTAAAATAATATTAAAAAAATAAAGTAGCTAAACAAACTTGTGCAGCTTGACTGAACCAACTCTCAGCCTAACCTCTACCTCTCAGGGATGTTGCAAAGATAAAAGGGGAATAAAAGGTCCCCACCACTGAAACTGTTTAATGTGCATTCCTACTAAGATCCTATTGCAGCAGTGCTGTGCACTTCCTTGATCTTCGAGACCTCATGCTATGTCATACCCTGCTCAGAGGACTCATCTGAGGAGGAAGAGGAATGGGAGACCACAGACCCAGAAGAGGGGACAAACAGGGAAACAGCTCAGGATTCTTCACCAGACCAAGGGCAAGCCCCTGAAGGAGACTGCCTGTCAGAGTCAGGAAGTGACCAGGAGGCTGCCCCTTTTCCCAGCAGAGAGAAGACACCAACAGGTGTTCCAGCAACAAAGGCAATTAAGGAGCAGGAGAGTTCGCAAGAACGCAGGCTGATTGTAAGCACCTGGCCTCGCATGCCGAGCATAAAAGACTGGAAGGAAAGGGAGAATCCTTGCTAGTGTCAACGTCAAGCCTTGCTGCAGACATTACTCCGTCTCTCCTGTTAACCTGTGCCTGATCAGATCTCTTGGTTTCTGGACATTTGGACTCCCTTAAGGAGTGTTCTGCCTCATCTAGTGCCTCCCAAATGGCAAACATGCTGGCTAGCCCCCTGGTTCCTCCTGCTTGGCAGATTGAGGGTCTGGCTGGCAGCTGGCATCTGTTAATTAGTTGCTAGCTGCTGTGAACCCACTGTGTTTGACATGCTGGATACGCATGCAGAGACAGAGAGAACAGCGGGCAGGCAGGCATGGTGTGGAATTGCTGAAAGCCATGAGTTCACTCCACTCACATGATGTGCACACACACACATTACCCAACATGCAATTTCTGGGCTGCATGCATCCGCACATACATAAGCAGCTCTGGTGGGACCACTCTCACCCTCTCTGGATTGGAGTGTTGGGTTAGCGGCTGAGACGAAGGTCAGGGTCAGGGTCAAAGAGGCCTTCAGAGCACCACTTGCCAGGACCTGCCTTGCCTGGCACTTCTTTCTCACGCCACAACTCCTGGGGCTCTGGGCGCTCCAAGAGTTTCCTTCTATTGCTCCTGCCCCGCTTATTATCCAGCAGCAAGAGGAGGAATCGCTTGGAGAGTCTGGCAACCCCCAGGAGCAGGTGCAGAGTGAAGACTAAGCAGACAACAGGTTCAAGCGTTTCCTACTGCTGCTGCTACCCCACTCACTCAAGAGTTGCAAGGCAGGCCAGTCACTTGCAGGAGCTCAGAAGGGCTCTTAGCCCGAGATGAGTCCCACCTCACTCTCACTGGGGTGGTGGGCTGGCAGCTGAGATGGCAGGGTTGGGGGCAGCAGTGTTGTGGCAATGTCAGAAGTTCACGGTCCCTTCACAATAATCACACTACGCCTCCTTCACAGATTATACAACCTATCCACACAGCAGTGTTATTCTGGATCTATGCCAGTTTAACTGGCAGACCTTTCCTCAAGCTTCATGGGAAACGTAGTTCTGGGATCCCAAAAGGAGTTTTCTCAGCACCTCACTCAATTAGTTGCCTGAATTCTTTGGGGAAAGCTATAGCGAGGCTATGAGGAAATGGTTTGGCAGCAAAGCGACAGCAGTGAAGTGACAGGGATAAGGCCTGTCAAGGAGGCAATTGTCAGGCCACAGCAAAGCTCAGCAACAGCCTGAGGGGTCCATGGCTAGCTGGGGGTCCACTTCTGCTGCAGGCAGGTGATGCAAAGGGCCAGATGGAGGGGATGGCATTGAAGATGATGCAGCCACACTGTGGATATGGGAAGGCTCTCCCTCTCCTGTACAAGGGAGACTGGATTCAGTCTTTGACCCCCTTTCTGTTCACGTGTGATCCTTCAGGACTGGAAGTGGGTGCACACAACAGAAAGCAAGTCCTGTTGACCACACTGGGGAACATGTTTACATGGACTGGGATGGAATAAAAGGAAATCTGTCTTTCCTGCTCCCTCCCTGCAGAAGCTTTCCCTCCTGTCGCCATTCACCTCTCCCCTCAGGTACCACTTGCCTGGGTCCATCCGGAGCGAGGCAGCGCTAGTTCCCGCCAATTTCCCCTCCAGCCAATTCACCGTGGAAAACTAAATGACAGGGAGCTCCACCAGCGAAGCCCTCGCAGCTGGTCTTCAAGTTGTACAGCATTTCTTATTAATGTATTATTGCCGTGCTGGAGGGCAAACCTTACCCCCACTAACATGCTGGTTGGAGTTTACAAAGGAGGAGAAATCACTTCACATGTGTGTGTATATATATCCTCCTCCTCCTCCGCCCTGCATGCAATTCAACCTCTACCAGCGTCCCTCCTGCTCAGTACAGGAAAGCTGGCTGAGGCGGGGGAAATAACGCCGGTGTGCAGAGGTGCTGCTGCTGCACTGGGAGGCGGAAGGCTTTGCTCTCTCGGGGAGCAGCCGCGGTTGGTGCTACAGGCACTCGCAAGCAGTTCTGTGCAGGTGGCAACAGTGAGGGGGAAAGAGGCCTTTTGAAAGTCATGCAGTCGGCTGCGGAAACAGAGGGACCCGGGAGGGATGCACATCCCCAAAAAGAAAGGGACGATGACCCTGCGCAGCCCATGACAACTACACCACTGTTTGGGGTGGGTTGAGAGGCCTTCTTCCTCTGCTCATCCTTACAGGGTCAGCTTGCTTGCCGTGAGTGGGGCAGTGGCAGCAGCTGTTCAGCAGTGTGGGCCCCTCCCAAGACCCAGCCTGGTCTCCTCTCTCTCGCTGGAGTGACTTTACTCATTAGCTGGAAAGGCCAGGTTCTCTTCTCAAACATCCCAGAGTGCAGGGGCATTGAGGGACGTTTCTGAAGGTGTATGGGAAATGACCACAAGGCATCTCAATGTGATGAGGCTTAGTGTGGCATGTTCCATCCCCCTGTCATAGTCCTTTCTCACTCCCCTGCATCCCAGCCAGGTGAGCTTGTTGCTTTCTTCCTAACCCAGCCTATATAGAATACAATAGTACGTAGGTTGAGAAGCTTTGTTGATGTAACACAGATGAGATAAAGAGAGGCTTTTAATTGGCAAAAATAGATAGTGGATGCCAACAGATCATTAGGGAGGATATTTTCACACACACTGCAAAGCGCTGGGAACTTGGCCTTTGAAGGCAGCTGCAATGAATCAGGCTGCTACACTGACCAGCAGGATTAATAAACAAATGCAGAAGTGTGAGACTCAAATTAAAAAACATCCCACAGGTATAGCTAGTTAAAGTCACAGGTGCAAACCAGCAGCCAAGTGTAGGGGCTCTTTTGGGTATAAATAAGGGTCCCTAACTCCCGCTTGAGGAGTCTCAGCACAGACTCAGGTTGGTTGGGGTGCTGTGTAGAGGCCAGCTGGGGATCTCTCTGCCGTTGCTTGCCCAAGGCTCCCAACGGCTGAAAGGAGATGTAAGATTAATTCGCTGCTTTATCTGTCTATTGCCTGCCTGCCTGCCAGGAACCACTAAACCTTTCAAATAAAGCACTGTAACATTTTTCCCACCTGAGGGTTGATTGCCTCTGGGATCTTTTACATTTTCTTGCCTGTTGGCAACACAGAAGGTCTTCACAGGCCTACAAAACACCCACAAGCAAGAGGCTGGCAGCCCCCTGTTAACATCCCCCTTCCTGAATTCTCTCAAGACAATAAAGACTTGTACTACTTCTGAAGCTCTTTCTACATTCCAAGTAGTTCTATGGTTTCTCCCCAGTTTGAATTCTTTGATGTAAAGTGAGAGAAGAATTTCTACTGAAGCCCTTTCCACATTCTAAGCACTTAGATGGTTTCTCCCAAGTGTGAATTCTTTGATGGGAAGCGACTTTATTTTTCCAGCTAAAGCTCTTTCCACATTCTAATCATTCATATGGGTTCTCCCCAGTGTGAATGTTTTGATGGGCAGTGAGAAAGGTATTTCTTCTGAAGCCCTTGCCACATTCCAGGCATTTATATGGTTTCTCCCCAGTGTGAATTATTTGATGGGCAGTGAGAAAAGAATTTCTTCTGAAGCCCTTGCCACATTCAAGGCATTTATATGGTTTCTCCCCAGTGTGAATTGTTTGATGGGCAGTAAGAAAGGAATTTCTGCTGAAGCTCCTTCCACATTCCAGGCATTTATATGGTTTCTCCCCGGTGTGAATTCTGTGATGGGAAGAAAGGTTAGAACGATCACTGAAGGCCTTTCCACATTCCAGACATTTATATGGTTTCTCTCCAGTGTGAATTCTTTGATGGGAAGAGAGTTTGTTTTTCCAGCTGAAGCTTTTTCCACATTCCAAGCACTGATATGGTGTCTCCCCAGTGTGGATTCTTTGATGCAAAGTGAGACTTTTTTTGTAGCTGAAGTTCTTTCCACATTCTAAGCATTTATATGGTTTCTCCCCAGTGTGAATTCTCTGATGGGAAGTGAGTTTGTTTTTCCAGCTGAAGCTCTGTCCACATTCCAAACACTGATATGGTGTCTCCCCAGTGTGAATTCTTTGATGCAAACTGAGACTTTTCTTGTAGCTGAAGCTCTTTCCACATTCTAAGCATTTATATGGTTTCTCCCCAGTGTGAATTCTTTGATGGGAAGTGAGTTTGTTTTTCCAGCTGAAGCTCTTTCCGCATTCCAAACATTGATATGGTTTCTCTCCAGTGTGAATTCTTTGATGCAAAGTGAGACTTTCCTTGTAGCTGAAGCTCTTTCCACATTCCAAACACTGATATGGTTTCTCCCCAGTGTGAATTCTTTGATGCAAAGTGAGAGAGTAATTTCTACTGAAGCTCTTTCCACATTCCAGGCATTTATTTGGTTTCTTCCCTTTCTGGTTTTTGTAGTGGGCTTTGCTTTTTGTTTTAGAATTGAGACTTTTCCAACAACCAAAATATTTACTTCTTTTCCTTCTTTGGTCTGTTTTTTCTTGGATGGCAGTTTTATGGTAGCCACTGCTGTCAGATTTATCTCTTTCCAATCTCTGTTTCCCACAAAGTTGTCCCTTCCTCTTGGCTTTTGACTTCTCTCCTTCTGCAAGGAAGAGAGAAACTGATAAGTGTGTGAGTGAAGAAATGGACCCTCAAATCATTGAACAATCCCAAAGGACTTAGATGGGAGACCAGTCTTACCCCAAGTTGAACAATCCCTGTCGTCTGGCATTCAGAGAGAATTGCAGTGATACAGATTGTTGGATTTGGACCATGGAGATCTGGGTTCAGTGACAGGTTAATCCCACTGGGCCAATCGCTCTCTTTCAGCCTAGCCTATAAGGTTGTACAGGTAAATAGAACAACCACAGATATTTTCTTTGGAACTCTTTGGAGCAAGTGAAGTGAGAGAATGAAAAGGGAAGGCTCCATCCTTCAGTGTCACAGAAAGTCCATTGCAAGGAGAAAGTCCCAAAGTGAATCCCCCACTTCAGCAGTTAAAGGACCACAGAAGGAGCCCTCAGATGTGCTAGCAATCAGAGCAGATACTCCTGGACTGGTTGGGCAATGAATTATGGTAGGGCTGTTGAGTCAGGCTTCTGGGACTCTAAGATGGCTCTCGTCTGTATTTGTATTCACTAATAGGCAAAAAACCTTGTGGTTTAAGAACATACCTGTGCCAACAGATACTTCTATAAAACTTTAAAAAGCAGGGAAATTGGGCAGCTATAGTGAATGCACCAGGGGACCAGGAGACCTGACCTCCTCTCTGTGATATTGTACTGCCCTACAAATTTGGAAAAATGCAAGCACAATTTGGGTTGGTCTTTCACAGTCCAATCCATTTCCTGTGTAGCTTGGAAGAATTTGGTAACATGTGCCTCTGAGCATATGGCGAGTGGTGGCAATACCTGCAATCAGCCCAAATAAAAGAAACAAGACATGTGCTGTGCTGATCTTGTTTTAGCAGGGAGGAGGCAACAATACTAACACAGTTTATATAGTTCAGATAGTCACTTTAAATAAGTTTGATTTACTTTGCAATTTTAGTTAAGTTTCCTATAGGAGGAGGAACATAAGAACATAAGAAGAGCCTGCTGGATCAGGCCAGTGGCCCATCTAGTCCAGCATCCTGTTCTCACAGTGGCCAACCAGGTGCCTGGGGAAAGCCCGCAAGCAGGACCCGAGTGCAAGAACACTCTCCCCTCCTGAGGCTTCCGGCAACTGGTTTTCAGAAGCATGCTGCCTCTGACTAGGGTGGCAGAGCACAGCCATCATGGCTAGTAGCCATTGATAGCCCTGTCCTCCATGAATTTGTCTAATCTTCTTTTAAAGCCATCCAAGCTGGTGGCCATTACTGCATCTTGTGGGAGCAAATTCCATAGTTTAACTATGCGCTGAGTAAAGAAGTACTTCCTTTTGTCTGTCCTGAATCTTCCAACATTCAGCTTCTTTGAATGTCCACGAGTTCTAGTATTATGAGAGGGAGAAGAACTTTTCTCTATCCACTTTCTCAATGCCATGCATAATTTTATACACTTCTATCATGTCTCCTCTGACCCGCCTTTTCTCTAAACTAAAAAGCCCCAAATGCTGCAACCTTTCCTCGTAAGGGAGTCGCTCCATCCCCTTGATCATTCTGGTTGCCCTCTTCTGAACCTTTTCCAACTCTATAATATCCTTTCTGAGATGAGGCGACCAGAACTGTACACAGTATTCCAAATGCGGTCGCACCATAGATTTATACAATGGCATTATGATATCGGCTGTTTTATTTTCAATACCTTTCCTAATTATCGCTAGCATGGAATTTGCCTTTTTCACAGCTGCCGCACACTTGGTCGACATTTTCATCGTGCTGTCCACCACAACCCCGAGGTCTCTCTCCTGGTCGCTCACCACCAGTTCAGACCCCATGAGCGTATATGTGAAATTCAGATTTTTTGCTCCAATATGCATAATTTTACACTTGTTTATATTGAATTGCATTTGCCATTTTTCCGCCCATTCACTCAGTTTGGAGAGGTCTTTTTGGAGCTCTTCGCAATCCCTTTTTGTTTTAACAACCCTGAACAATTTAGTGTCATCAGCAAACTTGGCCACTTCACTGCTCACTCCTAATTCTAGGTCATTAATGAACAAGTTGAAAAGTACAGGTCCCAATACCAATCCTTGAGGGACTCCACTTTCTACAGCCCTCCATTGGGAGAACTGTCCGTTGATTCCTACTCTCTGCCTTCTGCTTCTTAACCAATTCCTTATCCACAAGAGGACCTCTCCTCTTATTCCATGACTGCTAAGCTTCCTCAGAAGCCTTTGGTGAGGTACCTTGTCAAACGCTTTTTGAAAGTCTAAGTACTATGTCCACTGGATCACCTCTATCTATATGCTTGTTGACACTCTCAAAGAATTCTAATAGGTTACTGAGACAGGACTTTCCCTTGCAGAAGCCATTAAGCTTAGAACTTCCTCTCTCATTACCACTATTTGTCTCAGTTCCTCAGAATCCCTTCCTGCAAATGTTAGTTCAGGTTCAGGGATCTGCCCTATATCTTCCACTGTGAAGACAGATGCAAAGAATTCATCTAGCTTCTCTGCAATCTCCTTATCATTCTTTAGTACACCTTTGACTCCTTATCATCCAAGGGTCCAATTGTCTCCCTAGATGGTCTCCTGCTTTGAATGTATTTATAGAATTTTTTGTTGTTGGTTTTTATGTTCTTAGCAATGTGCTCCTCAAATTCTTTTTTAGCATCCCTTATTGTCTTCTTGCATTTCTTTTGCCAGAGTTTGTGTTCTTTTTTATTTTCTTCATTTGGACAAGACTTCCATTTTCTGAAGGAAGACTTTTTGCCTCTAAGAGCTTCCTTGACTTTGCTCGTTAACCATGCTGGCATCTTCTTGGCCCTGGCGGTACCTTTTCTGATCTGCGGTATGCACTCCAGTTGAGCTTCTAATATAGTGTTTTTAAACAACTTCCAAGCATTTTTGAGTGATGTGACCCTCTGGACTTTGTTTTTCAGCTTTCTTTTTACCAATCCCCTCATTTTTGTGAAGTTTCCTCTTTTGAAGTCAAATGTGACCGTGTTGGATTTTCTTGGCAATTGGCCAGTTACATGTATGTTTAATTTAATAGCACTGTGGTCACTGCTCCCAATCGGTTCAACAACACTTACATCTCGCACCAGGTCCCGGTCCCCACTGAGGATTAAGTCCAGGGTTGCCGTCCCTCTGGTCGGTTCCATGACCAACTGGTCTAGGGAATAGTCATTTAGAATATCTAGAAACTTTGCTTCTTTGTCATGACTGGAACACATATGCAGCCAGTCTATGTCCGGGTAGTTGAAGTCACCCATTACTACCACATTTCCTAGTTTGGATGCTTCCTCAATTTCATATCTCATCTCAAGGTCTCCCTGAGCATTTTGATCAGGGGGACGATAGATCGTTCCCAGTATTAAGTCCCTCCTGGGGCACGGTATCACCACCCACAACGATTCTGTGGAGGAGTCTGCCTCTTTTGGGGTTTCGAGCTTGCTGGATTCAATGCCTTCTTTCACGTATAGAGCGACTCCGCCACCAATACGTCCTTCCCTGTCCTTCCGATATAGTTTATATCCAGGGATAACCGTATCCCACTGGTTTTCTCCATTCCACCAGGTCTCCGTTATGCTCACTATATCAATGCTCTTCTCTAAGACCAAACACTCCAGTTCTCCCATCTTGGTTCGCAGGCTCCTAGCATTAGCGTACAGGCACTTGTAAGCAGTGTCTCTCTTCAAGTGTCTTTGGCACTTGTGGTTAGGCCTGTGGTAATTTTGCTCTTCTGAATTGATATCCTGTGCCCCTGCTCTCACAATGCCTACTTCTAGGCCTACCCCTTTTAAAATTTCATCATTTCTTTGGTTTTTATCCCAGGGGGAGATTTATTCTGAACCGGACCTTTCTCAGCTCCTGTCTGGTTTCCCCCCTCAGTCAGTTTAAAAGCTGCTCTGCTACCTTTTTAATTTTAAGTGCCAGCAGTCTGGTTCCATTCTGGTTCAAGTGGAGCCCGTCCCTTTTGTACAGGCCCGGCTTGTCCCAAAATGTTCCCCAGTGCCTAACAAGCTGGGCCTGTCTGCCTGGTCCTGCGCGTGGAACCGGTAGCATTTCAGAGAAAGCCACCTTGGAGGTCCTGGCTTTCAGCATCCTACCTAGCAACCTAAATTTTGCTTCTAGGACCTCACGGCTGCATTTCCCCATGTCGTTGGTGCCAACGTGCACCACGACCACTGACTCCTTCCCAGCACTGTCTACCAAACTATCTAAACGACGGGCGATATCCGCAACCTTCGCACCAGGCAGGCAAAACACCTTGCGGTCTACACGCCCATCACACACCCCACTGTCTATGTTCCTAATGATCGAATCACCCACTACAAGGATCCCTCCACCCCCTGGAGATATATCCTCGGCACGAGAGGATAGCTGCTCATCGCCCAAGGAATGGGTCCCTTCTAAGGGATCGTTTCCCTCTTCCTCAGCTGGATGCTCTCCTTCCCCGAGACCATCGTTCTCCATGATAGCAGGAGAGCTATCATCGTTGGAGTGGGACACAGCTATAACATCCCTGAAGGCCTCCTCCACACACCTCTCTGCCTCTCTCAGCTTTTCCAGGTCCGCCACTTTGGCCTCAAGGAAATGAAGTCGTTCCCGGAGAGCCAGGAGCTCATTGCACCGAGAGCACACCCACGACTTCTGTCCAACAGGCACGATAGTCGTACATGCTGCAGGCGGTGCAAAACACTGGAAAGTCCCCACACCCCTGCTGGCTTCTTACCTGCATAGTTTTGTTTAAGGTTTATTACGTCAATGGGTTGGAGACTGCGGTTTAGTTGAGGTCAGGGAACAGGCAGGCAGAGTGGGGGGCCCTGGCCTCCTCGCCCTGCTGCCAAAGTCGCTCTGCTGCTTAACTCGCCTTGACGCTTTGTCAGCTGGGGCCTTGACGATTCGTCAGCTGGGGCTCCCTCTAGCTCGTGGAGCTAGAAGATGATGGGGGGAAGGGAGGGGAGGGAAGGGGCAAGAGGGAGGGGGAGGGCAGGTTTGATCATTTGCATGCTTTTGAGTTCAGTGCAATTTACTCCTGTGCAATCATGCTTACGATACATGAAACTGACTTGGGGGAGGGGCAGGAAGGGGAAGGAGGAAAGGGGGGAGATTGGATGGGTAGGAACTGGACAGAGGAGAAGCCCCTTTACTTTCCAAAAGGAAAACATTGTGAACAGCCTCATTCTTTTTCAGAGTTTCCCCCATCGTACAGCAGGGACATTTATTCTCCCATCCAAATTTAAACCGAAGCTGCCCCTGGCCATATCCACACCAGATCATTATTTCACTTTAAACAGTTATGGCTTCTCCCAAAGAATCCTGGGAAGTGTAGTTAGTGAAGGGTGCTGAGAGTTGCTAGGAGACGCCCTGTTCCCCTCACAGACCTTCAATCAGAGTGCCTGACTGTTAAACCACTCTGGCCACTGGAGCTCTGTCAGGGGAATAGAAGTCTTCTTTCAGCACCCTTCACAAACTACACCTCCCAGGATTATTTGGGGGAAGCCATGACTGTCTAAAGTGAAATGAAAGTCTGGTGTGGGTGTGGCCCCGATTAGGCAAGACCAGCAGCTGTGATTCTGGCTATTAGAAGATTGACAGTTGGTTCTTACTGAGTGTGCCAGGCCTTTTCATTGAGTTCAATGTAAAATTTTGTAAATTAATTAAAAATCAGCATTTTTAAAATTTTAAACTGCAGAAGATGAAGGTCAGAATATGGGGCAAGGTCAGTAATAGCATTACAGGTACTCTGTGAACATGGCTGATTTTTAATTAATTTCAACAACTTATGAGAACTCTTGACAAAAAAGTCAAAAAGGGATCTGGTTTTTTTCTTTCTTTTTACACGTTGAACTCTCGATTCTCTCTGACTGTTTTGTGTATCGCCATGAAAATTTAAGAGGGTTGTTAAGCAAGCGTTTCTGAGTTCAGGACTATAAGTTTTGTAAGGTTTTGTTTGGAATGAGCTTATGGGAAGCATCAGAATGGCATGGGGGGTATTTTCAATTTAAGAATGTGGAATGTGAAAAATCCATGCTGACAATAGTATATAGCCGCTCTCATGGCTGTATAATTTCTTGCAACTCTTAAAGTTTCCTCGTGCTGATTGGTGTACTGTTGTTTTGCTTATGTTGTGATTTTAACTTCTTGTAAATCAAGTCTAACTTTTTTTTTACTTGTGAATTTTTGTTCAGTATAAAGTAGAGATGTATGTGCTTTAAATCAATAAAAACAGGCAAATTCTACTAGAGTGGAAGAAGAGAGCGTGAAATGCTGAAACATGGGAAGTATGAAAAATGTGGGTGGGTATGACCACAAATACACACACTCATATGTAGACAAATTGAGGGAGGGGTGGCTCTGCACTGGCCAAGTCCCTTTTCCTAAAGGGTTCCTCATCCCCCCTCTCTCTCCCTCTAAGAAAAAGAGAGATAGCAAATCTTGTACTAGCCTGGAAGAAATGGCCTTAAAGTGTTGAAATATATGAAATGTTCAGATATAGGGTAAAGCTTTTCTTACCGTATGAGTTCTTTTTCCAATAAGAACATGGTGCTCTCCAGAGCTTATTGGAATCCCATTCCCATCAGCCCCAGTCAGCGTGGACAATAGTCACCGTTGATGGGAGTGAGAGTCCAGCAATCTGTGGAGCACACCAAGATGGCTACTCCAGTCTTAAAACGGTCCTCCTCTCCCCCAAATCGTAGGATGCACTGCCACCACTCTGCTCCAGGTCTAGGAAAAAGGATAAACTAGGAGGGAAGCTTTGGATGTGTCTTCCCAAAGCCCAGAGTGCCCAATGTTGCACCTAGTGGGCTGTATTAGAAACTCAAATGGAGCTCAGCTATGCTGTTTTAGCACTTGGGGAAACATTTTAGTGAAAAATTCCAGCGAATCGGACCATTGTTTAGAACAGCACAACTAGAGATCTCTGTTCAGAGAGAATACAGTAGATAGCTGGCCATTCAAGGTTATCTGCAGAGGATTAAGAATCCCAGTTGAAATAGGTGGCACTACATAGGAATATTCGGGTTCAATATATAAAGAAATATGTAATTTCAAAACAGATATTACGACCGAACAAGGGGCCTTACCAAGACAGGACAGAGTCCCACAAATCTCCTCCATGACTTCACTATGCAGAGCTCTCTGGTCAGGATCCAGCAGAGCCCACTCCTCTTCCGTGAAATATACAGTCACATCCTCCAAAGACACTGGATCCTAAAATAAAAATAAAATATTTTGTCGTCACAGAAAGCATAAAGATTATCTGCTACCTACATGCAAAAGTTAGTTCAGGTGAGGTGGCTGTTCATTATTCTCAGGACAGAAACCTTCTTAAATGGCATTCACAGCTTTTGTTGAGGATGACCTTGAAAGAAGCAAAGAGGAGGAGGGAAAGTCATTCAGACTCAGGGAGGTGAACAGGGGACAGAGAGGCACAAAGACTGGCCCAGTCTTTCCCGCTAGTCAGTCTTCACCCTACCTGATCCAGGGCAACAGCAACAGCTTCTCCTCCACCACAAACAGAAGATGCTTTAGTACGTCTTACCGACATCGTTACATCACCTGTGAGAAACAAAATCGGCCCGAAAATATATACTATTCTCAGTGGTGAAACGACATAGGTCTAACTGCACAAAAGCCATTAGTTGAGTGAGTTTCAGGTGTTTATTCACAGTTTCTGTTTCAGGTGCGTGACAAAATATCTCTACTCATTAGAGTCCTTGGCCATAAATCAAAGTGATGATACCCACGTACAAAATCTTGATGTAAACAGGAGTTGTGGAAAATAAGATTATGGAAGACAAACGTAACAGAGAGACCAAATGGAGACACACCCCATTCATCCTTACCCAGAAGCCTTTGCCTGATGTCCGATGGAGTCCTCTCTGCCTCAGGGAAATCAGTTCCTATTTCTGCATAGAGACCCTTTTCCTGAAACAGCATAATAAGAACTCAAGTCATATAACAGGGAGCAGGGTTAGAACAGGGCTGACAGAGGGAAAACCCAGAGTATTGGATATCAGAGGTAGCCAAGGTGGTGCCCTTCTGATGTGAATGGACTCCAATTCACATCTGCCTCAGCCAAAGTGATGAATGATTGGTAATAATGAGAGTTTTACTTCAACATCTGGAAGGCACCATGTTGGATGTCCCTAGACTAGATGAAGCCCTCTCACCTGTTGCTCTTCCTGCTTTTCATCTTCTGCCCAGCTCAGGAGGAGCCCTTCAGCCAGGGCCACTGCCTGGGAACTCGTCTCTGCTCCACACTCCCTCACCCAGCTCTCCATCTCTGGGGGCAGGACAGCCAAGAAGTGCTCCAGGATCACCAGGTCGAGGATCTGGTTCTTTGTGTGTCGCTCGGGCTTCAGCCACTCACGGCAAAGAAGGTGGAGTCGGCTGCAAGCCTCTCGGGGCCCCTCAGGTGCCTGGTAGAGGAAACACTGGAACTGCTGGTGCTGCACATCTGAGCTGAGGGGGTTCTCCCGCAAGATCTTCTGCACATTTTCCCCTGAGAATTTCTCCACATGGGTCTCAGTCTTGATGGCATCAGGGCCAAGTCCTGCTTTAGGGGTAGCTGAGTGTTGCTGTTCCATATTTGATCTCTTGGCCTTTCACGGGGTCCCCATCCCTTCTGCGCCTTCTGAGGCCGTGTTCAGAAGGAGTGAAGTTCATCGAATGAGCGAAGCCAAATAGAGATCACTATGCCTAGGCCGAAGGCTGGCAGAGCAGGAAAGGTGCTGGGTAAGAATAGTCAAATGTGAGGATTATTGTTTCTACCATATAACCTTTGATAAAAACCCAATGATGGGGCCTACGTCTTCCTTTGAAGACGGGTGTCTGGATGGCTGACAGATCTCTGACAGCAGCTCCAAAGGGCCCCAGGGACCAGCATCATCCTCGTTACCC
Organism: Rhineura floridana; assembly: GCF_030035675.1. NCBI lineage: Eukaryota > Metazoa > Chordata > Lepidosauria > Squamata > Rhineuridae > Rhineura > Rhineura floridana. The sequence goes on from NC_084482.1 coordinate 211,232,786, forward strand.
CCTTATTCTTAATTAAAAACAAGCTTTTAGGGGACGGGCTGTAGCTCAGTGGTAGAGTTGCTGCTTTGTACACGAAATGTCCCACTTTGAATCTCCAGGTAGGGCTGGGAAACAGTCCCTGCCTGTAATCCTGGAGAGACTCTGCCAGTCAGTGTGGACAATACTGAGCTAGATGGAACAATTGTCTAATTCAGCCTTTCCCAACCAGTGTGCTTCCAGACGTTGTTGGACCACCACTCCCATCAGCCTCAGCCAGCATTGCCAATGATCAGGAAGATGGGAGTTGTAGTCCAACAACATCTGGAGGCACACTGGTTGGGAAAGGCTGGCTCTAATTTAATATAAGATCCTACACTCCCTAACTTATCTCTGAACTTTTCCAAGCCTCTCCTGGAATATAGAATTTTGGTTTAATTGTGAATGAAATGTGTTATTACTTTGATCCATTGATAGATTTGCTTATCTTTTGAACTGTCCCCTTTCAGAGTGAAAGTCCACTTATTCTATGAGCGAAGCCAAACAGGGATCACTATGCCCAGGCCGAAGGCTTGCAGAGCAGGAAGGCTGCTGCCTAAGAATAGTGGAATATGAGGATTATTGTTTCTACCATATAACCTTTGACAAAAACCCAGTGATGGGGCCTACGTCTTCCTCTGCAGATGGGTATCTGGGTGGCTGACAGATCTCTGACAGCAGCTCCAACAGGGCCCAGACACCCCCTATTCTTATTTAAAAAGAAGCTAAAGCTTTTCGGGGATGGGCTGTAGCTCAGCTGTAGAGCAGCTACTTTGTACACAGAACGTCCCCCTTTCAATCCCCAGCATCTCCAGGTAGGGCTGGAAAAGACTCCCTGCCTGTAATCTTGGAGAGACGCTGCCAGTCAGTGCAGACAATACTGAGATAGATGGACAAATTGTCTGACTCATTATAAAGCAGCTTCCTACATTCCCTAACTTATCTCTGTGAACTTTTTCAAGCCTCTCCTGGTGGTTTAATTGTGACTGAAATATGTTATTACTTTGATCCACTGATAGATTTTCTTATGTTTTGAATTGAATGTCCCCTTTCAGAGTTAAATGTGAGCTATGTTGTTATTTATTAAATTAAATTGGAACTTCGCAGTTCCTGGAGTTTTTGACCTGGTTGTGATAAAGAAATGGAAAGATCTTTGGGTGTAATGTGGTAGAAGAAAGCAAAGACTCTAAGTTTGTGGGACTGTCATCATAAATTAATGAAAAGACTAACTTTACCTTCACCCCAGCAGGCATGAGTGATGGGATATGGATGCGGGTGGTGGCTGTGCTGCCCTGTGGGCATTTGGATTGCTCTCTTCAGCTATTTAGTCTTTTCATACGTGGTTGTTTACCTTCACTCGGGGTCTTCCGAGTTTGATTCCTTTGATTAAAAGATTGCCAACTTTCAGTAGCATTTCCTATTCACTTGTAAAAAGGTCCCTTCTGTGTCTCAGGGGATGCCTGTCTGGATGGGCACATGTGTGTCAACCAGGAGGACTAAGAACACCAGTCAGTGTGTGAGTAATGGGAGCATTCATAGACTTACTTTCAATCCCCCCTTAATTCAAAGTGGTATCCTAGCCTTGTGGAGAGCCGTGCAGCGGTGAAAAACCTCTCCTCCCTGATTTGGATGGATCACCTGAACGGGTCTCCTGTGCGCCCTCCCCCGTGGCCCTGGGAAAACCCTTCAACCAAATGTGCAAAGGCGGAGGGGACTCACAAGATTTCAGAGGGGGCAGCCCATGCTGTGCTTGGGAGAGGAGGAACAGCAGCTACTTTCCCCCAAGCAAGAAACCAAGAACAAAAGGGCCTTTGGACAGAGGTGCTTTTGCTCTGGGGAATACAGCCCCCCCCGGAAATCCCTTCCTGTCCAGGAATCTTGTACATTGCTTCTGTATATGGAAGCTCCACTTCCCACCCAAAACTGCTCCCTTCACACACACCACCCATATGATCCCTGCCCTCCATATTTAACTCATTGTACCAAGGCCTTCCCTTTTTTTCGTCCGTTTTATTTGCTTTGTCCATCTGTTATTACGCAGACTCATCCGCAAGAAAAAAGCACACCAACTCTCCATCCAGCTGCAGTCTACCACCATCACATTCACCTCTCGCTAAAACTAGGACTGTTTTTTAAGAGAAGGGAAAAAGGAAGCTCTGCTCCCTTATGCTGGATGTTCTTATGGGGGATCCTCCAAGAGTCAGCTGAACACGGGCTACCTCCTGACGGGTGAGGGTCTCCCTTGCTATTGCTCCAGCCTTTCCCCTCCCTTTCCCAGCTGGGACTGCAATCTGGGGCATCTTCTCTCCCCCTCAAGGAGCCTCCCAGCTCCCTCCTCTGCACCCTCCCCTGCAGCCCTGAGACTCCCCTTCTCCCAGATGCCCATCGCGGAGCGGGAGGCTTACCAGATCCCAGAAGGGGCCACAGACGCTGCCGCCATTGAGAGGAGGGGGTGGAGCCATATTTCCCCAAGACAAGAGCTAGACAGGAAGTGAGGCTCTCGCACATCCTCCCCTCCTGTCTTTCCTCTCTAGGAATTGTCATTTTCTTTATTTTAACCCTCACGAAGTCAAGCAGCCGGATGGTCTCTCAAAGCAGGAGCCGCGGAGGAAAGAGGCCGTTCACAGAACAGAGGAAGACACGGAGCTCCTCCCTGTACTGAGTCAGAGCATTGGGCCCATCTAGCTCAGTGCTGACTGCACTGAGCGGCAGCAGCTCTTTACTGTTTCAGACGAGGAGTCTCCCAGTCCCAGCCCTACCCAGAGATGCCTTTGGGGACTGAACGTGGGGCCTTCTGCATGCAAAGCAGCTGCTCTGCCCACTGAGCTGTGATCCTCCCAGGGGGTTTGGCCGCTCGGGGGGACTCCAGACTATCAACCCCTGAAAAGTATGAAGGAGCCGTCAGGGAAGGCTCTAAAGCTGGTTTTGCTTGCGTGAGGAGGGAAGATGTGATGGTATCTGTGACTCTGTCTGGAAGAGTCACCACCACTCGCCATATGCTCAGAGGCACGTTACCAAATTCTTCCAAGCTACACAGGCTTACATAAGCTTATAATGGCTTAGCTTGCAGTTTAGTAGCACACAGACGAAAAAAGTTCTCTTTTGAAAATGGGTTTCTTAAACCCTCCCTTCTAGACAAAGCATTGCTTTCTTATAAAGCAGAGTAGGGCACAAGTCAGTCACTACGCTCTGCAGGTGAGAGCCTCCTGTATCAGGAAGTCCGTTCCATACAACATAGGAAGCAGAACTTTAGTGTAGTGGCACCAACCCTTTGGAAATCCCTCCCCTTAAATATTAGACAGGCACCAACTGTACTATCTTTTCAGCACCTGTTGAAGACCTTCCTCTTTCAACAAGCCTTTTAAGTAGAGATCTTATCCCAGTCTTGCATCTGTGTTGGAATTCCTTTTGAGATGTTTTTAAAGCTTTTTTTTTTAAATAAAGATGTTTTATTTTAATATATTTGAACATCTGTTTTTATGAAGTCTTATAGTGTTTTTAGTGTTTTTGTTTGCCACCCTGGACTCCTACTGGGAGGAAGGGAGGAAATACTAATTACATAACTATGTTTTTATTATGTTATTTTAATTGTATGTATATACGGTAGTTTCTGTTCGCCGCTCTGAATTCTTCTGAAATAGAGCGGGTTATAAATATATTAAATAAAATAATAAATAAATAAATAAAATATAAAATAAATAAGTAAATAAAATGTCTGGGCAGACAGTCAATATGTTATGTTATCTGTCAATATGACATAAGAGGAAGATATGGAGTGCTTCTGGGAGGCAGCAAATGCTGTTTCCAATGGGCAGCTTAATCAATAAAGCCATAGGAACATGCCTTCCCTTTGAAAAGAAGGTGTATAAAAGGCCAGGTTTTATAGCACTCAGGACCCCTTCAGCTCAGTGGATGGGGGTCAAAGAAAGCAGGACAGAACCCTCCATCTATTCTATTCTATTCTGCCATCCGGTGTCCAAGGACAGGCAATGCACTGAAGCTTGCAGCTTTGAGGAAATAGTTAGGCGTCGTCGGCTGGCAGAACCCAATTCGCTTTTGGACGCAGTCCTCCGCGATCTGTCATTGAAGAACTTGTGACAGTTCTGCCAGAAAAGGAGGAAGAAAAAACAATGCCCCCACCACAGAAAACCAATGCTGCAAGAAAGTGACGTCTTAGCTTAACCTGAAGCTACTTCCTCACCATGCTAGTTAGGAGCTGAAAGTTTGTGAACTGAAAACAGAACACAGTGCCAAGCTCAGTCCTAGATTGCAGTGTTATATACATATATATATGTACATACAAATGTTCAGCCTACTGACATTAGTAGATTTAAAAAAGAAAAGAAAAAGCTAAATCTTGAGCTGACATAGCGGCTGTGCCCTGAAGACCGAACCGGGTGGGCCATGATGGACTGGCATCCCCCCTTCAGATGAGAACCAACGGTTCATTTTCTCTGGATGCCGGTCCATCACGTGGGACATACCAAAGCCGTCCCAGCTGGGTGGATCAGGGTGAGCTGACTAAGTAATTGGTACATCATTCCATCGGCTGTGAGAAACAAAATGGGCCCAGTAGCCATTACTGTATGCCTGTCTCAGAGCTTAAGTGATTATATGTCTAACCGTGCAAGGGTCTTATCAGTTGAATGAGTTTCAGGTCTTTATTCAGAGTTTATATTTCCATTGTGTGACAAAACACCTCTCCCCGTTTGGACTCTTGGCCACAAATCGAAGAGCTGGTTCCCATGTACAAATTCTTGTCATCATATAAGTAGAAGCATTTCCAAGCTGCAGAAAAGGCTGGAGATAAGTTTAAAGGAGTCCAAATCAACAGAAAGGGACCAAGTGCAGATGCGCCCCATTCATCCTTACCCAGCGGCCTCTGTCTGGTGTCCAATGGAGTCCTCTCTGCCTAAGGAAAATCAGTTCCTATTTCTGCACAGAGACCGTATTCCTGAAACAGCATAGTAAGAACTCAAGTCATATAATGGGGAGCAGGATGAGAAGAGGACTGACAGAGGCAAAGCCCAGGGGGGTATTGGGTATCAGAAGTAGCCAAGGTGGGGTGGTACCCTCCAGAGGTTGCTGGGCTCCAGCCCGCATCAGCCCCTACCAATATGAATGGCCAGCGATGATGGGAGTTTTACTTCAACATCTAGAGCGCATCATGTCTAGATGAAACCCTCCCACCTGCTGCTCTTCCTGCTTCTCATCCTTGGCTATGCTCAGGCAGTTCCTCCTCTGCAGGAAATGACATCAGAGGCAGAGGCGCCAAATTTCCTTGGAAGGATACAGGTGCCCCTCCACCCTCCTTCTCTAGCAATCTCGAATCGTTTCTTTTCACCCTTAAGTAGTCAGGGAGCTGAATAATCTCTCAAAGTGGGAGCCAAGGAGGAACGACACCTTGCAGAGGACAGAGGAAGACAGGGAGCTCCTGCCCTGTACAGAGCATTGGCGTCCAAATACCTCAGTGCCGTCTACACCGGCTGGCAGCTGCTCTCCCTGGAGATGCCTTTTGGAATTGAACCTGGGACCTTCTGCATGCTAAGCAGCTGCTCTACCCACTGAGCTACTTGGTGGTTTGTTCTCTCCTCAAGACTCTCCAACCCTCAAAAAAAAAAAAGTTCAGTCAGAAGAGGAACAAAAACCATCCCTCTGTGGGAAGACAAGAGAGTCAGGCCCAGACATATGGCTTAGCTACAAACTCCAAAAAGGTGCTGTGAAAGCCTGAAAAACTGTACACTGAGTCAGGCAATGCTAAACGCCTAGCCGTCGAAATATATGCAATAACAAGACCCAAAGGATAAGTTTCCGTATTGAACTCAGAACTGGAAAAGACACTGAAATGGATTGTTCCACCGTTTCTTAAATTGATTTATTAACAATTCTCTCTTGAAGAAATAAGTCCTTGTTGTGCTTCTCTAGTCGATAAGAATATTTTTATATATGCAGTTGCTTTTAGGTGGTAATTTCTTAGTTGTACAATGACTGTGTCAACCATCTAGCACTATTATGCTAACTAAAATGTAAATGGACTGCCTTCAAGTTGATTCTGACTTATGGTGGCCCTATGAATAGGATTTTCATGGTAAGCGGTATTCAGAGGTGGTTCACCACTGCCTTCCTGTGAGGCTGAGAGGCAGTGACTGGCCCAAGGTCACCCAGTGAGCTTCATGGCTGTGTGGGGATTCAAACCCTGGTCTCCCAGGTTGTAGTCCAACACCTTAACCACTACACTACACTACACACATAATCTCAACTTCCCAAAGACTGACATATATAATGAATTTGAGAATATTTTTACAGATGATTCATCATGATAAAATTATGAATTACAAGCAGATGTTATACTTAGGAGGTAATTCAAACTTCTCAATGAGTGTTTGGATTTACAGAGTTTAAACTGGTAATGGTAGATGCAGTTCTTTCCCTCTAGAATAGAGATTCCCAAACTGTGGTCTGTGGACTACAACTGGTCCGCAAGCTTCATGCTGCTGGTCTGCGGCGTATCTGTGAAGAACGATGGGAGCAGCAGCTCGAGGGGAGGTAGAGGATTTCCTGGCCCGGTACTCTGTATATGAATTGGCCCCTACGTTCCCATCCGCCCTCACCTCCCAGCAATCTATTGACAAGAACTGCCGCTTGCCAATATGAAGTTATTTTGTATCCAGTCTTGATTGAAGATGCATTTATTTAACAGATGTTTAGCCTGCCTTTCAGAGTTTCTGCCCTCACAAAGTGTTTTACAATGGTTATACATAGATCAAAATCCATCATCATGTAATTATCAAATAACATGTAAACATTAAAATAACATTAAAAAGATAGAGCAGCTAAACAAACGTGTGCAGTTTGACTGAACCAACTCTCAGCCTAACCTCTACCTCTCAGATCTGCAATTTTTTGGGTTATACACATACTGTTTAGGCACATTTCAGGGCAAAGTGTTTGTTTTATCCCTAGGAAAAGACCCCCCTGCTCTGAAGGTGTGTTTAATGGGACATGTGGGTGGCAAGTTCACACACACAGGTTCCCAATAGACACGTCTTAACCCCATGAGCTCACTCAACTCATGTGCACACGCACACATTACCCAACATGCAATTTCTGGGATGCAGGAAGCAGCACATATGTAAGCAGCTCTGGTGGGACCACTCTCACCCTCTCTGGAGCATTGAGTTAGCAGCTAAGATGGCAAGGTCAGGCTCAGAGAGGCCCTTCAGAGCACCACCTGCCAGGGCCTGGCCTCTCCAGCACCTTCTTCCTCACTTTGCAACTCCTGGGGCTCTGGGTGCTCCAAGATTCCTTCTGCTGCTACTGCCCCACTTATTCAGCAGCAAGAGGAGGAATCCCTTCGGGGTCTGACAACCCCCAGGAGCTGAGTGGACTAAGCTGCATGGCTGCTGCTGCCCCCCTCACTCGAGAGTTGCAAGGCAGGCCAGTCACATGCAGGAGGAGCCCAGAAGGGTCCCTTGCCCAGAGATTGAGTCCTGCCCCACTCTCACTCTCTCTGGGGTGGTGGGCTGGCAGCTGAGTTGGCAGGGTTGGGGGCAGCAGTGGAGTGGCAATCTGAGAAGTGCCAGGTCCCTTCATAATAGTCACACTAAGCCCCCTTCACAGATGATACAGCCTATCCACACAGCAGCGCTATTCTGGATCTATTCCACTTTAACTGACAGACCTTTCCTCAAAGCTTCTGGGATCGCAAAAGGAGTTTTCTCAGCACCTCACCAAATTAGTCGCCAGAATTCATTAGGGAAAGATATAAGGAAGCTATAAGGAAATGGTTTGGTAGCAAAGCCACAGCAGTGAAGTGACAGGCAATTGTCAGGCCACAGCAAAGCTCAGGAAACTCCAGTGGGGAAAAACGTTTGCACAGACTGGGCTGGAATTAAAGGAAACTTGAGCAGTACTTGTGATGCTTGTGGACTGGCAGCACGAACATTTCCCACATTTCAAGTTTCCCCTAGTGATAGCTCTACTCCTGTAACTACCTAAATCAGAATGGATTGCCTCATCTTCCAGTTGCTGCTTTGCAAAAGCCTTTAACTACTGGATCCTGACATACACAGATAGCATTAACTAAATGCCAGTATTTACATAGCATACATTTTGCAGCAATACACCAAAATATCTTATTGGGAGAACTCATCTTCCAGAACAGAGATTCCCAAACTGTGGTCCACGAGCATCAAGGTGCTGGTCTGCACCACATCTGTGATGAATGATGGGAGCAGCAGCTCAGGAGGAGGATTTCCTGGGCCCACTATGCCATACATAAGACTGGGCCCCCAACGTTCCCATCCACATCCTTTCCACATTCCAAGCATTTATATGGTTTCTCTGTGGTGTGAATTCTTTGATGGGACACAAGTTTACTTTTGCAGCTAAAGCCCTTTCCACATTCCAAACATTCATATAACTTCTTACCAGCGTAAATTCTTTTATGGGCAGTGAGAAAGGAATCTGTACTGAAGTTCTTTCCACATTACATGGTTCTCCCCAGCGCTAGTTCCCGCCAATTTCCCCTCCCACCCAGTTCACCGTGGAAAAAGAAACGACAGAGAGCTCCACCAGCGAAGCCCTCATGGTTCGTCTTCAAACTGTACAGCATTTCTAATTAATGTGTTTTTGCCGTGCTGGAGGCAAGCCTTTCTCCCGTTAACATGCTGGTTGGAGTTTAAAACAGAAGAGTGAGGGGCAAAGGAGGAGAAAGTGTGTGTGTAACCAGGGCAGCAGCAGCAGCTGTTCAGCAGTGTGGCCCCCTCCCAAGATCCAGCCTGGTCTCTCTCTCTCTCTCTCTCTCTGGAGTGACTTTACTCATTAGTTAAAAACCTGGAGGGACGGGGACTTTCAGTAGCAGGCTAGCTCATCTCCCAGATCTATATCTCTTTTTTTAGACCACATACAAACTTTTTAAATTTTGGGGAAAAAGCTAAGTGTCTGGGCCACCTGCTAGTCCTGGTCCTCCTAGAAGCAGACCCTTTTTCCTATCTGTTGGAGGCCCAGGGACTTAGGTCTCCAAAATATCTTTCCCCTCCACATTAGTTGGTTGTGCTTCATGGGATGTATTCACACTAAGTGTTGTTCTCTCCCCTTGATTAGTACTTCGTCCCTGACCACCATAAGCTCTAGAAACGTGAAGTCCATTGTAGGCATGAATATTTTTTTTTAAAAAATACGTTTTCCCACTATACCAGATTTGCACAAAACGGTGGTAAAAATAATATGACGGTTGCACCCAATTTTATGCTTAGAGGACATCGATTGGGAATATATGAATTCACTCTAAAAAGAAAGGGCGGATGGGTCTGGGTGAGGGCAGTGTTGTGTGAAAAGAGTATGAGGGTCAGGATCACACAGAGGAAGGCCAGGATCTCTTCACAAATATCCCAGAGTGCAGGGGCATTGGGGAACGCTACTGAAGGTCACCACAGGCTCCAAAATACCCACAGGCAACAGGCTGGCAACCCCTCATAACATGGTTATCCCCCTTTCTGAATTTTTTCATAAGAATAGAGACTTGTGCTACTCCTGAAGCTCTTTACACATTCCAAGCAGTTCTATGATTTCTGCCCAGTGTGAATTCTTCGATGGGACGTGAGTTGGTTATTCCACCTGAAGCTCTTTCCACATTCTAAGCAGGTATATGGTTTCTCCCCGGTGTGAATTCTTTGATGGGAAGTGAGTGGTTGTTTCATTCTGAAGCTCTTTCCACATTCTAAGCACTTATATGGTTTCTCGCCGGTATGAATTCTTTGATGGTAAGTGAGTTGGGATTTCATGCTGAAACTCTTTCCACATTCTAAGCACTTATATGGTTTCTCCCCGGTGTGAATACTTCGATGGGAAGTGAGTTGGTCTTTCCAACTGAAGCTCTTTCCACATTCTAAGCACTTATATGGTTTCTCCCCAGTGTGAATTCTTTGATGGACAATAAGATTTTCCTTATATCTGCAGCTCTTTCCACAATCTAAGCACTTATATGGTTTCTCCCCGGTGTGACTTCTTTGATGAGAAGTGAGTTGGGTTTTCGTGCTGAAGCTCTTTCCACATTCTAAGCACTTATATGGTTTCTCCCCAGTGTGAGTTATTTGATGGGAAGTGAGTGATTTTTTCGTGCTGAAGCTCTTTCCACATTCTAAGCGTTTATATGGTTTCTCCCCAGTGTGAATTCTTTGATGCGAAGTGAGTTGATTTTTCCACCTGAAGCTCTTTCCACATTCTAAGCATTTATATGGTTTCTCCCTGGAGTGAATTCTTTGATGGGAAGTGAGTTGTTGTTTCATGCTGAAGCACTTTCCACATTCTAAACACTTATATGGTTTCTCCCCAGAGTGAATTCTTTGATGGGAAGTGAGTTTGGTTTTGCTCCTGAAGCTCTTTCCACATTCCAAGCACTTGTATGGTTTCTCCCCAGAGTGAATTCTTTGATGGGAAGTGAGTGATCGTTTCATGCTGAAGCTCTTTCCACATTCTAAGCACTTATATGGTTTCTCGCCAGTGTGAATTCTTTGATGGGAAGTGAATTGGTATTTCCAGGTGAAGCTCTTTCCACATTCTAAGCACTTATATGGTTTCTCCCCGGTGTGAATACTTCTATGGGAAGTGAGTTCGAATTTCCGGCTGAAGCTCTTTCCACATTCTAAGCACTTATATGGATTCTCCCGAGTGTGAATTCTTTGATGGACAATAAGATTTTCCTTATATCTGAAGCTCTTTCCACATTCTAAGCACTTATATGGTTTCTCCCCAGTGTGAATTCTCTGATGGGCAGCAAGGGTTTCCTTACATCTGAAGCTTTTTCCACATTCTAAGCACTTATATGGTTTCTCCCCAGTGTGAATTCTTTGATGGGAAGTGAGAATGGTTTTGTTGCTCAAGCTTTTTCCACATTCTAAGCACTTATATGGTTTCTCCCCAGTGTGAATTCTTTGATGGGAAGTGAGTGATTGTTTCGTGCTGAAGCTCTTTCCACATTCTAAGCACTTATATGGATTCTCCCGAGTGTGAATTCTTTGATGGACTCTTAGATTTTCCTTATATCTGAAGCTCTTTCCACATTCTAAGCAGTTATATGGTTTCTCCCCAGTGTGAATTCTTTGATGTGAAGTGAGAGAGGAAGTACTACTAAAGTTCTTTCCACATTCAAGGCATTTATGTGGTTTGTCCCCTTTCTGGTTTTTGCCATGGGCTTTGCGTTTTCTTCTAAAATTGAGACTTTTCCAATAACCAAAATATTTACTTCTTTTGCTTCTTTCAGCTGTTTTTTCTTGAATGGAAGTTTTATCGTAGCCACTGCCCTGAGAAGTGCAAGATTTATTCCTCCTTTTCTCTTCTGCTTCAGGTTTCCTTCTCTGCTCTTCCCTGTTTTCAGATCTGTCTCTTTCCCGTCTCTCCTTCCCACATAGTTCTTCATTCCTCTTGGCTTTCCACTCATCATCTTCTGCAAGGAAGAGAGAAACTGATTAAGAGCGTGAGGGAAGAAATGGACCCTCAAATCATTGAACAATCCCAATGAACTGTTGTGACAAAGGAAGAACTGGACTTGGGTGGGAGATCAATCTTAAGCCAGGCTGAATAACCACTGTGGTTTGGCATTCACAGACAACTGGAGTGATATAGGCTGTTGGAATTAGAATATGGAGATCTGGGTTCAGCTCCCAGTCAGAGGTTAATCCCAATGGGTGGTCCTAGGCCAATCACAAAGACACACTCACATATGCTGGCAAATTGCAAGGGGTGGCTCTGAGTCCACCTTCCTACAAGGGTTCCTCAGAGCCTGCAAATCTTGTACAACACTGAAAGAAGTGGACTTAATATGTTGAAATATAGGAAATGTGCAGATACGGGGAAGGCTTTTCTTACCATCTGAGTCCCTTTCCCTATAACAACGTGGTGCTCTCCAGAGCTTGTTGGAATCCCATTCCCATCAGCCCCAGTCAGCGTGGACAATGGTCACCGCTTATAGGAGTGAGAGTCCAGCAATCTGTGGGGCACACCATGACAGCTACCCCAGTCTTAAAACAGTCTTCCTCTCCCCCAAATCGTAGGATGCACTGCCACCACTCTGCTCCAGATCTAGGAAAAAGGATAAACTAAGAGGGAAGCTTTGGACGTGTCTTCCCAAAGTCCAGCATCCCCAATGTTGCACCTAGTGGGTTTTAGTAGAAACTCAAATGGAGCTCAGCTATGCTGTGTTAGCACTTGGGGAAACATTATTGCAAATTGGACTATTGTTTAAAAGGGCATAACTAAAGATCTGCGTTCAGAGAGAATACAGCAGACAGTTGTCCATTCAAGGTTATCTGCAGAAGATTAAGAATCCCAGTTGAAATAGGTGGCACTACATCACAATATTTGGGTTCATTAAATATAGAAATATGGAATTTGAAAACAGATATTACGACCGATACCACGGACCGTCTAAAAGAGAAATAATTGGGTCTTAGAACAAATGAAACCAGAACTGTCACTAGACGCTAACATGATGAAACTGAGGTTATCATACTTTGGACACACCATGAGAACACGTGATTCACTAAAAAAGACAATAATGCTGGGAAAAACAGAAGGGAGTAGAAAATGAGGAAGACCAAACAAGAGATAGGTTGATTTCATAAAGGAAGCCACAGACCTGAACTTACAAGGTCTGAACACGGTGGTTTATAACAGATGCTATTGGAGGTCGCTGATTCATAGGGTCTAACAAATTACGACCAAACAGGGGGCCTTACCAAGACAGGACAGAGTCGAACGAATCTTCTCCATGACTTCGCTATGCAGAGCTCTCTGGTCAGGATTCAGCAAAGCCCACTCCTCTTCCGTGAACTGCACAGCGACATCCTCCAAAGACACTGGATCCTAAAAGAAAAACAATACATTTTGTCATCACAGAAAGCATAAAGATTATCTGCTACCTACATGCAAAATGTAGTTAAGGTGAGGTGGCTGGTCATTGTTCTAAGGAGAGAAACCTTCTTAAATGGCATTCACAGCTTTTGTTGAGGATGGCTTTGGGAGACGCAAAGAGTTGGAGGGAAATTCATTCAGACTCAGGGACAGAGAGGCACCGAGGCTGCCCCAAGCCTCTCCCACTTCTGAGTCTTCCTCCTACCTGATCTGGGGCAATAGCAACAGCTCCTCCTCCACCAGAAAGGGGAGATGCTTTAGTAGGTCTTGCTGACATCATTCCATCACCTGTGAGAAAGAAAATGGGCCTGAAAGCCTATAGTATACAGTATGCTATTCTCAGAGGTTAAACCATATAGGTAAAACTGTGGAAGGGTCTTATCAGCTTATCAGTAAAAAATCACAAAATCAGTAGGAACATTTCTGGGCTGTGGAATAGGCTGGAGACAAGAGTAATGGAGTCAAAATCATGGAAACACACCCCATTCATCCTTACCCAGAAGCCTTTGCCTGATGTCCGATGGAGTCCTCTCTGCCTCAGGGAAATCAGTTCCTATTTCTGCATAGAGACCCTTTTCCTGAAACAGCATAATAAGAACTCAAGTCACATAATGGGGATCAGGATTAAAAGAGGACTGACAGAGGCAAAACCCAGAGGAGTATTTGATATAGAAAAGGAAGGATAGACGGAAAACCATTAGACATACTTGATATCGGGGTAGCCAACGTGGTGCCCTTCAGATGGGAGTGGACCCCAATTCACATCAGCCCCAACCAATACACTGGCCAGCAATTATAGGACTTTTACTTCAACATCTGGAAGGCACAACGTTGGCTGACCCTGGTCTGGATGAAGCCCTCTCACCTGCCGTTCTTCCTGCTTCTCGTCCTCTGCCAGGCTCAGGAGGAAACCTTCTGCCAGGGCTACCGCCTGGGAACTCATCTCTGCTCCACACTCCCTCACCCAGCTCTCCATCTCTGGGGGCAGCACAGCCAGGAACTGCTCCAGGATCACCAGGTCCAGGATCTGGTTCTTTGAGCGTCGCTCTGGCTTCAGCCACTCACGGCAAAGAAGGTGGAGTCGGCTGCAAGCCTCTCGGGGCCCCTCAGCCTCCTGGTAGCGGAAATGCCGGAACTGCTGGCGCTGCACATCTGAGCTGAGAGGGTTCTCCCCAAAGATCTTCTGCACATTTCCCCCCAAGAATTCCTCCCCATGGGTCTCAGTCTTGATGGCATCAGGGCCAAGCCCTGCTTCAGGAGTAGCTGGGTCTTGCTGTTCCATATTTGATCTCTTGGTCTTTCACAGGGTCCTCATCCCTTCTCTGCTTCTGGGAATTGTCTTCTAAGGCCACGTTCAGAAGGAGCAGGTTCACTTATTCTAGACGCGAAGCCAAATAGAGATCACTATGCCAAATAAAGATCACTATGAAATAATTGTCTAATTTAATATAAGATCCTACACTCCCTAACTTATCTCTGAACTTTTACAAGCCTCTCCTTGAATACAGAATTTTGGTTTAATTGTGAATGAAATATGTTATTCCTTTCATCTGTTGATAGATTTGCTTATCTTTGGAACTGTCCCCCTTCAGAGTTAAATGTGAGCTATATAGTTGCATATTAAATTAAATTGGAATGTTGCAGTTCCTGGAGTTTATGACTTGGTTGTGGTAAGGAAATGGAAAGATCTTTGAGTATAACGTGGTGGAAGAAAACAAAGAATCTACATTTTTGGGATTGTCATCATAAATTAAGGAAGGACTGACTTTACCTTCATCTGAGCCAGCATTGAGTGATGGGATATGGATGCGGGTGGGGCTGCCCTGCCCTGTAGGCATTTGGATTGCTCTCTTCACCTATTTACCCTTTTAATAAAACACGGATGTTCACTTTCAGTCAGGGTCTTCCAAGTTTGATTCCTTTGATGAAAAAAAAGATTGCCAATTTTCAGTAGCACTTTCTATTCACACTTAAAGGTCCCTTCTGTATCCCAGGGGTTACTTGCCTGGATGGGCACATGTGTGATAACACCAGTCAGTGTGTGAATAACGGGGGCATTGATAGGCATACTTTCAATTGCCCCTTAATTCAAAGTGGTGTTCTGGCCTTGCAGGGGAGGGAGAGGTAGCTCTCCTCCCTGATTTGGATGGATCAGCTGAACAGGCCTCCTGGGCGCCCTGCTCTGTGAAAACCTTTCCACCAAATGTGTAAAGGCAGAGGATGCTCACAAGATTTCAGAGGGGGCCACCCATGCAGGGCTTGGGTATTTACCACCAAGTGAGAATGAAGGGGACTTTGAACAGAGGAGCTTTTGGTCTGAGGGATACAGCGCCCCCCCCCGGATTCCCTTCCTGTCTAGCCATCAAACTGAGGCCATTTAACACACTAAGCCTGGTATACTGCTTCTGCATAAGGAAGCTCCACTTTCCACTCATTGTATGTACCAAGGCCCTGCCTATCTTTTTTCTTCCGTTTTATTTGCTTTGTCTATCTGTTATTATGGGGGATGTTCTGACGGGGGATCCTGAAGGGTCGCAGAACAGAGGCCACCTCCTTACAGGGTGAGGGTCTCCCTTGCTGTCGTGGGCTCTCCAGCCGCTCCTCTGCCTTCACCGGGTGGGGCTCCAATCTGGGGTCTCCCGCCCCCTCCTGGCTCCCCCGCCCTGCAGCTCCTCCCCTCGGCCCTGGGACTCCCCTTCGCCCAAATGCACAGCAGGGACAAGGGGCTTACCAGACCCCAGAAGGCGCCACCGACGCTGCAGCACTGCTGCTGCTTCTGGCGTTTAATGGCGGATCAAACTGCGCTCTTGACCAGGGAGCCACTTTCCTCCAAGGGAAGAGCCCGGCAGGAAGTGACGTCAGAGGGAGAGGAGCCGCATTTTCTTTGAACCCTCCCGCACCTCCTCCTCCTCTTTCCTTTCTAGGAATCTGGTTTCGTTTATTTTAACCCTCAGGAAGTCAAGCCTCCTGATGATCTCACAGAGCAGGAGCCAAGAAGGAAAGAGGCGTTGCGCAGCATGGAGGAAGACACGGAGCTCCTGCCCTGTACTGAGTCAGAGCATGGTGGTCGATCTAGCTCAGTGGTATCTGCACTGACTGGCAGCAGCTCTCCAGCGTTTCAGGCAGGGAGTCTGTCCTTGGAGATTGAACCTGGGACCTTCTGCATGCAAAGCAGCTGCTCTACCCACTGAGCTGTGGCTCCTTCCTGGGGGTTCGGACCCTCCTGGGGGTTCAAGACAAATATATAGATCATAGAAATATGGGGAGGGTGGCAGACAAGGCTCCCAAACTGGTTTGGCTTGCGTGAGAAGGCAAGATGTGATTATATATGTTGCTGTATCTGGAAGATGAATGGAACCGGAAAGCCAAGTCAGTTCAGCTACTTTTGTCACTTAGAGAAGGTTAAACTCAGTTTAACAGAAAGGAAGAAAAAACGCCTCCACTGGAGTGCAAGAGACTCCTGCCCAGCGTATGGCTTTGCTATGAAGTCTAAAATGATGCTCTGAAAGCCTGAGACACTATACAGCATGCCTTGTATTGAGGGATGACCTTGTCCTGAAGTCTCAATGGGATGCAATGGAGGTCCTGTGAATGGGAATTAAGAGGAGGGCGGGAACTCGAAACCCATCTGCTTACTTTGTACACTGAGGCGCGCAATGCCAAACACCTAGCCATCAACATATAAGCACTAGCAAGACCCAAAGTGTAAAAAGGTTCCATATTGAACTCAAAATTGAAAAGGTCTAGAAGTTGAAAGATTCCCATTTCTTAAGTTAGACTTACATTACACAGTCCAAATTAAGAAACAGCAGGACAATCTGTTTCAAGTCTCCCCGAGGAGGTACGCTTGGCGCCAACATTGTTATCCTTTCGGCGCCAAGTTAAAACCTTCCTCTTCTCTGAGGCATTTTAATTTCATTTAATTCAAGTCCATTTAATTTTAAATTCGCTGTAATGTTTTTAGACTGTTTTATCTTTATATCTTTTGTACTATACTGTGTGATTTTATTGTATTTCTGTTGTTCACCGCCCAGAGAGCTGTTGCTAGTCGGGTGGTATATAAATCTAATAAATAAATATAAATAAAATAAATAAATAAGTATTGTTGTCTTTTCCAATCTCCCCTGTTCATTTTCTCAGCTGTCCTTGGGAGGAATGATAACAATTCTCTCTTGAAGAATTAAGTCCTTGTTGTGCTTCTCTAGTCGATAAGAATACTTTTCTATACAGAGATGCTTTTAGATGGTGATTTCATAGCTGTAAGTACAATACACTATTAACCATCTAGCATCCTTATGCTGCAAATGTATAACTAATTACAGCATGTACCACAATTAAATATTCCACACATGTTTACTGGAGAGCTGACGGCGATGAAATGCGAAAGAAGGAGACTAGAGCGACGTTGGTGAAAAACTCTGAGCGAATCTGACCGAAAATGGGCTAGAAGCTATTTAAAGACCTATTCCGCAGCAATGTGGGCTCAGAAGAAATCTTTCTTCTCCGCCACCATTGCATCTGCTAGCTCTCGTCCTGCGGAACTGTTCCAAGTGGTCAAGAGTCGTTTAAGTTCTGACCCACATAAATATGATGCTGACCACTCAACAGCCCGCTGTCACGAGTTTGCTCGATATTTTGCAGATAAAGTCGCTCAGATTCGCTCTGACTTAGACGCCAAAATTTATACAGTCTCTGTGGATGTAACTTCGGCCTCTACTTGTATAATTAGAATGGATTCCTTTCAACTTGTTCAACCCGAGGATGTGGACAAAATCCTTGGAGAGGCGCGTCCTACCACCTGTATGTTAGATCCTTGCCCATCCTGGCTTATACAGAATGCCAGAAAGGGACTGGTCGAGTGGGTCAAGGAAGTGATCAACGCCTCTCTAGAACAGGGCAGATTACCACCCTGTCTAAAGGAGGCTGTAATAAGACCTTTGCTGAAAAAATCCTCCCTTGACCCCTCATTATTAGTTAATTATCGTCCAGTCTCCAATATTCCTTTCTTGGGCAAGATAATAGAACGAGTGGTAACCGCCCAGCTCCAGAGATTTTTGGATGAGATGGATTATCTAGATCCATTTCAATCTGGTTTCAGGCCCGGCTATGGGACTGAGACGGCTTTGGTCGCCTTGGTGGATGACCTACGCAGGGAACTGGACAGGGGGAGTGTGTCCCTGTTGGTTCTACTGGATCTCTCAGCCGCTTTCGATACCATCAACCATGGTATCCTCCTGGGTCGCCTCGCTGGGATGGGACTTGGAGGCATGGTGCTATGGTGGCTCCGATCCTTCCTAGAGGGGCGAACCCATTAGGTGGTTATGGGGGATACCTGCTCGACCCCTTGGCCATTTGCTTCCGGGCAAGATTCAAGGTGTTGGTTATGACCTATAAAGCCTTACATGGCGTGGGACCGCAATACCTGGTGGAACGCCTCTCCCACTGTGAACCTACCCGTTCGCTTCGTTCGTCATCGAAGGCCCTCCTCCGGGTACCAACTCATTGTGAAGCCCGGAGGGTGGTTACTAGATCTAGGGCCTTTTCCGTGGTGGCCCCCGAGTTGTGGAATAGCCTCCCCGAAGAGGTACGCCTGGCGCCTACACTATTATCCTTTCGGCGCCAGGTAAAGACCTTTTTATGCTCCCAGGCATTTTAATCACTCTAATCTTTTTAGCTTTTTAATCTTGTATACTAAGTCTTTATTTTTATTTTCTGTTTAACTGTATTTGTTTTTATGTCATATATGTTTTTGTGATTTTATTATTGCCATGTATGTATTTTACCCTATGCTGTTTACCGCCCTGAGAGCTATTTGCTAAGGGCGGTATATAAATGTAACCAAATAAATAAATAAATAAATAAATAAATAAATAAATATGCGGATGACACCCAACTCTATCTCTCCTTTCCACCTAATGAAACCAAGGAAGCCGTCCAGGTCCTAAACCGCTGCCTGGTATCAGTGATGGACTGGATGGGGACGAACAAGCTGAAACTAAATCCTGACAAGACAGAGGTGCTCCTTGTCAGTCGGAGGGCAGACCAGGGAATAGGGATTCAACTTGTGCTGGACGGGGTTACACTCCCCCTGAAATCACAGTTTGGGAGTACTCCTGGACTCGACTTTGAGCCTGGAGGCGCAGGTCTCTGCTGTGGCTGGGAGTGCCTTCGCTCAATTAAGATTAGTGCGCCAGCTGCGCCCGTTCCTTAACCTGTCAGACTTGACTACGGTAACACATGCCTTAGTTACATCCCGATTAGACTACTGTAACGCGCTCTACGTAGGGCTGCCTTTGAAGACTGCTCGGAAACTTAAATTGGTACAAAGTGTGGCAGCCAGAATGTTAACTGGAGCTGGGTTCAAAGAACATACTACTCCTTTGCTTTACCAGCTCCACTGGCTGCCAATCTGTTTCCGGGCACAATTCAAAGTGCTGGTTTTGACCTATAAAGCCTTATACGGCTTAGGTCCAGGCTATCTGTTAGACCGTGTCTCCCTCTATGAACCTGCCCGGATTTTAAGATCATCCGGTGAGGCCCTCCTTACTATTCCATCTTTCTCGCAAGTTTTTCTTGCTGACACACAGAATAGGGCCTTTTCGATGGCTGCCCCTAGATTGTGGAATTCCCTCCCTAGCGAGGTTCGGTTTGCTTCCTCGCTATCGTCCTTTCGCGGCCAGGCGAAGACTGTTTTATTTAGGCGGGCTTTTAACTGAAAATGTTACAGTTTTAATCTATTTGATTTAATTTATTTTAAATTGTTTTTAACATGCATATTGGTTGTTCTGATTGTTTATTTATTGTTTATTTAGAGTGTCTTCGGCCAGATAGGCGGCCTAAAAATTAAATTATCATTATTATTATTTTATTGTTTTAATTGTGAGCCACCCTGAGTTCCTTGGAAGAAGGGCGCGGTATATTAAATAAATAAATAAATAAATGTATCTCCCTTGCACTCACCTCAGGAAACAACAATATAAACTCATCTTTCCGAAAGACCAAGATATATAATAAATAAGATTATACTTTTACGGGTGATTATCATCATTAATCATCACTAATTTCAAAAAGATGTTATACTATATGTGTGTAAGTAAGTGTACTACCTTCAAGTCAATTCTGACTTATGGCGACCCTATGAAGAGGGTTTTCATGAGGCTGAGAGGCAGTGACTGGCCCAATGTCACCCAGTGAGCTTCATGGCTATGTGGGGATTCAAACCCTGGTCTCCCAGGTCCTAGTCCAACACTCTAACCACTACACCACACTGGCTTATCCTATACTGTATGTAGGATAAGCTAAACTTGTCAGTGAGTCCATTTAAACCAAAAATCTAAAATGTAACACAATATGCAGATTTTGGCCTTTGTCACAAGACATATGGATCAATTCTCTAGTGAAATATTTTATCTCTTCTGGAGTATATAATCTATAAATTGTGTAGTTGATGGTGTTGGTACAAATATAACATACATCAATAGATTGACACTTAGTGAAATTGTTCAATCTGAATTTCCTTCCATCTTTTGGATGAACGTGCTGTTTTATCTGTAATGCTTGTGAGCAGCATGAACATTTGCCACATTTCAAATCTCCCCTAGAGATGGATCTAATCCTGTAACTACGTAAATCAGAACGGACCACCTTCCCTTGAATAATGGCTGCTCTGCATTGCACTGTAAGTGGAATTCTTCATGACTCCCTGGTCTATAGCTGTTGCAAATCAGGAGACCTCCCAAAGCCTCTTTGCAAAGTTTTCACTTTTCCCTTCAGGTGAGGGGAAGGGGCTTTGTTAACATTCACTAACACTTACTGTGTAGTAGTGTTTGCAGAAAATAACACCTGGGCGCTACAGGCACTCAGACAAACCCAGCACAGTGTGATGGGATAGCCCAAATAATGGCTTAAAATGTGCAAAGAGTGTGCTAAAATCATTTACATAAGCTTATAATGGCTTCGCTTGTAGTTTAGTAGTGCACAGAGGAAAAAAGTTCTCTTCTGAAAATGGGTTTCTTAAACTCTCCCTTCTAGACAAAGCATTGTTTTCTTATAAAGCAGAGTACGGTACAAGATACAGTGTCTGAGCAGACAGGCAATATGTTACATTAACATTTGGATTGTGGTCTCCACCTATTTACCCTTTTAATACAACAGTTATTTTCAGTTGGGTTCTGCTGAAGTTGATTCCTTTGATTCAAAGGTTGCCACTTTTCGAGTAGCACTTTCCATTCAATGTTGAAAGATCCCTTCTGCATCCCAGGAGTTGCCAGCCTGGATGGGCCCACGTGTGTCAGCCAGGAGGAGTGATGACAACAGTCAGTGTGAGAGTAATGGGGGCGTTCAGAGACCTACTTTCAATCCCTCCTCACTTAAAGCGGCATCTTGGCCTTGCAGAGGTGGGGGGGAGGATAGGAAGGGGGTAGGAGTGATGTCATGCCTGAAGTCGAAGGAGTCAGAGAAAGACAGGCTCTGGTGTTTTCTCTTGTTATTAAAGCTATAGACAGATCCAAAGCACTTTGCTCTGATCTAGGGCTAACTAAGCACGGGTTCACGACTCCAAGACATTGACTCAGCAACTGGGTCCCCCCTGAAGTCGGCTTAAGTAGGCCTGGATTCCACATGCAAACAGCTGAACTTCGCACCTGAAGCACCTCTGAGCGCAGGGTGAAGGTGGTTTGATCTCAGCTTCCCTCTCCGACTGAACGGGGCTGCTAACTGTCCGTTTGGGCGTGGGAAGCTGGACAGCACTCAGCTGGGAAACGTCTGACATGCAAGGCTGAGTGCCTGGTGTGGGTGGCATGGTTCAGTTGGAGAGGGTCCGACAGGCCAGGCAGTGCTTCAACAGAGGAGTCTGGGGCTGAGGGGGCTGAGCTGTCAAAGACAGGAGTTGGGGCACCCTGTGAGTCCACCCCTCCACTTGCTCCCTCTCCGGGTTCCTCATCATGTTTCTCCCTCGTCCATCTGCCCCCTCCTAGCCTGGCTCATGACAAGTGATAAAACCAGTTAGTGTGTGAGTAATGGGGGCATTCAAGACCTACTTTCACTCTCTCCTCACTCACTGCAGGGTGTCTTGGCCTTGCCAAGAGAGGAAAGGAAAAGGGTCCCCTCCTGGATTGGGATGGATCAGCTGAACAGGCTTCCTATCAGCCCTCCCCTGCAGCCCTGGGAAAACCCTTCAGCCAAATGCACAAAGGGGAAGGGGATTCATGAGATTTCAGAGGGGGCCACCCATGCCGCACTTGGGGCAAACAGCAGCTACGTTCCCTCAAGTTAGGACCCTGGCAGGAAGGGGCTTTGGACAGAGGTGCTTTTGCTTTGGGGTACACAGACCCCTCCCACCCTCAAATTCCTTTCCTCTCTGGGAATCAAGTTCTGGTCATTCAGCACTCTGAGATCTGACACACTGCTTCTGTATAGGAAAGCTCCACTTCCCACCCAAACCTACTCCCATCAAACAGCATGCATTTGCAATATGATCCCTGCCCCAAGATTTCACTCATTGTACCAAGGCCTTGCCTATCTCTTCTCTTCGCCCATTGGTTGTTATGCAGATTCCTCAGCCAGATAAAAACACCCCACCTCTCCATCCAGCTGCAGTCTACCACCATTATTTGTACATCTCACTAAGTACGATTCATTTTCAAGAGGAGAGGGGAAGGAAGCTCCGCTCCCTGATGGTGGATGTTGTGATGGGGGATCCCGATAGGGTCAGCTCAACATGGGCCATCTCCTTACAGGGTGAGGTTCTCCCGTGCTATTGCCAGACAGGAAGTGACATTGGAGGGAGAGGAACATTTCTTTGAAGGGCATGGATTCCCTTCCAACCACTTTTACAACACGTGCTCTTGGGAACCTGAGTGTGTGAATTTGCCACCCTCATGTCCCATGAAACACACCTCCTTGAGAGGGGATCTCTTGCTAGGGATAAAACAAACGCTTTGTCCTGAAATGTGCCTAAATGGTGTATCTATATTTTCCCCAAGAAATGCAGGTCCAAACCAAAATAAAGCAAAGCTTGATTTTATTGAGAGAAAGAATAGAAATGCATTACAGAATTACTTGGGTGCGTGGCAGCATTAATCATTAATATCCTAACCCATTCATAACTTTAAAGAGATTAAAGGACCCTATTACTATAAAGAGTGAAAGGTAGGACTGCTTACTGCTTCCAGTTCTGGTCTCCACATTCAAGAAGGATGCAGACAAACTGGAAC
Organism: Rhineura floridana; assembly: GCF_030035675.1. Classification (NCBI taxonomy): domain Eukaryota; kingdom Metazoa; phylum Chordata; class Lepidosauria; order Squamata; family Rhineuridae; genus Rhineura; species Rhineura floridana. The sequence goes on from NC_084482.1 coordinate 211,255,927, forward strand.
GGGTTCAGAGGAGGGCAACAAAGATGATCAGGAGCCTGGAAACAAAGCCCTATGAGGAGAGACTGAAAGAATTGGGCATGTTTAGCCTGGAGAAGAGAAGACTGAGGGGAGATGTGATAGCGTTCTTCAAGTACATAAATGGTTGTCACATAGAGGAGGGCCGGGATCTCTTCTCGATCGTTCCAGAGTGCAGGACACGGAATAATGGGCTCAAGTTGCAGGAAGCCGGATTAAGACTGAACATCAGGAAAAAATTCCTAACTGTTAGAGCCATACGACAATGGAACCAATGACCTAGAGAGGTAGTGGGCTCTCCGACACTGGAGGCATTCAAGAGGCAGCTGGACAGCCATCTGTCGGGAATGCTTTGATTTGGATTCCTGCATTGAGCAGGGGGTTGGACTCGATGGCCTTGTAGGCCCCTTCCAACTCTACTATTCTTTGATGAGCAGTGAGAAAGGAATTTGTACTGAACCTCTTTCCATCTTCCAGGCATTTATATGGTTTCGCCCCAGTCTGCCTAGGTTCATCCAGAGTGAGACACGCTAGTTCCCGCCAATGTCCCCTCCCACCCAGTTCATGTGGAAAAACAACAGTGAGCTCCACCAGCGAAGCGCTCACGGCTTGTCTTCAAACTGTACAGAATTTCTTAGTAACGTATTATTGTCGTGCTGGAGGGCAAGGCTTGCCCCCACCAACATGCTGGTTGGAGTTTACAGAGGAGGAGAAATCACTTGAGTTCTCTTTGTGTGTGTGTGTATACTCTCCTCCCCAGCAATGCATGCAATCTAACATCTACCAGCATCCATCCTGCTCAGTACAGGAAAGCTGACTGAGCTGGGGCAAATAACACAGGTGTGCAGAAAAGGGTCAAAACATAGTATGTGGGTTGCACCCAACTTTCACCTCAGAGTGGACCATTAAAATTAATGGACATGACAAACTCAGGCCCCTTAATATTAATAGTTCATAACTCTTTCTGGTTCCACCTCAACTGAAGAGAATGCAACCAGCAGCACCAACAAGGGAGCAGTGGATTGAATTTGTATTTTTATTTTAGGATTTTCCCACAAGATTGGGAAAATCCAAACTCACTCTACAAAGAAAGGGCAGATAGGTTCTGCATGAGGGCAGTGTCATCTGAAAAGAGGAGAGGGACCAGGATCACACAGAGGAAGGCCAGGATCTCTTCTCTAACATCCCAGAGTGCAGGGGCGTTGGGGGACGCTACTGAAGGTCTTCACAGGCCTCCAAAACACAGGCAACAGGTTGGCAGCCCCCTGTTCTACACTCATAATATGGTTTCCCCTTTTCTGAAATCTTTCACGACAATAGAGACTTGTGCTACTTCTGAAGCTCTTCCCACATTCCAAGCAGTTCTATGGTTTCTCCCTTGTGTGAATTCTTTGATGCAAAGTGAGAGAGGAATTTCTAGTGAAGCTCTTTCCACATTCCAAGCATTTATACAGCTTCTGCCCACAGAGAATACTCTGATGGGCAGTGAGGTGGTGTTTCCAACCGAAGTTCTTTCCACATTCTAAGCACTTATATGGTCCTTCTCCAGTGTGAATTCTTTGATGGGAAGTCAGATTTGTCTTCTGACGGAAACTCTTTTCACATTCTAAACACTTATGTGGTTTCTCCCCAGTGTGAATACTTTGATGGGAAGTCAGATTTGTCTTCTGACGGAAGTTCTTTCCACATTCTAAACACTTATATGGTTTCTCCCCAGTGTGAATACTTTGATGGGAAGTGAGTGCTTCTTTGCTGCTGAAGCCCTTTCCACATTCCAGGCATTCATATGGCTTCTCCCCAGTGTGAATACTTTGATGGGCAGTGAGACTCTGTTTCCAGCTGAAGCTCTTTCCACATTCCAAGCATTTATATGGTTTCTCCCCAGTGTGTTTACTTTGATGGGCAGTGAGTTGGTCTTTCCTACTGAAGCTCTTTCCACATTCTAAGCACTTATATGGCTTCTCCCCAGTGTGAATTCTTTGATGGGAAGTCAGATTTATCTTCTGACGGAAGCTCTTTCCACATTCTAAGCATTTATATGGTTTCTCCCCAGTGTGAATTCTTTGATGGTCATTGAGTGGTTCTTTCCTGCTGAAGCTCTTTCCACATTCTAAGCATTTATATGGTTTCTCCCTGGTGTGAATTCTTCGGTGGGCAGTGAGTTGATGTTTCCAGGAGAAGCTCTTTCCACATTCTAAGCACTTATATGGTTTCTCTCCGGTGTGAATTCTTTGATGGCAAGTCAGATGTCTCTTCTGACGGAAGCCCTTTCCACATTCCAAGCACTTATATGGTTCCCCTCCAGTGTGAATACTTTTATGGGAAGTGAGTAGATTTTTCCAACTGAAGCTCTTTCCACATTCCAAGCATTTATACTGTTCCTCCCCAGTGTGATTACTTTGATGGGCAGTGAGTTGCTGTTTCCAAATGAAGCTCTTTCCACATTCTAAGCACTTATATGGTTCTTCTCCAGTGTGAATTCTTTGATGGCAAGTCAGATTTCTCTTCTGACCGAAGCTCTCTCCACATTCTAAGCACTTATATGCTTCCTCCCCAGTGTGAATACGTTGATGGGAAGTGAGCTGATATTTCCATCTGAAGCTCTTTCCACATTCTAAGCACTTAAATGGTTTCTCCCCGGTGTGAATACTTTGATGGGAATTGAATTGGTGATTCCAGCTGAAGCTCTCTCCGCATTCCAAGCATTTATATGGTTTCTCTCCGGTGTGAATACTTTGATGGGAAGTGAGTTGGGTTTTCCATCTGAAGCTCTTTCCACATTCTAGGCACTTATATGGTTTCTCCCCAGTGTGAATTCTTTGATGCAAAATGAGACTTGCCTTGCAGCTAAACCTCCTTTCACATTCCAAACATTGATATGGTTTCTCCTTTTTTTGGTTTTTGTAGTGGGCTTTACATTTTCTTTTAGAATTCAGACTTTTCCAACAACCAAAATATTTATTTCTTTTTCTTCCTTGATCTGTTTTTTCTCGGATGGCAGTTTTATGGTAGCCACTGCCCTGAGAAGTGCAAGGTTTATCCCTCCTTTTCTCTTCTGCTTCAGGTTTCCTTCTCTGCTCTTCCCTCTTTTCAGATCTGTCTCTTTCCCGTCTCTCTTGCCCACATAGTTCTCCCTTCCTCTTGGCTTTCCATTCATCACCTTCTGCAAGGAAGAGAGAAACTGATAAGACCATGAGGGAAGAAATGGATCCTGAAATCACTGAACAATCCCAAATAACTTTTGTGATAAAGGAAGAATTGACAGGACTTAGATGGGAGACGGATCTTACCCCAGGTTGAACAGTCTCTGTTGTCTGGCATTCCCTGACAATTGGAGTGATACAGACTGCTGGATTTGGACCACGGTGATCTGGGTTCAGCTCCCAGTCAGAGGTTAATCCCATTGGGTGGTCCTGGGCCAATCACTCTCATTCGGCCTAGCCTACAAAGTTGACAAGGTAAATAAAGCAACTGCAGATATTCTCTTCTGAACTCTGGAGCAAGTGAAGTGAGAGAATGAAAAGGGGAGGCTCCATCCTTCAGTGGCAGAGAAAGTCCACTGCAAGGAGAAGGTCCCAAAGCGAATCCCCCACTTCAGCAGTTAAAGGACCTCAGAAAGAGCCCTCAGATGTGCTGCCAATCAGAGCAAATACTCCTGGATTAGTTGGCCAATGACTATAGCAGGGCTGCTGAGTCAGACCTCTGGGATTCTAACATTGTTCTCATCTATATTTGTATTTCTTGTGACTCTTAAAGTTTCTTTGTGCTGATTCATGTACTGCTGTTTTGATTATGTTGTGATTCTAGCATCTTGTATTGATCTCTAACCATTTCTTTATACACCTTATGAATTTTTGTTTAGAATAAAATGGAGATGTACATGTTTTAAATCAATAAAAATAGACAAATTCTACTAGGGTGCAAGAAGAGGGCTTGGAATGCTGAAATTTAGGAAGTGTGAAAAAATGTGGGTGGAAGGGTATGCACACAAACACACACTCATATGTGGAGAAATTGCGGGAGGGGCGGCTCTGCAGTGGCCAAGTCCCTTTTCCTACAAGGGTTCCTCCTCCCCCTCCCAAAAAAAAGACAGCAAATCTTGTATTAGCCTGGAAGAAATGGACTTCAAGTGTTGAAATATAGGAAATGTGCAGATACAGGGAAGGCTTTTCTTACCGTCTGAGTCCCTTTCCCCATAACAACGTGGTGTTCTCCAGAACTTGTTGGAATCCCATTCCCATCAGCCCCAGTCAGCGTGGACAATGGTCACCGCTTATGGGAGTGAGAGTCCAGCAATCTGTGGAGCACACCATGATAGCTACCCCAGTCTTAAAACAGTCCTCCTCTCCCCCAAAGAGTAGGATGCACTGCCACCACTCTGCTCCATGTCTAGGAAAAAGGATAAACTAAGAGGAGAGCTTTGGATGTGTCTTCCCAAAGCCCAAAATGCCCAATGTTGCACCTAGTGGACTATAGTAGAAACTCAAATGGATTTCAGCTATGCTGTGTTAGCACTTGGGGAAAAATTTTAGTGAGAAATTCCACTGAATTTGACCATCGTTTTAGAAGGGCATAACTAGAGATCTGTGTTCAGAGAGAATAGATGGCTGTCATAGAAGTTTATCTGGAGAAGATTAAGAATCCCAGTTGAAATAGGTGGCAGTATATCAGAATATTCAGGTTCATTAAATATAGAAATATGGAATTTGAAAACAGAATACTATGACCGATACCATGGACCACCTAAAAGACAAATAATTGGGTATTAGAACAAATTAAACGAGAACTACCACTACAAGCTAAAATGATGAAACTGAGGTTATCATACTTTAGACACAGAATGGGAAGACATGATTCACTAGAAAAGACAATAATGCTGGGAAAAACAGAAGGGAATAGAAAAAGAGGAAGACCAACCAAGAGATGGTTTGATTCCATGAAGGAAGCCACAGACCTGAACTTACAAGATCTTAACAGGGTGATTTATAACAGATGCTATTGGAGGATGATTCATAGGGTTGCCATAAGTCGTGATCGACTTGAAGGCACAACAAATTACATGGAGGAACCTTATGATGAAGAACCAGATATTTTAGAATGTGAGGTGAAAGCTGCTCTTAAAATACTTGGAAGAAACAAATCATCAGGAACAGATGGCATACCAATAGAGTTGCTACAAACTACTGAAACTGATAATTGTCAACAAATATGGAAAACTAAACAATGGCCCACAGACTGGAAGCGTTCAATATACATCCCAATTCCAAAGAGAGGGGATCCCAGGGAATGCAGTAATTATTAAACTATTGCCTTAATATCACATGCAAGTAAAGTAATGCTCAAGATTCTACAACAAAGGCTTTTACCATATATGGAGCGAGAAATAAGAACATAAGAAGAGCCTGCTGGATCAGGCCAGTGGCTCATCTAGTCCAGCATCCTGTTCTCACAGTGGCCAACCAGATGCTTGGGGGAAGCCCGCAAGCAGGACCTGAGTGCAAGAGCACTCTACCCTCCTGAGGCTTCCGGCAACTCGTTTTCAGAAACATATTGCCTCTGACTAGGGTGGCAGAGCACAGCCATCATGGCCAGTAGCCATTGATAGCCCTGTCCGCCATGAATTTGTCTAATCTTTTAAAGCCATCCAAGCTGGTGGCCATTACTGCGTCCTGTGGGAGCAAATCCCATAGTTTAACTGTGCTCTGAGTAAAGTACTTCCTTTTGTCTGTCCTGAATCTTCCAACATTCAGCTTCTTTGAATGTCCACGAGTTCTAGTATTATGAGAGAGGGAGAAGAACTTTTCTCTATCCACTTTCTCAACACCACGCATAATTTTATACACTTCTATCATGTCTCCTCTGACCCGCCTCTTCTCTAAACTAAAAAGCCCCAAATGCTGCAACCTTTCCTCATAAGGGAGTCGCTCCATCCCCTTGATCATTCTGGTTGCCCTCTTCTGAACCTTTTCCAACTCTATAATATCCTTTTTGAGATGAGGAGACCAGAACCATACACAGTATTCCAAATGTGGCCGCACCATAGATTTATACAATGGCATTATGATATCGGCTGTTTTATTTTCAATACCTTTCCTAATTATCGCTAGCATGGAATTTGCCTTTTTCACAGCTGCCGCACACTTGGTCGACATTTTCATCGTGCTGTCCACTCCAACCCCGAGGTCTCTCTCCTGGTCGGTCACCGCCAGTTCAGACCCCATGAGCGTATATGTGAAATTCAGATTTTTTGCTCCAATATGCATAATTTTACACTTGTTTATATTGAATTGCATTTTTCCGCCCATTCACTCAGTTTGGAGAGGTCTTTTTGGAGCTCTTCGCAATCCCTTTTTGTTTTAACGACCCTGAACAATTTAGTATCGTCAACAAACATGGCCACTTCACTGCTCACTCCTAATTCTAGGTCATTAATGAACAAGTTGAAAAGTACAGGTCCCAATACCGATCCTTTCTACAGCCCTCCATTGGGAGAACTGTCCATTTATTCCTACTCTCTGCTTTCTAACCAATTTCTTATCCACAAGAGGACCTCTCCTCTTATTCCATGACTGCTAAGCTTCCTCAGAAGCCTTTGGTGAGGTACCTTGTCAAACGCTTTTTGAAAGTCTAAGTACACTATGTCCACTGGATCACCTCTATCTATATGCTTGTTGACACTCTCAAAGAATTCTAATAGGTTACTGAGACAGGACTTTCCCTTGCAGAAGCCATGCTGGCTCTGCTTCAGCAAGGCTTGTTCTTCTATGTGCTTAGTTAATCTAGCTTTAATAATACTTTCTACCAGTTTTCCAGGGATAGAAGTTAAGCTAACTGGCCTGTAATTTCCGGGATCCCTCCTGGATCCCTTTTTGAAGATTGGTGTTACATTGGCCATTTTCCAGTCCTCAGGCACGGAGGAGCACCTGAGGGACAAGTTACATATTTTAGTTAGCAGATCAGCAATTTCACATTTGAGGTCTTTGAGAACTCTCGGGTGGATGCCATCCGGGCCCGGTGATCTGTCAGTTTTTATATTGTCTATTAAGCCTAGGATGCCAGATGTCCAAGCTGGATTTAGAAAGCGAAGAGGCACCAGAGATCATATTGCAAACATACATTGGATACTGGAAAGGACCAAGGAATTTCATAAGAAAATCAGCCTGTGCTTTATAGATTACAGCAAAGTCTTTGACTGTGTAGATCATAAAATTATGGAATGCTTTAAAAGAAATGTGGGTGCTACAGCATCTGATTGTCCTGATGCCTAACCTGTACTCTGGACAAGAGGCTACCGTAAGGACAGAATATGAAGAAACCAATTGGTTCTCCATTGGAAAGGGTGTGAGACAGGGGTGTATCTTATCACCCTATTTGTTTAATCTGTACGCAGAATATGTCATATGGAAAGCGGGAATGGACCAAGATGAAGGAGGTGTGAAAATTGGAGGGAGAAATATCAATAATTTAAGATATGCAGACGATACCATATTACTAGCAGAAACCAGTAATGATTTGAAACGAATGCTGATGAAAGTGAAAGAGGAAAGCACAAAAGCAGGACTACAGCTGAACGTCAAAAAGACTAAAGTAATGACAACGGAAGATTTATGTAACTTTAAATTTGACAATGAGGACATTTAACTTATCAAGGATTATCAATACCTCGGCACAGTCATTAACCAAAATGGAGACAATAGTCAAGAAAATCAGAAGAAGGCTAGGACTGGGGAGGGCACCTGTGAGAGAACTAGAAAAGGTCCTCAAATGCAAAGATGTATCACTCAACACTAAAGTCAGGATCATTCAGACCATGGTATTTCCGATCTCTATGTATGGATGTGAAAGTTGGACAGTTACAAAAGCAAATAAGAGAAAGATCAACTCATTTGAAATGTGGTGTTGGAGGAGAGCTTTGCGCATACCATGGACCACAAAAAGAAAAATAATTGGGTGTTAGAACTAATTAGAACTGTCACTAGAAGCTAAAATGATGAAACTGAGTTATACTTTGGACACATAATGAGAAGACATGATTCACTAGAAAAGACAATAATGCTGGGAAAAACAGAAGGGAGTAGAAAAAGAGGAAGGCCAAACAAGAGATGGATTGATTCCAGAAAGGAAGCCACAGACCTGCCCTTACAAGATCTGAACAGGGTGGTTGATGATGCTATTGGAGGTCACTGATTCATAGGGTCGCCATAAGTCGTAATCGACCTGAATGCACATAACTACAACAACAAAACAAGTTACGTCTGAACAGGGGGCCTTACCAAGATAGGACAGAGTCCCACAAATCCCCCCCATGACTTCGCTATGTAGAGCTCTCTGGTCAGGATTCAGCAAAGCCCACTCCTCTTCTGTGAAATTCACAGCCACATCCTCCAAAGACACTGGATCCTAAAAGAGAAACAATACATTTTGTCTTCACAGAAAGCAAAAAGATTATCTGCTACCTACATGGAAAACATAGTTAAGGTGAGGTGGCTGGTCATTGTTCTAAGGAGAGAAACCTTCTTAAATGGCATTCACAGCTTTTGTTGAGGATGGCTTTGGGAGACGCAAAGAGTTGGTGGGAAATTCATTCAGACTCAGGAACAGAGAGGCACCCACTTCTGAGTCTTTCCCCTACCTGATCTGGGGCGATAGCAAGAGCTTCTCCTCCACCAGAAAGGGGAAATGGTTTACTAGGTCTTGCTGATATGATTCCATCACCTGTGAGAAAGAAAATGGGCCCAAAAGCCTGTAATATACAGTATGCTATTCTTAGAAGTTAAAATATATAGGTCTAACTACATGAAGGTCTTATCAGCTGAGCGAGTTTCAGGTATTTATTCACAGTTTATGTTTCAGTTGTGTGATAAAACATCTCTTCTCATTTGAGCTCTAGGCCGGAAATCAAAGTGATGGTTCCCACGTAAAAAATCATGATGTAAGTAGGAGCATTTCTGAGATGTGGAAAAGGCTGGAGACATGAGTGGAAAATGGAAATGGACTTCCTTCCAGTCGTTTCCGACCTATGGTGACCCTATGAATAGGAGGTTTATGATTGCCTTCCTCTGGGGCTGAGAGGCAGTGACTGGCCTGAGATCACCAAGTGATCTTCATGGGAGTGTGGGGACTTGAACCCTGGGCTCACAGGTCATAGTCCAACACCTTAACCACTACACATTGGCTCTCAGAGAAAATAGTAAAGGAGTCAAAATCAACAGAGAAAGACCAAATGGAGATATGGCCCATACATCCTTACCCAGAAGCCTGTGGCTGTGGTCCGATGGAGTCCTCTCTGCCTCAGGGAAATCCGTTCCTATTTCTGCATAGAGACCCTTTTCCTGAAACAGCATAATAAGAACTCAAGTCACATAATGGGGATGAGGATTAAAAGAGGACTGAGAGAGGGAAAACTCAGAGGAGTATTTGATATAGAAAAGGAAGGAGAGAGGCAAAACACTTGATATCGGGGTAGCCAACACTGTGCCCTTCAGATGGAAATGGACTCCAATTCAAATCAGCCTCAGCCAATACAATGGTCAGCGATTATAGGACTTTTACTTCAGTATCTGGAAGGCACCACATTGGCTATCCCTGTTCTACATGAAGCCCTCTCACCTGCTGCTCTGCCTGCTTCTCGTCCTCTGCCCGGCTCAGGAGGAAACCTTCTGCCAGGGCCACTGCCTGGGAACTCGTCTCAGCCCCACATTCCCTCACCCAGCTCTCCATCTCTGGGGGCAGGACAGCCAGGAACTGCTCCAGGATCACCTTGTCCACGATCTGGTTCTTTGCATGCCGCTCTGGCTTCAGCCACTCACGGCAAAGAAGGTGGAGTCGGCTGCAAGCCTCTCGGGGCCCCTCAGCCTCCTGGTAACGGAAACGCCGGAACTGCTGGCGCTGCACATCTGAGCTGAGGGGATTCTCCCCCAAGATCTTCTGCACATTTTCCCCCAGGAATTCCTCCGCATGGGTCTCAGTCTTGATGGCATCAGGGCCAAGCCCTGCTTCAGGAGTAGCTGGGTCTTGCTGTTCCATATTTGATCTCTTGGCCTTTCATGGGGTCCTCATCCCTTCTCTGCTTCTGGGAATTGCCTTCTGAGGCCACGTTCAGAAGGAGCAGGTCCACTTATTCTATGAGCGAAGCCAAACAGGGATCACTATGCCCAGGCCGAAGGCTTGCAGAGCAGGAAAGGTGCTGGGTAAGAATAGTCAAATATGAGGATTATTGTTTCTACCATATAACCTTTGATAAAAACCCAATGATGGGGCCTATGTCTTCCTTTGAAGATGGATCCCTGGATGGCTGACACATCTCTGACAGCAGCTCCAAAGGGCCCCAGGGACCAGCATCATCCTCATTACCCCCTTATTCTTAATTAAACAAGCTTTCAGAGGACAGGCTGTAGCTCAAGTGGTAGAGCTGCTGCTTTGTACACAGAAGGTCCCACTTTGAATCTCCAGGTAGGGCTGGGAAAGACTCCCTGCCTGTAATCCTGGAGAGACGCTGCCAGTCAGTGCGGACAATACTGATCTAGATGGAACAATTGTCTAATTTAATATAAGATCCTATACTCCCTAACTTTTCTCTGAACTTTTCCAAGCCTCTCCCGGAATACAGAATTTTGGTTTAATATTGAATGAATATGTTATTACTTTGATCCACAGATAGATTTGCTTATCTTTTGAACTGTCCCCTTTCAGAGTGAAACGTGAGCTATACTGTTGCTTATTAAATTAAATTGAAACTCTGCAGTTCTTGGGAGTCGTGATAAGGAAATAGAAAGATCTTTGGGTGTAATGTGGGGAAAGAAAGCAAAGAATCTACATTTTTGGGATTGTCATCCTAAATTAAGGAGGGACTAAGTTTACCTTCACCTCAGCCGGCATGAGTGATGGGAAATGGATGCGGGTGGTGGTTGCCCTGCCCTGTGGCATTTGGATTGCTCTCTTCACCTTTACCCTTTTAGTAAAACACAGTGGCTTACTTTCAGTCGTTTGATTCATTCGATGAAAAGATTGCCAGTTTTCAGTAGCTCTATTCACTCTTAAAAGGTCCCTTCTGTATCCCAGGGGATAAATGTCTGGATGGGCACATGCGTGTCAACCAGGAGGACTAATTCATTAATGTGCAAAAAACCTTGCGGTTTAAGAACGTACCTATAGCCCACAGATATTTCTATCCAACTTTTAAAAGCAGGGAAATTGGGCAGCTATAGTGAATGCACCAGGGGAGCAGGAGACCTGACCTCCTCTGAGACATTGTACTGCCCTACAAATTTGTCAAAGTGCAAACACAATTTGGGTTGGTCTTTCACAGTCCAGTCCACTTGCTGTGTAGCTTGGAAAAATTTGGTAACATGTTCCTCTGAGCATATCGTGAGTGGTGGCAACTTACCATCTCCAAAGTTGGAGAATTATATTTGTGTATGTTTGTTGGTGTTCTTCTTACTTCGCTTCTTTCCTGGGTTACTAATGTTTCTACACAGAATCTAATCTAGAAAATTTTATTTCCCTCATTATTCATCCTAGAAATCTGTGTCAAATTTATTTTTATTAATTTCAAAGCCTTTTTATTGGTCAATGTCATATGATGGTGAAGACAGCCTTTTGTGTTTCAGATTGGAGGTTATGTTTTTTTTAATTTTGCGTGCATTAACAGTTGAATCTGAAACTGCAGTTTAATGTAAAATCAGACTGATTACAATATGTTGCTACTTCAGCAACGACTCTAGCTGTTGGAAAAAAGAGGATGCATGTTTTCAGCCTGCTATGTTTCAACCACTTCATTTAAGGCAAGGTGGGCATGGTCAATTAAAAACGTAGAGCACACCTAGAATTTTGCTAGAATATATTTCACCTCCCACTGTTTTAATCTTGTGCAAACTGAGACACTCCTGATGTCCATTGGAAACTATTCTGCAGAACAGTCAGTGCCATTATTCCACAATTGTTTTTGGAACTTTTTCTTAGTGTTGCAAAGTGTTGTACTTCACGTATTCACAGAAACAGAAGCAAAGAAGAATGTTTTACTATAGGAAACTTCACTAAAATTGCAAAGTAAATCAGACATATTTAAAGTGACCATCTGAACTATATCAACTGTCTTGTTGCTTCCTCCCTGCTAAAACAAGATCAGCACAGCACGTTTTCTTTCTATTATCTGGGCTGATTGCAGGTGTTGCCACCACTCACCATATGCAACCGCAAGGTTGTTTGCCTATTAGTGAATTTCTCTGCTTTTTAATCCGGGAGGTAATAAATGGGATCCTGTGCAAGTTTGCTGATAATGGATTGATCATTTGCATGCTTATTGAGTTAAGTGGGATTTCTCTCTTGCAATCATGCTTAGGATAGGGGAAACTGACCACAGGGGATGGGGATGGGGAAGGGAGGAGGAGGAAGAGGAGGAAAGGCAGGGAGGGCAGAGGGGAGAAGGGGGATGGGAGCAGGCAGGAGGGGGAGGGGAGAAGGACAGATTTGATTATTTGCATGTTTATTGAGTTCAGTGGGATTTACTCCCCTGCAATCATGCCTAGGATAGGTAAAACTGAACCGGGGGGGGGAGGGAGGGAGGGCTAGAGTGGGCAGGGGAGGAGGAAGAAGGAAGAGGGGAGGGGAGGAGGAAGGGAGAGAAGGGAGAGGAGAAGGGAAGGAGGGAAAAGGCAGGTCTGATTATTTGCATGCATATTGAGTTCAACGGGATTTACTCTTATGCAGTCATGGTTAGGACAGGAAAAACTGACCATGGAGGAGGAGGAAGGGGATGGGGAAGGAGAGGATTGGAGGAGGGCAAAGGAAGGGGGAGGGCAGGTTTGATCATTTGCATGCTTATAGAGTTCAATCGTATTTACTCCTGTGCAATCATGCTTAAGATAGGTAAAACTTACCATGGGGAGGAGGAAGGAGACGAAGGAGACTGGAAGGGGATGGGGAGGGAAGGGCAAAGGAAGGGGGAGGGAAGGGTCAAGAGGGAGGGTATAGGAGGGAGAAGGGAGAGTGGGTTTGATCATATGCATACTTTTTGAGTTCAATGGGATTTATTTCTGTGCAATCATGTTTGAAGATGGAAATGGACTGCCTTCAAGTCGATCCCAACTTATGGCGACCCTATGAAGAGGGTTTTCATGGTAAACGGTATTCAGAGGGGGTTTACCATGGCCTTCCTCTGAGGTTGAGAGGCAGTGACTGGCCCAAGGTGACTCAGGGAGCTTCATGGCTGTGTGGGGATTCGAACCATGGTATTCCAGGTCGTAGTCCAACACTGACCTGTGGGAGGGGCAGGGAGGGTAGAAGGAGGGAGAGGGGAGGAGATTGGGTGGCCGGGCTCTGGGCAGAGGGGAAGCACCTTTCCTTTCCAAAAGGAAAACTTTGTTAACAGTATCATTTTTCAGTGTTTCCCCCCACCTTTTTATTCTACAAAAGGCACATGTAGTCTCTCACCCAAATGTAAACCAAAGCTGTCCCTGGCCACATCCACACCAGGCCTTTATTTCACTTTAGGCAGTCATGGCTTCTCCCAAAGAATCCTGGGAAGTGTAGTTAGTGAAGGGTGCTCAGAGTTGCTAGGAGATGCCCTGTTCCTCTCACAGACTCTGTCAGAGGAATAGGAGTCTCCTCTCAGCACCCTTCACAAACTACACTTCCCAGAATTCTCTGGGGGAAGGCATGACTGTGACACATGAAATGAAATCTGGTGTGGGTGGGGCCCCCTGATTAGGCAAGCCCAGCAGCTGTGTCTGGCTTTTAGAACACTGACAGTTGGTTCTTACTAAGCATGCCCCGTGTTATCATTGGCTTCAAGCCAAAATTTCTTAAATTAATTAAAAATCAGCCAGGCATCTTTTAAACTGCAGAATATGAAGGTCAGAGTATGGGGCAAGGTTAGTAATAGGATTACAGGTACTCTGTGAACGGGATGATTTTTAATGAATTTCAACAGATTAGGAGAACTCTGACAGAAAAAAGTCCAATATGGCTCTGGAGCTATTTTCTCTCTTTTTAGACTCTGAACTCTCTCTTTTCTCTCTGACTGTTTTGTGTATCGCCATGAAAATTGACAGGGTTGTTAAGCAAGCGTTTCTGAGTTCAGGACTATACGTTTTGTAAGGTTTTGTTTTGTAATGAGCTTATGGGAAGCATCAGAATGGCATGGGGGTATTTTCAATTTAAGTCTGCGGAATGTGAAAAATCCATGCTGGCTATAGTATACAGCCACCTCCGTGGCTGTATAATATGATCAGTCAGTGTGTGAGTAATGGGGGCATTCATAGGCTTACTTTCAGTCCCCCCTTAATTCAAAGTTGTGTCCTAGCCTTGCAGAGAGCTGGGGGGGGGGGGCGGCGAAGCTCCTGTCCCTGATTTGGATGCATCAGCTGAACAGGCCTCCTGTGCGCCCTTACCTGTGGCCCCAGGAGAACCCTTCAACCAAATGTGCAAAGGCAGAGGGGTCTCACAAACTTTCACAGGGGCAGCCCATGCAGTGCTTGGGGGGAAACAGCAGGTACTTTCCCCCATGTGAGAATGCAAGTGACTTTAAACAGAGGTGCTTTTGCTCTCAGGGATACAACTCCCCTCCCGGAATTCCCTTTCTGTCTAGGAATCAAATTGAGATTGTTTAACACACTAGGTCTGGTATACTGCTTCTGTATAAGGAAGCTCCACTTTCCACCCAGAAGTACTCTCGTCACATGCACTACCCACCTACAATATGATCCCCAGTGACAAGGTTTCACTCATTGTTCCAAGGCCTTTTTTCTTCCATTTCATTTGCTTTGCCCACCGGTTATTACACAAACTTGGTGAATGTTGTGATGGGGGATCCTGAAGGGTCAATCTGAACACGGTCCACCTCCATATGGAGCGAGGGTCTCCCTTGCTATTGCTCCAGCCTCTTCTCTCCCTTCAGCGGCTGTGGATGCAAACTGGGGGATCTCCCCCCCCCTCAGAGCTTTCCCAGGCCCCGGAAATCCCTTCCTGTCCAGGAATATTGTACACTGCTTCTGTATATGGAAGCTCCACTTTCCATCCAAAAGTACTCCCTTCATACGCCCCACCCATTTGCAATATGATTCCTGCCCCCAACATGGTTTTAATTGTATTTTGTTGTCTTGCTTGTTGTGAACCGCCCAGAGAGCTGCAGCTATGGGGCGGTATAGAAATTTAATAAATAAATAAATAAACATCTCACTCATTGTACCAAGGGCTTCTCTATCTTTTTTCTTCCGTTTTATTTGCTTTGTCCATCTGTTATTATGCAGACTCGTTGACCAGAGAAATGCACACCACCTCTCCATCCAGCTGCAGTCTACCACCATTACATGCACTTCTCACTAACTAGGGTTGGACTCAATGAGGAGGGGAAAAGAAAGCTCTGCTCTTATCCTCAACGGAGGAGGGTCTCCCTTGCAGTTGTGGGCCTTCCAGCCTGTTCTCTCCCTTCACCGATGGGGGCTCCAATCTGGAGCATCTCTCCCCACTCAGGGGTCTCCCAGCCCCCTCCTCGCCCCCCCCGCCTTACAGTTCCTCCTCTGCACCCTCCTCAGTAGCCCTGGGACTCCCCTTCGCCCAAATGCCCAACGGGGGAGAAGGGGCTTACCAGACCCCAGAAGGGGCCACCAACGCTGCAGCGCTGCTGCTGGTGTTTAACGGCGGATCAAACTGCAGAGCTTGACCAGGGCCCCCCATTACTTCAAGGGAGGAGCCAGGCAGGAAGTGACATCAGAGGAAAGGAGCCGCATTTTCCTTGAAGGCTCCCGCACCTCCTCCTCCTGCTGTCTAGGAATCTCATTTCTATATTTTAACCCTCACGAAGTCAATCAGCGTGATGATCTCCCAAAGCGGAGGAAAGAGGCATTGCAAAGAGCAGAGAAAGACGGGGAACTCCTGCCCTGTACTGACTCGGAGCACTGGGGTCCATCTAGTTCAGTACTGGCTGCACTGACTGGCAGCAGCTCTCAACGGTTTCAAAAAAGGAGTCTCTCCCACTCCCAGCCCTACCTGGAGATGCCTTTCAGGACTGTCCCTGGGACCTTTGCATGCACAGCAGCTGCTCTATCCACTGGGCCTCCCTGGGGGTTTGGCCTCTGCTCAAGACTCCCCACCCCTGAATAGTTTGAGGGAGCTGGCAGAGAAGGCTCTGAGCTGGAGCTGATTCCCTGAAAAGGGAAGATGGGAGGGCATCAGTGACTCTATCTGAAGGCCAAGTCAGTTCAGCTACTTTTGTCACTTGGAGAAATTTAAGTTCAGTCAGAACAGAAAAAAAACCAGCCCTCTGTGGGAAGGCAAGAGAGTCCAAAAAGATGCTCTGAAAGCCTGAAAAACCATCTGGGATGGCTGAGGGATGACTCTGCCCTTACATCTGAATTTGATGCAATGGCGGTCCTGTGAAAAGGAATTAATAGAAGGAAGTGAACTCTAATTCCATCTGCTTATTTACTACACTGAGCCAGGCAATGTTGAATGCCTAGCTGTCAAAATATAAACAATAAGAAGACCCAAAGGATAAAAAAAGGTTACAAATTGAACAAGAAGCTGAAATGGATTGTTCTAAATGTAAATGTACTGCCTTCAAGTTGATTCTGACTTATGGCGACCCTATGAATAGGGTTTTCATGAGGCTGAGAGGCAGTGACTGGCCCAAGGTCACCCAGCGAGCTTCATGGCTATGTGGGGATTCAAACCCTGGTCTCCCAGGTCATAGTCCAACACCTTAACCACTACACCACTACTGCTTCTTAATTTGGACTTGTATTAGTTACTGTTGTTTCATTAGGAATGTATCACATACTAAATTGCAATACACTATTAGCCATCTAGCATCATCATGCTACAAGCATATAAATAATAGCCAGTTATTGCACTTACTACAAGTGAGTGTGAAAACTTTCACACAAATATCCCCTCTCAGGGAACAACAGAATAAACACAACTTCCTGAAATACCAAAACATATAATGAATCTGAGAATTTGTTTACAGATGAACCAATCATTTCTCCATATTTTCTCCTTACAGTAGTCTCTTGTCCAGAGCATAGGTTGCGCATCAGAACCATCAGATGCTGTGGCACCCCATTTCTTTTAAAACATTCCATAGTTATCTACACAATCAAGGGCTTTGCTGTAATCTATAAAGCATAGGGTGATTTTCCTCTGAAATTCCTTGCTCCGTTCTGTTATTCAACGTATGTTTGCAGTATGATCTCTGGTACCTCTTCCCTTTCTAAATCCAGCTTGGGCAACTGGCATTTCTCACTCCATATACAGTGCCATGACAAAGTATTTGTCCCCTGTCTGATTTTCTGCATTGCATATTTTTGTCACTGAATGTTGTCAGATCTTGAACCAAAACCTAACATTAGAAAAAAGGGAAGCTGAGTGAACAACACAAAATTTTGATATTTATTTATTAAAGAAAGTTAGGCAACACTCAATGCCCCAGTGTCAAAAAGTAATTGCCCCCTAAAAACCCAACCCAATGAAAGTGATTAGTGTGGCTAGGTGTTTGAATACCTTGGTAAACAATCAGGCCTGATTTGGGCCAGCCCTGCCCAATATAAATCTGACTAACTTTGGCCTTTGCCATCAGATTGAAGTTGCCAGCACACAGGTTCCAAAGCCACATCGTGCCACGATCAAAAGAAATTCCTGAACGCCTCCGGAAAACAGGTGTTGATGCATATCAGTCTGGAAAGGGTTACAAAGCCATTTCTAAGGCTCTGGGGCTCCACCGAACCACAGTCAGAGCCATATTCACCAAATGGAGAAGGTTTGGGACAGTAGTGAATCTTCCCAGGAGTGGCTGTCCTGCCAAAATCCCTTGCACAGAACACAGGAAGACATGCAGCTCTTGCCCTGTCCTGAGTCAGAGCATTGGGGCTCATTTAGCTCAGTGCTGTCTGCACTGACTGGTAGCAGCTCTCAACTGTTTCAGACAAGGAGTCTTTCCTAGTCCCAGCCCTACCTGGAGATGTCTTTTGGGACTGAACAAAGCAGCTGCTCTACCCACTGAGCTGTGGCCCCTCCCTGAGGGTTTGGCCTCTCCTGGGGGCTCAAGACTCCGAATCCCTGAAAAGTATGAGGGAGCTGACAGGGAAGACTCTAAAGTTAGATTTGCTTGCGTGAGGAGGGAAGACGTGGTGATATCTGTGACCATCTGGAAGACAGTTCAGCTACTTTTGTCAGTTAAAGGTTAAACTCAGTTAAAACAGAAAGAAAAAAAAGTTCTCCACAGGAGACCAAGAGACTCATATCCAGCGTATGGTTTTGCTATGAAGTCTAAAATGATGCTCTGAAAGCCTGAGACTCCACACAGTATGCCTTGTATTGAGGGTACTCTGGTACTTCCTAGTCTGATTCCTTTGATGAAACGATTGACAGTTTTCAGTAGCACTTCCTATTCACTCTTAAAAAGCCCCTTCTGTGTCTCAGGGGATGCCTGTCTGGATGGGCACATGTGTGTCAACCAGGAGGACTGATAACACCAGTCAGTGTTTGAGTAATGGGGCCATTCACAGGCATACATTCAATTCCCCCTTAATTCAAAGTGGTGTCCTAGCCTTGTGTGTGTGTGGGGGGGAAGCTCTCCGCCCTGATTTGGATGGATCATCTGGCCTCCTATGCACCCTCACCTGTGGCCCTGGGAAAACCCTTCAACCAAATGTGCAAAGGCGGAGAGGGCTCACAGGATTTCAGAGGGGGCAGCCCATGCAATGCTTCGGGGGAAACCCCCCCCCCCAGAATTCCCTTCCTGTATAGGAATCCAGTTCATGTCATTTAACACACTGAGGTCTGCTACACTGTTTCTATACATGGAAGTTTCACTTCCCACCCAAAACTACTCCCATCCAACTCACCACCCATTTGCAGTATGATCTCTGCCCCCATGATTTCACTCATTGTATCAAGGCCTTGCCTATCTTTTTTCTTCCCTTTTTTTCCTTTGTATATCGGTTATTACTCAGACTCCTCAGCCAGAGACAACCACACCACCTCTCCATCCAGCTGCAGTCTACCACCATTATCTGCACGTTTTACTGACTAGGTCTGTATGGGGTGGGGTGAGGGTCTCCCTTGCTATTGCTCCAGCCTTTTCTCTGCCTTCACTGGCTGGGTCTGCAATCTGGGTCTTCCCTCCCACACTCAGGGGTCTCCCAGCTCCCTCCTCGCTCCCCTGCCTTGCAGTTCCTCCTCTGCAGTTGCCCCAGAGGGACTCCACTTTGCCCCAATGCACAATCAGGGAGGAGGGACTCACCAGACCCCAGAAGGGGCCATGATACAGCCGCCCTTGGGAGAGAGAAGTGAACTGGAGCTGTTTTTTCCTCCAAGGGAAGAGCCAGGCTAAAAATGACATTGGGAGGAGAGGATGCGCTTTCCCTTTGAAGGGTACAGATGCCCCCCATCCTCCTCCTACATCCTTCCTCTCTAGCAAACTGGTTTTGTTTATTTTAACCCTTACGAAGACAGGCACCCAGATGATCTTTCAAAGGGGGAGCCAAGGAAGAAGGAGGCATTACACTGAACAGAGGAAGACATGGAGCTCCTGCCCTGTACAGACCTTTGGGATCCATCTAGCTCAGTGCTGGCTGCACTGACTAGCAGCAACTCTCCAGGGTTTCAGTATTTCCCAGCCCTACCTGGAGATAGCATTGGGGACTGAGCCTGGGACCTTCTGCATGCCAAGCAGCTGCTCTAGCCACTAAGCCACCTGCAGCCCCTCCCTGGAGATTTGGCTTCTCCTCAAAACTCCCCACCCCTCAAAAACATGAGGGAGCTCTAAGAGAAGACTCTAAGCTGGAGTTGTTCTGGAAGAGGAATGCAATCTGAAGGCCAAGTCAATTCAGCTACTTTTGTCACTTAATTTTTTCTAAAAAAAATTTCTCTAAGTTGAAACAGAAAAAGAACCAGCCCTCTGTGGGAAGGCAAGAGAGTCAGGCCCAGGGTAGGGCTTCACTACAAAGTCCAAAAGGATGTTCTGAAAGCCTGAGAAACAGCATGCCTCCTATTGAGGGATGACCCTGCCCTTAAATCTCCATTTTATGCAATGGCTGTCCTGCAAAGGGTAATTAATAAAAGGGAATGAACTCTGATTCCATCTGCTTACTTAGTCCACTGAGCCAGGCAATGTGAAACGTCAAAATATAAGCAATAACAAGACCCAAAGGATAAGAAAAGGTTCCATTGTACTCAAAACTGGAAAAGACTAGAAGCTGAAATAGATTGTTTTGCCATTTCTTGATTTGGACTTGTATTATTGTTATTGCTATTGTTTCATAGGAATACTATCAATGTGAATATATTCCTATGAAACAACAGCAAGCGAAGTAAGTCCAAATTAAGAAACTCTAGAACAATCTATTTCAGCTTCTTCTGGTCTTTTCCAATCCTATCTATAAATTTTATCAGCTGTCCTGGGGAGGATTGATAACAATTCTCTCTTGAAGAAATAAGTCCCTGTTGTGCTTCTCTAGTCGGTACTTTTTTATACGGAGATGCTTTTAGATGATTTCTCAGCTGTACAATATTTATTTATTTATTACATTTATATACTGCCCCATAGTCGAAGCTCTCTGGGCGGTTTACAGCAAGTGTTGTTGTTATGTACCATCAAGTCTACTGCGACTTATGGGCGACTCTATGAATCAGCAACCTCCAAGAGCATCTGTCGTGAACTACACTGTTCAGATCTTGTAAGTTCAGGTCTGTGGCTTCCTTTATGGAATCAATCCATCTCTTGTTTGGCCTTCCTCTTTTTCTGCTCCCTTCTGTTTTTCCCAGCATTATTGTCTTTTCTAGTGAATCAGGTCTTCTCATTATGTGTCCAATGTATGATAACCTCAATTTCATTATTTTAGCTTCTAGTGACAGTTCTGGTTTAATTTGTTCTAACACCCATTATTTGTCTTTTTCACAGTCCATGGTATGCACAAAGCTCTCCTCCAACACCACATTTCAAATGAGTTGATTTTTCTCTTATCTGCTTTTTTCACTGTCCAACCTTCACATCCATACATAGAGATCGGGAATACCATGGTCTGAATGATCCTGACTTTAGTGTTCAGTGATACCTCTTTGCATTTGAGGACCTTTTCTAGTTCTCTCACCGCTGCCCTCCCCAGTCCTAGCCTTCTTCTGATTTCTTGACTATTGTCTCCATTTTGCTTAATGACTGTGCCAAGGTATTGACAATCCTTGACAAGTTCAATGTCCTCATTGTCAACTGTAAAGTTACATAAATCTTCTGTTGTCATTACTTTAGTCTTTTTGACATTCAGCTGCAGTCCTGCTTTTGCGCTTTCCTCTTTAACTTTCATAAGTATTTGTTTCAAATCATTACTAGTTTCTGCTAGTAGTATGGTATCATCTGCATATCTTAAATTATTGATATTTCTCCCTCCAATTTTCACACCTCCTTCATCTTGGGCCAATCCTGCACTCCGTATGATATGTTCTGCGTACAGATTAAACAAATAGGGTGATAAAATACACCCCTGTCTCACACCCTTTCCGATGGGGAACCAATTGGTTTCTCCATATTCTGTCTTTACAGTAGCCTCTTGTCCAGAGTATAGGTTGTGCATCAGGACAATCAGATGCTGTGGCACCCCCATTTCTTTTAAAGCATTCCATAGTTTTTCATGATCTACACAGTCAAAGGATTTGCTGTAATCTACAAAGCACAGGGTGATTTTCTTCTGAAATTCCTTGCTCCGTTCCATTATCCAACGTATGTTTGCGATGTGATCTCTGGTGCCTCTTCCCTTTCTAAATCCAGCTTGGGCATCTGGCATTTCTCGCTCCATATATGGTAAAAGCCTTTGTTGTAGAATCTTGAGCATTACTTTACTTGCATGGGATATTAGGGCAATAGTTTGATAATTACTGCATTCCCTGGGATCCCCTTTCTTTGGAATTGGGATGTATATGGAATGCTTCCAGTCTGTAGACCATTGTTTAGTTTTCCATATTTCTTGACAAATATTTGTCAAAATTTGGACAGATTCAGTCTCAGTAGCTTGTAGCAACTCTATTGGCATGCCATCTGTTCCCGGTGATTTGTTTCTTCCAAGTATTTGAAGAGCAGCTTTCACCTCGCATTCTAAAATTTCTGTGCCTCCGTGAATGAATCTGTCATCCTGGCATCTCTTTTATAGAGTTCTTCAGTGTATTGCTTCCATCTTCCTTTTATTTCATCTGGGTATTGTTGCATTTAGGGTTCTGACTGTTTCTGTCTCCTTTTGCTTTTGCTTTCCTTCTCTCTTTAACCATTTTAAGAGTTTCTTCAGTCATCCATTGAGGTCTTTCTCTCTTTTTAACTAGAGGTATTGTCTTTCTGCATTCTTCCCTGATCATGTCTCTGACTTCAATCCATAGTTCTTCTTGTTCTCTGTCAACTAAGTTTAAAGCCTCAAATCTATTTCTTATTTGATCTTTATATGCTTCTGGGATGTTATTTAAATTGTACTTTGGCATTATGATTGCTTTTTTGGTCTTCTTTAGCTTTACTCTGATTTTTGATACGACCAGTTCATGATCTGTACCGCAGTCTGCTCCTGGTCTTGTTTTCGCAGAAAGTATGGAACTTCTCCATCTTCTGCTACCAGTTATATGATCAATTTGATTCCTATATTGACCATTTGGTGATGTCTACATGTACAGTCGTCTTTTTGGTTGTTGAAAAAATGTTTGCAAGAAACAAATTATTGGCTTCACAGAATTCAGTAAGTCTTTCTCTTGCTTCATTTCTGTCTCCTAAGCCCCATTTCCCCACAATTCATAGTCTCCTACTTTTGCATTCCAGTCCCCCATGATTACCATCATATCTTGTTTTGGTGTGAGTTCAATTTCTTCCTGTACTTCTGTGTAAAATCTCTCCAATTCATCTTCTACAGTAATTTAAACTATTAAGAACAATACACAGTTAACCATCTAGCATCATTAGGCTACAAACATATAAATAATAGCCAGTTATTGCACTTACCACAATTAAAACTTTCACACAAATACCTCCTCTCAGGGAACAACAGAATAAACTCAACTTCCTGAAAGACTAATATATATAATGAATCAAAGAATTTTTTAAAAGATGATTCATCATGATAAAGTTACAAATAGATGCTATACAATAGGAGGAAAACTCAAACTTCTCAATGAGTGGTTGGATTTAGAGTTTAAACAGGTAATGGTAGATGCAAATCTTGCCCTTTGTAAGAAGACATATGGATTTGTTCTATGGCTAAACTATTTAGCTTTTCTGGAGTATGTTTCCAATCTACAGAATGTGTAGCTAATGGGCCTTCCATGATGCTGGTATGAGTAAAGACTGACAGCTGGTGTAACTGTTTAAAATAAATTTCCCTCCACCATTACGGTGAATGTACAGTTTTACTTGTAATGGTGTGGAGCAGCAGCATGGACATTTCCAACATTTAAAGTTTCCCCTAGTGGTAGATCTACTCCTGTAACAACTTAAATCAGAATGGATTACCTTGTCTTTCACAGTGGCTGCTCTGCAAAAGCCTTTAACTAGAGGATCCTGACATGCGTCCTGCCCGAACTTGAAAAACTCAGACATCGCTGTACTTTTTTGTTTTATTGAAGTAAAAGTTTCCATTCAGTGTACTTCATGAACCTACCTATGACTTACTCAGAACTCAGCATCCCTCTCTACCTAACTAGGCACAAGTTGGCAGCATTAAGACGTTGACTCAACAACTAACCCTTCCCTCTCACCCAGTTGAAGATTAGACAATAACATCCTTGTGTGACCCCGAGAAATGGCTGAAGAAGTGTGCGTAAGCTGGGCTGGGTTTGTTGACTCTCCCGCCGCATTTGCCTCCTGGACTGGGGCAAAGTCGGGGCCTCAGTCTCTATCCTGTCGTCTCCCTCTATGGGAGGAGAGCTGTCTGGCAGTGACATGGGTAGAGGCGCTGCATCAGGTGGAGGAGTGTGCGGCCAATCTGGTGGTTGGGGTGTGTGTGTCTGGGACCACTGGAGGTGACCCATCAAAGTCCACAGCGGGGGTGCTTCAGTGCCCTTCCCCTCGCTGAATCCTTCCCTGACTGGAAAGTCCCAGTCCAAGTCTTCCTCACACCCCTCCAGCTCATCGATCCACCCCCTGCTAGCATGGCTCACGATAATACCTTTAATTAACTGCCAGTATTTACATAGCATACATTTTGCAGCAGGAGCCATGATGCTAGCCTCATGTCTGCCCCGGCCATGGGCTTCCAGGTTGCTGGGATACTGATATGCAAGATCCAGGTTTGCTTAAAAGGAGTTTATTGAGTAACTTTCAGCATACACGTGTATCCAAAACATGGAACAGACTGCACAAACGCTGACCAGTCTGAACCCCGAACTGGGCTACCAGCAAAGGTTATATAGGATACTTGTTTACAGACACAGCAGTGAGTAATTAATTGCTACAGAGCATGATCTCAGAGCATTTGGTTAAACGAAGCACTTTCTCAGCATCACACAGCATAGGCATAATTGATCCTTGGCAAGGCATCTAACTGCTACAGGGAATCGTTAGCAATCTTAGATAAGGTACCAGGTGCTAGCTCTGAGCTAACTGCTGACATTGACCATCAATTTGATCCCATTTTCCAAGCTGCTAGGAAGAAGCTAAATGCTAGACTCTTCTTGAAGCCCAAGGCTGGGGGGGGGGGAATACAGGCCCCCCCATGCCTACAGGCAGCTATTCGCTAGGTTTTGCCTGCCAGCCCACTACACCTCAACAGACCCAAATATCTTATTGGTAGAAGTCCTTATTTTTATCTTTTAGAACAGGGTTCCCAAACTGTGGTCTGTGGACTACAAATGGTCTGTGAGCTTCTTGCTGTAGTCCACAGCACGTCTGTCAAGAACAATGGGAGCATTTCCTGGGCCCACTACCAGGGCTGTGGAGTCGGTATGCCAAACCTTTGGCTCCAACTCCTCTATTTTTCTACTGTCCGACTCCACCCAGAATTGCTTCCAACTCCACAGCCCTGGAAAGGGCTGTAAATGTCTTTTTAAATTGGAAGCTCTCATAGGAGCATTTTTATCGCTGCCTGAATATGCGCTGATCTTGGCATCACAGCATTTGTCTTCATCTGGGTCCTGTGTCATACACTGACACACAAAATGTTTTCCATCTTGAGTTATGGTGAAATGCTCAACTACAGCTGACTTCATGGGAAGCTTCTCTGACATTTTGAATTTATATTTTAAAAAATCTGTCAATCAAAATTTATTTTGAAGTCGGAGTCGGTACATTTCTACCGACTCCGACTCTACCCACAATTGCTTCCGACTCCGACTCCACAACTCCGACTCCACAGCCCTGCCTACTACTCTGATTATACAGACCACACCATTTCCACATTCTAGGCATGTCACCCGTTCCACGTTCCAGGCATTTTTTATGGTTTCTTCCCTGTGTGAATTTTTTAATGGGAAGTTAAGATTTTTCTTGCACGTGAAGCTTTTTCCACATTCTAAGCACTGATATGTTTTTTCCCCAGTGTGACGTCTTTGATGGGAAGCGAGTTGGATTTTCCACCTGAAGCTCTTTCCACATTCGAAGCACTTATATGGTTTCTTCCTAGTGTGAATTCTTTGATGGGCAGTGAGATGGGAATTTCTACTGAAGTTCTTTCCACATTCCAGGCATTTAAATGGTGTCTACCCGGTGTGAATTGTTTGATGGAGAGAGAAACCTTCCTAGTGAGGCTTTTTCTCCCCGGTGTGAATTCTTTGATGGGAACTGAGACTTTTCTTACTACTCAAGTTCTTTCCACATTCTAAACACTTATATGGTTTCTCCCCAGTGTGAGTTGTTTCATGGGCAGTGAGAGATACCTTCCACCTGAAGCTTTTCCCACATTCTAAGCACTTATATGGTTTCTCCCCAGTGTGAATTCTTTGATGGGCAATGAGGTATTCCTTGAAGCTGAAGCTTTTTCCACATTCTAAGCACTTATATGGTTTCTCCCCGGTGTGAATTCTTTGATGGGAAGTGAGAATATTCTTGCTACTCAAGTTCTTTCCACATTCTGAGCATTGATATGATTTCTTCCCAGTGTGAATTTTTTGATGAGAAGTAAGAATTTTCTTGCTACTCAAGTTCTTTCCACATTCTGAGCATTGATATGGTTTCTTCCCAGTGTGAATACTTTGATGGGAAGTGAGACTTTTCTTGGTACTCAAGTTCTTTCCACATTCTGAGCATTTATATGGTTTCCCCCCAGTGTGAATTCTTTGATGGGTAGTGAGAGATACCTTTAAGCTGAAACTTTTCCCACATTCTAAGCACTTGTATGGTTTCTCCCCAGTGTGAATTGTTTGATGGAAAGTGAGACTTTTCTTGGTACTCAAGTTCTTTCCACATTCTGAGCATTTATATGGTTTCCCCCCAGTGTGAATTCTTTGATGGGTAGTGAGAGATACCTTCCAGCTGAAACTTTTCCCACATTCTAAGCACTTATATGGTTTCTCTCCAGTGTGAATTGTTTGATGGGAAGTGAGACTTCTCTTGCTACTTAAGTTCTTTCCACATTCAAAGCATTTATATGGATTCCCCCCACTGTGAATTCTTTGATGGGTAGTGAGACATACCTTCCAGCTGAAACCTTTTCCACATTCTAAGCACTTATATGGTTTCTCTCCAGTGTGAATTGTTTGATGGGCAGTGAGAGATACCTTCCCAGTGAAGCTTTTTCCGCATTCTAAGCACTTATATGGTTTATCCCCAGTGTGAATCATTTGATGCAAAGTGAGACTTTTTGTGCTGCTCAAGTTCTTTCCACAATCAAAGCATTTATATGGTTTCCCCCCGGTGTGAATTCTTTGATGGGTAGTGAGAGATGCCTTCCAGCTGAAACTTTTTCTACATTCTAAGCACTTATATGGTTTCTCCCCAGTGTGAATTGTTTGATGGGAAGTGAGACTTCTCTTGGTACTCAAGTTCTTTCCACATTCAAAGCATTTATATGGTTTTCCCCCAGTGTGAATTCGTTGATGGGTAGTGAGAGATACCTTCCAGCTGAAACTTTTTCCACATTCTAAGCACTTGTATGGTTTCTCCCCAGTGTGAATTGTTTGGTGGGCAATGAGAGATACCTTCCCAGTGAAGCTTTTTCCACATTCTAAGCACTTATATGGTTTATCCCCAGTGTGAATTCTTCGATGCAAAGTGAGAGAGGAACTTCTACTGAAGCCCTTTCCACATTCCAGGCGTTTATTTCGTTTCTCCCCTTTCTGATTTTTGTCATGGGCTTTCCATTTTCTTTTGGAACCGAGACTTTTCACATAACCACAATATTTACTTCCTTTGCTTCTTTTATCACTTTTTTCTCGGATGGAAGTTTTATGGTAGCCCTGAGAAGTGCAAGATTGATTCCTCCTTTCCTCTTCTGCTTCAGGCTTCCTTCTCTGTTCAGATCTGTCTCTTTCCCGTCTCTCTTTTCCACATAGTTCTCCCTTCTTCTTGGCTTTCCACTTGTCATCTTCTGCAAAGAAGAGAGAAACTGATAAGACCATTAGGGAAGAAATGGATCCTCAAATCACTGAACAATCCCAAATAACTTTTGTGATAAAGGAAGAATTGACAGGACTTAGATGAGAGGCGGAGGTTACCCCAGGTTGAACAGTCTCTGTTGTCTGGCATTCCCTGACAATTGGAGTGATACAGACTGCTGGATTTGGACCACGGTGATCTGGGTTCAGCTCCCAGTCAGAGGTTAATCCCATTGGGTGGTCCTGGGCCAATCACTGTCTTTCTGTCTAGCATACAAGGTTGTACAGGTAAATAGAACAACCACGGGTATTCTCTTCTGAACTCTTTGGAGCAAGTGAAGTGAGAAAATGAAAAAGGAAGGCTTTATCCTTCAGTGGCAGAGCAAGTCGATTGCAAGGAGAAGGTCCCAAGATCAATCCCACACTGCAGCAATTAGAGGACCACAGAGGGAGACCTCACATGTGCTGCCAGTCAGAGCAGACTTTCCTGGATTAGTTGGGCAATGAACTATGGCAGGGCTGTTGAGTCAGGCTTCTGGGACTCTTAAGATTGTTCTCGGGTGTATTTGTATTTCCTGCAACTCTTAAAGTGTGAAAAAATGTGGTGGGTATGTGCACAAACACACACACACGTAGAAAACCTACGGGAGGGTGGCTCTGCACTGGCCAAGTCCACTTTCCTACAAATCTTGTACTACCCCGGAAGAAGTGGACTTGAAGTGTTGAAATATAGGAAATGTGCAGATATAGGGAAGGCTTTTCTTGCCGTCTGAGTCCCTTTCCCTATAACAACATGGTGCTCTCCAGAGCTTGTTGGAATCCCATTCCCATCAGCCCCAGTCAGCATGGATAATGGTCACCACTTATGGGAGTGAGAGTCCGAAACTCTGTGGAGCACACCATGTTGGCTACCCCAGTCTTAAAACAGTCCTCCTCTCCCCCAAATAGTAGGATGCACTGCCACCACTCTGCTCCAGGTCTAGGAAAAAGGATAAACTAAGAGGGAATATTCGGACGTGTCTTCCCAAAGCCCAGAATGCCCAATGTTGCACCTAGTGAGCTACATTAGAAACTCAATGGAGCTCAGCTATGCTGTGTTGGCACTTGGGGAAAATTTTAGTGAAAAATTCCAGCGAATTGGACCATTGTTTAGGAGGACATAACTAGAGATCTGTGTTCAGAGAGAATAGATGGCTGTCCATACAAGGTTATCTGTACACCGGAATATTCGAGTTCATTAAATAAAGACACACAGAATTTCAAAACAGATATTACGACCGAACAGGGGGCCTTACCAGGACAGGACAGAGTCCCACAAATCACCTCCATGACTTCGCTATGCAGAGCTCTCTGGTCAGGATTCAGCAAAGCCCACTCCTCTCCCGTGAACTGCACAGCCACATCCTCCAAAGACACTGGATCCTAAAAGAAAAACAATACATTTTGTTACCATAGAAAGCATAAAGATTATCTGCTACCTACGTGCAAAAGTTAGTTTAAGGTGAGGTGGCTGGTCATTGTTCTAAGGACAGAAACCTCCTTAAATGGCATTCACAGCTTTTGTTGAGGTGGCTTTGGGAGACGCAAAGAGTTGGAGGGAAATTCATTCAGACTCAGGGACAGAGAGGCACTGAGGCTGCCCCCAGCCTTTCCCACTTCTGAGTCTTTCCCGTACCTGATCTGGGGTGACAGCAACAGCTTCTCCTCCACCAGAAAGGGGAGATGATTTAGTAGGTCTTGCTGACATAATTCCATCACCTGTGAGAAAGAAAATAGGCCCAAAAGCCATTAGTATATCATATGCTATTCTCAGAGGTTAAACCACATTGGTAAAACTGCACAAGGGTCTTATTAGTTCAGTGAGTATCAGGTGTTTGTTCAGTTTATGTTTCAGTTGTGTGACAAAACATCTCTCCACATTTGAGCTCTTGGCCAGAAATCAAAGTGCTGGTTCCCACATAAAAAAGTATGATGAAGGTAGGAGCATTTCTGAGCTATAGAAGAGGGTGGAGACAAGAGTAAAGGAATCAAAATCAACAGAGAGAGAGACCAAATGGAGATACGCCCCATTCATCCTTACCCAGCAGCCTCTGCCTGGTGTTCGATGGAGTCCTCTCTACCTCACGGAAATCAGTTCCTATTTCTGCACAGAGACCCTGTTCCTGAAACAGCATAGTAAGAACTTAAGTCACATAATGGGGATCAGGATTAAAAGAGGACTGACAGAGGCAAAACCCAGAGGAGTATTTGATGTAGAAAAGGAAGGATAGAGGGAAATCCCTTAGAGATACTTGATATCGGGGTAGCCAAAGTGGTGCCCTTCAGTTGGGAGGGGACACCAGTTCACATCAGCCCCAGCCAATACATTGGCCAGCAATTATAGGACCTTTACTTCAACATCTGGAAGGCACCACGTTGGCAGTCCTTGGTCTGGATGAAGCCCTCTCACCTTCTGCTCTGCCTGCTTCTCGTCCTCTGCCCGGCTCAGGAGGAAACCTTCTGCCAGGGCCACCGCCTGGGAACTGGTCTCGGCCCCACATTCCCTCACCCAGCTCTCCATCTCTGGGGGCAGGACAGCCAGGAACTGCTCTAGGATCACCAGGTCCAGGATCTGGTTCTTTGTGTGTCGCTCCGGCTTCAGCCACTCACAGCAAAGAAGGTGGAGTTGGCTGCAAGCCTCTCGGGGCCCCTCAGCCTCCTGATAGCGGAAATGCCGGAACTGCTGGCGCTGCACATCTGAGCTGAGGGGATTCTCCCCCAAGATCTTCTGCACATTTTCCCCTGAAAATTCCTCTGTACAGGTCTCAGTCTTGATGGCATCAGGGCCTCTTTCTACCTCAGGGTCAACTGAGTCTTGCTGTTCCATCTTTGATCTGTGGGTAAAAAGATGCAGCATCTGTCCACCTGATCTGTCCCTTGGAACTCTGCCCACCCCACCCTTTTGCACGCTCCCTCTTCTGGCCTTCCATTATGCCTCCCAATGCCTTTTGTTACTTATCTCTGTTTTGGAATTGTTT
Source organism: Rhineura floridana (assembly GCF_030035675.1). Taxonomy (NCBI): domain Eukaryota; kingdom Metazoa; phylum Chordata; class Lepidosauria; order Squamata; family Rhineuridae; genus Rhineura; species Rhineura floridana. The sequence goes on from NC_084482.1 coordinate 211,286,448, forward strand.
CCTGCTTTCTGAGGCCCTGTATAGAAGGAACAGATCCACTTACTGTATTAGCCAAACCAAATGGGGAACACCATGCCTAGGCTGATGGCGAGCAGAGATCTCTGATAGCAGCTCCACTAGGACCCAGAGACCAGTGTCATCCTCATTACCCCCCTATTCTTATTTAAAAACAAGCTAAAGGGGAGACCCTTTCAGAGGACAGGCTGTAGCTCAGTGGTAGAGCTGCTGCTTTGTACACAGAACGTCCCACTTTGAATCTCCAGGTAGGGCTGGGAAAGACTCTCTGCCTGTAATCCTGGAGAGACTCTGCCAGTCAGTGCGGACAATACTGAGCTAGATGGAACAATTGTCTAATTCAATATAAGGCAGCTTCCTACATTCCCCAACTTATCTCTGTGAACTATTACAAGTCTCTCTTGGAATACAGAATTTTGCTTTAATTGTTAATGAAATATGTTATTACTTTGATCCACTGATAGGTTTACTTCTCTTTTGAACTGTCCCCTTTCAGAGTTAAATGTGACCTACGTTGTTGTTTATTCAATTAAATTAAATAAACACTGCAGCTGCTGAAGTTTATGTCCTGGTTGTGACAAGGAAATTAAAATATATTGGAAGAAGAGAACAGAGACTCCAAGATTTTGGGATTGTCATCATAAATTAATGAAGGACTCACTTTTTCTTCATCCCAGCCAGTATGATTGATGGGATATGGATGTGGGTGGTGGCTGCCCTGCCCTGTGGGCATTTGAATTGCTCTCTTCAACTATTTATCCTTTTAATACAACATGGTTGTTTACTTTCAGCCAGGGTCTTCCGAGTGTGATTCTTTTGATGAAAAGATTGCCAGTTTTCAATAGCACTTTCTATTCACTCTTAAAAGGTCCCTTCTGTATCCCAGGGGTTACTTGTCTGGATGGGCACGTGCCTGTCAACCGGGAGGACTAATAACACCAGTCAGTGTGTGAGTAATGGGGGCATTCATGGGCTTACTTTCAATCGCCACTTAATTCAAAGTGGTGTCCTAGCCTTGCAGAGAGCAGTGGGGGGAGCTCTCCTCCCTCATTTGGATGGATCAGCTGAACAGGCCTCCTGTGCACCCTCACCTGTGGCCAGGGGAAAACCCTTCAACCAAATGTGCAAAGGGGGAAGGAGCTCACAAGATTTCAGAAGTGGCCACCCATGCAGTGCTTGGGGGGAAATCACAGGTACTTTTCCCCAAGGGAGAAGCCAAGAACAAAAGTGACTTTGAACAGAGGTGCTTTGCTCTGGGGGATACAGCTCCCCACCCCCAGAATTCCCCTCCAGTCTAGGAATCAAACTGAGACTGAGAAATTTAGCACACTAAGTCTGGTATACTGCTTCTGTATATGGAAGCTCCACTTTCCACCCAAAAGTACTCCTGTCACACACACCACCCAAATGCCTTATGATCCCTGCCCTTAATATTTAATTCATTGTACCAAGTCCTTCTCTGTCTTTTTTCTTCCATTTTATTTGCTTTGTCCAGCGGTTTTTATGCAGACTTGGTGGATGGATAGGATATTATAGAGTTGGAAAAGGTTCAGAAGAGGGCAAGCAGAATGATCAAGGGGATTTGGGGCTTTTTAGTTTAGAGAAAAGGTGGGTCAGAGGAGACATGATAGAAGTGTATAAAATTATGCATGGCATTGAGAAAGTGGATAGAGAAAAGTTCTTCTCCCTCTCTCATAATACTAGAACTCGTGGACATTCAAAGAAGCTGAATGTTGGACGATTCAGGACAGACAAAAGGAAGTACTTCTTTACTCAGCGCATAGTTAAACTATGGAATTTGCTCCCACAAGATGCAGTAATGGCCACCAGCTTGGATGGCTTTAAAAGAAGATTAGACAAATTCATGGAGGACAGGGCTATCAATGGCTACGAGCCGTGATGGCTGTGCTCTGCCACCCTAGTCAGAGGCAGCATGCTTCTGAAAACCAGTTGCCGGAAGCCTCAGGAGGGGAGAGTGTTCTTGCACTCGGGTCCTGCTTGCGGGCTTCCCCCAGGCACCTGGTTGGCCACTGTGAGAACAGGATGCTGGACTAGATGGGCCACTGGCCTGATCCAGCAGGCTCTTCTTATGTTCTTATGATGTTGTGATGGGGGATCTTGCAAGGAACAGTTGAACACAGGCCACCTCCTTAGCCACGTTTGTTCCCTTCACCGTTTGTCGTTGTAATCTGGGGCATCTCCCCCCCTCCCAGCCAGCTCCTCGCTCCCCCGCCTTACAGTTCCTCCTCTCCGCCCTCCCCAGCGGCCCTGGGACTCCCCTTCGCCCAACGAGGGACAAGGGAATTACCAGACTCCAGAAGGGGCTACTGACGCTGAAGCGCTGCTGCTTCTACTGCTGGTGTTTAATGGCGGATCAAACTGCAGAGTTTGACCAGGGACCCCCTTTACTCCAAGGGAACAGGAACAGCCAGGCAGGAAGTGACGTCAGAGGGAGAGGCGCCGCATTTTCTTTGAAGGTACCCGCACCTCCTCCTCCTCGCTAGGATTCTGGTTTCGTTTATTTTAACCCTCACGAAGTCAATCAGCCTGATGATCTCTCAAAGCGGGAGCCAAGGAGGAAAGAGGCATTGAGCAGAACAGAGGAGGACAGGGAGCTCCTGCTTTATAGGGAGTCCATCTCTTTACCCGCTGAGCGGTGGTCCCTCCCTGGGGGTCTGGCCTCTCAGGGGGTCAAGACTCCCAAGCCCTGAAAAGTATGAGGGAGCTGGCAGAGAAGGCTCTACAGCTGGGGTTGCTTGCGTGAGGAGGGAAGACGTGATGGTGTCTGTGACTCTGCCTGGAAGGTGAATGGCCTCCGAAGGCCAAGTCAGTTCAGCTACTTTTGGCAGTTACAGAAAATTAAGTTCAGACAGAACGGGGGGAAAACCCAGTCCTCCCTGGGAGGACATGAGACTCATGACCAGCATACAGCTTTGCTACAAAGCCTGGAAAATTGTATACTTTGTATATATCTCAGTATATATCTTTGTATACATGTCAGTTTGAGGCAACGGTCATCCTGTGAACGACAATTAAGGAAAAGAGAGCAAACACAAATTTCATTTGGTCCCTTTTGTCAGGATCATTCAGACCATGGTATACCCAATCTGTAAGTATGGATGTGAAAGTTGGACAGCAAAAAAAGCGGATAAGACGTGGTGTCGGAGGAGAGCTTTGTGCATACCATGGACTGCGAAAAAGAGAAATAATTGGGTGTTAGAACAAGTTAAACCAGAAATATAATTAGAAGCTAAAATGATGAAACTGAGGTTATCATACTTTGAACACATCATGAGAAGACATGATTCACTAGAAAAGATAATAATGCTTGGAAAAACAGAAGGAAGTAGAAAAAGAGGAAGGCCAAACAAGAGATGGATTGATTCCATAAAGGAAGCCACAGACCTGAACTTACAAGATCTGAACAGGGTGGTTTATAACAGATGCTCATGGAGGCTGCTGATTCATAGGGTTGCCATAAGTTGTCATCCACTTGAAGGCACATAACAATGCACAACCAAAACAGATGAAAAAATGCAGGGGGGGGGAAGTACCTGGGGGTGCCCACTCCAAAATCTGCACTGGGCCAGGACAATTCATACATCCCGGTAAGGGGGGAGTGTCCTCTACAAGATGCCAGTACTTCCCAACTGGCCCATTATTTCTGCTGGGTTCAGGGGACTCATGAGGGCATCTATGCAGAACTGAAATAATGAAGAGTAAGTAGAGAAAAATATGTAATTTGGGGTGGCCACTCCAAAATCTCCTGTGGGCCATGAAACATCATTGACCTGGGAAAAGGGGAAAGTGTCTCCAACTAGATGCCACTGCATGCTGCCTGCCATGTATTTTCTTGTGGAAACACGAAATGGATAAGTGTATCTATGCACAACAAGCAATGTAGAATGTATATAAGGAACTGCGGGATCCCACCCCAAAACATGCTTTGGGAACTAAAATCATACATTCATGCATGCGGAAGAGAGTTCCCACCCAGTTCAGAGCTTTTTGTTGTGGGGCAAGAGCAACTCCTGTTTGGGTTCTTTTGTTTGTATTCCAGAAGGAAGATAGAGAGAGGAGACGTCTTTGTCTTTGCTCTCTCTCCTGAACCATGAGGGCAATACCCATGTCTGCGCATTGCACCTCCAACTTAGTTAGAACTAGGTATGCCTTTCCTATCTGCTATGTAGATTTTATTTCTATAAATAAAGTAGCTTTTCTTATTTTACTAAGTCTTAAGTCTCAGTGATCTCAATGCAGGGTAAAAGCCTGCTCCTTAGGTAAATACACACACTGGCACACATGCATCTCAGACCGTTAACGATCTCTGCATATACACAAATTTACATAACACTTATCATAGAATCATAGAATAGTAGAGTTGGAAGGGGCCTATAAGGCCATCAAGTCCAACCCCCTGCTCAATGCAGGAATACAAATCAAAGCATTCCCGACAGATGGCTGTTCAGCTGCCTCTTGAATGCCTCCAGTGTCGGAGAGCCCATATGTATACTTTTGTATATATGGTACAGACAAGGGCCTTTATGTATTAGAAAAATAGTGAATATGTAGAGGAAAGAAAATAAGGAACTGTGATGCCCATTCTAAAAGATTATTTGGGGCACCACAAATAATACTTCCATGCATCTGAAAGAGTGTGTTCTATGATACACCATCCATGCATACTTTAGAGTGTCATCTAGGAAATTACATCTTCTTCAAGAAATCATTGTTTGTTGACCCTGCCACGAGTCCTTCTGTCACCAACATCAATGGTTTTTAAAAATAATAATAATTGAGCTATAATAAGGTTAGTAACAGAGAACACCAATACAAAACTTAAACATTAAAAGATTCCATATACATCATAAGCACTGACCTTAAGCACTGGAGTATCATAGAGGACACCCTATCATTTTCTGTGGTGTTTGATTTGTCTTGGCCCAGAGAAAATTTTGTGGTGAACTTGGTAATTTTTTTCTTATTTCCCCCCCTGATACATATTTTTTTCTTCGCTTTTTGTCTCTTTTGGTTGTGCATAGATGCTCTGCACCAAACAGAAGCTCTGGGCCAGGTGGGAAGCATTGCCATCTTGTAGAAGACATCTTCCACTTTCCTGGGGTGTATGATTTGTCCTGGCCCAGAGCACATTTTGGGATGAGGACCTTCAGTTACTTCTTTTGTCTACACATAATTGTCTTTTTGGTTGTTCATAGATGCCCTTATCCATGCCCTGCACCCAGCAGAAGCTCGGGCCAGGTGGGGAGTAGTGGAATCTTGTAGATGATACCTTCCCCTTTCCTGCGGTATATGAGTTGTCCTGGCCCAGAGCAGATTTTGGGGTGGGTACACCCAGTTGCTTACTTGTTCATGCATGTTATTGTCTATCTTGGTTGTGCATAGATGCACTTATTCATGCCCTGTGCCCAGCAGAAGCTCTGGGTCAGGGAGGAAGCACAGGCATCTCGTAGAGGACACCCTCTCTTTTCCTGGGGTGTATGTATGATTTGTTCTGGCCCAGGGCAGATTTTGAGTTGGGCACCCGCAGTTACTTTTCCCCCCTACACATTTTGTCTCTTTTAGTTATGCACTGATGCCCTTAGCCATGCCCTACGCCCAGCAGAAGCTCTGGGCCAGGCAGGAAACACTGGCATGTCATAGAGGACACCCTCCCCTTTTATGGAATGCATGCGCTATCTTGACCCAGAACAGATTTTGGGTTGGGCTGTGATGTTCCTGTAAGTTAGCATCTGTAAATATGGCAAGTGCGGGTCTATTGGGTGATGTATGGTAAATGACTGAGAGAGAAAGGGGGAGTACATGGGTGAGAAGCTGAAGTGTGCTGGATGATGATTGGCTGAGTGGCTGGCTGGCTGAAGGTATAAATGGAGGTTTGTGAGTGATGAAGGGGGGTCGGTTGGAAGGTGGGAGAGAGAGTCGGTTAGAGAGAGGTTGTTGAGTTGGTTGGCAGAGTTCTGAGGGAAGTTTGGATTGGATTTGGCTGATATTTAAAGAGGATATATTTGAACAGAAACCTAAAGAGTGACCATATATGAAACCATATGCTTGTGAAACATTCCTAAAGTAATCTTGTTATTTCCTGTTATTAGTAAATAAATACTTATTTGGTTTACCAAAGGCCTGATTCTTGGCTGGGGAATATACAGACCAGAAGGGAGGGCAAGGTAATTACCAAGGCTGAACAGAAGCAGTATCTAATGGTGGCAGCGGTGAAGGGAGAAATTGTAACAAGTCAAGTATCCAGAGCAACCCAGAGTTGTATGTTTTTTATATAAAGATACAAGGGGGTTGGGAACAGCATAAGCTCTCAGTCACAAAATTAACCAGCTAGAGAGAGACTTAGGCAAAGTCTCTGGGAGCATTGGTTACAGGACGTGACTGGTGGTGTTGCCTAGCAGTGGGATCTAGTGAGATCTTTGCTAGAGCGGAGTGAGAAACCATATAAAGGACGGTCCAGACTGGTGGTGTCCCTGGTGGTGCCTAGTGAAAGGCAGTAGCCACAAGCAGGTGGGAACCTGACAGGGAGAACCAGGGAAGGGCGTCACATGTGGTGGCTGTAGTGGTGGGATACGAACAAAAGAGGATACAAACAAAAGGAGAGTCCGGATATGAACAAAAGTCCCTAAATAGTGGTGTGACTGTAAAGGAATAACAAATAAAGATTACTTGTGAGTGAGTGTCAAAGAGTGAGTTCCAAGAAACATGGCTGAGTTCATGAAAATGAAGAGAGAGGAGTTGGTGGAAAAATGTATAACGTTCCAGTTACCTCATGAGGGTAAAGGGGTGGATGAATTGAGAGTGGCATTAATAACATATATGACAATCCAAACCAAAGAACCTGCAAGAGAGGAGACCCCAGAAAGGTGCTCAAGTAATCCTGCCTATATAGAGTATTTAAGAGAGAAGTTAAGATGGGAACGTGAGGAAAAAGATAAGGAACGTGAGGAAAAAGATAAGGATAGAGAAATTGCAATGGTGAAAGTGAGAATGGAGGTGGAGGAAAAGGAAAAGGAACGTGTGTTGGGAACTGAAAGGTTGAGAATGGATGCTGAAAGAGTGAGAATGGAGGCTGAAAGATTAAAATTGGATAGAGAGAAATTTCACTCTGACGAGACAAGGAAAGAGAGAGATGAAGCAAAAATAAAAATTACTCCAAAGGACTTTGCTGTCTATGAGCCTGGTCAAGATCCTCAAATTTACCTCACAACGTTTGAAAAGGCAGCTCAGATGTGGGGGCTACCTGAAGATAAATACATGCAGTATTTATCAAATCTAATTAAAGGGGAATTGGCTGAAGTGTATCAGTACTTCCCCTCAGACAGGCCAGTAACATATGCTGAATTCAAAGAAGCAGTGTTTAAAAGATTCAGACTGGGGCCTGATTATTTTAGAAAGCTTTTCAGAAACTGCCAGATACAGACAGGGAGGTCTTTCGTGGAGCTGGGGGCAAAACTGATGGACATATTTGGGAAATGGCTGACAAGTGCGAAAGTACAGTCTGTGGAAGAGGTGAAAAACCTCATGATATTGGATCAGTTGTACCATCAATTGCCGCCCAAAGTTAGGTTGTTGGTGAAAGATCGTGCTCCTAAAACTGTAACAGAAGCAGCGGAGCTGGTCGATCATTTTGCCTCAAACAGATCTGGGTGGATGGCAAAACCACAAAGAGATTTTAAACTGAGACCAAATAACAATGGCAGAAAAGATGTGGCACCACAGAGAGTAAACCCTCAAATAAAATCAGAAGAGCACAAGACACCTCAGTTTGGGTGTGTGTTCCCTAAAACAGAGGAGAAAATCTGTTACCGATGTGGGAAGCCAGGCCATCTGCGTTTTCAATGTGAGAGTGTAAACCCCCTCAGTAATCCTGTTCAAGGAAGGACAGTAAAGAGTGAACTGAGAGAGGGAGAACCGAAAAAGATACAGTTTTGTCAAATAAGCTGGTCAAAGGTCCAAGATTTGGACTCAGGCTTGAGAGAAGAAGTATGTGTGCAAGGGGCAAAATATTGGGCTTTGCTAGATACTGGGGCTGCTCAGACCTTACTGAAGCCAGATTTAATAAAATCTGAATAAATTTTACCTCAGGAAAAGCTGGTAATCCAAGGGGTAACAGGCGAACCAGAAAGCATTCCCATGGCCCTAATAAAACTAAAATGGAGGGGAAAGGAGGAGACGTACAAAGTGGGTATCAATGCTCAGCAAGAAGAACCTGTGATTCTGGGCAGAGATATTATGGGGGCAGGAGGAAAAAATTATGTGGTGACTAGACAACAACTTGGCAAAGCAGCAGAAGCCATTTTGTCAGAGGCTAAAGAAAATAGGGTGGAACCTGTGATTGGGCCTGAGGTTGCCATAACAACTGCTAGTATGCCTAGAGCAAAAGAAACATTGTTACAAATGGGGTCTGTCACAGAGACACAGCAGTTCAGAGAGGAGCTGAAAAATGATAGCAGTTTGAATGTAATGAAGAAAAAAGCCCTCCAAAACAGAATTCCCTTTACAGAAACTCAGAGGGATCAAACTGTATGGGAGAATGGTGTGCTGTACAGGCTGAGGTTGCCCAATGAATGGAAGAACCACTGTGAAAATGTGTGGAAAAGTGGGGGGAAATCAAAAGCTCTACTAAGATTTCCTGTTCCACTGGTGTGCTATGTTGTGAAAGAAACCTTACCCATTTGGTACTTTTATGGGGGGAAGGACTTTGGAAGTGCACAACCTACATATTTGGTTAAAAACTACATGAGTCCTCAGAATTTTCCTTCTCATACATCCATGAGGCATGGGTGTAATACATCCTGTGGGGAAAGAGGAAGGAGCCCAGATTTCTTGCTGGAAATACAATTAAGCAGGGTGAGATTCAAGCCTGAAGTATATCCATCTGGCGAATCAGAATGTGAGGTCAACTTGTTAAAGCAACCAGTTTCTTGTCAAGTGGTTGTGGTTCAAGATTTTGAGAACAGAGATAGTTTGGATACATCTCAGATGAATAAATTTCTATACCTTTACTGTAGTAAAGGAATGTTTAGAAAGGCACATTCTAATATGTTGACAGTCAAAGCATTGCAGGTGTGTCCTGAGTCGGGCAGATCACAAGAGTGTTGTTTACGAGTGTCATTAGTGCCACTTAGTTTCAATATTGATCTGAATACCCTGGGGTTCTTGAAGGATTTCTTCACTAGTCTGTCTACAGAAGTAAAAATCCTAATGACTCTAGATCATGGGGTTAAAAAGCTTCATGGTGCAGACATAACATGTACCTTACCCAAGCATCCCAGCAGTTTAAAGGAGCCATTACACAAACGAGTGAGTCATTACACAAATGAGTCATTACACAAACGAGTGAGTCAGAATGAAAGAGTGCTTGAGGAAATCAGGAAACAAGGGAGAGCATTTTTAGGTATGGCTGGTTTTTACAGAAAGTTTATAAAGGGGTTTGGTGAGATAGCAACCCCACTGCATGAGTTAACGCAGAAAAAGTGTGCTGAGTGTGTGAGATGGGATGAACAGTGCCAAAAGGCTTTCGACCAACTGAAGCAAGCGCTGTGTCAGGGTCCAATATTGATAGCTCCAGACTTTGAACAACCGTTTATAGTGGCAACAGATGCATCTGATTTGGCTCTTGGAGTTGTGCTGATGCAAGAGCGAGAGGGCATCAAGCACCCCATTGCCTACTTAAGTCGTAAACTGTCGTCAAGGGAAAGAAACTACTCTTCGGTCCAGAAGGAGTGCCTAGCAGTCGTGTGGGGCCTGGGAAAGCTGAGACCCTACATCTGGGGAAGGAAGTGCACGGTCATCACGGATCATCGCGCATTGCTGTGGCTGGGCACTATGAAAAATAGCAACACCATGCTGCAAAGGTGGTCTTGGGCACTGCAGGAGTACCAGATAGACTTTGTTTACATCAAGGGAAAGGACAACATGTTGGCAGATGGACTTTCGAGGCAGATGGCGGATACTACAATCAAGTGAGTAAGATGTAATGTGAAAAGGACACTTTACCCCAAAGTGATGGACACTTGTATATAAACACGACGTATTAATCCTGGGTACAGGAGAAATACTCCACTGTTATTTAAGGGGGGGGGAATGTGATGTTCTTGTAAGTTAGCATCTGTAAATATGGTAAGTGCGGGTCTATTGGGTGATGTATGGTAATTGACTGAGAGAGAAAGGGGGAGTACATGGGTGAGAAGCTGAAGTGTGCTGGATGATGATTGGCTGAGTGGCTGGCTGGCTGAAGGTATAAATGGAGGTTTGTGAGTGATGAAGGGGGGTCGGTTGGAAGGTGGGAGAGAGAGTCGGTTAGAGAGAGGTTGTTGAGTTGGTTGGCAGAGTTCTGAGGGAAGTTTGGATTGGATTTGGCTGATATTTAAAGAGGATATATTTGAACAGAAACCTAAAGAGTGACCATATATGAAACCATATGCTTGTGAAACATTCCTAAAGTAATCTTGTTATTTCCTGTTATTAGTAAATAAATACTTATTTGGTTTACCAAAGGCCTGATTCTTGGCTGGGGAATATACAGACCAGAAGGGAGGGCAAGGTAATTACCAAGGCTGAACAGAAGCAGTATCTAATGGTGGCAGCGGTGAAGGGAGAAATTGTAACAAGTCAAGTATCCAGAGCAACCCAGAGTTGTATGTTTTTTATATAAAGATACAAGGGGGTTGGGAACAGCATAAGCTCTCAGTCACAAAATTAACCAGCTAGAGAGAGACTTAGGCAAAGTCTCTGGGAGCATTGGTTACAGGACGTGACTGGTGGTGTTGCCTAGCAGTGGGATCTAGTGAGATCTTTGCTAGAGCGGAGTGAGAAACCATATAAAGGACGGTCCAGACTGGTGGTGTCCCTGGTGGTGCCTAGTGAAAGGCAGTAGCCACAAGCAGGTGGGAACCTGACAGGGAGAACCAGGGAAGGGCGTCACATGTGGTGGCTGTAGTGGTGGGATACGAACAAAAGAGGATACAAACAAAAGGAGAGTCCGGATATGAACAAAAGTCCCTAAATAGTGGTGTGACTGTAAAGGAAAAGTTACTTTTCCCCCCTACACATTTTGTCTCTTTTAGTTATGCACTGATGCCCTTAGCCATGCCCTACGCCCAGCAGAAGCTCTGGGCCAGGCAGGAAACACTGGCATGTCATAGAGGACACCCTCCCCTTTTATGGAATGCATGCGCTATCTTGACCCAGAACAGATTTTGGGTTGGGCTGTGATGTTCCTGTAAGTTAGCATCTGTAAATATGGCAAGTGCGGGTCTATTGGGTGATGTATGGTAAATGACTGAGAGAGAAAGGGGGAGTACATGGGTGAGAAGCTGAAGTGTGCTGGATGATGATTGGCTGAGTGGCTGGCTGGCTGAAGGTATAAATGGAGGTTTGTGAGTGATGAAGGGGGGTCGGTTGGAAGGTGGGAGAGAGAGTCGGTTAGAGAGAGGTTGTTGAGTTGGTTGGCAGAGTTCTGAGGGAAGTTTGGATTGGATTTGGCTGATATTTAAAGAGGATATATTTGAACAGAAACCTAAAGAGTGACCATATATGAAACCATATGCTTGTGAAACATTCCTAAAGTAATCTTGTTATTTCCTGTTATTAGTAAATAAATACTTATTTGGTTTACCAAAGGCCTGATTCTTGGCTGGGGAATATACAGACCAGAAGGGAGGGCAAGGTAATTACCAAGGCTGAACAGAAGCAGTATCTAATGGTGGCAGCGGTGAAGGGAAAAATTGTAAAAAGTCAAGTATCCAGAGCAACCCAGAGTTGTATGCTTTTTATATAAAGATACAAGGGGGTTGGGAACAGCATAGGCAATCAGTCACAAAAGTAACCAGCTAGAGAGAGACTCAGGCAAAGTCTCTGGGAGTATTGGTTACAGGACATGACTGGTGGTGTTGCCTAGCAGTGGGATCTAGTGAGATCTTTGCTAAAGCGGAGTGAGAAACCATATAAAGGACGGTCTGGACTAGTGGTGTCCCTGGTGGTGCCTAGTGAAAGGCAGTAGCCACAAGCAGGTGGGAACCTGACAGGGAGAACCAGGGAAGGGCGTCACATGGGCACCCCCAATTATATCTTTATTTCTACATGTTTTAGTCTATTTTGGTTCAGCATTGATACATTTATCTGTGCCCTGTGCCAAGCAGAAACTCTGGGCCAGGCAGGAGGCACTGGCATCTCATGAAGAACACCTCCTTTCATTAGGTGTGTGATTTGTGCTGGCCCAGAGCAGACTTAGGGGTGGGCACCTCCAGTTATTTAAATTTTTCTGCATGTTTTTGTCTATCTTAGTTGTGCGTAAATGCTCTTATCTGTGCCCTGAACCCAGTAGAAGCTCTGGGTCAGACAGGAAGCACTGGCATCTCCTAGAGGACAGCTTCTTTTTTCCTGGGGTGTATGATTTGTCCTGGCCCAGAGCAGAGTTTAGGGCAGGCAACCCCAGTTATTTTTTTTCTACATGTTTTTGTCTGTTTTGGTTTTGTGTAGATGCTCTTATCTGTGCCCTGTGCCCAGCAGAAGCCCTGGGCCAGACAGGAAGCAGTGGCATGTCGTAGAGGACACCCTCCCATTTCCTGGCGTGTATGATTTGTCCTGTCCCAGAGCAGAGTTTGGGGTGGTCACCCTCAGTTACTTATTTTTCATGATTTTATGACATCGATACACATTTACAAACATTTCAGAAGCCTGATCATTTTGATTGAATAAATTTATTGTTATTTATTTTATTTATTTATTTATTTTATTCGATTTTTATACCGCTCAAAGCCAGAGGCTCTCAGGGCGGTGTACAGCATAAAGTAAATACAATGCAAAAATACAATAAAATGACAATAAAAACACTAAAAACATACATTTTAAGCATTTAACAGCCTGGTATATATTAACAACAGTAAAATATGTTAAAATGCCTGGGAGAAAAAAATGTTTTAACCTGGCGCCGAAAAGATAGAAGTGTAGGCGCCAGGCGCACCTCGTCAAGGAGACTATTCCATAGTTCGGGGGCCACCACTGAAAAGGCCCTAGATCTCGTTACAACCCTCCGAGCCTCTCTGTGAGTCAGAGCTCGGAGGAGGGCCTTTGATGTTGACCGTAGTGAACGGGTAGGTTCATATCGAGAGAGGCGTTCCGCTAGGTATTGTGGTCCCGCACCATGTAAGGCTTTGTAAGTCAAAACTAGCACTTTGAATTTAGCCCGGAAACAGATAGGTAGCCAGTGTAAACGCGCCAGAACAGGTGTTATATGTGCGGACCGTCTGGTCCTCGTCAACAGTCTGGCTGCTGCATTTTGCACTAGCTGTAGTTTCCGGACTGTTTTCAAAGGCAGCCCCACGTAGAGAGCATTGCAGTAGTCCAATCTAGAGGTTACCACAGCATGCACAACTGAGGCGAGGTCGTCACTGTCCAGATAGGGACATAGCTGGGCTACCAAATGAAGGTGGTAGAACACATTCCGTGCCACCGAGGCTACCTGAGCCTCAAGAGACAGGAATGGATCGAAAAGAACCCCCAAGCTACGAACCTGTTCCTTCAAGGGGAGTGTAACCCCATCCAGAACAGGTTGAACATCCACCATCTGGGCCGAGAAGGCACCCACCAACAGCGTCTCAGTCTTGTCAGGATTGAGCCTCAGTTTATTAGCTCTCATCCAGTCCATTATCGCGGCCAGGCAACGGTTCAGCACCTTGACAGCCTCACCTGAGGAAGATGAAAAGAAGAAATAGAGTTGCGTGCCATCAGCATACTGGTGACAACGCACTCCAAAACTCCTGATGACCGCACCCAGCGGCTTCATGTAGATGTTAAAAAGCATGGGGGACAGAACCGATCCCTGCAGGACTCCACAATGGAGAGTCCAGGGTATCGAGCAGTGCTCCCCAAGCCCTACCTTCTGGAGACGGTCCACCAAGTAGGACCGGAGCCACTTCCAAGCAGTACCTCCAACTCCCAACTCCATGAGTCTCCCCAGAAGGATACCATGGTCGATTCTTGACAGGGAGAGTCCCCAGATCACAGCGATATGTGAAACGGGGTCAGGGCCGGCTCCAGGCATGCCAGGGCCCTTGGGCACCAGCCTGCCCCAAACCCCTCCACTCCCCTTCCATGATCCGCGGCAGGAGCCACGGATCGCAGGACAAAAGCTTCTGAGCCACCCGTGAGCCACCCACATCCCCCTGCTAGCCCTCCATTTCACCTACCTTTCTCTGCTGTTTTTTGCAGCTGAGCGAACTGCGTGCGCAAGGTTGCCATCAATAAAGAGGGCTGCCGAGGTTTCCATAAGGGACTGAAGCCTCTGCCACTGTCTTGGTTGATGACACGCACGTGCGCACATTGCTGCCATCAACTAAGATGGCGGCAGAGGCTTCAGCCCCTTAGAAAGAAAGGTAGGTCAAGCAGGGGGATGGAGGGGCTGCTCGGAAGCTACTTCTGTCCTGCAATCCATGGCTCCGGCCGCAGATCGCAGAAGGGGAGCAGTGGGCCCTCAGGGGCCTCTGTAGCTCCAGGGGCCCTCGGGCCAGTGCCCCACCTGGCCGCCCTTTAGAACCGGCCCTGAACGGGGTACCCCAATGTATATTTTGGGATTCAGAGACATGTTAACTTTCCTTTGGAGTTGCTGTAGCTGTGAACTTTTCTTTTTTAGTGTTTTGAGCTTTCAAGCAAATAAGGAACTGGGAACTAGGAACCAATTTCAACGTCGTGCAGTTTTCAGATTTGGCTTGGGGTGGGCAGTAGGAGCTTCATTAACATTCACTTATTGTGTAGTATTGTTTGCAGAAAATAACTTCTGAAACTACCATAACTCAGACAAACCCAGCAGAGGAAAGATGCATCCTGGTTGCTAGGGAAAAGAGCAAACGATGAAGATTGTAAGGACTAGGGGGGGAAATACAGAAGCAGGAAAGGTGCACTAAAAAGGAGGGCAACACACCAGCTCTTTTGGACCCCAGGGATTCCTATTTCCTGGTGTCTGTGGAAGTAGAAAAGAAGGAAATAGCCTAATTGCAGCCATCTTGGATGACTTGTATACGTGATGAGGGAAAAGAACTTGTTTTTGCGTCAAGAAAACCACAAAATGTGCTGTTCATTTGTGTTTCAGGAACAAAGTGGGTAAAGTATGCAATGCCCAATTAGGCACATGTCTAACAGGACATAACAGCTGATGCTGCAACTTTGATAACCTAAATGTATAAATACTTTCCCAAAAGGTTACACTGGCTGAAGATCTGCTCAAGGACAGGGCACACACTGTTCAGTTGCTATCTTCCCTTGCAATTGCTGAAATGAAATGTCTCTGACTTTGTTCACAATACAAAGTGAAGACTTGTTTTCTTCCCCAATTCTTGGTGCCATGACTCAGATGGCAACGCCCAGTTGAGGCAGCGGCAACAGCTGTGGACCGTTCCCCTTCAAATCCCAAGGCACCATACAAGGTAAAAGATCTTTTGAAATATCTATTGGTGTTATCAGAGGAGCAGCTGGCCCAGGACTACCCCGTGAGGGAGTTCTGAAAGCAAGGGGGGACAGCCGAACCTTGTGACCCAGTGAAAACCTTTCCTCACTACTCCACTGACCGGGTCTGGGACTTAAGCCTCTATGCAGCCGAACCCAGTGACCCAGTGGAACCTTCCCTGAGTGACTGAAGAATTTGGGGCAGTCAGTCAAAAGGTGTACCTACCCAGCCAAACAGCACCCTGACGTACTATATGTACGTGCATTATGGCCACTGGACTTGCAAGTATTTTTACATGTGTGATGACTCATCTAAACAGTTTCCACTTGATGTGGATAAAATTGTGCACTTATAAGGAGGCCTTGTGTCAAGAGGCAGTAAAACCCCTGGCAGTCAATGGGAAGCCTCTTTCAGTAGGTATGAGGAAACTTCAGAGACTCCATGAGTCTCAAATGAGGAGTCTAAAGGACTCCCAAGAAAAACTACAAGCCTAAGTACAGGATCTAAAGTCTATGTGGTGTAATGTCTTTTTAAGATACTTGAATTGCTTGGTAACTCTAAATGTGAAGCACCTGGATGCCTACCTGGCCCAACTTCCCCACCTCCCTCAGCTTCTCTATATCCCCAATTGGCCAAAACAGAGAATGATGGAGAAACTGTGGAAGATATATTTTTTTAGCCACCAGACTCCCGCCCCTCCACTGCTACCCTTGCTGGAGGTAGAACAAAGGGCAGTGGGAGGAGAAGAACGCCCGTCGTATCAAGAGGATACAGTGGAACAGTCTCCCCGATGAGGTGCGCCTGGCGCCGACGCTGCTATCTTTTCAGCGTCAGGTGAAAACCTTTTTATTCTCCCAGGGATTTTAAAGTGTATTTTAACTGTACTTTTTATGTTGTATTATGAGGCTGTTTGCTTTTGTTTTTTGATTTTATTGTGTTATTGTAGTTATATATTGTGCTGTTTTTATCTCTTGTGTACACCGCCCAGAGAGCCGTCAGGCTTAGGGCAGTGTATAAATGAAATGAAATAAAATAAAAAAAATAAATAAAGAGACAGGTGTGACTTTTGGATCTGAAACTTTCAGTCCACAGCACACCAGGAGTAATCCAAGCACCCTTAAGACAATTGCCCGGTGACGGAAACAACTTGGCCACGGTGCATGCTCCGTGGACTCCAGGAGATCTTTGGAATCTAGTTAAAGAATTTCCTACCATCAGGGAGGAACCTGAAAAATTCAGAGAACTCCAAACAGTTGTTCAATGTTACAATCCATCATGGTCAGACATTGTTAACACATGGGACTGTTGGGAACCTGAGTGTGTGAACCTGCCACCCACATGTGCCATTAAACACACCTCCTTAAGAGGAGGGGGATCTTTTGCTAGGGATAAACTAAGCACTTTGCCCTGAAATGTGCCTAAACAGTGTGTGGATAACCCAAGAAATGCAGGTCCAAACTGTTGGAAGTGGGGCAAGAGCAGCTCCTGTTTTGTTCTTTTGTTTAAGCTCCAGAAGGAAGATAGGGCCAGGGTCCTCCAGATAGATAGGCTTTGTTTACCTTTTACCTGTGATGCTCTGACTGACTTCCTTCTGTCGCTAGACTGTGACGCCTTTAGGGAAGCTTACCTGCCCCTCCTCCTTCCACCCTTTCCTCTTCTTCCTTCTCCGACTGTCCAGGAGAGACATCCCTTTGTCTCTGCTCTCTCTCCCCAAAGCCATGAGGCTGACTCCCACACCTGGGTGTTATGCCTCCAACTTAGTTAGAACTAGGTGTGCCTTTTCTATCTACTATGTATTTCTATAAATAAAGTAGCTTTTCTTATTTTACTAAGTCTCCAGTCTCAGTGATCCTGATGCAGGGTAAAAGCCTGCTTTCTTAGGCAAACGCATGCACACGCTGGCACACTCGCATTTCAACATCCGCTGTTCCTCTCTGCTGCTGTGGTGCTGCTTTAAACGAAATTAAGCAACACAAATACACACAGCAACACAAACCAGACTAAAGCAAAGCTTTTATTGGGAGAAAAGAGAAGAATAGCATTACAAAATTACTGGGTGCATGGTAGTATTAATTATTAACACACTAACCCATTCATAACTCTAAAGAGATAAAAGGTCCCTATTGCTATAAGAAATGTCAGATAGAAGATATTACCTGTCCTAGGCCCAGGAGTGGGCAGCGGAATACAGCTGAAGTGATGTGAAGGAGGCTCTGGCCGGAAAGCAGGAAGGAATCTCTTTGCCTCAAGGTTTGCACCCAGACACAGACTCCCTTCCTGCTTTGTGGCCGGCAGTCCTGCGCCGTGTTCCTTGAGAGCGTAGTTACACATGTTGGAGCTCAGATTGACATCTTGGGTCTCAAACCCTGCTCTTAAATACATTTTCCCTCTTACAAATCAACATGAAAAGGAGAGGTCTTGGGTATGAGGTGATCTCACGTTGTGTGTGTATTTCTTACTGACACTCAAGAAAATTAGTTCTGTTTTCTAATGCTGTCTTTGAACAATGGGATTGTTCTGCTGGGCATGAGGGAAATCTGCCAAAAAATGAGATAACATTTACTTCAGGGTCTTCACATTCCTCCAAAAGTGCCAAAAGATGGTCTTTGCTTCTTGTCCTCATTTCATAGTATTCAGGAAGGCACAACGAGTCAGAAAACAGGGGGTATGGGGTGGGAAATGTAGTCCAGAATATTCCAGGGCCTTGCCACCCCTTCGACTCCCAATGAACCAAAGTGGGGGTTAGCCCGAACATTCATAGCAACATTAATTACCTCCTATGTGTGGTCCTGAGAGCCAATGTGGTGTAGTGGTTAAGCTGTTGGACTATGACCTGGAAGACCAGGGTTCGAATCCCCACACAGCTCAGTAGCCAAGAGCTGACCCAGGCTAGCGTCTGCCGTTTGGGTGCAATCCCAGAAGGCTGCCCCAAGAAAACCGACCGGGCAAAAATAAGTAATTGCAAACAAAGCACAGGTGAATCCCTCGCTGACTACTTAGATAGGGTAAAAAGTGTGTTTGAGCGACACTCAGGGATGGCCCAGCCAGCTGAAAATGCCACAGAAGCAGTAGCAGCTGCTTTTGTCCAAGGCTTGTTACCTAAACTCCAACGGCAACTTAGAGTAATTTGTGTTGGATGGCAGACCAAACTCCTACAGGAACTAGTGGCAGTTGCTAATCACTGTCTGGCCTGCCAGGAACAGAAAAGGCGAATACAGGAACTAAACATATGGCTTTACAATTAGGGCAGAGACTCCTGAGCCGCTTTCATGGTTGCAAGAGACAGAGCAGGCATTTGTGGTCATCAAGCAAGCTCTTTCCAGTGCGCCAGCTCTTGTGCTTCTGGATTACACCAAACCATTCGTTCTTTTCTGCCATGAGCAAAATGATTTTGCTTTGGCGGAATGAACTCAAAAAACATGGGGGCAAACATCACCCGCTCGCTTACTATAGCACTGCTCTGGATGCAGCCAAGTTTCCCCCTTGCCTTTGAGCTGTGGCAGCAGCAACTTCGGCTGTTGAATTGTCCAATTCCATAGTCTTAGGATCCCCTTTGAACGTTGCGGTTCCTTGTGCTGTGGCTGTCCTCTTGCTTAAAACTAAAACTCAACACCTTTCTACCGCTCTCCTTACCAAACATGAACTACTTTTGTTGTCTTCTTCTCACATAACCCTAAGTGGTTGTTCCATCTTGAATCCAGCCTCTCTTATGCCTAGACCTCAAGACAGCGAGCCTGATGGTCGTGCGTCCATAACTTCTGCCCTTACCTGTCTGTGAGACAACCACCTTGATACACCTTTGCAAAACCCAACCTCATCTACTTTGTAGGTGGCTCCTGGTCTCCGAAATCCTAATGGTCGATTGATTGCTGGCTATGCCGTTTGCTCAGTAACAAGATAAAAGTGTGAAGCATTCACTGGAAGCACAAATAGGAGGTCAAAAACCAGAATGCTGGAAAGATGTAGCTTTATTCTGTGCACAGAGGCACCATTGATTTCTTGTATATAAAAAAAGAAGAAATTTCTGTGTAAAATATGCTAAAGCCCAACGCATTTCAGCTTGTGCAGTCAAGCCTTCATCAGGGGCTAAAATACAAAATATTGGATATTTTTAAAAAAAACATACTAACAACTTAAACACACACATTCATTTCTGGAAGGACACAGTTACAGAAATGTTGCAGCCAAATGTTGCTTTCATTAATCTCAGAATATAGTTACAAAACTCTAACAACTTAAATACATACTAACAACTTAAACACACACATTTTCATTTCTGGAAGGACACAGTTACAGAAATGTTGCAGCCAAATGTTGCTTTCATTAATCTCAGAATATAGTTGCAAAACTCTAACAACTTAAATACATATCTAATTCTAAAAAAACACAATTACAGAAATAATATTGCAGTCAATATTGCTTCAATATTTTCAAAATATACTTACAAAATTAAACTCTTCAGTAACATATTAAGACAAACTTTTTCTGGTATTTTCCTTATCGCTGTTGTCATGTAAAGCAAACTGAACCCAAATTCAAAGAAATATAGAACTCTGCAGCATGCAATGAGTTGAACCTGCTTGATAATTACTTCACCACACCTGACTTAAGTTGACTGTGTTTGTTCTGAATTAGAGTAGAGGTAACATGTTGAATTCCTCATTTAACCCATTAGGAATCATAGTATCTAATTCCAAAATCCAATATAGTTCTCTACACAATAAATTGTCTATGTTTTTTCCAAAAACCTTTTCCAAAACCCAAAACTTGTATTCTGTTATAGAATGAGGGGCGCCATTCTGGTTTTTATGCCAGTATGGAAGGCTTACACCAGGAGCTCCATTTGAAGACACACCTTTCGGACTGTACAGGCGAGAAGCCCTATTATTGAAACTGAGTTGGCCTCTACCTATTACTTTTATTGTTTAGCCTTTTGATGTTTTATATTGTTTTTGCTTTTGTACGTCGCTCAGAGTGGCTGGGTATCCAGCCAGATGGGCAACTAATAAATTGAATCAATCAATCAATCAATCAATAAACTTTGGAAACAAAGAGGCTTCCACACTTCCTCTGGTTCCCCTATCAAGAATGGGCCTTATGTGTGTGCTCTTCTAGATGCCCTTCTGTTGCCTAAAGCTATTGCGGTTGTGAAATGCGTAGCTCCCCAAACCTCTCATGATGAAGTTACACATTGAAATGCCTTGGCTGATTCAGCAGCTAAGAACCCTTTCTTCTCCTCAGGCTGCGCATTCTCGTGTCCTCATTGAGCAGCCTCCATTGACCTCCCTTGAGGACCTCACGAAGGTTTAAGGAACTGCAGCAGAGACTGAAAAACATTCACGGAGTGTTGCTGGGTGCATTTTGCATCCTGACCATCTCTGGCACTCCTTGGATGGTCGCCTGGTTTTGCTTCAGGTGTTACTCCTATATTTTGCTCGCATGCGCATTCCATTCCTGGGCAAGGTCTTGGAACGGGTGGTTGCTGGCCAGCTCCAGGCGCTATTGGATGAAACTGATTATCTAGATCCATTTCAATCGGGTTTTAGGCCCGGTTTTGGCACTGAGACAGCCTTGGTCGCCCTGTACGATGACCTATGTCGGGAAAGAGACAGAGGGAGTGTAACTCTGTTGATTCTCCTTGATCTCTCAGCGGCTTTTGATACCATCGACCATGGTATCCTTCTGGAGAGGCTCGCGGAGTTGGGAGTTGGAGGTACTGCTTGGCAGTGGTTCCGCTCCTACTTGGCGGGTCGTCTCCAGAAGGTAGTGCTTGGGGAACATTGCTCGACACCGCGGGCTCTCCAATATGGGGTCCCGCAGGGGTCAGTTTTGTCCCCCCTGCTTTTTAATATCTACATGAAGCCGTTGGGAGAGGTCATCAGGAGTTTTGGAGTGCGTTGTCATCAGTATGCTGATGACACGCAGCTCTACTTCTCCTTTTCATCTTCTTCAGGTGAGGCTGTCGATTTGCTGAACCGTTGCCTGGCCTCGACAATGGACTGGATGAGAGTTAACAAACTGAAGCTCAATCCAGACAAGACTGAGATGCTGTTGGTGGACGGGTTCTCTGATCGGATGGTGGATATATACCCTGTCCTGGACGGGGTTACACTCCCCCTAAAGGACCGGGTTCGTAGTCTGGGAGTCTTTTTAGACTCTTCCCTCTCACTTGAGGCTCAAGTAGCCTCGGTGGTTAGGAATGCGTTTTACCAACTTCGGTTGGTAGCCCAGCTACGTCCCTATTTGAGTAAAGAGGACCTTACATCAGTGGTACATGCTCTGGTAACCTCACGTTTGGATTACTGTAATGCGCTTTACGTAGGGCTACCTTTGAAGACAGTTCGGAAGCTACAACTAGTGCAAAATGCGGCGGCCAGATTGCTGACAAGGACCAAGCGGTCCGAGCATATAACACCTGTTCTGGCCAGCTTGCACTGGTTGCCAATATGTTTCCGGGCTAGATTCAAAGTGTTGGTATTAACCTATAAAGCCTTATACGGTGCGGGACCACGATACCTTGCGGAACGCCTCTTCCGATATGAACCGGCCCGTGCACTACGTTCTGCTATGAAGGCCCTCCTCCGGGTTCCAACTCACAGGGAGGCCCGGAGGGTGATGACAAGATCTAGGGCCTTCTCAGTGGTGGCCCCCGAACTATGGAACAGTCTCCCTGAGGAAGTACGCCTGGCGCCGACTCTGCTTTCCTTCCGGCGCCAGGTCAAAACCTTCCTATTCTCTGAAGCATTTTAAGTTACATTGATCTAATTTTAATAATGTTTATTGTATTGTTGATTGTATTTTAATATTATTTTGTTATTCATTGTATTTTTATACTATTTTATGTTCACCGCCCAGAGAGCTATCGCTAGTCGGGTGGTATATAAATTTAATAAATAAATAAATAAAATAATAATAATAACAGCTAGAGTCATTGCTGAAGGAGCAACATATTGTAATCAGTCTGATTTTACATCAAACTGCAGTTTCAGATTCAACTGTTAATGCACCCAAAATAGAAACAGAACATAACCTCCAATTTGAAACACAAAAGGCTGTCTTCACCATCATATGACACTGACCAATAAAAAGACTTTGAAATTAATAAAAATAAATTTGACACAGATTTCTAGGATGAATAATGAGGGAAATAAAATTTTCTGGTTTAGATTCTCTGTAGAAACATTAGTAACACAGGAAAGAAGCAAAGTAAGAAGAACACCAACAAACATACAAAAATATAATTCTCCATCTTTGGAGAGCAGGTTTTGCCACCGCTCACCATATGCTCAGAGGCAAATTTGTAGGGCAGTCCAGTATCTCAGAGGAGGTCAGGTCTCCTGCTTCTCTGGTGCATTCACTATAGCTGCCCAATTTCCCTGCTTTTTAAAGTTTGATAGAAATATCTGTGGGCTATAAGTATGTTCTTAAACCGCAAGGGTTTTTTTGCCTATTAGTGAATTTCCCTGCTTTTTAATACTGGAGGTAAGAAATGGGATCATGTGCAAGTTTGCTGAGAATGGATTGATCATTTGCTTGCTTATTGAGTTCAGTGGGATTTATTCCCCTGCAATCATGCTTAGGATGGGTGAAACTGACCACAGGGGATGGGGAAGGGAGGAAGAGGAGGAGGGAGGGGTGGAAAGGCAGAGGGGAGGACTGATGGGAGCAGGCAGGAGGGGAGGGGAGAAGGAAAGATGTGATCATTTGCATGTTTATTGAGTTCAGTGGGATTTACTCCCATGCAATCATGCTTAGGATATGTAACTGACCAGGGGAGGGGAGGGACAGAGGGGTGAAGTGGGCAGGGGAGGAGGAAGAAGGAAGAGGGGAGGGCAGGAGGAAGGGAGAGGAAAGGGGAAGGAGGGCAAAGGCAGATCTGATCATTTGCATGATTATTGAGTTCAGTCGGATTTACTCCTATGCAATCATGCTTAAGACAGGTAAAATTGGCCATGGGGAGGAAGAAGGGGAGGGAGAGGAGGGGGAAGGATGGGATTGGAAGGGGAGGGAGGGTCAAAGGAAAGGGGAGGGAAGGGGCAAGAGGGAGGGGATAGGAGGGAGAAGGGAGGGTGGGTTTGGTTATTTGCATACTTTTTGAGTTCAATGGGATTTATCTCTGTGCAATCATGTTTGAAAATGGAAATGAACTGCCTTCAAGTCGACTGGACTTATGGCGACCCTTTGAATAGGGTTTCCATGGTAAGCGGTATTCAGAGGTGGTTTTCCATTGCCTTCCTCCGAGGTGAGAGGCAGTGACTGGCCCAAGGTCACCCAGTGTGCTTCATGGCTGTGTGGAGATTCAAACCCTGGTCTCCCAGGTCGTAGTCCAACACTGACCTGGGGGAGGGGCAGGGAGGGGGGAGGGGAGATTGGGTGAGTAGGCACTGGGCAGAAGGGAAACTCCTTTTCTTTCTAAAAGGAAAACATTGTGAACAGTATCATTGCTTTTCAGCGTTTCCCCCACCTTTTTATTCTACAGAAGGCACATGTAGCCTCCCTCTAGGACTGCCAGGTTCAGGGCCTGAGACTGATCCTGTATCTTTAGGAGAAGAGAATGTCAGCCAAGTGCAGATGTTCTTGCAACTCTGTAATGGGAAAAACCACAAGGTGGAATTCTCCCTTCCCCTTGCACAACTTTTATAGATACAGAAGACCTCTTGGTTGCCAGGCCTGGCCTCCCAGAGGCCTTCTGTATCTTTAAAAGTTGGGCAGGGGGAAGGGAGAATTCCACCTTGTGGTTTTTCCCATTACAATGTTGCAAGAATACCTGCACTTTGCTGACTTTCTCTTCTCCTAAAGATACAGGATCAGCCTCAGACCTTGAACCTGGCAACCCTACCTCCCACCCAAATTTAAAACAAAAGTGTCCCTGGCCACATCCACATCAGGCCTCTATTACGCTTTAGACAATCATTTATTTATTTATTGTATTTATATACCGCCCCATAGCCGAAGCTCTCTGGGCAGTTTACAATAACTAAAAACATTAAAAACAAATATACAAATTTAAAAACACATCTTTTAAAAACAATTTAAAACAGTATCATGGCTTCTCTCAAAGCCATGGCTCAAAGCCAATGATGGCTTTTCCCAAAGAATCCTGGGAAGTGTAGTTAGTGAAGGGTGCTGAGAGTTGCTAGGAGACGCCCTGTTCTCCTCACAGACCTTCAATCAGAGTGGCTGACTGTTAAACCACTCTGGCCACTGGGCCTCTGTCAGGGGAATAGGAGTCTCCTCTCAGCACCCTTCACAAACTACACTTCCCAGGATTCTCTGGGGGAAGCCATGACTGTCTCAAGTGAAATCAAGTCTGGTGTGGGTGTGGCTCCCTGATTAGCCAAGCCCAGCAGCTGTGAGGCTTTTAGAACACTGACAGTTGGTTCTTACTGAGCATGCCCGACACTATCATTGGGTTCCAGCCAAAATTTCTTAAATTAATTAAAAATCAGCCAGGCATTTTTTTAACTTTTAAACTGGAGAAGATGAAGGTCAGAGTATGGGGCAAAGTTAGCATTAGGATTACAGGTACTCTGTGAACATGGCTGATTTTCAATGAATTTCAACAGATTAGGAGAACTCTGAGAGAAAAAAGTCCAAAAGAGCTCTGGGTTTTCTCTCTCTCTTTTTAGACTTTGAACTCTGTTCTCTCTGAAGTTTGGTAAGGTTTTGTTCTGAAATGAGTTTATGGGCAGCAACAGAATGGCATGCGGGTTATTTTCAATTTAACATTGCGGAATATGAAAAATGCACGCTGGCTATACTATACAGCCACTCTTGTGGCTGTATAATAAGGATTATTCTTCCTAGCATATAACCTTTGAGATAAACCCAGTGATGGGGCCCATGTCTTCCTCTGAAGATGGGTGTCTGGATGGTTGACAGCTCTCTGATAACAGCTCGAAAGAAGCTATAATTTGGATTACCCCCCATTCCTATCTGTTGGAGGACCAGGTGCTTAGTCTCCAAAATATGTTTTAGTGGATTGTGCTTGATGAGATGCATTCACACTAAGTGTTGTTGTCTCCCCTGGATTAGTACTTCTTCCCTGACCACCATAAGCTCTAGAAACTTGAGGTCCATTCTGGGCATGAATTATTTTTTTAAAAAAAATACAAGTTTCTCCAATATGTCAGATTTGCAAAAAAGGGTGGTAAAAATAATATGTGGGTTGCACCCAACTTTCTGCTCAGAGTAGATGCATTAAAATTAATGGACATGACAAACTTAGGCCTCTTAATATTAATGGTTCACAGCTGTTTCTGGTTCCACCTCAACTGAAGAGAATGCAAACAGCAGCAGCAACCAGTCAGCGGCAGATTCAGTTAGTTTCTTTATTTTAGGATTTTCTCAGGATTGGGAAAATCCGAATTCTCTCTACAAAGAAAGGGTGGATGGGTTCTGGGTGAGGACAGTGTTGTGTGAAAACAGGGGTAGGGACCAGGATCACACAGAGGAAGGTCAGGATCTCTTCTCTAACATCCCAGTCTCCACAGGCCTCCAAAACACCCACAGGCAACAGGTTAGCAACCCCCGTTCTACACTCATAACATTGTTTCCCCTTTCTGAATTCTTTCATGACAATAGAGACTTGTGCTACTCCTGAAATTTGTTACACATTCCTAGCAATTCTATGGTTTCTGCTCAGTGTGAATGCTTTGATGCAAAGTCAGAGAGGAATTTCTACTGAAGCCCTTTCCACATTCCAGGCATTTATATGGCTTCTCCCCAGTGTGAATTGTTTGATGGGAAGTGAGTTGGGTTTTCCAGCTGAAGCTCATCCCACATTCAAGGCATTTATATGGTTTCTCCCCAGTATGAATTCTTTGATGCAAAGTGAAAGAGAAATTTCTACTGAAGCCCTTTCCGCATTCCAGGCATTTATATGGCTTCTCCCCAGTATGAGTTGTTTGATGGGAAGTGAGTTGGTGTTTCCAGCTGAAGCTCTTTCCGCATTCCAGGCATTTATATGGTTTCTCCCCGGTGTGAATACTTTGATGGGAAATGAGTTGGGTGTTCCAGCTAAAGCTGTTTCCACACTCTAAGCACTTATATGGTTTCTCTCCCGTGTGAATTCTTTGATGGGAAGTCAGATGTATCTTCTGACGGAAGCTCTTTTCACATTCTATGCACTTATATGGTTTCTCTCCGGTGTGAATAGTTAGATGGGAAGTGAGTTGGGTTTTCCAGCTAAAGCTCTTTCCACATTCCAAGCATTTATATGGTTTCTCCCCGGTGTGAATACTTTGATGGGAAGTGAGTTGGTTTTTGCAGCTGAAGCTCTTTCCACATTCTAAGCATTTATATGGTTTCTCCCCAGTGTGAATTCTTTGATGGGAAGTCAGATGTATCTTTTGACGGAAACCCTTTCCACATTCCAGGCATTTATATGGTTTCTCCCCAGTGTGAATTCTTTGATGGGCCTTGAGATTTTCCTTCCAGCTGAAGCTTTTTCCACATCCTAAGCATATATATGGTTTCTCCCCAGTGTGAATTCTTTGATGGGAAGTCAGATTGGTCTTGCACCTGAAGCTTTTTCCACATTCTAAGTATTGATATGGTTTCACCCCGGTGTGAATTGTTTGATGATTAGTGAGAGATATCTTGTGACTGAAGGTCTTTCCACATTCCAAGCATTTATATGGTTTCTCCCCAGTGTGAATTCTTTGATGGGCAGTGAGGATTAGCTTCCACCTGAAGCATTTTCCACTTTCTAAGCATTGATATGGTTTCTCCCCAATGTGAATTCTTTGATGATTAATGAGAGAGATCTTATGACTGAAGGTCTTTCCACATTCCAAGCATTTATATACTTTCTCTCCTTTGTGGTTTTTGGAGCGGGCTTTGCAGTTTCTTTTAGAATTGAGACATTTCCAATAACCAAAATATTTACTACTTTTGTTTCTTTTATCTGCAGTTATATGGTAGTCACTGGCCTGAAAAGCAGAAGATTTAGTCCTCCTCTTCTCTTCTGCTTCAGTTTTCATTCTCTGCTCTTTGCTCTTTTCAGATCTGTCTCTTAACCACGCCGCTTTCCCACATAGTTCTCTCTTGTTCTTGGCTTCTGACTCGTCACCGTCTGCAATGAAGAGAGAAAGTGGTAAGAGAGTGAGGGAAGAAATGGACCCTCAAATCATTGAACAATCCCAGTAAGCAGGTGTCATAAAGGAAGATGTGAAAGGATTTCGGTGGGAGAATGATCTTAACCCAGGTTGAATAGTCTCTGTGATTTAGCATTCATTGACAATTGGAGGGCCATAGATTGCTGGATTTGGACAGTGGAGATCTGGGTTCAGATCCCAGTCAGAGCTGAATCTCATTGGGTGATCTTGGGCCAATCACCCTCTTTCAGCCTAGCCTACAACGTTGTACAGGCAAATAGAGCCATCAAAGGTATTCTCTTCTGAAGTGTTTGGAGCAAAGAAATGAGAAGATAAAAAGGGGAGGCCTCATGGCAGAGCAAGTCATTGTTATGCAGAAGGTCGCAAGGTTAGTCCACAGCTTCAGCAGGTAAAGGACCACAGAAGGAGCCCTCAGGTGTGCTAGGCATTGGAGGAATGCTGCCACTCAGAGCAGACAATCCTGGACTAGTTGGGCTATGACTATGGTAGGGCTGTTGAGTCAGGCTTCTGGGACTCTAAGATGGTTCTTATCTGTGTTTGCATTTATTGTGACACTTTATGTTTCCTCGTTCTGATTGATATATTGTTGTTTTGATTATATTGTGATTTTAACAACTTGTACCGATATCTTAATTATTTTTTTACTCCTTGTGAAGTTTTGACAGTGGAAAGTGGAGATATACATGGTTTAAATGCCACCCCAGGCTCCTTCTGGGAGGAAGGGCAGGATATAAATCTAATATATAAACAGATTTAGGCAAATCCTACTAGGCTTGAAGAAAAGGGCTTGAAATGCTGAAATTTTAAAGTGTGGGAATATGCTCTGTGTGCATGTTCACATACCCATAGGTAGACAAACAGCAGGAGGGGTGGCCCTGTACTAGTCAAGTCCATTCTCGTACAAGGGTTCCTCCTCCCCCCTCCAAAAAAAAGACAGGCTGCAAATCTTGTGCTAGTAGGAAAAAGGGAACTTCAAATGTTGCAATACAGGAAATGTGCAGATGTAGGGTTGGATTTTCTTACTGGTTGAGTCCCTTTCCTTATAACAAGGGTAGCCAACGTGGTGCACTCCACTGATTGTTGGACTCCCACTCCCACCAACCTGAGTCAGCATGGACAATGGTCACCATTGATAGGAGTGAGAGTCCTACAATCTCTGAAGGACACCATGTTGGCTACCCCTAGAAAGTAACCCCCCTGCTCCAAAATAGTGCTATACACTGTCAGAGCTCTGTTCAGGTCTAGGGAAGCTTTGGACTTGTCTTCCCAAAGGCCAGAATGCCAAATTTTGTGCCTTGTGGGTATATTAGAAACCAAAATGCAGCCCAGCTATGCTGTGTTAGCACATGAGGCAACATTTTAGTGAGAAATTCCAGAGAATTGCATTTAAAGAAATATTTTAGGGGCAGAGGAATAGAGAAAAATGAAAAGTGGGTTCTGAGAGAGCATATTTGAACTCCTGATCAGATGTTTGCGGGAAGGCGAAAAACCTCACATATTTGTGGGAATTTAAGCCTAATAAAAGCCTGCCTGTTTTTTGAGATGGAATGTTGTTTGGCCCAATGATAAAATGCCCTCCATCTCTAATTTCTGTTGACTTTGGCCAACCAGAAAATGACCGAGAGGCTTGTTCCAGCTCCCTAACAGATGTAAAAAATCTCAACTGATCTGGACAGCATAAAACACTTGGGCCATTGTCTAGAAAATACAGTAGATAGCTGCCCATTAAATGTTTACTGCAGAGGGGTAAGAATCCCAGATGAATTAAGTGGCACCACCTCAGAAGACTCAGGGTCATTACATGAAGGAATATTGAGTTTCAGAACAGATATTAGGATCCAACAGGGGGCCTTACCAAGACAGGACAGAGTCCCACAAATCTCCTCCATGACTTCGTTATGCAAAACTCTCTGGTCAGGATCCAGCAGAGCCCACTCCTCTTCTGTGAAATACACAGCCACATCCTCCAAGGACACGGGACCCTGAAAGTCAAGAAAGCATTACCTCCTCATAGAAAACGTGAAGATGATCTACTACCTGCATTCAAAAGTTAGTTCAGGTGAGGTGACTGGTCATTATTCTCAGGACAGAATAATGTTGAGGGCAGCTTCGCGAGAAGCTTTAAGAAATTCATTCAGACCCAGGGAGATGAACAGGGGACAGAAGCACCCAGGCTGCCCCCAGACTCTTCCCCTGCTGAGTCTTCCCCTACCTGATCTGGGGCAATAGCAACAGCTTCTCCACCACAAAGAGGAGATGGTTTAGTAGGTCTTGCGGACATCATTCCATCACCTGTGAGAAACAAAATGGGCTCAGAAGCCATTATTATATCCTTGTGTCCGAGCTAAAGCGATTATATCTCTAAGTGCACAAGGGTCTTATCAGTTGAGTGAGTTTCAGATGTTTATTTTGAGTTTATATTTCTATTGTGTAATACATCATCTCTCCCCATTTGAGCTCTTCCATAAATCAAAGCGCTAGTTCCTACGTACAAAATCTTGACATGATAAATGTAGGAACATTTCTGAGCTGTGAAAAAGGCCGGAAACAAGATTAAAGAGAGGAGCCAAATAGGAGCCATCCTTACCCAGCAGCCTGTGCCTGGGGTCCAATGGAGTCCTCTCTGTCTCAGGGAAATCAGTTCTTATTTCAGCATACAGACCCTTTTCCTGAAACAGCATAATAAGAACTCAAGTCATATAACGGGGAGCAAGATTAGAAGAGGACTGACGGAGGCAAAACCCAGAGGGGTACTGGATATCAGGGGTAGCCAAGGTGGTGCCCTCCACAGGTTGCTGTACTGCAACCTGCATCAGGACTAGGCAATGTGATAAATGGTCAGCGATGATGGGAGTTTTACTTCAACAACATCTGGAGGGCACCACGTTGGCAGTCCTTGGTCTAGATGAAGCCCACCCACCTGCTGCTCTGCCTGCTTCTCATCCTCTGCCCGGCTCAGGAGGAAACCTTCTGCTAGGGCCACCGCCTCGGAACTGGTCTTTGTTCCACATTCCCTCACCCAGCTCTCCAGCTCTGGTGGAAGGACAGCCAGGAACTGCTCCAGGATCACCAGGTCCAGGATCTGGTTCTTTGTGTGTTGCTGTGGCTTCAGCCACTCACGGCAAAGAAGGTGGAGTCGGCTGCAAGCCTCTCGGGGCCCCTCAGCCTCCTGGTAGCGGAAATGCCGGAACTGCTGGCGCTGCACATCTGAGCTGAGGGAATTCTCCCCCAAGATCTTCTGCACATTTCCCCCCAGGAATTCCTCCCCATGGGTCTCAGTCTTGATGGAATCAGGGCCTCTTCTAACTTCAGGGTCAACTGAGTCTTGCTGTTCCATCTTTGATCTGTGGGGGGAAAGATGCAGCCTCTGTCCTGCTGGTCTGTCTCTTGGAACTCTGCCCACCCCCAACCCCCATGCACTCACCCTCTCCCAGCCTTTCACTGCAACCCCCATGCATTCTCTTACTTATGTCTTTTTTGGAATTGTTTCCTGGGTTCTGAGGCCCTATACAGAAAGAGACCCACTTATTGTATGACCCAAACTAAATGGGGAACCCCACGCCTAGGCAATGGCTGGCGGGGCAGAAAAGGTTCGGGTAAGCATCCTTGAATGTGATCATTCTTCCTACCATATAACCTTTGAGATAAACCCAGTGATGGGGCCCATGTCTTCCTTTGAAGAGGGTGTCTGGATGGTTGGCAGATCTCTGATAGCAGCTCGAAAGGAGCTGTAATCCTGATTACCCCCATGCCTATTTAAGAACAAACAAGCAAAAGGAGAGACTTTTTTAGGGGAAGGGCAGCAGCTCAGTGATAGAGCGGCTGCTTTGCTTGCAGAAGGTCCCAGTTTCAATCGCCAGTATCTCCAGACAGGGCTGCAAAAGACTCCCTGCCTGTAATTCTTGAGAGACTCTGCCAGTCAGTGCAGACAATACTGAAATAGAGGGATCAATGATCTGACTCAGTATATGTTGGAATATGTGGTTCAACTCGAATTGGTGGGTTGAGGCTGCATGGGGTTAAAAGGGTAGCTAGAGAGGAGACCTCTTGGTTGCTAGGCTAATACCTGTCCTTTGATCTCCTGCTGACTCTCCCTTCCTGCTAGACTGATGTGCTTAGGATGTTGACCACATCTCCTTCCTCGTCCTCCTTTCTCTTGAGAGGGAGAGCAGACATCTTCTCTTTGTCTCTCCCTCTCCTCCAACCATGAGGGCAAACACTAGGCTTAGTGTTTGCATCTCCAACTTAGCTAATTAGAGCTCTTTCCTATCAAGTATGTACTTCCAGAATAGTTTTCTTATTTTAAAGCTTAAAGTCTCTGCCTGACTAATTCCAGGGAAGGTGTAATATTTAGCAAAGATTCAAATACACAAAGCTCACTCAGATGCTCAAATACCTAATTTTGCTACTCTGCAACAGTATAAAGCAACTTCCTATGTTCTCTGACTTATCTCTATGACCTTTCCAGGCCTCTGCTGGAAGATGCCAATGTTTTCCAATGTTGCTGTTTAATGTTTAATTAAATGCAATGTTTAATTAAAATACTGGAACTCCACAGTTCCTGGAGTTGATGGCCTGGTTGTGGTAAGGATCGCCCATAAATCAGAATCAGCTTGAAGGCAGTCCATTTCATTTCAACTTTGCCCTCATCCCAGCCAGCACGAGTGACGGGGTAACTGAGGCAAGTGGTGGCTGAGCTGTCCTATAAGCATTTGAATTGCTGTCTCCACCTATTTACCCTTTTAATACAACAGTTTTTTCCACTTTCAGTCGGGGTCTCCTGAAGTTGATTCCTTTGATTAAAAGGTTGCTACTTTCTGAGTAGCATTTTCTGTTCTTGTTACATGCCTTCAAGTTAATTACTACTTATGGAGACCCTATGAATTGGCTGCCTCCAAGAGCATCTGTTGTGAACCACCCTGTTCAGATCTTGTAAGTTCAGGTCTGTGTCTTCCTTGATGGAATCAATCAATCTCTTGTTTGGCCTTCCTCTTTTTCTGCTCCCTTCTGTTTTTCCCAGCATTATTGTCTTTTCTAGTGAATCATGTCTTCTCATTATGTGTCCAGAGTATGATAACCTCAGTTTCATCATTTTAGCTTCTCGTTATAGTTCTGGTTTAATTTGTTCTAACACCCAATTATTTGTCTTTTTCGCAGTCCATGGTATGGGCAAAGCTCTCCTCCCACATTTTCTATTCACCGATAAAAGATCTCTTCTGCATCCCAGGGGTTGCCACTCTGGATGGGCCATGCGTGTCAGCCAAGAGGAGTGATAACACCAGTTCGTATGTGAGCAACGGGGGCATTCAAAGACCTACTTTCTATCCCTCCTCACTGAAACTTGTGTCTTGGCCTTGCAAAGAAGAGAGGGAAGGAAAATCCTCCCTTCCCCGATTTGGATGTATCAGCTGAACAGGCCTTCTATGCAGTCCTCACCTGTGGCCCTGGGAAAACCCTTCAACCAAATGTGCAAAGGGGAAGGAGACTGATCAGATTTCATAGGGAGGCTCAGATGCCATGCTTGGGGAAAACAGCAGCTACTTTCTCCCAAGTGAAAAGCCAGGAAAGGGGGTTTGGACACAGGTACTTTTGCTCTGGGGAATACAGCCCCCCGCCCTGGAATTCCCTGCCTTTCTAGGAATCATGTCATTTAACACACTAAGGTCTGGTATACTGCTTCTGTATATAGAAGCTCCACTTCCCACCCAAAAGTACTCCCGTCACATACACCACCCACCTGCAATATGACCGCTGCCCCCCTCCCATTTAATTCATGGTACCAAGGCCTTGCCTATCTTTCCCCCCCGTTTTATTTCCTTTGACCATCGGTTATTGCGCAGACTTGGCGGATGTTGTGATGGGGGATCCTGCAAGGGTCAGCTGAAGACAGGCCACCTCCTTACGGGGTGAGGGTCTCCCGTGCTATTGCTCCAGCCTTTTCTCTCCCTTCATCGGCTGGCCCTGCAATCTGGGGCATCTCCCCACGTACACAAAGGGGTCTCCTAATCCCCCTCCTCGATCCCCTGCCTTGCAGTTCCTCCTCTGCAGTTGCCCCAGAGGGACTCCCCTTCGCCCCAATGCACAACGGGGTAAGGGAGGCTTACCATACCCCAGAAGGGGCCACCGATGCAAGAGCCCTTGGAGGAGAGACAGGGGGCCGCGCCGCTTGTCTCGAATGGAAGAACCAGACAGGAAGTGACGTCGGAGGGAGAGGAGGAGCTTTTCCTATGAAAGGCACAGACACTCTTCCATGCTTCTTTCTCTTTCCTCTCTAGGAATGTGGTTTCGTTTATCTTATGCAGCCTGATGATGTCCCAAAGCGGGAGCCAGGAAGGAAAGAGGTATTGCAACGAACAGAGGAAGACAGGGAGCTCCTGCTCTGTACTGGGGCAGAGCACTGGGGTCGATCTAACTCAGTGCTGTCTGCACTGGCCGGCAGCAGCTCTCCAGGGTTTCCAGCAGGGAGTCTCTCCCAGCCCTACCTAGAGATGGCATTAGCGATTGAACCTGGGACCTTCTGCATGCCAAGCAACTGCTCTACCCACTGAGCCACCTGCAGCCCCTCCCTGGGGCTTTGGCCTCTCCTCAAGACTTCCCACCCCTGAATAGCTTGAGGGAGCTGGCAGAGAAGGCTCTGAGCTGGAGCTGTTTCCCTGAGAAGGGAAGACGGGAGGGTATTGGTGACTCTATTTGAAGGCCAAGTCAGTTCAGGTACTTTTGTCAGCTAGAGAAAATTAAGTTCAAACAGGGGGGGAAACCAGCCCTCTGTGCAAAGGCAAGAGAATCGGGCCTAGCGTATGGCTTTGCTAGGAAATCCAAAAAGATGCTCTGAAAGCCTGAAACACCGTCTGCCTTCGTATTGAGGGATGACCCTGCCCTTAAATCTCAATTTGATGCAATGACGGTCCTGCCAAGGGGAATTAATAAAAGGGAGGGATCTCTAATTCCATCTTCTAACTTAGTCCACTGAGCCAGGCAACGTTGAACGCCTAGCCATGAAGATGTAAGCAATAACAAGACCAAAGAATAATAAAAGGTTCCATATTGAACTCAAAATTGGAAAAGACAAGACACTGAAATGGATTGTTCCACCTATTCTTAAAATCATTTATTTATTTCTTAGATTTATATCCTGCCCTTCCTCCATTTATAAATAAATAAATAAATATCTGTTAATTTTCTCTCTTATTCGCGGGAGGATAACAATTCTGTCTTGAAGAAGTAAGTCCTTGTTGTGCTTCTCTAGTCGATAAGAATATTTTTATATATGCAGATGCTTTTAGAAAGCGATTTCTTAGTTGTACAATACTGTGTCAACCATCTAGGACTATTATGCTACAAACATATAAATAATACCCAATCTTTACACTTACCACAATTAAAACTTTCACACAAATATCTTGACTTCCCAAAATATAAAAATATATATTGAATCTGAGACTATTTTTACAGATGATTCATCCTGATAAAATTATGAATTACATGATGTTATACTTAGGAAGATAGCTCAACCTTCTGAATGAGTGTTTGGATTTACAGAGTTTAAACTGGTAATGGTAGATGCAGATCTTGCCCTTGGTAACGAGACATATGGATCTCTTCTATGGCTAAAGAATTTAGCTTTTCTGGAGTATGTTTCCAGTCTACAGAATGCATAGCTAATGGGGCTTCCATGCTGTTGGTACGATTAGAAGATTGATAAATGGTGAACCTGTTCAAAATGAATTTCCTTCCACCTTTAGGATGAATGTCCTGTTTTACTTGTAATGCTTGTGGAGCAGCAGCATGAACATTTCCCACATGTAAAGTTTCCGCTAGTGGTAGATCTACTCCTGTAACTATATAAATCAGAATGGATTGCCTTATCTTTAACAGTGGCTGCTCTGCAAAAGCCTTTAACTAAAGGATCCTGACATGCAGATATATCTTTAATTAAATGTCAGTATTTACATAGCATACATTTTGCAGCAGGAGACATGGTGCTATACTCAACAGACCCAAATACCTTATTGGTAGAAGTCTTTCTTTTATTTTCTAGAACAGAGATTCCCAAACTGTGGTCTGTGGACTACAACTGGTCCGCAAGCTTCATGCTGGTGGTCTGCGGCGTATCTGTGAAGAACGATGGGAGCAGCAGCTCGAGGGGAGGTAGAGGATTTCCTGGCCTGCTACTTCGTATATAAATTGTGCCGTCTACTTCCCATCCGCCCTCGACTAATGCATCCAAGCTCAGAGGAAGGCAATGGTAAACCACCTCTGAATATCTCTTCCCACGAAAACCCTATGAATAGAGTATCCAAAATGTAACACTAGAGATAGTGCTGGAAGATGAGACCCCCAGGTCAGAAGGCACTCAACGAGCTTGTTGTTGTTGTTATGTGCCTTCAAGTCGATTACAACTTATGGCGACCCTATGAATCAGCGACCTCCAAGAGCATCTGTCATGAACCACCCTGCTCAGATCTTGTAAGTTCAGGCCTGTGGCTTCCTTTATGGAATCAATCCATCTCTTGTTTGGCCTTCCTCTTTTTCTACTCCCTGCTGTTTTTCCCAGCATTATTGTCTTTTCTAGTGAATCATGTCTTCTCATGATGTGTCCAAAGCATGATATCCTCAGTTTCATCATTTTAGCTTCTAGTGACAGTTCTGGTTTAATTTGTTCTAACACCCAATTATTTGTCTTTTTCGCAGTCCATGGTATGCACAAAGCTCTCCTCCAGCACCACATTTCAAATGAGTTGATTTTTCTCTTATCTGCCTTTTTCACTGTCCAACTTTCACAACCATACATAGAGATCGGGAAAACCATGGTCTGAATGATCCTGACTTTAGTGTTCAGTGATACATCTTTGCATTTGAGGACCTTTTCTAGTTCTCTCACAGCTGCCCTCCCCAGTCCTAGCCTTCTTCTGATTTCTTGACTATTGTCTCCATTTTGGTTAATGACTGTGCTGAGGTATTGATAATCCTTGACAAGATCAATATCCTCATTGTCAACTGTAAAGTTACATAAATCTTCTGTTGCCATTACTTTAGTCTTCTTGACGTTTAGCTGTAGACCTGCTTTTGTGCTTTCCTCTTTAACTTTCATAAGTATTTGTTTCAAATCATTACTAGTTTCTGCTAGTAGTATGGTATCATCTGCATATCTTAAATTATTGATATTTCTCCCTCCAATTTTCACACCTCCTTCAGCTTGGTCCAATTCTGCTTTGTGTATGATATGTTCTGCGTATAGATTAAATAAATAGGGTAATAAAATACACCCGATTATTTTAACCCTTATGAAATCAGGCAGACGGATGCTTGGAAAGAGGCCTTACAGAGAACAGAGGAAGACGGGGAGCTCCTGCCCTGTACTGAGTCAGAGCACTGGGGTCCATCTAGGTCACTGCTGTCTGCACTTGCTGGCAGCAGTTCTCCAGGGTTTCAGATAAGGAGTCTCTCCGAGAGCTACCTGGAAATGCCATTGAGGACTGAACCTGGGACCTTCTGCATGAAATCTTTCATGACAATAGAGACTTATGCTCTTTCTGAAGCTCTTTCCACATTCCTAACAGTTCTATGGTTTCTCCCCTGTGTGAATTCTTTGATGCAAAGTGAGAGAGAAATTTCTAGTGAAGCCCTTTCCACATTCCAGGCATTTATATGGCTTCTCCCCGGTGTGAATTGTTTGATGGGAAGTCAGATATCTCTTCTGACGGAAGCTCTTCCCACATTCTAAGCACTTATATGGTTTCTCCCCTGTGTGAATACTTTGATAGGAAGAAAGGGTAGAACAATCCCTGAAGCTTTTTCCACATTTTAAGCACTTATATGGTTTCTCCCCAGTATGAATTCTTTGATGGGAAGTGAGTAGTCGTTTCATGATGAAGCTCTTTCCACATTCTAAGCACTTATATGCTTTCTCTCCGGTGTGAATTCTTTGATGGGAAGTCAGATGTGCCTTCCGACGGAAGCTCTTTCCACATTCTAAACAGTCATATGGTTTCTCCCCGGTGTGAATTCTTTGATGGGCAGTGAGTATGCTTTTCCAGCTGAAGCTCTTTCCACATTCCTGGCATTTATACAGTTTCTCCCTTTTCTGGTTTTTGTAGTGGGCTTTACATTTTCTTTTAGAATTGAGACTTTCCCAACAACGACAATATTTATTTCTTTTTCTTCCTTGATCTGTTTTTTCTCGGATGGCACTTTTATGGTAGCCACTGCCCTGAGAAGCGCAAGATTTATTCCCCCTTCTCTCTTCTGTTTCAGGTTTCCTTCTCTGCTCTTCCCTCTTTTCAGATCTGTCTCTTTCCAGTCTCTCTTTCCCACATAGTTCTTCCTTCCTCTTGGCTATCCACTTGTCATCTTCTGTAAGAGAGAAACTGATAAGACCATGAGGGAAGAAATTGACCCTCAAATCACTGAACAATCCCAAAAAACCTTTGTGATAAACCAAGTATTGATGGGATTTAGATGGGAGATGGATCTTACCCAGATTAAATAATCTCGGTTGTCTGGCATTCACTGACAGTTGGAGTGATACAGACTGTCAGATTTGGACCATGGTGATCTGGGTTCACCTCCCAGTCAGAGGTTAATCCCATTGGGTGGTCCTGGGCCAATCACTCTCATTCAGCCTAGCCTACGAAGTTGTACAGGTAAATAAAGCAACTGCAGATATTCTCTTCTGAACTCTGGAGCAAGTGAAGTGAGAAAATGAAAAGGGGAGGCTCCATCCTTCAGTGGCAGAGAAAGTCCATTGCAAGGAGAAGGTCCCAAGGTGAATCCCCCACTTCAGCAGTTAAAGCACCTCAGAAAGAACCCTCAGATGTGCTGCCAGTCAGAGCAAGTATTCCTGGATTAGTTGGCCAATGACTATGGCAGGGCTGCTGAGTCAGACCTCTGGGATTCTAACATTGTTCTCGTCCGTATGTGTATTTCTTGCGACTCTAAAAGTTTCTTTGTGCTGATTCATGTACTGCTGTTTTGATTGTGTTGTGATTCTAGCATCTTGTACTGACCTCTAACAATTTCTTTATACTCCTTGTGAATTTTTGTTCAGAATAAAATGGAGATGTACATGTTTTAGATCAATAAAAATAGACAAATTGTCTTTTTCAAAAAGAACAGAAGGAATAAAAAGGGAGATGGACTCGCGCTATATGTTAAAAAATATATATCCCTGCACAGAAATACAGGAAGATGAGCTTGGTAGCTCCACTGAGAGTATCTGGATTAAAATTAATGGGGCAAGTAATAAAAGGAATGTGGTGCTTGGAGTCTACTGTCGACAAGCCAATCAAGGACAAGACGAGAATGTATCTTAATGGCCTACTAATGCAGGCAAACCGCTTAGTTTACAGTGCGCTCAGGAGCATGTCAGATTAGAGATGCGACGGAAGGGTTGCCATCACTCATCAAGCCCACCAATAGGTATCCCTTTCTCCTCATCCATATGGGAACAAACGATACTGCCAAACGGAGCTATGAAGAAATCATGTCAGACTTTGAAGCTGTGGGAAGGAAACTCAAGGACTTTGGGGCTCAGATAGTTTTTTCATCCATCCTTCCAGTACATAGCAGAGGAGTAGAAAGGGAAATAAAAATGTATGAATGAATGGCTATGAAGGTGGTGCCGACATGAGAGATTTGGATTCTGGGACCATGAGCTACGTTTCCTGGAAGATGGACTGCTGTCAAGTGATGGGTTGCATCTCACAAGGACTGGGAAGGCCACAAAGGAAGAGTACAAGCAGTATCAAGGAACTGCAGAGATGGCGTCAGGAAGGCTAAAGCTGAGAATGAGCTGAGGCTAGCGAGGGATGCTAAAAGCAACAAAAAAGCTTTCTTCAGGTACGTCCGTGGTAAAACACAGAGAAAAGAAATGGTGGCACAGCTACTCAATGAGGATGGCAAAATGACAACAGATGAGAAAGAAAAGGCAGAAGTGCTCAGTTCCTACTTTGGCTCAGTCTTCTCCCAAAAAAGGGTCAACACTCCCCCCCCAGGAAACATGAAGTAGAAAGGGCAGGATTGGAGCTTGAGATTGATAGACAAATGGTCAAGGAATACCTAATCACTTTGGATGAGTTCAAATCGGCAGGGCCCGATAAACTGCATCCTAGAGTATTGAAAGAACTGGCTGAAGAACTCTCAGAACCACTGTCATCAATCCCTGGAAAAACTGGAGCAGATTATAAAGCAGTCAATCTGTAAGCACCTTGAAAGCAATGCAGTGATTACTAGGAGCCAACATGGATTTATGAAGAACAAATCCTGCCAAACTAATCTTATCTCATTTTTTGATTGGGTAACATCCCTTGTAAACTGTGGGAATGCTGTGGACATAATATATCTTGACTTCAGCAAAGCTTTTGACCAAGTGTCCCATGATATGCTGATTAGCAAGCTAGCTAAATGTGGGCTGGATGGAACAAATATCAGCTGGATGCACAGTTGGCTCCAGAATCGTAGAGTGCTTATCAATGGTTCCTTCTCAAAGTGCGCAAAAGTAACAAGTGGGGTACCACAGGGCTCGGTCCTGGGCCCAATGCTCTTCAACATTTTTATTATCGACTTGGATGAGGAGGTACAGAGAATCCTTATCAAATTTGCAGATGATACAAAATTGAAGGGTATAGCAAATACTGTGGAAGACAGAAACAAAATTCAAAGGGACCTTGATAGGCTGGAGCATTGGGCTGATAAATGCAAAGATCTACACTTAGGAAAAAGAAACCAAATGCACAATTCTAAGATGGAGGATACTTGACTCAGCAATACTATTGTCATTGATCAGAACCTGAATATCAGCCAACAGTGCGATATGGTTGCAAAAAAGGAAAACGCTAAATTAAGTTGCATTAACAGAAGTATAGTTTCCAAATCACGTGAAGTATTAGTTCCCCACTATTCAGCACTGGTTAGGCCTCATCTTGAGTACTGTGTCCACTTCGGATCTCCGCATTTCAAGAAGGATGCAGACAAACTGGAACATATTCAGAGGATGACAACAAGGATGATCAGGGGACTGGAAACAAAGCCCTGTGAAGAGAGACTGAAAGAACTGGGCATGTTTAGCCTGGAGAAGAGAAGACTGAGGGGAGATATGATAGCACTCTTCAAGTACATGAAAGGTTGTCACACAGAGGAGGGCTGGGATCTCTTCTCAATCATCCCAGAATGCAGGACACAGAATAATGGGCTCAAGTTGCAGGAAACCAGATTTCGACTGGATATCAGGAAAAACTTCCTAACTGTTAGAGCAATATGAGTTAGAGGAGTAGTGGGCTCTCTAACACTGGAGACATTCAAGAGGCAGCTGGACAGCCATCTGTCGGAAATGCTTTGATTTGGATTCCTGCATTGAGCAGAGCGTTGGACTCAATGGCCTTGTAGGCTCCTTCCAACTCTACTATTCTATGATTCTATGATAGGGAAGGCTTTTCTTATCATCTGAGTCCTTTTCCCTATAACAACGTGGTGCTTTCCAGAGCCTGTTGTGTAATCCCATTCCCTCAGCTCAAATCAGCATGGACAATGCTCACCACTTATGGGAGTGATAGTCCAGCAATCTGTGGAGCACACCTTGATGGCTATCTCAGTCTTAAAATGGCCTTCCTCTCCCCCAAATAGTAGGATGCACTGCCACCACTCTGCTCCAGGTCTAGGAAAAAGGATAATCTAAGAGGGAAGCTTTTGATGTGTCTTCCCAAAGCCCAGAATGCCCAGTGTTGCACCTAGTGGGCTATGTTAGAAACTCAAATGGAGCTCAGCTATGCTGTGTTAGCACTTGGGGAAACATTTTAGTGAGAAATTGCAGTGAATTGGACCATTGTTTAGAAGGGCACAATTAGAGCTCTGTGTTCAGAGAGAATAGATGGCTGTCCATACAAGGTTATCTGCAGAAGATAAAGAATCCCAGCTGAAATAGGTGGCAGTACATCAGAATATTTGGGTTCATTAAATATAGAAATATGGAATTGGAAAACAGATATTATGACCGATACCATGGACCACGAGAAAGACAAATAATTGGGTGTTAGAACAAATTAAACCAGAACTATCATTAGAAGCTAACATGAAACTGAGGTTATCATACTTTGGACACTTAAAGAGAAGACATGATTCACTAGAAAAAACAATAATGCTGGGGAAAACAGTAGGGAGTAGAAAAAGAGGAAGACCAAACAAGAGATGGATTGATTCCATAAAGGAAGCCACAGACCTGAACTTACAAGATCTGAACAGGGTGGTTCATGACAGGTGCTACTGGAGGTTGTCGATTCATAGATTCGCCATAAGTCATGATCGACTTGATGGAACATAACAAATTACGACCAAACAGGGGGCCTTACCAAGACAGGACAGAGTCCCACAAATCCCCTCCATGACTTCGCTATGCAGAGCTCTCTGGTTAGGATTCAACAAAGTCCACTCCTCTTCCGTGAACTGCACACCCACATCCTCCAAAGACACTGGATCCTGAAAGAAAAACAATACATTTTGTCATCACAGAAAGCATAAAGATTATCTCCTACCTACATGCAAAACGTAGTTAAGGTGAGGTGGCTGGTCATTGTTCTAAGGATAGAAACCTTCTCACAGATTTTGTTGAGAATGGAGACACAAAGAGGAGGGGGGAAATTCATTCAGACCCAGGGAGAGGAACAGGGGATAGGGCCCTCAGCCTCTGTCACTTCTGAGTCTTTCCCCTACCTGATGTGGGGCGATAGCAACAGCTTCTCCTCCACCAGAAAGGGGATATGATTTAGTAGGTCTTGCTGACATGATTCCATCACCTGTGAAAAAGAAAATGGGCCCCAACTCTATAGTATACAGTATGCTATTCTCAGAGGTTAAACCATATAGGTAAAACTGTGGAAAGGTCTTATCAGCTTATCAGTAAAAAATCACAAAATCAGTAGGAACATTTCTGGGCTGTGGAATAGGCTGGAGACAAGAGTAATGGAGTCAAAATCATGGACACACACCCCATTCATCCTTACCCAGAAGCCTCTTCCTGGTGTCCGATGGAGTCCTCTCTGCCTCAGGGAAATCCATTCCTATTTCTGCATAGAGACCCTTTTCCTGAAAAGCATAATAAGAACTCAAGTCATATAATGGGGAGCAGAATTAAAAAAGGAGTGTCAGAGGCAAAACCCAGAGGAGTATTTGATGTAGAAAAGGAAGGATAGAGGCAAACCCCTTAAGAGATACTTGATATCGGGGTAGCCAACGTGGTGCCCTTCAGATGGGAGTGGACTCCAATTCACATCAGCCCCAGCCAATACCATGAATGGCCAACGATTATAGGACATTTACTTCAACAACATCTGGAAGGCACCAAGTTGGCTGACCCTGGTCTGGATGAAGCCCTCTCACCTGCCACTCTTCCTGCTTCTCATCCTCTGCCCGACTCAGGAGGAAATCTTCTGCCAGGGCCACCGCCTGGGAACTGGTCTCTGCTCCACACTCCCTCACCCAGCTCTCCATCTCCAGGGGAAGGACAGCCAGGAACTGCTCCAGGATCACCAGGTCCAGGATCTGGTTCTTTGGGTGTCGCTCCGGCTTCAGCCACTCACGGCAAAGAAGGTGGAGTCGGCTGCAAGCCTCTCGGGGCCCCTCAGCTGCCTGGTAGCGGAAACACCGGAACTGCTGGCGCTGCACATCTGAGCTGAGGGGGTTCTCCTCCAAGATCTTCTGCACGTTTCCCCCACAGAATTCCTCTGCATGGGTCTCAGTCTTGAGTGCATCAGGGCCAAGTCCGGCTTCAGGAGTAGCTGAGTCTTGCAGTTCCATCTTTGATCTGTGGGTAAGAAGATGCAGCATCTGTCTTGCTGATCTGTCCCTTGCAACTCTGACCCCTCCATGCACACATCCTCTCCTGGCCTCTCACTCAGTCCTCCTCCCTTCTGTGCTTTTGGGAATTGTTTTCTGCCTTCTGAGGCCACGTTCAGAAGGAGCAGGTCCATTATTTTATGAGCAAAGCCAAATAGGGATCACTATGCCTTACTTTGAAGATCGGCCCCTGGACAGTTTGACAGCAGCTCCAAAGGGCCCCAGGGACCAGTGTCATCCTCATTACCATCTTATTCTTAATTAAAAACTAGCTAAACAAGCTTTCAGGGGATGGGCTGTAGCTCAAGTGGTAGAGCAGCTGCTTTGTACACAGAAGGCCTCACTTTGAATCTCCAGGTAGGGCTGGAAAAGACTCCTTGCCTGTAATTCTGGAGAGACTCTGCCAGTCAGTGCGGACAATACAGGCATACCGCGCTTTAACGTTCGCAATGGAACCAGAGAGTATAATCTACTTTAAGTGAAAATCTACTTTAAGTGAAGCAATTTCAATTGTATTGCATGCAATCACCACTAGATGGCAGCGGCGTCATGCCAATAAAATGTACGTTATTGCGAAGCTCG
Source organism: Rhineura floridana (assembly GCF_030035675.1). Classification (NCBI taxonomy): domain Eukaryota; kingdom Metazoa; phylum Chordata; class Lepidosauria; order Squamata; family Rhineuridae; genus Rhineura; species Rhineura floridana. Next base: position 211,330,455 of record NC_084482.1, read on the forward strand.
AGAACGTTAAGCGGGGTATGCCTGTACTGAGCTAGATGGAACAATTGTCTAATTTAGTGTAAGATCCTAGACTTCCTAACTTATCTCTTAACTTTTACAAGCCTCTCCTTGAATACAGAATTTTTGTGAATTGTGAATGAAATACGTTATTCCTTTCATCTCTTGATAGATTTGCTTATCTTTAGAACTGTCCCCCTTCAGAGTTAAACGTGAGCTATATTGTTGCATATTAAATTAAATTGGAACGCTGCAGTTCCTGGAGTTTATGTCCCGGTTGTGATAAGGAAATGGAAAGATCTTTGGGTGTAATGTGGTGGAAGAAATCAAAGAATCTACATTTTTGAGATTGTTGTAATATATTAAGGAAGGACTATCTTAACCTTCACCTCAGCCAGCATTGAGTGGTGGGATATGGATGCAGGTGGAGGCTGCCCTGCCCTGTAGGCATTTAGATTGCTCTCTTCACCTATTTACCCTTTTAATAAAACATGGCTGTTCACTTTCAGTCGGGGTCTTCTGACTTTGTTTCCTTTGATGAAAAGAGTGCCAGTTTTCAGTAGCACTTTATATTCACTCTTAAAAGGTCCCTTTTGCATCCTACGGGATGCCTGTCTGGATGGGCACATGTGTGTCAGCCAGGAGGACTGATAACACCAGTCAGTGTGTGACTAATGGGGGCATTCACAGGCATACTTTCAATCGCCCCTTAATTCCAAGTGGTGTCCTAGCCTTGCTGGAGTCAGGTAGGTACCTCTCCTCCCTGATTTGGATGGGTCAGCTGAACAGGCCTCCTGTGCGCCTTGCCCTGCGGCCATGGGAAAACACTTCAACCAAATGTGCAAAGGTGGAGGGGGCTCACAAGGTATCCGAGGGGGCCACCCATGCAGTGCTTGGGTACTTACCCCCAAGTGAGAAAGAAAGGGACTTTGGTGCTTTTGCTCTGGGGAATACAGCTCCCTCTGGGATTCCCTTCCTGTCTAGCCATCAAATTGAGGTCATTTAACAAACTAAGTCTGGTATACTGCTTCTGCATAAGGAAGCTCCACTTTCCACTCATTGTACCAAGGCCCTGCCTGTCTTTTTTCTTCAGGTTTAATTGCTTTGTCCATGTTATTATGGTGGATGTTCTGATGGGGGATCCTGAAGGGTCAACAGAACAGAAGTCACCTACTTATGGCATGAGGGTCTCCCTTGCTGTCACGGGCCCTCCCTGCGCCATCCTCCCGCAGCTCCTCCTCTGCAGCCTTCCCAGCGGCCCTGGGACTCCCCTTCGCCTAAATGCACAACAGGGACAAGGGGCTTACCAGACCCCAGAAGGCGCCACCGACGCTGCAGCGCTGCTGCTGGGGATTCCACTACTGTTGTTTAATGGCGAAACAAATTGCAGCGCCTCGCCAGGGAGCCACTTATATGCAAGGGAAGAGCCAGGCAGGAAGTGATGTCAGAGAGAGAGAGGACCCGCCTTTCTTTGAAGGATCCTGCACCTCCTCTTTTTCCTCTCTAGGAATATCATTTTGTATATTTTAACCCTCACGAAGTCAAACAGCCCAATGATCTCTCAACGCTGGAGCAAAGAGGCATTGCACAAGAAAGGGGAAGACATGGAGCTAGCTCCTGCCCTACACTGAGTCAGAGCACTGGGGTCCATCTAGCACAGTGGTGTCTGCACTGACTGGCAGCAGCTCTCCAGAGTTTCAGGCAGGGAGTCTGTCCCAGCTCCACCTGCAGATGTATTTGGAGGTTGAAGCTGGGGCTTTCAGCATGCAAAGCAGCTGCTCTACCCACTGAGCTGTGGCCCCTCCCTGGGGGTTCGGCCTCTCGGGGAGCTCAAGACTCCCAACCCCTGAAAAGTATGAGGGAGCTGGCAGAGAAGGCTCTACAGCTGCGGTTGCTTGTGTGAGGAGGAAAGACGTGATGGTATCTGTGACTCTGCCTGGAAGGTGAATGGAGTCTGAAGGCCAAGTCAGTTCAGCTACTTTTGGCAGTTAGAGAAGGTGAAACTCAGTTAAAACAGAAAGAAATAAAAAAGGCCTCCACTGGAGTGCAAGAGACTCATGTCCAGCGTATGGCTTTGCTAGGAAATCTGAAATGATGCTCTGAAAGCCTGAGACACCATACAGTATGCCTTGTATTGAGGGATGACCTTGCCCTGAAATCTCAATGGGATATAATGGAGGTCCTGTGAATGGGAATTAAGAGGGAGGGAACTCGAAATCCATCTGTTTACTTTGTACACTGAGCCGCGCAATGTCAAACACCTAGCCATCAACATATAAGCACTAGCAAGATCCAACATGTAAAAAGGTTCCATATTGAACTCAAAATTGAAAAGATCTAGAAGTTGAAAGATTCCCTTTCTTAAGTTAGACTTACATTACACAGTCCAAATTAAGAAACAGCAGAACAATCTGTTTCAAGTATTGTTGTCTTTTCCAATCTCCCGTTAATTTTCTCAGCTCTTGAGAGGAATGATAACAATTCTCTTGAAGAATTAAGTCCTTGTTGTGCTTCTCTAGTCGATAAGAATACTTTTCTATACAGAGATGCTTTTAGATGGTGATTTCATAGCGGTAAGTACAATACACTATTAACCATCTAGCATCCTAATGCTGCAAATGTATAACTAATTACAGCACGTACCACAATTAAAATATTCGCACATATATCTCCCTTGCACTCATCTCGGGGAACAATGTAAACTCATCTTTCCAAAAGACCAAAATATATAATGAATAAGAGAATACCTTCACAGGTGATTAATCATTAATTTCAGAAAGATGTTATACCATATATAGGATAAGCTAAACTTGTCAGTGAGTCCATTTAAACCAAAAATCTAAAATGTAACACAATATGCAGATTTTGGCCTTTGTAACAAGACATATGGATCAATTCTCTAGTGAAATATTTTATCTCTTCTGGATATATAATCTATAAATTGCGTAGTTGATGGTGTTGGTACAAATATAACATACATCAATAGATTGACACTTAGTGAAACTGTTCAATCTGAATTTCCTTCCATCTTTAGGATGAACGTGCTGTTTTATCTGTAATGCTTGTGAGCAGCATGAACATTTGCCACATTTCAAATCTCCCCTAGAGATGGATCTGTTGGCAGCGGTGTGTCGAATGCGTGTGCCCAGAGGAATAGCTCGCGTCAAAGATATCCACACACACAGGCCGTTATTTGTTAAGAGTCTTTACTGACAGGATTTCGTACAGGAACGGATACAATACAGATACAAATGCTTTCCTTCACACTCCTAACACTCCCACACCTTGTAGTTTCTTTTTCAAGGCTTTATAGACTGGGTTAGCTCTGTACCAGCTGCAGCCTCTTTCTGTGCACTGTCCTTGAGCTGCTGCACACCTTAACCCTTTACTTGTCTTTCATTTCTGTCTTTCTGGAAAACTAGACGGATAGACTTCCCAGCAGCCTACAGTTCCCACCTTTTCCATAAAGACAATTTTCACAGTTACAGTCATATTCTTTAGTCATATTCTACCGTTCTGGCGATCTTTATTTTACACAATCCAGGTACAATGTTTCACCATCGTCCTTTTCTTTGCACCTCATTGTGTCTTGGCCCTTTACTGTACCAATCTGAAACCTCTCAGTTGGCTTACCTAGATTTGCTCTTTCTGAGCGTCTCAATGTCACCGGAGGCTCTGTTTCCTCTTTGCCTCTCTCATTCATGCTAGCAAGAGGTTGTTCCTCTTCCTCCTGTTTTATCCCTTGCTCTATCTCTTGTTCAGTGGGTTCGTCCTGCCTATGTGAGTTGCCTAGTTCGACATACTCAATGTTATCCCAATCCTGTTCCTGGACTTTGATGCTTCTGCTAAGCACCACCCTTCTTTGATTCTGTATCCAGATACGGTAATAGGCATTTTGGAATCCCAGTACATGTCCTTTTTGTGCTCTGGGAGCCAGTTTCCCCTTCCGTTTTCCCTTGGGGATGTGCACCCAGCACTTCGACCCAAATCTCACAATATGCTGCAGTTTTGGTTTCTTTCCATTGAGTTTTTCATATGGTGACATGTGTATTGCCCTATGATACAGCCTGTTTTGAATATAATTGGTGTATAACATACACTCTCCCCAAAAAGCATTCGTTAAATCAGAGTCCCTTAACATGGCTCTAGTTGCATCCTGTAGAGTTCTATTTTTTCTCTCTGCTATTCCGTTCTGAAACGGAGAAAATGGGGCTGTTAAAATATGTTCTATCCCTTTCCTTAACAGATACTGCTCTAGTGATTTACCAGTGAATTCTCCCCCTTGGTCAGAGTGTAAATTTAATTAATAATAATAATAATAATATTCATTGGATTGTTATACCATGTTGAACCTCAATCCTTTTCACAAACAGTTTCAGTTTCCCCTCTGCTTCGTCTTTCGCATGTAACAAATATATGGTGGAAAACCTGGTATAGTCATCTACTATTACTAGGGCATATTTGGCACCACCTTGGGAGCTTTGAAATGGTCCTGCAAGATCAATATGGATAGTTTGATATGGTGCGCTGGTGCTACTCTCTGCTTCTTTACATGTGGGAGCAACTGTGGCTTTAGTTTGATTACATACATCACATTTCACATGCTGGTTACACTCCTTGAATGTTACATCCTTACTATTCTTGGGTGTTTTTATGATGGTACCGAAATTAGCGTGGCCAAGTTTTCTGTGCCATAGGTGAATGCATCTATCATGAGGTTTCTTGTTTGCTATCATAGTGGCACTTCCTGTGGGGTTCAATTGTATGTAAAACAGTGAATTCTCAAGATACCCCTTTAAACAGAGCTTGTCCCCTTTCTTTATCTGACATGTCCCTTGTCTAAACGTGACAACATATCCCATTGCGTTCAGTTTCCGAACAGACATGATATTACTCTCTAAACCTGGTACATACAATATGTCAATCATTACAGTGTTAAGTACACTTAACTTTACAGTTCCCCTCCCCAATACCTGTCTGTGCGTGCCATCTGCAAGCACAACCTCCTCTTTCGTGGGAAGTGTAGTTTTGAATAATGTTTTGTCCTTTACCATACTGTGGGTAGCGCCTGAGTCTACAACCCATACAGTGCAATCTCTGTCCTCTTTTCTCGAACCTGATACTCTTACAACTTGCACTTTTGAAGACTTCCTTCCTTGTCCTTTCCGCTTCGCGTCACAGTCTCTTTGTAGATGAGTATTAGAACCACATAAGTAGCAGGCCTTTAGTCCAAAAGACCGTGCTTCTGTGTCCTTAAAGTTTAGCTTTCTGCTTTCTCTTTTCTCATTTCACTCCCTTCCTTCGGCTTTATTTCATCTCTCCCACTCCTGGAGCAGCTTGCCCGATATGTACTCGACTGTCAGACCCTCGTCTGGCATGGCTTCTAACGAGCTTACAACCGGATCCCATGACGAATTTAGTGAAGAGAGAATGATATACACTTGTTGCAACTGTGTGTGCACCACATTCCTTTCTTGCAACTCCGCAAACAGTTTCTTAATTTCCAATAAGTGAGCAGACATTGTCCTGTCATCAGGCAGCTTCATCTGATAAGAGTCTGTGTGCTAAATGGATTTTACTGCTGGCTGTTTTTCTTACATGCACCACGTTTAAAGCAGTCCATATCAGCCTCGCTGTCGGCTTATCTTGTATATGCAGCAACTGGGAATCATCTACTGCCAAGATGATAAATGCTCTTTCATCCATTCAAATCCATGGAGCCGGTTGCAGTTCCGCCGGTGGGTCGTTCACAATCACCTGCCATAAATCTTCCTTAGTAAGGAAAGCTCGCATCCTTAATCGCCAACAGGAATAGTTTCGGTCGGTGAGCCTTTCCAAAGGCATCCTGGCTGAAAGTGAGACCGCCATGCCCATAGCCACGTCTCCTAAATGCTCTTGGACACTACTGACCTTCACGATCACTCACTCTTTCTTTCCTGTGGACGAGCTGAGCTTTCTGGGCTAGCTGGGTTGCTGGGCTAGCTGGGCCCATAACCCATGTTGGCAGCGGTGTGTCGAATGCGTGTGCCCAGAGGAATAGCTCGCATCGAAGATATCCACACGCACAGGCCGTTATTTGTTAAGAGTCTTTACTGACAGGATTTCGTACAGGAACAGATACAATACAGATACGAATGCTTTCCTTCACACTCCTAACACTCCCACACCTTGTAGTCTCTTTTTCAAGGCTTTATAGACTGGGTTAGCTCTGTGCCAGCTGCAGCCTTGTTCTGTGCACTGTCCTTGAGCTGCTGCACACCTTAACCCTTTACTTGTCTTTCATTTCTGTCTTTCTGGAAAACTAGATGGATAGACTTCCCAGCAGCCTACAGGATCTAATCCTGTAACTACGTAAATCAGAATAGACCACCTTCCCTTGAATAGTGGCTGCTCTGCATTGCACTGTAAGTGGAATTCTTCATGACTCCCTGGTCTACAGCTGTTGCAAATCAGGAGACCTCCCAAAGCCTCTTTGCAAAGTTTTCACTTTTCCCTTCGGATGAGGGGAAGGGGCTTTGTTAACATTCACTAACACTTACTGTGTAGTAGCGTTTGCAGAAAATAATGTCTGGGCGCTACAGGCACTCAGACAAACCCGCACAGTGTGATGGGATAGTCCAAATAATGGCTTAAAATGTGCAAAGAGTGTGCTAAAATCATTTACATAATCTTATAATGGCTTCGCTTGTAGTTTAGTAGTGCACAGAGGAAAAAAGGTCTCTTCTGAAAATGGGTTTCTTAAACACTCCCTTCTAGACAAAGCATTGTTTTCTTATAAAGCAGAGTATGGTACAAGATACAGTGTCTGAGCAGCCAGGCAATATGTTACATTAACATTTGGATTGCGGTCTCCACCTATTTACCCTTTTAATACAACAGGTATTTTCAGTCGGGTTCTGCTGAAGTTGGTTCCTTTGATTCAAAGGTTGCCACTTTTCGAGTAGCGCTTTCCATTCAATGTTGAAAGATCCCTTCTGCATCCCAGGAGTTGCCAGCCTGGATGGTCCCACGTGTGTCAGCCAGGAGGAGTGATGACACGTTGCAAAGTGTTAACATTTGGCTTGGGGGGGGAATGGGCTTTGTTAACATTCACTAACACTTACTGGGAACAGCTGCAGCATGAGGGGACTGAGGAAGACCTGCCCTGGGAGTGAGTATCTGGCATCTGGGTGCTTGCTACTAGCTCCTTTGGGCTGCTGTCTGTCGAGACAGCTGAAGTTCCTGGTAAGTGCTGCAAGGACTGGGACCCCCTGCCTGCCCCTTGCTCCACAGAGAGGCTGCAGTTAATCTCGCAGCCCCTTGCAACAGCTGCTGGCTGGGCCAGGAGGCATAAAAGCCCAGCTGCCCTTGGGCGGCGGGTCTGCCCCTGGCGGGGTTGCCACCAAAGGGGTGACACCAAAGGGAGTTGCCCCTTGGGGAGTTGCCCCTTGGGGAGTTGCCCCTTGGGGAGTCCCTTAGGGAGTCCCGAGGGCGAGGGTGCTACTCCCCTTCTATTACTTTTTCTGTTTTTTATTATTATTATTTCTTAACTTGTTTTCTGTTAAACCAGTCTAAAGGAGATTAGTGGTGGGGAGGGCGTGTGGTGCATGTGTAGTTCCTGCACAGGGTGGGAGCCTGTGCAGTGAACTGCACAATAGGAGAAAGTCGCCAGATGCCTTCAGAGTGAGAGTGTGTAATTGGCAGAAGGCTGGCCCTCCCTGGGTGTGAGACAGGAGGGGGAGTAGATGGGCCCTGTGTGAGTAAGTTTGAATGGGTGCGACTGTTCCCACTCCTTGCCTACTGGGATAATTCGCTCTGGTAGGCTTTGTTGGTGGGCTCGTGTTGGGCCCATAATAGGTATTTAGGAGGAGTCTTAGCATGGAGGAACATGGGTGATGCCACCCCAATTTCAGTGATTACCCGCAGAGGGAAATATAGCCATGGGGATGTGGTGAATTACCATAGAAGGCAAAGGCAGGGCTATCTGCGCCTTGTTCCTTGCTGCCACTCCTCTGATGGTTTGGTTCCTCGTTGCTCATCTGCTGTGCCCACTGGCCTGTGTGTGTTGTTGTTTAATGCCAGATCGGTACATAAGAAGACCACTCTAATCCATTACTTGATTGTGGATGAATGTGCCAATTTGGTGTGTATTACCGAGACCTGGGTGAGTGAGCTTGGAGGAGTTGATCTAACCCAACTTTGCCCACCTGGATACTCACCGCAGCACCAGCACAGGCTGCAGGGATGGGGGGGGGAGGAGTTGCTGTGGTCTACAGAACTTCCATCTCTGTCACCAGGAAACCACTCTGTCTTGGAGCTGGCTGTGAGGGCCTGCACCTGGTGTTGGGCTGAGGAGACAGTAAACTAGGGTTGCTGCTGGTGTAACGTCCACCTTGCTGCCTGGCAGCTTCTCTGACCGAGCTGGTGGAGGTTGTCTCAGCGGTGGCGTTGGAGCAGCCCAGAACGATAGTGCTGGGTGATTTCAATGTCCATGCAGAGGCTGCCTCTAGTGTTCCGGCTCGGGACTTCATGGCCTCCATGACAAACATGGGGCTGTCTCAAGTTGTTATTGGCCAAACGCATAGAGCAGGGCACACCCTCGACTTGGTCTTTGCTCCAGATGGAGGAAGGGGTGGTCTGGAGATGGGGGGGGTGGATGTCATGGTCAGACCTCTTCCTGGTGAAGTGTAGACTTATGGCTCCGATTCTTCCCTGGGGTGGACAGATTAAGATGGTCCGTCTCCGAAGACTAATGGAATCCACTGGATTCCTGAATGCCCTGGGGGAGTTCCCAGGAGATAGAGCAGGTAACCCTATTGAAGCCCTTGTCATGCTGTGGAACAGCGAGGCGCGTCTGGCTCTTGATACGGTTGCCCCCGAGCGCCCTCTCCGGCACTGTGGAGCCCAGCTTGCACCTTGGTACACCAGTGAGCTAAGGGCAATGAAACAGGCTGGATGTCGGCTAGAGTGCAAGTAGCAAAAGAAGTCCTGTGAGACAGATCAGGCACGAGTAAAACATCATAACTGTGCCTATTGTGTGGCGGTGAGGGCGGCGAAAAAGGCCCACTTCTCTGCCTCCATCACATCCTCAAGTAGCCGTCCAGTGGAGCTTTTCCGTATTGTCAGGGGTCTTTTGACATCAACTCCAGGAAATGGAGTCTTAGACCCTTCGGAGGACCACTGTGAAATGTTTGCAAGGCGCTTTGAGGGTAAAGTTGCTCGCCTCCGTAGCAGTCTTGATGGCCCATCTACATATACTGTAGTCCCCAATGAGGTGTCCAGTGCAACATCTGCTCCTATTTCTTGGGAACAGTTTCAGTTGATGCGGCCTGATGATGTGGACAAGGTGCTTGTGATGATGCAGCCAGCAACGTGTCTTCTTGACCCTTGCCCTTCTTGACTTATTAAAGCTTGCCGGGGGGGGGGTCTGACCAAGTGGATCCAAGGTGTGGTCAACGCATCATTGTGGGAGGGAGTGTTTCCAGCCGCCTTGAAAGAGGCGGTGATTCGACCACTCCTGAAAAAGCCCACCTTGGACCCATTGGTTTGGGACAACTACTTACCGGTTGCAAATACCCCCTTCTTAGGGAAGGTGATTGAAAGGGTTGTGGCGCAGCAACTGCAAGTACTCTTGGATGCAAGATTATCTTGACCCATCCCAGTCTGGGTTTAGGCCTGATTATGGGACTGAATTGGCCTTGGTTGCCCTGATGGATGACCTTTATCGGGAGAAGGACAGGGGGAGTGCGACTCTGTTATTCTTACTTGATCTCTCAGCGGCTTTTGATACCATTGACCATGGTATCCTTCTGGGCCGACTTGGTGAGATGGGTATTGGAGGAACTGTTTTACAGTGGTTCCGATCCTATCTCCAGGGTCGCTCTCAGAGAGTAGCATTGAGTGATTGTCTTTCGGCCCCCTGGCAGCTGTGCTGTGGGGTGCCACAGGGTACCATCTTGTACCCCATGCTGTTTAACATCTATATGAAGCCCTTGGCAGCAGTCATCAGGAGCTTTGGAGGGAGGTGTCAGCAGTATGCTGATGATACCCAGTTCTATTTCTCCATAACATCTGAATCAGGAGAGGCTGTGCAAGCCTTTGACCGCTGCCTGGACTCGGTGGTGGGCTAGATGAGGGCCAATAAACTGAGTCTGAATCCTAGCAAGACGGAGGCACTGTGGGTTGGTGGTTCCAGAGTTCGGATAATTGGTCAGTTGCCTGCTTTGGATGGGGTCATACTTCCTCTGAAAGAGTAGGTCCGTAGCCTGGGGGTGCTCCTGGATCCATCTTTGTCGCTAGAGGCCCAGGTGACCTCAGTGGCTAGGAGTGCCTTTTACCAGCTTCGGCTGGTGAGACAGTTGCAGCCGTTTCTGGACCAGGATAGCCTGACCACTGTTGTCCACGTACTGGTAACCTCTAGGCTGGATTACTGTAATGCGCTCTATGTGGGGCTGCCCTTGAAGTTGATCCAGAAGTTGCAGCTGGTGCAAAATGCCGCGGTGAGACTGCTCACTGGAGCAGGGTAACGCCAACATGGCACCCTGCTACTGAAAGAGTTGCACTGGCTGCCCATTTGCTACCAGGCCAAGTTCAAAGTTCTAGTTTTGGTGTACAAAGCCCAATACTGCTCGGGACCAGGATACCTGAAAGACCATCATCCCGATCACTGCGCTCTGCAGGTGAGGGCCTCCTGCAGATACCATCTTATCAGGAGGTTCATTCTGTGCAATATAGGAAACGGACCTTTAGTGTGGCGGCACCTACCCTGTGGAATTCCCTCCCTTTGAATATTAGGCAGGTGCCATCTCTCCTATCTTTTCGGTGCCTTTTGAAGACTTTTCTTTTTCAACAAGCGTTTTAAGTTGAGAGCTATCCCAGTCTGTCTCTGTGTCAGAATGGCTTGTTTTTTAATAATGTTTTTAATCTTAAAAAAATTTTTTTTAATGTTTTTAACGCTGTTTAGTGTTAATGTATTTCAAGTTTTGTTTTTATGATGTTTTAAAATGTTTTTAGTGCCTTCTTTGCTGCCCTGGGCTCCTGCTGGAAGGAAGGATGGGATATACATCAAATAATAAAGGGATAGCCCAAATAATGGCTTAAAATGTGCATATAATGTGCTGAAATTATTTACATAAGCTTTTAATGGCTTCGCTTGTAGTTTACACAGAGGAAGAAAGTTCTCTTTTGAAAATGAGATTCTTAAACCCTCCCTTCTAGACTAAGCATTGTTTCCTTATAAAGCAGAGTACGGTACAAGATACAATCTCTGAGCAGACAGCCAATATGTTACATGAACTGTCATCAGTAAGTGAGAAGAAGATATGGAGTGCTTCCGGGAGGCAGCAAATGCAAATTTCCAAAATTTCTCCTCTAGTGGGTAGCAAAATTGATAAAGCCATGGGAACAAGCCATCCCTTTGTAAATAGGGTGTATAAAAGGCCAGTTCTATAGCATGCAGGACCCCCTTAGCTCTGTTGAAGTGGGGGTGGGGTCAAAGAAAGCAGGAGGGAACCCTCACATCTATTCCATCCATGGCATCTGATGAGTGATGTATCGTGACATGTATTTCCATGTACTCTGTAACTCTGGCTTTGTGACATGACTTAAGAAGTTAACTCGGTCCTTATTATTATTAATATTATTATTAATTAAATTTTTATACCGCCCCATAGCCGAAGCTCTCTGGGCGGCTCACAACAGGTAAAAACATCTAACATACAATTAAAACCACAGATTAAGCAATTTAAAATAAGTTAAAGATATCAAAAATTAAAACATAATTAAACAGATACTAAAATGCATATTAAATACTACTAAAATGCTGAAAATGCCTGGGAGAAGAGGAAGGTTTTTACCTGGCGCCGAAAAGATAATAATGTTGCCGCCAGGTGTACCTCATCAGGAAGAATATTCCATAGTTCGGGGGCCACCACTGAGAAGGCTCTTTTTCTTGTTGTCAACTTCCGGGCTTCTCTCTGAGTAGGCACCCGGAGGAGGGCCTTCGATGTTGAGCGCAGTGTACGGGTAGGTTCATATCGGGAGAGGCGTTCCATCAGGTATTGTGGCCCCATGCCGTACAAGGCTTTATAGGTTAAAACCAGCACTTTGAATCGGGCCTGGAAACATATAGGCAACCAGTGCAAGCGGGTCAGAATTGGTGTTATATGTTCGGACCGCCTGGTCCCGGTTATCAGTCTGGCCGCCGCATTTTGCATGAGCTGCAGTTTCCGAACCGTCTTCAAGGGCAGCCCCACGTAGAGTGCATTGCAGTAGTCTAATTTAGAGGCTACCAGGGCATGGACAACAGAAGCAAGGTTTCCCCTGTCCAGATAGTGGCGTAGTTGGGCCACCAGCCGAAGCTGGTAGAAAGCATTCCGTGCCACCGAGGCTACCTGAGCCTCCAGTGACAGGGATGGTTCTAAAAGAACTCCCAAACTACGAACCTGCTCCTTCAGAGGGAGTGCAACCCCATCCAGGACAGGTTGCACATCCATCATCTGGTCAGGGGAACCGCCTACTAACAGCATCTCAGTCTTGTCTGGATTGAGCTTTAATTTATTCGCTCTCATCCAGTCCATTATCGCAGCCAGGCATCGGTTCAGTACCTTGACAGCCTCACCTGATGAGGATGAAAAGGAGATGTAGAGCTGCATGTCATCAGCATACTGGTGACAACGCACTCCAAAACTCCTGATGACAGCACCCAGCGGCTTCATGTAGATGTTAAAGAGCATGGGGGACAGAACTGACCCCTGCGGAACTCCATATTGGAGAGCCCAGGGTGCCGAGCAATGCTCCCCAAGCACTACCTTCTGGAGACGACCCGCCAAGTAGGAGCAGAACCACTGCCAAGCAGTACCTCCAACTCCCAAATCCGCAAGTCTCCCCAGAAGAATAACATGGTCGATGGTATCAAAAGCCGCTGAGAGATCAAGGAGAATCAACAGAGTTACACTCCCCCTGTCTTTCTCCCGACAAAGGTCATCATACAGGGCGACCAAGGCCGTCTCCGTGCCAAAACCGGGCCTGAAACCCGATTGAAATGGATCCAGATAATCGGTCTCATCCAAGAGTGTCTGGAGCTGGTCTGCAACCACTCTTTCTAGGACCTTGCCCAGGAATGGGACATTTGCTACCAGCCTGTAATTATTAAGATTTTCTGGGTCCAGGAAAGATTTCTTCAAAAGTGGTCTCACTGCCGCCGCCTTTAGGCAGCCAGGGACCTCTCCCTCACACAGTGAGGCATTAATCACTTCCCTGGCCCAGCCGGCTGTTCCATCCCTGCTAGCTTTTATTAGCTAAGAGGGGCAAGGATCCAGAACAGAAGAGGTTGCACGCACCTGTCCAAGCACCTTGTCAACGTCCTCAAGCTGCACCAATTGAAACTCATCCAAAAAATCATGACCAGGCTGTGCTCCGGATACCTCATTTGATTCAACTGCTATAACACTGGAGTCCAAGTCTTGACGGATGCAAGAGATTTTATCCTGGAAGTGCCTAGCAAATTCATTACAGCGTGCTTCGGATAGTTCTACCATGTCCCTAGGGCCAGAATGTAATAGCCCTCTGATAACTTTAAAAAGCTCCGCCGGACGGCAGATAGAAGATTTAATAGTGGCAACAAAATATTGTTTTTGTGCTGCCCGTACTGCCCCTAAATACAGCTTGCTATAGGCACTTACCAGTGCATAATTGCATCCATCAGGAGTTCGTCTCCATCTGCACTCAAGCCGTCTCCTATTCTGTTTCATTGCTCTCAGCTCTGAAGTATACCATGGAGCTGAATGAGCTCTACATAGGAGAGGGCGCGCAGGAGTGATCATGTCAACTGCCCAGGTCATTTCAGCATTCCATAGTTCGACCAGGGTTTCGACAGGAGCGCCAGCCCTATCAGCCGGAAAACTCCCCAGAGCCTTTTGAAAACCATCCGGATTCATTAGTCTCCGGGGGCGGACCATCTTAATGGGTCCTCCACCCTTGCAGAGGGGAAAAGCCGCTGTAAGTCTAAACCTCAACAAGCGGTGATCTGTCCATGACAAAGGGGCTGATGTAAGACTCCCTACATTCAGATCACCATCTCCATGTCCAGTTGCAAAAGTCAGGTCTAGAGTATGCCCTGCCACGTGTGTTGGGCCAGTAACATATTGGGACAGCCCCATGGTTGTCATGCAAGCCATGAAGTCCTGAGCCGCCCCAAATAAGGTAGCCTCGGCATGGATGTTGACATCCCCCAGCACCAACAGTCCGGGTGATCTCAACAATACAGCCGAGACCACCTCCGTCAGCTCAGTTAGGGAGTCTGTTGGGCAGCGGGGTGGGCGGTACACCAACAGAATCCCCAATCTGTCCCCCTGATCCAACACAAGGTGCAAACACTCCAGACCAGTAGTTGCATGGACATGGTGCTTGGAGAGAGAGATGGAACTCCTATACACCACAGCAACCCCCCCTCCCTGGCCCTCAGATCTACCCTGATGCTGAACCAAGTACCCCGGTGGGCACAGCTGGGAGAGACTAACTCCTCCCTGCTCACCCACCCAGGTCTGAGTTATACATGCCAGATCAGCTGCCTCATCCACAATTAAATCGTGGATGAGAGAGATCTGATTATGTACCGATCTGGCATTTAAGAGCAGCATCCGGAGATCGGAGAGCTGGCTGATAGGGCAACCAACAAACCTGTGGGTGTGTGGAGGACCGGAACCCAGCACAGCCGTTAACTGCCTGGGCCGAGTTCCCCTCACCTGGCAAGTCCTCCACACAGCATCATATCTCCCTCTACCCGTCACTACACTAATTGGGGCCACCTCAAATCTTCCCAGTCGACTTTGACTCCTCTCTCCCAGGCACATGATGCAACCCCCCACAACACACACTCACACCATACACACCCCCACACAAAAAGGGCCTTCAACTATTGTAACCTGTTTTAACTAAGATGTGCCTTCACAGTCTTATACATTGATGTTAATTGGATTTCCAGCAACTTCTTTCATGCTGATATGTATCCCTATTTTTCTGTTTCTATAATAAGGTCACTGACTACATTTTATTAGTTGTAGTGTGCAAGAGATGAATAAATAGCATGTATTATAAAGACTCTTGGCAATTTGCTGGGGTGCCACTGAAGGGCTTTGCAGGCCTCCAAAACACTCACAGGCAACAGGTGGGCAACCCCCTGTTCATCACTCATAATACGGTTTCCCCATTTCTGAAATCTTTCATGACATTAAAGACTTAAGCTACTTCTGAAGCTCTTTCCATGTTCCAAGCAGTTCTATGGCTTCTCCCCAGTGTGAATACTTTGATGGGCAGTGAGTTGCTGTTTCCTACTGAAGCTCTTTCCACATTCTAAGCACTTATATGGTTTCTCCCCAGTGTGAATACTTTGATGGAAAGTCAGATGTATCTTCCGACGGAAGCTCTTTCCACATTCTAAGCACTTATATGGTTTCTCCCCAGTGTGAATACTTTGATGCAAAGTGAGAGAGGAATTTCTAGTAAAGCCCTTTCCACATTCCAGGCATTCATATGGCTTCTCGCCAGTGTGAATACTTTGATGGGCAGTGAGTTGCTGTTTCCTACTGAAGCTCTTTCCACATTCTAAGCACTTATATGGTTTCTCCCCAGTGTGAATACTTTGATGGGCAGTGAGTTGCACTTTCCAACTGAAGCTCTTTCCACATTCTAAGCACTTATATGGTTTCTCCCCAGTGTGAGTTCTTTGATGGGAAGTCAGATTTATCTTCTGGTGGAAGCTTTTTCCACATTCTAAGCACTTATATGGCTTCTCCCCAGTGTGAATACTTTGATGGTCAGTGAGTTTCTGTTTCCTACTGAAGCTCTTTCCACATTCTAAGCACTTATATGCTTTCTCTCCGGTGTGAATTCTTTGATGGGGAGTGAGTTGCTCTTTGCAAATGAAGCTCTTTCCACATTCCAAGCATTTATACGGTTTCTCCCCAGTGTGAATACTTTGATGAAAAGTCAGATTTATCTTCTGGTGGAAGCTTTTTCCACATTCTAAGCACTTATATGGCTTCGCCCCAGTGTGAATACTTTGATGGGCAGTGAGTTGCTGTTTCCTACTGAAGCTCTTTCCACATTCTAAGCACTTATATGGCTTCTCCCCAGTGTGAATACTTTGATGCAAAGTGAGAGAGGAATTTCTAGTAAAGCCCTTCCCGCATTCCAGGCATTCATATGGCTTCTCCCCAGTGTGAATACTTTGATGGGCAGTGAGTTGCTGTTTCCTACTGAAGCTCTTTCCACATTCTAAGCACTTATATGGTTTCTCCCCAGTGTGAATACTTTGATGGGCAGTGAGTTGCTGTTTCCTACTGAAGCTCTTTCCACATTCTAAGCACTTATATGGTTTCTCCCCAGTGTGGATACTTTGATGGCCAGTGAGTGCTTGTTTCCTGCGGAAGCTCTTTCCACATTCTAAGCACTTATATGGTTTCTCCCCAGTGTGAATTCTTTGATGCAAATTGAGATAGGAAAATCTAGTGAAGCTCTTTCCACATTCTAAGCATTTATACGGTTTCTCCCCAGTGTGAATACTTTGATGGGCAGTGAGTTGCTCTCTCCAACTGAAGCTCTTTCCACATTCTAAGCACTTATATGGTTTCTCCCCAGTGTGGATAGTTTGATGGCCAGTGAGTGCTTGTTTCCTGCGGAAGCTCTTTCCACATTCTAAGCACTTATATGGTTTCTCCCCAGTGTGAATTCTTTGATGCAAAGTGAGATAGGAAAATCTAGTGAAGCTCTTTCCACATTCTAAGCACTTATATGGTTTCTCCCCAGTGTGAATACTTTGATGGAAAGTGAGATGTATCTTCCGACGGAAGCTCTTTCCACATTCTAAGCACTTATATGGTTTCTCCCCAGTGTGAGTTCTTTGATGGGAAGTCAGATTGATTTTCTGGTGGAAGCTCTTTCCACATTCTAAGCACTTATATGGTTTCTCCCCAGTGTGAATACTTTGATGTGCAGTGAGTTCCTGTTTCCTACTGAAGCTCTTTCCACATTCTAAGCACTTATATGGTTTCTCCCCAGTGTGAATACTTTGATGGGCAGTGAGTTGCTGTTTCCAACTGAAGCTCTTTCCACATTCTAAGCACTTATATGGTTTCTCCCCAGTGTGAGTTCTTTGATGGGAAGTCAGATTTATCTTCTGGTGGAAGCTTTTCCCACATTCTAAGCACTTATATGGCTTCTCCCCAGTGTGAATACTTTGATGGGCAGTGAGTTGCTGTTTCCTACTGAAGCTCTTTCCACATTCTAAGCACTTATATGGCTTCTCCCCAGTATGAATTCTTTGATGCAAAGTGAGAGAGGACAATCTAGTGACGCTCTTTCCACATTTCAAGCATTTATACGGTTTCTCCCCAGTGTGAATACTTTGATGGACAGTGAGTTGCTCTTTCCAACTGAAGCTCTTTCCACATTCTAAGCACTTATATGGTTTCTCCCCAGTGTGGATACTTTGATGGCCAGTGAGTGCTTGTTTCCTGCAGAAGCTCTTTCCACATTCTAAGCACTTATATGGTTTCTCCCCAGTGTGAATTCTTTGATGCAAAGTGAGATAGGAAAATCTAGTGAAGCTCTTTCCACATTCTAAGCACTTATATGGTTTCTCCCCAGTGTGAATACTTTGATGGGCAGTGAGTTGCTCTTTCCAACTGAAGCTCTTTCCACATTCTAAGCACTTATATGGTTTCTCCCCAGTGTGGATACTTTGATGGCCAGTGAGTGCTTGTTTCCTGCGGAAGCTCTTTCCACATTCTAAGCACTTATATAGTTTCTCCCCAGTGTGAATTCTTTGATGCAAAGTGAGATAGGAAAATCTGGTGAAGCTCTTTCCACATTCTAAGCACTTATATGGTTTCTCCCCAGTGTGAATACTTTGATGGGCAGTGAGTTGCTCTTTCCAACTGAAGCTCTTTCCACATTCTAAGCACTTATATGCTTTCTCCCCGGTGTGAATTGCTTGACGGGCAGTCAGTTGTGTCTTCCGATGGAAGCTCTTTCCACATTCTAAGTACTTATATGGTTTCTTCCCGGTGTGAATTTTTTGATGAGCACTGAGTTTGCTTTTCCAGCTGAAGCCATTTCCACATTCCAAGCTTCTCCAACAATGAAAATATTTATTTCTTTTAATTCCTTGATCTGTTTTTTCTTGGATCACAGTTTTATGGTAGCCACTCCCCTGAGAAGAGCAAGATTTATTCCTCCTTTTCTGTTCTGCTTCAGGTTTCCTCCTCTGCTCTTCCTTGCTTTCAGATCTGTCTTTTTCCCATCTCTCTTTCCCACATAGTTCTTCCTTCCTCTTGGCTTTCCACTTGTCATCTTCTGCAAAGAAGAGAGAAACTGATATTACCATGAGGGAAGCAATGGATCCTCAAATCACTGAACAATCCCAAATAACTTTTGTGATAAAGGAAGAATTGACAGGACTTAGATGGGAGACAGATCTTACCCCAGGTTGAACAGTCTCTGTTGTCTGGCATTCACTGACAATTGGAGTGATACAGACTGTCGGATTTGGACCACGGTGACCTGGGTTAACCTCCCAGTCAGAGGTTAATCCCATTTGGTGGTCCTGGGCCGATCACTCTCATTCAGCCTAGCCTACAAAGTTGTACAGGTAAATAAAGCAACTGCAGATATTCTCTTTGAAACTCTTTGGAGCAAGTGAAGTGAGAGAATGAACAGGGGAGTCTCCGATTCTAACATTGTTCTTGTCTATATTTGTATTTCCTGTGACTCTTAAAGTTTCTTTGTGCTGATTCGTGTACTGCTGTTTTGATTGTGTTGTGATTCTAGCATCTTGTATAGATCTCTAACCATTTTTTATACTCCTTGTGAATTTTTGTTCAGAATAAAATGATGTACATGTTTTAAATCAATAATTCACTGACAATTGGAGTGATACAGACTGTCGGATTTGGACCACGGTGATCTGGGTTCAGCTCCCAGTCAGAGGTTAATCCCATTGGGTGGTCCTGGGCCAATCACTCATTCGGCCTAGCCTACAAAGTTGAAAAGGTAAATAAAGCAACTGCAGATATTCTCTTCTGAACTCTGGAGCAAGTGAAGTGAGAGAATGAAAAGGGGAGGCTCCATCCTTCAGTGGCAGACAAAGCCCATTGCAAGGAGAAGGTCCCAAGGTGAATCCCCCACTTCAGCAGTTAAAGGACCTCAGAAAGAGCCCTCAGATGTGCTGTCAGTCAGAGCAAATACTCCTGGATTAGTTGGCCAATGACTATGGCAGGGCTGCTGAGTCAGACCTCTGGGATTCTAACATTGTTCTCATCTATATTTGTATTTCTTGTGACTCTTAAAGTTTCTTTGTGCTGATTCGTGTACTGCTGTTTTGATTATGTTGTGATTCTAGCATCTTGTATAGGTCTCTAACCATTTTTTATACTCCATGTGAATTTTTGTTCAGAATAAGATGATGTACATGTTTGAAATCAATAAAAACAGACAAATTGTCTTTCTCAAAAAGAACAGAAAGAATAAAAAGGGAGGTGGACTCGCGCTATATGTTAAAAATATATATCCCTGCACAGAAATACAGGGAGATGAGCTTGGTAGCTCCACCAAGAGTATCTGCATTAAAATTAATGGGGCAAGTAATAAAAGGAATGTGGTGCTTGGAGTCTACTGTCGACAAGCCAATCAAGGACAAGACAAGAATGTATCTTGAGGACCTACTAGTGAGGGCAAACCGCTTAGCTTACAGCGCGCTCAGGAGCATGTCAGATTAGAGATGTGACGGAAGGGTTGCCATCACTCATCAAGCCCACCAACAGGTATCCTTTTCTCCTCATCCATATGGGAACAAATGATACTGTCAAATGGAGCTATGAAGAAATCATGTCAGACTTTGAAGCTCTGGGAAGGAAACTCAAGGACTTTGGGGCTCAGATAGTTTTTTCATCCATCCTTCCAGTACATAGCAGAGGAGTAGAAAGGGAAATAAAAACGTGTGAATGAATGGCTATGAAGGTGGTGCCGACGTGAGAGATTTGGATTCTGGGACCATGAGCTACGCTTCCTGGAAGATGGACTGCTGGCAAGTGATGGGTTGCATCTCACAAGGACTGGGAAGAATGTGTTTGGCCACCGCATGGAGGGCTTTAAACTGAATCGTAAGGGGGAGGGAGATGTAATCTTGGTGGTAACGACTGACGAAGGCTTGTGCACAGTAACGGGAACAGAGAGATGGGCTATAATAGGGCCCAGTAACAATCCTCAGAAAAACATAGTAAGGAAGCCAAGCCATAAATCACATGGTCTTTGATGTCTGTATACTAATGCGCAGAGCATGGGAAACAAGCAGGATAAACTTGAACTCTTAATACAGGAGGGTAATTACAACTTGATAGGTATAACTGAAACTTGGCGGGATGACTCCCATGACTGGACTATAGCAATTGAAGGATATAACTAGTTCAAAAAGACAGAAGGAATAAAAAGGGAGGTGGAGTCTCACTATATATTAAAAATATATATCCCTGCACAGAAATACAGGAAGATGAGCTTGATAGCTCCACCGATATTATCTGGATTAAAATTAATGGGGCAAGTAATAAAAGGAATGTGGTGCTTGGAGTCTACTACCGACCACCCAATCAAGGAGAAGACGAGAATGTAACTTTTGCAAAGCAAATTGCCAGTGTTTCGAGGAGGCATGATGTAGTAGTAATGGGGGACTTCAATTATCCTGATATCTGTTGGGAGACAAACTCTGACAAACACAGTCCCTCAAAGAAAATTCTGACTTGTGTTGGATATAACTTTCTCCTACAGAAAGTGGAGGAAGGAACCAGAGGATTGGCTATCCTGGCCTCGATTCTAGACAATAGAGATGATTTGGTGGATAAAGTGGCAGTTACGGGAACACCGGGGGGAAGTGACCACACCATATTTGAATTCTTGATTTTAACAGAAGCAAAAGTTTTAGAGTAGCCATACACGCACCCTGGACTTCAGGAAAGCTGATTTTCATAAACTCAGAACAATTGTAAGTACGGTTCCATGGCAAGTGACCCTTATGAGAAAAGGAGTCTATGATGGGTGGGAGTTTCTAAAAAAGGAAATTCTAAAAGCTCAATGGCAAGCAATTCCAACAAGGAAAAAAGGGGGAAAACAGCAGAAGAAGCCAATGTGGCTTCACAAGAAGCTTAGAGATGACCTGAAAACAAAAAAGGACACATACAGGAAGTGGAAAGAAGGCCAGGCCACATAGGAAGAGTACAGGCAGGTACAACAGAATTGCAGAGATGGCGTCAGGAAGGCTAAAGCTGAGAATGAGCTGAGGTTAGCGAGGGATGCTAAAAGCAACAAAAAAGCTTTCTTCAGGTACGTCCATAGTAAAAGACAGAGAAAAGAAATGGTGTCACAGCAACTCAATGAGGATGGCAAAATGATAACAGATAACAAAGAAAAGGCAGAAGTGCTCAATTCCTACTTTGGCTCAGTCTTCTCCCAGAAAAGGGTCTATGACCCTCCCAGGAAGCATGAAGTGGAAGGGGCAGGATTGGAGCTTGAGATTGATAGACAAACGGTCAAGGAATACTTAATCACTTTGAACGAGTTCAAATTGGCAGGGCCCGATAAACTGCATTCTAGAGTATTGAAGGAACTGGCTGAAGAACTCTCGGAATGATTGTCTATTATGTTTGTGAAATCATGGAGGACTGGTGAACTGCCCGATGACTGAAGGAGAACTAATGTAGTCCCTATCTTCAAAAAGGAGGAATCGGGGAACTATAGACCAGTCAACCTAACATCAATCCCTGGAAAAACTCTGGAGCAGATTATAAAGCAGTCAATCTGTAAGCACCTTGAAAACAATGCAGTGATTACTAGGAGCCAACATGGATTTATGAAAGACAAATCCTGCCAAACTAATCTTATCTTGTTTTTTCATTGGGTAACTTCCCTTGTAGACTGTGGGAATGCTGTGAACATAATATATCTCGACTTCAGCAAAGCTTTTGACAAAGTGCCCCATGACATTCTGATTAGCAAGCTAGCTAAATGTGGGCTGGATGGAACAACTATCAGGTGGATCAACAGTTGGCTCCAGAATCATACCCAAAGAGTGCTTATCAATGGTTCCTTCTCAAACTGGGCAGAAGTAACAAGTGGGAGCTCGGTCCTGGGCCCAGTGCTCTTCAACATTTTATTAACGACTTGGATGAGGAGGTACAGAGCATGCTTATCGAATTTGCAGCTCATAAAAAATTGGGGGGCATAGCTAATACTGTGGAAGACAGAAACAAAATTCAAAGAGGCCTTGATAGGCTGGAGCATTGGGCTGAAAACAACAGAATGAAATTCAACAGGGATAAATGCAAAGTTCTACACTTAGGAAAAAGAAACCAAGTGCACAGTTATAAGACTGGCTCAGCAATACGACATGTGAGAAAGATCTTGGAATTGTGGTTGATCACAAGCTGAATATGAGCCAACAGTGTGATGTAGCGGGAAAAAAGGCAAATGCTGTAGTAGGCTGCATTAAGAGAAATATAGTTTCCAAATTGCGTGAAGTATTACTTCCCCTCTATTCAGCACTGGTTAGGCCTCATCCTGAGTACTGCGTCCAGTTCCAGTCTCCGCACCAAGAAGGATGCAGACAAACTGGAATAGGTTCAGAGGAGGGCAACAAAGATGATCAGGAGACTGGAAACCAAGCCCTATGAGGAGAGGCTGAAAGAACTGGGCATGTTTAGCCTGGAGAAGAGAAGACTGAGGGGAGATATGATAGCACTCTTCAAGTACATGAAAGATTGTCACACAGAGGAGGGCCAAGATCTCTTCTTGGAGAGTGCAGGACACAGAATAATGGGCTCAAGTTGCAGGAAGCCAGATTAAGACTGAACATCAGGAAAAAATTCCTAACTGTTAGAGCCATACGACAATGGAACCAATGACCTAGAGAGGTAGTGGGCTCTCCCACACTGGAGGCATTCAAGAGGCAGCTGGACAGCCATCTGTCGGGAATGCTTTGATTTGGATTCCTGCATTGAGCAGGGGGTTGGACTCGATGGCCTTGTAGGTCCCTTCCAACTCTACTATTCTATGATTCTATGATAGGGAAGGCTTTTCTTACCGTCTGAGTCCCTTTCCCTATAACAACGTGGTGCTCTCCAGAGTTTGTTGGAATCCCATTCTCATCAGCCCCAGTCAGCGTGGACAATGGTCACCGCTTATGGGAGTGAGAGTCTAGGAATCTGTAGAGCACACCATGATGGCTACACCAGTCTTAAAACGGTCCTCCTCTCCCCCACATCATATAATGCACTGCCACCACTCTGCTCCAGGTCTAGGAAAAAGGATAAACTAGGAGGGAAGCTTTGGATGTGTCTCCCCAAAGCCCAGAATGCCAAATGTTGCACCTCGTAGGCCATATTAGAAACTCAAATGGAGCTCAGCTATGCTGTGTTATAGCACTTGGGGAAACATTTTAGTGAAAAATTCCAGCTAATTGGACCATTGTTTTAGAAGGGCATAACTAGAGATCTGTTCAGAGAGAATAGATGGCTGTCCATTCAAGTTATCTGCAGAAGATGAAGAATCCCAGTTGAAATAGGTGGCAGTACATCAGAATATTCGGGTGCATTATAGAAATATGGAATTTGAAAACAGGTATTACGACCAATACCCTGGACAGTGAAAAGACAATTAAACCAGAACAATCACTAGAAGCTAAAATGATGAAACTGAGGATATCATACTTTGCACACATAAGGAGAAGACATGATTCACTAGAAAAGACAATAATGCTGGGGAAAACAGCAGGGAATAGAAAAAGAGGAAGACCAAACAATAGATGGATTGATTGCATAAAGGAAGATCTGAACAGGGTGGTTTATAACAGATGCTACTGAAGGTTGTTGATTCATAGGGTTGCCATAAGTCATAATCGACTTGAAGGCACATAACAAATTACAACGGAACCTGCCTTACCAAGACAGGACAGAGTCCCACAAATCCCCTCCATGACTTCGCTATGCAGAGCTCTCTGGTCAGGATTCAGCAAAGCCCACTCCTCTTCCGTGAACTGCACAGCCACATCCTCCAAAGACACTGGATCCTAAAAGAAATATAATTCAATTTGTCATCACAGCAAGCATAAAGATTATCTCCAACCTACGTGGAAAACGTAGTTAAGGTGAGGCGGCTGGTCATTGTTCTAAGGACAGAAACCTCCTTAAATGGCATTCACAGCTTTTGTTGAGGTGGCTTTGGGAGACGCAAAGAGGAGGAGGAAAATTCATTCAGACCCAGGGACAGAGAGGCACCCAGGCTGCCCCCAGCCTTTCCCACTCTGAGTCTTTCCCCTACCTGATCTGGGGCGATAGCAACAGCTTCTCCTCCACCAGAAAGGGGATATGATTTAGTAGGTCTTGCTGACATGATTCCATCCCCTGTGAGAAAGAAAATGGGCCCAAAAGCCATTAGTATACCGTATGCTATTGTCAGAGATTTAACCATAGAGGTATAACTGCACAAGGGTTCTTCTCAGCTGAGTGAATTTCAGGTGTTTATTCACAATTTATCTTTCAGTTGTGTGATAAAACATCTCTCCTCATTTGAGCTCTAAGCCAGAAATCAAAGTGATGGTTCCCACATAAAAAAATATGATGTAAGTAGTAGCATTTCTGAGCTGTGGAAAAGGCTGGAGACAAGAGTGGAAAATGGAAATTCAAGTTGATCCTGACTTATGGTGTTTAGGGTTTTCATAGTAAGCGGTATTCAGAAAGGGTTTACCATTGACTTCCTCTGGGACTTAGGGGCAGTGACTGAACCCTGCTCTCCCAGGTCGTAGTCCAACACCTTAACCACTGTACTGCCTTCAAGTCGATTCTGACTTATGGTGACCCTATGAATAGGGTTTTTATGGTAAGCTGTATTCAGACGGGGGTTACGATTGCCTTCCTCTGGGGCTGAGAGGCAGCGACTGGCCCAAGGTCACCCAGTGAGCTTCATGGCTGTGTGGGGATTTGAACCCTGGTCTCCCAGGTCGTAGTCCAAAACCTTAACCACTACATCACACTGGTTCTTGCAGGCAAAATCAACAGAGACAGACCAAACGGAAACACGCCCCATTCATCTTTACCCAGCGGCCTCTGCCTGGGGTCCAATGGAGTCCTCTCTGCCTCAGGGAAATCCATTCCTGTTTCTGCACAGAGACCCTTTTCCTGAAAAGCATAAGAAGAACTCAAGTCATATAATGGGGAGCAGAATTAAAAAAGGAGTGACAGAGGCAATACCACAGGAATATTTCATATAGAAAAGAAGGATAGATGCAAAACCCTTAGAGATACTTGATATCGGGGTAGCCAACATGGTGCCCTTCAGATGGGACCAGACTCCAATTCACATCAGCCCCAGACAATACCATGAATGGCCAGCGATTATAGGACTTTTACTTCAACAACATCTGGAAGGCTTCATCTACACCAGGGACAGCCATCTTACCTGCTGCTCTGCCTGCTTCTCGTCCTCTGCCACGTTCAGCAGGAGACCTTCTGCCAGGGCCACTGCCTGGGAACTGGTCTCGGCCCCACATTCCCTCACCCAGCTCTCCATCTCTGGGGGCAGGACAGCCAGGAACTGCTCCAGGATCACCTTGTCCACGATCTGGTTCTTTGAGTGTCGCTCTGGCTTCAACCACTCACGGCAAAGAAGGTGGAGTTGGCTGCAAGCCTCTCGGGGCCCCTCAGCTGCCTGATAGCGGAAACACCGGAACTGCTGGCGCTGCACATCTGAGCTGAGGGGATTCTCCCCCAAGATCTTCTGCACATTTTCCCCCAGGAATTCCTCCGCATGGGTCTCAATCTTGATGGCATCAGGGCCAAGTCCTGCTTCAGGGGTAGATGGGTCTTGCTGTTCCATATTTCATCTCTTGGTCCTTTCACGGGGTCCTCATCCCTTCTCTGCTTCTGGGAATAGTTTTCTGCCTTCTGAGGCCACGTTCAGAAGGAGCAGGTCCACTTATTCTATGAGCGAAGCCAAACAGGGATCACTATGCCCAGGCCGAAGGCTTGCAGAGCAGGAAAGGTGCTGGGTAAGAATAGTCAAATGTGAGGATTATTGTTTCTACCATATAACCTTTGATAAAAAACCAGTGATGGGGCCTATGTCTTACTCTGAAGATGGATTCCTGGATGGGTGACAGATCTCTGACAGCAGCTCCAAAAGGCCCCAGGGACCAGCATCATCCTCATTACCCCCTTATTCTTAATTAAAAACAAGCTAAAGGGGAGACCCTTTCAGAAGACAGGCTGTAGCTCAGTGGTAGAGCAGCTGCTTTGTACACAGAACGTCCCACTTTGAATCTCCAGGTAGGGCTGGAAAAGACTCCCTGCCTGTAATCCTGGAGAGACTCTGCCAGTCAGTGCGGACAATACTGAGCTAGATGAGACAAGTGTCTAATTCAATATAAGATCCTATACTCCCTAACTTATCTCTTAACTTTTACAAGCCTCTCCTGGAATACAGAATGTTGGTTTAATTGTGAATGAAATACGTTATTCCTTTCATCTCTTGATAGATTTGCTTATCTTTAGAACTGTCCCCCTTCAGAGTTAAACGTGAGCTATATTGTTGCATATTAAATTAAATTGCAACGCTGCAGTTCCTGGAGTTTATGACCTGGTTGTGATAAGGAAATGGAAAGATCTTTGAGTATAATATGGTGGAAGACAGCAAAGAATCTACATTTTTGGGATTGTCATCATAAATTAAGGAAGAACTGACTTTACCTTCACCTCAGCAGGCATTGAGTGATGGGATATGGATGCGGGTGGGGGCTGCCCTGTCCTGTAGGCTCTCTTCACCTATTTACCCTTTTAATAAAACACGGTTGTTCACATTCAGTCGGGGTCTTCCGAGTTTGATTCGTTTCATGAAAAGATTGCCAATTTTCAGTAGCACTTTCTATTCACACTTAAAGGTCCCTTCTGTATCCCAGGGGTTACTTGCCTGGATGGGCACATGTGTGATAACACCAGTCAGTGTGTGAATAACGGGGGCATTGATAGGCATACTTTCAATTGCCCCTGAATTCAAAGTGGTGCCCTGGCCTTGCTGGGGAGGGAGAGGTAGCTCTCCTCCCTGATTTGGATGGATCAGCTGATCAGGCCTCCTGTGCGCCCTGCTCTGTGAAAACCTTTCCACCAAATGTGTAAAGGCAGAGGATGCTCACAAGATTTCAGAGGGGGCCACCCATGCAGGGCTTGGGTATTTACCACCAAGTGAGAATGAAGGGGACATTGAACAGAGGAGCTTTTGCTCTGAGGGATACAGCCCCCCCCCCGGATTCCCTTCCTGTCTAGCCATCAAATTGAGGCCATTTAACACACTAAGCCTGGTATACTGCTTCTGCATAGGGAAGCTCCACTTTCCACTCATTGTACCAAGGCCCTGCCTATCTTTTTTCTTCCGTTTTATTTGCTTTGTCTATCTGTTATTATGGGGGATGTTCTGACGGGGGATCCTGAAGGGTCGCAGAACAGAGGCCACCTCCTTACGGGGTGAGGGTCTCCCTTGCTGTCGTGGGCTCTCCAGCCGCTCCTCTGCCTTCACCGGGTGGGGCTCCAATCTGGGGTCTCCCGCCCCCTCCTGGCTCCCCCGCCCTGCAGCTCCTCCCCTCGGCCCTGGGACTCCCCTTCGCCCAAATGCACAGCAGGGACAAGGGGCTTACCAGACCCCAGAAGGCGCCACCGACGCTGCAGCGCTGCTGCTACTTCTGGCGTTTAATGACGAATCCAACTGCGCTCTTGACCAGGGAGCCACTTTCCTCCAAGGGAAGAGCCCGGCAGGAAGTGACATCAGAGGGAGAGGAGCCGCATTTTCTTTGAAGCCTCCCGCACCTCCTCCTCCTCTTTCCTTTCTAGGAATCTGGTTTCGTTTATTTTAACCCTCACGAAGTCAAGCCTCCTGATGATCTCTCAGAGCGGGAGCCAAGAAGGGAAGAGGCGTTGCGCAGAACGGAGGAAGACACGGAGCTCCTGCCCTGTACTGAGTCAGAGCATGGGGGTCGATCTAGCTCAGTGGGATCTGCACTGACTGGCAGCAGCTCTCCAGCGTTTCAGGCAGGGAGTCTGTCCTTGGAGATTGAACCTGGGACCTTCTGCATGCAAAGCAGCTGCTCTACCCACTGAGCTGTGGCTCCTTCCTGGGGGTTTGGACCCTCCTGGGGGTTCAAGGCAAATATATAGATCATAGAAATATGGGGAGGCTGGCAGACAAGGCTCCCAAACTGGTTTGGCTTGCGTGAGAAGGGAAGATGTGATGATATATGTTGCTGTATCTGGAAGATGAATGGAACCGGAAAGCCAAGTCAGTTCAGCTACTTTTGTCACTTAGAGAAGGTTAAACTCAGAAAGAAAGAAAAAACGCCTCCACTGGAGTGCAAGAGACTCCTGCCCAGCGTATGGCTTTGCTATAAAGTCTAAAATGATGCTCTGAAAGCCTGAGACACTATACAACATGCCTTGTATTGAGGGATGACCTTGTCCTGAAGTCTCAATGGGATGCAATGGAGGTCCTGTGAATGGGAATTAAGAGGAGGAAGGGAACTCGAAACCCATCTGCTTACTTTGTACACTGAGCCGCGCAATGCCAAACACCTAGCCATCAACATATAAGCACTAGCAAGACCCAAAGTGTAAAAAGGTTCCATATTGAACTCAAAATTGAAAAGGTCTAGAAGTTGAAATATTCCCATTTCTTAAGTTAGACTTACATTCCACAGCCCAAATTAAGAAACAGCAGGACAATCTGTTTCAAGTATTGTTGTCTTTTCCAATCTCCCCTGTTCATTTTCTCAGCTGTCCTTGGGAGGAATGATAACAATTCTCTCTTGAAGAATTAAGTCCTTGTTGTGCTTCTCTAGTCGATAAGAATACTTTTCTATACAGAGATGCTTTTAGATGGTGATTTCATAGCTGTAAGTACAATACACTATTAACCATCTAGCATCCTTATGCTGCAAATGTATAACTAATTACAGCACGTACCACAATTAAATATTTCGCACATATATCTCCCTTGCACTCATCTCAGGGAACAACAATATAAACTCATCTTCCGAAAGACCAAGATATATAATAAATAAGAGAATACTTTTACGGGTGATTATCATCATTAATTCCATTAATTTCAAAAAGATGTTATACTGTATATGTGTGTAAGTAAGTGCACTGCCTTCAAGCCGATTCCGACTTATGGCGACCCTATGAAAAGGGTTTTCATGAGGCTGAGAGGCAGTGACTGCCCCAATGTCACCCAGTGAGCTTCATGGCTATGTGGGGATTCAAACCCTGGTCTCCCAGGTCCTAGTCCAACACTCTAACCACTACACCACACTGGCTTATCCTATACTGTATGTAGGATAAGCTAAACTTGTCAGTGAGTCCATTTAAATCAAAAATCTAAAATGTAACACAATATGCAGATTTTGGGCTTTGTCACAAGACATATGGATCAATTCTCTAGTGAAATATTTTATCTCTTCTGGAGTATATAATCTATAAATTGTGTAGTTGATGGTGTTGGTACAAATATAACATACATCAATAGATTGACACTTAGTGAAACTGTTCAATCTGAATTTCCTTCCATCTTTAGGATGAACATGCTGTTTTATCTGTAACGCTTATGAGCAACATGAACATTTGCCACGTTTCAAATCTCCCCTAGAGATGGATCTAATCCTGTAACTACGTAAATCAGAACGGACCACCTTCCCTTGAATAATGGCTGCTCCGCATTGCACTGTAAGTGGAATTCTTCATGACTCCCTGGTCTATAGCTGTTGCAAATCAGGAGACCTCCCAAAGCCTCTTTGCAAAGTTTTCACTTTTCCCTTCAGGTGAGGGGAAGGGGCTTTGTTAACATTCACTAACACTTACTGTGTAGTAGCGTTTGCAGAAAATAACATCTGGGCGCTACAGGCACTCAGACAAACCCAACACAGTGTGATGGGATAGCCCAAATAATGGCTTACAATGTGCAAAGAGTGTGCTAAAATCATTTACATAAGCTTAGAATGGCTTCGCTTGTAGTTTAGTAGTGCACAGAGGAAAAAAGTTCTCTTCTGAAAATGGGTTTCTTAAACCCTCCCTTCTAGACAAAGCATTGTTTTCTTATAAAGCAGAGTACGGTACAAGATACAGTGTCTGAGCAGACAGGCAATATGTTACATTAACATTTGGATTGCGGTCTCCACCTATTTACCCTTTTAATACAACAGTTATTTTCAGTTGGGTTCTGCTGAAGTTGGTTCCTTTGATTCAAAGGTTGCCACTTTTCCAGTAGCGCTTTCCATTCAATGTTGAAAGATCCCTTCTGCATCCCAGGAGTTGCCAGCCTGGATGGTCCCGCGTGTCAGCCAGGAGGAGTGATGACACGTTGCAAAGTGTTAACATTTGGCTTGGGGGGGAAGGGGCTTTGTTAACATTCACTAACACTTACTGGGAACAGCTGCAGCATGAGGGGACTGAGGAAGACCTGCCCTGGGAGTGAGTATCTGGCACCTGGGTGCTTGCTACTAGCTCCTTTGGGCTGCTGTCTGTCGAGACAGCTGAAGTTCCTGGTAAGTGCCGCAACGACTGGGACCCCCTGCCTGCCCCTTGCTCCACAGAGAGGCTGCAGTTAATCTCGCAGCCCCTTGCAACACCTCCTGGCTGGGCCAGGACGCATAAAAGCCCAGCTGCCCTTGGGCGGCGGGTCTGCCACCAAAGGGGTGACACCAAAGGGGTTTGCCCCTTGGGGAGTCCCTTAGGGAGTCCCGAGGGCGAGGGTGCTACTCCCCTTCTATTACTTTTTGTTTTTTTATTATTATTATTTCTTAATTTGTTTTCTGTTAAACCAGTCTAAAGGAGATTAGTGGTGGGGAGGGCGTGTGGTGCATGTGTAGTTCCTGCACAGGGTGGGAGCCTGTGCAGTGAACTGCACGATAGGAGAAAGTCACCAGATGCCTTCAGAGTGAGAGTGTGTAATTGGCAGAAGGCTGGCCCTCCCTGGGTGTGAGACAGGAGGGGGAGTAGATGGGCCCTGTGTGAGTAAGTTTGAATGGGTGGGACTGTTCCCACTCCTTGCAGAGGCCTACTGGGATAATTCGCTCCGGTAGGCTTTGTTGGTGGACTCGTGTTGGGCCCATAATAGGTATTTAGGAGGAGTCTTGGCATGGAGGAACATGGGTGATGCCACCCCAATTTCAGTGATTACCCGCAGAGGGAAATATAGCCATGGGGATGTGGTGAATTACCATACAAGGTGAAGGCAGGGCTATCTGCGCCTTGTTCCTTGCTGCCACTCCTCTGATGGTTTGGTTCCTCGTTGCTCATCTGCTGTGCCCACTGGCCTGTGTGTGTTGTTGTTTAATGCCAGATCGGTACATAAGAAGAACACTCTAATCCATTACTTGATTGTGGATGAATGTGCCAGTTTGGTGTATATTACCGAGACCTGGGTGAGTGAGCTTGGAGGAGTTGATCTAACCCAACTTTGCCCACCTGGATACTCGCTGCAGCACCAGCACAGGCTGCAGGGACGGGGGTGTTGGATGTTGTATCTGGTGCAAGCAGATGCCCAGGATGCAGAACAGTATAGTGACAGGCTAGATGCCAGTTGAAGCAATGAGCCGGACAAGCAATAAGTTTTAAGAGTCACTTTACTGACAATATATCAGAAGCTCTCTCTGTACAAACTCCTCGACCCCCACACTCACAAGTGTCTGCTGGCCCTCTATATAGATAAGGCCAGCTGCCCGAGCCTAGGTTGCATGGCAACGTGTCCTTGAAGATGGCTCGAGCTCTGCCAACTTTCGCTTCTAAGTCACGTAGCTCACTTGTGGAAATTTAACCTCTGCTTTCTCGGTTTAATAGCCAACAATCCCCCACCTTAAATTTCCACATTCAGCCAGTTACATTTCTCTTCCATTTACATGTGTTACATTTTACATCATTTGGTTTTATTCTTCTGATACATTTCCTTTTATTTCAGTTTACATCACTTTCATTTGTAATACAGTTACTCCATTGCAATCTCAGCATCATTTTCATTATATTTCATTACTCTTCATGATTTCCATCATCCCACTTTTTCCAGTTACTGAAGTCTATATGTTTAATGGAATTTATTTTAAATCTAACAGATGGAATACCTTTTGTTGTTCTCTCTGATCTGCGTGGTTGTATTTCTGCCTTAGTGTCTGTGTCTGGCGATTCCTCTGTTTCTCTCTCAGAGCTAGAACTTGATTCACTACTGCTGCCTGTTTCTTCTTGTTTTATTGGTACTGTGTCTGCCTGTTCTTGTTCATTACTACCTTCAGTGTTTCCCAACTCCACATATGTTTTCTCTTCCCAATCCTGCTCTATTGCTTGCACGCTTCTGCTTAACACTACAGACCTTTGTTTTGGCAGCCATATTCTGTAATACGTGTTTTCAAATCCCAGCATGTACCCTTTGTCTGCACTCCTTTGCAGCTTCCCTGTCCTTTTATTTTTGGGAACATGTACCCAGCATTCTGCTCCAAACCTAATCAAATGGTTTAATCTGGGTTTTCTGTCATACAATTTCTGATAAGGAGACATTCCAGTGGCCTTATGGAATATTCTGTTTTGAATGTAAGCTGAATACAGAACACACTCTCCCCAGAAACCTTGTGTTAAAGAGGAGTCACATAGCATTGATCTTATTGAGTCCTGAAGCAACCTGTTCCAGCGTTCAGCTAACCCGTTCTGATGAGGACTATAAGGGGCTGTTAACTCCTGTTTTATTCCTCTTTTATCCAAGTATTCAGTAAACGAGTGTCCTAAGAACTCTCCTCCTTGATCTGATCTTATTCTCTGTATTTTGACACCAAACTGCACTTCAATTTTTGTAATAAATCTTTTCAGTTTCTCTGCAGCTTCACTTTTAGCTTTTAGTAAATAAACAGTGCAGAATTTTGAAAAATCATCAACTATTGTCAGGAAATATCTTGCACCCCCCTGAGTAGGTTGAAATGGCCCCACTAAGTCCACGTGTATTAATTGATACGGTGCATTTGTACTGGGCATGGCTTCTTTGTTCTTTGCAGCCACAACTGCCCTAGTTTGTTTACACACGTGGCAGTCTACATATTTTTCACAGTTTCTCAATGTCACATCATTACTGTTCTCTGTTGTTTTCACCACATTTTCATATCCTATATGGCCTAGTTTTCTGTGCCATAAATGAACACAATTATTATGGGGTTTCTTATTAGCACACATGAGTACATGATTTGTTTGTTTCATGTGTAAGAAGAACAATGAGTTCCTCACTATTCCTTTCATGAATATTTTTTCTCCTCTCATTACATGCACTGAACCCCTTTTGAACATTACTGTGAACCCCATTTCATTGAGTTTCGACACAGCCATAATGTTACATTCGATATCAGGAACAAACAGCACATCTGTCATAATGGTATTGAAACCTGCTAATTTCACTGTACCCATACTCTTGATAAGTTTCTTAGTTCCATCAGCCATTATTACATGATCCTCTACGTCACAAAATGTATGAAACATGGATTTATCTTTGATTATACTATTTGTTGCCCCACTGTCAATTGCCCATAAATCTTTACAGTTATTTCCCTGCTCATTGTTAATACATTGCTTATTCTTACTAGCATAGATCACCTGTACACATGGTTTTCTTCCTCTTTCTCTTCTTCTTGCTTCACAATTCCTTTGAAGATGTTGCTTGGAACCACAAAAATAACATGCCTTTTGTCCATACAGTCTCTCTTGTGCTGCTTTGTTGTTCTGCTTTTCCACGTTGTGTTTAGACTCAGTCTTTTCCTGCTTTGCCATTTCTTGCCTCCTTTGAAATTCTTGTAAAAGTTTGCCTTCTATATAATCCATATTGAGATTGGCATCGTCCATTGCTTCCAAAGAGCTCACCAGACTATCATAACTTGAATCTAGTGAAGCTAATGTGATATACACTTTTTGCGTTTGAGAATGTTCAATTTCACATTCTGACAACTCAGTAAACAGTCTGTTTATTTCCAACAAATGCTCTGACATGGTTGTACCTCCAGATAAGCGCATCTGATACAATCTTCTGGCAAGATATATTTTAGAACTGGCAGTCTTTTTCACATGAATATTTCTTAAAGTTTCCCAGGTTTCCTTTGCCGTTGTTGCATCACGCACGTGCAGTAATTGAGAATCATCAATAGCAAGAACAATTAACGCCTTTGCCCTCTCATCCAGCCTTCTCCAATCTGCTAGAATAGGCACCCCGGCGGGTGGGTCTTCTGCGATAGCTTTCCACAGGTCTTCTTTCACTAGAAAAGCCTGCATTCTCTGTTTCCAAGTGCCATAATTTTTCCCTGTCAGCCTTTCCAAGGGAATCCCGGCCGATAACGTAACAGACATACTTTCACTTTTCACAGTTCACCGCCTTTGTAATTAGAGCTTCTCACCTCTGTCCTTCAGTTAGTTTTTTTTCTTTCCCACGGCTGTCTCACAGCTTTCAGCTCAGCTTTCGGTTTCTCCGTCTCTCTGCTGTTTTTCTCGCTGGTCTGCAGTTCTGGCTTTTCTCTGCCGCTTTTCTGCAATCCTCAACACCAGGTAACCATCAGCACCAGGTAACCATCCTCTGCTACCACTTGTTGGATGTTGTATCTGGCGCAAGCAGATGCCCAGGATGCAGAACAGTATAGTGACAGGCTAGATGCCAGTTGAAGCAATGAGCCGGACAAGCAATAAGTTTTCAGAGTCACTTTACTGACAATATATCACAAGCTCTCTCTGTACAAACTCCTCGACCCCCACACTCACAAGTGTCTGCTGGCCCTCTATATAGATAAGGCCAGCTGCCCGAGCCTAGGTTGCATGGCAACGTGTCCTTGAAGATGGCTCGAGCTCTGCCAACTTTCGCTTCTAAGTCACGTAGCTCACTTGTGGAAATTTAACCTCTGCTTTCTCGGTTTAATAGCCAACGGGGGGGGGGAGGAGTTGCTGTGGTCTACAGAACTTCCATCTCTGTCACCAGGAAACCACTCTGTCTTGGAGCTGCCTGTGAGGGCCTGCACCTGGTGTTGGGCTGAGGAGACAGTAAACTAGGGTTGCTGCTGGTGTAACGTCCACCTTGCTGCCCAGCAGCTTCTCTGACCGAGCTGGTGGAGGTCGTCTCAGCAGTAGCATTGGAGAAGGCCAGAATGATAGTGCTGGGTGATTTCAATGTCCATGCAGAGGCTGCGTCTAGTGTTCCGGCTCGGGACTTCATGGCCTCCATGACAAACATGGGGCTGTCTCAAGTTGTTATTGGCCAAACGCATAGAGCAGGGCACACCCTCGACTTGGTCTTTGCTCCAGATGGAGGAAGGGGTGGTCTGGAGATGGGGGGGTGGATGTCATGGTCAGACCACTTCCTGGTGAAGTTTAGACTTATGGCTCCGAGTCTTCCCTGGGGTGGACAGATGAAGATGGTCCGTCTCCGGAGCCTAATGGAATCCACTGGATTCCTGAATGCCCTGGGGGAATTCCCAGGAGATAGAGCAGGTGACCCTGTTGAAGCCCTTGTCATGCTGTGGAACAGCGAGGCGCGTCTGGCTCGACACGGTTGCCCCCGAGCGCCCTCTCTGGCACTCTGGAGCCCGGCTTGCACCTTGGTACACCAGTGAGCTAAGGGCAATGAAACAGGCTGGATGTCGGCTACAGTGCAAGTGACAAAAGACGTCCTGTGAGACAGATCAGGCACGAGTAAAACATCATAACTGTGCCTATTGTGTGGCGGTGAGGGCGGCGAAGAAGGCCCACTTCTCTGCCTCCATCACATCCTCACGTAGCTGTCCAGTGGAGCTTTTCCGTATTGTCAGGGGTCTTTTGACATCAGCTCCAGGAAATGGAGTCTTAGACCCTTCGGAGGACCACTGTGAAATGTTTGCAAGGCACTTTGAGGGTAAAGTTGCTCGCCTCCGTAGCAATCTTGATGCCCCATCTACATATACTGTAGTCCCCAATGAGGTGTCCAGTGCAACATCTGCTCCTATTTCTTGGGAACAGTTTCAGTTGATGCGGCCTGATGATGTGGACAAGGTGCTTGTGATGATGCAGCCAGCAACGTGTCTTGACCCTTGCCCTTCTTGGCTTATTAAAGCTTGCCGGGGGGGATCTGACCTAGGGGATCCAGGGTGTGGTCAACGCATCATTGTGGGAGGGAGTGATTCCAGCCGCCTTGAAAGAGGTGGTGATTCGACCACTCCTGAAAAAGCCCACCCTGGACCCATTGGTTTGGGACAACTACTTACCGGCTACAAATACCTCCTTCTTAGGGAAGGTGATTGAGAGGGTTGTGGCGCAGCAACTGCAAGTACTCTTGGATGCAAGATTATCTTGACCCATCCCAGTCTGGGTTTAGGCCTGGTTATGGGACTGAATCGGCCTTGGTTGCCCTGATGGATGACCTTTATTGGGAGAAGGACAGGGGGAGTGCGACTCTGTTATTCTTACTTGATCTCTCAGCAGCTTTTGATACCATTGACCATGGTATCCTTCTGGGCCGACTTGGTGAGATGGGTATTGGAGGAACGGTTTTACAGTGGTTCCGATCCTATCTCCAGGGTCGCTCTCAGAGAGTAGCATTGAGTGATTGTCTTTCGGCCCCCTGGCAGCTGTGCTGTGGGGTGCCACAGGGTACCATCTTGTACCCCATGCTGTTTAACATCTATATGAAGCCCTTGGCAGCAGTCATCAGGAGCTTTGGGGGGAGGTGTCAGCAGTATGCTGATGAACCCAGTTCTATTTCTCCATAACATCTGAATCAGGAGAGGCTGTGCAAGCCTTTGACCACTGCCTGGACTTGGTGGTGGGCTAGATGAGGGCCAATAAACTGAGTCTGAATCCTAGCAAGACGGAGGCACTGTGGATTGGTGGTTCCAGAGTTCGGATAATTGGTCAGTTGCCTGCTTTGGATGGGGTCGTACTTTTTCTGAAAGAGCAGGTCCGTAGCCTGGGGGTGCTCCTGGATCCATCTTAGTCGCTAGAGGCCCAGGTGACCTCAGTGGCTAGGAGTGCCTTTTACCATTTTACCATTTCTGGACCAGGATAGCCTGACCACTGTTGTCCACGTACTGGTAACCTCTAGGCTGGATTACTGTAATGCACTCTATGTGGGGCTGCCCTTGAAGTTGATCTGGAAGTTGCAGCTGGTGCAAAATGCGGCGGTGAGACTGCTCACTGGAGCAGAGTAATGCCAACATGGCACCCTGCTACTGAAAGAGTTGCACTGGCTGCCCATTTGCTACCGGGCCAAGTTCAAAGTTCTAGTTTTGGTGTACAAAGCCCAATACTGCTCAGGACCAGGATACCTGGAAGACCATCATCCCAATCACTGCGCTCTGCAGGTGAGGGCTGTGATGTTCCTATATTAATGTATATATGGTAAGTGTTGGTTGTTTAGAAGATACATGGTAAGTGGAGTGAAAGAGGGGGAGTGAATGGGCAGTAGAATGCGAGATGATTGGCTCAGTGTTTAAAATGGCTGAATGTATAAAGGGAGGAGTGAGAGTGGAATCTGGGGGGAGAAGAGAACTGAGTGGGTTGCTTGGTGGGGTTTAGAGAGTTGTTTGCCAGGAGGGAGGTGGAGTTCGGATTAGTATTGAGTAAAACCATATGCTTATGTGCCTTAAGAAGAAATCTTGTTAATCTTGTTAGCTTTGTTATCTGTAATAAATACTTAATTTGGTTTACCAAAGGCCTGATCCTTGGCTGGGGTTTCAGAGACCAGAAGGGAGGGTAAGGTAATGACCAAGGCTGAAGGGGAACTGTAACAAATGGTGGCAGCGGTGAAGAGAATAACAATACCAGTATTCATAGTCTCTGGGAATACTAGTATTGGGATGTTACTGGTGGTTGCCTAGCAGGGGGATCTGTTGAGATCTGTGCTAGAGCGGGGAGAGAAACCATAAGAGAGAGCAGTCCGGACTGGTGGAGTCCCTGGTGGTGCCTAGTGACAGGCAGTAACCACGAGCAGGTAGGAACCTGACAGGGAGAGCCAGGGAAGGACGCCTCACATGTGGTGGCAGTAGCGGTGGGATACGAACAACAGAGAATCCAGATACGAACCAAAGAGAGTCCCAAAGACACGTGGTGACAAAGGAGACTACGTCACAGGTGTTGGCTGTAGCAGTGAGATACGAATACTAGACAATCCCTAATAGTTGTGTGGCAAACAGAAATAACAAAACAAGATTACTTGTGAGAGTGACTGGCAAAGAGTGTGTGGCAAAGAGTGAGTGAACTCAAACACCATGGCTGAATACATAAAAATGAAAAGAGAGGAGCTGGTGGAGAAGTGCATAACATTCAATTTACCTCACGAGGGTAAAGGGGTAGATGAATTGAGGGTAGCACTTATAGGATTTGCTACTGCCCAGCAAAAACAACCGGTCAGGGAAGAGACCCCAGAAGGCTATTTAAGCAATCCCGCTTATATAGAGTACTTGAGAGAGAAGTTGAAGATGGAAACTGAGAGATTGAGGATGGAAGGTGCAGAGAAGGAAAAACAGAGAGAGTTGGAAGCTGAGAGATTGAGGATGGAGGCTGAGGAAAAAGACAAGCAGAGGGAGTTGGAAACAGAGATTGAGGATGGAAACTGAGAGAATGAGAGTGGATGCGGAGATACAAGGGGAAAGATTAAAATTGGAAAGAGAGAAGTTTCATTCTGATGAAACAAGAAAGGACAGAGATGGA
The DNA here is from genome assembly GCF_030035675.1 of Rhineura floridana. NCBI lineage: Eukaryota > Metazoa > Chordata > Lepidosauria > Squamata > Rhineuridae > Rhineura > Rhineura floridana. Next base: position 211,369,196 of record NC_084482.1, read on the forward strand.
GCAAAAATAAAAATTACTCCAAAGGACTTTGCTGTCTATGAGCCTGGTCAAGATCCTCAAATTTACCTCAGCACCTTTGAAAAAGCAGCTCAGTTGTGGGGGCTACCTGAAGATAAATACATGCAATATTTATCAAACCTGATTAAAGGGGAATTGGCTGAGGTATACCAATATTTCCCCTCAGACAGGCCCGTCACCTATGCTGAATTCAAAGAAGCAGTGTTTAAAAGATTCAGACTGGGACCTGATTATTTTAGAAAGCTTTTCAGAAACTGCCAGATACAGACAGGAAGGTCTTTCGTGGAGCTGGGGGCAAAACTGATGGACATATTTGGGAAATGGCTGACAAGTGCAAAAGCTCAGTCTGTGGAGGAGGTGAAAAACCTCATGATATTGGATCAATTATACCATCAGTTACCACCAGAAATAAGGCTCCTGGTCAGAGACCGTTCCCCTACATCGGTGCAGGAGGCCGCAGAGATGGCGGATCACTTTGCCTCCAACAGAACTGGCTGGGTGGGGAAAACATCAAGAGATTTTAAACCCAGACCATATAACGCTGGCAGAAGGGATGTGGTACCACAGAGAGTGAGTCCTCCAGTAAAATCTGAAGGGCACAGGACACCCCAGAGTGGATCTGTGTACCCTAAAAGTGAGGAGAAATTATGCTACAAATGTGGTAGACCGGGGCACCTACGTTTTCAATGTGAGGTTGCCAACCCCATTAGTAATCCTGCTCAGACAAGGACAGTGAAAACAGAGCCCAAGGCTTTAGAAACAGCGAAAAAGGTTCAGTTCTGCCAGATAAACTGGACAGAAGTAACAGACCTTGATTCAAGTCTGAGAGAGGAAGTGAGTGTACAAGGGGCAAATTATTGGGCATTGCTTGATACTGGTGCCGCTCAGACATTACTGAGGCCAGATTTAATAAAATCTGAGGTAATATTACCTCAGGAAACTGTGACTATCCAAGGAGTGAGGGGTCAACCAGAAAGTTTGCCTGTGGCCCTGGTGGATATGACTTGGAGAGGCCGAGAGGGCCGATATAAAGTAGGCATTAATGCCCAGCAACAAGAACCAGTAATACTGGGAAGGGATGTAATGGGCGCCCAAGGAAAGATCTATGTAGTGACCAGACAGCAAATTGGCAGAGAAAAAGAAGCCATATTAAGGGGGGCTGAAACAAACAGGGTGGAATCTGTTAACCAGTCTCAGGTCACCATAGCAACCACTAGCAGGCCTGCTGAAGGAGACAAACTGTATCAAGTGGTCTCTGATAATGATGAGGCAGATCAATTCAGGGAAGAGCTGCAAAAAGATATAAGTTTGAAGCAGATAAAGGAACAAGCTCTGACCCAACAGATTCCTTTCACTGACAAACTGAGGAATCAAGTTGTGTGTGAGAATGGGATTTTATATAGACTGTGGATGCCTGCTGAGAGAAAGGATGAATATGAACCAGTGAAGCAATTAATAGTACCTAGCAAATACAGAACCAGATTGCTAGAGGTAGCCCACGATGTCCCATGTGCAGGACATCTGGGAATAAAAAAGACCAAGAGGAGATTGGCAGCACACTATTATTGGCCAAACATCTCCAAAGATGTAAAACAACATTGTCTATCTTGTGGAATATGCCAAAAGGTGGGAAAAAGTGGAGTAAAGTCTAAGGCACCCTTAAAGCCCCTTCCTATAATTGGACAACCCTTTTATAGAGTGGGAATAGATTTGGTGGGCCCTTTTTCCAAACCCACAAGGCATGGCAAGAAATATCTAGTGGTGGTGGTGGATTTTGCCACCAGGTACCCAGACGCAGAAGCACTAAGATCCGTGGAAGCCCCTGTAGTGGCAGAGGCTTTATTAAAAATCTTTATGAGGCTGGGTTTCCCTCATGAAGTGCTGACAGATCAAGGCAGTGTATTCATGGAAGAAGTGATGCAATGTATGTGGAAATGTTGTGGTCTAAAACATCTAAAGACCACTACTTACCATCCCACCACTAATGGGTTAACAGAGAGATTCAATGGCGTTTTGAAGGGCATGATCAGAAGCTATGTTCAAGATCACCCACAAGACTGGGATGAACGGTTTGGATGCTTCTTATTTGCATACAGAGAAGTCCCTCAGGAGTCAACAGGCTTCTCACCCTTTGAACTGATGTTCACTAGAAAAGTGAGGGGACCTTTGGAACTATTAAAAAATTCATGGGAAGGAACCCTGGGAGAGTACAAAACATCTGTAGTAGATTTTGTATTGGAATTCCGCAATAAATTAACATCAATGATGGAGGTGGTGGAAAAGAATTTCAGTCAAGCACAGGAGAAGCAACATTACTGGTATGACAGAACAGCCAGGGAACGTGTGTATGATGTGGGAGATATGGTTATGGCGTTCATACCCAGGAAACATGACAAATTACAGGCTAACTGGGAAGGACCATATACCATCAGAGAAAGGCTTGACACAGTGACGTAATTACCACAGACCAATTAAACAAAAGCAAAGTGGTTCATGTAAATATGTTGAAGCCTTACCATACCAGGGATGCACAGGTGTTGCAAGTTACCTTATTCCCTGAGGGAAGTGGGCCTGAACTTCCAGATTTGGTACAGGAAAGCAAAGACAAAGGAGGGGTAGATCAAGTGGAATGGTCAGAGGAGGTGAAGGAGGAAGTAAAAGAGGAGATTCTGAGAGTTTTGAAAACCTATAGGAATCTCTTTAGCAACAAACCTTTAGCTACCTCACCAAAGGCTTCTGAGGAAGCTTAGCAGTCATGGAATAAGAGGAGAGGTCCTCTTGTGGATAAGAAATTGGTTAAGAAGCAGAAAGCAGAGAGTAGGAATAAACGGACAGTTCTCCCAATGGAGGGCTGTAGAAAGTGGAGTCCCTCAAGGATCGGTATTGGGACCTGTACTTTTGAACTTGTTCATTAATGACCTAGAATTAGGAGTGAGCAGTGAAGTGGCCAAGTTTGCTGATGACACTAAATTGTTCAGGGTTGTTAAAACAAAAAGGGATTGCAAAGAGCTCCAAAAAGACCTCTCCAAACTGAGTAAATGGGCAGAAAAATGGCAAATGCAATTCAATATAAACAAGTGTAAAATTATGCATATTGGAGCAAAAAATCTTAATTTCACATATACGCTCATGGGGTCTGAACTGGCGGTGACCGACCAGGAGAGAGACCTCGGGGTTGTAGTGGACAGCACGATGAAAATGTCGACCCAGTGTGCGGCAGCTGTGAAAAAGGCAAATTCCATGCTAGCGATTAGGAAAGGTATTGAAAATAAAACAGCTGATATCATAATGCCGTTGTATAAATCTATGGTGCGGCCGCATTTGGAATACTGTGTACAGTTCTGGCCGCCTCATCTCAAAAAGGATATTATAGAGTTGGAAAAGGTTCAGAAGAGGGCAACCAGAATGATCAAGGGGATGGAGCGACTCCCTTACGAGGAAAGGTTGCAGCATTTGGGGCTTTTTAGTTTAGAGAAAAGGCGGGTCAGAGGAGACATGATAGAAGTGTATAAAATTATGCATGGCATTGAGAAAGTGGATAGAGAAAAGTTCTTCTCCCTCTCTCATAATACTAGAACTCGTGGACATTCAAAGAAGCTGAATGTTGGAAGATTCAGGACAGACAAAAGGAAGTACTTCTTTACTCAGCGCATAGTTAAACTATGGAATTTGCTCCCACAAGATGCAGTAATGGCCACCAGCTTGGACGGCTTTAAAAGAAGATTAGACAAATTCATGGAGGACAGGGCTATCAATGGCTACTAGCCGTGATGGCTGTGCTCTGCCACCCTAGTCAGAGGCAGCATGCTTCTGAAAACCAGTTGCAGGAAGCCTCAGGAGGGGAGAGTGTTCTTGCACTCGGGTCCTGCTTGCGGGCTTCCCCCAGGCACCTGGTTGGCCACTGTGAGAACAGGATGCTGGACTAGATGGGCCACTGGCCTGATCCAGCAGGCTCTTCTTATGTTCTTAAAACCTGGCCGAACCAGTATAGTTATACATTCCATTGATACTGGAGATCATGCCCCAATCAGATCTGTTCCGTACCGTGTGAATGGGAAAGTTTTGAATGAGATCAAAAAGGAGGTGGAAGATATGCTGGAATTAGGAGTGATCAGGGAATCCATCAGTCCCTGGGCCTCAAGTATTGTCCTGGTTCCGAAAAAAGATGGAACGACAAGGTTTTGCATTGATTATCGGCTAATCAATAAAATTACTGTCCCAGATGCGTATCCCATGCCTAGGGTAGACGCAATGTTAGAGTTATTGGGGGCAGCAACCATTATCTCTACACTAGATCTCTGTCAAGGATTTTGGCAAATGGAACTAGACAAGCAATCCAGAGCCAAAACTGCCTTCAGTACACCAGATGGGTTATATGAGTTTGTGACCTTACCCATGGGACTAAGGAACTCACCAAGTTCATTTCAGAGGCTAATCAATACTGTGTTGCGAGGCATGTCAGATTTTGCAGTGGCCTATATCGATGACGTGGCCAGTTTTAGCAAGTCGGTGCCTGAGCATGTCCAACACCTGACAACAGTATTGGAGGCCTTAAGAAAAGCAGGCCTCACAATAAAAGCTAAGAAATGCCAGTTTGGACTAAAGGAAGTAATCTATTTAGGACATAAGGTGGGGAGTGGGAAAATCACCCCCTTATGGAGCAAGGTGGAGGCAATACAAGCGTGGCCGATCCCCTTAACCAAAAAACAAGTAAGGGCATTTCTGGGTGTGGCTGGATTTTATAGGAAGTTTGTGAGAAATTTTGGGGAAATAGCAACCCCCTTGTATGAATTAACAAAGTGTTCTGAACGTGTGGTATGGACGGATGAATGTCAGAAGGCTTTTGATCTACTGAAGCAAGCCCTGTGCCAAGGACCCATATTAATAGCACCAGACTATGAGAAACCATTCATCGTGGCTACAGATGCGTCGGACCTGGCGCTGGGAGTCGTCTTGCTACAGGAGAGAGAAGGCACCAGACATCCAGTGGCGTACCTGAGTCGCAAGCTGACGCCGAGGGAGAAAAACTATTCGTCGGTCCAGAAGGAGTGCCTAGCGGTCGTGTGGGGACTGAACAAGTTGCACCCATACGTGTGGGGACGAAGATTCACAGTGACTACGGATCATCGGGCCTTGTTATGGTTGCAGACTATGAAAAACCATAACACTATGCTGCAGAGGTGGTCCTGGGCCCTACAGGACTATCAAGTGGACTTCCAGTTCATAAAAGGCAAGGACAACGTACTGGCCGATGGACTTTCCAGGCAAGTGGCTGGGACTGCAGTGACGTGACCAGACAGAGGAACAAAGAAAGACATTTTCCCCATAGAGACTTTTATTTGTTAACGCGACGTATAAATCCTGGAACAGGAATAATACTCTGCTGTTGTTTAAGGGGGGGGGGAAATGTGATGTTCCTATATTAATGTATATATGGTAAGTGTTGTTGTTTTAGAAGATACATGGTAAGTGGAGTGAAAGAGGGGGAGTGAATGGGCAGTAGAATGCGAGATGATTGGCTGAGTGTTTAAAATGGCTGAATGTATAAAGGGAGGAGTGAGAGTGGAATCTGGGGGGAGAAGAGAACTGAGTGGGTTGCTTGGTGGGGTTTAGAGAATTGTTTACCAGGAGGGAGGTGGAGTTCGGATTAGTATTGAGTAAAACCATATGCTTATGTGCCTTAAGAAGAAATCTTGTTAATCTTGTTAGCTTTGTTATCTGTAATAAATACTTAATTTGGTTTACCAAAGGCCTGATCCTTGGCTGGGGTTTCACAGACCAGAAGGGAGGGTAAGGTAATGATCAAGGCTGAAGGGGAACTGTAACAAATGGTGGCAGCGGTGAAGAGAATAACAATACCAGTATTCAGAGTATCTGGGAATACTAGTATTGGGACGTTACTGGTGGTTGCCTAGCAGGGGGATCTGTTGAGATCTGTGCTAGAGTGGGGAGAGAAACCATAAGGGAGAGCGGGCCGGACTTGTGGAGTCCCTGGTGGTGCCTAGTGACAGGCAGTAACCACGAGCAGGTAGGAACCTGACAGGGAGAGCCAGGGAAGGACGCCTCACAAGGGCCTCCTGCAGATACCATCTTATCAGGAGGTTCATTCTGTGCAATATAGGAAACGGACCTTTAGTGTGGCAGCACCTACCCTGTGGAATTTCCTCCCTTTGAATATTAAACAGGTGCCATCTCTCCTATCTTTTTGGCGCCTTTTGAAGACTTTTCTTTTTCAACAAGCGTTTTAAGTTGAGAGCTATCCCTTTCTGTCTCTGTGTCAGAATTGCTTATTTTTCGATAATGTTTTTAACCTTTAAAAATTTTTTTTTTAGATGTTTTTAACGCTGTTTAGTGTTAATGTATTTCAAGTTTTGTTTTTATGATGTTTTAAAATGTTTTTAGTGCCTTGTTTGCTGCCCTGGGCTCCTGCTGGGAGGAAGGATGGGATATACATCAACTAATAAATAAAGAGATAGCCCAAATAATGGCTTAAAATGTGCATATAATGTGCTGAAATTATTTACATAAGCTTTTAATGGCTTCGCTGGTAGTTTACACAGAGGAAGAAAGTTCTCTTTTGAAAATGGGTTTCTTGAACCCTCCCTTCTAGACTAAGCATTGTTTCCTTATAAAGCAGAGTACGGTACAAGATACAATCTCTGAGCAGACAGCCAATATGTTACATGAACTGTCACCAGTAAGTGAGAAGAAGATATGGAGTGCTTCCGGGAGGCAGCAAATGCAAATTTCCAAAATTTCTACTCTAGTGGGTAGCAAAATTGATAAAGCCATGGGAACAAGCCATCCCTTTGTAAATAGGGTGTATAAAAGGCCAGTTCTATAGCATGCAGGACCCCCTTGGCTCTGTTGAAGTGGGGGTGGGGTCAAAGAAAGCAGGAGGGAACCCTCACATCTATTCCATCCATGGCATCTGATGAGTGATGTATCGTGACATGTATTTCCATGTACTCTGTAACTCTGGCTTTGTGACATGACTTAAGAAGTTAACTCGGTCCTTATTATTATTATTATTAATTAAATTTTTATACCGCCCCATAGCCGAAGCTCTCTGGGCGGCTCACAACAGGTAAAAACATCTAACATACAATTAAAACCACATATTAAGCAATTTAAAATAAGTTAAAGATATCAAAAATTAAAACATAATTAAACAGATACTAAAATGCATATTAAATACTACTAAAATGCTGAAAATGCCTGGGAGAAGAGGAAGGTTTTACCTGGCGCCGAAAAGATAATAATGTTGGTGCCAGGCGTACCTCATCAGGAAGAATATTCCATAGTTCGGGGGCCACCACTGAGAAGGCTCTTTTTCTTGTTGTCACCTTCCGGGCTTCTCTCTGAGTAGGCACCCGGAGGAGCGCAGTGTACGGGTAGGTTCATATCGGGAGAGGCGTTCCATCAGATATTGTGGCCCCATGCCGTACAAGGCTTTATAGGTTAAAACCAGCACTTTGAATCGGGCCCGGAAACATATAGGCAACCAGTGCAAGCGGGCCAGAATCGGTGTTATATGTTCAGACCGCCTGGTCCCGGTTATCAGTCTGGCCGCCGCATTTTGCACGAGCTGCAGTTTCCGAACCGTCTTCAAGGGCAGCCCCACGTAGAGTGCATTGCAGTAGTCTAATTTAGAGGTTACCAGGGCATGGACAACTGAAGCAAGGTTTCCCCTGTCCAGATAGTGGCGTACTTGGGCCACCAGCCGAAGCTGGCAGAAAGCACTCCGTGCCACCGAGGCTACCTGAGCCTTCAATGACAGGGATGGTTCTAAAAGAACTCCCAAACTACGAACCTGCTCCTTCAGAGGGAGTGCAACCCCATCCAGGACAGGTTGCACATCCACCATCTGGTCAGGGGAACCGCCTACTAACAGCATCTCAGTCTTGTCTGGATTGAGCTTCAATTTATTCGCTCTCATCCAGTCCATTATCGCAGCCAGGCATCGGTTCAGCACCTTGACAGCCTCACCTGATGAGGATGAAAAGGAGAAGTAGAGCTGCGTGTCATCAGCATACTGGTGACAACGCACTCCAAAACTCCTGATGACAGCACCCAGCGGCTTCATGTAGATGTTAAAGAGCATGGGGGACAGAACTGACCCCTGTGGAACTCCATATTGGAGAGCCCAGGGTGCCGAGCAATGCTCCCCAAGCACTACCTTCTGGAGACGACCCGCCAAGTAGGAGCAGAACCACTGCCAAGCAGTACCTCCAACTCCCAAATCCGCAAGTCTCCCCAGAAGAATAACATGGTCGATGGTATCAAAAGCCGCTGAGAGATCAAGGAGAATCAACAGAGTTACACTCCCCTGTCTTTCTCCCGACAAAGGTCATCATACAGGGCGACCAAGGCCGTCTCCGTGCCAAAACCGGGCCTGAAACCCGATTGAAATGGATCCAGATAATCGGTCTCATCCAAGAGTGTCTGGAGCTGGTCTGCAACCACTCTTTCTAGGACCTTGCCCAGGAATGGGACATTTGCTACCGGCCTGTAATTATTAAGATTTTCTGGGTCCAGGGAAGATTTCTTCAAAAGTGGTCTCACTACCGCTGCCTTTAGGCAGCCAGGGACCTCTCCCTCACACAGTGAGGCATTAATCACTTCCCTGGCCCAGCCGGCTGTTCCATCCCTGCTAGCTTTTATAAGCCAAGAGGGGCACGGATCCAGAACAGAAGAGGTTGCACGCATCTGTCCAAGCACCTTGTCAACGTCCTCAAGCTGCACCAATTGAAACTCATCCAAAAAATCATGACCAGGCTGTGCTCCGGATACCTCATTTGATTCAACTGCTATAACACTGGCGTCCAAGTCTTGACGGATGCAAGAGATTTTATCCTGGAAGTGCCTAGCAAATTCATTACAGCGTGCTTCGGATAGTTCTACCGTGTCCCTAGGGCCAGAATGTAATAGCCCTCTGATAACTTTGTCTCCATCTGCACTCAAGCCGTCTCCTATTCTGTTTCATTGCTCTCAGCTCTGAAGTATACCATGGAGCTGAATGAGCTCTACATAGGAGAGGGCGCACAGGAGCGATCATGTCAACTGCCCAGGTCATTTCAGCATTCCATAGTTCGACCAGGGTTTCGACAGGAGCGCCAGCCCTATCAGCCGGAAAACTCCCTAGAGCCTTTTGAAAACCATCCGGATTCATTAGTCTCCGGGCCGGACCATCTTAATGGGTCCTCCACCCTTGCAGAGGGGAAAAGCCGCTGTAAGTCTAAACCTCAACAAGCGGTGATCTGTCCATGACAAAGGGGCTGATGTAAGACTCCCTACATTCAGATCACCATCTCCATGTCCAGTTGCAAAAATCAGGTCTAGAGTATGCCCTACCACGTGTGTTGGGCCAGTAGCATATTGGGACAGCCTCATGGTTGTCATGGAAGCCATGAAGTCCTGAGCCGCCCCAGATAAGGCGGCCTCGGCGTGGATGTTGACATCCCCCAGCACCAACAGTCTGGGTGATCTCAACAATACAGCCGAGACCACCTCCGTCAGCTCAGTTAGGGAGTCTGTTGGGCAGCGGGGTGGGCGGCACACCAACAGAATCCCCAATCTGTCCCCCTGATCCAACACAAGGTGCAAACACTCCAGACCAGTAGTTGCATGGACATGGTGCTTGGAGAGAGAGATGGAACTCCTATACACCACAGCAACCCCCCCTCCCCGGCCCTCAGATCTACCCTGATGCTGAACCAAGTACCCCGGTGGGCACAGCTGGGAGAGACTAACTCCTCCCTGCTCACCCACCCAGTTCTGAGTTATACATGCCAGATCAGCTGCCTCATCCACAATTAAATCGTGGATGAGAGAGCTCTTATTATGCACCGATCTGGCATTTAGGAGCAGCATCTGGAGATCGGAGAGCCGGCTGATAGGGCAACCAACAAACCTGTGGGTGTGTGGAGGACCAGAACCCAGCACAGCCGTTAACTGCCTGGGCCGAGTTCCCCTCACCTGGCAAGTCCTCCACACAGCGTCATATCTCCCTCTACCCGTCACTACACTAATTGGGGCCACCTCAAATCTTCCCAGTCGACTTTGACTCCTCTCTCCCAGGCACATGATGCAACCCCCCACAACACACACTCACACCATACACACCCCCACACAAAAAGGGCTTCAACTATTGTAACCTGTTTTAACTAACATGTGCCTTCACAGTCTTATACAATGATGTTAATTGGATTTCCAGCAACTTCTTTCATGCTGATATGTATCCCTATTTTTCTGTTTCTATAATAAGGTCACTGACTACATTTTATTAGTTGTAGTGTGCAAGAGATGAATAAATAGCATGTATTATAAAGACTCTTGGCAATTTGCTGGGGTGCCACTGAAGGGCTTTGCAGGCCTCCAAAACACTCACAGGCAACAGGTGGGCAACCCCCTGTTCATCACTCATAATATGGTTTCCCCATTTCTGAAATCTTTCATGACATTAAAGACTTAAGCTACTTCTGAAGCTCTTTCCATGTTCCAAGCAGTTCTATGGTTTCTCTCCTCTGTGAATTCTTTGATGGGGAGTGAGTTGCTCTTTGCAAATGAAGCTCTTTCCACATTCTAAGCACTTACACGGTTTCTCCCCAGTGTGAATACTTTGATGGGCAGTGAGTTGCTGTTTCCTACTGAAGCTCTTTCCACATTCTAAGCACTTATATGGTTTCTCCCCAGTGTGAATACTTTGATGAGGAGTGAGTTGCTGTTTCCAACGGAAGCTCTTTCCACATTCTAAGCACTTATATGGTTTCTCCCCAGTGTGAGTTCTTTGATGGGAAGTCAGATTTATCTTCTGGTGGAAGCTTTTTCCACATTCTAAGCACTTATATGGCTTCTCCCCAGTGTGAATACTTTGATGGTCAGTGAGTTTCTGTTTTCTACTGAAGCTCTTTCCACATTCTAAGCACTTATATGCTTTCGCTCCGGTGTGAATTCTTTGATGGGGAGAGAGTTGCTCTTTGCAAAAGAAGCTCTTTCCACATTCCAAGCATTTATACGTTTTCTCCCCAGTGTGAATACTTTGATGGGAAGTGAGTTGGTTTTTCCTACTGAAGCTCTTTCCACATTCTAAGCACTTATATGGTTTCTCTCCGGTGTGAATTCTTTGATGCAAAGTTAGAGAGAAATTTCTAGTAAAGCACTTTCCACATTCCAGGCATCTATGTGGTTTCTCCCCAGTGTGAATACTTTGATGGGCAGTGAGTTGCTGTTTCCTACTGAAGCTCTTTCCACATTCTAAGCACTTATATGGTTTCTCTCCGGTGTGAATTCTTTGATGGGCAGTGAGTTGGTTTTTCCTACTGAAGCTCTTTCCACATTCTAAGCACTTATATGGTTTCTCCCCAGTGTGAATTCTTTGATGGAAAGTCAGATTTGTCTTCTGACGGAAGCTCTTTCCACATTCTAAGCACTGATATGGTTTCTCCCCAGTGTGAATTATTTGATGGAAAGTCAGATTTGTCTTCTGACGGAAGCTCTTTCCACATTCTAAGCACTGATATGGTTTCTCCCCAGTGTGAATACTTTGATGGGCAGTGAGTTGCTGTTTCCTACTGAAGTTCTTTCCACATTCTAAGCACTGATATGGTTTCTCCCCAGTGTGGATACTTTGATGGGCAGTGAGTTGCTGTTTCCTACTGAAGCTCTTTCCACATTCTAAGCACTTATATGGTTTCTCCCCAGTGTGAGTTCTTTGATGGGCAGTGAATTGCACTTCCCATCTGAAGCTCTTTCCACATTCCAAGCATTTATACGGTTTCTCTCCAGTGTGATTACTTTGATGGGCAGTGAGTAAGTTTTTCCAGTTGAAGCTCTTTCCACATTCCAAGCACTTAAAAGGTTTCTCCCCCATGTGAATTCTTTGATGGAAAGTCAGATGTATCTTCTGATGGAAGCTCTTTCCACATTCCAAGCAGTTAAAAGGTTTCTCCCCCATGTGAATTCTTTGATGGCAAGTCAGATTGCTATTCTGACAGAAGCTCTTTCCACATTCTAGGCACTTATATGGTTTCTCTCCAGTGTGAATACTTTGATGGGCAGTGAGTAAGTTTTTCCAGTGGAAGCTCTTTCCACATTCCAAGCACTTAAAAGGTTTCTCCCCAGTGTGAATTCTTTGATGGAAATTCAGATGTATCTTCCGACGAAAGCTCTTTCCACATTCCAAGCACTTATATGGTTTCTCTCCAGTGTGAATACTTTGATGGGCAGTGAGTAAGTTTTTCCAGTGGAAGCTCTTTCCACATTCCAAGCACTTAAAAGGTTTCTCCCCAGTGTGAATTCTTTGATGGAAATTCAGATGTATCTTCCGACGAAAGCTCTTTCCACATTCCAAGCACTTATATGGTTTCTCTCCAGTGTGAATTCTTTGATGGGAAGTCAGATTGCTATTCTGACAGAAGCTCTTTCCACATTCTAAGCACTTATATGGTTTCTCACCGGTGTGCATTCTTTGATGCAAAATGAGACTTGCCTTGCAGCTAAACCTCCTTTCACATTCCAAACATTGATATGCTTTCTCCCTTTTCTGGTTATTGTAGTGGGCTTTTTTACACTTTCTTTTAGAATTCAGACTTTTCGAACAATGAAAATATTTATTTCTTTTTCTTCCTTGATCTGTTTTTTCTCGGATGGCAGTTTTATGGTAGCCACTGACCTGAGAAGCGCAAGATTTATTCCTTCTTTTCTCTTCTGCTTCAGGTTTCCTTCTCTGCTCTTCCCTCTTTTCAGATCTGTCTCTTTTCCATCTCTCTTGCCCACATAGTTCTCCCTTCCTCTTGGCTTTCCACTCACCATCTTCTGCAAGGAAGAGAGAAACTGATAAGACCATGAGGGAAGAAATGGATCCTCAAATCACTGAACAATCCCAAATAACTTTTGTGATAAAGGAAAAATTGACAGGACTTAGATGAAAGACGGATCTTACTCCAGGTTGAACAGTCTCTGTTGTCTGGCATTCACTGACAATTGGAGTGATACAGACTGTCAGATTTGGACCACGGTGATCTGGGTTCAGCTCCCAGTCAGAGGTTAATCCCATTGGGTGGTCCTGGGCCAATCACTCATTCGGCCTAGCCTACAAAGTTGACAAGGTAAATAAAGCAACTGCAGATATTCTCTTCTGAACTCTGGAGCAAGTGAAGTGAGAGAATGAAAAGGGGAGGCTCCATCCTTCAGTGGCAGACAAAGTCCATTGCAAGGAGAAGGTCCCAAGGTGAATCCCCCACTTCAGCACTTAAAGGACCTCAGAAAGAGCCCTCAGATGTGCTGCCAGTAAGAGCAAATACTCCTGGATTAGTTGGCCAATGACTATGGCAGGGCTGCTGAGTCAGACCTCTGGGATTCTAACATTGTTCTCATCTATATTTGTATTTCTTGTGACTCTTAAAGTTTCTTTGTGCTGATTCATGTACTGCTGTTTTGATTATGTTGTGATTCTAGCATCTTGTATTGATCTCTAACCATTTTTATACTCCTTGTGAATTTTTGTTCAGAATAAGATGGAGATGTACATCTTTGAAATCAATAAAAATAGACACATTGTCTTTTTCAAAAAGAACAGAAGGAATAAAAAGGGAAGTGGACTCGCGCTATATGTTAAAAATATATATCCCTGCACAGAAATACAGGGAGATGAGATTGGTACCTCCAGCAAGAGTATCTGCATTAAAACTGATGGGGCAAGTAATAAAAGGAATGTGGTGCTTGGAGTCTACTGTCGACAAGCCAATCAAGGACAAGACGAGAATGTATCTTAATGGCCTACTAATGCAGGCAAACCGCTTAGCTTACAGCGCGCTCAGGAGCATGTCAGATTAGAGATGTGACGGAAGGGTTGCCATCACTCATCAAGCCCACCAATAGGTATCCCTTTCTCCTCATCCATATGGGAACAAACGATACTGCCAAACGGAGCTATGAAGAAATCATGTCAGACTTTGAAGCTCTGGGAAGGAAACTCAAGGACTTTGGGGCTCAGATAGTTTTTTCATCCATCCTTCCAGTATATAGCAGAGGAGTAGAAAGGGAAATAAAAACGTGTGAATGAATGGCTATGAAGGTGGTGCCGACGTGAGAGATTTGGATTCTGGGACCATGAGCTACGCTTCCTGGAAGATGGACTGCTGGCAAGTGATGGGTTGCATCTCACAAGGACTGGGAAGAATGTGTTTGGCCACAGCATGGAGGGCTTTAAACTGAATCGTAAGGGAGAGGGAGATGTAATCTTAGTGGTAACGACTGACAAAGGCTTGTGCACGGTAACAGCATGCTTATCAAATTTGCAGCTGATAAAAAATTGGGGGGCATAGCTAATACTGTGGAAGACAGAAACAAAATTCAAAGAGACCTTGATAGGCTGGAGCATTGGGCTGAAAACATCAGAATGAAATTCAACAGGGATAAATGCAAAGTTCTACACTTAGGAAAAAGAAACCAACTGTACAGTTATAAGACTGGCTCAGCAATACGACATGTGAGAAAGATCTTGGAATTGTGGTTGATCACAAGCTGAATATGAGCCAACAGTGTGATGTAGCTGCAAAAAAGGAAAATGCTGTAGTAGGCTGCATTAAGAGAAATATAGTTTCCAAATTGCGTGAAGTATTACTTCCCCTCTATTCAGCACAGGTTAGGCCTCATCCTGAGTACTGCGTCCAGTTCTAGTCTCCGCACCAAGAACGATGCAAACAAACTGGAATAGGTTCAGAGGAGGGCAACAAAGATGATCAGGAGACTGGAAACCAAGCCCTATGAGGAGAGGCTGAAAGAACTGGGCATGTTTAGCCTGGAGAAGAGAAGACTGAGGGGAGATATGATAGCACTCTTCAAGTACATGAAAGATTGTCACACAGAGGAGGGCCAAGATCTCTTCTTGGAGAGTGCAGGACACGGAATAATGGGCTCAAGTTGCGGGAAGCCAGATTAAGACTGAACATCAGGAAAAAATTCCTAACTGTTAGAGCCATACGACAATGGAACCAATGACCTAGAGAGGTAGTGGGCTCTCCGACAGTGGAGGCATTCAAGAGGCAGCTGGACAGCCATCTGTCGGGAATGCTTTGATTTGGATTCCTGCATTGAGCAGGGGGTTGGACTCGATGGCCTTGTAGGTCCCTTCCAACTCTACTATTCTATGATTCTATGATAGGGAAGGCTTTTCTTACCGTCTGAGTCCCTTTCCCTATAACAACGTGGTGCTCTCCAGAGTTTGTTGGAATCTCATTCTCATCAGCCCCAGTCAGCGTGGACAATGGTCACCGCTTATGGGAGTGAGAGTCCAGGAATCTGTGGAGCACACCATGATGGTTACCCCAGTCTTAAAATGGTCCTCCTCTCCCCCACATCCTATAATGCACTGCCACCACTCTGCTCCAGGTCTAGGAAAAAGGATAAACTAGGAGGGAAGCTTTGGATGTGTCTCCCCAAAGCCCAGAATGCCAAATGTTGCACCTCGTAGGCCATATTAGAAATTCAAATGGAGCTCAGCTATGCTGTGTTATAGCACTTGGGGAAACATTTTAGTGAAAAATTCCAGCTAATTGGACCATTGTTTTAGAAGGGCATAACTAGAGATCTGTTCAGAGAGAATAGATGGCTGTCCATTCAAGTTATCTGCAGAAGATGAAGAATCCCTGTTGAAATAGGTGGCAGTACATCAGAATATTAGGGTGCATTAAATATAGAAATATGGAATTTGAAAACAGGTATTACGACCAATACCCTGGACAGCAAAAAGACAATTAAACCAGAACTACCACTAGAAGCTAAAATGATGAAACTGAGGATATCATACTTTGGACACATAAGGAGAAGAGATGATTCACTAGAAAAGACAATAATGCTGGGAAAACAGCAGGGAATAGAAAAAGAGGAAGACCAAACAATAGATGGATTGATTGCATAAAGGAAGATCTGAACAGGGTGGTTTTTAACAGATGCTACTGCAGGTTGTTGATTCATAGGGTTGCCATAAGTCGTAATCGACTTGAAGGCACATAACAAATTACAACGGAACCTGCCTTACCAAGACAGGACAGAGTCCCACAAATCCCCTCCATGACTTCGCTATGCAGAGCTCTCTGGTCAGGATTCAGCAAAGCCCACTCCTCTTCCGTGAACTGCACAGCCACATCCTCCAAAGACACTGGATCCTAAAAGAAATATAATTCAATTTGTCATCATAGCAAGCATAAAGATTATCTCCAACCTACGTGGAAAACGTAGTTAAGGTGAGGTGGCTGGTCATTGTTCTAAGGACAGAAACCTTCTTAAATGGCATTCACAGCTTTTGTTGAGGTGGCTTTGGGAGACGCAAAGAGGAGGAGGAAAATTCATTCAGACCCAGGGACAGAGAGGCACCCAGGCTGCCCCCAGCCTTTCCCACTTCTGAGTCTTTCCCCTACCTGATCTGGGGCGATAGCAACAGCTTCTCCTCCACCAGAAAGGGGATATGATTTAGTAGGTCTTGCTGACATGATTCCATCCCCTGTGAGAAAGAAAATGGGCCCAAAAGCCATTAGTATACCGTATGCTATTGTCAGAGATTAAACCATAGAGGTATAACTGCACAAGGGTTCTTCTCAGCTGAGTGAGTTTCAGGTATTTATGCACAATTTATGTTTCAGTTGTGTGATAAAACATCTCTCCTCATTTGAGCTCCAAGCCAGAAATCAAAGTGATGGTTCCCACGTAAAAAATTACGATGTAAGTAGGAGCATTTCTGAGCTGTGGAAAAGGCTGGAGACAAGAGTGGAAAATGGAAATTCAAGTTGATCCTGACTTATGGTGTTTAGGGTTTTCATAGTAAGCGGTATTCAGAAAGGGTTTACCATTGACTTCCTCTGGGACTTAGGGGCAGTGACTGAACCCTGCTCTCCCAGGTCGTAGTCCAACACCTTAACCACTGTACTGCCTTCAAGTCGATTCTGACTTATGGTGACCCTATGAATAGGGTTTTTATGGTAAGCTGTATTCAGACGGGGGTTACGATTGCCTGCCTCTGGGGCTGAGAGGCAGCGACTGGCCCAAGGTCACCCAGTGAGCTTCATGGCTGTGTGGGGATTTCAACCCTTGTCTCCCAGGTCGTAGTCCAAACCCTTAACCACTACATCACACTGGTTCTCGCAGGCAAAATCAACAGAGACAGACCAAACGGAAACACGCCCCATTCATCTTTACCCAGCGGCCTCTGCCTGGGGTCCAATGGAGTCCTCTCTGCCTCAGGGAAATCCATTCCTGTTTCTGCACAGAGACCCTTTTCCTGAAAAGCATAATAAGAACTCAAGTCATATAATGGGGAGCAGAATTAGAAAAAGAGTGACAGAGGCAATACCACAGGAATATTTCATATAGAAAGGAAGGATAGATGCAAAACCCTTTATTATTATTTAATTAATTTATTTTATAAATAAATAAATAAATATTTGATATAGAAAGGAAGGATAGATGCAAAACTCTTAGAGATACTTGATATTGGGGTAGCCAACGTGGTGCCCTTCAGATGGGACCAGACTCGAATTCACATCAGCCCCAGACAATACCATGAATGGCCAGCGATTATAGGACTTTTACTTCAACAACATCTGGAAGGCTTCATCTAGACCAGGGACAGCCATCTTACCTGCTGCTCTGCCTGCTTCTCGTCCTCTGCCACGTTCAGCAAGAGACCTTCTGCCAGGGCCACCGCCTGGGAACTGGTCTCGGCCCCACATTCCCTCACCCAGCTCTCCATCTCTGGGGGCAGGACAGCCAGGAACTGCTCCAGGATCACCTTGTCCACGATCTGGTTCTTTGAGTGTCGCTCTGGCTTCAACCACTCACGGCAAAGAAGGTGGAGTCGGCTGCAAGCCTCTCGGGGCCCCTCAGCTGCCTGGTAGCGGAAACGCCGGAACTGCTGGCACTGCACATCTGAGCTGAGGGGATTCTCCCCCAAGATCTTCTGCACATTTTCCCCCAGGAATTCCTCCGCATGGGTCTCAATCTTGATGGCATCAGGGTCATGTCCTACTTCAGGGGTAGCTGGGTCTTGCTGTTCCATCTTTGATCTCTTGGCCTTTCACGGGGTCCTCATCCCTTCTCTGCTTCTGGGAATAGTTTTCTGCCTTCTGAGGCCACGTTCAGAAGGAGCAGGTCCACTTATTCTATGAGCGAAGCCAAACAGGGATCACTATGCCGAGGCCGAAGGCTTGCAGAGCAGGAAAGGTGCTGGGTGAGAATAGTGAAATGTGAGGATTATTGTTTCTACCATATAACCTTTGATAAAAACCCAGTGATGGGGCCTATGCCTTACTCTGAAGATGGATCCCTGGATGGGTGACAGATCTCTGACAGCAGCTCCAAAGGGACCCAGGGACCAGCATCATCCTCATTACCCCCTTATTCTTAATTAAAAACAAGCTAAAGGGGAGACCCTTTCAGAAGACAGGCTGTAGCTCAGTGGTAGAGCAGCTGCTTTGTACACAGAATGTCCCACTTTGAATCTCCAGGTAGGGCTGGGAAAGACTCCCTGCCTGTAATCCTAGAGAGACGCTGCCAGTTAGTGCAGACAATACTGAGCTAGATGGGACAATTGTCTAATTCAATATAAGATCCTATACTCCCTAACTTATCTCTGAACTTTTACAAGCCTCTCCTGGAATACAGAATTTTGGTTTAATTGTGAATGAAATACGTTATTCCTTTCATCTCTTGATAGATTTGCTTATCTTTAGAACTGTCCCCCTTCAGAGTTAAACGTGAGCTATATTGTTGCATATTAAATTAAATTGGAACGCTGCAGTTCCTGGAGTTTATGACCTGGTTGTGATAAGGAAATGGAAAGATCTTTGAGTATAATGTGGTGGAAGAAAGCAATGAACCTACATTTTTGGGATTGTCATCATAAATTAAGGAAGAACTGACTTTACCTTCACCTCAGCAGGCATTGAGTGATGGGATATGGATGCGGGTGGGGGCTGCCCTGTCCTGTAGGCTCTCTTCACCTATTTACCCTTTTAATAAAACACGGTTGTTCACTTTCAGTCGGGGTCTTCCGAGTTTGATTCCTTTGATGAAAAGATTGCCAATTTTCAGTAGCACTTTCTATTCACACTTAAAGGTCCCTTCTGTATCCCAGGGGTTACTTGCCTGGATGGGCACATGTGTGATAACACCAGTCAGTGTGTGAATAACGGGGGCATTGATAGGCATACTTTCAATTGCCCCTGAATTCAAAGTGGTGCCCTGGCCTTGCTGGGGAGGGAGAGGTAGCTCTCCTCCCTGATTTGGATGGATCAGCTGAACAGGCCTCCTGTGCGCCCTGCTCTGTGAAAACCTTTCCACCAAAGGTGTAAAGGCAGAGGATGCTCACAAGGTTTCAGAGGGGGCCACCCATGCAGGGCTTGGGTATTTACCACCAAATGAGAATGAAGGGGACTTTGAACAGAGGAGCTTTTGCTCTGAGGGATACAGCCCCCCCCAGGATTCCCCTCCTGTCTAGCCATCAAACTGAGGTCATTTAACACACTAAGCCTGGTATACTGCTTCTGCATAAGGAAGCTCCACTTTCCACTCATTGTACCAAGGCCCTGCCTATCTTTTTTCTTCTGTTCTATTCCCTTTGTCTATCTGTTATTATGGGGGATGTTCTGACGGGGGATCCTGAAGGGTCGCAGAACAGAGGCCACCTCCTTACGGGGTGAGGGTCTCCCTTGCTGTCGTGGGCTCTCCAGCCGCTCCTCTGCCTTCACCGGGTGGGGCTCCAATCTGGGGTCTCCCGCCCCCTCCTGGCTCCCCCGCCCTGCAGCTCCTCCCCTAGGCCCTGGGACTCCCCTTCGCCCAAATGCACAGCAGGGACAAGGGGCTTACCAGACCCCAGAAGGCGCCACCGACGCTGCAGCACTGCTGCTGCTTCTGGCGTTTAATGGCGGATCAAACTGCGCTCTTGACCAGGGAGCCACTTTCCTCCAAGGGAAGAGCCCGGCAGGAAGTGACGTCAGAGGGAGAGGAGCCGCATTTTCTTTGAAGCCTCCCGCACCTCCTCCTCCTCTTTCCTTTCTAGGAATCTGGTTTCGTTTATTTTAACCCTCACGAAGTCAAGCCTCCTGATGATCTCTCAGAGCGGGAGCCAAGAAGGAAAGAGGCGTTGCGCAGAACGGAGGAAGACACGGAGCTCCTGCCCTGTACCGAGTCAGAGCATGGGGGTCGATCTAGCTCAGTGGGATCTGCACTGACTGGCAGCAGCTCTCCAGCGTTTCAGGCAGGGAGTCTGTCCTTGGAGATTGAACCTGGGACCTTCTGCATGCAAAGCAGCTGCTCTACCCACTGAGCTGTGGCTCCTTCCTGGGGGTTTGGACCCTCCTGGGGGTTCAAGACAAATATATAGATCATAGAAATATGGGGAGGCTGGCAGACAAGGCTCCCAAACTGGTTTGGCTTGCGTGAGAAGGGAAGATGTGATGATATATGTTGCTGTATCTGGAAGATGAATGGAACCGGAAAGCCAAGTCAGTTCAGCTACTTTTGTCACTTAGAGAAGGTTAAACTCAGTTTAACAGAAAGGAAGAAAAAACGCCTCCACTGGAGTGCAAGAGACTCCTGCCCAGCGTATGGCTTTGCTATGAAGTCTAAAATGATGCTCTGAAAGCCTGAGACACTATACAGCATGCCTTGTATTGAGGGATGACCTTGTCCTGAAGTCTCAATGGGATGCAATGGAGGTCCTGTGAATGGGAATTAAGAGGAGGAAGGGAACTCGAAATCCATCTGCTTACTTTGTACACTGAGCCACGCAATGCCAAACACCTAGCCATCAACATATAAGCACTAGCAAAACCCAAAGTGTAAAAAGGTTCCATATTGAACTCAAAATTGAAAAGGTCTAGAAGTTGAAAGATTCCCATTTCTTAAGTTAGACTTACATTACACAGCCCAAATTAAGAAACAGCAGGACAATCTGTTTCAAGTATTGTTGTCTTTTCCAATCTCCCCTGTTCATTTTCTCAGCTGTCCTTGGGAGGAATGATAACAATTCTCTCTTGAAGAATTAAGTCCTTGTTGTGCTTCTCTAGTCGATAAGAATACTTTTCTATACAGAGATGCTTTTAGATGGTGATTTCATAGCTGTAAGTACAATACACTATTAACCATCTAGCATCCTTATGCTGCAAATGTATAACTAATTACAGCACGTACCACAATTAAATATTTCGCACATATATCTCCCTTGCACTCATCTCAGGGAACAACAGTATAAACTCATCTTTCCGAAAGACCAAGATATATAATAAATAAGAGAATACTTTTACGGGTGATTATCATCATTAATTTCAAAAAGATGTTATACTGTATATGTGTGTAAGTGTACTGCCTTCAAGTCGATTCCGACTTATGGCGACCCTATGAAGAGGGTTTTCATGAGACTGAGAGGCAGTGACTGGCCCAATGTCACCCAGTGAGCTTCATGGCTACGTGGGGATTCAAACCCTGGTCTCCCAGGTCCTAGTCCAACACTCTAACCACTACACCACACTGGCTTATCCTGTACTGTATGTAGGATAAGCTAAACTTGTCAGTGAGTCCATTTAAATCAAAAATCTAAAATGTAACACAATATGCAGATTTTGGCCTTTGTCACAAGACATATGGATCAATTCTCTAGTGAAATATTTTACCTCTTCTGGAGTATATAATCTATAAATTGCGTAGTTGATGGTGTTGGTACAAATATAACATACATCAATAGATTGACACTTAGTGAAACTGTTCAATCTGAATTTCCTTCCATCTTTAGGATGAACGTGCTGTTTTATCTGTAACGCTTATGAGGAGCATGAACATTTGCCACGTTTCAAATCTCCCCTAGAGATGGATCTAATCCTGTAACTACGTAAATCAGAACGGACCACCTTCCCTTGAATAATGGCTGCTCTGCATTGCACTGTAAGTGGAATTCTTCATGACTCCCTGGTCTATAGCTGTTGCAAATCAGGAGACCTCCCAAAGCCTCTTTGCAAAGTTTTCACTTTTCCCTTCGGGTGAGGGGAAGGGGCTTTGTTAACATTCACTAACACTGTGTAGTAGCGTTTGCAGAAAATGACGTCTGGGCGCTACAGGCACTCAGACAAACCCAGCACAGTGTGATGGGATAGCCCAAATAATGGCTTAAAATGTGCAAAGAGTGTGCTAAAATCATTTACATAAGCTTATAATGGCTTCGCTTGTAGTTTAGTAGTGCACAGAGGAAAAAAGTTCTCTTCTGAAAATGGGTTTCTTAAACCCTTCTAGACAAAGCATTGTTTTCTTATAAAGCAGAGTACGGTACAAGATACAGTGTCTGAGCAGCCAGGCAATACGTTACATTAACATTTGGATTGCGGTCTCCACCTATTTACCCTTTTAATACAACAGTTATTTTCAGTTGGGTTCTCCTGAAGTTGATTCCTTTGATTCAAAGGGTGCCACTTTTCGAGTACTAGTAGTAATCTTTAATGTTTGTAGCCATTGGCCATTACATATTGAATTTAAAAACACAATAAAACATTTCAGTAAAACACATTTTTATCATCATAGCTTGGCTATAAAAGTTGGGAAATTTGAACTATTTACTTTGACAAGTTGGGCTCTAATATGCTTCGCTGCCAAGGCGAAGTTGGCCATCGCCAAGGTAACCTCTTTATAATTATCTGCCAGAAGGTCTATAATTATGGTTTCTGGGCCGAGGCCCATCCTGGGCTTGATAAAAGGGTCTAGAAATTTCTTTCGAGGGCCATTATAGAGGGGGCAGTAGAGTATATAGTGGGCAAGGTCCTCGATCGCCTTGTTCCCACAGATACAAAAACGTTCATTTTTGGGGAGGTCCTTGTATCTGCCCTCAAGAAAAGCAGTGGGCATTGACTGAAACCTTAACTCTGTGAAGGCTCTGCGTTTTTGGGGGCAACGAAAGGTAATTAAGTAAGAGGCGACAGAGTGGTTTATTTTGAAACCGGGGAACCAAGTCGAGAACGGAGCTCTCATTATCGTGGATCTGTCTTGGACCTCGTCAAAATTAAAGACCCAGTTACAAAGTTCCCTTGGCGAGAATAATTTGAGGTCTTTAGTTGACAGGTTGTAGTAGTCAATTAACAGTTTTGTAGGTTGAGTCCAACCCCCTTTAAGTCATTGTTCATGCCAGCAGCATTTGACTAAGGAGGAATCCTCCATCAGGAGTATTTTCCTCCCAAATCTTAAGACTGCCAGGTCAGTTTTTGCAGTTAATGAATGTATACCCAGCTCGGCTCTGACGTGTGCTGAGGGGGTGCCTCGCGGAAGGCCCAAAAGCTGTTTTAAAAAGGAATTTTGGAGTGGCTCTACCATGCGTTTAAGGGCGTGTCCCCATATTTCAGCCCCGTAGAGAATTTTAGAGATTGCTACGGCTCTATAGATTTTTAACATAGGGGGGATTAGTTGGCCACCTCTGGTATAATAGAACTTTTTTATTTGACCTAGGGATCTGGCGGAATCTAGTTTAATGGCTTCCGCCTGTGTTTTCCAGGAAAGTGTGTTGGTAAAGGAAATTCCAAGGTACTTAAAGGACTGGACTTGTTCCACTCTGACCCCACTCAGTGTCCAATTATTTTTGGCCTTCCTGTACCAGCCACAGACCATGATTTTTGATTTTGCCTGGTTAATCTGTAAATGTTGTACTTTACAATATTCCTCTAAGTGGGTCAACAATCTTTTTAAGCCAATTTTGGTCAGGGAAAATAGAACCAGATCATCAGCATATAATAATACAGAAATTTTTTTTGTGCCTACTGCGGGGGGGGGGAACTTAGGTGCAGATAATAAGGGAATTATATTGTTTATAAAAAAATTAAAAAGAAAGGGAGCAAGTATGCACCCTTGTTTCACACCTTTCGAGGTTGGAATGTTACAGGATAGAGCCCCATTTCTTCCTAGCCGGACTCTAGAGATGTTGGATTGATGAAGGGTTTTAATAAGCCACACCAGTCTCTTATCGGCATTTGACTGGTCCAGCTTGTGCCAGAGAATTTCCCTATCGACTGAGTCAAATGCCGCCGCGAAATCTATAAAGGCTATGTAGAAAGATGTACCCGACCCTTTCGCAACTTTATTTATTAAATGATGTAAAATAAAGGCTTGATCCCTGGTGGACTTGCCTTTTCTAAATCCGGCTTGTACTTGGTGGATGATCGAGTATTTCGCATCCCATTCCACTAATTTGTTAAGCAGGAAGCGCCTGTGGAGCTTAGCCGAAATGTCAAGTAGGCTAATAGGCCTGTAATTACGGGGGTCTGCTGGGTCCCCTTTCTTAAAAATGGGAACAATTATGCTGGTATGCCATCCTTGCGGAAAATCTCCCGTGGTGTTAATATGGGAGAAAAGGGCCGCTAGAACAGGACCCCACCATGCTATATCCATCAAAAAGATCTCCGGTGGCATCAAGTCTTCCCCTGGTGCTTTATTTTTGCGAAGCGTCAAAATTAAATCGCCGATCTCTGCACTTGTAACCGGAGGCCATTTAGGGAGATCTGGTGGGCTTGGAGTAGATAGTGAGAGGGTTAACGAGGAGGCTCCAAATATGGAACTAAAATGAGATATCCATGACTCCGGTAAAATTGGAGGGATTGGGACATTTTCCCAGCGAGAATTTCCCCCCTGGACAAGTTTCCAAAAAAGTGTGTCGTTACCTTTGCTGTGGGCTAGTTTCAATTCCCTCCAATTGTTTACGTAAAATTGGTGTTTCTTGTCCTTTATAAGCTTCTTATAGGACCTCTTTATTTGGAGTAAACGTTGGATTGCCTCATTTGACTGATTTCGTCTTATTACTTTAATTTGGGTGGACAACTCTCTCTTCATTGATCTACACTCCCAATCAAACCACTCATTGGTAAATCCCCTCGGGGTTTTGAGACAAGTGGTGGATATCTGAGGTTTTAAGGGTAAAATCGCTTTTTCATATAGTCCTACAATGTCCCCGGTCGCTAAAATGGCCCGGTTGCGTAGGTCAAGGGCTGGAGCTGATTCTAAGGTTTGCTTGACTGCCTTTTCAATGTCCGCAGACCATTTGGTACGTCTTGAGCCAGAGATACTATCAAGGAATGGTTTAAAAACGCGTGGACGTGTGTATAGACTGGGGTCACGTAACGTTAAGCATAAGGGTAGATGATTGCTGTCCGCTCTGCTTATTATCAAAAGATCTTTAACTAGGGGCATTAGAAGAGGGGAACCTAGAAAATAATCTACCACGCTGACGCCTCTGCTTGAAATAAAGGTGTATAGGCCATTAGATGAATCTAGATATGTTCCATTTATACAGATCAGCTGAAAGCTAATCAGAAAGCGGAACAGAGATTTTCCATTTTGATTTATGGTTATGTCCCTTGATTCTCTAGGGAGAATAGGGTATTCATCAAGAGTTACTCCTACTAGTTCGTCTATGGATGGGTAGTGTTGTCCCAGTCTAGCGTTTAATTCGCTGCAGATTACTAACAAGTATGACGGGTAAGCGCATGTGAGTTTTTCTAGATAGTTCCCTAAGAGCATCCAACTCTGGGCACAATTCTGAGCATGGGACGGAGGAAAATAAACATTCAAACATAATATGGAATGGCTATCGGTAAACGAAATTATTAATGGCAAACAGAAATCTGGGGGATGTTCAGTCGGGACAGTTACCAGGACGTTCAGTGATGTAGCTATTAGAGTTGCAATGCCCCCACAAGCTCTACCTCTCGCTGCGGTCTTGATAGCCGGGTTCGTCCAGGATTTATAACCTTGTAATGAAAGTAATTCCTGGTCAGTGATCCAGGTCTCCTGTAAACAGAGGATGTCAAATGCTTGTAAAAAGTTTATAAAATCTCTGTCTCTAGCCTTGTTGTTCCAACCTGCAATGTTCCAGGAAAGGTAAGTTAGGTCCGGATGAGGAGGGCCAATCTGCTTGCTTGTCGAAGAGGGGCTACCCTCATGGATTTGGGTGTCAGTGGGCTTTCGTAACTGTGGTAAATAACTGTGTCAGTTCATCGAGTCAGATAGAGGTAAACTTACGAGGTCATCTGGTATGATTGTGCAGACGTTTGAGAAAAAGGGGCCTGAACCAACTTTCGTTAGTTCCGATGGGAGTGATGGTTTCACTGGGGAACCTAGTTCGTCAGGGGCCAAGTAACGCATTTGTAACCACGAGGGACCTGCTTGGTTCGAACTCTCGTGGGCCCACCGGTTAGTTTCAGCCCGGGTCTTATTTTCTCTTGCGATTGGCTTAGAATTATGCGTTGGCATGTCAATTTCAACCAGATGGCTGGGCTTGGGCGGATATCGGGAAGTTGCCGAAGGTGGTGAAGAACATGTGTTTTGGGACACTGATGTCGATATTGGGACATTTTGTGAAGAGTGGCCAACTGGCTCTTGCTGGAGTACATCCTTCTTCTGCCAATTGGTTACTTTATCCACTTGGAGTTTTTCTAGAAGAGCTGTCAGATTGGTCATTCTTGCTATTACTTGTCTCCTCTCAGGCATTGGAAGCTCTTCAAAGGTCTTAATTAGTTGCAATTCTTCCGGTAAAAGGTCTTTTCCCGAGAGCGAGTCTGGAGAGAGCGGCCCGAAGGGCTCGTGCTGCAACTGGTTCATTAGACCGATTGAGTGGACCTCATTTTGGTTATTAATATTGCAGGGCTTTGCTGATGACAAGCATTTTCTTGCTAGCCCTATAGAAGATGGAATCAAGGGTTGTGGTATGGCTACGTTACTAAAATGTCTTGCTACCAAAATTCCCCTCTCTTCAAAGGCAGATCAATTTGCCAAGATAGCCCGAACTGTAATAGAGTTTTCAAAGGAAACTATGGTCCTAGAAGGGCCATAGAGTGAAGGGAGAGTTTCAACACTTTTTATGGATTCACCCTGAACTCAGCATGGTAGACAATTATCCAGCAGTTTCTTTATCTGACTTTTCCTCCCCTGGGGATTTTGTGGGGCCTTGCTCCCCGGAAGGTTAATTAGAACCACCTTTTCTGGGTTCAAAATCAGGTTCCAATTGGGTCTTGGGGGCCGGCTGGCCGTCAGGGTATTCAACATATAGGGTGAACCCTGGCCCCTGGTAGGTAAAGGAGAATTTTGTGCGATCGGTGGGCATTGTGGCCCGGGGGCGACTAACAGATTTGTTTTGCTTGAAGTAGTTTTGAGAGGGACGGGGGTAATCCCCGTCGGTGGAGCCAAAGAGAGCGGCTCAGAGATTTTTGGAGGGGCCGGCAGCTGGATGGAATCTTCTCTTCTGCTCTTGTCCAAATGGTCCAGAATTTTAAATAGAGATTTGTAGTCCATTTTCTTGTATTTGGTGAATTTCTGGTTTTTCATGTTTTTCCCTTTTTTTGAAGGTTGTTTCTTGATCCCTTTTTTTGGTTTGTGCTTTAATTTTGGCTTTCCCTTTTTTTTGGTTTACTTTATCACTTGTGTCTGTTGAGTGACAATTTCTTTGCTTGAGGATAGTCGCAATGCTGACAAGCGTTGACAAAAGGTTATTACACTGCAGGATGTATGATTTGATCAAGTCCAATTCCTGCATGATAAAAAGGACCCCTCCTACCAAAAAGGAAGAATTTGTATTATCTGGGTGTTCCAGAGGTTCTGGAGGGTCCTCGTCAAGTGCCTTGCGTGCATTTTCAAGTGTAATTGGGGTTAGACCTTCAGGCAACTGAGTCACCTGGGGATCTTCATTCTGCCTTGCTGCCTCAATTTCCGCTGCTAGATTTAAAGTGGCGGGAACAGCTTCGAAATCTCTAGAACAATGTTTAAAGGTTTTATAGTCTAGAGACCAATCGAGTAACTTGTCAGGATCCAGTAGAGGTGGCACAGGAGAGATGTCCAACTTAGCCAGTAGCTCGTTATTTGGTGAAAAGAACTGGGTTATTTTGGCTTGCCGGGATCTCAAAGGGGCTGCTTCCGAGTTGAGAGCCAAACCCAGCTCTCTATATCTTTTTCTTGTAAAAACCATTTCGATTTCTCTGCTCCAGGTTGGTACGATTTTGTGTAGAGCTCGGAAGATTTATAAGGCAATTTGACTGAAGAGCTGTTTTATTGCCGGCAATTTAAGGCTATAAAGGCTGTGAAGGTAAGGAGTTCAGGTTGCCTTGTCATTAGCTTGTTTTAGAGCTTCTCACCACTTTGCCTCCCAGTTTATTTATTTATTTTATTTTATTTATTTAATTAAGCTTATATACCGCCCGACTAGCAACAGCTCTCTGGGCGGTGAACATTAAAAATACAATAAAAATAACACAAAACTGTACACAAAACTGTACAGTCTAAAATCAAAATATAATAATTTACAATTAACAGGAATTAAAATGCCTCAGAGAAGAGAAAGGTTTTAACCTGGCGCCGAAAAGATGATAGTGTCGGCGCCAGGTGCACCTCCTCGGGGAGACCATTCCATAGTTCGGGGGCCACCACTGAGAAGGCCCTAGATCTTGTCACCACTCTCCGGGCTTCCCTATGAGTCGGAACCCGGAGGAGGGCCTTCGTAGTAGACCGTAGTGTACGGGCCGGTTCATATCGGGAGAGGCGTTCCGACAGATATCGTGGTCCCGCGCCGTATAAGGCTTTATAGGTAAGTACCAACACTTTGAATCTGGCCCGGAAGCATATTGGAAGCCAGTGCAAACGGGCTAGCACAGGTGTTATATGCTCAGACCGCTTAGTTCTTATTAGCAGTCTGGCTGCTGCATTTTGCACTAGCTGTAGCTTCCGAATCGTCTTCAAAGGTAGCCCTACGTAAAGCGCATTGCAGTAGTCCAGACGCGAGGTTACCATAGCATGTACCACTGATGAGAGGTCCTCCTTACTCAGATAAGGACGTAGCTGGGCTACCAACCGAAGTTGGTAGAACGCATTCCGGGCCACCGAGGCTACATGAGCCTCAAGTGTGAGGGAAGAGTCTAAGATGACTCCCAGACTACGCACCTGTTCCTTTAGGGGGAGTGTAACCCCATCCAGGACAGGGTATATATCCACCATCCGATCAGAGAAACCATCCACCAACAGCATCTCAGTCTTGTCAGGATTGAGTCTCAGTTTGTTAGTTCTCATCCAGTCCATTGTCGCAGCCAGGCAACGGTTCAGCACGTCGACTGCCTCACCTGAAGAAGATGTAAAGGAGAAGTAGAGCTGCGTGTCATCAGCATACTGATGACAACGCACTCCAAAACTCCTGATGACCGCCCCCAGCGGCTTCATATAAATGTTAAAAAGCATGGGAGACAGAACCGAACCCTGTGGGACCCCACATTGGAGAACCCACGGTGTCGAGCAATGCTCCCCAAGCACTATCTTCTGGAGACGACCCGCTAAGTAGGAGCGGAACCACTGCCAAGCAGTGCCTCCAACTCCCAATTCCGCAAGCCTCTCCAGAAGAATATCATGGTCAATGGTATCAAAAGCCGCTGAGAGGTCAAGGAGAATCAACAGAGTTACACTCCCTCTGTCTCTCTCCCGACATAGGTCATCAAACAGGGCGACCAAGGCAGTCTCAGTGCCAAAACCAGGCCTGAACCCCGATTGAAATGGATCTAGATAATCGGTTTCATCCAATAGCGCCTGGAGCTGGTCAGCAACCACACGTTCCAGGATCTTGCCCAGGAACGCAACATTGGCTACTGGTCTGTAGCTGCTGACATCCTCTGGGTCCAAGGAAGGTTTTTTCAGGAGTGGTCTCACTGCCGCCTCTTTCAGACAGCCAGGGACCACTCCCTCTCATAAAGAGGCATTAATCACTTCCTTGGCCCAGCCAACTGTTCCTTTCTTGCTAGTTTTAATTAGCCAAGAGGGGCAAGGATCCAGTACCGAAGTGGTCGCACGAACCTGTCCAAGCACCTTGTCCACGTCCTCGAGCTGAACCAACTGAAACTCATCCAACAAAACATGACAAGACTGTGCTCTGGACACCTCAGTAGGATTAACTGCTATTAAATAGGAGTCTAAGTCCCGGCGAATGCATGAGATCTTATGCTGGAAGTGTTCAGCAAATTTATTACATCGAGCTACCAATGTATCTGCCGTATCTTTTAGGCCTGGATGAAGTAGGCCACGAACCACTTTAAAAAGCTCCCGTGGGCGTGAGAGAGATGACTGAATAGTGGCGGCGAAATGTTTTTTTGCCGCCCTCACCGCTCCTACATAGAGCTTAGTAGAAGCACGAACCAGCTCATAATTGCATTCGTCGGGAGTTCGTCTCCATCTCCGCTCAAGCCGCCTCCTGTCTTGTTTCATCGCTCTCAGCTCCGGAGTATACCAAGGAGCTGTATGAGCTCTACATAGGAGAGGGCGCGCAGGAGCGATCGTGTCAACAGCCCAGGTCATCTCTGTATTCCACAGATCGACCATGGCTTCGACAGGAGCGCCAGTCTTATCAGCCGGAAAAACCCCCAGAGCCTTTTGAAAACCTTCAGAATTCATTAGTCTCCGGGGGCGGACCAATTTAATAGGTCCCCCATCCTTGCAGAGGGAAAAGGCTACTGAAAGCCTAAACTTCAGCAAGCAATGATCTGTCCATGACAACGGGAGAGATGTAAAACTCCCCACATCCAGATCACTATCCCCATGTCCAGTAGCAAAGACCAGGTCAAGAGTATGCCCCGATGTATGTGTTGGGCCACTAACATATTGAGACAGCCCCATGGTTGTCATGGCGGCCATGAAGTCCTGAGCTGCCCCAGACAAAGTAGCCTCAGCATGAATGTTGAGATCTCCCAGTACTAATAGTCTGGGGGATCTCAACAGTATCTCCGAGACCACTTCCGTCAGCTCAGTTAGGGAAGCCATTGGGCAGCAAGGTGGGCGGTACACCAAAAGGATTCCCAGTCTGTCCCTCTGGCCCAGCACAAGGTGCAAACACTCCAGACCAGTGATTGCATGGACATGGTGCTTGGTGAGTGAGATGGAACTCTTATAGACCACAGCGACCCCCCCTTCCCGACCCTCAGATCTACCATGATGCTGAACCAGATACCCCGGTGGGCAGAGCTGGGACAGACTAACTCCTCCCTGTTCGCCCACCCAGGTCTCGGTTATACATGCCAGATCGGCCACCTCGTCCACAATCAAATCATGGACGAGGGAGGTTTTATTATGTACCGATCTGGCATTAAAAAGCAGCAACTGGAGATCTGAGAGTTGGCTGATAGGACAACCAACAACCCTGCGGGTATGAGAAGGACCAGAATGCGGCACAGCCACTACATGTCTGGGCTGCGTTCTCCTTACCTGGCACGTCCCTCTCATATCACCATACCTCCCTCTACCCGTCACTACGGCAATTGGGGCCCCCTCAGGTCTCCCCTCTTGATGATAAAATCTCTTCCCGAGGCACATGATAAAACTATAAATACAAAAAACTCATATACATAAAAATACACATTCACTCACAACATACACTCATATAACACCTATTCATCCACTTCAAACCCACACAGAAGACACAGTCCTGTATTCTGTGCGCCCAAATGCCAGCTCTAAGACCGTTCTTCTTGCTACGTAAAACGCCACCTGGGGCCTGGTCCTGCAAGGTGCCCACGTGCAGAGCAGGAGCCCAAGAAGGAGAGAGCAAAGATGCCAGCAAAGCAGCAGCAGCAAAGCAGGCAGATGGCTCTCCCTCCCTGGGCGGTGATGGTCCTCTTCCCTTGCAGGCACTGGATCTCCCAAGCCCCCTCAGCCAGCCGGCTTATATATCCCCTCCAAAGAAGGGACAGGTGGAACAGTATCAGGCACAGCTGGCTGAGTACCTGGGGCCTGGTCCTGCAAGGTGCCCAAGTGCAGAGCAGGAGCCCAAGAAGGAGAGAGCAGAGATGTTGACCAAGCAGCAGCAGCAGCAAAGCAGGCAGATGACTCTCCCTCCCTGGGCGGTGATGGTCCTCTTCCCTTGCAGGCACTGGATCTCCCAAGCCCCCTCAGCCAGCCGGCTTATATATCCCCTCCAAAGAAGGGACAGGTGGAACAGTATCAGGCACAGCTGGCTGAGTACCTGGGGCCTGGTCCTGCAAGGTGCCCAAGTGCAGAGCAGGAGCCCAAGAAGGAGAGAGCAGAGATGTTGACCAAGCAGCAGCAGCAGCAAAGCAGGCAGATGACTCTCCCTCCCTGGGCGGTGATGGTCCTCTTCCCTTGCAGGCACTGGATCTCCCAAGCCCCCTCAGCCAGCCGGCTTATATATCCCCTCCAAAGAAGGGACAGGTGGAACAGTATCAGGCACAGCTGGCTGAGTACCTGGGGCCTGGTCCTGCAAGGTGACCAAGTGCAGAGCAGGAGCCCAAGAAGGAGAGAGCAGAGATGTTGACCAAGCAGCAGCAGCAGCAAAGCAGGCAGATGGCTCTCCCTCCCTGGGCGGTGATGGTCCTCTTCCCTTGCAGGCACTGGATCTTTCCCGGTGCTTTCCCGGCAGTTCTTCCTACTCAAGTTAATGACTAAGGATATTGCTTTAAACTTTGTTTGTTGTATAGATGAAGCTAAAATGGGCCCCTCGGCATCTTGGACTTGTCAGGACTTTAGCTTTTTAAATCCTTTTAGACCCTTTCCCAATTTTTAACAAGGAGTTAAAAAGCTTCCCGAACATTCATTTAGTATCTGGTCTATGTTGGGGAGCGTTGCTTTTGTTAATAGAGCAGATAACGAGAAATGAAAGGAAAACGTGGGAGGAAAAACAGTTACTTGCAGTCGGGTGCCGCCATCTTCCCTTGTCCCCACTTTTCGAGTAGCGCTTTCCAGCTCCTTTGGGCTGCTGGAATTTCCTTCCATCTTTAGGATGAACGTGCTGTTTTATCTGTAACGCTTGTGAGCAGCATGAACATTTGCCACGTTTCAAATCTCCCCTAGAGATGGATCTAATCCTGTAACTACGTAAATCAGAACGGACCACCTTCCCTTGAATAATGGCTGCTCTGCATTGCACTGTAAGTGGAATTCTTCATGACTCCCTGGTCTATAGCTGTTGCAAATCAGGAGACCTCCCAAAGCCTCTTTGCAAAGTTTTCACATTTCCCTTCAGGGGAGGAGAAGGGGCTTTGTTAACATTCACTAACACTTACTGTGTAGTAGCGTTTGCAGAAAATAACGTCTGGGCGCTACAGGCACTCAGACAAACCCAGCACAGTGTGATGGGATAGCCCAAATAATGGCTTAAAATGTGCAAAGAGTGTGCTAAAATCATTTACATAAGCTTATAATGGCTTCGCTTGTAGTTTAGTAGTGCACAGAGGAAAAAAGTTCTCTTCTGAAAATGGGTTTCTTAAACCCTCCCTTCTAGACAAAGCATTGTTTTCTTATAAAGCAGAGTACAGTACAAGATACAGTGTCTGAGCAGCCAGGCAATATGTTACATTAACATTTGGATTGCGGTCTCCACCTATTTACCCTTTTAATACAACAGTTATTTTCAGTTGGGTTCTGCTGAAGTTGGTTCCTTTGATTCAAAGGTTGCCACTTTTCCAGTAGCGCTTTCCATTCAATGTTGAAAGATCCCTTCTGCATCCCAGGAGTTGCCAGCCTGGATGGTCCTACGTGTGTCAGTCAGGAGGAGTGATGACACATTGCAAAGTGTTAACATTTGGCTTGGGGGGGGGAATGGGCTTTGTTAACATTCACTAACACTTACTGGGAACAGCTGCAGCATGAGGGGACTGAGGAAGACCTGCCCTGGGAGTGAGTATCTGGCATCTGGGTGCTTGCTACGAGCTCCTTTGGGCTGCTGTCTGTTGAGACAGCTGAAGTTCCTGGTAAGTGCTGCAAGGACTGGGATCCCCTGCCTGCCCCTTGCTCCACAGAGAGGCTGCGTTAATCATGCAGCCCCTTGCAACAGCTGCTGGCTGGGCCAGGAGGCATAAAAGCCCAGCTGCCCTTGGGCGGGGGGTCTGCCACCAAAGGGGTGACACCAAAGGGGTTTGCCCCTTGGGGAGTCCCTTATGGAGTCCTGAGGGCGAGGGTGCTACTCCCCTTCTATTACTTTTTCTGTTTTTTATTATTATTATTTCTTAATTTGTTTTCTGTTAAACCAATCTAGAGGAGATTGGTGGTGGGGAGGGCGTGTGGTGCATGTGTAGTTCCTGCACAGGGTGGGAGCCTGTGCAGTGAACTGCACGATAGGAGAAAGTCGCCAGATGCCTTCAGAGTGAGAGTGTGTAATTGGCAGAAGGCTGGCCCTCCCTGGGTGTGAGACAGGAGGGGGAGTAGATGGGCCCTGTGTGAGTAAGTTTGAATGGGTGCGACTGTTCCCACTCCTTGCAGAGGCCTACTGGGATAATTCGCTCCGGTAGGCTTTGTTGGTGGGCTCGTGTTGGGCCCATAATAGGTATTTAGGAGGAGTCTTAGCATGGAGGAACATGGGTGATGCCACCCCAATTTCAGTGATTACCCGCAGAGGGAAATATAGCCATGGGGATGTGGTGAATTACCATAGAAGGCAAAGGCAGGGCTATCTGCGCCTTGTTCCTTGCTGCCACTCCTCTGATGGTTTTGTTCCTCGTTGCTCATCTGCTGTGCCCACTGGCCTGTGTGTGTTGTTGTTTAATGCCAGATCGGTACATAAGAAGAACACTCTAATCCATTACTTGATTGTGGATGAATGTGCCAATTTGGTGTGTATTACCGAGACCTGGGTGAGTGAGCTTGGAGGAGTTGATCTAACCCAACTTTGCCCACCTGGATACTCACCGCAGCACCAGCACAGGCTGCAGGGATGGGGGCGGGAGGAGTTGCTGTGGTCTACAGAACTTCCATCTCTGTCACCAGGAAACCACTCTGTCTTGGAGCTGGCTGTGAGGGCCTGCACCTGGTGTTGGGCTGAGGAGACAGTAAACTAGGGTTGCTGCTGGTGTAACATCCACCTTGCTGCCCAGCAGCTTCTCTGACCGAGCTGGTGGAGGTCGTCTCAGCGGTGGCGTTGGAGCAGCCCAGAATGATAGTGCTGGGTGATTTCAATGTCCATGCAGAGGCTGCCTCTAGTGTTCTGGCTCGGGACTTCATGGCCTCCATGACAAACATGGGGCTGTCTCAAGTTGTTATTGGCCAAACGCATAGAGCAGGGCACACCCTTGACTTGGTCTTTGCTCCAGATGCAGGAAGGGGTGGTCTGGAGATGGGGGGGTGGATGTCATGGTCAGACCACTTCCTGGTGAAGTTTAGACTTATGGCTCTGATTCTTCCCTGGGGTGGACAGATTAAGATGGTCCGCCTCCAGAGACTAATGGAATCCACTGGATTCCTGAATGCCCTGGGGGAGTTTCCAGGAGATAGAGCAGGTGACCCTGTTGAAGTCCTTGTCATGCTGTGGAACAGCGAGGCGCGTCTGGCTCTTGACACGGTTGCCCCCGAGCGCCCTCTCCGGCACTGTGGAGCCCGGCTTGCACCTTGGTACACCAGTGAGCTAAGGGCAATGAAACAGGCTGGATGTCGGCTAGAGTGCAAGTGGCAAAAGACGTCCTGTGAGACAGATCAGGCACGAGTAAAACATCATAACTGCCTATTGTGTGGCGGTGAGGGCGGCGAAAAAGGCCCACTTCTCTGCCTCCATCACATCCTCAAGTAGCCATCCAGTGGAGCTTTTCTGTATTGTCAGGGGTCTTTTGACATCAACTCCAGGAAATGTTGGCTATCATAGAGCCAGCAGTTGCCCTCACAAAAATGGTAGGAAAGGGTTAAGCTACTCTTGGGCAGAGCCAGGGAGATAACGAGACTCAGGTTACTGCTATCAGGCAGCTGTAACCACTAATAAGCCCAAGGCCCTATAAAGCAAGCAGGAGGGAATGTGTTGAGTGTGGGGGAAAGTTGGATGGAGTTAACAGTGAGCAACGTATATCGAGACTGTATGCTGTCGGGGACTGCTGCTGCTGTTGCCGTGTATCCTGTATTCTGTAACCAGTATGCTGTATGTTGTATGCTGAACGCACAAGTAAAGTATTCTTGCACATAGACTGCTGTATATTATTGCTACCTCCCTCTGTGTCCTACACGACTACATTTTCGCCAGCTTCCAACACAGGGTTATGGGCCCAGAGCTCAAATTGTAGTCTGTGCATGCTCAGAGGTGAAAGTAAAGCAAGTGCAGTGTGCTAGAACGAAGGCAGAAAAAGGCAATGATGTCATCATATGCATCATTGTTGCCCCTGGAGAGGCTCGACGACTCCAATTATGCCACCTGGAAGGTCCGAATGGAGATGTACCTACGCAGAGGAGTGTGGTGTGTTATAGAAAGTCTTCCTCCCACGGCTCCACCCTCCGCTGAATGGCTTCATATGGATGAGAAAGCCAAAGCCTGCGTTATCTTAGGACTACAGGACAGCCAGCTGCTCCACGTAAGAAATCAACAAACTGCGAAAAATGTTTGGGAAAACCTCAAGGACGTTCATGTTAAGAAAACAGCAGGGAGCAAAATAAGAATTGCTAGAAGGCTGTTTCAGCTGCGTCTAAAAAAAGGGGTTTCAATGCATGAACATTTACATACCTTAAGTAGCCTGTTATTGGAGTTGCAGGAGAGGGACATTATTTACTCTCCCCAGCAACAGGTATACTTACTCTTGTCAACATTAAATGACTCCTGGAATGCGTTGGTCTGCGCATTAGAGACTATCGATGAAACTACTCTCACACTAGAGTATGTAAAAGGAAAACTCCTTGAAGAATGGGTAAGGAGAGAAGAAAAGAACCAGAAGCAAGGCACCAGCTATCCAGAGCCAAAAGAAGCAAGAGGGAAGGCACCTGCTGTGAAACTATGCTACACATGCGGCTCAAATCAACATCTACGTAAAGATTGCACCCGGAGGAAGAACAAACAGCCGAAGGAACTCAACCAAGTGCGTGTAGTACGAGCAGGAAAGGACTCCAATCAAGCTGAAGAAGAAACGTTATGGGCGATAGACTCTGGAGCAAGCCATTGTATTGCAACACGAAAGACTCTCTTTCAAACGTTAACACCTGCAAGTGAAAGCATCATCTTGACAGATGGGAAAACTGTAGAGGTAAAAGGGAGGGGCACGTTGTATATGCCATGTCTAAATACTTTGTTAACAAACGTTCTATTCGTGCCTCAGCTTGACTCAAATATATTATCTGTTATAAACAAAATGGGCTATGATGTAAACTTTTCAAAAGGGGTTTGTGAGATAAAGAAATGTGCGAATATTGTTGCTAGAGGCACTATAAGAAATTCCCTGTATGTAATCGCTAAAATCCCAGAGAGAACTGCTAATGTTATAACTAACAAGCCACCCCATAATGGATGCATTCACATGTACCATAAAAGACTGGGGCATGCTTGTTATGCAACCTTACAAGCAACACCCAAGCACAGCTTAGACGTAACCTATAAAAGCTGTAACCATTATGTAGACTGTCATGTCTGTAGAGAACATAAATCTGTTGCAGCGCCTGTGGAGAAAACAAGTAACATAAAAGTGTCAAGGGAGTTTGAGTTACTCCACATGGATTTAGCCGGTCCGTTCCGGAAATCAAAAGGCAGAGCCAGGTTTTATTTAATACTGGTTGACGCTTATACAAGATATGGTTTTGTATATTTATTGAAAAACAAAGCAGAAGCTGCTGCGCAAATTAAATATTTCGTTAAATGGGTTGAAAACAAGTTTGGTAAAAAGATAGCACAACTATACTCAGACCGAGGAGGTGAATTCTTATCACAAGGGCTGCAAAACTTCTTTAAAGAACAAGAGATAAAACATTCCCTAACAGCCCCCTTTTCACCCTCTCAGAACGGCTTGGCGGAACGCCGAAATCGATACCTGCAGGACATGTCACGTGCTATGCTTAAAAACTCTGTATTACCCTCAGTGTTCTGGGCTGAAAGCCTTATGTATGCAAATTATGTTCAAAATAGGCTCTATGCAAAGGCAGTAAATAGCAGCCCATATGAAATGTTGTATAAATGTAAACCAAAGCTAAACCACATTCGAACTTTTGGAACTACCTGTTGGGCTAATATACCTAAAGCGCAAAGGAAGGGTAAATTGGCTGCAAGAGCATTAAAGGGAAACATCATCGGCTATCGGGGAGAGTGTTCTTGCACTCGGGTCCTGCTTGCGGGCTTCCCCCAGGCACCTGGTTGGCCACTGTGAGAACAGGATGCTGGACTAGATGGGCCACTGGCCTGATCCAGCAGGCTCTTCTTATGTTCTTATGTTCTTATCAAAGCAGATCATATAGAGTGTGGGTGCCTGGCAAACAAAGAGTTATTGTCAGTAGGAGTGTTTATGCAAATGATGAAAGAGTTATTGTCAGTAGGAGTGTTTATGCAAATGATGAAAGAGTTATTGTCGGTAGGAGTGTTAATGCAAATGATAAAGCATGGGAAGAAACAGAGCACTTTGACATGGTATATTTAGAAAGCACAGCTTCACAAGATAGCGCAGTAAAACCTCAAGCGCTCAGTGAAGCAGAAAAAGAAAGCAAACCTGCTGTCATTAAACAGAAATGTGCAGAGTCTGACTCGGCTGATAATGAAGAGCTGACAAGCAGCACATTAGCCAGAGCAGAACAGAGCAGTGAAGAGCTAAAACCTCAAGCGCTCAGTGAAGCAGGAAAAGAAAGCAAACCTGCTGGAATGAAACAGGAATCTGCAGAGGCTGACTCGGCTGATGATGAAGAGCCGACAAGCAGCACAGTAGCTAGAGTAGAACAGAGCGGTGAAGATCTAGAAAGCTCAGAGCAAGAAACCGGACTACGTCGGTCACAAAGGTCCAATTTCGGACAACCACCAGAAAGATTTACAGTGTCTATTATCACAGAGAGTGAAGGAAAGATAAAACCCAAAACCAAAGCAGAAAAGCAGACATTACCAAGTGTAGACAAAAGAAAAAGGCAAGCAGCAACACAGAAAATAGTACCTACCCCTGTAACAAAGGAAACACCAGAGAAAGATGACTGGACAGAACGAGACTATAGGAATTGGTTCATAATGTTGGATGAGGGGATTGGATTGACCACTTAGAATATGATGAAACCTAATGTACTTGAACCTGTATATATGGTTATGTAAACCTGTATATATATGAATGTGTAAATGTACCCCATGTTATAAATGTATCATGTATTATGTATAGCATAGTAACCACACCCTGCAAAAGATGGATTGTTATGTTTGTGATGCCAGGTGGGGAATGTTGGCTATCATAGAGCCAGCAGTTGCCCTCACAAAAATGGTAGGAAAGGGTTAAGCTACTCTTGGGCAGAGCCAGGGAGATAACGAGACTCAGGTTACTGCTATCAGGCAGCTGTAACCACTAATGAGCCCAAGGCCCTATAAAGCAAGCAGGAGGGAATGTGTTGAGTGTGGGGGAAAGTTGGATGGAGTTAACAGTGAGCAACGTATATCGAGACTGTATGCTGTCGGGGACTGCTGCCACCGCCGTGTATCCTGTATTCTGTAACCAGTATGCTGTATGCTGAACGCACAAGTAAAGTATTCTTGCACATAGACTGCTGTATATTATTGCTACCTCCCTCTGTGTCCTACACAACTACATTTTAGCCAGCTTCCAACAGGAAATGGAGTCTTAGACCCCTCGGAGGACCACTGTGAAATGTTTGCAAGGCACTTTGAGGGTAAAGTTGCTCGCCTCCGTAGCAGTCTTGATGCCCCATCTACATATACTGTAGTCCCCAATGAGGTGTCCAGTGCAACATCTGCTCCTATTTCTTGGGAACAGTTTCAGTTGATGCGGCCTGATGATGTGGACAAGGTGCTTGCGATGATGCAGCCAGCAACGTGTCTTCTTGACCCTTGCCCTTATTGGCTTATTAAAGCTTGCCGGGGGGGGTCTGACCAAGTGGAGCCAGGGTGTGGTCAACGCATCATTGTGGGAGGGAGTGATTCCAGCCGCCTTGAAAGAGGCGGTGATTCCACCACTCCTGAAAAAGCCCACCCTGGACCCATTGGTTTGGGACAACTACTTACCGGTTGCAAATACCCCCTTCTTAGGGAAGGTGATTGAGAGGGTTGTGGCGCAGCAACTGCAAGTACTCTTGGATGAAAGATTATCTTGACCCATCCCAGTCTGGGTTTAGGCCTGGTTATGGGACTGAATCGGCCTTGGTTGCCCTGATGGATGACCTTTATCGGGAGAAGGACAGGGGGAGTGCGACTCTGTTATTCTTACTTGATCTCTCAGCGGCTTTTGATACCATTGACCATGGTATCCTTCTGGGCCGACTTGGTGAGATGGGTATTGGAGGAACTGTTTTACAGTGGTTCCGATCCTATCTCCAGGGTCGCTCTCAGAGAGTAGCATTGAGTGATTGTCTTTCGGCCCCCTGGCAGCTGTGCTGTGGGGTGCCACAGGGTACCACCTTTTACCCCATGCTGTTTAACATCTATATGAAGCCCTTGGCAGCAGTCATCAGGAGCTTTGGAGGGAGGTGTCAGCAGTATGCTGATGATACCCAGTTCTATTTCTCCATAACATCTGAATCAGGAGAGGCTGTGCAAGCCTTTGATCACTGCCTGGACTTGGTGGTGGGCTAGATGAGGGCCAATAAACTGAGTCTGAATCCTAGCAAGACGGAGGCACTGTGGGTTGGTGGTTCCAGAGTTCGGATAATTGGTCAGTTGCCTGCTTTGGATGGGGTCATACTTCCTCTGAAAGAGCAGGTCCGTAGCCTGGGGTTGCTCCTGGATCCATCTTTGTCGCTAGAGGCCCAGGTGACCTCAGTGGCTAGGAGTGCCTTTTACCAGCTTTGGCTGGTGAGACAGCTGCAGCCATTTCTGGACCAGGATAGCCTGACCACTGTTGTCCACGTACTGGTAACCTCTAGGCTGGATTACTGTAATGCGCTCTCTGTGGGGCTGCCCTTGAAGTTGATCCAGAAGTTGCAGCTGGTGCAAAATGCCGCGGTGAGACTGCTCACTGGAGCAGGGTAACGCCAACATGGCACCCTGCTACTGAAAGAGTTGCACTGGCTGCCCATTTGCTACCAGGCCAAGTTCAAAGTTCTAGTTTTGGTGTACAAAGCCCAATACTGCTCGGGACCAGGATACCTGAAAGACCATCATCCCGATCACTGCGCTCTGCAGGAGAGGGCCTCCTGCAGATACCATCTTATCAGGAGGTTCATTCTGTGCAATATGGGAAACTGACCTTTAGTGTGGCGGCACCTACCCTGTGGAATTCCCTCCCTTTGAATATTAGGCAGGTGCCATCTCTCTTATCTTTTCGGCGCCTTTTGAAGACTTTTCTTTTTCAACAAGCGTTTTATAGCATGCAGGACCCCCTTGGCTCTGTTGAAGTGGGGGTGGGGTCAAAGAAAGCAGGAGGGAACCCTCACATCTATTCCATCCATGGCATCTGATGGGTGATGTATTGTGACATGTATTTCCATGTACTCTAACTCTGGCTTTGTGACATGACTTAAGAAGTTAACTCGGTCCTTATTATTATTATTATTAATTAAATTTTTATACCGCCCCATAGCCGAAGCTCTCTGGGCGGCTCACAACAGGTAAAAACATCTAACATACAATTAAAACCACATATTAAGCAATTTAAAATAAGTTAAAGATATCAAAAATTAAAACATAATTAAACAGATACTAAAATGCATATTAAATACTACTAAAATGCTGAAAATGCCTGGGAGAAGAGGAAGGTTTTTACCTGGTGCCGAAAAGATAATAATGTTGGTGCCAGGCGTACCTCATCAGGAAGAATATTCCATAGTTCGGGGGCCACCACTGAGAAGGCTCTTTTTCTTGTTGTCAACTTCCGGGCTTCTCTCTGAGTAGGCACCCGGAGGAGCGCAGTGTACGGGTAGGTTCATATCGGGAGAGGTGTTCCATCAGATATTGTGGCCCCATGCCATACAAGGCTTTATAGGTTAAAACCAGCACTTTGAATCGGGGCCCGGAAACATATAGGCAACCAGTGCAAGCGGGCCAGAATCGGTGTTATATGTTCGGACCGCCTGGTCCCGGTTATCAGTCTGGCCGCCGCATTTTGCACGAGCTGCAGTTTCCAAACTGTCTTCAAGGGCAGCCCCACGTAGAGTGCATTGCAGTAGTCTAATTTAGAGGTTACCAGGGCATGGACAACTGAAGCAAGGTTTCCCCTGTCCAGATAGTGGCATAGTTGGGCCACCAGCCGAAGCTGGTAGAAAGCACTCCGTGCCACCGAGGCTACCTGAGCCTCCAGTGACAGGGATGGTTCTAAAAGAACTCCCAAACTATGAACCTGCTCCTTCAGAGGGAGTGCAACCCCATCCAGGACAGCTTGCACATCCACCATCTGGTCAGGGGAACCGCCTACTAACAGCATCTCAGTCTTGTCTGGATTGAGCTTCAATTTATTCGCTCTCATCCAGTCCATTATCGCAGCCAGGCATCGGTTCAGCACCTTGACAGCCTCACCTGATGAGGATGAAAAGGAGAAGTAGAGCTGTGTGTCATCAGCATACTGGTGACAACGCACTCCAAAACTCCTGATGACAGCGCCCAGCGGCTTCATGTAGATGTTAAAGAGCATGGGGGACAGAACTGACCCCTGCGGAACTCCATATTGGAGAGCCCAGGGTGCCGAGCAATGCTCCCCAAGCACTACCTTCTGGAGACGACCCGCCAAGTAGGAGCAGAACCACTGCCAAGCAGTACCTCCAACTCCCAAATCCGCAAGTCTCCCCAGAAGAATACCATGGTCGATGGTATCAAAAGCCACTGAGAGATCAAGGAGAATCAACAGAGTTACACTCCCCTGTCTTTCTCCCGACAAAGGTCATCATACAGGGCGACCAAGGCCGTCTCCGTGCCAAAACCGGGCCTGAAACCCGATTGAAATGGATCCAGATAATCGGTCTCATCCAAGAGTGTCTAGAGCTGGTCTGCAACCACTCTTTCTAGGACCTTGCCCAGGAATGGGACATTTGCTACCGGCCTGCAATTATTAAGATTTTCTGGGTCCAGGAAAGATTTCTTCAAAAGTGGTCTCACAGTGAGGCATTAATCACTTCCCTGGCCCAGCCGGCTGTTCCATCCCTGCTAGCTTTTATTAGCCAAGAGGGGCAAGGATCCAGAACAGAAGAGGTTGCACGCACCTGTCCAAGCACCTTGTCAACGTCCTCAAGCTGCACCAATTGAAACTCATCCAAAAAATCATGACCAGGCTGTGCTCCGGATACCTCATTTGATTCAACTGCTATAACACTGGAGTCCAAGTCTTGACGGATGCAAGAGATTTTATCCTGGAAGTGCCTAGCAAATTCATTACAGCGTGCTTCGGATAGTTCTACCGTGTCCCTAGGGCCAGAATGTAATAGCCCTCTGACAACTTTAAAAAGCTCCGCCGGACGGCAGATAGAAGATTTAATAGTGGCAACAAAATATTGTTTTTGTGCTGCCCGTACTGCCCCTAAATACAGCTTGGTATAGGCACTTACCAGTGCATAATTGCATCCATCAGGAGTTCGTCTCCATCTGCACTCAAACCATCTCCTATTCTGTTTCATTGCTCTCAGCTCTGAAGTATACCATGGAGCTGAATGAGCTCTACATAGGAGAGGGCGCACAGGAGCGATCATGTCAACTGCCCGGGTCATTTCAGCATTCCATAGTTCGACCAGGGTTTCGACAGGAGCGCCAGCCCTATCAGCCGGAAAA
The DNA here is from genome assembly GCF_030035675.1 of Rhineura floridana. Lineage (NCBI taxonomy): Eukaryota > Metazoa > Chordata > Lepidosauria > Squamata > Rhineuridae > Rhineura > Rhineura floridana. The sequence continues at coordinate 211,412,835 of NC_084482.1, forward strand.
CTCCCCAGAGCCTTTTGAAAACCATCCGGATTCATTAGTCTCCGGGGGCGGACCATCTTAATGGGTCCTCCACCCTTGCAGAGGGGAAAAGCCGCTGTACGTCTAAACCTCAACAAGCGGTGATCTGTCCATGACAAAGGGGCTGATGTAAGACTCCCTACATTCAGATCACCATCTCCATGTCCAGTTGCAAAAATCAGGTCTAGAGTATGCCCTGCCACGTGTGTTGGGCCAGTAGCATATTGGGACAGCCTCATGGTTGTCATGGAAGCCATGAAGTCCTGAGCCGCCCCAGATAAGGCGGCTTCGGCGTGGATGTTGACATCCCCCAGCACCAACAGTCTGGGTGATCTCAACAATACAGCCGAGACCACCTCCGTCAGCTCAGTTAGGGAGTCTGTTGGGCAGCGGGGTGGGCGGTACACCAACAAAATCCCCAATCTGTCCCCCTGATCCAACACAAGGTGCAAACACTCCAGACCAGTAGTTGCATGGACATGGTGCTTGGAGAGAGAGATGGAACTCCTATACACCACAGCAACCCCCCCTCCCCGGCCCTCAGATCTACCCTGATGCTGAACCAAGTACTCCGGTGGGCACAGCTGGGAGAGACTAACTCCTCCCTGCTCACCCACCCAGTTCTGAGTTATACATGCCAGATCAGCTGCCTCATCCACAATTAAATCGTGGATGAGAGAGATCTTATTATGTACCGATCTGGCATTTAGGAGCAGCATCCGGAGATCGGAGAACTGGCTGATAGGGCAACCAACAAACCTGTGGGTGTGTGGAGGACCGGAACGCAGCACAGCCGTTAACTGCCTGGGCCGAGTTCCCCTCACCTGGCAAGTCCTCCACACAGCGTCATATCTCCCTCTACCCATCACTACACTAATTGGGGCCACCTCAAATCTTCCCAGTCGACTTTGACTCCTCTCTCCCAGGCACATGATGCAACCCCCCACAACACACACTCACACCATACACACCCCCACACAAAAAGACCTTCAACAATTGTTACATGTTTTAACTAAGATGTGCCTTCACAGTCTTATACATTGATGTTAATTGGATTTCCAGCAACTTTTTTCATGTTGATATGTATCCCTATTTTTCTGTTTCTATAATAAGGTCACTGACTACATTTTATTAGTTGTAGTGTGCAAGAGATGAATAAATAGTATGTATTATAAAGACTCTTGGCAATTTGCTGGGGTGCCACTGAAGGGCTTTGCAGGCCTCCAAAACACGCACAGGCAACAGGTCGGCAACCCTCTGTTCTACACTCATAATATGGTTTCCCCATTTCTGAAATCTTTCATGACATAAAAGACTTAAGCTACTTCTGAAGCTCTTTCCATGTTCCAAGCAGTTCTAGGGTTTCTCCCCTGTGTGAATTCTTTGATGCAATGTGAGAGAGGAATTTCTAGTAAAGCCCTTTCCACATTCCAGGCATTCATATGGCTTCTCCCCAGTGTGAACACTTTGATGGGCAGTGAGTTGCTGTTTCCTACTGAAGCTCTTTCCACATTCTAAGCACTTATATGGTTTCTCCCCAGTGTGAATACTTTGATGGGCAGTGAGTTGCTGTTTCCTACTGAAGCTCTTTCCACATTCTAAGCACTTATATGGTTTCTCCCCAATGTGAATACTTTGATGGGCAGTGAGTTGCTGTTTCCGACGGAAGCTCTTTCCACATTCTAAGCACTTATATGGTTTCTCCCCAATGTGAATACTTTGATGGGCAGTGAGTTGCTGTTTCCGACGGAAGCTCTTTCCACATTCTAAACACTTATATGGTTTCTCCCCAGTGTGAATACTTTGATGGTCAGTGAGTTGCTGTTTCCAACTGAAGCTCTTTCCACATTCCAAGCACTCATATGGTTGCTCTCCAGTGTGAATTCTTTGATGGGAAGTCAGATTGCTATTCTGAGAGAAGCTCTTTCCACATTCTAGGCACTTATATGGTTTCTGCCTGGTGTGAACATTTTGGTGGGCAGTCACTAAGTGTTTCCAGTGGAAGCTCTTCCCACATTCCAAACATTTATATGGTTTCTCCCCAGTGTGATTACTTTAGTGGGCAGCGAGTTGTTGTTTCCACCTGAAGCTCTTTCCACATTCCAACCACTTATATGGTTCCTCTCCAGTGTGAATTCTTTGGTGGGCAGCGAGTTTGTTTTTCCAACTGAAGCTCTTTCCACATTCTAAGCACTTATATGGTTTCTCACCGGTGTGCATTCTTTGATGCAAAATGAGACTTGCCTTGCAGCTAAACCTCCTTTCACATTCCAAACATTGATATGCTTTCTCCCTTTTCTGGTTTTTGTAGTGGGCTTTTTTACACTTTCTTTTAGAATTCAGACATTTCAAACAATGAAGATATTTATTTCTTTTTCTTCCTTGATCTGTTTTTTATCGTATGGCAGTTTTATGGTAGCCACTGCCCTGAGAAGCGCAAGATTTATTCCTCCTTTTCTCTTCTGCTTCAGGTTTCCTTCTCTGCTCTTCCCTCTTTTCAGATCTGTCTCTTTTCCATCTCTCTTGCCCACATAGTTCTCCCTTCCTCTTGGCTTTCCACTCACCATCTTCTGCAAGGAAGAGAGAAACTGATAAGACCATGAGGGAAGAAATGGATCCTCAAATCACTGAACAATCCCAAATAACTTTTGTGATAAAGGAAGAATTGACAGGAATTAGATGAAAGATGGATCTTACTCCAGGTTGAACAGTCTCTGTTGTCTGGCATTCACTGACAATTGGAGTGATACAGACTGTCGGATTTGGACCACGGTGATCTGGGTTCAGCTCCCAGTCAGAGGTTAATCCCATTGGGTGGTCCTGGGCCAATCACTCTCATTCGGCCTAGCCTACAAAGTTGACAAGGTAAATAAAGCAACTGCAGATATTCTCTTCTGAACTCTGGAGCAAGTGAAGTGAGAGAATGAAAAGGGGAGGCTCCATCCTTCAGTGGCAGACAAAGTCCATTGCAAGGAGAAGGTCCCAAGGTGAATCCCCCACTTCAGCACTTAAAGGACCTCAGAAAGAGCCCTCAGATGTGCTGCCAGTCAGGCAAATACTCCTGGATTACTTGGCCAATGACTATGGCATGGCTGCTGAGTCAGATCTCTGGGATTCTAACATTGTTTTCATCTATATTTGTATTTCTTGTGACTCTTAAAGTTTCTTTGTGCTGATTCGTGTACTGCTGTTTTGATTATGTTGTGATTCTAGCATCTTGTATAGATCTCTAACCATTTTTATACTCCTTGTGAATTTTTGTTCAGAATAAGATGATGTACATGTTTTAAATCAATAAAAATAGACAAATTGTCTTTTTCAAAAAGAACAGAAGGAATAAAAAGGGAAGTGGACTCGCGCTATATGTTAAAAATATATATCCCTGCACAGAAATACAGGGAGATGAGATTGGTAGCTCCACCAAGAGTATCTGCATTAAAACTGATGGGGCAAGTAATAAAAGGAATGTGGTGCTTGGAGTCTACTGTCGACAAGCCAATCAAGGACAAGACGAGAATGTATCTTAATGGCCTACTAATGCAGGCAAACCACTTAGCTTACAGCGCGCTCAGGAGCATGTCAGATTAGAGATGCGACGGAAGGGTTGCCATCACTCATCAAGCCCACCAATAGGTATCCCTTTCTCCTCATCCATATGGGAACAAACGATACTGCCAAACGGAGCTATGAAGAAATCATGTCACACTTTGAAGCTCTGGGAAGGAAACTCAAGGACTTTGGGGCTCAGATAGTTTTTTCATCCATCCTTCCAGTACATAGCAGAGGAGTAGAAAGGGAAATAAAAATGTGTGAATGAATGGCTATGAAGGTGGTGCCGACGTGAGAGATTTGGATTCTGGGACCATGAGCTACGCTTCCTGGAAGATGGACTGCTGGCAAGTGATGGGTTGCATCTCACAAGGACTGGGAAGAATGTGCTTGGCCACAGCATGGAGGGCTTTAAACTGAATCGTAAGGGGGAGGGAGATGTAATCTTGGTGGTAACGACTGACGAAGGCTTGTGCACAGTAACGGGAACAGAGAGATCGGCTATAACAGGGCCCAGTAACAATCCTTAGAAAAACGTAGTAAGGAAGCCAAGCCATAAATCACATGGTCTTTGATGTCTGTATACTAATGTGCAGAGCATGGGAAACAAGCAGGACGAACTTGAACTCTTAATACAGGAGGGTAATTACAACTTGATAGGTATAACTGAAACTTGGTGGGATGACTCCCATGACTGGACTATAGCAATTGAAGGATATAACTAGTTCAAAAAGACAGAAGGAATAAAAAGGGAGGTGGAGTCTCACTATATATTAAAAATATATATCCCTGCACAGAAATACAGGAAGATGAGCTTGATAGCTCCACCAATAGTATCTGGATTAAAATTAATGGGGCAAGTAATAAAAGGAATGTGGTGCTTGGAGTCTACTACCGACCACCCAATCAAGGAGAAGACGAGAATGTAACTTTTGCAAAGCAAATTGCCAGTGTTTCGAGGAGGCATGATGTAGTAGTAATGGGGGACTTCAATTATCCCGATATCTGTTGGGAGACAAACTCTGACAAACACAGTCCCTCAAAGAAAATTCTAACTTGTGTTGGATATAACTTTCTCCTACAGAAAGTGGAGGAAGCAACCAGAGGATAAGCTATCCTGGACTTGATTCTAGACAATAGAGATGATTTGGTGGATAAAGTGGCAGTTACGGGAACACCGGGGGGAAGTGACCACACCATATTTGAATTCTTGATTTTAACAGAAGCAAAAGCTGAGAGTAGCCATACACGCACCCTGGACTTCAGGAAAGCTGATTTTCATAAACTCAGAACAATTGTAAGTACGGTTCCATGGCAAGTGACCCTTATGAGAAAAGGAGTCTATGATGGGTGGGAGTTTCTAAAAAAGGAAATTCTAAAAGCTTAATGGCAAGCAATTCCAACAAGGAAAAAAGGGGGAAAACAGCAGAAGAAGCCAATGTGGCTTCACAAGAAGCTTAGAGATGACCTGAAAAGAAAAAAGGACACATACAGGAAGTGGAAAGAAGGCCAGGCTACAAAGGAAGAGTACAGGCAGGTACAACGGAATTGCAGAGATGGCGTCAGGAAGGCTAAAGCTGAGAATGAGCTGAGGTTAGCGAGGGATGCTAAAAGCAACAAAAAAGCTTTCTTCAGGTACGTCCGTAGTAAAAGACAGAGAAAAGAAATGGTGTCACAGCAACTCAATGAGGATGGCAAAATGATAACAGATAACAAAGAAAAGGCAGAAGTGCTCAATTCCTACTTTGGCTCAGTCTTCTCCCAGAAAAGGGTCTATGACCCTCCCAGGAAACATGAAGTGGAAGGGGCAGGATTGGAGCTTGAGATTGATAGACAAACGGTCAATGAATACTTAAATCACTTTGAATGAGTTCAAATCGGCAGGGCCCGATAAACTGCATTCTAGAGTATTGAAGGAACTGCCTGAAGAACTCTCGGAATGATTGTCTATTATCTTTGTGAAATCATGGAGGACTGGTGAAGTGCCCGATGACTGAAGGAGAACTAATGTAGTCCCTATCTTCAAAAAGGAGGAATCGGGGAACTATAGACCAGTCAACCTAACATCAGTCCCTGGAAAAACTCTGGAGCAGATTATAAAGTAGTCAATCTGTAAGCACCTTGAAAACAATGCAGTGATTACTAGGAGCCAACATGGATTTATGAAAGACAAATCCTGCCAAACTAATCTTATCTTGTTTTTTGATTGGGTAACTTCCCTTGTGGACTGTGGGAATGCTGTGAACATAATATATCTCGACTTCAGCAAAGCTTTTGACAAAGTGCCCCATGACATTCTGATTAGCAAGATAGCTAAATGTGGGCTGGATAGAACAACTATCAGGTGGATCAACAGTTGGCTCCAGAATCATACCCAAAGAGTGCTTATCAATGGTGCCTTCTCAAACTGGGCAGAAGTAACAAGTGGGAGCTTGGTCCTGGGTCCAGTGCTCTTCAAAATTTTTATTATCGAGTTGGATGAGGAGGTACAGAGCATGCTTATCAAATTTGCAGCTGATAAAAAATTGGGGGGCATAGCTAATACTGTGGAAGACAGAAACAAAATTCAAAGAGGCCTTGATAGGCTGGAGCATTGGGCTGAAAACAACAGAATGAAATTCAACAGGGATAAATGCAAAGTTCTACACTTAGGAAAAAGAAACCAAATGCACAGTTATAAGACTGGCTCAGCAATACGACATGTGAGAAAGATCTTGGAATTGTGGTTGATCACAAGCTGAATATGAGCCAACAGTGTGATGTAGCTGCAAAAAAGGCAAATGCTGTAGTAGGCTGCATTAAGAGAAATATAGTTTCCAAATTGCGTGAAGTATTACTTCCCCTCTATTCAGCACTGGTTAGGCCTCATCCTGAGTACTGCGTCCAGTTCTAGTCTCCGCACCAAGAAGGATGCAGACAAACTGGAATAGGTTCAGAGGAGGGCAACAAAGATGATCAGGAGACTGGAAACCAAGCCCTATGAGGAGAGGCTGAAAGAACTGGGCATGTTTAGCCTGGAGAAGAGAAGACTGAGGGGAGATATGATAGCACTCTTCAAGTACATGAAAGATTGTCACACAGAGGAGGGCCAAGATCTCTTCTTGGAGAGTGCAGGACACGGAATGGGCTCAAGTTGCAGGAAGACAGATTAAGACTGAACATCGGGAAAAAATTCCTAACTGTTAGAGCAATACGACAATGGAACCAATGACCTAGAGAAGTAGTGGGCTCTCCCACACTGGAGGCATTCAAGAGGCAGCTGGACAGCCATCTGTCGGAAATGCTTTGATTTGGATTCCTGCATTGAGCAGGGGGTTGGACTCGATGGCCTTGTAGGTCCCTTCCAACTCTACTATTCTATGATTCTATGATAGGGAAGGCTTTTCTTACCATCTGAGTCCCTTTCCCTATAACAATGTGGTGCTCTCCAGAGTTTGTTGGAATCCCATTCTCATCAGCCCCAGTCAGCGTGGACAATGGTCACCGCTTATGGGAGTGAGAGTCCAGGAATCTGTGGAGCACACCATGATGGCTACCCCAGTCTTAAAACGGTCCTCCTCTCCCCCACATCCTATAATGCACTGCCACCACTCTGCTCCAGGTCTAGGAAAAAGGATAAACTAGGAGGGAAGCTTTGGATGTGTCTCCCCAAAGCCCAGAATGCCAAATGTTGCACCTCGTAGGCCATATTAGAAACTCAAATGGAGCTCAGCTATGCTGTGTTATAGCACTTGGGGAAACATTTTAGTGAAAAATTCCAGCTAATTGGACCATTGTTTTAGAAGGGCATAACTAGAGATCTGTTCAGAGAGAATAGATGGCTGTCCATTCAAGTTATCTGCAGAAGATGAAGAATCCCAGTTGAAATAGGTGGCAGTACATCAGAATATTCGGGTGCATTAAATGTAGAAATATGGAATTTGAAAACAGGTATTACGACCAATACCCTGGACAGCAAAAAGACAATTAAACCAGAACTATCACTAGAAGCTAAAATGATGAAACTGAGGATATCATACTTTGCACACATAAGGAGAAGATATCTAGAAAAGACAAAAATGCTGGGAAAAACAGCAGGGAATAGAAAAAGGGAAAGGCCAAACAATAGATGGATTGATTGCATAAAGGAAGATCTGAACAGGGTGGTTTATAACAGATGCTACTGGAGGTTGTTGATTCATAGGGTTGCCATAAGTCGTAATCGACTTGAAGGCACATAACAAATTACAACGGAACCTGCCTTACCAAGACAGGATAGAGTCCCACAAATCCCCTCCATTTATTTATTTATTTTATTTATTTAAAAAGTTTATATCCCGCTTCAGTTCCAAAGAATTCTAAACGGCCAAAACAATAACATAGTGCAAACACATTATACAATATACAATATATAAAAATATATAAATTATCTCTCACATTACAATTCAAAAGCTAACCGAAATAAAAAAGTCTTAACTTGGCGACGAAAACTAATTAAAGAGGGGGAAGAACGAATTTCCTGCGGAAGAGAATTCCAAAGAGTTGGTGCTACCACCGAAAATGATCTATTCCTAATACCAGTCCGATGAATTTGGGAAAAAGAAGGAATATTAAGGCCGGGGTCTAATGAAGATCTTAAAGAACGAGCAGGCTCATAAAACGAAATATGATTTGAAAAATAACTAGGGCCTGAACCAGATAAAGCTCTAAACGTTAAAACCAGGATTTTAAACTGAACTCGGTAAGAAATTGGAAGCCAGTGTAGTTGTTTTAGGAGCGGAGTAGTGTGAACTCGCCAACCTGCTCCTATTAACATCCTGGCAGCCGCTCTTTGGACTAATTTCAGTTGACGAAGTATTTTAAGGGGAAGTCCAGTATAAAGCGAGTTACAGTAGTCCAACTTAGACGTAACCAAGGCATGGGTAACCGTGGTTAGGTCAGAGGGTTCCAGAAAAGGGCGCAATTGGCGAACCAATTTTAGGCGGGCAAAGGCGCTTCTGGAAGTTGCTAAGACATGGGCCTCCAAAGTCAAGGCCGAATCCAGAAGGACACCCAAACTATGAACCTGGGTCTTTAAAGCGAGTAAAACTCCATCTAATAACGGTACATTCCCTATTTCCAACTTGGTTCGGTGCCCAACCACCAGCACCTCTGTTTTATCTGGGTTCAATTTCAGCTTATTCTGTGTCATCCAGGTCTTAACTGCTGTTAGACAATTATTTAAAGGAAGGATGGCATCTTTCATATCCGGAGGGAAGGAAAAATAAAGCTGGGTGTCATCAGCATATTGGTGAAACTGAATTCCAAACCTCCGGATGATCTCTCCCAGCGGTTTCATGTAAATGTTAAACAGCATCGGTGAAAGCACCGAGCCTTGTGGTACTCCGCATGACAACGGCCAGGGATCAGAGCTAAAATCCCCAAATAGTACTCTCTGTGATCTGCCCTCCAAGAAAGAGCGGAGCCACTGAAAAACAGTGCCTCGTAAGCCCATCTCGGAGAGGCGGCCCAAGAGAATGTCATGGTCGATCGTGTCAAACGCTGCTGAAAGATCAAGAAGGACTAACAAAGAAATTTTCCCCTTGTCTAACTCTCTCCGGAGGTCATCCACTAAGGCCACCAATACGGTCTCAGTTCCATGACCCGGCCTAAAACCAGATTGAGATGAGTCGTAGTAATCTGTCAGCTCCAGGAAACTCTGGAGCTGAGAGGCCACCACTTTCTCAATAATTTTACTTTAAAAAGGTAAGTTGGACACGGGACGGAAACTATCTAAACTGGAAGGGTTCAAAGAAGGCTTTTTTAATAAGGGAATAACAATTGCTTCCTTTAGGCTGCCTGGAAGGTGGCCTTGCTGGAGGGAAGCATTGATCCATGACTTCGCTATGCAGAGCTCTCTGGTCAGGATTCAGCAAAGCCCACTCCTCTTCTGTGAACTGCACAGCCACATCCTCCAAAGACACTGGATCCTAAAAGAAATATAATTCAATTTGTCATCATAGCAAGCATAAAGATTATCTGCTACCTACGTGGAAAACGTAGTTAAGGTGAGGCGGCTGGTCATTGTTCTAAGGACAGAAACCTTCTTAAATGGCATTCACAGCTTTTGTTGAGGTGGCTTTGGGAGACGCAAAGAGGAGGAGGAAAATTCATTCAGACCCAGGGACAGAGAGGCACCCAGGCTGCCCCCAGCCTTTCCCACTTCTGAGTCTTTCCCCAACCTGATCTGGGGCGACAGCAACAGCTTCTCCTCCACCAGAAAGGGGATATGATTTAGTAGGTCTTGCCGACATGATTGTTGAGCTCTCTTGTGCCCCGAACCAACAAGGCAGACTTAACTTGTTGCACAGGACACAGAGGTGTGTGAGTAACAGCGTTCCTGAACCGGCAATTAGAAATAGACCACACTGACACTGTTAAGCTTAGTGCAAGCGAAACAAACTTTATCAACGTGCAGACAGAATACAATCACCAACGTAAGCTTTACTCCTATCTTCCCCCACACAGCCTGGGTCCCTGGGCTTGTATTTTATAGCCAGCCCCTTTGATCTGGTACAGCTGTGTGACCTTCACATAATTACTGTGCTGTGGTTAACCCATTCCCAACATGGGGAATGACTAAGCATAATGAGCTAACAGCCCCCATCTCATTCCTCATTGTCGGGGGTTCCTGTTGCTCAGCTATTTCCTTACATTTTGCATTTTGCATTTCACATTTTTCCGTTTTACATTTCTTTTCACAGTGTACATTTATTATTTACAGTAGTCTTGTACACATACATTAATACATTCAGTTTATATACATGCTCAGTCCCATCTGAGTCCCAGCATCTTTGAGAGTTGTATGTGCTTATCTGCACATAGTGGCTTTGTGAGAATATCAGCCACCATTTTGGTGGTTTCACAGTGGTGTAGCTCTATTAGCCCACTTTGTATACAGTCTCTCACGTGATGGCAGCGAACACTAACGTGTTTAGTCCGTTTAGTGTTACTTTCTGATTTGGCCATGTGTATACAAGCTTGGTTGTCTTCCTTTACGATATAGGGCGTGCCTATGGCTAGTCCAATATCCTGCAATAACTGTTGATACCAGAGGAGCTCATTGCACGCTATAGAGAGGCTTATGTACTCAGCCTCAGTACTGGAGACAGCCACAACAGACTGTTTCCTGCTAGTCCACTCAATCAGAGACCCCTGAATCATTATGGCTATCCCTGTAGTGGACTTTCCGGTAGTGGGGTCGGATGCATGGTCTGCATCTGCATAACATTCAACACCGTTCTCCTGACTGGCAGATATTAACAGTTGTACACCACAGGTACCCTTAAGATATCTAATCACCCTTTTTAATCCCATCCAATCATATTCCATGGGATTTGACACTCTCCTGCCAAGAATGCCTACTGCACTGCTAATATCCGGCCTGGATATGTTTGCAATGTATAACAGTTTGCCAACCATGCTTCTGAACATACTGGAATTAGCCATTGTCTGGCTATCCTGTTCTCTTTGGAAATCTACCACCATGGGGGTATTCACTGGTTTGCATTCCACCATGTCCATTTCCTTTAATATTTGCAGTATTTGTGCAGTTTGATGTAGCCTGAAGCTGCCATCTGTCTGCCTAAGTATCTCTGTTCCCAGGAATTGCTGTATGGGACCTAAGCACTTGATATTGATCTGTGTTTGTAATTGTGTGTTGAATGCTTTCTCCTCATATTCAGAATCACACACATACATGATATCATATATTTTTACAGCTCAAATTAAGCTGCACTGTCCCAAGCAACTGGACATCCAAGCAATATGAATTTGCAATGGAGAAACCAGTGAGAAGTGCAGAGACGGAAAGAGTCCGATTCATCATCTCAACAGAGTCTGAGCTGATACGTAGTGAAAGCATGCAGCGAGATCAGCTAATCGTTGCTGCTGGGGGGCGTGTCGCTGCTGGAGACTCCGTTGCTGTGGTCCGTGCTGCCGCCATTGCTGCTGCCTGCCCATTTACGCGCGGGGCGTTGTCATCTTCGCCGAGGTGCCGCGTTGCTGCCGGTGGACTTCACTGTTGCGGATTGTGTTGCCGCCATCGCCGCCGCTGGTTGCGGGCGTCTTCGCTGTAGAGCTCATACAGCTCCGTGGTATACCCCGGAGCTGAGAGCGATGAAACATGAGAGGAGGAGGCTGGAGTGCAGATGGAGGAAAACTCCCAGTGGATACAATCATGCCTTGGTAAGTGCCACCAATAAGTTGTATACAAAAGGGGTAAGGACAGCAAAGAAGCTCTATTTTGCTGCCTCTATTAGATCATCTTTAAGTCGCCCAGCGGAGCTTTTTAAAGTCGTGCGAGGGCTCTTACACTCTGGCCCCCACGATACTATGGAAACATCTGAGACTCGCTGTAATGAAATTGCTGGACACTTTCAAGATAAGATTGTATGTATCCGCAGGGACCTTGACTCTGATGTTGTGACAGATGAATCCATTGAAGTGTCCGGAGCACGGCCTTGTCCTTCATTATTGGATGAGTTTCAGTTGGTGCAGCTCGAGGAAGTGGACAAGGTGCTTGGAATGGTTCGGGCGACCACGTCTGTTCTGGATCCTTGCCCATCTTGGCTAGTGAAAGCTGGCAGGGCTGGAACCACCGGTTGGGCCAAGGAGGTGGTTAATGCCTCCTTGAGGGAGGGAGTGGTCCCTGGTAGCCTCAAGGAGGCAGTAGTGAGACCTCTTTTAAAGAAACCCTCCTTGGACCCAGATAATTTAAACAACTATAGACCGGTGGCGAATGTCCCTTTTTTGGGCAAGGTTTTGGAGCGGGTGGTTGCCAGCCAACTCCAGGCGCTCTTGGATGAAACCGATTATCTAGATCCGTTTCAATCCGGTTTCAGGCCCGGTTTTGGCACCGAAACAGCCTTGGTCGCCCTGTATGATGACCTGTGTCGGGAGAGGGACAGGGGGAATGTGACTCTGTTGATTCTTCTTGATATCTCAGCGGCGTTTGATACCATCGACCATGGTATCCTTCTGAGGAGACTCGCGGAGTTGGGTGTCGGGGGCACTGCTTGGCACTGGTTCCGCTCCTACTTCGCAGATCGTCACCAGAAGGTAGTGCTTGGGGAACATCACTCGACACCATGGACTCTCCATTGCGGAGTCCCTCAGGGGTCGGTTTTGTCCCCCATGCTTTTCAACATCTACATGCAGCCGCTGGGTGCGGTCATCAGGAGTTTTGGAGTGCGTTGCCATCAGTATGCTGATGACACGCAGCTCTATTTCTCCTTTTCATCCTCTTCAGGTGAGTCTGTTGATGTGCTGAACCGTTGCCTGACCGCGATAATGGACTGGATGAGAGCTAATAAACTGAGACTCAATCCAGACAAGACCGAGACGTTGTTGGTGAATGCCTTCCCTGCTCAGATGGTGGATGTTAACCCTGTTCTGGATGGGGTTACACTCCCCCTGAAGGAACAGGTACGTAGTTTGGGGGTTCTTCTTGACTCTTCCCTGTCTCTCGAGGCCCAAGTGGCCTCGGTGGCACGGAATGTGTTTTACCATCTTCGTCTGGTAGCCCAACTACGCCCCTATCTGGATAGGGATGACCTCGCCTCCGTTGTTCACACTCTGGTAACTTCAAGATTGGATTACTGTAATGCGCTCTACGTAGGGCTGCCCTTGAAGACAATTTGGAAGCTTCAGCTGGTGCAGAACGCAGCTGCCAGACTACTGACGAGGACCAGTCGGTCTTCGCATATAACACCTGTCTTGGCGCGTCTGCACTGGCTTCCTATTTGCTTCCGGGCGAGATTCAAGGTGCTGGTTCTTACCTATAAAGCCTTACACGGCGTGGGACCTCAATACCTTGTGGAACGCCTCTCTCGATACGAACCTACCCGTTCACTTCGTTCAGAATCTATGGCCCTCCTCCGGGTACCAACCCATCGGGAAGCCCGGAGGGTGGTTACTAGATCTAGGGCCTTTTCTGTGGTGGCCCCTGAGTTGTGGAACAGCCTCCCCGAAGAGGTACGCCTGGCGCCTACACTTCTATCTTTTCGGCGCCAGGTAAAGACCTTTTTATGCTCCCAGGCATTTTAATTTTCTTAACCATTTTAATCTTTTAATCCGTATTTTTAAATTTTTGTCGTATTGTGTTTTTGTAGTGTTTTTTGTTGTTTGTTTGTATATGTTTTTATGATTTTTATTATGATATATTGTATTTTATCTTGTTTGTTCACCGCCCTGAGAGCTATTCTGCTAAGGGCGGTATATAAATTGAAATAAATAAATAAATAAATCATCTACAAATACTAGACAGAACGTCTTTCTGCCATCTGTGTCACAATGATATAGGCAGGGATCTGCTACACTACGCACGAATGCCATTTTAGTCAGAATGTCATGTAATTTCTTGTTCCAACACTGGGTGCTTTGCTTAAGCCCATAAATAGCCTTGTGTACGCGGCAGACGAGCGCTGGATTCTCTATGTGACCAGGGGGTTGCTCCATGTATATGGTTTCCTGGAGGTTCCCATACAGGAATGCAGTGTCAACATCGTAATGATATACTTGCATATTCCTGGTGGCTGCCACTTTTAGCATAAGCCGTATCATCTCATGCTTCACCACAGGAGCGAATACGGCATCATAGTCAAAGCCATAATGTTGATTGAAACCCTTAGCCACTAAACGTGCCCTGTAGCGTTGTGGCTGTCCTGCACTGTCCCTTTTTATTTTAAAAATCCACTTACACCCTATAGCCTTTCTGTTACAAGGTAGGGTTTCCAGCTTCCATGTACCATTTCTGGACATAGCAAGCAGTTCCTCTTGCATGGCAATATGCCATAGCTGTGCTTCTGTGGTAGGCAGTTTAATAACATCCTCATAGGACCTAGGCTCTGTAGTGCTAGATACAACATTAAGCACTTTAAATCTTTTTGGCGGTATTCCTAGATTAGCTCTATCTGACCTTCTTAGGATGGGTGCTTGTTCTGTTAACTTATTTTCTAGACTTTCTGTCTGTTCTGTTTTGTTCTTCCTTATTTACACTCTGACTATTTTCTTCTTTTTCCTCTGCCTCTTGTTTTACTGCTGTTTCTGTGGTTTCTACATTTCCCCCTCCCCTCTCCTCCTGGGGATCAGGTTTAATCTTTCTTTCCTGTTCCTCATCGTGTGTGCTGTCTATGTGTATTTCTGCTTGTTTAGTACTGTTTTCCCAGTCTTGTTCCTGCGTTTTTACACTTCTACACACATGTAAACGTTTTTCCTTCATTAACCAGATTCTGTGATATGCCCCCTCAAAACCAAGGTAGTAGCCTTTAAGTGCTCTCGGACCCTGTTTCCCTTTATGTTGAGGTTTGGGAATATGAGCCCAACATACTGCTCCAAATAAGAACATAAGAACATAAGAAGAGCCTGCTGGATCAGGCCAGTGGCCCATCTAGTCCAGCATCCTGTTCTCACAGTGGCCAACCAGGTGCCTGGGGGAAGCCCGCAAGCAGGACCCGAGTGCAAGAACACTCTCCCCTCCTGAGGCTTCTGGCAACTGGTTTTCAGAAGCATGCTGCCTCTGACTAGGGTGGCAGAGCACAGCCATCATGGCTAGTAGCCATTGATAGCCCTGTCCTCCATGAATATGTCTAATCTTCTTTTAAAGCCGTCCAAGCTGGTGGCCATTACTGCATCATGTGGGAGCAAATTCCATAGTTTAACTATGCGCTGAGTAAAGAAGTACTTCCTTTTGTCTGTCCTGAATCTTCCAACATTCAGCTTCTTTGAATGTCCACGAGTTCTAGTATTGAGAGGGAGAAGAACTTTTCTCTATCCACTTTCTCAATGCCATGCATAATTTTATACACTTCTATCATGTCTCCTCTGACCCGCCTTTTCTCTAAACTAAAAAGCCCCAAATGCTGCAACCTTTCCTCGTAAGGGAGTCGCTCCATCCCCTTGATCATTCTGGTTGCCCTCTTCTGAACCTTTTCCAACTCTATAATATCCTTTTTGAGATGAGGCGACCAGAACTGTACACAGTATTCCAAATGCGGCCGCACCATAGATTTATACAATGGCATTATGATATTGGCTGTTTTATTTTCAATACCTTTCCTAATTATCGCTAGCATGGAATTTGCCTTTTTCACAGCTGCCGCACACTGGGTCGACATTTTCATCGTGCTGTCCACTACAACCCCGAGGTCTCTCTCCTGGTCAGTCACCGCCAGTTCAGACCCCATGAGCGTATATGTGAAATTAAGATTTTTTGCTCCAATATGCATAATTTTACATTTGTTTATATTGAATTGCATTTGCCATTTTTCTGCCCATTTACTCAGTTTGGAGAGGTCTTTTTGGAGCTCTTCGCAATCCCTTTTTGTTTTAACAACCCTGAACAATTTAGTGTCATCAGCAAACTTGGCCACTTCACTGCTCACTCCTAATTCTAGGTCATTAATGAACAAGTTGAAAAGTACAGGTCCCAATACCGATCCTTGAGGGACTACACTTTCTACAGCCCTCCATTGGGAGAACTGTCCGTTGATTCCTACTCTCTGCTTTCTGCTTTTTAACCAATTTCTTATCCACAAGAGGACCTCTCCTCTTATTCCATGACTGCTAAGCTTCCTCAGAAGCCTTTGGTGAGGTACCTTGTCAAACGCTTTTTGAAAGTCTAAGTACACTATGTCCACTGGATCACCTCTATCTATATGCTTGTTGACACTCTCAAAGAATTCTAATAGGTTACTGAGACAGGACTTTCCCTTGCAGAAGCCATGCTGGCTCTGCTTCAGCAAGGCTTGTTCTTCTATGTGCTTAGTTAATCTAGCTTTCATAATACTTTCTACCAGTTTTCCAGGGACAGAAGTTAAGCTAACTGGCCTGTAATTTCCGGAATCCCCTCTGGATCCCTTTTTGAAGATTGGCGTTACATTTGCCACTTTCCAGTCCTCAGGCACGGAGGAGGACCCAAGGGACAAGTTACATATTTTAGTTAGCAGATCAGCAATTTCACCTTTGAGTTCTTTGAGAACTCTCGGGTGGATGCCATCCGGGCCCGGTGACTTGTCAGTTTTTATATTGTCCATTAAGCTTAGAACTTCCTCTCTCGTTACCACTATTTGTCTCAGTTCCTCAGAATCCCTTCCTGCAAATGTTAGTTCAGGTTCAGGGATCTGCCCTATATCTTCCACTGTGAAGACAGATGCAAAGAATTCATTTAGCTTCTCTGCAATCTCCTGATCGTTCTTTAGTACACCTTTGACTCCGTTATCATCCAAGGGTCCAATCGTCTCCCTAGATGGTCTCCTGCTTTGAATGTATTTGTAGAATTTTTTGTTGTTTTTTATGTTCTTAGCAATGTGCTCCTCAAATTCTTTTTTAGCATCCCTTATTGTCTTCTTGCATTTCTTTTGCCAGAGTTTGTGTTCTTTTTTATTTTCTTCATTTGGACAAGACTTCCATTTTTTGAAGGAAGACTTTTTGTCAGCTTCCTGACATGGTTCAGATAAGGCTTTTTGTTAAACATCATTTCATAAGGCATACAATTCACAGCACTTTTATATACTCTGTTCAACAGATAGTTAGCATATATCGCACATTCACCCCAGAAATCCCTGGTAAGTGTAGAGTCTCCTAACATTGCTCTCACAGTGTCTTGCAAGAATTTGTTGTACCTCTCAGCAACCCCGTTCTGATGGGGTGAAAAAGGAGCTGTTAATTCGTGTTTTACCCCTTTGTTATAGAGATACTTTTGCAGAGTTGAGGATAAAAATTCCCCTCCTCTATCTGATCAGATCGTTGCTATCCGGGTTTTGAATCTAGCCTCTACCCATTCCACAAAATGTTTTAGCTTCCCAGCGGCTTCTGCTTTGTTATGCAATAGGTAAACAAAAGCATATCTCGTGTAGTCATCGACCAACACATAATAAAACTTTGCATTTCCTTTCGACTGTTTAAAGGGACCGACCAGATCCATGTGTATTAACTGAAATGGCCTTTGCGTGCTAATTAGCCTTTCTTTGTGTATGGGAGCTGCTGTTGACTTCCATTCACTGCAAACGTTACAGTCTTCATACTGCTTACAAGTTTTAAACATTAGGTCAGCATTATGCTTCTCTGTTTTTAGAAGTGTTGTATAACTGACATGACCCAACCTTTTGTGGTACAAGTGTATACATTGATCATGAGTAGGCTTATTTCTTAATGTGTTTACACATAGTGGGGCTTCATCATTAACTATGAACAATGCTTCTTTGAACGTTGCTATAACACATATCTTATTTCCCTTACAAATTGTGCATCTCCCTTTTTCAAAGTGAACAACATAATTCATATCATTTAACTTGGCTACAGACATTTTATTCCTGTCCATACTGGGAACATAAAGCACATTTGTAACTAGCGTTTTTAAACATTTTAATTATACTACTCCTACCCCTTTTACTTCGCGACAGCTTCCATCCGCCAAGTAAACGTTCTGGTTCGTTGTTGGGGTCAGGGTTTTAAACTGTTTTTCATTATTTGCCAAAAAATGACTAGCTCCTGAGTCAATAGTCCAGGATGCTCTGTTCAGTTCATTGTCTTTGTCTTTTGTTCCTACGACATGCACTTTAAATGGGTCTTTCTCGCATTGTTGTGTTCTTCTTTGCTTCTCAGCCTGGCAATGTCTGCGTAGATGATTTGTGGAACCGCAAGTGTAGCAGCGTCTCACTCCATATGCCATGGATCCTTGCTCATTCCGCTCCGGGTTTTCTTTGTTGCTCTGTTTGCTTTTCTCTTGTCGGCGTTCTGCTTCTTGCAGTAGTTTGTTTGTGATGTAATTAACACTGAGCTCCGCGTCTGGCAAACTTTCTAACGCGCTTATTATTCCATCCCAGGAATCATTTAAAGTTGACAGCGTAATGTATGCCATCTGTTCCTGTGTATGTTGCATGTTCATTTCTTGCAGTTCGGCAAACAAACGTTGTAAGTTCTGTAAATGCCTCTGCATGGACTCGCCTTCTTTGTAACGTGTTTGGTAAAGTGTTTTAGCAAGTAGGACCTTAGAGCCCGCAGTTTTTCTCACATGTACAGTTTTTAATGCATTCCACACTTCCTTCGCAGTGTTTAAGCCTCTTACATGTATTAACTGTTCATTTTCCAGAGCTAGGATAATCAGAGCTTTAGCTTTCTCTGCCGCCCTTATCCACTCTGCCGGTGGGGCTGCAGGGGGGTCTTCCGCAACTGTGTGCCACACGCCCTCCTTCACCAGTAGCATTTCTGTCTTTACCTTCCAGTAGGAGTAGTTGGTGCTCCCCAGCCTCTCCAAGGGAAAAGATGCGCCTCCAAATGCTGCCATTCTTTTCTTACTCCTTTCGGCTGCTGTAATGCACTTTCTGGATCTCCTGTTCTTTAGCACAGTTTCACAGTAACGCTGTTATGGCTGGGCCCATAACCCTTTGTTGAGCTCTCTTGTGCCCCGAACCAACAAGGCAGACTTAACTTGTTGCACAGGACACAGAGGTGCGTGAGTAACAGCGTTCCTGAACCGGCAATTAGAAATAGACCACACTGACACTGTTAAGCTTAGTGCAAGCGAAACAAACTTTATCAATGTACAGACAGAATACAATCACCAACATAAGCTTTACTCCTATCTTCCCCCACACAGCCTGGGTCCCTGGGGTTGTATTTTATAGCCAGCCCCTTTGATCTGGTACAGCTGTGTGACCTTCACAAAATTACTGTGCTGTGGTTAACCCATTCCCAACATGGGGAATGACTAAGCATAATGAGCTAACAATGCTTCCATCCCCTGTGAGAAAGAAAATGGGCCCCAAAGCCATTAGTATACCGTATGCTATTGTCAGAGATTTAACCATAGAGGTATAACTGCACAAGGGTTCTTCTCAGCTGAGTGAGTTTCAGGTATTTATGCACAATTTATGTTTCAGTTGTGTGATAAAACATCTCTCCTCATTTGAGCTCTAAGCCAGAAATCAAAGTGATGGTTCCCACGTAAAAAATTATGATGTAAGTAGGAGCATTTCTGAGCTGTGGAAAAGGCTGGAGACAAGAGTGGAAAATGGAAATTCAAGTTGATCCTGACTTATGGTGTTTAGGGTTTTCATAGTAAGCGGTATTCAGGAAGGGTTTCTCCACAGAGACCCTTTTCCTGAAAAGCACTCAAGTCATATAATGGGGAGCAGAATTAAAAAAGGAGTGACAGAGGCAATACCACAGGAATATTTGATATAGAAAGGAAGGATAGATGCAAAACCCTTAGAGATACTTGATATCGGGGTAGCCAACGTGGTGCCCTTCAGATGGGACCAAACCCCAATTCACATCAGCCCCAGACAATAACATGAATGGCCAGCGATTATAGGACTTTTACTTCAACAACATCTGGAAGGCTTCATCTAGACCAGGGACAGCCATCTTACCTGCTGCTCTGCCTGCTTCTCGTCCTCTGCCACGTTCAGCAGGAGACCTTCTGCCAGGGCCACTGCCTGGGAACTGGTCTCGGCCCCACATTCCCTCACCCAGCTCACCATCTCTAGGGGCAGGACAGCCAGGAACTGCTCCAGGATCACCTTGTCCACGATCTGGTTATTTGAGTGTCGCTCTGGCTTCAACCACTCACAGCAAAGAAGGTGGAGTCGGCTGCAAGCCTCTCGGGGGCCCTCAGCTGCCTGGTAGCGGAAACACCGGAACTGCTGGCGCTGCACATCTGAGCTGAGGGGATTCTTCCCCAAGATCTTCTGCACATTTTCCCCTAGGCATTCCTCCGCATGGGTCTCAGTCTTGATGGCATCAGGGCCAAGTCCTGCTTCAGGGGTAGATGGGTCTTGCTGTTCCATATTTGATCTCTTGGCCTTTCACGGGGTCCTCATCCCTTCTCTGCTTCTGGGAATAGTTTTCTGCCTTCTGAGGCCACATTCAGAAGGAGCAGGTCCACTTATTCTATGAGCGAAGCCAAACAGGGATCACTATGCCCAGGCCAAAGGGTTGCAGAGCAGGAAAGGTGCTGGGTAAGAATAGTCAAATGTGAGGATTATTGTTTCTACCATATAACCTTTGATAAAAACCCAATGATGGGGCCTACGTCTTCCTTTGAAGATGGGTGTCTGGATGGTTGGCACATCTCTGACAGCAGCTCCAACGGCGCTCAGAGACCCCCATCATCCCCATTTCCCCCCTATTCTTATTTACAAAGAAGCTGAAAGAGAGAACCTTTCAGGGGAAGGGCTGTTGCTCAAATGATAGAGCAGCTGCTTTGTACACAGAAGGTCCCACTTTGAATCTCCAGGTAGGGCTGGGAAAGACTCCCTGCCTGTAATCCTGGAGAGACTCTGCCAGTCAGTGCGGACAATACTGAGCTAGATGGCACAATTGTCTAATTCAATAGAAGATCCTATACTCCCTAACTTATCTCTGAACTTTTACAAGCCTCTCCTGGAATACAGAATGTTGGATTAATTGTGAATGAAATATGTTATTCCTTTCATCTCTTGATAGATTTGCTTGTCTTTACAACTGTCCCCCTTCAGAGTTAAACGTGAGCTATATTGTTGCATATTAAATTAAATTGCAATGCTGAAGTTCCTGGAGTTTATGACCTGGTTGTGATAAGGAAATGGAAAGATCTTTGAGTATAATGTGGTGGAAGAAAGCAATGAACCTACATTTTTGGGATTGTCATCATAAATTAAGGAAGAACTGATTTTACCTTCACCTCAGCAGGCATTGAGTGATGGGATATGGATGTGGGTGGGGGCTGCCCTGTCCTGTAGGCTCTCTTCACCTATTTACCCTTTTAATAAAACACGGTTGTTCACTTTCAGTCGGGGTCTTCCGAGTTTGATTCCTTTGATGAAAAGATTGCCAATTTTCAGTAGCACTTTGTCTTCTCACTTAAAGGTCCTTTCTGTATCCCACGGGTTACTTGCCTGGATGGGCACATGTGTGATAACACCAGTCAGTGTGTGAATAACGGGGGCATTGATAGGCATACTTTCAATTGCCCCTTAATTCAAAGTGGTGTCCTGGCCTTGCTGGGGAGGGAGAGGTAGCTCTCCTCCCTGATTTGGATGGATCAGCTGAACAGGCCTCCTGGGCACCCTGCTCTGTGAAAACCTTTCCACCAAATGTGTAAAGGCAGAGGATGCTCACAAGATTTCAGAGGGGGCCACCCATGCAGTGCTTGGGTACTTACCAGCAAGTGAGAATGAAAGGGACTTTGAACAGAAGAGCTTTTGCTCTGAGGGATACAGCCCCCCCCCGAAATCCCTTCCTGTCTAGCCATCAAATTGAGGTCATTTAACACACTAAGCCTGGTATACTGCTTCTGCATAAGGAAGCTCCACTTTCCACTCATTGTACCAAGGCCCTGCCTATCTTTTTTCTTCCGTTTTCTTTGCTTTGTCTATCTGTTATTATGGCGGATGTTCTGACGGGGGATCCTGAAGGGTCACAGAACAGAGGCCACCTCCTTACGGGCTGAGGGTCTCCCTTGCTGTTGTGGGCTCTCCAGCCGCTCCTCTGCCTTCACCGGGTGGGGCTCCAATCTGGGGTCTCCCGCCCCCTCCTGGCTCCCCCGCCCTGCAGCTCCTCCCCTCGGCCCTGGGACTCCCCTTCGCCCAAATGCACAGCAGGGACAAGGGGCTTACCAGACCCCAGAAGGCGCCACCGACGCTGCAGCGCTGCTGCTGCTTCTGGCGTTTAATGGCGAATCAAACTGCGCTCTTGACCAGGGAGCCACTTTCCTCCAAGGGAAGAGCCCGGCAGGAAGTGACGTCAGAGGGAGAGGAGCCGCATTTTCTTTGAAGCCTCCCGCACCTCCTCCTCCTCTTTCCTTTCTAGGAATCTGCTTTCGTTTATTTTAACCCTCACGAAGTCAAGCCTCCTGATGATCTCTCAGAGCGGGAGCCAAGAAGGAAAGAGGCGTTGTGCAGCATGGAGGAAGACACGGAGCTCCTGCCCTGTATTGAGTCAGAGCATGGGGGTCGATCTAGCTCAGTGGTATCTGCACTGACTGGCAGCAGCTCTCCAGCGTTTCAGGCAGGGAGTCTGTCCTTGGAGATTGAACCTGGGACCTTCTGCATGCAAAGTAGTTGCTCTACCCACTGAGCTGTGGCTCCTTCCTGGGGGTTCGGACCCTCCTGGGGGTTCAAGGCAAATATATAGATCATAGAAATATGGGGAGGCTGGCAGACAAGGCTCCCAAACTGGTTTGGCTTGCGTGAGAAGGGAAGATGTGATGATATATGTTGCTGTATCTGGAAGATGAATGGAACCGGAAAGCCAAGTCAGTTCAGCTACTTTTGTCAGTTAGAGAAGGTTAAACTCAGTGTAACAGAAAGGAAGAAAAAACGCCTCCACTGGAGTGCAAGAGGCTCCTGCCCAGTGTATGGCTTTGCTATGAAGTCTAAAATGATGCTCTGAAAGCCTGAGACACTATACAGCATGCCTTGTATTGAGGGATGACCTTGTCCTGAAGTCTCAATGGGATGCAATGGAGGTCTTTGTCTTTTCCAATCTCCCCTGTTAATTTTCTCAGCTGTCCTTGGGAGGAATGATAACAATTCTCTCTTGAAGAATTAAGTCCTTGTTGTGCTTCTCTACTCAATAAGAATACTTTTCTATACAGAGATGCTTTTAGATGGTGATTTCACAGCTGTAGGTACAATACACTTTTAACCATCTAGCATCCTTATGCTGCAAATGTATAACTAATTACAGCACGTACCACAATTAAATATTTCGCACATATATCTCCCTTGCACTCATCTCAGGGAACAACAATATAAACTCATCTTTCCGAAAGACCACGATATATAATAAGAGAATACTTTTACGGGTGATTATCATCATTAATTTCAAAAAGATGTTATACTGTATATGTGTGTAAGTAAGTGTACTGCCTTCAAGTCGATTCCGACTTATGGCGACCCTATGAAGAGGGTTTTCATGAGACTGAGAGGCAGTGACTGGCCCAATGTCACCCAGTGAGCTTCATGGCTACGTGGGGATTCAAACCCTGGTCTCCCAGGTCCTAGTCCAACACTCTAACCACTACACCACACTGGCTTATGCTGTACTGTATGTAGGATAAGCTAAACTTGTCAGTGAGTCCATTTAAACCAAAAATCTAAATGTAACACAATATGCAGATTTTGGCCTTTGTCAGAAGACATAAGGATCAATTCTCTAGTGAAATATTTTACCTCTTCTGGAGTATATAATCTATAAATTGCGTAGTTGATGGTGTTGGTACAAATATAACATACATCAATAGATTGACACTTAGTGAAACTGTTCAATCTGAATTTCCTTCCATCTTTAGGATGCTTGTGAGCAGCATGAACATTTGCCACATTTCAAATCTCCCCTAGAGATGGATCTAATCCTGTAACTACGTAAATCAGAACGGACCACCTTCCCTTGAATAATGGCTGCTCTGCATTGCACTGTAAGTGGAATTCTTCATGACTCCCTGATCTATAGCTGTTGCAAATCAGGAGACCTCCCAAAGCCTCTTTGCAAAGTTTTCACTTTTCCCTTCGGGTGAGGGGAAGGGGCTTTGTTAACATTCACTAACACTTACTGTGTAGTAGCGTTTGCAGAAAATAACGTCTGGGCGCTACAGGCACTCAGACAAACCCAGCACAGTGTGATGGGATAGCCCAAATAATGGCTTAAAATGTGCAAAGAGTGTGCTAAAATCATTTACATAAGCTTATAATGGCTTCGCTTGTAGTTTAGTAGTGCACAGAGGAAAAGAGGTCTCTTCTGAAAATGGGTTTCTTAAACCCTCCCTTCTAGACAAAGCGTTGTTTTCTTATAAAGCAGAGTACGGTACGAGATACAGTGTCTGAGCAGACAGCCAATATGTTACATTAACATTTGGATTGCGGTCTCCACCTATTTACCCTTTTAATACAACAGTTATTTTCAGTTGGGTTCTCCTGAAGTTGATTCCTTTGATTCAAAGGTTGCCACTTTTCGAGTAGCGCTTTCCATTCAATGTTGAAAGATCCCTTCTGCATCCCAGGAGTTGCCAGCCTGGATGGTCCTACGTGTGTCAGTCAGGAGGAGTGATGACACATTGCAAAGTGTTAACATTTGGCTTGGGGGGAAGGGGCTTTGTTAACATTCACTAACACTTACTGGGAACAGCTGCAGCATGAGGGGACTGAGGAAGACCTGCCCTGGGAGTGAGTATCTGGCACCTGGGTGCTTGCTACGAGCTCCTTTGGGCTGCTGTCTGTTGAGACAGCTGAAGTTCCTGGTAAGTGCTGCAAGGACTGGGACCCCCTGCCTGCCCCTTGCTCCACAGAGAGGCTGCAGTTAATCATGTAGCCCCTTGCAACAGCTGCTGGCTGGGCCAGGAGGCATAAAAGCCCAGCTGCCCTTGGGCGGCGGGTCTGCCCCTGGCGGGGTTGCCACCAAAGGGGTGACACCAAAGGGAGTTGCCCCTTGGGGAGTTGCCCCTTGGGGAGTCCCTTATGGAGTCCCGAGGGCGAGGGTGCTACTCCCCTTCTATTACTTTTTCTGTTTTTTATTATTATTATTTCTTAATTTGTTTTCTGTTAAACCAGTCTAGAGGAGATTGGTGGTGGGGAGGGCGTGTGGTGCATGTGTAGTTCCTGCACAGGGTGGGAGCCTGTGCAGTGAACTGCACGATAGGAGAAAGTCACCAGATGCCTTCAGAGTGAGAGTGTGTAATTGGCAGAAGGCTGGCCCTCCCTGGGTGTGAGACAGGAGGGGGAGTAGATGGGCCCTGTGTGAGTAAGTTTGAATGGGTGCGACTGTTCCCACTCCTTGCAGAGGCCTACTGGGATAATTCACGCCCTCTCCAGCACTGTGGAGCCCAGCTTGCACCTTGGTACACCAGTGAGCTAAGGGCAATGAAACAGGCTGGATGTCGGCTACAGTGCAAGTGGCAAAAGACGTCCTGTGAGACAGATCAGGCACGAGTAAAACATCATAACTGTGCCTATTGTGTGGCGGTGAGGGCAGCAAAGAAGGCCCACTTCTCTACCTCCATCACATCCTCAAGTAGCCGTCCAGTGGAGCTTTTCCGTATTGTCAGGGGTCTTTTGACATCAACTCCAGGAAATGGAGTCTTAGACCCTTCGGAGGACCACTGTGAAATGTTTGCAAGGCACTTTGAGGGTAAAGTTGCTTGCCTCCGTAGCAGTCTTGATGCCCCATCTACATATACTGTAGTCCCCAATGAGGTGTCCAGTGCAACATCTGCTCCTATTTCTTGGGAACAGTTTCAGTTGATGCAGCCTGATGATGTAGACAAGGTGCTTGCGATGATGCAGCCAGCAACGTGTCTTCTTGACCCTTGCCCTTATTGGCTTATTAAAGCTTGCCGGGGGGGGGGTCTGACCAAGTGGAGCCAGGGTGTGGTCAACGCATCATTGTGGGAGGGAGTGATTCCAGCCGCCTTGAAAGAGGCGGTGATTCCACCACTCCTGAAAAAGCCCACCCTGAACCCATTGGTTTGGGACAACTACTTACCGGTTGCAAATACCTCCTTCTTAGGGAAGGTGATTGAGAGGGTTGTGGCGCAGCAACTGCAAGTACTCTTGGATGAAAGATTATCTTGACCCATCCCAGTCTGGGTTTAGGCCTGGTTATGGGACTGAATCGGCCTTGGTTGCCCTGATGGATGACCTTTATCGGAAGAAGGACAGGGGGAGTGCGACTCTGTTATTCTTACTTGATCTCTCAGCGGCTTTTGATACCATTGACCATGGTATCCTTCTGGGCCGACTTGGTGAGATGGGTATTGGAGGAACGGTTTTACAGTGGTTCCGATCCTATCTCCAGGGTCTCTCTCAGAGAGTAGCATTGAGTGATTGTCTTTCGGCCCCCTGGCAGCTGTGCTGTGGGGTGCCACAGGGTACCATCTTCTACCCCATGCTGTTTAACATCTATATGAAGCCCTTGGCAGCAGTCATCAGGAGCTTTGGGGGGAGGTGTCAGCAGTATGCTGATGATACCCAGTTCTATTTCTCCATAACATCTGAATCAGGAGAGGCTGTGCAAGCCTTTGACCACTGCCTGGACTCGGTGGTGGGCTAGATGAGGGCCAATAAACTGAGTCTGAATCCTAGCAAGACGGAAGCACTGTGGGTTGGTAGTTCCACAGTTCGGATAATTGGTCAGTTGCCTGCTTTGGATGGGGTCATACTTCCTCTGAAAGAGCAGGTCCGTAGCCTGGGGGTGCTCCTGGATCCATCTTTGTCGCTAGAGGCCCAGGTGACCTCAGTGGCTAGGAGTGCCTTTTACCAGCTTCGGCTGGTGAGACAGCTGCAGCCGTTTCTGGACCAGGATAGCCTGACCACTGTTGTCCACGCACTGGTAAGCTCCAGGCTGGATTACTGTAATGCGCTCTATGTGGGGCTGCCCTTGAAGTTGATCCGGAAGTTGCAGCTGGTGCAAAATGCCGCAGTGAGACTGCTCACTGGAGCAGTGTAACGCAAGCATGGCACCCTGCTACTGAAAGAGTTGCACTGGCTGCCCATTTGCTACCGGGCCAAGTTCAAAGTTCTAGTTTTGGTGTACAAAGCCCAATACTGCTCGGGACCAGGATACCTGAAAGACCATCATCCCGATCACTGCGCTCTGCAGGTGAGGGCCTCCTGCAGATACCATCTTATCAGGAGGTTCATTCTGTGCAATATAGGAAACAGACCTATAGTGTGGCGGCACCTACCCTGTGGAATTCCCTCCCTTTGAATATTAGGCAGGTGCCATCTCTCCTATCTTTTCGGCGCCTTTTGAAGACTTATTTTTCAACAAGTGTTTTAAGTTGAGAGCTATCCCAGTCTGTCTCTGTGTCAGAATGGCTTGTTTTTTAATAATGTTTTTAATCTTTAAAAAAAATTTTGTTAATGTTTTTAACGTTGTTTAGTGTTAATGTATTTCAAGTTTTGTTTTTATGATGTTTTAAAATGTTTTTAGTGCCTTGTTTGCTGCCCTGGGCTCCTGCTGGGAGGAAGGATGGGATATACATCAAATAATAAAGGGATAGCCCAAATAATGGCTTAAAATGTGCATATAATGTGCTGAAATTATTTACATAAGCTTTTAATGGCTTCGCTTGTAGTTTACACAGAGGAAGAAAGTTCTCTTTTGAAAATGGGTTTCTTAAACCCTCCCTTCTAGACTAAGCATTGTTTCCTTATAAAGCAGAGTACGGTACAAGATACAATCTCTGAGCAGACAGCCAATATGTTACATGAACTGTCATCAGTAAGTGAGAAGAAGATATGGAGTGCTTCCGGGAGGCAGCAAATGCAAATTTCCAAAATTTCTCCTCTAGTGGGTAGCAAAATTGATAAAGCCATGGGAACAAGCCATCCCTTTGTAAATAGGGTGTATAAAAGGCCAGTTCTATAGCATGCAGGACCCCCTTGGCTCTGTTGAAGTGGGGGTGGGGTCAAAGAAAGCAGGAGGGAACCCTCACATCTATTCCATCCATGGCATCTGATGGGTGATGTATCGTGACATGTATTTCCATGTACTCTGTAACTCTGGCTTTGTGACATGACTTAAGAAGTTAAGTCGGTCCTTATTATTATTATTAATTAAATTTTTATACCGCCCCATAGCCGAAGCTCTCTGGGCGGCTCACAACAGGTAAAAACATCTAACATACAATTAAAACCACATATTAAGCAATTTAAAATAAATTAAAGATATCAAAAATTAAAACATAATTAAACAGATACTAAAATGCATATTAAATACTACTAAAATGCTGAAAATGCCTGGGAGAAGAGGAAGGTTTTTACCTGGCGCCGAAAAGATAATAATGTTGGTGCCAGGCGTACCTCATCAGGAAGAATATTCCATAGTTCAGGGGCCACCACTGAGAAGGCTATTTTTCTTGTTGTCACCTTCCGGGCTTCTCTCTGAGTAGGCACCAGGAGGAGGGCCTTCGATGTTGAGCGCAGTGTACGGGTAGGTTCATATCGGGAGAGGTGTTCCATCAGATATTGTGGCCCCATGCCGTACAAGGCTTTATAGGTTAAAACCAGCACTTTGAATCGAGCCCGGAAACATATAGGCAACCAGTGCAAGCGGGCCAGAATCGGTGTTATATGTTCAGACCGCCTGGTCCCGGTTATCAGTCTGGCCGCCGCATTTTGCATGAGCTGCAGTTTCCGAACCGTCTTCAAGGGCAGCCCCACGTAGAGTGCATTGCAGTAGTCTAATTTAGAGGTTACCAGGGCATGGACAACTGAAGCAAGGTTTCCCCTGTCCAGATAGTGGCGTAGTTGGGCCACCAGCCGAAGCTGGTAGAAAGCACTCCGTGCCACCGAGGCTACCTGAGCCTCCAGTGACAGGGATGGTTCTAAAAGAACTCCCAAACTACGAACCTGCTCCTTCAGAGGGAGTGCAACCCCATCCAGGACAGCTTGCACATCCACCATCTGGTCAGGGGAACCGCCTACTAACAGCATCTCAGTCTTGTCTGGATTGAGCTTCAATTTATTCGCTCTCATCCAGTCCATTATCGCAGCCAGGCATCGGTTCAGCACCTTGACAGCCTCACCTGATGAGGATGAAAAGGAGAAGTAGAGCTGCGTGTCATCAGCATACTGGTGACAACGCACTCCAAAACTCCTGATGACAGCACCCAGCGGCTTCATGTAGATATTAAAGAGCATGGGGGACAGAACTGACCCCTGCGGAACTCCATATTGGAGAGCCCAGGGTGCCGAGCAATGCTCCCCAAGCACTACCTTCTGGAGACGACCTGCCAAGTAGGAGCAGAACCACTGCCAAGCAGTACCTCCAACTCCCAAATCCGCAAGTCTCCCCAGAAGAATACCATGGTCGATGGTATCAAAAGCCGCTGAGAGATCAAGGAGAATCAACAGAGTTACACTCCCCATCTTTCTCCCGACAAAGGTCATCATACAGGGCGACCAAGGCCGTCTCCGTGCCAAAACCGGGCCTGAAACCCGATTGAAATGGATCCAGATAATCAGTCTCATCCAAGAGTGTCTGGAGCTGGTCTGCAACCACTCTTTCTAGGACCTTGCCCAGGAATGGGACATTTGCTACCGGCCTGTAATTATTAAGATTTTCTGGGTCCAGGGAAGATTTCTTCAAAAGTGGTCTCACTACCGCCGCCTTTAGGCAGTCAGGGACCTCTCCCTCACACAGTGAGGCATTAATCACTTCCCTGGCCTAGCCGCCTGTTCCATCCCTGCTAGCTTTTATTAGCCAAGAGGGGCAAGGATCCAGAACAGAAGAGGTTGCACGCACCTGTCCAAGCACCTTGTCAACGTCCTCAAGCTGCACCAATTGAAACTCATCCAAAAAATCATGACCAGGCTGTGCTCCGGATACCTCATTTGATTCAACTGCTATAACACTGGAGTCCAAGTCTTGACGGATGCAAGAGATTTTATCCTGGAAGTGCCTAGCAAATTCATTACAGCGTGCTTCGGATAGTTCTACCGTGTCCCTAGGGCCAGAATGTAATAGCCCTCTGACAACTTTAAAAAGCTCCGCCGGACGGCAGATAGAAGATTTAATAGTGGCAACAAAATATTGTTTTTGTGCTGCCCGTACTGCCCCTAAATACAGCTTGCTATAGGCACTTACCAGTGCATAATTGCATCCCTCAGGAGTTCGTCTCCATCTGCACTCAAGCCGTCTCCTGTTTAATTGCTCTCAGCTCTGAAGTATACCATGGAGCTGAATGAGCTCTACATAGGAGAGGGCGCACAGGAGCGATCATGTCAACTGCCCGGGTCATTTCAGCATTCCATAGTTCGACCAGGGTTTCGACAGGAGCACCAGCCCTATCAGCCGGAAAACTCCCCAGAGCCTTTTGAAAACCATCCGGATTCATTAGTCTCCGGGGCGGACCATCTTAATGGGTCCTCCACCCTTGCAGAGGGGAAAAGCCGCTGTAAGTCTAAACCTCAACAAGCGGTGATCTGTCCATGACAAAGGGGCTGATGTAAGACTCCCTACATTCAGATCACCATCTCCATGTCCAGTTGCAAAAATCAGGTCTAGAGTATGCCCTGCCACGTGTGTTGGGCCAGTAGCATATTGGGACAGCCCCATGGTTGTCATGGAAGCCATGAAGTCCTGAGCCGCCCCAGATAAGGCGGCCTCGGCGTGGATGTTGACATCCCCCAGCACCAACAGTCTGGGTGATCTCAACAATACAGCCGAGACCACCTCCGTCAGCTCAGTTAGGGAGTCTGTTGGGCAGCAGGGTGGGCGGTACACCAACAGAATCCCCACTCTGTCCCCCTGATCCAACACAAGGTGCAAACACTCCAGACCAGTAGTTGCATGGACATGGTGCTTGGAGAGAGAGATGGAACTCCTATAGACCACAGCAACCCCCCCTCCCCGGCCCTCAGATCTACCCTGATGCTGAACCAAGTACCCCGGTGGGCACAGCTGGGAGAGACTAACTCCTCCCTGCTCACCCACCCAGGTCTCAGTTATACATGCCAGGCCTCATGCACAATTAAATCGTGGATGAGAGAGATCTGATTATGTACCGATCTGGCATTTAGGAGCAGCATCCGGAGATCGGAGAGCTGGCTGATAGGGCAACCAACAAACCTGTGGGTGTGTGGAGGACCAGAACCCAGCACAGCCGTTAACTGCCTGGGCCGAGTTCCCCTCACCTGGCAAGTCCTCCACACAGCGTCATATCTCCCTCTACCCGTCACTACACTAATTGGGGCCACCTCAAATCTTCCCAGTCGACTTTGACTCCTCTCTCCCAGGCACATGATGCAACCCCCACAACACACACTCACACCATACACACCCCCACACAAAAAGGGCCTTCAACTATTGTAACCTGTTTTAACTAAGATGTGCCTTCACAGTCTTATACATTGATGTTAATTGGATTTCCAGCAACTTCTTTCATGCTGATATGTATCCCTATTTTTCTGTTTCTATAATAAGGTCACTGACTACATTTTATTAGTTGTAGTGTGCAAGAGATGAATAAATAGCATGTATTATAAAGACTCTTGGCAATTTGCTGGGGTGCCACTGAAGGGCTTTGCAGGCCTCCAAAACACTCACAGGCAACAGGTCGGCAACCCTCTGTTCTACACTCATAATATGGTTTCCCCATTTCTGAAATCTTTCATGACATTAAAGACTTAAGCTACTTCTGAAGCTCTTTCCATGTTCCAAGCAGTTCTATGGTTTCTCCCTTGTGTGAATTCTTTGATGCAAAGTGAGAGAGGAATTTCTAGTAAAGCCCTTTCCACATTCCAGGCATTCATATGGCTTCTCCCCAGTGTGAACACTTTGATGGGCAGTGAGTTGCTGTTTCCTACTGAAGCTCTTTCCACATTCTAAGCACTTATATGGTTTCTCCCCACTGTGAATACTTTGATGGTCAGTGAGTTTCTGTTTCCTACTGAAGCTCTTTCCACATTCTAAGCACTTATATGGTTTCTTCCTAGTGTGAATACTTTGATGGTCAGTGAGTTGCTGTTTCCAACTGAAGCTCTTTCCACATTCTAAGCACTTATATGGTTTCTCCCCAGTGTGAGTTCTTTGATGGGAAGTCAGATTTATCTTCTGGTGGAAGCTCTTTCCACATTCTAAGCACTTATATGGTTTCTCCCCAGTGTGAATACTTTGATGGGCAGTGAGTTGCTGTTTCCTACTGAAGCTCTTTTCACATTCTAAGCACTTATATGGCTTCTCCCCAGTGTGAACACTTTGATGGGCAGTGAGTTGTTGTTTCCTACTGAAGCTCTTTCCACATTCTAAGCACTTATATGGTTTCTCCCCAGTGTGAGTTCTTTGATGGGAAGTCAGATTTATCTTCTGGTGGAAGCTCTTTCCACATTCTAAGCACTTATATGGTTTCTCCCCAGTGTGAATTCTTTGGTGGGCAGCAAGTATGTTTTTCCAACTGAAGCTCTTTCCACATTCTAAGCACTTATATGGTTTCTCCCCAGTGTGAATACGTTGATGGGCAGTGAGTTGCTGTTTCCCACTGAAGCTCTTTCCACATTCTAAGCACTTATATGGTTTCTCCCCAGTGTGAATTCTTTGATGGGCAGTGAGTGCTTGTTTCCTGCGGAAGCTCTTTCCACATTCTAAGCACTTATATGGTTTCTCCCCGGTGTGAATTCTTTGGTGGGCAGCAAGTATGTTTTTCCAACTGAAGCTCTTTCCACATTCTAAGCACTTATATGGTTTCTCCCCAGTGTGAGTTCTTTGATGGGAAGTCAGATTTACCTTCTGGTGGAAGCTTTTTCCACATTCTAAGCACTTATATGGCTTCTCCCCAGTGTGAATACTTTGATGGTCAGTGAGTTTCTGTTTCCTACTGAAGCTCTTTCCACATTCTAAGCACTTATATGCTTTCTCTCCGGTGTGAATTCTTTGATGGGGAGTGAGTTGGTTTTTCCTACTGAAGCTCTTTCCACATTCTAAGCACTTATATGGTTTCTCCCCAGTGTGAATTCTTTGATGCAAAGTGAGAGAGGAATTTCTAGTAAAGCACTTTCCACATTCCAGGCATCTATGTGGTTTCTCCCCAGTGTGAATTCTTTGATCGTAAGTCAGATTTATCTTCTGGTGGAAGCTTTTTCCACATTCTAAGCACTTATATGGCTTCTCCCCAGTGTGAATACTTTGATGGTCAGTGAGTTTCTGTTTCCTACTGAAGCTCTTTCCACATTCTAAGCACTTATATGGTTTCTCCCCAGTGTGAATACTTGGATGGGAAGTGAGAGAGGAATTTCTAGTAAAGCACTTTCCACATTCCAGACATCTATGTGGTTTCTCCCCAGTATGAATACTTCGATGGGCAGTGAGTTGCTGTTTCCTACTGAAGCTCTTTCCACATTCTAAGCACGTATATGGTTTCTCTCCAGTGTGAATTCTTTGATGGGCAGTGAGTTGGTTTTTCCTACTGAAGCTCTTTCCACATTCTAAGCACTTATATGGTTTCTCCCCAGTGTCAATTCTTTGATGGCAAGTCAGATGTGTCTTCTGACGGAAGCTCTTTCCACATTCTAAGCACTTATATGGTTTCTCACCGGTGTGCATTCTTTGATGCAAAATGAGACTTGCCTTGCAGCTAAACCTCCTTTCACATTCCAAACATTGATATGCTTTCTCCCTTTTCTGGTTTTTGTAGTGGGCTTTTTTGTACTTTCTTTTAGAATTCAGACTTTTCGAACAATGAAAATATTTATTTCTTTTCCTTCCTTGATCTGATTTTTCTCGGATGGCAGTTTTATGGTAGCCACTGCCCTGAGAAGCGCAAGATTTATTCCTCCTTTTCTCTTCTGCTTCAGGTTTCCTTCTCTGCTCTTCCCTCTTTTCAGATCTGTCTCTTTTCCATCTCTCTTTCCCACATAGTTCTCCCTTCCTCTTGGCTTTCCACTCATCATCTTCTGCAAGGAAGAGAGAAACTGATAAGACCATGAGGGAAGAAATGGATCCTCAAATCACTGAACAATCCCAAATAACTTTTGTGATAAAGGAAGAATTGACAGGACTTAGATGGGAGACGGATCTTACTCCAGGTTGAACAGTCTCTGTTGTCTGGCATTCACTGACAGTTGGAGTGATACAGACTGTCAGATTTGGACCACGCTGATCTGGGTTCACCTCCTAGTCAAGAGGTTAATCCCATTGGGTAGTCCTGGGCCAATCACTCATTCGGCCTAGCCTACAAAGTTGACAAGGTAAATAAAGCAACTGCAGATATTCTCTTCTGAACTCTAGAGCAAGTGAAGTGAGAGAATGAAAAGGGGAGGCTCCATCCTTCAGTGGCAGAGAAAGTCCATTGCAAGGAGAAGGTCCCAAGGTGAATCCCCCACTTCAGCAGTTAAAGCACCTCAGAAAGAGCCCTCAAACGTGATGCCAGTAAGAGCAAATACTCCTGGATTAGTTGGCCAATGACTATGGCAGGGCTGCTGAGTCAGACCTCTGGGATTCTAACATTGTTCTCATCTATATTTGTATTTCTTGTGACTCTTAAAGTTTCTTGTGCTGATTCGTGTACTGCTGTTTTGATTATGTTGTGATTCTAGCATCTTGTATAGATCTCTAACCATTTTTATACTCCTTGTGAATTTTTGTTCAGAATAAGATGATGTACATGTTTTAAATCAATAAAAATAGACAAATTGTCTTTTTCAAAAAGAACAGAAGGAATAAAAAGGGAAGTGGACTCGCGCTATATGTTAAAAATATATATCCCTGCACAGAAATACAGGGAGATGAGATTGGTAGCTCCACCAAGAGTATCTGCATTAAAACTAATGGGGCAAGTAATAAAAGGAATGTGGTGCTTGGAGTCTACTGTCGACAAGCCAATCAAGGACAAGACGAGAATGTATCTTAATGGCCTACTAATGCAGGCAAACCGCTTAGTTTACAGCGCGCTCAGGAGCATGTCAGATTAGAGATGCGACGGAAGGGTTGCCATCACTCATCAAGCCCACCAATAGGTATTCCTTTCTCCTCATCCATATGGGAACAAACGATACTGCCAAACGGAGCTATTAAGAAATCATGTCAGACTTGAAGCTCTGGGAAGGAAACTCAAGGACTTTGGGGCTCAGATAGTTTTTTCATCCATCCTTCCAGTACATAGCAGAGGAGTAGAAAGGGAAATAAAAACATGTGAATGAATGGCTATGAAGGTGGTGCCGACGTGAGAGATTTGGATTCTGGGACCATGAGCTACGCTTCCTGGAAGATGGACTGCTGGCAAGTGATGGGTTGCATCTCACAAGGACTGGGAAGAATGTGCTTGGCCACAGCATGGAGGGCTTTAAACTGAATCGTAAGGGGGAGGGAGATGTAATCTTGGTGGTAACGACTGACGAAGGCTTGTGCACAGTAACGGGAACAGAGAGATCGGCCATAATAGGGCCCAGTAACAATCCTCAGAAAAACGTAGTAAGGA
Source organism: Rhineura floridana (assembly GCF_030035675.1). NCBI lineage: Eukaryota > Metazoa > Chordata > Lepidosauria > Squamata > Rhineuridae > Rhineura > Rhineura floridana. Next base: position 211,448,314 of record NC_084482.1, read on the forward strand.
AGCCAAGCCATAAATCACATGGTCTTTGATGTCTGTATACTAATGCGCAGAGCATGGGAAACAAGCAGGATGAACTTGAACTCTTAATACAGGAGGGTAATTACAACTTGATAGGTATAACTGAAACTTGGTGGGATGACTCCCATGACTGGACTATAGCAATTGAAGGATATAACTAGTTCAAAAAGACAGAAGGAATAAAAAGGGAGGTGGAGTCTCACTATATATTAAAAATATATATCCCTGCACAGAAATACAGGAAGATGAGCTTGGTAGCTCCACCGATATTATCTGGATTAAAATTAACGGGGCAAGTAATAAAAGGAATGTGGTGCTTGGAGTCTACTACCGACCACCCAATCAAGGAGAAGACGAGAATGTAACTTTTGCAAAGCAAATTGCCAGTGTTTCGAGGAGGCATGATGTAGTAGTAATGGGGGACTTCAATTATCCCGATATCTGTTGGGAGACAAACTCTGACAAACACAGTCCCTCAAAGAAAATTCTGACTTGTGTTGGATATAACTTTCTCCTACAGAAAGTGGAGGAAGGAACCAGAGGATTGGCTATCCTGGACTTGATTCTAGACAATAGAGATGATTTGGTGGATAAAGTGGCAGTTACGGGAACACCGGGGGGAAGTGACCACACCATATTTGAATTCTTGATTTTAACAGAAGCAAAAGCTGAGAGTAGCCATACACGCACCCTGGACTTCAGGAAAGCTGATTTTCATAAACTCAGAACAATTGTAAGTACGGTTCCATGGCAAGCGACCCTTATGAGAAAAGGAGTCTATGATGGGTGGGAGTTTCTAAAAAAGGAAATTCTAAAAGCTCAATGGCAAGCAATTCCAACAAGGAAAAAAGGGGGAAAACAGCAGAAGAAGCCAATGTGGCTTCACAAGAAGCTTAGAGATGACCTGAAAAGAAAAAAGGACACATACAGGAAGTGGAAAGAAGGCCAGGCTACAAAGGAAGAGTACAGGCAGGTACAACGGAATTGCAGAGATGGCGTCAGGAAGGCTAAAGCTGAGAATGAGCTGAGGTTAGCGAGGGATGCTAAAAGCAACAAAAAAGCTTTCTTCAGGTACGTCCGTAGTAAAAGACAGAGAAAAGAAATGGTGTCACAGCAACTCAATGAGGATGGCAAAATGATAACAGATAACAAAGAAAAGGCAGAAGTGCTCAATTCCTACTTTGGCTCAGTCTTCTCCCAGAAAAGGGTCTATGACCCTCCCAGGAAACATGAAGTGGAAGGGGCAGGATTGGAGCTTGAGATTGATAGACAAACGGTCAAGGAATACTTAAATCACTTTGAATGAGTTCAAATTGGCAGGGCCCGATAAACTGCATTCTAGAGTATTGAAGGAACTGCCTGAAGAACTCTCGGAATGATTGTCTATTATCTTTGTGAAATCATGCAGGAAGGGTGAAGTGCCCGATGACTGAAGGAGAACTAATGTAGTCCCTATCTTCAAAAAGGAGGAATCGGGGAACTATAGACCAGTCAACCTAACATCAATCCCTGGAAAAACTCTGGAGCAGATTATAAAGCAGTCAATCTGTAAGCACCTTGAAAACAATGCAGTGATTACTAGGAGCCAACATGGATTTATGAAAGACAAATCCTGCCAAACTAATCTTATCTTGTTTTTTGATTGGGTAACTTCCCTTGTGGACTGTGGGAATGCTGTGAACATAATATATCTCGACTTCAGCAAAGCTTTTGACAAAGTGCCCCATGACATTCTGATTAGCAAGATAGCTAAATGTGGGCTAGATGGAACAACTATCAGGTGGATCAACAGTTGGCTCCAGAATCATACCCAAAGAGTGCTTATCAATGGTGCCTTCTCAAACTGGGCAGAAGTAACAAGTGGGAGCTTGGTCCTGGGTCCAGTGCTCTTCAACATTTTTATTATCGAGTTGGATGAGGAGGTACAGAGCATGCTTATCAAATTTGCAGCTGATAAAAAATTGGGGGGCATAGCTAATACTGTGGAAGACAGAAACAAAATTCAAAGAGGCCTTGATAGGCTGGAGCATTGGGCTGAAAACAACAGAATGAAATTCAACAGGGATAAATGCAAAGTTCTACACTTAGGAAAAAGAAACCAAATGCACAGTTATAAGACTGGCTCAGCAATACGACATGTGAGAAAGATCTTGGAATTGTGGTTGATCACAAGCTGAATATGAGCCAACAGTGTGATGTAGCTGCAAAAAAGGCAAATGCTGTAGTAGGCTGCATTAAGAGAAATATAGTTTCCAAATTGCGTGAAGTATTACTTCCCCTCTATTCAGCACTGGTTAGGCCTCATCCTGAGTACTGCGTCCAGTTCTAGTCTCCGCACCAAGAAGGATGCAGACAAACTGGAATAGGTTCAGAGGAGGGCAACAAAGATGATCAGGAGACTGGAAACCAAGCCCTATGAGGAGAGGCTGAAAGAACTGGGCATGTTTAGCCTGGAGAAGAGAAGACTGAGGGGAGATATGATAGCACTCTTCAAGTACATGAAAGATAGTCACACAGAGGAGGGCCAAGATCTCTTCTTGGAGAGTGCAGGACACGGAATGGGCTCAAGTTGCAGGAAGCCAGATTAAGACTGAACATCAGGAAAAAATTCCTAACTGTTAGAGCAATACGACAATGGAACCAATGACCTAGAGAAGTAGTGGGCTCTCCGACACTGGAGGCATTCAAGAGGCAGCTGGACAGCCATCTGTCGGGAATGCTTTGATTTGGATTCCTGCATTGAGCAGGGGGTTGGACTCGATGGCCTTGTAGGTCCCTTCCAACTCTACTATTCTATGATAGGGAAGGCTTTTCTTACCGTCTGAGTCCCTTTCCCTATAACAATGTGGTGCTCTCCAGAGTTTGTTGGAATCCCATTCTCATCAGCCCCAGTCAGCGTGGACAATGGTCACCGCTTATGGGAGTGAGAGTCCAGGAATCTGTGGAGCACACCATAATGGCTACCCCAGTCTTAAAACGGTCCTCCTCTCCCCCACATCGTATAATGCACTGCCACCACTCTGCTCCAGGTCTAGGAAAAAGGATAAACTAGGAGGGAAGCTTTGGATGTGTCTCCCCAAAGCCCAGAATGCCAAATGTTGCACCTCGTAGGCCATATTAGAAACTCAAATGGAGCTCAGCTATGCTGTGTTATAGCACTTGGGGAAACATTTTAGTGAAAAATTCCAGCTAATTGGACCATTGTTTTAGAAGGGCATAACTAGAGATCTGTTCAGAGAGAATAGATGGCTGTCCATTCAAGTTATCTGCAGAAGATGAAGAATCCCAGCTGAAATAGGTGGCAGTACATCAGAATATTCGGGTGCATTAAATGTAGAAATATGGAATTTGAAAACAGGTATTACGACCAATACCCTGGACAGCAAAAAGACAATTAAACCAGAACTATCACTAGAAGCTAAAATGATGAAACTGAGGATATCATACTTTGCACACATCAGGAGAAGATATGATTCACTAGAAAAGACAATAATGCTGGGAAAAACAGCAGGGAATAGAAAAAGAGGAAGGCCAAACAATAGATGGATTGATTGCATAAAGGAAGATCTGAACAGGGTGGTTTATAACAGACGCTACTGAAGGTTGTTGATTCATAGGGTTGCCATAAGTCGTAATCGACTTGAAGGCACATAACAAATTACAACGGAACCTGCCTTACCGAGACAGGACAGAGTCCCACAAATCCCCTCCATGACTTCGCTATGCAGAGCTCTCTGGTCAGGATTCAGCAAAGCCCACTCCTCTTCCGTGAACTGCACAGCCACATCCTCCAAAGACACTGGATCCTAAAAGAAATATAATTCAATTTGTCATCATAGCAAGCATAAAGATTATCTCCAACCTACGTGGAAAACGTAGTTAAGGTGAGGTGGCTGGTCATTGTTCTAAGGACAGAAACCTTCTTAAATGGCATTCACAGCTTTTGTTGAGGTGGCTTTGGGAGACGCAAAGAGGAGGAGGAAAATTCATTCAGACCCAGGGACAGAGAGGCACCCAGGCTGCCCCCAGCCTTTCCCACTTCTGAGTCTTTCCCCTACCTGATCGGGGGTGACAGCAACAGCTTCTCCTCCACCAGAAAGGGGATATGATTTAGCAGGTCTTGCCGACATGATTCCATCCCCTGTGAGAAAGAAAATGGGCCCAAAAGCCATTAGTATACCGTATGCTATTGTCAGAGATTTAACCATAGAGGTATAACTGCACAAGGGTTCTTCTCAGCTGAGTGAGTTTCAGGTATTTATGCACAATTTATCTTTCAGTTGTGTGATAAAACATCTCTCCTCATTTGAGCTCTAAGCCAGAAATCAAAGTGATGGTTCCCACGTAAAAATTTATGATGTAAGTAGGAGCATTTCTGAGCTGTGGAAAAGGCTGGAGACAAGAGTGGAAAATGGAAATTCAAGTTGATCCTGACTTATGGTGTTTAGGGTTTTCATAGTAAGTGGTATTCAGAAAGGGTTTACCATTGACTTCCTGTGGGACTTAGGGGCAGTGACTGAACCCTGCTCTCCCAGGTCGTAGTCCAACACCTTAACCACTGTACTGCCTTCAAGTCGATTCTGACTTATGGTGACCCTATGAATAGGGTTTTTATGGTAAGCTGTATTCAGACGGGGGTTACGATTGCCTTCCTCTGGGGCTGAGAGGCAGCGACTGGCCCAAGGTCACCCAGTGAGCTTCATGGCTGTGTGGGGATTTGAACCCTGGTCTCCCACGTCGTAGTCCAAAACCTTAACCACTACATCACACTGGTTCTCGCAGGCAAAAGCAACAGAGACAGACCAAACGGAAACACGCCCCATTCATCTTTACCCAGCGGCCTCCGCCTGGGGTCCAATGGAGTCCTCTCTGCCTCAGGGAAATCCATTCCTGTTTCTCCACAGAGACCCTTTTCCTGAAAAGCATAATAAGAACTCAAGTCATAGAATGGGGAGCAGAATTAAAAAAGGAGTGACAGAGGCAATACCACAGGAATGTTTCATATAGAAAGGAAGTATAGATGCAAAACCTTTATTTATTTAATTAATTAATTTATTTTATAAATAAATAAATAAACATTTGATATAGAAAGGAAGGATAGATGCAAAACCCTTAGAGATACTTGATATCGGGGTAGCCAACGTGGTGCCCTTCAGATGGGACCAGACTCCAATTCACATCAGCCCCAGACAATACCATGAATGGCCAGCGATTATAGGACTTTTACTTCAACAACATCTGGAAGGCTTCATCTACACCAGGGACAGCCATCTTACCTGCCGCTCTGCCTGCTTCTCGTCCTCTGCCACGTTCAGCAGGAGACCTTCTGCCAGGGCCACTGCCTGGGAACTGGTCTCGGCCCCACATTCCCTCACCCAGCTCTCCATCTCTGGGGGCAGGACAGCTAGGAACTGCTCCAGGATCACCTTGTCCACGATGTGGTTCTTTGTGTGTCGCTCTGGCTTCAACCACTCACGGCAAAGAAGGTGAAGTTGGCTGCAAGCCTCTCGGGGCCCCTCAGCTGCCTGGTAGCGGAAACACCGGAACTGCTGGCGCTGCACATCTGAGCTGAGGGGATTCTTCCCCAAGATCTTCTGCACATTTTCCCCCAGGAATTCCTCCGCATGGGTCTCAGTCTTGATGGCATCAGGGCCAAGTCCTGCTTCAGGAGTAGATGGGTCTTGCTGTTCCATATTTGATCTCTTGGCCTTTCACGGGGTCCTCATCCCTTCTCTGCTTCTGGGAATAGTTTTCTGCCTTCTGAGGCCACGTTCAGAAGGAGCAGGTCCACTTATTCTATGAGCGAAGCCAAAGAGGGATCACTATGCCCAGGCCGAAGGCTTGCAGAGCAGGAAAGGTGCTGGGTAAGAATAGTCAAATGTGAGGATTATTGTTTCTACCATATAACCTTTGATAAAAACCCAGTGATTATGCCTATGTCTTACTTTGAAGATGGATCCCTGGATGGCTGACACATCTCTGACAGCAGCCCCAAAGGGCCCCAGGGACCAGCATCATCCTCATTACCCCCTTATTCTTAATTAAAAACAAGCTAAAAGGGAGAACCTTTCAGAAGACAGGCTGTAGCTCAGTGGTAGAGCAGCTGCTTTGTACACACAACGTCCCACTTTGAATCTCCAGGTAGGGCTGGGAAAGACTCCCTGCCTGTAATCCTGGAGAGACTCTGCCAGTCAGTGCGGACAATACTGAGCTAGATGGGACAATTGTCTAATTCAATATAAGATCCTATACTCCCTAACTTATCTCTGAACTTTTACAAGCCTCACCTGGAATACAGAATGTTGGTTTAATTGTGAATGAAATACGTTATTCCTTTCATCTCTTGATAGATTTGCTTATCTTTACAACTGTCCCCCTTCAGAGTTAAACGTGAGCTATATTGTTGCTTAGTAAATTAAATTGGAACGCTGCAGTTCCTGGAGTTTATGTCCTGGTTGTGATAAGGAAATGGAAAGATCTTTGAGTATAATGTGGTGGAAGAAAGCAATGAACCTACATTTTTGGGATTGTCATCATAAATTAAGGAAGAACTGACTTTACCTTCACCTCAGCAGGCATTGAGTGATGGGATATGGATGCGGGTGGGGGCTGCCCTGTCCTGTAGGCTCTCTTCACCTATTTACCCTTTTAATAAAACACGGTTGTTCACTTTCAGTCGGGGTCTTCCGAGTTTGATTCCTTTGATGAAAAGATTGCCAATTTTCAGTAGCACTTTCTATTCACACTTAAAGGTCCCTTCTGTATCCCAGGGGTTACTTGCCTGGATGGGCACATGTATGATAACACCAGTCAGTGTGTGAATAACGGGGGCATTGATAGGCATACTTTCAATTGCCCCTTAATTCAAAGTGGTGTCCTGGCCTTGCTGGGGAGAGGTAGCTCTCCTCCCTGATTTGGATGGATCACCTGGGCGCCCTGCTCTGTGAAAACCTTTCCACGAAATGTGAAAGGCAGAGGATGCTCACAAGATTTCAGAGGGGGCCACCCATGCAGGGCTTGGGTATTTACCACCAAGTGAGAATGAAAGGGACTTTGAAGAGAGGAGCTTTTGCTCTGAGGGATACAACACCCCCCCCCGGATTCCCTTCCTGTCTAGCCATCAAACTGAGGCCATTTAACACACTAACTCTGGTATACTGCTTCTGCATAAGGAAGCTCCACTTTCCACTCATTGTACCAAGGCCCTGCCTATCTTTTTTCTTCCGTTTTCTTTGCTGTCTATCTGCTATTATGGCAGATGTTCTGACGGGGGATCCTGAAGGGTCACAGAACAGAGGCCACCTCCTTACGGGGTGAGGGTCTCCCTTGCTGTCGTGGGCTCTCCAGCCGCTCCTCTGCCTTCACCGGGTGGGGCTCCAATCTGGGGTCTCCCGCCCCCTCCTGGCTCCCCCGCCCTGCAGCTCCTCCCCTTCGCCCAAATGCACAGCAGGGACAAGGGGCTTACCAGACCCCAGAAGGCGCCACCGACGCTGCAGCGCTGCTGCTTCTGCTGGTGTTTAACGGCGAATCCAACTGCGCTCTTGACCAGGGAGCCACTTTCCTCCAAGGGAAGAGCCCGGCAGGAAGGGACGTCAGAGGGAGAGGAGCCGCATTTTCTTTGAAGCCTCGCGCACCTCCTCCTCCTCTTTCCTGTCTAGGAATCTGGTTTCGTTTATTTTAACCCTCAGGAAGTCAAGCCTCCTGATGATCTCTCAGAGCGGGAGCCAAGAAGGAAAGAGGCGTTGCGCAGAACGGAGGAAGACACGGAGCTCCTGCCCTGTACCGAGTCAGAGCATGGGGGTCGATCTAGCTCAGTGGGATCTGCACTGACTGGCAGCAGCTCTCCAGCGTTTCAGGCACAGAGTCTGTCCTTGGAGATTGAACCTGGGACCTTCTGCATGCAAAGCAGCTGCTCTACCCACTGAGCTGTGGCTCCTTCCTGGGGGTTTGGACCCTCCTGGGGGTTCAAGACAAATATATAGATCATAGAAATATGGGGAGGCTGGCAGACAAGGCTCCCAAACTGGTTTGGCTTGCGTGAGAAGGGAAGATGTGATGATATATGTTGCTGTATCTGGAAGATGAATGGAACCGGAAAGCCAAGTCAGTTCAGCTACTTTTGTCAGTTAGAGAAGGTTAAACTCAGTTTAACAGAAAGAAAGAAAAAACGCCTCCAATGGAGAGACTCCTGCCCAGCGTATGGCTTTGCTATAAAGTCTAAAATGATGCTCTGAAAGCCTGAGACACTATACAGCATGCCTTGTATTGAGGGATGACCTTGTCCTGAAATCTCAATGGGATGCAATGGAGGTCCTGTGAATGGGAATTAAGAGGAGGGCGGGAACTCGAAATCTATCTGCTTACTTTGTACACCGAGCAACGCAATGCCAAACACCTAGCCATCAATATATAAGCACTAGCAAGACCCAAAGTGTAAAAAGGTTCCATATTGAACTCAAAATTGAAAAGGTCTAGAAGTTGAAAGATTACCATTTCTTAAGTTAGACTTACATTACACAGTCCAAATTAAGAAACAGCAGGAAAATCTGTTTCAAGTATTGTTGTCTTTTCCAATCTTCCGTTAATTTTCTCAGCTGTCCTTGGGAGGAATGATAACAATTCTCTCTTGAAGAATTAAGTCCTTGTTGTGCTTCTCTACTCGATAAGAATACTTTTCTATGCAGAGATGCTTTTAGATGGTGATTTCATAGCTGTAAGTACAATACACTATTAACCATCTAGCATCCTTATGCTGCAAATGTATAACTAATTACAGCACGTACCACAATTAAATATTTCGCACATATATCTCCCTTGCACTCATCTCAGGGAACAACAATATAAACTCATCTTTCCGAAAGACCAAGATATATAATAAATAAGAGAATACTTTTACGGGTGATTATCATCATTAATTTCAAAAAGATGTTATACTGTATATGTGTGTAAGTAAGTGTACTGCCTTCAAGTCGATTCCGACTTATGGCGACCCTATGAAGAGGGTTTTCATTTATTTATTTATTTTATTTATTTATTTAATTTAATTTATATACCGCCCTAAGCCCAAGGGCTCTCTGGGCGGTGTACATAAAATAAAACAGTCAGGAATTTATAAATACAATAATACAATAAAATCAAGCCAACAAAGGTAAACAAAAATAATCAAACAGCAACAAAATACAACAATACATATAATAAAACGCATTAAAATGCCTGGGAATATAAAAAGGTTTTCACCTGGCACCGAAAAGATAGCAGCGTCGGCGCCAGGCGCACCTCATCGGCGAGAACATTCCATAGTTCGGGAGCCACAACCGAAAAGGCCCTATTTCTAGTCACCACCCTCCAAGCTTCTCTGAGCGGCAGTGACTGGCCCAATGTCACCCAGTGAGCTTCATGGCTACGTGGGGATTCAAACCCTGGTCTCCCAGGTCCTAGTCCAACACTCTAACCACTACACCACACTGGCTTATCCTGTACTGTATGTAGGATAAGCTAAACTTGTCAGTGAGTCCATTTAAACCAAAAATCTAAAATGTAACACAATATGCAGATTTTGGCCTTTGTCACAAGACATATGGATCAATTCTCTAGTGAAATATTTTACCTCTTCTGGAGTATATAATCTATAAATTGCGTAGTTGATGGTGTTGGTACAAATATAACATACATCAATAGATTGACACTTAGTGAAACTGTTCAATCTGAATTTCCTTCCATCTTTAGGATGAACGTGCTGTTTTATCTGTAATGCTTGTGAGCAGCATGAACATTTGCCACGTTTCAAATCTCCCCTAGAGATGGATCTAATCCTGTAACTACGTAAATCAGAACAGACCACCTTCCCTTGAATAATGGCTGCTCTGCATTGCACTGTAAGTGGAATTCTTCATGACTCCCTGGTCTATAGCTGTTGCAAATCAGGAGACCTCCCAAAGCCTCTTTGCAAAGTTTTCACTTTTCCCTTCGGGTGAGGGGCTTTGTTAACATTCACTAACACTTACTGTGTAGTAGCGTTTGCAGAAAATAACGTCTGGGCGCTACAGGCACTCAGACAAACCCAGCACAGTGTGATGGGATAGCCCAAATAATGGCTTAAAATGTGCAAAGAGTGTGCTAAAATCATTTACATAAGCTTAGAATGGCTTCGCTTGTAGTTTAGTAGTGCACAGAGGAAAACAGTTCTCTTCTGAAAATGGGTTTCTTAAACCCTCCCTTCTAGACAAAGCATTGTTTTCTTATAAAGCAGAGTACGGTACAAGATACAGTGTCTGAGCAGACAGGCAATATGTTACATTAACATTTGGATTGCGGTCTCCACCTATTTACCCTTTTAATACAACAGTTATTTTCAGTTGGGTTCTGCTGAAGTTGATTCCTTTGATTCAAAGGTTGCCACTTTTCGAGTAGCGCTTTCCATTCAATGTTGAAAGATCCCTTCTGCATCCCAGGAGTTGCCAGCCTGGATGGGCCCACGTGTGTCAGCCAGGAAGAGTGATGACACCAGTCAGTGCGTGAGTAATGGGGGCGTTCAGAGACCTACTTTCAATCCCTCCTCACTTAAAGTGGTGTCTTGGCCTTGCAGAGATCAGGGGGAGGGTAGGAAGGAGGTAGGAGTGATGTCATGCCTGAAATCGAAGGTGTCAGAGACAGACACGGCTCTGGTGCTTTCTCTTGTTATTAAAGCTATAGACAGAAGCTGTGCACCTCATTAAACTAACTGCTCTTTCTAAGAACTTTCCTCTGCTCTAGCGCTAAATAAGCACAGCTTCACGACTCCAAGACATTGACTCGGCATCCGGGTCCCCCCCAAGTCAGTTTAAGTAGGCCTGGATTCAACGTGCAAACAAAGGCTCTGCCTCAGTTCTAACTGTTGAACTTTCCACCTGAAGCGCCTCCCAGCGCAGGGTGAAGGTGGTTTAATCTCAGCTTCCCTCTCCGACTGAAGGGGGCTGCTAGATGTCCGTTCGGCTGTGGGAAGCTGGGCAGCACTCAGCTGGGAAACATCTGAAGTGCAATGCTGAGTGTCTGGTGTGGGCACCATGGGCATGTTCAGTTGGGCCAGGCGGTGCTTCAATAGGGGAGTCTGGGGCTGAGCTGTCAAAGACAGGGGTTGAGTCGCCCTGTGAGTCCACCCCTCTGCTTGCTCCCTCTCCGGGTTCCTCATCATGTTTCGCCCTCCTCTATCCGCCCTCTGCCAGCCTGGCTCATGACAAGTGATAACACCAGTTAGTGTGTAAGTAACGGGGGCATTCAAGATCTGCTTTCACTCTCCTCACTCACTGTGGGGTGTCTTGGCCTTGCCAAGAGAGGAAAGGAAAAGGGTCCCCTCCCTGATTTGGATGGATCAGCTGAACAGGTCTCCTATGAGCCCTCCCCTGCAGCCCTGGGAAAACCCTTCAGCCAAATGCACAAAGGGGAAGGGGATTCATGAGATTTCAGAGGGGGGCACCGATGCCACGCTTGGGGCAAACAGCACTTTCTTTCACTCAAGTTAAGATCCTGGCAGGAAGGGGCTTTGGGGTACACAGAGCCCCTCCAAATTCCCTTCCTCTCTAGGAATCAAGTTCTGGTCATTCAACACACTGAGGTCTGGCACACTGATTCTGTATAGGAAAGCTCCACTTCCCACCCAAAACTACTCCCATCAAACAGCATTCATTTGCAATATGATCCCTGCCCCCAAGATTTCACTCAGGGGACCAAGGCCTTGCCTATTTTTTTCTTCGCCCATCGGTTGTTAAGCAGATTCCTCAGCCAGATAAAAACACCCCACCTCTCCACCCAGCTGCAGTCTACCACCATTATTTGCATATCTCATTAAGTACAATTCATTTTCAAGAGGAGGGGGAAGGAAGCTCTGCTCCCTGATGGTGGATGTTGTGATGGGGGATCCTGACAGGGTCAGCTCAACATGGGCCACCTCCTTACAGGGTGAAGTTCTCCCTTGCTATGGCTCCAGACTTTTCTCTGCCTTCACCGACAGGGGCTGCAATCATAAGGAGTCTCCTAATTTCCTCCTCCCCTTTCTTACACTTCCTCCTCTGCATCCTCCCCCGCAGCTCTGGGACTCCCCTTCGCCCAAATGCCCAACGGGGGAGGGGAGGCTTACCGGACCCCAGAAGGGGCCACCGATGCAGCAGCCCTTGGGGGAGAGACAGGGGGGCAGTGCTGCTTTTCTCCAAGGAAAGAGCCAGGCCGGAAGTGACTTCCGAGGGAGAGGAACCGCATTGCCTTTGAAGAGCATGGATTCCCCTCCAACCACTTCCTCTATCCTTCCTCCCTAGCAATCTGGTTTCCTTTATTTTAACCCTTATGAAATCAGGCAGACTAATGATCGCTCAAAGCGGGAGCCAAGGAGGAAAGAGGCCTTGCAGAGAACAGGAAGATGGGGAGCTCCTGTCCTATACCGAGTCAGAGCACTGGGGTCCATCTAGGTCACTGCTGTCTGCACTGGCTGGCAGCAGCTCTCCACGGTTTCAGACAAGGAGTCTCTCCGAGAGCTACCTGGAGATGCCACTGGCGATTGAACCTGCAACCTTCTGCATGCAAAGCAGCTGCTCCACCCACTTGTGCTTGTAGTTGAAGCTTTCTCCAAATTCCAAGCAGTGTTATAGTGCTGATATCCCCAGTGTGAATTTTTGATGGACAGCAAGATTTTCCTTATAGCTGAAGCTCTTTCCACATGATAAGCCTTTATATGGTCACTCCCGAATGTGAATTCTTTGATGGGAAGCAAGTTTACTTTTCCAGCTAAGGCCCTTCCTTTCATATGACTTCTTATCAGTGTGAATTTTTTGATGGGCAGTGAGACAGGAATTTGTATTGATGCTCATTCCACATTCCAGGCATTTATGTGGTTTTGCCCCAGTCTGCCTAGGTCCATCCGGAGCGAGGCAGCGCTAGTTCCTGCCAATTTCCCCTCCTGCCCAGTTCACTGTGGAAAAACAAACATCAGAGAGCTCCACTAGCAAAGCCCTCACGGCTGGTCTTCAACCTGTACAGCATTTCTTATTAATATTATTATTAATATTATTATTGTTGTTGTGCTGCGAGTCATGCCTTTCCCCACCAACATGCTGGCTGGAGTTTACAAAGGAGGAGAAATCACTCCAGGTGTGTGTGTATATATATCCTCCTCCTCCTCCACCCTGCATGCAATTCAACCTCTACCAGCGTCCCTCCTGCTCAGTACAGGAAAGCTGGCTGAGGCGGGGGAAATAACGCCGGTGTGCAGAGGTGCTGCTGCTGCACTGGGAGGCGGAAGGCTTTGCTCTCTCGGGGAGCAGCCGCTGTTGGTGCTACAGGCACTCGCAAGCAGTTCTGTGCAGGTGGCAACAGTGAGGGGGAAAGAGGCCTTTTGAAAGTCATGCAGTCGGCTGCGGAAACAGAGGGACCCGGGTAGGATGCACATCCCCAAAAAGAAAGGGACGATGACTCTGCGCAGCCCATGACAACTACTCCACTGTTGTGGGTGGGTTTGAGAGGCCTTCTTCCTCTGCTCATCCTTACAGGGTCAGCTTGCTTGCTGTGAGTGGGGCAGTGGCAGCAGCTGTTCAGCAGTGTGGGCCCCTCCCAAGACGCAGCCTGGTCTCCTCTCTCTCGCTGGAGTGACTTTACTCCTTAGCTACTTAAAAACCTGAAACGACAGGGGCGTTCAGCACAAGGCTATCTTTTTTTCCCTAAACCACATACAAACTTACTTCTTTAAAACAATGAAAGCTGTCTTGGCTACCTGCTGGTCCTTCTAGAAACAGACCCTTTTGTCCTACCTGTTGAAGGCCCAGGCGCTTAGGTGTCCAAAGTATCTTCTCCCTCCACATTACTGGGTTGTGCTTCATGGGATGTATTCAACCCTGAGTGTTGTTCTCTCCTTCATTAGTACGTCTTCCCTGACCACCATAAGGTCTTGAAACTTGAGGTCCATTGTGGGCATGAATTTATTTTGTTAAAAAATACAAGGTTTTCAAAATAACAGATTTGCACAAAAGAGTCGTAAAACTAATATGTGGGTTGCACCCAACTTCCACCTCAGAGTGGATCCTTTAAAATTAATAGACATGACAAACTCAGGCCCCTTCATATTAATAGTTCACAGTTCTTTCTGGTTCCAGAAATCAGAATTCACTCTACAAAGAAAGGGGGGATGGGTTCTGGGTGAGGGCAGTGTCACCTGAAAAGATCACACAGAGGAAGGCCAGGATCTCTTCTCTAACATCCCACAGTGCACGGGCGTTGGGGGATGCTACTGAAGGTCTCCGCAGGCCTCCAAAACACTCACAGGCAACAGGTCAGCCACCCCCTGTTCTACACTCATAATATGGTTTCCCCATTTCTGAAATCTTTCATGACAATAAAGACTTGTGCTACTTCTGAAGCTCTTTCCATGTTCCAAGCAGTTCTATGGTTTCTCCCCTGTGTGACTTCTTTGATGCAAAGTGAGAGAGGAATTTCTAGTAAAGCCCTTTCCACATTCCAGGCATTCATATGGCTTCTCCCCAGTGTGAATACTTTGATGGGCAGTGAGTTGCTCTTTCCTACTGAAGCTCTTTCCACATTCTAAGCACTTATATGGTTTCTCCCCAGTGTGAATTCTTTGATGAGAAGTCAGATTTGTCTTCTGACGAAAGCTCTTTCCACATTCTAAGCACTTATATGGTTTCTCCCCAGTGTGAATTCTTTGATGGAAAGTGAGTGCTTGTTTCCTGCTGAAGCTCTTTCCACATTCTAAGGACTTATATGGCTTCTCCCCAGTGTGAATTCTTTGATGGGCAGTGAGTTGCACTTTCCAGCTGAAGCTCTTTCCACATTCTAAGCACTTATACGGTTTCTCCCCAGTGTGAATTCTTTGATGCAACATGAGAGAGGAAAATCTAGTGAAGCTCTTTCCACATTCTAAGCACTTATATGGTTTCTCCCCAGTGTGGATACTTTGATGGGCAGTGAGTGCTTGTTTCCTGCGGAAGCTCTTTCCACATTCTAAGCACTTATATGGTTTCTCCCCAGTGTGGATACTTTGATGGGCAGTGAGTGCTTGTTTCCTGCGGAAGCACTTTCCACATTCTAAGCACTTATATGGTTTCTCCCCAGTGTGGATACTTTGATGGGCAGTGAGTTGCTGTTTCCTACTGAAGCTCTTTCCACATTCTAAGCACTTATATGGTTTCTCCCCAGTGTGAATTCTTTGATGGGCAGTGAGTTGCTCTTTCCAACTGAAGCTCTTTCCACATTCTAAGCACTTATATGGTTTCTCCCCAGTGTGGATACTTTGATGGGCAGTGAGTTGCTGTTTCCTACTGAAGCTCTTTCCACATTCTAAGCACTTATATGGTTTCTCCCCAGTGTGAATTCTTTGATGGGCAGTGAGTTGCACTTTCCAACTGAAGCTCTTTCCACATTCTAAGCACTTATATGGTTTCTCCCCAGTGTGAATTCTTTGATGGGCAGTGAGTTGCTCTTTCCAACTGAAACTCTTTCCAAATGCTAAGCACTTAAATGGTTTCTCCCCAGTGTGAATACTTTGATGGGCAGTGAGTTGCTCTTTCCAACTGAAGCTCTTTCCACATTCTAAGCACTTATATGGTTTCTCCCCAGTGTGAATTTTTGATGGAAAGTGAGTGCTTGCTTCCTGCGGAAGCTCTTTCCACATTCTAAGCACTTATATGGTTTCTCCCCAGTGTGAATACTTTGATGGGCAGTGACTTGCTGTTTCCTACTGAAGCTCTTTCCACATTGTAAGCAGTTATATGGTTTCTCCCCAGTGTGAATTCTTTGATGGGCAGTGAGTTTCTGTTTCCTACTGTAGCTCTTTCCACATTCTAAGCACTTATATGGTTTCTCCCCAGTGTGAATTCTTTGATGGGCAGTGAGTTGCTCTTTCCAACTGAAGCTCTTTCCACATTCTAAGCACTTGTATGGTTTCTCCCCAGTGTGAATTCTTTGATGCAAAGTGAGAGAGGAATATCTAGTGAAGCTCTTTCCACATTCCAAGCATTTATGCAGTTTCTCCCCAGTGTGAATACTTTGATGGGCAGTGAGTTGCTCTTTCCAACTGAAGCACTTTCCACATTTTAAGCAGTTATACGGTTTCTCCCTAGTGTGAATTCTTTGATGGGAAGTGAGTAGACATTTCCATCTGAAGCTCTTTCCACATTCCAAGCATTTATACAGTTTCTGCCCAGTGTGATTACTTTGATGGGGAGTGAGTTGGTTTTTCCTACGGAAGCTCTTTCCACATTCCAAGCACTTAAAAGGTTTCTCCCCCGTGTGAATTCTTTGATGGCAAGTCAGATGTGTCTTCCGACGAAAGCTCTTTCCACATTCCAAGAACTTATATGGTTTCTCTCCAGTGTGAATTCTTTGATGGCAAGTCAGATTTCTCTTCTGACGGAAGCTCTTTCCACAATGTAGGCATTTATATGGTTTCTGCCCGGTGTGAATTTTTTGGTGGGCAGTGAGTAAGTGTTTCCAGCGGAAGCTCTTTCCACATTCCAAGCACTTATATGGTTTCTCACCAGTGTGAATTCTTTGATGCAAAATGAGTGATTGTTTCCTGAGGAAGCTCTTTCCACATTCTAAGCACTTATATGGTTTCTCCCCAGTGTGAATACTTTGATGGGCAGTGAGTTACTGTTTCCTACTGAAGCTCTTTCCACATTCTAAGCACTTATATGGTTTCTCCCCAGTGTGAATTCTTTGATGGGCAGTGAGTTGCTCTTTCCAACTGAAGCTCTTTCCACATTCCAAGCACTTATATGGTTTCTCCCCCGTGTGAATTCTTTGATGGAAAGTCAGATGTGTCTTCCGACGAAAGCTCTTTCCACATTCTAAGCACTCACATGGTTTCTCACCAGTGTGCATTCTTTGATGCAAAATGAGACTTGCCTTGCAGCTAAACCTCCTTTCACATTCCAAACATTGATATGGTTTCTCCCCAGTGTGAATACTTTGATGGGAATTGAGTTGGTGATTCCAGCTGAAGCTCTCTCCGCATTCCAAGCATTTATATGGTTTCTCTCCGGTGTGAATACTTTGATGGGAAGTGAGTTGGGTTTTCCATCTGAAGCTCTTTCCACATTCTAGGCACTTATATGGTTTCTCCCCAGTGTGAATTCTTTGATGGCAAGTCAGATGTGTCTTCCGACAAAAGCTCTTTCCACATTCTAAGCACTCACATGGTTTCTCACCAGTGTGCATTCTTTGATGCAAAATGAGACTTGCCTTGCAGCTAAACCTCCTTTCACATTCCAAACATTGATATGCTTTCTCCCTTTTCTGGTTTTTGTAGTGGGCTTTACACTTTCTTTTAGAATTGAGACTTTTTGAACAATGAAAATATTTAATTCTTCTCATTCTTTGATCTGTTTTTTCTTGGATGGCAGTTTTATGGTAGCCATTGCCGTAAGAAGCGCAAGATTTATTCCTCCTTTTCTCTTCTGCTTCAGGATTCCTTCTCTGCTCTTCCCTGTTTTCAGATCTGTCTCTTTCCTGTCCCTCTTTCCCACATAGTTCTTCCTTCCTCTTGGCTTTCCATTCCTCACCTTCTGCAAAGAAGAGAGAACCTGATAAGACCATGAGGGAAGAAATGGATCCTCAAATCACTGAACAATCCCAAATAACATTTGTGATGAAGGAAGAATTGACAGGACTTAGATGAAAGACGGATCTTGCTCCGGGTTGAACAGTCTCTGTTGTCTGGCATTCACTGACAATTGGAGTGATACGGATTGTTGGATTTGGACCACGGTGATCTGGGTTCAGCTCCCAGTCAGAGGTTAATCCCATTGGGTGGTCCTGGGCCAATCACTCTCATTCGGCCTAGCCTACAAAGTTGTACAGATAAGTAAAACAACCACAGATATTCTCTTTGGAACTCTTTGGAGCAAGTGAAGTGAGAAAAATTTGATTTGATTTGGATTCCTGCATTGAGCAGCGGGTTGGATTTATTGGCCTGATAGGCACCTTCCAATTCTACTATTCGACGATATTCTACTAGGGTGCAAGAAGAGGGCTTGAAATGCTGAAATTTAGGAACTGTGAAAAAAAATGGGTAGGAGGGCATGTACACAAACACACACACTCATCTGTGGACAAATTGCGGGAGGGGTGGCTCTGCAGCATCCAGGTTCCTTTTCCTACAAGGGTCCAGCAATCTGTGGAGCACACCATGATGGCTACCCCAGTCTTAAAACAGTCCTCCTCTCCCCCAAAGAGTAGGATGCACTGCCACCACTCTGCTCCAGGTCTAGGAAAAAGGATGAACTAAGAGGGGAGCTTTGGATGTGTCCTCCCAAAGCCCAAAATGCCAAATGTTGCACCTAGTGGGCTATATTAGAAACTCAAATGGAGCTCAGCTATGCTGTTTTAGCAGTTGGGGAAAACTTCTAGTGAGAAATTCCACTGAATTGGACCATCATTTTAGAAGGGCATAACTAGAGATCTGTGTTCAGACAGAATAGATGGCTGTCATATAAGTTTATCTGGAGAAGATTAAGAATCCCAGTTGAAGTAGGTGGCAGTACGTCAGAATATTCGGGTGCATTAAATATAGAAATATGGAATTTGAAAACAGATATTATGACCGATACCATGGACCACAAAAAAGACAAATAATTGGGTGTTAGAAGAAATTAAACCAGAACTACCATTAGAAGCTAAAAGGATGAAACTGAGGTTATCATACTTTGGACACATCATGAGAAGACATGATTCACTAGAAAAGACAATAATGCTGGGAAAAACAGAAGGGAGTAGAAAAAGAGGAAGGCCAAAGAAGAGATAGGATTGATTCCAGAAAGGAAGCCACAGACCTGACCTTACAAGATCCGAACACCGTGGTTTATAACAGATGCTACTGGAGGTCGTTGATTCATAGGGTCGCCATAAGTCGTAATCGACTTGAAGGCACATAACAAATTACATGGAGGAACCTTATGATGAAGAACCAGAAATTATAGAATGTGAGGTGAAAGCTGCTCTTCAAATACTTGGAAGAAACAAATCACCAGGAATAGATGATACCAATAGAGTTGCTACAAACTACTGAGACTGAATCTGTCCAAATTTGAACAAACATTTGTCAACAAGTATGGAAAATTAAACAATGGCCCACAGACTGGAAGCGTTCCATATACATCCCAATTCCAAAGAGAGGGGATCCCAGGGAATGCAGTAATTATCGAACTATTGCCTTAATATCCCATGCAAGTAAAGTAATGCTCAAGATTCTACAACAAAGACTCTTCCCATATATGGAGCGAGAAATGCCAGACATCCAAGCTGGATTTAGAAAGGGAAGAGGCACCAGAGATCACATCTGAAACATACGTTGGATAATGGAAAGGAGCAAAGAATTTCAGAAGAAAATCACCTTGTGCTTTATAGATTACAGCTTTGATTGTGTAGATCATGAAAAACTATAGAATGCTTTAAAAGAAATGGGGGTGCCACAGCATCTGACTGTCCTGATGCGCATCCTATACACTGGACAAGAGGCTACTGTAAGGACAGAATATGGAGAAACCGATTGGTTCCCAATCAGAAAGGATGTGAGACAGGGGTGTATTTTATCACCCTATTTGTTTAACCTATATGCAGAACATATCATACGGAAAGCAGGATTGGACCAAGATGAAGGAGGTGTGAAAATTGGAGGGAGAAATATAAATAATTTAAGATATGCAGACGATACCATACTACTAGCAGAAACCAGTAATGATTTGAAACCAATGTTGATGAAAGTTGAAGAGGAAAGCACAAAAGCAGGACTACAGCTGAATGTCAAAACGACCAAAATAATGACAACAGAAGATTTATGTACTTTAAAGTTGACAATGAGGACAATGAATTTAATGAACTTGTCAAGGATTATCAATACCTTGGCACAGTCATTAACCAAAATGGAGACAATAGTCAAGAAATCAGAAAGCGGCTAGGACTGGGGAGGGCAGCTAGGAGAGAACTAGGAAAGGTCCTCAAATGCAAAGATGTATCATTGAACAGTAAAGTCAGGATCATTCAAACCACTGTATCCCCAATTTCTATGTATGGATGTGAAAGTTCAAAAGTTACAAAACTGATAGCAGATAAGAGAAAGATCAACTCATTTGAAATGTGGTGTTGGAGGAATGCTTTGTGCATACCATGGACCACGAAAAAGGTAAATAATTGGGTGTTAGAACTAATTAGAACTGTCACTAGAAGCTAAAATGATGAAACTGAGGTTATTATACTTTGGACACATCATGAGAAGACGTGATTCACTAGAAAAGACAATAATGCTGGGAAAAACAGAAGGGAGCAGAAAAAAAGGAAGGCCAAACAAGAGATGGATTGATTCCAGAAAGGAAGCCACAGACCTGCCCTTACAAAATCTGAACAGGGTGGTTGATGATGCTATTGGAGGTCACTGATTCATAGGGTCGCCATAAGTCGTAATCTACTTGAATGCACATAACAACAACAAGAAAACAAGTTACGTCTGAACAGGGGGCCTTACCAAGACAGGACAAAGTCCCACAAATCTCCTCCATGACTTCGCTATGCAGAGCTCTCTGGTCAGGATTCAGCAAAGCCCACTCCTCTACCGTGAAATTCACAGCCACATCCTCCAAAGACACTGGATCCTAAAAGAGAAACAATACATTTTGTCATCATAGCAAGCAAAAAGATTATCTCCTACCTACATGGAAAACATAGTTAAGGTGAGGTGGCTAGTCATTGTTCTAAGGACAGAAACCTTCTTAAATGGCATTTACAGCTTTTGTTGAGGATGGCTTTGGGAGACGCAAAGGAGGAAAATTCATTCAGACCCATGGACAGAGAGGCACCCAGGCTGCCCCCAGGCTCTCCCACTTCCGAGTCTTTCCCCTACCTGATATGGGGCGATAGCAAGAGCTTCTCCTCCACCAGAAAGGGGAGATGACTTATTAGGTCTCACTGACATCATTCCATTACCTGTGAAAAAGAAAATGGGCCCAAAAGCCTGTAATATACAGTACGCTATTCTCAGAGGTTAAAATATATGTGTCTAACTGCATGAGGGTCTTATCAGCTGAGTGAGGTATTTATTCACAATTTATGTTTCTGTTGTGCGATAAAACATCTCCTCATTTGAGCTCTAAGCCAGAAATCAAAGTGATGGTTCCCACGTAAAAAATCATGATGTAAGTGTGAGCATTTCTGAGCTGTGGAAAAAGCTGGAGACGAGCATGGAAAATGTTGTTTCCGACATATGGCGACCATATGAATAAGGTTTTTATGGTAAGAGGTATTCAGAGGAGGTTTACGATTGCCTTCCTCTGGGGCTGAGAGGCAGTGACTGCCCCAAGGTCACCCAGTGAGCTTCATGGCGGTGTGGGGATTTGAACCCTGGTCTCCTAGGTCGTAGTCCAACACCTTAACCACTACACCACCCTGGCTCTCGGAGACAAGAGTAAAGGAGTCAACATCAACAGAGAGAGACCAAATGGAGATACGGCCCATTCATCCTTACCAGAAAGGGGTCTTGCTGACATGATTCCATCCCCTGTGAGAAAGAAAATGGGCCCCAAAGCCTGTAATATACAGTATGCTATTCTCAGAGATTAAAATATATAGGTCTAACTGCATGAGGGTCTTATCAGCTGAGTGTGTTTCAGGTATTTATGCACAATTTATGTTTCCGCTGTGTGATAAAATATCTCATTTGAGCTCTAGGCCAGAAATCAAATGATGATTCCCATGTAAAACAATCGTGATGTAAGTAGGAACATTTCTGAGCTGTGGAAAAGGCTGGAGACAAGAGTGGAAAATGGAAATGGACTTCCTTCCAGTTGTTTCCAACTTATGGTGGCCCTATGAATAGGAGGTTTACGATTGCCTTCCTCTGGGCCTGAGAGGGAGTGACTGGCCCATGGTCACCCAGTGAGCTTCAAGGCATTGTGGGGACTTGAACCCTGGTCTCCCAGGCCATAGTCCAACACCTTAACCACTACACATTGGCTCTCGGAGACAAGAGTAAAGGAGTCAAAATAAACAGAGAAAGATATGACCCATACATCCTTACCCAGAAGCCTCTTCCTGGTGTCCGATGGAGTCCTCTCTGCCTCAGGGAAATCAGTTCCTATTTCTGCACACAGACCCTTTTCCTGAAACAGCATAATAAGAACTCATATAATGGGGAGCAGGATGAGAAGAGTGAAGGAGAAACCTCCCCCCAAGCACTCTGGCCCCCAAATAATTTGGGGCCTAGATGAAGGAAAAATGGATTTCTTTCCTTATATTCACACACAACAGGCATTAAGGCAGACCTGTGTGCAGGGAAGGTAGAAAACGGTCAAGCTCACTTTGCTGCAAATTCCTTAACATCTCTCCGTGCCCAAAAATAGCTAAAGCATGACCGCGGATCATTAATCTGGTATTGTTTTACTATTTGATCTTGAGAGTGAGGTTTCTGATCTCTTCTATTATAGAACAATGGTTTTAGCTAAAGGAAATCTTTATAATTATAATGGTAGAAAAGGAGATAGGAATTTTAGCTTGATACAGATTTTATAATGGCATGATGTATTTCATAGAATAATTAAGAGTGTTCTGGAGGTAAGGGGTATTCTGGGATGGGCTGCCTTCTACATCCCTCTGTGTTTGATGGAGAGTGGCTAGGCTCAGATTTACCTTTCTCCCTTTTTTTGTTCCCTAATCATTCTTAATATTATATTATGTGGCCTTCAGCTATAGTATGGTGATTGATATAAAATTAATCTTTCTCTATAGCAGTGTAGTAATGAGCGGAATGTTCACCTAGACTTTTCCAGTCACTTTAAGAGGAACCAAAATTGGCCTTGCATCATGGAATTGTCTAAAGGAACATGCCGTTATGGATGTCCTATGGATGTTCCTGCCCAGCTTGGCTGATCAGAAACCATGATGGGAATGGAATGCATAGGACAAAATCATCACTAATTATGACAGTAGAATGGTGAGATCTGAAAAGGGGGAACAGATTGATATTAATCTGAGGAGACAACTACACAATAAGATGGGAGTTATCTACTTGATTATAAATATACATGCATTCATTTCAATAAAGCTATCTGGTTGGTTGGAAATATTTCAAGAGAGAAGAAACTGTTATGTTACATAGGGAAAAACCTGGAGGATTGGTTGATTTCTGTCACATGCTGTAATTGTACTCTATAAAGTATCTATGCACACTACAGTTCTTTACAGTTCCTTCCAGACTTTCTGGGGGCTGTCCCTGCATATGCTTGTATATTTAATAAAGGCCTACCTTCTTGCTTTAAGCCTGTGTCTTTAATTTACTGAAAGGACCCCCAGCAAAGATCCTACAGGAGAAAATAAAAATGTCTCCATCAAGAGGACTGACAGAGGCAAAACCCAGAGGAGTATCTGATATAGAAAAGGAAGGATAGACGCAAACCCCTTAGAGATACTTGCTATCAGGGTAGCCAACAACTCCTCTCAGCCCCACACTCCCTCACCCAGCTCTCCATCTCTGGGGGCAGGACAGCTAGGAACTGCTCCAGGATCACCAGGTCCAGGATCTGGTTCTTTGAGTGTCGCTCTGGCTTCAGCCACTCACGGCAAAGAAGGTGGAGTCGGCTGCAAGCCTCTCGGGGCCCCTCAGCTGCCTGGTAGCGGAAACACCGGAACTGCTGTAGCTGCACATCTGAGCTGAGAGGGTTCTCCCCCAAGATCTTCTGCACGTTTCCCCCCAAGAATTCCTCCGCACAGGTCCCAGTCTTGAGTGCATCAGGGCCAAGTCCTGCTTCAGAGGTAGGTGGGTCTTGCTGTTCCATATTTCATCTCTTGGTCTTTCACGGGGTCCTCATCCCTTCTCTGCTTCAGGGAATTGTTTTCTGCCTTCTGAGGCCACGTTCAGAAGGAGCAGGTCCACTTATTCTATGAGCGAAGTCAAATAGGGATCACTATGCCCAGGCCGAAGGCTTACAGAGCAGGAAAGGTGCTGGGTAAGAATAGTCAAACATGAGGATTATTGTTTCTACCATATAACCTTTGATAAAAACCCAATGATGGGGCCTACGTCTTCCTTTGAAGATGGATCGCTGGATGGCTGACACATCTCTGACAGCAGCTCCAAAGGGCCCCAGGAACCAGCATCATCCTCATTACCCCCTTATTCTTAATTAAAAACAAGCTAAAGGGGAGACCCTTTCAGAAGACAGGCTGTAGCTCAGTGGTAGAGCAGCTGCTCTGTACACACAACGTCCCACTTTGAATCTCCAGGTAGGGCTGGGAAAGACTCCCTGCCTGTAATCCTGGAGAGACTCTGCCAGTCAGTGCGGACAATACTGAGCTAGATGGGACAATTGTCTAATTCAATATAAGATCCTATACTCCCTAACTTATCTCTGAACTTTTACAAGCCTCTCCTGGAATACAGAATTTTGGTTTAATTGTGAATGAAATACGTTATTCCTTTCATCTCTTGATAGATTTGCTTATCTTTAGAACTGTCCCCCTTCAGAGTTAAACGTGAGCTATATTGTTGCATATTAAATTAAATTGGAACGCTGCAGTTCCTGGAGTTTATGACCTGGTTGTGATAAGGAAATGGAAAGATCTTTGAGTATAATGTGGTGGAAGAAAGCAACGAATCTACATTTTTGGGATTGTCATCATAAATTAAGGAAGAACTGACTTTACCTTCACCTCAGCAGGCATTGAGTGATGGGATATGGATGCGGGTGGGGGCTGCCCTGTCCTGTAGGCTCTCTTCACCTATTTACCCTTTTAATAAAACACGGTTGTTCACTTTCAGTCGGGGTCTTCCGAGTTTGATTCCTTTGATGAAAAGATTGCCAATTTTCAGTAGCACTTTCTATTCACACTTAAAGGTCCCTTCTGTATCCCAGGGGTTACTTGCCTAGATGGGCACATGTGTGATAACACCAGTCAGTGTGTGAATAACGGGGGCATTGATAGGCATACTTTCAATTGCCCCTTAATTCAAAGTGGTGTCCTGGCCTTGCAGGGGAGGGAGAGGTAGCTCTCCTCCCTGATTTGGATGGATCAGCTGAACAGGCCTCCTGGGCGCCCTGCTCTGTGAAAACCTTTCCACCAAATGTGTAAAGGCAGAGGATGCTCACAAGATTTCAGAGGGGGCCACCCATGCAGTGCTTGGGTACTTACCACCAAGTGAGAATGAAAGGGACTTTGAACAGAGGAGCTTTTGCTCTGAGGGATACAGCCCCCCTCCCCCAGGATTCCTTTTCTGTCTAGCCATTAAATTGAGGTCATTTATCGTCTAGAAATAGAAGAGGACAACAAAAAGGGAAGAACAAGAGCCCTATTCCAAAAGATTAGAGAAATGAAAGGGAAATTTAAATCTCGAATAGGGATGTTGAATAATCACCAGGGGAACACACTGACGGACCGAGATGAAATAAAAGGAAGATGGAAACAATACACTGAAGAACTCTATAAAAGAGATGCCAGGATGACAGATTCATTCATGGAGGAACCCAATGATGAAGAATCAGAAATTTTAGAATGTGAGGTGAAAGCTGCTCTTAAAATTCTTGGAAGAAACAAATCACCAGGAACAGATGGCATACCAATAGAGTTGCTACAAGTTACTGAGACTGAATCTGTCCAGATTTTGATAAAAATTTGTCAAGAAATATGGAAAACTAAACAATGGCCCACAGACTGGAAGTGTTCAATATATATCCCACTTCCAAAGAAAGGAGATCCCAGAGAATGCAGTAATTATCGAACTATTGCCTTAATATCCCATGCAAGTAAAGTAATGCTCAAGATTCTACAGCCAAGGCTCTTACCATATATGGAGCGAGAAATGCCAGACGTCCAAACTGGATTTAGAAAAGGAAGAGGCACCAGAGATCATATCGCAGACATACGTTGGATAATGGAACAGACCAAGGAATTTCAGAAGAAAATCACCCTGTGCTTTATAGATTACAGGAAAGCCTTTGACTGTGTAGATCATGAAAAACTATGGAATGCTTTAAAAGAAATGGGGGTGCCACAGCATCTGATTGTCCTGATACACAACCTATACCCTGGAGAAGAGGCTACTGTGAGGACAGAATATGGAGAAACCGATTGGTTCCCCATCGGAAAGGGTGTGAGACAGGGGTGTATTTTATCACCCTATTTATTTAATCTGTACACAGAACATATCATACGGAAAGTGGGATTGGACCAAGATGAAGGAGGTGTGATAACTGGAGGGAGAAACATCAATAATTTAAGATATGCAGATGATACCATACTCTTAGCAGAAACCAGTAATAATTTGAAACCAATGCTGATGAAAGTTGAAGAGGAAAGCACAAAAGCAGGACCGCAGCTGAACGTCAAAAAGACCAAAGTAATGACAACAGAAGATTTATGTAACTTTAAAGTTGACAATGAGGACAATGAACTTGTCAAGGATTATCAATACCTCGGCACAGTCATTAACCAAAATAGAGACAATAGTGAAGAAATCAGAAGAAGGCTAGGAATGGGGAGGGCAGCTGTGAGTAGGGTTGCCAGGTCAATGGCCTGAGACTGATCCTGTATCTTTAGGAGAAGAGAAAGTCAGCCAAGTGCAGGTGTTCTTGCAACTCTGTAATGGGAAAAACCACATGGTGGAATTCTACCTCCCCCCTCCACAACATTTAAAGATACAGAAGACCTCTGGGAGGCTGGGCCTGGCAACCAAGAGGTCTTCTGTATCTTTAAAAGTTGTGGAGAGGGGAGGGAGAATTCCACCTTGTGGTTTTTTCCCATTACAGAGTTGCAAGAACACCTGCACTTGGCTGACTTTCTCTTCTCCTAAAGATACAGGATCAGTCTCAGGCCAAGAACCAGGCAACCCTAGCTGTGAGAGAACTAAAAAAGGTCCTCAAATGCAGTGATGTATCACTTAACACCAAAGTCTGGATCATTCAGACCATGGTATTCCCAATCTCTATGTATGGATGTGAAAGTTGGACAGTAAAAAAAGCGAGTAAGAGAAAAATCAACTCCTTTGAAATGTGGTGTTGGAGGAGAGCTTTGTGGATACCATGGGCCATGAAAAAGACAAATAATTGGGTGTTAGAACAAATTAAACCAGAACTATCATGAGAAGCTAAAATGATGAAACTGAGGTGATCATAGTTTAGACACATAATGAGAAGACATGACTCACTAGAAAAGACCATAATGCTGGGAATAACAGAAGGGAGTAGAAAAAGAGGAAAACCAAACAAGAGATGGATTGATTCCATAAAGGAAGCCACAGACCTGAACTTACAAGATCTGAACAGGGTGGTTTATAACAGATGCTACTGGAGGACGCTGATTCACAGGGTCGCCATAAGTCATAATCAACTTGAAGGCAGATAACAACAACAAAGTCTGATATACTGCTTCTGTATAAGGAAGCTCCACTTTCCACTCATTGTACCAAGGTCCTGCCTATCTTTTTTCTTCCGTTTTATTTGCTTTGTTTATCTGTTATTATGGCGGATGTTCTGACGGGGGATCCTGAAGGGTCACAGAACAGAGGCCACCTCCTTACGGGATGAGGGTCTCCCTTGCTGTTGTGGGCTCTCCAGCCGCTCCTCTGCCTTCACCGGGGGGGGGGGCTCCAATCTGGGGTCTCCCGCCCCCTCCTGGCTCCCCCGCCCTGCAGCTCCTCCCCTCGGCCCTGGGACTCCCCTTCGCCCAAATGCACAGCAGGGACAAGGGGCTTACCAGACCCCAGAAGGCGCCACCGACGCTGCAGCGCTGCTGCTTCTGCTGGTGTTTAACGGCGAATTAAACTGCGCTCTTGACCAGGGAGCCACTTTCCTCCAAGGGAAGATTCCGGCAGGAAGTGACGTCAGAGGGAGAGGAGCCGCATTTTCTTTGAAGCCTCCCGCACGTTCTACTCCTCTCTTTCCTCTCTAGGAATCTGCTTTCGTTTATTTTAACCCTCACGAAGTCAAGCACCCTGATGATCTCTCAAAGCGGGAGCCGAGGAGGACGGAGACATTGTGCAGAACAGGGGAAGACACGGAGCTCCTCTGTATACTGAGTCAGAGCACTGGGCAAATCTGGTCTTTGAATACAGAAATTTGTTCTATGGGAATTTTCCTTGAGTTTTGTTGGGTATCTGCCCATTTAGGGATATTGGGGGATGACTTGGCTGAGTTAACCGCAAAGGCTGTTTGGCAGCATTCAGCTATTGATGTATAATAAATTAATAATAATAATAAATTTTATTTGTTAGTCGCCCATCTGTCCGACTTAACGGACACTCTGGGCAACTTACAGCAAAAATACAATATAAAACAATATACAATAATCAAACATAAACATCAATCCATCTACAATTAATACAATATAAAAACCTAGCCCACCCCAAGAATCCCATAGGCCTGCCTGAATAACCAGGTCTTTAGGGTTTGGCGAAAGACCGTCAGGGAGGAGGCATGACAGAGGTCAAAAGGGAGCAAGTTCCAGAGGGTGGGGGCCATGATTGAAAAAGCCCTCTCTCTGGTCCGCACCAGCCTAGCTGTTTTCACCGGTGGGACTGAGAGAATTGTAATTGTTTAGCCACCACTCGTTCTATCACCTTGCCCAAGAATGGTAAGTTAGAGACTGGGCGAAAGTTGTTCAACTCTTGGGGATCCAAGGAGGACTTTTTCAAAATAGGTTTTATCACTGCCTCCTTGAGAGCTAATGGCATTGCACCCTCTTCCAAGGATGCATTTACCACTGCTCTGATCCCCTTGCCCAGCCTTTCCTTACAGCTCATAACAAGCCATGAAGGGCAAGGGTCAAGCAAGCGACTGGCTTCACAGTAGAGAACACCTTGTCCACTTCATCAGAGAGAAGAGGCTGAAACCGATCCCAGCAGGCCGGAATGCAACTGGCCGCCTCTGGACCACTATCTGTAACCACGGCGCAGGAATCATGTCCTTCAGGCGATAGATTTTTTCAGCAAAGTGTTTCGCAAATGTGTCACAGGAGGCTTTTGAATGTTCCATCGGTTCCTGAGCAACTGGACCGACCAGGCTTTGGACCACTTGGAACAACCTCCTGGGACAACACTCTGCTGACGCAATAGAGGCAGCGAAGAACTGCCTCTTTGCTGCCTTTGTTGCCCGCTGGTAGGCCGCTATTGCTGCTCTAACCAGTGTCCGATCGTCTTCAGCACAAGATTTCCGCCACCGGCGTTCTAGTCGTCTCACCTCCTGTCTCAGACCGCGTAACCCCGGTGTATACCAGGGTGCGGTCTGAGTTCTATTCAGGGGGAGAGGACGTTTCGGGGCCACCCGGTCTATTGCCCTAGTGATCTCCCTATTCCACTCCATCACCAGGGTGTCGACCGGGTGTCCTTCAGACAGCTCCAACTCTCCCAGCGCATTCAGGAATCCTTTAGGCTCCATCAGGCGTCTGGGGCGTATGCTTGCCTTTGGTACAGAGTGAAGTTAATTGCTGTCTTAAGAGGAAAATGGTTATGGAATGGCAACATCGGTGGGAATCTGGCACTACGGGACGTAGGGTGTTTTGCTTCCATCCAGTTTTGAGCGATTTCCGTATTTTCAATCAACTTGGTCGCGTACGACAAGTTTGTTTACTATGCGTTTTATCGGGACATTGTGCAGTCCGTTACAATATTTTTTAAATTGGGCGAGTGAGTTCGGATATTTGTGATGTTTGTGGGGAGTGTGAGACGAGAGACCATTTTTTATGGAATTGCCTGCGATATATAGATGAGAGGCAAGTTTTTTATTGGTTTGCTAGTTGAAAGGTGTGTGGTGTGCAAGTGAGTTTTTCCTCTGTCGTTAGTAGGTGGCGGTAATAGGGCCTGGTTGGCCTTGCTTCGCCATGAAACTTCATTCGAAGAAGAAAAAGAAGAGGGAGCCGAGGAGGAAAGAGGCACTGCAGACAGCAGAGGAAGACGGGGAGCTCCTGCCCTGTACGGAGTCAGAGCACTGGGGTCCATCTAGCTCAGTGCTGTCTGCACTGGCCGGCAGCAGCTCTCCAGGGTTTCAGGCAGGAAGTCTCTCCTAGCCCTCTCAACGGTTTCAGAGGAGGCCCAGCCCTCCTTGGAGATGCCTTTGGGGAATGAACTGTGGCATGCAAAGCAGCTGCTCTACCCACTGAGCTGTGGCCCATCCCTGGGGGTTTGGCCTCTCCTGGGGGCTCAAACTCCCAACCCCTGAATAGTTTGAGGGAGCTGGCAGAGAAGGCTCCAAACATCTTTGGCTTGCGTGAGAAGGGAACATGTGATGATCTAAGTTGCTGTATCTGGAAGATGAATGGAACCGGAAAGCCAAGTCAGTTCAGCTATTTTTGTCAGTTAGAGAAAGTTAAATGCAGTTAAAACAGAAGGAAAGAAAAGGCCTGCACGGAAGAGCAAGAGGCGTGTGCCCAGCGTATGGCTTTACCATTTATTTATTTGATTTATATCCTGCCCTTCCTCCCAGTATAGACCTGGTATGTAGTCTAAAATGATGCTCTGAAAGCCTGAGACGCCATCAGTTTGCCTTGTATTGAGGGATGATCCTGCCTGTAAATCTCAATTGGATATAATGGAGGTCCTGTGAACGGGAATTAAGAGGGAAAGAACTCTAAATCCACCTGCTTACTTTGTACACTGAGCCGCGCAGTGTCAAACGCCCAGCCGTCAACATATAAGCACAAGCAAGACCCAAAGTGTAAGAAAGGTTCCATAATGGCCCTATAACAGTAAACCCACCCCCCAAATAGCACTCTGCACTGGGAGCACTCTGCTCCCGGTCCAGGAAAAAGGATAAACTAAGAAGGAAGCTGTGGACTTGTCTTCCCAAATGCCAGAATGCCAAATGTTGCACCTTGTGGGTATATTAGAAATCAGAATGGAGTTCAGCTATGCCGTGTTAGCAGGAGGCCACATTTTAGTGAGAAATTCCAAAGAACTGCATTTAAAGAAATACAGTGACTTGCAAAAATACTCAGACCTCTGACCTATGCTCTCATTTTATTGAATTGCAAATGGTACATTGTAATTTCATCCTGTATATTTTATTTTGGAACACTGAAACTCAAGTTCAATTATTGTAGGGTGACATTGGTTTTATGTTGCAAAATATTTGTAAGAAACATAAAAAGCTGGGCCATGTATCATGCATGAGTATTTAGCCTCCACATATTAATATTTGGTAGAGCCACCTTTCGCTGCAGTAACAGCTTCAAGTCTTTTGGGGTAGGTATGGACCAGCTTTGCACAGTGTCGGAGTATGGCCATTCTTCTTGGCAGATTTGCTCCAGGTCGTTCAGGTTGGTTGGATGTCACTTGTGGACCGCAATTTTCAAAGAGCGCCACAGATTCTCAATAGGATTGAGATCAGGACGTTGACTGGGACACTGTAGGACATTCACCTCAGTACTCAGGCCTCTGATCAATGCTCTCATGTTACTGAATTACAAATGGTACATTGTAATTTTGTTCTGTGTAATATTTATTTTGGAACACTAAAACTCAAAATCACCAGCACCTTGAATCGAGCTTGGAAGCATACAGGCAGCCAATGCAAGCAGGCCAGAATCGGTTTTATATGTTTGAACCGTTTAATTTTCCAACTAAAGCCCTTTCCACATTCCAAGCTTTCATATGACTTCTTACCAGTGTGAATTCTTTGATGGGCAGTGAGAAAGGCATTAGTATTGAAGTTCTTTCCACATTCCAGGCATTTATACGGTTTTGCCCCAGTATGCCTAGGTCCATCTGGAGCAAGGAAGCGCCAATTCCCACCAATGTCCCCTCCCACCCAGTTCACTGTGGAAAAAAACCACAGTGAGCTCCGCGGCTCGTCTTTAAACTGTACAGCATTTCTTACTAACGTATTATTGTCGTGCTGGAGGGCAAGGCTTTCCCCCACCAACATGCTGGTTGGAGTTTACAAAGGAGGAGAAATCACTTCACATGTGTGTGTATATATATCCTCCTCCTCCTCCGCCCTGCATGCAATTCAACCTCTACCAGCGTCCCTCCTGCTCAGTACAGGAAAGCTGGCTGAGGCGGGGGAAATAACGCCGGTGGGCAGAGGTGCTGCTGCTGCACTGGGAGGCGGAAGGGTTTGCTCTCTCGGGGAGCAGCCGCTGTTGGTGCTACAGGCACTCGCAAGCAGTTCTGTGCAGGTGGCAACAGTGAGGGGGAAAGAGGCCTTTTGAAAGTCATGCAGTCGGCTGCGGAAACAGAGGGACCCGGGTGGGATGCACATCCCCAAAAAGAAAGGGACGAGGAGCCTGCACAGCCCATGACAACTGCACCACTGTTGTGGGTGGGTTGAGAGGCCTTCTTCCTCTGCTCATTCTTACAGGGTCAGCTTGCTTGCCGTGAGTGAGTGGGGCGGCGGGAAGGGTGACTTAGCCTGTGCCTGCTTTTGAGACGGGCTCCTGCCTCAAAAGAAGCTTATTCAGATATATCAGTCAGTTTTTTCTTTTTTTTTGACTGATTAAACTTCTCCCGGGTAGGGAGAAACGAAGAGATTAACCTCAAAGCCTATTTTTGTTGGGACAACCAGATCTCATTAATTTATGGGACGAGGTCCAGCCGACGAAGGTGGGACGGATTTTCAACAGCAAGCTCTATCTGATAAAGCGAACGTACATCTTATCTTCTAAGAGAGAACGCACTAACAGGCAAGCACCCTTCTTTCTATATTTTTCTTTTACTTGACTTAAATTGTTGCTGTTTAAAAGAGATTTGCCAGATTGATCGGTTTTTGACATCTCACTGGGGAGCCATAACTTCTCTCTGCTACGCACTAATTAATAGCTTATCTCTGTTTTTGTTGCAAAAAGCTGTCCTGGATTTGCATTCTAAAGATATACACAGAAGAGGGATTTCTATTCCAGATTTTTATTTTGAAGAATATTATATTGTCTGAGACTACTCTCTTTTTGGTCTATTTTATTTTGACGAATCTGTTTCTTGACGACTGCCATTAATTGTTTCGATCCTGGGAACTGCATTTTGTTTACTTAACTATGGAGAGATAAGGCTGTCTGCTCTGTTTATACTGTGATGTCACCAAGTTTGGAGTATTAACCCAATTGTTGCTGAAATAAGAAGTGGTTTTCCTATATTTTTCTTTCAAAATGGCAATTAAGAAAGTGGCTGAGAATCTGGAAATAACTATGTTTCAGAAAATAATGGATGAGATTGAGATAACGAAACAAAACCTGCGACAGGGTTGTAAGGAGCTGAAAATTGAATTGAGTAAAATGACGCAGGAGATTAAAGATATAGGGGTCCCTGTGAGAGAGGTGACCCTGGAAGGGGTCCCTGTGAGAGAGGAGACCCCGGAGATTGGAACAAACGTGGAACAGGAAAAAGATTTGGAGTCTATGGACTTTAGAAATAAAATCTATTGTTTGGAGACACAGGAGATTAAAGATATAGGGGTCCTTGTGAGAGAGGAGACCCTGGAGACTGGAACAGGGGTCCCTGTGAGAGAGGAGACCCTGGAGACTGGAACAGGGGTCCCTGTGAGAGAGGAGACCCCGGAGATTGGAACAAACGTGGAACAGGAAAAAGATTTGGAGCCTATGGACTTTAGAAATAAAATCTATTGTTTGGAACTCAATGTTATCTCTGAAGAAATTAATGAAGATTCTAGAGATAAAGTTATCAATGGCATGGATAATCTTCTGGACTGGAATGATGTGATGGAGCCCAATATAGAGAAAATCTATGGAATTAACTGCAGCCATGTGACAATGGAAAAACTTTTAAGAGATGACCCAGTGTATTTTGAAAAAAAGAACAGAGATATGATTTTACAGCAGTATTTCAGCAACCTATTCAGAATGGATGGCAAGAAAATATTTGGGATAGAGGTAATTCCCATCAGACTCTTACTATATGACTATGGCTTTGACAGCAAGATTATTATGGAATACTGATAATGGAAGATTGGATACTGAAATTACTGGACTTAACAAGACTACTGAAGATGGAAGATGGAAAATGGAACTAATAGGGATAATAGAACAATGGCTACTGAAATTACTGAACCTAACAGATTCTGATGTGATGGATTAATTGAAATGTTTATTTTGACTATGGTTATGACAATAAGATTATCATAATTAGTAATGAGATGGATTAATCGATATGCTTATCTGGAAAAAAAAAATTGATAGATATATTTCTTAAAGAATTGAAACCTCTCTTTGACTTTTTGTGGAAAGAATAAAGTAATGTTTATGAGATTTGATGATTAAGTAAGATAACTATTGGAGGAAAGTGATTTTATAATATGACTTAAGAGACAGGATTGTTATATATTATAGACTTATAACTGATCTGATCTTTGACAAATGGGAAGTCAATATTTTACTCTTTATTTTTTATTTTTATTTTTATTTTATTTTTTTTTTGTTTAACTATTTTTGATTTTGTTTTTTGTCTTTGAATGTTTTATGATTTCGTCTTGTATGTTTTATGAAAATTTGAATAAAAATTATTGAAAAAAAAAAAAAAAACCTGAAATGACAGGGGCGTTCAGCACAAGGCTATCTTTTTTCTAGACCACATACAAACTAACTTCTTTGAAACAATGAAAGCTGTCTTGGCTACCTGCTGGTCCTTTTAGAAACAGACCCTTTTGTCCTACCTGTTGAAGGCCCAGGCGCTTAGGTGTCCAAAATACATTTCCCCTCCACATTAGTGGGTTGTGCTTGATGGGATGTATTCAACCCTGAGTGTTGTTCTCTCCCCTTCATTAGTATTTCTTCCCTGACCACCGTAAGCTCTAGAAATCTGAGGTCCATTGTGGGCATGAATTTATTTTGTTAAAAAACACAAGTTTTTCCAATTTATCAGATTTGCACAAAAAAGTCGTAAAACTAATACGTTGGTTGCACCCAACTTTCACCTCAGAGTAGATGCAGTGAAATTAATGGACATGACAAACTCAGGCCCCTTCATATTAATAGTTCACAGCTCTTTCTGGTTCCACCTCAGCTAAAGAGAATGCAACCAGCAGCACCAACCAGGGAGCAGTGGATTGCATCTGTATTTTTATTTTAGGATTTTCCCAAGATTGGGAAAATCCGAATTCACTCTACAAAGAAAGGGCAGATGGGTTCTGGTTGAGGGCAGTGTCACCTGAAAAGATCACACAGAGGAAGGCCAGGATGGCTTCTCAAACATCCCAGAGTGCAGGGGCATTGGGGGATGCGACTGAAGGTCACAGGCAACAGGTCGGCAACCCCGTTCTACACTTATTATGGTTTCCCCATTCCTGAAATCTTTCATGACAAAAGGGACTAGAAGCTCTTTCCACATTCCAAGCAGTTCTATGGTTTCTCCCCAGTGTGAATACTTTGATGCAAAGTAAGAGAGGAATTTCTAGTGAAGCCCTTTCCACATTCCAGCCATTTATATGGCTTCTCCCGAGAGTGAACTGTTTGATGGGAAGTCATATGTGCCTTCTGACGGAAGCTCTTTCCACATTGTAAACACTCATATGGTTTCTCCCCGGTGTGAATTCTTTGATGGGAAGTGAGTACGTTTTTCCAGCCGAAGCTCTTTCCACATTCTAAGCACTTATATGCTTTCTCCCCAGAGTGAATACTTTGATGGGAAGTCAGATGCATCTTCTGACGGAAGCTCTTTCCACACGCTAAACACTCATATGGTCTCTCCCCGGTGTGAATTCTTTGATGGGATGCGTGTATGTTTTTCCAGTTGAAGCTCTTTCCACATTCTAAGCACTTATATGGTTTCTCCCCAGTATGAATTCTTTGATGGGCAGTCAGATGTATCTTCTGACAGAAGCTCTTTCCACATTCTACGCATGCATATGGTTTCTCCCCGGTGTGAATTCTTTGATGTAGAATGAGTATGTTTTTCCAACCAAAGCTCTTTCCACATTCTAAGCACTTATATGCTTTCTCCCCAGTGTGAATTGTTTGACGGGCAGTCAGTTGTGTCTTCCGATGAAGCTCTTTCCACATTCTAAGTACTTATATGCTTTCTCTCCGGTGTGGATTCTTTGATGGGGAGTGAGTTGCTCTTTCCAGCTGAAACTCTTTCCACATTCCAAGGATTTATACGGTTTCTCCCCAGTGTGATTACTTTGATGGGCAGTGAGTTGCTGTTTCCTACAGAAGCTCTTTCCACATTCTAGGCACTTATATGGTTTCTGCCCGGTGTGAACATTTTGGTTGGCAGTGAGTAAGTGTTTCTAGCAGAAGCTCTTCCCATATTCCAAACATTTATACAGTTTCTCCCCAGTGTGATTACTTTGGTGGGCAGCGAGTTGTTGTTTCCACCTGAAGCTCTTTCCACATTCCAACCACTTATATGGTTTCTCCCCAGTGTGAATTCTTTGATGGCAAGTCAGACGAAAGCTGTTTCCACATTCTAAGCACTTATATGGTTTCTCCCCAGTGTGAATTCATTGATGGAAAGTGAGTGCTTGTTTCCTGCTGAAGCTCTTTCCACATTCTAAGCACTTATATGGTTTCTCCCCAGTGTGAATTCTTTGATGGGCAGTGAGTTGCACTTTCCAACTGAAGCTCTTTCCACATTCTAAGCACTTATATGGCTTCTCCCCAGTGTGAATTTTTTGATGGAAAGTGAGTGCTTGTTTTCTGCTGAAGCTCTTTCCACATTCTAAGCACTTATATGGTTTCTCCCCAGTGTTAATTTTTTGATGGAAAGTGAGTGCTTGTTTTCTGACAGAAGCTCTTTCCACATTCTAGGCACTTATATGGTTTCTGCCCGGTGTGAACATTTTGGTTGGCAGTGAGTAAGTGTTTCTAGCAGAAGCTCTTCCCATATTCCAAACATTTATACGGTTTCTCCCCAGTGTGATTACTTTGGTGGGCAGCGAGTTGTTGTTTCCACCTGAAGCTCTTTCCACATTCCAACCACTTATATGGTTTCTCCCCAGTGTGAATTCTTTGATGGCAAGTCAGACGAAAGCTGTTTCCACATTCTAAGCACTTATATGGTTTCTCACCGGTGTGCATTCTTTGATGCAAAATGAGACTTGCCTTGCAGCTAAACCTCCTTTCACATTCCAAACATTGATATGCTTTCTCCCTTTTCTGGTTTTTGTAGTGGGCTTTTTTACACTTTCTTTTAGAATTCAGACTTTTCGAACAATGAAAATATTTATTTCTTTTTCTTCCTTGATCTGTTTTTTCTCGGATGGCAGTTTCATGGTAGCCACTGCCCTGAGAAGCGCAAGATTTATTCCTCCTTTTCTCTTCTGCTTCAGGTTTCCTCCTCTGCTCTTCCCTGTTTTCAGATCTGCCTCTTTCCTGTATCTCCTTTCCACATAGTTCTTCCTTCCTCTTGGCTTTCCATTCATCATCTTCTGCAAGGAAGAGAGAAACTGATAAGACCATGAGGGAAGAAATGGATCCTCAAATCACTGAACAATCCCAAATAACTTTTGTGATAAAGGAAGAATGGACAGGAATTAGATGAAAGATGGATCTTACTCCAGGTTGAACAGTCTCTGTTGTCTGGCATTCACTGACAATTGGAGTGATACAGACTGTCAGATTTGGACCACGCTGATCTGGGTTCAGCTCCCAGTCAGAGGTTAATCCCATTGGGTGGTCCTGGGCCAATCACTCTCATTCGGCCTAGCCTACAAAGTTGACAAGGTAAATAAAGCAACTGCAGATATTCTCTTCTGAACTCTGGAGCAAGTAAAGTGAGAAAATGAAAAGGGGAGGCTCCATCCTCCAGTGGCAGAGAAAGTCCATTGCAAGGAGAAGGTCCCAAGGTGAATCCCCCACTTCAGCAGTTAAAGGACCTCAGAAAGTGCTGTCAGATGTGCTGCCTGTAAGAGCAAATACTCCTGGATTAGTTGGCCAATGACTATGGCAGGGCTGCTGAGTCAGACCTCTGGGATTCTAACATTGTTCTCATCTATATTTGTATTTCTTGTGACTCTTAAAGTTTCTTTGTGCTGATTCATGTACTGCTGTTTTGATTATGTTGTGATTCTAGCATCTTGTATAGATCTCAAACCATTTTTATACTCCTTGTGAATTTTTGTTCAGAATAAGATGGATATGTACATCTTTGAAATCAATAAAAATAGACAAATTGTCTTTTTCAAAAAGAACAGAAGGAATAAAAAGGGAAGTGGACTCGCGCTATATGTTAAAAATATATATCCCTGCACAGAAATACAGGAAGATGAGCTTGGTAGTTCCACCAAGAGTATCTGCATTAAAATTAATGGGGCAAGTAATAAAAGGAATGTGGTGCTTGGAGTCTACTGTCGACAAGCCAATCAAGGACAAGACCAGAATGTATCTTAATGGCCTACTAATGCAGGCAAACCGCTTAGCTTACAGCGCGCTCAGGAGCATGTCAGATTAGAGATGTGACGGAAGGGTTGCCATCACTCATCAAGCCCACCAATAGGTATCCCTTTCTCCTCATCCATATGGAAACAAACAATACTGCCAAACAGAGCTCTGAAGAAATCATGTCAGACTTTGAAGCTCTGGGAAGGAAACTCAAGGACTTTGGGGCTCAGATAGTTTTTTCATCCATCCTTCCAGTACATAGCAGAGGAGTAGAAAGGGAAATAAAAACGTGTGAATGAATGGCTATGAAGGTGGTGCCGACGTGAGAGATTTGGATTCTGGGACCATGAGCTACGCTTCCTGGAAGATGGACTGCTGGCAAGTGATGGGTTGCATCTCACAAGGACTGGGAAGAATGTGTTTGGCCACAGCATGGAGGGCTTTAAACTGAATCGTAAGTGGGAGGGAGATGTAATCTTGGTGGTAACGACTGATGAAGGCTTGTGCACAGTAACGGGAACAGAGAGATCGGCTATAATAGGGCCCAGTAACAATCCTCAGAAAAACGTAGTAAGGAAGCCAAGCCATAAATCACATGGTCTTTGATGTCTGTATACTAATGCGCAGAGCATGGGAAACAAGCAGGACGAACTTGAACTCTTAATACAGGAGGGTAATTACAACTTGATAGGTATAACTGAAACTTGGTGGGATGACTCCCATGACTGGACTATAGCAATTGAAGGATATAACTAGTTCAAAAAGACAGAAGGAATAAAAAGGGAGGTGGAGTCTCACTATATATTAAAAATATATATCCCTGCACAGAAATACAGGAAGATGAGCTTGGTAGCTCCACCGATAGTATCTGGATTAAAATTAATGGGGCAAGTAATAAAAGGAATGTGGTGCTTGGAGTCTACTACCGACCACCCAATCAAGGAGAAGACGAGAATGTAACTTTTGCAAAGCAAATTGCCAGTGTTTCGAGGAGGCATGATGTAGTAGTAATGGGGGACTTCAATTATCCCGATATCTGTTGGGAGACAAACTCTGCCAAACACAGTCCCTCAAAGAAAATTCTGACTTCTGTTGGATATAACTTTCTCCTACAGAAAGTGGAGGAAGCAACCAGAGGATAAGCTATCCTGGACTCGATTCTAGACAATAGAGATGATTTGGTGGATAAAGTGGCAGTTACGGGAACACCGGGGGGAAGCGACCACACAATATTTGAATTCTTGATTTTAACAGAAGCAAAAGCTGAGAGTAGCCATACACGCACCCTGGACTTCAGGAAAGCTGATTTTCATAAACTCAGAACAATTGTAAGTACGGTTCCATGGCAAGTGACCCTTATGAGAAAAGGAGTCTATGATGGGTGGGAGTTTCTAAAAAAGGAAATTCTAAAAGCTTAATGGCAAGCAATTCCAACAAGGAAAAAAGGGGGAAAACAGCAGAAGAAGCCAATGTGGCTTCACAAGAAGCTTAGAGATGACCTGAAAAGAAAAAAGGACACATACAGGAAGTGGAAAGAAGGCCAGGCCACAAAGGAAGAGTACAGGCAGGTACAACGGAATTGCAGAGATGGCGTCAGGAAGGCTAAAGCTGAGAATGAGCTGAGGTTAGCGAGGGATGCTAAAAGCAACAAAAAAGCTTTCTTCAGGTACGTCCATAGTAAAAGACAGAGAAAAGAAATGGTGTCACAGCAACTCAATGAGGATGGCAAAATGATAACAGATAACAAAGAAAAGGCAGAAGTGCTCAATTCCTACTTTGGCTCAGTCTTCTCCCAGAAAAGGGTCTATGACCCTTCCAGGAAACATGAAGTGGAAGGGGCAGGATTGGAGAGCTTGAGATTGATAGACAAACGGTCAAGGAATACTTAAATCACTTTGAATGAGTTCAAATTGGCAGGGCCCGATAAACTGCATTCTAGAGAATTGAAGGAACTGCCTGAAGAACTCTCGGAATGATTGTCTATTAACTTTGTGAAATCATGGAGGACTGGTGAAGTGCCCGATGACTGAAGGAGAACTAATGTAGTCCCTATCTTCAAAAAGGAGGAATCGGGGAACTATAGACTACTCAACCTAACATCAATCCCTGGAAAAACTCTGGAGCAGATTATAAAGCAGTCAATC
Source organism: Rhineura floridana (assembly GCF_030035675.1). NCBI lineage: Eukaryota > Metazoa > Chordata > Lepidosauria > Squamata > Rhineuridae > Rhineura > Rhineura floridana. Next base: position 211,488,753 of record NC_084482.1, read on the forward strand.
TGTAAGCACCTTGAAAACAATGCAGTGATTACTATGAGCCAACATGGATTTATGAAAGACAAATCCTGCCAAACTAATCTTATCTTGTTTTTTGATTGGGTAACTTCCCTTGTAGACTGTGGGAATGCTGTGAACATAATATATCTCGACTTCAGCAAAGCTTTTGACAAAGTGCCCCATGACATTCTGATTAGCAAGCTAGCTAAATGTGGGCTGGATGGAACAACTATCAGGTGGATCAACAGTTGGCTCCAGAATCATACCCAAAGAGCGCTTATCAATGGTTCCATCTCAAACTGGGCAGAAGTAACGAGTGGGGTACCACAGGGCTAGGTCCTGGGCCCAGTGTTCTTCAACATTTTTATTATTGACTTGGATGAGGAGGTACAGAGCATGCTTATCAAATTTGCAGCTGATAAAAAATTGGGGGGCATAGCTATTACTGTGGAAGACAGAAACAAAATTCAAAGAGGCCTTGATAGGCTGGAGCATTGGGCTGAAAACAACAGAATGAAATTCAACAGGGATAAATGCAAAGTTCTACACTTAGGAAAAAGAAACCAAATGCACAGTTATAAGACTGGCTCAGCAATACGACATGTGAGAAAGATCTTGGAATTGTGGTTGATCACAAGCTGAATATGAGCCAACAGTGTGATGTAGCGGGAAAAAAGGCAAATGCTGTAGTAGGCTGCATTAAGAAAAATATAGTTTCCAAATTGCGTGAAGTATTACTTCCCCTCTATTCAGCACTGGTTAGGCCTCATCCTGAGTACTGCGTCCAGTTCTAGTCTCCGCACCAAGAAGGATGCAGACAAACTGGAATAGGTTCAGAGGAGGGCAACAAAGATGATCAGGAGACTGGAAACCAAGCCCTATGAGGAGAGGCTGAAAGAACTGGGCATGTTTAGCCTGGAGAAGAGAAGACTGAAGGGAGATATGATAGCACTCTTCAAGTACATGAAAGATTGTCACACAGAGGAGGGCCAAGATCTCTTCTTGGAGAGTGCAGAATAATGGGCTAAAGTTGCAGGAAGCCAGATTAAGACTGAACATCAGGAAAAAAATCCTAACTGTTAGAGCCATACGACTATGGAACCAATGACCTAGAGAGGTAGTGGGCTCTCCGACACTGGAGGCATTCAAGAGGCAGCTGGACAGCCATCTGTCGGAAATGCTTTGATTTGGATTCCTGCATTGAGCAGGGGGTTGGACTCGATGGCCTTGTAGGTCCCTTCCAACTCTACTATTCTATGATTCTATGATAGGGAAGGCTTTTCTTACCGTCTGAGTCCCTTTCCCTATAACAACGTGGTGCTCTCCAGAGTTTGTTGGAATCCCATTCTCATCAGCCCCAGTCAGCGTGGACAATGGTCACCGCTTATGGGTGTGAGAGTCCAGCAATCTGTGGAGCACACCATGATGGCTACCCCAGTCTTAAAACAGTCCTCCTCTCCCCCACATCGTATAATGCACTGCCACCACTCTGCTCCAGGTCTAGGAAAAAGGATAAACTAGGAGGGAAGCTTTGGATGCGTCTCCCCAATTCCAGAATGCCAAATGTTGCACCTCGTAGGCCATATTAGAAACTCAAATGGAGCTCAGCTATGCTGTGTTATAGCACTTGGGGAAACATTTTAGTGAAAAATTCCAGCTAATTGGACCATTGTTTTAGAAGGGCATAACTAGAGATCTGTTCAGAGAGAATAGATGGCTGTCCATTCAAGTTATCTGCAGAAGATGAAGAATCCCAGTTGAAATAGGTGGCAGTACATCAGAATATTCGGGTGCATTAAATGTAGAAATATGGAATTTGAAAACAGGTATTACAACCAATACCCTGGACAGCGAAAAGACAATTAAACCAGAACTATCACTAGAAGCTAAAATGATGAAACTGAGGATATCATACTTTGGACACATAAGGAGAAGATATGATTCACTAGAAAAGACAATAATGCTGGGAAAAACAGCAGGGAATAGAAAAAGAGGAAGGCCAAACAATAGATGGATTGATTGCATAAAGGAAGATCTGAACAGGGTGGTTTATAACAGATGCTACTGAAGGTTGTTGATTCATAGGGTTGCCTTAAGTCGTAATCGACTTGAAGGCACATAACAAATTACAACGGAACCTGCCTTACCAAGACAGGACAGAGTCCCACAAATCCCCTCCATGACTTCGCTATGCAGAGCTCTCTGGTCAGGATTCAGCAAAGCCCACTCCTCTTCCGTGAACTGCACAGCCACATCCTCCAAAGACACTGGATCCTAAAAGAAATATAATTCAATTTGTCATCATAGCAAGCATAAAGATTATTTATTTAAAAAGTTTATATCCCGTTTCAGTTCCAAAGAATTCTAAGCGGCCAAAACAATAACATAGTGCAAACACATTATACAATATACAATATATAAAAAAATATAAATTATCTCTCACATTACAATTCAAAAGCTAACCAAAATAAAAAGGTCTTAACTTGGCGACGAAAACTAATTAAAGAGGGGGAAGAACGAATTTCCTGCGGAAGAGAATTCCAAAGAGTTGGTGCTACCACCGAAAATGATCTATTCCTAATACCAGTCCGATGAATTTGGGAAAAAGAAGGAATATTAAGGCCGGGGTCTAATGAAGATCTTAAAGAACGAGCAGGCTCATAAAACGAAATACGATTTGAAAAATAACTAGGGCCTGAACCAGATAAAGCTCTAAACGTTAAAACCAGGATTTTAAACTGAACTCGATAAGAAATTGGAAGCCAGTGTAGTTGTTTTAGGAGCGGAGTAGTGTGAACTCGCCAACCTGCTCCTATTAACATCCTGGCAGCCGCTCTTTGGACTAATTTCAGTTGACGAAGTATTTTAAGGGGAAGTCCAGTATAAAGCGAGTTACAGTAGTCCAACTTAGACGTAACCAAGGCATGGGTAACCGTGGTTAGGTCAGAGAGTTCCAGAAAAGGGCGCAATTGGCGAACCAATTTTAGGCGGGCAAAGGCGCTTCTGGAAGTTGCTAAGACATGGGCCTCCAAAGTCAAGGCCGAATCCAGAAGGACACCCAAACTACGAACCTGGGTCTTTAAAGGGAGTAAAACTCCATCTAATAACGGTACATTCCCTATTTCCAACTTGGTTCGGTGCCCAACCACCAGCACCTCTGTTTTATCTGGGTTCAATTTCAGCTTATTCTGTGTCATCCAGGTCTTAACTGCTGTTAGACAATTATTTAAAGGAAGGATGGCATCTTTCATATCCGGAGGGAAGGAAAAATAAAGCTGGGTGTCATCAGCATATTGGTGAAACCGAATTCCAAACCTCCGGATGATCTCTCCCAGCGGTTTCATGTAAACAGCATCGGTGAAAGCACCGAGCCTTGTGGTACTCCGCATGACAACGGCCAGGGATCAGAGCTAAAATCCCCAAATAGTACTCTCTGTGATCTGCCCTCCAAGAAAGAGCGGAGTCACTGAAAAACAGTGCCTCGTAAGCCCATCTCGGAGAGGCGGCCCAAGAGAATGTCATGGTCGATCGTGTCAAACGCTGCTGAAAGATCAAGAAGGACTAACAAAGAAACTTTCCCCTTGTCTAACTCTCTCCGGAGGTCATCCACTAAGGCCACCAATACGGTCTCAGTTCCATGACCCGGCCTAAAACCAGATTGAGATGAGTCGTAGTAATCTGTCAGCTCCAGGAAACTCTGGAGCTGAGAGGCCACCACTTTCTCAATAATTTTACTTTAAAAAGGTAAGTTGGACACGGGACGGAAACTATCTAAACTGGAAGGGTTCAAAGAAGGCTTTTTTAATAAGGGAATAACAATTGCTTCCTTTAGGCTGCCTGGAAGGTGGCCTTGCTGGAGGGAAGCATTGATCCATGACTTCGCTATGATTTAGTAGGTCTTGCCGACATGATTGTTGAGCTCTCTTGTGCCCCGAACCAACAAGGCAGACTTAACTTGTTGCACAGGACACAGAGGTGCGTGAGTAACAGCGTTCCTGAACCGGCAATTAGAAATAGACCACACTGACACTGTTAAGCTTAGTGCAAGCGAAACAAACTTTATCAACGTGCAGACAGAATACAATCACCAACGTAAGCTTTACTCCTATCTCCCCCCACACAGCCTGGGTCCCTGGGCTTGTATTTTATAGCCAGCCCCTTTGATCTGGTACAGCTGTGTGACCTTCACATAATTACTGTGCTGTGGTTAACCCATTCCCAACATGGGGAATGACTAAGCATAATGAGCTAACAGCCCCCATCTCATTCCTCATTGTCGGGGGTTCCTGTTGCTCAGCTATTTCCTTACATTTTGCATTTTGCATTTCACATTTTTCCGTTTTACATTTCTTTTCACAGTGTACATTTATTATTTACAGTAGTCTTGTACACATACATTAATACATTCAGTTTATATACATGCTCAGTCCCATCTGAGTCCCAGCATCTTTGAGAGTTGTATGTGCTTATCTGCACATAGTGGCTTTGTGAGAATATCAGCCACCATTTTGGTGGTTTCACAGTGGTGTAGCTCTATTAGCCCACTTTGTATACAGTCTCTCACGTGATGGCAGCGAACACTAACGTGTTTAGTCCGTTTAGTGTTACTTTCTGATTTGGCCATGTGTATACAAGCTTGGTTGTCTTCCTTTACGATATAGGGCGTGCCTATGGCTAGTCCAATATCCTGCAATAACTGTTGATACCAGAGGAGCTCATTGCACGCTATAGAGAGGCTTATGTACTCAGCCTCAGTACTGGAGACAGCCACAACAGACTGTTTCCTGCTAGTCCACTCAATCAGAGACCCCTGAATCATTATGGCTATCCCTGTAGTGGACTTTCCGGTAGTGGGGTCGGATGCATGGTCTGCATCTGCATAACATTCAACACCGTTCTCCTGACTGGCAGATATTAACAGTTGTACACCACAGGTACCCTTAAGATATCTAATCACCCTTTTTAATCCCATCCAATCATATTCCGTGGGATTTGACACTCTCCTGCCAAGAATCCCTACTGCACTGCTAATATCCGGCCTGGATATGTTTGCAATGTATAACAGTTTGCCAACCATGCCTCTGAACATACTGGGATTAGCCATTGTCTGGCTATCCTGTTCTCTTTGGAAATCTACCACCATGGGGGTATTCACTGGTTTGCATTCCACCATGTCCATTTCCTTTAGTATTTGCAGTATTTGTGCAGTTTGATGTAGCCTGAAGCTGCCATCTGTCTGCCTAAGTATCTCTGTTCCCAGGAATTGCTGTATGGGGCCTAAGCACTTGATATTGATCTGTGTTTGTAATTGTGTGTTGAATGCTTTCTCCTCATATTCAGAACCACACACATACATGATATCATATATTTTTACAGCTCAAATTAAGCTGCACTGTCCCAAGCAACTGGACATCCAAGCAATATGAATTTGCAATGGAGAAACCAGTGAGAAGTGCAGAGACGGAAAGAGTCCGATTCATCATCTCAACAGAGTCTGAGCTGATACGTAGTGAAAGCATGCAGCGAGATCAGCTAATCGTTGCTGCTGGGGGGCGTGTCGCTGCTGGAGACTCCGTTGCTGTGGTCCGTGCTGCCGCCATTGCTGCTGCCTGCCCATTTACGCGCGGGGCGTTGTCATCTTCGCCGAGGTGCCGCGTTGCTGCCGGTGGACTTCACTGTTGCGGATTGTGTTGCCGCCATCGCTGCCGCTGGTTGCGGGCGTCTTCATCATCGCTGAGGGCCGTGCCGTTGCCCAGGACACTATCTCTGCGGCGTACATCTTTGCCACCTCGCCGCTTTCTTGCTCGCGTGTGGCGCTTCTGTTGCTGCTTGGGGCTGTGTTGCTGTCCTGGTGTCGTTGCTGCGGCTTGCCTTCGGATGGGACTTGAGACTGCCATCGCTGCTTGACGAGGATTAACTCATTTTAACGTTTTGTTTGGGTTTGTGTGGGGGCTAATGTGGGGTGAATGATTGGTATGTTTGCTTGTCTGTGTGGTTTTGTGTATTTTTAACATGTGCCTGGGAGATAAGATTCCATCCTTCGTGGGGGGGCTCTCGGGGGCCCCAATTAACGTAGTGACGGGTAATGGGAGGTATGGCGTTAGGAGGAGAACAGGCCAGGTAAGGGGAACTCGTCCCAGACAAATTGTGTCTGTGCCTTGTTCCGGTTCTCCTCATATCCACAGGATTGTTGGTTGTCCTATCAGCCAGCTCTCGGATCTCCAAGTGCTGCTTTTGAATGCCAGGTCAGTACATAATAAAACCTCACTTGTCCATGATTTAATTCTGGAGGAGGGTGCCGACCTGGCATGTATAACCGAGACCTGGGTGGCTGATCAGGGAGGAGTTGCTCTTTCCCAGCTTTGCCCACCCGGGTATTTGGTTCAGCACTGTGGTAGATCTGAGGGCCGGGGAGGGGGGGTCGCTGTGGTCTATAGGAGTTATTTCCTTCTCACCAAGCACCCTGTCCAGACGGCGATTGGTTTGGAATGTCTCCACCTTGTGTTGGGCCAGGGAGACAGACTAGGAATACTGTTGGTGTACCGTCCACCTTGCTGCCCAACAGCTTCCTTGGCTGAGCTGACAGAGATAGTCTCGGAGGTCCTTTTGAGATCCCCTAGACTTTTGGTACTGGAGGATTTCAACGTCCATGCCGAGGCTGTCTTATCTGGCGCAGCTCAGGACTTCATTGCCTCCATGACAACAATGGGGCTGTCTCAATTTTCTACTGGCCCAACACATGTGTCGGGACATACTCTCGATTTGATCTTCGCTACTGGACATGGAGATGGTGATCTGATGGTGGGGTGTTTTTCATCTACCCCATTGTCATGGACAGATCACCGCTTGCTGAGATTTAGACTTACAGCGGCTCTTTCCCTCTGCAAAGGTGGAGGATCTATTAGTTGATCTGCTCCCGGAGCTGGAAGGATCCCGTAGGTTTTCAGAGGGCTCTGGGAGATTTTCTGGCTGATAGGACCGGTGCTCCTGTCGAGGCCCTGGTCGCACTGTGGAATACGGAAATGACCCGGGCTATTGACACGATCGCTCCCGCGCGCCCCCTTCGCTGTAGAGCTCATACAGCTCCGTGGTATACCCCGGAGCTGAGAGCGATGAAACATGAGAGGAGGAGGCTGGAGTGCAGATGGAGGAAAACTCCCAGTGGATACAATCATGCCTTGGTAAGTGCCACCAATAAGTTGTATACAAAAGCGGTAAGGACAGTAAAGAAGCTCTATTTTGCTGCCTCTATTAGATCATCTTTAAGTCGCCCAGCGGAGCTTTTTAAAGTCGTGCGAGGGCTTTAAACTCTGGCCCCCACGATACTATGGAAACATCTGAGACCCGCTGTAATGAAATTGCTGGACACTTTCAAGATAAGATTGTATGTATCCGCAGGGACCTTGACTCTGATGTTGTGACAGATGAATCCATTGAAGTGTCCGGAGCACGGCCTTGTCTTTCTTTATTGGATGAGTTTCAGTTGGTAAAGCTCGAGGAAGTGGACAAGGTGCTTGGAATGGTTTGGGCGACCACGTCTGTTCTGGATCCTTGCCCATCTTGGCTAGTGAAAGCTGGCAGGGCTGGAACCACCGGTTGGGCCAAGGAGGTGGTTAATGCCTCCTTGAGGGAGGGAGTGGTCCCTGGTAGCCTCAAGGAGGCAGTAGTGAGACCTCTTTTAAAGAAACCCTCCTTGGACCCAGATAATTTAAACAACTATAGACCGGTGGCGAATGTCCCTTTTTTGGGCAAGGTTTTGGAGCGGGTGGTTGCCAGCCAACTCCAGGCGCTCTTGGATGAAACCGATTATCTAGATCCGTTTCAATCCGGTTTCAGGCCCGGTTTTGGCACCGAAACAGCCTTGGTCGCCCTGTATGATGACCTGTGTCGGGAGAGGGACCGGGGGAGTGTGACTCTGTTGATTCTCCTTGATATCTCAGCGGCGTTTGATACCATCGACCATTGTATCCTTCTGAGGAGACTCGCGGAGTTGGGTGTCGGGGGCACTGCTTGGCACTGGTTCCGCTCCTACTTCGCGGATCGTCACCAGAAGGTAGTGCTTGGGGAACATCACTCGACACCATGGACTCTCCATTGCGGAGTCCCTCAGGGGTCGGTTTTGTCCCCCATGCTTTTCAACATCTACATGCAGCTGCTGGGTGCAGTCATCAGGAGTTTTGGAGTGCGTTGCCATCAGTATGCTGATGACACGCAGCTCTATTTCTCCTTTTCATCCTATTCAGGTGAGTCTGTTGATGTGCTGAACCGTTGTCTGACCGCGATAATGGACTGGATGAGAGCTAATAAACTGAGACTCAATCCAGACAAGACCGAGACATTGTTGGTGAATGCCTTCCCTGCTCAGATGGTGGATGTTAACCCTGTTCTGGATGGGGTTACACTCCCCCTGAAGGAACAGGTACGTAGTTTGGGGGTTCTTCTTGACTCTTCCCTGTCTCTCGAGGCCCAAGTGGCCTCGGTGGCACGGAATGCGTTTTACCATCTTCGTCTGGTAGCCCAACTACGCCCCTATCTGGACAGGGATGACCTCGCCTCCGTTCTTCACACTCTGGTAACTTCAAGATTGGATTACTGTAATGCGCTCTACGTAGGGCTGCCCTTGAAGACAATTTGGAAGCTTCAGCTGGTGCAGAACGCAGCTGCCAGACTACTGACGAGGACCAGTCGGTCTTCGCATATAACACCTGTCTTGGCGCGTCTGCACTGGCTTCCTATTTGCTTCCGGGCGAGATTCAAGGTGCTGGTTCTTACCTATAAAGCCTTACACGGCGTGGGACCTCAATACCTTGTGGAACGCCTCTCTCGATACGAACCTACCCGTTCACTTCGTTCAGAATCTAAGGCCCTCCTCCGGGTACCAACCCATCGGGAAGCCCGGAGGGTGGTTACTAGAACTAGGGCCTTTTCTGTGGTGGCCCCTGAGTTGTGGAACAGCCTCCCCGAAGAGGTACGCCTGGCGCCTACACTTCTATCTTTTCGGCGCCAGGTAAAGACCTTTTTATGCTCCCAGGCATTTTAATTTTCTTAACCATTTTAATCTTTTAATCCGTATTTTTTAATTTTTGTCGTATTGTGTTTTTGTAGTGTTTTTTGTTGTTTGTTTGTATATGTTTTTATGATTTTTATTATGATATATTGTATTTTATCTTGTTTGTTCACCGCCCTGAGAGCTATTCTGCTAAGGGCGGTATATAAATTGAAATAAATAAATAAATAAATCATCTACAAATACTAGACAGAATGTCTTTCTGCCATCTGTGTCACAATGATATAGGCAGGGATCTGCTACACTATGCACGAATGCCATTTTAGTCAGAATGTCATGTAATTTCTTGTTCCAACACCGGGCACTTTGCTTAAGCCCATAAATAGCCTTGTGTACGAGGCAGACGAGCGCTGGATTCTCTATGTGACCAGGGGGTTGCTCCATGTATATGGTTTCCTGGAGGTTCCCATACAGGAATGCAGTGTCAACATCGTAATGATATACTTGCATATTCCTGGTGGCTGCCACTTTTAGCATAAGCCGTATCATCTCATGCTTCACCACAGGAGCGAATACGGCATCATAGTCAAAGCCATAATGTTGATTGAAACCCTTAGCCACTAAACGTGCCCTGTAGCGTTGTGGCTGTCCTGCACTGTCCCTTTTTATTTTAAAAATCCACTTACACCCTATAGCCTTTCTGTTACAAGGTAGGGTTTCCAGCTTCCATGTACCATTTCTGGACATAGCAAGCAGTTCCTCTTGCATGGCAATATGCCATAGCTGTGCTTCTGTGGTAGGCAGTTTAATAACATCCTCATAGGACCTAGGTTCTGTAGTGCTAGATACAACATTAAGCACTTTAAATCTTTTTGGTGGTATTCCTAGATTAGCTCTATCTGACCTTCTTAGGATGGGTGCTTGTTCTGTTAACTTATTTTCTAGACTTTCTGTCTGTTCTGTTTTGTTCTTCCTTATTTACACTCTGACTATTTTCTTCTTTTTCCTCTGCCTCTTGTTTTACTGCGGTTTCTGTGGTTTCTACATTTCCCCCTCCTCTCTTCTCCTGGGGATCAGGTTTAATCTTTCTTTCCTGTTCCTCATCGTGTGTGCTGTCTATGTGTATTTCTGCTTGTTTAGTACTGTTTTCCCAGTCTTGTTCCTGCGTTTTTACACTTCTACACACATGTAAACGTTTTTCCTTCATTAACCAGATTCTGTGATATGCCCCCACAAAACCGAGGTAGTAGCCTTTAAGTGCTCTCGGACCCTGTTTCCCTTTACGTTGAGGTTTGGGAATATGAGCCCAACATACTGCTCCAAATAAGAACATAAGAACATAAGAAGAGCCTGCTGGATCAGGCCAGTGGCCCATCTAGTCCAGCATCCTGTTCTCACAGTGGCCAACCAGGTGCCTGGGGGAAGCCCGCAAGCAGGACCCGAGTGCAAGAACACTCTCCCCTCCTGAGGCTTCCGGCAACTGGTTTTCAGAAGCATGCTGCCTCTGACTAGGGTGGCAGAGCACAGCCATCATGGCTAGTAGCCATTGATAGCCCTGTCCTCCATGAATATGTCTAATCTTCTTTTAAAGCCGTCCAAGCTGGTGGCCATTACTGCATCATGTGGGAGCAAATTCCATAGTTTAACTATGCGCTGAGTAAAGAAGTACTTCCTTTTGTCTGTCCTGAATCTTCCAACATTCAGCTTCTTTGAATGTCCACAAGTTCTCGTATTATGAGAGAGGGAGAAGAACTTTTCTCTATCCACTTTCTCAATGCCATGCATAATTTTATACACTTCTATCATGTCTCCTCTGACCCGCCTTTTCTCTAAACTAAAAAGCCCCAAATGCTGCAACCTTTCCTCATAAGGGAGTCGCTCCATCCCCTTGATCATTCTGGTTGCCCTCTTCTGAACCTTTTCCAACTCTAGAATATCCTTTTGGAGATGAGGCGACCAGAACTGTACACAGTATTCCAAATGCGGCCGCACCATAGATTTATACAATGGCATTATGATATCGGCTGTTTTATTTTCAATACCTTTCCTAATTATCGCTAGCATGGAATTTGCCTTTTTCACAGCTGCCGCACACTGGGTCGACATTTTCATCGTGCTGTCCACTACAACCCCGAGGTCTCTCTCCTGGTCGGTCACCGCCAGTTCAGACCCCATGAGCGTATATGTGAAATTAAGATTTTTTGCTCCAATATGCATAATTTTACACTTGTTTATATTGAATTGCATTTGCCATTTTTCTGCCCATTTACTCAGTTTGGAGAGGTCTTTTTGGAGCTCTTCGCAATCCCTTTTTGTTTTAACAACCCTGAACAATTTAGTGTCATCAGCAAACTTGGCCACTTCACTGCTCACTCCTAATTCTAGGTCATTAATGAACAAGTTGAAAAGTACAGGTCCCAATACCGATCCTTGAGGGACTCCACTTTCTACAGCCCTCCATTGGGAGAACTGTCCGTTTATTCCTACTCTCTGCTTTCTGCTTCTTAACCAATTTCTTATCCACAAGAGGACCTCTCCTCTTATTCCATGACTGCTAAGCTTCCTCAGAAGCCTTTGGTGAGGTACCTTGTCAAACGCTTTTTGAAAGTCTAAGTACACTATGTCCACTGGATCACCTCTATCTATATGCTTGTTGACACTCTCAAAGAATTCTAATAGGTTACTGAGACAGGACTTTCCCTTGCAGAAGCCATGCTGGCTCTGCTTCAGCAAGGCTTGTTCTTCTATGTGCTTAGTTAATCTAGCTTTAATTATACTTTCTACCAGTTTTCCAGGGACAGAAGTTAAGCTAACTGGCCTGTAATTTCCGGGATCCCCTCTGGATCCCTTTTTGAAGATTGGCGTTACATTGGCCACTTTCCAGTCCTCAGGCACGGAGGAGGACCCAAGGGACAAGTTACATAATTTAGTTAGCAGATCAGCAATTTCACCTTTGAGTTCTTTGAGAACTCTCGGGTGGATGCCATCCGGGCCCGGTGACTTGTCAGTTTTTATATTGTCCATTAAGCTTAGAACTTCCTCTCTCGTTACCACTATTTGTCTCAGTTCCTCAGAATCCCTTCCTGCAAATGTTAGTTCAGGTTCAGGGATCTGCCCTATATCTTCCACTGTGAAGACAGATGCAAAGAATTCATTTAGCTTCTCTGCAATCTCCTTATCGTTCTTTAGTAAACCTTTGACTCCCTTATCACCCAAGGGTCCAATCGTCTCCCTAGATGGTCTCCTGCTTTGAATGTATTTGTAGAATTTTTTGTTGTTGGTTTTTATGTTCTTAGCAATGTGCTCCTCAAATTCTTTTTTAGCATCCCTTATTGTCTTCTTGCATTTCTTTTGCCAGAGTTTGTGTTCTTTTTTATTTTCTTCATTTGGACAAGACTTCCATTTTTTGAAGGAAGACTTTTTGCCTCTAAGAGCTTCCTGACATGGTTCAGATAAGGCTTTTTGTTAAACATCATTTCATAAGGCATACAATTCACAGCACTTTCATATACTCTGTTCAACAGATAGTTAGCATATATCGCACATTCACCCCAGAAATCCCTGGTAAGTGTAGAGTCTCCTAACATTGCTCTCACAGTGTCTTGCAAGAATTTGTTGTACCTCTCAGCAACCCCGTTCTGATGGGGTGAAAAAGGAGCTGTTAATTCGTGTTTTACCCCTTTGTTATAGAGATACTTTTGCAGAGTTGAGGATAAAAATTCCCCTCCTCTATCTGATCAGATCGTTGCTATCCGGGTTTTGAATCTAGCCTCTACCCATTCCACAAAATGTTTTAGCTTCCCAGCGGCTTCTGCTTTGTTATGCAATAGGTAAACAAAAGCATATCTCGTGTAGTCATCGACCAACACATAATAAAACTTTGCATTTCCTTTCGACTGTTTAAAGGGACCGGCCAGATCCATGTGTATTAACTGAAATGGCCTTTGCGTGCTAATTAGCCTTTCTTTGTGTATGGGAGCTGCTGTTGACTTCCATTCACTGCAAACGTTACAGTCTTCATACTGCTTACAAGTTTTAAACATTAGGTCAGCATTATGCTTCTCTGTTTTTAGAAGTGTTGTATAACTGACATGACCCAACCTTTTGTGGTACAAGTGTATACATTGATCATGAGTAGGCTTATTTCTTACTGTGTTTACACATAGTGGGGCTTCATCATTAACTATGAACAATGCTTCTTTGAACGTTGCTATAACACATATCTTATTTCCCTTACAAATTGTGCATCTCCCTTTTTCAAAGTGAACAACATAATTCATATCATTTAACTTGGCTACAGACATTTTATTCCTGTCCATACTGGGAACATAAAGCACATTTGTAACTAGCGTTTTTAAACATTTTAAATATACTACTCCTACCCTTTTTACTTCGCGACAGCTTCCATCCGCCAAGTAAACGTTCTGGTTCGTTGTTGGGGTCAGGGTTTTAAACTGTTTTTCATTATTTGCCAAAAAATGACTAGCTCCTGAGTCAATAGTCCAGGATGCTCTGTTCAGTTCATTGTCTTTGTCTTTTGTTCCTACGACATGCACTTTAAATGGGTCTTTCTCGCATTGTTGTGTTCTTCTTTGCTTCTCAGCCTGGCAATGTCTGCGTAGATGATTTGTGGAACCACAAGTGTAGCAGCGTCTCACTCCATATGCCATGGATCCTTGCTCATTCCGCTCCGGGTTTTCTTTGTTGCTCTGTTTGCTTTTCTCTTGTCGGCGTTCTGCTTCTTGCAGTAGTTTGTTTGTGATGTAATTAACACTGAGCTCCGCGTCTGGCAAACTTTCTAACGCGCTTATTATTCCATCCCAGGAATCATTTAAAGTTGACAGCGTAATGTATGCCATCTGTTCCTGTGTATGTTGCATGTTCATTTCTTGCAGTTCGGCAAACAAACGTTGTAAGTTCTGTAAATGCCTCTGCATGGACTCGCCTTCTTTGTAACGTGTTTGGTAAAGTGTTTTAGCAAGTAGGACCTTAGAGCCCGCAGTTTTTCTCACATGTACAGTTTTTAATGCATTCCACACTTCCTTCGCAGTGTTTAAGCCTCTTACATGTATTAACTGTTCATTTTCCAGAGCTAGGATAATCAGAGCTTTAGCTTTCTCTGCCGCCCTTATCCACTCTGCCGGTGGGGCTGCAGGGGGGTCTTCCGCAACTGTGTGCCACACGCCCTCCTTCACCAGTAGCATTTCTGTCTTTACCTTCCAGTAGGAGTAGTTGGTGCTCCCCAGCCTCTCCAAGGGAAAAGATGCGCCTCCAAATGCTGCCATTCTTTTCTTACTCCTTTCGGCTGCTGTAATGCACTTTCTGGATCTCCTGTTCTTTAGCACAGTTTCACAGTAACGCTGTTATGGCTGGGCCCATAACCCTTTGTTGAGCTCTCTTGTGTCCCGAACCAACAAGGCAGACTTAACTTGTTGCACAGGACACAGAGGTGAGTGAGTAACAGCGTTCCTGAACCGGCAATTAGAAATAGACCACACTGACACTGTTAAGCTTAGTGCAAGCGAAACAAACTTTATCAATGTGCAGACAGAATACAATCACCAACATAAGCTTTACTCCTATCTCCCCCCACACAGCCTGGGTCCCTGGGCTTGTATTTTATAGCCAGCCCCTTTGATCTGGTACAGCTGTGTGACCTTCACAAAATTACTGTGCTGTGGTTAACCCATTCCCAACACAGGGAATTACTAAGCATAATGAGCTAACAATGATTCCATCCCCTGTGAGAAAGAAAATGGGCCCAAAAGCCATTAGTATACCGTATGCTATTGTCAGAGATTTAACCATAGAGGTATAACTGCACAAGGGTTCTTCTCAGCTGAGTGAGTTTCAGGTATTTATGCACAATTTATCTTTCAGTTGTGTGATAAAACACCTCTCCTCATTTGAGCTCTAAGCCAGAAATCAAAGTGATGGTTCCCACGTAAAAAATTATGATGTAAGTAGGAGCATTTTTGAGCTGTGGAAAAGGCTGGAGACAAGAGTGGAAAATGGAAATTCAAGTTGATCCTGACTTATGGTGTTTAGGGTTTTCATAGTAAGCGGTATTCAGGAAGGGTTTACCATTGACTTCCTCTGGGACTTAGGGGCAGTGACTGAACCCTGCTCTCCCAGGTCGTAGTCCAACACCTTAACCACTGTACTGCCTTCAAGTCGATTCTGACTTATGGTGACCCTATGAGTAGGGTTTTTATGGTAAGCTGTATTCAGACGGGGGTTACGATTGCCTTCCTCTGGGGCTGAGAGGCAGCGACTGGTCCAAGGTCACCCAGTGAGCTTCATGGCTGTGTGGGGATTTGAACCCTGGTCTCCCAGGTCGTAGTCCAAAACCTTAACCACTACATCACACTGGTTCTCGCAGGCAAAATCAACAGAGACAGACCAAACGGAAACACGCCCCATTCATCTTTACCCAGCGGCCTCTGCCTGGGGTCCAATGGAGTCCTCTCTGCCTCAGGGAAATCCATTCCTGTTTCTGCACAGAGACCCTTTTCCTGAAAAGCATAAGAAGAACTCAAGTCATATAATGGGGAGCAGAATTAAAAAAGGAGTGACAGAGGCAATACCACAGGAATATTTGATATAGAAAGGAAGGATAGATGCAAAACCCTTAGAGATACTTGATATCGGGGTAGCCAACGTGGTGCCCTTCAGATGGGACCAAACCCCAATTCACATCAGCCCCAGACAATAACATGAATGGCCAGCGATTATAGGACTTTTACTTCAACAACATCTGGAAGGCTTCATCTAGACCAGGGACAGCCATCTTACCTGCTGCTCTGCCTGCTTCTCGTCCTCTGCCACGTTCAGCAGGAGACCTTCTGCCAGGGCCACCGCCTGGGAACTGGTCTCGGCCCCACATTCCCTCACCCAGCTCTCCATCTCTGGGGGCAGGACAGCCAGGAACTGCTCCAGGATCACCTTGTCCATGATCTGGTTCTTTGAGTGTCGCTCTGGCTTCAACCACTCACGGCAAAGAAGGTGGAGTCGGCTGCAAGTCTCTCAGGGGCCCTCAGCTGCCTGGTAGCGGAAACACCGGAACTGCTGGCGCTGCACATCTGAGGTGAGGGGATTCTTCCCCAAGATCTTCTGCACATTTTCCCCCAGGAATTCCTCCGCATGGGTCTCAGTCTTGATGGCATCAGGGCCAAGTCCTGCTTCAGGGGTAGATGGGTCTTGCTGTTCCATATTTGATCTCTTGGCCTTTCACGGGGTCCTCATCCCTTCTCTGCTTCTGGGAATAGTTTTCTGCCTTCTGAGGCCACGTTCAGAAGGAGCAGGTCCACTTATTCTATGAGCGAAGCCAAACAGGGATCACTATGCCCAGGCCAAAGGGTTGCAGAGCAGGAAAGGTGCTGGGTAAGAATAGTCAAACGTGAGGATTATTGTTTCTACCATATAACCTTTGATAAAAACCCAATGATGGGGCCTACGTCTTCCTTTGAAGATGGGTGTCTGGATGGTTGGCACATCTCTGACAGCAGCTCCAACGGCGCTCAGAGACCCCCATCATCCCCATTTCCCCCCTATTCTTATTTACAAAGAAGCTGAAAGAGAGAACCTTTCAGGGGAAGGGCTGTAGCTCAAATGATAGAGCAGCTGCTTTGTACACAGAAGGTCCCACTTTGAATCTCCAGGTAGGGCTGGGAAAGACTCCCTGCCTGTAATCCTGGAGAGACTCTGCCAGTCAGTGCGGACAATACTGAGCTAGATGGGACAATTGTCTAATTCAATATAAGATCCTATACTCCCTAACTTATCCCTGAACTTTTACAAGCCTCTCCTGGAATACAGAATTTTGGTTTAATTGTGAATGAAATACGTTATTCCTTTCATCTCTTGATAGATTTGCTTATCTTTAGAACTGTCCCCCTTCAGAGTTAAACGTGAGCTATATTGTTGCATATTAAATTAAATTGGAACGCTGCAGTTCCTGGAGTTTATGACCTGGTTGTGATAAGGAAATGGAAAGATCTTTGAGTATAATGTGGTGAAAGAAAGCAATGAACCAACATTTTTGGGATTGTCATCATAAATTAAGGAAGAACTGACTTTACCTTCACCTCAGCAGGCATTGAGTGATGGGATATGGATGCGGGTGGGGGCTGCCCTGTCCTGTAGGCTCTCTTCACCTATTTACCCTTTTAATAAAACACGGTTGTTCACTTTCAGTCGGGGTCTTCAGAGTTTGATTCCCTTGATGAAAAAAAAGATTGCCAATTTTCAGTAGCACTTAAAGGTCCCTTCTGTATCCCAGGGGTTACTTGCCTGGATGGGCACATGTGTGATAACACCAGTCAGTGTGTGAATAACGGGGGCATTGATAGGCATACTTTCAATTGCCCCTTAATTCAAAGTGGTGTCCTGGCCTTGCTGGGGAGGGAGAGGTAGCTCTCCTCCCTGATTTGGATGGATCAGCTGAACAGGCCTCCTGGGCGCCCTGCTCTGTGAAAACCTTTCCACCAAATGTGTAAAGGCAGAGGATGCTCACAAGATTTCAGAGGGGGCCACCCATGTAGTGCTTGGGTACTTACCACCAAGTGAGAATGAAAGGGACTTTGAACAGAGGAGCTTTTGCTCTGAGGGATACAGCCCCCCCCCAGGATTCCCTTCTTGTCTAGCCATCAAATTGAGGCCATATAACACACTAAGCCTGGTATACTGCTTCTGCATAAGGAAGCTCCACTTTCCACTCATTGTACCAAGGCCCTGCCTATCTTTTTTCTTCCGTTTTATTTGCTTTGTCTGTTATTATGGCGGATGTTCTGACGGGGGATCCTGAAGGGTCACAGAACAGAGGCCACCTCCTTACAGGGTGAGGGTCTCCCTTGCTCTCCAGCCGCTCCTCTGCCTTCACCGGGTGGGGCTCCAATCTGGGGTCTCCCGCCCCCTCCTGGCTCCCCCGCCCTGCAGCTCCTCCCCTAGGCCCTGGGACTCCCCTTCGCCCAAATGCACAGCAGGGACAAGGGGCTTACCAGACCCCAGAAGGCGCCACCGACGCTGCAGCGCTGCTGCTGCTTCTGGCGTTTAATGGCGGATCAAACTGCGCTCTTGACCAGGGAGCCACTTTCCTCCAAGGGAAGAGCCCGGCAGGAAGTGACGTCAGAGGGAGAGGAGCCGCATTTTCTTTGAACCCTCCCGCACCTCCTCCTCCTCTTTCCTTTCTAGGAATCTGCTTTCGTTTATTTTAACCCTCACGAAGTCAAGCCTCCTGATGATCTCTCAGAGCGGGAGCCAAGAAGGAAAGAGGCGTTGTGCAGCATGGAGGAAGACACGGAGCTCCTGCCCTGTACTGAGTCAGAGCATGGCGGTCGATCTAGCTCAGTGGTGTCTGCACTGACTGGCAGCAGCTCTCCAGCGTTTCAGGCAGGGAGTCTGTCCTTGGAGATTGAACGTGGGACCTTCTGCATGCAAAGTAGTTGCTCTACCCAATGAGCTGTGGCTCCTTCCTGGGGGTTCGGACCCTCCTGGGGGTTCAAGACAAATATATAGATCATAGAAATATGGGGAGGCTGGCAGACAAGGCTCCCAAACTGGTTTGGCTTGCGTGAGAAGGGAAGATGTGATGATATATGTTGCTGTATCTGGAAGATGAATGGAACCGGAAAGCCAAGTCAGTTCAGTTACTTTTGTCAGTTAGAGAAGGTTAAACTCAGTTTAACAGAAAGAAAGAAAAAACGCCTCCACTGGAGTGCAAGAGACTCTTGCCCAGCGTATGGCTTTGCTATAAAGTCTAAAATGATGCTCTGAAAGCCTGAGACACTATACAGCATGCCTTGTATTGAGGGATGACCTTGTCCTGAAGTCTCAATGGGATGCAATGGAGGTCTTTGTCTTTTCCAATCTCCCCTGTTAATTTTCTCAGCTGTCCTTGGGAGGAATGATAACAATTCTTTCTTGAAGAATTAAGTTCTTGTTGTGCTTCTCTAGTCGATAAGAATACTTTTCTATACAGAGATGCTTTTAGATGGTGATTTCATAGCTGTAAGTACAATACACTATTAACCATCTAGCATCCTTATGCTGCAAATGTATAACTAATTACAGCACGTACCACAATTAAATATTTTGCACATATATCTCCCTTGCACTCATCTCAGGGAACAACAATATAAACTCATCTTTCCGAAAGACCAAGATATATAATAAATAAGAGAATACTTTTACGGGTGATTATCATCATTAATTTCAAAAAGATGTTATACTGTATATGTGTGTAAGTGTACTGCCTTCAAGTCGATTCCGACGTATGGCGACCCTATGAAGAGGGTTTTCATGAGACTGAGAGGCAGTGACTGGCCCAATGTCACCCAGTGAGCTTCATGGCTACGTGGGGATTCAAACCCTGGTCTCCCAGGTCCTAGTCCAACACTCTAACCACTACACCACACTGGCTTATTCTGTACTGTATGTAGGATAAGCTAAACTTGTCAGTGAGTCCATTTAAACCAAAAATCTAAAATGTAACACAATATGCAGATTTTGGCCTTTGTCACAAGACATATGGATCAATTCTCTAGTGAAATATTTTACCTCTTCTGGAGTATATAATCTATAAATTGCGTAGTTGATGGTGTTGGTACAAATATAACATACATCAATAGATTGACACTTAGTGAAACTGTTCAATCTGAATTTCCTTCCATCTTTAGGATGCTTGTGAGCAGCATGAACATTTGCCACATTTCAAATCTCCCCTATAGATGGATCTAATCCTGTAACTACGTAAATCAGAACGGACCACCTTCCCTTGAATAATGGCTGCTCTGCATTGCACTGTAAGTGGAATTCTTCATGACTCCCTGATCTATAGCTGTTGCAAATCAGGAGACCTCCCAAAGCCTCTTTGCAAAGTTTTCACTTTTCCCTTTGGGTGAGGGGAAGGGGCTTTGTTAACATTCACTAACACTTACTGTGTAGTAGCGTTTGCAGAAAATAACGTCTGGGCGCTACAGGCACTCAGACAAACCCTGCACAGTGTGATGGGATAGCCCAAATAATGGCTTAAAATGTGCAAAGAGTGTGCTAAAATCATTTACATAAGCTTAGAATGGCTTCGCTTGTAGTTTAGTAGTGCACAGAGGAAAAAAGGTCTCTTCTGAAAATGGGTTTCTTAAACCCTCCCTTCTAGACAAAGCGTTGTTTTCTTATAAAGCAGAGTACGGTACGAGATACAGTGTCTGAGCAGACAGCCAATATGTTACATTAACATTTGGATTGCGGTCTCCACCTATTTACCCTTTTAATACAACAGTTATTTTCAGTTGGGTTCTCCTGAAGTTGATTCCTTTGATTCAAAGTTTGCCACTTTTCGAGTAGCGCTTTCCATTCAATGTTGAAAGATCCCTTCTGCATCCCAGGAGTTGCCAGCCTGGATGGTCCCGTGTGTCAGCCAGGAGGAGTGATGACACGTTGCAAAGTGTTAACATTTGGCTTGGGGGGGAAGGGGCTTTGTTAACATTCACTAACACTTACTGGGAACAGCTGCAGCATGAGGGGACTGAGGAAGACCTGCCCTGGGAGTGAGTATCTGGCACCTGGGTGCTTGCTACGAGCTCCTTTGGGCTGCTGTCTGTCGAGACAGCTGAAGTTCCTGGTAAGTGCCGCAAGGACTGGGACCCCCTGCCTGCCCCTTGCTCCACAGAGAGGCTGCAGTTAATCTCGCAGCCCCTTGCAACAGCTGCTGGCTGGGCCAGGAGGCATAAAAGCCCAGCTGCCCTTGGGCGGCGGGTCTGCCCCTGGCGGGGTTGCCACCAAAGGGGGTTGCCCCTTGGGGAGTTGCCCCTTGGGGAGTCCCGAGGGCGAGGGTGCTACTCCCCTTCTATTACTTTTTCTTGTTTTTTTATTATTATTATTTCTTAATTTGTTTTCTGTTAAACCAGTCTAGAGGAGGTTGGTGGTGGGGAGGGCGTGTGGTGCATGTGTAGTTCCTGCACAGGGTGGGAGCCTGTGCAGTGAACTGCACGATAGGAGAAAGTCGCCAGATGCCTTCAGAGTGAGAGTGTGTAATTGGCAGAAGGCTGGCCCTCCCTGGGTGTGAGACAGGAGGGGGAGTAGATGGGCCCTGTGTGAGTAAGTTTGAATGGGTGGGACTGTTCCCACTCCTTGCAGAGGCCTACTGGGATAATTCGCTCCGGTAGGCTTTGTTGGTGGGCTCGTGTTGGGCCCATAATAGGTATTTAGGAGGAGTCTTAGCATGGAGGAACATGGGTGATGCCACCCCAATCTCAGTGATTACCCGCAGAGGGAAATATAGCCATGGGGATGTGATGAATTACCACAGAAGGCAAAGGCAGGGCTATCTGCGCCTTGTTCCTTGCTGCCACTCCTCTGATGGTTTGGTTCCTCGTTGCTCATCTGCTGTGCCCACTGGCCTGTGTGTGTTGTTGTTTAATGCCAGATCGGTACATAAGAAGACCACTCTAATCCATTACATGATTGTGGATGAATGTGCCAATTTGGTGTGTATTACCGAGACCTCGGGACTTCATGGCCTCCATGACAAACATGGGGCTGTCTCAAGTTGCTATTGGCCAAACGCATAGAGCAGGGCACACCCTCGACTTGGTCTTTGCTCCAGATGGAGGAAGGGGTGGTCTGGAGATGGGGGGGGTGGATGTCATGGTCAGACCACTTCCTGGTGAAGTTTAGACTTATGGCTCTGAGTCTTCCCTGGGGTGTACAGATGAAGATGGTCCGTCTCCGGAGACTAATGGAATCCACTGGATTCCTGAATGCCCTGGGGGAGTTCCCAGGAGATAGAGCAGGTGACCCTGTTGAAGCCCTTGTCATGCTGTGGAACAGCGAGGCGCATCTGGCTCGACACGGTTGCCCCCGAGCGCCCTCTCCGGCACTGTGGAGCCTGGCTTGCACCTTGGTACACCAGTGAGCTAAGGGCAATGAAACAGGCTGGATGTCGGCTACAGTGCAAGTGGGAAAAGACGTCCTGTGAGACAGATCAGGCACGAGTAAAACATCATAACTGTGCCTATTGTGTGGCGGTGAGGGCGGCGAAGAAGGCCCACTTCTCTACCTCCATCACATCCTCAAGTAGCCGTCCAGCTACTTTTCCGTATTGTCAGGGGTCTTTTGACATCAGCCCCAGGAAATGGAGTCTTAGACCCTTCGGAGGACCACTGTGAAATGTTTGCAAGGCACTTTGAGGGTAAAGTTGCTCGCCTCCGTAGCAGTCTTGATGGCCCATCTACATATACTGTAGTCCCCAATGAGGTGTCCAGTGCAACATCTGCTCCTATTTCTTGGGAACAGTTTCAGTTGATGCGGCCTGATGATGTGGACAAGGTGCTTGTGATGATACAGCCAGCAACGTGTCTTGACCCTTGCCCTTCTTGGCTTATTAAAGCTTGCTGGGGGGGGGTCTGACCAAGTGGATCCAGGGTGTGGTCAATGCATCATTGTGGGAGGGAGTGATTCCAGCCGCCTTGAAAGAGGCGGTGATTCGACCACTCCTGAAAAAGCCCACCCTGGACCCATTGGTTTGGGACAACTACTTACCGGTTGCAAATACCCCCTTCTTAGGGAAGGTGATTGAGAGGGTTGTGGCGCAGCAACTGCAAGTACTCTTGGATGAAAGACTATCTTGACCCATCCCAGTCTAGGTTTAGGCCTGGTTATGGGACTGAATCGGCCTTGGTTGCCCTGATGGATGACCTTTATCGGGAGAAGGACAGGGGGAGTGCGACTCTGTTATTCTTACTTGATCTCTCAGCGGCTTTTGATACCATTGACCATGGTATCCTTCTGGGCCGACTTGGTGAGATGGGTATTGGAGGAACTGTTTTACAGTGGTTCCGATCCTATCTCCAGGGTCGCTCTCAGAGAGTAGCATTGAGTGATTGTCTTTCGGCCCCCTGGCAGCTGTGCTGTGGGGTGCCACAGGGTACCATCTTGTACCCCATGCTGTTTAACATCTATATGAAGCCCTTGGCAGCAGTCATCAGGAGCTTTGGGGGGAGGTGTCAGCAGTATGCTGATGATACCCAGTTCTATTTCTCCATAACATCTGAATCAGGAGAGGCTGTGCAAGCCTTTGACCACTGCCTGGACTTGGTGGTGGGCTAGATGAGGGCCAATAAACTGAGTCTGAATCCTAGCAAGACGGAAGCACTGTGGGTTGGTGGTTCCAGAGTTCGGATAATTGGTCAGTTGCCTGCTTTGGATGGGGTCATACTTCCTCTGAAAGAGCAGGTCCGTAGCCTGGGGGTGCTCCTGGATCCATCTTTGTCGCTAGAGGCCCAGGTGACCTCAGTGGCTAGGAGTGCCTTTTACCAGCTTCGGCTGGTGAGACAGCTGCAGCCGTTTCTGGACCAGGATAGCCTGACCACTGTTGTCCACGCACTGGTAACCTCCAGGCTGGATTACTGTAATGCGCTCTATGTGGGGCTGCCCTTGAAGTTGATCCGGAAGTTGCAGCTGGTGCAAAATGCGGCGGTGAGACTGCTCACTGGAGCAGGGTAACGCAAGCATAGCACCCTGCTACTGAAAGAGTTGCACTGGCTGCCCATTTGCTACCGGGCCAAGTTCAAAGTTCTAGTTTTGGTGTACAAAGCCCAATACTGCTCGAGACCAGGATACCTGAAAGACCATCATCCCCATCACTGCGCTCTGCAGGTGAGGGCTTCCTGCAGATACCATCTTATCAGGAGGTTCATTCTGTGCAATATAGGAAACGGACCTATAGTGTGGCGGCACCTACCCTGTGGAATTCCCTCCCTTTGAATATTAGGCAGGTGCCATCTCTCCTATCTTTTCGGCGCCTTTTGAAGACTTTTCTTTTTCAACAAGTGTTTTAAGTTGAGAGCTATCCCAGTCTGTCTCTGTGTCAGAATGGCTTGTTTTTTAATAATGTTTTTAATCTTTAAAAAAAATTTTTTTAATGTTTTTAACGCTGTTTAGTGTTAATGTATTTCAAGTTTTGTTTTTATGATGTTTTAAAATGTTTTTAGTGCCTTCTTTGCTGCCCTGGGCTCCTGCTGGAAGGAAGGATGGGATATACATCAAATAATAAAGGGATAGCCCAAATAATGGCTTAAAATGTGCATATAATGTGCTGAAATTATTTACATAAGCTTTTAATGGCTTTGCTTGTAGTTTACACAGAGGAAGAAAGTTCTCTTTTGAAAATGGGTTTCTTAAACCCTCCCTTCTAGACTAAGCATTGTTTCCTTATAAAGCAGAGTACGGTACAAGATACAATCTCTGAGCAGACAGCCAGTATGTTACATGAACTGTCACCAGTAAGTGAGAAGAAGATATGGAGTGCTTCCGGGAGGCAGCAAATGCAAATTTCCAAAATTTCTCCTCTAGTGGGTAGCAAAATTGATAAAGCCATGGGAACAAGCCATCCCTTTGTAAATAGGGTGTATAAAAGGCCAGTTCTATAGCATGCAGGACCCCCTTGGCTCTGTTGAAGTGGGGGTGGGGTCAAAGAAAGCAGGAGGGAACCCTCACATCTATTCCATCCATGGCATCTGACGGGTGATGTATCGTGACATGTATTTCCATGTACTCTGTAACTCTGGCTTTGTGACATGACTTAAGAAGTTAACTCGGTCCTTATTATTATTAATATTATTATTAATTAAATTTTTATACCGCCCCATAGCCGAAGCTCTCTGGGCGGCTCACAACAGGTAAAAACATCTAACATACAATTAAAACCACATATTAAGCAATCTAAAATAAGTTAAAGATATCAAAAATTAAAACATAATTAAACAGATACTAAAATGCATATTAAATACTACTAAAATGCTGAAAATGCCTGGGAGAAGAGGAAGGTTTTTACCTAGCGCCGAAAAGATAATAATGTTGGTGCCAGGCGTACCTCATCAGGAAGAATATTCCATAGTTCAGGGGCCACCACTGAGAAGGCTCTTTTTCTTGTTGTCACCTTCCGGGCTTCTCTCTGAGTAGGCACCCGGAGGAGGGCCTTCAATGTTGAGCGCAGTGTACGGGTAGGTTCATATCGGGAGAGGCGTTCCATCAGGTATTGTGGCCCCATGCCGTACAAGGCTTTATGGGTTAAAACCAGCACTTTGAATCGGGCCCGGAAACATATAGGCAACCAGTGCAAGCGGGCCAGAATCAGTGTTATATGTTCGGACCGCCTGGTCCCGGTTATCAATCTGGCCGCCGCATTTTGCATGAGCTGCAGTTTCCGAACCGTCTTCAAGGGCAGCCCCACGTAGAGTGCATTGCAGTAGTCTAATTTAGAGGTTACCAGGGCATGGACAACTGAAGCAAGGTTTCCCCTGTCCAGATAGTGGCGTAGTTGGGCCACCAGCCGAAGCTGGTAGAAAGCACTCCGTGCCACCGAGGCTACCTGAGCCTCCAGTGACAGGGATGGTTCTAAAAGAACTCCCAAACTACGAACCTCCTTCTTCAGAGGGAGTGCAACCCCATCCAGGACAGCTTGCACATCCACCATCTGGTCAGGGGAACCGCCTACTAACAGCATCTCAGTCTTGTCTGGATTGAGCTTCAATTTATTTGCTCTCATCCAGTCCATTATCGCAGCCAGGCATTGGGTCAGCACCTTGACAGCCTCACCTGATGAGGATGAAAAGGAGAAGTAGAGCTGCGTGTCATCAGCATACTGGTGACAACGCACTCCAAAACTCCTGATGACAGCACCCAGCGGCTTCATGTAGATGTTAAAGAGCATGGGGGACAGAACTGACCCCTGCGGAACTCCATATTGGAGAGCCCAGGGTGCCAAGCAATGCTCCCCAAGCACTACCTTCTGGAGACGACCTGCCAAGTAGGAGCAGAACCACTGCCAAGCAGTACCTCCAACTCCCAAATCCGCAAGTCTCCCCAGAAGAATACCATGGTCGATGGTATCAAAAGCCGCTGAGAGATCAAGGAGAATCAACAGAGTTACACTCCCCATCTTTCTCCCGACAAAGGTCATCATACAAGGCGACCAAGGCCGTCTCCGTGCCAAAACCGGGCCTGAAACCCGATTGAAATGGATCCAGATAATCGGTCTCATCCAAGAGTGTCTGGAGCTGGTCTGCAACCACTCTTTCTAGGACCTTGCCCAGGAATGGGACATTTGCTACCGGCCTGTAATTATTAAGATTTTCTGGGTCCAGGGAAGATTTCTTCAAAAGTGGTCTCACTACCGCCGCCTTTAGGCAGTCAGGGACCTCTCCCTCACACAGTGAGGCATTAATCACTTCCCTGGCCCAGCCGCCTGTTCCATCCCTGCTAGCTTTTATTAGCCAAGAGGGGCAAGGATCCAGAACAGAAGAGGTTGCACGCACCTGTCCAAGCACCTTGTCAAGGTCCTCAAGCTGCACCAATTGAAACTCATCCAAAAAATCATGACCAGGCTGTGCTCCGGATACCTCATTTGATTCAACTGCTATAACACTGGAGTCCAAGTCTTGACAGATGCAAGAGATTTTATCCTGGAAGTGCCTAGCAAATTCATTACAGCGTGCTTCAGATAGTTCTACCGTGTCCCTAGGGCCAGAATGTACTAGCCCTCTGACAACTTTAAAAAGCTCTGCCGGACGGCAGATAGAAGATTTAATAGTGGCAACAAAATATTGTTTTTGTGCTGCCCGTACTGCCCCTAAATACAGCTTGCTATAGGCACTTACCAGTGCATAATTGCATCCCTCAGGAGTTCGTCTCCATCTGCACTCAAGCCGTCTCCTGTTTAATTGCTCTCAGCTCTGAAGTATACCATGGAGCTGAAGGAGCTCTACATAGGAGAGGGCGCACAGGAGCGATCATGTCAAATGCCCGGGTCATTTCAGCATTCCATAGTTCGACCAGGGTTTCGACAGGAGCACCAGCCCTATCAGCCGGAAAACTCCCCAGAGCCTTTTGAAAACCATCCGGATTCATTAGTCTCCGGGGGCGGACCATCTTAATGGGTCCTCCACCCTTGCAGAGGGGAAAAGCTGCTGTAAGTCTAAACCTCAACAAGCGGTGATCTGTCCATGACAAAGGGGCTGATGTAAGACTCCCTACATTCAGATCACCATCTCCATGTCCAGTTGCAAAAATCAGGTCTAGAGTATGCCCTGCCACGTGTGTTGGGCCAGTAGCATATTGGGACAGCCCCATGGTTGTCATGGAAGCCATGAAGTCCTGAGCCGCCCCAGATAAGGCGGCCTCGGCGTGGATGTTGACATCCCCCAGCACAAACAGTCTGGGTGATCTCAACAATACAGCCGAGACCACCTCCGTCAGATCAGTTAGGGAGTCTGTTGGGCAGCAGGGTGGGCGGTACACCAACAGAATCCCCACTCTGTCCCCCTGATCCAACACAAGGTGCAAATACTCCAGACCAGTAGATGCATGGACATGGTGCTTGGAGAGAGAGATGGAACTCCTATAGACCACAGCAACCCCCCCTCCCCGGCCCTCAGATCTACCCTGATGCTGAACCAAGTACCCCGGTGGGCACAGCTGGGAGAGACTAACTCCTCCCTGCTCACCCACCCAGGTCCCAGTTATACATGCCAGATCAGCTGCCTCATCCACAATTAAATCGTGGATGAGAGAGCTCTGATTATGTACCGATCTGGCATTTAAGAGCAGCATCCGGAGATCGGAGAGCTGGCTGATAGGGCAACCAACAAACCTGTGGGTGTGTGGAGGACCGGAACCCAGCACAGCCGTTAACTGCCTGGGCCGAGTTCCCCTCACCTGGCAAGTCCTCCACACAGCGTCATATCTCCCTCTACCCGTCACTACACTAATTGGGGCCACCTCAAATCTTCCAAGTCGACTTTGACTCCTCTCTCCCAGGCACATGATGCAACCCCCCACAACACACACTCACACCATACACCCCCACACACAAAAAGGGCCTTCAACTATTGTAACCTGTTTTAACTAAGATGTGCCTTCACAGTCTTATACATTGATGTTAATTGGATTTCCAGCAACTTCTTTCATGCTGATATGTATCCCTATTTTTCTGTTTCCATAATAAGGTCACTGACTACATTTTATTAGTTATAGTGTGCAAGAGATGAATAAATAGCATGTATTATAAAGACTTGGCAATTTGCTGGGGTGCCACTGAAGGGCTTTGCAGGCCTCCAAAACACTCACAGGCAACAGGTCAGCAACCCCCTGTTCTACACTCATAATATGATTTCCCCATTTCTGAAATCTTTCATGACATTAAAGACTTAAGCTACTTCTGAAGCTCTTTCCATGTTCCAAGCAGTTCTATGGTTTCTCCCTTGTGTGAATTCTTTGATGCAAAGTGAGAGAGGAATTTCTAGTAAAGCCTTTTCCACATTCCAGGCATTCATATGGCTTCTCCCCAGTGTGAATACTTTGATGGGCAGTGAGTTGCTGTTTCCTACTGAAGTTCTTTCAACATTCTAAGCACTTATATGGTTTCTCCCCAATGTGAATACTTTGATGGTCAGTGAGTTTCTGTTTCCTACTGAAGCTCTTTCCACATTCTAAGCACTTATATGGTTTCTTCCTAGTGTGAATACTTTGATGGTCAGTGAGTTGCTGTTTCCAACTGAAGCTCTTTCCACATTCTAAGCACTTATATGGTTTCTCCCCAGTGTGAGTTCTTTGATGGGAAGTCAGATTTATCTTCTGGTGGAAGCTCTTTCCACATTCTAAGCACTTATATGGTTTCTCCCCAGTGTGAATACTTTGATGGGCAGTGAGTTGCTGTTTCCTACTGAAGCTCTTTTCACATTCTAAGCACTTATATGGCTTCTCCCCAGTGTGAACACTTTGATGGGCAGTGAGTTGCTGTTTCCTACTGAAGCTCTTTCCACATTCTAAGCACTTATATGGTTTCTCCCCAGTGTGAATTCTTTGGTGGGCAGCAAGTATGTTTTTCCAACTGAAGCTCTTTCCACATTCTAAGCACTTATATGGTTTCTCCCCAGTGTGAATACTTTGATGGGCAGTGAGTTGCTGTTTCCTACTGAAGCTCTTTCCACATTCTAAGCACTTATATGGTTTCTCCCCAGTGTGAATTCTTTGATGGGCAGTGAGTGCTTGTTTCCTGCGGAAGCTCTTTCCACATTCTAAGCACTTATATGGTTTCTCCCCGGTGTGAATTCTTTGGTGGGCAGCAAGTATGTTTTTCCAACTGAAGCGCTTTCCACATTCTAAGCACTTATATGGTTTCTCCCCAGTGTGAGTTCTTTGATGGGAAGTCAGATTTATCTTCTGGTGGAAGCTTTTTCCACATTCTAAGCACTTATATGGCTTCTCTCCAGTGTGAATACTTTGATGGTCAGTGAGTTTCTGTTTCCTACTGAAGCTCTTTCCACATTCTAAGCACTTATATGCTTTCTCTCCGGTGTGAATTCTTTGATGGGGAGTGAGTTGCTCTTTGCAACTGAAGCTCTTTCCACATTCCAAGCATTTATACGGTTTCTCCCCAGTGTGAATACTTTGATGGGAAGTGAGTTGGTTTTTCCTACTGAAGCTCTTTCCACATTCTAAGCACTTATATGGTTTCTCCCCAGTGTGAATTCTTTGATGCAAAGTGAGAGAGGAATTTCTAGTAAAGCACTTTCCACATTCCAGGCATCTATGTGGTTTCTCCCCAGTGTGAATTCTTTGATGGGAAGTCAGATTTATCTTCTGGTGGAAGCTTTTTCCACATTCTAAGCACTTATATGGCTTCTCCCCAGTGTGAATACTTTGATGGTCAGTGAGTTTCTGTTTCCTACTGAAGCTCTTTCCACATTCTAAGCACTTATATGCTTTCTCTCCAGTATGAATTCTTTGATGGGGAGTGAGTTGCTCTTTGCAGATGAAGCTCTTTCCACATTCCAAGCATTTATACGGTTTCTCCCCAGTGTGAATAGTTTGATGAAAAGTCAGATGTATCTTCTGATGGAAGCTCTTTCCACATTCTAAGCACTTATATGGTTTCTCCCCAGTGTGAATACTTTGATGGGAAGTGAGTTGGTTTTTCCTACTGAAGCTCTTTCCACATTCTAAGCACTTATATGGTTTCTCCCCAGTGTGAATTCTTTGATGCAAAGTGAGAGAGGAATTTCTAGTAAAGCACTTTCCACATTCCAGACATCTATGTGGTTTCTCCCCAGTGTGAATACTTTGATGGGCAGTGAGTTGCTGTTTCCTACTGAAGCTCTTTCCACATTCTAAGCACTTATATGGTTTCTCTCCAGTGTGAATTCTTTGATGGGCAGTGAGTTGGTTTTTCCTATTGAAGCTCTTTCCACATTCTAAGCACTTATATGGTTTCTCCCCAGTGTGAATTCTTTGATGGCAAGTCAGATGTGTCTTCTGACGGAAGCTCTTTCCACATTCTGAGCACTTATACGGTTTCTCCCCAGTGTGAATACTTTGATGAAAAGACAGATGTGTCTTCTGACGGAAGCTCTTTCCACATTCTAAGCACTTATATGCATTCTCCCTGGTGTGAATTCTTTGGTGGGCAGCGAGTTTGTTTTTCCAACTGAAGCTCTTTCCACATTCTAAGCACTTATATGGTTTCTCACCGGTGTGCATTCTTTGATGCAAAATGAGACTTGCCTTGCAGCTAAACCTCCTTTCACATTCCAAACATTGATATGCTTTCTCCCTTTTCTGGTTTTTGTAGTGGGCTTTTTTACACTTTCTTTTAGAATTCAGACTTTTCGAACAATGAAAATATTTATTTCTTTTCCTTCTTTGATCTGATTTTTCTCGGATGGCAGTTTTATGGTAGCCACTACCCTGAGAAGCGCAAGATTTATTCCTCCTTTTCTCTTCTGCTTCAGGTTTCCTTCTCTGCTCTTCCCTCTTTTCAGATCTGTCTCTTTTCCATCTCTCTTTCCCACATAGTTCTCCCTTCCTCTTGGCTTTCCATTCATCACCTTCTGCAAGGAAGAGAGAAACTGATAAGAGCATGAGGGAAGAAATGGATCCTCAAATCACTGAACAATCCCAAATAACTTTTGTGATAAAGGAAGAATTGACAGGACTTAGATGGGAGACGGATCTTACTCCAGGTTGAACAGTCTCTGTTGTCTGGCATTCACTGACAATTGGAGTGATACAGACTGTCAGATTTGGACCACGGTGATCTGGGTTCAGCTCCCAGTCAGAGGTTAATCCCATTGGGTGGTCCTGGGCCAATCACTCTCATTCGGCCTAGCCTACAAAGTTGACAAGGTAAATAAAGCAACTGCAGATATTCTCTTCTGAACTCTGGAGCAAGTGAAGTGAGAGAATGAAAAGGGGAGGCTCCATCCTTCAGTGGCAGAGAAAGTCTATTGCAAGGAGAAGGTCCCAAGGTGAATCCCCCACTTCAGCAGTTAAAGGACCTCAGAAAAAGCCCTCAAACGTGATGCCAGTAAGAGCAAATACTCCTGGATTAGTTGGCCAATGACTATGGCAGGGCTGCTGAGTCAGACCTCTGGGATTCTAACATTGTTCTCATCTATATTTGTATTTCTTGTGACTCTTAAAGTTTCTTTGTGCTGATTCGTGTACTGCTGTTTTGATTATGTTGTGATTCTAGCATCTTGTATAGATCTCTAACCATTTTTTATACTCCATGTGAATTTTTGTTCAGAATAAGATGATGTACATGTTTTAAATCAATAAAAATAGACAAATTGTCTTTTTCAAAAAGAACAGAAGGAATAAAAAGGGAAGTGGACTCGCGCTATATGTTAAAAATATATATCCCTGCACAGAAATACAGGGAGATGAACGGAGCTATGAAGAAATCATGTCAGACTTTGAAGCTCTGGGAAGGAAACTCAAGGACTTTGGGGCTCAGATAGTTTTTTCATCCATCCTTCCAGTACATAGCAGAGGAGTAGAAAGGGAAATAAAAACGTGTGAATGAATGGCTATGAAGGTGGTGCCGACGTGAGAGATTTGGATTCTGGGACCATGAGCTACGCTTCCTGGAAGATGGACTGCTGGCAAGTGATGGGTTGCATCTCACAAGGACTGGGAGGAATGTGTTTCGCCACAGCCTGGAGGGCTTTAAACTGAATCATAAGGGGGAGGGAGATGTAATCTTGGTGGTAACGACTGACGAAGGCTTGTGCACGGTAACGGGAACAGAGAGATCGGCTATAATAGGGCCCAGTAACAATCCTCAGAAAAACGTAGTAAGGAAGCCAAGCCATAAATCACATGGTCTTTGATGTCTGTATACTAATGCGCAGAGCATGGGAAACAAGCAGGACGAACTTGAACTCTTAATACAGGAGGGTAATTACAACTTGATAGGTGTAACTGAAACTTGGTGGGATGACTCCCATGACTGGACTATAGCAATTGAAGGATATAACTAGTTCAAAAAGACAGAAGGAATAAAAAGGGAGGTGGAGTCTCACTATATATTAAAAATATATATCCCTGCACAGAAATACAGGAAGATGAGCTTGATAGCTCCACCGATAGTATCTGGATTAAAATTAATGGGGCAAGTAATGAAAGGAATGTGGTGCTTGGAGTCTACTACCGACCACCCAATCAAGGAGAAGACGAGAATGTAACTTTTGCAAAGCAAATTGCCAGTGTTTCGAGGAGGCATGATGTAGTAGTAATGGGGGACTTCAATTATCCCGATATCTGTTGGGAGACAAACTCTGCCAAACACAGTCCCTCAAAGAAAATTCTGACTTGTGTTGGATATAACTTTCTCCTACAGAAAGTGGAGGAAGCAACCAGAGGATTGGCTATCCTGGACTCGATTCTAGACAATAGAGATGATTTGGTGGATAAAGTGGCAGTTACGGGAACACCGGGGGGAAGTGACCACACCATATTTGAATTCTTGATTTTAACAGAAGCAAAAGCTGAGAGTAGCCATACACGCACCCTGGACTTCAGGAAAGCTGATTTTCATAAACTCAGAACAATTGTAAGTACGGTTCCATGGCAAGCGACCCTTATGAGAAAAGGAGTCTATGATGGGTGGGAGTTTCTAAAAAAGGAAATTCTAAAAGCTCAATGGCAAGCAATTCCAACAAGGAAAAAAGGGGGAAAACAGCAGAAGAAGCCAATGTGGCTTCACAAGAAGCTTAGAGATGACCTGAAAAGAAAAAAGGACACATACAGGAAGTGGAAAGAAGGCCAGGCCACAAAGGAAGAGTACAGGCAGGTACAACGGAATTGCAGAGATGGCGTCAGGAAGGCTAAAGCTGAGAATGAGCTGAGGTTAGCGAGGGATGCTAAAAGCAACAAAAAAGCTTTCTTCAGGTACGTCCGTAGTAAAAGACAGAGAAAAGAAATGGTGTCACAGCAACTCAATGAGGATGGCAAAATGATAACAGATAACAAAGAAAAGGCAGAAGTGCTCAATTCCTACTTTGGCTCAGTCTTCTCCCAGAAAAGGGTCTATGACCCTCCCAGGAAACATGAAGTGGAAGGGGCAGGATTGGAGCTTGAGATTGATAGACAAACGGTCAAGGAATACCTAATCACTTTCAACGAGTTCAAATTGGCAGGGCCCGATAAACTGCATTCTAGAGTATTGAAGGAACTGCCTGAAGAACTCTCGGAATGATTGTCTATTATCTTTGTGAAATCATGGAGGACTGGTGAACTGCCCGATGACTGAAGGAGAACTAATGTAGTCCCTGTCTTCAAAAAGGAGGAATCGGGGAACTATAGACCAGTCAACCTAACATCAATCCCTGGAAAAACTCTGGAGCAGATTATAAAGCAGTCAATCTGTAAGCACCTTGAAAACAATGCAGTGATTACTACGAGACAACATGGATTTATGAAAGACAAATCCTGCCAAACTAATCTTATCTTGTTTTTTGATTAGGTAACTTCCCTTGTGGACTGTGGGAATGCTGTGAACATAATATATCTCGACTTCAGCAAAGCTTTTGACAAAGTGCCCCATGACATTCTGATTAGCAAGATAGCTAAATGTGGGCTGGATGGAACAACTATCAGGTGGATCAACAGTTGGCTCCAGAATCATACCCAAAGAGTGCTTATCAGTGGTGCCTTCTCAAACTGGGCAGAAGTAACAAGTGGGAGCTCGGTCCTGGGTCCAGTGCTCTTCAACATTTTTATTATCGACTTGGATGAGGAGGTACAGAGCATGCTTATCAAATTTGCAGCTGATAAAAAATTGGGGGGCATAGCTAATACTGTGGAAGACAGAAACAAAATTCAAAGAGGCCTTGATAGGCTGGAGCATTGGGCTGAAAACATCAGAATGAAATTCAACAGGGATAAATGCAAAGTTCTACACTTAGGAAAAAGAAACCAAATGCACAGTTATAAGACTGGCTCAGCAATACGACATGTGAGAAAGATCTTGGAATTGTGGTTGATCACAAGCTGAATATGAGCCAACAGTGTGATGTAGCTGCAAAAAAGGCAAATGCTGTAGTAGGCTGCATTAAGAGAAATATAGTTTCCAAATTGCGTGAAGTATTACTTCCCCTCTATTCAGCACTGGTTAGGCCTCATCCTGAGTACTGCGTCCAGTTCTAGTCTCCGCACCAAGAAGGATGCAGACAAACTGGAATAGGTTCAGAGGAGGGCAACAAAGATGATCAGGAGACTGGAAACCAAGCCCTATGAGGAGAGGCTGAAAGAACTGGGCATGTTTAGCCTGGAGAAGAGAAGACTGAAGGGAGATATGATAGCACTCTTCAAGTACATGAAAGATTGTCACACAGAGGAGGGCCAAGATCTCTTCTTGGAGAGTGCAGGACACGGAATGGGCTCAAGTTGCAGGAAGCCAGATTAAGACTGAACATCAGGAAAAAATTCCTAACTGTTAGAGCCATACGACAATGGAACCAATGACCTAGAGAAGTAGTGGGTTCTCCGACACTGGAGGCATTCAAGAGGCAGCTGGACAGCCATCTGTCGGAAATGCTTTGATTTGGATTCCTGCATTGAGCAGGGGGTTGGACTCGATGGCCTTGTAGGTCCCTTCCAACTCTACTATTCTATGATTCTATGATAGGGAAGGCTTTTCTTACCGTCTGAGTCCCTTTCCCTATAACAACGTGGTGCTCTCCAGAGTTTGTTGGAATCCCATTCTCATCAGCCCCAGTCAGCGTGGACAATGGTCACCGCTTATGGGAGTGAGAGTCCAGGAATCTGTGGAGCACGCCATGATGGCTACCCCAGTCTTAAAACGGTCCTCCTCTCCCCCACATCATATAATGCACTGCCACCACTCTGCTCCAGGTCTAGGAAAAAGGATAAACTAGGAGGAAAGCTTTGGATGTGTCTCCCCAAAGCCCAGAATGCCAAATGTTGCACCTCGTAGGCCATATTAGAAACTCAAATGGAGCTCAGCTATGCTGTGTTATAGCACTTGGGGAAACATTTTAGTGAAAAATTCCAGCTAATTGGACCATTGTTTTAGAAGGGCATAACTAGAGATCTGTTCAGAGAGAATAGATGGCTGTCCATTCAAGTTATCTGCAGAAGATTAAGAATCCCTGTTGAAATAGGTGGCAGTACATCAGAATATTCGGGTGCATTAAATGTAGAAATATGGAATTTGAAAACAGGTATTACGACCAATACCCTGGACAGCGAAAAGACAATTAAACCAGAACTATCACTAGAAGCTAAAATGATGAAACTGAGGATATCATACTTTGGACACATAAGGAGAAGATATGATTCACTAGAAAAGACAATAATGCTGGGGAAAACAGCAGGGAATAGAAAAAGAGGAAGGCCAAACAATAGATGGATTGATTGCATAAAGGAAGATCTGAACAGGGTGGTTTATAACAGATGCTACTGAAGGTTGTTGATTCATAGGGTTGCCATAAGTCATAATCGACTTGAAGGCACATAACAAATTACAACGGAACCTGCCTTACCGAGACAGGACAGAGTCCCACAAATCCCCTCCATGACTTCGCTATGCAGAGCTCTCTGGTCAGGATTCAGCAAAGCCCACTCCTCTCCCGTGAACTGCACAGCCACATCCTCCAAAGACACTGGATCCTAAAAGAAATATAATTCAATTTGTCATCATAGCAAGCATAAAGATTATCTCCTACCTATGTGGGAAACGTAGTTAAGGTGAGGTGGCTGGTCATTGTTCTAAGGACAGAAACCTTCTTAAATGGCATTCACAGCTTTTGTTGAGGTGGCTTTGGGAGACGCAAAGAGGAGGAAAATTCATTCAGACCCAGGGACAGAGAGGCACCCAGGCTGCCCCCTGCCTTTCCCACTTCTGAGTCTTTCCCCTACCTGATCTGGGGCGACAGCAACAGCTTCTCCTCCACCAGAAAGGGGAGATGATTTAGCAGGTCTTGCCGACATGATTCCATCCCCTGTGAGAAAGAAAATGGGCCCAAAAGCCACTAGTATACCGTATGCTATTGTCAGAGATTTAACCATAGAGGTATAACTGCACAAGGGTTCTTCTCAGCTGAGTGAGTTTCAGGTATTTATGCACAATTTATGTTTCAGTTGTGTGATAAAACATCTCTCCTCATTTGAGCTCTAAGCCAGAAATCAAAGTGATGGTTCCCACGTAAAAATTTATGATGTAAGTAGGAGCATTTCTGAGCAGTGGAAAAGGCTGGAGACAAGAGTGGAAAATGGAAATTCAAGTTGATCCTGACTTATGGTGTTTAGGGTTTTCATAGTAAGCGGTATTCAGAAAGGGTTTACCATTGACTTCCTCTGGGACTTAGGGGCAGTGACTGAACCCTGCTCTCCCAGGTCGTAGTCCAACACCTTAACCACTGTACTGCCTTCAAGTCGATTCTGACTTATGGTGACCCTATGAATAGGGTTTTTATGGTAAGCTGTATTCAGACGGGGGTTACGATTGCCTTCCTCTGGGGCTGAGAGGCAGCGACTGGCCCAAGGTCACCCAGTGAGCTTCATGGCTGTGTGGGGATTTGAACCCTAGTCTCCCAGGTCGTAGTCCAAAACCTTAACCACAACATCACACTGGTTCTCGCAGGCAAAATCAACAGAGACAGACCAAACGGAAACACGCCCCATTCATCTTTACCCAGCGGCCTCTGCCTGGGGTCCAATGGAGTCCTCTCTGCCTCAGGGAAATCCATTCCTGTTTCTCCACAGAGACCCTTTTCCTGAAAAGCATAATAAGAACTCAAGTCATATAATGGGGAGCAGAATTAAAAAAGGAGTGACAGAGGCAATACCACAGGAATGTTTCATATAGAAAGGAAGGATAGATGCAAAACCTTTATTTATTTATTTAATTAATTTATTTTATAAATAAATAAATAAACATTTGATATAGAAAGGAAGGATAGATGCAAAACCCTTAGAGATACTTGATATCGGGGTAGCCAACGTGGTGCCCTTCAGATGGGACCAGACTCCAATTCACATCAGCCCCAGACAATACCATGAATGGCCAGCGATTATAGGACTTTTACTTCAACAACATCTGGAAGGCTTCATCTAGACCAGGGACAGCCATCTTACCTGCCGCTCTGCCTGCTTCTCGTCCTCTGCCACGTTCAGCAGGAGACCTTCTGCCAGGGCCACTGCCTGGGAACTGGTCTCGGCCCCACATTCCCTCACCCAGCTCTCCATCTCTGGGGGCAGGACAGCTAGGAACTGCTCCAGGATCACCTTGTCCACGATCTGGTTCTTTGAGTGTCGCTCTGGCTTCAACCATTCACGGCAAAGAAGGTGGAGTTGGCTGCAAGCCTCTCGGGGCCCCTCAGCTGCCTGGTAGCGGAAACACCGGAACTGCTGGCGCTGCACATCTGAGCTGAGGGGATTCTTCCCCAAGATCTTCTGCACATTTTCCCCTAGGCATTCCTCCGCATGGGTCTCAGTCTTGATGGCATCAGGGCCAAGTCCTGCTTCAGGGGTAGATGGGTCTTGCTGTTCCATCTTTGATCTCTTGGCCTTTCACGGGGTCCTCATCCCTTCTCTGCTTCTGGGAATAGTTTTCTGCCTTCTGAGGCCACGTTCAGAAGGAGCAGGTCCACTTATTCTATGAGCGAAGCCATACAGGGATCACTATGCCCAGGCCGAAGGCTTGCAGAGCAGGAAAGATGCTGGGTAAGAATAGTCAAATGTGAGGATTATTGTTTCTACCATATAACCTTTGATAAAAACCCAGTGATGGAGCCTACGTCTTACTTTGAAGATGGGTGTCTGGATGGTTGACAGATCTCTGATAGCAGCTCCAAAGGGCCCCAGGAACCAGCATCATCCTCATTACCATCTTATTCTTAATTAAAAACAAGCTAAAGGGGAGACCCTTTCAGAAGACAGGCTGTAGCTCAGTGGTAGAGCAGCTGCTTTGTACACACAACGTCCCACTTTGAATCTCCAGGTAGGGCTGGGAAAGACTACCTGCCTGTAATCCTGGAGAGACGCTGCCAGTCAGTGCGGACAATACTGAGCTAGATGGGACAATTGTCTAATTCAATATAAGATCCTATACTCCCTAACTTATCTCTGAACTTTTACAAGCCTCACCTGGAATACAGAATTTTGGTTTAATTGTGAATGAAATACGTTATTCCTTTCATCTCTTGATAGATTTGCTTATCTTTAGAACTGTCCCCCTTCAGAGTTAAACGTGAGCTATATTGTTGCATATTAAATTAAATTGGAACGCTGCAGTTCCTGGAGTTTATGACCTGGTTGTGATAAGGAAATGGAAAGATCTTTGAGTATAATGTGGTGGAAGAAAGCAATGAACCTACATTTTTGGGATTGTCATCATAAATTAAGGAAGAACTGATTTTACCTTCACCTCAGCAGGCATTGAGTGATGGGATATGGATGCGGGTGGGGGCTGCCCTGTCCTGTAGGCTCTCTTCACCTATTTACCCTTTTAATAAAACACGGTTGTTCACTTTCAGTCGGGGTCTTCCGAGTTTGATTCCTTTCATGAAAAGATTGCCAATTTTCAGTAGCACTTTCTATTCACACTTAAAGGTCCCTTCTGTATCCCAGGGGTTACTTGCCTGGATGGGCACATGTGTGATAACACCAGTCAGTGTGTGAATAACGGGGGCATTGATAGGCATACTTTCAATTGCCCCTTAATTCAAAGTGGTGCCCTGGCCTTGCTGGGGAGGGAGAGGTAGCTCTCCTCCCTGATTTGGATGGATCTGCTGAACAGGCCTCCTGTGCGCCCTGCTCTGTGAAAACCTTTCCACCAAATGTGTAAAGGCAGAGGATGCTCACAAGATTTCAGAGGGGGCCACCCATGCAGGGCTTGAGTATTTACCACCAAGTGAGAATGAAAGGGACTTTGAACAGAGGAGCTTTTGCTCTGAGGGATACAGCGCCCCCCCCCCCGATTCCCTTCCTGTCTAGCCATCAAACTGAGGCCATTTAACACACTAAGCCTGGTATACTGCTTCTAAATATGGAAGCTCCACTTTCCACTCATTGTACCAAGGCTCTGCCTATCTTTTTTCTTCTGTTCTATTCCCTTTGTCTATCTGTTATTATGGGGGATGTTCTGACGGGGGATCCTGAAGGGTCGCAGAACAGAGGCCACCTCCTTACGGGGTGAGGGTCTCCCTTGTTGTCGTGGGCTCTCCAGCCGCTCCTCTGCCTTCACCGGGTGGGGCTCCAATCTGGGGTCTCCCGCCCCCTCCTTGCTCCCCCGCCCTGCAGCTCCTCCCCTAGGCCCTGGGACTCCCCTTCGCCCAAATGCACAGCAGGGACAAGGGGCTTACCAGACCCCAGAAGGCGCCACCGACGCTGCAGCACTGCTGCTGCTTCTGGCGTTTAATGACGAATCCAACTGCGCTCTTGACCAGGGAGCCACTTTCCTCCAACGGAAGAGCCCGGCAGGAAGTGACGTCAGAGGGAGAGGAGCCGCATTTTCTTTGAAGCCTCCCGCACCTCCTCCTCTTTCCTTTCTAGGAATCTGCTTTCGTTTATTTTAACCCTCACGAAGTCAAGCCTCCTGATGATCTCTCAGAGCGGGAGCCAAGAAGGAAAGAGGCGTTGCGCAGCAAGGAGGAAGACACGGAGCTCCTGCCCTGTACTGAGTCAGAGCATGGGGGTCGATCTAGCTCAGTGGGATCTGCACTGACTGGCAGCAGCTCTCCAGCGTTTCAGGCACGGAGTCTGTCCTTGGAGATTGAACCTGGGACCTTCTGCATGCAAAGCAGCTGCTCTACCCACTGAGCTGTGGCTCCTTCCTGGGGGTTTGGACCCTCCTGGGGGTTCAAGACAAATATATAGATCATAGAAATATGGGGAGGCTGGCAGACAAGGCTCCCAAACTGGTTTGGCTTGCGTGAGAAGGGAAGATGTGATGATATATGTTGCTGTATCTGGAAGATGAATGGAACCGGAAAGCCAAGTCAGTTCAGCTACTTTTGTCAGTTAGAGAAGGTTAAACTCAGTTTAACAGAAAGAAAAAACGCCTCCACTGGAGTGCAAGAGACTCCTGCCCAGCGTACGGCTTTGCTATAAAGTCTAAACTGATGCTCTGAAAGCCTGAGACACTATACAGCATGCCTTGTATTGAGGGATGACCTTGTCCTGAAATCTCAATGGGATGCAATGGAGGTCCTGTGAATGGGAATTAAGAGGAGGGCGGGAACTTGAAACCCATCTGCTTACTTTGTACACTGAGCCGCGCAATGCCAAACACCTAGCCATCAATATATAAGCACTAGCAAGACCCAAAGTGTAAAAAGGTTCCATATTGAACTCAAAGTTGAAAAGGTCTAGAAGTTGAAAGATTACCATTTCTTAAGTTAGACTTACATTACACAGTCCAAATTAAGAAACAGCAGGACAATCTGTTTCAAGTATTGTTGTCTTTTCCAATCCCCCGTTAATTTTCTCAGCTGTCCTTGGGACGAATGATAACAATTCTCTCTTGAAGAATTAAGTCCTTGTTGTGCTTCTCTAGTCGATAAGAATACTTTTCTATACAGAGATGCTTTTAGATGGTGATTTCATAGCTGTAAGTACAATACACTATTAACCATCTAGCATCCTTATGCTGCAAATGTATAACTAATTACAGCACGTACCACAATTAAATATTTCGCACATATATCTCCCTTGCACTCATCTCAGGGAACAACAATATAAACTCATCTTTCTGAAAGACCAAGATATATAATAAATAAGAGAATACTTTTACGGGTGATTATCATCATTAATTTCAAAAAGATGTTATACTGTATATGTGTGTAAGTAAGTGTACTGCCTTCAAGTCGATTCCGACTTATGGCGACCCTATGAAGAGGGTTTTCATGAGACTGAGAGGCAGTGACTGGCCCAATGTCACCCAGTGAGCTTCATGGCTACGTGGGGATTCAAACCCTGGTCTCCCAGGTCCTAGTCCAACACTCTAACCACTACACCACACTGGCTTATCCTATGCTGTATGTAGGATAAGCTAAACTTGTCAGTGAGTCCATTTAAACCAAAAATCTAAAATGTAACACAATATGCAGATTTTGGCCTTTGTCACAAGACATATGGATCAATTCTCTAGTGAAATATTTTACCTCTTCTGGAGTATATAATCTATAAATTGCGTAGTTGATGGTGTTGGTACAAATATAACATACATCAATAGATTGACACTTAGTGAAACTGTTCAATCTGAATTTCCTTCCATCTTTAGGATGAACGTGCTGTTTTATCTGTAATGCTTGTGAGCAGCATGAACATTTGCCACGTTTCAAATCTCCCCTACAGATGGATCTAATCCTGTAACTACATATATCAGAACGGACCACCTTCCCTTGAATAATGGCTGCTCTGCATTGCACTGTAAGTGGAATTCTTCATGACTCCCTGGTCTATAGCTGTTGCAAATCAGGAGACCTCCCAAAGCCTCTTTGCAAAGTTTTCACTTTTCCCTTCGGGTGAGGGGAAGGGGCTTTGTTAACATTCACTAACACTTACTGTGTAGTAGCGTTTGCAGAAA
The DNA here is from genome assembly GCF_030035675.1 of Rhineura floridana. NCBI lineage: Eukaryota > Metazoa > Chordata > Lepidosauria > Squamata > Rhineuridae > Rhineura > Rhineura floridana. The sequence continues at coordinate 211,530,650 of NC_084482.1, forward strand.
ATAACGTCTGGGCGCTACAGGCACTCAGACAAACCCAGCACAGTGTGATGGGATAGCCCAAATAATGGCTTAAAATGTGCAAAGAGTGTGCTAAAATCATTTACATAAGCTTAGAATGGCTTCGCTTGTAGTTTAGTAGTGCACAGAGGAAAAAAGGTCTCTTCTGAAAATGGGTTTCTTAAACCTTCCCTTCTAGACAAAGCATTGTTTTCTTATAAAGCAGAGTACGGTACAAGATACAGTGTCTGAGCAGCCAGGCAATATGTTACATTAACATTTGGATTGCGGTCTCCACCTATTTATACCCTTTTAATACAACAGTTATTTTCAGTTGGGTTCTGCTGAAGTTGGTTCCTTTGATTCAAAGGTTGCCACTTTTCGAGTAGCGCTTTCCATTCAATGTTGAAAGATCCCTTCTGCATCCCAGGAGTTGCCAGCCTGGATGGGCCCACGTGTTGTCAGCCAGGAAGAGTGATGACACCAGTCAGTGCGTGAGTAATGGGGGCGTTCAGAGACCTACTTTCAATCCCTCCTCACTTAAAGTGGTGTCTTGGCCTTGCAGAGATCAGGGGGAGGGTAGGAAGGAGGTAGGAGTGATGTCATGCCTGAAATCGAAGGTGTCAGAGACAGACACGGCTCTGGTGCTTTCTCTTGTTATTAAAGCTATAGACAGAAGCTGTGCACCTCATTAAACTAACTGCTCTTTCTAAGAACTTTCCTCTGCTCTAGCGCTAAATAAGCACAGCTTCACGACTCCAAGACATTGACTCGGCATCCGGGTCCCCCCCAAGTCAGTTTAAGTAGGCCTGGATTCAACGTGCAAACAAAGGCTCTGCCTCAGTTCTAACTGTTGAACTTTCCACCTGAAGCGCCTCCCAGCGCAGGGTGAAGGTGGTTTAATCTCAGCTTCCCTCTCCGACTGAAGGGGGCTGCTAGATGTCCGTTCGGCTGTGGGAAGCTGGGCAGCACTCAGCTGGGAAACATCTGAAGTGCAATGCTGAGAGTCTGGTGTGGGCACCATGGGCATGTTCAGTTGGGCCAGGCGGTGCTTCAATAGGGGAGTCTGGGGCTGAGCTGTCAAAGACAGGGGTTGAGTCGCCCTGTGAGTCCACCCCTCTGCTTGCTCCCTCTCCGGGTTCCTCATCATGTTTCGCCCTCCTCTATCCGCCCTCTGCCAGCCTGGCTCATGACAAGTGATAACACCAGTTAGTGTGTAAGTAACGGGGGCATTCAAGATCTGCTTTCACTCTCCTCACTCACTGTGGGGTGTCTTGGCCTTGCCAAGAGAGGAAAGGAAAAGGGTCCCCTCCCTGATTTGGATGGATCAGCTGAACAGGTCTCCTATGAGCCCTCCCCTGCAGCCCTGGGAAAACCCTTCAGCCAAATGCACAAAGGGGAAGGGGATTCATGAGATTTCAGAGGGGGGCACCGATGCCACGCTTGGGGCAAACAGCACTTTCTTTCACTCAAGTTAAGATCCTGGCAGGAAGGGGCTTTGGGGTACACAGAGCCCCTCCAAATTCCCTTCCTCTCTAGGAATCAAGTTCTGGTCATTCAACACACTGAGGTCTGGCACACTGATTCTGTATAGGAAAGCTCCACTTCCCACCCAAAACTACTCCCATCAAACAGCATTCATTTGCAATATGATCCCTGCCCCCAAGATTTCACTCAGGGGACCAAGGCCTTGCCTATTTTTTTCTTCGCCCATCGGTTGTTAAGCAGATTCCTCAGCCAGAGAAAAACACCCCACCTCTCCACCCAGCTGCAGTCTACCACCATTATTTGCATATCTCATTAAGTACAATTCATTTTCAAGAGGAGGGGGAAGGAAGCTCTGCTCCCTGATGGTGGATGTTGTGATGGGGGATCCTGACAGGGTCAGCTCAACATGGGCCACCTCCTTACAGGGTGAAGTTCTCCCTTGCTATGGCTCCAGACTTTTCTCTGCCTTCACCGACAGGGGCTGCAATCATAAGGAGTCTCCTAATTTCCTCCTCACTCCCCTTTCTTACACTTCCTCCTCTGCATCCTCCCCCGCAGCTCTGGGACTCTCCTTCGCCCAAATGCCCAACGGGGGAGGGGAGGCTGACCGGACCCCAGAAGGGGCCACCGATGCAGCAACCCTTGGGGGAGAGACAGGGGGGCAGTGCTGCTTTTCTCCAAGGAAAGAGCCAGGCCGGAAGTGACTTCAGAGGGAGAGGAACAGCATTGCCTTTGAAGAGCATGGATTCCCCTCCAACCACTTCCTCTATCCTTCCTCCCTAGCAATCTGGTTTCCTTTATTTTAACCCTTATGAAATCAGGCAGACGGATGATCGCTCAAAGCGGGAGCCAAGGAGGAAAGAGGCCTTGCAGAGAACAGGAAGACGGGGAGCTCCTGTCCTATACCGACTCAGAGCACTGGGGTCCATCTATGTCACTGCTGTCTGCACTGGCTGGCAGCAGCTCTCCACGGTTTCAGACAAGGAAATGCCACTGGCGATTGAACCTGCAACCTTCTGCATGCAAAGCAGCTGCTCCACCCACTTGTGCTTGCAGCTGAAGCTTTTTCTAAATTCCAAGCAGTGTTATAGTGCTGATAGCCCCAGTGTGAAGTTTTGATGGACAGCAAGATTTTCCTTATAGCTGAAGCTCTTTCCACATGATAAGCCTTTATATGGTCATTCCCGAATGTGAATTCTTTGATGGGAAGCAAGTTTACTTTTCCAGCTAAGGCCCTTCCTTTCATATGACTTCTTATCAGTGTGAATTCTTCGATGGGCAGTGAGACAGGAATTTGTATTGATGCTCATTCCACATTCCAGGCATTTATATGGTTTCGCACCAGTCTGCCTAGGTCCATCCGGAGCGAGGCAGCGCTAGTTCCCGCCAATTTCCCCTCCTGCCCAGTTCACTGTGGAAAAACAAACATCAGAGAGCTAAGCCCTCACGGCTGGTCTTCAACCTGTACAGCATTTCTTATTAATATTCTTATTAATATTATTATTGTTGTTGTGCTGCGAGTCATGCCTTTCCCCACCAACATGCTGGCTGGAGTTTACAAAGGAGGAGAAATCACTCCAGGTGTGTGTGTATATATATCCTCCTCCTCCTCCGCCCTGCATGCAATTCAACCTCTACCAGCGTCCCTCCTGCTCAGTACAGGAAAGCTGGCTGAGGCGGGGGAAATAACGCCGGTGTGCAGAGGTGCTGCTGCTGCACTGGGAGGCGGAAGGCTTTGCTCTCTCGGGGAGCAGCCGCTGTTGGTGCTACAGGCACTCGCAAGCAGTTCTGTGCAGGTGGCAACAGTGAGGGGGAAAGAGGCCTTTTGAAAGTCATGCAGTCGGCTGCGGAAACAGAGGGACCCGGGTGGGATGCACATCCCCAAAAAGAAAGGGACGATGACTCTGCGCAGCCCATGACAACTACTCCACTGTTGTGGGTGGGTTGAGAGGCCTTCTTCCTCTGCTCATCCTTACAGGGTCAGCTTGCTTGCTGTGAGTGGGGCAGTGGCAGCAGCTGTTCAGCAGTGTGGGCCCCTCCCAAGACCCAGCCTGGTCTCCTCTCTCTCTCTGGAGTGACTTTACTCCTTAGCTACTTAAAAACCTGAAACGACAGGGGCGTTCAGCACAAGGCTATCTTTTTTTCCCTAAACCACATACAAACTTACTTCTTTAAAACAATGAAAGCTGTCTTGGCTACCTGCTGGTCCTTCTAGAAACAGACCCTTTTGTCCTACCTGTTGAAGGCCCAGGCGCTTAGGTGTCCAAAGTATCTTCTCCCTCCACATTACTGGGTTGTGCTTGATGGGATGTATTCAACCCTGAGTGTTGTTCTCTCCCCTTCATTAGTACTTCTTCCCTGACCACCATAAGGTCTTGAAACTTGAGGTCCATTGTGGGCATGAATTTATTTTGTTAAAAAATACAAGGTTTTCAAAATAACAGATTTGCACAAAAGAGTCATAAAACTAATATGTGGGTTGCACCCAACTTCCACCTCAGAGTGGATCCTTTAAAATTAATGGACATGACAAACTCAGGCCCCTTCATATTAATAGTTCACAGCTCTTTTTGGTTCCACCTCAGCTAAAGAGAATGCAACCAGCAGCACCAACCAGGGAGCAGCGGATGGAATTTGTATTTTTATTTTAGGATTTTCCCAAGATTGGGAAAATCAGAATTCACTCTACAAAGAAAGGGGGGATGGGTTCTGGGTGAGGGCAGTGTCACCTGAAAAGATCACACAGAGGAAGGCCAGGATCTCTTCTCTAACATCCCACAGTGCACGGGCGTTGGGGGACGCTACTGACGGTCTCCGCAGGCCTCCAAAACACTCACAGGCAACAGGTCAGCCACCCCTTGTTCTACACTCATAATATGGTTTCCCCATTTCTGAAATCTTTCATGACAATAAAGACTTGTGCTACTTCTGAAGCTCTTTCCATGTTCCAAGCAGTTCTATGGTTTCTCCCCTCTGTGAATTCTTTGATGCAAAGTGAGAGAGGAATTTCTAGTAAAGCCCTTTCCACATTCCAGGCATTCATATGGCTTCTCCCCAGTGTGAATACTTTGATGAGCAGTGAGTTGCTGTTTCCTACTGAAGCTCTTTCCACATTCTAAGCACTTATATGGTTTCTCCCCAGTGTGGATACTTTGATGGGCAGTGAGTGCTTGTTTCCTGCGGAAGGTCTTTCCACATTCTAAGCACTTATATGGTTTCTCCCCAGTGTGGATACTTTGATGGGCAGTGAGTTGCTGTTTCCTACTGAAGCTCTTTCCACATTCTAAGCACTTATATGGTTTCTCCCTAGTGTGAATTCTTTGATGGGCAGTGAGTTGGTCTTTCCAACTGAAGCTCTTTCCACATTCTAAGCACTTATATGGTTTCTCCCCAGTGTGAATTCTTTGATGGGCAGTGAGTTGCTCTTTCCAACTGAAGCTCTTTCCACATTGTAAGCACTTATATGGTTTCTCCCCAGTGTGAATTCTTTGATGGGCAGTGAGTTGCTGTTTCCTACTGAAGCTCTTTCCACATTCTAAGCACTTGTATGGTTTCTCCCCAGTGTGAATTCTTTGATGCAAAGTGAGAGACGAAAATCTAGTGAAGCTCTTTCCACATTTCAAGCATTTATACGGTTTCTCCCCAGTGTGAATTCTTTGATGGACAGTCAGTTGCTCTTTCCAACTGAAGCTCTTTCCACATTTTAAGCACTTATATGGTTTCTCCCTAGTGTGAATTCTTTGATGGGAAGTGAGTAGACATTTCCATCTGAAGCTCTTTCCACATTCCAAGCATTTATACAGTTTCTCCCCAGTGTGAATTCTTTGATGGGCAGTGAGTTGGTTTTTCCTACTGAAGCTCTTTCCACATTCTAAGCACTTATATGGTTTTTCCCCAGTGAGAGTTCTCTGATGGAAAGTGAGTGCTTGTTTCCTGCTGAAGCTCTTTCCACATTCCAAGCACTTAAAAGGTTTCTCCCCTGTGTGAATTCTTTGATGGAAAGTCAGATGTATCTTCTGATGGAAGCTGTTTCCACATTCCAAGCACTTAAAAGGTTTCTCCCCCGTGTGAATTCTTTGATGGAAAGTCAGATGTATCTTCTGATGGAAGCTCTTTCCACATTCCAAGCACTTAAAAGGTTTCTCCCCCGTGTGAATTCTTTGATGGCAAGTCAGATGTGTCTTCCGACGAAAGCTCTTTCCACATTCCAAGCACTTATATGGTTTCTCTCCAGTGTGAATTCTTTGATGGCAAGTCAGATTTCTCTTCTGACGGAAGCTCTTTCCACAATCTAGGCATTTATATGGTTTCTGCCCGGTGTGAATTTTTTGGTGGGCAGTGAGTAAGTGTTTCCAGCGGAAACTCTTTCCACATTCCAAGCACTTATATGGTTTCTCACCAGTGTGCATTCTTTGATGCAAAATGAGACTTGCCTTGCAGCTAAACCTCCTTTCACATTCCAAACATTGATATGCTTTCTCCCTTTTCTGGTTTTTGTAGTGGGCTTTACACTTTTTTTTAGAATTGAGACTTTTCGAACAATGAAAATATTTATTTCTTCTCATTCTTTGATCAGTTTTTTCTTGGATGGCAGTTTTATGGTAGCCACTGCCGTAAGAAGCACAAGATTTTTTCCTCATTTTCTCTTCTGCTTCAGGATTCCTTCTCTGCTCTTCCCTGTTTGCAGATGTGTCTCTTTCCTGTCTCTCTTTCCCACAAAGTTCTCCCTTCCTCTTGGCTTTCCACTCATCATCTTCTGCAAAGAAGAGAGAACCTGATAAGACCATGAGGGAAGAAATGGATCCTCAAATCACTGAACAATCCCAAATAACTTTTGTGATAAAGGAAGAATTGACAGGACTTAGATGAAAGACGGATCTTTCTCCCGGTTGAACAGTCTCTGTTTTCTGGCATTCACTGACAATTGGAGTGATACGGATTGTTGGATTTGGACCACGGTGATCTGGGTTCAGCTCCCAGTCAGAGGTTAATCCCATTGGGTGGTCCTGGGCCAATCACTCTCATTCGGCCTAGCCTACAAAGTTGTACAGATAAGTAAAACAACCACAGATATTCTCTTTGGAACTCTTTGGAGCAAGTGAAGTGAGAAAAAATTGATTTGATTTGGATTCCTGCATTGAGCAGCGGGTTGGACTTGTTGGCCTGATAGGCACCTTCCAATTCTACTATTCTATGATATTCTACTAGGGTGCAAGAAGAGGGATTGAAATGCTGAAATTTAGGAACTGTGAAAAAATATGGGTAGGAGGGCATGTACACAAACACACACACTCATCTGTGGACAAATTGCGGGAGGGGTGCCTCTGCAGCATCCAAGTCCCTTTTCCTACAAGGGTTCCTCCTCCCCCCTCAAAAAAAAGGAGATAGGAAATCTTGTATTAGTCTAGAAGAAATGGACTTCAAGTGTTGAAATATAGGAAATGTGCAGATATAGGGAAGGCTTTTCTTACCGTCTGAGTCCCTTTCCCTATAACAACATGGTGCTCTCCAAAGCTTGTTGGAATCCCATTCCCATGAGCCCCAATCAGCGTGGACTATGGTCACTGCTTATGGAGTGAGAGTCCAGCAATCTGTGGCGTACACCATGATGGCTACCCCAGTCTTAAAACAGTCCTCCTCTCCCCCAAAGAGTAGGATGCACTGCCACCACTCTGCTCCAGGTCTAGGAAAAAGGATGAACTAAGAGGGGAGCTTTGGATGTGTCCTCCCAAAGCCCAAAATGCCAAATGTTGCACCTAGTGGGCTATATTAGAAACTCAAATGGAGCTCAGCTATGCTGTTTTAGCAGTTGGGGAAAACTTTTAGTGAGAAATTCCACTGAATTGGACCATCATTTTAGAAGGGCATAACTAGAGATCTGTGTTCAGATAGAATAGATGGCTGTCATATAAGTTTATCTGGAGAAGATTAAGAATCCCAGTTGAAGTAGGTGGCAGTACATCAGAATATTCGGGTGCATTAAATATAGAAATATGGAATTTGAAAACAGATATTACGACCGATACCATGGACCACAAAAAAGACAAATAATTGGGTGTTAGAAGAAATTAAACCAGAACTACCATTAGAAGCTAAAAGGATGAAACTGAGGTTATCATACTTTGGACACATCATGAGAAGACATGATTCACTAGAAAAGACAATAATGCTGGGAAAAACAGAAGGGAGTAGAAAAAGAGGAAGGCCAAAGAAGATATAGGATTGATTCCAGAAACGAAGCCACAGACCTGACCTTACAAGATCCGAACACCGTGGTTTATAACAGATGCTACTGGAGGTCGTTGATTCATAGGGTCGCCATAAGTCGTAATCGACTTGAAGGTACATAACAAATTACATGGAGCAACCTTATGATGAAGAACCAGAAATTATAGAATGTGAGGTGAAAGCTGCTCTTCAAATACTTGGAAGAAACAAATCACCAGGAATAGATGATACCAATAGAGTTGCTACAAACTACTGAGACTGAATCTTTCCAAATTTTAACAAACATTTGTCAACAAGTATGGAAAATTAAACAATGGCCCACAGACTGGAAGCGTTCCATATACATCCCAATTCCAAAGAGAGGGGATCCCAGGGAATGCAGTAATTATCGAACTATTGCCTTAATATCCCATGCAAGTAAAGTAATGCTGAAGATTCTACAACAAAGACTCTTCCCATATATGGAGCGAGAAATGCCAGACGTCCAAGCTGGATTTAGAAAGGGAAGAGGCACCAGAGATCACATCTCAAACATACGTTGGATAATGGAACGGAGCAAGGAATTTCAGAAGAAAATCACCCTGTGCTTTATAGATTACAGCTTTGATTGTGTAGATCATGAAAAACTATGGAATGCTTTAAAAGAAATGGGGGTGCCACAGCATCTGACTGTCCTGATGCACATCCTATACACTGGACAAGAGGCTACTGTAAGGACAGAATATGGAGAAACCGACTGGTTCCCAATCAGAAAGGATGTGAGACAGGGGTGTATTTTATCACCCTATTTGTTTAACCTATATGCAGAACATATCATACGGAAAGCAGGATTGGACCAAGATGAAGGAGGTGTGAAAATTGGAGGGAGAAATATAAATAATTTAAGATATGCAGACGATACCATACTACTAGCAGAAACCAGTAATGATTTGAAACCAATGCTGATGAAAGTTGAAGAGGAAAGCACAAAAGCAGGACTACAGCTGAATGTCAAAACGACCAAAATAATGACAACAGAAGATTTATGTACTTTAAAGTTGACAATGAGGACAATTAACTTGTCAAGGATTAGCAATACCTTGGCACAGTCATTAACCAAAATGGAGACAATAGTCAAGAAATCAGAAAGCGGCTAGGACTGGGGAGGGCAGCTAGGAGAGAACTAGAAAAGGTCCTCAAATGCAAAGATGTATCATTGAACAGTAAAGTCAGGATCATTCAAACCACTGTATCCCCAATCTCTATGTATGGATGTGAAAGTTCGAAAGTTACAAAACTGATAGCAGATAAGAGAAAGATCAACTCATTTGAAATGTGGTGTTGGAGGAAAGCTTTGTGCATACCATGGACCACGAAAAAGGTAAATAATTGGGTGTTAGAACTAATTAGAACTGTCACTAGAAGCTAAAATGATGAAACTGAGGTTATCATACTTTGGACACATCATGAGAAGACATGATTCACTAGAAAAGACAATAATGCTGGGAAAAACAGAAGGGAGCAGAAAAAAAGGAAGGCCGAACAAGAGATGGATTGATTCCAGAAAGGAAGCCACAGACCTGCCCTTACAAGATCTGAACAGGGTGGTTGATGATGCTATTGGAGGTCACTGATTCATAGGGTCGCCATAAGTTGTAATCGACTTGAAGGCACATAACAACAACAAGAAAACAAGTTACGTCTGAACAGGGGGCCTTACCAAGACAGGACAAAGTCCCACAAATCTCCTCCATGACTTCGCTATGCAGAGCTCTCTGGTCAGGATTCAGCAAAGCCCACTCCTCTTCCGTGAAATTCACAGCCACATCCTCCAAAGACACTGGATCCTAAAAGAGAAACAATACATTTTGTCTTCACAGGAAGCAAAAAGATTATCTGTTACCTACATGGAAAACATAGTTAAGGCGAGGTGGCTGGTCATTGTTCTAAGGACAGAAACCTTCTTAAATGGAATTCACAGCTTTTGTTGAGGATGGCTTTGGGAGACGCAAAGGAGGAAAATTCATTCAGACCCATGGACAGAGAGGCACCCAGGCTGCCCCCAGGCTCTCCCACTTCCGAGTCTTTCCCCTACCTGATATGGGGCGATAGCAAGAGCTTCTCCTCCACCAGAAAGGGGAGATGACTTATTAGGTCTCACTGACATCATTCCATTACCTGTGAAAAAGAAAATGGGCCCAAAAGCCTGTAATATACAGTACGCTATTCTCAGAGGTTAAAATATATGTGTCTAACTGCATGAGGGTCTTATCAGCTGAGTGAGGTATTTATTCACAATTTATGTTTCTGTTGTGCGATAAAACATCTCCTCATTTGAGCTCTAAGCCAGAAATCAAAGTGATGGTTCCCACGTAAAAAATCATGATGTAAGTGTGAGCATTTCTGAGCTGTGGAAAAAGCTGGAGACGAGCATGGAAAATGTTGTTTCCGACATATAGCGACCATATGAATAAGGTTTTTATGGTAAGAGGTATTCAGAGGAGGTTTACGATTGCCTTCCTCTGGGGCTGAGAGGCAGTGACTGCCCCAAGGTCACCCAGTGAGCTTCATGGCGGTGTGGGGATTTGAACCCTGGTCTCCTAGGTCGTAGTCCAACACCTTAACCACTACACCACACTGGCTCTCGGAGACAAGAGTAAAGGAGTCAACATCAACAGAGACAGACCAAATGGAGATACGGCCCATTCATCCTTACCAGAAAGGGGTCTTGCTGACATGATTCCATCCCCTGTGAGATAGAAAATGGGCCCCAAAGCCTGTAATATACAGTATGCTATTCTCAGAGGTTAAAATATATAGGTCTAACTGCATGAGGGTCTTATCAGCTGAGTGTGTTTCAGGTATTTATGCACAATTTATGTTTCAGTTGTGTGATAAAATATCTCATTTGAGCTCTAGGCCAGAAATCAAATGATGATTCCCATGTAAAACAATCATGATGTAAGTAGGAGCATTTCTGAGCTGTGGAAAAGGCTGGAGACAAGAGTGGAAAATGGAAATGGACTTCCTTCCAGTTGTTTCCAACTTATGGTGGCCCTATGAATAGGAGGTTTACGATTGCATTCCTCTGGGCCTGAGAGGGAGTGATTGGCCCATGGTCACCCAGTGAGCTTCAAGGCATTGTGGGGACTTGAACCCTGGTCTCCCAGGCCATAGTCCAACACCTTAACCACTACACATTGGCTCTCGGAGACAAGAGTAAAGGAGTCAAAATAAACAGAGAAAGATATGACCCATACATCCTTACCCAGAAGCCTCTTCCTGGTGTCCGATGGAGTCCTCTCTGCCTCAGGGAAATCAGTTCCTATTTCTGCACACAGACCCTTTTCCTGAAACAGCATAATAAGAACTCATATAATGGGGAGCAGGATGAGAAGAGTGAAGGAGAAACCTCCCCCCAAGCACTCTGGCCCCCAAATAATTTGGGGCCTAGATGAAGGAAAAATGGATTTCTTTCCTTATATTCACACACAACAGGCATTAAGGCAGACCTGTGTGAAGGGAAGGTAGAAAACGGTCAAGCTCACTTTGCTGCAAATTCCTTAACATCTCTCCGTGCCCAAAAATGGCTAAAGCATTACCACGGATCATTAATCTGGTATTGTTTTACTATTTGATCTTGAGAGTGAGGTTTCTGATCTCTTCTATTATAGAACAATGGTTTTAGCTAAAGGAAATCTATATAATTATAATGGTAGAAAAGGAGATAGGAATTTTAGCTTGATACAGATTTTATAATGGCATGATGTATTTCATAGAATAATTAAGAGTGTTCTGGAGGTAAGGGGTATTCTGGGATGGGCTGCCTTCTACATCCCTCTGTGTTTGATGGAGAGTGGCTAGGCTCAGATTTACCTTTCTCCCTTTTTTTGTTCCCTAATCATTCTTAATATTATATTATGTGGCCTTCAGCTACAGTATGGTGATTGATATAAAATTAATCTTTCTCTATAGCAGTGTAGTAATGAGCGGAATGTTCACCTAGACTTCTCCAGTCACTTTAAGAGGAACCAAAATTGGCCTTGCATCATGGTATTGTCTAAAGGAACATGCCGTTATGGATGTCCTATGGATGTTCCTGCCCAGCTTGGCTGATCAGAAACCATGATGGGAATGGAATGCATAGGACAAAATCATCACTAATTATGACAGTAGAATGGTGAGATCTGAAAAGGGGGAACAGATTGATATTAATCTGAGGAGACAACTACACAATAAGATGGGAGTTATCTACTTGATTATAAATATACATGCATTCATTTCAATAAAGCTATCTGGTTGGTTGGAAATATTTCAAGAGGGAAGAAACTGTTATGTTACATAGGGAAAAACCTGGAGGATTGGTTGATTTCTGTCACATGCTGTAATTGTACTCTATAAAGTATCTGTGCACACTACATTTCTTTACAGTTCCTTCCAGACTTTCTGGGGGCTGTCCCTGCCTATGCTTGTATACTTAATAAAGGCCTACCTTTCTGCTTTAAGCCTGTGTCTTTAATTTACTGAAAGGACCCTGAGCAAAGATCCCACAGGAGAAAATAAAAATGTCTCCATCAAGAGGACTGACAGAGGCAAAACCCAGAGGAGTATCTGATATAGAAAAGGAAGGATAGACGCAAACCCCTTAGAGATACTTGCTATCGGGGTAGCCAACATGGTGCCCTTCAGATGGAAATGGACTCCAGTCTGCATCAGCCCCAGCCAATATGAGGAATGGTCAGGGATGATGGGAGTTTTACTTCAGCAATATCTGGAGGGCACCACATTGGCAGTCCCTGGTCTGCATGAAGCCCTCTCACCTGCTGCTCTGCCTGCTTCTCGTCCTCTGCCCAGCTCAGGAGGAAACCTTCTGCCAGGGCCACAGCCTGGGAACTCCTCTCAGCCCCACATTCCCTCACCCAGCTCTCCATCTCTGGGGGCAGGACAGCCAGGAACTGCTCCAGGATCACCAGGTCCAGGATCTGGTTCTTTGTGTGTCGCTCTGGCTTCAGCCACTCACGGCAAAGAAGGTGGAGTCGGCTGCAAGTCTCTCGGGGCCCCTCAGCTGCCTGGTAGCGGAAACACCGGAACTGCTGGCGCTGCACATCTGAGCTGAGGGGGTTCTCCCCCAAGATCTTCTGCACGTTTCCCCCCAAGAATTCCTCCGCATGGGTCTCAGTCTTGATGGCATCAGGGCCAAGCCCTGCTTCAGGGGTAAATGGGTCTTGCTGTTCCATCTTTGATCTCTTGGCCTTTCACGGGGTCCTCATCCCTTCTCTGCTTCTGGGAATAGTTTTCTGCCTTCTGAGGACACATTCAGAAGGAGCAGGTCCACTTATTCTATGAGCGAAGCCAAAGAGGGATCACTATGCCCAGGCCGAAGGCTTGCAGAGCAGGAAATGTGCTGGCTAAGAATAGTCAAATATGAGGATTATTGTTTCTACCATATAACCTTTGATAAAAACCCAGTGATGGGGCCTACGTCTTCCTTTGAAGATGGGCCTCTGGATGGCTGACACATCTCTGACAGCAGCTCCAAAGGGCCCCAGGGACTAGTGTCATCCTCATTACCCCCTTATTCTTAATTAAAAACAAGCTAAAGGGGAGACCCTTTCAGAGGACAGGCTGTAGCTCAGTGGTAGAGCAGCTGCTTTGTACACACAACGTCCCACTTTGAATCTCCAGGTAGGGCTGGGAAAGACTCCCTGCCTGTAATCCTGGAGAGACTCTGCCAGTCAGTGCGGACAATACTGAGCTAGATGGGACAACTGTCTAATTCAATAGAAGATCCTATACTCCCTAACTTATCTCTGAACTTTTACAAGCCTCTCCTGGAATACAGAAATTTGGTTTAATTGTGAATGAAATATGTTATTCCTTTCATCTCTTGATAGATTTGCTTATCTTCAGAACTGTCCCCCTTCAGAGTTAAACGTGAGCTATATTGTTGCATATTAAATTAAATTGGAATGCTGCAGTTCCTGGAGTTTATGACCTGGTTGTGATAAGGAAATGGAAAGATCTTTGAGTATAATGTGGTGGAAGAAAGCAACGAATCTACATTTTTGGGATTGTCATCATAAATTAAGGAAGAACTGACTTTACCTTCACCTCAGCAGGCATTGAGTGATGGGATATGGATGTGGGTGGGGGCTGCCCTGTCCTGTAGGCTCTCTTCACCTGTTTACCCTTTTAATAAGACACGGTTGTTCACTTTCAGTCGGGGTCTTCCGAGTTTGATTCCTTTCATGAAAAGATTGCCAATTTTCAGTAGCACTTTCTATTCACACTTAAAGGTCCCTTCTGTATCCCAGGGGTTACTTGCCTGGATGGGCACATATGTGATAACACCAGTCAGTGTGTGAATAACGGGGGAATTGATGGGCATACTTTCTTTTTTTTTTTTTTTTTCAATAATTTTTATTCAGATTTTCATAAAACATACAAGACAAAATCATAAAACATTCAAAGACAAAAAACAAAATCAAAAATAGTTAAACAAAAAGAAAAAAAGAAAAGAAAAAACAAAAATAAAAAATAAAGAGTAAAATATTGACTTCCCATTTGTCAAAGATCAAATCAGTTATAAGTCTATAATATATAACAATCCTGTCTCTTAAGTCATATTATAAAATCACTTTCCTCCAGTAGTTATCTTACTTAATCATCAAATCTCATAAACATTACTTTATTCTTTCCACAAAAAGTCAAAGAGAGGTTTCAATTCTTTAAGAAATATATCTATCAATTTTTTTTTTCCAGATAAGCATATCGATTAATCCATCTCATTACTAATTATGATAATCTTATTGTCATAACCATAGTCAAAATAAACATTTCAATTAATCCATCACATCAGAATCTGTTAGGTTCAATAATTTCAGTAGCCATTGTTCTATTATCTCTATTAGTTCCATTTTCCATCTTCCATCTTCAGTAGTCTTGTTAAGTCCAGTAATTTCAATATCCAATCTTCCATTATCAGTATTCCATAATAATCTTGCTGTCAAAGCCATAGTCATATAGTAAGAGTCTGATGGGAATTACCTCTATCCCAAATATTTTCTTGCCATCCATTCTGAATAGGTTGCTGAAATACTGCTGTAAAATCATATCTCTGTTCTTTTTTTCAAAATACACTGGGTCATCTCTTAAAAGTTTTTCCATTGTCACATGGCTGCAGTTAATTCCATAGATTTTCTCTATATTGGGCTCCATCACATCATTCCAGTCCAGAAGATTATCCATGCCATTGATAACTTTATCTCTAGAATCTTCATTCATTTCTTCAGAGATAACATTGAGTTCCAAACAATAGATTTTATTTCTAAAGTCCATAGACTCCAAATCTTGTTCCTGTTCCACGTTGGTTCCAATCTCCGGGATCTCCTCTCTCACAGGGACCCCTATTCCAGTCTCCAGGGTCTCCTCTCTCACAGGGACCCCTGTTCCAATCTCCGGGGTCTCCTCTCTCACAGGGACCCCTTCCAGGGTCACCTCTCTCACAGGGACCCTTATATCTTTAATCTCCTGCTTCATTTTACTCAATTCAATTTTCATTATCTCAATCTCATCCATTATTTTCTGAAACATAGTTATTTCCAGATTTTCAGCCACTTTCTTAATTGCCATTTTAAAAGAAAAATATAGGAAAACCACTTCTTATTTCAGCAACAATTGGGTTAATACTCCAAACTTGGTGACATCACAGTATAAACAAAGCAGACAGCCTTATCTCTCCAATAGTTAAGTAAACAAAATGCAGTTCCCAGGATCGAAACAATTAATGGCAATCGTCAAGAAACAGATTCGTCAAAATAAAATAGACCAAAAAGAGAGTAGTCTCAAAACAGTATAATATTTTTCAAAATAAAAATCTGGAATAGAAATCCCTCTTCTGTGTATATCTTTAGAATGCAAATCCAGGACAGCTTTTTGCAACAAAAACAGAGATAAGCTATTAATTAGTGCGTAGCAGAGAGAAGTTATGGCTCCCCAGTGAGATGTCAAAAACTGATCAATCTGGCAAATCTCTTTTAAACAGCAACAATTTAAGTCAAGTAAAAGAAAAATATAGAAAGAAGGGTGCTTGCCTGTTAGTGCGTTCTCTCTTAGAAGATAAGATGAACGTTCGCTTTAACAGATAGAGCTTGCTGTTGAAAATCCGTCCCACCTTCGTCGGCTGGACCTCGTCCCATAAATTAATGAGATCTGGTCGTCCCAACAAAAATAGGCTTTGAGGTTAATCTCTTCGTTTCTCCCTACCCGGGAGAAGTTTAATCAGTCAAAAAAAAAAGAAAAAACTGACTGATATATCTGAATAAGCTTCTTTTGAGGCAGGAGCCCGTCTCAAAAGCAGGCACAGGCTAAGTCACCCTTCCCGGAAGTCGATGGGCATACTTTCAATTGCCCCTTAATTCAAAGTGGTGTCCTGGCCTTGCTGGGGAGGGAGAGGTAGCTCTCCTCCCTGATTTGGATGGATCAGCTGAACAGGCCTCCTGGGTGCCCTGCTTTGTGAAAACCTTTCCACCAAATGTGTAAAGGCAGAGGATGCTCACAAGATTTCAGAGGGGGACACCCATGCAGGGCTTGGGTACTTACCACCAAGTGAGAATGAAGGGGACTTTGAACAGAGGGGATTTTGCTCTGAGGGATACAGCCCCCCCCAGGATTCCCCTCCTGTCTAGCCATCAAACTGAGGTCATATAACACACTAAGCCTGGTATACTGCTTCTAAATATGGAAGCTCCACTTTCCACTCATTGTACCAAGGCCCTGCCTATCTTTTTTCTTCCATTTTATTCGCTTTGTGTATCTGTTATTATGGCGGATGTTCTGACGGGGGATCCTGAAGGGTCACAGAACAGAGGCCACCTCCTTACGGGGTGAGGGTCTCCCTCGCTATCGTGGGCTCTCCAGCCGCTCCTCTGCCTTCACCGGGTGGGGCTCCAATCTGGGGTCTCCCGCCCCCTCCTTGCTCCCCCGCCCTGCAGCTCCTCCCCTCAGCCCTGGGACTCCCCTTCGCCCAAATGCACAGCAGGGACAAGGGGCTTACCAGACCCCAGAAGGCGCCACCGACGCTGCAGCGCTGCTGCTACTTCTGGCGTTTAATGACGAATCCAACTGCGCTCTTGACCAGGGAGCCACTTTCCTCCAAGGGAAGAGCCCGGCAGGAAGTGACGTCAGAGGGAGAGGAGCCGCATTTTCTTTGAAGCCTCCCGCACCTCCTCCTCCTCTTTCCTTTCTAGGAATCTGCTTTCGTTTACTTTAACCCTCACGAAGTCAAGCCTCCTGATGATCTCTCAGAGCGGGAGCCAAGAAGGAAAGAGGCGTTGCGCAGCATGGAGGAAGACACGGAGCTCCTGCCCTGTACTGAGTCAGAGCATGGGGGTCGATCTAGCTCGGTGGTATCTGCACTGGCTGGCAGCAGCTCTCCAGCGTTTCAGGCACGGAGTCTGTCCTTGGAGATTGAACCTGGGACCTTCTGCATGCAAAGCAGCTGCTCTACCCACTGAGCTGTGGCTCCTTCCTGGGGGTTTGGACCCTCCTGGGGGTTCAAGACAAATATATAGATAATAGAAATATGAGGAGGCTGGCAGACAAGGCTCCCAACTGGTTTGGCTTGTGTGAGAAGGGAAGATGTGATGATATATGTTGCTGTATCTGGAAGATGAATGGAACTGGAAAGCCAAGTCAGTTCAGCTACTTTTGTCAGTTAGAGAAGGTTAAACTCAGTTTAACAGAAAGAAAGAAAAAACGCCTCCACTGGAGTGCAAGAGACTCCTGCCCAGCGTATGGCTTTGCTATAAAGTCTAAAATGATGCTCTGAAAGCCTGAGACACTATATAGCATGCCTTGTATTGAGGGATGACCTTGTCCTGAAATCTCAATGGGATGCAATGGAGGTCCTGTGAATGGGAATTAAGAGGAGGAAGGGAACTCGAAATCCATCTGCTTACTTTGTACACTGAGCCGCGCAATGTCAAACACCTAGCCATCAACATATAAGCACTAGCAAGACCCAAAGTGTAAAAAGGTTCCATATTGAACTCAAAATTGAAAAGGTCTAGAAGTTGAAAGATTCCCATTTCTTAAGTTAGACTTACATTACACAGCCCAAATTAAGAAACAGCAGGACAATCTGTTTCAAGTATTGTTGTCTTTTCCAATCCCCCGTTAATTTTCTCAGCTGTCCTTGGGAGGAATGATAACAATTCTCTCTTGAAGAATTAAGTCCTTGTTGTGCTTCTCTAGTCGATAAGAATACTTTTCTATACAGAGATGCTTTTAGATGGTGATTTCATAGCTGTAAGTACAATACACTATTAACCATCTAGCATCCTTATGCTGCAAATGTATAACTAATTATAGCACGTACCACAATTAAATATTTCGCACATATATCTCCCTTGCACTCATCTCAGGGAACAACAGTATAAACTCATCTTTCCGAAAGACCAAGATATATAATAAATAAGAGAATACTTTTACGGGTGATTATCATCATTAATTTCAAAAAGATGTTATACTGTATATGTGTGTAAGTAAGTGTACTGCCTTCAAGTCGATTCCGACTTATGGCGACCCTATGAAGAGGGTTTTCATGAGACTGAGAGGCAGTGACTGGCCCAATGTCACCCAGTGAGCTTCATGGCTACGTGGGGATTCAAACCCTGGTCTCCCAGGTCCTAGTCCAACACTCTAACCACTACACCACACTGGCTTATCCTATGCTGTATGTAGGATAAGCTAAACTTGTCAGTGAGTCCATTTAAACCAAAAATCTAAAATGTAACACAATATGCAGATTTTGGCCTTTGTCACAAGACATATGGATCAATTCTCTAGTGAAATATTTTACCTCTTCTGGAGTATATAATCTATAAATTGCGTAGTTGATGGTGTTGGTACAAATATAACATACATCAATAGATTGACACTTAGTGAAACTGTTCAATCTGAATTTCCTTCCATCTTTAGGATGAATGTGCTGTTTTATCTGTAATGCTTGTGAGCAGCATGAACATTTGCCACGTTTCAAATCTCCCCTAGAGATGGATCTAATCCTGTAACTACGTAAATCAGAACGGACCACCTTCCCTTGAATAATGGCTGCTCTGCATTGCACTGTAAGTGGAATTCTTCATGACTCCCTGGTCTATAGCTGTTGCAAATCAGGAGACCTCCCAAAGCCTCTTTGCAAAGTTTTCACTTTTCCCTTCGGGTGAGGGGAAGGGGCTTTGTTAACATTCACTAACACTTACTGTGTAGTAGCGTTTGCAGAAAATAACGTCTGGGCGCTACAGGCACTCAGACAAACCCAGCACAGTGTGATGGGATAGCCCAAATAATGGCTTAAAATGTGCAAAGAGTGTGCTAAAATCATTTACATAAGCTTAGAATGGCTTCGCTTGTAGTTTAGTAGTGCACAGAGGAAAAAAGGTCTCTTCTGAAAATGGGTTTCTTAAACCCTCCCTTCTAGACAAAGCATTGTTTTCTTATAAAGCAGAGTACGGTACAAGATACAGTGTCTGAGCAGAAAGGCAATATGTTACATTAACATTTGGATTGCGGTCTCCACCTATTTACCCTTTTAATACAACAGTTATTTTCAGTTGGGTTCTGCTGAAGTTGATTCCTTTGATTCAAAGGTTGCCACTTCTCGAGTAGTGCTTTCCATTCAATGTTGAAAGATCCCTTCTGCGTCCCAGGCGTTGCCAGCCTGGATGGGCCCACGTGTGTCAGTCAGGAAGAGTGATGAAACCAGTCAGTGTGTGAGTAATGGCGTTCAGAGACCTACTTTCAATCCCTCCTCACTTAAAGTGGTGTCTTGGCCTTTCAGAGATCAGGGGGAGGGTAGGAAGGAGGTAGGAGTGATGTCATGTCTGAAATCGAAGGTGTCAGACAGACACGGCTCTGGTGCTTTCTCTTGTTATTAAAGCTATAGACAGAAGCTGTGCGCCTCATTAAACTAACTGCTCTTTCTAAGAACTTTCCTCTGCTCTAGCGCTAAATAAGCACAGCTTCACAATTCCAAGACATTGACTTGGCATCCGGGTCCTCCCCAAGTCAGTTTAAGTAGGCCTGGATTCAACGTGTAAACAAAGGCTCCGCCTCAGTTCTAACTGTTGAACTTCCCACCTGAAGCGCCTCCCAGCGCAGGGTGAAGGTGGTTTAATCTCAGCTTCCCTCTCCGACTGAAGGGGGCTGCTAGATGTCCGTTCGGCTGTGGGAAGCTGGGCAGCACTCAGCTGGGAAACATCTGAAGTGCAAAGCTGAGTGTCTGGTGTGGGCGCCATGGGCATGTTCAGTTGGGCCAGGCGGTGCTTCAATAGGGGAGTCTGGGGCTGAGCTGTCAAAGACAGGGGTTGAGTCGCCCTGTGAGTCCACCCCTCTGCTTGCTCCCTCTCCGGGTTCCTCATCATGTTTCGCCCTCCTCTATCCGCCCTCTCCCAGCCTGGCTCATGACAAGTGATAACACCAGTTAGTGTGTAAGTAACGGGGGCATTCAAGATCTGCTTTCACTCTCCTCACTCACTGTGGGGTGTCTTGGCCTTGCCAAGAGAGGAAAGGAAAAGGGTCCCCTCCCGGATTTGGATGGATCAGCTGAACAGGTCTCCTATGAGCCCTCCCCTGCAGCCCTGGGAAAACCCTTCAGCCAAATGCAGAAAGGGGAAGGGGATTCATGAGATTTCAGAGGGGGGCACTGTGACGCCCTTCCCTGGTTCTCCCTGTCAGGTTCCTACCTGCGCGTGGCTACTGCCTGTCACTAGGCACCACCAGGGACTCCACCAGTCCGGACTGTCCTTTATTTTATTTTTTCTCTCCCCGCTCTAGCACAGATCTCAACAGATCCCCCTGCTAGGCAACCACCAGTCACGTCCTAATACTAGTATTCCCAGAGACTCTGAATACTGGTATTGTTATTCTCTTCACCGCTGCCACCATTTGTTACAGTTTCCCTTCAGCCGTGGTCATTACCTTACCCTCCCTTCTGGTCTGTGAAACCCCAGCCAAGGATCAGGCCTTTGGTAAACCAAATTAAGTATTTATTAAAGATAACAAAGCTAACAAGATTAACAAGATTTCTTCTTAAGGCACATAAGCATATGGTTTTACTCAATACTAATCCGAACTCCACCCCCCCTCCTTCTCCACTCTCTCCTGGCAAACAACTCTCTCAAACCCCACCAAGCAATCCACTCTTTCTCTTCTCCCCCCAGATTCCACTCTCCCTCTTCCTTTTATACGTTCAGCCATTTTAAACACTCAGCCAATCATCTAGCATTCTACTGCCCATTCACTCCCCCTCCTCTTTCACTCCACTTACCATGTATCTTCTAAACAATAACACTTACCATATATACATTAATGTAGGAACATCACATTTCCCCCCCCTTAAAACAACGGCAGAGTATTATTCCTGTTCCAGGATTTATACGTCGCGTTAACAAATAAAAGTCTCTATGGGGAAAATGTCTTTCTTTGTTCCTCAGTCTGGTCACGTCACTGCAGTCCCAGCCACTTGCCTGGAAAGTCCATCGGCCAGTACATTGTCCTTGCCTTTTATGAACTGGAAGTCCACTTGATAGTCCTGTAGGGCCCAGGACCACCTCTGCAGCATAGTGTTATGGTTTTTCATAGTCTGCAACCATAACAGGGCCCGATGATCCGTAGTCACTGTGAATCTTCGTCCCCACACGTATGGGCGCAACTTGTTCAGTCCCCACACGACCGCTAGGCACTCCTTCTGGACCGACGAATAGTTTTTCTCCCTCGGCGTCAGCTTGCGACTCAGGTACGCCACTGGATGTCTGGTGCCTTCTCTCTCCTGTAGCAAGACGACTCCCAGCGCCAGGTCCGACGCATCTGTAGCCACGATGAATGGTTTCTCATAGTCTGGTGCTATTAATATGGGTCCTTGGCACAAGGCTTGCTTCAGTAGATCAAAAGCCTTCTGACATTCATCCGTCCATACCACACGCTCAGAACACTTCTTCTTTGTTAATTCATGCAAGGGGGTTGCTATTTCCCTAAAATTTCTCACAAACTTCCTATAAAATCCAGCCACACCCAGAAATGCCCTTACTTGTTTTTTGGTTAAGGGGATCGGCCACGCTTGTATTGCCTCCACCTTGCTCCATAAGGGGGTGATTTTCCCACTCCCCACCTTATGTCCTAAATAGATTACTTCCTTTAGTCCAAACTGGCATTTCTTAGCTTTTATTGTGAGGCCTGCTTTTCTTAAGGCCTCCAATACTGTTGTCAGGTGTTGGACATGCTCAGGCACCGACTTGCTAAAAATGGCCACGTCATCGATATAGGCCACTGCAAAATCTGACATGCCTCGCAACTCAGTATTGATTAGCCTCTGAAATGAACTTGGTGAGTTCCTTAGTCCCATGGGTAAGGTCACAAACTCATATAACCCATCTGGTGTACTGAAGGCAGTTTTGGCTCTGGATTGCTCGTCTAGTTCCATTTGCCAAAATCCTTTACAGAGATCTAGTGTAGAGATAATGGTTGCTGCCCCCAATAACTCTAACATTGCGTCTACCCTAGGCATAGGATACGCATCTGGGACAGTAATTTTATTGATTAGCCGATAATCAATGCAAAACCTTGTCGTTCCATCTTTTTTCGGAACCAGGACAATACTTGAGGCCCAGGGACTGATGGATTCCCTGATCACTCCTAATTCCAGCATATCTTCCACCTCCCTTTTGATCTCATTCAAAACTTTCCCATTCACACGGTACGGAACAGATCTGATTGGGGCATGATCTCCAGTATCAATGGAATGTATAACTATACTGGTTCGGCCAGGTTTGTTGCTAAAGAGATTCCTATAGGTTTTCAAAACTCTCAGAATCTCTTCTTTTACTTCCTCCTTCACCTCCTCTGACCATTCCACTTGATCTACCCCTCCTTTGTCTTTGCTTTCCTGTACCAAATCTGGAAGTTCAGGCCCACTTCCCTCAGGGAATAAGGTAACTTGCAACACCTGTACATCCCTGATATGGTAAGGCTTTAACATATTTACATGAACCACTTTGCTTTTGTTTAATTGGTCTGTGGTGATTACATACGTCACTGTGTCAAGCCTTTCTCTGATGGTATATGGTCCTTCCCAGTTAGCCTGTAATTTGTCATGTTTCCTGGGTATGAACGCCATAACCATATCTCCCACATCATACACACGTTCTCTGGCTGTTCTGTCATACCAGTAACGTTGCTTCTCCTGTGCTTGACCCAAATTCTCTTTCACCACTTCCATCATTTGTTTCACTGGTTCACATTCATCCTTTCTCTCAGCAGGCATCCACAGTCTATATAAAATCCCATTCTCACACACAACTTGATTCCTCAGTTTGTCAATGAAAGGAATCTGTTGGGTCAGAGCTTGTTCCTTTATCTGCTTCAAACTTATATCTTTATGCAGCTCTTCCCTGAATTGCTCTGCTTCTTTCTTATCAGCGACCACTTGATACAGTTTGTCTCCTTCAGCAGGCCTGCTAGTGGTTGTTATGGCGACCTGAGGCTCGCTAACAGTTTCCACCCTGTTTGCTTCAGCCCCCCTTAACATGGCTTCTTTTTCTCTGCCCATTTGCTGTCTGGTCACTACATAGATCTTTCCTCGGGCTCCCATTACATATCTTCCCAGTATTACTGGTTCTTGTTGCTGGGCATTAATGCCTACTTTATATCGGCCCTCTCGGCCTCTCCAAGTCATTTCCACCAGGGCCACAGGCAAACTTTCTGGTTGACCCCTCACTCCTTGGATAGTCACAGTTTCCTGAGGTAATATTACCTCAGATTTTATTAAATCTGGCCTCAGTAATGTCTGAGCGGCACCAGTATCAAGCAATGCCCAATAATTTGCCCCCTGTACACTCACTTCCTCTCTCAGACTTGAATCAAGGTCTGTTACTTCTGTTCAGTTTATCTGGCAGAACTGAACCTTTTTCGCTGTTTCTAAAGCCTTGGGCTCTGTTTTCACTGCCCTTGTCTGAGCAGGATTACTAATGGGGTTGGCAACCTCACATTGAAAATGTAGGTGCCCCGGTCTACCACATTTGTAGCATAATTTCTCCTCACTTTTAGGGTACACAGATCCACTCTGGGGTGTCCTGTGCCCTTCAGATTTTACTGGAGGACTCACTCGCTGTGGTACCACATCCCTTCTGCCAGCGTTATATGGTCTGGGTTTAAAATCTCTTGATGTTTTCCCCACCCAGCCAGTTCTGTCGGAGGCGAAGTGATCCGCCATCTCTACGGGCTCCTGCACCGATGTAGGGGAACGGTCTTTGACCAGGAGCCTTATTTCTGGTGGTAACTGATGGTATAATTGATCCAATATCATGAGGTTTTTCACCTCCTCCACAGACTGAGCTTTTGCACTTGTCAGCCATTTCCCAAATATGTCCATCAGTTTTGCCCCCAGCTCCACGAAAGACCTCCCTGTCTGTATCTGGCAGTTTCTGAAAAGCTTTCTAAAATAATCAGGCCCCAGTCTGAATCTTTTAAACACTGCTTCTTTGAATTCAGCATAGGTGACGGGCCTGTCTGAGGGGAAATATTGGTATACCTCAGCCAATTCCCCTTTAATCAGGTTTGATAAATACTGCATGTATTTATCTTCAGGTAGCCCCCACAACTGAGCTGCTTTTTCAAAGGTGCTGAGGTAAATTTGAGGATCTTGACCAGGCTCATAGACAGCAAAGTCCTTTGGAGTAATTTTTATTTTTGCTCCATCTGTCTTTCCTTGTCTCCTCAGAGTGAAATTTCTCTCTATCAAATTTTAACTTTTCTACTTGTAATTCAGCATCCAATGCTCGTTGCTTCTCCCTCTCCTCAAACCCCAATCTCATTCTCTCAATTTCCAACTCACTCTGTTTTTCCTTCTCTGCACCTTCCATCCTCAATCTCTCAGCTTCTAACTCTCGCTGTTTATCTTTTTCCTCAGCCTCAAAGACCCGCTGCTTTTCTTTCTCATCAGCCTCCCTCCTCAATCTCTCAGCTTCCAACTCTCTCTGCTTGTCTTTCCCATCAGCTTCCATCCTCAACTTCTCTCTCAAATACTCTATATAAGCGGGATTGCTTAAATATCCTTCTGGGGTCTCTTCCCTGACAGGTTGTTTTTGCTGGGCAGTTGCAAATCCTATAAGAGCTACCCTCAATTCATCTACCCCTTTACCCTCGTGAGGTAAATTGAATGTTATGCACTTCTCCACCAGCTCCTCTCTTTTCATTTTTATGTATTCAGCCAAGGTGTTTGAGTTCACTCACTCTTTGCCACACACTCTTTGCCAGTCACTCTCACAAGTAATCTTGTTTTGTTATTTCTGTTTGCCACACCACTGGTAGGGATTCTCTAGTATTCGTATCTGGATTCTCTGTTGTTCGTATCCCACCGTTACTGCCACCACATGTGACGCCCTTCCCTGGTTCTCCTTGTCAGGTTCCTACCTGCGCATGGCTACTGCCTGTCACTAGGCACCACCAGGGACTCCACCAGTCCGGACTGTCCTTTATTTTATTTTTTCTCTCCCCGCTATAGCACAGATCTCAACAGATCCCCCTGCTAGGCAACCACCAGTCACGTCCTAATACTAGTATTCCCAGAGACTCTGAATACTGGTATTGTTATTCTCTTCACCGCTGCCACCATTTGTTACAGTTTCCCTTCAGCCGTGGTCATTACCTTACCCTCCCTTCTGGTCTGTGAAACCCCAGCCAAGGATCAGGCCTTTGGTAAACCAAATTAAGTATTAAAGATAACAAAGCTAACAAGATTAACAAGATTTCTTAAGGCACATAAGCATATGGTTTTACTCAATACTAATCCGAACTCCACCCCCCCTCCTTCTCCACTCTCTCCTGGCAAACAACTCTCTCAAACCCCACCAAGCAATCCACTCTTTCTCTTCTCCCCCCAGATTCCACTCTCCCTCTTCCTTTTATACGTTCAGCCATTTTAAACACTCAGCCAATCATCTAGCATTCTACTGCCCATTCACTCCCCCTCCTCTTTCACCCCACTTACCATGTATCTTCTAAACAATAACACTTACCATATATACATTAATTTAGGAACATCACAGGCACCGATGCCGCGCTTGGGGCAAACAGCACTTTCTTTCACTCAAGTTAAGATCCTGGCAGGAAGGGGCTTTGGGGTACACAGAGCCCCCCCAAATTCCCTTCCTCTCTAGGAATCAAGTTCTGGTCATTCAACACACTGAGGTCTGGTACACTGATTCTGTATAGGAAAGCTCCACTTCCCACCCAAAACTACTCCCATCAAACAGCATTCATTTGCAATATGATCCCTGCCCCCAAGATTTTACTCAGTGGACCAAGGCCTTGCCTATTTTTTTCTTCGCCCATCGGTTGTTAAGCAGATTCCTCAGCCAGATAAAAACACCCCACCTCTCCACCCAGCTGCAGTCTACCACCATTATTTGCATATCTCATTAAGTACAATTCATTTTCAAGAGGAGGGGGAAGGAAGCTCTGCTCCCTGATGGTGGATGTTGTGATGGGGGATCCTGACAGGGTCAGCTCAACATGGGCCACCTCCTTACAGGGTGAAGTTCTCCCTTGCTATGGCTCCAGACTTTTCTCTGCCTTCACCAACAGGGGCTGCAATCATAAGGAGTCTCCTAATTTCCTCCTCACTCCCCTTTCTTACACTTCCTCCTCTGCATCCTCCCCCGCAACTCTGGGACTCCCCTTCGCCCAAATGCCCAACGGGGGAGGGGAGGCTGACCAGACCCCAGAAGGGGCCACCGATGCAGCAGCCCTTGGGGGAGAGACAGGGGGACAGTGCTGCTGTTCCCCAAGGAAAGAGCCAGGCCGGAAGTGACTTCAGAGGGAGAGGAACCACATTGCCTTTGGTGAGCATGGATTCCCCTCCAACCACTTCCTCTATCCTTCCTCCCTAGCAGTCTGGTTTCCTTTATTTTAACCCTTATGAAATCAGGCAGACGGATGATCGCTCAAAGCGGGAGCCAAGGAGGAAAGAGGCCTTGCAGAGAACAGGAAGATGGGGAGCTCCTGTCCTATACCGAGTCAGAGCACTGGGGTCCATCTAGGTCACTGCTGCCTGCACTGGCTGGCAGCAGCTCTCCACGGTTTCAGACAAGGAGTCTCTCCGAGAGCTACCTGGAGATGCCACTGGCGATTGAACCTGCAACCTTCTGCATGCAAAGCAGCTGCTCCACCCACTTGTGCTTGTAGTTGAAGCTTTCTCCAAATTCCAAGCAGTGTTATAGTGCTGATATCCCCAGTGTGAATTTTTGATGGACAGCAAGATTTTCCTTATAGCTGAAGCTCTTTCCACATGATAAGCCTTTATATGGTCATTCCCGAATGTGAATTCTTTGATGGGAAGCAAGCTTACTTTTCCAGCTAAGGCCCTTCCTTTCATATGACTTCTTATCAGTGTGAATTTTTTGATGGGCAGTGAGACAGGAATTTGTATTGATGCTCATTCCACATTCCAGGCATTTATGTGGTTTTGCCCCAGTCTGCCTAGGTCCATCCGGAGCGAGGCAGCGCTAGTTCCCGCCAATTTCCCCTCCTGCCCAGTTCACTGTGGAAAAACAAACATCAGAGAGCTCCACTAGCAAAGCCCTCACGGCTGGTCTTCAACCTGTACAGCATTTCTTATTAATATTCTTATTAATATTATTATTGTTGTTGTGCTGCGAGTCATGCCTTTCCCCACCAACATGCTGGCTGGAGTTTACAAAGGAGGAGAAATCACTTCAGGTGTGTGTGTATATATATCCTCCTCCTCCTCCGCCCTGCATGCAATTCAACCTCTACCAGCGTCCCTCCTGCTCAGTACAGGAAAGCTGGCTGAGGCGGGGGAAATAACGCCGGTGGGCAGAGGTGCTGCTGCTGCACTGGGAGGCGGAAGGCTTTGCTCTCTCGGGGAGCAGCCGCTGTTGGTGCTACAGGCACTCGCAAGCAGTTCTGTGCAGGTGGCAACAGTGACGGGGAAAGAGGCCTTTTGAAAGTCATGCAGTCGGCTGCGGAAACAGAGGGACCCGGGTGGGATGCACATCCCCAAAAAGAAAGGGACGAGGAGCCTGCACAGCCCATGACAACTACTCCACTGTTGTGGGTGGGTTGAGAGGCCTTCTTCCTCTGCTCATCCTTACAGGGTCAGCTTGCTTGCCGTGAGTGAGTGGGGCAGTGGCAGCAGCTGTTCAGCAGTGTGGGCCCCTCCCAAGACCCAGCCTGGTCTCCTCTCTCTCTCTGGAGTGACTTTACTCCTTAGCTACTTAAAAACCTGAAATGACAGGGGCGTTCAGCACAAGGCTATCTTTTTTTCCCTAAACCACATACAAACTTACTTCTTTAAAACAATGAAAGTTGTCTTGGCTACCTGCTGGTCCTTCTAGAAACAGACCCTTTTGTCCTACCTGTTGAAGGCCCAGGCGCTTAGGTGTCCAAATATCTTCTCCCTCCACATTACTGGGTTGTGCTTGATGGGATGTATTCAACCCTGAGTGTTGTTCTCTCCCCTTCATTAGTACTTCTTCCCAGACCACCATAAGGTCTTGAAACTTAAGGTCCATTGTGGGCATGAATTTATTTTGTTAAAAAATACAAGGTTTTCAAAATAACAGATTTGCACAAAAGAGTCGTAAAACTAATATGTGGGTTGCACCCAACTTCCACCTCAGAGTGGATCCTTTAAAATTAATGGACATGACAAACTCAGGCCCCTTCATATTAATAGTTCACAGCTCTTTCTGGTTCCACCTCAGCTAAAGAGAATGCAACCAGCAGCACCAACCAGGGAGCAGCGGATGGAATTTGTATTTTTATTTTAGGATTTTCCCAAGATTGGGAAAATCAGAATTCACTCTACAAAGAAAGGGGGGATGGGTTCTGGGTGAGGGCAGTGTAGTGTGAAAAGAGAAGGGAGGCCAGGATCACACAGGGGAAGGTCAGGATCTGTTCTCTAACATCCCACAGTGCACGGGCGTTGGGGGATGCTACTGAAGGTCTCTGCAGGCCTCCAAAACACTCACAGGCAACAGGTCAGCCACCCCTTGTTCTACACTCATAATATGGTTTCCCCATTGCTGAAATCTTTCATGACAATAAAGACTTGTGCTACATCTGAAGCTCTTTTTATGTTCCAAGCAGTTCTATGGTTTCTCCCCTGTGTGAATTCTTTGATGCAAAGTGAGAGAGGAATTTCTAGTAAAGCCCTTTCCACATTCCAGGCATTCATATGGCTTCTCCCCAGTGTGAATACTTTGATGAGCAGTGAGTTGGTTTTTCCTACGGAAGCTCTTTCCACATTCTAAGCACTTGTATGGTTTCTCCCCAGTGTGAATTCTTTCATGGGCAGTGAGTTGCTGTTTCCAACTGAAGCACTTTCCACATTCTAAGCAGTTATATGGTTTCTCCCCAGTGTGAATTCTTTCATGGGCAGTGAGTTGCTGTTTCCAACTGAAGCTCTTTCCACATTCTAAGCACTTATATGGTTTCTCCCCAGTGTGAGTTCTCTGATGGGAAGTGAGTAGACATTTCCATCTGAAGCTCTTTCCACATTCCAAGCATTTATACAGTTTCTCCCCAGTGTGATTACTTTGATGGGGAGTGAGTTGGTTTTTCCTACGGAAGCTCTTTCCACATTCTAAGCACTAATATGGTTTCTCCCCAGTGTGAGTTCTCTGATGGAAAGTGAGTGCTTGTTTCCTGCTGAAGCTCTTTCCACATTCCAAGCACTTAAAAGGTTTCTCCCCCGTGTGAATTCTTTGATGGAAAGTCAGATGTATCTTCTGATGGAAGCTCTTTCCACATTCCAAGCACTTAAAAGGTTTCTCCCCCGTGTGAATTCTT
Source organism: Rhineura floridana (assembly GCF_030035675.1). Lineage (NCBI taxonomy): Eukaryota > Metazoa > Chordata > Lepidosauria > Squamata > Rhineuridae > Rhineura > Rhineura floridana. The sequence continues at coordinate 211,560,212 of NC_084482.1, forward strand.
TGATGGCAAGTCAGATGTGTCTTCTGATGGAAGCTCTTTCCACATTCCAAGCACTTAAAAGGTTTCTCCCCCGTGTGAATTCTTTGATGGAAAGTCAGATGTGTCTTCTGATGGAAGCTCTTTCCACATTCCAAGCACTTAAAAGGTTTCTCTCCAGTGTGAATTCTTTGATGGCAAGTCAGATTTCTCTTCTGACGGAAGCTCTTTCCACAATCTAGGCATTTATATGGTTTCTGCCCGGTGTGAATTTTTTGGTGGGCAGTGAGTAAGTGTTTCCAGCGGAACCTCTTTCCACATTCCAAGCACTTAAAAGGTTTCTCCCCCGTGTGAATTCTTTGATGGCAAGTCAGATGTGTCCTCCGACGAAAACTCTTTCCACATTCCAAGCACTTATATGGTTTCTCTCCAGTGTGAATTCTTTGATGGCAAGTCAGATTTCTCTTCTGATGGAAGTTCTTTCCACAATCTAGGCATTTATATGGTTTCTGCCCGGTGTGAATTTTTTGGTGGGCAGTGAGTAAGTGTTTCCAGTGGAAGCTCTTGCTACATTCTAAGCACTTATATGGTTTCTCACCAGTGTGAATTCTTTGATGGGCAGTGAGTTGCTGTTTCCTGCGGAAGCTCTTTCCACATTCTAGGCACTTATATGGTTTCTCCCCCGTGTGAATTCTTTGATGGCAAGTCAGATGTGTCTTCCGACGAAAGCTCTTTCCACATTCTAAGCACTCACATGGTTTCTCACCAGTGTGCATTCTTTGATGCAAAATGAGACTTGCCTTGCAGCTAAACCTCCTTTCACATTCCAAACATTGATATGCTTTCTCCCTTTTCTGGTTTTTGTAGTGGGCTTTTTTACACTTTCTTTTAGAATTCAGACTTTTCGAACAATGAAGATATTTATTTCTTCTCATTCTTTGATCTGTTTTTTCTTGGATGGCAGTTTTATGGTAGCCACTGCCGTAAGAAGCGCAAGATTTATTCCTCCTTTTCTCTTCTGCTTCAGGATTCCTTCTCTGCTCTTCCTTGTTTTCAGATCTGTCTCTTTCCTGTCTCTCTTTTCCACAAAGATCTCCCTTCCTCTTGGCTTTCCATTCCTCACCTTCTGCAAAGAAGAGAGAACCTGATAAGACCATGAGGGAAGAAATGGATCCTCAAATCACTGAACAATCCCAAATAACTTTTGTGATAAAGGAAGAATTGACAGGACTTAGATGAAAGACGGATCTTTCTCCCGGTTGAACAGTCTCTGTTGTCTGGCATTCACTGACAATTGGAGTGATACGGATTGTTGGATTTGGACCACGGTGATCTGGGTTCAGCTCCCAGTCAGAGGTTAATCCCATTGGGTGGTCCTGGGCCAATCACTCTCATTCGGCCTAGCCTACAAAGTTGTACAGATAAGTAAAACAACCACAGATATTCTCTTTGGAACTCTTTGGAGCAAGTGAAGTGAGAAAAATTTGATTTGATTTGGATTCCTGCATTGAGCAGCGGGTTGGACTTGTTGGCCTGATAGGCACCTTCCAATTCTACTATTCTATGATATTCTACTAGGGTGCAAGAAGAGGGCTTGAAACGCTGAAATTTAGGAACTGTGAAAAAATATGGGTAGGAGGGCATGTACACAAACACACACACTCATCTGTGGACAAATTGCGGGAGGGGTGCCTCTGCAGCATCCAAGTCCCTTTTCCTACAAGGGTTCCTCCTCCCCCCTCAAAAAAAAAGAGATAGGAAATCTTGTATTAGTCTAGAAGAAATGGACTTCAAGTGTTGAAATATAGGAAATGTGCAGATATAGGGAAGGCTTTTCTTACTGTCTGAGTCCCTTTCCCTATAACAACATGGTGCTCTCCAGAGCTTGTTGGAATCCCATTCCCATCAGCCCCAATCAGCATGGACAATGGTCACTGCTTATGGAGTGAGAGTCCAGCAATCTGTGGAGTACACCATGATGGCTACCCCAGTCTTAAAACAGTCCTCCTCTCCCCCAAAGAGTAGGATGCACTGCCACCACTCTGCTCCAGGTCTAGGAAAAAGGATGAACTAAGAGGGGAGCTTTGGATGTGTCCTCCCAAAGCCCAAAATGCCAAATGTTGCACCTAGTGGGCTATATTAGAAACTCAAATGGAGCTCAGCTATGCTGTTTTAGCAGTTGGGGAAAACTTTTAGTGAGAAATTCCACTGAATTGGACCATCATTTTAGAAGGGCATAACTAGAGATCTGTGTTCAGATAGAATAGATGGCTGTCATATAAGTTTATCGGGAGAAGATTAAGAATCCCAGTTGAAATAGGTGGCAGTACATCAGAATATTCGGGTGCATTAAATATAGAAATATGGAATTTGAAAACAGATATTACGACCGATACCATGGACCACAAAAAAGACAAATAATTGGGTGTTAGAAGAAATTAAACCAGAACTACCATTAGAAGCTAAAAGGATGAAACTGAGGTTATCATACTTTGGACACATCATGAGAAGACATGATTCACTAGAAAAGACAATAATGCTGGGAAAAACAGAAGGGAGTAGAAAAAGAGGAAGGCCAAAGAAGAGATAGGATTGATTCCAGAAAGGAAGCCACAGACCTGACCTTACAAGATCCGAACACCGTGGTTTATAACAGATGCTACTGGAGGTCGTTGATTCATAGGGTCGCCATAAGTCGTAATCGACTTGAAGGCACATAACAAATTACATGGAGGAACCTTATGATGAAGAACCAGAAATTATAGAATGTGAGGTGAAAGCTGCTCTTAAAATACTTGGAAGAAACAAATCACCAGGAATAGATGATACCAATAGAGTTGCTACAAACTACTGAGACTGAATCTGTCCAAATTTTAACAAACATTTGTCAACAAGTATGGAAAATTAAACAATGGCTCACAGACTGGAAGCGTTCCATATACATCCCAATTCCAAAGAGAGGGGATCCCAGGGAATGCAGTAATTATCGAACTATTGCCTTAATATCCCATGCAAGTAAAGTAATGCTGAAGATTCTACAACAAAGACTCTTCCCATATATGGAGCGAGAAATGCCAGACGTCCAAGCTGGATTTAGAAAGGGAAGAGGCACCAGAGATCACATCTCAAACATACATTGGATAATGGAACGGAGCAAGGAATTTCAGAAGAAAATCACCCTGTGCTTTATAGATTACAGCTTTGATTGTGTAGATCATGAAAAACTATGGAATGCTTTAAAAGAAATGGGGGTGCCACAGCATCTGACTGTCCTGATGCGCATCCTATACACTGGACAAGAGGCTACTGTAAGGACAGAATATGGAGAAATCGATTGGTTCCCAATCAGAAAGGATGTGAGACAGGGGTGTATTTTATCACCCTATTTGTTTAACCTATATGCAGAACATATCATACGGAAAGCAGGATTGGACCAAGATGAAGGAGGTGTGAAAATTGGAGGGAGAAATATAAATAGTTTAAGATATGCAGACGATACCATACTACTAGCAGAAACCAGTAATGATTTGAAACCAATGCTGATGAAAGTTGAAGAGGAAAGCACAAAAGCAGGACTACAACTGAATGTCAAAACGACCAAAATAATGACAACAGAAGATTTATGTACTTTAAAGTTGACAATGAGGACAATTAACTTGTCAAGGATTAGCAATACCTTGGCATAGTCATTAACCAAAATGGAGACAATAGTCAAGAAATCAGAAAGCGGCTAGGACTGGGGAGGGCAGCTAGGAGAGAACTAGAAAAGGTCCTCAAATGCAAAGATGTATCATTGAACAGTAAAGTCAGGATCATTTAAACCACTGTATCCCCAATCTCTATGTATGGATGTGAAAGTTCGAAAGTTACAAAACTGATAGCAGATAAGAGAAAGATCAACTCATTTGAAATGTGGTGTTGGAGGAAAGCTTTGTGCATACCATGGACCACGAAAAAGGTAAATAATTGGGTGTTAGAACTAATTAGAACTGTCACTAGAAGCTAAAATGATGAAACTGAGGTTATCATACTTTGGACACATCATGAGAAGACATGATTCACTAGAAAAGACAATAATGCTGGGAAAAACAGAAGGGAGCAGAAAAAAAGGAAGGCCAAACAAGAGATGGAGTGATTCCAGAAAGGAAGCCACAAACCTGCCCTTACAAGATCTGAACAGGGTGGTTGATGATGCTATTGGAGGTCACTGATTCATAGGGTCGCCATAAGTCGTAATCGACTTGAAGGCACATAACAACAACAACAAAACAAGTTACGTCTGAACAGGGGGCTTTACCAAGACAGGACAAAGTCCCACAAATCCCTCCCATGACTTCGCTATGCAGAGCTCTCTGGTCAGGATTCAGCAAAGCCCACTCCTCTACCGTGAAATTCACAGCCACATCCTCCAAAGACACTGGATCCTAAAAGAGAAACAATACATTTTGTCATCATAGCAAGCAAAAAGATTATCTGCTACCTACGTGGGAAACATAGTTAAGGTGAGGTGGCTGGTCATTGTTCTAAGGACAGAAACCTTCTTAAATGGAATTTACAGCTTTTGTTGAGGATGGCTTTGGGAGACGCAAAGGAGGAAAATTCATTCAGACCCATGGACAGAGAGGCACCCAGGCTGCCCCCAGGCTCTCCCACTTCCGAGTCTTTCCCCTACCTGATATGGGGCGATAGCAAGAGCTTCTCCTCCACCAGAAAGGGGAGATGACTTATTAGGTCTCACTGACATGATTCCATCCCCTGTGAAAAAGAAAATGGGCCCCAAAGCCTGTAATATACAGTATGCTATTCTCAGAGATTAAAATATATAGGTCTAACTGCATGAGGGTCTTATCAGCTGAGTGTGTTTCAGGTATTTATGCACAATTTATGTTTCAGTTGTGTGATAAAATATCTCATTTGAGCTCTAGGCCAGAAATCAAACGATGATTCCCATGTAAAACAATCATGATGTAAGTAGGAGCATTTCTGAGCTGTGGAAAAGGCTGGAGACAAGAGTGGAAAATGGAAATGGACTTCCTTCCAGTTGTTTCCAACTTATGGTGGCCCTATGAATAGGAGGTTTACGATTGCCTTCCTCTGGGCCTGAGAGGGAGTGACTGGCCCATGGTCACCCAGTGAGCTTCAAGGCATTGTGGGGACTTGAACCCTGGTCTCCCAGGCCATAGTCCAACACCTTAACCACTACACATTGGCTCTCGGAGACAAGAGTAAAGGAGTCAAAATAAACAGAGAAAGATATGACCCATACATCCTTACCCAGAAGCCTCTTCCTGGTGTCCGATGGAGTCCTCTCTGCCTCAGGGAAATCAGTTCCTATTTCTGCACACAGACCCTTTTCCTGAAACAGCATAATAAGCACTCAAAATCATCACTAATTATGACAGTAGAATGGTGAGATCTGAAAAGGGGGAACAGATTGATATTAATCTGAGGAGACAACTACACAATAAGGTGGGAGTTATCTACTTGATTATAAATATACATGCATTCATTTCAATAAAGCTATCTGGTTGGTTGGAAATATTTCAAGAGGGAAGAAACTGTTATGTTACATAGGGAAAAACCTGGAGGATTGGTTGATTTCTGTCACATGCTGTAATTGTACTCTATAAAGTATCTGTGCACACTACATTTCTTTACAGTTCCTTCCAGACTTTCTGGGGGCTGTCCCTGCCTATGCTTGTATACTTAATAAAGGCCTACCTTTTTGCTTTAAGCCTGTGTCTTTAATTTACTGAAAGGACCCCGAGCAAAGATCCCACAGGAGAAAATAAAAATGTCTCCATCAAGAGGACTGACAGAGGCAAAACCCAGAGGAGTATCTGATATAGAAAAGGAAGGATAGATGCAAACCCCTTAGAGATACTTGCTATCGGGGTAGCCAACATGGTGCCCTTCAGATGGAAATGGACTCCAGTCTGCATCAGCCCCAGCCAATATGAGGAAGGGTCAGGGATGATGGAAGTTTTACTTCAGCAATATCTGGAGGGCACCACATTGGCAGTCCCTGGTCTGCATGAAGCCCTCTCACCTGCTGCTCTGCCTGCTTCTCGTCCTCTGCCCAGCTCAGGAGGAAACCTTCTGCCAGGGCCACAGCCTGGGAACTCCTCTCAGCCCCACATTCCCTCACCCAGCTCTCCATCTCTGGGGGCAGGACAGCCAGGAACTGCTCCAGGATCACCAGGTCCAGGATCTGGTTCTTTGAGTGTCGCTCTGGCTTCAGCCACTCACGGCAAAGAAGGTGGAGTCGGCTGCAAGCCTCTCGGGGCCCCTCAGCTGCCTGGAAGCGGAAACACCGGAACTGCTGGCGCTGCACATCTGAGCTGAGAGGGTTCTCCCCCAAGATCTTCTGCACGTTTCCCCCCAAAAATTCGTCCCCATGGGTCTCAGTCTTGATGGCATCAGGGCCAAGTCCTGCTTCAGGGGTAGCTGGGTCTTGCTGTTCCATATTTGATCTCTTTGCCTTTCACGGAGTCCTCATCCCTTCTCTGCTTCTGGGAATGGTTTTCAGCATTCTGAGGACATGTTCAGAAGGAGCGAAGTTCATAGAATGAGCGAAGCCAAATAGGGATCACTATGCCCAGGCCGAAGGCTTGCAGAGTAGGAAATGTGCTGGCTAAGAGTAGTCAAATATGAGGATTATTGTTTCTACCATATAACCTTTGATAAAAACCCAGTGATGGGGCCTACGTCTTCCTTTGAAGATGGATCCCTGGATGGCTGACACATCTCTGACAGCAGCTCCAAAGGGTCCCAGGGACCAGCATCATCCTCATTACCCCCTTATTCTTAATTAAAAACAAGCTAAAGGGGAGACCCTTTCAGAAGACAGGCTGTAGCTCAGTGGTAGAGCAGCTGCTTTGTACACACAACGTCCCACTTTGAATCTCCAGGTAGGGCTGGGAAAGACTCCCTGCCTGTAATCCTGGAGAGACTCTGCCAGTCAGTGCGGACAATACTGAGCTAGATGGGACAATTGTCTAATTCAATATAAGATCCTATACTCCCTAACTTATCTCTGAACTTTTACAAGCCTCTCCTGGAATATAGAATGTTGGTTTAATTGTGAATGAAATACGTTATTCCTTTCATCTCTTGATAGATTTGCTTATCTTTAGAACTGTCCCCCTTCAGAGTTAAACGTGAGCTATACTGTTGCATATTAAATTAAATTGGAACGCTGCAGTTCCTGGAGTTTATGACCTGGTTGTGATAAGGAAATGGAAAGATCTTTGAGTATAATGTGGTGGAAGAAAGCAACGAATCTACATTTTTGGGATTGTCATCATAAATTAAGGAAGAACTGACTTTACCTTCACCTCAGCAGGCATTGAGTGATGGGATATGGATGTGGGTGGGGGCTGCCCTGTCCTGTAGGCTCTCTTCACCTATTTACCCTTTTAGTAAAACACGGTTGTTTACTTTCAGTCGGGGTCTTCCGAGTTTGATTCCTTTCATGAAAAGATTGCCAATTTTCAGTAGCACTTTCTATTCACACTTAAAGGTCCCTTCTGTATCCCAGGGGTTACTTGCCTGGATGGGCACATGTGTGATAACACCAGTCAGTGTGTGAATAATGGGGGCATTGATAGGCATACTTTCAATTGCCCCTGAATTCAAAGTGGTGCCCTGGCCTTGCTGGGGAGGGAGATGTAGCTCTCCTCCCTGATTTGGATGGATCAGCTGAACAGGCCTCCTGTGCGCCCTGCTCTGTGAAAACCTTTCCACCAAATGTGTAAAGGCAGAGGATGCTCACAAGATTTCAGAGGGGGCCACCCATGCAGGGCTTGGGTATATACCACCAAGTGAGAATGAAGGGGACTTTGAACAGAAGAGCTTTTGCTCAGAGGGATACAGCCCCCCCCCGAAATCCCTTCCTGTCTAGCCATCAAATTGAAGTCATTTAACACACTAAGCCTGGTATACTGCTTCTGCATAAGGAAGCTCCACTTTCCACTCATTGTACCAAGGCCCTGCCTATCTTTTTTCTTCCGTTTTATTAGCTTTGTGTCTCTGTTATTATGGCGGATGTTCTCACGGGGGATCCTGAAGGGTCACAGAACAGAGGCCACCTCCTTACGGGCTCTCCAGCCGCTCCTCTGCCTTCACCGGGTGGGGCTCCAATCTGGGGTCTCCCGCCCCCTCCTTGCTCCCCCGCCCTGCAGCTCCTCCCCTCAGCCCTGGGACTCCCCTTCGCCCAAATGCACAGCAGGGACAAGGGGCTTACCAGACCCCAGAAGGCGCCACCGACGCTGCAGCGCTGCTGCTGATTCTGGCGTTTAATGACGAATCCAACTGCGCTCTTGACCAGGGAGCCACTTTCCTCCAAGGGAACAGCCCGGCAGGAAGTGACCTCAGAGGGAGAGGAGCCGCATTTTCTTTGAAGCCTCCCGCACCTCCTCCTCCTCTTTCCTTTCTAGGAATCTGGTTTCGTTTATTTTAACCCTTACGAAGTCAAGCCTCCTGATGATCTCTCAGAGCGGGAGCCAAGAAGGAAAGAGGCGTTGCGCAGAACGGAGGAAGACACGGAGCTCCTGCCCTGTACCGAGTCAGAGCATGGGGGTCGATCTAGCTCAGTGGGATCTGCACTGACTGGCAGCAGCTCTCCAGCGTTTCAGGCAGGGAGTCTGTCCTTGGAGATTGAACCTGGGACCTCCTGCATGCAAAGCAGCTGCTCTCCCTACCGAGCTGTGGCTCCTTCCTGGGGGTTTGGACCCTCCTGGGGGTTCAAGACAAATATATAGATCATAGAAATATGGGGAGGGTGGCAGACAAGGCTCCCAAACTGGTTTGGCTTGCGTGAGAAGGGAAGATGTGATGATATATGTTGCTGTATCTGGAAGATGAATGGAACCGGAAAGCCAAGTCAGTTCGGCTACTTTTGTCACTTAGAGAAGGTTAAACTCAGTTTAACAGAAAGAAAGAAAAAACGCCTCCACTGGAGTGCAAGAGACTCCTGCCCAGCGTATGGCTTTGCTATAAAGTCTAAAATGATGCTCTGAAAGCCTGAGACACTATACAGCATGCCTTGTATTGAGGGATGACCTTGTCCTGAAGTCTCAATGGGATGCAATGAAGGTCCTGTGAATGGGAATTAAGAGGAGGAAGGGAACTCGAAACCCATCTGCTTACTTTGTACACTGAGCCGCGCAATGCCAAACACCTAGCCATCAACATGTAAGGACTAGCAAGACCCAAAGTGTAAAAAGGTTCCATATTGAACTCAAAATTGAAAAGGTCTAGAAGTTGAAAGATTCCCATTTCTTAAATTAGACTTACATTACACAGCCCAAATTAAGAAACAGCAGGACAATCTGTTTCAAGTATTGTTGTCTTTTCCAATCTCCCCTGTTAATTTTCTCAGCTGTCCTTGGGAGGAATGATAACAATTCTCTCTTGAAGAATTAAGTCCTTGTTGTGCTTCTCTAGTCGATAAGAATACTTTTCTATACAGAGATGCTTTTAGATGGTGATTTCATAGCTGTAAGTACAATACACTATTAACCATCTAGCATCCTTATGCTGCAAATGTATAACTAATTATAGCACGTACCACAATTAAATATTTCGCACATATATCTCCCTTGCACTCATCTCAGGGAACAACAATATAAACTCATCTTCAGAAAGACCAAGATATATAATAAATAAGAGAATACTTTTACGGGTGATTATCATCATTAATTTCATTAATTTCAAAAAGATGTTATACTGTATATGTGTGTAAGTAAGTGCACTGCCTTCCAGTCGATTCCAACTTATGGCGACCCTATGAAGAGGGTTTTCATGAGGCTGAGAGGCAGTGACTGGCCCAATGTCACCCTGTGAGCTTCATGGCTACGTGGGGATTCAAACCCTGGTCTCCCAGGTCCTAGTCCAACACTCTAACCACTACACCACACTGGCTTATCCTGTACTGTATGTAGGATAAGCTAAACTTGTCAGTGAGTCCATTTAAATCAAAAATCTAAAATGTAACACAATATGCAGATTTTGGCCTTTGTCACAAGACATATGGATCAATTCTCTAGTGAAATATTTTACCTCTTCTGGAGTATATAATCTATAAATTGCGTAGTTGATGGTGTTGGTACAAATATAACATACATCAATAGATTGACACTTAGTGAAACTGTTCAATCGGAATTTCCTTCCATCTTTAGGATGAACGTGCTGTTTTATCTGTAATGCTTGTGAGCAGCATGAACATTTGCCACGTTTCAAATCTCCCCTAGAGATGGATCTAATCCTGTAACTACGTAAATCAGAATGGACCACCTTCCCTTGAATAATGGCTGCTCTGCATTGCACTATAAGTGGAATTCTTCATGACTCCCTGGTCTATAGCTGTTGCAAATCAGGAGACCTCCCAAAGCCTCTTTGCAAAGTTTTCACTTTTCCCTTCGGGTGAGGGGCTTTGTTAACATTCACTAACACTTACTGTGTAGTAGCGTTTGCAGAAAATAACATCTGGGCGCTACAGGCACTCAGACAAACCCAGCACAGTGTGATGGGATAGCCTAAATAATGGCTTAAAATGTGCAAAGAGTGTGCTAAAATCATTTACATAAGCTTAGAATGGCTTCGCTTGTAGTTTAGTAGTGCACAGAGGAAAAAAGGTCTCTTCTGAAAATGGGTTTCTTAAACCCTCCCTTCTAGACAAAGCATTGTTTTCTTATAAAGCAGAGTACGGTACAAGATACAGTGTCTGAGCAGACAGCCAATATGTTACATTAACATTTGGATTGCGGTCTCCATCTATTTACCCTTTTAATACAACAGTTATTTTCAGTTGGGTTCTGCTGAAGTTGGTTCCTTTGATTCAAAGGTTGCCACTTTTCAAGTAGCGCTTTCCATTCAATGTTGAAAGATCCCTTCTGCATCCCAGGAGTTGCCAGCCTGGATGGTCCCGTGTGTCAGCCAGGAGGAGTGATGACACGTTGCAAAGTGTTAACATTTGGCTTGGGGGGGAAGGGGTTTGTTAACATTCACTAACACTTACTGGGAACAGCTGCAGCATGAGGGGACTGAGGAAGACCTGCCCTGGGAGTGAGTATCTGGCATCTGGGTGCTTGCTACGAGCTCCTTTGGGCTGCTGTCTGTCGAGACAGCTGAAGTTCCTGGTAAGTGCTGCAAGGACTGGGACCCCCTGCCTGCCCCTTGCTCCACAGAGAGGCTGCAGTTAATCTCGCAGCCCCTTGCAACAGCTGCTGGCTGGGCCAGGAGGCATAAAAGCCCAGCTGCCCTTGGGCGGCGGGTCTGCCCCTGGCGGGGTTGCCACCAAAGGGGTGACACCAAAGAGGATTGCCCCTTGGGGAGTTGCCCCTTGGGGAGTCCCGAGGGCGAGGGTGCTACTCCCCTTCTATTACTTTTTGTTTTTTTATTATTATTATTTCTTAATTTGTTTTCTGTTAAACCAGTCTAAAGGAGATTAGTGGTGGGGAGGGCGTGTGGTGCATGTGTAGTTCCTGCACAGGGTGGGAGCCTGTGCAGTGAACTGCACGATAGGAGAAAGTCGCCAGATGCCTTCAGAGTGAGAGTGTGTAATTGGCAGAAGGCTGGCCCTCCCTGGGTGTGAGACAGGAGGGGGAGTAGATGGGCCCTGTGTGAGTAAGTTTGAATGGGTGGGACTGTTCCCACTTCTTGCAGAGGCCTACTGGGATAATTCGCTCCGGTAGGCTTTGTTGGTGGGCTCGTGTTGGGCCCATAATAGGTATTTAGGAGGAGTCTTGGCATGGAGGAACATGGGTGATGCCACCCCAATTTCAGTGATTACCCGCAGAGGGAAATATAGCCATGGGGATGTGGTGAATTACCATACAAGGTGAAGGCAGGGCTATCTGCGCCTTGTTCCTTGCTGCCACTCCTCTGATGGTTTGGTTCCTCGTTGCTCATCTGCTGTGCCCACTGGCCTGTGTGTGTTGTTGTTTAATGCCAGATCGGTACATAAGAAGAACACTCTAATCCATTACTTGATTGTGGATGAATGTGCCAGTTTGGTGTATATTACCGAGACCTGGGTGAGTGAGCTTGGAGGAGTTGATCTAACCCAACTTTGCCCACCTGGATACTCGCTGCAGCACCAGCACAGGCTGCAGGGACGGGGGTGTTGGATGTTGTATCTGGTGCAAGCAGATGCCCAGGATGCAGAACAGTATAGTGACAGGCTAGATGCCAGTTGAAGCAATGAGCCGGACAAGCAATAAGTTTTAAGAGTCACTTTACTGACAATATATCAGAAGCTCTCTCTGTACAAACTCCTCGACCCCCACACTCACAAGTGTCTGCTGGCCCTCTATATAGATAAGGCCAGCTGCCCGAGCCTAGGTTGCATGGCAACGTGTCCTTGAAGATGGCTCGAGCTCTGCCAACTTTCGCTTCTAAGTCACGTAGCTCACTTGTGGAAATTTAACCTCTGCTTTCTCGGTTTAATAGCCAACAATCCCCCACCTTAAATTTCCACATTCAGCCAGTTACATTTCTCTTCCATTTACATGTGTTACATTTTACATCATTTGGTTTTATTCTTCTGATACATTTCCTTTTATTTCAGTTTACATCACTTTCATTTGTAATACAGTTACTCCATTGCAATCTCAGCATCATTTTCATTATATTTCATTACTCTTCATGATTTCCATCATCCCACTTTTTCCAGTTACTGAAGTCTATATGTTTAATGGAATTTATTTTAAATCTAACAGATGGAATACCTTTTGTTGTTCTCTCTGATCTGCGTGGTTGTATTTCTGCCTTAGTGTCTGTGTCTGGCGATTCCTGTTTCTCTCTCAGAGCTAGAACTTGATTCACTACTGCTGCCTGTTTCTTCTTGTTTTATTGGTACTGTGTCTGCCTGTTCTTGTTCATTACTACCTTCAGTGTTTCCCAACTCCACATATGTTTTCTCTTCCCAATCCTGCTCTATTGCTTGCACGCTTCTGCTTAACACTACAGACCTTTGTTTTGGCAGCCATATTCTGTAATACGTGTTTTCAAATCCCAGCATGTACCCTTTGTCTGCTCTCCTTTGCAGCTTCCCTGTCCTTTTATTTTTGGGAACATGTACCCAGCATTCTGCTCCAAACCTAATCAAATGGTTTAATCTGGGTTTTCTGTCATACAATTTCTGATAAGGAGACATTCCAGTGGCCTTATGGAATATTCTGTTTTGAATGTAAGCTGAATACAGAACACACTCTCCCCAGAAACCTTGTGTTAAAGAGGAGTCACATAGCATTGATCTTATTGAGTCCTGAAGCAACCTGTTCCAGCGTTCAGCTAACCCGTTCTGATGAGGACTATAAGGGGCTGTTAACTGCTGTTTTATTCCTCTTTTATCCAAGTATTCAGTAAAAGAGTGTCCTAAGAACTCTCCTCCTTGATCTGATCTTATTCTCTGTATTTTGACACCAAACTGCACTTCAATTTTTGTAATAAATCTTTTCAGTTTCTCTGCAGTTTCACTTTTAGCTTTTAGTAAATAAACAGTGCAGAATTTTGAAAAATCATCAACTATTGTCAGGAAATATCTTGCACCCCCCTGAGTAGGTTGAAATGGCCCCACTAAGTCCACGTGTATTAATTGATACGGTGCATTTGTACTGGGCATGGCTTCTTTGTTCTTTGCAGCCACAACTGCCCTAGTTTGTTTACACACGTGGCAGTCTACATATTTTTCACAGTTTCTCAATGTCACATCATTACTGTTCTCTGTTGTTTTCACCACATTTTCATATCCTATATGGCCTAGTTTTCTGTGCCATAAATGAACACAATTATTATGGGGTTTCTTATTAGCACACATGAGTACATGATTTGTTTGTTTCATGTGTAAGAAGAACAATGAGTTCCTCACTATTCCTTTCATGAATATTTTTTCTCCTCTCATTACATGCACTGAACCCCTTTTGAACATTACTGTGAACCCCATTTCATTGAGTTTCGACACAGCCATAATGTTACATTCGATATCAGGAACAAACAGCACATCTGTCATAATGGTATTGAAACCTGCTAATTTCACTGTACCCATACTCTTGATAAGTTTCTTAGTTCCATCAGCCATTATTACATGATCCTCTACGTCACAAAATGTATGAAACATGGATTTATCTTTGATTATACTATTTGTTGCCCCACTGTCAATTGCCCATAAATCTTTACAGTTATTTCCCTGCTCATTGTTAATACATTGCTTATTCTTACTAGCATAGATCACCTGTACACATGGTTTTCTTCCTCTTTCTCTTCTTCTTGCTTCACAATTCCTTTGAAGATGTTGCTTGGAACCACAAAAATAACATGCCTTTTGTCCATACAGTCTCTCTTGTGCTGCTTTGTTGTTCTGCTTTTCCACGTTGTGTTTAGACTCAGTCTTTTCCTGCTTTGCCATTTCTTGCCTCCTTTGAAATTCTTGTAAAAGTTTGCCTTCTATATAATCCATATTGAGATTGGCATCGTCCATTGCTTCCAAAGAGCTCACCAGACTATCATAACTTGAATCTAGTGAAGCTAATGTGATATACACTTTTTGCGTTTGAGAATGTTCAATTTCACGTTCTGACAACTCAATAAACAGTCTGTTTATTTCCAACAAATGCTCTGACATGGTTGTATCTCCAGATAAGCGCATCTGATACAATCTTCTGGCAAGATATATTTTAGAACTGGCAGTCTTTTTCACATGAATATTTCTTAAAGTTTCCCAGGTTTCCTTTGCCGTTGTTGCATCACGCACGTGCAGTAGTTGAGAATCATCAATAGCAAGAACAATTAACGCCTTTGCCCTCTCATCCAGCCTTCTCCAATCTGCTGGAATAGGCACCCCGGCAGGTGGGTCTTCTGCGATAGCTTTCCACAGGTCTTCTTTCACTAGAAAAGCCTGCATTCTCTGTTTCCAAGTGCCATAATTTTTCCCTGTCAGCCTTTCCAAGGGAATCCTGGCCGATAACGTAACAGACATACTTTCACTTTTCACAGTTCACCGCCTTTGTAATTAGAGCTTCTCACCTCTGTCCTTCAGTTAGTTTTTTTGTTCCCACGGCTCTCTCACAGCTTTCAGCTCAGCTTTTGGTTTCTCCGTCTCTCTGCTGTTTTTCTCGCTGGTCTGCAGTTCTGGCTTTTCTCTGCCGCTTTTCTGCAATCCTCAACACCAGGTAACCATCAGCACCAGGTAACCATCCTCTGCTACCACTTGTTGGATGTTGTATCTGGCGCAAGCAGATGCCCAGGATGCAGAACAGTATAGTGACAGGCTAGATGCCAGTTGAAGCAATGAGCCGGACAAGCAATAAGTTTTCAGAGTCACTTTACTGACAATATATCACAAGCTCTCTCTGTACAAACTCCTCGACCCCCACACTCACAAGTGTCTGCTGGCCCTCTATATAGATAAGGCCAGCTGCCCGAGCCTAGGTTGCATGGCAACGTGTCCTTGAAGATGGCTCGACCTCTGCCAACTTTCGCTTCTAAGTCACGTAGCTCACTTGTGGAAATTTAACCTCTGCTTTCTCGGTTTAATAGCCAACGGGGGGGGGAGGAGTTGCTGTGGTCTACAGAACTTCCATCTCTGTCACCAGGAAACCACTCTGTCTTGGAGCTGGCTGTGAGGGCCTGCACCTGGTGTTGGGCTGAGGAGACAGTAAACTAGGGTTGCTGCTGGTGTAACGTCCACCTTGTTGCCCAGCAGCTTCTCTGACCGAGCTGGTGGAGGTCGTCTCAGCGGTAGCATTGGAGAAGGCCAGAATGATAGTGCTGGGTGATTTCAATGTCCATGCAGAGGCTGCCTCTAGTGTTCCGGCTCGGGACTTCATTGCCTCCATGACAAACATGGGGCTGTCTCAAGTTGTTATTGGCCAAACACATAGAGCAGGGCACACCCTCGACTTGGTCTTTGCTCCAGATGGAGGAAGGGGTGGTCTGGAGATGGGGGGGTGGATGTCATGGTCAGACCACTTCCTGGTGAAGTTTAGACTTATGGCTCCGAGTCTTCCCTGGGGTGGACAGATGAAGATGGTCCGTCTCCGGAGACTAATGGAATCCACTGGATTCCTGAATGCCCTGGGGGAGTTCCCAGGAGATAGAGCAGGTGACCCTGTTGAAGCCCTTGTCATGCTGTGGAACAGCAAGGCGCGTCTGGCTCGACACGGTTGCCCCCGAGCGCCCTCTCTGGCACTCTGGAGCCCGGCTTGCACCTTGGTACACCAGTGAGCTAAGGGCAATGAAACAGGCTGGATGTCGGCTACAGTGCAAGTGACAACAGACGTCCTGTGAGACAGATCAGGCACGAGTAAAACATCATAACTGTGCCTATTGTGTGGCGGTGAGGGCGGCGAAGAAGGCCCACTTCTCTGCCTCCATCACATCCTCACGTAGCTGTCCAGTGGAGCTTTTCCGTACTGTCAGGGGTCTTTTGACATCAGCTCCAGGAAATGGAGTCTTAGACCCTTCGGAGGACCACTGTGAAATGTTTGCAAGGCACTTTGAGGGTAAAGTTGCTCGCCTCCGTAGCAATCTTGATGCTCCATCTACATATACTGTAGTCCCCAATGAGGTGTCCAGTGCAACATCTGCTCCTATTTCTTGGGAACAGTTTCAGTTGATGCGGCCTGATGATGTGGACAAGGTGCTTGCGATGATGCAGCCAGCAACGTGTCTTCTTGACCCTTGCCCTTCTTGGCTTATTAAAGCTTGCCGGGGGGGGTCTGACCAAGTGGAGCCAGGGTGTGGTCAACGCATCATTGTGGAGGGAGTGATTCCAGCCGCCTTGAAAGAGGTGGTGATTCGACCACTCCTGAAAAAGCCCACCCTGGACCCATTGGTTTGGGACAGCTACTTACCGGTTGCAAATACCTCCTTCTTAGTGAAGGTGATTGAGAGGGTTATGGCGCAGCAACTGCAAGTACTCTTGGATGAAAGATTATCTTGACCCATCCCAGTCTGGGTTTAGGCCTGGTTATGGGACTGAATCGGCCTTGGTTGCCCTGATGGATGACCTTTATTGGGAGAAGGACAGGGGGAGTGCGACTCTGTTATTCTTACTTGATCTCTCAGCAGCTTTTGATACCATTGACCATGGTATCCTTCTGGGCCGACTTGGTGAGATGGGTATTGGAGGAACTGTTTTACAGTGGTTCCGATCCTATCTCCAGGGTCGGTCTCAGAGAGTAGCATTGAGTGATTGTCTTTCGGCCCCCTGGCAGCTGTGCTGTGGGGTGTCACAGGGTACTATCTTGTACCCCATGCTGTTTAACATCTATATGAAGCCCTTGGCAGCAGTCATCAGGAGCGTTGGGGGGAGGTGTCAGCAGTATGCTGATGAACCCAGTTCTATTTCTCCATAACATCTGAATCAGGAGAGGCTGTGCAAGCCTTTGACCACTGCCTGGACTTGGTGGTGGGCTAGATGAGGGCCAATAAACTGAGTCTGAATCCTAGCAAGACGGAGGCACTGTCGATTGGTGGTTCCAGAGTTCAGATAATTGGTCAGTTGCCTGCTTTGGATGGGGTCGTACTTCCTCTGAAAGAGCAGGTCCGTAGCCTGGGGGTGCTCCTGGATCCATCTTTGTCGCTAGAGGCCCAGGTGACCTCAGTGGCAAGGAGTGCCTTTTACCAGCTTCGGCTGGTGAGACAGCTGCAGCCGTTTCTGGACCAGGATAGCCTGACCATTGTTGTCCACGCACTGGTAAACTCTAGGCTGGATTACTGTAATGCGCTCTATGTGGGGCTGCCCTTGAAGTTGATTTGGAAGTTGCAGCTGGTGCAAAATGCGGCGGTGAGACTGCTCACTGGAGCAGGGTAATGCCAACATGGCACCCTGCTACTGAAAGTGTTGCACTGGCTGCCCATTTGCTACCGGGCCAAGTTCAAAGTTCTAGTTTTGGTGTACAAAGCCCAATACTGCTCAGGACCAGGATACCTGAAAGACCATCATCCCGATCACTGCGCTCTGCAGGTGAGGGCTGTGATGTTCCTATATTAATGTATATATGGTAAGTGTTGGTTGTTTAGAAGATACATGGTAAGTGGAGTGAAAGAGGGGGAGTGAATGGGCAGTAGAATGCGAGATGATTGGCTGAGTGTTTAAAATGGCTGAATGTATAAAGGGAGGAGTGAGAGTGGAATCTGGGGGGAGAAGAGAACTGAGTGGGTTGCTTGGTGGGGTTTAGAGAGTTGTTTACCAGGAGGGAGGTGGAGTTCGGATTAGTATTGAGTAAAACCATTTGCTTATGTGCCTTAAGAAGAAATCTTGTTAGCTTTGTTATCTGTAATAAATACTTAATTTGGTTTACCAAAGGCCTGATCCTTGGCTGGGGTTTCACAGACCAGAAGGGAGGGTAAGGTAATGACCAAGGCTGAAGGGGAACTGTAACAAATGGTGGCAGCGGTGAAGAGAATAACAATACCAGTATTCAGAGTCTCTGGGAATACTAGTATTGGGACGTTACTGGTGGTTGCCTAGCAGGGGGATCTGTTCAGATCTGTGCTAGAGCGGGGAGAGAAACCATAAGAGAGAGCAGTCCGGACTGGTGGAGTCCCTGGTGGTGCCTAGTGACAGGCAGTAACCATGAGCAGGTAGGAACCTGACAGGGAGAGCCAGGGAAGGACACCTCACATGTGGTGGCAGTAGCGGTGGGATACGAACAACATGAGAATCCAGATACGAACCAAAGAGAGTCCCAAAGACACGTGGTGACAAAGGAGACTACGTCACAGGTGTTGGCTGTAGCAGTGAGATACGAATACTAGACAATCCCTAATAGTTGTGTGGCAAACAGAAATAACAAAACAAGATTACTTGTGAGAGTGACTGGCAAAGAGTGTGTGGCAAAGAGTGAGTGAACTCAAACACCATGGCTGAATACATAAAAATGAAAAGAGAGGAACTGGTGGAGAAGTGCATAACATTCAATTTACCTCACGAGGGTAAAGGGGTAGATGAATTGAGGGTAGCACTTATAGGATTTGCTACTGCCCAGCAAAAACAACCTGTCAGGGAAGAGACCCCAGAAGGTTATTTAAGCAATCCCGCTTATATAGAGTACTTGAGAGAGAAGTTGAAGATGGAAACTGAGAGATTGAGGATGGAGGATGAGGAAAAAGACAAGCAGAGGGAGTTGGAAACTGAGAGATTGAGGATGGAAACTGAGAGAATGAGAGTGGATGCGGAGATACAAGGGGAAAGATTAAAATTGGAAAGAGAGAAGTTTCATTCTGATGAAACAAGAAAGGACAGAGATGGAGCAAAAATAAAAATTACTCCAAAGGACTTTGCTGTCTATGAGCCTGGTCAAGATCCTCAAATTTACCTCAGCACCTTTGAAAAAGCAGCTCAGTTGTGGGGGCTACCTGAAGATAAATACATGCAGTATTTATCAAACCTGATTAAAGGGGAATTGGCTGAGGTATACCAATATTTCCCCTCAGACAGGCCCGTCACCTATGCTGAATTAAAAGAAGCAGTGTTTAAAAGATTCAGACTGGGGCCTGATCATTTTAGAAAGCTTTTCAGAAAGTGCCAGATACAGACAGGGAGGTCTTTCGTGGACCTGAGGCAAAACTGATGGACATATTTGGGAAATGGCTGACAAGTGCAAAAGCTTAGTCTGTGGAGGAGGTGAAAAACCTCATGATATTGGATCAATTATACCATCAGTTACCACCAGAAATAAGGCTCCTGGTAAGAGACCGTTCCCCTACATCGGTGCAGGAGGCCGTAGAGATGGCGGATCACTTCGCCTCCGACAGAACTGGCTGGGTGGGGAAAACATCAAGAGATTTTAAACCCAGACCATATAACGCTGGCAGAAGGGATGTGGTACCACAGAGAGTGAGTCCTCCAGTAAAATCTGAAGGGCACAGGACACCCCAGAGTGGATCTGTGTACCCTAAAAGTGAGGAGAAATTATGCTACAAATGTGGTAGACCGGGGCACCTACGTTTTCAATGTGAGGTTGCCAACCCCATTAGTAATCCTGCTCAGACAAGGGCAGTGAAAACAGAGCCCAAGGCTTTAGAAACAGCGAAAAAGGTTCAGTTCTGCCAGATAAACTGGACAGAAGTAACAGACCTTGATTCAAGTCTGAGAGAGGAAGTGAGTGTACAAGGGGCAAATTATTGGGCATTGCTTGATACTGGTGCCGCTCAGACATTACTGAGGCCAGATTTAATAAAATCTGAGGTAATATTACCTCAGGAAACTGTGACTATCCAAGGAGTGAGGGGTCAACCAGAAAGTTTGCCTGTGGCCCTGGTGGATATGACTTGGAGAGGCCGAGAGGGCTGATATAAAGTAGGCATTAATGCCCAGCAACAAGAACCAGTAATACTGCGAAGAGATGTAATGGGCGCCCAAGGAAAGATCTATGTAGTGACCAGACAGCAAATTGGCAGAGAAAAAGAAGCCATATTAAGGGGGGCTGAAACAAACAGGGTGGAATCTGTTAACCAGTCTCAGGTCACCATAGCAACCACTAGCAGGCCTGCTGAAGGAGACAAACTGTATCAAGTGGTCTCTGATAATGATGAGGCAGATCAATTCAGGGAAGAGCTGCAAAAAGATATAAGTTTGAAGCAGATAAAGGAACAAGCTCTGACCCAACAGACTCCTTTCACTGACAAACTGAGGAATCAAGTTGTGTGTGAGAATGGGATTTTATATAGACTGTGGATGCCTGCTGAGAGAAAGGATGAATATGAACCAGTGAAGCAATTGATAGTACCTAGCAAATACAGAACCAGATTGCTAGAGGTAGCCCACGATGTCCCATGTGCAGGACATCTGGGAATAAAAAAGACCAAGAGGAGATTGGCAGCACACTATTATTGGCCAAACATCTCCAAAGATGTAAAACAACATTGTCTATCTTGTGGAATATGCCAAAAGGTGGGAAAAAGTGGAGTAAAGTCTAAGGCACCCTTAAAGCCCCTTCCTATAATTGGACAACCCTTTTATAGAGTGGGAATAGATTTGGTGGGCCCTTTTTCCAAACCCACAAGGCATGGCAAGAAATATCTAGTGGTGGTGGTGGATTTTGCCACCAGGTACCCAGATGCAGAAGCACTAAGATCCGTGGAAACCCCTGTAGTGGCAGAGGCTTTATTAAAAATCTTTATGAGGCTGGGTTTCCCTCATGAAGTGCTGACGGATCAAGGCAGTGTATTCATGGGAGATGTGATGCAATGTATGTGGAAATGTTGTGGTCTAAAACATCTAAAGACCACTACTTACCATCCCACCACTAATGGGTTAACAGAGAGATTCAATGGCGTTTTGAAGGGCATGATCAGAAGCTATGTTCAAGATCACCCACAAGACTGGGATGAACGGTTTGGATGCTTCCTATTTGCATACAGAGAAGTCCCTCAGGAGTCAACAGGCTTCTCACCCTTTGAATTCATGTTCACTAGAAAAGTGAGGGGACCTTTGGAACTATTAAAAAATTCATGGGAAGGAACCCTGGGAGAGTACAAAACATCTGTAGTAGATTTTGTATTGGAATTCTGCAATAAATTAACATCAATGATGGAGGTGGTGGAAAAGAATTTCAGTCAAGCACAGGAGAAGCAACATTACTGGTATGACAGAACAGCCAGGGAACGTGTGTATGATGTGGGAGATATGGTTATGGCGTTCATACCCAGGAAACATGACAAATTACAGGCTAACTGGGAAGGACCATATACCATCAGAGAAAGGCTTGACACAGTGACGTATGTAATCACCACAGACCAATTAAACAAAAGCAAAGTGGTTCATGTAAATATGTTGAAGCCTTACCATACTAGGGATGCACAGGTGTTGCAAGTTACCTTATTCCCTGAGGGAAGTGGGCCTGAACTTCCAGATTTGGTACAGGAAAGCAAAGACAAAGGAGGGGTAGATCAAGTGGAATGGTCAGAGGAGGTGAAGGAGGAAGTAAAAGAGGAGATTCTGAGAGTTTTGAAAACCTATAGGAATCTCTTTAGCAACCAACCTTTAGCTACCTCACCAAAGGCTTCTGAGGAACCTTAGCAGTCATGGAATAAGAGGAGAGGTCCTCTTGTGGATAAGAAATTGGTTAAGAAGCAGAAAGCAGAGAGTAGGAATAAACGGACAGTTCTCCCAATGGAGGGCTGTAGAAAGTGGAGTCCCTCAAGGATCGGTATTGGGACCTGTACTTTTCAACTTGTTCATTAATGACCTAGAATTAGGAGTGAGCAGTGAAGCGGCCAAGTTTGCTGATGACACTAAATTGTTCAGGGTTGTTAAAACAAAAAGGGATTGCAAAGAGCTCCAAAAAGACCTCTCCAAACTGAGTAAATGGGCAGAAAAATGGCAAATGCAATTCAATATAAACAAGTGTAAAATTATGCATATTGGAGCAAAAAATCTTAATTTCACATATACGCTCATGGGGTCTGAACTGGCAGCGACCGACCAGGAGAGAGACCTCGGGGTTGTAGTGGACAGCACAATGAAAATGTCGACCCAGTGTGCGGCAGCTGTGAAAAAGGCAAATTCCATGCTAGCGATAATTAGGAAAGGTATTGAAAATAAAACAGCCGATATCATAATGCCGTTGTATAAATCTATGGTGCGGCCGCATTTGGAATACTGTGTACAGTTCTGGTCGCCTCATCTCAAAAAGGATATTATAGAGTTGGAAAAGGTTCAGAAGAGGGCAACCAGAATGATCAAGGGGATGGAGCGGCTCCCTAACGAGGAAAGGTTGCAGCATTTGGGGCTTTTTAGTTTAGAGAAAAGGCGGGTCAGAGGAGACACAATAGAAGTTTATAAAATTATGCATGGCATTGAGAAAGTGGATAGAGAAAAGTTCTTCTCCCTCTCTCATAATACTACAACTCGTGGACATCCAAAGAAGCTGAATGTTGGAAGATTCAGGACAGACAAAAGGAAGTACTTCTTTACTCAGCGCACAGTTAAACTATGGAATTTGCTCCCAGAAGATGCAGTAATGGCCACCAGCTTGGACGGCTTTAAAAGAAGATTAGACAAATTCATGGAGGACAGGGCTATCAATGGCTACTAGCCATGATGGCTGTGCTCTGCCACCCTAGTCAGAGGCAGCATGCTTCAGAAAACCAGTTGCCGGAAGCCTCAGGAGGGGAGAGTGTTCTTGCACTCAGGTCCTGCTTGCGGGCTTCCCCCAGGCACCTGGTTGGCCACTGTGAGAACAGGATGCTGGACTAGATGGGCCACTGGCCTGATCCAGCAGGCTCTTATGTTCTTATGTTCTTTAAACCTGGCCAAACCAGTATAGTTATACATTCCATTGATACTGGAGATCATGCCCCAATCAGATCTGTTCCGTACCGTGTGAATGGGAAAGTTTTGAATGAGATCAAAAGGGAGGTGGAAGATATGCTGGAATTAGGAGTGATCAGGGAATCCATCAGTCCCTGGGCCTCAAGTATTGTCCTGGTTCCGAAAAAAGATGGAACGACAAGGTTTTGCATTGATTATCGGCTAATCAATAAAATTACTGTCCCAGATGCGTATCCTATGCCTAGGGTAGACGCAATGTTAGAGTTATTGGGGGCAGCAACCATTATCTCTACACTAGATCTCTGTAAAGGATTTTGGCAAATGGAACTAGACGAGCAATCCAGAGCCAAAACTGCCTTCAGTACACCAGATGGGTTATATGAGTTTGTGACCTTACCCATGGGACTAAGGAACTCACCAAGTTCATTTCAGAGGCTAATCAATACTGTGTTGCGAGGCATGTCAGATTTTGCAGTGGCCTATATCGATGACGTGGCCAGTTTTAGCAAGTCGGTGCCTGAGCATGTCCAACACCTGACAACAGTATTGGAGGCCTTAAGAAAAGCAGGCCTCACAATAAAAGCTAAGAAATGCCAGTTTGGACTAAAGGAAGTAATCTATTTAGGACATAAGGTGGGGAGTGGGAAAATCACCCCTTATGGAGCAAGGTGGAGGCAATACAAGCGTGGCCGATCCCCTTAACCAAAAAACAAGTTTTCTGGGTGTGGCTGGATTTTATAGGAAGTTTGTGAGAAATTTTGGGGAAATAGCAACCCCCTTGCATGAATTAACAAAGAAGAAGTGTTCTGAGCGTGTGGTATGGACGGATGAATGTCAGAAGGCTTTTGATCTACTGAAGCAAGCCTTGTGCCAAGGACCCATATTAATAGCACCAGACTATGAGAAACCATTCATCGTGGCTACAGATGCGTCGGACCTGGCGCTGGGAGTCGTCTTGCTACAGGAGAGAGAAGGCACCAGACATCCAGTGGCGTACCTGAGTCGCAAGCTGACGCCGAGGGAGAAAAACTATTTGTCGGTCCAGAAGGAGTGCCTAGCGGTCGTGTGGGGACTGAACAAGTTGTGCCCATACGTGTGGGGACGAAGATTCACAGTGACTACGGATCATCGGGCCTTGTTATGGTTGCAGACTATGAAAAACCATAACACTATGCTGCAGAGGTGGTCCTGGGCCCTACAGGACTATCAAGTGGACTTCCAGTTCATAAAATGCAAGGACAATGTACTGGCCGATGGACTTTCCAGGCAAGTGGCTGGGACTGCAGTGACGTGACCAGACTGAGGAACAAAGAAAGACATTTTCCCCATAGAGACTGTTATTTGTTAACGTGCCGTATAAATCCTGGAACAGGAATAATACTCTGCCGTTGTTTTAAGGGGGGGGGAAATGTGATGTTCCTACATTAATGTATATATGGTAAGTGTTATTGTTTAGAAGATACATGGTAAGTGGAGTGAAAGAGGAGGGGGAGTGAATGGGCAGTAGAATGCGAGATGATTGGCTGAGTGTTTAAAATGGCTGGACGTATAAAAGGAAGAGGGAGAGTGGAATCTGGGGGGAGAAGAGAAAGAGTGGATTGCTTGGTGGGGTTTGAGAGAGTTGTTTACCAGGAGGGAGGTGGAGTTCGGATTAGTATTGAGTAAAACCATATGCTTATGTGCCTTAAGAAGAAATCTTGTTAATCTTGTTAGCTTTGTTATCTGTAATAAATACTTAATTTGGTTTACCAAAGGCCTGATCCTTGGCTGGGGTTTCACAGACCAGAAGGGAGGGTAAGGTAATGATCAAGGCTGAAGGGGAACTGTAACAAATGGTGGCAGCGGTGAAGAGAATAACAATACCAGTATTCAGAGTCTCTGGGAATACTAGTATTGGGACGTTACTGGTGGTTGCCTAGCAGGGGGATCTGTTGAGATCTGTGCTAGAGCGGGGAGAGAAACCATAAGGGAGAGCGGTCCGGACTGGTGGAGTCCCTGGTGGTGCCTAGTGACAGGCAGTAACCACGAGCAGGTAGGAACCTGACAGGGAGAGCCAGGGAAGGACGCCTCACAAGGGCCTCCTGCAGATACCATCTTATCAGGAGGTTCATTCTGTACAATATAGGAAACGGACCTTTAGTGTGGCAGCACCTACCCTGTGGAATTCCCTCCCTTTGAATATTAAACAGGTGCCATCTCTCCTATCTTTTTGGCGCCTTTTGAAGACTTTTCTTTTTCCACAAGCTTTTTAAGTTGAGAGCTATCCCAGTCTGTCTCTGTGTCAGAATTGCTTGTTTTTTAATAATGTTTTTAACCTTTTTTAAAAAAAATTTTTTAAATGTTTTTAACGCTGTTTAGTGTTAATGTATTTCAAGTTTTGTTTTTATGATGTTTTAAAATGTTTTTAGTGCCTTGTTTGCTGCCCTGGGCTCCTGCTGGGAGGAAGGATGGGATATACATCAACTAATAAATAAAGGGATAGCCCGAATAATGGCTTAAAATGTGCATATAATGTGCTGAAATTATTTACATAAGCTTTTAATGGCTTCGCTGGTAGTTTACACAGAGGAAAAAAGGTCTCTTCTGAAAATGGGTTTCTTAAACCCTCCCTTCTAGACTAAGCATCGTTTCCTTATAAAGCAGAGTACGGTACAAGATACAATCTCTGAGCAGACAGCCAATATGTTACATGAACTGTCACCAGTAAGTGAGAAGAAGATATGGAGTGCTTCCGGGAGGCAGCAAATGCAAATTTCCAAAATTTCTCCTCTAGTGGGTAGCAAAATTGATAAAGCCATGGGAACAAGCCATCCCTTTGTAAATAGGGTGTATAAAAGGCCAGTTCTATAGCATGCAGGACCCCCTTGGCTCTGTTGAAGTGGGGGTGGCGTCAAAGAAAGCAGGAGGGAACCCTCACATCTATTCCATCCATGGCATCTGATGAGTGATGTATCGTGACATGTATTTCCATGTACTCTGTAACTCTGGCTTTGTGACATGACTTAAGAAGTTAACTCGGTCCTTATTATTATTATTAATTAAATTTTTATACCGCCCCATAGCCGAAGCTCTCTGGGCGGCTCACAACAGGTAAAAACATCTAACATACAATTAAAACCACATATTAAGCAATTTAAAATAAATTAAAGATATCAAAAATTAAAACATAATTAAACAGATACTAAAATGCATATTAAATACTACTAAAATGCTGAAAATGCCTGGGAGAAGAGGAAGGTTTTTACCTAGCGCCGAAAAGATAATAATGTTGGTGCCAGGCGTACCTCATCAGGAAGAATATTCCATAGTTCGGGGGCCACCACTGAGAAGGCTCTTTTTCTTGTTGTCACCTTCCGGGCTTCTCTCTGAGTAGGCACCCGGAGGAGGGTCTTTGATGTTGAGCGCGGTGTACGGGTAGGTTTATATCGGGAGAGGCGTTCCATCAGATATTGTGGCCCCATGCCATACAAGGCTTTATAGGTTAAAACCAGCACTTTGAATCGGGCCCGGAAACATATAGGCAACCAGTGCAAGCGGGCCAGAATCGGTGTTATATGTTCGGACCGCCTGGTCCCGGTTATCAGTCTGGCCGCCGCATTTTGCACGAGCTGCAGTTTCCGAACCGTCTTCAAGGGCAGCCCCACGTAGAGTGCATTGCAGTAGTCTAATTTAGAGGTTACCAGGGCATGGACAACTGAAGCAAGGTTTCCCCTGTCCAGATAGTGGCGTAGTTGGGCCACCAGCCGAAGCTGGTAGAAAGCACTCCGTGCCACCGAGGCTACCTGAGCCTCCAGTGACAGGGATGGTTCTAAAAGAACTCCCAAACTACGAACCTGCTCCTTCAGAGGGAGTGCAACCCCATCCAGGACAGCTTGCACATCCACCATCTGGTCAGGGGAACCGCCTACTAACAGCATCTCAGTCTTGTCTGGATTGAGCTTCAATTTATTCGCTCTCATCCAGTCCATTTTCGCAGCCAGGCATCGGTTCAGCACCTTGACAGCCTCACCTGATGAGGATGAAAAGGAGAAGTAGAGCTGCGTGTCATCAGCATACTGGGGACAACGCACTCCAAAACTCCTGATGGCAGCACCCAGCGGCTTCATGTAGATGTTAAAGAGCATGGGGGACAGAACTGACCCCTGCGGAACTCCATATTGGAGAGCCCAGGGTGCCGAGCAATGCTCCCCAAGCACTACCTTCTGGAGACGACCCGCCAAGTAGGAGCAGAACCACTGCCAAGCAGTACCTCCAACTCCCAAATCCGCAAGTCTCCCCAGAAGAATAACATGGTCGATGGTATCAAAAGCCGCTGAGAGATCAAGGAGAATCAACAGAGTTACACTCCCCCTGTCTTTCTCCCGACAAAGGTCATCATACAGGGCGACCAAGGCCATCTCCGTGCCAAAACCAGGCCTGAAACCCGATTGAAATGGATCCAGATAATCGGTCTCATCCAAGAGTGTCTGGAGCTGGTCTGCAACCACTCTTTCTAGGACCTTGCCCAGGAATGGGACATTTGCTACCGGCCTGTAATTATTAAGATTTTCTGGGTCCAGGGAAGATTTCTTCAAAAGTGGTCTCACTACCGCCGCCTTTAGGCAGCCAGGGACCTCTCCCTCACACAGTGAGGCATTAATCACTTCCCTGGACCAGCCGCCTGTTCCATCCCTGCTAGCTTTTATTAGCCAAGAGGGGCACGGATCCAGAACAGAAGAGGTTGCACGCACCTGTCCAAGCACCTTGTCAACGTCCTCAAGCTGCACCAATTGAAACTCATCCAAAAAATCATGACCAGGCTGTGCTCCGGATACCTCATTTGATTCAACTGCTATAACACTGGAGTCCAAGTCTTGACGGATGCAAGAGATTTTATCCTGGAAGTGCCTAGCAAATTCATTACAGCGTGCTTCGGATAGTTCTACCGTGTCCCTAGGGCCAGAATGTAATAGCCCTCTGACAACTTTAAAAAGCTCCGCCGGACGGCAGATAGAAGATTTAATAGTGGCAACAAAATATTGTTTTTGTGCTGCCCGTACTGCCCCTAAATACAGCTTGCTATAGGCACTTACCAGTGCATAATTGCATCCATCAGGAGTTCGTCTCCATCTGCACTCAAGCCGTCTCCTGTTTAATTGCTCTCAGCTCTGAAGTATACCATGGAGCTGAAGGAGCTCTACATAGGAGAGGGCGCACAGGAGCGATCATGTCAACTGCCCGGGTCATTTCAGCATTCCATAGTTCGACCAGGGTTTCGACAGGAGCGCCAGCCCTATCAGCCGGAAAACTCCCCAGAGCCTTTTGAAAACCATCCGGATTCATTAGTCTCCAGGGGTGGACCATCTTAATGGGTCCTCCACACTTGCAGAGGGGAAAAGCTGCTGTAAGTCTAAACCTCAACAAGCGGTGATCTGTCCATGACAAAGGGGCTGATGTAAGACTCCCTACATTCAGATCACCATCTCCATGTCCAGTTGCAAAAGTCAGGTCTAGAGTATGCCCTGCCACGTGTGTTGGGCCAGTAACATATTGGGACAGCCCCATGGTTGTCATGCAAGCCATGAAGTCCTGAGCCGCCCCAAATAAGGTAGCCTCGGCATGGATGTTGACATCCCCCAGCACCAACAGTCCGGGTGATCTCAACAATACAGCCGAGACCACCTCCGTCAGCTCAGTTAGGGAGTCTGTTGGGCAGCGGGGTGGGCGGTACACCAACAGAATCCCCAATCTGTCCCCCTGATCCAACACAAGGTGCAAACACTCCAGACCAGTAGTTGCATGGACATGGTGCTTGGAGAGAGAGATGGAACTCCTATAGACCACAGCAACCCCCCCTCCCTGGCCCTCAGATCTACCCTGATGCTGAACCAAGTACCCCGGTGGGCACAGCTGGGAGAGACTAACTCCTCCCTGCTCACCCACCCAGGTCTGAGTTATACATGCCAGATCAGCTGCCTCATCCACAATTAAATCGTGGATGAGAGAGATCTGATTATGTACCGATCTGGCATTTAAGAGCAGCATCCGGAGATCGGAGAGCTGGCTGATAGGGCAACCAACAAACCTGTGGGTGTGTGGAGGACCGGAACGCAGCACAGCCGTTAACTGCCTGGGCCGAGTTCCCCTCACCTGGCAAGTCCTCCACACAGCATCATATCTCCCTCTACCCGTCACTACACTAATTGGGGCCACCTCAAATCTTCCCAGTCGACTTTGACTCCTCTCTCCCAGGCACATGATGCAACCCCCCACAACACACACTCACACCATACACACCCCCACACAAAAAGGGCCTTCAACTATTGTAACCTGTTTTAACTAAGATGTGCCTTCACAGTCTTATACATTGATGTTAATTGGATTTCCAGCAACTTCTTTCATGCTGATATGTATCCCTATTTTTCTGTTTCTATAATAAGGTCACTGACTACATTTTATTAGTTGTAGTGTGCAAGAGATGAATAAATAGCATGTATTATAAAGACTCTTGGCAATTTGCTGGGGTGCCACTGAAGGGCTTTGCAGGCCTCCAAAACACTCACAGGCAACAGGTGGGCAACCCCCTGTTCATCACTCATAATACGGTTTCCCCATTTCTGAAATCTTTCATGACATTAAAGACTTAAGCTACTTCTGAAGCTCTTTCCATGTTCCAAGCAGTTCTATGGCTTCTCCCCAGTGTGAATACTTTGATGGGCAGTGAGTTGCTGTTTCCTACTGAAGCTCTTTCCACATTCTAAGCACTTATATGGTTTCTCCCCAGTGTGAATACTTTGATGGAAAGTCAGATGTATCTTCCGACGGAAGCTCTTTCCACATTCTAAGCACTTATATGGTTTCTCCCCAGTGTGAATACTTTGATGCAAAGTGAGAGAGGAATTTCTAGTAAAGCCCTTTCCACATTCCAGGCATTCATATGGCTTCTCGCCAGTGTGAATACTTTGATGGGCAGTGAGTTGCTGTTTCCTACTGAAGCTCTTTCCACATTCTAAGCACTTATATGGTTTCTCCCCAGTGTGAATACTTTGATGGGCAGTGAGTTGCACTTTCCAACTGAAGCTCTTTCCACATTCTAAGCACTTATATGGTTTCTCCCCAGTGTGAGTTCTTTGATGGGAAGTCAGATTTATCTTCTGGTGGAAGCTTTTTCCACATTCTAAGCACTTATATGGCTTCTCCCCAGTGTGAATACTTTGATGGTCAGTGAGTTTCTGTTTCCTACTGAAGCTCTTTCCACATTCTAAGCACTTATATGCTTTCTCTCCGGTGTGAATTCTTTGATGGGGAGTGAGTTGCTCTTTGCAAATGAAGCTCTTTCCACATTCCAAGCATTTATACGGTTTCTCCCCAGTGTGAATACTTTGATGAAAAGTCAGATTTATCTTCTGGTGGAAGCTTTTTCCACATTCTAAGCACTTATATGGCTTCGCCCCAGTGTGAATACTTTGATGGGCAGTGAGTTGCTGTTTCCTACTGAAGCTCTTTCCACATTCTAAGCACTTATATGGCTTCTCCCCAGTGTGAATACTTTGATGCAAAGTGAGAGAGGAATTTCTAGTAAAGCCCTTCCCGCATTCCAGGCATTCATATGGCTTCTCCCCAGTGTGAATACTTTGATGGGCAGTGAGTTGCTGTTTCCTACTGAAGCTCTTTCCACATTCTAAGCACTTATATGGTTTCTCCCCAGTGTGAATACTTTGATGGGCAGTGAGTTGCTGTTTCCTACTGAAGCTCTTTCCACATTCTAAGCACTTATATGGTTTCTCCCCAGTGTGGATACTTTGATGGCCAGTGAGTGCTTGTTTCCTGCGGAAGCTCTTTCCACATTCTAAGCACTTATATGGTTTCTCCCCAGTGTGAATTCTTTGATGCAAATTGAGATAGGAAAATCTAGTGAAGCTCTTTCCACATTCTAAGCATTTATACGGTTTCTCCCCAGTGTGAATACTTTGATGGGCAGTGAGTTGCTCTCTCCAACTGAAGCTCTTTCCACATTCTAAGCACTTATATGGTTTCTCCCCAGTGTGGATAGTTTGATGGCCAGTGAGTGCTTGTTTCCTGCGGAAGCTCTTTCCACATTCTAAGCACTTATATGGTTTCTCCCCAGTGTGAATTCTTTGATGCAAAGTGAGATAGGAAAATCTAGTGAAGCTCTTTCCACATTCTAAGCACTTATATGGTTTCTCCCCAGTGTGAATACTTTGATGGAAAGTGAGATGTATCTTCCGACGGAAGCTCTTTCCACATTCTAAGCACTTATATGGTTTCTCCCCAGTGTGAGTTCTTTGATGGGAAGTCAGATTGATTTTCTGGTGGAAGCTCTTTCCACATTCTAAGCACTTATATGGTTTCTCCCCAGTGTGAATACTTTGATGTGCAGTGAGTTCCTGTTTCCTACTGAAGCTCTTTCCACATTCTAAGCACTTATATGGTTTCTCCCCAGTGTGAATACTTTGATGGGCAGTGAGTTGCTGTTTCCAACTGAAGCTCTTTCCACATTCTAAGCACTTATATGGTTTCTCCCCAGTGTGAGTTCTTTGATGGGAAGTCAGATTTATCTTCTGGTGGAAGCTTTTCCCACATTCTAAGCACTTATATGGCTTCTCCCCAGTGTGAATACTTTGATGGGCAGTGAGTTGCTGTTTCCTACTGAAGCTCTTTCCACATTCTAAGCACTTATATGGCTTCTCCCCAGTATGAATTCTTTGATGCAAAGTGAGAGAGGACAATCTAGTGACGCTCTTTCCACATTTCAAGCATTTATACGGTTTCTCCCCAGTGTGAATACTTTGATGGACAGTGAGTTGCTCTTTCCAACTGAAGCTCTTTCCACATTCTAAGCACTTATATGGTTTCTCCCCAGTGTGGATACTTTGATGGCCAGTGAGTGCTTGTTTCCTGCAGAAGCTCTTTCCACATTCTAAGCACTTATATGGTTTCTCCCCAGTGTGAATTCTTTGATGCAAAGTGAGATAGGAAAATCTAGTGAAGCTCTTTCCACATTCTAAGCACTTATATGGTTTCTCCCCAGTGTGAATACTTTGATGGGCAGTGAGTTGCTCTTTCCAACTGAAGCTCTTTCCACATTCTAAGCACTTATATGGTTTCTCCCCAGTGTGGATACTTTGATGGCCAGTGAGTGCTTGTTTCCTGCGGAAGCTCTTTCCACATTCTAAGCACTTATATAGTTTCTCCCCAGTGTGAATTCTTTGATGCAAAGTGAGATAGGAAAATCTGGTGAAGCTCTTTCCACATTCTAAGCACTTATATGGTTTCTCCCCAGTGTGAATACTTTGATGGGCAGTGAGTTGCTCTTTCCAACTGAAGCTCTTTCCACATTCTAAGCACTTATATGCTTTCTCCCCGGTGTGAATTGCTTGACGGGCAGTCAGTTGTGTCTTCCGATGGAAGCTCTTTCCACATTCTAAGTACTTATATGGTTTCTTCCCGGTGTGAATTTTTTGATGAGCACTGAGTTTGCTTTTCCAGCTGAAGCCATTTCCACATTCCAAGCTTCTCCAACAATGAAAATATTTATTTCTTTTAATTCCTTGATCTGTTTTTTCTTGGATCACAGTTTTATGGTAGCCACTCCCCTGAGAAGAGCAAGATTTATTCCTCCTTTTCTGTTCTGCTTCAGGTTTCCTCCTCTGCTCTTCCTTGCTTTCAGATCTGTCTTTTTCCCATCTCTCTTTCCCACATAGTTCTTCCTTCCTCTTGGCTTTCCACTTGTCATCTTCTGCAAAGAAGAGAGAAACTGATATTACCATGAGGGAAGCAATGGATCCTCAAATCACTGAACAATCCCAAATAACTTTTGTGATAAAGGAAGAATTGACAGGACTTAGATGGGAGACAGATCTTACCCCAGGTTGAACAGTCTCTGTTGTCTGGCATTCACTGACAATTGGAGTGATACAGACTGTCGGATTTGGACCACGGTGACCTGGGTTAACCTCCCAGTCAGAGGTTAATCCCATTTGGTGGTCCTGGGCCGATCACTCTCATTCAGCCTAGCCTACAAAGTTGTACAGGTAAATAAAGCAACTGCAGATATTCTCTTTGAAACTCTTTGGAGCAAGTGAAGTGAGAGAATGAACAGGGGAGTCTCCGATTCTAACATTGTTCTTGTCTATATTTGTATTTCCTGTGACTCTTAAAGTTTCTTTGTGCTGATTCGTGTACTGCTGTTTTGATTGTGTTGTGATTCTAGCATCTTGTATAGATCTCTAACCATTTTTTATACTCCTTGTGAATTTTTGTTCAGAATAAAATGATGTACATGTTTTAAATCAATAATTCACTGACAATTGGAGTGATACAGACTGTCGGATTTGGACCACGGTGATCTGGGTTCAGCTCCCAGTCAGAGGTTAATCCCATTGGGTGGTCCTGGGCCAATCACTCATTCGGCCTAGCCTACAAAGTTGAAAAGGTAAATAAAGCAACTGCAGATATTCTCTTCTGAACTCTGGAGCAAGTGAAGTGAGAGAATGAAAAGGGGAGGCTCCATCCTTCAGTGGCAGACAAAGCCCATTGCAAGGAGAAGGTCCCAAGGTGAATCCCCCACTTCAGCAGTTAAAGGACCTCAGAAAGAGCCCTCAGATGTGCTGTCAGTCAGAGCAAATACTCCTGGATTAGTTGGCCAATGACTATGGCAGGGCTGCTGAGTCAGACCTCTGGGATTCTAACATTGTTCTCATCTATATTTGTATTTCTTGTGACTCTTAAAGTTTCTTTGTGCTGATTCGTGTACTGCTGTTTTGATTATGTTGTGATTCTAGCATCTTGTATAGGTCTCTAACCATTTTTTATACTCCATGTGAATTTTTGTTCAGAATAAGATGATGTACATGTTTGAAATCAATAAAAATAGACAAATTGTCTTTCTCAAAAAGAACAGAAAGAATAAAAAGGGAGGTGGACTCGCGCTATATGTTAAAAATATATATCCCTGCACAGAAATACAGGGAGATGAGCTTGGTAGCTCCACCAAGAGTATCTGCATTAAAATTAATGGGGCAAGTAATAAAAGGAATGTGGTGCTTGGAGTCTACTGTCGACAAGCCAATCAAGGACAAGACAAGAATGTATCTTGAGGACCTACTAGTGAGGGCAAACCGCTTAGCTTACAGCGCGCTCAGGAGCATGTCAGATTAGAGATGTGACGGAAGGGTTGCCATCACTCATCAAGCCCACCAACAGGTATCCTTTTCTCCTCATCCATATGGGAACAAATGATACTGTCAAATGGAGCTATGAAGAAATCATGTCAGACTTTGAAGCTCTGGGAAGGAAACTCAAGGACTTTGGGGCTCAGATAGTTTTTTCATCCATCCTTCCAGTACATAGCAGAGGAGTAGAAAGGGAAATAAAAACGTGTGAATGAATGGCTATGAAGGTGGTGCCGACGTGAGAGATTTGGATTCTGGGACCATGAGCTACGCTTCCTGGAAGATGGACTGCTGGCAAGTGATGGGTTGCATCTCACAAGGACTGGGAAGAATGTGTTTGGCCACCGCATGGAGGGCTTTAAACTGAATCGTAAGGGGGAGGGAGATGTAATCTTGGTGGTAACGACTGACGAAGGCTTGTGCACAGTAACGGGAACAGAGAGATGGGCTATAATAGGGCCCAGTAACAATCCTCAGAAAAACATAGTAAGGAAGCCAAGCCATAAATCACATGGTCTTTGATGTCTGTATACTAATGCGCAGAGCATGGGAAACAAGCAGGATAAACTTGAACTCTTAATACAGGAGGGTAATTACAACTTGATAGGTATAACTGAAACTTGGCGGGATGACTCCCATGACTGGACTATAGCAATTGAAGGATATAACTAGTTCAAAAAGACAGAAGGAATAAAAAGGGAGGTGGAGTCTCACTATATATTAAAAATATATATCCCTGCACAGAAATACAGGAAGATGAGCTTGATAGCTCCACCGATATTATCTGGATTAAAATTAATGGGGCAAGTAATAAAAGGAATGTGGTGCTTGGAGTCTACTACCGACCACCCAATCAAGGAGAAGACGAGAATGTAACTTTTGCAAAGCAAATTGCCAGTGTTTCGAGGAGGCATGATGTAGTAGTAATGGGGGACTTCAATTATCCTGATATCTGTTGGGAGACAAACTCTGACAAACACAGTCCCTCAAAGAAAATTCTGACTTGTGTTGGATATAACTTTCTCCTACAGAAAGTGGAGGAAGGAACCAGAGGATTGGCTATCCTGGCCTCGATTCTAGACAATAGAGATGATTTGGTGGATAAAGTGGCAGTTACGGGAACACCGGGGGGAAGTGACCACACCATATTTGAATTCTTGATTTTAACAGAAGCAAAAGTTTTAGAGTAGCCATACACGCACCCTGGACTTCAGGAAAGCTGATTTTCATAAACTCAGAACAATTGTAAGTACGGTTCCATGGCAAGTGACCCTTATGAGAAAAGGAGTCTATGATGGGTGGGAGTTTCTAAAAAAGGAAATTCTAAAAGCTCAATGGCAAGCAATTCCAACAAGGAAAAAAGGGGGAAAACAGCAGAAGAAGCCAATGTGGCTTCACAAGAAGCTTAGAGATGACCTGAAAACAAAAAAGGACACATACAGGAAGTGGAAAGAAGGCCAGGCCACATAGGAAGAGTACAGGCAGGTACAACAGAATTGCAGAGATGGCGTCAGGAAGGCTAAAGCTGAGAATGAGCTGAGGTTAGCGAGGGATGCTAAAAGCAACAAAAAAGCTTTCTTCAGGTACGTCCATAGTAAAAGACAGAGAAAAGAAATGGTGTCACAGCAACTCAATGAGGATGGCAAAATGATAACAGATAACAAAGAAAAGGCAGAAGTGCTCAATTCCTACTTTGGCTCAGTCTTCTCCCAGAAAAGGGTCTATGACCCTCCCAGGAAGCATGAAGTGGAAGGGGCAGGATTGGAGCTTGAGATTGATAGACAAACGGTCAAGGAATACTTAATCACTTTGAACGAGTTCAAATTGGCAGGGCCCGATAAACTGCATTCTAGAGTATTGAAGGAACTGGCTGAAGAACTCTCGGAATGATTGTCTATTATGTTTGTGAAATCATGGAGGACTGGTGAACTGCCCGATGACTGAAGGAGAACTAATGTAGTCCCTATCTTCAAAAAGGAGGAATCGGGGAACTATAGACCAGTCAACCTAACATCAATCCCTGGAAAAACTCTGGAGCAGATTATAAAGCAGTCAATCTGTAAGCACCTTGAAAACAATGCAGTGATTACTAGGAGCCAACATGGATTTATGAAAGACAAATCCTGCCAAACTAATCTTATCTTGTTTTTTCATTGGGTAACTTCCCTTGTAGACTGTGGGAATGCTGTGAACATAATATATCTCGACTTCAGCAAAGCTTTTGACAAAGTGCCCCATGACATTCTGATTAGCAAGCTAGCTAAATGTGGGCTGGATGGAACAACTATCAGGTGGATCAACAGTTGGCTCCAGAATCATACCCAAAGAGTGCTTATCAATGGTTCCTTCTCAAACTGGGCAGAAGTAACAAGTGGGAGCTCGGTCCTGGGCCCAGTGCTCTTCAACATTTTATTAACGACTTGGATGAGGAGGTACAGAGCATGCTTATCGAATTTGCAGCTCATAAAAAATTGGGGGGCATAGCTAATACTGTGGAAGACAGAAACAAAATTCAAAGAGGCCTTGATAGGCTGGAGCATTGGGCTGAAAACAACAGAATGAAATTCAACAGGGATAAATGCAAAGTTCTACACTTAGGAAAAAGAAACCAAGTGCACAGTTATAAGACTGGCTCAGCAATACGACATGTGAGAAAGATCTTGGAATTGTGGTTGATCACAAGCTGAATATGAGCCAACAGTGTGATGTAGCGGGAAAAAAGGCAAATGCTGTAGTAGGCTGCATTAAGAGAAATATAGTTTCCAAATTGCGTGAAGTATTACTTCCCCTCTATTCAGCACTGGTTAGGCCTCATCCTGAGTACTGCGTCCAGTTCCAGTCTCCGCACCAAGAAGGATGCAGACAAACTGGAATAGGTTCAGAGGAGGGCAACAAAGATGATCAGGAGACTGGAAACCAAGCCCTATGAGGAGAGGCTGAAAGAACTGGGCATGTTTAGCCTGGAGAAGAGAAGACTGAGGGGAGATATGATAGCACTCTTCAAGTACATGAAAGATTGTCACACAGAGGAGGGCCAAGATCTCTTCTTGGAGAGTGCAGGACACAGAATAATGGGCTCAAGTTGCAGGAAGCCAGATTAAGACTGAACATCAGGAAAAAATTCCTAACTGTTAGAGCCATACGACAATGGAACCAATGACCTAGAGAGGTAGTGGGCTCTCCCACACTGGAGGCATTCAAGAGGCAGCTGGACAGCCATCTGTCGGGAATGCTTTGATTTGGATTCCTGCATTGAGCAGGGGGTTGGACTCGATGGCCTTGTAGGTCCCTTCCAACTCTACTATTCTATGATTCTATGATAGGGAAGGCTTTTCTTACCGTCTGAGTCCCTTTCCCTATAACAACGTGGTGCTCTCCAGAGTTTGTTGGAATCCCATTCTCATCAGCCCCAGTCAGCGTGGACAATGGTCACCGCTTATGGGAGTGAGAGTCTAGGAATCTGTAGAGCACACCATGATGGCTACACCAGTCTTAAAACGGTCCTCCTCTCCCCCACATCATATAATGCACTGCCACCACTCTGCTCCAGGTCTAGGAAAAAGGATAAACTAGGAGGGAAGCTTTGGATGTGTCTCCCCAAAGCCCAGAATGCCAAATGTTGCACCTCGTAGGCCATATTAGAAACTCAAATGGAGCTCAGCTATGCTGTGTTATAGCACTTGGGGAAACATTTTAGTGAAAAATTCCAGCTAATTGGACCATTGTTTTAGAAGGGCATAACTAGAGATCTGTTCAGAGAGAATAGATGGCTGTCCATTCAAGTTATCTGCAGAAGATGAAGAATCCCAGTTGAAATAGGTGGCAGTACATCAGAATATTCGGGTGCATTATAGAAATATGGAATTTGAAAACAGGTATTACGACCAATACCCTGGACAGTGAAAAGACAATTAAACCAGAACAATCACTAGAAGCTAAAATGATGAAACTGAGGATATCATACTTTGCACACATAAGGAGAAGACATGATTCTCTAGAAAAGACAATAATGCTGGGGAAAACAGCAGGGAATAGAAAAAGAGGAAGACCAAACAATAGATGGATTGATTGCATAAAGGAAGATCTGAACAGGGTGGTTTATAACAGATGCTACTGAAGGTTGTTGATTCATAGGGTTGCCATAAGTCATAATCGACTTGAAGGCACATAACAAATTACAACGGAACCTGCCTTACCAAGACAGGACAGAGTCCCACAAATCCCCTCCATGACTTCGCTATGCAGAGCTCTCTGGTCAGGATTCAGCAAAGCCCACTCCTCTTCCGTGAACTGCACAGCCACATCCTCCAAAGACACTGGATCCTAAAAGAAATATAATTCAATTTGTCATCACAGCAAGCATAAAGATTATCTCCAACCTACGTGGAAAACGTAGTTAAGGTGAGGCGGCTGGTCATTGTTCTAAGGACAGAAACCTCCTTAAATGGCATTCACAGCTTTTGTTGAGGTGGCTTTGGGAGACGCAAAGAGGAGGAGGAAAATTCATTCAGACCCAGGGACAGAGAGGCACCCAGGCTGCCCCCAGCCTTTCCCACTCTGAGTCTTTCCCCTACCTGATCTGGGGCGATAGCAACAGCTTCTCCTCCACCAGAAAGGGGATATGATTTAGTAGGTCTTGCTGACATGATTCCATCCCCTGT
This sequence comes from Rhineura floridana, assembly GCF_030035675.1. Classification (NCBI taxonomy): domain Eukaryota; kingdom Metazoa; phylum Chordata; class Lepidosauria; order Squamata; family Rhineuridae; genus Rhineura; species Rhineura floridana. The sequence goes on from NC_084482.1 coordinate 211,599,307, forward strand.
GAGAAAGAAAATGGGCCCAAAAGCCATTAGTATACCGTATGCTATTGTCAGAGATTTAACCATAGAGGTATAACTGCACAAGGGTTCTTCTCAGCTGAGTGAATTTCAGGTGTTTATTCACAATTTATCTTTCAGTTGTGTGATAAAACATCTCTCCTCATTTGAGCTCTAAGCCAGAAATCAAAGTGATGGTTCCCACATAAAAAAATATGATGTAAGTAGTAGCATTTCTGAGCTGTGGAAAAGGCTGGAGACAAGAGTGGAAAATGGAAATTCAAGTTGATCCTGACTTATGGTGTTTAGGGTTTTCATAGTAAGCGGTATTCAGAAAGGGTTTACCATTGACTTCCTCTGGGACTTAGGGGCAGTGACTGAACCCTGCTCTCCCAGGTCGTAGTCCAACACCTTAACCACTGTACTGCCTTCAAGTCGATTCTGACTTATGGTGACCCTATGAATAGGGTTTTTATGGTAAGCTGTATTCAGACGGGGGTTACGATTGCCTTCCTCTGGGGCTGAGAGGCAGCGACTGGCCCAAGGTCACCCAGTGAGCTTCATGGCTGTGTGGGGATTTGAACCCTGGTCTCCCAGGTCGTAGTCCAAAACCTTAACCACTACATCACACTGGTTCTTGCAGGCAAAATCAACAGAGACAGACCAAACGGAAACACGCCCCATTCATCTTTACCCAGCGGCCTCTGCCTGGGGTCCAATGGAGTCCTCTCTGCCTCAGGGAAATCCATTCCTGTTTCTGCACAGAGACCCTTTTCCTGAAAAGCATAAGAAGAACTCAAGTCATATAATGGGGAGCAGAATTAAAAAAGGAGTGACAGAGGCAATACCACAGGAATATTTCATATAGAAAAGAAGGATAGATGCAAAACCCTTAGAGATACTTGATATCGGGGTAGCCAACATGGTGCCCTTCAGATGGGACCAGACTCCAATTCACATCAGCCCCAGACAATACCATGAATGGCCAGCGATTATAGGACTTTTACTTCAACAACATCTGGAAGGCTTCATCTACACCAGGGACAGCCATCTTACCTGCTGCTCTGCCTGCTTCTCGTCCTCTGCCACGTTCAGCAGGAGACCTTCTGCCAGGGCCACTGCCTGGGAACTGGTCTCGGCCCCACATTCCCTCACCCAGCTCTCCATCTCTGGGGGCAGGACAGCCAGGAACTGCTCCAGGATCACCTTGTCCACGATCTGGTTCTTTGAGTGTCGCTCTGGCTTCAACCACTCACGGCAAAGAAGGTGGAGTTGGCTGCAAGCCTCTCGGGGCCCCTCAGCTGCCTGATAGCGGAAACACCGGAACTGCTGGCGCTGCACATCTGAGCTGAGGGGATTCTCCCCCAAGATCTTCTGCACATTTTCCCCCAGGAATTCCTCCGCATGGGTCTCAATCTTGATGGCATCAGGGCCAAGTCCTGCTTCAGGGGTAGATGGGTCTTGCTGTTCCATATTTCATCTCTTGGTCCTTCATGGGATCCTCATCCCTTCTCTGCTTCTGGGAATAGTTTTCTGCCTTCTGAGGCCACGTTCAGAAGGAGCAGGTCCACTTATTCTATGAGCGAAGCCAAACAGGGATCACTATGCCCAGGCCGAAGGCTTGCAGAGCAGGAAAGGTGCTGGGTAAGAATAGTCAAATGTGAGGATTATTGTTTCTACCATATAACCTTTGATAAAAAACCAGTGATGGGGCCTATGTCTTACTCTGAAGATGGATTCCTGGATGGGTGACAGATCTCTGACAGCAGCTCCAAAAGGCCCCAGGGACCAGCATCATCCTCATTACCCCCTTATTCTTAATTAAAAACAAGCTAAAGGGGAGACCCTTTCAGAAGACAGGCTGTAGCTCAGTGGTAGAGCAGCTGCTTTGTACACAGAACGTCCCACTTTGAATCTCCAGGTAGGGCTGGAAAAGACTCCCTGCCTGTAATCCTGGAGAGACTCTGCCAGTCAGTGCGGACAATACTGAGCTAGATGAGACAAGTGTCTAATTCAATATAAGATCCTATACTCCCTAACTTATCTCTTAACTTTTACAAGCCTCTCCTGGAATACAGAATGTTGGTTTAATTGTGAATGAAATACGTTATTCCTTTCATCTCTTGATAGATTTGCTTATCTTTAGAACTGTCCCCCTTCAGAGTTAAACGTGAGCTATATTGTTGCATATTAAATTAAATTGCAACGCTGCAGTTCCTGGAGTTTATGACCTGGTTGTGATAAGGAAATGGAAAGATCTTTGAGTATAATATGGTGGAAGACAGCAAAGAATCTACATTTTTGGGATTGTCATCATAAATTAAGGAAGAACTGACTTTACCTTCACCTCAGCAGGCATTGAGTGATGGGATATGGATGCGGGTGGGGGCTGCCCTGTCCTGTAGGCTCTCTTCACCTATTTACCCTTTTAATAAAACACGGTTGTTCACATTCAGTCGGGGTCTTCCGAGTTTGATTCGTTTCATGAAAAGATTGCCAATTTTCAGTAGCACTTTCTATTCACACTTAAAGGTCCCTTCTGTATCCCAGGGGTTACTTGCCTGGATGGGCACATGTGTGATAACACCAGTCAGTGTGTGAATAACGGGGGCATTGATAGGCATACTTTCAATTGCCCCTGAATTCAAAGTGGTGCCCTGGCCTTGCTGGGGAGGGAGAGGTAGCTCTCCTCCCTGATTTGGATGGATCAGCTGATCAGGCCTCCTGTGCGCCCTGCTCTGTGAAAACCTTTCCACCAAATGTGTAAAGGCAGAGGATGCTCACAAGATTTCAGAGGGGGCCACCCATGCAGGGCTTGGGTATTTACCACCAAGTGAGAATGAAGGGGACATTGAACAGAGGAGCTTTTGCTCTGAGGGATACAGCCCCCCCCCCGGATTCCCTTCCTGTCTAGCCATCAAATTGAGGCCATTTAACACACTAAGCCTGGTATACTGCTTCTGCATAGGGAAGCTCCACTTTCCACTCATTGTACCAAGGCCCTGCCTATCTTTTTTCTTCCGTTTTATTTGCTTTGTCTATCTGTTATTATGGGGGATGTTCTGACGGGGGATCCTGAAGGGTCGCAGAACAGAGGCCACCTCCTTACGGGGTGAGGGTCTCCCTTGCTGTCGTGGGCTCTCCAGCCGCTCCTCTGCCTTCACCGGGTGGGGCTCCAATCTGGGGTCTCCCGCCCCCTCCTGGCTCCCCCGCCCTGCAGCTCCTCCCCTCGGCCCTGGGACTCCCCTTCGCCCAAATGCACAGCAGGGACAAGGGGCTTACCAGACCCCAGAAGGCGCCACCGACGCTGCAGCACTGCTGCTGCTTCTGGCGTTTAATGGCGGAAAAACTGCGCTCTTGACCAGGGAGCCACTTTCCTCCAAGGGAAGAGCCCGGCAGGAAGTGACATCAGAGGGAGAGGAGCCGCATTTTCTTTGAAGCCTCCCGCACCTCCTCCTCCTCTTTCCTTTCTAGGAATCTGGTTTCGTTTATTTTAACCCTCACGAAGTCAAGCCTCCTGATGATCTCTCAGAGCGGGAGCCAAGAAGGGAAGAGGCGTTGCGCAGAACGGAGGAAGACACGGAGCTCCTGCCCTGTACTGAGTCAGAGCATGGGGGTCGATCTAGCTCAGTGGGATCTGCACTGACTGGCAGCAGCTCTCCAGCGTTTCAGGCAGGGAGTCTGTCCTTGGAGATTGAACCTGGGACCTTCTGCATGCAAAGCAGCTGCTCTACCCACTGAGCTGTGGCTCCTTCCTGGGGGTTTGGACCCTCCTGGGGGTTCAAGGCAAATATATAGATCATAGAAATATGGGGAGGCTGGCAGACAAGGCTCCCAAACTGGTTTGGCTTGCGTGAGAAGGGAAGATGTGATGATATATGTTGCTGTATCTGGAAGATGAATGGAACCGGAAAGCCAAGTCAGTTCAGCTACTTTTGTCACTTAGAGAAGGTTAAACTCAGAAAGAAAGAAAAAACGCCTCCACTGGAGTGCAAGAGACTCCTGCCCAGCGTATGGCTTTGCTATAAAGTCTAAAATGATGCTCTGAAAGCCTGAGACACTATACAACATGCCTTGTATTGAGGGATGACCTTGTCCTGAAGTCTCAATGGGATGCAATGGAGGTCCTGTGAATGGGAATTAAGAGGAGGAAGGGAACTCGAAACCCATCTGCTTACTTTGTACACTGAGCCGCGCAATGCCAAACACCTAGCCATCAACATATAAGCACTAGCAAGACCCAAAGTGTAAAAAGGTTCCATATTGAACTCAAAATTGAAAAGGTCTAGAAGTTGAAATATTCCCATTTCTTAAGTTAGACTTACATTCCACAGCCCAAATTAAGAAACAGCAGGACAATCTGTTTCAAGTATTGTTGTCTTTTCCAATCTCCCCTGTTCATTTTCTCAGCTGTCCTTGGGAGGAATGATAACAATTCTCTCTTGAAGAATTAAGTCCTTGTTGTGCTTCTCTAGTCGATAAGAATACTTTTCTATACAGAGATGCTTTTAGATGGTGATTTCATAGCTGTAAGTACAATACACTATTAACCATCTAGCATCCTTATGCTGCAAATGTATAACTAATTACAGCACGTACCACAATTAAATATTTCGCACATATATCTCCCTTGCACTCATCTCAGGGAACAACAATATAAACTCATCTTCCGAAAGACCAAGATATATAATAAATAAGAGAATACTTTTACGGGTGATTATCATCATTAATTCCATTAATTTCAAAAAGATGTTATACTGTATATGTGTGTAAGTAAGTGCACTGCCTTCAAGCCGATTCCGACTTATGGCGACCCTATGAAAAGGGTTTTCATGAGGCTGAGAGGCAGTGACTGCCCCAATGTCACCCAGTGAGCTTCATGGCTATGTGGGGATTCAAACCCTGGTCTCCCAGGTCCTAGTCCAACACTCTAACCACTACACCACACTGGCTTATCCTATACTGTATGTAGGATAAGCTAAACTTGTCAGTGAGTCCATTTAAATCAAAAATCTAAAATGTAACACAATATGCAGATTTTGGGCTTTGTCACAAGACATATGGATCAATTCTCTAGTGAAATATTTTATCTCTTCTGGAGTATATAATCTATAAATTGTGTAGTTGATGGTGTTGGTACAAATATAACATACATCAATAGATTGACACTTAGTGAAACTGTTCAATCTGAATTTCCTTCCATCTTTAGGATGAACATGCTGTTTTATCTGTAACGCTTATGAGCAACATGAACATTTGCCACGTTTCAAATCTCCCCTAGAGATGGATCTAATCCTGTAACTACGTAAATCAGAACGGACCACCTTCCCTTGAATAATGGCTGCTCCGCATTGCACTGTAAGTGGAATTCTTCATGACTCCCTGGTCTATAGCTGTTGCAAATCAGGAGACCTCCCAAAGCCTCTTTGCAAAGTTTTCACTTTTCCCTTCAGGTGAGGGGAAGGGGCTTTGTTAACATTCACTAACACTTACTGTGTAGTAGCGTTTGCAGAAAATAACATCTGGGCGCTACAGGCACTCAGACAAACCCAACACAGTGTGATGGGATAGCCCAAATAATGGCTTACAATGTGCAAAGAGTGTGCTAAAATCATTTACATAAGCTTAGAATGGCTTCGCTTGTAGTTTAGTAGTGCACAGAGGAAAAAAGTTCTCTTCTGAAAATGGGTTTCTTAAACCCTCCCTTCTAGACAAAGCATTGTTTTCTTATAAAGCAGAGTACGGTACAAGATACAGTGTCTGAGCAGACAGGCAATATGTTACATTAACATTTGGATTGCGGTCTCCACCTATTTACCCTTTTAATACAACAGTTATTTTCAGTTGGGTTCTGCTGAAGTTGGTTCCTTTGATTCAAAGGTTGCCACTTTTCCAGTAGCGCTTTCCATTCAATGTTGAAAGATCCCTTCTGCATCCCAGGAGTTGCCAGCCTGGATGGTCCCGCGTGTCAGCCAGGAGGAGTGATGACACGTTGCAAAGTGTTAACATTTGGCTTGGGGGGGAAGGGGCTTTGTTAACATTCACTAACACTTACTGGGAACAGCTGCAGCATGAGGGGACTGAGGAAGACCTGCCCTGGGAGTGAGTATCTGGCACCTGGGTGCTTGCTACTAGCTCCTTTGGGCTGCTGTCTGTCGAGACAGCTGAAGTTCCTGGTAAGTGCCGCAACGACTGGGACCCCCTGCCTGCCCCTTGCTCCACAGAGAGGCTGCAGTTAATCTCGCAGCCCCTTGCAACACCTCCTGGCTGGGCCAGGACGCATAAAAGCCCAGCTGCCCTTGGGCGGCGGGTCTGCCACCAAAGGGGTGACACCAAAGGGGTTTGCCCCTTGGGGAGTCCCTTAGGGAGTCCCGAGGGCGAGGGTGCTACTCCCCTTCTATTACTTTTTGTTTTTTTATTATTATTATTTCTTAATTTGTTTTCTGTTAAACCAGTCTAAAGGAGATTAGTGGTGGGGAGGGCGTGTGGTGCATGTGTAGTTCCTGCACAGGGTGGGAGCCTGTGCAGTGAACTGCACGATAGGAGAAAGTCACCAGATGCCTTCAGAGTGAGAGTGTGTAATTGGCAGAAGGCTGGCCCTCCCTGGGTGTGAGACAGGAGGGGGAGTAGATGGGCCCTGTGTGAGTAAGTTTGAATGGGTGGGACTGTTCCCACTCCTTGCAGAGGCCTACTGGGATAATTCGCTCCGGTAGGCTTTGTTGGTGGACTCGTGTTGGGCCCATAATAGGTATTTAGGAGGAGTCTTGGCATGGAGGAACATGGGTGATGCCACCCCAATTTCAGTGATTACCCGCAGAGGGAAATATAGCCATGGGGATGTGGTGAATTACCATACAAGGTGAAGGCAGGGCTATCTGCGCCTTGTTCCTTGCTGCCACTCCTCTGATGGTTTGGTTCCTCGTTGCTCATCTGCTGTGCCCACTGGCCTGTGTGTGTTGTTGTTTAATGCCAGATCGGTACATAAGAAGAACACTCTAATCCATTACTTGATTGTGGATGAATGTGCCAGTTTGGTGTATATTACCGAGACCTGGGTGAGTGAGCTTGGAGGAGTTGATCTAACCCAACTTTGCCCACCTGGATACTCGCTGCAGCACCAGCACAGGCTGCAGGGACGGGGGTGTTGGATGTTGTATCTGGTGCAAGCAGATGCCCAGGATGCAGAACAGTATAGTGACAGGCTAGATGCCAGTTGAAGCAATGAGCCGGACAAGCAATAAGTTTTAAGAGTCACTTTACTGACAATATATCAGAAGCTCTCTCTGTACAAACTCCTCGACCCCCACACTCACAAGTGTCTGCTGGCCCTCTATATAGATAAGGCCAGCTGCCCGAGCCTAGGTTGCATGGCAACGTGTCCTTGAAGATGGCTCGAGCTCTGCCAACTTTCGCTTCTAAGTCACGTAGCTCACTTGTGGAAATTTAACCTCTGCTTTCTCGGTTTAATAGCCAACAATCCCCCACCTTAAATTTCCACATTCAGCCAGTTACATTTCTCTTCCATTTACATGTGTTACATTTTACATCATTTGGTTTTATTCTTCTGATACATTTCCTTTTATTTCAGTTTACATCACTTTCATTTGTAATACAGTTACTCCATTGCAATCTCAGCATCATTTTCATTATATTTCATTACTCTTCATGATTTCCATCATCCCACTTTTTCCAGTTACTGAAGTCTATATGTTTAATGGAATTTATTTTAAATCTAACAGATGGAATACCTTTTGTTGTTCTCTCTGATCTGCGTGGTTGTATTTCTGCCTTAGTGTCTGTGTCTGGCGATTCCTCTGTTTCTCTCTCAGAGCTAGAACTTGATTCACTACTGCTGCCTGTTTCTTCTTGTTTTATTGGTACTGTGTCTGCCTGTTCTTGTTCATTACTACCTTCAGTGTTTCCCAACTCCACATATGTTTTCTCTTCCCAATCCTGCTCTATTGCTTGCACGCTTCTGCTTAACACTACAGACCTTTGTTTTGGCAGCCATATTCTGTAATACGTGTTTTCAAATCCCAGCATGTACCCTTTGTCTGCACTCCTTTGCAGCTTCCCTGTCCTTTTATTTTTGGGAACATGTACCCAGCATTCTGCTCCAAACCTAATCAAATGGTTTAATCTGGGTTTTCTGTCATACAATTTCTGATAAGGAGACATTCCAGTGGCCTTATGGAATATTCTGTTTTGAATGTAAGCTGAATACAGAACACACTCTCCCCAGAAACCTTGTGTTAAAGAGGAGTCACATAGCATTGATCTTATTGAGTCCTGAAGCAACCTGTTCCAGCGTTCAGCTAACCCGTTCTGATGAGGACTATAAGGGGCTGTTAACTCCTGTTTTATTCCTCTTTTATCCAAGTATTCAGTAAACGAGTGTCCTAAGAACTCTCCTCCTTGATCTGATCTTATTCTCTGTATTTTGACACCAAACTGCACTTCAATTTTTGTAATAAATCTTTTCAGTTTCTCTGCAGCTTCACTTTTAGCTTTTAGTAAATAAACAGTGCAGAATTTTGAAAAATCATCAACTATTGTCAGGAAATATCTTGCACCCCCCTGAGTAGGTTGAAATGGCCCCACTAAGTCCACGTGTATTAATTGATACGGTGCATTTGTACTGGGCATGGCTTCTTTGTTCTTTGCAGCCACAACTGCCCTAGTTTGTTTACACACGTGGCAGTCTACATATTTTTCACAGTTTCTCAATGTCACATCATTACTGTTCTCTGTTGTTTTCACCACATTTTCATATCCTATATGGCCTAGTTTTCTGTGCCATAAATGAACACAATTATTATGGGGTTTCTTATTAGCACACATGAGTACATGATTTGTTTGTTTCATGTGTAAGAAGAACAATGAGTTCCTCACTATTCCTTTCATGAATATTTTTTCTCCTCTCATTACATGCACTGAACCCCTTTTGAACATTACTGTGAACCCCATTTCATTGAGTTTCGACACAGCCATAATGTTACATTCGATATCAGGAACAAACAGCACATCTGTCATAATGGTATTGAAACCTGCTAATTTCACTGTACCCATACTCTTGATAAGTTTCTTAGTTCCATCAGCCATTATTACATGATCCTCTACGTCACAAAATGTATGAAACATGGATTTATCTTTGATTATACTATTTGTTGCCCCACTGTCAATTGCCCATAAATCTTTACAGTTATTTCCCTGCTCATTGTTAATACATTGCTTATTCTTACTAGCATAGATCACCTGTACACATGGTTTTCTTCCTCTTTCTCTTCTTCTTGCTTCACAATTCCTTTGAAGATGTTGCTTGGAACCACAAAAATAACATGCCTTTTGTCCATACAGTCTCTCTTGTGCTGCTTTGTTGTTCTGCTTTTCCACGTTGTGTTTAGACTCAGTCTTTTCCTGCTTTGCCATTTCTTGCCTCCTTTGAAATTCTTGTAAAAGTTTGCCTTCTATATAATCCATATTGAGATTGGCATCGTCCATTGCTTCCAAAGAGCTCACCAGACTATCATAACTTGAATCTAGTGAAGCTAATGTGATATACACTTTTTGCGTTTGAGAATGTTCAATTTCACATTCTGACAACTCAGTAAACAGTCTGTTTATTTCCAACAAATGCTCTGACATGGTTGTACCTCCAGATAAGCGCATCTGATACAATCTTCTGGCAAGATATATTTTAGAACTGGCAGTCTTTTTCACATGAATATTTCTTAAAGTTTCCCAGGTTTCCTTTGCCGTTGTTGCATCACGCACGTGCAGTAATTGAGAATCATCAATAGCAAGAACAATTAACGCCTTTGCCCTCTCATCCAGCCTTCTCCAATCTGCTAGAATAGGCACCCCGGCGGGTGGGTCTTCTGCGATAGCTTTCCACAGGTCTTCTTTCACTAGAAAAGCCTGCATTCTCTGTTTCCAAGTGCCATAATTTTTCCCTGTCAGCCTTTCCAAGGGAATCCCGGCCGATAACGTAACAGACATACTTTCACTTTTCACAGTTCACCGCCTTTGTAATTAGAGCTTCTCACCTCTGTCCTTCAGTTAGTTTTTTTTCTTTCCCACGGCTGTCTCACAGCTTTCAGCTCAGCTTTCGGTTTCTCCGTCTCTCTGCTGTTTTTCTCGCTGGTCTGCAGTTCTGGCTTTTCTCTGCCGCTTTTCTGCAATCCTCAACACCAGGTAACCATCAGCACCAGGTAACCATCCTCTGCTACCACTTGTTGGATGTTGTATCTGGCGCAAGCAGATGCCCAGGATGCAGAACAGTATAGTGACAGGCTAGATGCCAGTTGAAGCAATGAGCCGGACAAGCAATAAGTTTTCAGAGTCACTTTACTGACAATATATCACAAGCTCTCTCTGTACAAACTCCTCGACCCCCACACTCACAAGTGTCTGCTGGCCCTCTATATAGATAAGGCCAGCTGCCCGAGCCTAGGTTGCATGGCAACGTGTCCTTGAAGATGGCTCGAGCTCTGCCAACTTTCGCTTCTAAGTCACGTAGCTCACTTGTGGAAATTTAACCTCTGCTTTCTCGGTTTAATAGCCAACGGGGGGGGGGAGGAGTTGCTGTGGTCTACAGAACTTCCATCTCTGTCACCAGGAAACCACTCTGTCTTGGAGCTGCCTGTGAGGGCCTGCACCTGGTGTTGGGCTGAGGAGACAGTAAACTAGGGTTGCTGCTGGTGTAACGTCCACCTTGCTGCCCAGCAGCTTCTCTGACCGAGCTGGTGGAGGTCGTCTCAGCAGTAGCATTGGAGAAGGCCAGAATGATAGTGCTGGGTGATTTCAATGTCCATGCAGAGGCTGCGTCTAGTGTTCCGGCTCGGGACTTCATGGCCTCCATGACAAACATGGGGCTGTCTCAAGTTGTTATTGGCCAAACGCATAGAGCAGGGCACACCCTCGACTTGGTCTTTGCTCCAGATGGAGGAAGGGGTGGTCTGGAGATGGGGGGGTGGATGTCATGGTCAGACCACTTCCTGGTGAAGTTTAGACTTATGGCTCCGAGTCTTCCCTGGGGTGGACAGATGAAGATGGTCCGTCTCCGGAGCCTAATGGAATCCACTGGATTCCTGAATGCCCTGGGGGAATTCCCAGGAGATAGAGCAGGTGACCCTGTTGAAGCCCTTGTCATGCTGTGGAACAGCGAGGCGCGTCTGGCTCGACACGGTTGCCCCCGAGCGCCCTCTCTGGCACTCTGGAGCCCGGCTTGCACCTTGGTACACCAGTGAGCTAAGGGCAATGAAACAGGCTGGATGTCGGCTACAGTGCAAGTGACAAAAGACGTCCTGTGAGACAGATCAGGCACGAGTAAAACATCATAACTGTGCCTATTGTGTGGCGGTGAGGGCGGCGAAGAAGGCCCACTTCTCTGCCTCCATCACATCCTCACGTAGCTGTCCAGTGGAGCTTTTCCGTATTGTCAGGGGTCTTTTGACATCAGCTCCAGGAAATGGAGTCTTAGACCCTTCGGAGGACCACTGTGAAATGTTTGCAAGGCACTTTGAGGGTAAAGTTGCTCGCCTCCGTAGCAATCTTGATGCCCCATCTACATATACTGTAGTCCCCAATGAGGTGTCCAGTGCAACATCTGCTCCTATTTCTTGGGAACAGTTTCAGTTGATGCGGCCTGATGATGTGGACAAGGTGCTTGTGATGATGCAGCCAGCAACGTGTCTTGACCCTTGCCCTTCTTGGCTTATTAAAGCTTGCCGGGGGGGATCTGACCTAGGGGATCCAGGGTGTGGTCAACGCATCATTGTGGGAGGGAGTGATTCCAGCCGCCTTGAAAGAGGTGGTGATTCGACCACTCCTGAAAAAGCCCACCCTGGACCCATTGGTTTGGGACAACTACTTACCGGCTACAAATACCTCCTTCTTAGGGAAGGTGATTGAGAGGGTTGTGGCGCAGCAACTGCAAGTACTCTTGGATGCAAGATTATCTTGACCCATCCCAGTCTGGGTTTAGGCCTGGTTATGGGACTGAATCGGCCTTGGTTGCCCTGATGGATGACCTTTATTGGGAGAAGGACAGGGGGAGTGCGACTCTGTTATTCTTACTTGATCTCTCAGCAGCTTTTGATACCATTGACCATGGTATCCTTCTGGGCCGACTTGGTGAGATGGGTATTGGAGGAACGGTTTTACAGTGGTTCCGATCCTATCTCCAGGGTCGCTCTCAGAGAGTAGCATTGAGTGATTGTCTTTCGGCCCCCTGGCAGCTGTGCTGTGGGGTGCCACAGGGTACCATCTTGTACCCCATGCTGTTTAACATCTATATGAAGCCCTTGGCAGCAGTCATCAGGAGCTTTGGGGGGAGGTGTCAGCAGTATGCTGATGAACCCAGTTCTATTTCTCCATAACATCTGAATCAGGAGAGGCTGTGCAAGCCTTTGACCACTGCCTGGACTTGGTGGTGGGCTAGATGAGGGCCAATAAACTGAGTCTGAATCCTAGCAAGACGGAGGCACTGTGGATTGGTGGTTCCAGAGTTCGGATAATTGGTCAGTTGCCTGCTTTGGATGGGGTCGTACTTTTTCTGAAAGAGCAGGTCCGTAGCCTGGGGGTGCTCCTGGATCCATCTTAGTCGCTAGAGGCCCAGGTGACCTCAGTGGCTAGGAGTGCCTTTTACCATTTTACCATTTCTGGACCAGGATAGCCTGACCACTGTTGTCCACGTACTGGTAACCTCTAGGCTGGATTACTGTAATGCACTCTATGTGGGGCTGCCCTTGAAGTTGATCTGGAAGTTGCAGCTGGTGCAAAATGCGGCGGTGAGACTGCTCACTGGAGCAGAGTAATGCCAACATGGCACCCTGCTACTGAAAGAGTTGCACTGGCTGCCCATTTGCTACCGGGCCAAGTTCAAAGTTCTAGTTTTGGTGTACAAAGCCCAATACTGCTCAGGACCAGGATACCTGGAAGACCATCATCCCAATCACTGCGCTCTGCAGGTGAGGGCTGTGATGTTCCTATATTAATGTATATATGGTAAGTGTTGGTTGTTTAGAAGATACATGGTAAGTGGAGTGAAAGAGGGGGAGTGAATGGGCAGTAGAATGCGAGATGATTGGCTCAGTGTTTAAAATGGCTGAATGTATAAAGGGAGGAGTGAGAGTGGAATCTGGGGGGAGAAGAGAACTGAGTGGGTTGCTTGGTGGGGTTTAGAGAGTTGTTTGCCAGGAGGGAGGTGGAGTTCGGATTAGTATTGAGTAAAACCATATGCTTATGTGCCTTAAGAAGAAATCTTGTTAATCTTGTTAGCTTTGTTATCTGTAATAAATACTTAATTTGGTTTACCAAAGGCCTGATCCTTGGCTGGGGTTTCAGAGACCAGAAGGGAGGGTAAGGTAATGACCAAGGCTGAAGGGGAACTGTAACAAATGGTGGCAGCGGTGAAGAGAATAACAATACCAGTATTCATAGTCTCTGGGAATACTAGTATTGGGATGTTACTGGTGGTTGCCTAGCAGGGGGATCTGTTGAGATCTGTGCTAGAGCGGGGAGAGAAACCATAAGAGAGAGCAGTCCGGACTGGTGGAGTCCCTGGTGGTGCCTAGTGACAGGCAGTAACCACGAGCAGGTAGGAACCTGACAGGGAGAGCCAGGGAAGGACGCCTCACATGTGGTGGCAGTAGCGGTGGGATACGAACAACAGAGAATCCAGATACGAACCAAAGAGAGTCCCAAAGACACGTGGTGACAAAGGAGACTACGTCACAGGTGTTGGCTGTAGCAGTGAGATACGAATACTAGACAATCCCTAATAGTTGTGTGGCAAACAGAAATAACAAAACAAGATTACTTGTGAGAGTGACTGGCAAAGAGTGTGTGGCAAAGAGTGAGTGAACTCAAACACCATGGCTGAATACATAAAAATGAAAAGAGAGGAGCTGGTGGAGAAGTGCATAACATTCAATTTACCTCACGAGGGTAAAGGGGTAGATGAATTGAGGGTAGCACTTATAGGATTTGCTACTGCCCAGCAAAAACAACCGGTCAGGGAAGAGACCCCAGAAGGCTATTTAAGCAATCCCGCTTATATAGAGTACTTGAGAGAGAAGTTGAAGATGGAAACTGAGAGATTGAGGATGGAAGGTGCAGAGAAGGAAAAACAGAGAGAGTTGGAAGCTGAGAGATTGAGGATGGAGGCTGAGGAAAAAGACAAGCAGAGGGAGTTGGAAACAGAGATTGAGGATGGAAACTGAGAGAATGAGAGTGGATGCGGAGATACAAGGGGAAAGATTAAAATTGGAAAGAGAGAAGTTTCATTCTGATGAAACAAGAAAGGACAGAGATGGAGCAAAAATAAAAATTACTCCAAAGGACTTTGCTGTCTATGAGCCTGGTCAAGATCCTCAAATTTACCTCAGCACCTTTGAAAAAGCAGCTCAGTTGTGGGGGCTACCTGAAGATAAATACATGCAATATTTATCAAACCTGATTAAAGGGGAATTGGCTGAGGTATACCAATATTTCCCCTCAGACAGGCCCGTCACCTATGCTGAATTCAAAGAAGCAGTGTTTAAAAGATTCAGACTGGGACCTGATTATTTTAGAAAGCTTTTCAGAAACTGCCAGATACAGACAGGAAGGTCTTTCGTGGAGCTGGGGGCAAAACTGATGGACATATTTGGGAAATGGCTGACAAGTGCAAAAGCTCAGTCTGTGGAGGAGGTGAAAAACCTCATGATATTGGATCAATTATACCATCAGTTACCACCAGAAATAAGGCTCCTGGTCAGAGACCGTTCCCCTACATCGGTGCAGGAGGCCGCAGAGATGGCGGATCACTTTGCCTCCAACAGAACTGGCTGGGTGGGGAAAACATCAAGAGATTTTAAACCCAGACCATATAACGCTGGCAGAAGGGATGTGGTACCACAGAGAGTGAGTCCTCCAGTAAAATCTGAAGGGCACAGGACACCCCAGAGTGGATCTGTGTACCCTAAAAGTGAGGAGAAATTATGCTACAAATGTGGTAGACCGGGGCACCTACGTTTTCAATGTGAGGTTGCCAACCCCATTAGTAATCCTGCTCAGACAAGGACAGTGAAAACAGAGCCCAAGGCTTTAGAAACAGCGAAAAAGGTTCAGTTCTGCCAGATAAACTGGACAGAAGTAACAGACCTTGATTCAAGTCTGAGAGAGGAAGTGAGTGTACAAGGGGCAAATTATTGGGCATTGCTTGATACTGGTGCCGCTCAGACATTACTGAGGCCAGATTTAATAAAATCTGAGGTAATATTACCTCAGGAAACTGTGACTATCCAAGGAGTGAGGGGTCAACCAGAAAGTTTGCCTGTGGCCCTGGTGGATATGACTTGGAGAGGCCGAGAGGGCCGATATAAAGTAGGCATTAATGCCCAGCAACAAGAACCAGTAATACTGGGAAGGGATGTAATGGGCGCCCAAGGAAAGATCTATGTAGTGACCAGACAGCAAATTGGCAGAGAAAAAGAAGCCATATTAAGGGGGGCTGAAACAAACAGGGTGGAATCTGTTAACCAGTCTCAGGTCACCATAGCAACCACTAGCAGGCCTGCTGAAGGAGACAAACTGTATCAAGTGGTCTCTGATAATGATGAGGCAGATCAATTCAGGGAAGAGCTGCAAAAAGATATAAGTTTGAAGCAGATAAAGGAACAAGCTCTGACCCAACAGATTCCTTTCACTGACAAACTGAGGAATCAAGTTGTGTGTGAGAATGGGATTTTATATAGACTGTGGATGCCTGCTGAGAGAAAGGATGAATATGAACCAGTGAAGCAATTAATAGTACCTAGCAAATACAGAACCAGATTGCTAGAGGTAGCCCACGATGTCCCATGTGCAGGACATCTGGGAATAAAAAAGACCAAGAGGAGATTGGCAGCACACTATTATTGGCCAAACATCTCCAAAGATGTAAAACAACATTGTCTATCTTGTGGAATATGCCAAAAGGTGGGAAAAAGTGGAGTAAAGTCTAAGGCACCCTTAAAGCCCCTTCCTATAATTGGACAACCCTTTTATAGAGTGGGAATAGATTTGGTGGGCCCTTTTTCCAAACCCACAAGGCATGGCAAGAAATATCTAGTGGTGGTGGTGGATTTTGCCACCAGGTACCCAGACGCAGAAGCACTAAGATCCGTGGAAGCCCCTGTAGTGGCAGAGGCTTTATTAAAAATCTTTATGAGGCTGGGTTTCCCTCATGAAGTGCTGACAGATCAAGGCAGTGTATTCATGGAAGAAGTGATGCAATGTATGTGGAAATGTTGTGGTCTAAAACATCTAAAGACCACTACTTACCATCCCACCACTAATGGGTTAACAGAGAGATTCAATGGCGTTTTGAAGGGCATGATCAGAAGCTATGTTCAAGATCACCCACAAGACTGGGATGAACGGTTTGGATGCTTCTTATTTGCATACAGAGAAGTCCCTCAGGAGTCAACAGGCTTCTCACCCTTTGAACTGATGTTCACTAGAAAAGTGAGGGGACCTTTGGAACTATTAAAAAATTCATGGGAAGGAACCCTGGGAGAGTACAAAACATCTGTAGTAGATTTTGTATTGGAATTCCGCAATAAATTAACATCAATGATGGAGGTGGTGGAAAAGAATTTCAGTCAAGCACAGGAGAAGCAACATTACTGGTATGACAGAACAGCCAGGGAACGTGTGTATGATGTGGGAGATATGGTTATGGCGTTCATACCCAGGAAACATGACAAATTACAGGCTAACTGGGAAGGACCATATACCATCAGAGAAAGGCTTGACACAGTGACGTAATTACCACAGACCAATTAAACAAAAGCAAAGTGGTTCATGTAAATATGTTGAAGCCTTACCATACCAGGGATGCACAGGTGTTGCAAGTTACCTTATTCCCTGAGGGAAGTGGGCCTGAACTTCCAGATTTGGTACAGGAAAGCAAAGACAAAGGAGGGGTAGATCAAGTGGAATGGTCAGAGGAGGTGAAGGAGGAAGTAAAAGAGGAGATTCTGAGAGTTTTGAAAACCTATAGGAATCTCTTTAGCAACAAACCTTTAGCTACCTCACCAAAGGCTTCTGAGGAAGCTTAGCAGTCATGGAATAAGAGGAGAGGTCCTCTTGTGGATAAGAAATTGGTTAAGAAGCAGAAAGCAGAGAGTAGGAATAAACGGACAGTTCTCCCAATGGAGGGCTGTAGAAAGTGGAGTCCCTCAAGGATCGGTATTGGGACCTGTACTTTTGAACTTGTTCATTAATGACCTAGAATTAGGAGTGAGCAGTGAAGTGGCCAAGTTTGCTGATGACACTAAATTGTTCAGGGTTGTTAAAACAAAAAGGGATTGCAAAGAGCTCCAAAAAGACCTCTCCAAACTGAGTAAATGGGCAGAAAAATGGCAAATGCAATTCAATATAAACAAGTGTAAAATTATGCATATTGGAGCAAAAAATCTTAATTTCACATATACGCTCATGGGGTCTGAACTGGCGGTGACCGACCAGGAGAGAGACCTCGGGGTTGTAGTGGACAGCACGATGAAAATGTCGACCCAGTGTGCGGCAGCTGTGAAAAAGGCAAATTCCATGCTAGCGATTAGGAAAGGTATTGAAAATAAAACAGCTGATATCATAATGCCGTTGTATAAATCTATGGTGCGGCCGCATTTGGAATACTGTGTACAGTTCTGGCCGCCTCATCTCAAAAAGGATATTATAGAGTTGGAAAAGGTTCAGAAGAGGGCAACCAGAATGATCAAGGGGATGGAGCGACTCCCTTACGAGGAAAGGTTGCAGCATTTGGGGCTTTTTAGTTTAGAGAAAAGGCGGGTCAGAGGAGACATGATAGAAGTGTATAAAATTATGCATGGCATTGAGAAAGTGGATAGAGAAAAGTTCTTCTCCCTCTCTCATAATACTAGAACTCGTGGACATTCAAAGAAGCTGAATGTTGGAAGATTCAGGACAGACAAAAGGAAGTACTTCTTTACTCAGCGCATAGTTAAACTATGGAATTTGCTCCCACAAGATGCAGTAATGGCCACCAGCTTGGACGGCTTTAAAAGAAGATTAGACAAATTCATGGAGGACAGGGCTATCAATGGCTACTAGCCGTGATGGCTGTGCTCTGCCACCCTAGTCAGAGGCAGCATGCTTCTGAAAACCAGTTGCAGGAAGCCTCAGGAGGGGAGAGTGTTCTTGCACTCGGGTCCTGCTTGCGGGCTTCCCCCAGGCACCTGGTTGGCCACTGTGAGAACAGGATGCTGGACTAGATGGGCCACTGGCCTGATCCAGCAGGCTCTTCTTATGTTCTTAAAACCTGGCCGAACCAGTATAGTTATACATTCCATTGATACTGGAGATCATGCCCCAATCAGATCTGTTCCGTACCGTGTGAATGGGAAAGTTTTGAATGAGATCAAAAAGGAGGTGGAAGATATGCTGGAATTAGGAGTGATCAGGGAATCCATCAGTCCCTGGGCCTCAAGTATTGTCCTGGTTCCGAAAAAAGATGGAACGACAAGGTTTTGCATTGATTATCGGCTAATCAATAAAATTACTGTCCCAGATGCGTATCCCATGCCTAGGGTAGACGCAATGTTAGAGTTATTGGGGGCAGCAACCATTATCTCTACACTAGATCTCTGTCAAGGATTTTGGCAAATGGAACTAGACAAGCAATCCAGAGCCAAAACTGCCTTCAGTACACCAGATGGGTTATATGAGTTTGTGACCTTACCCATGGGACTAAGGAACTCACCAAGTTCATTTCAGAGGCTAATCAATACTGTGTTGCGAGGCATGTCAGATTTTGCAGTGGCCTATATCGATGACGTGGCCAGTTTTAGCAAGTCGGTGCCTGAGCATGTCCAACACCTGACAACAGTATTGGAGGCCTTAAGAAAAGCAGGCCTCACAATAAAAGCTAAGAAATGCCAGTTTGGACTAAAGGAAGTAATCTATTTAGGACATAAGGTGGGGAGTGGGAAAATCACCCCCTTATGGAGCAAGGTGGAGGCAATACAAGCGTGGCCGATCCCCTTAACCAAAAAACAAGTAAGGGCATTTCTGGGTGTGGCTGGATTTTATAGGAAGTTTGTGAGAAATTTTGGGGAAATAGCAACCCCCTTGTATGAATTAACAAAGTGTTCTGAACGTGTGGTATGGACGGATGAATGTCAGAAGGCTTTTGATCTACTGAAGCAAGCCCTGTGCCAAGGACCCATATTAATAGCACCAGACTATGAGAAACCATTCATCGTGGCTACAGATGCGTCGGACCTGGCGCTGGGAGTCGTCTTGCTACAGGAGAGAGAAGGCACCAGACATCCAGTGGCGTACCTGAGTCGCAAGCTGACGCCGAGGGAGAAAAACTATTCGTCGGTCCAGAAGGAGTGCCTAGCGGTCGTGTGGGGACTGAACAAGTTGCACCCATACGTGTGGGGACGAAGATTCACAGTGACTACGGATCATCGGGCCTTGTTATGGTTGCAGACTATGAAAAACCATAACACTATGCTGCAGAGGTGGTCCTGGGCCCTACAGGACTATCAAGTGGACTTCCAGTTCATAAAAGGCAAGGACAACGTACTGGCCGATGGACTTTCCAGGCAAGTGGCTGGGACTGCAGTGACGTGACCAGACAGAGGAACAAAGAAAGACATTTTCCCCATAGAGACTTTTATTTGTTAACGCGACGTATAAATCCTGGAACAGGAATAATACTCTGCTGTTGTTTAAGGGGGGGGGGGAAATGTGATGTTCCTATATTAATGTATATATGGTAAGTGTTGTTGTTTTAGAAGATACATGGTAAGTGGAGTGAAAGAGGGGGAGTGAATGGGCAGTAGAATGCGAGATGATTGGCTGAGTGTTTAAAATGGCTGAATGTATAAAGGGAGGAGTGAGAGTGGAATCTGGGGGGAGAAGAGAACTGAGTGGGTTGCTTGGTGGGGTTTAGAGAATTGTTTACCAGGAGGGAGGTGGAGTTCGGATTAGTATTGAGTAAAACCATATGCTTATGTGCCTTAAGAAGAAATCTTGTTAATCTTGTTAGCTTTGTTATCTGTAATAAATACTTAATTTGGTTTACCAAAGGCCTGATCCTTGGCTGGGGTTTCACAGACCAGAAGGGAGGGTAAGGTAATGATCAAGGCTGAAGGGGAACTGTAACAAATGGTGGCAGCGGTGAAGAGAATAACAATACCAGTATTCAGAGTATCTGGGAATACTAGTATTGGGACGTTACTGGTGGTTGCCTAGCAGGGGGATCTGTTGAGATCTGTGCTAGAGTGGGGAGAGAAACCATAAGGGAGAGCGGGCCGGACTTGTGGAGTCCCTGGTGGTGCCTAGTGACAGGCAGTAACCACGAGCAGGTAGGAACCTGACAGGGAGAGCCAGGGAAGGACGCCTCACAAGGGCCTCCTGCAGATACCATCTTATCAGGAGGTTCATTCTGTGCAATATAGGAAACGGACCTTTAGTGTGGCAGCACCTACCCTGTGGAATTTCCTCCCTTTGAATATTAAACAGGTGCCATCTCTCCTATCTTTTTGGCGCCTTTTGAAGACTTTTCTTTTTCAACAAGCGTTTTAAGTTGAGAGCTATCCCTTTCTGTCTCTGTGTCAGAATTGCTTATTTTTCGATAATGTTTTTAACCTTTAAAAATTTTTTTTTTAGATGTTTTTAACGCTGTTTAGTGTTAATGTATTTCAAGTTTTGTTTTTATGATGTTTTAAAATGTTTTTAGTGCCTTGTTTGCTGCCCTGGGCTCCTGCTGGGAGGAAGGATGGGATATACATCAACTAATAAATAAAGAGATAGCCCAAATAATGGCTTAAAATGTGCATATAATGTGCTGAAATTATTTACATAAGCTTTTAATGGCTTCGCTGGTAGTTTACACAGAGGAAGAAAGTTCTCTTTTGAAAATGGGTTTCTTGAACCCTCCCTTCTAGACTAAGCATTGTTTCCTTATAAAGCAGAGTACGGTACAAGATACAATCTCTGAGCAGACAGCCAATATGTTACATGAACTGTCACCAGTAAGTGAGAAGAAGATATGGAGTGCTTCCGGGAGGCAGCAAATGCAAATTTCCAAAATTTCTACTCTAGTGGGTAGCAAAATTAATAAAGCCATGGGAACAAGCCATCCCTTTGTAAATAGGGTGTATAAAAGGCCAGTTCTATAGCATGCAGGACCCCCTTGGCTCTGTTGAAGTGGGGGTGGGGTCAAAGAAAGCAGGAGGGAACCCTCACATCTATTCCATCCATGGCATCTGATGAGTGATGTATCGTGACATGTATTTCCATGTACTCTGTAACTCTGGCTTTGTGACATGACTTAAGAAGTTAACTCGGTCCTTATTATTATTATTATTAATTAAATTTTTATACCGCCCCATAGCCGAAGCTCTCTGGGCGGCTCACAACAGGTAAAAACATCTAACATACAATTAAAACCACATATTAAGCAATTTAAAATAAGTTAAAGATATCAAAAATTAAAACATAATTAAACAGATACTAAAATGCATATTAAATACTACTAAAATGCTGAAAATGCCTGGGAGAAGAGGAAGGTTTTACCTGGCGCCGAAAAGATAATAATGTTGGTGCCAGGCGTACCTCATCAGGAAGAATATTCCATAGTTCGGGGGCCACCACTGAGAAGGCTCTTTTTCTTGTTGTCACCTTCCGGGCTTCTCTCTGAGTAGGCACCCGGAGGAGCGCAGTGTACGGGTAGGTTCATATCGGGAGAGGCGTTCCATCAGATATTGTGGCCCCATGCCGTACAAGGCTTTATAGGTTAAAACCAGCACTTTGAATCGGGCCCGGAAACATATAGGCAACCAGTGCAAGCGGGCCAGAATCGGTGTTATATGTTCAGACCGCCTGGTCCCGGTTATCAGTCTGGCCGCCGCATTTTGCACGAGCTGCAGTTTCCGAACCGTCTTCAAGGGCAGCCCCACGTAGAGTGCATTGCAGTAGTCTAATTTAGAGGTTACCAGGGCATGGACAACTGAAGCAAGGTTTCCCCTGTCCAGATAGTGGCGTACTTGGGCCACCAGCCGAAGCTGGCAGAAAGCACTCCGTGCCACCGAGGCTACCTGAGCCTTCAATGACAGGGATGGTTCTAAAAGAACTCCCAAACTACGAACCTGCTCCTTCAGAGGGAGTGCAACCCCATCCAGGACAGGTTGCACATCCACCATCTGGTCAGGGGAACCGCCTACTAACAGCATCTCAGTCTTGTCTGGATTGAGCTTCAATTTATTCGCTCTCATCCAGTCCATTATCGCAGCCAGGCATCGGTTCAGCACCTTGACAGCCTCACCTGATGAGGATGAAAAGGAGAAGTAGAGCTGCGTGTCATCAGCATACTGGTGACAACGCACTCCAAAACTCCTGATGACAGCACCCAGCGGCTTCATGTAGATGTTAAAGAGCATGGGGGACAGAACTGACCCCTGTGGAACTCCATATTGGAGAGCCCAGGGTGCCGAGCAATGCTCCCCAAGCACTACCTTCTGGAGACGACCCGCCAAGTAGGAGCAGAACCACTGCCAAGCAGTACCTCCAACTCCCAAATCCGCAAGTCTCCCCAGAAGAATAACATGGTCGATGGTATCAAAAGCCGCTGAGAGATCAAGGAGAATCAACAGAGTTACACTCCCCTGTCTTTCTCCCGACAAAGGTCATCATACAGGGCGACCAAGGCCGTCTCCGTGCCAAAACCGGGCCTGAAACCCGATTGAAATGGATCCAGATAATCGGTCTCATCCAAGAGTGTCTGGAGCTGGTCTGCAACCACTCTTTCTAGGACCTTGCCCAGGAATGGGACATTTGCTACCGGCCTGTAATTATTAAGATTTTCTGGGTCCAGGGAAGATTTCTTCAAAAGTGGTCTCACTACCGCTGCCTTTAGGCAGCCAGGGACCTCTCCCTCACACAGTGAGGCATTAATCACTTCCCTGGCCCAGCCGGCTGTTCCATCCCTGCTAGCTTTTATAAGCCAAGAGGGGCACGGATCCAGAACAGAAGAGGTTGCACGCATCTGTCCAAGCACCTTGTCAACGTCCTCAAGCTGCACCAATTGAAACTCATCCAAAAAATCATGACCAGGCTGTGCTCCGGATACCTCATTTGATTCAACTGCTATAACACTGGCGTCCAAGTCTTGACGGATGCAAGAGATTTTATCCTGGAAGTGCCTAGCAAATTCATTACAGCGTGCTTCGGATAGTTCTACCGTGTCCCTAGGGCCAGAATGTAATAGCCCTCTGATAACTTTGTCTCCATCTGCACTCAAGCCGTCTCCTATTCTGTTTCATTGCTCTCAGCTCTGAAGTATACCATGGAGCTGAATGAGCTCTACATAGGAGAGGGCGCACAGGAGCGATCATGTCAACTGCCCAGGTCATTTCAGCATTCCATAGTTCGACCAGGGTTTCGACAGGAGCGCCAGCCCTATCAGCCGGAAAACTCCCTAGAGCCTTTTGAAAACCATCCGGATTCATTAGTCTCCGGGCCGGACCATCTTAATGGGTCCTCCACCCTTGCAGAGGGGAAAAGCCGCTGTAAGTCTAAACCTCAACAAGCGGTGATCTGTCCATGACAAAGGGGCTGATGTAAGACTCCCTACATTCAGATCACCATCTCCATGTCCAGTTGCAAAAATCAGGTCTAGAGTATGCCCTACCACGTGTGTTGGGCCAGTAGCATATTGGGACAGCCTCATGGTTGTCATGGAAGCCATGAAGTCCTGAGCCGCCCCAGATAAGGCGGCCTCGGCGTGGATGTTGACATCCCCCAGCACCAACAGTCTGGGTGATCTCAACAATACAGCCGAGACCACCTCCGTCAGCTCAGTTAGGGAGTCTGTTGGGCAGCGGGGTGGGCGGCACACCAACAGAATCCCCAATCTGTCCCCCTGATCCAACACAAGGTGCAAACACTCCAGACCAGTAGTTGCATGGACATGGTGCTTGGAGAGAGAGATGGAACTCCTATACACCACAGCAACCCCCCCTCCCCGGCCCTCAGATCTACCCTGATGCTGAACCAAGTACCCCGGTGGGCACAGCTGGGAGAGACTAACTCCTCCCTGCTCACCCACCCAGTTCTGAGTTATACATGCCAGATCAGCTGCCTCATCCACAATTAAATCGTGGATGAGAGAGCTCTTATTATGCACCGATCTGGCATTTAGGAGCAGCATCTGGAGATCGGAGAGCCGGCTGATAGGGCAACCAACAAACCTGTGGGTGTGTGGAGGACCAGAACCCAGCACAGCCGTTAACTGCCTGGGCCGAGTTCCCCTCACCTGGCAAGTCCTCCACACAGCGTCATATCTCCCTCTACCCGTCACTACACTAATTGGGGCCACCTCAAATCTTCCCAGTCGACTTTGACTCCTCTCTCCCAGGCACATGATGCAACCCCCCACAACACACACTCACACCATACACACCCCCACACAAAAAGGGCTTCAACTATTGTAACCTGTTTTAACTAACATGTGCCTTCACAGTCTTATACAATGATGTTAATTGGATTTCCAGCAACTTCTTTCATGCTGATATGTATCCCTATTTTTCTGTTTCTATAATAAGGTCACTGACTACATTTTATTAGTTGTAGTGTGCAAGAGATGAATAAATAGCATGTATTATAAAGACTCTTGGCAATTTGCTGGGGTGCCACTGAAGGGCTTTGCAGGCCTCCAAAACACTCACAGGCAACAGGTGGGCAACCCCCTGTTCATCACTCATAATATGGTTTCCCCATTTCTGAAATCTTTCATGACATTAAAGACTTAAGCTACTTCTGAAGCTCTTTCCATGTTCCAAGCAGTTCTATGGTTTCTCTCCTCTGTGAATTCTTTGATGGGGAGTGAGTTGCTCTTTGCAAATGAAGCTCTTTCCACATTCTAAGCACTTACACGGTTTCTCCCCAGTGTGAATACTTTGATGGGCAGTGAGTTGCTGTTTCCTACTGAAGCTCTTTCCACATTCTAAGCACTTATATGGTTTCTCCCCAGTGTGAATACTTTGATGAGGAGTGAGTTGCTGTTTCCAACGGAAGCTCTTTCCACATTCTAAGCACTTATATGGTTTCTCCCCAGTGTGAGTTCTTTGATGGGAAGTCAGATTTATCTTCTGGTGGAAGCTTTTTCCACATTCTAAGCACTTATATGGCTTCTCCCCAGTGTGAATACTTTGATGGTCAGTGAGTTTCTGTTTTCTACTGAAGCTCTTTCCACATTCTAAGCACTTATATGCTTTCGCTCCGGTGTGAATTCTTTGATGGGGAGAGAGTTGCTCTTTGCAAAAGAAGCTCTTTCCACATTCCAAGCATTTATACGTTTTCTCCCCAGTGTGAATACTTTGATGGGAAGTGAGTTGGTTTTTCCTACTGAAGCTCTTTCCACATTCTAAGCACTTATATGGTTTCTCTCCGGTGTGAATTCTTTGATGCAAAGTTAGAGAGAAATTTCTAGTAAAGCACTTTCCACATTCCAGGCATCTATGTGGTTTCTCCCCAGTGTGAATACTTTGATGGGCAGTGAGTTGCTGTTTCCTACTGAAGCTCTTTCCACATTCTAAGCACTTATATGGTTTCTCTCCGGTGTGAATTCTTTGATGGGCAGTGAGTTGGTTTTTCCTACTGAAGCTCTTTCCACATTCTAAGCACTTATATGGTTTCTCCCCAGTGTGAATTCTTTGATGGAAAGTCAGATTTGTCTTCTGACGGAAGCTCTTTCCACATTCTAAGCACTGATATGGTTTCTCCCCAGTGTGAATTATTTGATGGAAAGTCAGATTTGTCTTCTGACGGAAGCTCTTTCCACATTCTAAGCACTGATATGGTTTCTCCCCAGTGTGAATACTTTGATGGGCAGTGAGTTGCTGTTTCCTACTGAAGTTCTTTCCACATTCTAAGCACTGATATGGTTTCTCCCCAGTGTGGATACTTTGATGGGCAGTGAGTTGCTGTTTCCTACTGAAGCTCTTTCCACATTCTAAGCACTTATATGGTTTCTCCCCAGTGTGAGTTCTTTGATGGGCAGTGAATTGCACTTCCCATCTGAAGCTCTTTCCACATTCCAAGCATTTATACGGTTTCTCTCCAGTGTGATTACTTTGATGGGCAGTGAGTAAGTTTTTCCAGTTGAAGCTCTTTCCACATTCCAAGCACTTAAAAGGTTTCTCCCCCATGTGAATTCTTTGATGGAAAGTCAGATGTATCTTCTGATGGAAGCTCTTTCCACATTCCAAGCAGTTAAAAGGTTTCTCCCCCATGTGAATTCTTTGATGGCAAGTCAGATTGCTATTCTGACAGAAGCTCTTTCCACATTCTAGGCACTTATATGGTTTCTCTCCAGTGTGAATACTTTGATGGGCAGTGAGTAAGTTTTTCCAGTGGAAGCTCTTTCCACATTCCAAGCACTTAAAAGGTTTCTCCCCAGTGTGAATTCTTTGATGGAAATTCAGATGTATCTTCCGACGAAAGCTCTTTCCACATTCCAAGCACTTATATGGTTTCTCTCCAGTGTGAATACTTTGATGGGCAGTGAGTAAGTTTTTCCAGTGGAAGCTCTTTCCACATTCCAAGCACTTAAAAGGTTTCTCCCCAGTGTGAATTCTTTGATGGAAATTCAGATGTATCTTCCGACGAAAGCTCTTTCCACATTCCAAGCACTTATATGGTTTCTCTCCAGTGTGAATTCTTTGATG
Organism: Rhineura floridana; assembly: GCF_030035675.1. Classification (NCBI taxonomy): domain Eukaryota; kingdom Metazoa; phylum Chordata; class Lepidosauria; order Squamata; family Rhineuridae; genus Rhineura; species Rhineura floridana. The sequence goes on from NC_084482.1 coordinate 211,626,030, forward strand.
GGAAGTCAGATTGCTATTCTGACAGAAGCTCTTTCCACATTCTAAGCACTTATATGGTTTCTCACCGGTGTGCATTCTTTGATGCAAAATGAGACTTGCCTTGCAGCTAAACCTCCTTTCACATTCCAAACATTGATATGCTTTCTCCCTTTTCTGGTTATTGTAGTGGGCTTTTTTACACTTTCTTTTAGAATTCAGACTTTTCGAACAATGAAAATATTTATTTCTTTTTCTTCCTTGATCTGTTTTTTCTCGGATGGCAGTTTTATGGTAGCCACTGACCTGAGAAGCGCAAGATTTATTCCTTCTTTTCTCTTCTGCTTCAGGTTTCCTTCTCTGCTCTTCCCTCTTTTCAGATCTGTCTCTTTTCCATCTCTCTTGCCCACATAGTTCTCCCTTCCTCTTGGCTTTCCACTCACCATCTTCTGCAAGGAAGAGAGAAACTGATAAGACCATGAGGGAAGAAATGGATCCTCAAATCACTGAACAATCCCAAATAACTTTTGTGATAAAGGAAAAATTGACAGGACTTAGATGAAAGACGGATCTTACTCCAGGTTGAACAGTCTCTGTTGTCTGGCATTCACTGACAATTGGAGTGATACAGACTGTCAGATTTGGACCACGGTGATCTGGGTTCAGCTCCCAGTCAGAGGTTAATCCCATTGGGTGGTCCTGGGCCAATCACTCATTCGGCCTAGCCTACAAAGTTGACAAGGTAAATAAAGCAACTGCAGATATTCTCTTCTGAACTCTGGAGCAAGTGAAGTGAGAGAATGAAAAGGGGAGGCTCCATCCTTCAGTGGCAGACAAAGTCCATTGCAAGGAGAAGGTCCCAAGGTGAATCCCCCACTTCAGCACTTAAAGGACCTCAGAAAGAGCCCTCAGATGTGCTGCCAGTAAGAGCAAATACTCCTGGATTAGTTGGCCAATGACTATGGCAGGGCTGCTGAGTCAGACCTCTGGGATTCTAACATTGTTCTCATCTATATTTGTATTTCTTGTGACTCTTAAAGTTTCTTTGTGCTGATTCATGTACTGCTGTTTTGATTATGTTGTGATTCTAGCATCTTGTATTGATCTCTAACCATTTTTATACTCCTTGTGAATTTTTGTTCAGAATAAGATGGAGATGTACATCTTTGAAATCAATAAAAATAGACAAATTGTCTTTTTCAAAAAGAACAGAAGGAATAAAAAGGGAAGTGGACTCGCGCTATATGTTAAAAATATATATCCCTGCACAGAAATACAGGGAGATGAGATTGGTACCTCCAGCAAGAGTATCTGCATTAAAACTGATGGGGCAAGTAATAAAAGGAATGTGGTGCTTGGAGTCTACTGTCGACAAGCCAATCAAGGACAAGACGAGAATGTATCTTAATGGCCTACTAATGCAGGCAAACCGCTTAGCTTACAGCGCGCTCAGGAGCATGTCAGATTAGAGATGTGACGGAAGGGTTGCCATCACTCATCAAGCCCACCAATAGGTATCCCTTTCTCCTCATCCATATGGGAACAAACGATACTGCCAAACGGAGCTATGAAGAAATCATGTCAGACTTTGAAGCTCTGGGAAGGAAACTCAAGGACTTTGGGGCTCAGATAGTTTTTTCATCCATCCTTCCAGTATATAGCAGAGGAGTAGAAAGGGAAATAAAAACGTGTGAATGAATGGCTATGAAGGTGGTGCCGACGTGAGAGATTTGGATTCTGGGACCATGAGCTACGCTTCCTGGAAGATGGACTGCTGGCAAGTGATGGGTTGCATCTCACAAGGACTGGGAAGAATGTGTTTGGCCACAGCATGGAGGGCTTTAAACTGAATCGTAAGGGAGAGGGAGATGTAATCTTAGTGGTAACGACTGACAAAGGCTTGTGCACGGTAACAGCATGCTTATCAAATTTGCAGCTGATAAAAAATTGGGGGGCATAGCTAATACTGTGGAAGACAGAAACAAAATTCAAAGAGACCTTGATAGGCTGGAGCATTGGGCTGAAAACATCAGAATGAAATTCAACAGGGATAAATGCAAAGTTCTACACTTAGGAAAAAGAAACCAACTGTACAGTTATAAGACTGGCTCAGCAATACGACATGTGAGAAAGATCTTGGAATTGTGGTTGATCACAAGCTGAATATGAGCCAACAGTGTGATGTAGCTGCAAAAAAGGAAAATGCTGTAGTAGGCTGCATTAAGAGAAATATAGTTTCCAAATTGCGTGAAGTATTACTTCCCCTCTATTCAGCACAGGTTAGGCCTCATCCTGAGTACTGCGTCCAGTTCTAGTCTCCGCACCAAGAAGGATGCAAACAAACTGGAATAGGTTCAGAGGAGGGCAACAAAGATGATCAGGAGACTGGAAACCAAGCCCTATGAGGAGAGGCTGAAAGAACTGGGCATGTTTAGCCTGGAGAAGAGAAGACTGAGGGGAGATATGATAGCACTCTTCAAGTACATGAAAGATTGTCACACAGAGGAGGGCCAAGATCTCTTCTTGGAGAGTGCAGGACACGGAATAATGGGCTCAAGTTGCGGGAAGCCAGATTAAGACTGAACATCAGGAAAAAATTCCTAACTGTTAGAGCCATACGACAATGGAACCAATGACCTAGAGAGGTAGTGGGCTCTCCGACAGTGGAGGCATTCAAGAGGCAGCTGGACAGCCATCTGTCGGGAATGCTTTGATTTGGATTCCTGCATTGAGCAGGGGGTTGGACTCGATGGCCTTGTAGGTCCCTTCCAACTCTACTATTCTATGATTCTATGATAGGGAAGGCTTTTCTTACCGTCTGAGTCCCTTTCCCTATAACAACGTGGTGCTCTCCAGAGTTTGTTGGAATCTCATTCTCATCAGCCCCAGTCAGCGTGGACAATGGTCACCGCTTATGGGAGTGAGAGTCCAGGAATCTGTGGAGCACACCATGATGGTTACCCCAGTCTTAAAATGGTCCTCCTCTCCCCCACATCCTATAATGCACTGCCACCACTCTGCTCCAGGTCTAGGAAAAAGGATAAACTAGGAGGGAAGCTTTGGATGTGTCTCCCCAAAGCCCAGAATGCCAAATGTTGCACCTCGTAGGCCATATTAGAAATTCAAATGGAGCTCAGCTATGCTGTGTTATAGCACTTGGGGAAACATTTTAGTGAAAAATTCCAGCTAATTGGACCATTGTTTTAGAAGGGCATAACTAGAGATCTGTTCAGAGAGAATAGATGGCTGTCCATTCAAGTTATCTGCAGAAGATGAAGAATCCCTGTTGAAATAGGTGGCAGTACATCAGAATATTAGGGTGCATTAAATATAGAAATATGGAATTTGAAAACAGGTATTACGACCAATACCCTGGACAGCAAAAAGACAATTAAACCAGAACTACCACTAGAAGCTAAAATGATGAAACTGAGGATATCATACTTTGGACACATAAGGAGAAGAGATGATTCACTAGAAAAGACAATAATGCTGGGAAAACAGCAGGGAATAGAAAAAGAGGAAGACCAAACAATAGATGGATTGATTGCATAAAGGAAGATCTGAACAGGGTGGTTTTTAACAGATGCTACTGCAGGTTGTTGATTCATAGGGTTGCCATAAGTCGTAATCGACTTGAAGGCACATAACAAATTACAACGGAACCTGCCTTACCAAGACAGGACAGAGTCCCACAAATCCCCTCCATGACTTCGCTATGCAGAGCTCTCTGGTCAGGATTCAGCAAAGCCCACTCCTCTTCCGTGAACTGCACAGCCACATCCTCCAAAGACACTGGATCCTAAAAGAAATATAATTCAATTTGTCATCATAGCAAGCATAAAGATTATCTCCAACCTACGTGGAAAACGTAGTTAAGGTGAGGTGGCTGGTCATTGTTCTAAGGACAGAAACCTTCTTAAATGGCATTCACAGCTTTTGTTGAGGTGGCTTTGGGAGACGCAAAGAGGAGGAGGAAAATTCATTCAGACCCAGGGACAGAGAGGCACCCAGGCTGCCCCCAGCCTTTCCCACTTCTGAGTCTTTCCCCTACCTGATCTGGGGCGATAGCAACAGCTTCTCCTCCACCAGAAAGGGGATATGATTTAGTAGGTCTTGCTGACATGATTCCATCCCCTGTGAGAAAGAAAATGGGCCCAAAAGCCATTAGTATACCGTATGCTATTGTCAGAGATTAAACCATAGAGGTATAACTGCACAAGGGTTCTTCTCAGCTGAGTGAGTTTCAGGTATTTATGCACAATTTATGTTTCAGTTGTGTGATAAAACATCTCTCCTCATTTGAGCTCCAAGCCAGAAATCAAAGTGATGGTTCCCACGTAAAAAATTACGATGTAAGTAGGAGCATTTCTGAGCTGTGGAAAAGGCTGGAGACAAGAGTGGAAAATGGAAATTCAAGTTGATCCTGACTTATGGTGTTTAGGGTTTTCATAGTAAGCGGTATTCAGAAAGGGTTTACCATTGACTTCCTCTGGGACTTAGGGGCAGTGACTGAACCCTGCTCTCCCAGGTCGTAGTCCAACACCTTAACCACTGTACTGCCTTCAAGTCGATTCTGACTTATGGTGACCCTATGAATAGGGTTTTTATGGTAAGCTGTATTCAGACGGGGGTTACGATTGCCTGCCTCTGGGGCTGAGAGGCAGCGACTGGCCCAAGGTCACCCAGTGAGCTTCATGGCTGTGTGGGGATTTCAACCCTTGTCTCCCAGGTCGTAGTCCAAACCCTTAACCACTACATCACACTGGTTCTCGCAGGCAAAATCAACAGAGACAGACCAAACGGAAACACGCCCCATTCATCTTTACCCAGCGGCCTCTGCCTGGGGTCCAATGGAGTCCTCTCTGCCTCAGGGAAATCCATTCCTGTTTCTGCACAGAGACCCTTTTCCTGAAAAGCATAATAAGAACTCAAGTCATATAATGGGGAGCAGAATTAGAAAAAGAGTGACAGAGGCAATACCACAGGAATATTTCATATAGAAAGGAAGGATAGATGCAAAACCCTTTATTATTATTTAATTAATTTATTTTATAAATAAATAAATAAATATTTGATATAGAAAGGAAGGATAGATGCAAAACTCTTAGAGATACTTGATATTGGGGTAGCCAACGTGGTGCCCTTCAGATGGGACCAGACTCGAATTCACATCAGCCCCAGACAATACCATGAATGGCCAGCGATTATAGGACTTTTACTTCAACAACATCTGGAAGGCTTCATCTAGACCAGGGACAGCCATCTTACCTGCTGCTCTGCCTGCTTCTCGTCCTCTGCCACGTTCAGCAAGAGACCTTCTGCCAGGGCCACCGCCTGGGAACTGGTCTCGGCCCCACATTCCCTCACCCAGCTCTCCATCTCTGGGGGCAGGACAGCCAGGAACTGCTCCAGGATCACCTTGTCCACGATCTGGTTCTTTGAGTGTCGCTCTGGCTTCAACCACTCACGGCAAAGAAGGTGGAGTCGGCTGCAAGCCTCTCGGGGCCCCTCAGCTGCCTGGTAGCGGAAACGCCGGAACTGCTGGCACTGCACATCTGAGCTGAGGGGATTCTCCCCCAAGATCTTCTGCACATTTTCCCCCAGGAATTCCTCCGCATGGGTCTCAATCTTGATGGCATCAGGGTCATGTCCTACTTCAGGGGTAGCTGGGTCTTGCTGTTCCATCTTTGATCTCTTGGCCTTTCACGGGGTCCTCATCCCTTCTCTGCTTCTGGGAATAGTTTTCTGCCTTCTGAGGCCACGTTCAGAAGGAGCAGGTCCACTTATTCTATGAGCGAAGCCAAACAGGGATCACTATGCCGAGGCCGAAGGCTTGCAGAGCAGGAAAGGTGCTGGGTGAGAATAGTGAAATGTGAGGATTATTGTTTCTACCATATAACCTTTGATAAAAACCCAGTGATGGGGCCTATGCCTTACTCTGAAGATGGATCCCTGGATGGGTGACAGATCTCTGACAGCAGCTCCAAAGGGACCCAGGGACCAGCATCATCCTCATTACCCCCTTATTCTTAATTAAAAACAAGCTAAAGGGGAGACCCTTTCAGAAGACAGGCTGTAGCTCAGTGGTAGAGCAGCTGCTTTGTACACAGAATGTCCCACTTTGAATCTCCAGGTAGGGCTGGGAAAGACTCCCTGCCTGTAATCCTAGAGAGACGCTGCCAGTTAGTGCAGACAATACTGAGCTAGATGGGACAATTGTCTAATTCAATATAAGATCCTATACTCCCTAACTTATCTCTGAACTTTTACAAGCCTCTCCTGGAATACAGAATTTTGGTTTAATTGTGAATGAAATACGTTATTCCTTTCATCTCTTGATAGATTTGCTTATCTTTAGAACTGTCCCCCTTCAGAGTTAAACGTGAGCTATATTGTTGCATATTAAATTAAATTGGAACGCTGCAGTTCCTGGAGTTTATGACCTGGTTGTGATAAGGAAATGGAAAGATCTTTGAGTATAATGTGGTGGAAGAAAGCAATGAACCTACATTTTTGGGATTGTCATCATAAATTAAGGAAGAACTGACTTTACCTTCACCTCAGCAGGCATTGAGTGATGGGATATGGATGCGGGTGGGGGCTGCCCTGTCCTGTAGGCTCTCTTCACCTATTTACCCTTTTAATAAAACACGGTTGTTCACTTTCAGTCGGGGTCTTCCGAGTTTGATTCCTTTGATGAAAAGATTGCCAATTTTCAGTAGCACTTTCTATTCACACTTAAAGGTCCCTTCTGTATCCCAGGGGTTACTTGCCTGGATGGGCACATGTGTGATAACACCAGTCAGTGTGTGAATAACGGGGGCATTGATAGGCATACTTTCAATTGCCCCTGAATTCAAAGTGGTGCCCTGGCCTTGCTGGGGAGGGAGAGGTAGCTCTCCTCCCTGATTTGGATGGATCAGCTGAACAGGCCTCCTGTGCGCCCTGCTCTGTGAAAACCTTTCCACCAAAGGTGTAAAGGCAGAGGATGCTCACAAGGTTTCAGAGGGGGCCACCCATGCAGGGCTTGGGTATTTACCACCAAATGAGAATGAAGGGGACTTTGAACAGAGGAGCTTTTGCTCTGAGGGATACAGCCCCCCCCAGGATTCCCCTCCTGTCTAGCCATCAAACTGAGGTCATTTAACACACTAAGCCTGGTATACTGCTTCTGCATAAGGAAGCTCCACTTTCCACTCATTGTACCAAGGCCCTGCCTATCTTTTTTCTTCTGTTCTATTCCCTTTGTCTATCTGTTATTATGGGGGATGTTCTGACGGGGGATCCTGAAGGGTCGCAGAACAGAGGCCACCTCCTTACGGGGTGAGGGTCTCCCTTGCTGTCGTGGGCTCTCCAGCCGCTCCTCTGCCTTCACCGGGTGGGGCTCCAATCTGGGGTCTCCCGCCCCCTCCTGGCTCCCCCGCCCTGCAGCTCCTCCCCTAGGCCCTGGGACTCCCCTTCGCCCAAATGCACAGCAGGGACAAGGGGCTTACCAGACCCCAGAAGGCGCCACCGACGCTGCAGCACTGCTGCTGCTTCTGGCGTTTAATGGCGGATCAAACTGCGCTCTTGACCAGGGAGCCACTTTCCTCCAAGGGAAGAGCCCGGCAGGAAGTGACGTCAGAGGGAGAGGAGCCGCATTTTCTTTGAAGCCTCCCGCACCTCCTCCTCCTCTTTCCTTTCTAGGAATCTGGTTTCGTTTATTTTAACCCTCACGAAGTCAAGCCTCCTGATGATCTCTCAGAGCGGGAGCCAAGAAGGAAAGAGGCGTTGCGCAGAACGGAGGAAGACACGGAGCTCCTGCCCTGTACCGAGTCAGAGCATGGGGGTCGATCTAGCTCAGTGGGATCTGCACTGACTGGCAGCAGCTCTCCAGCGTTTCAGGCAGGGAGTCTGTCCTTGGAGATTGAACCTGGGACCTTCTGCATGCAAAGCAGCTGCTCTACCCACTGAGCTGTGGCTCCTTCCTGGGGGTTTGGACCCTCCTGGGGGTTCAAGACAAATATATAGATAATAGAAATATGGGGAGGCTGGCAGACAAGGCTCCCAAACTGGTTTGGCTTGCGTGAGAAGGGAAGATGTGATGATATATGTTGCTGTATCTGGAAGATGAATGGAACCGGAAAGCCAAGTCAGTTCAGCTACTTTTGTCACTTAGAGAAGGTTAAACTCAGTTTAACAGAAAGGAAGAAAAAACGCCTCCACTGGAGTGCAAGAGACTCCTGCCCAGCGTATGGCTTTGCTATGAAGTCTAAAATGATGCTCTGAAAGCCTGAGACACTATACAGCATGCCTTGTATTGAGGGATGACCTTGTCCTGAAGTCTCAATGGGATGCAATGGAGGTCCTGTGAATGGGAATTAAGAGGAGGAAGGGAACTCGAAATCCATCTGCTTACTTTGTACACTGAGCCACGCAATGCCAAACACCTAGCCATCAACATATAAGCACTAGCAAAACCCAAAGTGTAAAAAGGTTCCATATTGAACTCAAAATTGAAAAGGTCTAGAAGTTGAAAGATTCCCATTTCTTAAGTTAGACTTACATTACACAGCCCAAATTAAGAAACAGCAGGACAATCTGTTTCAAGTATTGTTGTCTTTTCCAATCTCCCCTGTTCATTTTCTCAGCTGTCCTTGGGAGGAATGATAACAATTCTCTCTTGAAGAATTAAGTCCTTGTTGTGCTTCTCTAGTCGATAAGAATACTTTTCTATACAGAGATGCTTTTAGATGGTGATTTCATAGCTGTAAGTACAATACACTATTAACCATCTAGCATCCTTATGCTGCAAATGTATAACTAATTACAGCACGTACCACAATTAAATATTTCGCACATATATCTCCCTTGCACTCATCTCAGGGAACAACAGTATAAACTCATCTTTCCGAAAGACCAAGATATATAATAAATAAGAGAATACTTTTACGGGTGATTATCATCATTAATTTCAAAAAGATGTTATACTGTATATGTGTGTAAGTGTACTGCCTTCAAGTCGATTCCGACTTATGGCGACCCTATGAAGAGGGTTTTCATGAGACTGAGAGGCAGTGACTGGCCCAATGTCACCCAGTGAGCTTCATGGCTACGTGGGGATTCAAACCCTGGTCTCCCAGGTCCTAGTCCAACACTCTAACCACTACACCACACTGGCTTATCCTGTACTGTATGTAGGATAAGCTAAACTTGTCAGTGAGTCCATTTAAATCAAAAATCTAAAATGTAACACAATATGCAGATTTTGGCCTTTGTCACAAGACATATGGATCAATTCTCTAGTGAAATATTTTACCTCTTCTGGAGTATATAATCTATAAATTGCGTAGTTGATGGTGTTGGTACAAATATAACATACATCAATAGATTGACACTTAGTGAAACTGTTCAATCTGAATTTCCTTCCATCTTTAGGATGAACGTGCTGTTTTATCTGTAACGCTTATGAGGAGCATGAACATTTGCCACGTTTCAAATCTCCCCTAGAGATGGATCTAATCCTGTAACTACGTAAATCAGAACGGACCACCTTCCCTTGAATAATGGCTGCTCTGCATTGCACTGTAAGTGGAATTCTTCATGACTCCCTGGTCTATAGCTGTTGCAAATCAGGAGACCTCCCAAAGCCTCTTTGCAAAGTTTTCACTTTTCCCTTCGGGTGAGGGGAAGGGGCTTTGTTAACATTCACTAACACTGTGTAGTAGCGTTTGCAGAAAATGACGTCTGGGCGCTACAGGCACTCAGACAAACCCAGCACAGTGTGATGGGATAGCCCAAATAATGGCTTAAAATGTGCAAAGAGTGTGCTAAAATCATTTACATAAGCTTATAATGGCTTCGCTTGTAGTTTAGTAGTGCACAGAGGAAAAAAGTTCTCTTCTGAAAATGGGTTTCTTAAACCCTTCTAGACAAAGCATTGTTTTCTTATAAAGCAGAGTACGGTACAAGATACAGTGTCTGAGCAGCCAGGCAATACGTTACATTAACATTTGGATTGCGGTCTCCACCTATTTACCCTTTTAATACAACAGTTATTTTCAGTTGGGTTCTCCTGAAGTTGATTCCTTTGATTCAAAGGGTGCCACTTTTCGAGTACTAGTAGTAATCTTTAATGTTTGTAGCCATTGGCCATTACATATTGAATTTAAAAACACAATAAAACATTTCAGTAAAACACATTTTTATCATCATAGCTTGGCTATAAAAGTTGGGAAATTTGAACTATTTACTTTGACAAGTTGGGCTCTAATATGCTTCGCTGCCAAGGCGAAGTTGGCCATCGCCAAGGTAACCTCTTTATAATTATCTGCCAGAAGGTCTATAATTATGGTTTCTGGGCCGAGGCCCATCCTGGGCTTGATAAAAGGGTCTAGAAATTTCTTTCGAGGGCCATTATAGAGGGGGCAGTAGAGTATATAGTGGGCAAGGTCCTCGATCGCCTTGTTCCCACAGATACAAAAACGTTCATTTTTGGGGAGGTCCTTGTATCTGCCCTCAAGAAAAGCAGTGGGCATTGACTGAAACCTTAACTCTGTGAAGGCTCTGCGTTTTTGGGGGCAACGAAAGGTAATTAAGTAAGAGGCGACAGAGTGGTTTATTTTGAAACCGGGGAACCAAGTCGAGAACGGAGCTCTCATTATCGTGGATCTGTCTTGGACCTCGTCAAAATTAAAGACCCAGTTACAAAGTTCCCTTGGCGAGAATAATTTGAGGTCTTTAGTTGACAGGTTGTAGTAGTCAATTAACAGTTTTGTAGGTTGAGTCCAACCCCCTTTAAGTCATTGTTCATGCCAGCAGCATTTGACTAAGGAGGAATCCTCCATCAGGAGTATTTTCCTCCCAAATCTTAAGACTGCCAGGTCAGTTTTTGCAGTTAATGAATGTATACCCAGCTCGGCTCTGACGTGTGCTGAGGGGGTGCCTCGCGGAAGGCCCAAAAGCTGTTTTAAAAAGGAATTTTGGAGTGGCTCTACCATGCGTTTAAGGGCGTGTCCCCATATTTCAGCCCCGTAGAGAATTTTAGAGATTGCTACGGCTCTATAGATTTTTAACATAGGGGGGATTAGTTGGCCACCTCTGGTATAATAGAACTTTTTTATTTGACCTAGGGATCTGGCGGAATCTAGTTTAATGGCTTCCGCCTGTGTTTTCCAGGAAAGTGTGTTGGTAAAGGAAATTCCAAGGTACTTAAAGGACTGGACTTGTTCCACTCTGACCCCACTCAGTGTCCAATTATTTTTGGCCTTCCTGTACCAGCCACAGACCATGATTTTTGATTTTGCCTGGTTAATCTGTAAATGTTGTACTTTACAATATTCCTCTAAGTGGGTCAACAATCTTTTTAAGCCAATTTTGGTCAGGGAAAATAGAACCAGATCATCAGCATATAATAATACAGAAATTTTTTTTGTGCCTACTGCGGGGGGGGGGAACTTAGGTGCAGATAATAAGGGAATTATATTGTTTATAAAAAAATTAAAAAGAAAGGGAGCAAGTATGCACCCTTGTTTCACACCTTTCGAGGTTGGAATGTTACAGGATAGAGCCCCATTTCTTCCTAGCCGGACTCTAGAGATGTTGGATTGATGAAGGGTTTTAATAAGCCACACCAGTCTCTTATCGGCATTTGACTGGTCCAGCTTGTGCCAGAGAATTTCCCTATCGACTGAGTCAAATGCCGCCGCGAAATCTATAAAGGCTATGTAGAAAGATGTACCCGACCCTTTCGCAACTTTATTTATTAAATGATGTAAAATAAAGGCTTGATCCCTGGTGGACTTGCCTTTTCTAAATCCGGCTTGTACTTGGTGGATGATCGAGTATTTCGCATCCCATTCCACTAATTTGTTAAGCAGGAAGCGCCTGTGGAGCTTAGCCGAAATGTCAAGTAGGCTAATAGGCCTGTAATTACGGGGGTCTGCTGGGTCCCCTTTCTTAAAAATGGGAACAATTATGCTGGTATGCCATCCTTGCGGAAAATCTCCCGTGGTGTTAATATGGGAGAAAAGGGCCGCTAGAACAGGACCCCACCATGCTATATCCATCAAAAAGATCTCCGGTGGCATCAAGTCTTCCCCTGGTGCTTTATTTTTGCGAAGCGTCAAAATTAAATCGCCGATCTCTGCACTTGTAACCGGAGGCCATTTAGGGAGATCTGGTGGGCTTGGAGTAGATAGTGAGAGGGTTAACGAGGAGGCTCCAAATATGGAACTAAAATGAGATATCCATGACTCCGGTAAAATTGGAGGGATTGGGACATTTTCCCAGCGAGAATTTCCCCCCTGGACAAGTTTCCAAAAAAGTGTGTCGTTACCTTTGCTGTGGGCTAGTTTCAATTCCCTCCAATTGTTTACGTAAAATTGGTGTTTCTTGTCCTTTATAAGCTTCTTATAGGACCTCTTTATTTGGAGTAAACGTTGGATTGCCTCATTTGACTGATTTCGTCTTATTACTTTAATTTGGGTGGACAACTCTCTCTTCATTGATCTACACTCCCAATCAAACCACTCATTGGTAAATCCCCTCGGGGTTTTGAGACAAGTGGTGGATATCTGAGGTTTTAAGGGTAAAATCGCTTTTTCATATAGTCCTACAATGTCCCCGGTCGCTAAAATGGCCCGGTTGCGTAGGTCAAGGGCTGGAGCTGATTCTAAGGTTTGCTTGACTGCCTTTTCAATGTCCGCAGACCATTTGGTACGTCTTGAGCCAGAGATACTATCAAGGAATGGTTTAAAAACGCGTGGACGTGTGTATAGACTGGGGTCACGTAACGTTAAGCATAAGGGTAGATGATTGCTGTCCGCTCTGCTTATTATCAAAAGATCTTTAACTAGGGGCATTAGAAGAGGGGAACCTAGAAAATAATCTACCACGCTGACGCCTCTGCTTGAAATAAAGGTGTATAGGCCATTAGATGAATCTAGATATGTTCCATTTATACAGATCAGCTGAAAGCTAATCAGAAAGCGGAACAGAGATTTTCCATTTTGATTTATGGTTATGTCCCTTGATTCTCTAGGGAGAATAGGGTATTCATCAAGAGTTACTCCTACTAGTTCGTCTATGGATGGGTAGTGTTGTCCCAGTCTAGCGTTTAATTCGCTGCAGATTACTAACAAGTATGACGGGTAAGCGCATGTGAGTTTTTCTAGATAGTTCCCTAAGAGCATCCAACTCTGGGCACAATTCTGAGCATGGGACGGAGGAAAATAAACATTCAAACATAATATGGAATGGCTATCGGTAAACGAAATTATTAATGGCAAACAGAAATCTGGGGGATGTTCAGTCGGGACAGTTACCAGGACGTTCAGTGATGTAGCTATTAGAGTTGCAATGCCCCCACAAGCTCTACCTCTCGCTGCGGTCTTGATAGCCGGGTTCGTCCAGGATTTATAACCTTGTAATGAAAGTAATTCCTGGTCAGTGATCCAGGTCTCCTGTAAACAGAGGATGTCAAATGCTTGTAAAAAGTTTATAAAATCTCTGTCTCTAGCCTTGTTGTTCCAACCTGCAATGTTCCAGGAAAGGTAAGTTAGGTCCGGATGAGGAGGGCCAATCTGCTTGCTTGTCGAAGAGGGGCTACCCTCATGGATTTGGGTGTCAGTGGGCTTTCGTAACTGTGGTAAATAACTGTGTCAGTTCATCGAGTCAGATAGAGGTAAACTTACGAGGTCATCTGGTATGATTGTGCAGACGTTTGAGAAAAAGGGGCCTGAACCAACTTTCGTTAGTTCCGATGGGAGTGATGGTTTCACTGGGGAACCTAGTTCGTCAGGGGCCAAGTAACGCATTTGTAACCACGAGGGACCTGCTTGGTTCGAACTCTCGTGGGCCCACCGGTTAGTTTCAGCCCGGGTCTTATTTTCTCTTGCGATTGGCTTAGAATTATGCGTTGGCATGTCAATTTCAACCAGATGGCTGGGCTTGGGCGGATATCGGGAAGTTGCCGAAGGTGGTGAAGAACATGTGTTTTGGGACACTGATGTCGATATTGGGACATTTTGTGAAGAGTGGCCAACTGGCTCTTGCTGGAGTACATCCTTCTTCTGCCAATTGGTTACTTTATCCACTTGGAGTTTTTCTAGAAGAGCTGTCAGATTGGTCATTCTTGCTATTACTTGTCTCCTCTCAGGCATTGGAAGCTCTTCAAAGGTCTTAATTAGTTGCAATTCTTCCGGTAAAAGGTCTTTTCCCGAGAGCGAGTCTGGAGAGAGCGGCCCGAAGGGCTCGTGCTGCAACTGGTTCATTAGACCGATTGAGTGGACCTCATTTTGGTTATTAATATTGCAGGGCTTTGCTGATGACAAGCATTTTCTTGCTAGCCCTATAGAAGATGGAATCAAGGGTTGTGGTATGGCTACGTTACTAAAATGTCTTGCTACCAAAATTCCCCTCTCTTCAAAGGCAGATCAATTTGCCAAGATAGCCCGAACTGTAATAGAGTTTTCAAAGGAAACTATGGTCCTAGAAGGGCCATAGAGTGAAGGGAGAGTTTCAACACTTTTTATGGATTCACCCTGAACTCAGCATGGTAGACAATTATCCAGCAGTTTCTTTATCTGACTTTTCCTCCCCTGGGGATTTTGTGGGGCCTTGCTCCCCGGAAGGTTAATTAGAACCACCTTTTCTGGGTTCAAAATCAGGTTCCAATTGGGTCTTGGGGGCCGGCTGGCCGTCAGGGTATTCAACATATAGGGTGAACCCTGGCCCCTGGTAGGTAAAGGAGAATTTTGTGCGATCGGTGGGCATTGTGGCCCGGGGGCGACTAACAGATTTGTTTTGCTTGAAGTAGTTTTGAGAGGGACGGGGGTAATCCCCGTCGGTGGAGCCAAAGAGAGCGGCTCAGAGATTTTTGGAGGGGCCGGCAGCTGGATGGAATCTTCTCTTCTGCTCTTGTCCAAATGGTCCAGAATTTTAAATAGAGATTTGTAGTCCATTTTCTTGTATTTGGTGAATTTCTGGTTTTTCATGTTTTTCCCTTTTTTTGAAGGTTGTTTCTTGATCCCTTTTTTTGGTTTGTGCTTTAATTTTGGCTTTCCCTTTTTTTTGGTTTACTTTATCACTTGTGTCTGTTGAGTGACAATTTCTTTGCTTGAGGATAGTCGCAATGCTGACAAGCGTTGACAAAAGGTTATTACACTGCAGGATGTATGATTTGATCAAGTCCAATTCCTGCATGATAAAAAGGACCCCTCCTACCAAAAAGGAAGAATTTGTATTATCTGGGTGTTCCAGAGGTTCTGGAGGGTCCTCGTCAAGTGCCTTGCGTGCATTTTCAAGTGTAATTGGGGTTAGACCTTCAGGCAACTGAGTCACCTGGGGATCTTCATTCTGCCTTGCTGCCTCAATTTCCGCTGCTAGATTTAAAGTGGCGGGAACAGCTTCGAAATCTCTAGAACAATGTTTAAAGGTTTTATAGTCTAGAGACCAATCGAGTAACTTGTCAGGATCCAGTAGAGGTGGCACAGGAGAGATGTCCAACTTAGCCAGTAGCTCGTTATTTGGTGAAAAGAACTGGGTTATTTTGGCTTGCCGGGATCTCAAAGGGGCTGCTTCCGAGTTGAGAGCCAAACCCAGCTCTCTATATCTTTTTCTTGTAAAAACCATTTCGATTTCTCTGCTCCAGGTTGGTACGATTTTGTGTAGAGCTCGGAAGATTTATAAGGCAATTTGACTGAAGAGCTGTTTTATTGCCGGCAATTTAAGGCTATAAAGGCTGTGAAGGTAAGGAGTTCAGGTTGCCTTGTCATTAGCTTGTTTTAGAGCTTCTCACCACTTTGCCTCCCAGTTTATTTATTTATTTTATTTTATTTATTTAATTAAGCTTATATACCGCCCGACTAGCAACAGCTCTCTGGGCGGTGAACATTAAAAATACAATAAAAATAACACAAAACTGTACACAAAACTGTACAGTCTAAAATCAAAATATAATAATTTACAATTAACAGGAATTAAAATGCCTCAGAGAAGAGAAAGGTTTTAACCTGGCGCCGAAAAGATGATAGTGTCGGCGCCAGGTGCACCTCCTCGGGGAGACCATTCCATAGTTCGGGGGCCACCACTGAGAAGGCCCTAGATCTTGTCACCACTCTCCGGGCTTCCCTATGAGTCGGAACCCGGAGGAGGGCCTTCGTAGTAGACCGTAGTGTACGGGCCGGTTCATATCGGGAGAGGCGTTCCGACAGATATCGTGGTCCCGCGCCGTATAAGGCTTTATAGGTAAGTACCAACACTTTGAATCTGGCCCGGAAGCATATTGGAAGCCAGTGCAAACGGGCTAGCACAGGTGTTATATGCTCAGACCGCTTAGTTCTTATTAGCAGTCTGGCTGCTGCATTTTGCACTAGCTGTAGCTTCCGAATCGTCTTCAAAGGTAGCCCTACGTAAAGCGCATTGCAGTAGTCCAGACGCGAGGTTACCATAGCATGTACCACTGATGAGAGGTCCTCCTTACTCAGATAAGGACGTAGCTGGGCTACCAACCGAAGTTGGTAGAACGCATTCCGGGCCACCGAGGCTACATGAGCCTCAAGTGTGAGGGAAGAGTCTAAGATGACTCCCAGACTACGCACCTGTTCCTTTAGGGGGAGTGTAACCCCATCCAGGACAGGGTATATATCCACCATCCGATCAGAGAAACCATCCACCAACAGCATCTCAGTCTTGTCAGGATTGAGTCTCAGTTTGTTAGTTCTCATCCAGTCCATTGTCGCAGCCAGGCAACGGTTCAGCACGTCGACTGCCTCACCTGAAGAAGATGTAAAGGAGAAGTAGAGCTGCGTGTCATCAGCATACTGATGACAACGCACTCCAAAACTCCTGATGACCGCCCCCAGCGGCTTCATATAAATGTTAAAAAGCATGGGAGACAGAACCGAACCCTGTGGGACCCCACATTGGAGAACCCACGGTGTCGAGCAATGCTCCCCAAGCACTATCTTCTGGAGACGACCCGCTAAGTAGGAGCGGAACCACTGCCAAGCAGTGCCTCCAACTCCCAATTCCGCAAGCCTCTCCAGAAGAATATCATGGTCAATGGTATCAAAAGCCGCTGAGAGGTCAAGGAGAATCAACAGAGTTACACTCCCTCTGTCTCTCTCCCGACATAGGTCATCAAACAGGGCGACCAAGGCAGTCTCAGTGCCAAAACCAGGCCTGAACCCCGATTGAAATGGATCTAGATAATCGGTTTCATCCAATAGCGCCTGGAGCTGGTCAGCAACCACACGTTCCAGGATCTTGCCCAGGAACGCAACATTGGCTACTGGTCTGTAGCTGCTGACATCCTCTGGGTCCAAGGAAGGTTTTTTCAGGAGTGGTCTCACTGCCGCCTCTTTCAGACAGCCAGGGACCACTCCCTCTCATAAAGAGGCATTAATCACTTCCTTGGCCCAGCCAACTGTTCCTTTCTTGCTAGTTTTAATTAGCCAAGAGGGGCAAGGATCCAGTACCGAAGTGGTCGCACGAACCTGTCCAAGCACCTTGTCCACGTCCTCGAGCTGAACCAACTGAAACTCATCCAACAAAACATGACAAGACTGTGCTCTGGACACCTCAGTAGGATTAACTGCTATTAAATAGGAGTCTAAGTCCCGGCGAATGCATGAGATCTTATGCTGGAAGTGTTCAGCAAATTTATTACATCGAGCTACCAATGTATCTGCCGTATCTTTTAGGCCTGGATGAAGTAGGCCACGAACCACTTTAAAAAGCTCCCGTGGGCGTGAGAGAGATGACTGAATAGTGGCGGCGAAATGTTTTTTTGCCGCCCTCACCGCTCCTACATAGAGCTTAGTAGAAGCACGAACCAGCTCATAATTGCATTCGTCGGGAGTTCGTCTCCATCTCCGCTCAAGCCGCCTCCTGTCTTGTTTCATCGCTCTCAGCTCCGGAGTATACCAAGGAGCTGTATGAGCTCTACATAGGAGAGGGCGCGCAGGAGCGATCGTGTCAACAGCCCAGGTCATCTCTGTATTCCACAGATCGACCATGGCTTCGACAGGAGCGCCAGTCTTATCAGCCGGAAAAACCCCCAGAGCCTTTTGAAAACCTTCAGAATTCATTAGTCTCCGGGGGCGGACCAATTTAATAGGTCCCCCATCCTTGCAGAGGGAAAAGGCTACTGAAAGCCTAAACTTCAGCAAGCAATGATCTGTCCATGACAACGGGAGAGATGTAAAACTCCCCACATCCAGATCACTATCCCCATGTCCAGTAGCAAAGACCAGGTCAAGAGTATGCCCCGATGTATGTGTTGGGCCACTAACATATTGAGACAGCCCCATGGTTGTCATGGCGGCCATGAAGTCCTGAGCTGCCCCAGACAAAGTAGCCTCAGCATGAATGTTGAGATCTCCCAGTACTAATAGTCTGGGGGATCTCAACAGTATCTCCGAGACCACTTCCGTCAGCTCAGTTAGGGAAGCCATTGGGCAGCAAGGTGGGCGGTACACCAAAAGGATTCCCAGTCTGTCCCTCTGGCCCAGCACAAGGTGCAAACACTCCAGACCAGTGATTGCATGGACATGGTGCTTGGTGAGTGAGATGGAACTCTTATAGACCACAGCGACCCCCCCTTCCCGACCCTCAGATCTACCATGATGCTGAACCAGATACCCCGGTGGGCAGAGCTGGGACAGACTAACTCCTCCCTGTTCGCCCACCCAGGTCTCGGTTATACATGCCAGATCGGCCACCTCGTCCACAATCAAATCATGGACGAGGGAGGTTTTATTATGTACCGATCTGGCATTAAAAAGCAGCAACTGGAGATCTGAGAGTTGGCTGATAGGACAACCAACAACCCTGCGGGTATGAGAAGGACCAGAATGCGGCACAGCCACTACATGTCTGGGCTGCGTTCTCCTTACCTGGCACGTCCCTCTCATATCACCATACCTCCCTCTACCCGTCACTACGGCAATTGGGGCCCCCTCAGGTCTCCCCTCTTGATGATAAAATCTCTTCCCGAGGCACATGATAAAACTATAAATACAAAAAACTCATATACATAAAAATACACATTCACTCACAACATACACTCATATAACACCTATTCATCCACTTCAAACCCACACAGAAGACACAGTCCTGTATTCTGTGCGCCCAAATGCCAGCTCTAAGACCGTTCTTCTTGCTACGTAAAACGCCACCTGGGGCCTGGTCCTGCAAGGTGCCCACGTGCAGAGCAGGAGCCCAAGAAGGAGAGAGCAAAGATGCCAGCAAAGCAGCAGCAGCAAAGCAGGCAGATGGCTCTCCCTCCCTGGGCGGTGATGGTCCTCTTCCCTTGCAGGCACTGGATCTCCCAAGCCCCCTCAGCCAGCCGGCTTATATATCCCCTCCAAAGAAGGGACAGGTGGAACAGTATCAGGCACAGCTGGCTGAGTACCTGGGGCCTGGTCCTGCAAGGTGCCCAAGTGCAGAGCAGGAGCCCAAGAAGGAGAGAGCAGAGATGTTGACCAAGCAGCAGCAGCAGCAAAGCAGGCAGATGACTCTCCCTCCCTGGGCGGTGATGGTCCTCTTCCCTTGCAGGCACTGGATCTCCCAAGCCCCCTCAGCCAGCCGGCTTATATATCCCCTCCAAAGAAGGGACAGGTGGAACAGTATCAGGCACAGCTGGCTGAGTACCTGGGGCCTGGTCCTGCAAGGTGCCCAAGTGCAGAGCAGGAGCCCAAGAAGGAGAGAGCAGAGATGTTGACCAAGCAGCAGCAGCAGCAAAGCAGGCAGATGGCTCTCCCTCCCTGGGCGGTGATGGTCCTCTTCCCTTGCAGGCACTGGATCTTTCCCGGTGCTTTCCCGGCAGTTCTTCCTACTCAAGTTAATGACTAAGGATATTGCTTTAAACTTTGTTTGTTGTATAGATGAAGCTAAAATGGGCCCCTCGGCATCTTGGACTTGTCAGGACTTTAGCTTTTTAAATCCTTTTAGACCCTTTCCCAATTTTTAACAAGGAGTTAAAAAGCTTCCCGAACATTCATTTAGTATCTGGTCTATGTTGGGGAGCGTTGCTTTTGTTAATAGAGCAGATAACGAGAAATGAAAGGAAAACGTGGGAGGAAAAACAGTTACTTGCAGTCGGGTGCCGCCATCTTCCCTTGTCCCCACTTTTCGAGTAGCGCTTTCCAGCTCCTTTGGGCTGCTGGAATTTCCTTCCATCTTTAGGATGAACGTGCTGTTTTATCTGTAACGCTTGTGAGCAGCATGAACATTTGCCACGTTTCAAATCTCCCCTAGAGATGGATCTAATCCTGTAACTACGTAAATCAGAACGGACCACCTTCCCTTGAATAATGGCTGCTCTGCATTGCACTGTAAGTGGAATTCTTCATGACTCCCTGGTCTATAGCTGTTGCAAATCAGGAGACCTCCCAAAGCCTCTTTGCAAAGTTTTCACATTTCCCTTCAGGGGAGGAGAAGGGGCTTTGTTAACATTCACTAACACTTACTGTGTAGTAGCGTTTGCAGAAAATAACGTCTGGGCGCTACAGGCACTCAGACAAACCCAGCACAGTGTGATGGGATAGCCCAAATAATGGCTTAAAATGTGCAAAGAGTGTGCTAAAATCATTTACATAAGCTTATAATGGCTTCGCTTGTAGTTTAGTAGTGCACAGAGGAAAAAAGTTCTCTTCTGAAAATGGGTTTCTTAAACCCTCCCTTCTAGACAAAGCATTGTTTTCTTATAAAGCAGAGTACAGTACAAGATACAGTGTCTGAGCAGCCAGGCAATATGTTACATTAACATTTGGATTGCGGTCTCCACCTATTTACCCTTTTAATACAACAGTTATTTTCAGTTGGGTTCTGCTGAAGTTGGTTCCTTTGATTCAAAGGTTGCCACTTTTCCAGTAGCGCTTTCCATTCAATGTTGAAAGATCCCTTCTGCATCCCAGGAGTTGCCAGCCTGGATGGTCCTACGTGTGTCAGTCAGGAGGAGTGATGACACATTGCAAAGTGTTAACATTTGGCTTGGGGGGGGGAATGGGCTTTGTTAACATTCACTAACACTTACTGGGAACAGCTGCAGCATGAGGGGACTGAGGAAGACCTGCCCTGGGAGTGAGTATCTGGCATCTGGGTGCTTGCTACGAGCTCCTTTGGGCTGCTGTCTGTTGAGACAGCTGAAGTTCCTGGTAAGTGCTGCAAGGACTGGGATCCCCTGCCTGCCCCTTGCTCCACAGAGAGGCTGCGTTAATCATGCAGCCCCTTGCAACAGCTGCTGGCTGGGCCAGGAGGCATAAAAGCCCAGCTGCCCTTGGGCGGGGGGTCTGCCACCAAAGGGGTGACACCAAAGGGGTTTGCCCCTTGGGGAGTCCCTTATGGAGTCCCGAGGGCGAGGGTGCTACTCCCCTTCTATTACTTTTTCTGTTTTTTATTATTATTATTTCTTAATTTGTTTTCTGTTAAACCAATCTAGAGGAGATTGGTGGTGGGGAGGGCGTGTGGTGCATGTGTAGTTCCTGCACAGGGTGGGAGCCTGTGCAGTGAACTGCACGATAGGAGAAAGTCGCCAGATGCCTTCAGAGTGAGAGTGTGTAATTGGCAGAAGGCTGGCCCTCCCTGGGTGTGAGACAGGAGGGGGAGTAGATGGGCCCTGTGTGAGTAAGTTTGAATGGGTGCGACTGTTCCCACTCCTTGCAGAGGCCTACTGGGATAATTCGCTCCGGTAGGCTTTGTTGGTGGGCTCGTGTTGGGCCCATAATAGGTATTTAGGAGGAGTCTTAGCATGGAGGAACATGGGTGATGCCACCCCAATTTCAGTGATTACCCGCAGAGGGAAATATAGCCATGGGGATGTGGTGAATTACCATAGAAGGCAAAGGCAGGGCTATCTGCGCCTTGTTCCTTGCTGCCACTCCTCTGATGGTTTTGTTCCTCGTTGCTCATCTGCTGTGCCCACTGGCCTGTGTGTGTTGTTGTTTAATGCCAGATCGGTACATAAGAAGAACACTCTAATCCATTACTTGATTGTGGATGAATGTGCCAATTTGGTGTGTATTACCGAGACCTGGGTGAGTGAGCTTGGAGGAGTTGATCTAACCCAACTTTGCCCACCTGGATACTCACCGCAGCACCAGCACAGGCTGCAGGGATGGGGGCGGGAGGAGTTGCTGTGGTCTACAGAACTTCCATCTCTGTCACCAGGAAACCACTCTGTCTTGGAGCTGGCTGTGAGGGCCTGCACCTGGTGTTGGGCTGAGGAGACAGTAAACTAGGGTTGCTGCTGGTGTAACATCCACCTTGCTGCCCAGCAGCTTCTCTGACCGAGCTGGTGGAGGTCGTCTCAGCGGTGGCGTTGGAGCAGCCCAGAATGATAGTGCTGGGTGATTTCAATGTCCATGCAGAGGCTGCCTCTAGTGTTCTGGCTCGGGACTTCATGGCCTCCATGACAAACATGGGGCTGTCTCAAGTTGTTATTGGCCAAACGCATAGAGCAGGGCACACCCTTGACTTGGTCTTTGCTCCAGATGCAGGAAGGGGTGGTCTGGAGATGGGGGGGTGGATGTCATGGTCAGACCACTTCCTGGTGAAGTTTAGACTTATGGCTCCGATTCTTCCCTGGGGTGGACAGATTAAGATGGTCCGCCTCCAGAGACTAATGGAATCCACTGGATTCCTGAATGCCCTGGGGGAGTTTCCAGGAGATAGAGCAGGTGACCCTGTTGAAGTCCTTGTCATGCTGTGGAACAGCGAGGCGCGTCTGGCTCTTGACACGGTTGCCCCCGAGCGCCCTCTCCGGCACTGTGGAGCCCGGCTTGCACCTTGGTACACCAGTGAGCTAAGGGCAATGAAACAGGCTGGATGTCGGCTAGAGTGCAAGTGGCAAAAGACGTCCTGTGAGACAGATCAGGCACGAGTAAAACATCATAACTGTGCCTATTGTGTGGCGGTGAGGGCGGCGAAAAAGGCCCACTTCTCTGCCTCCATCACATCCTCAAGTAGCCATCCAGTGGAGCTTTTCTGTATTGTCAGGGGTCTTTTGACATCAACTCCAGGAAATGTTGGCTATCATAGAGCCAGCAGTTGCCCTCACAAAAATGGTAGGAAAGGGTTAAGCTACTCTTGGGCAGAGCCAGGGAGATAACGAGACTCAGGTTACTGCTATCAGGCAGCTGTAACCACTAATAAGCCCAAGGCCCTATAAAGCAAGCAGGAGGGAATGTGTTGAGTGTGGGGGAAAGTTGGATGGAGTTAACAGTGAGCAACGTATATCGAGACTGTATGCTGTCGGGGACTGCTGCTGCTGTTGCCGTGTATCCTGTATTCTGTAACCAGTATGCTGTATGTTGTATGCTGAACGCACAAGTAAAGTATTCTTGCACATAGACTGCTGTATATTATTGCTACCTCCCTCTGTGTCCTACACGACTACATTTTCGCCAGCTTCCAACACAGGGTTATGGGCCCAGAGCTCAAATTGTAGTCTGTGCATGCTCAGAGGTGAAAGTAAAGCAAGTGCAGTGTGCTAGAACGAAGGCAGAAAAAGGCAATGATGTCATCATATGCATCATTGTTGCCCCTGGAGAGGCTCGACGACTCCAATTATGCCACCTGGAAGGTCCGAATGGAGATGTACCTACGCAGAGGAGTGTGGTGTGTTATAGAAAGTCTTCCTCCCACGGCTCCACCCTCCGCTGAATGGCTTCATATGGATGAGAAAGCCAAAGCCTGCGTTATCTTAGGACTACAGGACAGCCAGCTGCTCCACGTAAGAAATCAACAAACTGCGAAAAATGTTTGGGAAAACCTCAAGGACGTTCATGTTAAGAAAACAGCAGGGAGCAAGATAAGAATTGCTAGAAGGCTGTTTCAGCTGCGTCTAAAAAAAGGGGTTTCAATGCATGAACATTTACATACCTTAAGTAGCCTGTTATTGGAGTTGCAGGAGAGGGACATTATTTACTCTCCCCAGCAACAGGTATACTTACTCTTGTCAACATTAAATGACTCCTGGAATGCGTTGGTCTGCGCATTAGAGACTATCGATGAAACTACTCTCACACTAGAGTATGTAAAAGGAAAACTCCTTGAAGAATGGGTAAGGAGAGAAGAAAAGAACCAGAAGCAAGGCACCAGCTATCCAGAGCCAAAAGAAGCAAGAGGGAAGGCACCTGCTGTGAAACTATGCTACACATGCGGCTCAAATCAACATCTACGTAAAGATTGCACCCGGAGGAAGAACAAACAGCCGAAGGAACTCAACCAAGTGCGTGTAGTACGAGCAGGAAAGGACTCCAATCAAGCTGAAGAAGAAACGTTATGGGCGATAGACTCTGGAGCAAGCCATTGTATTGCAACACGAAAGACTCTCTTTCAAACGTTAACACCTGCAAGTGAAAGCATCATCTTGACAGATGGGAAAACTGTAGAGGTAAAAGGGAGGGGCACGTTGTATATGCCATGTCTAAATACTTTGTTAACAAACGTTCTATTCGTGCCTCAGCTTGACTCAAATATATTATCTGTTATAAACAAAATGGGCTATGATGTAAACTTTTCAAAAGGGGTTTGTGAGATAAAGAAATGTGCGAATATTGTTGCTAGAGGCACTATAAGAAATTCCCTGTATGTAATCGCTAAAATCCCAGAGAGAACTGCTAATGTTATAACTAACAAGCCACCCCATAATGGATGCATTCACATGTACCATAAAAGACTGGGGCATGCTTGTTATGCAACCTTACAAGCAACACCCAAGCACAGCTTAGACGTAACCTATAAAAGCTGTAACCATTATGTAGACTGTCATGTCTGTAGAGAACATAAATCTGTTGCAGCGCCTGTGGAGAAAACAAGTAACATAAAAGTGTCAAGGGAGTTTGAGTTACTCCACATGGATTTAGCCGGTCCGTTCCGGAAATCAAAAGGCAGAGCCAGGTTTTATTTAATACTGGTTGACGCTTATACAAGATATGGTTTTGTATATTTATTGAAAAACAAAGCAGAAGCTGCTGCGCAAATTAAATATTTCGTTAAATGGGTTGAAAACAAGTTTGGTAAAAAGATAGCACAACTATACTCAGACCGAGGAGGTGAATTCTTATCACAAGGGCTGCAAAACTTCTTTAAAGAACAAGAGATAAAACATTCCCTAACAGCCCCCTTTTCACCCTCTCAGAACGGCTTGGCGGAACGCCGAAATCGATACCTGCAGGACATGTCACGTGCTATGCTTAAAAACTCTGTATTACCCTCAGTGTTCTGGGCTGAAAGCCTTATGTATGCAAATTATGTTCAAAATAGGCTCTATGCAAAGGCAGTAAATAGCAGCCCATATGAAATGTTGTATAAATGTAAACCAAAGCTAAACCACATTCGAACTTTTGGAACTACCTGTTGGGCTAATATACCTAAAGCGCAAAGGAAGGGTAAATTGGCTGCAAGAGCATTAAAGGGAAACATCATCGGCTATCGGGGAGAGTGTTCTTGCACTCGGGTCCTGCTTGCGGGCTTCCCCCAGGCACCTGGTTGGCCACTGTGAGAACAGGATGCTGGACTAGATGGGCCACTGGCCTGATCCAGCAGGCTCTTCTTATGTTCTTATGTTCTTATGTTCTTATCAAAGCAGATCATATAGAGTGTGGGTGCCTGGCAAACAAAGAGTTATTGTCAGTAGGAGTGTTTATGCAAATGATGAAAGAGTTATTGTCAGTAGGAGTGTTTATGCAAATGATGAAAGAGTTATTGTCGGTAGGAGTGTTAATGCAAATGATAAAGCATGGGAAGAAACAGAGCACTTTGACATGGTATATTTAGAAAGCACAGCTTCACAAGATAGCGCAGTAAAACCTCAAGCGCTCAGTGAAGCAGAAAAAGAAAGCAAACCTGCTGTCATTAAACAGAAATGTGCAGAGTCTGACTCGGCTGATAATGAAGAGCTGACAAGCAGCACATTAGCCAGAGCAGAACAGAGCAGTGAAGAGCTAAAACCTCAAGCGCTCAGTGAAGCAGGAAAAGAAAGCAAACCTGCTGGAATGAAACAGGAATCTGCAGAGGCTGACTCGGCTGATGATGAAGAGCCGACAAGCAGCACAGTAGCTAGAGTAGAACAGAGCGGTGAAGATCTAGAAAGCTCAGAGCAAGAAACCGGACTACGTCGGTCACAAAGGTCCAATTTCGGACAACCACCAGAAAGATTTACAGTGTCTATTATCACAGAGAGTGAAGGAAAGATAAAACCCAAAACCAAAGCAGAAAAGCAGACATTACCAAGTGTAGACAAAAGAAAAAGGCAAGCAGCAACACAGAAAATAGTACCTACCCCTGTAACAAAGGAAACACCAGAGAAAGATGACTGGACAGAACGAGACTATAGGAATTGGTTCATAATGTTGGATGGGGGGATTCGATTGACCACTTAGAATATGATGAAACCTAATGTACTTGAACCTGTATATATGGTTATGTAAACCTGTATATATATGAATGTGTAAATGTACCCCATGTTATAAATGTATCATGTATTACGTATAGCATAGTAACCACACCCTGCAAAAGATGGATTGTTATGTTTGTGATGCCAGGTGGGGAATGTTGGCTATCATAGAGCCAGCAGTTGCCCTCACAAAAATGGTAGGAAAGGGTTAAGCTACTCTTGGGCAGAGCCAGGGAGATAACGAGACTCAGGTTACTGCTATCAGGCAGCTGTAACCACTAATGAGCCCAAGGCCCTATAAAGCAAGCAGGAGGGAATGTGTTGAGTGTGGGGGAAAGTTGGATGGAGTTAACAGTGAGCAACGTATATCGAGACTGTATGCTGTCGGGGACTGCTGCCACCGCCGTGTATCCTGTATTCTGTAACCAGTATGCTGTATGCTGAACGCACAAGTAAAGTATTCTTGCACATAGACTGCTGTATATTATTGCTACCTCCCTCTGTGTCCTACACAACTACATTTTAGCCAGCTTCCAACAGGAAATGGAGTCTTAGACCCCTCGGAGGACCACTGTGAAATGTTTGCAAGGCACTTTGAGGGTAAAGTTGCTCGCCTCCGTAGCAGTCTTGATGCCCCATCTACATATACTGTAGTCCCCAATGAGGTGTCCAGTGCAACATCTGCTCCTATTTCTTGGGAACAGTTTCAGTTGATGCGGCCTGATGATGTGGACAAGGTGCTTGCGATGATGCAGCCAGCAACGTGTCTTCTTGACCCTTGCCCTTATTGGCTTATTAAAGCTTGCCGGGGGGGGTCTGACCAAGTGGAGCCAGGGTGTGGTCAACGCATCATTGTGGGAGGGAGTGATTCCAGCCGCCTTGAAAGAGGCGGTGATTCCACCACTCCTGAAAAAGCCCACCCTGGACCCATTGGTTTGGGACAACTACTTACCGGTTGCAAATACCCCCTTCTTAGGGAAGGTGATTGAGAGGGTTGTGGCGCAGCAACTGCAAGTACTCTTGGATGAAAGATTATCTTGACCCATCCCAGTCTGGGTTTAGGCCTGGTTATGGGACTGAATCGGCCTTGGTTGCCCTGATGGATGACCTTTATCGGGAGAAGGACAGGGGGAGTGCGACTCTGTTATTCTTACTTGATCTCTCAGCGGCTTTTGATACCATTGACCATGGTATCCTTCTGGGCCGACTTGGTGAGATGGGTATTGGAGGAACTGTTTTACAGTGGTTCCGATCCTATCTCCAGGGTCGCTCTCAGAGAGTAGCATTGAGTGATTGTCTTTCGGCCCCCTGGCAGCTGTGCTGTGGGGTGCCACAGGGTACCACCTTTTACCCCATGCTGTTTAACATCTATATGAAGCCCTTGGCAGCAGTCATCAGGAGCTTTGGAGGGAGGTGTCAGCAGTATGCTGATGATACCCAGTTCTATTTCTCCATAACATCTGAATCAGGAGAGGCTGTGCAAGCCTTTGATCACTGCCTGGACTTGGTGGTGGGCTAGATGAGGGCCAATAAACTGAGTCTGAATCCTAGCAAGACGGAGGCACTGTGGGTTGGTGGTTCCAGAGTTCGGATAATTGGTCAGTTGCCTGCTTTGGATGGGGTCATACTTCCTCTGAAAGAGCAGGTCCGTAGCCTGGGGTTGCTCCTGGATCCATCTTTGTCGCTAGAGGCCCAGGTGACCTCAGTGGCTAGGAGTGCCTTTTACCAGCTTTGGCTGGTGAGACAGCTGCAGCCATTTCTGGACCAGGATAGCCTGACCACTGTTGTCCACGTACTGGTAACCTCTAGGCTGGATTACTGTAATGCGCTCTCTGTGGGGCTGCCCTTGAAGTTGATCCAGAAGTTGCAGCTGGTGCAAAATGCCGCGGTGAGACTGCTCACTGGAGCAGGGTAACGCCAACATGGCACCCTGCTACTGAAAGAGTTGCACTGGCTGCCCATTTGCTACCAGGCCAAGTTCAAAGTTCTAGTTTTGGTGTACAAAGCCCAATACTGCTCGGGACCAGGATACCTGAAAGACCATCATCCCGATCACTGCGCTCTGCAGGAGAGGGCCTCCTGCAGATACCATCTTATCAGGAGGTTCATTCTGTGCAATATGGGAAACTGACCTTTAGTGTGGCGGCACCTACCCTGTGGAATTCCCTCCCTTTGAATATTAGGCAGGTGCCATCTCTCTTATCTTTTCGGCGCCTTTTGAAGACTTTTCTTTTTCAACAAGCGTTTTATAGCATGCAGGACCCCCTTGGCTCTGTTGAAGTGGGGGTGGGGTCAAAGAAAGCAGGAGGGAACCCTCACATCTATTCCATCCATGGCATCTGATGGGTGATGTATTGTGACATGTATTTCCATGTACTCTAACTCTGGCTTTGTGACATGACTTAAGAAGTTAACTCGGTCCTTATTATTATTATTATTAATTAAATTTTTATACCGCCCCATAGCCGAAGCTCTCTGGGCGGCTCACAACAGGTAAAAACATCTAACATACAATTAAAACCACATATTAAGCAATTTAAAATAAGTTAAAGATATCAAAAATTAAAACATAATTAAACAGATACTAAAATGCATATTAAATACTACTAAAATGCTGAAAATGCCTGGGAGAAGAGGAAGGTTTTTACCTGGTGCCGAAAAGATAATAATGTTGGTGCCAGGCGTACCTCATCAGGAAGAATATTCCATAGTTCGGGGGCCACCACTGAGAAGGCTCTTTTTCTTGTTGTCAACTTCCGGGCTTCTCTCTGAGTAGGCACCCGGAGGAGCGCAGTGTACGGGTAGGTTCATATCGGGAGAGGTGTTCCATCAGATATTGTGGCCCCATGCCATACAAGGCTTTATAGGTTAAAACCAGCACTTTGAATCGGGGCCCGGAAACATATAGGCAACCAGTGCAAGCGGGCCAGAATCGGTGTTATATGTTCGGACCGCCTGGTCCCGGTTATCAGTCTGGCCGCCGCATTTTGCACGAGCTGCAGTTTCCAAACTGTCTTCAAGGGCAGCCCCACGTAGAGTGCATTGCAGTAGTCTAATTTAGAGGTTACCAGGGCATGGACAACTGAAGCAAGGTTTCCCCTGTCCAGATAGTGGCATAGTTGGGCCACCAGCCGAAGCTGGTAGAAAGCACTCCGTGCCACCGAGGCTACCTGAGCCTCCAGTGACAGGGATGGTTCTAAAAGAACTCCCAAACTATGAACCTGCTCCTTCAGAGGGAGTGCAACCCCATCCAGGACAGCTTGCACATCCACCATCTGGTCAGGGGAACCGCCTACTAACAGCATCTCAGTCTTGTCTGGATTGAGCTTCAATTTATTCGCTCTCATCCAGTCCATTATCGCAGCCAGGCATCGGTTCAGCACCTTGACAGCCTCACCTGATGAGGATGAAAAGGAGAAGTAGAGCTGTGTGTCATCAGCATACTGGTGACAACGCACTCCAAAACTCCTGATGACAGCGCCCAGCGGCTTCATGTAGATGTTAAAGAGCATGGGGGACAGAACTGACCCCTGCGGAACTCCATATTGGAGAGCCCAGGGTGCCGAGCAATGCTCCCCAAGCACTACCTTCTGGAGACGACCCGCCAAGTAGGAGCAGAACCACTGCCAAGCAGTACCTCCAACTCCCAAATCCGCAAGTCTCCCCAGAAGAATACCATGGTCGATGGTATCAAAAGCCACTGAGAGATCAAGGAGAATCAACAGAGTTACACTCCCCTGTCTTTCTCCCGACAAAGGTCATCATACAGGGCGACCAAGGCCGTCTCCGTGCCAAAACCGGGCCTGAAACCCGATTGAAATGGATCCAGATAATCGGTCTCATCCAAGAGTGTCTAGAGCTGGTCTGCAACCACTCTTTCTAGGACCTTGCCCAGGAATGGGACATTTGCTACCGGCCTGCAATTATTAAGATTTTCTGGGTCCAGGAAAGATTTCTTCAAAAGTGGTCTCACAGTGAGGCATTAATCACTTCCCTGGCCCAGCCGGCTGTTCCATCCCTGCTAGCTTTTATTAGCCAAGAGGGGCAAGGATCCAGAACAGAAGAGGTTGCACGCACCTGTCCAAGCACCTTGTCAACGTCCTCAAGCTGCACCAATTGAAACTCATCCAAAAAATCATGACCAGGCTGTGCTCCGGATACCTCATTTGATTCAACTGCTATAACACTGGAGTCCAAGTCTTGACGGATGCAAGAGATTTTATCCTGGAAGTGCCTAGCAAATTCATTACAGCGTGCTTCGGATAGTTCTACCGTGTCCCTAGGGCCAGAATGTAATAGCCCTCTGACAACTTTAAAAAGCTCCGCCGGACGGCAGATAGAAGATTTAATAGTGGCAACAAAATATTGTTTTTGTGCTGCCCGTACTGCCCCTAAATACAGCTTGCTACAGGCACTTACCAGTGCATAATTGCATCCCTCAGGAGTTCGTCTCCATCTGCACTCAAACCATCTCCTATTCTGTTTCATTGCTCTCAGCTCTGAAGTATACCATGGAGCTGAAGGAGCTCTACATAGGAGAGGGCGCACAGGAGCGATCATGTCAACTGCCCGGGTCATTTCAGCATTCCATAGTTCGACCAGGGTTTCGACAGGAGCGCCAGCCCTATCAGCCGGAAAACTCCCCAGAGCCTTTTGAAAACCATCCGGATTCATTAGTCTCCGGGGGCGGACCATCTTAATGGGTCCTCCACCCTTGCAGAGGGGAAAAGCCGCTGTACGTCTAAACCTCAACAAGCGGTGATCTGTCCATGACAAAGGGGCTGATGTAAGACTCCCTACATTCAGATCACCATCTCCATGTCCAGTTGCAAAAATCAGGTCTAGAGTATGCCCTGCCACGTGTGTTGGGCCAGTAGCATATTGGGACAGCCTCATGGTTGTCATGGAAGCCATGAAGTCCTGAGCCGCCCCAGATAAGGCGGCTTCGGCGTGGATGTTGACATCCCCCAGCACCAACAGTCTGGGTGATCTCAACAATACAGCCGAGACCACCTCCGTCAGCTCAGTTAGGGAGTCTGTTGGGCAGCGGGGTGGGCGGTACACCAACAAAATCCCCAATCTGTCCCCCTGATCCAACACAAGGTGCAAACACTCCAGACCAGTAGTTGCATGGACATGGTGCTTGGAGAGAGAGATGGAACTCCTATACACCACAGCAACCCCCCCTCCCCGGCCCTCAGATCTACCCTGATGCTGAACCAAGTACTCCGGTGGGCACAGCTGGGAGAGACTAACTCCTCCCTGCTCACCCACCCAGTTCTGAGTTATACATGCCAGATCAGCTGCCTCATCCACAATTAAATCGTGGATGAGAGAGATCTTATTATGTACCGATCTGGCATTTAGGAGCAGCATCCGGAGATCGGAGAACTGGCTGATAGGGCAACCAACAAACCTGTGGGTGTGTGGAGGACCGGAACGCAGCACAGCCGTTAACTGCCTGGGCCGAGTTCCCCTCACCTGGCAAGTCCTCCACACAGCGTCATATCTCCCTCTACCCATCACTACACTAATTGGGGCCACCTCAAATCTTCCCAGTCGACTTTGACTCCTCTCTCCCAGGCACATGATGCAACCCCCCACAACACACACTCACACCATACACACCCCCACACAAAAAGACCTTCAACAATTGTTACATGTTTTAACTAAGATGTGCCTTCACAGTCTTATACATTGATGTTAATTGGATTTCCAGCAACTTTTTTCATGTTGATATGTATCCCTATTTTTCTGTTTCTATAATAAGGTCACTGACTACATTTTATTAGTTGTAGTGTGCAAGAGATGAATAAATAGTATGTATTATAAAGACTCTTGGCAATTTGCTGGGGTGCCACTGAAGGGCTTTGCAGGCCTCCAAAACACGCACAGGCAACAGGTCGGCAACCCTCTGTTCTACACTCATAATATGGTTTCCCCATTTCTGAAATCTTTCATGACATAAAAGACTTAAGCTACTTCTGAAGCTCTTTCCATGTTCCAAGCAGTTCTAGGGTTTCTCCCCTGTGTGAATTCTTTGATGCAATGTGAGAGAGGAATTTCTAGTAAAGCCCTTTCCACATTCCAGGCATTCATATGGCTTCTCCCCAGTGTGAACACTTTGATGGGCAGTGAGTTGCTGTTTCCTACTGAAGCTCTTTCCACATTCTAAGCACTTATATGGTTTCTCCCCAGTGTGAATACTTTGATGGGCAGTGAGTTGCTGTTTCCTACTGAAGCTCTTTCCACATTCTAAGCACTTATATGGTTTCTCCCCAATGTGAATACTTTGATGGGCAGTGAGTTGCTGTTTCCGACGGAAGCTCTTTCCACATTCTAAGCACTTATATGGTTTCTCCCCAATGTGAATACTTTGATGGGCAGTGAGTTGCTGTTTCCGACGGAAGCTCTTTCCACATTCTAAACACTTATATGGTTTCTCCCCAGTGTGAATACTTTGATGGTCAGTGAGTTGCTGTTTCCAACTGAAGCTCTTTCCACATTCCAAGCACTCATATGGTTGCTCTCCAGTGTGAATTCTTTGATGGGAAGTCAGATTGCTATTCTGAGAGAAGCTCTTTCCACATTCTAGGCACTTATATGGTTTCTGCCTGGTGTGAACATTTTGGTGGGCAGTCACTAAGTGTTTCCAGTGGAAGCTCTTCCCACATTCCAAACATTTATATGGTTTCTCCCCAGTGTGATTACTTTAGTGGGCAGCGAGTTGTTGTTTCCACCTGAAGCTCTTTCCACATTCCAACCACTTATATGGTTCCTCTCCAGTGTGAATTCTTTGGTGGGCAGCGAGTTTGTTTTTCCAACTGAAGCTCTTTCCACATTCTAAGCACTTATATGGTTTCTCACCGGTGTGCATTCTTTGATGCAAAATGAGACTTGCCTTGCAGCTAAACCTCCTTTCACATTCCAAACATTGATATGCTTTCTCCCTTTTCTGGTTTTTGTAGTGGGCTTTTTTACACTTTCTTTTAGAATTCAGACATTTCAAACAATGAAGATATTTATTTCTTTTTCTTCCTTGATCTGTTTTTTATCGTATGGCAGTTTTATGGTAGCCACTGCCCTGAGAAGCGCAAGATTTATTCCTCCTTTTCTCTTCTGCTTCAGGTTTCCTTCTCTGCTCTTCCCTCTTTTCAGATCTGTCTCTTTTCCATCTCTCTTGCCCACATAGTTCTCCCTTCCTCTTGGCTTTCCACTCACCATCTTCTGCAAGGAAGAGAGAAACTGATAAGACCATGAGGGAAGAAATGGATCCTCAAATCACTGAACAATCCCAAATAACTTTTGTGATAAAGGAAGAATTGACAGGAATTAGATGAAAGATGGATCTTACTCCAGGTTGAACAGTCTCTGTTGTCTGGCATTCACTGACAATTGGAGTGATACAGACTGTCGGATTTGGACCACGGTGATCTGGGTTCAGCTCCCAGTCAGAGGTTAATCCCATTGGGTTGTCCTGGGCCAATCACTCTCATTCGGCCTAGCCTACAAAGTTGACAAGGTAAATAAAGCAACTGCAGATATTCTCTTCTGAACTCTGGAGCAAGTGAAGTGAGAGAATGAAAAGGGGAGGCTCCATCCTTCAGTGGCAGACAAAGTCCATTGCAAGGAGAAGGTCCCAAGGTGAATCCCCCACTTCAGCACTTAAAGGACCTCAGAAAGAGCCCTCAGATGTGCTGCCAGTCAGGCAAATACTCCTGGATTACTTGGCCAATGACTATGGCATGGCTGCTGAGTCAGATCTCTGGGATTCTAACATTGTTTTCATCTATATTTGTATTTCTTGTGACTCTTAAAGTTTCTTTGTGCTGATTCGTGTACTGCTGTTTTGATTATGTTGTGATTCTAGCATCTTGTATAGATCTCTAACCATTTTTATACTCCTTGTGAATTTTTGTTCAGAATAAGATGATGTACATGTTTTAAATCAATAAAAATAGACAAATTGTCTTTTTCAAAAAGAACAGAAGGAATAAAAAGGGAAGTGGACTCGCGCTATATGTTAAAAATATATATCCCTGCACAGAAATACAGGGAGATGAGATTGGTAGCTCCACCAAGAGTATCTGCATTAAAACTGATGGGGCAAGTAATAAAAGGAATGTGGTGCTTGGAGTCTACTGTCGACAAGCCAATCAAGGACAAGACGAGAATGTATCTTAATGGCCTACTAATGCAGGCAAACCACTTAGCTTACAGCGCGCTCAGGAGCATGTCAGATTAGAGATGCGACGGAAGGGTTGCCATCACTCATCAAGCCCACCAATAGGTATCCCTTTCTCCTCATCCATATGGGAACAAACGATACTGCCAAACGGAGCTATGAAGAAATCATGTCACACTTTGAAGCTCTGGGAAGGAAACTCAAGGACTTTGGGGCTCAGATAGTTTTTTCATCCATCCTTCCAGTACATAGCAGAGGAGTAGAAAGGGAAATAAAAATGTGTGAATGAATGGCTATGAAGGTGGTGCCGACGTGAGAGATTTGGATTCTGGGACCATGAGCTACGCTTCCTGGAAGATGGACTGCTGGCAAGTGATGGGTTGCATCTCACAAGGACTGGGAAGAATGTGCTTGGCCACAGCATGGAGGGCTTTAAACTGAATCGTAAGGGGGAGGGAGATGTAATCTTGGTGGTAACGACTGACGAAGGCTTGTGCACAGTAACGGGAACAGAGAGATCGGCTATAACAGGGCCCAGTAACAATCCTTAGAAAAACGTAGTAAGGAAGCCAAGCCATAAATCACATGGTCTTTGATGTCTGTATACTAATGTGCAGAGCATGGGAAACAAGCAGGACGAACTTGAACTCTTAATACAGGAGGGTAATTACAACTTGATAGGTATAACTGAAACTTGGTGGGATGACTCCCATGACTGGACTATAGCAATTGAAGGATATAACTAGTTCAAAAAGACAGAAGGAATAAAAAGGGAGGTGGAGTCTCACTATATATTAAAAATATATATCCCTGCACAGAAATACAGGAAGATGAGCTTGATAGCTCCACCAATAGTATCTGGATTAAAATTAATGGGGCAAGTAATAAAAGGAATGTGGTGCTTGGAGTCTACTACCGACCACCCAATCAAGGAGAAGACGAGAATGTAACTTTTGCAAAGCAAATTGCCAGTGTTTCGAGGAGGCATGATGTAGTAGTAATGGGGGACTTCAATTATCCCGATATCTGTTGGGAGACAAACTCTGACAAACACAGTCCCTCAAAGAAAATTCTAACTTGTGTTGGATATAACTTTCTCCTACAGAAAGTGGAGGAAGCAACCAGAGGATAAGCTATCCTGGACTTGATTCTAGACAATAGAGATGATTTGGTGGATAAAGTGGCAGTTACGGGAACACCGGGGGGAAGTGACCACACCATATTTGAATTCTTGATTTTAACAGAAGCAAAAGCTGAGAGTAGCCATACACGCACCCTGGACTTCAGGAAAGCTGATTTTCATAAACTCAGAACAATTGTAAGTACGGTTCCATGGCAAGTGACCCTTATGAGAAAAGGAGTCTATGATGGGTGGGAGTTTCTAAAAAAGGAAATTCTAAAAGCTTAATGGCAAGCAATTCCAACAAGGAAAAAAGGGGGAAAACAGCAGAAGAAGCCAATGTGGCTTCACAAGAAGCTTAGAGATGACCTGAAAAGAAAAAAGGACACATACAGGAAGTGGAAAGAAGGCCAGGCTACAAAGGAAGAGTACAGGCAGGTACAACGGAATTGCAGAGATGGCGTCAGGAAGGCTAAAGCTGAGAATGAGCTGAGGTTAGCGAGGGATGCTAAAAGCAACAAAAAAGCTTTCTTCAGGTACGTCCGTAGTAAAAGACAGAGAAAAGAAATGGTGTCACAGCAACTCAATGAGGATGGCAAAATGATAACAGATAACAAAGAAAAGGCAGAAGTGCTCAATTCCTACTTTGGCTCAGTCTTCTCCCAGAAAAGGGTCTATGACCCTCCCAGGAAACATGAAGTGGAAGGGGCAGGATTGGAGCTTGAGATTGATAGACAAACGGTCAATGAATACTTAAATCACTTTGAATGAGTTCAAATCGGCAGGGCCCGATAAACTGCATTCTAGAGTATTGAAGGAACTGCCTGAAGAACTCTCGGAATGATTGTCTATTATCTTTGTGAAATCATGGAGGACTGGTGAAGTGCCCGATGACTGAAGGAGAACTAATGTAGTCCCTATCTTCAAAAAGGAGGAATCGGGGAACTATAGACCAGTCAACCTAACATCAGTCCCTGGAAAAACTCTGGAGCAGATTATAAAGTAGTCAATCTGTAAGCACCTTGAAAACAATGCAGTGATTACTAGGAGCCAACATGGATTTATGAAAGACAAATCCTGCCAAACTAATCTTATCTTGTTTTTTGATTGGGTAACTTCCCTTGTGGACTGTGGGAATGCTGTGAACATAATATATCTCGACTTCAGCAAAGCTTTTGACAAAGTGCCCCATGACATTCTGATTAGCAAGATAGCTAAATGTGGGCTGGATAGAACAACTATCAGGTGGATCAACAGTTGGCTCCAGAATCATACCCAAAGAGTGCTTATCAATGGTGCCTTCTCAAACTGGGCAGAAGTAACAAGTGGGAGCTTGGTCCTGGGTCCAGTGCTCTTCAAAATTTTTATTATCGAGTTGGATGAGGAGGTACAGAGCATGCTTATCAAATTTGCAGCTGATAAAAAATTGGGGGGCATAGCTAATACTGTGGAAGACAGAAACAAAATTCAAAGAGGCCTTGATAGGCTGGAGCATTGGGCTGAAAACAACAGAATGAAATTCAACAGGGATAAATGCAAAGTTCTACACTTAGGAAAAAGAAACCAAATGCACAGTTATAAGACTGGCTCAGCAATACGACATGTGAGAAAGATCTTGGAATTGTGGTTGATCACAAGCTGAATATGAGCCAACAGTGTGATGTAGCTGCAAAAAAGGCAAATGCTGTAGTAGGCTGCATTAAGAGAAATATAGTTTCCAAATTGCGTGAAGTATTACTTCCCCTCTATTCAGCACTGGTTAGGCCTCATCCTGAGTACTGCGTCCAGTTCTAGTCTCCGCACCAAGAAGGATGCAGACAAACTGGAATAGGTTCAGAGGAGGGCAACAAAGATGATCAGGAGACTGGAAACCAAGCCCTATGAGGAGAGGCTGAAAGAACTGGGCATGTTTAGCCTGGAGAAGAGAAGACTGAGGGGAGATATGATAGCACTCTTCAAGTACATGAAAGATTGTCACACAGAGGAGGGCCAAGATCTCTTCTTGGAGAGTGCAGGACACGGAATGGGCTCAAGTTGCAGGAAGACAGATTAAGACTGAACATCGGGAAAAAATTCCTAACTGTTAGAGCAATACGACAATGGAACCAATGACCTAGAGAAGTAGTGGGCTCTCCCACACTGGAGGCATTCAAGAGGCAGCTGGACAGCCATCTGTCGGAAATGCTTTGATTTGGATTCCTGCATTGAGCAGGGGGTTGGACTCGATGGCCTTGTAGGTCCCTTCCAACTCTACTATTCTATGATTCTATGATAGGGAAGGCTTTTCTTACCATCTGAGTCCCTTTCCCTATAACAATGTGGTGCTCTCCAGAGTTTGTTGGAATCCCATTCTCATCAGCCCCAGTCAGCGTGGACAATGGTCACCGCTTATGGGAGTGAGAGTCCAGGAATCTGTGGAGCACACCATGATGGCTACCCCAGTCTTAAAACGGTCCTCCTCTCCCCCACATCCTATAATGCACTGCCACCACTCTGCTCCAGGTCTAGGAAAAAGGATAAACTAGGAGGGAAGCTTTGGATGTGTCTCCCCAAAGCCCAGAATGCCAAATGTTGCACCTCGTAGGCCATATTAGAAACTCAAATGGAGCTCAGCTATGCTGTGTTATAGCACTTGGGGAAACATTTTAGTGAAAAATTCCAGCTAATTGGACCATTGTTTTAGAAGGGCATAACTAGAGATCTGTTCAGAGAGAATAGATGGCTGTCCATTCAAGTTATCTGCAGAAGATGAAGAATCCCAGTTGAAATAGGTGGCAGTACATCAGAATATTCGGGTGCATTAAATGTAGAAATATGGAATTTGAAAACAGGTATTACGACCAATACCCTGGACAGCAAAAAGACAATTAAACCAGAACTATCACTAGAAGCTAAAATGATGAAACTGAGGATATCATACTTTGCACACATAAGGAGAAGATATCTAGAAAAGACAAAAATGCTGGGAAAAACAGCAGGGAATAGAAAAAGGGAAAGGCCAAACAATAGATGGATTGATTGCATAAAGGAAGATCTGAACAGGGTGGTTTATAACAGATGCTACTGGAGGTTGTTGATTCATAGGGTTGCCATAAGTCGTAATCGACTTGAAGGCACATAACAAATTACAACGGAACCTGCCTTACCAAGACAGGATAGAGTCCCACAAATCCCCTCCATTTATTTATTTATTTTATTTATTTAAAAAGTTTATATCCCGCTTCAGTTCCAAAGAATTCTAAACGGCCAAAACAATAACATAGTGCAAACACATTATACAATATACAATATATAAAAATATATAAATTATCTCTCACATTACAATTCAAAAGCTAACCGAAATAAAAAAGTCTTAACTTGGCGACGAAAACTAATTAAAGAGGGGGAAGAACGAATTTCCTGCGGAAGAGAATTCCAAAGAGTTGGTGCTACCACCGAAAATGATCTATTCCTAATACCAGTCCGATGAATTTGGGAAAAAGAAGGAATATTAAGGCCGGGGTCTAATGAAGATCTTAAAGAACGAGCAGGCTCATAAAACGAAATATGATTTGAAAAATAACTAGGGCCTGAACCAGATAAAGCTCTAAACGTTAAAACCAGGATTTTAAACTGAACTCGGTAAGAAATTGGAAGCCAGTGTAGTTGTTTTAGGAGCGGAGTAGTGTGAACTCGCCAACCTGCTCCTATTAACATCCTGGCAGCCGCTCTTTGGACTAATTTCAGTTGACGAAGTATTTTAAGGGGAAGTCCAGTATAAAGCGAGTTACAGTAGTCCAACTTAGACGTAACCAAGGCATGGGTAACCGTGGTTAGGTCAGAGGGTTCCAGAAAAGGGCGCAATTGGCGAACCAATTTTAGGCGGGCAAAGGCGCTTCTGGAAGTTGCTAAGACATGGGCCTCCAAAGTCAAGGCCGAATCCAGAAGGACACCCAAACTATGAACCTGGGTCTTTAAAGCGAGTAAAACTCCATCTAATAACGGTACATTCCCTATTTCCAACTTGGTTCGGTGCCCAACCACCAGCACCTCTGTTTTATCTGGGTTCAATTTCAGCTTATTCTGTGTCATCCAGGTCTTAACTGCTGTTAGACAATTATTTAAAGGAAGGATGGCATCTTTCATATCCGGAGGGAAGGAAAAATAAAGCTGGGTGTCATCAGCATATTGGTGAAACTGAATTCCAAACCTCCGGATGATCTCTCCCAGCGGTTTCATGTAAATGTTAAACAGCATCGGTGAAAGCACCGAGCCTTGTGGTACTCCGCATGACAACGGCCAGGGATCAGAGCTAAAATCCCCAAATAGTACTCTCTGTGATCTGCCCTCCAAGAAAGAGCGGAGCCACTGAAAAACAGTGCCTCGTAAGCCCATCTCGGAGAGGCGGCCCAAGAGAATGTCATGGTCGATCGTGTCAAACGCTGCTGAAAGATCAAGAAGGACTAACAAAGAAATTTTCCCCTTGTCTAACTCTCTCCGGAGGTCATCCACTAAGGCCACCAATACGGTCTCAGTTCCATGACCCGGCCTAAAACCAGATTGAGATGAGTCGTAGTAATCTGTCAGCTCCAGGAAACTCTGGAGCTGAGAGGCCACCACTTTCTCAATAATTTTACTTTAAAAAGGTAAGTTGGACACGGGACGGAAACTATCTAAACTGGAAGGGTTCAAAGAAGGCTTTTTTAATAAGGGAATAACAATTGCTTCCTTTAGGCTGCCTGGAAGGTGGCCTTGCTGGAGGGAAGCATTGATCCATGACTTCGCTATGCAGAGCTCTCTGGTCAGGATTCAGCAAAGCCCACTCCTCTTCTGTGAACTGCACAGCCACATCCTCCAAAGACACTGGATCCTAAAAGAAATATAATTCAATTTGTCATCATAGCAAGCATAAAGATTATCTGCTACCTACGTGGAAAACGTAGTTAAGGTGAGGCGGCTGGTCATTGTTCTAAGGACAGAAACCTTCTTAAATGGCATTCACAGCTTTTGTTGAGGTGGCTTTGGGAGACGCAAAGAGGAGGAGGAAAATTCATTCAGACCCAGGGACAGAGAGGCACCCAGGCTGCCCCCAGCCTTTCCCACTTCTGAGTCTTTCCCCAACCTGATCTGGGGCGACAGCAACAGCTTCTCCTCCACCAGAAAGGGGATATGATTTAGTAGGTCTTGCCGACATGATTGTTGAGCTCTCTTGTGCCCCGAACCAACAAGGCAGACTTAACTTGTTGCACAGGACACAGAGGTGTGTGAGTAACAGCGTTCCTGAACCGGCAATTAGAAATAGACCACACTGACACTGTTAAGCTTAGTGCAAGCGAAACAAACTTTATCAACGTGCAGACAGAATACAATCACCAACGTAAGCTTTACTCCTATCTTCCCCCACACAGCCTGGGTCCCTGGGCTTGTATTTTATAGCCAGCCCCTTTGATCTGGTACAGCTGTGTGACCTTCACATAATTACTGTGCTGTGGTTAACCCATTCCCAACATGGGGAATGACTAAGCATAATGAGCTAACAGCCCCCATCTCATTCCTCATTGTTGGGTGTTCCTGTTGCTCAGCTATTTCCTTACATTTTGCATTTTACATTTTTCCGTTTTACATTTCTTTTCACAGTGTACATTTATTATTTACAGTAGTCTTGTACACATACATTAATACATTCAGTTTATATACATGCTCAGTCCCATCTGAGTCCCAGCATCTTTGAGAGTTGTATGTGCTTATCTGCACATAGTGGCTTTGTGAGAATATCAGCCACCATTTTGG
Organism: Rhineura floridana; assembly: GCF_030035675.1. Taxonomy (NCBI): domain Eukaryota; kingdom Metazoa; phylum Chordata; class Lepidosauria; order Squamata; family Rhineuridae; genus Rhineura; species Rhineura floridana. Next base: position 211,667,466 of record NC_084482.1, read on the forward strand.
TGGTTTCACAGTGGTGTAGCTCTATTAGCCCACTTTGTATACAGTCTCTCACGTGATGGCAGCGAACACTAACGTGTTTAGTCCGTTTAGTGTTACTTTCTGATTTGGCCATGTGTATACAAGCTTGGTTGTCTTCCTTTACGATATAGGGCGTGCCTATGGCTAGTCCAATATCCTGCAATAACTGTTGATACCAGAGGAGCTCATTGCACGCTATAGAGAGGCTTATGTACTCAGCCTCAGTACTGGAGACAGCCACAACAGACTGTTTCCTGCTAGTCCACTCAATCAGAGACCCCTGAATCATTATGGCTATCCCTGTAGTGGACTTTCCGGTAGTGGGGTCGGATGCATGGTCTGCATCTGCATAACATTCAACACCGTTCTCCTGACTGGCAGATATTAACAGTTGTACACCACAGGTACCCTTAAGATATCTAATCACCCTTTTTAATCCCATCCAATCATATTCCATGGGATTTGACACTCTCCTGCCAAGAATGCCTACTGCACTGCTAATATCCGGCCTGGATATGTTTGCAATGTATAACAGTTTGCCAACCATGCTTCTGAACATACTGGAATTAGCCATTGTCTGGCTATCCTGTTCTCTTTGGAAATCTACCACCATGGGGGTATTCACTGGTTTGCATTCCACCATGTCCATTTCCTTTAATATTTGCAGTATTTGTGCAGTTTGATGTAGCCTGAAGCTGCCATCTGTCTGCCTAAGTATCTCTGTTCCCAGGAATTGCTGTATGGGACCTAAGCACTTGATATTGATCTGTGTTTGTAATTGTGTGTTGAATGCTTTCTCCTCATATTCAGAATCACACACATACATGATATCATATATTTTTACAGCTCAAATTAAGCTGCACTGTCCCAAGCAACTGGACATCCAAGCAATATGAATTTGCAATGGAGAAACCAGTGAGAAGTGCAGAGACGGAAAGAGTCCGATTCATCATCTCAACAGAGTCTGAGCTGATACGTAGTGAAAGCATGCAGCGAGATCAGCTAATCGTTGCTGCTGGGGGGCGTGTCGCTGCTGGAGACTCCGTTGCTGTGGTCCGTGCTGCCGCCATTGCTGCTGCCTGCCCATTTACGCGCGGGGCGTTGTCATCTTCGCCGAGGTGCCGCGTTGCTGCCGGTGGACTTCACTGTTGCGGATTGTGTTGCCGCCATCGCCGCCGCTGGTTGCGGGCGTCTTCGCTGTAGAGCTCATACAGCTCCGTGGTATACCCCGGAGCTGAGAGCGATGAAACATGAGAGGAGGAGGCTGGAGTGCAGATGGAGGAAAACTCCCAGTGGATACAATCATGCCTTGGTAAGTGCCACCAATAAGTTGTATACAAAAGGGGTAAGGACAGCAAAGAAGCTCTATTTTGCTGCCTCTATTAGATCATCTTTAAGTCGCCCAGCGGAGCTTTTTAAAGTCGTGCGAGGGCTCTTACACTCTGGCCCCCACGATACTATGGAAACATCTGAGACTCGCTGTAATGAAATTGCTGGACACTTTCAAGATAAGATTGTATGTATCCGCAGGGACCTTGACTCTGATGTTGTGACAGATGAATCCATTGAAGTGTCCGGAGCACGGCCTTGTCCTTCATTATTGGATGAGTTTCAGTTGGTGCAGCTCGAGGAAGTGGACAAGGTGCTTGGAATGGTTCGGGCGACCACGTCTGTTCTGGATCCTTGCCCATCTTGGCTAGTGAAAGCTGGCAGGGCTGGAACCACCGGTTGGGCCAAGGAGGTGGTTAATGCCTCCTTGAGGGAGGGAGTGGTCCCTGGTAGCCTCAAGGAGGCAGTAGTGAGACCTCTTTTAAAGAAACCCTCCTTGGACCCAGATAATTTAAACAACTATAGACCGGTGGCGAATGTCCCTTTTTTGGGCAAGGTTTTGGAGCGGGTGGTTGCCAGCCAACTCCAGGCGCTCTTGGATGAAACCGATTATCTAGATCCGTTTCAATCCGGTTTCAGGCCCGGTTTTGGCACCGAAACAGCCTTGGTCGCCCTGTATGATGACCTGTGTCGGGAGAGGGACAGGGGGAATGTGACTCTGTTGATTCTTCTTGATATCTCAGCGGCGTTTGATACCATCGACCATGGTATCCTTCTGAGGAGACTCGCGGAGTTGGGTGTCGGGGGCACTGCTTGGCACTGGTTCCGCTCCTACTTCGCAGATCGTCACCAGAAGGTAGTGCTTGGGGAACATCACTCGACACCATGGACTCTCCATTGCGGAGTCCCTCAGGGGTCGGTTTTGTCCCCCATGCTTTTCAACATCTACATGCAGCCGCTGGGTGCGGTCATCAGGAGTTTTGGAGTGCGTTGCCATCAGTATGCTGATGACACGCAGCTCTATTTCTCCTTTTCATCCTCTTCAGGTGAGTCTGTTGATGTGCTGAACCGTTGCCTGACCGCGATAATGGACTGGATGAGAGCTAATAAACTGAGACTCAATCCAGACAAGACCGAGACGTTGTTGGTGAATGCCTTCCCTGCTCAGATGGTGGATGTTAACCCTGTTCTGGATGGGGTTACACTCCCCCTGAAGGAACAGGTACGTAGTTTGGGGGTTCTTCTTGACTCTTCCCTGTCTCTCGAGGCCCAAGTGGCCTCGGTGGCACGGAATGTGTTTTACCATCTTCGTCTGGTAGCCCAACTACGCCCCTATCTGGATAGGGATGACCTCGCCTCCGTTGTTCACACTCTGGTAACTTCAAGATTGGATTACTGTAATGCGCTCTACGTAGGGCTGCCCTTGAAGACAATTTGGAAGCTTCAGCTGGTGCAGAACGCAGCTGCCAGACTACTGACGAGGACCAGTCGGTCTTCGCATATAACACCTGTCTTGGCGCGTCTGCACTGGCTTCCTATTTGCTTCCGGGCGAGATTCAAGGTGCTGGTTCTTACCTATAAAGCCTTACACGGCGTGGGACCTCAATACCTTGTGGAACGCCTCTCTCGATACGAACCTACCCGTTCACTTCGTTCAGAATCTATGGCCCTCCTCCGGGTACCAACCCATCGGGAAGCCCGGAGGGTGGTTACTAGATCTAGGGCCTTTTCTGTGGTGGCCCCTGAGTTGTGGAACAGCCTCCCCGAAGAGGTACGCCTGGCGCCTACACTTCTATCTTTTCGGCGCCAGGTAAAGACCTTTTTATGCTCCCAGGCATTTTAATTTTCTTAACCATTTTAATCTTTTAATCCGTATTTTTAAATTTTTGTCGTATTGTGTTTTTGTAGTGTTTTTTGTTGTTTGTTTGTATATGTTTTTATGATTTTTATTATGATATATTGTATTTTATCTTGTTTGTTCACCGCCCTGAGAGCTATTCTGCTAAGGGCGGTATATAAATTGAAATAAATAAATAAATAAATCATCTACAAATACTAGACAGAACGTCTTTCTGCCATCTGTGTCACAATGATATAGGCAGGGATCTGCTACACTACGCACGAATGCCATTTTAGTCAGAATGTCATGTAATTTCTTGTTCCAACACTGGGTGCTTTGCTTAAGCCCATAAATAGCCTTGTGTACGCGGCAGACGAGCGCTGGATTCTCTATGTGACCAGGGGGTTGCTCCATGTATATGGTTTCCTGGAGGTTCCCATACAGGAATGCAGTGTCAACATCGTAATGATATACTTGCATATTCCTGGTGGCTGCCACTTTTAGCATAAGCCGTATCATCTCATGCTTCACCACAGGAGCGAATACGGCATCATAGTCAAAGCCATAATGTTGATTGAAACCCTTAGCCACTAAACGTGCCCTGTAGCGTTGTGGCTGTCCTGCACTGTCCCTTTTTATTTTAAAAATCCACTTACACCCTATAGCCTTTCTGTTACAAGGTAGGGTTTCCAGCTTCCATGTACCATTTCTGGACATAGCAAGCAGTTCCTCTTGCATGGCAATATGCCATAGCTGTGGTTCTGTGGTAGGCAGTTTAATAACATCCTCATAGGACCTAGGCTCTGTAGTGCTAGATACAACATTAAGCACTTTAAATCTTTTTGGCGGTATTCCTAGATTAGCTCTATCTGACCTTCTTAGGATGGGTGCTTGTTCTGTTAACTTATTTTCTAGACTTTCTGTCTGTTCTGTTTTGTTCTTCCTTATTTACACTCTGACTATTTTCTTCTTTTTCCTCTGCCTCTTGTTTTACTGCTGTTTCTGTGGTTTCTACATTTCCCCCTCCCCTCTCCTCCTGGGGATCAGGTTTAATCTTTCTTTCCTGTTCCTCATCGTGTGTGCTGTCTATGTGTATTTCTGCTTGTTTAGTACTGTTTTCCCAGTCTTGTTCCTGCGTTTTTACACTTCTACACACATGTAAACGTTTTTCCTTCATTAACCAGATTCTGTGATATGCCCCCTCAAAACCAAGGTAGTAGCCTTTAAGTGCTCTCGGACCCTGTTTCCCTTTATGTTGAGGTTTGGGAATATGAGCCCAACATACTGCTCCAAATAAGAACATAAGAACATAAGAAGAGCCTGCTGGATCAGGCCAGTGGCCCATCTAGTCCAGCATCCTGTTCTCACAGTGGCCAACCAGGTGCCTGGGGGAAGCCCGCAAGCAGGACCCGAGTGCAAGAACACTCTCCCCTCCTGAGGCTTCTGGCAACTGGTTTTCAGAAGCATGCTGCCTCTGACTAGGGTGGCAGAGCACAGCCATCATGGCTAGTAGCCATTGATAGCCCTGTCCTCCATGAATATGTCTAATCTTCTTTTAAAGCCGTCCAAGCTGGTGGCCATTACTGCATCATGTGGGAGCAAATTCCATAGTTTAACTATGCGCTGAGTAAAGAAGTACTTCCTTTTGTCTGTCCTGAATCTTCCAACATTCAGCTTCTTTGAATGTCCACGAGTTCTAGTATTGAGAGGGAGAAGAACTTTTCTCTATCCACTTTCTCAATGCCATGCATAATTTTATACACTTCTATCATGTCTCCTCTGACCCGCCTTTTCTCTAAACTAAAAAGCCCCAAATGCTGCAACCTTTCCTCGTAAGGGAGTCGCTCCATCCCCTTGATCATTCTGGTTGCCCTCTTCTGAACCTTTTCCAACTCTATAATATCCTTTTTGAGATGAGGCGACCAGAACTGTACACAGTATTCCAAATGCGGCCGCACCATAGATTTATACAATGGCATTATGATATTGGCTGTTTTATTTTCAATACCTTTCCTAATTATCGCTAGCATGGAATTTGCCTTTTTCACAGCTGCCGCACACTGGGTCGACATTTTCATCGTGCTGTCCACTACAACCCCGAGGTCTCTCTCCTGGTCAGTCACCGCCAGTTCAGACCCCATGAGCGTATATGTGAAATTAAGATTTTTTGCTCCAATATGCATAATTTTACATTTGTTTATATTGAATTGCATTTGCCATTTTTCTGCCCATTTACTCAGTTTGGAGAGGTCTTTTTGGAGCTCTTCGCAATCCCTTTTTGTTTTAACAACCCTGAACAATTTAGTGTCATCAGCAAACTTGGCCACTTCACTGCTCACTCCTAATTCTAGGTCATTAATGAACAAGTTGAAAAGTACAGGTCCCAATACCGATCCTTGAGGGACTACACTTTCTACAGCCCTCCATTGGGAGAACTGTCCGTTGATTCCTACTCTCTGCTTTCTGCTTTTTAACCAATTTCTTATCCACAAGAGGACCTCTCCTCTTATTCCATGACTGCTAAGCTTCCTCAGAAGCCTTTGGTGAGGTACCTTGTCAAACGCTTTTTGAAAGTCTAAGTACACTATGTCCACTGGATCACCTCTATCTATATGCTTGTTGACACTCTCAAAGAATTCTAATAGGTTACTGAGACAGGACTTTCCCTTGCAGAAGCCATGCTGGCTCTGCTTCAGCAAGGCTTGTTCTTCTATGTGCTTAGTTAATCTAGCTTTCATAATACTTTCTACCAGTTTTCCAGGGACAGAAGTTAAGCTAACTGGCCTGTAATTTCCGGAATCCCCTCTGGATCCCTTTTTGAAGATTGGCGTTACATTTGCCACTTTCCAGTCCTCAGGCACGGAGGAGGACCCAAGGGACAAGTTACATATTTTAGTTAGCAGATCAGCAATTTCACCTTTGAGTTCTTTGAGAACTCTCGGGTGGATGCCATCCGGGCCCGGTGACTTGTCAGTTTTTATATTGTCCATTAAGCTTAGAACTTCCTCTCTCGTTACCACTATTTGTCTCAGTTCCTCAGAATCCCTTCCTGCAAATGTTAGTTCAGGTTCAGGGATCTGCCCTATATCTTCCACTGTGAAGACAGATGCAAAGAATTCATTTAGCTTCTCTGCAATCTCCTGATCGTTCTTTAGTACACCTTTGACTCCGTTATCATCCAAGGGTCCAATCGTCTCCCTAGATGGTCTCCTGCTTTGAATGTATTTGTAGAATTTTTTGTTGTTTTTTATGTTCTTAGCAATGTGCTCCTCAAATTCTTTTTTAGCATCCCTTATTGTCTTCTTGCATTTCTTTTGCCAGAGTTTGTGTTCTTTTTTATTTTCTTCATTTGGACAAGACTTCCATTTTTTGAAGGAAGACTTTTTGTCAGCTTCCTGACATGGTTCAGATAAGGCTTTTTGTTAAACATCATTTCATAAGGCATACAATTCACAGCACTTTTATATACTCTGTTCAACAGATAGTTAGCATATATCGCACATTCACCCCAGAAATCCCTGGTAAGTGTAGAGTCTCCTAACATTGCTCTCACAGTGTCTTGCAAGAATTTGTTGTACCTCTCAGCAACCCCGTTCTGATGGGGTGAAAAAGGAGCTGTTAATTCGTGTTTTACCCCTTTGTTATAGAGATACTTTTGCAGAGTTGAGGATAAAAATTCCCCTCCTCTATCTGATCAGATCGTTGCTATCCGGGTTTTGAATCTAGCCTCTACCCATTCCACAAAATGTTTTAGCTTCCCAGCGGCTTCTGCTTTGTTATGCAATAGGTAAACAAAAGCATATCTCGTGTAGTCATCGACCAACACATAATAAAACTTTGCATTTCCTTTCGACTGTTTAAAGGGACCGACCAGATCCATGTGTATTAACTGAAATGGCCTTTGCGTGCTAATTAGCCTTTCTTTGTGTATGGGAGCTGCTGTTGACTTCCATTCACTGCAAACGTTACAGTCTTCATACTGCTTACAAGTTTTAAACATTAGGTCAGCATTATGCTTCTCTGTTTTTAGAAGTGTTGTATAACTGACATGACCCAACCTTTTGTGGTACAAGTGTATACATTGATCATGAGTAGGCTTATTTCTTAATGTGTTTACACATAGTGGGGCTTCATCATTAACTATGAACAATGCTTCTTTGAACGTTGCTATAACACATATCTTATTTCCCTTACAAATTGTGCATCTCCCTTTTTCAAAGTGAACAACATAATTCATATCATTTAACTTGGCTACAGACATTTTATTCCTGTCCATACTGGGAACATAAAGCACATTTGTAACTAGCGTTTTTAAACATTTTAATTATACTACTCCTACCCCTTTTACTTCGCGACAGCTTCCATCCGCCAAGTAAACGTTCTGGTTCGTTGTTGGGGTCAGGGTTTTAAACTGTTTTTCATTATTTGCCAAAAAATGACTAGCTCCTGAGTCAATAGTCCAGGATGCTCTGTTCAGTTCATTGTCTTTGTCTTTTGTTCCTACGACATGCACTTTAAATGGGTCTTTCTCGCATTGTTGTGTTCTTCTTTGCTTCTCAGCCTGGCAATGTCTGCGTAGATGATTTGTGGAACCGCAAGTGTAGCAGCGTCTCACTCCATATGCCATGGATCCTTGCTCATTCCGCTCCGGGTTTTCTTTGTTGCTCTGTTTGCTTTTCTCTTGTCGGCGTTCTGCTTCTTGCAGTAGTTTGTTTGTGATGTAATTAACACTGAGCTCCGCGTCTGGCAAACTTTCTAACGCGCTTATTATTCCATCCCAGGAATCATTTAAAGTTGACAGCGTAATGTATGCCATCTGTTCCTGTGTATGTTGCATGTTCATTTCTTGCAGTTCGGCAAACAAACGTTGTAAGTTCTGTAAATGCCTCTGCATGGACTCGCCTTCTTTGTAACGTGTTTGGTAAAGTGTTTTAGCAAGTAGGACCTTAGAGCCCGCAGTTTTTCTCACATGTACAGTTTTTAATGCATTCCACACTTCCTTCGCAGTGTTTAAGCCTCTTACATGTATTAACTGTTCATTTTCCAGAGCTAGGATAATCAGAGCTTTAGCTTTCTCTGCCGCCCTTATCCACTCTGCCGGTGGGGCTGCAGGGGGGTCTTCCGCAACTGTGTGCCACACGCCCTCCTTCACCAGTAGCATTTCTGTCTTTACCTTCCAGTAGGAGTAGTTGGTGCTCCCCAGCCTCTCCAAGGGAAAAGATGCGCCTCCAAATGCTGCCATTCTTTTCTTACTCCTTTCGGCTGCTGTAATGCACTTTCTGGATCTCCTGTTCTTTAGCACAGTTTCACAGTAACGCTGTTATGGCTGGGCCCATAACCCTTTGTTGAGCTCTCTTGTGCCCCGAACCAACAAGGCAGACTTAACTTGTTGCACAGGACACAGAGGTGCGTGAGTAACAGCGTTCCTGAACCGGCAATTAGAAATAGACCACACTGACACTGTTAAGCTTAGTGCAAGCGAAACAAACTTTATCAATGTACAGACAGAATACAATCACCAACATAAGCTTTACTCCTATCTTCCCCCACACAGCCTGGGTCCCTGGGGTTGTATTTTATAGCCAGCCCCTTTGATCTGGTACAGCTGTGTGACCTTCACAAAATTACTGTGCTGTGGTTAACCCATTCCCAACATGGGGAATGACTAAGCATAATGAGCTAACAATGCTTCCATCCCCTGTGAGAAAGAAAATGGGCCCCAAAGCCATTAGTATACCGTATGCTATTGTCAGAGATTTAACCATAGAGGTATAACTGCACAAGGGTTCTTCTCAGCTGAGTGAGTTTCAGGTATTTATGCACAATTTATGTTTCAGTTGTGTGATAAAACATCTCTCCTCATTTGAGCTCTAAGCCAGAAATCAAAGTGATGGTTCCCACGTAAAAAATTATGATGTAAGTAGGAGCATTTCTGAGCTGTGGAAAAGGCTGGAGACAAGAGTGGAAAATGGAAATTCAAGTTGATCCTGACTTATGGTGTTTAGGGTTTTCATAGTAAGCGGTATTCAGGAAGGGTTTCTCCACAGAGACCCTTTTCCTGAAAAGCACTCAAGTCATATAATGGGGAGCAGAATTAAAAAAGGAGTGACAGAGGCAATACCACAGGAATATTTGATATAGAAAGGAAGGATAGATGCAAAACCCTTAGAGATACTTGATATCGGGGTAGCCAACGTGGTGCCCTTCAGATGGGACCAAACCCCAATTCACATCAGCCCCAGACAATAACATGAATGGCCAGCGATTATAGGACTTTTACTTCAACAACATCTGGAAGGCTTCATCTAGACCAGGGACAGCCATCTTACCTGCTGCTCTGCCTGCTTCTCGTCCTCTGCCACGTTCAGCAGGAGACCTTCTGCCAGGGCCACTGCCTGGGAACTGGTCTCGGCCCCACATTCCCTCACCCAGCTCACCATCTCTAGGGGCAGGACAGCCAGGAACTGCTCCAGGATCACCTTGTCCACGATCTGGTTATTTGAGTGTCGCTCTGGCTTCAACCACTCACAGCAAAGAAGGTGGAGTCGGCTGCAAGCCTCTCGGGGGCCCTCAGCTGCCTGGTAGCGGAAACACCGGAACTGCTGGCGCTGCACATCTGAGCTGAGGGGATTCTTCCCCAAGATCTTCTGCACATTTTCCCCTAGGCATTCCTCCGCATGGGTCTCAGTCTTGATGGCATCAGGGCCAAGTCCTGCTTCAGGGGTAGATGGGTCTTGCTGTTCCATATTTGATCTCTTGGCCTTTCACGGGGTCCTCATCCCTTCTCTGCTTCTGGGAATAGTTTTCTGCCTTCTGAGGCCACATTCAGAAGGAGCAGGTCCACTTATTCTATGAGCGAAGCCAAACAGGGATCACTATGCCCAGGCCAAAGGGTTGCAGAGCAGGAAAGGTGCTGGGTAAGAATAGTCAAATGTGAGGATTATTGTTTCTACCATATAACCTTTGATAAAAACCCAATGATGGGGCCTACGTCTTCCTTTGAAGATGGGTGTCTGGATGGTTGGCACATCTCTGACAGCAGCTCCAACGGCGCTCAGAGACCCCCATCATCCCCATTTCCCCCCTATTCTTATTTACAAAGAAGCTGAAAGAGAGAACCTTTCAGGGGAAGGGCTGTTGCTCAAATGATAGAGCAGCTGCTTTGTACACAGAAGGTCCCACTTTGAATCTCCAGGTAGGGCTGGGAAAGACTCCCTGCCTGTAATCCTGGAGAGACTCTGCCAGTCAGTGCGGACAATACTGAGCTAGATGGCACAATTGTCTAATTCAATAGAAGATCCTATACTCCCTAACTTATCTCTGAACTTTTACAAGCCTCTCCTGGAATACAGAATGTTGGATTAATTGTGAATGAAATATGTTATTCCTTTCATCTCTTGATAGATTTGCTTGTCTTTACAACTGTCCCCCTTCAGAGTTAAACGTGAGCTATATTGTTGCATATTAAATTAAATTGCAATGCTGAAGTTCCTGGAGTTTATGACCTGGTTGTGATAAGGAAATGGAAAGATCTTTGAGTATAATGTGGTGGAAGAAAGCAATGAACCTACATTTTTGGGATTGTCATCATAAATTAAGGAAGAACTGATTTTACCTTCACCTCAGCAGGCATTGAGTGATGGGATATGGATGTGGGTGGGGGCTGCCCTGTCCTGTAGGCTCTCTTCACCTATTTACCCTTTTAATAAAACACGGTTGTTCACTTTCAGTCGGGGTCTTCCGAGTTTGATTCCTTTGATGAAAAGATTGCCAATTTTCAGTAGCACTTTGTCTTCTCACTTAAAGGTCCTTTCTGTATCCCACGGGTTACTTGCCTGGATGGGCACATGTGTGATAACACCAGTCAGTGTGTGAATAACGGGGGCATTGATAGGCATACTTTCAATTGCCCCTTAATTCAAAGTGGTGTCCTGGCCTTGCTGGGGAGGGAGAGGTAGCTCTCCTCCCTGATTTGGATGGATCAGCTGAACAGGCCTCCTGGGCACCCTGCTCTGTGAAAACCTTTCCACCAAATGTGTAAAGGCAGAGGATGCTCACAAGATTTCAGAGGGGGCCACCCATGCAGTGCTTGGGTACTTACCAGCAAGTGAGAATGAAAGGGACTTTGAACAGAAGAGCTTTTGCTCTGAGGGATACAGCCCCCCCCCGAAATCCCTTCCTGTCTAGCCATCAAATTGAGGTCATTTAACACACTAAGCCTGGTATACTGCTTCTGCATAAGGAAGCTCCACTTTCCACTCATTGTACCAAGGCCCTGCCTATCTTTTTTCTTCCGTTTTCTTTGCTTTGTCTATCTGTTATTATGGCGGATGTTCTGACGGGGGATCCTGAAGGGTCACAGAACAGAGGCCACCTCCTTACGGGATGAGGGTCTCCCTTGCTGTTGTGGGCTCTCCAGCCGCTCCTCTGCCTTCACCGGGTGGGGCTCCAATCTGGGGTCTCCCGCCCCCTCCTGGCTCCCCCGCCCTGCAGCTCCTCCCCTCGGCCCTGGGACTCCCCTTCGCCCAAATGCACAGCAGGGACAAGGGGCTTACCAGACCCCAGAAGGCGCCACCGACGCTGCAGCGCTGCTGCTGCTTCTGGCGTTTAATGGCGAATCAAACTGCGCTCTTGACCAGGGAGCCACTTTCCTCCAAGGGAAGAGCCCGGCAGGAAGTGACGTCAGAGGGAGAGGAGCCGCATTTTCTTTGAAGCCTCCCGCACCTCCTCCTCCTCTTTCCTTTCTAGGAATCTGCTTTCGTTTATTTTAACCCTCACGAAGTCAAGCCTCCTGATGATCTCTCAGAGCGGGAGCCAAGAAGGAAAGAGGCGTTGTGCAGCATGGAGGAAGACACGGAGCTCCTGCCCTGTATTGAGTCAGAGCATGGGGGTCGATCTAGCTCAGTGGTATCTGCACTGACTGGCAGCAGCTCTCCAGCGTTTCAGGCAGGGAGTCTGTCCTTGGAGATTGAACCTGGGACCTTCTGCATGCAAAGTAGTTGCTCTACCCACTGAGCTGTGGCTCCTTCCTGGGGGTTCGGACCCTCCTGGGGGTTCAAGGCAAATATATAGATCATAGAAATATGGGGAGGCTGGCAGACAAGGCTCCCAAACTGGTTTGGCTTGCGTGAGAAGGGAAGATGTGATGATATATGTTGCTGTATCTGGAAGATGAATGGAACCGGAAAGCCAAGTCAGTTCAGCTACTTTTGTCAGTTAGAGAAGGTTAAACTCAGTGTAACAGAAAGGAAGAAAAAACGCCTCCACTGGAGTGCAAGAGGCTCCTGCCCAGTGTATGGCTTTGCTATGAAGTCTAAAATGATGCTCTGAAAGCCTGAGACACTATACAGCATGCCTTGTATTGAGGGATGACCTTGTCCTGAAGTCTCAATGGGATGCAATGGAGGTCTTTGTCTTTTCCAATCTCCCCTGTTAATTTTCTCAGCTGTCCTTGGGAGGAATGATAACAATTCTCTCTTGAAGAATTAAGTCCTTGTTGTGCTTCTCTACTCAATAAGAATACTTTTCTATACAGAGATGCTTTTAGATGGTGATTTCACAGCTGTAGGTACAATACACTTTTAACCATGTAGCATCCTTATGCTGCAAATGTATAACTAATTACAGCACGTACCACAATTAAATATTTCGCACATATATCTCCCTTGCACTCATCTCAGGGAACAACAATATAAACTCATCTTTCCGAAAGACCACGATATATAATAAGAGAATACTTTTACGGGTGATTATCATCATTAATTTCAAAAAGATGTTATACTGTATATGTGTGTAAGTAAGTGTACTGCCTTCAAGTCGATTCCGACTTATGGCGACCCTATGAAGAGGGTTTTCATGAGACTGAGAGGCAGTGACTGGCCCAATGTCACCCAGTGAGCTTCATGGCTACGTGGGGATTCAAACCCTGGTCTCCCAGGTCCTAGTCCAACACTCTAACCACTACACCACACTGGCTTATGCTGTACTGTATGTAGGATAAGCTAAACTTGTCAGTGAGTCCATTTAAACCAAAAATCTAAATGTAACACAATATGCAGATTTTGGCCTTTGTCAGAAGACATAAGGATCAATTCTCTAGTGAAATATTTTACCTCTTCTGGAGTATATAATCTATAAATTGCGTAGTTGATGGTGTTGGTACAAATATAACATACATCAATAGATTGACACTTAGTGAAACTGTTCAATCTGAATTTCCTTCCATCTTTAGGATGCTTGTGAGCAGCATGAACATTTGCCACATTTCAAATCTCCCCTAGAGATGGATCTAATCCTGTAACTACGTAAATCAGAACGGACCACCTTCCCTTGAATAATGGCTGCTCTGCATTGCACTGTAAGTGGAATTCTTCATGACTCCCTGATCTATAGCTGTTGCAAATCAGGAGACCTCCCAAAGCCTCTTTGCAAAGTTTTCACTTTTCCCTTCGGGTGAGGGGAAGGGGCTTTGTTAACATTCACTAACACTTACTGTGTAGTAGCGTTTGCAGAAAATAACGTCTGGGCGCTACAGGCACTCAGACAAACCCAGCACAGTGTGATGGGATAGCCCAAATAATGGCTTAAAATGTGCAAAGAGTGTGCTAAAATCATTTACATAAGCTTATAATGGCTTCGCTTGTAGTTTAGTAGTGCACAGAGGAAAAGAGGTCTCTTCTGAAAATGGGTTTCTTAAACCCTCCCTTCTAGACAAAGCGTTGTTTTCTTATAAAGCAGAGTACGGTACGAGATACAGTGTCTGAGCAGACAGCCAATATGTTACATTAACATTTGGATTGCGGTCTCCACCTATTTACCCTTTTAATACAACAGTTATTTTCAGTTGGGTTCTCCTGAAGTTGATTCCTTTGATTCAAAGGTTGCCACTTTTCGAGTAGCGCTTTCCATTCAATGTTGAAAGATCCCTTCTGCATCCCAGGAGTTGCCAGCCTGGATGGTCCTACGTGTGTCAGTCAGGAGGAGTGATGACACATTGCAAAGTGTTAACATTTGGCTTGGGGGGAAGGGGCTTTGTTAACATTCACTAACACTTACTGGGAACAGCTGCAGCATGAGGGGACTGAGGAAGACCTGCCCTGGGAGTGAGTATCTGGCACCTGGGTGCTTGCTACGAGCTCCTTTGGGCTGCTGTCTGTTGAGACAGCTGAAGTTCCTGGTAAGTGCTGCAAGGACTGGGACCCCCTGCCTGCCCCTTGCTCCACAGAGAGGCTGCAGTTAATCATGTAGCCCCTTGCAACAGCTGCTGGCTGGGCCAGGAGGCATAAAAGCCCAGCTGCCCTTGGGCGGCGGGTCTGCCCCTGGCGGGGTTGCCACCAAAGGGGTGACACCAAAGGGAGTTGCCCCTTGGGGAGTTGCCCCTTGGGGAGTCCCTTATGGAGTCCCGAGGGCGAGGGTGCTACTCCCCTTCTATTACTTTTTCTGTTTTTTATTATTATTATTTCTTAATTTGTTTTCTGTTAAACCAGTCTAGAGGAGATTGGTGGTGCGGAGGGCGTGTCGTGCATGTGTAGTTCCTGCACAGGGTGGGAGCCTGTGCAGTGAACTGCACGATAGGAGAAAGTCACCAGATGCCTTCAGAGTGAGAGTGTGTAATTGGCAGAAGGCTGGCCCTCCCTGGGTGTGAGACAGGAGGGGGAGTAGATGGGCCCTGTGTGAGTAAGTTTGAATGGGTGCGACTGTTCCCACTCCTTGCAGAGGCCTACTGGGATAATTCACGCCCTCTCCAGCACTGTGGAGCCCAGCTTGCACCTTGGTACACCAGTGAGCTAAGGGCAATGAAACAGGCTGGATGTCGGCTACAGTGCAAGTGGCAAAAGACGTCCTGTGAGACAGATCAGGCACGAGTAAAACATCATAACTGTGCCTATTGTGTGGCGGTGAGGGCAGCAAAGAAGGCCCACTTCTCTACCTCCATCACATCCTCAAGTAGCCGTCCAGTGGAGCTTTTCCGTATTGTCAGGGGTCTTTTGACATCAACTCCAGGAAATGGAGTCTTAGACCCTTCGGAGGACCACTGTGAAATGTTTGCAAGGCACTTTGAGGGTAAAGTTGCTTGCCTCCGTAGCAGTCTTGATGCCCCATCTACATATACTGTAGTCCCCAATGAGGTGTCCAGTGCAACATCTGCTCCTATTTCTTGGGAACAGTTTCAGTTGATGCAGCCTGATGATGTAGACAAGGTGCTTGCGATGATGCAGCCAGCAACGTGTCTTCTTGACCCTTGCCCTTATTGGCTTATTAAAGCTTGCCGGGGGGGGGGTCTGACCAAGTGGAGCCAGGGTGTGGTCAACGCATCATTGTGGGAGGGAGTGATTCCAGCCGCCTTGAAAGAGGCGGTGATTCCACCACTCCTGAAAAAGCCCACCCTGAACCCATTGGTTTGGGACAACTACTTACCGGTTGCAAATACCTCCTTCTTAGGGAAGGTGATTGAGAGGGTTGTGGCGCAGCAACTGCAAGTACTCTTGGATGAAAGATTATCTTGACCCATCCCAGTCTGGGTTTAGGCCTGGTTATGGGACTGAATCGGCCTTGGTTGCCCTGATGGATGACCTTTATCGGAAGAAGGACAGGGGGAGTGCGACTCTGTTATTCTTACTTGATCTCTCAGCGGCTTTTGATACCATTGACCATGGTATCCTTCTGGGCCGACTTGGTGAGATGGGTATTGGAGGAACGGTTTTACAGTGGTTCCGATCCTATCTCCAGGGTCTCTCTCAGAGAGTAGCATTGAGTGATTGTCTTTCGGCCCCCTGGCAGCTGTGCTGTGGGGTGCCACAGGGTACCATCTTCTACCCCATGCTGTTTAACATCTATATGAAGCCCTTGGCAGCAGTCATCAGGAGCTTTGGGGGGAGGTGTCAGCAGTATGCTGATGATACCCAGTTCTATTTCTCCATAACATCTGAATCAGGAGAGGCTGTGCAAGCCTTTGACCACTGCCTGGACTCGGTGGTGGGCTAGATGAGGGCCAATAAACTGAGTCTGAATCCTAGCAAGACGGAAGCACTGTGGGTTGGTAGTTCCACAGTTCGGATAATTGGTCAGTTGCCTGCTTTGGATGGGGTCATACTTCCTCTGAAAGAGCAGGTCCGTAGCCTGGGGGTGCTCCTGGATCCATCTTTGTCGCTAGAGGCCCAGGTGACCTCAGTGGCTAGGAGTGCCTTTTACCAGCTTCGGCTGGTGAGACAGCTGCAGCCGTTTCTGGACCAGGATAGCCTGACCACTGTTGTCCACGCACTGGTAAGCTCCAGGCTGGATTACTGTAATGCGCTCTATGTGGGGCTGCCCTTGAAGTTGATCCGGAAGTTGCAGCTGGTGCAAAATGCCGCAGTGAGACTGCTCACTGGAGCAGTGTAACGCAAGCATGGCACCCTGCTACTGAAAGAGTTGCACTGGCTGCCCATTTGCTACCGGGCCAAGTTCAA
The DNA here is from genome assembly GCF_030035675.1 of Rhineura floridana. NCBI lineage: Eukaryota > Metazoa > Chordata > Lepidosauria > Squamata > Rhineuridae > Rhineura > Rhineura floridana. The sequence continues at coordinate 211,684,101 of NC_084482.1, forward strand.
AGTTCTAGTTTTGGTGTACAAAGCCCAATACTGCTCGGGACCAGGATACCTGAAAGACCATCATCCCGATCACTGCGCTCTGCAGGTGAGGGCCTCCTGCAGATACCATCTTATCAGGAGGTTCATTCTGTGCAATATAGGAAACAGACCTATAGTGTGGCGGCACCTACCCTGTGGAATTCCCTCCCTTTGAATATTAGGCAGGTGCCATCTCTCCTATCTTTTCGGCGCCTTTTGAAGACTTATTTTTCAACAAGTGTTTTAAGTTGAGAGCTATCCCAGTCTGTCTCTGTGTCAGAATGGCTTGTTTTTTAATAATGTTTTTAATCTTTAAAAAAAATTTTGTTAATGTTTTTAACGTTGTTTAGTGTTAATGTATTTCAAGTTTTGTTTTTATGATGTTTTAAAATGTTTTTAGTGCCTTGTTTGCTGCCCTGGGCTCCTGCTGGGAGGAAGGATGGGATATACATCAAATAATAAAGGGATAGCCCAAATAATGGCTTAAAATGTGCATATAATGTGCTGAAATTATTTACATAAGCTTTTAATGGCTTCGCTTGTAGTTTACACAGAGGAAGAAAGTTCTCTTTTGAAAATGGGTTTCTTAAACCCTCCCTTCTAGAGTAAGCATTGTTTCCTTATAAAGCAGAGTACGGTACAAGATACAATCTCTGAGCAGACAGCCAATATGTTACATGAACTGTCATCAGTAAGTGAGAAGAAGATATGGAGTGCTTCCGGGAGGCAGCAAATGCAAATTTCCAAAATTTCTCCTCTAGTGGGTAGCAAAATTGATAAAGCCATGGGAACAAGCCATCCCTTTGTAAATAGGGTGTATAAAAGGCCAGTTCTATAGCATGCAGGACCCCCTTGGCTCTGTTGAAGTGGGGGTGGGGTCAAAGAAAGCAGGAGGGAACCCTCACATCTATTCCATCCATGGCATCTGATGGGTGATGTATCGTGACATGTATTTCCATGTACTCTGTAACTCTGGCTTTGTGACATGACTTAAGAAGTTAAGTCGGTCCTTATTATTATTATTAATTAAATTTTTATACCGCCCCATAGCCGAAGCTCTCTGGGCGGCTCACAACAGGTAAAAACATCTAACATACAATTAAAACCACATATTAAGCAATTTAAAATAAATTAAAGATATCAAAAATTAAAACATAATTAAACAGATACTAAAATGCATATTAAATACTACTAAAATGCTGAAAATGCCTGGGAGAAGAGGAAGGTTTGTACCTGGCGCCGAAAAGATAATAATGTTGGTGCCAGGCGTACCTCATCAGGAAGAATATTCCATAGTTCAGGGGCCACCACTGAGAAGGCTATTTTTCTTGTTGTCACCTTCCGGGCTTCTCTCTGAGTAGGCACCAGGAGGAGGGCCTTCGATGTTGAGCGCAGTGTACGGGTAGGTTCATATCGGGAGAGGTGTTCCATCAGATATTGTGGCCCCATGCCGTACAAGGCTTTATAGGTTAAAACCAGCACTTTGAATCGAGCCCGGAAACATATAGGCAACCAGTGCAAGCGGGCCAGAATCGGTGTTATATGTTCAGACCGCCTGGTCCCGGTTATCAGTCTGGCCGCCGCATTTTGCATGAGCTGCAGTTTCCGAACCGTCTTCAAGGGCAGCCCCACGTAGAGTGCATTGCAGTAGTCTAATTTAGAGGTTACCAGGGCATGGACAACTGAAGCAAGGTTTCCCCTGTCCAGATAGTGGCGTAGTTGGGCCACCAGCCGAAGCTGGTAGAAAGCACTCCGTGCCACCGAGGCTACCTGAGCCTCCAGTGACAGGGATGGTTCTAAAAGAACTCCCAAACTACGAACCTGCTCCTTCAGAGGGAGTGCAACCCCATCCAGGACAGCTTGCACATCCACCATCTGGTCAGGGGAACCGCCTACTAACAGCATCTCAGTCTTGTCTGGATTGAGCTTCAATTTATTCGCTCTCATCCAGTCCATTATCGCAGCCAGGCATCGGTTCAGCACCTTGACAGCCTCACCTGATGAGGATGAAAAGGAGAAGTAGAGCTGCGTGTCATCAGCATACTGGTGACAACGCACTCCAAAACTCCTGATGACAGCACCCAGCGGCTTCATGTAGATATTAAAGAGCATGGGGGACAGAACTGACCCCTGCGGAACTCCATATTGGAGAGCCCAGGGTGCCGAGCAATGCTCCCCAAGCACTACCTTCTGGAGACGACCTGCCAAGTAGGAGCAGAACCACTGCCAAGCAGTACCTCCAACTCCCAAATCCGCAAGTCTCCCCAGAAGAATACCATGGTCGATGGTATCAAAAGCCGCTGAGAGATCAAGGAGAATCAACAGAGTTACACTCCCCATCTTTCTCCCGACAAAGGTCATCATACAGGGCGACCAAGGCCGTCTCCGTGCCAAAACCGGGCCTGAAACCCGATTGAAATGGATCCAGATAATCAGTCTCATCCAAGAGTGTCTGGAGCTGGTCTGCAACCACTCTTTCTAGGACCTTGCCCAGGAATGGGACATTTGCTACCGGCCTGTAATTATTAAGATTTTCTGGGTCCAGGGAAGATTTCTTCAAAAGTGGTCTCACTACCGCCGCCTTTAGGCAGTCAGGGACCTCTCCCTCACACAGTGAGGCATTAATCACTTCCCTGGCCTAGCCGCCTGTTCCATCCCTGCTAGCTTTTATTAGCCAAGAGGGGCAAGGATCCAGAACAGAAGAGGTTGCACGCACCTGTCCAAGCACCTTGTCAACGTCCTCAAGCTGCACCAATTGAAACTCATCCAAAAAATCATGACCAGGCTGTGCTCCGGATACCTCATTTGATTCAACTGCTATAACACTGGAGTCCAAGTCTTGACGGATGCAAGAGATTTTATCCTGGAAGTGCCTAGCAAATTCATTACAGCGTGCTTCAGATAGTTCTACCGTGTTCCTAGGGCCAGAATGTACTAGCCCTCTGACAACTTTAAAAAGCTCCGCCGGACAGCAGATAGAAGATTTAATAGTGGCAACAAAATATTGTTTTTGTGCTGCCCGTACTGCCCCTAAATACAGCTTGGTATAGGCACTTACCAGTGCATAATTGCATCCCTCAGGAGTTCGTCTCCATCTGCACTCAAGCCGTCTCCTGTTTCATTGCTCTCAGCTCTGAAGTATACCATGGAGCTGAATGAGCTCTACATAGGAGAGGGCGCACAGGAGCGATCATGTCAACTGCCCGGGTCATTTCAGCATTCCATAGTTCGACCAGGGTTTCGACAGGAGCGCCAGCCCTATCAGCCGGAAAACTCCCCAGAGCCTTTTGAAAACCATCCGGATTCATTAGTCTCCGGGGGCGGACCATCTTAATGGGTCCTCCACACTTGCAGAGGGGAAAAGCTGCTGTAAGTCTAAACCTCAACAAGCGGTGATCTGTCCATGACAAAGGGGCTGATGTAAGACTCCCTACATTCAGATCACCATCTCCATGTCCAGTTGCAAAAATCAGGTCTAGAGTATGCCCTGCCACGTGTGTTGGGCCAGTAGCATATTGGGACAGCCCCATGGTTGTCATGGAAGCCATGAAGTCCTGAGCCGCCCCAGATAAGGCGGCCTCGGCGTGGATGTTGACATCCCCCAGCACCAACAGTCTGGGTGATCTCAACAATACAGCCGAGACCACCTCCGTCAGCTCAGTTAGGGAGTCTGTTGGGCAGCAGGGTGGGCGGTACACCAACAGAATCCCCACTCTGTCCCCCTGATCCAACACAAGGTGCAAACACTCCAGACCAGTAGTTGCATGGACATGGTGCTTGGAGAGAGAGATGGAACTCCTATAGACCACAGCAACCCCCCCTCCCCGGCCCTCAGATCTACCCTGATGCTGAACCAAGTACCCCGGTGGGCACAGCTGGGAGAGACTAACTCCTCCCTGCTCACCCACCCAGGTCTCAGTTATACATGCCAGGCCTCATGCACAATTAAATCGTGGATGAGAGAGATCTGATTATGTACCGATCTGGCATTTAGGAGCAGCATCCGGAGATCGGAGAGCTGGCTGATAGGGCAACCAACAAACCTGTGGGTGTGTGGAGGACCAGAACCCAGCACAGCCGTTAACTGCCTGGGCCGAGTTCCCCTCACCTGGCAAGTCCTCCACACAGCGTCATATCTCCCTCTACCCGTCACTACACTAATTGGGGCCACCTCAAATCTTCCCAGTCGACTTTGACTCCTCTCTCCCAGGCACATGATGCAACCCCCACAACACACACTCACACCATACACACCCCCACACAAAAAGGGCCTTCAACTATTGTAACCTGTTTTAACTAAGATGTGCCTTCACAGTCTTATACATTGATGTTAATTGGATTTCCAGCAACTTCTTTCATGCTGATATGTATCCCTATTTTTCTGTTTCTATAATAAGGTCACTGACTACATTTTATTAGTTGTAGTGTGCAAGAGATGAATAAATAGCATGTATTATAAAGACTCTTGGCAATTTGCTGGGGTGCCACTGAAGGGCTTTGCAGGCCTCCAAAACACTCACAGGCAACAGGTCGGCAACCCTCTGTTCTACACTCATAATATGGTTTCCCCATTTCTGAAATCTTTCATGACATTAAAGACTTAAGCTACTTCTGAAGCTCTTTCCATGTTCCAAGCAGTTCTATGGTTTCTCCCTTGTGTGAATTCTTTGATGCAAAGTGAGAGAGGAATTTCTAGTAAAGCCCTTTCCACATTCCAGGCATTCATATGGCTTCTCCCCAGTGTGAACACTTTGATGGGCAGTGAGTTGCTGTTTCCTACTGAAGCTCTTTCCACATTCTAAGCACTTATATGGTTTCTCCCCACTGTGAATACTTTGATGGTCAGTGAGTTTCTGTTTCCTACTGAAGCTCTTTCCACATTCTAAGCACTTATATGGTTTCTTCCTAGTGTGAATACTTTGATGGTCAGTGAGTTGCTGTTTCCAACTGAAGCTCTTTCCACATTCTAAGCACTTATATGGTTTCTCCCCAGTGTGAGTTCTTTGATGGGAAGTCAGATTTATCTTCTGGTGGAAGCTCTTTCCACATTCTAAGCACTTATATGGTTTCTCCCCAGTGTGAATACTTTGATGGGCAGTGAGTTGCTGTTTCCTACTGAAGCTCTTTTCACATTCTAAGCACTTATATGGCTTCTCCCCAGTGTGAACACTTTGATGGGCAGTGAGTTGTTGTTTCCTACTGAAGCTCTTTCCACATTCTAAGCACTTATATGGTTTCTCCCCAGTGTGAGTTCTTTGATGGGAAGTCAGATTTATCTTCTGGTGGAAGCTCTTTCCACATTCTAAGCACTTATATGGTTTCTCCCCAGTGTGAATTCTTTGGTGGGCAGCAAGTATGTTTTTCCAACTGAAGCTCTTTCCACATTCTAAGCACTTATATGGTTTCTCCCCAGTGTGAATACGTTGATGGGCAGTGAGTTGCTGTTTCCCACTGAAGCTCTTTCCACATTCTAAGCACTTATATGGTTTCTCCCCAGTGTGAATTCTTTGATGGGCAGTGAGTGCTTGTTTCCTGCGGAAGCTCTTTCCACATTCTAAGCACTTATATGGTTTCTCCCCGGTGTGAATTCTTTGGTGGGCAGCAAGTATGTTTTTCCAACTGAAGCTCTTTCCACATTCTAAGCACTTATATGGTTTCTCCCCAGTGTGAGTTCTTTGATGGGAAGTCAGATTTACCTTCTGGTGGAAGCTTTTTCCACATTCTAAGCACTTATATGGCTTCTCCCCAGTGTGAATACTTTGATGGTCAGTGAGTTTCTGTTTCCTACTGAAGCTCTTTCCACATTCTAAGCACTTATATGCTTTCTCTCCGGTGTGAATTCTTTGATGGGGAGTGAGTTGGTTTTTCCTACTGAAGCTCTTTCCACATTCTAAGCACTTATATGGTTTCTCCCCAGTGTGAATTCTTTGATGCAAAGTGAGAGAGGAATTTCTAGTAAAGCACTTTCCACATTCCAGGCATCTATGTGGTTTCTCCCCAGTGTGAATTCTTTGATCGTAAGTCAGATTTATCTTCTGGTGGAAGCTTTTTCCACATTCTAAGCACTTATATGGCTTCTCCCCAGTGTGAATACTTTGATGGTCAGTGAGTTTCTGTTTCCTACTGAAGCTCTTTCCACATTCTAAGCACTTATATGGTTTCTCCCCAGTGTGAATACTTGGATGGGAAGTGAGAGAGGAATTTCTAGTAAAGCACTTTCCACATTCCAGACATCTATGTGGTTTCTCCCCAGTATGAATACTTCGATGGGCAGTGAGTTGCTGTTTCCTACTGAAGCTCTTTCCACATTCTAAGCACGTATATGGTTTCTCTCCAGTGTGAATTCTTTGATGGGCAGTGAGTTGGTTTTTCCTACTGAAGCTCTTTCCACATTCTAAGCACTTATATGGTTTCTCCCCAGTGTCAATTCTTTGATGGCAAGTCAGATGTGTCTTCTGACGGAAGCTCTTTCCACATTCTAAGCACTTATATGGTTTCTCACCGGTGTGCATTCTTTGATGCAAAATGAGACTTGCCTTGCAGCTAAACCTCCTTTCACATTCCAAACATTGATATGCTTTCTCCCTTTTCTGGTTTTTGTAGTGGGCTTTTTTGTACTTTCTTTTAGAATTCAGACTTTTCGAACAATGAAAATATTTATTTCTTTTCCTTCCTTGATCTGATTTTTCTCGGATGGCAGTTTTATGGTAGCCACTGCCCTGAGAAGCGCAAGATTTATTCCTCCTTTTCTCTTCTGCTTCAGGTTTCCTTCTCTGCTCTTCCCTCTTTTCAGATCTGTCTCTTTTCCATCTCTCTTTCCCACATAGTTCTCCCTTCCTCTTGGCTTTCCACTCATCATCTTCTGCAAGGAAGAGAGAAACTGATAAGACCATGAGGGAAGAAATGGATCCTCAAATCACTGAACAATCCCAAATAACTTTTGTGATAAAGGAAGAATTGACAGGACTTAGATGGGAGACGGATCTTACTCCAGGTTGAACAGTCTCTGTTGTCTGGCATTCACTGACAGTTGGAGTGATACAGACTGTCAGATTTGGACCACGGTGATCTGGGTTCACCTCCTAGTCAAGAGGTTAATCCCATTGGGTAGTCCTGGGCCAATCACTCATTCGGCCTAGCCTACAAAGTTGACAAGGTAAATAAAGCAACTGCAGATATTCTCTTCTGAACTCTAGAGCAAGTGAAGTGAGAGAATGAAAAGGGGAGGCTCCATCCTTCAGTGGCAGAGAAAGTCCATTGCAAGGAGAAGGTCCCAAGGTGAATCCCCCACTTCAGCAGTTAAAGCACCTCAGAAAGAGCCCTCAAACGTGATGCCAGTAAGAGCAAATACTCCTGGATTAGTTGGCCAATGACTATGGCAGGGCTGCTGAGTCAGACCTCTGGGATTCTAACATTGTTCTCATCTATATTTGTATTTCTTGTGACTCTTAAAGTTTCTTGTGCTGATTCGTGTACTGCTGTTTTGATTATGTTGTGATTCTAGCATCTTGTATAGATCTCTAACCATTTTTATACTCCTTGTGAATTTTTGTTCAGAATAAGATGATGTACATGTTTTAAATCAATAAAAATAGACAAATTGTCTTTTTCAAAAAGAACAGAAGGAATAAAAAGGGAAGTGGACTCGCGCTATATGTTAAAAATATATATCCCTGCACAGAAATACAGGGAGATGAGATTGGTAGCTCCACCAAGAGTATCTGCATTAAAACTAATGGGGCAAGTAATAAAAGGAATGTGGTGCTTGGAGTCTACTGTCGACAAGCCAATCAAGGACAAGACGAGAATGTATCTTAATGGCCTACTAATGCAGGCAAACCGCTTAGTTTACAGCGCGCTCAGGAGCATGTCAGATTAGAGATGCGACGGAAGGGTTGCCATCACTCATCAAGCCCACCAATAGGTATTCCTTTCTCCTCATCCATATGGGAACAAACGATACTGCCAAACGGAGCTATTAAGAAATCATGTCAGACTTGAAGCTCTGGGAAGGAAACTCAAGGACTTTGGGGCTCAGATAGTTTTTTCATCCATCCTTCCAGTACATAGCAGAGGAGTAGAAAGGGAAATAAAAACATGTGAATGAATGGCTATGAAGGTGGTGCCGACGTGAGAGATTTGGATTCTGGGACCATGAGCTACGCTTCCTGGAAGATGGACTGCTGGCAAGTGATGGGTTGCATCTCACAAGGACTGGGAAGAATGTGCTTGGCCACAGCATGGAGGGCTTTAAACTGAATCGTAAGGGGGAGGGAGATGTAATCTTGGTGGTAACGACTGACGAAGGCTTGTGCACAGTAACGGGAACAGAGAGATCGGCCATAATAGGGCCCAGTAACAATCCTCAGAAAAACGTAGTAAGGAAGCCAAGCCATAAATCACATGGTCTTTGATGTCTGTATACTAATGCGCAGAGCATGGGAAACAAGCAGGATGAACTTGAACTCTTAATACAGGAGGGTAATTACAACTTGATAGGTATAACTGAAACTTGGTGGGATGACTCCCATGACTGGACTATAGCAATTGAAGGATATAACTAGTTCAAAAAGACAGAAGGAATAAAAAGGGAGGTGGAGTCTCACTATATATTAAAAATATATATCCCTGCACAGAAATACAGGAAGATGAGCTTGGTAGCTCCACCGATATTATCTGGATTAAAATTAACGGGGCAAGTAATAAAAGGAATGTGGTGCTTGGAGTCTACTACCGACCACCCAATCAAGGAGAAGACGAGAATGTAACTTTTGCAAAGCAAATTGCCAGTGTTTCGAGGAGGCATGATGTAGTAGTAATGGGGGACTTCAATTATCCCGATATCTGTTGGGAGACAAACTCTGACAAACACAGTCCCTCAAAGAAAATTCTGACTTGTGTTGGATATAACTTTCTCCTACAGAAAGTGGAGGAAGGAACCAGAGGATTGGCTATCCTGGACTTGATTCTAGACAATAGAGATGATTTGGTGGATAAAGTGGCAGTTACGGGAACACCGGGGGGAAGTGACCACACCATATTTGAATTCTTGATTTTAACAGAAGCAAAAGCTGAGAGTAGCCATACACGCACCCTGGACTTCAGGAAAGCTGATTTTCATAAACTCAGAACAATTGTAAGTACGGTTCCATGGCAAGCGACCCTTATGAGAAAAGGAGTCTATGATGGGTGGGAGTTTCTAAAAAAGGAAATTCTAAAAGCTCAATGGCAAGCAATTCCAACAAGGAAAAAAGGGGGAAAACAGCAGAAGAAGCCAATGTGGCTTCACAAGAAGCTTAGAGATGACCTGAAAAGAAAAAAGGACACATACAGGAAGTGGAAAGAAGGCCAGGCTACAAAGGAAGAGTACAGGCAGGTACAACGGAATTGCAGAGATGGCGTCAGGAAGGCTAAAGCTGAGAATGAGCTGAGGTTAGCGAGGGATGCTAAAAGCAACAAAAAAGCTTTCTTCAGGTACGTCCGTAGTAAAAGACAGAGAAAAGAAATGGTGTCACAGCAACTCAATGAGGATGGCAAAATGATAACAGATAACAAAGAAAAGGCAGAAGTGCTCAATTCCTACTTTGGCTCAGTCTTCTCCCAGAAAAGGGTCTATGACCCTCCCAGGAAACATGAAGTGGAAGGGGCAGGATTGGAGCTTGAGATTGATAGACAAACGGTCAAGGAATACTTAAATCACTTTGAATGAGTTCAAATTGGCAGGGCCCGATAAACTGCATTCTAGAGTATTGAAGGAACTGCCTGAAGAACTCTCGGAATGATTGTCTATTATCTTTGTGAAATCATGCAGGAAGGGTGAAGTGCCCGATGACTGAAGGAGAACTAATGTAGTCCCTATCTTCAAAAAGGAGGAATCGGGGAACTATAGACCAGTCAACCTAACATCAATCCCTGGAAAAACTCTGGAGCAGATTATAAAGCAGTCAATCTGTAAGCACCTTGAAAACAATGCAGTGATTACTAGGAGCCAACATGGATTTATGAAAGACAAATCCTGCCAAACTAATCTTATCTTGTTTTTTGATTGGGTAACTTCCCTTGTGGACTGTGGGAATGCTGTGAACATAATATATCTCGACTTCAGCAAAGCTTTTGACAAAGTGCCCCATGACATTCTGATTAGCAAGATAGCTAAATGTGGGCTAGATGGAACAACTATCAGGTGGATCAACAGTTGGCTCCAGAATCATACCCAAAGAGTGCTTATCAATGGTGCCTTCTCAAACTGGGCAGAAGTAACAAGTGGGAGCTTGGTCCTGGGTCCAGTGCTCTTCAACATTTTTATTATCGAGTTGGATGAGGAGGTACAGAGCATGCTTATCAAATTTGCAGCTGATAAAAAATTGGGGGGCATAGCTAATACTGTGGAAGACAGAAACAAAATTCAAAGAGGCCTTGATAGGCTGGAGCATTGGGCTGAAAACAACAGAATGAAATTCAACAGGGATAAATGCAAAGTTCTACACTTAGGAAAAAGAAACCAAATGCACAGTTATAAGACTGGCTCAGCAATACGACATGTGAGAAAGATCTTGGAATTGTGGTTGATCACAAGCTGAATATGAGCCAACAGTGTGATGTAGCTGCAAAAAAGGCAAATGCTGTAGTAGGCTGCATTAAGAGAAATATAGTTTCCAAATTGCGTGAAGTATTACTTCCCCTCTATTCAGCACTGGTTAGGCCTCATCCTGAGTACTGCGTCCAGTTCTAGTCTCCGCACCAAGAAGGATGCAGACAAACTGGAATAGGTTCAGAGGAGGGCAACAAAGATGATCAGGAGACTGGAAACCAAGCCCTATGAGGAGAGGCTGAAAGAACTGGGCATGTTTAGCCTGGAGAAGAGAAGACTGAGGGGAGATATGATAGCACTCTTCAAGTACATGAAAGATAGTCACACAGAGGAGGGCCAAGATCTCTTCTTGGAGAGTGCAGGACACGGAATGGGCTCAAGTTGCAGGAAGCCAGATTAAGACTGAACATCAGGAAAAAATTCCTAACTGTTAGAGCAATACGACAATGGAACCAATGACCTAGAGAAGTAGTGGGCTCTCCGACACTGGAGGCATTCAAGAGGCAGCTGGACAGCCATCTGTCGGGAATGCTTTGATTTGGATTCCTGCATTGAGCAGGGGGTTGGACTCGATGGCCTTGTAGGTCCCTTCCAACTCTACTATTCTATGATAGGGAAGGCTTTTCTTACCGTCTGAGTCCCTTTCCCTATAACAATGTGGTGCTCTCCAGAGTTTGTTGGAATCCCATTCTCATCAGCCCCAGTCAGCGTGGACAATGGTCACCGCTTATGGGAGTGAGAGTCCAGGAATCTGTGGAGCACACCATAATGGCTACCCCAGTCTTAAAACGGTCCTCCTCTCCCCCACATCGTATAATGCACTGCCACCACTCTGCTCCAGGTCTAGGAAAAAGGATAAACTAGGAGGGAAGCTTTGGATGTGTCTCCCCAAAGCCCAGAATGCCAAATGTTGCACCTCGTAGGCCATATTAGAAACTCAAATGGAGCTCAGCTATGCTGTGTTATAGCACTTGGGGAAACATTTTAGTGAAAAATTCCAGCTAATTGGACCATTGTTTTAGAAGGGCATAACTAGAGATCTGTTCAGAGAGAATAGATGGCTGTCCATTCAAGTTATCTGCAGAAGATGAAGAATCCCAGCTGAAATAGGTGGCAGTACATCAGAATATTCGGGTGCATTAAATGTAGAAATATGGAATTTGAAAACAGGTATTACGACCAATACCCTGGACAGCAAAAAGACAATTAAACCAGAACTATCACTAGAAGCTAAAATGATGAAACTGAGGATATCATACTTTGCACACATCAGGAGAAGATATGATTCACTAGAAAAGACAATAATGCTGGGAAAAACAGCAGGGAATAGAAAAAGAGGAAGGCCAAACAATAGATGGATTGATTGCATAAAGGAAGATCTGAACAGGGTGGTTTATAACAGACGCTACTGAAGGTTGTTGATTCATAGGGTTGCCATAAGTCGTAATCGACTTGAAGGCACATAACAAATTACAACGGAACCTGCCTTACCGAGACAGGACAGAGTCCCACAAATCCCCTCCATGACTTCGCTATGCAGAGCTCTCTGGTCAGGATTCAGCAAAGCCCACTCCTCTTCCGTGAACTGCACAGCCACATCCTCCAAAGACACTGGATCCTAAAAGAAATATAATTCAATTTGTCATCATAGCAAGCATAAAGATTATCTCCAACCTACGTGGAAAACGTAGTTAAGGTGAGGTGGCTGGTCATTGTTCTAAGGACAGAAACCTTCTTAAATGGCATTCACAGCTTTTGTTGAGGTGGCTTTGGGAGACGCAAAGAGGAGGAGGAAAATTCATTCAGACCCAGGGACAGAGAGGCACCCAGGCTGCCCCCAGCCTTTCCCACTTCTGAGTCTTTCCCCTACCTGATCGGGGGTGACAGCAACAGCTTCTCCTCCACCAGAAAGGGGATATGATTTAGCAGGTCTTGCCGACATGATTCCATCCCCTGTGAGAAAGAAAATGGGCCCAAAAGCCATTAGTATACCGTATGCTATTGTCAGAGATTTAACCATAGAGGTATAACTGCACAAGGGTTCTTCTCAGCTGAGTGAGTTTCAGGTATTTATGCACAATTTATCTTTCAGTTGTGTGATAAAACATCTCTCCTCATTTGAGCTCTAAGCCAGAAATCAAAGTGATGGTTCCCACGTAAAAATTTATGATGTAAGTAGGAGCATTTCTGAGCTGTGGAAAAGGCTGGAGACAAGAGTGGAAAATGGAAATTCAAGTTGATCCTGACTTATGGTGTTTAGGGTTTTCATAGTAAGTGGTATTCAGAAAGGGTTTACCATTGACTTCCTGTGGGACTTAGGGGCAGTGACTGAACCCTGCTCTCCCAGGTTGTAGTCCAACACCTTAACCACTGTACTGCCTTCAAGTCGATTCTGACTTATGGTGACCCTATGAATAGGGTTTTTATGGTAAGCTGTATTCAGACGGGGGTTACGATTGCCTTCCTCTGGGGCTGAGAGGCAGCGACTGGCCCAAGGTCACCCAGTGAGCTTCATGGCTGTGTGGGGATTTGAACCCTGGTCTCCCACGTCGTAGTCCAAAACCTTAACCACTACATCACACTGGTTCTCGCAGGCAAAAGCAACAGAGACAGACCAAACGGAAACACGCCCCATTCATCTTTACCCAGCGGCCTCCGCCTGGGGTCCAATGGAGTCCTCTCTGCCTCAGGGAAATCCATTCCTGTTTCTCCACAGAGACCCTTTTCCTGAAAAGCATAATAAGAACTCAAGTCATAGAATGGGGAGCAGAATTAAAAAAGGAGTGACAGAGGCAATACCACAGGAATGTTTCATATAGAAAGGAAGTATAGATGCAAAACCTTTATTTATTTAATTAATTAATTTATTTTATAAATAAATAAATAAACATTTGATATAGAAAGGAAGGATAGATGCAAAACCCTTAGAGATACTTGATATCGGGGTAGCCAACGTGGTGCCCTTCAGATGGGACCAGACTCCAATTCACATCAGCCCCAGACAATACCATGAATGGCCAGCGATTATAGGACTTTTACTTCAACAACATCTGGAAGGCTTCATCTACACCAGGGACAGCCATCTTACCTGCCGCTCTGCCTGCTTCTCGTCCTCAGCCACGTTCAGCAGGAGACCTTCTGCCAGGGCCACTGCCTGGGAACTGGTCTCGGCCCCACATTCCCTCACCCAGCTCTCCATCTCTGGGGGCAGGACAGCTAGGAACTGCTCCAGGATCACCTTGTCCACGATGTGGTTCTTTGTGTGTCGCTCTGGCTTCAACCACTCACGGCAAAGAAGGTGAAGTTGGCTGCAAGCCTCTCGGGGCCCCTCAGCTGCCTGGTAGCGGAAACACCGGAACTGCTGGCGCTGCACATCTGAGCTGAGGGGATTCTTCCCCAAGATCTTCTGCACATTTTCCCCCAGGAATTCCTCCGCATGGGTCTCAGTCTTGATGGCATCAGGGCCAAGTCCTGCTTCAGGAGTAGATGGGTCTTGCTGTTCCATATTTGATCTCTTGGCCTTTCACGGGGTCCTCATCCCTTCTCTGCTTCTGGGAATAGTTTTCTGCCTTCTGAGGCCACGTTCAGAAGGAGCAGGTCCACTTATTCTATGAGCGAAGCCAAAGAGGGATCACTATGCCCAGGCCGAAGGCTTGCAGAGCAGGAAAGGTGCTGGGTAAGAATAGTCAAATGTGAGGATTATTGTTTCTACCATATAACCTTTGATAAAAACCCAGTGATTATGCCTATGTCTTACTTTGAAGATGGATCCCTGGATGGCTGACACATCTCTGACAGCAGCCCCAAAGGGCCCCAGGGACCAGCATCATCCTCATTACCCCCTTATTCTTAATTAAAAACAAGCTAAAAGGGAGAACCTTTCAGAAGACAGGCTGTAGCTCAGTGGTAGAGCAGCTGCTTTGTACACACAACGTCCCACTTTGAATCTCCAGGTAGGGCTGGGAAAGACTCCCTGCCTGTAATCCTGGAGAGACTCTGCCAGTCAGTGCGGACAATACTGAGCTAGATGGGACAATTGTCTAATTCAATATAAGATCCTATACTCCCTAACTTATCTCTGAACTTTTACAAGCCTCACCTGGAATACAGAATGTTGGTTTAATTGTGAATGAAATACGTTATTCCTTTCATCTCTTGATAGATTTGCTTATCTTTACAACTGTCCCCCTTCAGAGTTAAACGTGAGCTATATTGTTGCTTAGTAAATTAAATTGGAACGCTGCAGTTCCTGGAGTTTATGTCCTGGTTGTGATAAGGAAATGGAAAGATCTTTGAGTATAATGTGGTGGAAGAAAGCAATGAACCTACATTTTTGGGATTGTCATCATAAATTAAGGAAGAACTGACTTTACCTTCACCTCAGCAGGCATTGAGTGATGGGATATGGATGCGGGTGGGGGCTGCCCTGTCCTGTAGGCTCTCTTCACCTATTTACCCTTTTAATAAAACACGGTTGTTCACTTTCAGTCGGGGTCTTCCGAGTTTGATTCCTTTGATGAAAAGATTGCCAATTTTCAGTAGCACTTTCTATTCACACTTAAAGGTCCCTTCTGTATCCCAGGGGTTACTTGCCTGGATGGGCACATGTATGATAACACCAGTCAGTGTGTGAATAACGGGGGCATTGATAGGCATACTTTCAATTGCCCCTTAATTCAAAGTGGTGTCCTGGCCTTGCTGGGGAGAGGTAGCTCTCCTCCCTGATTTGGATGGATCACCTGGGCGCCCTGCTCTGTGAAAACCTTTCCACGAAATGTGAAAGGCAGAGGATGCTCACAAGATTTCAGAGGGGGCCACCCATGCAGGGCTTGGGTATTTACCACCAAGTGAGAATGAAAGGGACTTTGAAGAGAGGAGCTTTTGCTCTGAGGGATACAACACCCCCCCCCGGATTCCCTTCCTGTCTAGCCATCAAACTGAGGCCATTTAACACACTAACTCTGGTATACTGCTTCTGCATAAGGAAGCTCCACTTTCCACTCATTGTACCAAGGCCCTGCCTATCTTTTTTCTTCCGTTTTCTTTGCTGTCTATCTGCTATTATGGCAGATGTTCTGACGGGGGATCCTGAAGGGTCACAGAACAGAGGCCACCTCCTTACGGGGTGAGGGTCTCCCTTGCTGTCGTGGGCTCTCCAGCCGCTCCTCTGCCTTCACCGGGTGGGGCTCCAATCTGGGGTCTCCCGCCCCCTCCTGGCTCCCCCGCCCTGCAGCTCCTCCCCTTCGCCCAAATGCACAGCAGGGACAAGGGGCTTACCAGACCCCAGAAGGCGCCACCGACGCTGCAGCGCTGCTGCTTCTGCTGGTGTTTAACGGCGAATCCAACTGCGCTCTTGACCAGGGAGCCACTTTCCTCCAAGGGAAGAGCCCGGCAGGAAGGGACGTCAGAGGGAGAGGAGCCGCATTTTCTTTGAAGCCTCGCGCACCTCCTCCTCCTCTTTCCTGTCTAGGAATCTGGTTTCGTTTATTTTAACCCTCAGGAAGTCAAGCCTCCTGATGATCTCTCAGAGCGGGAGCCAAGAAGGAAAGAGGCGTTGCGCAGAACGGAGGAAGACACGGAGCTCCTGCCCTGTACCGAGTCAGAGCATGGGGGTCGATCTAGCTCAGTGGGATCTGCACTGACTGGCAGCAGCTCTCCAGCGTTTCAGGCACAGAGTCTGTCCTTGGAGATTGAACCTGGGACCTTCTGCATGCAAAGCAGCTGCTCTACCCACTGAGCTGTGGCTCCTTCCTGGGGGTTTGGACCCTCCTGGGGGTTCAAGACAAATATATAGATCATAGAAATATGGGGAGGCTGGCAGACAAGGCTCCCAAACTGGTTTGGCTTGCGTGAGAAGGGAAGATGTGATGATATATGTTGCTGTATCTGGAAGATGAATGGAACCGGAAAGCCAAGTCAGTTCAGCTACTTTTGTCAGTTAGAGAAGGTTAAACTCAGTTTAACAGAAAGAAAGAAAAAACGCCTCCAATGGAGAGACTCCTGCCCAGCGTATGGCTTTGCTATAAAGTCTAAAATGATGCTCTGAAAGCCTGAGACACTATACAGCATGCCTTGTATTGAGGGATGACCTTGTCCTGAAATCTCAATGGGATGCAATGGAGGTCCTGTGAATGGGAATTAAGAGGAGGGCGGGAACTCGAAATCTATCTGCTTACTTTGTACACCGAGCAACGCAATGCCAAACACCTAGCCATCAATATATAAGCACTAGCAAGACCCAAAGTGTAAAAAGGTTCCATATTGAACTCAAAATTGAAAAGGTCTAGAAGTTGAAAGATTACCATTTCTTAAGTTAGACTTACATTACACAGTCCAAATTAAGAAACAGCAGGACAATCTGTTTCAAGTATTGTTGTCTTTTCCAATCTTCCGTTAATTTTCTCAGCTGTCCTTGGGAGGAATGATAACAATTCTCTCTTGAAGAATTAAGTCCTTGTTGTGCTTCTCTACTCGATAAGAATACTTTTCTATGCAGAGATGCTTTTAGATGGTGATTTCATAGCTGTAAGTACAATACACTATTAACCATCTAGCATCCTTATGCTGCAAATGTATAACTAATTACAGCACGTACCACAATTAAATATTTCGCACATATATCTCCCTTGCACTCATCTCAGGGAACAACAATATAAACTCATCTTTCCGAAAGACCAAGATATATAATAAATAAGAGAATACTTTTACGGGTGATTATCATCATTAATTTCAAAAAGATGTTATACTGTATATGTGTGTAAGTAAGTGTACTGCCTTCAAGTCGATTCCGACTTATGGCGACCCTATGAAGAGGGTTTTCATTTATTTATTTATTTTATTTATTTATTTAATTTAATTTATATACCGCCCTAAGCCCAAGGGCTCTCTGGGCGGTGTACATAAAATAAAACAGTCAGGAATTTATAAATACAATAATACAATAAAATCAAGCCAACAAAGGTAAACAAAAATAATCAAACAGCAACAAAATACAACAATACATATAATAAAACGCATTAAAATGCCTGGGAATATAAAAAGGTTTTCACCTGGCACCGAAAAGATAGCAGCGTCGGCGCCAGGCGCACCTCATCGGCGAGAACATTCCATAGTTCGGGAGCCACAACCGAAAAGGCCCTATTTCTAGTCACCACCCTCCAAGCTTCTCTGAGCGGCAGTGACTGGCCCAATGTCACCCAGTGAGCTTCATGGCTACGTGGGGATTCAAACCCTGGTCTCCCAGGTCCTAGTCCAACACTCTAACCACTACACCACACTGGCTTATCCTGTACTGTATGTAGGATAAGCTAAACTTGTCAGTGAGTCCATTTAAACCAAAAATCTAAAATGTAACACAATATGCAGATTTTGGCCTTTGTCACAAGACATATGGATCAATTCTCTAGTGAAATATTTTACCTCTTCTGGAGTATATAATCTATAAATTGCGTAGTTGATGGTGTTGGTACAAATATAACATACATCAATAGATTGACACTTAGTGAAACTGTTCAATCTGAATTTCCTTCCATCTTTAGGATGAACGTGCTGTTTTATCTGTAATGCTTGTGAGCAGCATGAACATTTGCCACGTTTCAAATCTCCCCTAGAGATGGATCTAATCCTGTAACTACGTAAATCAGAACAGACCACCTTCCCTTGAATAATGGCTGCTCTGCATTGCACTGTAAGTGGAATTCTTCATGACTCCCTGGTCTATAGCTGTTGCAAATCAGGAGACCTCCCAAAGCCTCTTTGCAAAGTTTTCACTTTTCCCTTCGGGTGAGGGGCTTTGTTAACATTCACTAACACTTACTGTGTAGTAGCGTTTGCAGAAAATAACGTCTGGGCGCTACAGGCACTCAGACAAACCCAGCACAGTGTGATGGGATAGCCCAAATAATGGCTTAAAATGTGCAAAGAGTGTGCTAAAATCATTTACATAAGCTTAGAATGGCTTCGCTTGTAGTTTAGTAGTGCACAGAGGAAAACAGTTCTCTTCTGAAAATGGGTTTCTTAAACCCTCCCTTCTAGACAAAGCATTGTTTTCTTATAAAGCAGAGTACGGTACAAGATACAGTGTCTGAGCAGCCAGGCAATATGTTACATTAACATTTGGATTGCGGTCTCCACCTATTTACCCTTTTAATACAACAGTTATTTTCAGTTGGGTTCTGCTGAAGTTGATTCCTTTGATTCAAAGGTTGCCACTTTTCGAGTAGCGCTTTCCATTCAATGTTGAAAGATCCCTTCTGCATCCCAGGAGTTGCCAGCCTGGATGGGCCCACGTGTGTCAGCCAGGAAGAGTGATGACACCAGTCAGTGCGTGAGTAATGGGGGCGTTCAGAGACCTACTTTCAATCCCTCCTCACTTAAAGTGGTGTCTTGCCCTTGCAGAGATCAGGGGGAGGGTAGGAAGGAGGTAGGAGTGATGTCATGCCTGAAATCGAAGGTGTCAGAGACAGACACGGCTCTGGTGCTTTCTCTTGTTATTAAAGCTATAGACAGAAGCTGTGCACCTCATTAAACTAACTGCTCTTTCTAAGAACTTTCCTCTGCTCTAGCGCTAAATAAGCACAGCTTCACGACTCCAAGACATTGACTCGGCATCCGGGTCCCCCCCAAGTCAGTTTAAGTAGGCCTGGATTCAACGTGCAAACAAAGGCTCTGCCTCAGTTCTAACTGTTGAACTTTCCACCTGAAGCGCCTCCCAGCGCAGGGTGAAGGTGGTTTAATCTCAGCTTCCCTCTCCGACTGAAGGGGGCTGCTAGATGTCCGTTCGGCTGTGGGAAGCTGGGCAGCACTCAGCTGGGAAACATCTGAAGTGCAATGCTGAGTGTCTGGTGTGGGCACCATGGGCATGTTCAGTTGGGCCAGGCGGTGCTTCAATAGGGGAGTCTGGGGCTGAGCTGTCAAAGACAGGGGTTGAGTCGCCCTGTGAGTCCACCCCTCTGCTTGCTCCCTCTCCGGGTTCCTCATCATGTTTCGCCCTCCTCTATCCGCCCTCTGCCAGCCTGGCTCATGACAAGTGATAACACCAGTTAGTGTGTAAGTAACGGGGGCATTCAAGATCTGCTTTCACTCTCCTCACTCACTGTGGGGTGTCTTGGCCTTGCCAAGAGAGGAAAGGAAAAGGGTCCCCTCCCTGATTTGGATGGATCAGCTGAACAGGTCTCCTATGAGCCCTCCCCTGCAGCCCTGGGAAAACCCTTCAGCCAAATGCACAAAGGGGAAGGGGATTCATGAGATTTCAGAGGGGGGCACCGATGCCACGCTTGGGGCAAACAGCACTTTCTTTCACTCAAGTTAAGATCCTGGCAGGAAGGGGCTTTGGGGTACACAGAGCCCCTCCAAATTCCCTTCCTCTCTAGGAATCAAGTTCTGGTCATTCAACACACTGAGGTCTGGCACACTGATTCTGTATAGGAAAGCTCCACTTCCCACCCAAAACTACTCCCATCAAACAGCATTCATTTGCAATATGATCCCTGCCCCCAAGATTTCACTCAGGGGACCAAGGCCTTGCCTATTTTTTTCTTCGCCCATCGGTTGTTAAGCAGATTCCTCAGCCAGATAAAAACACCCCACCTCTCCACCCAGCTGCAGTCTACCACCATTATTTGCATATCTCATTAAGTACAATTCATTTTCAAGAGGAGGGGGAAGGAAGCTCTGCTCCCTGATGGTGGATGTTGTGATGGGGGATCCTGACAGGGTCAGCTCAACATGGGCCACCTCCTTACAGGGTGAAGTTCTCCCTTGCTATGGCTCCAGACTTTTCTCTGCCTTCACCGACAGGGGCTGCAATCATAAGGAGTCTCCTAATTTCCTCCTCCCCTTTCTTACACTTCCTCCTCTGCATCCTCCCCCGCAGCTCTGGGACTCCCCTTCGCCCAAATGCCCAACGGGGGAGGGGAGGCTTACCGGACCCCAGAAGGGGCCACCGATGCAGCAGCCCTTGGGGGAGAGACAGGGGGGCAGTGCTGCTTTTCTCCAAGGAAAGAGCCAGGCCGGAAGTGACTTCCGAGGGAGAGGAACCGCATTGCCTTTGAAGAGCATGGATTCCCCTCCAACCACTTCCTCTATCCTTCCTCCCTAGCAATCTGGTTTCCTTTATTTTAACCCTTATGAAATCAGGCAGACTAATGATCGCTCAAAGCGGGAGCCAAGGAGGAAAGAGGCCTTGCAGAGAACAGGAAGATGGGGAGCTCCTGTCCTATACCGAGTCAGAGCACTGGGGTCCATCTAGGTCACTGCTGTCTGCACTGGCTGGCAGCAGCTCTCCACGGTTTCAGACAAGGAGTCTCTCCGAGAGCTACCTGGAGATGCCACTGGCGATTGAACCTGCAACCTTCTGCATGCAAAGCAGCTGCTCCACCCACTTGTGCTTGTAGTTGAAGCTTTCTCCAAATTCCAAGCAGTGTTATAGTGCTGATATCCCCAGTGTGAATTTTTGATGGACAGCAAGATTTTCCTTATAGCTGAAGCTCTTTCCACATGATAAGCCTTTATATGGTCACTCCCGAATGTGAATTCTTTGATGGGAAGCAAGTTTACTTTTCCAGCTAAGGCCCTTCCTTTCATATGACTTCTTATCAGTGTGAATTTTTTGATGGGCAGTGAGACAGGAATTTGTATTGATGCTCATTCCACATTCCAGGCATTTATGTGGTTTTGCCCCAGTCTGCCTAGGTCCATCCGGAGCGAGGCAGCGCTAGTTCCTGCCAATTTCCCCTCCTGCCCAGTTCACTGTGGAAAAACAAACATCAGAGAGCTCCACTAGCAAAGCCCTCACGGCTGGTCTTCAACCTGTACAGCATTTCTTATTAATATTATTATTAATATTATTATTGTTGTTGTGCTGCGAGTCATGCCTTTCCCCACCAACATGCTGGCTGGAGTTTACAAAGGAGGAGAAATCACTCCAGGTGTGTGTGTATATATATCCTCCTCCTCCTCCACCCTGCATGCAATTCAACCTCTACCAGCGTCCCTCCTGCTCAGTACAGGAAAGCTGGCTGAGGCGGGGGAAATAACGCCGGTGTGCAGAGGTGCTGCTGCTGCACTGGGAGGCGGAAGGCTTTGCTCTCTCGGGGAGCAGCCGCTGTTGGTGCTACAGGCACTCGCAAGCAGTTCTGTGCAGGTGGCAACAGTGAGGGGGAAAGAGGCCTTTTGAAAGTCATGCAGTCGGCTGCGGAAACAGAGGGACCCGGGTAGGATGCACATCCCCAAAAAGAAAGGGACGATGACTCTGCGCAGCCCATGACAACTACTCCACTGTTGTGGGTGGGTTTGAGAGGCCTTCTTCCTCTGCTCATCCTTACAGGGTCAGCTTGCTTGCTGTGAGTGGGGCAGTGGCAGCAGCTGTTCAGCAGTGTGGGCCCCTCCCAAGACGCAGCCTGGTCTCCTCTCTCTCGCTGGAGTGACTTTACTCCTTAGCTACTTAAAAACCTGAAACGACAGGGGCGTTCAGCACAAGGCTATCTTTTTTTCCCTAAACCACATACAAACTTACTTCTTTAAAACAATGAAAGCTGTCTTGGCTACCTGCTGGTCCTTCTAGAAACAGACCCTTTTGTCCTACCTGTTGAAGGCCCAGGCGCTTAGGTGTCCAAAGTATCTTCTCCCTCCACATTACTGGGTTGTGCTTCATGGGATGTATTCAACCCTGAGTGTTGTTCTCTCCTTCATTAGTACGTCTTCCCTGACCACCATAAGGTCTTGAAACTTGAGGTCCATTGTGGGCATGAATTTATTTTGTTAAAAAATACAAGGTTTTCAAAATAACAGATTTGCACAAAAGAGTCGTAAAACTAATATGTGGGTTGCACCCAACTTCCACCTCAGAGTGGATCCTTTAAAATTAATAGACATGACAAACTCAGGCCCCTTCATATTAATAGTTCACAGTTCTTTCTGGTTCCAGAAATCAGAATTCACTCTACAAAGAAAGGGGGGATGGGTTCTGGGTGAGGGCAGTGTCACCTGAAAAGATCACACAGAGGAAGGCCAGGATCTCTTCTCTAACATCCCACAGTGCACGGGCGTTGGGGGATGCTACTGAAGGTCTCCGCAGGCCTCCAAAACACTCACAGGCAACAGGTCAGCCACCCCCTGTTCTACACTCATAATATGGTTTCCCCATTTCTGAAATCTTTCATGACAATAAAGACTTGTGCTACTTCTGAAGCTCTTTCCATGTTCCAAGCAGTTCTATGGTTTCTCCCCTGTGTGACTTCTTTGATGCAAAGTGAGAGAGGAATTTCTAGTAAAGCCCTTTCCACATTCCAGGCATTCATATGGCTTCTCCCCAGTGTGAATACTTTGATGGGCAGTGAGTTGCTCTTTCCTACTGAAGCTCTTTCCACATTCTAAGCACTTATATGGTTTCTCCCCAGTGTGAATTCTTTGATGAGAAGTCAGATTTGTCTTCTGACGAAAGCTCTTTCCACATTCTAAGCACTTATATGGTTTCTCCCCAGTGTGAATTCTTTGATGGAAAGTGAGTGCTTGTTTCCTGCTGAAGCTCTTTCCACATTCTAAGGACTTATATGGCTTCTCCCCAGTGTGAATTCTTTGATGGGCAGTGAGTTGCACTTTCCAGCTGAAGCTCTTTCCACATTCTAAGCACTTATACGGTTTCTCCCCAGTGTGAATTCTTTGATGCAACATGAGAGAGGAAAATCTAGTGAAGCTCTTTCCACATTCTAAGCACTTATATGGTTTCTCCCCAGTGTGGATACTTTGATGGGCAGTGAGTGCTTGTTTCCTGCGGAAGCTCTTTCCACATTCTAAGCACTTATATGGTTTCTCCCCAGTGTGGATACTTTGATGGGCAGTGAGTGCTTGTTTCCTGCGGAAGCACTTTCCACATTCTAAGCACTTATATGGTTTCTCCCCAGTGTGGATACTTTGATGGGCAGTGAGTTGCTGTTTCCTACTGAAGCTCTTTCCACATTCTAAGCACTTATATGGTTTCTCCCCAGTGTGAATTCTTTGATGGGCAGTGAGTTGCTCTTTCCAACTGAAGCTCTTTCCACATTCTAAGCACTTATATGGTTTCTCCCCAGTGTGGATACTTTGATGGGCAGTGAGTTGCTGTTTCCTACTGAAGCTCTTTCCACATTCTAAGCACTTATATGGTTTCTCCCCAGTGTGAATTCTTTGATGGGCAGTGAGTTGCACTTTCCAACTGAAGCTCTTTCCACATTCTAAGCACTTATATGGTTTCTCCCCAGTGTGAATTCTTTGATGGGCAGTGAGTTGCTCTTTCCAACTGAAACTCTTTCCAAATGCTAAGCACTTAAATGGTTTCTCCCCAGTGTGAATACTTTGATGGGCAGTGAGTTGCTCTTTCCAACTGAAGCTCTTTCCACATTCTAAGCACTTATATGGTTTCTCCCCAGTGTGAATTTTTGATGGAAAGTGAGTGCTTGCTTCCTGCGGAAGCTCTTTCCACATTCTAAGCACTTATATGGTTTCTCCCCAGTGTGAATACTTTGATGGGCAGTGACTTGCTGTTTCCTACTGAAGCTCTTTCCACATTGTAAGCAGTTATATGGTTTCTCCCCAGTGTGAATTCTTTGATGGGCAGTGAGTTTCTGTTTCCTACTGTAGCTCTTTCCACATTCTAAGCACTTATATGGTTTCTCCCCAGTGTGAATTCTTTGATGGGCAGTGAGTTGCTCTTTCCAACTGAAGCTCTTTCCACATTCTAAGCACTTGTATGGTTTCTCCCCAGTGTGAATTCTTTGATGCAAAGTGAGAGAGGAATATCTAGTGAAGCTCTTTCCACATTCCAAGCATTTATGCAGTTTCTCCCCAGTGTGAATACTTTGATGGGCAGTGAGTTGCTCTTTCCAACTGAAGCACTTTCCACATTTTAAGCAGTTATACGGTTTCTCCCTAGTGTGAATTCTTTGATGGGAAGTGAGTAGACATTTCCATCTGAAGCTCTTTCCACATTCCAAGCATTTATACAGTTTCTGCCCAGTGTGATTACTTTGATGGGGAGTGAGTTGGTTTTTCCTACGGAAGCTCTTTCCACATTCCAAGCACTTAAAAGGTTTCTCCCCCGTGTGAATTCTTTGATGGCAAGTCAGATGTGTCTTCCGACGAAAGCTCTTTCCACATTCCAAGAACTTATATGGTTTCTCTCCAGTGTGAATTCTTTGATGGCAAGTCAGATTTCTCTTCTGACGGAAGCTCTTTCCACAATGTAGGCATTTATATGGTTTTTGCCCGGTGTGAATTTTTTGGTGGGCAGTGAGTAAGTGTTTCCAGCGGAAGCTCTTTCCACATTCCAAGCACTTATATGGTTTCTCACCAGTGTGAATTCTTTGATGCAAAATGAGTGATTGTTTCCTGAGGAAGCTCTTTCCACATTCTAAGCACTTATATGGTTTCTCCCCAGTGTGAATACTTTGATGGGCAGTGAGTTACTGTTTCCTACTGAAGCTCTTTCCACATTCTAAGCACTTATATGGTTTCTCCCCAGTGTGAATTCTTTGATGGGCAGTGAGTTGCTCTTTCCAACTGAAGCTCTTTCCACATTCCAAGCACTTATATGGTTTCTCCCCCGTGTGAATTCTTTGATGGAAAGTCAGATGTGTCTTCCGACGAAAGCTCTTTCCACATTCTAAGCACTCACATGGTTTCTCACCAGTGTGCATTCTTTGATGCAAAATGAGACTTGCCTTGCAGCTAAACCTCCTTTCACATTCCAAACATTGATATGGTTTCTCCCCAGTGTGAATACTTTGATGGGAATTGAGTTGGTGATTCCAGCTGAAGCTCTCTCCGCATTCCAAGCATTTATATGGTTTCTCTCCGGTGTGAATACTTTGATGGGCAGTGAGTTGGGTTTTCCATCTGAAGCTCTTTCCACATTCTAGGCACTTATATGGTTTCTCCCCAGTGTGAATTCTTTGATGGCAAGTCAGATGTGTCTTCCGACAAAAGCTCTTTCCACATTCTAAGCACTCACATGGTTTCTCACCAGTGTGCATTCTTTGATGCAAAATGAGACTTGCCTTGCAGCTAAACCTCCTTTCACATTCCAAACATTGATATGCTTTCTCCCTTTTCTGGTTTTTGTAGTGGGCTTTACACTTTCTTTTAGAATTGAGACTTTTTGAACAATGAAAATATTTAATTCTTCTCATTCTTTGATCTGTTTTTTCTTGGATGGCAGTTTTATGGTAGCCATTGCCGTAAGAAGCGCAAGATTTATTCCTCCTTTTCTCTTCTGCTTCAGGATTCCTTCTCTGCTCTTCCCTGTTTTCAGATCTGTCTCTTTCCTGTCTCTCTTTCCCACATAGTTCTTCCTTCCTCTTGGCTTTCCATTCCTCACCTTCTGCAAAGAAGAGAGAACCTGATAAGACCATGAGGGAAGAAATGGATCCTCAAATCACTGAACAATCCCAAATAACATTTGTGATGAAGGAAGAATTGACAGGACTTAGATGAAAGACGGATCTTGCTCCGGGTTGAACAGTCTCTGTTGTCTGGCATTCACTGACAATTGGAGTGATACGGATTGTTGGATTTGGACCACGGTGATCTGGGTTCAGCTCCCAGTCAGAGGTTAATCCCATTGGGTGGTCCTGGGCCAATCACTCTCATTCGGCCTAGCCTACAAAGTTGTACAGATAAGTAAAACAACCACAGATATTCTCTTTGGAACTCTTTGGAGCAAGTGAAGTGAGAAAAATTTGATTTGATTTGGATTCCTGCATTGAGCAGCGGGTTGGATTTATTGGCCTGATAGGCACCTTCCAATTCTACTATTCGACGATATTCTACTAGGGTGCAAGAAGAGGGCTTGAAATGCTGAAATTTAGGAACTGTGAAAAAAAATGGGTAGGAGGGCATGTACACAAACACACACACTCATCTGTGGACAAATTGCGGGAGGGGTGGCTCTGCAGCATCCAGGTTCCTTTTCCTACAAGGGTCCAGCAATCTGTGGAGCACACCATGATGGCTACCCCAGTCTTAAAACAGTCCTCCTCTCCCCCAAAGAGTAGGATGCACTGCCACCACTCTGCTCCAGGTCTAGGAAAAAGGATGAACTAAGAGGGGAGCTTTGGATGTGTCCTCCCAAAGCCCAAAATGCCAAATGTTGCACCTAGTGGGCTATATTAGAAACTCAAATGGAGCTCAGCTATGCTGTTTTAGCAGTTGGGGAAAACTTCTAGTGAGAAATTCCACTGAATTGGACCATCATTTTAGAAGGGCATAACTAGAGATCTGTGTTCAGACAGAATAGATGGCTGTCATATAAGTTTATCTGGAGAAGATTAAGAATCCCAGTTGAAGTAGGTGGCAGTACGTCAGAATATTCGGGTGCATTAAATATAGAAATATGGAATTTGAAAACAGATATTATGACCGATACCATGGACCACAAAAAAGACAAATAATTGGGTGTTAGAAGAAATTAAACCAGAACTACCATTAGAAGCTAAAAGGATGAAACTGAGGTTATCATACTTTGGACACATCATGAGAAGACATGATTCACTAGAAAAGACAATAATGCTGGGAAAAACAGAAGGGAGTAGAAAAAGAGGAAGGCCAAAGAAGAGATAGGATTGATTCCAGAAAGGAAGCCACAGACCTGACCTTACAAGATCCGAACACCGTGGTTTATAACAGATGCTACTGGAGGTCGTTGATTCATAGGGTCGCCATAAGTCGTAATCGACTTGAAGGCACATAACAAATTACATGGAGGAACCTTATGATGAAGAACCAGAAATTATAGAATGTGAGGTGAAAGCTGCTCTTCAAATACTTGGAAGAAACAAATCACCAGGAATAGATGATACCAATAGAGTTGCTACAAACTACTGAGACTGAATCTGTCCAAATTTGAACAAACATTTGTCAACAAGTATGGAAAATTAAACAATGGCCCACAGACTGGAAGCGTTCCATATACATCCCAATTCCAAAGAGAGGGGATCCCAGGGAATGCAGTAATTATCGAACTATTGCCTTAATATCCCATGCAAGTAAAGTAATGCTCAAGATTCTACAACAAAGACTCTTCCCATATATGGAGCGAGAAATGCCAGACATCCAAGCTGGATTTAGAAAGGGAAGAGGCACCAGAGATCACATCTGAAACATACGTTGGATAATGGAAAGGAGCAAAGAATTTCAGAAGAAAATCACCTTGTGCTTTATAGATTACAGCTTTGATTGTGTAGATCATGAAAAACTATAGAATGCTTTAAAAGAAATGGGGGTGCCACAGCATCTGACTGTCCTGATGCGCATCCTATACACTGGACAAGAGGCTACTGTAAGGACAGAATATGGAGAAACCGATTGGTTCCCAATCAGAAAGGATGTGAGACAGGGGTGTATTTTATCACCCTATTTGTTTAACCTATATGCAGAACATATCATACGGAAAGCAGGATTGGACCAAGATGAAGGAGGTGTGAAAATTGGAGGGAGAAATATAAATAATTTAAGATATGCAGACGATACCATACTACTAGCAGAAACCAGTAATGATTTGAAACCAATGTTGATGAAAGTTGAAGAGGAAAGCACAAAAGCAGGACTACAGCTGAATGTCAAAACGACCAAAATAATGACAACAGAAGATTTATGTACTTTAAAGTTGACAATGAGGACAATGAATTTAATGAACTTGTCAAGGATTATCAATACCTTGGCACAGTCATTAACCAAAATGGAGACAATAGTCAAGAAATCAGAAAGCGGCTAGGACTGGGGAGGGCAGCTAGGAGAGAACTAGGAAAGGTCCTCAAATGCAAAGATGTATCATTGAACAGTAAAGTCAGGATCATTCAAACCACTGTATCCCCAATTTCTATGTATGGATGTGAAAGTTCAAAAGTTACAAAACTGATAGCAGATAAGAGAAAGATCAACTCATTTGAAATGTGGTGTTGGAGGAATGCTTTGTGCATACCATGGACCACGAAAAAGGTAAATAATTGGGTGTTAGAACTAATTAGAACTGTCACTAGAAGCTAAAATGATGAAACTGAGGTTATTATACTTTGGACACATCATGAGAAGACGTGATTCACTAGAAAAGACAATAATGCTGGGAAAAACAGAAGGGAGCAGAAAAAAAGGAAGGCCAAACAAGAGATGGATTGATTCCAGAAAGGAAGCCACAGACCTGCCCTTACAAGATCTGAACAGGGTGGTTGATGATGCTATTGGAGGTCACTGATTCATAGGGTCGCCATAAGTCGTAATCTACTTGAATGCACATAACAACAACAAGAAAACAAGTTACGTCTGAACAGGGGGCCTTACCAAGACAGGACAAAGTCCCACAAATCTCCTCCATGACTTCGCTATGCAGAGCTCTCTGGTCAGGATTCAGCAAAGCCCACTCCTCTACCGTGAAATTCACAGCCACATCCTCCAAAGACACTGGATCCTAAAAGAGAAACAATACATTTTGTCATCATAGCAAGCAAAAAGATTATCTCCTACCTACATGGAAAACATAGTTAAGGTGAGGTGGCTAGTCATTGTTCTAAGGACAGAAACCTTCTTAAATGGCATTTACAGCTTTTGTTGAGGATGGCTTTGGGAGACGCAAAGGAGGAAAATTCATTCAGACCCATGGACAGAGAGGCACCCAGGCTGCCCCCAGGCTCTCCCACTTCCGAGTCTTTCCCCTACCTGATATGGGGCGATAGCAAGAGCTTCTCCTCCACCAGAAAGGGGAGATGACTTATTAGGTCTCACTGACATCATTCCATTACCTGTGAAAAAGAAAATGGGCCCAAAAGCCTGTAATATACAGTACGCTATTCTCAGAGGTTAAAATATATGTGTCTAACTGCATGAGGGTCTTATCAGCTGAGTGAGGTATTTATTCACAATTTATGTTTCTGTTGTGCGATAAAACATCTCCTCATTTGAGCTCTAAGCCAGAAATCAAAGTGATGGTTCCCACGTAAAAAATCATGATGTAAGTGTGAGCATTTCTGAGCTGTGGAAAAAGCTGGAGACGAGCATGGAAAATGTTGTTTCCGACATATGGCGACCATATGAATAAGGTTTTTATGGTAAGAGGTATTCAGAGGAGGTTTACGATTGCCTTCCTCTGGGGCTGAGAGGCAGTGACTGCCCCAAGGTCACCCAGTGAGCTTCATGGCGGTGTGGGGATTTGAACCCTGGTCTCCTAGGTCGTAGTCCAACACCTTAACCACTACACCACCCTGGCTCTCGGAGACAAGAGTAAAGGAGTCAACATCAACAGAGAGAGACCAAATGGAGATACGGCCCATTCATCCTTACCAGAAAGGGGTCTTGCTGACATGATTCCATCCCCTGTGAGAAAGAAAATGGGCCCCAAAGCCTGTAATATACAGTATGCTATTCTCAGAGATTAAAATATATAGGTCTAACTGCATGAGGGTCTTATCAGCTGAGTGTGTTTCAGGTATTTATGCACAATTTATGTTTCCGCTGTGTGATAAAATATCTCATTTGAGCTCTAGGCCAGAAATCAAATGATGATTCCCATGTAAAACAATCGTGATGTAAGTAGGAACATTTCTGAGCTGTGGAAAAGGCTGGAGACAAGAGTGGAAAATGGAAATGGACTTCCTTCCAGTTGTTTCCAACTTATGGTGGCCCTATGAATAGGAGGTTTACGATTGCCTTCCTCTGGGCCTGAGAGGGAGTGACTGGCCCATGGTCACCCAGTGAGCTTCAAGGCATTGTGGGGACTTGAACCCTGGTCTCCCAGGCCATAGTCCAACACCTTAACCACTACACATTGGCTCTCGGAGACAAGAGTAAAGGAGTCAAAATAAACAGAGAAAGATATGACCCATACATCCTTACCCAGAAGCCTCTTCCTGGTGTCCGATGGAGTCCTCTCTGCCTCAGGGAAATCAGTTCCTATTTCTGCACACAGACCCTTTTCCTGAAACAGCATAATAAGAACTCATATAATGGGGAGCAGGATGAGAAGAGTGAAGGAGAAACCTCCCCCCAAGCACTCTGGCCCCCAAATAATTTGGGGCCTAGATGAAGGAAAAATGGATTTCTTTCCTTATATTCACACACAACAGGCATTAAGGCAGACCTGTGTGCAGGGAAGGTAGAAAACGGTCAAGCTCACTTTGCTGCAAATTCCTTAACATCTCTCCGTGCCCAAAAATAGCTAAAGCATGACCGCGGATCATTAATCTGGTATTGTTTTACTATTTGATCTTGAGAGTGAGGTTTCTGATCTCTTCTATTATAGAACAATGGTTTTAGCTAAAGGAAATCTTTATAATTATAATGGTAGAAAAGGAGATAGGAATTTTAGCTTGATACAGATTTTATAATGGCATGATGTATTTCATAGAATAATTAAGAGTGTTCTGGAGGTAAGGGGTATTCTGGGATGGGCTGCCTTCTACATCCCTCTGTGTTTGATGGAGAGTGGCTAGGCTCAGATTTACCTTTCTCCCTTTTTTTGTTCCCTAATCATTCTTAATATTATATTATGTGGCCTTCAGCTATAGTATGGTGATTGATATAAAATTAATCTTTCTCTATAGCAGTGTAGTAATGAGCGGAATGTTCACCTAGACTTTTCCAGTCACTTTAAGAGGAACCAAAATTGGCCTTGCATCATGGAATTGTCTAAAGGAACATGCCGTTATGGATGTCCTATGGATGTTCCTGCCCAGCTTGGCTGATCAGAAACCATGATGGGAATGGAATGCATAGGACAAAATCATCACTAATTATGACAGTAGAATGGTGAGATCTGAAAAGGGGGAACAGATTGATATTAATCTGAGGAGACAACTACACAATAAGATGGGAGTTATCTACTTGATTATAAATATACATGCATTCATTTCAATAAAGCTATCTGGTTGGTTGGAAATATTTCAAGAGAGAAGAAACTGTTATGTTACATAGGGAAAAACCTGGAGGATTGGTTGATTTCTGTCACATGCTGTAATTGTACTCTATAAAGTATCTATGCACACTACAGTTCTTTACAGTTCCTTCCAGACTTTCTGGGGGCTGTCCCTGCATATGCTTGTATATTTAATAAAGGCCTACCTTCTTGCTTTAAGCCTGTGTCTTTAATTTACTGAAAGGACCCCCAGCAAAGATCCTACAGGAGAAAATAAAAATGTCTCCATCAAGAGGACTGACAGAGGCAAAACCCAGAGGAGTATCTGATATAGAAAAGGAAGGATAGACGCAAACCCCTTAGAGATACTTGCTATCAGGGTAGCCAACAACTCCTCTCAGCCCCACACTCCCTCACCCAGCTCTCCATCTCTGGGGGCAGGACAGCTAGGAACTGCTCCAGGATCACCAGGTCCAGGATCTGGTTCTTTGAGTGTCGCTCTGGCTTCAGCCACTCACGGCAAAGAAGGTGGAGTCGGCTGCAAGCCTCTCGGGGCCCCTCAGCTGCCTGGTAGCGGAAACACCGGAACTGCTGTAGCTGCACATCTGAGCTGAGAGGGTTCTCCCCCAAGATCTTCTGCACGTTTCCCCCCAAGAATTCCTCCGCACAGGTCCCAGTCTTGAGTGCATCAGGGCCAAGTCCTGCTTCAGAGGTAGGTGGGTCTTGCTGTTCCATATTTCATCTCTTGGTCTTTCACGGGGTCCTCATCCCTTCTCTGCTTCAGGGAATTGTTTTCTGCCTTCTGAGGCCACGTTCAGAAGGAGCAGGTCCACTTATTCTATGAGCGAAGTCAAATAGGGATCACTATGCCCAGGCCGAAGGCTTACAGAGCAGGAAAGGTGCTGGGTAAGAATAGTCAAACATGAGGATTATTGTTTCTACCATATAACCTTTGATAAAAACCCAATGATGGGGCCTACGTCTTCCTTTGAAGATGGATCGCTGGATGGCTGACACATCTCTGACAGCAGCTCCAAAGGGCCCCAGGAACCAGCATCATCCTCATTACCCCCTTATTCTTAATTAAAAACAAGCTAAAGGGGAGACCCTTTCAGAAGACAGGCTGTAGCTCAGTGGTAGAGCAGCTGCTCTGTACACACAACGTCCCACTTTGAATCTCCAGGTAGGGCTGGGAAAGACTCCCTGCCTGTAATCCTGGAGAGACTCTGCCAGTCAGTGCGGACAATACTGAGCTAGATGGGACAATTGTCTAATTCAATAGAAGATCCTATACTCCCTAACTTATCTCTGAACTTTTACAAGCCTCTCCTGGAATACAGAATTTTGGTTTAATTGTGAATGAAATACGTTATTCCTTTCATCTCTTGATAGATTTGCTTATCTTTAGAACTGTCCCCCTTCAGAGTTAAACGTGAGCTATATTGTTGCATATTAAATTAAATTGGAACGCTGCAGTTCCTGGAGTTTATGACCTGGTTGTGATAAGGAAATGGAAAGATCTTTGAGTATAATGTGGTGGAAGAAAGCAACGAATCTACATTTTTGGGATTGTCATCATAAATTAAGGAAGAACTGACTTTACCTTCACCTCAGCAGGCATTGAGTGATGGGATATGGATGCGGGTGGGGGCTGCCCTGTCCTGTAGGCTCTCTTCACCTATTTACCCTTTTAATAAAACACGGTTGTTCACTTTCAGTCGGGGTCTTCCGAGTTTGATTCCTTTGATGAAAAGATTGCCAATTTTCAGTAGCACTTTCTATTCACACTTAAAGGTCCCTTCTGTATCCCAGGGGTTACTTGCCTAGATGGGCACATGTGTGATAACACCAGTCAGTGTGTGAATAACGGGGGCATTGATAGGCATACTTTCAATTGCCCCTTAATTCAAAGTGGTGTCCTGGCCTTGCAGGGGAGGGAGAGGTAGCTCTCCTCCCTGATTTGGATGGATCAGCTGAACAGGCCTCCTGGGCGCCCTGCTCTGTGAAAACCTTTCCACCAAATGTGTAAAGGCAGAGGATGCTCACAAGATTTCAGAGGGGGCCACCCATGCAGTGCTTGGGTACTTACCACCAAGTGAGAATGAAAGGGACTTTGAACAGAGGAGCTTTTGCTCTGAGGGATACAGCCCCCCTCCCCCAGGATTCCTTTTCTGTCTAGCCATTAAATTGAGGTCATTTATCGTCTAGAAATAGAAGAGGACAACAAAAAGGGAAGAACAAGAGCCCTATTCCAAAAGATTAGAGAAATGAAAGGGAAATTTAAATCTCGAATAGGGATGTTGAATAATCACCAGGGGAACACACTGACGGACCGAGATGAAATAAAAGGAAGATGGAAACAATACACTGAAGAACTCTATAAAAGAGATGCCAGGATGACAGATTCATTCATGGAGGAACCCAATGATGAAGAATCAGAAATTTTAGAATGTGAGGTGAAAGCTGCTCTTAAAATTCTTGGAAGAAACAAATCACCAGGAACAGATGGCATACCAATAGAGTTGCTACAAGTTACTGAGACTGAATCTGTCCAGATTTTGATAAAAATTTGTCAAGAAATATGGAAAACTAAACAATGGCCCACAGACTGGAAGTGTTCAATATATATCCCACTTCCAAAGAAAGGAGATCCCAGAGAATGCAGTAATTATCGAACTATTGCCTTAATATCCCATGCAAGTAAAGTAATGCTCAAGATTCTACAGCCAAGGCTCTTACCATATATGGAGCGAGAAATGCCAGACGTCCAAACTGGATTTAGAAAAGGAAGAGGCACCAGAGATCATATCGCAGACATACGTTGGATAATGGAACAGACCAAGGAATTTCAGAAGAAAATCACCCTGTGCTTTATAGATTACAGGAAAGCCTTTGACTGTGTAGATCATGAAAAACTATGGAATGCTTTAAAAGAAATGGGGGTGCCACAGCATCTGATTGTCCTGATACACAACCTATACCCTGGAGAAGAGGCTACTGTGAGGACAGAATATGGAGAAACCGATTGGTTCCCCATCGGAAAGGGTGTGAGACAGGGGTGTATTTTATCACCCTATTTATTTAATCTGTACACAGAACATATCATACGGAAAGTGGGATTGGACCAAGATGAAGGAGGTGTGATAACTGGAGGGAGAAACATCAATAATTTAAGATATGCAGATGATACCATACTCTTAGCAGAAACCAGTAATAATTTGAAACCAATGCTGATGAAAGTTGAAGAGGAAAGCACAAAAGCAGGACCGCAGCTGAACGTCAAAAAGACCAAAGTAATGACAACAGAAGATTTATGTAACTTTAAAGTTGACAATGAGGACAATGAACTTGTCAAGGATTATCAATACCTCGGCACAGTCATTAACCAAAATAGAGACAATAGTGAAGAAATCAGAAGAAGGCTAGGAATGGGGAGGGCAGCTGTGAGTAGGGTTGCCAGGTCAATGGCCTGAGACTGATCCTGTATCTTTAGGAGAAGAGAAAGTCAGCCAAGTGCAGGTGTTCTTGCAACTCTGTAATGGGAAAAACCACATGGTGGAATTCTACCTCCCCCCTCCACAACATTTAAAGATACAGAAGACCTCTGGGAGGCTGGGCCTGGCAACCAAGAGGTCTTCTGTATCTTTAAAAGTTGTGGAGAGGGGAGGGAGAATTCCACCTTGTGGTTTTTTCCCATTACAGAGTTGCAAGAACACCTGCACTTGGCTGACTTTCTCTTCTCCTAAAGATACAGGATCAGTCTCAGGCCAAGAACCAGGCAACCCTAGCTGTGAGAGAACTAAAAAAGGTCCTCAAATGCAGTGATGTATCACTTAACACCAAAGTCTGGATCATTCAGACCATGGTATTCCCAATCTCTATGTATGGATGTGAAAGTTGGACAGTAAAAAAAGCGAGTAAGAGAAAAATCAACTCCTTTGAAATGTGGTGTTGGAGGAGAGCTTTGTGGATACCATGGGCCATGAAAAAGACAAATAATTGGGTGTTAGAACAAATTAAACCAGAACTATCATGAGAAGCTAAAATGATGAAACTGAGGTGATCATAGTTTAGACACATAATGAGAAGACATGACTCACTAGAAAAGACCATAATGCTGGGAATAACAGAAGGGAGTAGAAAAAGAGGAAAACCAAACAAGAGATGGATTGATTCCATAAAGGAAGCCACAGACCTGAACTTACAAGATCTGAACAGGGTGGTTTATAACAGATGCTACTGGAGGACGCTGATTCACAGGGTCGCCATAAGTCATAATCAACTTGAAGGCAGATAACAACAACAAAGTCTGATATACTGCTTCTGTATAAGGAAGCTCCACTTTCCACTCATTGTACCAAGGTCCTGCCTATCTTTTTTCTTCCGTTTTATTTGCTTTGTTTATCTGTTATTATGGCGGATGTTCTGACGGGGGATCCTGAAGGGTCACAGAACAGAGGCCACCTCCTTACGGGATGAGGGTCTCCCTTGCTGTTGTGGGCTCTCCAGCCGCTCCTCTGCCTTCACCGGGGGGGGGGGCTCCAATCTGGGGTCTCCCGCCCCCTCCTGGCTCCCCCGCCCTGCAGCTCCTCCCCTCGGCCCTGGGACTCCCCTTCGCCCAAATGCACAGCAGGGACAAGGGGCTTACCAGACCCCAGAAGGCGCCACCGACGCTGCAGCGCTGCTGCTTCTGCTGGTGTTTAACGGCGAATTAAACTGCGCTCTTGACCAGGGAGCCACTTTCCTCCAAGGGAAGATTCCGGCAGGAAGTGACGTCAGAGGGAGAGGAGCCGCATTTTCTTTGAAGCCTCCCGCACGTTCTACTCCTCTCTTTCCTCTCTAGGAATCTGCTTTCGTTTATTTTAACCCTCACGAAGTCAAGCACCCTGATGATCTCTCAAAGCGGGAGCCGAGGAGGACGGAGACATTGTGCAGAACAGGGGAAGACACGGAGCTCCTCTGTATACTGAGTCAGAGCACTGGGCAAATCTGGTCTTTGAATACAGAAATTTGTTCTATGGGAATTTTCCTTGAGTTTTGTTGGGTATCTGCCCATTTAGGGATATTGGGGGATGACTTGGCTGAGTTAACCGCAAAGGCTGTTTGGCAGCATTCAGCTATTGATGTATAATAAATTAATAATAATAATAAATTTTATTTGTTAGTCGCCCATCTGTCCGACTTAACGGACACTCTGGGCAACTTACAGCAAAAATACAATATAAAACAATATACAATAATCAAACATAAACATCAATCCATCTACAATTAATACAATATAAAAACCTAGCCCACCCCAAGAATCCCATAGGCCTGCCTGAATAACCAGGTCTTTAG
Organism: Rhineura floridana; assembly: GCF_030035675.1. Taxonomy (NCBI): domain Eukaryota; kingdom Metazoa; phylum Chordata; class Lepidosauria; order Squamata; family Rhineuridae; genus Rhineura; species Rhineura floridana. Next base: position 211,720,922 of record NC_084482.1, read on the forward strand.
GGTTTGGCGAAAGACCGTCAGGGAGGAGGCATGACAGAGGTCAAAAGGGAGCAAGTTCCAGAGGGTGGGGGCCATGATTGAAAAAGCCCTCTCTCTGGTCCGCACCAGCCTAGCTGTTTTCACCGGTGGGACTGAGAGAATTGTAATTGTTTAGCCACCACTCGTTCTATCACCTTGCCCAAGAATGGTAAGTTAGAGACTGGGCGAAAGTTGTTCAACTCTTGGGGATCCAAGGAGGACTTTTTCAAAATAGGTTTTATCACTGCCTCCTTGAGAGCTAATGGCATTGCACCCTCTTCCAAGGATGCATTTACCACTGCTCTGATCCCCTTGCCCAGCCTTTCCTTACAGCTCATAACAAGCCATGAAGGGCAAGGGTCAAGCAAGCGACTGGCTTCACAGTAGAGAACACCTTGTCCACTTCATCAGAGAGAAGAGGCTGAAACCGATCCCAGCAGGCCGGAATGCAACTGGCCGCCTCTGGACCACTATCTGTAACCACGGCGCAGGAATCATGTCCTTCAGGCGATAGATTTTTTCAGCAAAGTGTTTCGCAAATGTGTCACAGGAGGCTTTTGAATGTTCCATCGGTTCCTGAGCAACTGGACCGACCAGGCTTCGGACCACTTGGAACAACCTCCTGGGACAACACTCTGCTGACGCAATAGAGGCAGCGAAGAACTGCCTCTTTGCTGCCTTTGTTGCCCGCTGGTAGGCCGCTATTGCTGCTCTAACCAGTGTCCGATCGTCTTCAGCACAAGATTTCCGCCACCGGCGTTCTAGTCGTCTCACCTCCTGTCTCAGACCGCGTAACCCCGGTGTATACCAGGGTGCGGTCTGAGTTCTATTCAGGGGGAGAGGACGTTTCGGGGCCACCCGGTCTATTGCCCTAGTGATCTCCCTATTCCACTCCATCACCAGGGTGTCGACCGGGTGTCCTTCAGACAGCTCCAACTCTCCCAGCGCATTCAGGAATCCTTTAGGCTCCATCAGGCGTCTGGGGCGTATGCTTGCCTTTGGTACAGAGTGAAGTTAATTGCTGTCTTAAGAGGAAAATGGTTATGGAATGGCAACATCGGTGGGAATCTGGCACTACGGGACGTAGGGTGTTTTGCTTCCATCCAGTTTTGAGCGATTTCCGTATTTTCAATCAACTTGGTCGCGTACGACAAGTTTGTTTACTATGCGTTTTATCGGGACATTGTGCAGTCCGTTACAATATTTTTTAAATTGGGCGAGTGAGTTCGGATATTTGTGATGTTTGTGGGGAGTGTGAGACGAGAGACCATTTTTTATGGAATTGCCTGCGATATATAGATGAGAGGCAAGTTTTTTATTGGTTTGCTAGTTGAAAGGTGTGTGGTGTGCAAGTGAGTTTTTCCTCTGTCGTTAGTAGGTGGCGGTAATAGGGCCTGGTTGGCCTTGCTTCGCCATGAAACTTCATTCGAAGAAGAAAAAGAAGAGGGAGCCGAGGAGGAAAGAGGCACTGCAGACAGCAGAGGAAGACGGGGAGCTCCTGCCCTGTACGGAGTCAGAGCACTGGGGTCCATCTAGCTCAGTGCTGTCTGCACTGGCCGGCAGCAGCTCTCCAGGGTTTCAGGCAGGAAGTCTCTCCTAGCCCTCTCAACGGTTTCAGAGGAGGCCCAGCCCTCCTTGGAGATGCCTTTGGGGAATGAACTGTGGCATGCAAAGCAGCTGCTCTACCCACTGAGCTGTGGCCCATCCCTGGGGGTTTGGCCTCTCCTGGGGGCTCAAACTCCCAACCCCTGAATAGTTTGAGGGAGCTGGCAGAGAAGGCTCCAAACATCTTTGGCTTGCGTGAGAAGGGAACATGTGATGATCTAAGTTGCTGTATCTGGAAGATGAATGGAACCGGAAAGCCAAGTCAGTTCAGCTATTTTTGTCAGTTAGAGAAAGTTAAATGCAGTTAAAACAGAAGGAAAGAAAAGGCCTGCACGGAAGAGCAAGAGACGTGTGCCCAGCGTATGGCTTTACCATTTATTTATTTGATTTATATCCTGCCCTTCCTCCCAGTATAGACCTGGTATGTAGTCTAAAATGATGCTCTGAAAGCCTGAGACGCCATCAGTTTGCCTTGTATTGAGGGATGATCCTGCCTGTAAATCTCAATTGGATATAATGGAGGTCCTGTGAACGGGAATTAAGAGGGAAAGAACTCTAAATCCACCTGCTTACTTTGTACACTGAGCCGCGCAGTGTCAAACGCCCAGCCGTCAACATATAAGCACAAGCAAGACCCAAAGTGTAAGAAAGGTTCCATAATGGCCCTATAACAGTAAACCCACCCCCCAAATAGCACTCTGCACTGGGAGCACTCTGCTCCCGGTCCAGGAAAAAGGATAAACTAAGAAGGAAGCTGTGGACTTGTCTTCCCAAATGCCAGAATGCCAAATGTTGCACCTTGTGGGTATATTAGAAATCAGAATGGAGTTCAGCTATGCCGTGTTAGCAGGAGGCCACATTTTAGTGAGAAATTCCAAAGAACTGCATTTAAAGAAATACAGTGACTTGCAAAAATACTCAGACCTCTGACCTATGCTCTCATTTTATTGAATTGCAAATGGTACATTGTAATTTCATCCTGTATATTTTATTTTGGAACACTGAAACTCAAGTTCAATTATTGTAGGGTGACATTGGTTTTATGTTGCAAAATATTTGTAAGAAACATAAAAAGCTGGGCCATGTATCATGCATGAGTATTTAGCCTCCACATATTAATATTTGGTAGAGCCACCTTTCGCTGCAGTAACAGCTTCAAGTCTTTTGGGGTAGGTATGGACCAGCTTTGCACAGTGTCGGAGTATGGCCATTCTTCTTGGCAGATTTGCTCCAGGTCGTTCAGGTTGGTTGGATGTCACTTGTGGACCGCAATTTTCAAAGAGCGCCACAGATTCTCAATAGGATTGAGATCAGGACGTTGACTGGGACACTGTAGGACATTCACCTCAGTACTCAGGCCTCTGATCAATGCTCTCATGTTACTGAATTACAAATGGTACATTGTAATTTTGTTCTGTGTAATATTTATTTTGGAACACTAAAACTCAAAATCACCAGCACCTTGAATCGAGCTTGGAAGCATACAGGCAGCCAATGCAAGCAGGCCAGAATCGGTTTTATATGTTTGAACCGTTTAATTTTCCAACTAAAGCCCTTTCCACATTCCAAGCTTTCATATGACTTCTTACCAGTGTGAATTCTTTGATGGGCAGTGAGAAAGGCATTAGTATTGAAGTTCTTTCCACATTCCAGGCATTTATACGGTTTTGCCCCAGTATGCCTAGGTCCATCTGGAGCAAGGAAGCGCCAATTCCCACCAATGTCCCCTCCCACCCAGTTCACTGTGGAAAAAAACCACAGTGAGCTCCGCGGCTCGTCTTTAAACTGTACAGCATTTCTTACTAACGTATTATTGTCGTGCTGGAGGGCAAGGCTTTCCCCCACCAACATGCTGGTTGGAGTTTACAAAGGAGGAGAAATCACTTCACATGTGTGTGTATATATATCCTCCTCCTCCTCCGCCCTGCATGCAATTCAACCTCTACCAGCGTCCCTCCTGCTCAGTACAGGAAAGCTGGCTGAGGCGGGGGAAATAACGCCGGTGGGCAGAGGTGCTGCTGCTGCACTGGGAGGCGGAAGGGTTTGCTCTCTCGGGGAGCAGCCGCTGTTGGTGCTACAGGCACTCGCAAGCAGTTCTGTGCAGGTGGCAACAGTGAGGGGGAAAGAGGCCTTTTGAAAGTCATGCAGTCGGCTGCGGAAACAGAGGGACCCGGGTGGGATGCACATCCCCAAAAAGAAAGGGACGAGGAGCCTGCACAGCCCATGACAACTGCACCACTGTTGTGGGTGGGTTGAGAGGCCTTCTTCCTCTGCTCATTCTTACAGGGTCAGCTTGCTTGCCGTGAGTGAGTGGGGCGGCGGGAAGGGTGACTTAGCCTGTGCCTGCTTTTGAGACGGGCTCCTGCCTCAAAAGAAGCTTATTCAGATATATCAGTCAGTTTTTTCTTTTTTTTTGACTGATTAAACTTCTCCCGGGTAGGGAGAAACGAAGAGATTAACCTCAAAGCCTATTTTTGTTGGGACAACCAGATCTCATTAATTTATGGGACGAGGTCCAGCCGACGAAGGTGGGACGGATTTTCAACAGCAAGCTCTATCTGATAAAGCGAACGTACATCTTATCTTCTAAGAGAGAACGCACTAACAGGCAAGCACCCTTCTTTCTATATTTTTCTTTTACTTGACTTAAATTGTTGCTGTTTAAAAGAGATTTGCCAGATTGATCGGTTTTTGACATCTCACTGGGGAGCCATAACTTCTCTCTGCTACGCACTAATTAATAGCTTATCTCTGTTTTTGTTGCAAAAAGCTGTCCTGGATTTGCATTCTAAAGATATACACAGAAGAGGGATTTCTATTCCAGATTTTTATTTTGAAGAATATTATATTGTCTGAGACTACTCTCTTTTTGGTCTATTTTATTTTGACGAATCTGTTTCTTGACGACTGCCATTAATTGTTTCGATCCTGGGAACTGCATTTTGTTTACTTAACTATGGAGAGATAAGGCTGTCTGCTCTGTTTATACTGTGATGTCACCAAGTTTGGAGTATTAACCCAATTGTTGCTGAAATAAGAAGTGGTTTTCCTATATTTTTCTTTCAAAATGGCAATTAAGAAAGTGGCTGAGAATCTGGAAATAACTATGTTTCAGAAAATAATGGATGAGATTGAGATAACGAAACAAAACCTGCGACAGGGTTGTAAGGAGCTGAAAATTGAATTGAGTAAAATGACGCAGGAGATTAAAGATATAGGGGTCCCTGTGAGAGAGGTGACCCTGGAAGGGGTCCCTGTGAGAGAGGAGACCCCGGAGATTGGAACAAACGTGGAACAGGAAAAAGATTTGGAGTCTATGGACTTTAGAAATAAAATCTATTGTTTGGAGACACAGGAGATTAAAGATATAGGGGTCCTTGTGAGAGAGGAGACCCTGGAGACTGGAACAGGGGTCCCTGTGAGAGAGGAGACCCTGGAGACTGGAACAGGGGTCCCTGTGAGAGAGGAGACCCCGGAGATTGGAACAAACGTGGAACAGGAAAAAGATTTGGAGCCTATGGACTTTAGAAATAAAATCTATTGTTTGGAACTCAATGTTATCTCTGAAGAAATTAATGAAGATTCTAGAGATAAAGTTATCAATGGCATGGATAATCTTCTGGACTGGAATGATGTGATGGAGCCCAATATAGAGAAAATCTATGGAATTAACTGCAGCCATGTGACAATGGAAAAACTTTTAAGAGATGACCCAGTGTATTTTGAAAAAAAGAACAGAGATATGATTTTACAGCAGTATTTCAGCAACCTATTCAGAATGGATGGCAAGAAAATATTTGGGATAGAGGTAATTCCCATCAGACTCTTACTATATGACTATGGCTTTGACAGCAAGATTATTATGGAATACTGATAATGGAAGATTGGATACTGAAATTACTGGACTTAACAAGACTACTGAAGATGGAAGATGGAAAATGGAACTAATAGGGATAATAGAACAATGGCTACTGAAATTACTGAACCTAACAGATTCTGATGTGATGGATTAATTGAAATGTTTATTTTGACTATGGTTATGACAATAAGATTATCATAATTAGTAATGAGATGGATTAATCGATATGCTTATCTGGAAAAAAAAAATTGATAGATATATTTCTTAAAGAATTGAAACCTCTCTTTGACTTTTTGTGGAAAGAATAAAGTAATGTTTATGAGATTTGATGATTAAGTAAGATAACTATTGGAGGAAAGTGATTTTATAATATGACTTAAGAGACAGGATTGTTATATATTATAGACTTATAACTGATCTGATCTTTGACAAATGGGAAGTCAATATTTTACTCTTTATTTTTTATTTTTATTTTTATTTTTATTTTATTTTTTTTTTGTTTAACTATTTTTGATTTTGTTTTTTGTCTTTGAATGTTTTATGATTTCGTCTTGTATGTTTTATGAAAATTTGAATAAAAATTATTGAAAAAAAAAAAAAAAACCTGAAATGACAGGGGCGTTCAGCACAAGGCTATCTTTTTTCTAGACCACATACAAACTAACTTCTTTGAAACAATGAAAGCTGTCTTGGCTACCTGCTGGTCCTTTTAGAAACAGACCCTTTTGTCCTACCTGTTGAAGGCCCAGGCGCTTAGGTGTCCAAAATACATTTCCCCTCCACATTAGTGGGTTGTGCTTGATGGGATGTATTCAACCCTGAGTGTTGTTCTCTCCCCTTCATTAGTATTTCTTCCCTGACCACCGTAAGCTCTAGAAATCTGAGGTCCATTGTGGGCATGAATTTATTTTGTTAAAAAACACAAGTTTTTCCAATTTATCAGATTTGCACAAAAAAGTCGTAAAACTAATACGTTGGTTGCACCCAACTTTCACCTCAGAGTAGATGCAGTGAAATTAATGGACATGACAAACTCAGGCCCCTTCATATTAATAGTTCACAGCTCTTTCTGGTTCCACCTCAGCTAAAGAGAATGCAACCAGCAGCACCAACCAGGGAGCAGTGGATTGCATCTGTATTTTTATTTTAGGATTTTCCCAAGATTGGGAAAATCCGAATTCACTCTACAAAGAAAGGGCAGATGGGTTCTGGTTGAGGGCAGTGTCACCTGAAAAGATCACACAGAGGAAGGCCAGGATGGCTTCTCAAACATCCCAGAGTGCAGGGGCATTGGGGGATGCGACTGAAGGTCACAGGCAACAGGTCGGCAACCCCGTTCTACACTTATTATGGTTTCCCCATTCCTGAAATCTTTCATGACAAAAGGGACTAGAAGCTCTTTCCACATTCCAAGCAGTTCTATGGTTTCTCCCCAGTGTGAATACTTTGATGCAAAGTAAGAGAGGAATTTCTAGTGAAGCCCTTTCCACATTCCAGCCATTTATATGGCTTCTCCCGAGAGTGAACTGTTTGATGGGAAGTCATATGTGCCTTCTGACGGAAGCTCTTTCCACATTGTAAACACTCATATGGTTTCTCCCCGGTGTGAATTCTTTGATGGGAAGTGAGTACGTTTTTCCAGCCGAAGCTCTTTCCACATTCTAAGCACTTATATGCTTTCTCCCCAGAGTGAATACTTTGATGGGAAGTCAGATGCATCTTCTGACGGAAGCTCTTTCCACACGCTAAACACTCATATGGTCTCTCCCCGGTGTGAATTCTTTGATGGGATGCGTGTATGTTTTTCCAGTTGAAGCTCTTTCCACATTCTAAGCACTTATATGGTTTCTCCCCAGTATGAATTCTTTGATGGGCAGTCAGATGTATCTTCTGACAGAAGCTCTTTCCACATTCTACGCATGCATATGGTTTCTCCCCGGTGTGAATTCTTTGATGTAGAATGAGTATGTTTTTCCAACCAAAGCTCTTTCCACATTCTAAGCACTTATATGCTTTCTCCCCAGTGTGAATTGTTTGACGGGCAGTCAGTTGTGTCTTCCGATGAAGCTCTTTCCACATTCTAAGTACTTATATGCTTTCTCTCCGGTGTGGATTCTTTGATGGGGAGTGAGTTGCTCTTTCCAGCTGAAACTCTTTCCACATTCCAAGGATTTATACGGTTTCTCCCCAGTGTGATTACTTTGATGGGCAGTGAGTTGCTGTTTCCTACAGAAGCTCTTTCCACATTCTAGGCACTTATATGGTTTCTGCCCGGTGTGAACATTTTGGTTGGCAGTGAGTAAGTGTTTCTAGCAGAAGCTCTTCCCATATTCCAAACATTTATACAGTTTCTCCCCAGTGTGATTACTTTGGTGGGCAGCGAGTTGTTGTTTCCACCTGAAGCTCTTTCCACATTCCAACCACTTATATGGTTTCTCCCCAGTGTGAATTCTTTGATGGCAAGTCAGACGAAAGCTGTTTCCACATTCTAAGCACTTATATGGTTTCTCCCCAGTGTGAATTCATTGATGGAAAGTGAGTGCTTGTTTCCTGCTGAAGCTCTTTCCACATTCTAAGCACTTATATGGTTTCTCCCCAGTGTGAATTCTTTGATGGGCAGTGAGTTGCACTTTCCAACTGAAGCTCTTTCCACATTCTAAGCACTTATATGGCTTCTCCCCAGTGTGAATTTTTTGATGGAAAGTGAGTGCTTGTTTTCTGCTGAAGCTCTTTCCACATTCTAAGCACTTATATGGTTTCTCCCCAGTGTTAATTTTTTGATGGAAAGTGAGTGCTTGTTTTCTGACAGAAGCTCTTTCCACATTCTAGGCACTTATATGGTTTCTGCCCGGTGTGAACATTTTGGTTGGCAGTGAGTAAGTGTTTCTAGCAGAAGCTCTTCCCATATTCCAAACATTTATACGGTTTCTCCCCAGTGTGATTACTTTGGTGGGCAGCGAGTTGTTGTTTCCACCTGAAGCTCTTTCCACATTCCAACCACTTATATGGTTTCTCCCCAGTGTGAATTCTTTGATGGCAAGTCAGACGAAAGCTGTTTCCACATTCTAAGCACTTATATGGTTTCTCACCGGTGTGCATTCTTTGATGCAAAATGAGACTTGCCTTGCAGCTAAACCTCCTTTCACATTCCAAACATTGATATGCTTTCTCCCTTTTCTGGTTTTTGTAGTGGGCTTTTTTACACTTTCTTTTAGAATTCAGACTTTTCGAACAATGAAAATATTTATTTCTTTTTCTTCCTTGATCTGTTTTTTCTCGGATGGCAGTTTCATGGTAGCCACTGCCCTGAGAAGCGCAAGATTTATTCCTCCTTTTCTCTTCTGCTTCAGGTTTCCTCCTCTGCTCTTCCCTGTTTTCAGATCTGCCTCTTTCCTGTATCTCCTTTCCACATAGTTCTTCCTTCCTCTTGGCTTTCCATTCATCATCTTCTGCAAGGAAGAGAGAAACTGATAAGACCATGAGGGAAGAAATGGATCCTCAAATCACTGAACAATCCCAAATAACTTTTGTGATAAAGGAAGAATGGACAGGAATTAGATGAAAGATGGATCTTACTCCAGGTTGAACAGTCTCTGTTGTCTGGCATTCACTGACAATTGGAGTGATACAGACTGTCAGATTTGGACCACGCTGATCTGGGTTCAGCTCCCAGTCAGAGGTTAATCCCATTGGGTGGTCCTGGGCCAATCACTCTCATTCGGCCTAGCCTACAAAGTTGACAAGGTAAATAAAGCAACTGCAGATATTCTCTTCTGAACTCTGGAGCAAGTAAAGTGAGAAAATGAAAAGGGGAGGCTCCATCCTCCAGTGGCAGAGAAAGTCCATTGCAAGGAGAAGGTCCCAAGGTGAATCCCCCACTTCAGCAGTTAAAGGACCTCAGAAAGTGCTGTCAGATGTGCTGCCTGTAAGAGCAAATACTCCTGGATTAGTTGGCCAATGACTATGGCAGGGCTGCTGAGTCAGACCTCTGGGATTCTAACATTGTTCTCATCTATATTTGTATTTCTTGTGACTCTTAAAGTTTCTTTGTGCTGATTCATGTACTGCTGTTTTGATTATGTTGTGATTCTAGCATCTTGTATAGATCTCAAACCATTTTTATACTCCTTGTGAATTTTTGTTCAGAATAAGATGGATATGTACATCTTTGAAATCAATAAAAATAGACAAATTGTCTTTTTCAAAAAGAACAGAAGGAATAAAAAGGGAAGTGGACTCGCGCTATATGTTAAAAATATATATCCCTGCACAGAAATACAGGAAGATGAGCTTGGTAGTTCCACCAAGAGTATCTGCATTAAAATTAATGGGGCAAGTAATAAAAGGAATGTGGTGCTTGGAGTCTACTGTCGACAAGCCAATCAAGGACAAGACCAGAATGTATCTTAATGGCCTACTAATGCAGGCAAACCGCTTAGCTTACAGCGCGCTCAGGAGCATGTCAGATTAGAGATGTGACGGAAGGGTTGCCATCACTCATCAAGCCCACCAATAGGTATCCCTTTCTCCTCATCCATATGGAAACAAACAATACTGCCAAACAGAGCTCTGAAGAAATCATGTCAGACTTTGAAGCTCTGGGAAGGAAACTCAAGGACTTTGGGGCTCAGATAGTTTTTTCATCCATCCTTCCAGTACATAGCAGAGGAGTAGAAAGGGAAATAAAAACGTGTGAATGAATGGCTATGAAGGTGGTGCCGACGTGAGAGATTTGGATTCTGGGACCATGAGCTACGCTTCCTGGAAGATGGACTGCTGGCAAGTGATGGGTTGCATCTCACAAGGACTGGGAAGAATGTGTTTGGCCACAGCATGGAGGGCTTTAAACTGAATCGTAAGTGGGAGGGAGATGTAATCTTGGTGGTAACGACTGATGAAGGCTTGTGCACAGTAACGGGAACAGAGAGATCGGCTATAATAGGGCCCAGTAACAATCCTCAGAAAAACGTAGTAAGGAAGCCAAGCCATAAATCACATGGTCTTTGATGTCTGTATACTAATGCGCAGAGCATGGGAAACAAGCAGGACGAACTTGAACTCTTAATACAGGAGGGTAATTACAACTTGATAGGTATAACTGAAACTTGGTGGGATGACTCCCATGACTGGACTATAGCAATTGAAGGATATAACTAGTTCAAAAAGACAGAAGGAATAAAAAGGGAGGTGGAGTCTCACTATATATTAAAAATATATATCCCTGCACAGAAATACAGGAAGATGAGCTTGGTAGCTCCACCGATAGTATCTGGATTAAAATTAATGGGGCAAGTAATAAAAGGAATGTGGTGCTTGGAGTCTACTACCGACCACCCAATCAAGGAGAAGACGAGAATGTAACTTTTGCAAAGCAAATTGCCAGTGTTTCGAGGAGGCATGATGTAGTAGTAATGGGGGACTTCAATTATCCCGATATCTGTTGGGAGACAAACTCTGCCAAACACAGTCCCTCAAAGAAAATTCTGACTTCTGTTGGATATAACTTTCTCCTACAGAAAGTGGAGGAAGCAACCAGAGGATAAGCTATCCTGGACTCGATTCTAGACAATAGAGATGATTTGGTGGATAAAGTGGCAGTTACGGGAACACCGGGGGGAAGCGACCACACAATATTTGAATTCTTGATTTTAACAGAAGCAAAAGCTGAGAGTAGCCATACACGCACCCTGGACTTCAGGAAAGCTGATTTTCATAAACTCAGAACAATTGTAAGTACGGTTCCATGGCAAGTGACCCTTATGAGAAAAGGAGTCTATGATGGGTGGGAGTTTCTAAAAAAGGAAATTCTAAAAGCTTAATGGCAAGCAATTCCAACAAGGAAAAAAGGGGGAAAACAGCAGAAGAAGCCAATGTGGCTTCACAAGAAGCTTAGAGATGACCTGAAAAGAAAAAAGGACACATACAGGAAGTGGAAAGAAGGCCAGGCCACAAAGGAAGAGTACAGGCAGGTACAACGGAATTGCAGAGATGGCGTCAGGAAGGCTAAAGCTGAGAATGAGCTGAGGTTAGCGAGGGATGCTAAAAGCAACAAAAAAGCTTTCTTCAGGTACGTCCATAGTAAAAGACAGAGAAAAGAAATGGTGTCACAGCAACTCAATGAGGATGGCAAAATGATAACAGATAACAAAGAAAAGGCAGAAGTGCTCAATTCCTACTTTGGCTCAGTCTTCTCCCAGAAAAGGGTCTATGACCCTTCCAGGAAACATGAAGTGGAAGGGGCAGGATTGGAGAGCTTGAGATTGATAGACAAACGGTCAAGGAATACTTAAATCACTTTGAATGAGTTCAAATTGGCAGGGCCCGATAAACTGCATTCTAGAGAATTGAAGGAACTGCCTGAAGAACTCTCGGAATGATTGTCTATTAACTTTGTGAAATCATGGAGGACTGGTGAAGTGCCCGATGACTGAAGGAGAACTAATGTAGTCCCTATCTTCAAAAAGGAGGAATCGGGGAACTATAGACTACTCAACCTAACATCAATCCCTGGAAAAACTCTGGAGCAGATTATAAAGCAGTCAATCTGTAAGCACCTTGAAAACAATGCAGTGATTACTATGAGCCAACATGGATTTATGAAAGACAAATCCTGCCAAACTAATCTTATCTTGTTTTTTGATTGGGTAACTTCCCTTGTAGACTGTGGGAATGCTGTGAACATAATATATCTCGACTTCAGCAAAGCTTTTGACAAAGTGCCCCATGACATTCTGATTAGCAAGCTAGCTAAATGTGGGCTGGATGGAACAACTATCAGGTGGATCAACAGTTGGCTCCAGAATCATACCCAAAGAGCGCTTATCAATGGTTCCATCTCAAACTGGGCAGAAGTAACGAGTGGGGTACCACAGGGCTAGGTCCTGGGCCCAGTGTTCTTCAACATTTTTATTATTGACTTGGATGAGGAGGTACAGAGCATGCTTATCAAATTTGCAGCTGATAAAAAATTGGGGGGCATAGCTATTACTGTGGAAGACAGAAACAAAATTCAAAGAGGCCTTGATAGGCTGGAGCATTGGGCTGAAAACAACAGAATGAAATTCAACAGGGATAAATGCAAAGTTCTACACTTAGGAAAAAGAAACCAAATGCACAGTTATAAGACTGGCTCAGCAATACGACATGTGAGAAAGATCTTGGAATTGTGGTTGATCACAAGCTGAATATGAGCCAACAGTGTGATGTAGCGGGAAAAAAGGCAAATGCTGTAGTAGGCTGCATTAAGAAAAATATAGTTTCCAAATTGCGTGAAGTATTACTTCCCCTCTATTCAGCACTGGTTAGGCCTCATCCTGAGTACTGCGTCCAGTTCTAGTCTCCGCACCAAGAAGGATGCAGACAAACTGGAATAGGTTCAGAGGAGGGCAACAAAGATGATCAGGAGACTGGAAACCAAGCCCTATGAGGAGAGGCTGAAAGAACTGGGCATGTTTAGCCTGGAGAAGAGAAGACTGAAGGGAGATATGATAGCACTCTTCAAGTACATGAAAGATTGTCACACAGAGGAGGGCCAAGATCTCTTCTTGGAGAGTGCAGAATAATGGGCTAAAGTTGCAGGAAGCCAGATTAAGACTGAACATCAGGAAAAAAATCCTAACTGTTAGAGCCATACGACTATGGAACCAATGACCTAGAGAGGTAGTGGGCTCTCCGACACTGGAGGCATTCAAGAGGCAGCTGGACAGCCATCTGTCGGAAATGCTTTGATTTGGATTCCTGCATTGAGCAGGGGGTTGGACTCGATGGCCTTGTAGGTCCCTTCCAACTCTACTATTCTATGATTCTATGATAGGGAAGGCTTTTCTTACCGTCTGAGTCCCTTTCCCTATAACAACGTGGTGCTCTCCAGAGTTTGTTGGAATCCCATTCTCATCAGCCCCAGTCAGCGTGGACAATGGTCACCGCTTATGGGTGTGAGAGTCCAGCAATCTGTGGAGCACACCATGATGGCTACCCCAGTCTTAAAACAGTCCTCCTCTCCCCCACATCGTATAATGCACTGCCACCACTCTGCTCCAGGTCTAGGAAAAAGGATAAACTAGGAGGGAAGCTTTGGATGCGTCTCCCCAATTCCAGAATGCCAAATGTTGCACCTCGTAGGCCATATTAGAAACTCAAATGGAGCTCAGCTATGCTGTGTTATAGCACTTGGGGAAACATTTTAGTGAAAAATTCCAGCTAATTGGACCATTGTTTTAGAAGGGCATAACTAGAGATCTGTTCAGAGAGAATAGATGGCTGTCCATTCAAGTTATCTGCAGAAGATGAAGAATCCCAGTTGAAATAGGTGGCAGTACATCAGAATATTCGGGTGCATTAAATGTAGAAATATGGAATTTGAAAACAGGTATTACAACCAATACCCTGGACAGCGAAAAGACAATTAAACCAGAACTATCACTAGAAGCTAAAATGATGAAACTGAGGATATCATACTTTGGACACATAAGGAGAAGATATGATTCACTAGAAAAGACAATAATGCTGGGAAAAACAGCAGGGAATAGAAAAAGAGGAAGGCCAAACAATAGATGGATTGATTGCATAAAGGAAGATCTGAACAGGGTGGTTTATAACAGATGCTACTGAAGGTTGTTGATTCATAGGGTTGCCTTAAGTCGTAATCGACTTGAAGGCACATAACAAATTACAACGGAACCTGCCTTACCAAGACAGGACAGAGTCCCACAAATCCCCTCCATGACTTCGCTATGCAGAGCTCTCTGGTCAGGATTCAGCAAAGCCCACTCCTCTTCCGTGAACTGCACAGCCACATCCTCCAAAGACACTGGATCCTAAAAGAAATATAATTCAATTTGTCATCATAGCAAGCATAAAGATTATTTATTTAAAAAGTTTATATCCCGTTTCAGTTCCAAAGAATTCTAAGCGGCCAAAACAATAACATAGTGCAAACACATTATACAATATACAATATATAAAAAAATATAAATTATCTCTCACATTACAATTCAAAAGCTAACCAAAATAAAAAGGTCTTAACTTGGCGACGAAAACTAATTAAAGAGGGGGAAGAACGAATTTCCTGCGGAAGAGAATTCCAAAGAGTTGGTGCTACCACCGAAAATGATCTATTCCTAATACCAGTCCGATGAATTTGGGAAAAAGAAGGAATATTAAGGCCGGGGTCTAATGAAGATCTTAAAGAACGAGCAGGCTCATAAAACGAAATACGATTTGAAAAATAACTAGGGCCTGAACCAGATAAAGCTCTAAACGTTAAAACCAGGATTTTAAACTGAACTCGATAAGAAATTGGAAGCCAGTGTAGTTGTTTTAGGAGCGGAGTAGTGTGAACTCGCCAACCTGCTCCTATTAACATCCTGGCAGCCGCTCTTTGGACTAATTTCAGTTGACGAAGTATTTTAAGGGGAAGTCCAGTATAAAGCGAGTTACAGTAGTCCAACTTAGACGTAACCAAGGCATGGGTAACCGTGGTTAGGTCAGAGAGTTCCAGAAAAGGGCGCAATTGGCGAACCAATTTTAGGCGGGCAAAGGCGCTTCTGGA
The DNA here is from genome assembly GCF_030035675.1 of Rhineura floridana. Classification (NCBI taxonomy): domain Eukaryota; kingdom Metazoa; phylum Chordata; class Lepidosauria; order Squamata; family Rhineuridae; genus Rhineura; species Rhineura floridana. Next base: position 211,735,954 of record NC_084482.1, read on the forward strand.
AGTTGCTAAGACATGGGCCTCCAAAGTCAAGGCCGAATCCAGAAGGACACCCAAACTACGAACCTGGGTCTTTAAAGGGAGTAAAACTCCATCTAATAACGGTACATTCCCTATTTCCAACTTGGTTCGGTGCCCAACCACCAGCACCTCTGTTTTATCTGGGTTCAATTTCAGCTTATTCTGTGTCATCCAGGTCTTAACTGCTGTTAGACAATTATTTAAAGGAAGGATGGCATCTTTCATATCCGGAGGGAAGGAAAAATAAAGCTGGGTGTCATCAGCATATTGGTGAAACCGAATTCCAAACCTCCGGATGATCTCTCCCAGCGGTTTCATGTAAACAGCATCGGTGAAAGCACCGAGCCTTGTGGTACTCCGCATGACAACGGCCAGGGATCAGAGCTAAAATCCCCAAATAGTACTCTCTGTGATCTGCCCTCCAAGAAAGAGCGGAGTCACTGAAAAACAGTGCCTCGTAAGCCCATCTCGGAGAGGCGGCCCAAGAGAATGTCATGGTCGATCGTGTCAAACGCTGCTGAAAGATCAAGAAGGACTAACAAAGAAACTTTCCCCTTGTCTAACTCTCTCCGGAGGTCATCCACTAAGGCCACCAATACGGTCTCAGTTCCATGACCCGGCCTAAAACCAGATTGAGATGAGTCGTAGTAATCTGTCAGCTCCAGGAAACTCTGGAGCTGAGAGGCCACCACTTTCTCAATAATTTTACTTTAAAAAGGTAAGTTGGACACGGGACGGAAACTATCTAAACTGGAAGGGTTCAAAGAAGGCTTTTTTAATAAGGGAATAACAATTGCTTCCTTTAGGCTGCCTGGAAGGTGGCCTTGCTGGAGGGAAGCATTGATCCATGACTTCGCTATGATTTAGTAGGTCTTGCCGACATGATTGTTGAGCTCTCTTGTGCCCCGAACCAACAAGGCAGACTTAACTTGTTGCACAGGACACAGAGGTGCGTGAGTAACAGCGTTCCTGAACCGGCAATTAGAAATAGACCACACTGACACTGTTAAGCTTAGTGCAAGCGAAACAAACTTTATCAACGTGCAGACAGAATACAATCACCAACGTAAGCTTTACTCCTATCTCCCCCCACACAGCCTGGGTCCCTGGGCTTGTATTTTATAGCCAGCCCCTTTGATCTGGTACAGCTGTGTGACCTTCACATAATTACTGTGCTGTGGTTAACCCATTCCCAACATGGGGAATGACTAAGCATAATGAGCTAACAGCCCCCATCTCATTCCTCATTGTCGGGGGTTCCTGTTGCTCAGCTATTTCCTTACATTTTGCATTTTGCATTTCACATTTTTCCGTTTTACATTTCTTTTCACAGTGTACATTTATTATTTACAGTAGTCTTGTACACATACATTAATACATTCAGTTTATATACATGCTCAGTCCCATCTGAGTCCCAGCATCTTTGAGAGTTGTATGTGCTTATCTGCACATAGTGGCTTTGTGAGAATATCAGCCACCATTTTGGTGGTTTCACAGTGGTGTAGCTCTATTAGCCCACTTTGTATACAGTCTCTCACGTGATGGCAGCGAACACTAACGTGTTTAGTCCGTTTAGTGTTACTTTCTGATTTGGCCATGTGTATACAAGCTTGGTTGTCTTCCTTTACGATATAGGGCGTGCCTATGGCTAGTCCAATATCCTGCAATAACTGTTGATACCAGAGGAGCTCATTGCACGCTATAGAGAGGCTTATGTACTCAGCCTCAGTACTGGAGACAGCCACAACAGACTGTTTCCTGCTAGTCCACTCAATCAGAGACCCCTGAATCATTATGGCTATCCCTGTAGTGGACTTTCCGGTAGTGGGGTCGGATGCATGGTCTGCATCTGCATAACATTCAACACCGTTCTCCTGACTGGCAGATATTAACAGTTGTACACCACAGGTACCCTTAAGATATCTAATCACCCTTTTTAATCCCATCCAATCATATTCCGTGGGATTTGACACTCTCCTGCCAAGAATCCCTACTGCACTGCTAATATCCGGCCTGGATATGTTTGCAATGTATAACAGTTTGCCAACCATGCCTCTGAACATACTGGGATTAGCCATTGTCTGGCTATCCTGTTCTCTTTGGAAATCTACCACCATGGGGGTATTCACTGGTTTGCATTCCACCATGTCCATTTCCTTTAGTATTTGCAGTATTTGTGCAGTTTGATGTAGCCTGAAGCTGCCATCTGTCTGCCTAAGTATCTCTGTTCCCAGGAATTGCTGTATGGGGCCTAAGCACTTGATATTGATCTGTGTTTGTAATTGTGTGTTGAATGCTTTCTCCTCATATTCAGAACCACACACATACATGATATCATATATTTTTACAGCTCAAATTAAGCTGCACTGTCCCAAGCAACTGGACATCCAAGCAATATGAATTTGCAATGGAGAAACCAGTGAGAAGTGCAGAGACGGAAAGAGTCCGATTCATCATCTCAACAGAGTCTGAGCTGATACGTAGTGAAAGCATGCAGCGAGATCAGCTAATCGTTGCTGCTGGGGGGCGTGTCGCTGCTGGAGACTCCGTTGCTGTGGTCCGTGCTGCCGCCATTGCTGCTGCCTGCCCATTTACGCGCGGGGCGTTGTCATCTTCGCCGAGGTGCCGCGTTGCTGCCGGTGGACTTCACTGTTGCGGATTGTGTTGCCGCCATCGCTGCCGCTGGTTGCGGGCGTCTTCATCATCGCTGAGGGCCGTGCCGTTGCCCAGGACACTATCTCTGCGGCGTACATCTTTGCCACCTCGCCGCTTTCTTGCTCGCGTGTGGCGCTTCTGTTGCTGCTTGGGGCTGTGTTGCTGTCCTGGTGTCGTTGCTGCGGCTTGCCTTCGGATGGGACTTGAGACTGCCATCGCTGCTTGACGAGGATTAACTCATTTTAACGTTTTGTTTGGGTTTGTGTGGGGGCTAATGTGGGGTGAATGATTGGTATGTTTGCTTGTCTGTGTGGTTTTGTGTATTTTTAACATGTGCCTGGGAGATAAGATTCCATCCTTCGTGGGGGGGCTCTCGGGGGCCCCAATTAACGTAGTGACGGGTAATGGGAGGTATGGCGTTAGGAGGAGAACAGGCCAGGTAAGGGGAACTCGTCCCAGACAAATTGTGTCTGTGCCTTGTTCCGGTTCTCCTCATATCCACAGGATTGTTGGTTGTCCTATCAGCCAGCTCTCGGATCTCCAAGTGCTGCTTTTGAATGCCAGGTCAGTACATAATAAAACCTCACTTGTCCATGATTTAATTCTGGAGGAGGGTGCCGACCTGGCATGTATAACCGAGACCTGGGTGGCTGATCAGGGAGGAGTTGCTCTTTCCCAGCTTTGCCCACCCGGGTATTTGGTTCAGCACTGTGGTAGATCTGAGGGCCGGGGAGGGGGGGTCGCTGTGGTCTATAGGAGTTATTTCCTTCTCACCAAGCACCCTGTCCAGACGGCGATTGGTTTGGAATGTCTCCACCTTGTGTTGGGCCAGGGAGACAGACTAGGAATACTGTTGGTGTACCGTCCACCTTGCTGCCCAACAGCTTCCTTGGCTGAGCTGACAGAGATAGTCTCGGAGGTCCTTTTGAGATCCCCTAGACTTTTGGTACTGGAGGATTTCTACGTCCATGCCGAGGCTGTCTTATCTGGCGCAGCTCAGGACTTCATTGCCTCCATGACAACAATGGGGCTGTCTCAATTTTCTACTGGCCCAACACATGTGTCGGGACATACTCTCGATTTGATCTTCGCTACTGGACATGGAGATGGTGATCTGATGGTGGGGTGTTTTTCATCTACCCCATTGTCATGGACAGATCACCGCTTGCTGAGATTTAGACTTACAGCGGCTCTTTCCCTCTGCAAAGGTGGAGGATCTATTAGTTGATCTGCTCCCGGAGCTGGAAGGATCCCGTAGGTTTTCAGAGGGCTCTGGGAGATTTTCTGGCTGATAGGACCGGTGCTCCTGTCGAGGCCCTGGTCGCACTGTGGAATACGGAAATGACCCGGGCTATTGACACGATCGCTCCCGCGCGCCCCCTTCGCTGTAGAGCTCATACAGCTCCGTGGTATACCCCGGAGCTGAGAGCGATGAAACATGAGAGGAGGAGGCTGGAGTGCAGATGGAGGAAAACTCCCAGTGGATACAATCATGCCTTGGTAAGTGCCACCAATAAGTTGTATACAAAAGCGGTAAGGACAGTAAAGAAGCTCTATTTTGCTGCCTCTATTAGATCATCTTTAAGTCGCCCAGCGGAGCTTTTTAAAGTCGTGCGAGGGCTTTAAACTCTGGCCCCCACGATACTATGGAAACATCTGAGACCCGCTGTAATGAAATTGCTGGACACTTTCAAGATAAGATTGTATGTATCCGCAGGGACCTTGACTCTGATGTTGTGACAGATGAATCCATTGAAGTGTCCGGAGCACGGCCTTGTCTTTCTTTATTGGATGAGTTTCAGTTGGTAAAGCTCGAGGAAGTGGACAAGGTGCTTGGAATGGTTTGGGCGACCACGTCTGTTCTGGATCCTTGCCCATCTTGGCTAGTGAAAGCTGGCAGGGCTGGAACCACCGGTTGGGCCAAGGAGGTGGTTAATGCCTCCTTGAGGGAGGGAGTGGTCCCTGGTAGCCTCAAGGAGGCAGTAGTGAGACCTCTTTTAAAGAAACCCTCCTTGGACCCAGATAATTTAAACAACTATAGACCGGTGGCGAATGTCCCTTTTTTGGGCAAGGTTTTGGAGCGGGTGGTTGCCAGCCAACTCCAGGCGCTCTTGGATGAAACCGATTATCTAGATCCGTTTCAATCCGGTTTCAGGCCCGGTTTTGGCACCGAAACAGCCTTGGTCGCCCTGTATGATGACCTGTGTCGGGAGAGGGACCGGGGGAGTGTGACTCTGTTGATTCTCCTTGATATCTCAGCGGCGTTTGATACCATCGACCATTGTATCCTTCTGAGGAGACTCGCGGAGTTGGGTGTCGGGGGCACTGCTTGGCACTGGTTCCGCTCCTACTTCGCGGATCGTCACCAGAAGGTAGTGCTTGGGGAACATCACTCGACACCATGGACTCTCCATTGCGGAGTCCCTCAGGGGTCGGTTTTGTCCCCCATGCTTTTCAACATCTACATGCAGCTGCTGGGTGCAGTCATCAGGAGTTTTGGAGTGCGTTGCCATCAGTATGCTGATGACACGCAGCTCTATTTCTCCTTTTCATCCTATTCAGGTGAGTCTGTTGATGTGCTGAACCGTTGTCTGACCGCGATAATGGACTGGATGAGAGCTAATAAACTGAGACTCAATCCAGACAAGACCGAGACATTGTTGGTGAATGCCTTCCCTGCTCAGATGGTGGATGTTAACCCTGTTCTGGATGGGGTTACACTCCCCCTGAAGGAACAGGTACGTAGTTTGGGGGTTCTTCTTGACTCTTCCCTGTCTCTCGAGGCCCAAGTGGCCTCGGTGGCACGGAATGCGTTTTACCATCTTCGTCTGGTAGCCCAACTACGCCCCTATCTGGACAGGGATGACCTCGCCTCCGTTCTTCACACTCTGGTAACTTCAAGATTGGATTACTGTAATGCGCTCTACGTAGGGCTGCCCTTGAAGACAATTTGGAAGCTTCAGCTGGTGCAGAACGCAGCTGCCAGACTACTGACGAGGACCAGTCGGTCTTCGCATATAACACCTGTCTTGGCGCGTCTGCACTGGCTTCCTATTTGCTTCCGGGCGAGATTCAAGGTGCTGGTTCTTACCTATAAAGCCTTACACGGCGTGGGACCTCAATACCTTGTGGAACGCCTCTCTCGATACGAACCTACCCGTTCACTTCGTTCAGAATCTAAGGCCCTCCTCCGGGTACCAACCCATCGGGAAGCCCGGAGGGTGGTTACTAGAACTAGGGCCTTTTCTGTGGTGGCCCCTGAGTTGTGGAACAGCCTCCCCGAAGAGGTACGCCTGGCGCCTACACTTCTATCTTTTCGGCGCCAGGTAAAGACCTTTTTATGCTCCCAGGCATTTTAATTTTCTTAACCATTTTAATCTTTTAATCCGTATTTTTTAATTTTTGTCGTATTGTGTTTTTGTAGTGTTTTTTGTTGTTTGTTTGTATATGTTTTTATGATTTTTATTATGATATATTGTATTTTATCTTGTTTGTTCACCGCCCTGAGAGCTATTCTGCTAAGGGCGGTATATAAATTGAAATAAATAAATAAATAAATCATCTACAAATACTAGACAGAATGTCTTTCTGCCATCTGTGTCACAATGATATAGGCAGGGATCTGCTACACTATGCACGAATGCCATTTTAGTCAGAATGTCATGTAATTTCTTGTTCCAACACCGGGCACTTTGCTTAAGCCCATAAATAGCCTTGTGTACGAGGCAGACGAGCGCTGGATTCTCTATGTGACCAGGGGGTTGCTCCATGTATATGGTTTCCTGGAGGTTCCCATACAGGAATGCAGTGTCAACATCGTAATGATATACTTGCATATTCCTGGTGGCTGCCACTTTTAGCATAAGCCGTATCATCTCATGCTTCACCACAGGAGCGAATACGGCATCATAGTCAAAGCCATAATGTTGATTGAAACCCTTAGCCACTAAACGTGCCCTGTAGCGTTGTGGCTGTCCTGCACTGTCCCTTTTTATTTTAAAAATCCACTTACACCCTATAGCCTTTCTGTTACAAGGTAGGGTTTCCAGCTTCCATGTACCATTTCTGGACATAGCAAGCAGTTCCTCTTGCATGGCAATATGCCATAGCTGTGCTTCTGTGGTAGGCAGTTTAATAACATCCTCATAGGACCTAGGTTCTGTAGTGCTAGATACAACATTAAGCACTTTAAATCTTTTTGGTGGTATTCCTAGATTAGCTCTATCTGACCTTCTTAGGATGGGTGCTTGTTCTGTTAACTTATTTTCTAGACTTTCTGTCTGTTCTGTTTTGTTCTTCCTTATTTACACTCTGACTATTTTCTTCTTTTTCCTCTGCCTCTTGTTTTACTGCGGTTTCTGTGGTTTCTACATTTCCCCCTCCTCTCTTCTCCTGGGGATCAGGTTTAATCTTTCTTTCCTGTTCCTCATCGTGTGTGCTGTCTATGTGTATTTCTGCTTGTTTAGTACTGTTTTCCCAGTCTTGTTCCTGCGTTTTTACACTTCTACACACATGTAAACGTTTTTCCTTCATTAACCAGATTCTGTGATATGCCCCCACAAAACCGAGGTAGTAGCCTTTAAGTGCTCTCGGACCCTGTTTCCCTTTACGTTGAGGTTTGGGAATATGAGCCCAACATACTGCTCCAAATAAGAACATAAGAACATAAGAAGAGCCTGCTGGATCAGGCCAGTGGCCCATCTAGTCCAGCATCCTGTTCTCACAGTGGCCAACCAGGTGCCTGGGGGAAGCCCGCAAGCAGGACCCGAGTGCAAGAACACTCTCCCCTCCTGAGGCTTCCGGCAACTGGTTTTCAGAAGCATGCTGCCTCTGACTAGGGTGGCAGAGCACAGCCATCATGGCTAGTAGCCATTGATAGCCCTGTCCTCCATGAATATGTCTAATCTTCTTTTAAAGCCGTCCAAGCTGGTGGCCATTACTGCATCATGTGGGAGCAAATTCCATAGTTTAACTATGCGCTGAGTAAAGAAGTACTTCCTTTTGTCTGTCCTGAATCTTCCAACATTCAGCTTCTTTGAATGTCCACAAGTTCTCGTATTATGAGAGAGGGAGAAGAACTTTTCTCTATCCACTTTCTCAATGCCATGCATAATTTTATACACTTCTATCATGTCTCCTCTGACCCGCCTTTTCTCTAAACTAAAAAGCCCCAAATGCTGCAACCTTTCCTCATAAGGGAGTCGCTCCATCCCCTTGATCATTCTGGTTGCCCTCTTCTGAACCTTTTCCAACTCTAGAATATCCTTTTGGAGATGAGGCGACCAGAACTGTACACAGTATTCCAAATGCGGCCGCACCATAGATTTATACAATGGCATTATGATATCGGCTGTTTTATTTTCAATACCTTTCCTAATTATCGCTAGCATGGAATTTGCCTTTTTCACAGCTGCCGCACACTGGGTCGACATTTTCATCGTGCTGTCCACTACAACCCCGAGGTCTCTCTCCTGGTCGGTCACCGCCAGTTCAGACCCCATGAGCGTATATGTGAAATTAAGATTTTTTGCTCCAATATGCATAATTTTACACTTGTTTATATTGAATTGCATTTGCCATTTTTCTGCCCATTTACTCAGTTTGGAGAGGTCTTTTTGGAGCTCTTCGCAATCCCTTTTTGTTTTAACAACCCTGAACAATTTAGTGTCATCAGCAAACTTGGCCACTTCACTGCTCACTCCTAATTCTAGGTCATTAATGAACAAGTTGAAAAGTACAGGTCCCAATACCGATCCTTGAGGGACTCCACTTTCTACAGCCCTCCATTGGGAGAACTGTCCGTTTATTCCTACTCTCTGCTTTCTGCTTCTTAACCAATTTCTTATCCACAAGAGGACCTCTCCTCTTATTCCATGACTGCTAAGCTTCCTCAGAAGCCTTTGGTGAGGTACCTTGTCAAACGCTTTTTGAAAGTCTAAGTACACTATGTCCACTGGATCACCTCTATCTATATGCTTGTTGACACTCTCAAAGAATTCTAATAGGTTACTGAGACAGGACTTTCCCTTGCAGAAGCCATGCTGGCTCTGCTTCAGCAAGGCTTGTTCTTCTATGTGCTTAGTTAATCTAGCTTTAATTATACTTTCTACCAGTTTTCCAGGGACAGAAGTTAAGCTAACTGGCCTGTAATTTCCGGGATCCCCTCTGGATCCCTTTTTGAAGATTGGCGTTACATTGGCCACTTTCCAGTCCTCAGGCACGGAGGAGGACCCAAGGGACAAGTTACATAATTTAGTTAGCAGATCAGCAATTTCACCTTTGAGTTCTTTGAGAACTCTCGGGTGGATGCCATCCGGGCCCGGTGACTTGTCAGTTTTTATATTGTCCATTAAGCTTAGAACTTCCTCTCTCGTTACCACTATTTGTCTCAGTTCCTCAGAATCCCTTCCTGCAAATGTTAGTTCAGGTTCAGGGATCTGCCCTATATCTTCCACTGTGAAGACAGATGCAAAGAATTCATTTAGCTTCTCTGCAATCTCCTTATCGTTCTTTAGTAAACCTTTGACTCCCTTATCACCCAAGGGTCCAATCGTCTCCCTAGATGGTCTCCTGCTTTGAATGTATTTGTAGAATTTTTTGTTGTTGGTTTTTATGTTCTTAGCAATGTGCTCCTCAAATTCTTTTTTAGCATCCCTTATTGTCTTCTTGCATTTCTTTTGCCAGAGTTTGTGTTCTTTTTTATTTTCTTCATTTGGACAAGACTTCCATTTTTTGAAGGAAGACTTTTTGCCTCTAAGAGCTTCCTGACATGGTTCAGATAAGGCTTTTTGTTAAACATCATTTCATAAGGCATACAATTCACAGCACTTTCATATACTCTGTTCAACAGATAGTTAGCATATATCGCACATTCACCCCAGAAATCCCTGGTAAGTGTAGAGTCTCCTAACATTGCTCTCACAGTGTCTTGCAAGAATTTGTTGTACCTCTCAGCAACCCCGTTCTGATGGGGTGAAAAAGGAGCTGTTAATTCGTGTTTTACCCCTTTGTTATAGAGATACTTTTGCAGAGTTGAGGATAAAAATTCCCCTCCTCTATCTGATCAGATCGTTGCTATCCGGGTTTTGAATCTAGCCTCTACCCATTCCACAAAATGTTTTAGCTTCCCAGCGGCTTCTGCTTTGTTATGCAATAGGTAAACAAAAGCATATCTCGTGTAGTCATCGACCAACACATAATAAAACTTTGCATTTCCTTTCGACTGTTTAAAGGGACCGGCCAGATCCATGTGTATTAACTGAAATGGCCTTTGCGTGCTAATTAGCCTTTCTTTGTGTATGGGAGCTGCTGTTGACTTCCATTCACTGCAAACGTTACAGTCTTCATACTGCTTACAAGTTTTAAACATTAGGTCAGCATTATGCTTCTCTGTTTTTAGAAGTGTTGTATAACTGACATGACCCAACCTTTTGTGGTACAAGTGTATACATTGATCATGAGTAGGCTTATTTCTTACTGTGTTTACACATAGTGGGGCTTCATCATTAACTATGAACAATGCTTCTTTGAACGTTGCTATAACACATATCTTATTTCCCTTACAAATTGTGCATCTCCCTTTTTCAAAGTGAACAACATAATTCATATCATTTAACTTGGCTACAGACATTTTATTCCTGTCCATACTGGGAACATAAAGCACATTTGTAACTAGCGTTTTTAAACATTTTAAATATACTACTCCTACCCTTTTTACTTCGCGACAGCTTCCATCCGCCAAGTAAACGTTCTGGTTCGTTGTTGGGGTCAGGGTTTTAAACTGTTTTTCATTATTTGCCAAAAAATGACTAGCTCCTGAGTCAATAGTCCAGGATGCTCTGTTCAGTTCATTGTCTTTGTCTTTTGTTCCTACGACATGCACTTTAAATGGGTCTTTCTCGCATTGTTGTGTTCTTCTTTGCTTCTCAGCCTGGCAATGTCTGCATAGATGATTTGTGGAACCACAAGTGTAGCAGCGTCTCACTCCATATGCCATGGATCCTTGCTCATTCCGCTCCGGGTTTTCTTTGTTGCTCTGTTTGCTTTTCTCTTGTCGGCGTTCTGCTTCTTGCAGTAGTTTGTTTGTGATGTAATTAACACTGAGCTCCGCGTCTGGCAAACTTTCTAACGCGCTTATTATTCCATCCCAGGAATCATTTAAAGTTGACAGCGTAATGTATGCCATCTGTTCCTGTGTATGTTGCATGTTCATTTCTTGCAGTTCGGCAAACAAACGTTGTAAGTTCTGTAAATGCCTCTGCATGGACTCGCCTTCTTTGTAACGTGTTTGGTAAAGTGTTTTAGCAAGTAGGACCTTAGAGCCCGCAGTTTTTCTCACATGTACAGTTTTTAATGCATTCCACACTTCCTTCGCAGTGTTTAAGCCTCTTACATGTATTAACTGTTCATTTTCCAGAGCTAGGATAATCAGAGCTTTAGCTTTCTCTGCCGCCCTTATCCACTCTGCCGGTGGGGCTGCAGGGGGGTCTTCCGCAACTGTGTGCCACACGCCCTCCTTCACCAGTAGCATTTCTGTCTTTACCTTCCAGTAGGAGTAGTTGGTGCTCCCCAGCCTCTCCAAGGGAAAAGATGCGCCTCCAAATGCTGCCATTCTTTTCTTACTCCTTTCGGCTGCTGTAATGCACTTTCTGGATCTCCTTTTCTTTAGCACAGTTTCACAGTAACGCTGTTATGGCTGGGCCCATAACCCTTTGTTGAGCTCTCTTGTGTCCCGAACCAACAAGGCAGACTTAACTTGTTGCACAGGACACAGAGGTGAGTGAGTAACAGCGTTCCTGAACCGGCAATTAGAAATAGACCACACTGACACTGTTAAGCTTAGTGCAAGCGAAACAAACTTTATCAATGTGCAGACAGAATACAATCACCAACATAAGCTTTACTCCTATCTCCCCCCACACAGCCTGGGTCCCTGGGCTTGTATTTTATAGCCAGCCCCTTTGATCTGGTACAGCTGTGTGACCTTCACAAAATTACTGTGCTGTGGTTAACCCATTCCCAACACAGGGAATTACTAAGCATAATGAGCTAACAATGATTCCATCCCCTGTGAGAAAGAAAATGGGCCCAAAAGCCATTAGTATACCGTATGCTATTGTCAGAGATTTAACCATAGAGGTATAACTGCACAAGGGTTCTTCTCAGCTGAGTGAGTTTCAGGTATTTATGCACAATTTATCTTTCAGTTGTGTGATAAAACACCTCTCCTCATTTGAGCTCTAAGCCAGAAATCAAAGTGATGGTTCCCACGTAAAAAATTATGATGTAAGTAGGAGCATTTTTGAGCTGTGGAAAAGGCTGGAGACAAGAGTGGAAAATGGAAATTCAAGTTGATCCTGACTTATGGTGTTTAGGGTTTTCATAGTAAGCGGTATTCAGGAAGGGTTTACCATTGACTTCCTCTGGGACTTAGGGGCAGTGACTGAACCCTGCTCTCCCAGGTCGTAGTCCAACACCTTAACCACTGTACTGCCTTCAAGTCGATTCTGACTTATGGTGACCCTATGAGTAGGGTTTTTATGGTAAGCTGTATTCAGACGGGGGTTACGATTGCCTTCCTCTGGGGCTGAGAGGCAGCGACTGGTCCAAGGTCACCCAGTGAGCTTCATGGCTGTGTGGGGATTTGAACCCTGGTCTCCCAGGTCGTAGTCCAAAACCTTAACCACTACATCACACTGGTTCTCGCAGGCAAAATCAACAGAGACAGACCAAACGGAAACACGCCCCATTCATCTTTACCCAGCGGCCTCTGCCTGGGGTCCAATGGAGTCCTCTCTGCCTCAGGGAAATCCATTCCTGTTTCTGCACAGAGACCCTTTTCCTGAAAAGCATAAGAAGAACTCAAGTCATATAATGGGGAGCAGAATTAAAAAAGGAGTGACAGAGGCAATACCACAGGAATATTTGATATAGAAAGGAAGGATAGATGCAAAACCCTTAGAGATACTTGATATCGGGGTAGCCAACGTGGTGCCCTTCAGATGGGACCAAACCCCAATTCACATCAGCCCCAGACAATAACATGAATGGCCAGCGATTATAGGACTTTTACTTCAACAACATCTGGAAGGCTTCATCTAGACCAGGGACAGCCATCTTACCTGCTGCTCTGCCTGCTTCTCGTCCTCTGCCACGTTCAGCAGGAGACCTTCTGCCAGGGCCACCGCCTGGGAACTGGTCTCGGCCCCACATTCCCTCACCCAGCTCTCCATCTCTGGGGGCAGGACAGCCAGGAACTGCTCCAGGATCACCTTGTCCATGATCTGGTTCTTTGAGTGTCGCTCTGGCTTCAACCACTCACGGCAAAGAAGGTGGAGTCGGCTGCAAGTCTCTCAGGGGCCCTCAGCTGCCTGGTAGCGGAAACACCGGAACTGCTGGCGCTGCACATCTGAGGTGAGGGGATTCTTCCCCAAGATCTTCTGCACATTTTCCCCCAGGAATTCCTCCGCATGGGTCTCAGTCTTGATGGCATCAGGGCCAAGTCCTGCTTCAGGGGTAGATGGGTCTTGCTGTTCCATATTTGATCTCTTGGCCTTTCACGGGGTCCTCATCCCTTCTCTGCTTCTGGGAATAGTTTTCTGCCTTCTGAGGCCACGTTCAGAAGGAGCAGGTCCACTTATTCTATGAGCGAAGCCAAACAGGGATCACTATGCCCAGGCCAAAGGGTTGCAGAGCAGGAAAGGTGCTGGGTAAGAATAGTCAAACGTGAGGATTATTGTTTCTACCATATAACCTTTGATAAAAACCCAATGATGGGGCCTACGTCTTCCTTTGAAGATGGGTGTCTGGATGGTTGGCACATCTCTGACAGCAGCTCCAACGGCGCTCAGAGACCCCCATCATCCCCATTTCCCCCCTATTCTTATTTACAAAGAAGCTGAAAGAGAGAACCTTTCAGGGGAAGGGCTGTAGCTCAAATGATAGAGCAGCTGCTTTGTACACAGAAGGTCCCACTTTGAATCTCCAGGTAGGGCTGGGAAAGACTCCCTGCCTGTAATCCTGGAGAGACTCTGCCAGTCAGTGCGGACAATACTGAGCTAGATGGGACAATTGTCTAATTCAATATAAGATCCTATACTCCCTAACTTATCCCTGAACTTTTACAAGCCTCTCCTGGAATACAGAATTTTGGTTTAATTGTGAATGAAATACGTTATTCCTTTCATCTCTTGATAGATTTGCTTATCTTTAGAACTGTCCCCCTTCAGAGTTAAACGTGAGCTATATTGTTGCATATTAAATTAAATTGGAACGCTGCAGTTCCTGGAGTTTATGACCTGGTTGTGATAAGGAAATGGAAAGATCTTTGAGTATAATGTGGTGAAAGAAAGCAATGAACCAACATTTTTGGGATTGTCATCATAAATTAAGGAAGAACTGACTTTACCTTCACCTCAGCAGGCATTGAGTGATGGGATATGGATGCGGGTGGGGGCTGCCCTGTCCTGTAGGCTCTCTTCACCTATTTACCCTTTTAATAAAACACGGTTGTTCACTTTCAGTCGGGGTCTTCAGAGTTTGATTCCCTTGATGAAAAAAAAGATTGCCAATTTTCAGTAGCACTTAAAGGTCCCTTCTGTATCCCAGGGGTTACTTGCCTGGATGGGCACATGTGTGATAACACCAGTCAGTGTGTGAATAACGGGGGCATTGATAGGCATACTTTCAATTGCCCCTTAATTCAAAGTGGTGTCCTGGCCTTGCTGGGGAGGGAGAGGTAGCTCTCCTCCCTGATTTGGATGGATCAGCTGAACAGGCCTCCTGGGCGCCCTGCTCTGTGAAAACCTTTCCACCAAATGTGTAAAGGCAGAGGATGCTCACAAGATTTCAGAGGGGGCCACCCATGTAGTGCTTGGGTACTTACCACCAAGTGAGAATGAAAGGGACTTTGAACAGAGGAGCTTTTGCTCTGAGGGATACAGCCCCCCCCCAGGATTCCCTTCTTGTCTAGCCATCAAATTGAGGCCATATAACACACTAAGCCTGGTATACTGCTTCTGCATAAGGAAGCTCCACTTTCCACTCATTGTACCAAGGCCCTGCCTATCTTTTTTCTTCCGTTTTATTTGCTTTGTCTGTTATTATGGCGGATGTTCTGACGGGGGATCCTGAAGGGTCACAGAACAGAGGCCACCTCCTTACAGGGTGAGGGTCTCCCTTGCTCTCCAGCCGCTCCTCTGCCTTCACCGGGTGGGGCTCCAATCTGGGGTCTCCCGCCCCCTCCTGGCTCCCCCGCCCTGCAGCTCCTCCCCTAGGCCCTGGGACTCCCCTTCGCCCAAATGCACAGCAGGGACAAGGGGCTTACCAGACCCCAGAAGGCGCCACCGACGCTGCAGCGCTGCTGCTGCTTCTGGCGTTTAATGGCGGATCAAACTGCGCTCTTGACCAGGGAGCCACTTTCCTCCAAGGGAAGAGCCCGGCAGGAAGTGACGTCAGAGGGAGAGGAGCCGCATTTTCTTTGAACCCTCCCGCACCTCCTCCTCCTCTTTCCTTTCTAGGAATCTGCTTTCGTTTATTTTAACCCTCACGAAGTCAAGCCTCCTGATGATCTCTCAGAGCGGGAGCCAAGAAGGAAAGAGGCGTTGTGCAGCATGGAGGAAGACACGGAGCTCCTGCCCTGTACTGAGTCAGAGCATGGCGGTCGATCTAGCTCAGTGGTGTCTGCACTGACTGGCAGCAGCTCTCCAGCGTTTCAGGCAGGGAGTCTGTCCTTGGAGATTGAACGTGGGACCTTCTGCATGCAAAGTAGTTGCTCTACCCAATGAGCTGTGGCTCCTTCCTGGGGGTTCGGACCCTCCTGGGGGTTCAAGACAAATATATAGATCATAGAAATATGGGGAGGCTGGCAGACAAGGCTCCCAAACTGGTTTGGCTTGCGTGAGAAGGGAAGATGTGATGATATATGTTGCTGTATCTGGAAGATGAATGGAACCGGAAAGCCAAGTCAGTTCAGTTACTTTTGTCAGTTAGAGAAGGTTAAACTCAGTTTAACAGAAAGAAAGAAAAAACGCCTCCACTGGAGTGCAAGAGACTCTTGCCCAGCGTATGGCTTTGCTATAAAGTCTAAAATGATGCTCTGAAAGCCTGAGACACTATACAGCATGCCTTGTATTGAGGGATGACCTTGTCCTGAAGTCTCAATGGGATGCAATGGAGGTCTTTGTCTTTTCCAATCTCCCCTGTTAATTTTCTCAGCTGTCCTTGGGAGGAATGATAACAATTCTTTCTTGAAGAATTAAGTTCTTGTTGTGCTTCTCTAGTCGATAAGAATACTTTTCTATACAGAGATGCTTTTAGATGGTGATTTCATAGCTGTAAGTACAATACACTATTAACCATCTAGCATCCTTATGCTGCAAATGTATAACTAATTACAGCACGTACCACAATTAAATATTTTGCACATATATCTCCCTTGCACTCATCTCAGGGAACAACAATATAAACTCATCTTTCCGAAAGACCAAGATATATAATAAATAAGAGAATACTTTTACGGGTGATTATCATCATTAATTTCAAAAAGATGTTATACTGTATATGTGTGTAAGTGTACTGCCTTCAAGTCGATTCCGACGTATGGCGACCCTATGAAGAGGGTTTTCATGAGACTGAGAGGCAGTGACTGGCCCAATGTCACCCAGTGAGCTTCATGGCTACGTGGGGATTCAAACCCTGGTCTCCCAGGTCCTAGTCCAACACTCTAACCACTACACCACACTGGCTTATTCTGTACTGTATGTAGGATAAGCTAAACTTGTCAGTGAGTCCATTTAAACCAAAAATCTAAAATGTAACACAATATGCAGATTTTGGCCTTTGTCACAAGACATATGGATCAATTCTCTAGTGAAATATTTTACCTCTTCTGGAGTATATAATCTATAAATTGCGTAGTTGATGGTGTTGGTACAAATATAACATACATCAATAGATTGACACTTAGTGAAACTGTTCAATCTGAATTTCCTTCCATCTTTAGGATGCTTGTGAGCAGCATGAACATTTGCCACATTTCAAATCTCCCCTATAGATGGATCTAATCCTGTAACTACGTAAATCAGAACGGACCACCTTCCCTTGAATAATGGCTGCTCTGCATTGCACTGTAAGTGGAATTCTTCATGACTCCCTGATCTATAGCTGTTGCAAATCAGGAGACCTCCCAAAGCCTCTTTGCAAAGTTTTCACTTTTCCCTTTGGGTGAGGGGAAGGGGCTTTGTTAACATTCACTAACACTTACTGTGTAGTAGCGTTTGCAGAAAATAACGTCTGGGCGCTACAGGCACTCAGACAAACCCTGCACAGTGTGATGGGATAGCCCAAATAATGGCTTAAAATGTGCAAAGAGTGTGCTAAAATCATTTACATAAGCTTAGAATGGCTTCGCTTGTAGTTTAGTAGTGCACAGAGGAAAAAAGGTCTCTTCTGAAAATGGGTTTCTTAAACCCTCCCTTCTAGACAAAGCGTTGTTTTCTTATAAAGCAGAGTACGGTACGAGATACAGTGTCTGAGCAGACAGCCAATATGTTACATTAACATTTGGATTGCGGTCTCCACCTATTTACCCTTTTAATACAACAGTTATTTTCAGTTGGGTTCTCCTGAAGTTGATTCCTTTGATTCAAAGTTTGCCACTTTTCGAGTAGCGCTTTCCATTCAATGTTGAAAGATCCCTTCTGCATCCCAGGAGTTGCCAGCCTGGATGGTCCCGTGTGTCAGCCAGGAGGAGTGATGACACGTTGCAAAGTGTTAACATTTGGCTTGGGGGGGAAGGGGCTTTGTTAACATTCACTAACACTTACTGGGAACAGCTGCAGCATGAGGGGACTGAGGAAGACCTGCCCTGGGAGTGAGTATCTGGCACCTGGGTGCTTGCTACGAGCTCCTTTGGGCTGCTGTCTGTCGAGACAGCTGAAGTTCCTGGTAAGTGCCGCAAGGACTGGGACCCCCTGCCTGCCCCTTGCTCCACAGAGAGGCTGCAGTTAATCTCGCAGCCCCTTGCAACAGCTGCTGGCTGGGCCAGGAGGCATAAAAGCCCAGCTGCCCTTGGGCGGCGGGTCTGCCCCTGGCGGGGTTGCCACCAAAGGGGGTTGCCCCTTGGGGAGTTGCCCCTTGGGGAGTCCCGAGGGCGAGGGTGCTACTCCCCTTCTATTACTTTTTCTTGTTTTTTTATTATTATTATTTCTTAATTTGTTTTCTGTTAAACCAGTCTAGAGGAGGTTGGTGGTGGGGAGGGCGTGTGGTGCATGTGTAGTTCCTGCACAGGGTGGGAGCCTGTGCAGTGAACTGCACGATAGGAGAAAGTCGCCAGATGCCTTCAGAGTGAGAGTGTGTAATTGGCAGAAGGCTGGCCCTCCCTGGGTGTGAGACAGGAGGGGGAGTAGATGGGCCCTGTGTGAGTAAGTTTGAATGGGTGGGACTGTTCCCACTCCTTGCAGAGGCCTACTGGGATAATTCGCTCCGGTAGGCTTTGTTGGTGGGCTCGTGTTGGGCCCATAATAGGTATTTAGGAGGAGTCTTAGCATGGAGGAACATGGGTGATGCCACCCCAATCTCAGTGATTACCCGCAGAGGGAAATATAGCCATGGGGATGTGATGAATTACCACAGAAGGCAAAGGCAGGGCTATCTGCGCCTTGTTCCTTGCTGCCACTCCTCTGATGGTTTGGTTCCTCGTTGCTCATCTGCTGTGCCCACTGGCCTGTGTGTGTTGTTGTTTAATGCCAGATCGGTACATAAGAAGACCACTCTAATCCATTACATGATTGTGGATGAATGTGCCAATTTGGTGTGTATTACCGAGACCTCGGGACTTCATGGCCTCCATGACAAACATGGGGCTGTCTCAAGTTGCTATTGGCCAAACGCATAGAGCAGGGCACACCCTCGACTTGGTCTTTGCTCCAGATGGAGGAAGGGGTGGTCTGGAGATGGGGGGGGTGGATGTCATGGTCAGACCACTTCCTGGTGAAGTTTAGACTTATGGCTCTGAGTCTTCCCTGGGGTGTACAGATGAAGATGGTCCGTCTCCGGAGACTAATGGAATCCACTGGATTCCTGAATGCCCTGGGGGAGTTCCCAGGAGATAGAGCAGGTGACCCTGTTGAAGCCCTTGTCATGCTGTGGAACAGCGAGGCGCATCTGGCTCGACACGGTTGCCCCCGAGCGCCCTCTCCGGCACTGTGGAGCCTGGCTTGCACCTTGGTACACCAGTGAGCTAAGGGCAATGAAACAGGCTGGATGTCGGCTACAGTGCAAGTGGGAAAAGACGTCCTGTGAGACAGATCAGGCACGAGTAAAACATCATAACTGTGCCTATTGTGTGGCGGTGAGGGCGGCGAAGAAGGCCCACTTCTCTACCTCCATCACATCCTCAAGTAGCCGTCCAGCTACTTTTCCGTATTGTCAGGGGTCTTTTGACATCAGCCCCAGGAAATGGAGTCTTAGACCCTTCGGAGGACCACTGTGAAATGTTTGCAAGGCACTTTGAGGGTAAAGTTGCTCGCCTCCGTAGCAGTCTTGATGGCCCATCTACATATACTGTAGTCCCCAATGAGGTGTCCAGTGCAACATCTGCTCCTATTTCTTGGGAACAGTTTCAGTTGATGCGGCCTGATGATGTGGACAAGGTGCTTGTGATGATACAGCCAGCAACGTGTCTTGACCCTTGCCCTTCTTGGCTTATTAAAGCTTGCTGGGGGGGGGTCTGACCAAGTGGATCCAGGGTGTGGTCAATGCATCATTGTGGGAGGGAGTGATTCCAGCCGCCTTGAAAGAGGCGGTGATTCGACCACTCCTGAAAAAGCCCACCCTGGACCCATTGGTTTGGGACAACTACTTACCGGTTGCAAATACCCCCTTCTTAGGGAAGGTGATTGAGAGGGTTGTGGCGCAGCAACTGCAAGTACTCTTGGATGAAAGACTATCTTGACCCATCCCAGTCTAGGTTTAGGCCTGGTTATGGGACTGAATCGGCCTTGGTTGCCCTGATGGATGACCTTTATCGGGAGAAGGACAGGGGGAGTGCGACTCTGTTATTCTTACTTGATCTCTCAGCGGCTTTTGATACCATTGACCATGGTATCCTTCTGGGCCGACTTGGTGAGATGGGTATTGGAGGAACTGTTTTACAGTGGTTCCGATCCTATCTCCAGGGTCGCTCTCAGAGAGTAGCATTGAGTGATTGTCTTTCGGCCCCCTGGCAGCTGTGCTGTGGGGTGCCACAGGGTACCATCTTGTACCCCATGCTGTTTAACATCTATATGAAGCCCTTGGCAGCAGTCATCAGGAGCTTTGGGGGGAGGTGTCAGCAGTATGCTGATGATACCCAGTTCTATTTCTCCATAACATCTGAATCAGGAGAGGCTGTGCAAGCCTTTGACCACTGCCTGGACTTGGTGGTGGGCTAGATGAGGGCCAATAAACTGAGTCTGAATCCTAGCAAGACGGAAGCACTGTGGGTTGGTGGTTCCAGAGTTCGGATAATTGGTCAGTTGCCTGCTTTGGATGGGGTCATACTTCCTCTGAAAGAGCAGGTCCGTAGCCTGGGGGTGCTCCTGGATCCATCTTTGTCGCTAGAGGCCCAGGTGACCTCAGTGGCTAGGAGTGCCTTTTACCAGCTTCGGCTGGTGAGACAGCTGCAGCCGTTTCTGGACCAGGATAGCCTGACCACTGTTGTCCACGCACTGGTAACCTCCAGGCTGGATTACTGTAATGCGCTCTATGTGGGGCTGCCCTTGAAGTTGATCCGGAAGTTGCAGCTGGTGCAAAATGCGGCGGTGAGACTGCTCACTGGAGCAGGGTAACGCAAGCATAGCACCCTGCTACTGAAAGAGTTGCACTGGCTGCCCATTTGCTACCGGGCCAAGTTCAAAGTTCTAGTTTTGGTGTACAAAGCCCAATACTGCTCGAGACCAGGATACCTGAAAGACCATCATCCCCATCACTGCGCTCTGCAGGTGAGGGCTTCCTGCAGATACCATCTTATCAGGAGGTTCATTCTGTGCAATATAGGAAACGGACCTATAGTGTGGCGGCACCTACCCTGTGGAATTCCCTCCCTTTGAATATTAGGCAGGTGCCATCTCTCCTATCTTTTCGGCGCCTTTTGAAGACTTTTCTTTTTCAACAAGTGTTTTAAGTTGAGAGCTATCCCAGTCTGTCTCTGTGTCAGAATGGCTTGTTTTTTAATAATGTTTTTAATCTTTAAAAAAATTTTTTTTAATGTTTTTAACGCTGTTTAGTGTTAATGTATTTCAAGTTTTGTTTTTATGATGTTTTAAAATGTTTTTAGTGCCTTCTTTGCTGCCCTGGGCTCCTGCTGGAAGGAAGGATGGGATATACATCAAATAATAAAGGGATAGCCCAAATAATGGCTTAAAATGTGCATATAATGTGCTGAAATTATTTACATAAGCTTTTAATGGCTTTGCTTGTAGTTTACACAGAGGAAGAAAGTTCTCTTTTGAAAATGGGTTTCTTAAACCCTCCCTTCTAGACTAAGCATTGTTTCCTTATAAAGCAGAGTACGGTACAAGATACAATCTCTGAGCAGACAGCCAGTATGTTACATGAACTGTCACCAGTAAGTGAGAAGAAGATATGGAGTGCTTCCGGGAGGCAGCAAATGCAAATTTCCAAAATTTCTCCTCTAGTGGGTAGCAAAATTGATAAAGCCATGGGAACAAGCCATCCCTTTGTAAATAGGGTGTATAAAAGGCCAGTTCTATAGCATGCAGGACCCCCTTGGCTCTGTTGAAGTGGGGGTGGGGTCAAAGAAAGCAGGAGGGAACCCTCACATCTATTCCATCCATGGCATCTGACGGGTGATGTATCGTGACATGTATTTCCATGTACTCTGTAACTCTGGCTTTGTGACATGACTTAAGAAGTTAACTCGGTCCTTATTATTATTAATATTATTATTAATTAAATTTTTATACCGCCCCATAGCCGAAGCTCTCTGGGCGGCTCACAACAGGTAAAAACATCTAACATACAATTAAAACCACATATTAAGCAATCTAAAATAAGTTAAAGATATCAAAAATTAAAACATAATTAAACAGATACTAAAATGCATATTAAATACTACTAAAATGCTGAAAATGCCTGGGAGAAGAGGAAGGTTTTTACCTAGCGCCGAAAAGATAATAATGTTGGTGCCAGGCGTACCTCATCAGGAAGAATATTCCATAGTTCAGGGGCCACCACTGAGAAGGCTCTTTTTCTTGTTGTCACCTTCCGGGCTTCTCTCTGAGTAGGCACCCGGAGGAGGGCCTTCAATGTTGAGCGCAGTGTACGGGTAGGTTCATATCGGGAGAGGCGTTCCATCAGGTATTGTGGCCCCATGCCGTACAAGGCTTTATGGGTTAAAACCAGCACTTTGAATCGGGCCCGGAAACATATAGGCAACCAGTGCAAGCGGGCCAGAATCAGTGTTATATGTTCGGACCGCCTGGTCCCGGTTATCAATCTGGCCGCCGCATTTTGCATGAGCTGCAGTTTCCGAACCGTCTTCAAGGGCAGCCCCACGTAGAGTGCATTGCAGTAGTCTAATTTAGAGGTTACCAGGGCATGGACAACTGAAGCAAGGTTTCCCCTGTCCAGATAGTGGCGTAGTTGGGCCACCAGCCGAAGCTGGTAGAAAGCACTCCGTGCCACCGAGGCTACCTGAGCCTCCAGTGACAGGGATGGTTCTAAAAGAACTCCCAAACTACGAACCTCCTTCTTCAGAGGGAGTGCAACCCCATCCAGGACAGCTTGCACATCCACCATCTGGTCAGGGGAACCGCCTACTAACAGCATCTCAGTCTTGTCTGGATTGAGCTTCAATTTATTTGCTCTCATCCAGTCCATTATCGCAGCCAGGCATTGGGTCAGCACCTTGACAGCCTCACCTGATGAGGATGAAAAGGAGAAGTAGAGCTGCGTGTCATCAGCATACTGGTGACAACGCACTCCAAAACTCCTGATGACAGCACCCAGCGGCTTCATGTAGATGTTAAAGAGCATGGGGGACAGAACTGACCCCTGCGGAACTCCATATTGGAGAGCCCAGGGTGCCAAGCAATGCTCCCCAAGCACTACCTTCTGGAGACGACCTGCCAAGTAGGAGCAGAACCACTGCCAAGCAGTACCTCCAACTCCCAAATCCGCAAGTCTCCCCAGAAGAATACCATGGTCGATGGTATCAAAAGCCGCTGAGAGATCAAGGAGAATCAACAGAGTTACACTCCCCATCTTTCTCCCGACAAAGGTCATCATACAAGGCGACCAAGGCCGTCTCCGTGCCAAAACCGGGCCTGAAACCCGATTGAAATGGATCCAGATAATCGGTCTCATCCAAGAGTGTCTGGAGCTGGTCTGCAACCACTCTTTCTAGGACCTTGCCCAGGAATGGGACATTTGCTACCGGCCTGTAATTATTAAGATTTTCTGGGTCCAGGGAAGATTTCTTCAAAAGTGGTCTCACTACCGCCGCCTTTAGGCAGTCAGGGACCTCTCCCTCACACAGTGAGGCATTAATCACTTCCCTGGCCCAGCCGCCTGTTCCATCCCTGCTAGCTTTTATTAGCCAAGAGGGGCAAGGATCCAGAACAGAAGAGGTTGCACGCACCTGTCCAAGCACCTTGTCAAGGTCCTCAAGCTGCACCAATTGAAACTCATCCAAAAAATCATGACCAGGCTGTGCTCCGGATACCTCATTTGATTCAACTGCTATAACACTGGAGTCCAAGTCTTGACAGATGCAAGAGATTTTATCCTGGAAGTGCCTAGCAAATTCATTACAGCGTGCTTCGGATAGTTCTACCGTGTCCCTAGGGCCAGAATGTACTAGCCCTCTGACAACTTTAAAAAGCTCCGCCGGACAGCAGATAGAAGATTTAATAGTGGCAACAAAATATTGTTTTTGTGCTGCCCGTACTGCCCCTAAATACAGCTTGCTATAGGCACTTACCAGTGCATAATTGCATCCCTCAGGAGTTCGTCTCCATCTGCACTCAAGCCGTCTCCTGTTTAATTGCTCTCAGCTCTGAAGTATACCATGGAGCTGAAGGAGCTCTACATAGGAGAGGGCGCACAGGAGCGATCATGTCAAATGCCCGGGTCATTTCAGCATTCCATAGTTCGACCAGGGTTTCGACAGGAGCACCAGCCCTATCAGCCGGAAAACTCCCCAGAGCCTTTTGAAAACCATCCGGATTCATTAGTCTCCGGGGGCGGACCATCTTAATGGGTCCTCCACCCTTGCAGAGGGGAAAAGCTGCTGTAAGTCTAAACCTCAACAAGCGGTGATCTGTCCATGACAAAGGGGCTGATGTAAGACTCCCTACATTCAGATCACCATCTCCATGTCCAGTTGCAAAAATCAGGTCTAGAGTATGCCCTGCCACGTGTGTTGGGCCAGTAGCATATTGGGACAGCCCCATGGTTGTCATGGAAGCCATGAAGTCCTGAGCCGCCCCAGATAAGGCGGCCTCGGCGTGGATGTTGACATCCCCCAGCACAAACAGTCTGGGTGATCTCAACAATACAGCCGAGACCACCTCCGTCAGATCAGTTAGGGAGTCTGTTGGGCAGCAGGGTGGGCGGTACACCAACAGAATCCCCACTCTGTCCCCCTGATCCAACACAAGGTGCAAATACTCCAGACCAGTAGATGCATGGACATGGTGCTTGGAGAGAGAGATGGAACTCCTATAGACCACAGCAACCCCCCCTCCCCGGCCCTCAGATCTACCCTGATGCTGAACCAAGTACCCCGGTGGGCACAGCTGGGAGAGACTAACTCCTCCCTGCTCACCCACCCAGGTCCCAGTTATACATGCCAGATCAGCTGCCTCATCCACAATTAAATCGTGGATGAGAGAGCTCTGATTATGTACCGATCTGGCATTTAAGAGCAGCATCCGGAGATCGGAGAGCTGGCTGATAGGGCAACCAACAAACCTGTGGGTGTGTGGAGGACCGGAACCCAGCACAGCCGTTAACTGCCTGGGCCGAGTTCCCCTCACCTGGCAAGTCCTCCACACAGCGTCATATCTCCCTCTACCCGTCACTACACTAATTGGGGCCACCTCAAATCTTCCAAGTCGACTTTGACTCCTCTCTCCCAGGCACATGATGCAACCCCCCACAACACACACTCACACCATACACCCCCACACACAAAAAGGGCCTTCAACTATTGTAACCTGTTTTAACTAAGATGTGCCTTCACAGTCTTATACATTGATGTTAATTGGATTTCCAGCAACTTCTTTCATGCTGATATGTATCCCTATTTTTCTGTTTCCATAATAAGGTCACTGACTACATTTTATTAGTTATAGTGTGCAAGAGATGAATAAATAGCATGTATTATAAAGACTTGGCAATTTGCTGGGGTGCCACTGAAGGGCTTTGCAGGCCTCCAAAACACTCACAGGCAACAGGTCAGCAACCCCCTGTTCTACACTCATAATATGATTTCCCCATTTCTGAAATCTTTCATGACATTAAAGACTTAAGCTACTTCTGAAGCTCTTTCCATGTTCCAAGCAGTTCTATGGTTTCTCCCTTGTGTGAATTCTTTGATGCAAAGTGAGAGAGGAATTTCTAGTAAAGCCTTTTCCACATTCCAGGCATTCATATGGCTTCTCCCCAGTGTGAATACTTTGATGGGCAGTGAGTTGCTGTTTCCTACTGAAGTTCTTTCAACATTCTAAGCACTTATATGGTTTCTCCCCAATGTGAATACTTTGATGGTCAGTGAGTTTCTGTTTCCTACTGAAGCTCTTTCCACATTCTAAGCACTTATATGGTTTCTTCCTAGTGTGAATACTTTGATGGTCAGTGAGTTGCTGTTTCCAACTGAAGCTCTTTCCACATTCTAAGCACTTATATGGTTTCTCCCCAGTGTGAGTTCTTTGATGGGAAGTCAGATTTATCTTCTGGTGGAAGCTCTTTCCACATTCTAAGCACTTATATGGTTTCTCCCCAGTGTGAATACTTTGATGGGCAGTGAGTTGCTGTTTCCTACTGAAGCTCTTTTCACATTCTAAGCACTTATATGGCTTCTCCCCAGTGTGAACACTTTGATGGGCAGTGAGTTGCTGTTTCCTACTGAAGCTCTTTCCACATTCTAAGCACTTATATGGTTTCTCCCCAGTGTGAATTCTTTGGTGGGCAGCAAGTATGTTTTTCCAACTGAAGCTCTTTCCACATTCTAAGCACTTATATGGTTTCTCCCCAGTGTGAATACTTTGATGGGCAGTGAGTTGCTGTTTCCTACTGAAGCTCTTTCCACATTCTAAGCACTTATATGGTTTCTCCCCAGTGTGAATTCTTTGATGGGCAGTGAGTGCTTGTTTCCTGCGGAAGCTCTTTCCACATTCTAAGCACTTATATGGTTTCTCCCCGGTGTGAATTCTTTGGTGGGCAGCAAGTATGTTTTTCCAACTGAAGCGCTTTCCACATTCTAAGCACTTATATGGTTTCTCCCCAGTGTGAGTTCTTTGATGGGAAGTCAGATTTATCTTCTGGTGGAAGCTTTTTCCACATTCTAAGCACTTATATGGCTTCTCTCCAGTGTGAATACTTTGATGGTCAGTGAGTTTCTGTTTCCTACTGAAGCTCTTTCCACATTCTAAGCACTTATATGCTTTCTCTCCGGTGTGAATTCTTTGATGGGGAGTGAGTTGCTCTTTGCAACTGAAGCTCTTTCCACATTCCAAGCATTTATACGGTTTCTCCCCAGTGTGAATACTTTGATGGGAAGTGAGTTGGTTTTTCCTACTGAAGCTCTTTCCACATTCTAAGCACTTATATGGTTTCTCCCCAGTGTGAATTCTTTGATGCAAAGTGAGAGAGGAATTTCTAGTAAAGCACTTTCCACATTCCAGGCATCTATGTGGTTTCTCCCCAGTGTGAATTCTTTGATGGGAAGTCAGATTTATCTTCTGGTGGAAGCTTTTTCCACATTCTAAGCACTTATATGGCTTCTCCCCAGTGTGAATACTTTGATGGTCAGTGAGTTTCTGTTTCCTACTGAAGCTCTTTCCACATTCTAAGCACTTATATGCTTTCTCTCCAGTATGAATTCTTTGATGGGGAGTGAGTTGCTCTTTGCAGATGAAGCTCTTTCCACATTCCAAGCATTTATACGGTTTCTCCCCAGTGTGAATAGTTTGATGAAAAGTCAGATGTATCTTCTGATGGAAGCTCTTTCCACATTCTAAGCACTTATATGGTTTCTCCCCAGTGTGAATACTTTGATGGGAAGTGAGTTGGTTTTTCCTACTGAAGCTCTTTCCACATTCTAAGCACTTATATGGTTTCTCCCCAGTGTGAATTCTTTGATGCAAAGTGAGAGAGGAATTTCTAGTAAAGCACTTTCCACATTCCAGACATCTATGTGGTTTCTCCCCAGTGTGAATACTTTGATGGGCAGTGAGTTGCTGTTTCCTACTGAAGCTCTTTCCACATTCTAAGCACTTATATGGTTTCTCTCCAGTGTGAATTCTTTGATGGGCAGTGAGTTGGTTTTTCCTATTGAAGCTCTTTCCACATTCTAAGCACTTATATGGTTTCTCCCCAGTGTGAATTCTTTGATGGCAAGTCAGATGTGTCTTCTGACGGAAGCTCTTTCCACATTCTGAGCACTTATACGGTTTCTCCCCAGTGTGAATACTTTGATGAAAAGACAGATGTGTCTTCTGACGGAAGCTCTTTCCACATTCTAAGCACTTATATGCATTCTCCCTGGTGTGAATTCTTTGGTGGGCAGCGAGTTTGTTTTTCCAACTGAAGCTCTTTCCACATTCTAAGCACTTATATGGTTTCTCACCGGTGTGCATTCTTTGATGCAAAATGAGACTTGCCTTGCAGCTAAACCTCCTTTCACATTCCAAACATTGATATGCTTTCTCCCTTTTCTGGTTTTTGTAGTGGGCTTTTTTACACTTTCTTTTAGAATTCAGACTTTTCGAACAATGAAAATATTTATTTCTTTTCCTTCTTTGATCTGATTTTTCTCGGATGGCAGTTTTATGGTAGCCACTACCCTGAGAAGCGCAAGATTTATTCCTCCTTTTCTCTTCTGCTTCAGGTTTCCTTCTCTGCTCTTCCCTCTTTTCAGATCTGTCTCTTTTCCATCTCTCTTTCCCACATAGTTCTCCCTTCCTCTTGGCTTTCCATTCATCACCTTCTGCAAGGAAGAGAGAAACTGATAAGAGCATGAGGGAAGAAATGGATCCTCAAATCACTGAACAATCCCAAATAACTTTTGTGATAAAGGAAGAATTGACAGGACTTAGATGGGAGACGGATCTTACTCCAGGTTGAACAGTCTCTGTTGTCTGGCATTCACTGACAATTGGAGTGATACAGACTGTCAGATTTGGACCACGGTGATCTGGGTTCAGCTCCCAGTCAGAGGTTAATCCCATTGGGTGGTCCTGGGCCAATCACTCTCATTCGGCCTAGCCTACAAAGTTGACAAGGTAAATAAAGCAACTGCAGATATTCTCTTCTGAACTCTGGAGCAAGTGAAGTGAGAGAATGAAAAGGGGAGGCTCCATCCTTCAGTGGCAGAGAAAGTCTATTGCAAGGAGAAGGTCCCAAGGTGAATCCCCCACTTCAGCAGTTAAAGGACCTCAGAAAAAGCCCTCAAACGTGATGCCAGTAAGAGCAAATACTCCTGGATTAGTTGGCCAATGACTATGGCAGGGCTGCTGAGTCAGACCTCTGGGATTCTAACATTGTTCTCATCTATATTTGTATTTCTTGTGACTCTTAAAGTTTCTTTGTGCTGATTCGTGTACTGCTGTTTTGATTATGTTGTGATTCTAGCATCTTGTATAGATCTCTAACCATTTTTTATACTCCATGTGAATTTTTGTTCAGAATAAGATGATGTACATGTTTTAAATCAATAAAAATAGACAAATTGTCTTTTTCAAAAAGAACAGAAGGAATAAAAAGGGAAGTGGACTCGCGCTATATGTTAAAAATATATATCCCTGCACAGAAATACAGGGAGATGAACGGAGCTATGAAGAAATCATGTCAGACTTTGAAGCTCTGGGAAGGAAACTCAAGGACTTTGGGGCTCAGATAGTTTTTTCATCCATCCTTCCAGTACATAGCAGAGGAGTAGAAAGGGAAATAAAAACGTGTGAATGAATGGCTATGAAGGTGGTGCCGACGTGAGAGATTTGGATTCTGGGACCATGAGCTACGCTTCCTGGAAGATGGACTGCTGGCAAGTGATGGGTTGCATCTCACAAGGACTGGGAGGAATGTGTTTCGCCACAGCCTGGAGGGCTTTAAACTGAATCATAAGGGGGAGGGAGATGTAATCTTGGTGGTAACGACTGACGAAGGCTTGTGCACGGTAACGGGAACAGAGAGATCGGCTATAATAGGGCCCAGTAACAATCCTCAGAAAAACGTAGTAAGGAAGCCAAGCCATAAATCACATGGTCTTTGATGTCTGTATACTAATGCGCAGAGCATGGGAAACAAGCAGGACGAACTTGAACTCTTAATACAGGAGGGTAATTACAACTTGATAGGTGTAACTGAAACTTGGTGGGATGACTCCCATGACTGGACTATAGCAATTGAAGGATATAACTAGTTCAAAAAGACAGAAGGAATAAAAAGGGAGGTGGAGTCTCACTATATATTAAAAATATATATCCCTGCACAGAAATACAGGAAGATGAGCTTGATAGCTCCACCGATAGTATCTGGATTAAAATTAATGGGGCAAGTAATGAAAGGAATGTGGTGCTTGGAGTCTACTACCGACCACCCAATCAAGGAGAAGACGAGAATGTAACTTTTGCAAAGCAAATTGCCAGTGTTTCGAGGAGGCATGATGTAGTAGTAATGGGGGACTTCAATTATCCCGATATCTGTTGGGAGACAAACTCTGCCAAACACAGTCCCTCAAAGAAAATTCTGACTTGTGTTGGATATAACTTTCTCCTACAGAAAGTGGAGGAAGCAACCAGAGGATTGGCTATCCTGGACTCGATTCTAGACAATAGAGATGATTTGGTGGATAAAGTGGCAGTTACGGGAACACCGGGGGGAAGTGACCACACCATATTTGAATTCTTGATTTTAACAGAAGCAAAAGCTGAGAGTAGCCATACACGCACCCTGGACTTCAGGAAAGCTGATTTTCATAAACTCAGAACAATTGTAAGTACGGTTCCATGGCAAGCGACCCTTATGAGAAAAGGAGTCTATGATGGGTGGGAGTTTCTAAAAAAGGAAATTCTAAAAGCTCAATGGCAAGCAATTCCAACAAGGAAAAAAGGGGGAAAACAGCAGAAGAAGCCAATGTGGCTTCACAAGAAGCTTAGAGATGACCTGAAAAGAAAAAAGGACACATACAGGAAGTGGAAAGAAGGCCAGGCCACAAAGGAAGAGTACAGGCAGGTACAACGGAATTGCAGAGATGGCGTCAGGAAGGCTAAAGCTGAGAATGAGCTGAGGTTAGCGAGGGATGCTAAAAGCAACAAAAAAGCTTTCTTCAGGTACGTCCGTAGTAAAAGACAGAGAAAAGAAATGGTGTCACAGCAACTCAATGAGGATGGCAAAATGATAACAGATAACAAAGAAAAGGCAGAAGTGCTCAATTCCTACTTTGGCTCAGTCTTCTCCCAGAAAAGGGTCTATGACCCTCCCAGGAAACATGAAGTGGAAGGGGCAGGATTGGAGCTTGAGATTGATAGACAAACGGTCAAGGAATACCTAATCACTTTCAACGAGTTCAAATTGGCAGGGCCCGATAAACTGCATTCTAGAGTATTGAAGGAACTGCCTGAAGAACTCTCGGAATGATTGTCTATTATCTTTGTGAAATCATGGAGGACTGGTGAACTGCCCGATGACTGAAGGAGAACTAATGTAGTCCCTGTCTTCAAAAAGGAGGAATCGGGGAACTATAGACCAGTCAACCTAACATCAATCCCTGGAAAAACTCTGGAGCAGATTATAAAGCAGTCAATCTGTAAGCACCTTGAAAACAATGCAGTGATTACTACGAGACAACATGGATTTATGAAAGACAAATCCTGCCAAACTAATCTTATCTTGTTTTTTGATTAGGTAACTTCCCTTGTGGACTGTGGGAATGCTGTGAACATAATATATCTCGACTTCAGCAAAGCTTTTGACAAAGTGCCCCATGACATTCTGATTAGCAAGATAGCTAAATGTGGGCTGGATGGAACAACTATCAGGTGGATCAACAGTTGGCTCCAGAATCATACCCAAAGAGTGCTTATCAGTGGTGCCTTCTCAAACTGGGCAGAAGTAACAAGTGGGAGCTCGGTCCTGGGTCCAGTGCTCTTCAACATTTTTATTATCGACTTGGATGAGGAGGTACAGAGCATGCTTATCAAATTTGCAGCTGATAAAAAATTGGGGGGCATAGCTAATACTGTGGAAGACAGAAACAAAATTCAAAGAGGCCTTGATAGGCTGGAGCATTGGGCTGAAAACATCAGAATGAAATTCAACAGGGATAAATGCAAAGTTCTACACTTAGGAAAAAGAAACCAAATGCACAGTTATAAGACTGGCTCAGCAATACGACATGTGAGAAAGATCTTGGAATTGTGGTTGATCACAAGCTGAATATGAGCCAACAGTGTGATGTAGCTGCAAAAAAGGCAAATGCTGTAGTAGGCTGCATTAAGAGAAATATAGTTTCCAAATTGCGTGAAGTATTACTTCCCCTCTATTCAGCACTGGTTAGGCCTCATCCTGAGTACTGCGTCCAGTTCTAGTCTCCGCACCAAGAAGGATGCAGACAAACTGGAATAGGTTCAGAGGAGGGCAACAAAGATGATCAGGAGACTGGAAACCAAGCCCTATGAGGAGAGGCTGAAAGAACTGGGCATGTTTAGCCTGGAGAAGAGAAGACTGAAGGGAGATATGATAGCACTCTTCAAGTACATGAAAGATTGTCACACAGAGGAGGGCCAAGATCTCTTCTTGGAGAGTGCAGGACACGGAATGGGCTCAAGTTGCAGGAAGCCAGATTAAGACTGAACATCAGGAAAAAATTCCTAACTGTTAGAGCCATACGACAATGGAACCAATGACCTAGAGAAGTAGTGGGTTCTCCGACACTGGAGGCATTCAAGAGGCAGCTGGACAGCCATCTGTCGGGAATGCTTTGATTTGGATTCCTGCATTGAGCAGGGGGTTGGACTCGATGGCCTTGTAGGTCCCTTCCAACTCTACTATTCTATGATTCTATGATAGGGAAGGCTTTTCTTACCGTCTGAGTCCCTTTCCCTATAACAACGTGGTGCTCTCCAGAGTTTGTTGGAATCCCATTCTCATCAGCCCCAGTCAGCGTGGACAATGGTCACCGCTTATGGGAGTGAGAGTCCAGGAATCTGTGGAGCACGCCATGATGGCTACCCCAGTCTTAAAACGGTCCTCCTCTCCCCCACATCATATAATGCACTGCCACCACTCTGCTCCAGGTCTAGGAAAAAGGATAAACTAGGAGGAAAGCTTTGGATGTGTCTCCCCAAAGCCCAGAATGCCAAATGTTGCACCTCGTAGGCCATATTAGAAACTCAAATGGAGCTCAGCTATGCTGTGTTATAGCACTTGGGGAAACATTTTAGTGAAAAATTCCAGCTAATTGGACCATTGTTTTAGAAGGGCATAACTAGAGATCTGTTCAGAGAGAATAGATGGCTGTCCATTCAAGTTATCTGCAGAAGATTAAGAATCCCTGTTGAAATAGGTGGCAGTACATCAGAATATTCGGGTGCATTAAATGTAGAAATATGGAATTTGAAAACAGGTATTACGACCAATACCCTGGACAGCGAAAAGACAATTAAACCAGAACTATCACTAGAAGCTAAAATGATGAAACTGAGGATATCATACTTTGGACACATAAGGAGAAGATATGATTCACTAGAAAAGACAATAATGCTGGGGAAAACAGCAGGGAATAGAAAAAGAGGAAGGCCAAACAATAGATGGATTGATTGCATAAAGGAAGATCTGAACAGGGTGGTTTATAACAGATGCTACTGAAGGTTGTTGATTCATAGGGTTGCCATAAGTCATAATCGACTTGAAGGCACATAACAAATTACAACGGAACCTGCCTTACCGAGACAGGACAGAGTCCCACAAATCCCCTCCATGACTTCGCTATGCAGAGCTCTCTGGTCAGGATTCAGCAAAGCCCACTCCTCTCCCGTGAACTGCACAGCCACATCCTCCAAAGACACTGGATCCTAAAAGAAATATAATTCAATTTGTCATCATAGCAAGCATAAAGATTATCTCCTACCTATGTGGGAAACGTAGTTAAGGTGAGGTGGCTGGTCATTGTTCTAAGGACAGAAACCTTCTTAAATGGCATTCACAGCTTTTGTTGAGGTGGCTTTGGGAGACGCAAAGAGGAGGAAAATTCATTCAGACCCAGGGACAGAGAGGCACCCAGGCTGCCCCCTGCCTTTCCCACTTCTGAGTCTTTCCCCTACCTGATCTGGGGCGACAGCAACAGCTTCTCCTCCACCAGAAAGGGGAGATGATTTAGCAGGTCTTGCCGACATGATTCCATCCCCTGTGAGAAAGAAAATGGGCCCAAAAGCCACTAGTATACCGTATGCTATTGTCAGAGATTTAACCATAGAGGTATAACTGCACAAGGGTTCTTCTCAGCTGAGTGAGTTTCAGGTATTTATGCACAATTTATGTTTCAGTTGTGTGATAAAACATCTCTCCTCATTTGAGCTCTAAGCCAGAAATCAAAGTGATGGTTCCCACGTAAAAATTTATGATGTAAGTAGGAGCATTTCTGAGCAGTGGAAAAGGCTGGAGACAAGAGTGGAAAATGGAAATTCAAGTTGATCCTGACTTATGGTGTTTAGGGTTTTCATAGTAAGCGGTATTCAGAAAGGGTTTACCATTGACTTCCTCTGGGACTTAGGGGCAGTGACTGAACCCTGCTCTCCCAGGTCGTAGTCCAACACCTTAACCACTGTACTGCCTTCAAGTCGATTCTGACTTATGGTGACCCTATGAATAGGGTTTTTATGGTAAGCTGTATTCAGACGGGGGTTACGATTGCCTTCCTCTGGGGCTGAGAGGCAGCGACTGGCCCAAGGTCACCCAGTGAGCTTCATGGCTGTGTGGGGATTTGAACCCTAGTCTCCCAGGTCGTAGTCCAAAACCTTAACCACAACATCACACTGGTTCTCGCAGGCAAAATCAACAGAGACAGACCAAACGGAAACACGCCCCATTCATCTTTACCCAGCGGCCTCTGCCTGGGGTCCAATGGAGTCCTCTCTGCCTCAGGGAAATCCATTCCTGTTTCTCCACAGAGACCCTTTTCCTGAAAAGCATAATAAGAACTCAAGTCATATAATGGGGAGCAGAATTAAAAAAGGAGTGACAGAGGCAATACCACAGGAATGTTTCATATAGAAAGGAAGGATAGATGCAAAACCTTTATTTATTTATTTAATTAATTTATTTTATAAATAAATAAATAAACATTTGATATAGAAAGGAAGGATAGATGCAAAACCCTTAGAGATACTTGATATCGGGGTAGCCAACGTGGTGCCCTTCAGATGGGACCAGACTCCAATTCACATCAGCCCCAGACAATACCATGAATGGCCAGCGATTATAGGACTTTTACTTCAACAACATCTGGAAGGCTTCATCTAGACCAGGGACAGCCATCTTACCTGCCGCTCTGCCTGCTTCTCGTCCTCTGCCACGTTCAGCAGGAGACCTTCTGCCAGGGCCACTGCCTGGGAACTGGTCTCGGCCCCACATTCCCTCACCCAGCTCTCCATCTCTGGGGGCAGGACAGCTAGGAACTGCTCCAGGATCACCTTGTCCACGATCTGGTTCTTTGAGTGTCGCTCTGGCTTCAACCATTCACGGCAAAGAAGGTGGAGTTGGC
Source organism: Rhineura floridana (assembly GCF_030035675.1). Lineage (NCBI taxonomy): Eukaryota > Metazoa > Chordata > Lepidosauria > Squamata > Rhineuridae > Rhineura > Rhineura floridana. The sequence continues at coordinate 211,770,614 of NC_084482.1, forward strand.
TGCAAGCCTCTCGGGGCCCCTCAGCTGCCTGGTAGCGGAAACACCGGAACTGCTGGCGCTGCACATCTGAGCTGAGGGGATTCTTCCCCAAGATCTTCTGCACATTTTCCCCTAGGCATTCCTCCGCATGGGTCTCAGTCTTGATGGCATCAGGGCCAAGTCCTGCTTCAGGGGTAGATGGGTCTTGCTGTTCCATCTTTGATCTCTTGGCCTTTCACGGGGTCCTCATCCCTTCTCTGCTTCTGGGAATAGTTTTCTGCCTTCTGAGGCCACGTTCAGAAGGAGCAGGTCCACTTATTCTATGAGCGAAGCCATACAGGGATCACTATGCCCAGGCCGAAGGCTTGCAGAGCAGGAAAGATGCTGGGTAAGAATAGTCAAATGTGAGGATTATTGTTTCTACCATATAACCTTTGATAAAAACCCAGTGATGGAGCCTACGTCTTACTTTGAAGATGGGTGTCTGGATGGTTGACAGATCTCTGATAGCAGCTCCAAAGGGCCCCAGGAACCAGCATCATCCTCATTACCATCTTATTCTTAATTAAAAACAAGCTAAAGGGGAGACCCTTTCAGAAGACAGGCTGTAGCTCAGTGGTAGAGCAGCTGCTTTGTACACACAACGTCCCACTTTGAATCTCCAGGTAGGGCTGGGAAAGACTACCTGCCTGTAATCCTGGAGAGACGCTGCCAGTCAGTGCGGACAATACTGAGCTAGATGGGACAATTGTCTAATTCAATATAAGATCCTATACTCCCTAACTTATCTCTGAACTTTTACAAGCCTCACCTGGAATACAGAATTTTGGTTTAATTGTGAATGAAATACGTTATTCCTTTCATCTCTTGATAGATTTGCTTATCTTTAGAACTGTCCCCCTTCAGAGTTAAACGTGAGCTATATTGTTGCATATTAAATTAAATTGGAACGCTGCAGTTCCTGGAGTTTATGACCTGGTTGTGATAAGGAAATGGAAAGATCTTTGAGTATAATGTGGTGGAAGAAAGCAATGAACCTACATTTTTGGGATTGTCATCATAAATTAAGGAAGAACTGATTTTACCTTCACCTCAGCAGGCATTGAGTGATGGGATATGGATGCGGGTGGGGGCTGCCCTGTCCTGTAGGCTCTCTTCACCTATTTACCCTTTTAATAAAACACGGTTGTTCACTTTCAGTCGGGGTCTTCCGAGTTTGATTCCTTTCATGAAAAGATTGCCAATTTTCAGTAGCACTTTCTATTCACACTTAAAGGTCCCTTCTGTATCCCAGGGGTTACTTGCCTGGATGGGCACATGTGTGATAACACCAGTCAGTGTGTGAATAACGGGGGCATTGATAGGCATACTTTCAATTGCCCCTTAATTCAAAGTGGTGCCCTGGCCTTGCTGGGGAGGGAGAGGTAGCTCTCCTCCCTGATTTGGATGGATCTGCTGAACAGGCCTCCTGTGCGCCCTGCTCTGTGAAAACCTTTCCACCAAATGTGTAAAGGCAGAGGATGCTCACAAGATTTCAGAGGGGGCCACCCATGCAGGGCTTGAGTATTTACCACCAAGTGAGAATGAAAGGGACTTTGAACAGAGGAGCTTTTGCTCTGAGGGATACAGCGCCCCCCCCCCGATTCCCTTCCTGTCTAGCCATCAAACTGAGGCCATTTAACACACTAAGCCTGGTATACTGCTTCTAAATATGGAAGCTCCACTTTCCACTCATTGTACCAAGGCTCTGCCTATCTTTTTTCTTCTGTTCTATTCCCTTTGTCTATCTGTTATTATGGGGGATGTTCTGACGGGGGATCCTGAAGGGTCGCAGAACAGAGGCCACCTCCTTACGGGGTGAGGGTCTCCCTTGTTGTCGTGGGCTCTCCAGCCGCTCCTCTGCCTTCACCGGGTGGGGCTCCAATCTGGGGTCTCCCGCCCCCTCCTTGCTCCCCCGCCCTGCAGCTCCTCCCCTAGGCCCTGGGACTCCCCTTCGCCCAAATGCACAGCAGGGACAACCCAGAAGGCGCCACCGACGCTGCAGCACTGCTGCTGCTTCTGGCGTTTAATGACGAATCCAACTGCGCTCTTGACCAGGGAGCCACTTTCCTCCAACGGAAGAGCCCGGCAGGAAGTGACGTCAGAGGGAGAGGAGCCGCATTTTCTTTGAAGCCTCCCGCACCTCCTCCTCTTTCCTTTCTAGGAATCTGCTTTCGTTTATTTTAACCCTCACGAAGTCAAGCCTCCTGATGATCTCTCAGAGCGGGAGCCAAGAAGGAAAGAGGCGTTGCGCAGCAAGGAGGAAGACACGGAGCTCCTGCCCTGTACTGAGTCAGAGCATGGGGGTCGATCTAGCTCAGTGGGATCTGCACTGACTGGCAGCAGCTCTCCAGCGTTTCAGGCACGGAGTCTGTCCTTGGAGATTGAACCTGGGACCTTCTGCATGCAAAGCAGCTGCTCTACCCACTGAGCTGTGGCTCCTTCCTGGGGGTTTGGACCCTCCTGGGGGTTCAAGACAAATATATAGATCATAGAAATATGGGGAGGCTGGCAGACAAGGCTCCCAAACTGGTTTGGCTTGCGTGAGAAGGGAAGATGTGATGATATATGTTGCTGTATCTGGAAGATGAATGGAACCGGAAAGCCAAGTCAGTTCAGCTACTTTTGTCAGTTAGAGAAGGTTAAACTCAGTTTAACAGAAAGAAAAAACGCCTCCACTGGAGTGCAAGAGACTCCTGCCCAGCGTACGGCTTTGCTATAAAGTCTAAACTGATGCTCTGAAAGCCTGAGACACTATACAGCATGCCTTGTATTGAGGGATGACCTTGTCCTGAAATCTCAATGGGATGCAATGGAGGTCCTGTGAATGGGAATTAAGAGGAGGGCGGGAACTTGAAACCCATCTGCTTACTTTGTACACTGAGCCGCGCAATGCCAAACACCTAGCCATCAATATATAAGCACTAGCAAGACCCAAAGTGTAAAAAGGTTCCATATTGAACTCAAAGTTGAAAAGGTCTAGAAGTTGAAAGATTACCATTTCTTAAGTTAGACTTACATTACACAGTCCAAATTAAGAAACAGCAGGACAATCTGTTTCAAGTATTGTTGTCTTTTCCAATCCCCCGTTAATTTTCTCAGCTGTCCTTGGGACGAATGATAACAATTCTCTCTTGAAGAATTAAGTCCTTGTTGTGCTTCTCTAGTCGATAAGAATACTTTTCTATACAGAGATGCTTTTAGATGGTGATTTCATAGCTGTAAGTACAATACACTATTAACCATCTAGCATCCTTATGCTGCAAATGTATAACTAATTACAGCACGTACCACAATTAAATATTTCGCACATATATCTCCCTTGCACTCATCTCAGGGAACAACAATATAAACTCATCTTTCTGAAAGACCAAGATATATAATAAATAAGAGAATACTTTTACGGGTGATTATCATCATTAATTTCAAAAAGATGTTATACTGTATATGTGTGTAAGTAAGTGTACTGCCTTCAAGTCGATTCCGACTTATGGCGACCCTATGAAGAGGGTTTTCATGAGACTGAGAGGCAGTGACTGGCCCAATGTCACCCAGTGAGCTTCATGGCTACGTGGGGATTCAAACCCTGGTCTCCCAGGTCCTAGTCCAACACTCTAACCACTACACCACACTGGCTTATCCTATGCTGTATGTAGGATAAGCTAAACTTGTCAGTGAGTCCATTTAAACCAAAAATCTAAAATGTAACACAATATGCAGATTTTGGCCTTTGTCACAAGACATATGGATCAATTCTCTAGTGAAATATTTTACCTCTTCTGGAGTATATAATCTATAAATTGCGTAGTTGATGGTGTTGGTACAAATATAACATACATCAATAGATTGACACTTAGTGAAACTGTTCAATCTGAATTTCCTTCCATCTTTAGGATGAACGTGCTGTTTTATCTGTAATGCTTGTGAGCAGCATGAACATTTGCCACGTTTCAAATCTCCCCTACAGATGGATCTAATCCTGTAACTACATATATCAGAACGGACCACCTTCCCTTGAATAATGGCTGCTCTGCATTGCACTGTAAGTGGAATTCTTCATGACTCCCTGGTCTATAGCTGTTGCAAATCAGGAGACCTCCCAAAGCCTCTTTGCAAAGTTTTCACTTTTCCCTTCGGGTGAGGGGAAGGGGCTTTGTTAACATTCACTAACACTTACTGTGTAGTAGCGTTTGCAGAAAATAACGTCTGGGCGCTACAGGCACTCAGACAAACCCAGCACAGTGTGATGGGATAGCCCAAATAATGGCTTAAAATGTGCAAAGAGTGTGCTAAAATCATTTACATAAGCTTAGAATGGCTTCGCTTGTAGTTTAGTAGTGCACAGAGGAAAAAAGGTCTCTTCTGAAAATGGGTTTCTTAAACCTTCCCTTCTAGACAAAGCATTGTTTTCTTATAAAGCAGAGTACGGTACAAGATACAGTGTCTGAGCAGCCAGGCAATATGTTACATTAACATTTGGATTGCGGTCTCCACCTATTTATACCCTTTTAATACAACAGTTATTTTCAGTTGGGTTCTGCTGAAGTTGGTTCCTTTGATTCAAAGGTTGCCACTTTTCGAGTAGCGCTTTCCATTCAATGTTGAAAGATCCCTTCTGCATCCCAGGAGTTGCCAGCCTGGATGGGCCCACGTGTTGTCAGCCAGGAAGAGTGATGACACCAGTCAGTGCGTGAGTAATGGGGGCGTTCAGAGACCTACTTTCAATCCCTCCTCACTTAAAGTGGTGTCTTGGCCTTGCAGAGATCAGGGGGAGGGTAGGAAGGAGGTAGGAGTGATGTCATGCCTGAAATCGAAGGTGTCAGAGACAGACACGGCTCTGGTGCTTTCTCTTGTTATTAAAGCTATAGACAGAAGCTGTGCACCTCATTAAACTAACTGCTCTTTCTAAGAACTTTCCTCTGCTCTAGCGCTAAATAAGCACAGCTTCACGACTCCAAGACATTGACTCGGCATCCGGGTCCCCCCCAAGTCAGTTTAAGTAGGCCTGGATTCAACGTGCAAACAAAGGCTCTGCCTCAGTTCTAACTGTTGAACTTTCCACCTGAAGCGCCTCCCAGCGCAGGGTGAAGGTGGTTTAATCTCAGCTTCCCTCTCCGACTGAAGGGGGCTGCTAGATGTCCGTTCGGCTGTGGGAAGCTGGGCAGCACTCAGCTGGGAAACATCTGAAGTGCAATGCTGAGAGTCTGGTGTGGGCACCATGGGCATGTTCAGTTGGGCCAGGCGGTGCTTCAATAGGGGAGTCTGGGGCTGAGCTGTCAAAGACAGGGGTTGAGTCGCCCTGTGAGTCCACCCCTCTGCTTGCTCCCTCTCCGGGTTCCTCATCATGTTTCGCCCTCCTCTATCCGCCCTCTGCCAGCCTGGCTCATGACAAGTGATAACACCAGTTAGTGTGTAAGTAACGGGGGCATTCAAGATCTGCTTTCACTCTCCTCACTCACTGTGGGGTGTCTTGGCCTTGCCAAGAGAGGAAAGGAAAAGGGTCCCCTCCCTGATTTGGATGGATCAGCTGAACAGGTCTCCTATGAGCCCTCCCCTGCAGCCCTGGGAAAACCCTTCAGCCAAATGCACAAAGGGGAAGGGGATTCATGAGATTTCAGAGGGGGGCACCGATGCCACGCTTGGGGCAAACAGCACTTTCTTTCACTCAAGTTAAGATCCTGGCAGGAAGGGGCTTTGGGGTACACAGAGCCCCTCCAAATTCCCTTCCTCTCTAGGAATCAAGTTCTGGTCATTCAACACACTGAGGTCTGGCACACTGATTCTGTATAGAAAAGCTCCACTTCCCACCCAAAACTACTCCCATCAAACAGCATTCATTTGCAATATGATCCCTGCCCCCAAGATTTCACTCAGGGGACCAAGGCCTTGCCTATTTTTTTCTTCGCCCATCGGTTGTTAAGCAGATTCCTCAGCCAGAGAAAAACACCCCACCTCTCCACCCAGCTGCAGTCTACCACCATTATTTGCATATCTCATTAAGTACAATTCATTTTCAAGAGGAGGGGGAAGGAAGCTCTGCTCCCTGATGGTGGATGTTGTGATGGGGGATCCTGACAGGGTCAGCTCAACATGGGCCACCTCCTTACAGGGTGAAGTTCTCCCTTGCTATGGCTCCAGACTTTTCTCTGCCTTCACCGACAGGGGCTGCAATCATAAGGAGTCTCCTAATTTCCTCCTCACTCCCCTTTCTTACACTTCCTCCTCTGCATCCTCCCCCGCAGCTCTGGGACTCTCCTTCGCCCAAATGCCCAACGGGGGAGGGGAGGCTGACCGGACCCCAGAAGGGGCCACCGATGCAGCAACCCTTGGGGGAGAGACAGGGGGGCAGTGCTGCTTTTCTCCAAGGAAAGAGCCAGGCCGGAAGTGACTTCAGAGGGAGAGGAACAGCATTGCCTTTGAAGAGCATGGATTCCCCTCCAACCACTTCCTCTATCCTTCCTCCCTAGCAATCTGGTTTCCTTTATTTTAACCCTTATGAAATCAGGCAGACGGATGATCGCTCAAAGCGGGAGCCAAGGAGGAAAGAGGCCTTGCAGAGAACAGGAAGACGGGGAGCTCCTGTCCTATACCGACTCAGAGCACTGGGGTCCATCTATGTCACTGCTGTCTGCACTGGCTGGCAGCAGCTCTCCACGGTTTCAGACAAGGAAATGCCACTGGCGATTGAACCTGCAACCTTCTGCATGCAAAGCAGCTGCTCCACCCACTTGTGCTTGCAGCTGAAGCTTTTTCTAAATTCCAAGCAGTGTTATAGTGCTGATAGCCCCAGTGTGAAGTTTTGATGGACAGCAAGATTTTCCTTATAGCTGAAGCTCTTTCCACATGATAAGCCTTTATATGGTCATTCCCGAATGTGAATTCTTTGATGGGAAGCAAGTTTACTTTTCCAGCTAAGGCCCTTCCTTTCATATGACTTCTTATCAGTGTGAATTCTTCGATGGGCAGTGAGACAGGAATTTGTATTGATGCTCATTCCACATTCCAGGCATTTATATGGTTTCGCACCAGTCTGCCTAGGTCCATCCGGAGCGAGGCAGCGCTAGTTCCCGCCAATTTCCCCTCCTGCCCAGTTCACTGTGGAAAAACAAACATCAGAGAGCTAAGCCCTCACGGCTGGTCTTCAACCTGTACAGCATTTCTTATTAATATTCTTATTAATATTATTATTGTTGTTGTGCTGCGAGTCATGCCTTTCCCCACCAACATGCTGGCTGGAGTTTACAAAGGAGGAGAAATCACTCCAGGTGTGTGTGTATATATATCCTCCTCCTCCTCCGCCCTGCATGCAATTCAACCTCTACCAGCGTCCCTCCTGCTCAGTACAGGAAAGCTGGCTGAGGCGGGGGAAATAACGCCGGTGTGCAGAGGTGCTGCTGCTGCACTGGGAGGCGGAAGGCTTTGCTCTCTCGGGGAGCAGCCGCTGTTGGTGCTACAGGCACTCGCAAGCAGTTCTGTGCAGGTGGCAACAGTGAGGGGGAAAGAGGCCTTTTGAAAGTCATGCAGTCGGCTGCGGAAACAGAGGGACCCGGGTGGGATGCACATCCCCAAAAAGAAAGGGACGATGACTCTGCGCAGCCCATGACAACTACTCCACTGTTGTGGGTGGGTTGAGAGGCCTTCTTCCTCTGCTCATCCTTACAGGGTCAGCTTGCTTGCTGTGAGTGGGGCAGTGGCAGCAGCTGTTCAGCAGTGTGGGCCCCTCCCAAGACCCAGCCTGGTCTCCTCTCTCTCTCTGGAGTGACTTTACTCCTTAGCTACTTAAAAACCTGAAACGACAGGGGCGTTCAGCACAAGGCTATCTTTTTTTCCCTAAACCACATACAAACTTACTTCTTTAAAACAATGAAAGCTGTCTTGGCTACCTGCTGGTCCTTCTAGAAACAGACCCTTTTGTCCTACCTGTTGAAGGCCCAGGCGCTTAGGTGTCCAAAGTATCTTCTCCCTCCACATTACTGGGTTGTGCTTGATGGGATGTATTCAACCCTGAGTGTTGTTCTCTCCCCTTCATTAGTACTTCTTCCCTGACCACCATAAGGTCTTGAAACTTGAGGTCCATTGTGGGCATGAATTTATTTTGTTAAAAAATACAAGGTTTTCAAAATAACAGATTTGCACAAAAGAGTCATAAAACTAATATGTGGGTTGCACCCAACTTCCACCTCAGAGTGGATCCTTTAAAATTAATGGACATGACAAACTCAGGCCCCTTCATATTAATAGTTCACAGCTCTTTTTGGTTCCACCTCAGCTAAAGAGAATGCAACCAGCAGCACCAACCAGGGAGCAGCGGATGGAATTTGTATTTTTATTTTAGGATTTTCCCAAGATTGGGAAAATCAGAATTCACTCTACAAAGAAAGGGGGGATGGGTTCTGGGTGAGGGCAGTGTCACCTGAAAAGATCACACAGAGGAAGGCCAGGATCTCTTCTCTAACATCCCACAGTGCACGGGCGTTGGGGGACGCTACTGACGGTCTCCGCAGGCCTCCAAAACACTCACAGGCAACAGGTCAGCCACCCCTTGTTCTACACTCATAATATGGTTTCCCCATTTCTGAAATCTTTCATGACAATAAAGACTTGTGCTACTTCTGAAGCTCTTTCCATGTTCCAAGCAGTTCTATGGTTTCTCCCCTCTGTGAATTCTTTGATGCAAAGTGAGAGAGGAATTTCTAGTAAAGCCCTTTCCACATTCCAGGCATTCATATGGCTTCTCCCCAGTGTGAATACTTTGATGAGCAGTGAGTTGCTGTTTCCTACTGAAGCTCTTTCCACATTCTAAGCACTTATATGGTTTCTCCCCAGTGTGGATACTTTGATGGGCAGTGAGTGCTTGTTTCCTGCGGAAGGTCTTTCCACATTCTAAGCACTTATATGGTTTCTCCCCAGTGTGGATACTTTGATGGGCAGTGAGTTGCTGTTTCCTACTGAAGCTCTTTCCACATTCTAAGCACTTATATGGTTTCTCCCTAGTGTGAATTCTTTGATGGGCAGTGAGTTGGTCTTTCCAACTGAAGCTCTTTCCACATTCTAAGCACTTATATGGTTTCTCCCCAGTGTGAATTCTTTGATGGGCAGTGAGTTGCTCTTTCCAACTGAAGCTCTTTCCACATTGTAAGCACTTATATGGTTTCTCCCCAGTGTGAATTCTTTGATGGGCAGTGAGTTGCTGTTTCCTACTGAAGCTCTTTCCACATTCTAAGCACTTGTATGGTTTCTCCCCAGTGTGAATTCTTTGATGCAAAGTGAGAGACGAAAATCTAGTGAAGCTCTTTCCACATTTCAAGCATTTATACGGTTTCTCCCCAGTGTGAATTCTTTGATGGACAGTCAGTTGCTCTTTCCAACTGAAGCTCTTTCCACATTTTAAGCACTTATATGGTTTCTCCCTAGTGTGAATTCTTTGATGGGAAGTGAGTAGACATTTCCATCTGAAGCTCTTTCCACATTCCAAGCATTTATACAGTTTCTCCCCAGTGTGAATTCTTTGATGGGCAGTGAGTTGGTTTTTCCTACTGAAGCTCTTTCCACATTCTAAGCACTTATATGGTTTTTCCCCAGTGAGAGTTCTCTGATGGAAAGTGAGTGCTTGTTTCCTGCTGAAGCTCTTTCCACATTCCAAGCACTTAAAAGGTTTCTCCCCTGTGTGAATTCTTTGATGGAAAGTCAGATGTATCTTCTGATGGAAGCTGTTTCCACATTCCAAGCACTTAAAAGGTTTCTCCCCCGTGTGAATTCTTTGATGGAAAGTCAGATGTATCTTCTGATGGAAGCTCTTTCCACATTCCAAGCACTTAAAAGGTTTCTCCCCCGTGTGAATTCTTTGATGGCAAGTCAGATGTGTCTTCCGACGAAAGCTCTTTCCACATTCCAAGCACTTATATGGTTTCTCTCCAGTGTGAATTCTTTGATGGCAAGTCAGATTTCTCTTCTGACGGAAGCTCTTTCCACAATCTAGGCATTTATATGGTTTCTGCCCGGTGTGAATTTTTTGGTGGGCAGTGAGTAAGTGTTTCCAGCGGAAACTCTTTCCACATTCCAAGCACTTATATGGTTTCTCACCAGTGTGCATTCTTTGATGCAAAATGAGACTTGCCTTGCAGCTAAACCTCCTTTCACATTCCAAACATTGATATGCTTTCTCCCTTTTCTGGTTTTTGTAGTGGGCTTTACACTTTTTTTTAGAATTGAGACTTTTCGAACAATGAAAATATTTATTTCTTCTCATTCTTTGATCAGTTTTTTCTTGGATGGCAGTTTTATGGTAGCCACTGCCGTAAGAAGCACAAGATTTTTTCCTCATTTTCTCTTCTGCTTCAGGATTCCTTCTCTGCTCTTCCCTGTTTGCAGATGTGTCTCTTTCCTGTCTCTCTTTCCCACAAAGTTCTCCCTTCCTCTTGGCTTTCCACTCATCATCTTCTGCAAAGAAGAGAGAACCTGATAAGACCATGAGGGAAGAAATGGATCCTCAAATCACTGAACAATCCCAAATAACTTTTGTGATAAAGGAAGAATTGACAGGACTTAGATGAAAGACGGATCTTTCTCCCGGTTGAACAGTCTCTGTTTTCTGGCATTCACTGACAATTGGAGTGATACGGATTGTTGGATTTGGACCACGGTGATCTGGGTTCAGCTCCCAGTCAGAGGTTAATCCCATTGGGTGGTCCTGGGCCAATCACTCTCATTCGGCCTAGCCTACAAAGTTGTACAGATAAGTAAAACAACCACAGATATTCTCTTTGGAACTCTTTGGAGCAAGTGAAGTGAGAAAAAATTGATTTGATTTGGATTCCTGCATTGAGCAGCGGGTTGGACTTGTTGGCCTGATAGGCACCTTCCAATTCTACTATTCTATGATATTCTACTAGGGTGCAAGAAGAGGGATTGAAATGCTGAAATTTAGGAACTGTGAAAAAATATGGGTAGGAGGGCATGTACACAAACACACACACTCATCTGTGGACAAATTGCGGGAGGGGTGCCTCTGCAGCATCCAAGTCCCTTTTCCTACAAGGGTTCCTCCTCCCCCCTCAAAAAAAAGGAGATAGGAAATCTTGTATTAGTCTAGAAGAAATGGACTTCAAGTGTTGAAATATAGGAAATGTGCAGATATAGGGAAGGCTTTTCTTACCGTCTGAGTCCCTTTCCCTATAACAACATGGTGCTCTCCAAAGCTTGTTGGAATCCCATTCCCATGAGCCCCAATCAGCGTGGACTATGGTCACTGCTTATGGAGTGAGAGTCCAGCAATCTGTGGCGTACACCATGATGGCTACCCCAGTCTTAAAACAGTCCTCCTCTCCCCCAAAGAGTAGGATGCACTGCCACCACTCTGCTCCAGGTCTAGGAAAAAGGATGAACTAAGAGGGGAGCTTTGGATGTGTCCTCCCAAAGCCCAAAATGCCAAATGTTGCACCTAGTGGGCTATATTAGAAACTCAAATGGAGCTCAGCTATGCTGTTTTAGCAGTTGGGGAAAACTTTTAGTGAGAAATTCCACTGAATTGGACCATCATTTTAGAAGGGCATAACTAGAGATCTGTGTTCAGATAGAATAGATGGCTGTCATATAAGTTTATCTGGAGAAGATTAAGAATCCCAGTTGAAGTAGGTGGCAGTACATCAGAATATTCGGGTGCATTAAATATAGAAATATGGAATTTGAAAACAGATATTACGACCGATACCATGGACCACAAAAAAGACAAATAATTGGGTGTTAGAAGAAATTAAACCAGAACTACCATTAGAAGCTAAAAGGATGAAACTGAGGTTATCATACTTTGGACACATCATGAGAAGACATGATTCACTAGAAAAGACAATAATGCTGGGAAAAACAGAAGGGAGTAGAAAAAGAGGAAGGCCAAAGAAGATATAGGATTGATTCCAGAAACGAAGCCACAGACCTGACCTTACAAGATCCGAACACCGTGGTTTATAACAGATGCTACTGGAGGTCGTTGATTCATAGGGTCGCCATAAGTCGTAATCGACTTGAAGGTACATAACAAATTACATGGAGCAACCTTATGATGAAGAACCAGAAATTATAGAATGTGAGGTGAAAGCTGCTCTTCAAATACTTGGAAGAAACAAATCACCAGGAATAGATGATACCAATAGAGTTGCTACAAACTACTGAGACTGAATCTTTCCAAATTTTAACAAACATTTGTCAACAAGTATGGAAAATTAAACAATGGCCCACAGACTGGAAGCGTTCCATATACATCCCAATTCCAAAGAGAGGGGATCCCAGGGAATGCAGTAATTATCGAACTATTGCCTTAATATCCCATGCAAGTAAAGTAATGCTGAAGATTCTACAACAAAGACTCTTCCCATATATGGAGCGAGAAATGCCAGACGTCCAAGCTGGATTTAGAAAGGGAAGAGGCACCAGAGATCACATCTCAAACATACGTTGGATAATGGAACGGAGCAAGGAATTTCAGAAGAAAATCACCCTGTGCTTTATAGATTACAGCTTTGATTGTGTAGATCATGAAAAACTATGGAATGCTTTAAAAGAAATGGGGGTGCCACAGCATCTGACTGTCCTGATGCACATCCTATACACTGGACAAGAGGCTACTGTAAGGACAGAATATGGAGAAACCGACTGGTTCCCAATCAGAAAGGATGTGAGACAGGGGTGTATTTTATCACCCTATTTGTTTAACCTATATGCAGAACATATCATACGGAAAGCAGGATTGGACCAAGATGAAGGAGGTGTGAAAATTGGAGGGAGAAATATAAATAATTTAAGATATGCAGACGATACCATACTACTAGCAGAAACCAGTAATGATTTGAAACCAATGCTGATGAAAGTTGAAGAGGAAAGCACAAAAGCAGGACTACAGCTGAATGTCAAAACGACCAAAATAATGACAACAGAAGATTTATGTACTTTAAAGTTGACAATGAGGACAATTAACTTGTCAAGGATTAGCAATACCTTGGCACAGTCATTAACCAAAATGGAGACAATAGTCAAGAAATCAGAAAGCGGCTAGGACTGGGGAGGGCAGCTAGGAGAGAACTAGAAAAGGTCCTCAAATGCAAAGATGTATCATTGAACAGTAAAGTCAGGATCATTCAAACCACTGTATCCCCAATCTCTATGTATGGATGTGAAAGTTCGAAAGTTACAAAACTGATAGCAGATAAGAGAAAGATCAACTCATTTGAAATGTGGTGTTGGAGGAAAGCTTTGTGCATACCATGGACCACGAAAAAGGTAAATAATTGGGTGTTAGAACTAATTAGAACTGTCACTAGAAGCTAAAATGATGAAACTGAGGTTATCATACTTTGGACACATCATGAGAAGACATGATTCACTAGAAAAGACAATAATGCTGGGAAAAACAGAAGGGAGCAGAAAAAAAGGAAGGCCGAACAAGAGATGGATTGATTCCAGAAAGGAAGCCACAGACCTGCCCTTACAAGATCTGAACAGGGTGGTTGATGATGCTATTGGAGGTCACTGATTCATAGGGTCGCCATAAGTTGTAATCGACTTGAAGGCACATAACAACAACAAGAAAACAAGTTACGTCTGAACAGGGGGCCTTACCAAGACAGGACAAAGTCCCACAAATCTCCTCCATGACTTCGCTATGCAGAGCTCTCTGGTCAGGATTCAGCAAAGCCCACTCCTCTTCCGTGAAATTCACAGCCACATCCTCCAAAGACACTGGATCCTAAAAGAGAAACAATACATTTTGTCTTCACAGGAAGCAAAAAGATTATCTGTTACCTACATGGAAAACATAGTTAAGGCGAGGTGGCTGGTCATTGTTCTAAGGACAGAAACCTTCTTAAATGGAATTCACAGCTTTTGTTGAGGATGGCTTTGGGAGACGCAAAGGAGGAAAATTCATTCAGACCCATGGACAGAGAGGCACCCAGGCTGCCCCCAGGCTCTCCCACTTCCGAGTCTTTCCCCTACCTGATATGGGGCGATAACAAGAGCTTCTCCTCCACCAGAAAGGGGAGATGACTTATTAGGTCTCACTGACATCATTCCATTACCTGTGAAAAAGAAAATGGGCCCAAAAGCCTGTAATATACAGTACGCTATTCTCAGAGGTTAAAATATATGTGTCTAACTGCATGAGGGTCTTATCAGCTGAGTGAGGTATTTATTCACAATTTATGTTTCTGTTGTGCGATAAAACATCTCCTCATTTGAGCTCTAAGCCAGAAATCAAAGTGATGGTTCCCACGTAAAAAATCATGATGTAAGTGTGAGCATTTCTGAGCTGTGGAAAAAGCTGGAGACGAGCATGGAAAATGTTGTTTCCGACATATAGCGACCATATGAATAAGGTTTTTATGGTAAGAGGTATTCAGAGGAGGTTTACGATTGCCTTCCTCTGGGGCTGAGAGGCAGTGACTGCCCCAAGGTCACCCAGTGAGCTTCATGGCGGTGTGGGGATTTGAACCCTGGTCTCCTAGGTCGTAGTCCAACACCTTAACCACTACACCACACTGGCTCTCGGAGACAAGAGTAAAGGAGTCAACATCAACAGAGACAGACCAAATGGAGATACGGCCCATTCATCCTTACCAGAAAGGGGTCTTGCTGACATGATTCCATCCCCTGTGAGATAGAAAATGGGCCCCAAAGCCTGTAATATACAGTATGCTATTCTCAGAGGTTAAAATATATAGGTCTAACTGCATGAGGGTCTTATCAGCTGAGTGTGTTTCAGGTATTTATGCACAATTTATGTTTCAGTTGTGTGATAAAATATCTCATTTGAGCTCTAGGCCAGAAATCAAATGATGATTCCCATGTAAAACAATCATGATGTAAGTAGGAGCATTTCTGAGCTGTGGAAAAGGCTGGAGACAAGAGTGGAAAATGGAAATGGACTTCCTTCCAGTTGTTTCCAACTTATGGTGGCCCTATGAATAGGAGGTTTACGATTGCATTCCTCTGGGCCTGAGAGGGAGTGATTGGCCCATGGTCACCCAGTGAGCTTCAAGGCATTGTGGGGACTTGAACCCTGGTCTCCCAGGCCATAGTCCAACACCTTAACCACTACACATTGGCTCTCGGAGACAAGAGTAAAGGAGTCAAAATAAACAGAGAAAGATATGACCCATACATCCTTACCCAGAAGCCTCTTCCTGGTGTCCGATGGAGTCCTCTCTGCCTCAGGGAAATCAGTTCCTATTTCTGCACACAGACCCTTTTCCTGAAACAGCATAATAAGAACTCATATAATGGGGAGCAGGATGAGAAGAGTGAAGGAGAAACCTCCCCCCAAGCACTCTGGCCCCCAAATAATTTGGGGCCTAGATGAAGGAAAAATGGATTTCTTTCCTTATATTCACACACAACAGGCATTAAGGCAGACCTGTGTGAAGGGAAGGTAGAAAACGGTCAAGCTCACTTTGCTGCAAATTCCTTAACATCTCTCCGTGCCCAAAAATGGCTAAAGCATTACCACGGATCATTAATCTGGTATTGTTTTACTATTTGATCTTGAGAGTGAGGTTTCTGATCTCTTCTATTATAGAACAATGGTTTTAGCTAAAGGAAATCTATATAATTATAATGGTAGAAAAGGAGATAGGAATTTTAGCTTGATACAGATTTTATAATGGCATGATGTATTTCATAGAATAATTAAGAGTGTTCTGGAGGTAAGGGGTATTCTGGGATGGGCTGCCTTCTACATCCCTCTGTGTTTGATGGAGAGTGGCTAGGCTCAGATTTACCTTTCTCCCTTTTTTTGTTCCCTAATCATTCTTAATATTATATTATGTGGCCTTCAGCTACAGTATGGTGATTGATATAAAATTAATCTTTCTCTATAGCAGTGTAGTAATGAGCGGAATGTTCACCTAGACTTCTCCAGTCACTTTAAGAGGAACCAAAATTGGCCTTGCATCATGGTATTGTCTAAAGGAACATGCCGTTATGGATGTCCTATGGATGTTCCTGCCCAGCTTGGCTGATCAGAAACCATGATGGGAATGGAATGCATAGGACAAAATCATCACTAATTATGACAGTAGAATGGTGAGATCTGAAAAGGGGGAACAGATTGATATTAATCTGAGGAGACAACTACACAATAAGATGGGAGTTATCTACTTGATTATAAATATACATGCATTCATTTCAATAAAGCTATCTGGTTGGTTGGAAATATTTCAAGAGGGAAGAAACTGTTATGTTACATAGGGAAAAACCTGGAGGATTGGTTGATTTCTGTCACATGCTGTAATTGTACTCTATAAAGTATCTGTGCACACTACATTTCTTTACAGTTCCTTCCAGACTTTCTGGGGGCTGTCCCTGCCTATGCTTGTATACTTAATAAAGGCCTACCTTTCTGCTTTAAGCCTGTGTCTTTAATTTACTGAAAGGACCCTGAGCAAAGATCCCACAGGAGAAAATAAAAATGTCTCCATCAAGAGGACTGACAGAGGCAAAACCCAGAGGAGTATCTGATATAGAAAAGGAAGGATAGACGCAAACCCCTTAGAGATACTTGCTATCGGGGTAGCCAACATGGTGCCCTTCAGATGGAAATGGACTCCAGTCTGCATCAGCCCCAGCCAATATGAGGAATGGTCAGGGATGATGGGAGTTTTACTTCAGCAATATCTGGAGGGCACCACATTGGCAGTCCCTGGTCTGCATGAAGCCCTCTCACCTGCTGCTCTGCCTGCTTCTCGTCCTCTGCCCAGCTCAGGAGGAAACCTTCTGCCAGGGCCACAGCCTGGGAACTCCTCTCAGCCCCACATTCCCTCACCCAGCTCTCCATCTCTGGGGGCAGGACAGCCAGGAACTGCTCCAGGATCACCAGGTCCAGGATCTGGTTCTTTGTGTGTCGCTCTGGCTTCAGCCACTCACGGCAAAGAAGGTGGAGTCGGCTGCAAGTCTCTCGGGGCCCCTCAGCTGCCTGGTAGCGGAAACACCGGAACTGCTGGCGCTGCACATCTGAGCTGAGGGGGTTCTCCCCCAAGATCTTCTGCACGTTTCCCCCCAAGAATTCCTCCGCATGGGTCTCAGTCTTGATGGCATCAGGGCCAAGCCCTGCTTCAGGGGTAAATGGGTCTTGCTGTTCCATCTTTGATCTCTTGGCCTTTCACGGGGTCCTCATCCCTTCTCTGCTTCTGGGAATAGTTTTCTGCCTTCTGAGGACACATTCAGAAGGAGCAGGTCCACTTATTCTATGAGCGAAGCCAAAGAGGGATCACTATGCCCAGGCCGAAGGCTTGCAGAGCAGGAAATGTGCTGGCTAAGAATAGTCAAATATGAGGATTATTGTTTCTACCATATAACCTTTGATAAAAACCCAGTGATGGGGCCTACGTCTTCCTTTGAAGATGGGCCTCTGGATGGCTGACACATCTCTGACAGCAGCTCCAAAGGGCCCCAGGGACTAGTGTCATCCTCATTACCCCCTTATTCTTAATTAAAAACAAGCTAAAGGGGAGACCCTTTCAGAGGACAGGCTGTAGCTCAGTGGTAGAGCAGCTGCTTTGTACACACAACGTCCCACTTTGAATCTCCAGGTAGGGCTGGGAAAGACTCCCTGCCTGTAATCCTGGAGAGACTCTGCCAGTCAGTGCGGACAATACTGAGCTAGATGGGACAACTGTCTAATTCAATAGAAGATCCTATACTCCCTAACTTATCTCTGAACTTTTACAAGCCTCTCCTGGAATACAGAAATTTGGTTTAATTGTGAATGAAATATGTTATTCCTTTCATCTCTTGATAGATTTGCTTATCTTCAGAACTGTCCCCCTTCAGAGTTAAACGTGAGCTATATTGTTGCATATTAAATTAAATTGGAATGCTGCAGTTCCTGGAGTTTATGACCTGGTTGTGATAAGGAAATGGAAAGATCTTTGAGTATAATGTGGTGGAAGAAAGCAACGAATCTACATTTTTGGGATTGTCATCATAAATTAAGGAAGAACTGACTTTACCTTCACCTCAGCAGGCATTGAGTGATGGGATATGGATGTGGGTGGGGGCTGCCCTGTCCTGTAGGCTCTCTTCACCTGTTTACCCTTTTAATAAGACACGGTTGTTCACTTTCAGTCGGGGTCTTCCGAGTTTGATTCCTTTCATGAAAAGATTGCCAATTTTCAGTAGCACTTTCTATTCACACTTAAAGGTCCCTTCTGTATCCCAGGGGTTACTTGCCTGGATGGGCACATATGTGATAACACCAGTCAGTGTGTGAATAACGGGGGAATTGATGGGCATACTTTCTTTTTTTTTTTTTTTTTCAATAATTTTTATTCAGATTTTCATAAAACATACAAGACAAAATCATAAAACATTCAAAGACAAAAAACAAAATCAAAAATAGTTAAACAAAAAGAAAAAAAGAAAAGAAAAAACAAAAATAAAAAATAAAGAGTAAAATATTGACTTCCCATTTGTCAAAGATCAAATCAGTTATAAGTCTATAATATATAACAATCCTGTCTCTTAAGTCATATTATAAAATCACTTTCCTCCAGTAGTTATCTTACTTAATCATCAAATCTCATAAACATTACTTTATTCTTTCCACAAAAAGTCAAAGAGAGGTTTCAATTCTTTAAGAAATATATCTATCAATTTTTTTTTTCCAGATAAGCATATCGATTAATCCATCTCATTACTAATTATGATAATCTTATTGTCATAACCATAGTCAAAATAAACATTTCAATTAATCCATCACATCAGAATCTGTTAGGTTCAATAATTTCAGTAGCCATTGTTCTATTATCTCTATTAGTTCCATTTTCCATCTTCCATCTTCAGTAGTCTTGTTAAGTCCAGTAATTTCAATATCCAATCTTCCATTATCAGTATTCCATAATAATCTTGCTGTCAAAGCCATAGTCATATAGTAAGAGTCTGATGGGAATTACCTCTATCCCAAATATTTTCTTGCCATCCATTCTGAATAGGTTGCTGAAATACTGCTGTAAAATCATATCTCTGTTCTTTTTTTCAAAATACACTGGGTCATCTCTTAAAAGTTTTTCCATTGTCACATGGCTGCAGTTAATTCCATAGATTTTCTCTATATTGGGCTCCATCACATCATTCCAGTCCAGAAGATTATCCATGCCATTGATAACTTTATCTCTAGAATCTTCATTCATTTCTTCAGAGATAACATTGAGTTCCAAACAATAGATTTTATTTCTAAAGTCCATAGACTCCAAATCTTGTTCCTGTTCCACGTTGGTTCCAATCTCCGGGATCTCCTCTCTCACAGGGACCCCTATTCCAGTCTCCAGGGTCTCCTCTCTCACAGGGACCCCTGTTCCAATCTCCGGGGTCTCCTCTCTCACAGGGACCCCTTCCAGGGTCACCTCTCTCACAGGGACCCTTATATCTTTAATCTCCTGCTTCATTTTACTCAATTCAATTTTCATTATCTCAATCTCATCCATTATTTTCTGAAACATAGTTATTTCCAGATTTTCAGCCACTTTCTTAATTGCCATTTTAAAAGAAAAATATAGGAAAACCACTTCTTATTTCAGCAACAATTGGGTTAATACTCCAAACTTGGTGACATCACAGTATAAACAAAGCAGACAGCCTTATCTCTCCAATAGTTAAGTAAACAAAATGCAGTTCCCAGGATCGAAACAATTAATGGCAATCGTCAAGAAACAGATTCGTCAAAATAAAATAGACCAAAAAGAGAGTAGTCTCAAAACAGTATAATATTTTTCAAAATAAAAATCTGGAATAGAAATCCCTCTTCTGTGTATATCTTTAGAATGCAAATCCAGGACAGCTTTTTGCAACAAAAACAGAGATAAGCTATTAATTAGTGCGTAGCAGAGAGAAGTTATGGCTCCCCAGTGAGATGTCAAAAACTGATCAATCTGGCAAATCTCTTTTAAACAGCAACAATTTAAGTCAAGTAAAAGAAAAATATAGAAAGAAGGGTGCTTGCCTGTTAGTGCGTTCTCTCTTAGAAGATAAGATGAACGTTCGCTTTAACAGATAGAGCTTGCTGTTGAAAATCCGTCCCACCTTCGTCGGCTGGACCTCGTCCCATAAATTAATGAGATCTGGTCGTCCCAACAAAAATAGGCTTTGAGGTTAATCTCTTCGTTTCTCCCTACCCGGGAGAAGTTTAATCAGTCAAAAAAAAAAGAAAAAACTGACTGATATATCTGAATAAGCTTCTTTTGAGGCAGGAGCCCGTCTCAAAAGCAGGCACAGGCTAAGTCACCCTTCCCGGAAGTCGATGGGCATACTTTCAATTGCCCCTTAATTCAAAGTGGTGTCCTGGCCTTGCTGGGGAGGGAGAGGTAGCTCTCCTCCCTGATTTGGATGGATCAGCTGAACAGGCCTCCTGGGTGCCCTGCTTTGTGAAAACCTTTCCACCAAATGTGTAAAGGCAGAGGATGCTCACAAGATTTCAGAGGGGGACACCCATGCAGGGCTTGGGTACTTACCACCAAGTGAGAATGAAGGGGACTTTGAACAGAGGGGATTTTGCTCTGAGGGATACAGCCCCCCCCAGGATTCCCCTCCTGTCTAGCCATCAAACTGAGGTCATATAACACACTAAGCCTGGTATACTGCTTCTAAATATGGAAGCTCCACTTTCCACTCATTGTACCAAGGCCCTGCCTATCTTTTTTCTTCCATTTTATTCGCTTTGTGTATCTGTTATTATGGCGGATGTTCTGACGGGGGATCCTGAAGGGTCACAGAACAGAGGCCACCTCCTTACGGGGTGAGGGTCTCCCTCGCTATCGTGGGCTCTCCAGCCGCTCCTCTGCCTTCACCGGGTGGGGCTCCAATCTGGGGTCTCCCGCCCCCTCCTTGCTCCCCCGCCCTGCAGCTCCTCCCCTCAGCCCTGGGACTCCCCTTCGCCCAAATGCACAGCAGGGACAAGGGGCTTACCAGACCCCAGAAGGCGCCACCGACGCTGCAGCGCTGCTGCTACTTCTGGCGTTTAATGACGAATCCAACTGCGCTCTTGACCAGGGAGCCACTTTCCTCCAAGGGAAGAGCCCGGCAGGAAGTGACGTCAGAGGGAGAGGAGCCGCATTTTCTTTGAAGCCTCCCGCACCTCCTCCTCCTCTTTCCTTTCTAGGAATCTGCTTTCGTTTACTTTAACCCTCACGAAGTCAAGCCTCCTGATGATCTCTCAGAGCGGGAGCCAAGAAGGAAAGAGGCGTTGCGCAGCATGGAGGAAGACACGGAGCTCCTGCCCTGTACTGAGTCAGAGCATGGGGGTCGATCTAGCTCGGTGGTATCTGCACTGGCTGGCAGCAGCTCTCCAGCGTTTCAGGCACGGAGTCTGTCCTTGGAGATTGAACCTGGGACCTTCTGCATGCAAAGCAGCTGCTCTACCCACTGAGCTGTGGCTCCTTCCTGGGGGTTTGGACCCTCCTGGGGGTTCAAGACAAATATATAGATAATAGAAATATGAGGAGGCTGGCAGACAAGGCTCCCAACTGGTTTGGCTTGTGTGAGAAGGGAAGATGTGATGATATATGTTGCTGTATCTGGAAGATGAATGGAACTGGAAAGCCAAGTCAGTTCAGCTACTTTTGTCAGTTAGAGAAGGTTAAACTCAGTTTAACAGAAAGAAAGAAAAAACGCCTCCACTGGAGTGCAAGAGACTCCTGCCCAGCGTATGGCTTTGCTATAAAGTCTAAAATGATGCTCTGAAAGCCTGAGACACTATATAGCATGCCTTGTATTGAGGGATGACCTTGTCCTGAAATCTCAATGGGATGCAATGGAGGTCCTGTGAATGGGAATTAAGAGGAGGAAGGGAACTCGAAATCCATCTGCTTACTTTGTACACTGAGCCGCGCAATGTCAAACACCTAGCCATCAACATATAAGCACTAGCAAGACCCAAAGTGTAAAAAGGTTCCATATTGAACTCAAAATTGAAAAGGTCTAGAAGTTGAAAGATTCCCATTTCTTAAGTTAGACTTACATTACACAGCCCAAATTAAGAAACAGCAGGACAATCTGTTTCAAGTATTGTTGTCTTTTCCAATCCCCCGTTAATTTTCTCAGCTGTCCTTGGGAGGAATGATAACAATTCTCTCTTGAAGAATTAAGTCCTTGTTGTGCTTCTCTAGTCGATAAGAATACTTTTCTATACAGAGATGCTTTTAGATGGTGATTTCATAGCTGTAAGTACAATACACTATTAACCATCTAGCATCCTTATGCTGCAAATGTATAACTAATTATAGCACGTACCACAATTAAATATTTCGCACATATATCTCCCTTGCACTCATCTCAGGGAACAACAGTATAAACTCATCTTTCCGAAAGACCAAGATATATAATAAATAAGAGAATACTTTTACGGGTGATTATCATCATTAATTTCAAAAAGATGTTATACTGTATATGTGTGTAAGTAAGTGTACTGCCTTCAAGTCGATTCCGACTTATGGCGACCCTATGAAGAGGGTTTTCATGAGACTGAGAGGCAGTGACTGGCCCAATGTCACCCAGTGAGCTTCATGGCTACGTGGGGATTCAAACCCTGGTCTCCCAGGTCCTAGTCCAACACTCTAACCACTACACCACACTGGCTTATCCTATGCTGTATGTAGGATAAGCTAAACTTGTCAGTGACTCCATTTAAACCAAAAATCTAAAATGTAACACAATATGCAGATTTTGGCCTTTGTCACAAGACATATGGATCAATTCTCTAGTGAAATATTTTACCTCTTCTGGAGTATATAATCTATAAATTGCGTAGTTGATGGTGTTGGTACAAATATAACATACATCAATAGATTGACACTTAGTGAAACTGTTCAATCTGAATTTCCTTCCATCTTTAGGATGAATGTGCTGTTTTATCTGTAATGCTTGTGAGCAGCATGAACATTTGCCACGTTTCAAATCTCCCCTAGAGATGGATCTAATCCTGTAACTACGTAAATCAGAACGGACCACCTTCCCTTGAATAATGGCTGCTCTGCATTGCACTGTAAGTGGAATTCTTCATGACTCCCTGGTCTATAGCTGTTGCAAATCAGGAGACCTCCCAAAGCCTCTTTGCAAAGTTTTCACTTTTCCCTTCGGGTGAGGGGAAGGGGCTTTGTTAACATTCACTAACACTTACTGTGTAGTAGCGTTTGCAGAAAATAACGTCTGGGCGCTACAGGCACTCAGACAAACCCAGCACAGTGTGATGGGATAGCCCAAATAATGGCTTAAAATGTGCAAAGAGTGTGCTAAAATCATTTACATAAGCTTAGAATGGCTTCGCTTGTAGTTTAGTAGTGCACAGAGGAAAAAAGGTCTCTTCTGAAAATGGGTTTCTTAAACCCTCCCTTCTAGACAAAGCATTGTTTTCTTATAAAGCAGAGTACGGTACAAGATACAGTGTCTGAGCAGAAAGGCAATATGTTACATTAACATTTGGATTGCGGTCTCCACCTATTTACCCTTTTAATACAACAGTTATTTTCAGTTGGGTTCTGCTGAAGTTGATTCCTTTGATTCAAAGGTTGCCACTTCTCGAGTAGTGCTTTCCATTCAATGTTGAAAGATCCCTTCTGCGTCCCAGGCGTTGCCAGCCTGGATGGGCCCACGTGTGTCAGCCAGGAAGAGTGATGAAACCAGTCAGTGTGTGAGTAATGGCGTTCAGAGACCTACTTTCAATCCCTCCTCACTTAAAGTGGTGTCTTGGCCTTTCAGAGATCAGGGGGAGGGTAGGAAGGAGGTAGGAGTGATGTCATGTCTGAAATCGAAGGTGTCAGACAGACACGGCTCTGGTGCTTTCTCTTGTTATTAAAGCTATAGACAGAAGCTGTGCGCCTCATTAAACTAACTGCTCTTTCTAAGAACTTTCCTCTGCTCTAGCGCTAAATAAGCACAGCTTCACAATTCCAAGACATTGACTTGGCATCCGGGTCCTCCCCAAGTCAGTTTAAGTAGGCCTGGATTCAACGTGTAAACAAAGGCTCCGCCTCAGTTCTAACTGTTGAACTTCCCACCTGAAGCGCCTCCCAGCGCAGGGTGAAGGTGGTTTAATCTCAGCTTCCCTCTCCGACTGAAGGGGGCTGCTAGATGTCCGTTCGGCTGTGGGAAGCTGGGCAGCACTCAGCTGGGAAACATCTGAAGTGCAAAGCTGAGTGTCTGGTGTGGGCGCCATGGGCATGTTCAGTTGGGCCAGGCGGTGCTTCAATAGGGGAGTCTGGGGCTGAGCTGTCAAAGACAGGGGTTGAGTCGCCCTGTGAGTCCACCCCTCTGCTTGCTCCCTCTCCGGGTTCCTCATCATGTTTCGCCCTCCTCTATCCGCCCTCTCCCAGCCTGGCTCATGACAAGTGATAACACCAGTTAGTAAGTAACGGGGGCATTCAAGATCTGCTTTCACTCTCCTCACTCACTGTGGGGTGTCTTGGCCTTGCCAAGAGAGGAAAGGAAAAGGGTCCCCTCCCGGATTTGGATGGATCAGCTGAACAGGTCTCCTATGAGCCCTCCCCTGCAGCCCTGGGAAAACCCTTCAGCCAAATGCAGAAAGGGGAAGGGGATTCATGAGATTTCAGAGGGGGGCACTGTGACGCCCTTCCCTGGTTCTCCCTGTCAGGTTCCTACCTGCGCGTGGCTACTGCCTGTCACTAGGCACCACCAGGGACTCCACCAGTCCGGACTGTCCTTTATTTTATTTTTTCTCTCCCCGCTCTAGCACAGATCTCAACAGATCCCCCTGCTAGGCAACCACCAGTCACGTCCTAATACTAGTATTCCCAGAGACTCTGAATACTGGTATTGTTATTCTCTTCACCGCTGCCACCATTTGTTACAGTTTCCCTTCAGCCGTGGTCATTACCTTACCCTCCCTTCTGGTCTGTGAAACCCCAGCCAAGGATCAGGCCTTTGGTAAACCAAATTAAGTATTTATTAAAGATAACAAAGCTAACAAGATTAACAAGATTTCTTCTTAAGGCATATAAGCATATGGTTTTACTCAATACTAATCCGAACTCCACCCCCCCTCCTTCTCCACTCTCTCCTGGCAAACAACTCTCTCAAACCCCACCAAGCAATCCACTCTTTCTCTTCTCCCCCCAGATTCCACTCTCCCTCTTCCTTTTATACGTTCAGCCATTTTAAACACTCAGCCAATCATCTAGCATTCTACTGCCCATTCACTCCCCCTCCTCTTTCACTCCACTTACCATGTATCTTCTAAACAATAACACTTACCATATATACATTAATGTAGGAACATCACATTTCCCCCCCCTTAAAACAACGGCAGAGTATTATTCCTGTTCCAGGATTTATACGTCGCGTTAACAAATAAAAGTCTCTATGGGGAAAATGTCTTTCTTTGTTCCTCAGTCTGGTCACGTCACTGCAGTCCCAGCCACTTGCCTGGAAAGTCCATCGGCCAGTACATTGTCCTTGCCTTTTATGAACTGGAAGTCCACTTGATAGTCCTGTAGGGCCCAGGACCACCTCTGCAGCATAGTGTTATGGTTTTTCATAGTCTGCAACCATAACAGGGCCCGATGATCCGTAGTCACTGTGAATCTTCGTCCCCACACGTATGGGCGCAACTTGTTCAGTCCCCACACGACCGCTAGGCACTCCTTCTGGACCGACGAATAGTTTTTCTCCCTCGGCGTCAGCTTGCGACTCAGGTACGCCACTGGATGTCTGGTGCCTTCTCTCTCCTGTAGCAAGACGACTCCCAGCGCCAGGTCCGACGCATCTGTAGCCACGATGAATGGTTTCTCATAGTCTGGTGCTATTAATATGGGTCCTTGGCACAAGGCTTGCTTCAGTAGATCAAAAGCCTTCTGACATTCATCCGTCCATACCACACGCTCAGAACACTTCTTCTTTGTTAATTCATGCAAGGGGGTTGCTATTTCCCTAAAATTTCTCACAAACTTCCTATAAAATCCAGCCACACCCAGAAATGCCCTTACTTGTTTTTTGGTTAAGGGGATCGGCCACGCTTGTATTGCCTCCACCTTGCTCCATAAGGGGGTGATTTTCCCACTCCCCACCTTATGTCCTAAATAGATTACTTCCTTTAGTCCAAACTGGCATTTCTTAGCTTTTATTGTGAGGCCTGCTTTTCTTAAGGCCTCCAATACTGTTGTCAGGTGTTGGACATGCTCAGGCACCGACTTGCTAAAAATGGCCACGTCATCGATATAGGCCACTGCAAAATCTGACATGCCTCGCAACTCAGTATTGATTAGCCTCTGAAATGAACTTGGTGAGTTCCTTAGTCCCATGGGTAAGGTCACAAACTCATATAACCCATCTGGTGTACTGAAGGCAGTTTTGGCTCTGGATTGCTCGTCTAGTTCCATTTGCCAAAATCCTTTACAGAGATCTAGTGTAGAGATAATGGTTGCTGCCCCCAATAACTCTAACATTGCGTCTACCCTAGGCATAGGATACGCATCTGGGACAGTAATTTTATTGATTAGCCGATAATCAATGCAAAACCTTGTCGTTCCATCTTTTTTCGGAACCAGGACAATACTTGAGGCCCAGGGACTGATGGATTCCCTGATCACTCCTAATTCCAGCATATCTTCCACCTCCCTTTTGATCTCATTCAAAACTTTCCCATTCACACGGTACGGAACAGATCTGATTGGGGCATGATCTCCAGTATCAATGGAATGTATAACTATACTGGTTCGGCCAGGTTTGTTGCTAAAGAGATTCCTATAGGTTTTCAAAACTCTCAGAATCTCTTCTTTTACTTCCTCCTTCACCTCCTCTGACCATTCCACTTGATCTACCCCTCCTTTGTCTTTGCTTTCCTGTACCAAATCTGGAAGTTCAGGCCCACTTCCCTCAGGGAATAAGGTAACTTGCAACACCTGTACATCCCTGATATGGTAAGGCTTTAACATATTTACATGAACCACTTTGCTTTTGTTTAATTGGTCTGTGGTGATTACATACGTCACTGTGTCAAGCCTTTCTCTGATGGTATATGGTCCTTCCCAGTTAGCCTGTAATTTGTCATGTTTCCTGGGTATGAACGCCATAACCATATCTCCCACATCATACACACGTTCTCTGGCTGTTCTGTCATACCAGTAACGTTGCTTCTCCTGTGCTTGACCCAAATTCTCTTTCACCACTTCCATCATTTGTTTCACTGGTTCACATTCATCCTTTCTCTCAGCAGGCATCCACAGTCTATATAAAATCCCATTCTCACACACAACTTGATTCCTCAGTTTGTCAATGAAAGGAATCTGTTGGGTCAGAGCTTGTTCCTTTATCTGCTTCAAACTTATATCTTTATGCAGCTCTTCCCTGAATTGCTCTGCTTCTTTCTTATCAGCGACCACTTGATACAGTTTGTCTCCTTCAGCAGGCCTGCTAGTGGTTGTTATGGCGACCTGAGGCTCGCTAACAGTTTCCACCCTGTTTGCTTCAGCCCCCCTTAACATGGCTTCTTTTTCTCTGCCCATTTGCTGTCTGGTCACTACATAGATCTTTCCTCGGGCTCCCATTACATATCTTCCCAGTATTACTGGTTCTTGTTGCTGGGCATTAATGCCTACTTTATATCGGCCCTCTCGGCCTCTCCAAGTCATTTCCACCAGGGCCACAGGCAAACTTTCTGGTTGACCCCTCACTCCTTGGATAGTCACAGTTTCCTGAGGTAATATTACCTCAGATTTTATTAAATCTGGCCTCAGTAATGTCTGAGCGGCACCAGTATCAAGCAATGCCCAATAATTTGCCCCCTGTACACTCACTTCCTCTCTCAGACTTGAATCAAGGTCTGTTACTTCTGTTCAGTTTATCTGGCAGAACTGAACCTTTTTCGCTGTTTCTAAAGCCTTGGGCTCTGTTTTCACTGCCCTTGTCTGAGCAGGATTACTAATGGGGTTGGCAACCTCACATTGAAAATGTAGGTGCCCCGGTCTACCACATTTGTAGCATAATTTCTCCTCACTTTTAGGGTACACAGATCCACTCTGGGGTGTCCTGTGCCCTTCAGATTTTACTGGAGGACTCACTCGCTGTGGTACCACATCCCTTCTGCCAGCGTTATATGGTCTGGGTTTAAAATCTCTTGATGTTTTCCCCACCCAGCCAGTTCTGTCGGAGGCGAAGTGATCCGCCATCTCTACGGGCTCCTGCACCGATGTAGGGGAACGGTCTTTGACCAGGAGCCTTATTTCTGGTGGTAACTGATGGTATAATTGATCCAATATCATGAGGTTTTTCACCTCCTCCACAGACTGAGCTTTTGCACTTGTCAGCCATTTCCCAAATATGTCCATCAGTTTTGCCCCCAGCTCCACGAAAGACCTCCCTGTCTGTATCTGGCAGTTTCTGAAAAGCTTTCTAAAATAATCAGGCCCCAGTCTGAATCTTTTAAACACTGCTTCTTTGAATTCAGCATAGGTGACGGGCCTGTCTGAGGGGAAATATTGGTATACCTCAGCCAATTCCCCTTTAATCAGGTTTGATAAATACTGCATGTATTTATCTTCAGGTAGCCCCCACAACTGAGCTGCTTTTTCAAAGGTGCTGAGGTAAATTTGAGGATCTTGACCAGGCTCATAGACAGCAAAGTCCTTTGGAGTAATTTTTATTTTTGCTCCATCTGTCTTTCCTTGTCTCCTCAGAGTGAAATTTCTCTCTATCAAATTTTAACTTTTCTACTTGTAATTCAGCATCCAATGCTCGTTGCTTCTCCCTCTCCTCAAACCCCAATCTCATTCTCTCAATTTCCAACTCACTCTGTTTTTCCTTCTCTGCACCTTCCATCCTCAATCTCTCAGCTTCTAACTCTCGCTGTTTATCTTTTTCCTCAGCCTCAAAGACCCGCTGCTTTTCTTTCTCATCAGCCTCCCTCCTCAATCTCTCAGCTTCCAACTCTCTCTGCTTGTCTTTCCCATCAGCTTCCATCCTCAACTTCTCTCTCAAATACTCTATATAAGCGGGATTGCTTAAATATCCTTCTGGGGTCTCTTCCCTGACAGGTTGTTTTTGCTGGGCAGTTGCAAATCCTATAAGAGCTACCCTCAATTCATCTACCCCTTTACCCTCGTGAGGTAAATTGAATGTTATGCACTTCTCCACCAGCTCCTCTCTTTTCATTTTTATGTATTCAGCCAAGGTGTTTGAGTTCACTCACTCTTTGCCACACACTCTTTGCCAGTCACTCTCACAAGTAATCTTGTTTTGTTATTTCTGTTTGCCACACCACTGGTAGGGATTCTCTAGTATTCGTATCTGGATTCTCTGTTGTTCGTATCCCACCGTTACTGCCACCACATGTGACGCCCTTCCCTGGTTCTCCTTGTCAGGTTCCTACCTGCGCATGGCTACTGCCTGTCACTAGGCACCACCAGGGACTCCACCAGTCCGGACTGTCCTTTATTTTATTTTTTCTCTCCCCGCTATAGCACAGATCTCAACAGATCCCCCTGCTAGGCAACCACCAGTCACGTCCTAATACTAGTATTCCCAGAGACTCTGAATACTGGTATTGTTATTCTCTTCACCGCTGCCACCATTTGTTACAGTTTCCCTTCAGCCGTGGTCATTACCTTACCCTCCCTTCTGGTCTGTGAAACCCCAGCCAAGGATCAGGCCTTTGGTAAACCAAATTAAGTATTAAAGATAACAAAGCTAACAAGATTAACAAGATTTCTTAAGGCACATAAGCATATGGTTTTACTCAATACTAATCCGAACTCCACCCCCCCTCCTTCTCCACTCTCTCCTGGCAAACAACTCTCTCAAACCCCACCAAGCAATCCACTCTTTCTCTTCTCCCCCCAGATTCCACTCTCCCTCTTCCTTTTATACGTTCAGCCATTTTAAACACTCAGCCAATCATCTAGCATTCTACTGCCCATTCACTCCCCCTCCTCTTTCACCCCACTTACCATGTATCTTCTAAACAATAACACTTACCATATATACATTAATTTAGGAACATCACAGGCACCGATGCCGCGCTTGGGGCAAACAGCACTTTCTTTCACTCAAGTTAAGATCCTGGCAGGAAGGGGCTTTGGGGTACACAGAGCCCCCCCAAATTCCCTTCCTCTCTAGGAATCAAGTTCTGGTCATTCAACACACTGAGGTCTGGTACACTGATTCTGTATAGGAAAGCTCCACTTCCCACCCAAAACTACTCCCATCAAACAGCATTCATTTGCAATATGATCCCTGCCCCCAAGATTTTACTCAGTGGACCAAGGCCTTGCCTATTTTTTTCTTCGCCCATCGGTTGTTAAGCAGATTCCTCAGCCAGATAAAAACACCCCACCTCTCCACCCAGCTGCAGTCTACCACCATTATTTGCATATCTCATTAAGTACAATTCATTTTCAAGAGGAGGGGGAAGGAAGCTCTGCTCCCTGATGGTGGATGTTGTGATGGGGGATCCTGACAGGGTCAGCTCAACATGGGCCACCTCCTTACAGGGTGAAGTTCTCCCTTGCTATGGCTCCAGACTTTTCTCTGCCTTCACCAACAGGGGCTGCAATCATAAGGAGTCTCCTAATTTCCTCCTCACTCCCCTTTCTTACACTTCCTCCTCTGCATCCTCCCCCGCAACTCTGGGACTCCCCTTCGCCCAAATGCCCAACGGGGGAGGGGAGGCTGACCAGACCCCAGAAGGGGCCACCGATGCAGCAGCCCTTGGGGGAGAGACAGGGGGACAGTGCTGCTGTTCCCCAAGGAAAGAGCCAGGCCGGAAGTGACTTCAGAGGGAGAGGAACCACATTGCCTTTGGTGAGCATGGATTCCCCTCCAACCACTTCCTCTATCCTTCCTCCCTAGCAGTCTGGTTTCCTTTATTTTAACCCTTATGAAATCAGGCAGACGGATGATCGCTCAAAGCGGGAGCCAAGGAGGAAAGAGGCCTTGCAGAGAACAGGAAGATGGGGAGCTCCTGTCCTATACCGAGTCAGAGCACTGGGGTCCATCTAGGTCACTGCTGTCTGCACTGGCTGGCAGCAGCTCTCCACGGTTTCAGACAAGGAGTCTCTCCGAGAGCTACCTGGAGATGCCACTGGCGATTGAACCTGCAACCTTCTGCATGCAAAGCAGCTGCTCCACCCACTTGTGCTTGTAGTTGAAGCTTTCTCCAAATTCCAAGCAGTGTTATAGTGCTGATATCCCCAGTGTGAATTTTTGATGGACAGCAAGATTTTCCTTATAGCTGAAGCTCTTTCCACATGATAAGCCTTTATATGGTCATTCCCGAATGTGAATTCTTTGATGGGAAGCAAGCTTACTTTTCCAGCTAAGGCCCTTCCTTTCATATGACTTCTTATCAGTGTGAATTTTTTGATGGGCAGTGAGACAGGAATTTGTATTGATGCTCATTCCACATTCCAGGCATTTATGTGGTTTTGCCCCAGTCTGCCTAGGTCCATCCGGAGCGAGGCAGCGCTAGTTCCCGCCAATTTCCCCTCCTGCCCAGTTCACTGTGGAAAAACAAACATCAGAGAGCTCCACTAGCAAAGCCCTCACGGCTGGTCTTCAACCTGTACAGCATTTCTTATTAATATTCTTATTAATATTATTATTGTTGTTGTGCTGCGAGTCATGCCTTTCCCCACCAACATGCTGGCTGGAGTTTACAAAGGAGGAGAAATCACTTCAGGTGTGTGTGTATATATATCCTCCTCCTCCTCCGCCCTGCATGCAATTCAACCTCTACCAGCGTCCCTCCTGCTCAGTACAGGAAAGCTGGCTGAGGCGGGGGAAATAACGCCGGTGGGCAGAGGTGCTGCTGCTGCACTGGGAGGCGGAAGGCTTTGCTCTCTCGGGGAGCAGCCGCTGTTGGTGCTACAGGCACTCGCAAGCAGTTCTGTGCAGGTGGCAACAGTGACGGGGAAAGAGGCCTTTTGAAAGTCATGCAGTCGGCTGCGGAAACAGAGGGACCCGGGTGGGATGCACATCCCCAAAAAGAAAGGGACGAGGAGCCTGCACAGCCCATGACAACTACTCCACTGTTGTGGGTGGGTTGAGAGGCCTTCTTCCTCTGCTCATCCTTACAGGGTCAGCTTGCTTGCCGTGAGTGAGTGGGGCAGTGGCAGCAGCTGTTCAGCAGTGTGGGCCCCTCCCAAGACCCAGCCTGGTCTCCTCTCTCTCTCTGGAGTGACTTTACTCCTTAGCTACTTAAAAACCTGAAATGACAGGGGCGTTCAGCACAAGGCTATCTTTTTTTCCCTAAACCACATACAAACTTACTTCTTTAAAACAATGAAAGTTGTCTTGGCTACCTGCTGGTCCTTCTAGAAACAGACCCTTTTGTCCTACCTGTTGAAGGCCCAGGCGCTTAGGTGTCCAAATATCTTCTCCCTCCACATTACTGGGTTGTGCTTGATGGGATGTATTCAACCCTGAGTGTTGTTCTCTCCCCTTCATTAGTACTTCTTCCCAGACCACCATAAGGTCTTGAAACTTAAGGTCCATTGTGGGCATGAATTTATTTTGTTAAAAAATACAAGGTTTTCAAAATAACAGATTTGCACAAAAGAGTCGTAAAACTAATATGTGGGTTGCACCCAACTTCCACCTCAGAGTGGATCCTTTAAAATTAATGGACATGACAAACTCAGG
The DNA here is from genome assembly GCF_030035675.1 of Rhineura floridana. NCBI lineage: Eukaryota > Metazoa > Chordata > Lepidosauria > Squamata > Rhineuridae > Rhineura > Rhineura floridana. The sequence goes on from NC_084482.1 coordinate 211,803,257, forward strand.
CCCCTTCATATTAATAGTTCACAGCTCTTTCTGGTTCCACCTCAGCTAAAGAGAATGCAACCAGCAGCACCAACCAGGGAGCAGCGGATGGAATTTGTATTTTTATTTTAGGATTTTCCCAAGATTGGGAAAATCAGAATTCACTCTACAAAGAAAGGGGGGATGGGTTCTGGGTGAGGGCAGTGTAGTGTGAAAAGAGAAGGGAGGCCAGGATCACACAGGGGAAGGTCAGGATCTGTTCTCTAACATCCCACAGTGCACGGGCGTTGGGGGATGCTACTGAAGGTCTCTGCAGGCCTCCAAAACACTCACAGGCAACAGGTCAGCCACCCCTTGTTCTACACTCATAATATGGTTTCCCCATTGCTGAAATCTTTCATGACAATAAAGACTTGTGCTACATCTGAAGCTCTTTTTATGTTCCAAGCAGTTCTATGGTTTCTCCCCTGTGTGAATTCTTTGATGCAAAGTGAGAGAGGAATTTCTAGTAAAGCCCTTTCCACATTCCAGGCATTCATATGGCTTCTCCCCAGTGTGAATACTTTGATGAGCAGTGAGTTGGTTTTTCCTACGGAAGCTCTTTCCACATTCTAAGCACTTGTATGGTTTCTCCCCAGTGTGAATTCTTTCATGGGCAGTGAGTTGCTGTTTCCAACTGAAGCACTTTCCACATTCTAAGCAGTTATATGGTTTCTCCCCAGTGTGAATTCTTTCATGGGCAGTGAGTTGCTGTTTCCAACTGAAGCTCTTTCCACATTCTAAGCACTTATATGGTTTCTCCCCAGTGTGAGTTCTCTGATGGGAAGTGAGTAGACATTTCCATCTGAAGCTCTTTCCACATTCCAAGCATTTATACAGTTTCTCCCCAGTGTGATTACTTTGATGGGGAGTGAGTTGGTTTTTCCTACGGAAGCTCTTTCCACATTCTAAGCACTAATATGGTTTCTCCCCAGTGTGAGTTCTCTGATGGAAAGTGAGTGCTTGTTTCCTGCTGAAGCTCTTTCCACATTCCAAGCACTTAAAAGGTTTCTCCCCCGTGTGAATTCTTTGATGGAAAGTCAGATGTATCTTCTGATGGAAGCTCTTTCCACATTCCAAGCACTTAAAAGGTTTCTCCCCCGTGTGAATTCTTTGATGGCAAGTCAGATGTGTCTTCTGATGGAAGCTCTTTCCACATTCCAAGCACTTAAAAGGTTTCTCCCCCGTGTGAATTCTTTGATGGAAAGTCAGATGTGTCTTCTGATGGAAGCTCTTTCCACATTCCAAGCACTTAAAAGGTTTCTCTCCAGTGTGAATTCTTTGATGGCAAGTCAGATTTCTCTTCTGACGGAAGCTCTTTCCACAATCTAGGCATTTATATGGTTTCTGCCCGGTGTGAATTTTTTGGTGGGCAGTGAGTAAGTGTTTCCAGCGGAACCTCTTTCCACATTCCAAGCACTTAAAAGGTTTCTCCCCCGTGTGAATTCTTTGATGGCAAGTCAGATGTGTCCTCCGACGAAAACTCTTTCCACATTCCAAGCACTTATATGGTTTCTCTCCAGTGTGAATTCTTTGATGGCAAGTCAGATTTCTCTTCTGATGGAAGTTCTTTCCACAATCTAGGCATTTATATGGTTTCTGCCCGGTGTGAATTTTTTGGTGGGCAGTGAGTAAGTGTTTCCAGTGGAAGCTCTTGCTACATTCTAAGCACTTATATGGTTTCTCACCAGTGTGAATTCTTTGATGGGCAGTGAGTTGCTGTTTCCTGCGGAAGCTCTTTCCACATTCTAGGCACTTATATGGTTTCTCCCCCGTGTGAATTCTTTGATGGCAAGTCAGATGTGTCTTCCGACGAAAGCTCTTTCCACATTCTAAGCACTCACATGGTTTCTCACCAGTGTGCATTCTTTGATGCAAAATGAGACTTGCCTTGCAGCTAAACCTCCTTTCACATTCCAAACATTGATATGCTTTCTCCCTTTTCTGGTTTTTGTAGTGGGCTTTTTTACACTTTCTTTTAGAATTCAGACTTTTCGAACAATGAAGATATTTATTTCTTCTCATTCTTTGATCTGTTTTTTCTTGGATGGCAGTTTTATGGTAGCCACTGCCGTAAGAAGCGCAAGATTTATTCCTCCTTTTCTCTTCTGCTTCAGGATTCCTTCTCTGCTCTTCCTTGTTTTCAGATCTGTCTCTTTCCTGTCTCTCTTTTCCACAAAGATCTCCCTTCCTCTTGGCTTTCCATTCCTCACCTTCTGCAAAGAAGAGAGAACCTGATAAGACCATGAGGGAAGAAATGGATCCTCAAATCACTGAACAATCCCAAATAACTTTTGTGATAAAGGAAGAATTGACAGGACTTAGATGAAAGACGGATCTTTCTCCCGGTTGAACAGTCTCTGTTGTCTGGCATTCACTGACAATTGGAGTGATACGGATTGTTGGATTTGGACCACGGTGATCTGGGTTCAGCTCCCAGTCAGAGGTTAATCCCATTGGGTGGTCCTGGGCCAATCACTCTCATTCGGCCTAGCCTACAAAGTTGTACAGATAAGTAAAACAACCACAGATATTCTCTTTGGAACTCTTTGGAGCAAGTGAAGTGAGAAAAATTTGATTTGATTTGGATTCCTGCATTGAGCAGCGGGTTGGACTTGTTGGCCTGATAGGCACCTTCCAATTCTACTATTCTATGATATTCTACTAGGGTGCAAGAAGAGGGCTTGAAACGCTGAAATTTAGGAACTGTGAAAAAATATGGGTAGGAGGGCATGTACACAAACACACACACTCATCTGTGGACAAATTGCGGGAGGGGTGCCTCTGCAGCATCCAAGTCCCTTTTCCTACAAGGGTTCCTCCTCCCCCCTCAAAAAAAAAGAGATAGGAAATCTTGTATTAGTCTAGAAGAAATGGACTTCAAGTGTTGAAATATAGGAAATGTGCAGATATAGGGAAGGCTTTTCTTACTGTCTGAGTCCCTTTCCCTATAACAACATGGTGCTCTCCAGAGCTTGTTGGAATCCCATTCCCATCAGCCCCAATCAGCATGGACAATGGTCACTGCTTATGGAGTGAGAGTCCAGCAATCTGTGGAGTACACCATGATGGCTACCCCAGTCTTAAAACAGTCCTCCTCTCCCCCAAAGAGTAGGATGCACTGCCACCACTCTGCTCCAGGTCTAGGAAAAAGGATGAACTAAGAGGGGAGCTTTGGATGTGTCCTCCCAAAGCCCAAAATGCCAAATGTTGCACCTAGTGGGCTATATTAGAAACTCAAATGGAGCTCAGCTATGCTGTTTTAGCAGTTGGGGAAAACTTTTAGTGAGAAATTCCACTGAATTGGACCATCATTTTAGAAGGGCATAACTAGAGATCTGTGTTCAGATAGAATAGATGGCTGTCATATAAGTTTATCGGGAGAAGATTAAGAATCCCAGTTGAAATAGGTGGCAGTACATCAGAATATTCGGGTGCATTAAATATAGAAATATGGAATTTGAAAACAGATATTACGACCGATACCATGGACCACAAAAAAGACAAATAATTGGGTGTTAGAAGAAATTAAACCAGAACTACCATTAGAAGCTAAAAGGATGAAACTGAGGTTATCATACTTTGGACACATCATGAGAAGACATGATTCACTAGAAAAGACAATAATGCTGGGAAAAACAGAAGGGAGTAGAAAAAGAGGAAGGCCAAAGAAGAGATAGGATTGATTCCAGAAAGGAAGCCACAGACCTGACCTTACAAGATCCGAACACCGTGGTTTATAACAGATGCTACTGGAGGTCGTTGATTCATAGGGTCGCCATAAGTCGTAATCGACTTGAAGGCAGATAACAAATTACATGGAGGAACCTTATGATGAAGAACCAGAAATTATAGAATGTGAGGTGAAAGCTGCTCTTAAAATACTTGGAAGAAACAAATCACCAGGAATAGATGATACCAATAGAGTTGCTACAAACTACTGAGACTGAATCTGTCCAAATTTTAACAAACATTTGTCAACAAGTATGGAAAATTAAACAATGGCTCACAGACTGGAAGCGTTCCATATACATCCCAATTCCAAAGAGAGGGGATCCCAGGGAATGCAGTAATTATCGAACTATTGCCTTAATATCCCATGCAAGTAAAGTAATGCTGAAGATTCTACAACAAAGACTCTTCCCATATATGGAGCGAGAAATGCCAGACGTCCAAGCTGGATTTAGAAAGGGAAGAGGCACCAGAGATCACATCTCAAACATACGTTGGATAATGGAACGGAGCAAGGAATTTCAGAAGAAAATCACCCTGTGCTTTATAGATTACAGCTTTGATTGTGTAGATCATGAAAAACTATGGAATGCTTTAAAAGAAATGGGGGTGCCACAGCATCTGACTGTCCTGATGCGCATCCTATACACTGGACAAGAGGCTACTGTAAGGACAGAATATGGAGAAATCGATTGGTTCCCAATCAGAAAGGATGTGAGACAGGGGTGTATTTTATCACCCTATTTGTTTAACCTATATGCAGAACATATCATACGGAAAGCAGGATTGGACCAAGATGAAGGAGGTGTGAAAATTGGAGGGAGAAATATAAATAGTTTAAGATATGCAGACGATACCATACTACTAGCAGAAACCAGTAATGATTTGAAACCAATGCTGATGAAAGTTGAAGAGGAAAGCACAAAAGCAGGACTACAACTGAATGTCAAAACGACCAAAATAATGACAACAGAAGATTTATGTACTTTAAAGTTGACAATGAGGACAATTAACTTGTCAAGGATTAGCAATACCTTGGCATAGTCATTAACCAAAATGGAGACAATAGTCAAGAAATCAGAAAGCGGCTAGGACTGGGGAGGGCAGCTAGGAGAGAACTAGAAAAGGTCCTCAAATGCAAAGATGTATCATTGAACAGTAAAGTCAGGATCATTTAAACCACTGTATCCCCAATCTCTATGTATGGATGTGAAAGTTCGAAAGTTACAAAACTGATAGCAGATAAGAGAAAGATCAACTCATTTGAAATGTGGTGTTGGAGGAAAGCTTTGTGCATACCATGGACCACGAAAAAGGTAAATAATTGGGTGTTAGAACTAATTAGAACTGTCACTAGAAGCTAAAATGATGAAACTGAGGTTATCATACTTTGGACACATCATGAGAAGACATGATTCACTAGAAAAGACAATAATGCTGGGAAAAACAGAAGGGAGCAGAAAAAAAGGAAGGCCAAACAAGAGATGGAGTGATTCCAGAAAGGAAGCCACAAACCTGCCCTTACAAGATCTGAACAGGGTGGTTGATGATGCTATTGGAGGTCACTGATTCATAGGGTCGCCATAAGTCGTAATCGACTTGAAGGCACATAACAACAACAACAAAACAAGTTACGTCTGAACAGGGGGCTTTACCAAGACAGGACAAAGTCCCACAAATCCCTCCCATGACTTCGCTATGCAGAGCTCTCTGGTCAGGATTCAGCAAAGCCCACTCCTCTACCGTGAAATTCACAGCCACATCCTCCAAAGACACTGGATCCTAAAAGAGAAACAATACATTTTGTCATCATAGCAAGCAAAAAGATTATCTGCTACCTACGTGGGAAACATAGTTAAGGTGAGGTGGCTGGTCATTGTTCTAAGGACAGAAACCTTCTTAAATGGAATTTACAGCTTTTGTTGAGGATGGCTTTGGGAGACGCAAAGGAGGAAAATTCATTCAGACCCATGGACAGAGAGGCACCCAGGCTGCCCCCAGGCTCTCCCACTTCCGAGTCTTTCCCCTACCTGATATGGGGCGATAGCAAGAGCTTCTCCTCCACCAGAAAGGGGAGATGACTTATTAGGTCTCACTGACATGATTCCATCCCCTGTGAAAAAGAAAATGGGCCCCAAAGCCTGTAATATACAGTATGCTATTCTCAGAGATTAAAATATATAGGTCTAACTGCATGAGGGTCTTATCAGCTGAGTGTGTTTCAGGTATTTATGCACAATTTATGTTTCAGTTGTGTGATAAAATATCTCATTTGAGCTCTAGGCCAGAAATCAAACGATGATTCCCATGTAAAACAATCATGATGTAAGTAGGAGCATTTCTGAGCTGTGGAAAAGGCTGGAGACAAGAGTGGAAAATGGAAATGGACTTCCTTCCAGTTGTTTCCAACTTATGGTGGCCCTATGAATAGGAGGTTTACGATTGCCTTCCTCTGGGCCTGAGAGGGAGTGACTGGCCCATGGTCACCCAGTGAGCTTCAAGGCATTGTGGGGACTTGAACCCTGGTCTCCCAGGCCATAGTCCAACACCTTAACCACTACACATTGGCTCTCGGAGACAAGAGTAAAGGAGTCAAAATAAACAGAGAAAGATATGACCCATACATCCTTACCCAGAAGCCTCTTCCTGGTGTCCGATGGAGTCCTCTCTGCCTCAGGGAAATCAGTTCCTATTTCTGCACACAGACCCTTTTCCTGAAACAGCATAATAAGCACTCAAAATCATCACTAATTATGACAGTAGAATGGTGAGATCTGAAAAGGGGGAACAGATTGATATTAATCTGAGGAGACAACTACACAATAAGGTGGGAGTTATCTACTTGATTATAAATATACATGCATTCATTTCAATAAAGCTATCTGGTTGGTTGGAAATATTTCAAGAGGGAAGAAACTGTTATGTTACATAGGGAAAAACCTGGAGGATTGGTTGATTTCTGTCACATGCTGTAATTGTACTCTATAAAGTATCTGTGCACACTACATTTCTTTACAGTTCCTTCCAGACTTTCTGGGGGCTGTCCCTGCCTATGCTTGTATACTTAATAAAGGCCTACCTTTTTGCTTTAAGCCTGTGTCTTTAATTTACTGAAAGGACCCCGAGCAAAGATCCCACAGGAGAAAATAAAAATGTCTCCATCAAGAGGACTGACAGAGGCAAAACCCAGAGGAGTATCTGATATAGAAAAGGAAGGATAGATGCAAACCCCTTAGAGATACTTGCTATCGGGGTAGCCAACATGGTGCCCTTCAGATGGAAATGGACTCCAGTCTGCATCAGCCCCAGCCAATATGAGGAAGGGTCAGGGATGATGGAAGTTTTACTTCAGCAATATCTGGAGGGCACCACATTGGCAGTCCCTGGTCTGCATGAAGCCCTCTCACCTGCTGCTCTGCCTGCTTCTCGTCCTCTGCCCAGCTCAGGAGGAAACCTTCTGCCAGGGCCACAGCCTGGGAACTCCTCTCAGCCCCACATTCCCTCACCCAGCTCTCCATCTCTGGGGGCAGGACAGCCAGGAACTGCTCCAGGATCACCAGGTCCAGGATCTGGTTCTTTGAGTGTCGCTCTGGCTTCAGCCACTCACGGCAAAGAAGGTGGAGTCGGCTGCAAGCCTCTCGGGGCCCCTCAGCTGCCTGGAAGCGGAAACACCGGAACTGCTGGCGCTGCACATCTGAGCTGAGAGGGTTCTCCCCCAAGATCTTCTGCACGTTTCCCCCCAAAAATTCGTCCCCATGGGTCTCAGTCTTGATGGCATCAGGGCCAAGTCCTGCTTCAGGGGTAGCTGGGTCTTGCTGTTCCATATTTGATCTCTTTGCCTTTCACGGAGTCCTCATCCCTTCTCTGCTTCTGGGAATGGTTTTCAGCATTCTGAGGACATGTTCAGAAGGAGCGAAGTTCATAGAATGAGCGAAGCCAAATAGGGATCACTATGCCCAGGCCGAAGGCTTGCAGAGTAGGAAATGTGCTGGCTAAGAGTAGTCAAATATGAGGATTATTGTTTCTACCATATAACCTTTGATAAAAACCCAGTGATGGGGCCTACGTCTTCCTTTGAAGATGGATCCCTGGATGGCTGACACATCTCTGACAGCAGCTCCAAAGGGTCCCAGGGACCAGCATCATCCTCATTACCCCCTTATTCTTAATTAAAAACAAGCTAAAGGGGAGACCCTTTCAGAAGACAGGCTGTAGCTCAGTGGTAGAGCAGCTGCTTTGTACACACAACGTCCCACTTTGAATCTCCAGGTAGGGCTGGGAAAGACTCCCTGCCTGTAATCCTGGAGAGACTCTGCCAGTCAGTGCGGACAATACTGAGCTAGATGGGACAATTGTCTAATTCAATATAAGATCCTATACTCCCTAACTTATCTCTGAACTTTTACAAGCCTCTCCTGGAATATAGAATGTTGGTTTAATTGTGAATGAAATACGTTATTCCTTTCATCTCTTGATAGATTTGCTTATCTTTAGAACTGTCCCCCTTCAGAGTTAAACGTGAGCTATACTGTTGCATATTAAATTAAATTGGAACGCTGCAGTTCCTGGAGTTTATGACCTGGTTGTGATAAGGAAATGGAAAGATCTTTGAGTATAATGTGGTGGAAGAAAGCAACGAATCTACATTTTTGGGATTGTCATCATAAATTAAGGAAGAACTGACTTTACCTTCACCTCAGCAGGCATTGAGTGATGGGATATGGATGTGGGTGGGGGCTGCCCTGTCCTGTAGGCTCTCTTCACCTATTTACCCTTTTAGTAAAACACGGTTGTTTACTTTCAGTCGGGGTCTTCCGAGTTTGATTCCTTTCATGAAAAGATTGCCAATTTTCAGTAGCACTTTCTATTCACACTTAAAGGTCCCTTCTGTATCCCAGGGGTTACTTGCCTGGATGGGCACATGTGTGATAACACCAGTCAGTGTGTGAATAATGGGGGCATTGATAGGCATACTTTCAATTGCCCCTGAATTCAAAGTGGTGCCCTGGCCTTGCTGGGGAGGGAGATGTAGCTCTCCTCCCTGATTTGGATGGATCAGCTGAACAGGCCTCCTGTGCGCCCTGCTCTGTGAAAACCTTTCCACCAAATGTGTAAAGGCAGAGGATGCTCACAAGATTTCAGAGGGGGCCACCCATGCAGGGCTTGGGTATATACCACCAAGTGAGAATGAAGGGGACTTTGAACAGAAGAGCTTTTGCTCAGAGGGATACAGCCCCCCCCCGAAATCCCTTCCTGTCTAGCCATCAAATTGAAGTCATTTAACAAACTAAGCCTGGTATACTGCTTCTGCATAAGGAAGCTCCACTTTCCACTCATTGTACCAAGGCCCTGCCTATCTTTTTTCTTCCGTTTTATTAGCTTTGTCTCTCTGTTATTATGGCGGATGTTCTGACGGGGGATCCTGAAGGGTCACAGAACAGAGGCCACCTCCTTACGGGCTCTCCAGCCGCTCCTCTGCCTTCACCGGGTGGGGCTCCAATCTGGGGTCTCCCGCCCCCTCCTTGCTCCCCCGCCCTGCAGCTCCTCCCCTCAGCCCTGGGACTCCCCTTCGCCCAAATGCACAGCAGGGACAAGGGGCTTACCAGACCCCAGAAGGCGCCACCGACGCTGCAGCGCTGCTGCTGATTCTGGCGTTTAATGACGAATCCAACTGCGCTCTTGACCAGGGAGCCACTTTCCTCCAAGGGAACAGCCCGGCAGGAAGTGACCTCAGAGGGAGAGGAGCCGCATTTTCTTTGAAGCCTCCCGCACCTCCTCCTCCTCTTTCCTTTCTAGGAATCTGGTTTCGTTTATTTTAACCCTTACGAAGTCAAGCCTCCTGATGATCTCTCAGAGCGGGAGCCAAGAAGGAAAGAGGCGTTGCGCAGAACGGAGGAAGACACGGAGCTCCTGCCCTGTACCGAGTCAGAGCATGGGGGTCGATCTAGCTCAGTGGGATCTGCACTGACTGGCAGCAGCTCTCCAGCGTTTCAGGCAGGGAGTCTGTCCTTGGAGATTGAACCTGGGACCTCCTGCATGCAAAGCAGCTGCTCTCCCTACCGAGCTGTGGCTCCTTCCTGGGGGTTTGGACCCTCCTGGGGGTTCAAGACAAATATATAGATCATAGAAATATGGGGAGGGTGGCAGACAAGGCTCCCAAACTGGTTTGGCTTGCGTGAGAAGGGAAGATGTGATGATATATGTTGCTGTATCTGGAAGATGAATGGAACCGGAAAGCCAAGTCAGTTCGGCTACTTTTGTCACTTAGAGAAGGTTAAACTCAGTTTAACAGAAAGAAAGAAAAAACGCCTCCACTGGAGTGCAAGAGACTCCTGCCCAGCGTATGGCTTTGCTATAAAGTCTAAAATGATGCTCTGAAAGCCTGAGACACTATACAGCATGCCTTGTATTGAGGGATGACCTTGTCCTGAAGTCTCAATGGGATGCAATGAAGGTCCTGTGAATGGGAATTAAGAGGAGGAAGGGAACTCGAAACCCATCTGCTTACTTTGTACACTGAGCCGCGCAATGCCAAACACCTAGCCATCAACATGTAAGGACTAGCAAGACCCAAAGTGTAAAAAGGTTCCATATTGAACTCAAAATTGAAAAGGTCTAGAAGTTGAAAGATTCCCATTTCTTAAATTAGACTTACATTACACAGCCCAAATTAAGAAACAGCAGGACAATCTGTTTCAAGTATTGTTGTCTTTTCCAATCTCCCCTGTTAATTTTCTCAGCTGTCCTTGGGAGGAATGATAACAATTCTCTCTTGAAGAATTAAGTCCTTGTTGTGCTTCTCTAGTCGATAAGAATACTTTTCTATACAGAGATGCTTTTAGATGGTGATTTCATAGCTGTAAGTACAATACACTATTAACCATCTAGCATCCTTATGCTGCAAATGTATAACTAATTATAGCACGTACCACAATTAAATATTTCGCACATATATCTCCCTTGCACTCATCTCAGGGAACAACAATATAAACTCATCTTCAGAAAGACCAAGATATATAATAAATAAGAGAATACTTTTACGGGTGATTATCATCATTAATTTCATTAATTTCAAAAAGATGTTATACTGTATATGTGTGTAAGTAAGTGCACTGCCTTCCAGTCGATTCCAACTTATGGCGACCCTATGAAGAGGGTTTTCATGAGGCTGAGAGGCAGTGACTGGCCCAATGTCACCCTGTGAGCTTCATGGCTACGTGGGGATTCAAACCCTGGTCTCCCAGGTCCTAGTCCAACACTCTAACCACTACACCACACTGGCTTATCCTGTACTGTATGTAGGATAAGCTAAACTTGTCAGTGAGTCCATTTAAATCAAAAATCTAAAATGTAACACAATATGCAGATTTTGGCCTTTGTCACAAGACATATGGATCAATTCTCTAGTGAAATATTTTACCTCTTCTGGAGTATATAATCTATAAATTGCGTAGTTGATGGTGTTGGTACAAATATAACATACATCAATAGATTGACACTTAGTGAAACTGTTCAATCGGAATTTCCTTCCATCTTTAGGATGAACGTGCTGTTTTATCTGTAATGCTTGTGAGCAGCATGAACATTTGCCACGTTTCAAATCTCCCCTAGAGATGGATCTAATCCTGTAACTACGTAAATCAGAATGGACCACCTTCCCTTGAATAATGGCTGCTCTGCATTGCACTATAAGTGGAATTCTTCATGACTCCCTGGTCTATAGCTGTTGCAAATCAGGAGACCTCCCAAAGCCTCTTTGCAAAGTTTTCACTTTTCCCTTCGGGTGAGGGGCTTTGTTAACATTCACTAACACTTACTGTGTAGTAGCGTTTGCAGAAAATAACATCTGGGCGCTACAGGCACTCAGACAAACCCAGCACAGTGTGATGGGATAGCCTAAATAATGGCTTAAAATGTGCAAAGAGTGTGCTAAAATCATTTACATAAGCTTAGAATGGCTTCGCTTGTAGTTTAGTAGTGCACAGAGGAAAAAAGGTCTCTTCTGAAAATGGGTTTCTTAAACCCTCCCTTCTAGACAAAGCATTGTTTTCTTATAAAGCAGAGTACGGTACAAGATACAGTGTCTGAGCAGACAGCCAATATGTTACATTAACATTTGGATTGCGGTCTCCATCTATTTACCCTTTTAATACAACAGTTATTTTCAGTTGGGTTCTGCTGAAGTTGGTTCCTTTGATTCAAAGGTTGCCACTTTTCAAGTAGCGCTTTCCATTCAATGTTGAAAGATCCCTTCTGCATCCCAGGAGTTGCCAGCCTGGATGGTCCCGTGTGTCAGCCAGGAGGAGTGATGACACGTTGCAAAGTGTTAACATTTGGCTTGGGGGGGAAGGGGTTTGTTAACATTCACTAACACTTACTGGGAACAGCTGCAGCATGAGGGGACTGAGGAAGACCTGCCCTGGGAGTGAGTATCTGGCATCTGGGTGCTTGCTACGAGCTCCTTTGGGCTGCTGTCTGTCGAGACAGCTGAAGTTCCTGGTAAGTGCTGCAAGGACTGGGACCCCCTGCCTGCCCCTTGCTCCACAGAGAGGCTGCAGTTAATCTCGCAGCCCCTTGCAACAGCTGCTGGCTGGGCCAGGAGGCATAAAAGCCCAGCTGCCCTTGGGCGGCGGGTCTGCCCCTGGCGGGGTTGCCACCAAAGGGGTGACACCAAAGAGGATTGCCCCTTGGGGAGTTGCCCCTTGGGGAGTCCCGAGGGCGAGGGTGCTACTCCCCTTCTATTACTTTTTGTTTTTTTATTATTATTATTTCTTAATTTGTTTTCTGTTAAACCAGTCTAAAGGAGATTAGTGGTGGGGAGGGCGTGTGGTGCATGTGTAGTTCCTGCACAGGGTGGGAGCCTGTGCAGTGAACTGCACGATAGGAGAAAGTCGCCAGATGCCTTCAGAGTGAGAGTGTGTAATTGGCAGAAGGCTGGCCCTCCCTGGGTGTGAGACAGGAGGGGGAGTAGATGGGCCCTGTGTGAGTAAGTTTGAATGGGTGGGACTGTTCCCACTTCTTGCAGAGGCCTACTGGGATAATTCGCTCCGGTAGGCTTTGTTGGTGGGCTCGTGTTGGGCCCATAATAGGTATTTAGGAGGAGTCTTGGCATGGAGGAACATGGGTGATGCCACCCCAATTTCAGTGATTACCCGCAGAGGGAAATATAGCCATGGGGATGTGGTGAATTACCATACAAGGTGAAGGCAGGGCTATCTGCGCCTTGTTCCTTGCTGCCACTCCTCTGATGGTTTGGTTCCTCGTTGCTCATCTGCTGTGCCCACTGGCCTGTGTGTGTTGTTGTTTAATGCCAGATCGGTACATAAGAAGAACACTCTAATCCATTACTTGATTGTGGATGAATGTGCCAGTTTGGTGTATATTACCGAGACCTGGGTGAGTGAGCTTGGAGGAGTTGATCTAACCCAACTTTGCCCACCTGGATACTCGCTGCAGCACCAGCACAGGCTGCAGGGACGGGGGTGTTGGATGTTGTATCTGGTGCAAGCAGATGCCCAGGATGCAGAACAGTATAGTGACAGGCTAGATGCCAGTTGAAGCAATGAGCCGGACAAGCAATAAGTTTTAAGAGTCACTTTACTGACAATATATCAGAAGCTCTCTCTGTACAAACTCCTCGACCCCCACACTCACAAGTGTCTGCTGGCCCTCTATATAGATAAGGCCAGCTGCCCGAGCCTAGGTTGCATGGCAACGTGTCCTTGAAGATGGCTCGAGCTCTGCCAACTTTCGCTTCTAAGTCACGTAGCTCACTTGTGGAAATTTAACCTCTGCTTTCTCGGTTTAATAGCCAACAATCCCCCACCTTAAATTTCCACATTCAGCCAGTTACATTTCTCTTCCATTTACATGTGTTACATTTTACATCATTTGGTTTTATTCTTCTGATACATTTCCTTTTATTTCAGTTTACATCACTTTCATTTGTAATACAGTTACTCCATTGCAATCTCAGCATCATTTTCATTATATTTCATTACTCTTCATGATTTCCATCATCCCACTTTTTCCAGTTACTGAAGTCTATATGTTTAATGGAATTTATTTTAAATCTAACAGATGGAATACCTTTTGTTGTTCTCTCTGATCTGCGTGGTTGTATTTCTGCCTTAGTGTCTGTGTCTGGCGATTCCTGTTTCTCTCTCAGAGCTAGAACTTGATTCACTACTGCTGCCTGTTTCTTCTTGTTTTATTGGTACTGTGTCTGCCTGTTCTTGTTCATTACTACCTTCAGTGTTTCCCAACTCCACATATGTTTTCTCTTCCCAATCCTGCTCTATTGCTTGCACGCTTCTGCTTAACACTACAGACCTTTGTTTTGGCAGCCATATTCTGTAATACGTGTTTTCAAATCCCAGCATGTACCCTTTGTCTGCTCTCCTTTGCAGCTTCCCTGTCCTTTTATTTTTGGGAACATGTACCCAGCATTCTGCTCCAAACCTAATCAAATGGTTTAATCTGGGTTTTCTGTCATACAATTTCTGATAAGGAGACATTCCAGTGGCCTTATGGAATATTCTGTTTTGAATGTAAGCTGAATACAGAACACACTCTCCCCAGAAACCTTGTGTTAAAGAGGAGTCACATAGCATTGATCTTATTGAGTCCTGAAGCAACCTGTTCCAGCGTTCAGCTAACCCGTTCTGATGAGGACTATAAGGGGCTGTTAACTGCTGTTTTATTCCTCTTTTATCCAAGTATTCAGTAAAAGAGTGTCCTAAGAACTCTCCTCCTTGATCTGATCTTATTCTCTGTATTTTGACACCAAACTGCACTTCAATTTTTGTAATAAATCTTTTCAGTTTCTCTGCAGTTTCACTTTTAGCTTTTAGTAAATAAACAGTGCAGAATTTTGAAAAATCATCAACTATTGTCAGGAAATATCTTGCACCCCCCTGAGTAGGTTGAAATGGCCCCACTAAGTCCACGTGTATTAATTGATACGGTGCATTTGTACTGGGCATGGCTTCTTTGTTCTTTGCAGCCACAACTGCCCTAGTTTGTTTACACACGTGGCAGTCTACATATTTTTCACAGTTTCTCAATGTCACATCATTACTGTTCTCTGTTGTTTTCACCACATTTTCATATCCTATATGGCCTAGTTTTCTGTGCCATAAATGAACACAATTATTATGGGGTTTCTTATTAGCACACATGAGTACATGATTTGTTTGTTTCATGTGTAAGAAGAACAATGAGTTCCTCACTATTCCTTTCATGAATATTTTTTCTCCTCTCATTACATGCACTGAACCCCTTTTGAACATTACTGTGAACCCCATTTCATTGAGTTTCGACACAGCCATAATGTTACATTCGATATCAGGAACAAACAGCACATCTGTCATAATGGTATTGAAACCTGCTAATTTCACTGTACCCATACTCTTGATAAGTTTCTTAGTTCCATCAGCCATTATTACATGATCCTCTACGTCACAAAATGTATGAAACATGGATTTATCTTTGATTATACTATTTGTTGCCCCACTGTCAATTGCCCATAAATCTTTACAGTTATTTCCCTGCTCATTGTTAATACATTGCTTATTCTTACTAGCATAGATCACCTGTACACATGGTTTTCTTCCTCTTTCTCTTCTTCTTGCTTCACAATTCCTTTGAAGATGTTGCTTGGAACCACAAAAATAACATGCCTTTTGTCCATACAGTCTCTCTTGTGCTGCTTTGTTGTTCTGCTTTTCCACGTTGTGTTTAGACTCAGTCTTTTCCTGCTTTGCCATTTCTTGCCTCCTTTGAAATTCTTGTAAAAGTTTGCCTTCTATATAATCCATATTGAGATTGGCATCGTCCATTGCTTCCAAAGAGCTCACCAGACTATCATAACTTGAATCTAGTGAAGCTAATGTGATATACACTTTTTGCGTTTGAGAATGTTCAATTTCACGTTCTGACAACTCAATAAACAGTCTGTTTATTTCCAACAAATGCTCTGACATGGTTGTATCTCCAGATAAGCGCATCTGATACAATCTTCTGGCAAGATATATTTTAGAACTGGCAGTCTTTTTCACATGAATATTTCTTAAAGTTTCCCAGGTTTCCTTTGCCGTTGTTGCATCACGCACGTGCAGTAGTTGAGAATCATCAATAGCAAGAACAATTAACGCCTTTGCCCTCTCATCCAGCCTTCTCCAATCTGCTGGAATAGGCACCCCGGCAGGTGGGTCTTCTGCGATAGCTTTCCACAGGTCTTCTTTCACTAGAAAAGCCTGCATTCTCTGTTTCCAAGTGCCATAATTTTTCCCTGTCAGCCTTTCCAAGGGAATCCTGGCCGATAACGTAACAGACATACTTTCACTTTTCACAGTTCACCGCCTTTGTAATTAGAGCTTCTCACCTCTGTCCTTCAGTTAGTTTTTTTGTTCCCACGGCTCTCTCACAGCTTTCAGCTCAGCTTTTGGTTTCTCCGTCTCTCTGCTGTTTTTCTCGCTGGTCTGCAGTTCTGGCTTTTCTCTGCCGCTTTTCTGCAATCCTCAACACCAGGTAACCATCAGCACCAGGTAACCATCCTCTGCTACCACTTGTTGGATGTTGTATCTGGCGCAAGCAGATGCCCAGGATGCAGAACAGTATAGTGACAGGCTAGATGCCAGTTGAAGCAATGAGCCGGACAAGCAATAAGTTTTCAGAGTCACTTTACTGACAATATATCACAAGCTCTCTCTGTACAAACTCCTCGACCCCCACACTCACAAGTGTCTGCTGGCCCTCTATATAGATAAGGCCAGCTGCCCGAGCCTAGGTTGCATGGCAACGTGTCCTTGAAGATGGCTCGACCTCTGCCAACTTTCGCTTCTAAGTCACGTAGCTCACTTGTGGAAATTTAACCTCTGCTTTCTCGGTTTAATAGCCAACGGGGGGGGGAGGAGTTGCTGTGGTCTACAGAACTTCCATCTCTGTCACCAGGAAACCACTCTGTCTTGGAGCTGGCTGTGAGGGCCTGCACCTGGTGTTGGGCTGAGGAGACAGTAAACTAGGGTTGCTGCTGGTGTAACGTCCACCTTGTTGCCCAGCAGCTTCTCTGACCGAGCTGGTGGAGGTCGTCTCAGCGGTAGCATTGGAGAAGGCCAGAATGATAGTGCTGGGTGATTTCAATGTCCATGCAGAGGCTGCCTCTAGTGTTCCGGCTCGGGACTTCATTGCCTCCATGACAAACATGGGGCTGTCTCAAGTTGTTATTGGCCAAACACATAGAGCAGGGCACACCCTCGACTTGGTCTTCGCTCCAGATGGAGGAAGGGGTGGTCTGGAGATGGGGGGGTGGATGTCATGGTCAGACCACTTCCTGGTGAAGTTTAGACTTATGGCTCCGAGTCTTCCCTGGGGTGGACAGATGAAGATGGTCCGTCTCCGGAGACTAATGGAATCCACTGGATTCCTGAATGCCCTGGGGGAGTTCCCAGGAGATAGAGCAGGTGACCCTGTTGAAGCCCTTGTCATGCTGTGGAACAGCAAGGCGCGTCTGGCTCGACACGGTTGCCCCCGAGCGCCCTCTCTGGCACTCTGGAGCCCGGCTTGCACCTTGGTACACCAGTGAGCTAAGGGCAATGAAACAGGCTGGATGTCGGCTACAGTGCAAGTGACAACAGACGTCCTGTGAGACAGATCAGGCACGAGTAAAACATCATAACTGTGCCTATTGTGTGGCGGTGAGGGCGGCGAAGAAGGCCCACTTCTCTGTCTCCATCACATCCTCACGTAGCTGTCCAGTGGAGCTTTTCCGTACTGTCAGGGGTCTTTTGACATCAGCTCCAGGAAATGGAGTCTTAGACCCTTCGGAGGACCACTGTGAAATGTTTGCAAGGCACTTTGAGGGTAAAGTTGCTCGCCTCCGTAGCAATCTTGATGCTCCATCTACATATACTGTAGTCCCCAATGAGGTGTCCAGTGCAACATCTGCTCCTATTTCTTGGGAACAGTTTCAGTTGATGCGGCCTGATGATGTGGACAAGGTGCTTGCGATGATGCAGCCAGCAACGTGTCTTCTTGACCCTTGCCCTTCTTGGCTTATTAAAGCTTGCCGGGGGGGGTCTGACCAAGTGGAGCCAGGGTGTGGTCAACGCATCATTGTGGAGGGAGTGATTCCAGCCGCCTTGAAAGAGGTGGTGATTCGACCACTCCTGAAAAAGCCCACCCTGGACCCATTGGTTTGGGACAGCTACTTACCGGTTGCAAATACCTCCTTCTTAGTGAAGGTGATTGAGAGGGTTATGGCGCAGCAACTGCAAGTACTCTTGGATGAAAGATTATCTTGACCCATCCCAGTCTGGGTTTAGGCCTGGTTATGGGACTGAATCGGCCTTGGTTGCCCTGATGGATGACCTTTATTGGGAGAAGGACAGGGGGAGTGCGACTCTGTTATTCTTACTTGATCTCTCAGCAGCTTTTGATACCATTGACCATGGTATCCTTCTGGGCCGACTTGGTGAGATGGGTATTGGAGGAACTGTTTTACAGTGGTTCCGATCCTATCTCCAGGGTCGGTCTCAGAGAGTAGCATTGAGTGATTGTCTTTCGGCCCCCTGGCAGCTGTGCTGTGGGGTGTCACAGGGTACTATCTTGTACCCCATGCTGTTTAACATCTATATGAAGCCCTTGGCAGCAGTCATCAGGAGCGTTGGGGGGAGGTGTCAGCAGTATGCTGATGAACCCAGTTCTATTTCTCCATAACATCTGAATCAGGAGAGGCTGTGCAAGCCTTTGACCACTGCCTGGACTTGGTGGTGGGCTAGATGAGGGCCAATAAACTGAGTCTGAATCCTAGCAAGACGGAGGCACTGTCGATTGGTGGTTCCAGAGTTCAGATAATTGGTCAGTTGCCTGCTTTGGATGGGGTCGTACTTCCTCTGAAAGAGCAGGTCCGTAGCCTGGGGGTGCTCCTGGATCCATCTTTGTCGCTAGAGGCCCAGGTGACCTCAGTGGCAAGGAGTGCCTTTTACCAGCTTCGGCTGGTGAGACAGCTGCAGCCGTTTCTGGACCAGGATAGCCTGACCATTGTTGTCCACGCACTGGTAAACTCTAGGCTGGATTACTGTAATGCGCTCTATGTGGGGCTGCCCTTGAAGTTGATTTGGAAGTTGCAGCTGGTGCAAAATGCGGCGGTGAGACTGCTCACTGGAGCAGGGTAATGCCAACATGGCACCCTGCTACTGAAAGTGTTGCACTGGCTGCCCATTTGCTACCGGGCCAAGTTCAAAGTTCTAGTTTTGGTGTACAAAGCCCAATACTGCTCAGGACCAGGATACCTGAAAGACCATCATCCCGATCACTGCGCTCTGCAGGTGAGGGCTGTGATGTTCCTATATTAATGTATATATGGTAAGTGTTGGTTGTTTAGAAGATACATGGTAAGTGGAGTGAAAGAGGGGGAGTGAATGGGCAGTAGAATGCGAGATGATTGGCTGAGTGTTTAAAATGGCTGAATGTATAAAGGGAGGAGTGAGAGTGGAATCTGGGGGGAGAAGAGAACTGAGTGGGTTGCTTGGTGGGGTTTAGAGAGTTGTTTACCAGGAGGGAGGTGGAGTTCGGATTAGTATTGAGTAAAACCATTTGCTTATGTGCCTTAAGAAGAAATCTTGTTAGCTTTGTTATCTGTAATAAATACTTAATTTGGTTTACCAAAGGCCTGATCCTTGGCTGGGGTTTCACAGACCAGAAGGGAGGGTAAGGTAATGACCAAGGCTGAAGGGGAACTGTAACAAATGGTGGCAGCGGTGAAGAGAATAACAATACCAGTATTCAGAGTCTCTGGGAATACTAGTATTGGGACGTTACTGGTGGTTGCCTAGCAGGGGGATCTGTTCAGATCTGTGCTAGAGCGGGGAGAGAAACCATAAGAGAGAGCAGTCCGGACTGGTGGAGTCCCTGGTGGTGCCTAGTGACAGGCAGTAACCATGAGCAGGTAGGAACCTGACAGGGAGAGCCAGGGAAGGACACCTCACATGTGGTGGCAGTAGCGGTGGGATACGAACAACATGAGAATCCAGATACGAACCAAAGAGAGTCCCAAAGACACGTGGTGACAAAGGAGACTACGTCACAGGTGTTGGCTGTAGCAGTGAGATACGAATACTAGACAATCCCTAATAGTTGTGTGGCAAACAGAAATAACAAAACAAGATTACTTGTGAGAGTGACTGGCAAAGAGTGTGTGGCAAAGAGTGAGTGAACTCAAACACCATGGCTGAATACATAAAAATGAAAAGAGAGGAACTGGTGGAGAAGTGCATAACATTCAATTTACCTCACGAGGGTAAAGGGGTAGATGAATTGAGGGTAGCACTTATAGGATTTGCTACTGCCCAGCAAAAACAACCTGTCAGGGAAGAGACCCCAGAAGGTTATTTAAGCAATCCCGCTTATATAGAGTACTTGAGAGAGAAGTTGAAGATGGAAACTGAGAGATTGAGGATGGAGGATGAGGAAAAAGACAAGCAGAGGGAGTTGGAAACTGAGAGATTGAGGATGGAAACTGAGAGAATGAGAGTGGATGCGGAGATACAAGGGGAAAGATTAAAATTGGAAAGAGAGAAGTTTCATTCTGATGAAACAAGAAAGGACAGAGATGGAGCAAAAATAAAAATTACTCCAAAGGACTTTGCTGTCTATGAGCCTGGTCAAGATCCTCAAATTTACCTCAGCACCTTTGAAAAAGCAGCTCAGTTGTGGGGGCTACCTGAAGATAAATACATGCAGTATTTATCAAACCTGATTAAAGGGGAATTGGCTGAGGTATACCAATATTTCCCCTCAGACAGGCCCGTCACCTATGCTGAATTAAAAGAAGCAGTGTTTAAAAGATTCAGACTGGGGCCTGATCATTTTAGAAAGCTTTTCAGAAAGTGCCAGATACAGACAGGGAGGTCTTTCGTGGACCTGAGGCAAAACTGATGGACATATTTGGGAAATGGCTGACAAGTGCAAAAGCTTAGTCTGTGGAGGAGGTGAAAAACCTCATGATATTGGATCAATTATACCATCAGTTACCACCAGAAATAAGGCTCCTGGTAAGAGACCGTTCCCCTACATCGGTGCAGGAGGCCGTAGAGATGGCGGATCACTTCGCCTCCGACAGAACTGGCTGGGTGGGGAAAACATCAAGAGATTTTAAACCCAGACCATATAACGCTGGCAGAAGGGATGTGGTACCACAGAGAGTGAGTCCTCCAGTAAAATCTGAAGGGCACAGGACACCCCAGAGTGGATCTGTGTACCCTAAAAGTGAGGAGAAATTATGCTACAAATGTGGTAGACCGGGGCACCTACGTTTTCAATGTGAGGTTGCCAACCCCATTAGTAATCCTGCTCAGACAAGGGCAGTGAAAACAGAGCCCAAGGCTTTAGAAACAGCGAAAAAGGTTCAGTTCTGCCAGATAAACTGGACAGAAGTAACAGACCTTGATTCAAGTCTGAGAGAGGAAGTGAGTGTACAAGGGGCAAATTATTGGGCATTGCTTGATACTGGTGCCGCTCAGACATTACTGAGGCCAGATTTAATAAAATCTGAGGTAATATTACCTCAGGAAACTGTGACTATCCAAGGAGTGAGGGGTCAACCAGAAAGTTTGCCTGTGGCCCTGGTGGATATGACTTGGAGAGGCCGAGAGGGCTGATATAAAGTAGGCATTAATGCCCAGCAACAAGAACCAGTAATACTGCGAAGAGATGTAATGGGCGCCCAAGGAAAGATCTATGTAGTGACCAGACAGCAAATTGGCAGAGAAAAAGAAGCCATATTAAGGGGGGCTGAAACAAACAGGGTGGAATCTGTTAACCAGTCTCAGGTCACCATAGCAACCACTAGCAGGCCTGCTGAAGGAGACAAACTGTATCAAGTGGTCTCTGATAATGATGAGGCAGATCAATTCAGGGAAGAGCTGCAAAAAGATATAAGTTTGAAGCAGATAAAGGAACAAGCTCTGACCCAACAGACTCCTTTCACTGACAAACTGAGGAATCAAGTTGTGTGTGAGAATGGGATTTTATATAGACTGTGGATGCCTGCTGAGAGAAAGGATGAATATGAACCAGTGAAGCAATTGATAGTACCTAGCAAATACAGAACCAGATTGCTAGAGGTAGCCCACGATGTCCCATGTGCAGGACATCTGGGAATAAAAAAGACCAAGAGGAGATTGGCAGCACACTATTATTGGCCAAACATCTCCAAAGATGTAAAACAACATTGTCTATCTTGTGGAATATGCCAAAAGGTGGGAAAAAGTGGAGTAAAGTCTAAGGCACCCTTAAAGCCCCTTCCTATAATTGGACAACCCTTTTATAGAGTGGGAATAGATTTGGTGGGCCCTTTTTCCAAACCCACAAGGCATGGCAAGAAATATCTAGTGGTGGTGGTGGATTTTGCCACCAGGTACCCAGATGCAGAAGCACTAAGATCCGTGGAAACCCCTGTAGTGGCAGAGGCTTTATTAAAAATCTTTATGAGGCTGGGTTTCCCTCATGAAGTGCTGACGGATCAAGGCAGTGTATTCATGGGAGATGTGATGCAATGTATGTGGAAATGTTGTGGTCTAAAACATCTAAAGACCACTACTTACCATCCCACCACTAATGGGTTAACAGAGAGATTCAATGGCGTTTTGAAGGGCATGATCAGAAGCTATGTTCAAGATCACCCACAAGACTGGGATGAACGGTTTGGATGCTTCCTATTTGCATACAGAGAAGTCCCTCAGGAGTCAACAGGCTTCTCACCCTTTGAATTCATGTTCACTAGAAAAGTGAGGGGACCTTTGGAACTATTAAAAAATTCATGGGAAGGAACCCTGGGAGAGTACAAAACATCTGTAGTAGATTTTGTATTGGAATTCTGCAATAAATTAACATCAATGATGGAGGTGGTGGAAAAGAATTTCAGTCAAGCACAGGAGAAGCAACATTACTGGTATGACAGAACAGCCAGGGAACGTGTGTATGATGTGGGAGATATGGTTATGGCGTTCATACCCAGGAAACATGACAAATTACAGGCTAACTGGGAAGGACCATATACCATCAGAGAAAGGCTTGACACAGTGACGTATGTAATCACCACAGACCAATTAAACAAAAGCAAAGTGGTTCATGTAAATATGTTGAAGCCTTACCATACTAGGGATGCACAGGTGTTGCAAGTTACCTTATTCCCTGAGGGAAGTGGGCCTGAACTTCCAGATTTGGTACAGGAAAGCAAAGACAAAGGAGGGGTAGATCAAGTGGAATGGTCAGAGGAGGTGAAGGAGGAAGTAAAAGAGGAGATTCTGAGAGTTTTGAAAACCTATAGGAATCTCTTTAGCAACCAACCTTTAGCTACCTCACCAAAGGCTTCTGAGGAACCTTAGCAGTCATGGAATAAGAGGAGAGGTCCTCTTGTGGATAAGAAATTGGTTAAGAAGCAGAAAGCAGAGAGTAGGAATAAACGGACAGTTCTCCCAATGGAGGGCTGTAGAAAGTGGAGTCCCTCAAGGATCGGTATTGGGACCTGTACTTTTCAACTTGTTCATTAATGACCTAGAATTAGGAGTGAGCAGTGAAGCGGCCAAGTTTGCTGATGACACTAAATTGTTCAGGGTTGTTAAAACAAAAAGGGATTGCAAAGAGCTCCAAAAAGACCTCTCCAAACTGAGTAAATGGGCAGAAAAATGGCAAATGCAATTCAATATAAACAAGTGTAAAATTATGCATATTGGAGCAAAAAATCTTAATTTCACATATACGCTCATGGGGTCTGAACTGGCAGCGACCGACCAGGAGAGAGACCTCGGGGTTGTAGTGGACAGCACAATGAAAATGTCGACCCAGTGTGCGGCAGCTGTGAAAAAGGCAAATTCCATGCTAGCGATAATTAGGAAAGGTATTGAAAATAAAACAGCCGATATCATAATGCCGTTGTATAAATCTATGGTGCGGCCGCATTTGGAATACTGTGTACAGTTCTGGTCGCCTCATCTCAAAAAGGATATTATAGAATTGGAAAAGGTTCAGAAGAGGGCAACCAGAATGATCAAGGGGATGGAGCGGCTCCCTAACGAGGAAAGGTTGCAGCATTTGGGGCTTTTTAGTTTAGAGAAAAGGCGGGTCAGAGGAGACACAATAGAAGTTTATAAAATTATGCATGGCATTGAGAAAGTGGATAGAGAAAAGTTCTTCTCCCTCTCTCATAATACTACAACTCGTGGACATCCAAAGAAGCTGAATGTTGGAAGATTCAGGACAGACAAAAGGAAGTACTTCTTTACTCAGCGCACAGTTAAACTATGGAATTTGCTCCCAGAAGATGCAGTAATGGCCACCAGCTTGGACGGCTTTAAAAGAAGATTAGACAAATTCATGGAGGACAGGGCTATCAATGGCTACTAGCCATGATGGCTGTGCTCTGCCACCCTAGTCAGAGGCAGCATGCTTCAGAAAACCAGTTGCCGGAAGCCTCAGGAGGGGAGAGTGTTCTTGCACTCAGGTCCTGCTTGCGGGCTTCCCCCAGGCACCTGGTTGGCCACTGTGAGAACAGGATGCTGGACTAGATGGGCCACTGGCCTGATCCAGCAGGCTCTTATGTTCTTATGTTCTTTAAACCTGGCCAAACCAGTATAGTTATACATTCCATTGATACTGGAGATCATGCCCCAATCAGATCTGTTCCGTACCGTGTGAATGGGAAAGTTTTGAATGAGATCAAAAGGGAGGTGGAAGATATGCTGGAATTAGGAGTGATCAGGGAATCCATCAGTCCCTGGGCCTCAAGTATTGTCCTGGTTCCGAAAAAAGATGGAACGACAAGGTTTTGCATTGATTATCGGCTAATCAATAAAATTACTGTCCCAGATGCGTATCCTATGCCTAGGGTAGACGCAATGTTAGAGTTATTGGGGGCAGCAACCATTATCTCTACACTAGATCTCTGTAAAGGATTTTGGCAAATGGAACTAGACGAGCAATCCAGAGCCAAAACTGCCTTCAGTACACCAGATGGGTTATATGAGTTTGTGACCTTACCCATGGGACTAAGGAACTCACCAAGTTCATTTCAGAGGCTAATCAATACTGTGTTGCGAGGCATGTCAGATTTTGCAGTGGCCTATATCGATGACGTGGCCAGTTTTAGCAAGTCGGTGCCTGAGCATGTCCAACACCTGACAACAGTATTGGAGGCCTTAAGAAAAGCAGGCCTCACAATAAAAGCTAAGAAATGCCAGTTTGGACTAAAGGAAGTAATCTATTTAGGACATAAGGTGGGGAGTGGGAAAATCACCCCTTATGGAGCAAGGTGGAGGCAATACAAGCGTGGCCGATCCCCTTAACCAAAAAACAAGTTTTCTGGGTGTGGCTGGATTTTATAGGAAGTTTGTGAGAAATTTTGGGGAAATAGCAACCCCCTTGCATGAATTAACAAAGAAGAAGTGTTCTGAGCGTGTGGTATGGACGGATGAATGTCAGAAGGCTTTTGATCTACTGAAGCAAGCCTTGTGCCAAGGACCCATATTAATAGCACCAGACTATGAGAAACCATTCATCGTGGCTACAGATGCGTCGGACCTGGCGCTGGGAGTCGTCTTGCTACAGGAGAGAGAAGGCACCAGACATCCAGTGGCGTACCTGAGTCGCAAGCTGACGCCGAGGGAGAAAAACTATTTGTCGGTCCAGAAGGAGTGCCTAGCGGTCGTGTGGGGACTGAACAAGTTGTGCCCATACGTGTGGGGACGAAGATTCACAGTGACTACGGATCATCGGGCCTTGTTATGGTTGCAGACTATGAAAAACCATAACACTATGCTGCAGAGGTGGTCCTGGGCCCTACAGGACTATCAAGTGGACTTCCAGTTCATAAAATGCAAGGACAATGTACTGGCCGATGGACTTTCCAGGCAAGTGGCTGGGACTGCAGTGACGTGACCAGACTGAGGAACAAAGAAAGACATTTTCCCCATAGAGACTGTTATTTGTTAACGTGCCGTATAAATCCTGGAACAGGAATAATACTCTGCCGTTGTTTTAAGGGGGGGGGAAATGTGATGTTCCTACATTAATGTATATATGGTAAGTGTTATTGTTTAGAAGATACATGGTAAGTGGAGTGAAAGAGGAGGGGGAGTGAATGGGCAGTAGAATGCGAGATGATTGGCTGAGTGTTTAAAATGGCTGGACGTATAAAAGGAAGAGGGAGAGTGGAATCTGGGGGGAAAAGAGAAAGAGTGGATTGCTTGGTGGGGTTTGAGAGAGTTGTTTACCAGGAGGGAGGTGGAGTTCGGATTAGTATTGAGTAAAACCATATGCTTATGTGCCTTAAGAAGAAATCTTGTTAATCTTGTTAGCTTTGTTATCTGTAATAAATACTTAATTTGGTTTACCAAAGGCCTGATCCTTGGCTGGGGTTTCACAGACCAGAAGGGAGGGTAAGGTAATGATCAAGGCTGAAGGGGAACTGTAACAAATGGTGGCAGCGGTGAAGAGAATAACAATACCAGTATTCAGAGTCTCTGGGAATACTAGTATTGGGACGTTACTGGTGGTTGCCTAGCAGGGGGATCTGTTGAGATCTGTGCTAGAGCGGGGAGAGAAACCATAAGGGAGAGCGGTCCGGACTGGTGGAGTCCCTGGTGGTGCCTAGTGACAGGCAGTAACCACGAGCAGGTAGGAACCTGACAGGGAGAGCCAGGGAAGGACGCCTCACAAGGGCCTCCTGCAGATACCATCTTATCAGGAGGTTCATTCTGTACAATATAGGAAACGGACCTTTATTGTGGCAGCACCTACCCTGTGGAATTCCCTCCCTTTGAATATTAAACAGGTGCCATCTCTCCTATCTTTTTGGCGCCTTTTGAAGACTTTTCTTTTTCCACAAGCTTTTTAAGTTGAGAGCTATCCCAGTCTGTCTCTGTGTCAGAATTGCTTGTTTTTTAATAATGTTTTTAACCTTTTTTAAAAAAAATTTTTTAAATGTTTTTAACGCTGTTTAGTGTTAATGTATTTCAAGTTTTGTTTTTATGATGTTTTAAAATGTTTTTAGTGCCTTGTTTGCTGCCCTGGGCTCCTGCTGGGAGGAAGGATGGGATATACATCAACTAATAAATAAAGGGATAGCCCGAATAATGGCTTAAAATGTGCATATAATGTGCTGAAATTATTTACATAAGCTTTTAATGGCTTCGCTGGTAGTTTACACAGAGGAAAAAAGGTCTCTTCTGAAAATGGGTTTCTTAAACCCTCCCTTCTAGACTAAGCATCGTTTCCTTATAAAGCAGAGTACGGTACAAGATACAATCTCTGAGCAGACAGCCAATATGTTACATGAACTGTCACCAGTAAGTGAGAAGAAGATATGGAGTGCTTCCGGGAGGCAGCAAATGCAAATTTCCAAAATTTCTCCTCTAGTGGGTAGCAAAATTGATAAAGCCATGGGAACAAGCCATCCCTTTGTAAATAGGGTGTATAAAAGGCCAGTTCTATAGCATGCAGGACCCCCTTGGCTCTGTTGAAGTGGGGGTGGCGTCAAAGAAAGCAGGAGGGAACCCTCACATCTATTCCATCCATGGCATCTGATGAGTGATGTATCGTGACATGTATTTCCATGTACTCTGTAACTCTGGCTTTGTGACATGACTTAAGAAGTTAACTCGGTCCTTATTATTATTATTAATTAAATTTTTATACCGCCCCATAGCCGAAGCTCTCTGGGCGGCTCACAACAGGTAAAAACATCTAACATACAATTAAAACCACATATTAAGCAATTTAAAATAAATTAAAGATATCAAAAATTAAAACATAATTAAACAGATACTAAAATGCATATTAAATACTACTAAAATGCTGAAAATGCCTGGGAGAAGAGGAAGGTTTTTACCTAGCGCCGAAAAGATAATAATGTTGGTGCCAGGCGTACCTCATCAGGAAGAATATTCCATAGTTCGGGGGCCACCACTGAGAAGGCTCTTTTTCTTGTTGTCACCTTCCGGGCTTCTCTCTGAGTAGGCACCCGGAGGAGGGTCTTTGATGTTGAGCGCGGTGTACGGGTAGGTTTATATCGGGAGAGGCGTTCCATCAGATATTGTGGCCCCATGCCATACAAGGCTTTATAGGTTAAAACCAGCACTTTGAATCGGGCCCGGAAACATATAGGCAACCAGTGCAAGCGGGCCAGAATCGGTGTTATATGTTCGGACCGCCTGGTCCCGGTTATCAGTCTGGCCGCCGCATTTTGCACGAGCTGCAGTTTCCGAACCGTCTTCAAGGGCAGCCCCACGTAGAGTGCATTGCAGTAGTCTAATTTAGAGGTTACCAGGGCATGGACAACTGAAGCAAGGTTTCCCCTGTCCAGATAGTGGCGTAGTTGGGCCACCAGCCGAAGCTGGTAGAAAGCACTCCGTGCCACCGAGGCTACCTGAGCCTCCAGTGACAGGGATGGTTCTAAAAGAACTCCCAAACTACGAACCTGCTCCTTCAGAGGGAGTGCAACCCCATCCAGGACAGCTTGCACATCCACCATCTGGTCAGGGGAACCGCCTACTAACAGCATCTCAGTCTTGTCTGGATTGAGCTTCAATTTATTCGCTCTCATCCAGTCCATTTTCGCAGCCAGGCATCGGTTCAGCACCTTGACAGCCTCACCTGATGAGGATGAAAAGGAGAAGTAGAGCTGCGTGTCATCAGCATACTGGGGACAACGCACTCCAAAACTCCTGATGGCAGCACCCAGCGGCTTCATGTAGATGTTAAAGAGCATGGGGGACAGAACTGACCCCTGCGGAACTCCATATTGGAGAGCCCAGGGTGCCGAGCAATGCTCCCCAAGCACTACCTTCTGGAGACGACCCGCCAAGTAGGAGCAGAACCACTGCCAAGCAGTACCTCCAACTCCCAAATCCGCAAGTCTCCCCAGAAGAATAACATGGTCGATGGTATCAAAAGCCGCTGAGAGATCAAGGAGAATCAACAGAGTTACACTCCCCCTGTCTTTCTCCCGACAAAGGTCATCATACAGGGCGACCAAGGCCATCTCCGTGTCAAAACCAGGCCTGAAACCCGATTGAAATGGATCCAGATAATCGGTCTCATCCAAGAGTGTCTGGAGCTGGTCTGCAACCACTCTTTCTAGGACCTTGCCCAGGAATGGGACATTTGCTACCGGCCTGTAATTATTAAGATTTTCTGGGTCCAGGGAAGATTTCTTCAAAAGTGGTCTCACTACCGCCGCCTTTAGGCAGCCAGGGACCTCTCCCTCACACAGTGAGGCATTAATCACTTCCCTGGACCAGCCGCCTGTTCCATCCCTGCTAGCTTTTATTAGCCAAGAGGGGCACGGATCCAGAACAGAAGAGGTTGCACGCACCTGTCCAAGCACCTTGTCAACGTCCTCAAGCTGCACCAATTGAAACTCATCCAAAAAATCATGACCCGGCTGTGCTCCGGATACCTCATTTGATTCAACTGCTATAACACTGGAGTCCAAGTCTTGACGGATGCAAGAGATTTTATCCTGGAAGTGCCTAGCAAATTCATTACAGCGTGCTTCGCATAGTTCTACCGTGTCCCTAGGGCCAGAATGTAATAGCCCTCTGACAACTTTAAAAAGCTCCGCATAATTGCATCCCTCAGGAGTTCGTCTCCATCTGCACTCAAGCCGTCTCCTGTTTAATTGCTCTCAGCTCTGAAGTATACCATGGAGCTGAAGGAGCTCTACATAGGAGAGGGCGCACAGGAGCGATCATGTCAACTGCCCGGGTCATTTCAGCATTCCATAGTTCGACCAGGGTTTCGACAGGAGCACCAGCCCTATCAGCCGGAAAACTCCCCAGAGCCTTTTGAAAACCATCCGGATTCATTAGTCTCCAGGGGTGGACCATCTTAATGGGTCCTCCACACTTGCAGAGGGGAAAAGCTGCTGTAAGTCTAAACCTCAACAAGCGGTGATCTGTCCATGACAAAGGGGCTGATGTAAGACTCCCTACATTCAGATCACCATCTCCATGTCCAGTTGCAAAAATCAGGTCTAGAGTATGCCCTGCCACGTGTGTTGGGCCAGTAGCATATTGGGACAGCCCCATGGTTGTCATGGAAGCCATGAAGTCCTGAGCCGCCCCAGATAAGGCGGCCTCGGCGTGGATGTTGACATCCCCCAGCACCAACAGTCTGGGTGATCTCAACAATACAGCCGAGACCACCTCCGTCAGCTCAGTTAGGGAGTCTGTAGGGCAGCGGGGTGGGCGGTACACCAAGAGAATCCCCAATCTGTCCCCCTGATCCAACACAAGGTGCAAACACTCCAGACCAGTAGTTGCATGGACATGGTGCTTGGAGAGAGAGATGGAACTCCTATAGACCACAGCAACCCCCCCTCCCCGGCCCTCAGATCTACCCTGATGCTGAACCAAGTACCCCAGTGGGCACAGCTGGGAGAGACTAACTCCTCCCTGCTCACCCACCCAGGTCTGAGTTATACATGCCAGATCAGCTGCCTCCTCCACAATTAAATCGTGGATGAGAGAGATCTTATTATGTACCGATCTGGCATTCAGGAGCTATGAAGGTGGTGCTATGAAGGTGGTGCTGACGTGAGAGATTTGGATTCTGGGACCATGAGCTACGCTTCCTGGAAGATGGACTGCTGTCAAGTGATGGGTTGCATCTCACAAGGACTGGGAAGAATGTGTTTGGCCACAGCATGGAGGGCTTTAAACTGAATCGTAAGGGGGAGGGAGATGTAATCTTGGTGGTAACGACTGACAAAGGCTTGTGCACAGTAACAGCATGCTTATCAAATTTGCAGCTGATAAAAAATTGGGGGGCATAGCTAATACTGTGGAAGACAGAAACAAAATTCAAAGAGACCTTGACAGGCTGGAGCATTGGGCTGAAAACATCAGAATGAAATTCAACAGGGATAAATGCAAAGTTCTACACTTAGGAAAAAGAAACCAACTGTACAGTTATAAGACTGGCTCAGCAATACGACATGTGAGAAAGATCTTGGAATTGTGGTTGATCACAAGCTGAATATGAGCCAACAGTGTGATGTAGCTGCAAAAAAGGCAAATGCTGTAGTAGGCTGCATTAAGAGAAATATAGTTTCCAAATTGCGTAAAGTATTACTTCCCCTCTATTCAGCACTGGTTAGGCCTCATCCTGAGTACTGCGTCCAGTTCTAGTCTCCGCACCAAGAAGGATGCAGACAAACTGGAATAGGTTCAGAGGAGGGCAACAAAGATGATCAGGAGACTGGAAACCAAGCCCTATGAGGAGAGGCTGAAAGAACTGGGCATGTTTAGCCTGGAGAAGAGAAGACTGAGGGGAGATATGATAGCACTCTTCAAGTACATGAAAGATTGTCACACAGAGGAGGGCCAAGATCTCTTCTTGGAGAGTGCAGGGCACGGAATAATGGGCTCAAGTTGCAGGAAGCCAGATTAAGACTGAACATCAGGAAAAAATTCCTAACTGTTAGAGCCATACGACAATGGAACCAATGACCTAGAGAGGTAGTGGGCTCTCTGACACTGAAGGCATTCAAGAGGCAGCTGGACAGCCATCTGTCGGGAATGCTTTGATTTGGATTCCTGCATTGAGCAGGGGGTTGGACTCGATGGCCTTGTAGGTCCCTTCCAACTCTACTATTCTATGATTCTATGATAGGGAAGGCTTTTCTTACCGTCTGAGTCCCTTTCCCTATAACAACATGGTGCTCTCCAGAGTTTGTTGGAATCCCATTCTCATCAGCCCCAGTCAGCGTGGACAATGGTCACCGCTTATGGGAGTGAGAGTCCAGGAATCTGTGGAGCACGCCATGATGGCTACCCCAGTCTTAAAATGGTCCTCCTCTCCCCCACATCCTATAATGCACTGCCACCACTCTGCTCCAGGTCTAGGAAAAAGGATAAACTAGGAGGGAAGCTTTGGATGTGTCTCCCCAAAGCCCAGAATGCCAAATGTTGCACCTCGTAGGCCATATTAGAAATTCAAATGGAGCTCAGCTATGCTGTGTTATAGCACTTGGGGAAACATTTTAGTGAAAAATTCCAGCTAATTGGACCATTGTTTTAGAAGGGCATAACTAGAGATCTGTTCAGAGAGAATAGATGGCTGTCCATTCAAGTTATCTGCAGAAGATGAAGAATCCCAGTTGAAATAGGTGGCAGTACATCAGAATATTAGGGTGCATTAAATATAGAAATATAGAATTTGAAAACAGGTATTACGACCAATACCCTGGACAGCGAAAAGACAATTAAACCAGAACTATCACTAGAAGCTAAAATGATGAAACTGAGGATATCATACTTTGCACACATAAGGAGAAGATATGATTCACTAGAAAAGACAATAATGCTGGGGAAAACAGCAGGGAATAGAAAAAGAGGAAGGCCAAACAATAGATGGATTGATTGCATAAAGGAAGATCTGAACAGGGTGGTTTATAACAGATGCTACTGAAGGTTGTTGATTCATAGGGTTGCCATAAGTCGTAATCGACTTGAAGGCACATAACAAATTACAACGGAACCTGCCTTACCAAGACAGGACAGAGTCCCACAAATCCCCTCCATGACTTCGCTATGCAGAGCTCTCTGGTCA
The DNA here is from genome assembly GCF_030035675.1 of Rhineura floridana. Classification (NCBI taxonomy): domain Eukaryota; kingdom Metazoa; phylum Chordata; class Lepidosauria; order Squamata; family Rhineuridae; genus Rhineura; species Rhineura floridana. The sequence goes on from NC_084482.1 coordinate 211,835,618, forward strand.
GGATTCAGCAAAGCCCACTCCTCTTCCGTGAACTGCACAGCCACATCCTCCAAAGACACTGGATCCTAAAAGAAATATAATTCAATTTGTCATCATAGCAAGCATAAAGATTATCTCCTACCTACGTGGAAAACGTAGTTAACGTGAGGTGGCTGGTCATTGTTCTAAGGACAGAAACCTTCTTAAATGGCATTCACAGCTTTTGTTGAGGTGGCTTTGGGAGACGCAAAGAGGAGGAGGAAAATTCATTCAGACCCAGGGACAGAGAGGCACCCAGGCTGCCCCCAGCCTTTTCCACTTCTGAGTCTTTCCCCTACCTGATCTGGGGCGATAGCAACAGCTTCTCCTCCACCAGAAAGGGGAGATGATTTAGTAGGTCTTGCCGACATGATTCCATCCCCTGTGAGAAAGAAAATGGGCCCAAAAGCCATTAGTATACCGTATGCTATTGTCAGAGATTAAACCACAGAGGTATAACTGCACAAGGGTTCTTCTCAGCTGAGTGAGTTTCAGGTATTTATGCACAATTTATGTTTCAGTTGTGTGATAAAACATCTCTCCTCATTTGAGCTCCAAACCAAGTGATGGTTCCCACGTAAAAAATTATGATGTAAGTAGGAGCATTTCTGAGCTGTGGAAAAGGCTGGAGACAAGAGTGGAAAATGGAAATTCAAGTTGATCCTGACTTATGGTGTTTAGGGTTTTCATAGTAAGCGGTATTCAGAAAGGGTTTACCATTGACTTCCTCTGGGACTTAGGGGCAGTGACTGAACCCTGCTCTCCCAGGTCGTAGTCCAACACCTTAACCACTGTACTGCCTTCAAGTCGATTCTGACTTATGGTGACCCTATGAATAGGGTTTTTATGGTAAGCTGTATTCAGACGGGGTTACGATTGCCTTCCTCTGGGGCTGAGAGGCAGCGACTGGCCCAAGGTCACCCAGTGAGCTTCATGGCTATGTGGGGATTTCAACCCTTGTCTCCCAGGTCGTAGTCCAAACCCTTAACCACTACATCACACTGGTTCTCGCAGGCAAAATCAACAGAGACAGACCAAACGGAAACACGCTCCATTCATCTTTACCCAAAGGCCTCTGCCTGGGGTCCAATGGAGTCCTCTCTGCCTCAGGGAAATCCATTCCTGTTTCTGCACAGAGACCCTTTTCCTGAAAAGCATAATAAGAACTTAAGTCATATAATGGGGAGCAGAATTAGAAAAGGAGTGACAGAGGCAATACCACAGGAATATTTCATATAGAAAGGAAGGATAGATGCAAAACCCTTACTTATTATTTAATTAATTTATTTTATAAATAAATAAATAAATAAATATTTGATATAGAAAGGAAGGATAGATGCAAAACCCTTAGAGATACTTGATATCGGGGTAGCCAACGTGGTGCCCTTCAGATGGGACCAGACTCCAATTCACATCAGCCCCAGACAATACCATGAATGGCCAGTGATTATAGGACTCTTACTTCAACAACATCTGGAAGGCTTCATCTAGACCAGGGACAGCCATCTTACCTGCTGCTCTGCCTGCTTCTCGTCCTCTGCCACGTTCAGCAGGAGACCTTCTGCCAGGGCCACCGCCTGGGAACTGGTCTCGGCCCCACATTCCCTCACCCAGCTCTCCATCTCTGGGGGCAGGACAGCCAGGAACTGCTCCAGGATCACCAGGTCCAGGATCTGGTTCTTTGAGTGTCGCTCTGGCTTCAACCACTCACGGCAAAGAAGGTGGAGTCGGCTGCAAGCCTCTCGGGGCCCCTCAGCTGCCTGGAAGCGGAAACACCGGAACTGCTGGCGCTGCACATCTGAGCTGAGGGGATTCTCCCCCAAGATCTTCTGCACATTTTCCCCCAGGAATTCCTCCGCATGGGTCTCAGTCTTGATGGGATCAGGGCCATGTCCTACTTCAGGGGTAGATGGGTCTTGCTGTTCCATCTTTGATCTCTTGGCCTTTCACGGGGTCCTCATCCCTTCTCTGCTTCTGGGAATAGTTTTCTGCCTTCTGAGGCCACGTTCAGAAGGAGCAGGTCCACTTATTCTATGAGCGAAGCCAAACAGGGATCACTATGCCCAGGCCGAAGGCTTGCAGAGCAGGAAAGGTGCTGGGTAAGAATAGTCAAATGTGAGGATTATTGTTTCTACCATATAACTTTTGATAAAAACCCAGTGATGGGGCCTATGTCTTCCTTTGAAGATGGATCCCTGGATGGCTGACACATCTCTGACAGCAGCCCCAAAGGGCCCCAGGGACCAGCATCATCCTCATTACCCCCTTATTCTTAATTAAAAACAAGCTAAAGGGGAGACCCTTTCAGAAGACAGGCTGTAGCTCAGTGGTAGAGCAGCTGCTTTGTACACACAACGTCCCACTTTGAATCTCCAGGTAGGGCTGGGAAAGACTCCCTGCCTGTAATCCTGGAGAGACTCTGCCAGTCAGTGCGGACAATACTGAGCTAGATGGGACAATTGTCTAATTCAATAGAAGATCCTATACTCCCTAACTTATCTCTGAACTTTTACAAGCCTCTCCTGGAATACAGAATGTTGGTTTAATTGTGAATGAAATACGTTATTCCTTTCATCTCTTGATAGATTTGCTTATCTTTAGAACTGTCCCCCTTCAGAGTTAAAACGTGAGCTATATTGTTGCATATTAAATTAAATTGGAGCGCTGCAGTTCCTGGAGTTTATGACCTGGTTGTGATAAGGAAATGGAAAGATCTTTGAGTATAATGTGGTGGAAGAAAGCAACGAATCTACATTTTTGGGATTGTCATCATAAATTAAGGAAGAACTGACTTTACCTTCACCTCAGCAGGCATTGAGTGATGGGATATGGATGCGGGTGGGGGCTGCCCTGTCCTGTAGGCTCTCTTCACCTATTTACCCTTTTAATAAAACACGGTTGTTCACTTTCAGTCGGGGTCTTCCGAGTTTGATTCCTTTGATGAAAAGATTGCCAATTTTCAGTAGCACTTTCTATTCACACTTAAAGGTCCCTTCTGTATCCCAGGGGTTACTTGCCTGGATGGGCACATGTGTGATGATAACACCAGTCAGTGTGTGAATAACGGGGGAATTGATAGGCATACTTTCAATTGCCCCTTAATTCAAAGTGGTGTCCTGGCCTTGCTGGGGAGGGAGAGGTAGCTCTCCTCCCTGATTTGGATGGATCAACTGAACAGGCCTCCTGTGCGCCCTGCTCTGTGAAAACCTTTCCACCAAATGGGTAAAGGCAGAGGATGCTCACAAGATTTCAGAGGGGGCCACCCATGCAGGGCTTGGGTACTTACCACCAAGTGAGAATGAAAGGGACTTTGAACAGAGGAGATTTTGCTCTGAGGGATACAGCCTCCCCCAGGATTCCCCTCCTGTCTAGCCATCAAACTGAGGTCATTTAACACACTAAGCCTGGTATACTGCTTCTGCATAAGGAAGCTCCACTTTCCACTCATTGTACCAAGGCCCTGCCTATCTTTTTTCTTCCGTTTTATTTGCTTTGTCTATCTGTTATTATGGGGGATGTTCTGACGGGGGATCCTGAAGGGTCACAGAACACAGGCCACCTCCTTACGGGGTGAGGGTCTCCCTTGCTGTCGTGGGCTCTCCAGCCGCTCCTCTGCCTTCACCGGGTGGGGCTCCAATCTGGGGTCTCCCGCCCCCTCCTGGCTCCCCCGCCCTGCAGCTCCTCCCCTCGGCCCTTGGACTCCCCTTCGCCCAAATGCACAGCAGGGACAAGGGGCTTACCAGACCCCAGAAGGCGCCACCGACGCTGCAGCGCTGCTGCTACTTCTGGCGTTTAATGACGAATCCAACTGCGCTCTTGACCGGGGAGCCACTTTCCTCCAAGGGAAGAGCCCGGCAGGAAGTGACGTCAGAGGGAGAGGAGCCCCATTTTCTTTGAAGCCTCCCGCACCTCTTTCTCCTCTTTCCTTTCTAGGAATCTGCTTTCGTTTATTTTAACCCTTACGAAGTCAAGCCTCCTAATGATCTCTCAGAGCGGGAGCCAAGAAGGAAAGAGGCGCTGCGCAGAACGGAGGAAGACACGGAGCTCCTGCCCTGTACTGAATCAGAGCATGGGGATCGATCTAGCTCAGTGCTGTCTCCACTGACTGGCAGCAGCTCTCCAGCGTTTCAGGCAGGGAGTCTGTCCTTGGAGATTAAACCTGGAACCTTCTGCATGCAAAGCAGCTGCTCTACCCACTGAGCTGTGGCTCCTTCCTGGGGGTTCGGACCCTCCTGGGGGTTCAAGACAAATATATAGATCATAGAAATATGGGGAGGCTGGCAGACAAGGCTCCCAAACTGGTTTGGCTTGCGTGAGAAGGGAAGATGTGATGATATATGTTGCTGTATCTGGAAGATGAATGGAACCGGAAAGCCAAGTCAGTTCAGCTACTTTTGTCAGTTAGAGAAGGTTAAACTCAGTTTAACAGAAAGAAAGAAAAAACGCCTCCACTGGAGTGCAAGAGGCTCCTGCCCAGCATATGGCTTTGCTATGAAGTCTAAAATGATGCTGTGAAAGCCTGAGACACTATACAGCATGCCTTGTATTGAGGGATGACCTTGTCCTGAAATCTCAATGGGATGCAATGGAGGTCCTGTGAATGGGAATTAAGAGGAGGAAGGGAACTCGAAATCCATCTGCTTACTTTGTACACTGAGCCTCGCAATGCCAAACACCTAGCCATCAACATATAAGCACTAGCAAGACCCAAAGTGTAAAAAGGTTCCATATTGAACTCAAAATTGAAAAGGTCTAGAAGTTGAAAGATTACCATTTCTTAAGTTAGACTTACATTACACAGCCCAAATTAAGAAACAGCAGGACAATCTGTTTCAAGTATTGTTGTCTTTTCCAATCCCCCGTTAATTTTCTCAGCTGTCCTTGGGAGGAATGATAACAATTCTCTCTTGAAGAATTAAGTCCTTGTTGTGCTTCTCTAGTCAATAAGAATACTTTTCTATACAGAGATGCTTTTAGATGGTGATTTCATAGCTGTAAGTACAATACACTATTAACCATCTAGCATCCTTATGCTGCAAATGTATAACTAATTACAGCACGTACCACAATTAAATATTTCGCACATATATCTCCCTTGCACTCATCTCAGGGAACAACAATATAAACTCATCTTTCCGAAAGACCAAGATATATAATAAATAAGAGAATACTTTTACGGGTGATCATCATCATTAATTTCAAAAAGATGTTATACTGTATATGTGTGTAAGTGTACTGCCTTCAAGTCGATTCCGACTTATGGCGACCCTATGAAGAGGGTTTTCATGAGACTGAGAGGCAGTGACTGGCCCAATGTCACCCTGTGAGCTTCATGGCTACGTGGGGATTCAAACCCTGGTCTCCCAGGTCCTAGTCCAACACTCTAACCACTACACCACACTGGCTTATGCTATACTGTATGTAGGATAAGCTAAACTTGTCAGTGAGTCCATATAAACCAAAAATCTAAAATGTAACACAATATGCAGATTTTGGCCTTTGTCACAAGACATATGGATCAATTCTCTAGTGAAATATTTTACCTCTTCTGGAGTATATAATCTATAAATTGCGTAGTTGATGGTGTTGGTACAAATATAACATACATCAATAGATTGACACTTAGTGAAACTGTTCAATCTGAATTTCCTTCCATCTTTAGCATGATCGTGCTGTTTTATCTGTAACGCTTATGAGCAACATGAACATTTGCCACGTTTCAAATCTCCCCTAGAGATGGATCTAATCCTGTAACTACGTAAATCAGAACGGACCACCTTCCCTTGAATAGTGGCTGCTCTGCATTGCACTGTAAGTGGAAGTCTTCATGACTCCCTGGTCTATAGCTGTTGCAAATCAGGAGACCCCCAAAAGCCTCTTTGCAAAGTTTTCACTTTTCCCTTCGGGGGAGGGGAAGGGGCTTTGTTAACATTCACTAACACTTACTGTGTAGTAGCGTTTGCAGAAAATAACGTCTGGGCGCTACAGGCACTCAGACAAACCCAGCACAGTGTGATGGGATAGCCCAAATAATGGCTTAAAATGTGCAAAGAGTGTGCTAAAATCATTTACATAAGCTTAGAATGGCTTCGCTTGTAGTTTAGTAGTGCACAGAGGAAAAAAGTTCGCTTCTGAAAATGGGTTTCTTAAACCCTTCTAGACAAAGCATTGTTTACTTATAAAGCAGAGTACGGTACAAGATACAATGTCTGAGCAGACAGGCAATATGTTACATTAACATTTGGATTGCAGTCTCCACCTATTTACCCTTTTAATACAACAGTTATTTTCAGTTGGGTTCTGCTGAAGTTGATTCCTTTGATTCAAAGGTTGCCATTTTTCGAGTAGCGCTTTCCATTCAATGTTGAAAGATCCCTTCTGCGTCCCAGGAGTTGCCAGCCTGGATGGGCCCACGTGTGTCAGCCAGGAAGAGTGATGACACCAGTCAGTGCGTGAGTAATGGGGGCGTTCAGAGACCTACTTTCAATCCCTCCTCACTTAAAGTGGTGTCTTGGCCTTGCAGAGATCAGGGGGAGAGTAGGAAGGAGGTAGGAGTGATGTCATGCCTGAAATTGAAGGTGTCAGAGACAGACACGGCTCTGGTGCTTTCTCTTGTTATTAAAGCTATAGACAGAAGCTGTGCCCCTCATTAAACTAACTGCTCTTTCTAAGAACTTTGCTCTGCTCTAGTGCTAACTAAGCACAGCTTCACGACTCCAAGACATTGACTCGGCATCCGGGTACCCCCCAAGTCAGTTTAAGTAGGCCTGGATTCAACGTGCAAACAAAGGCTCCGCCTCAGTTCTAAGTGTTGAACTTCCCACCTGAAGCGCCTCCCAGCGCAGGGTGAAGGTGGTTTAATCTCAGCTTCCCTCTCCAACTGAAGGGGGCTGCTAGATGTCCGTTCGGCTGTGGGAAGCTGGGCAGCACTCAGCTGGGAAACATCTGAAGTGCAAAGCTGAGTGTCTGGTGTGGGCGCCATGGGCATGTTCAGTTGGGCCAGGCGGTGCTTCAATAGGGGAGTCTGGGGCTGAGCTGTCAAAGACAGGGGTTGAGTCGCCCTGTGAGTCCACCCCTCTGCTTGCTCCCTCTCCGGGTTCCTCACCATGTTTCGCCCTCCTCTATCCGCCCTCTGCCAGCCTGGCTCATGACAAGTGATAACACCAGTTAGTGTGTAAGTAACGGGGGCATTCAAGATCTGCTTTCACTCTCCTCACTCACTGTGGGGTGTCTTGGCCTTGCCAAGAGAGGAGAGGAAAAAGGTCCCCTCCCTGATTTGGATGGATCAGCTGAACAGGTCTCCTATGAGCCCTCCCCGGCAGCCCTGGGAAAACCCTTCAGCCAAATGCAGAAAGGGGAAGGGGATTCATGAGATTTCAGAGGGGGGCACTGTGACGCCCTTCCCTGGTTCTCCCTGTCAGGTTCCTACCTGCGCGTGGCTACTGCCTGTCACTAGGCACCACCAGGGACTCCACCAGTCCGGACTGTCCTTTATTTTATTTTTTCTCTCCCCGCTCTAGCACAGATCTCAACAGATCCCCCTGCTAGGCAACCACCAGTCACGTCCTAATACTAGTATTCCCAGAGACTCTGAATACTGGTATTGTTATTCTCTTCACCGCTGCCACCATTTGTTACAGTTTCCCTTCAGCCGTGGTCATTACCTTACCCTCCCTTCTGGTCTGTGAAACCCCAGCCAAGGATCAGGCCTTTGGTAAACCAAATTAAGTATTTATTACAGATAACAAAGCTAACAAGATTAACAAGATTTCTTCTTAAGGCACATAAGCATATGGTTTTACTCAATACTAATCCGAACTCCACCTCCCTCCTGGTAAACAACTCTCTCAAACCCCACCAAGCAATCCACTCTTTCTCTTCTCCCCCCAGATTCCACTCTCCCTCTTCCTTTTATACGTTCAGCCATTTTAAACACTCAGCCAATCATCTAGCATTCTACTGCCCATTCACTCCCCCTCCTCTTTCACTCCACTTACCATGTATCTTCTAAACAATAACACTTACCATATATACATTAATGTAGGAACATCACATTCCCCCCCCCTTAAAACAACGGCAGAGTATTATTCCTGTTCCAGGATTTATACGGCACGTTAACAAATAAAAGTCTCTATGGGGAAAATGTCTTTCTTTGTTCCTCAGTCTGGTCACGTCACTGCAGTCCCAGCCACTTGCCTGGAAAGTCCATCGGCCAGTACATTGTCCTTGCATTTTATGAACTGGAAGTCCACTTGATAGTCCTGTAGGGCCCAGGACCACCTCTGCAGCATAGTGTTATGGTTTTTCATAGTCTGCAACCATAACAAGGCCCGATGATCCGTAGTCACTGTGAATCTTCGTCCCCACACGTATGGGTGCAACTTGTTCAGTCCCCACACGACCGCTAGGCACTCCTTCTGGACCGACGAATAGTTTTTCTCCCTCGGCGTCAGCTTGCGACTCAGGTACGCCACTGGATGTCTGGTGCCTTCTCTCTCCTGTAGCAAGACGACTCCCAGCGCCAGGTCCGACGCATCTGTAGCCACGATGAATGGTTTCTCATAGTCTGGTGCTATTAATATGGGTCCTTGGCACAAGGCTTGCTTCAGTAGATCAAAAGCCTTCTGACATTCATCCGTCCATACCACATGCTCAGAACACTTCTTCTTTGTTAATTCATGCAAGGGGGTTGCTATTTCCCCAAAATTTCTCACAAACTTCCTATAAAATCCAGCCACACCCAGAAATGCCCTTACTTGTTTTTTGGTTAAGGGGATCGGCCACGCTTGTATTGCCTCCACCTTGCTCCATAAGGGGTGATTTTCCCACTCCCCACCTTATGTCCTAAATAGATTACTTCCTTTAGTCCAAACTGGCATTTCTTAGCTTTTATTGTGAGGCCTGCTTTTCTTAAGGCCTCCAATACTGTTGTCAGGTGTTGGACATGCTCAGGCACCGACTTGCTAAAAATGGCCACGTCATCGATATAGGCCACTGCAAAATCTGACATGCCTCGCAACACAGTATTGATTAGCCTCTGAAATGAACTTGGTGAGTTCCTTAGTCCCATGGGTAAGGTCACAAACTCATATAACACATCTGGTGTACTGAAGGCAGTTTTGGCTCTGGATTGCTCGTCTAGTTCCATTTGCCAAAATCCTTTACAGAGATCTAGTGTAGAGATAATGGTTGCTGCCCCCAATAACTCTAACATTGCGTCTACCCTAGGCATAGGATATGCATCTGGGACAGTAATTTTATTGATTAGCCGATAATCAATGCAAAACCTTGTCGTTCCATCTTTTTTCGGAACCAGGACAATACTTGAGGCCCAGGGACTGATGGATTCCCTGATCACTCCTAATCCCAGCATATCTTCCACCCCCTTTTTGATCTCATTCAAAACTTTCCCATTCACACGGTACGGAACAGATCTGATTGGGGCATGATCTCCAGTATCAATGGAATGTATAACTATACTGGTTCGGCCAGGTTTGTTGCTAAAGAGATTCCTATAGGTTTTCAAAACTCTCAGAATCTCTTCTTTTACTTCCTCCTTCACCTCCTCTGACCATTCCACTTGATCTACCCCTCCTTTGTCTTTGCTTTCCTGTACCAAATCTGGAAGTTCAGGCCCACTTCCCTCAGGGAATAAGGTAATTTGCAACACCTGTACATCCCTGGTATGGTAAGGCTTTAACATATTTACATGAACCACTTTGCTTTTGTTTAATTGGTCTGTGGTGATTACATACGTCACTGTGTCAAGCCTTTCTCTGATGGTATATGGTCCTTCCCAGTTAGCCTGTAATTTGTCATGTTTCCTGGGTATGAACGCCATAACCATATCTCCCACATCATACACACGTTCTCTGGCTGTTCTGTCATACCAGTAACGTTGCTTCTCCTGTGCTTGACCCAAATTCTCTTTCACCACTTCCATCATTTGTTTCACTGGTTCACATTCATCCTTTCTCTCAGCAGGCATCCACAGTCTATATAAAATCCCATTCTCACACACAACTTGATTCCTCAGTTTGTCAATGAAAGGAATCTGTTGGGTCAGAGCTTGTTCCTTTATCTGCTTCAAACTTATATCTTTATGCAGCTCTTCCCTGAATTGCTCTGCTTCTTCCTTATCAGCGACCACTTGATACAGTTTGTCTCCTTCAGCAGGCCTGCTAGTGGTTGTTATGGCGACCTGAGGCTCGCTAACAGTTTCCACCCTGTTTGCTTCAGCCCCCCTTAACATGGCTTCTTTTTCTCTGCCCATTTGCTGTCTGGTCACTACATAGATCTTTCCTTGGGCTCCCATTACATATCTTCCCAGTATTACTGGTTCTTGTTGCTGGGCATTAATGCCTACTTTATATCGGCCCTTTCGGCCTCTCCAAGTCATTTCCACCAGGGCCACAGGCAAACTTTCTGGTTGACCCCTCACTCCTTGGATAGTCACAGTTTCCTGAGGTAATATTACCTCAGATTTTATTATATCTGGCCTCAGTAATGTCTGAGCAGCACCAGTATCAAGCAATGCCCAATAATTTGCCCCCTGTACACTCACTTCCTCTCTCAGACTTGAATCAAGGTCTGTTACTTCTGTCCAGTTTATCTGGCAGAACTGAACCTTTTTCGCTGTTTCTAAAGCCTTGGGCTCTGTTTTCACTGCCCTTGTCTGAGCAGGATTACTAATGGGGTTGGCAACCTCACATTGAAAACGTAGGTGCCCCGGTCTACCACATTTGTAGCATAATTTCTCCTCACTTTTAGGGTACACAGATCCACTCTGGGGTGTCCTGTGCCCTTCAGATTTTACTGGAGGACTCACTTTCTGTGGTACCACATCCCTTCTGCCAGCGTTATATGGTCTGGGTTTAAAATCTCTTGATGTTTTCCCCACCCAGCCAGTTCTGTCGGAGGCGAAGTGATCCGCCATCTCTACGGGCTCCTGCACCGATGTAGGGGAACGGTCTTTGACCAGGAGCCTTATTTCTGGTGGTAACTGATGGTATAATTGATCCAATATCATGAGGTTTTTCACCTCCTCCACAGACTGAGCTTTTGCACTTGTCAGCCATTTCCCAAATATGTCCATCAGTTTTGCCCCCAGCTCCACGAAAGGCCTCCCTGTCTGTATCTGGCAGTTTCTGAAAAGCTTTCTAAAATAATCAGGCCCCAGTCTGAATCTTTTAAACACTGCTTCTTTGAATTCAGCATAGGTGACGGGCCTGTCTGAGGGGAAATATTGGTATACCTCAGCCAATTCCCCTTTAATCAGGTTTGATAAATACTGCATGTATTTATCTTCAGGTAGCCCCCACAACTGAGCTGCTTTTTCAAAGGTGCTGAGGTAAATTTGAGGATCTTGACCAGGCTCATAGACAGCAAAGTCCTTTGGAGTAATTTTTATTTTTGCTCCATCTCTGTCTTTCCTTGTCTCCTCAGAGTGAAATTTCTCTCTATCAAATTTTAACTTTTCTACTTGTAATTCAGCATCCAATGCTCGTTGCTTCTCCCTCTCCTCAAACCCCAATCTCATTCTCTCAATTTCCAACTCCCTCTGTTTTTCCTTCTCTGCACCTTCCATCCTCAATCTCTCAGCTTCTAACTCTCGCTGTTTACCTTTTTCCTCAGCCTCAAAGACCCGCTGCTTTTCTTTCTCATCAGCCTCCCTCCTCAATCTCTCAGCTTCCAACTCTCTCTGCTTGTCTTTCCCATCAGCTTCCATCCTCATTCTCTCAGTTTCCATCCTCAACTTCTCTCTCAAATACTCTATATAAGCGGGATTGCTTAAATATCCTTCTGGGGTCTCTTCCCTGACAGGTTGTTTTTGCTGGGCAGTTGCAAATCCTATAAGAGCTACGCTCAATTCATCTACCCCTTTACCCTCGTGAGGTAAATTGAATGTTATGCACTTCTCCACCAGCTCCTCTCTTTTCATTTTTATGTATTCAGCCATGGTGTTTGAGTTCACTCACTCTTTGCCACACACTCTTTGCCAGTCACTCTCACAAGTAATCTTGTTATTTCTGTTTGCCACACCACTGGTAGGGATTCTCTAGTATTCGTATCTGGATTCTCTGTTGTTCGTATCCCACCGTTACTGCCACCACATGTGACGCCCTTCCCTGGTTCTCCCTGTCAGGTTCCTACCTGCGTGTGGCTACTGCCTGTCACTAGGCACCACCAGGGACTCCACCAGTCCGGACTGTCCTTTATTTTATTTTTTCTCTCCCCGCTATAGCACAGATCTCAACAGATCCCCCTGCTAGGCAACCACCAGTCACATCCTAATACTAGTATTCCCAGAGACTCTGAATACTGGTATTGTTATTCTCTTCGCCGCTGCCACCATTTGTTACAGTTTCCCTTCAGCCGTGGTCATTACCTTACCCTCCCTTCTGGTCTGTGACACCCCAGCCAAGGATCAGGCCTTTGGTAAACCAAATTAAGTATTTATTAAAGATAACAAAGCTAACAAGATTAACAAGATTTCTTAAGGCACATAAGCATATGGTTTTACTCAATACTAATCCGAACTCCACCCCCCCTCCTTCTCCACTCTCTCCTGGCAAACAACTCTCTCAAACCCCACCAAGCAATCCACTCTTTCTCTTCTCCCCCCAGATTCCACTCTCACTCTTCCTTTTATACGTTCAGCCATTTTAAACACTCAGCCAATCATCTAGCATTCTACTGCCCATTCACTCCCCCTCCTCTTTCACCCCACTTACCATGTATCTTCTAAACAATAACACTTACCATATATACATTAATTTAGGAACATCACAGGCACCGATGCCGCGCTTGGGGCAAACAGCACTTTCTTTCACTCAAGTTAAGATCCTGGCAGGAAGGGGCTTTGGGGTACACAGAGCCCCCCCAAATTCCCTTCCTCTCTAGGAATCAAGTTCTGGTCATTCAACACACTGAGGTCTGGCACACTTCTGTATAGGAAAGCTCCACTTCCCACCCAAAACTACTCCCATCAAACAGCATTCATTTGCAATATGATCCCTGCCCCCAAGATTTCACTCAGGGGACCAAGGCCTTGCCTATTTTTTTCTTCGCCCATCGGTTGTTAAGCAGATTCCTCAGCCAGATAAAAACACCCCACCTCTCCACCCAGCTGCAGTCTACCACCATTATTTGCATATCTCATTAAGTACAATTCATTTTCAAGAGGAGGGGGAAGGAAGCTCTGCTCCCTGATGGTGGATGTTGTGATGGGGGATCCTGACAGGGTCAGCTCAACATGGGCCACCTCCTTACAGGGTGAAGTTCTCCCTTGCTATGGCTCCAGACTTTTCTCTGCCTTCACCGACAGGGGCTGCAATCATAAGGAGTCTCCTAATTTCCTCCTCACTCCCCTTTCTTACACTTCCTCCTCTGCCTCCTCCCCCGCAGCTCTGGGACTCCCCTTCGCCCAAATGCCCAACGGGGGAGGGGAGGCTTACCGGACCCCAGAAGGGGCCACCGATGCAGCAGCCCTTGGGGGAGAGACAGGGGGGCAGTGCTGCTTTTCCCCAAGGAAAGAGCCAGGCCGGAAGTGACTTCCGAGGGAGAGGAACCGCATTGCCTTTGAAGAGCATGGATTCCCCTCCAACCACTTCCTCTATCCTTCCTCCCTAGCAGTCTGGTTTCCTTTATTTTAACCCTTATGAAATCAGGCAGACGGATGATCACTCAAAGCGGGAGCCAAGGAGGAAAGAGGCCTTGCAGAGAACAGGAAGATGGGGAGCTCCTGTCCTATACCGAGTCAGAGCACTGGGGTCCATCTAGGTCACTGCTGTCTGCACTGGCTGGCAGCAGCTCTCCACGGTTTCAGACAAGGAGTCTCTCCGAGAGCTACCTGGAGATGCCACTGGCGATTGAACCTGCAACCTTCTGCATGCAAAGCAGCTGCTCCACCCACTTGTGCTTGTAGTTGAAGCTTTCTCCAAATTCCAAGCAGTGTTATAGTGCTGATATCCCCAGTGTGAATTTTTGATGGACAGCAAGATTTTCCTTATAGCTGAAGCTCTTTCCACATGATAAGCCTTTATATGGTCATTCCCGAATGTGAATTCTTTGATGGGAAGCAAGTTTACTTTTCCAGCTAAGGCCCTTCCTTTCATATGACTTCTTATCAGTGTGAATTTTTTGATGGGCAGTGAGACAGGAATTTGTATTGATGCTCATTCCACATTCCAGGCATTTATGTGGTTTTGCCCCAGTCTGCCTAGGTCCATCCGGAGCGAGGCAGCGCTAGTTCCTGCCAATTTCCCCTCCTGCCCAGTTCACTGTGGAAAAACAAACATCAGAGAGCTAAGCCCTCACGGCTGGTCTTCAACCTGTACAGCATTTCTTATTAATATTATTATTAATATTATTATTGTTGTTGTGCTGCGAGTCATGCCTTTCCCCACCAACATGCTGGCTGGAGTTTACAAAGGAGGAGAAATCACTCCAGGTGTGTGTGTATATATATCCTCCTCCTCCTCCGCCCTGCATGCAATTCAACCTCTACCAGCGTCCCTCCTGCTCAGTACAGGAAAGCTGGCTGAGGCGGGGGAAATAATGCCGGTGTGCAGAGGTGCTGCTGCTGCACTGGGAGGCGGAAGGCTTTGCTCTCTCGGGGAGCAGCCGCTGTTGGTGCTACAGGCACTCGCAAGCAGTTCTGCAACAGTGACGGGGAAAGAGGCCTTTTGAAAGTCATGCAGTCGGCTGCGGAAACAGAGGGACCCGGGTGGGATGCACATCCCCAAAAAGAAAGGGACGAGGAGCCTGCACAGCCCATGACAACTGCACCACTGTTGTGGGTGGGTTGAGAGGCCTTCTTCCTCTGCTCATCCTTACAGGGTCAGCTTGCTTGCCGTGAGTGAGTGGGGCAGTGGCAGCAGCTGTTCAGCAGTGTGGGCCCCTCCCAAGACCCAGCCTGGTCTCCTCTCTCTCGCTGGAGTGACTTTACTCCTTAGCTACTTAAAAACCTGAAACGACAGGGGCGTTCAGCACAAGGCTATCTTTTTTTCCCTAAACCACATACAAACTTACTTCTTTAAAACAATGAAAGCTGTCTTGGCTACCTGCTGGTCCTTCTAGAAACAGACCCTTTTGTCCTACCTGTTGAAGGCCCAGGCGCTTAGGTGTCCAAAGTATCTTCTCCCTCCACATTACTGGGTTGTGCTTGATGGGCTGTATTCAACCCTGAGTGTTGTTCTCTCCCCTTCATTAGTACTTCTTCCCTGACCACAAGGTCTTGAAACTTGAGGTCCATTGTGGGCATGAATTTATTTTGTTAAAAAATACAAGGTTTTCAAAATAACAGATTTGCACAAAAGAGTCGTAAAACTAATATGTGGGTTGCACCCAACTTCCACCTCAGAGTGGATCCTTTAAAATTAATGGACATGACAAACTCAGGCCCCTTCATATTAATAGTTCATAGCTCTTTCTGGTTCCACCTCAGCTAAAGAGAATGCAACCAGCAGCACCAACCAGGGAGCAGCGGATGGAATTTGTATTTTTATTTTAGGATTTTCCCAAGATTGGGAAAATCAGAATTCACTCTACAAAAAAGGGGGGATGGGTTCTGGGTGAGGGCAGTGTAGTGTGAAAAGAGAAGGGAGGCCCGGATCACACAGGGGAAGGTCAGGATCTCTTCTCTAACATCCCACAGGGCACGGGCGTTGGGGGACGCTACTGAAGGTCTCCGCAGGCCTCCAAAACACTCACAGGCAACAGGTCAGCCACCCTCTGTTCTACACTCATAATATGGTTTCCCCATTTCTGAAATCTTTCATGACAATAAAGACTTGTGCTACTTCTGAAGCTCTTTCCAAGTTCCAAGCAGTTCTATGGTTTCTCCCCTCTGTGAATTCTTTGATGCAAAATGAGAGAGGAATTTCTAGTAAAGCCCTTTCCACATTCCAGGCATTCATATGGCTTCTCCCCAGTATGAATACTTTGATGGGCAGTGAGTTCCTGTTTCCTACTGAAGCTCTTTCCACATTCTAAGCACTTATATGGTTTCTCCCCAGTGTGAATTCTTTGATGGGAAGTCAGATTTCTCTTCTGACGGAAGCTCTTTCCACATTCTAAGCACTTATATGGTTTCTCCCCAGTGTGAATACTTTGATGGGAAGTCAGATTTCTCTTCTGACGGAAGCTCTTTCCACATTCTAAGCACTTATATGGTTTCTCCCCAGTGTGAATACTTTGATGGGCAGTGAGTTCCTGTTTCCTGCTGAAGCTCTTTCCACATTGTAAGCAGTTATATGGTTTCTCCCCAGTGTGAATTCTTTGATGGGCAGTGAGTTGCACTTTCCAGCTGAAGCTCTTTCCACAATCTAAACACTTATACGGTTTCTCCCCAGTGTGAATACTTTGATGCAAAGTGAGAGAGGAAACTCTAGTGAAGCTCTTTCCACATTTCAAGCATTTATACGGATTCTCCCCAGTGTGAATTCTTTGATGGGCAGTCAGTTGCTCTTTCCAACTGAAGCTCTTTCCACATTCTAAGCACTTATATGGTTTCTCTCCAGTGTGAATTCTTTGATGGGAAGTCAGATTTGTCTTCTGACAGAAGCTCTTTCCACATTCTAAGCACTTACATGGTTTCTCCCCAGTGTGAATTCTTTGATGCAAAGTCAGATTTGTCTTCTGACAGAAGCTCTTTCCACATTCTAAGCACTTATATGGTTTCTCCCCAGTGTGAATTCTTTGATGGGCAGTGAGGTGCTGTTTCCTACTGAAGCTCTTTCCACATTCTAAGCACTTATATGGTTTCTCCCCAGTGTGAATTCTTTGATGGGCAGGGAGTTGCTCTTTCCAACTGAAGCTCTTTCCACATTCTAAGCACTTATATGGTTTCTCCCCAGTGTGAATTCTTTGATGGAAAGTGAGTGCTTGTTTCCTGAGGAAGCTCTTTCCACATTCTAAGCACCTATATGGTTTCTCCCCAGTGTGAATACTTTGATGGGCAGTGAGTTGCTGTTTCCTACTGAAGCTCTTTCCACATTCTAAGCACTTATATGGTTTCTCCCCAGTGTGAATTCTTTGATGGGCAGTGAGTTGCTCTTTCCAACTGAAGCTCTTTCCACATTCCAAGCATTTATATGGTTTCTCCCCAGTGTGAATTCTTTGATGGCAAGTCAGATGTGTCTTCCGACGAAAGCTCTTTCCACATTCTAAGCACTCACATGGTTTCTCACCAGTGTGCATTCTTTGATGCAAAATGAGACTTGCCTTGCAGCTAAACCTCCTTTCACATTCCAAACATTGATATGCTTTCTCCCTTTTCTGGTTTTTGTAGTGGGCTTTACACTTTCTTTTAGAATTGAGACTTTTCGAACAATGAAAATATTTATTTCTTCTCATTCTTTGATCTGTTTTTTCTTGGATGGCAGTTTTATGGTAGCCACTGCCGTAAGAAGCACAAGATTTATTCCTCCTTTTCTCTTCTGCTTCAGGATTCCTTCTCTGCTCTTCCTTGTTTTCAGATCTGTCTCTTTCCTGTCTCTCTTTCCCACAAAGTTCTCCCTTCCTCTTGGCTTTCCATTCCTCACCTTCTGCAAAGAAGAGAGAACCTGATAAGAACATGAGGGAAGAAATGGATCCTCAAATCACTGAACAATCCCAAATAACTTTTGTGATAAAGGAAGAATTGACAGGAATTAGATGAAAGACGGATCTTTCTCCCGGTTGAACAGTCTCTGTTGTCTGGCATTCACTGAAAATTGGAGTGATACGGATTGTTGGATTTGGACCACGGTGATCTGGGTTCAGCTCCCAGTCAGAGGTTAATCCCATTGGGTGGTCCTGGGCCAATCACTCTCATTCGGCCTAGCCTACAAAGTTGTACAGATAAGTAAGTTTAAAATGATGCTCTGAAAGCCTGAGACACTATATAGCATGCCTTGTATTGAGGGATGACCTTGCCCTGAAATCTCAATGGGATGCAATGGAGGTCCTGTGAATGGGAATTAAGAGGAGGAAGGGAACTCAAAATCCATCTGCTTACTTTGTACACTGAGCCGCGCAATGCCAAACACCTAGCCATCAACATATAAGCACAAGCAAGACCCAAAGTGTAAAAAGGTTCCATATTGAACTCAAAATTGAAAAGGTCTAGAAGTTGAAAGATTACCATTTCTTAAGTTAGACTTACATTACACAGCCCAAATTAAGAAACAGCAGGACGATCTGTTTCAAGTATTGTTGTCTTTTCCAATCTCCCCTGTTAATTTTCTCAGCTGTCCTTGGGAGGAATGATAACAATTCTCTCTTGAAGAATTAAGTCCTTGTTGTGCTTCTCTAGTCGATAAGAATACTTTTCTATACAGAGATGCTTTTAGATGGTGATTTCATAGCTGTAAGTACAATACATTATTAACCATCTAGCATCCTTATGCTGCAAATGTATAACTAATTACAGCACATACCACAATTAAATATTTCACACATATATCTCCCTTGCACTCATCTCAGGGAACAACAATATAAACTCATCTTTCCGAAAGACCAAGATATATAATAAATAAGAGAATACTTCTACGGGTGATCATCATCATTAATTTCAAAAAGATGTTATACTGTATATGTGTGTAAGTGTACTGCCTTCAAGTCGATTCCGACTTATGGCGACCCTATGAAGAGGGTTTTCATGAGACTGAGAGGCAGTGACTGGCCCAATGTCACCCAGTGAGCTTCATGGCTACGTGGGGATTCAAACCCTGGTCTCCCAGGTCCTAGTCCAACACTCTAACCACTACACCACACTGGCTTATCCTGTACTAAGAACATAAGAACATAAGAAGAGCCTGCTGGATCAGGCCAGTGGCCCATCTAGTCCAGCATCCTGTTCTCACAGTGGCCAACCAGGTGCCTGGGGGAAGCCCGCAAGCAGGATCCGAGTGCAAGAACACTCTCCCCTCCTGAGGCTTCCGGCAACTGGTTTTCAGAAGCATGCTGCCTCTGACTAGGGTGGCAGAGCACAGCCATCATAGCTAGTAGCCATTGATAGCCCTGTCCTCCATGAATTTGTCTAATCTTCTTTTAAAGCCGTCCAAGCTGGTGGCCATTACTGCATCTTGTGGGAGCAAATTCCATAGTTTAACTATGCGCTGAGTAAAGAAGTACTTCCTTTTGTCTGTCCGGAATCTTCCAACATTCAGCTTCTTTGAATGTCCACGAGTTCTAGTATTATGAGAGAGGGAGAAGAACTTTTCTCTATCCACTTTCTCAATGCCATGCATAATTTTATACACTTCTATCATGTCTCCTCTGACCCGCCTTTTCTCTAAACTAAAAAGCCCCAAATGCTGCAACCTTTCCTCGTAAGGGAGTCGCTTCATCCCCTTGATCATTCTGGTTGCCCTCTTCTGAACCTTTTCCAACTCTAGAATATCCTTTTGGAGATGAGGCGACCAGAACTGTACACAGTATTCCAAATGCGGCTGCACCATAGATTTATACAACGGCATTATGATATCGGCTGTTTTATTTTCAATACCTTTCCTAATTATTGCTAGCATGGAATTTGCCTTTTTCACAGCTGCCGCACACTGGGTCGACATTTTCATCGTGCTGTCCACTACAACCCCGAGGTCTCTCTCCTGGTCGGTCACCGCCAGTTCAGACCTCATGAGCATATATGTGAAATTAAGATTGTTTGCTCCAATATGCATAATTTTACACTTGTTTATATTGAATTGCATTTGCCATTTTTCCGCCCATTCACTCAGTTTGGAGAGGTCTTTTTGGAGCTCTTCGCAATCCCTTTTTGTTTTAACAACCCTGAACAATTTAGTGTCGTCAGCAAACTTGGCCACTTCACTGCTCACTCCTAATTCTAGGTCATTAATGAACAAGTTGAAAAGTACAGGTCCCAATACCGATCCTTGAGGGACTCCACTTTCTACAGCCCTCCATTGGGAGAACTGTCCGTTGATTCCTACTCTCTGCTTTCTGCTTCTTAACCAATTCCTTATCCACAAGAGGACCTCTCCTCTTATTCCATGACTGCTAAGCTTCCTCAGAAGCCTTTGGTGAGGTACCTTGTCAAACGCTTTTTGAAAGTCTAAGTACACTATGTCCACTGGATCACCTCTATCTATATGCTTGTTGACACTCTCAAAGAATTCTAATAGGTTACTGAGACAGGACTTTCCCTTGCAGAAGCCATGCTGGCTCTGCTTCAGCAAGGCTTGTTCTTCTATGTGCTTAGTTAATCTAGCTTTAATTATACTTTCTACCAGTTTTCCAGGGACAGAAGTTAAGCTAACTGGCCTGTAATGTCCGGGATCCCCTCTGGATCCCTTTTTGAAGATTGGCGTTACATTTGCCACTTTCCAGTCCTCAGGCACGGAGGAGGACCTGAGGGACAAGTTACATATTTTAGTTAGCAGATCAGCAATTTCACCTTTGAGTTCTTTGAGAACTCTCGGGTGGATGCCATCTGTGCCCGGTGATTTGTCAGTTTTTATATTGTCCATTAAGCTTAGAACTTCCTCTCTCCTTACCACTATTTGTCTTAGTTCCTCAGAATCCCTTCCTGCAAATGTTAGTTCAGGTTCAGGGATCTGCCCTATATCTTCCACTGTGAAGACAGATGCAAAGAATTTATTTAGCTTCTCTGCAATCTCCTTATCGTTCTTTAGTACACCTTTGACTCCCTTATCATCCAAGGGTCCAATTGTCTCCCTAGATGGTCTCCTGCTTTGAATGTATTTATAGAATTTTTTGTTGTTGGTTTTTATGTTCTTAGCAATGTGCTCCTCAAATTCTTTTTTAGCATCCCTTATTGTCTTCTTGCATTTCTTTTGCCAGAGTTTGTGTTCTTTTTTATTTTCTTCATTCGGACAAGACTTCCATTTTCTGAAGGAAGACTTTTTGCCTCTAAGAGCTTCCTTGACTTTGCTCGTTAACCATGCTGGCATCTTCTTGGCCCTGGCGGTACCTTTTCTGATCTGCGGTATGCACTCCAGTTGAGCTTCTAATATAGTGTTTTTAAACAACTTCCAAGCATTTTCGAGTGATGTGACCCTCTGGACTTTGTTTTTCAGCTTTCTTTTTACCAATCCCCTCATTTTTGTGAAGTTTCCTCTTTTGAAGTCAAATGTGACCGTGTTGGATTTTCTTGGCAATTGGCCAGTTACATGTATGTTTAATTTAATAGCACTGTGGTCACTGCTCCCAATCGGATCAACAACACTTACATCTCGCACCAGGTCCCGGTCCCCACTGAGGATTAAGTCCAGGGTTGCTGTCCCTCTGGTTGGTTCCATGACCAACTGGTCTAGGGAATAGTCATTTAGAATATCTAGAAACTTTGCTTCTTTGTCATGACTGGAACACATATGCAGCCCGTCTATGTCCGGGTAGTTGAAGTCACCCATTACTACCACATTTCCTAGTTTGGATGCTTCCTCAATGTAGGAATACTGTATGTAGGATAAGCTAAACTTGTCAGTGAGTGCATTTAAACCAAAAATCTAAAATGTAACACAATATGCAGAGTTTGGCCTTTGTCACAAGACATATGGATCAATTCTCTAGTGAAATATTTTACCTCTTCTGGAGTATATAATCTATAAATTGCTTAGTTGATGGTGTTGGTACAAATATAACATACATCAATAGATTGACACTTAGTGAAACTGTTCAATCTGAATTTCCTTCCATCTTTAGGATGAACGTGCTGTTTTATCTGTAACGCTTATGAGCAACATGAACATTTGCCACGTTTCAAATCTCCCCTAGAGATGGATCTAATCCTGTAACTACGTAAATCAGAACGGACCACCTTCCCTTGAATAATGGCTGCTCTGCATTGCACTGTAAGTGGAAGTCTTCATGACTCCCTGGTCTATAGCTGTTGCAAATCAGGAGACCTCCCAAAGCCTCTTTGCAAAGTTTTCACTTTTCCCTTCGGGGGAGGGGAAGGGGCTTTGTTAACATTCACTAACACTTACTGTGTAGTAGCGTTTGCAGAAAATAACGTCTGGGCGCTACAGGCCCTCAGACAAACCCAGCACAGTGTGATGGGATAGCCCAAATAATGGCTTAAAATGTGCAAAGAGTGTGCTAAAATCATTTACATAAGCTTAGAATGGCTTCGCTTGTAGTTTAGTAGTGCACAGAGGAAAAAAGGTCTCTTCTGAAAATGGGTTTCTTAAACCCTCCCTTCTAGACAAAGCGTTGTTTTCTTATAAAGCAGAGTACGGTACAAGATACAGTGTCTGAGCAGACAGCCAATATGTTACATTAACATTTGGATTGCGGTCTCCACCTATTTACCCTTTTAATACAACAGTTATTTTCAGTTGGGTTCTGCTGAAGTTGGTTCCTTTGATTCAAAGGTTGCCACTTTTCGAGTAGCGCTTTCCATTCAATGTTGAAAGATCCCTTCTGCATCCCAGGAGTTGCCAGCCTGGATGGTCCTACGTGTGTCAGTCAGGAGTGATGACACGTTGCAAAGTGTTAACATTTGGCTTGGGGGGGAAGGGGCTTTGTTAACATTCACTAACACTTACTGGGAACAGCTGCAGCATGAGGGGACTGAGGAAGACCTGCCCTGGGAGTGAGTATCTGGCATCTGGGTGCTTGCTACGAGCTCCTTTGGGCTGCTGTCTGTCGAGACAGCTGAAGTTCCTGGTAAGTGCTGCAAGGACTGGGATCCCCTGCCTGCCCCTTGCTCCACAGAGAGGCTGCAGTTAATCTCGCAGCCCCTTGCAACACCTCCTGGCTGGGCCAGGACGCATAAAAGCCAAGCTGCCCTTGGGCGGCGGGTCTGCCACCAAAGGGGTGACACCAAAGGGGTTTGCCCCTTGGGGAGTCCCTTAGGGAGTCCCGAGGGCGAGGGTGCTACTCCCCTTCTATTACTTTTTCTGTTTTTTATTATTATTATTTCTTAATTTGTTTTCTGTTAAACCAGTCTAGAGGAGATTGGTGGTGGGGAGGGCGTGTGGTGCATGTGTAGTTCCTGCACAGGGTGGGAGCCTGTGCAGTGAACTGCACGATAGGAGAAAGTCGCCAGATGCCTTCAGAGTGAGAGTGTGTAATTGGCAGAAGGCTGGCCCTCCCTGGGTGTGAGACAGGAGGGGGAGTAGATGGGCCCTGTGTGAGTAAGTTTGAATGGGTGCGACTGTTCCCACTCCTTGCAGAGGCCTACTGGGATAATTCGCTCCGGTAGGCTTTGTTGGTGGGCTCGTGTTGGGCCCATAATAGGTATTTAGGAGGAGTCTTGGCATGGAGGAACATGGGTGATGCCACCCCAATTTCAGTGATTACCTGCAGAGGGAAATATAGCCATGGGGATGTGGTGAATTACCATAGAAGGTGAAGGCAGGGCTATCTGCGCCTTGTTCCTTGCTGCCACTCCTCTGATGGTTTGGTTCCTCGTTGCTCATCTGCTGTGCCCACTGGCCTGTGTGTGTTGTTGTTTAATGCCAGATCGGTACATAAGAAGACCACTCTAATCCATTACTTGATTGTGGATGAATGTGCCAATTTGGTGTGTATTACCGAGACCTGGGTGAGTGAGCTTGGAGGAGTTGATCTAACCCAACTTTGCCCACCTGGATACTCGCTGCAGCACCAGCACAGGCTGCAGGGACGGGGGGGGTGGAGGAGTTGCTGTGGTCTACAGAACTTCCATCTCTGTCACCAGGAAACCACTCTGTCTTGGAGCTGGCTGTGAGGGCCTGCACCTGGTGTTGGGCCGAGGAGACAGTAAACTAGGGTTGCTGCTGGTGTAACGTCCACCTTGCTGCCCGGAGCTTCTCTGACCGAGCTGGTGGAGGTCGTCTCAGCGGTGGCGTTGGAGCAGCCCAGAATGATAGTGCTGGGTGATTTCAATGTCCATGCAGGGGCTGCCTCTAGTGTTCCGGCTTGGGTCTTCATGGCCTCCATAACAAACATGGGGCTGTCTCAAGTTGTTATTGGCCAAACGCATAGAGCAGGGCACACCCTCGACTTGGTCTTTGCTCCAGATGAAGGGGTGGTCTGGAGATAGGGGGGGTGGATGTCATGGTCAGACCACTTCCTGGTGAAGTTTAGACTTATGGCTCCGATTCTTCCCTGGGGTGGACAGATGAAGATGGTCCGCCTCCGGAGACTAATGGAATCCACTGGATTCCTGAATGCCCTGGGGGAGTTTCCAGGAGATAGAGCAGGTGACCCTGTTGAAGCCCTTGTCATGCTGTGGAACAGCGAGGCGTGTCTGGCTCGACACGGTTGCCCCCGAGCGCCTTCTCCGGCACTGTGGAGCCCGGCTTGCACCTTGGTACACCAGTGAGCTAAGGGCAATGAAACAGGCTGGATGTCGGCTACAGTGCAAGTGGCAAAAGACGTCCTGTGAGACAGATCAGGCACGAGTAAAACATAACTGTGCCTATTGTGTGGTGGTGAGGGCGGCGAAGAAGGCCCACTTCTCTACCTCCATCACATCCTCAAGTAGCCGTCCAGTGGAGCTTTTCCGTATTGTCAGGGGTCTTTTGACATCAACTCCAGGAAATGGAGTCTTAGACCCTTTGGAGGACCACTGTGAAATGTTTGCAAGGCACTTTGAGGGTAAAGTTGCTCGCCTCCGTAGCAGTCTTGATGCCCCATCTACATATACTGTAGTCCCCAATGAGGTGTCCAGTGCAACATCTGCTCCTATTTCTTGGGAACAGTTTCAGTTGATGCAGCCTGATGATGTAGACAAGGTGCTTGCGATGATGCAGCCAGCAACGTGTCTTCTTGACCCTTGCCCTTATTGGCTTATTAAAGCTTGCCGGGGGGGGGTCTGACCAAGTGGAGCCAGGGTGTGGTCAATGCATCATTGTGGGAGGGAGTGATTCCAGCCGCCTGAAAGAGGCGGTGATTCGACCACTCCTGAAAAAGCCCACCCTGGACCCATTGGCTTGGGACAACTACTTACCGGTTGCAAATACCCCCTTCTTAGGGAAGGTGATTGAGAGGGTTGTGGCGCAGCAACTGCAAGTACTCTTGGATGAAAGATTATCTTGACCCATCCCAGTCTGGGTTTATGCCTGGTTATGGGACTGAATCGGCCTTGGTTGCCCTGATGGATGACCTTTATCGGGAGAAGGACAGGGGGAGTGCGACTCTGTTATTCTTACTTGATCTCTCAGCGGCTTTTGATACCATTGACCATGGTATCCTTCTGGGCCGACTTGGTGAGATGGGTATTGGAGGAACTGTTTTACAGTGGTTCCGATCCTATCTCCAGGGTCTCTCTCAGAGAGTAGCATTGAGTGATTGTCTTTCGGCCCCCTGGCAGCTGTGCTGTGGGGTGCCACAGGGTACCATCTTCTACCCCATGCTGTTTAACATCTATATGAAGCCCTTGGCAGCAGTCATCAGGAGCTTTGGGGGGATGTGTCAGCAGTATGCTGATGAACCCAGTTCTATTGCTCCATAACATCTGAATCAGGAGAGGCTGTGCAAGCCTTTGACCACTGCCTGGACTCGGTGGTGGGCTAGATGAAGGGCAATAAACTGAGTCTGAATCCTAGCAAGACGGAGGCACTGTGGGTTGGTGGTTCCAGAGTTTGGATAATTAGTCAGTTGCCTGCTTTGGATGGGGTCATACTTCCTCTGAAAGAGCAGGTCCGTAGCCTGGGGGTGCTCCTGGATCAATCTTTGTCGCTAGAGGCTCAGGTGACCTCAGTGGCTAGGAGTGCCTTTTATCAGCTTCTGCTGGTGAGACAGCTGCAGCCGTTTCTGGACAGGGATAGCCTGATCACTGTTGTCCACGCACTGGTAACCTCTAGGCTGGATTACTGTAATGCGCTCTATGTGGGGCTGCCCTTGAAGTTGATTTGGAAGTTGCAGCTGGTGCAAAATGTGGCGGTGAGACTGCTCACTGGAGCAGAGTAATGTTTTGAAATGTTTTTAACGCTGTTTAGTGTTAATGTATTTCAAGTTTTGTTTTTATGATGTTTTAAAATGTTTTTAGTGCCTTGTTTGCTGCCCTGGGCTCCTGCTGGGAGGAAGGATGGGATATACATCAACTAATAAATAAAGGGATAGCCCAAATAATGGCTTAAAATGTGCATATAATGTGCTGAAATTATTTACATAAGCTTTTAATGGCTTTGCTGGTAGTTTACACAGAGGAAGAAAGTTCTCTTTTGAAAATGGGTTTCTTAAACACTCCCATCTAGACTAAGCATTGTTTCCTTATAAAGCAGAGTACGGTACAAGATACAATCTCTGAGCAGACAGCCAATATGTTACATGAACTGTCACCAGTAAGTGAGAAGAAGATATGGAGTGCTTCCGGGAGGCAGCAAATGCAAATTTCCAAAATTTCTCCTCTAGTGGGTAGCAAAATTGATAAAGCCATGGGAACAAGCCATCCCTTTGTAAATAGGGTGTATAAAAGGCCAGTTCTATAGCATGCAGGACCCCCTTGGCTCTGTTGAAGTGGGGGTGGCGTCAAAGAAAGCAGGAGGGAACCCTCACATCTATTCCATCCATGGCATCTGACGGGTGATGTATCGTGACATGTATTTCCATGTACTCTGTAACTCTGGCTTTGTGACATGACTTAAGAATTTAACTCGGTCCTTATTATTATTAATATTATTATTAATTAAATTTTTATACCGCCCCATAGCCGAAGCTCTCTGGGCGGCTCACAACAGGTAAAAACATCTAACATACAATTAAAACCACATATTAAGCAATTTAAAATAAGTTAAAGATATCAAAAATTAAAACATAATTAAACAGATACTAAAATGCATATTAAATACTACTAAAATGCTGAAAATGCCTGGGAGAAGAGGAAGGTTTTTACCTGGCGCCGAAAAGATAATAATGTTGGTGCCAGGCGTACCTCATCAGGAAGAATATTCCATAGTTCGGGGGCCACCACTGAGAAGGCTCTTTTTCTTGTTGTCAACTTCCGGGCTTCTCTCTGAGTAGGCACCCGGAGGAGGGCCTTCGATGTTGAGCGCAGTGTACGGGTAGGTTCATATCGGGAGAGGCGTTCCATCAGATATTGTGGCCCCATGCCGTACAAGGCTTTATAGGTTAAAACCAGCACTTTGAATCGGGCCCGGAAACATATAGGCAACCAGTGCAAGCGGGCCAGAATCGGTGTTATATGTTCAGACCGCCTGGTCCCGGTTATCAGTCTGGCCGCCGCATTTTGCATGAGCTGCAGTTTCCGAACCGTCTTCAAGGGCAGCCCCACGTAGAGTGCATTGCAGTAGTCTAATTTAGAGGTTACCAGGGCATGGACAACTGAAGCAAGGTTTCCCCTGTCCAGATAGTGGCGTAGTTGGGCCACCAGCCGAAGCTGGTAGAAAGCACTCCGTGCCACCGAGGCTACCTGAGCCTCCAGTGACAGGGATGGTTCTAAAAGAACTCCCAAACTACGAACCACCTTCTTCAGAGAGAGTGCAACCCCATCCAGGACAGCTTGCACATCCACCATCTGGTCAGGGGAACCGCCTACTAACAGCATCTCAGTCTTGTCTGGATTGAGCTTCAATTTATTTGCTCTCATCCAGTCCATTATCGCAGCCAGGCATTGGGTCAGCACCTTGACAGCCTCACCTGATGAGGATGAAAAGGAGAAGTAGAGCTGCATGTCATCAGCATACTGGTGACAACGCACTCCAAAACTCCTGATGACAGCACCCAGCGGCTTCATGTAGATGTTAAAGAGCATGGGGGACAGAACTGACCCCTGCGGAACTCCATATTGGAGAGCCCAGGGTGCCGAGCAATGCTCCCCAAGCACTACCTTCTGGAGACGACCCGCCAAGTAGGAGCAGAACCACTGCCAAGCAGTACCTCCAACTCGCAAATCCGCAAGTCTCCCCAGAAGAATACTATGGTTGATGTTATCAAAAGCCGCTGAGAGATCAAGGAGAATCAACAGAGTTACACTCCCCCTGTCTTTCTCCTGACAAAGGTCATCATATAGGGCGACCAAGGCCGTCTCCGTGCCAAAACTGGGCCTGAAACCCAATTGAAATGGATCCAGATAATCGGTCTCATCCAAGAGTGTCTGGAGCTGGTCTGCAACCACTCTTTCTAGAACCTTGCCCAGGAATGGGACATTTGCTACCGGCCTGTAATTATTAAGATTTTCTGGGTCCAGGGAAGATTTCTTCAAAAGTGGTCTCACTACCGCCGCCTTTAGGCAGCCAGGGACCTCTCCCTCACACAGTGAGGCATTAATCACTTCCCTGGCCCAGCCGCCTGTTCCATCCCTGCTAGCTTTTATTAGCCAAGAGGGGCAAGGATCCAGAACAGAAGAGGTTGCACGCACCTGTCCAAGCACCTTGTCAACGTCCTCAAGCTGCACCAATTGAAACTCATCCAAAAAATCATGACCAGGCTGTGCTCCGGATACCTCATTTGATTCAACTGCTATAACACTGGAGTCCAAGTCTTGACGGATGCAAGAGATTTTATCCTGGAAGTGCCTAGCAAATTCATTACAGCGTGCTTCGGATAGTTCTACCATGTCCCTAGGGCCAGAATGTAATAGCCCTCTGACAACTTTAAAAAGCTCTGCCGGACGGCAGATAGAAGATTTAATAGTGGCAACAAAATATTGTTTCTGTGCTGCCCATACTGCCCCTAAATACAGCTTGGTATAGGCACTTACCAGTGCATAATTGCATCCATCAGGAGTTCGTCTCCATCTGCACTCAAGCCGTCTCCTGTTTAATTGCTCTCAGCTCTGAAGTATACCATGGAGCTGAAGGAGCTCTACATAGGAGAGGGCGCACAGGAGCGATCATGTCAACTGCCCGGGTCATTTCAGCATTCCATAGTTCGACCAGGGTTTCGACAGGAGCGCCAGCCCTATCAGCCAGAAAACTCCCTAGAGCCTTTTGAAAACCATCCAGATTCATTAGTTTCCGGGGCGGACCATCTTAATGGGTCCTCCACCCTTGCAGAGGGGAAAAGCCGCTGTAAGTCTAAACCTCAACAAGCGGTGATCTGTCCATGACAAAGGGGCTGATGTAAGACTCCCTACATTCAGATCACCATCTCCATGTCCAGTTGCAAAGATCAGGTCTAGAGTATGCCCTGCCACGTGTGTTGGACCAGTAGCATATTGGGACAGCCCCATGGTTGTCATGGAAGCCATGAAGTCCTGAGCCGCCCCAGATAAGGCGGCCTCGGCGTGGATGTTGACATCCCCCAGCACCAACAGTCTGGGTGATCTCAACAATACAGCCGAGACCACCTCCGTCAGCTCAGTTAGGGAGTCTGTTGGGCAGCGGGGTGGGCGGTACACCAACAGAATCCCCAATCTGTCCCCCTGATCCAACACAAGGTGCAAACACTCCAGACCAGTAGTTGCATGGACATGGTGCTTGGAGAGAGAGATGGAACTCCTATAGACCACAGCAACCCCCCCTCCCCGGCCCTCAGATCTACCCTGATGCTGAACCAAGTACCCCGGTGGGCACAGCTGGGAGAGACTAACTCCTCCCTGCTCACCCACCCAGGTCTCAGTTATACATGCCAGATCAGCTGCCTCATCCACAATTAAATCGTGGATGAGAGAGATCTGATTATGTATCGATCTGGCATTTAGGAGCAGCATCCGGAGATCGGAGAGCTGGCTGATAGGGCAACCAACAAACCTGTGGGTGTGTGGAGGACCGGAACCCAGCAAAGCCGTTAACTGCCTGGGCCAAGTTCCCCTCACCTGGCAAGTCCTCCACACAGCATCATATCTCCCTCTACCCGTCACTACACTAATTGGGGCCACCTCAAATCTTCCCAGTCGACTTTGACTCCTCTCTCCCAGGCACATGATGCAACCCCCACAACACACACTCACACCATACACACCCCCACACAGAAAGGGCCTTCAACTATTGTAACCTGTTTTAACTAAGATGTGCCTTCACAGTCTTATACATTGATGTTAATTGGATTTCCAGCAACTTCTTTAATGCTGATATGTATCCCTATTTTTCTGTTTCTATAATAAGGTCACTGACTACATTTTATTAGTTGTAGCGTGCAAGAGATGAATAAATAGCATGTATTATAAAGACTCTTGGCAATTTGCTGGGGTGCCACTGAAGGGCTTTGCAGGCCTCCAAAACACTCACAGGCAACAGGTCGGCAACCCCCTGTTCTACACTCATAATATGATTTCCCCATTTCTGAAATCTTTCATGACATTAAAGACTTAAGCTACTTCTGAAGCTCTTTCCATGTTCCAAGCAGTTCTATGGCTTCTCCCCTGTGTGAATTCTTTGATGCAAAGTGAGAGAGGAATTTCTAGTAAAGCCCTTTCCACATTCCAGGCATTCATATGGCTTCTCCCCAGTGTGAATACTTTGATGGGCAGTGAGTTGCTGTTTCCTACTGAAGCTCTTTCCACATTCTAAGCACTTATATGGTTTCTCCCCAGTGTGAATACTTTGATGGACAGTGAGTTGCTGTTTCCTACTGAAGCTCTTTCCACATTCTGAGCACTTATATGGTTTCTCCCCAGTGTGAATTCTTTGATGGGAAGTCAGATTTGTCTTGTGACGGAAGCTCTTTCCACATTCTAAGCACTTATATGGTTTCTCCCCAGTGTGAATACTTTGATGGTCAGTGAGTTTCTGTTTCCTACTGAAGCTCTTTCCACATTCTAAGCACTTATATGGTTTCTCCCCAGTGTGAATTCTTTGATGGGAAGTCAGATTTCTCTTCTGACTGAAGCTCTTTCCACATTCTAAGCACTTATATGGTTTCTCCCCAGTGTGAATACTTTGATGTGCAGTGAGTTGCTCTTTCCAACTGAAGCTCTTTCCACATTCTAAGCACTTATATGGTTTCTCCCCAGTGTGAATTCTTTGATGGGAAGTCAGATGTGTCTTCTGACTGAAGCTCTTTCCACATTCTAAGCACTTATATGGTTTCTCCCCAGTGTGAATACTTTGATGGTCAGTGAATTTCTGTTTCCTACTGAAGCTCTTTCCACATTCTAAGCACTTATATGGTTTCTCCCCAGTGTGAATTCTTTGATGGGAAGTCAGATTTCTCTTCTGACTGAAGCTCTTTCCACATTCTAAGCACTTATATGGTATCTCCCCAGTGTGAATACTTTGATGGGCAGTGAGTTGCACTTTCCAACTGAAGCTCTTTCCACATTCTAAGCACTTATATGGTTTCTCCCCAGTGTGAATTCTTTGATGGGAAGTCAGATTTGTCTTCTGACGGAAGCTCTTTCCACATTCTAAACACTTATATGGTTTCTCCCCAGTGTGAATACTTTGATGGGCAGTGAGTTTCTGTTTGCTACTGAAGCTCTTTCCACATTCTAAGCACTTATATGGTTTCTCCCCAGTGTGAATTCTTTGATGGGAAGTCAAATTTTTCTTCTGACGGAAGCTCTTTCCACATTCTAAGCACTTATATGGTTTCTCCCCAGTGTGAATACTTTGATGGGCAGTGAGTTGCTCTTTCCAACTGAAGCTCTTTCCACATTCTAAGCACTTATATGGCTTCTCCCCAGTGTGAATTCTTTGATGGGAAGTCAGATTTGTCTTCTGACGGAAGCTCTTTCCACATTCTAAGCACTTATATGGCTTCTCCCCAGTGTGAATATTTTGATGGGCAGTGAGTTTCTGTTTCCTACTGAAGCTCTTTCCACATTCTAAACACTTATATGGTTTCTCTCCAGTGTGAATACTTTGATCGGCAGTGAGTTGGTCTTTCCAACTGAAGCTCTTTCCACATTCTAAGCACTTATATGGTTTCTCCCCAGTGTGAATACTTTGATGCAAAGTGAGAGAGTAATTTCTAGTAAAGCACGTTCCACATTCCAGGCATTCATACGGCTTCTCCCCAGTGTGAACACTTTGATGGGCAGTGAGTTGCTGTTTCCAACTGAAGCTCTTTCCACATTCCAAGCACTTATATGGTTTCTCTCCGGTGTGAATTCTTTGATGGGGAGTGAGTTGCTCTTTGCAGATGAAGCTCTTTCTACATTCCAAGCATTTATACGGTTTCTCCCCCGTGTGAATTCTTTGATGGCAAGTCAGATGTGTCTTCCGACGAAAGCTCTTTCCACATTCCAAGCACTTATATGGTTTCTCTCCAGTGTGAATTCTTTGATGGGAAGTCAGATTGCTATTCCGACAGAAGCTCTTTCCACATTCTAGGCACTTATATGGTTTCTGCCCAGTGTGAACATTTTGGTGGGCAGTGAGTAAGTGTTTCCAGCGGAAGCTGTTCCCACATTCCAAACATTTATATGGTTCCTCTCCAGTGTGAATTCTTTGATGGGATTTCAGATTTCTCTTCTGACGGAAGCTCTTTCCACATTCTAAGCACTTATATGGTTTCTCACCGGTGTGAATTCTTTGATGAAAAATGAGACTTGCCTTGCAGCTAAACCTCCTTTCACATTCCAAACATTGATATGCTTTCTCCCTTTTCTGGTTTTTGTAGTGGGCTTTTTTACACTTTCTTTTAGAATTCAGACTTTTCGAATAATGAAAATATTTATTTCTTTTTGTTCCTTGATCTGTTTTTTCTCGGATGGCAGTTTTATGGTAGCCACTACCCTGAGAAGTGCAAGATTTATTCCTCCTTTTCTCTTCTGCTTCAGGTTTCCTTCTCTGCTCTTCCCTGTTTTCAGATCTGTCTCTTTTCCATCTCTCTTTCCCACATAGTTCTCCCTTCCTCTTGGCTTTCCACTCATCATCTTCTGCAAGGAAGAGAGAAACTGATAAGACCATGAGGGAAGAAATGGATCCTCAAATCACTGAACAATCCCAAATAACTTTTGTGATAAAGGAAGAATTGACAGGCCTTAGATGGGAGACGGATCTTACTCCAGGTTGAACAGTCTCTGTTGTATGGCACTCACTGACAATTGGAGTGATACAGACTGTCAGATTTGGACCACGGTGATCTGGGTTCACCTCCCAGTCAGAGGTTAATCCCATTGGGTGGTCCTGGGCCAATCACTCTCATTCGGCCTAGCCTACAAAGTTGAAAAGGTAAATAAAGCAACTGCAGATATTCTCTTCTGAACTCTGGAGCAAGTGAAGTGAGAGAATGAAAAGGGGAGGCTCCATCCTTCAGTGGCAGACAAAGTCCATTGCAAGGAGAAGGTCCCAAGGTGAATCCCCCACTTCAGCACTTAAAGGACCTCAGAAAGAGCCCTCAGATGTGCTGCCAGTAAGAGCAAATACTCCTGGATTAGTTGGCCAATGACTATGGCAGGTCTGCTGAGTCAGACCTCTGGGATTCTAACATTGTTCTCATCTATATTTGTATTTCTTGTGACTCTTAAAGTTTCTTTGTGCTGATTCGTGTACTGCTGTTTTGATTATGTTGTGATTCTAGCATCTTGTATAGATCTCAAACCATTTTTATACTCCTTGTGAATTTTTGTTCAGAATAAGATGGAGATGTACATGTTTTAAATCAATAAAAATAGACAAATTGTCTTTTTCAAAAAGAACAGAAGGAATAAAAAGGGAAGTGGACTCGCGCTATATGTTAAAAATATATATCCCTGCACAGAAATACAGGGAGATGAGATTGGTAGCTCCACCAAGAGTATCTGCATTAAAACTAATGGGGCAAGTAATAAAAGGAATGTGGTGCTTGGAGTCTACTGTCGACAAGCCAATCAAGGACAAGACGAGAATGTATCTTAATGGCCTACTAATGCAAGCAAACCGCTTACTTTACAGTGCGCTCAGGAGCATGTCAGATTAGAGATGCGACGGAAGGGTTGCCATCACTCATCAAGCCCACCAATAGGTATCCCTTTCTCCTCATCCATATGGGAACAAACGATACTGCCAAACGGAGCTATGAAGAAATCATGTCAGACTTTGAAGCTCTGGGAAGGAAACTCAAGGACTTTGGGGCTCAGATAGTTTTTTCATCCATCCTTCCAGTACATAGCAGAGGAGTAGAAAGGGAAATAAAAATGTGTGAATGAATGGCTATGAAGGTTGTGCCGACGTGAGAGATTTGGATTCTGGGACCATGAGCTACGCTTC
Source organism: Rhineura floridana (assembly GCF_030035675.1). Taxonomy (NCBI): domain Eukaryota; kingdom Metazoa; phylum Chordata; class Lepidosauria; order Squamata; family Rhineuridae; genus Rhineura; species Rhineura floridana. The sequence goes on from NC_084482.1 coordinate 211,869,628, forward strand.
CTGGAAGATGGACTGCTGGCAAGTGATGGGTTGCATCTCACAAGGACTGGGAAGAATGTGTTTGGCCACAGCATGGAGGGCTTTAAACTGAATCGTAAGGGGGAGGGAGATGTAATCTTGGTGGTAACGACTGACGAAGGCTTGTGCACAGTAACGGGAACAGAGAGATCGGCTATAATAGGGCCCAGTAACAATCCTCAGAAAAACGTAGTAAGGAAGCCAAGCCATAAATCACATGGTCTTTGATGTCTGTATACTAATGCGCAGAGCATGGGAAACAAGCAGGACGAACTTGAACTCTTAATACAGGAGGGTAATTACAACTTGATAGGTATAACTGAAACTTGGTGGGATGACTCCCATGACTATAGCAATTGAAGGATATAACTAGTTCAAAAGACAGAAGGAATAAAAAGGGAGGTGGAGTCTCACTATATATTAAAAATATATATCCCTGCACAGAAATACAGGAAGATGAGCTTGATAGCTCCACCGATAGTATCTGGATTAAAATTAATGGGGCAAGTAATAAAAGGAATGTGGTGCTTGGAGTCTACTACCGACCACCCAATCAAGGAGAAGACGAGAATGTAACTTTTGCAAAGCAAATTGCCAGTGTTTCGAGGAGGCATGATGTAGTAGTAATGGGGGACTTCAATTATCCCGATATCTGTTGGGAGACAAACTCTGACAAACGCAGTCCCTCAAAGAAAATTCTGACTTGTGTTGGATATAACTTTCTGCTACAGAAAGTGGAGGAAGCAACCAGAGGATTGGCTATCCTGGACTTGATTCTAGACAATAGAAATGATTTGGTGGATAAAGTGGCAGTTACGGGAACACCGGGAGGATGTGACCACACCATATTTGAATTCTTGATTTTAACAGAAGCAAAAGCTGAGAGTAGCCATACACGCACCCTGGACTTCAGGAAAGCTGATTTTCATAAACTCAGAACAATTGTAAGTATGGTTCCATGGCAAGCGACTCTTATGAGAAAAGGAGTCTATGATGGGTGGGAGTTTCTAAAAAAGGAAATTCTAAAAGCGCAATGGCAAGCAATTCCAACAAGGAAAAAAGGGGGAAAACAGCAGAAGAAGCCAATGTGGCTTCACAAGAAGCTTAGAGATGACCTGAAAACAAAAAAGGACACATACAGGAAGTGGAAAGAAGGCCAGACCACAAAGGAAGAGTACAGGCAGGTAAAAAAGAATTGCAGAGATGGCGTCAGGAAGGCTAAAGCTGAGAATGAGCTGAGGTTAGCGAGGGATGCTAAAAGCAACAAAAAAGCTTTCTTCAGGTACGTCCGTAGTAAAAGACAGAGAAAAGAAATGGTGTCACAGCAACTCAATGAGGATGGCAAAATGATAACAGATAATAAAGAAAAGGCAGAAGTGCTCAATTCCTACTTTGGCTCAGTCTTCTCCCAGAAAAGGGTCTATGACCCTCCCAGGAAACATGAAGTGGAAGGGGCAGGATTGGAGCTTGAGATTGATAGACAAACGGTCAAGAAATACTTAATCACTTTGAACGAGTTCAAATTGGCAGGGCCCGATAAACTGCATTCTAGAGTATTGAAGGAACTGCCTGAAGAACTCTCGGAATGATTGTCTATTATCTTTGTGAAATCATGGAGGACTGGTGAAGTGCCCGATGACTGAAGGAGAACTAATGTAGTCCCTATCTTCAAAAAGGAGGAATCCTAACATCAATCCCTGGAAAAACTGTGGAGCAGATTATAAAGCAGTCAATCTGTAAGCACCTTGAAAACAATGCAGTGATTACTAGGAGCCAACATGGATTTATGAAAGACAAATCCTGCCAAACTAATCTTATCTTGTTTTTTGATTGGGTAACTTCCCTTGCAGACTGTGGGAATGCTGTGAACGTAATATATCTCGACTTCAGCAAAGCTTTTGACAAAGTGCCCCATGACATTCTGATTAGCAAGATAGCTAAATGTGGGCTGGATGGAACAACTATCAGGTGGATCAACAGTTGGCTCCAGAATCATACCCAAAGAGTGCTTATCAATGGTTCCATCTCAAACTGGACGGAAGTAACGAGTGGGGTACCACAGGGCTAGGTCCTGGGCCCAGTGCTCTTCAACATTTTTATTATCGACTTGGATGAGGTGGTACAGAGCATGCTTATCAAATTTGCAGCTGATAAAAAATTGGGGGGCATAGCTAATACTGGGGAAGACGGAAACAAAATTCAAAGAGGCCTTGATAGGCTGGAGCATTGGGCTGAAAACAACAGAATGAAATTCAACAGGGATAAATGCAAAGTTCTACACTTAGGAAAAAGAAACCAAATGCACAGTTATAAGACTGGCTCAGCAATATGACATGTGAGAAAGATCTTGGAATTGTGGTTGATCACAAGCTGAATATGAGCCAACAGTGTGATGTAGCTGCAAAAAAGGCAAATGCTGTAGTAGGCTGCATTAAGAGAAATATAGTTTCCAAATTGCGTGAAGTATTACTTCCCCTCTATTCAGCACTGGTTAGGCCTCATCCTGAGTACTGCGTCCAGTTCTAGTCTCCGCACCAAGAAGGATGCAGGCAAATTGGAATAGGTTCAGAGGATGGCAACAAAGATGATCAGGAGACTGGAAACCAAGCCCTATGAGGAGAGGCTGAAAGAACTGGGCATGTTTAGCCTGGAGAAGAGAAGACTGAGGGGAGATATGATAGCACTCTTCAAGTACATGAAAGATTGTCACACAGAGGAGGGCCAAGATCTCTTCTTGGAGAGTGCAGAACACAGAATAATGGGCTCAAGTTGCAGGAAGCCAGATTAAGACTGAACATCAGGAAAAAAATCCTAACTGTTAGAGCCATACGACAATGGAACCAATGACCTAGAGAGGTAGTGGGCTCTCCGACACTGGAGGCATTCAAGAGGCAGCTGGACAGCCATCTGTCGGGAATGCTTTGATTTGGATTCCTGCATTGAGCAGGGGGTTGGACTCAATGGCCTTGTAGGTCCCTTCCAACTCTACTATTCTATGATTCTATGATAGGGAAGGCTTTTCTTACCATCTGAGTCCCTTTCCCTATAACAATGTGGTGCTCTCCAGAGTTTGTTGGAATCCCATTCTCATCAGCCCCAGTCAGCGTGGACAATGGTCACCGCTTATGGGAGTGAGAGTCCAGGAATCTGTGGAGCACACCATGATGGCTACCCCAGTCTTAAAACGGTCCTCCTCTCCCCCACATCCTATAATTCACTGCCACCACTCTGCTCCAGGTCTAGGAAAAAGGATAAACTAGGAGGGAAGCTTTGGATGTGTCTCCCCAAAGCCCAGAATGCCAAATGTTGCACCTCGTAGGCCATATTAGAAATTCAAATGGAGCTCAGCTATGCTGTGTTATAGCACTTGGGGAAACATTTTAGTGAAAAAATCCAGCTAATTGGACCATTGTTTTAGAAGGGCATAACTAGAGATCTGTTCAGAGAGAATAGATGGCTGTCCATTCAAGTTATCTGCAGAAGATGAAGAATCCCAGTTGAAATAGGTGGCAGTACATCAGAATATTCGGGTGCATTAAATATAGAAATATGGAATTTGAAAACAGGTATTACGACCAATACCCTGGACAGCGAAAAGACAATTAAACCAGAACTATCACTAGAAGCTAAAATGATGAAACTGAGGATATCATACTTTGGACACATAAGGAGAAGACATGATTCACTAGAAAAGACAATAATGCTGGGAAAAACAGCAGGGAATAGAAAAAGAGGAAGGCCAAACAATAGATGGATTGATTGCATAAAGGAAGATCTGAACAGGGTGGTTTATAACAGATGCTACTGAAGGTTGTTGATTCATAGGGTTGCCATAAGTCGTAATCAACTTGAAGGCACATAACAAATTACAACGGAACCTGCCTTACCAAGACAGGACAGAGTCCCACAAATCCCCTCCATGACTTCGCTATGCAGAGCTCTCTGGTCAGGATTCAGCAAAGCCCACTCCTCTTCCGTGAACTGCACAGCCACATCCTCCAAAGACACTGGATCCTAAAAGAAATATAATTCAATTTGTCATCATAGCAAGCATAAAGATTATCTCCTACCTACGTGGGAAACGTAGTTAACGTGAGGTGGCTGGTCATTGTTCTAAGGACAGAAACCTCCTTAAATGGCATTCACAGCTTTTGTTGAGGTGGCTTTGGGAGACGCAAAGAGGAGGAGGAAAATTCATTCAGACCCAGGGACAGAGAGGCACCCAGGCTGCCCCCAGCCTTTCCCACTTCTGAGTCTTTCCCCTACCTGATCTGGGGCGACAGCAACAGCTTCTCCTCCACCAGAAAGGGGAGATGATTTAGCAGGTCTTGCCGACATGATTCCATCCCCTGTGAGAAAGAAAATGGGCCCAAAAGCCATTAGTATACCATATGCTATTGTCAGAGATTTAACCATAGAGGTATAACTGCACAAGGGTTCTTCTCAGCTGAGTGAGTTTCAGGTATTTATGCACAATTTATCTTTCAGTTGTGTGATAAAACATCTCTCCTCATTTGAGCTCTAAGCCAGAAATCAAAGTGATGGTTCCCACGTAAAAAATTATGATGTAAGTAGGAGCATTTCTGAGCTGTGGAAAAGGCTGGAGACAAGAGTGGAAAATGGAAATTCAAGTTGATCCTGACTTATGGTGTTTAGGGTTTTCATAGTAAGCGGTATTCAGAAAGGGTTTACCATTGACTTCCTCTGGGACTTAGGGGCAGTGACTGAACCCTGCTCTCCCAGGTCGTAGTCCAACACCTTAACCACTGTACTGCCTTCAAGTCGATTCTGACTTATGGTGACCCTATGAATAGGGTTTTTATGGTAAGCTGTATTCAGACGGGGGTTACGATTGCCCTCCTCTGGGGCTGAGAGGCAGCGACTGGCCCAAGGTCACCCAGTGAGCTTCATGGCTGTGTGGGGATTTGAACCCTGGTCTCCCAGGTCGTAGTCCAAAACCTTAACCACTACATCACACTGGTTGTCGGAGGCAAAATCAACAGAGACAGACCAAACGGAAACACGCCCCATTCATCTTTACCCAGCGGCCTCTGCCTGGGGTCCAATGGAGTCCTCTCTGCCTCAGGGAAATCCATTCCTGTTTCTGCACAGAGACCCTTTTCCTGAAAAGCATAATAAGAACTCAAGTCATATAATGGGGAGCAGAATTAAAAAAGGAGTGACAGAGGCATTACCACAGGAATATTTGATATAGAAAGGAAGGATAGATGCAAAACCCTTAGAGATACTTGATATCGGGGTAGCCAACGTGGTGCCCTTCAGATGGGACCAGACTCCAATTCACATCAGCCCCAGACAATACCATGAATGGCCAGCGATTATAGGACTTTTACTTCAACAACATCTGGAAGGCTTCATCTACACCAGGGACAGCCATCTCACCTGCTGCTCTGCCTGCTTCTCGTCCTCTGCCACGTTCAGCAGGAGACCTTCTGCCAGGGCCACTGCCTGGGAACTGGTCTCGGCCCCACATTCCCTCACCCAGCTCTCCATCTCTGGGGGTAGGACAGCCAGGAACTGCTCCAGGATCACCAGGTCCAGGATCTGGTTCTTTGAGTGTCGCTCTGGCTTCAACCACTCACGGCAAAGAAGGTGGAGTCGGCTGCAAGCCTCTCGGGGCCCCTCAGCTGCCTGGTAGCGGAAACGCCGGAACTGCTGGCGCTGCACATCTGAGCTGAGGGGATTCTCCCCCAAGATCTTCTGCACATTTTCCCCCAGGAATTCCTCCGCATGGGTCTCAGTCTTGATGGCATCAGGGCCAAGTCCTGCTTCAGGGGTAGATGGGTCTTGCTGTTCCATCTTTGATCTCTTGGCCTTTCACGGGGTCCTCATCCCTTCTCTGCTTCTGGGAATAGTTTTCTGCCTTCTGAGGCCACGTTCAGAAGGAGCAGGTCCACTTATTCTATGAGTGAAGCCAAACAGGGATCACTATGCCCAGGCCGAAGGCTTGCAGAGCAGGAAAGGTGCTGGGTGAGAATAGTGAAATGTGAGGATTATTGTTTCTACCATATAACCTTTGATAAAAACCCAGTGATGGGGCCTACGTCTTCCTTTGAAGATGGATCCCTGGATGGCTGACACATCTCTGACAGCAGCTCCAAAAGGCCCCAGGGACCAGCATCATCCTCATTACCCCCTTATTCTTAATTAAAAACAAGCTAAAGGGGAGACCCTTTCAGAAGACAGGCTGTAGCTCAGTGGTAGAGCAACTGCTTTGTACACAGAACGTCCCACTTTGAATCTCCAGGTAGGGCTGGGAAAGACTCCCTGCGTGTAATCCTGGAGAGACTCTGCCAGTCAGTGCGGACAATACAGAGCTAGATGAGACAATTGTCTAATTCAATATAAGATCCTATACTCCCTAACTTATCTCTGAACTTTTACAAGCCTCTCCTGGAATACAGAAATTTGGTTTAATTGTGAATGAAATACGTTATTCCTTTCATCTCTTGATAGATTTGCTTATTTTTAGAACTGTCCCCCTTCAGAGTTAAACATGAGCTATATTGTTGCATATTAAATTAAATTGGAACGCTGCAGTTCCTGGAGTTTATGACCTGGTTGTGATAAGGAAATGGAAAGATCTTTGAGTACAATGTGGTGGAAGAAAGCAACGAATCTACATTTTTGGGATTGTCATCATAAATTAAGGAAGAACTGACTTTACCTTCACCTCAGCAGGCATTGAGTGATGGGATATGGATGCGGGTGGGGGCTGCCCTGTCCTGTAGGCTCTCTTCACCTATTTGCCCTTTTAATAAAACACGGTTGTTCACTTTCAGTCGGGGTCTTCCGAGTTTGATTCCTTTGATGAAAAGATTGCCAATTTTCAGTAGCACTTTCTATTCACACTTAAAGGTCCCTTCTGTATCCCAGGGGTTACTTGCCTGGATGGGCACATGTGTGATAACACCAGTCAGTGTGTGAATAACGGGGGCATTGATAGGCATACTTTCAATTGCCCCTTAATTCAAAGTGGTGTCCTGGCCTTGCTGGGGAGGGAGAGGTAGCTCTCCTCCCTGATTTGGATGGATCAACTGAACAGGCCTCCTGGGCGCCCTGCTCTGTGAAAACCTTTCCACCAAATGTGTAAAGGCAGAGGATGCTCACAAGATTTCAGAGGGGGCCACACATGCAGGGCTTGGGTACTTACCACCAAGTGAGAATGAAAGGGACTTTGAACAGAGGAGATTTTGCTCTGAGGGATACAGCCCCCCCCAGGATTCCCCTCCTGTCTAGCCATCAAACTGAGGTCATTTAACACACTAAGCCTGATATACTGCTTCTGCATAAGGAAGCTCCACTTTCCACTCATTGTACCAAGGCCCTGCCTATCTTTTTTCTTCCGTTTTCTTTGCTTTGTCTATCTGTTATTATGGCGGATGTTCTCACAGGGGATCCTGAAGGGTCACAGAACAGAGGCCACCTCCTTACGGGCTCTCCAGCCGCTCCTCTGCCTTCACCGGGTGGGGCTCCAATCTGGGGTCTCCCGCCCCCTCCTTGCTCCCCCGCCCTGCAGCTCCTCCCCTCGGCCCTGGGACTCCCCTTCGCCCAAATGCACAGCAGGGACAAGGGGCTTACCAGACCCCAGAAGGCGCCACCGACGCTGCAGCGCTGCTGCTGCTTCTGGCGTTTAATGACGAATCAAACTGCGCTCTTGACCAGGGAGCCACTTTCCTCCAAGGGAAGAGCCCGGCAGGAAGTGACGTCAGAGGGAGAGGAGCCGCATTTTCTTTGAAGCCTCCCGCACCTCTTTCTCCTCTTTCCTTCCTAGGAATCTGCTTTCGTTTATTTTAACCCTCACGAAGTCAAGCCGCCTGATGATCTCTCAGAGTGGAAACCAAGAAGAGGCGTTGCGGAGCATGGAGGAAGACACGGAGCTCCTGCCCTGTACTGAATCAGAGCATGGGGGTCGATCTAGCTCAGTGGTGTCTGCACTGACTGGCAGCAGCTCTCCAGTGTTTCAGGCAGGGAGTCTGTCCTTGGAGATTGAACCTGGGACCTTCTGCATGCAAAGTAGTTGCTCTACCCACTGAGCTGTGGCTCCTTCCTGGGGGTTTGGACCCTCCTGGGGGTTCAAGGCAAATATATAGATAATAGAAATATGGGGAGGCTGGCAGACAAGGCTCCCAAACTGGTTTGGCTTGCGTGAGAAGGGAAGATGTGATGATATATGTTGCTGTATCTGGAAGATGAATGGAACCGGAAAGCCAAGTCAGTTCAGCTACTTTTGTCACTTAGAGAAGGTTAAACTCAGTTTAACAGAAAGGAAGAAAAAACGCCTCCACTGGAGTGCAAGAGGCTCCTGCCCAGCGTATGGCTTTGCTATGAAGTCTAAAATGATGCTCTGAAAGCCTGAGACACTATACAGCATGCCTTGTATTGAGGGATGACCTTGTCCTGAAGTCTCAATGGGATGCAATGGAGGTCCTGTGAATGGGAATTAAGAGGAGGAAGGGAACTCGAAACCCATCTGCTTACTTTGTACACTGAGCCGCGCAATACCAAACACCTAGCCATCAACATATAAGCACTAGCAAGACCCAAAGTGTAAAAAGGTTCCATATTGAACTCAAAATTGAAAAGGTCTAGAAGTTGAAAGATTACCATTTCTTAAGTTAGACTTACATTACACAGCCCAAATTAAGAAACAGCAGGACAATCTGTTTCAAGTATTGTTGTCTTTTCCAATCTCCCCTGTTAATTTTCTCAGCTGTCCTTGGGAGGAATGATAACAATTCTCTCTTGAAGAATTAAGTCCTTGTTGTGCTTCTCTAGTCAATAAGAATACTTTTCTATACAGAGATGCTTTTAGATGGTGATTTCATAGCTGTAAGTACAATACATTATTAACCATCTAGCATCCTTATGCTGCAAATGTATAACTAATTACAGCACATACCACAATTAAATATTTCGCACATATATCTCCCTTGCACTCATCTCAGGGAACAACAATATAAACTCATCTTTCCGAAAGACCAAGATATATAATAAATAAGAGAATACTTTTACGGGTGATTATCATCATTAATTTCAAAAAGATGTTATACTGTATATGTGTGTAAGTAAGTGTACTGCCTTCAAGTTGATTCCGACTTATGGCGACCCTATGAAGAGGGTTTTCATGAGACTGAGAGGCAGTGACTGGCCCAATGTCACCCAGTGAGCTTCATGTCTACGTGGGGATTCAAACCCTGGTCTCCCAGGTCCTAGTCCAACACTCTAACCACTACACCACACTGGCTTATCCTGTACTGTATGTAGGATAAGCTAAACTTGTCAGTGAGTCCATTTAAATCAAAAATCTAAAATGTAACACAATATGCAGATTTTGGCCTTTGTCACAAGACATATGGATCAATTCTCTAGTGAAATATTTTACCTCTTCTGGAGTATATAATCTATAAATTGCGTAGTTGATGGTGTTGGTACAAATATAACATACATCAATAGATTGACACTTAGTGAAACTGTTCAATCTGAATTTCCTTCCATCTTTAGGATGAATGTGCTGTTTTATCTGTAATGCTTGTGAGCAGCATGAACATTTGCCACGTTTCAAATCTCCCCTAGAGATGGATCTAATCCTGTAACTACGTAAATCAGAACGGACCACCTTCCCTTGAATAATGGCTGCTCTGCATTGCACTGTAAGTGGAATTCTTCATGACTCCCTGGTCTATAGCTGTTGCAAATCAGGAGACCTCCCAAAGCCTCTTTGCAAAGTTTTCACTTTTCCCTTCGGGGGAGGGGAAGGGGCTTTGTTAACATTCACTAACACTTACTGTGTAGTAGCGTTTGCAGAAAATAACGTCTGGGCGCTACAGGCACTCAGACAAACCCAGCACAGTGTGATGGGATAGCCCAAATAATGGCTTAAAATGTGCAAAGAGTGTGCTAAAATTATTTACATAAGCTTATAATGGCTTCGCTTGTAGTTTAGTAGTGCACAGAGGAAAAAAGGTCTCTTCTGAAAATGGGTTTCTTAAACCCTCCCTTCTAGACAAAGCATTGTTTTCTTATAAAGCAGAGTACGGTACAAGATACAATGTCTGAGCAGACAGCTAATATGTTACATTAACATTTGGATTGCGGTCTCCACCTATTTACCCTTTTAATACAACAGTTATTTTCAGTTGGGTTCTCCTGAAGTTGGTTCCTTTGATTCAAAGGTTGCCACTTTTCGAGTAGCGCTTTCCCTTCAATGGTGAAAGATCCCTTCTGCATCCCAGGAGTTGCCAGCCTGGATGGGCCCACGTGTGTCAGCCAGGAAGAGTGATGACACCAGTCAGTGCGTGAGTAATGGGGGCGTTCAGAGACCTACTTTCAATCCCTCCTCACTTAAAGTGGTGTCTTGGCCTTGCAGAGATCAGGGGGAGGGTAGGAAGGAGGCAGGAGTGATGTCAAGCCTGAAATCGAAGGTGTCAGAGACAGACACGGCTCTGGTGCTTTCTCTTGTTATTAAAGCTATAGACAGAAGCTGTGCCCCTCATTAAACTAACTGCTCTTTCTAAGAACTTTGCTCTGCTCTAGTGCTAACTAAGCACAGCTTCACGACTCCAAGACATTGACTCGGCATCCGGGTACCCCCCAAGTCAGTTTAAGTAGGCCTGGATTCAACGTGCAAACAAAGGCTCCGCCTCAGTTCTAAGTGTTGAACTTCCCACCTGAAGCGCCTCCCAGCGCAGGGTGAAGGTGGTTTAATCTCAGCTTCCCTCTCCAACTGAAGGGGGCTGCTAGATGTCCGTTCGGCTGTGGGAAGCTGGGCAGCACTCAGCTGGGAAACATCTGAAGTGCAAAGCTGAGTGTCTGGTGTGGGCGCCATGGGCATGTTCAGTTGGGCCAGGCGGTGCTTCAATAGGGGAGTCTGGGGCTGAGCTGTCAAAGACAGGGGTTGAGTCGCCCTGTGAGTCCACCCCTCTGCTTGCTCCCTCTCCGGGTTCCTCATCATGTTTCGCCCTCCTCTATCCGCCCTCTGCCAGCCTGGCTCATGACAAGTGATAACACCAGTTAGTGTGTAAGTAACGGGGGCATTCAAGATCTGCTTTCACTCTCCTCACTCACTGTGGGGTGTCTTGGCCTTGCCAAGAGAGGAAAGGAAAAGGGTCCCCTCCCTGATTTGGATGGATCAGCTGAACAGGTCTCCTATGAGCCCTCCCCTGCAGCCCTGGGAAAACCCTTCAGCCAAATGCACAAAGGGGAAGGGGATTCATGAGATTTCAGAGGGGGGCACCGATGCCACGCTTGGGGCAAACAGCACTTTCTTTCACTCAAGTTAAGATCCTGGCAGGAAGGGGCTTTGGGGTACACAGAGCTCCCCCAAATTCCCTTCCTCTCTAGGAATCAAGTTCTGGTCATTCAACACACTGAGGTCTGGCACACTGATTCTGTATAGGAAAGCTCCACTTCCCACCCAAAACTACTCCCATCAAACAGCATTCATTTGCAATATGATCCCTGCCCCCAAGATTTCACTCAGTGGAGCAAGGCCTTGCCTATTTTTTTCTTCGCCCATCGGTTGTTAAGCAGATTCCTCAGCCAGATAAAAACACCCCACCTCTCCACCCAGCTGCAGTCTACCACCATTATTTGCATATATCATTAAGTACAATTCATTTTCAAGAGGAGGGGGAAGGAAGCTCTGCTCCCTGATGGTGGATGTTGTGATGGGGGATCCTGACAGGGTCAGCTCAACATGGGCCACCTCCTTACAGGGTGAAGTTCTCCCTTGCTATGGCTCCAGACTTTTCTCTGCCTTCACCGACAGGGGCTGCAATCATGAGGAGTCTCCTAATTTCCTCCTCACTCCCCTTTCTTACACTTCCTCCTCTGCATCCTCCCCCGCAGCTCTGGGACTCCCCTTCGCCCAAATGCCCAACGGGGGAGGGGAGGCTGACCGGACCCCAGAAGGGGCCACCGATGCAGCAACCCTTGGGGGAGAGACAGGGGGGCAGTGCTGCTTTTCTCCAAGGAAAGAGCCAGGCCGGAAGTGACTTCAGAGGGAGAGGAACAGCATTGCCTTTGAAGAGCATGGATTCCCCTCCAACCACTTCCTCTATCCTTCCTGCCTAGCAATCTGGTTTCCTTTATTTTAACCCTTATGAAATCAGGCAGACGGATGATCGCTCAAAGCGGGAGCCAAGGAGGAAAGAGGCCTTGCAGAGAACAGGAAGATGGGGAGCTCCTGTCCTATACCGACTCAGAGCACTGGGGTCCATCTAGGTCACTGCTGTCTGCAGTGGCTGGCAGCAGCTCTCCACGGTTTCAGACAAGGAGTCTCTCCGAGAGCTACCTGGAGATGCCACTGGCGACTAAACCTGCAACCTTCTGCATGCAAAGCAGCTGCTCCAGCCACTTGTGCTTGTAGTTGAAGCTTTTTCCACATTCCAAGCAGTGTTACAGTGCTGATATCCCCAGTGTGAAGTTTTGATGGACAGCAAGATTTTCCTTATAGCTGAAGCTCTTTCCACATGATAAGCCTTTATATGGTCATTCCCGAATGTGAATTCTTTGATGGGAAGCAAGTTTACTTTTCCACCTAAGGCCCTTCCTTTCATATGACTTCTTATCAGTGTGAATTTTTTGATGGGCAGTGAGACCGGAATTAGTATTGATGCTCATTCCACATTCCAGGCATTTATATGGTTTTGTCCCAGTCTGCCTAGGTCCATCCGGAGCGAGGCAGCGCTAGTTCCCGCCAATTTCCCCTCCTGCCCAGTTCACTGTGGAAAAACAAACATCAGAGAGCTAAGCCCTCACGGCTGGTCTTCAACCTGTACAGCATTTCTTATTAATATTATTAATATTATTATTGTTGTTGTGCTGTGAGTCATGCCTTTCCCCACCAACATGCTGGCTGGAGTTTACAAAGGAGGAGAAATCACTCCAGGTGTGTGTGTATATATATCCTCCTCCTCCTCCGCCCTGCATGCAATTCAACCTCTACCAGCGTCCCTCCTGCTCAGTACAGGAAAGCTGGCTGAGGCGGGGGAAATAATGCCGGTGTGCAGAGGTGCTGCTGCTGCACTGGGAGGCGGAAGGCTTTGCTCTCTCGGGGAGCAGCCGCTGTTGGTGCTACAGGCACTCGCAAGCAGTTCTGTGCAGGTGGCAACAGTGACGGGGAAAGAGGCCTTTTGAAAGTCATGCAGTCGGCTGCGGAAACAGAGGGACCCGGGTGGGATGCACATCCCCAAAAAGAAAGGGACGATGACCCTGCGCAGCCCATGACAACTACACCACTGTTGTGGGTGGGTTGAGGGGCCTTCTTCCTCTGCTCAGTCTTACAGGGTCAGCTTGCTTGCTGTGAGTGGGGCAGTGGCAGCAGCTGTTCAGCAGTGTGGGCCCCTCCCAAGACCCAGCCTGGTCTCCTCTCTCTCGCTGGAGTGACTTTACTCCTTAGCTACTTAAAAACCTGAAACGACAGGGGCGTTCAGCACAAGGCTATCTTTTTTTCCCTAAACCACATACAAACTAACTTCTTTAAAACAATGAAAGCTGTCTTGGCTACCTGCTGGTCCTTCTAGAAACAGACCCTTTTGTCCTACCTGTTGAAGGCCCAGGCGCTTAGGTGTCCAAATATCTTCTCCCTCCACATTACTGGGTTGTGCTTGATGGGATGTATTCAACCCTGAGTGTTGTTCTCTCCCCTTCATTAGTACTTCTTCCCTGACCACCATAAGGTCTTGAAACTTGAGGTCCATTGTGGGCATGAATTTATTTTGTTAAAAAATACAAGGTTTTCAAAATAACAGATTTGCACAAAAGAGTCGTAAAACTAATATGTGGGTTGCACCCAACTTCCACCTCAGAGTGGATCCTTTAAAATTAATGGACATGACAAACTCAGGCCCCTTCATATTAATAGTTCACAGCTCTTTCTGGTTCCACCTCAGCTAAAGAGAATGCAACCAGCAGCACCAACCAGGGAGCAGCGGATGGAATTTGTATTTTTATTTTAGGATTTTCCCAAGATTGGGAAAATCAGAATTCACTCTACAAAGAAAGGGGGGACGGGTTCTGGGTGAGGGCAGTGTAGTGTGAAAAGAGAAGGGAGGCCCGGATCACACAGGGGAAGGTCAGGATCTCTTCTCTAACATCCCACAGTGCACGGGCGTTGGGGGACGCTACTGAAGGTCTCCGCAGGCCTCCAGAACACTCACAGGCAACAGGTCAGCCACCCCCTGTTCTACACTCATAATATGGTTTCCCCATTTCTGAAATCTTTCATGACAATAAAGACTTGTGCTACTTCTGAAGCTCTTTCCATGTTCCAAGCAGTTCTATGGTTTCTCCCCTCTGAATTCTTTGATGCAAACTGAGAGAGGAATTTCTAGTAAAGCCCTTTCCACATTCCAGGCATTCCTATGGCTTCTCCCCAGTGTGAATACTTTGATGGGCAGTGAGTTCCTGTTTCCTACTGAAGCTCTTTCCACATTCTAAGCACTTATATGGTTTCTCCCCAGTGTGAATTCTTTGATGGGAAGTCAGATTTCTCATCTGACGGAAGCTCTTTCCACATTCTAAGCACTTACATGGTTTCTCCCCAGTGTGAATTCTTTGATGCAAAGTCAGATTTGTCTTCTGACAGAAGCTCTTTCCACATTCTAAGCACTTATATGGTTTCTCCCCAGTGTGAATTCTTTGATGGGCAGTGAGGTGATGTTTCCTACTGAAGCTCTTTCCACATTCTAAGCACTTATATGGTTTCTCCCCAGTGTGAATTCTTTGATGGAAAGTGAGTGCTTGTTTCCTGAGGAAGCTCTTTCCACATTCTAAGCACTTATATGGTTTCTCCCCAGTGTGAATACTTTGATGGGCAGTGAGTTGCTGTTTCCTACTGAAGCTCTTTCCACATTCTAAGCACTTATATGGTTTCTCCCCAGTGTGAATTCTTTGATGGGCAGTGAGTTGCTCTTTCCAACTGAAGCTCTTTCCACATTCCAAGCACTTATATGGTTTCTCCCCAGTGTGAATTCTTTGATGGCAAGTCAGATGTGTCTTCCGACGAAAGCTCTTTCCACATTCTAAGCACTCACATGGTTTCTCACCAGTGTGAATTCTTTGATGGGATTTCAGATTTCTCTTCTGACGGAAGCTCTTTCCACATTCTAAGCACTTATATGCATTCTCCCTGGTGTGAATTCTTTGGTGGGCAGCGAGTTTGTTTTTCCAACTGAAGCTCTTTCCACATTCTAAGCACTTATATGGTTTCTCACCGGTGTGCATTCTTTGATGCAAAATGAGACTTGCCTTGCAGCTAAACCTCCTTTCACATTCCAAACATTGATATGCTTTCTCCCTTTTCTGGTTTTTGTAGTGGGCTTTACACTTTCTTTTAGAATTGAGACTTTTTGAACAATGAAAATATTTATTTCTTCTCATTCTTTGATCTGTTTTTTCTTGGATGGCAGTTTTATGGTAGCCACTGCCGTAAGAAGCGCAAGATTTATTCCTCCTTTTCTCTTCTGCTTCATGATTCCTTCTCTGCTCTTCCTTGTTTTCAGATCTGTCTCTTTCCTGTCTCTCTTTCCCACAAAGTTCTCCCTTCCTCTTGGCTTTCCATTCCTCACCTTCTGCAAAGAAGAGAGAACCTGATAAGAACATGAGGGAAGAAATGGATCCTCAAATCACTGAACAATCCCAAATAACTTTTGTGATAAAGGAAGAATTGACAGGACTTAGATGAAAGACGGATGTTACTCCAGGTTGAACAGTCTCTGTTGTCTGGCATTCACTGACAATTGGAGTGATACGGATTGTTGGATTTGGACCACGGTGATCTGGGTTCAGCTCCCAGTCAGAGGTTAATCCCATTGGGTGGTCCTGGGCCAATCACTCTCATTCGGCCTAGCCTACAAAGTTGTACAGATAAGTAAAACAACCACAGATATTCTCTTTGGAACTCTTTGGAGCAAGTGAAGTGAGAAAAATTTGATTTGATTTGGATTCCTGCATTGAGCAGCGGGTTGGACTTGTTGGCCTGATAGGCACCTTCCAATTCTACTATTCTATGATATTCTACTAGGGTGCAAGAAGAGGGCTTGAAACGCTGAAATTTAGGAACTGTGAAAAAATATGGGTAGGAGGGCATATACACAAACACACACACTCATCTGTGGACAAATTGCGGGAGGGGTGGCTCTGCAGCATCCAAGTTCCTTTTCCTACAAGGGTCCAGCAATCTGTGGAGCACCCCATGATGGCTACCCCAGTCT
The DNA here is from genome assembly GCF_030035675.1 of Rhineura floridana. Classification (NCBI taxonomy): domain Eukaryota; kingdom Metazoa; phylum Chordata; class Lepidosauria; order Squamata; family Rhineuridae; genus Rhineura; species Rhineura floridana. The sequence goes on from NC_084482.1 coordinate 211,885,884, forward strand.
TAAAACAGTCCTCCTCTCCCCCAAAGAGTAGGATGCACTGCCACCACTCTGCTCCAGGTCTAGGAAAAAGGATGAACTAAGAGGGGAGCTTTGGATGTGTCCTCCCAAAGCCCAAAATGCCAAATGTTGCACCTAGTGGGCTATATTAGAAATTCAAATGGAGCTCAGCTATGTTGTTTTAGCAGTTGGGGAAAACTTTTAGTGAGAAATTCCACTGAATTGGACCATCATTTTAGAAGGGCATAACTAGAGATCTGTGTTCAGATAGAATAGATTCTACAACAAAGACTCTTCCCATATATGGAGCGAGAAATGCCAGACGTCCAAGCTGGATTTAGAAAGGGAAGAGGCACCAGAGATCACATCTCAAACATACGTTGGATAATGGAACGGAGCAAGGAATTTCAGAAGAAAATCACCCTGTGCTTTATAGATTACAGCTTTGATTGTGTAGATCATGAAAAACCATGGAATGCTTTAAAAGAAATGGGGGTGCCACAGCATCTGACTGTCCTGATGCGCATCCTATACACTGGACAAGAGGCTACTGTAAGGACAGAATATGGAGAAACCGATTGGTTCCCAATCAGAAAGGATGTGAGACAGGGGTGTATTTTATCACCCTATTTGTTTGACCTATATGCAGAACATATCATACGGAAAGCAGGATTGGACTAAGATGAAGGAGGTGTGAAAATTGGAGGGAGAAATATAAATAATTTAAGATATGCAGACGATACCATACTACTAGCAGAAACCAGTAATGATTTGAAACCAATGCTGATGAAAGTTGAAGAGGAAAGCACAAAAGCAGGACTACAGCTGAATGTCAAAACGACCAAAATAATGACAACAGAAGATTTATGTACTTTAACGTTGACAATGAGGACAATGAACTTGTCAAGGATTGGCAATACCTTGGCACAGTCATTAACCAAAATGGAGACAATAGTCAAGAAATCAGAAAGCGGCTAGGACTGGGGAGGGCAGCTAGGAGAGAACTAGAAAAGGTCCTCAAATGCAAAGATGTATCATTGAACAATAAAGTCAGGACCATTCAAACCACTGTATCCCCAATCTCTATGTATGGATGTGAAAGTTCGAAAGTTACAAAACAGATAGCAGATAAGAGAAAGATCAACTCATTTGAAATGTGGTGTTGGAGGAAAGCTTTGCGCATACCATGGACCACGAAAAAGGTAAATAATTGGGTGTTAGAACTAATTAGAACTGTCACTAGAAGCTAAAATGATGAAACTGAGGTTATCATACTTTGGACACATCCTGGGCAAGATCCTGGAACGTGTGGTTGCTGACCAGCTCCAGGCGCTATTGGATGAAACCGATTATCTAGATCCATTTCAATCGGGGTTCAGGCCTGGTTTTGGCACTGAGACTGCCTTGGTCGCCCTGTTTGATGACCTATGTCGGGAGAGAGAGAGGGAGTGTAACTCTGTTGATTCTCCTTGACCTCTCAGCGGCTTTTGATACCACTGACCATGGTATCCTTCTGGAGAGGCTTGAGGAATTGGGAGTTGGAGGCACTGCTTGGCAGTGGTTCCGCTCCTACTTAGCGGGTCGTCTCCAGAAGATAGTGCTTGGGGAACATTGCTCGACACCGTGGGTTCTCCAATGTGGGGTCCCGCAGGGTTCGGTTCTGTCTCCCATGCTTTTTAACATTTATATGAAGCCGCTGGGGGCGGTCATCAGGAGTTTTGGAGTGCGTTGTCATCAGTATTCTGATGACACGCAGCTCTACTTCTCCTTTACATCTTCTTCAGGCGAGGCAGTCGACGTGCTGAACCGTTGCCTGGCTGCGACAATGGACTGGATGAGAACTAACAAACTGAGACTCAATCCTGACAAGACTGAGATGCTGTTGGTGGATAGTTTCTCTGATCGGATGGTGGATATATACCCTGTCCTGGATGGGGTTACACTCCCCCTAAAGGAACAGGTGCGTAGTCTGGGAGTCATCTTAGACTCTTCCCTCACACTTGAGGCTCATGTAGCCTCGGTGGCCCGGAATGCGTTCTACCAACTTCGGTTGGTAGCCCAGCTACGTCCCTATCTGAGTAAGGAGGACCTCTCATCAGTGGTACATGCTATGGTAACCTCGTGTCTGGACTACTGCAATGCGCTTTACGTAGGGCTACCTTTGAAGACGATTCGGAAGCTACAGCTAGTGCAAAATGCGGCAGCCAGACTGCTAACAAGAACTAAGCGGTCTGAGCATATAACACCTGTGCTAGCCCGTTTGCACTGGCTTCCAATATGCTTCCGGGCCAGATTCAAAGTGTTGGTACTTACCTATAAAGCCTTATACGGCGCAGGACCACGATATCTGTCGGAACGCCTCTCCCGATATGAACCGGCCCGTACACTACGGTCTACTACGAAGGCCCTCCTCCGGGTTCCGACTCATAGGGAAGCCCGGAAAGTGGTGACAAGATCTAGGGCCTTCTCAGTGGTGGCCCCCGAACTATGGAATGGTCTCCCCGAGGAGGTGCGCCTGGCGCCGACACTATCATCTTTTCGGCGCCAGGTTAAAACCTTTCTCTTCTCTGAGGCATTTTAATTCCTGTTAATTGTAAATTATTATATTTTGATTTTAGACTGTACAGTTTTGTGTACAGTTTTGTGTTATTTTTATTGTATTTTTAATGTTCACCGCCCAGAGACCTGTTGCTAGTCGGGCGGTATATAAGCTTAATTAAATAAATAAATAAATAAATAAATGAGAAGACATGATTCACTAGAAAAGACAATAATGCTGGGAAAAACAGAAGGGAGCAGAAAAAAAGGAAGGCCAAACAAGAGATGGATTGATTCCAGAAAGGAAGCCACAGACCTGAACTTACAAGATCTGAACAGGGTGGTTGATGATGCTATTGGAGGTCACTGATTCATAGGGTCGCCATAAGTTGTAATCGACTTGAATGCACATAACAACAACAACAAAACAAGTTACGTCTGAACAGGGGGCCTTACCAAGACAGGACAAAGTCCCACAAATCCCTCCCATGACTTCGCTATGTAGAGCTCTCTGGTCAGGATTCAGCAAAGCCCACTCCTCTCCCGTGAAATTCACAGCCACATCCTTCAAAGACACTGGATCCTAAAAGACAAACAATACATTTTGTCTTCACAGAAAGCAAAAAGATTATCTCCTACCTACGTGGGAAACATAGTTAAGGTGAGGTGGCTGGTCATTGTTCTAAGGACAGAAACCTTCTTAAATGGCATTCACAGCTTTTGTTGAGGATGGCTTTGGGAGACGCAAAGAGAAGGGAAATTCATTCAGACCCATGGACAGAGAGGCACCCAGGCTGCCCCCAGGCTCTTCCACTTCTGAGTCTTTCCCCTACCTGATATGGGGCGATAGCAAGAGCTTCTCCTCCACCAGAAAGGGGAGATGACTTATTAGGTCTCACTGACATCATTCCATTACCTGTGAAAAAGAAAATGGGCCCAAAAGCCTGTAATATACAGTACGCTATTCTCAGAGGTTAAAATATATGTGTCTAACTGCATGAGGGTCTTATCAGCTGAGTGAGGTATTTATTCACAATTTATGTTTCAGTTGTGCGATAAAACATCTCATTTGAGCTCTAAGCCAGAAATCAAAGTGATGGTTCCCACGTAAAAAATCATGATGTAAGTAGGAGCATTTCTGAGCTGTGGAAAAAGCTGGAGACGAGCATGGAAAATGTTGTTTCCGACATATGGCAACCATATGAATAAGGTTTTTATGGTAAGAGGTATTCAGAGGAGGTTTACGATTGCCTTCCTCTGGGGCTGAGAGGCACTGACTGCCCCAAGGTCACCCAGTGAGCTTCATGGCGGTGTGGGGATTTGAACCCTGGTCTCCTAGGTCGTAGTCCAACACCTTAACCACTACACCACACTGGCTCTCGGAGACAAGAGTAAAGGAGTCAAAATAAACAGAGAAAGACATGACCCATACATCCTTACCCAGAAGCCTCTTCCTGGTGTCCGATGGAGTCCTCTCTGCCTCAGGGAAATCAGTTCCTATTTCTGCACACAGACCCTTTTCCTGAAACAGCATAATAAGAACTCATATAATGGGGAGCAGGATGAGAAGAGTGAAGGAGAAACCTCCCCCCAAGCATTCTGGCCCCCAAATAATTTGCAGCCTAGATGAAGAAAAAATGGATTTCTTTCCTTATATTCACACACAACAGGCATTAAGGCAGACCTGTGTGCAGGGAAGGTAGAAAACGGTCAAGCTCACTTTGCTGCAAATTCCTTACCATCTCTCCGTGCCCAAAAATGGCTAAAGCATGACCGCGGATCATTAATCTGGTATTGTTTTACTATTTGATCTTGAGAGTGAGGTTTCTGATCTCTTCTATTATAGAACAATGGTTTTAGCTAAAGGAAATCTTTATAATTATAATGGTAGAAAAGGAGATAGGAATTTTAGCTTGATACAGATTTTATAATGGCATGATGTATTTCATAGAATAATTAAGGGTGTTCTGGAGGTAAGGGGTATTCTGGAATGGGCTGCCTTCTACATCCCTCTGTGTTTGATGGAGAGTGGCTAGGCTCAGATTTACCTTTCTCCCTTTTTTTGTTCCCTAATCATTCTTAATATTATATTATGTGGCCTTCAGCTATAGTATGGTGATTGATATAAAATTAATCTTTCTCTATAGCAGTGTAGTAATGAGCGGAATGTTCACCTAGACTTTTCCAGTCACTTTAAGAGGAACCAAAATTGGCCTTCCATCATGGTATTGTCTAAAGGAACATGCCGTTATGGATGTCCTATGGATGTTCCTGCCCAGCTTGGCTGATCAGAAACCATGATGGGAATGGAATGCATAGTACAAAATCATCACCAATTATGACAGTAGAATGGTGAGATCTGAAAAGGGGGAACAGATTGATATTAATCTGAGGAGACAACTACACAATAAGATGGGAGTTATCTACTTGATTATAAATATACATGCATTCATTTCAATAAAGCTATCTGGTTGGTTGGAAATATTTCAAGAGGGAAGAAACTGTTATGTTACATAGGGAAAAACCTGGAGGATTGGTTGATTTCTGTCACATGCTGTAATTGTACTCTATAAAGTATCTGTGCACACTACATTTCTTTACAGTTCCTTCCAGACTTTCTGGGGGCTGTCCCTGCCTATGCTTGTATACTTAATAAAGGCCTACCTTTTTGCTTTAAGCCTGTGTCTTTAATTTACTGAAAGGACCCCGAGCAAAGATCCCACAGGAGAAAATAAAAATGTCTCCATCAAGAGGACTGACAGAGGCAAAACCCAGAGGAGTATCTGATATAGAAAAGGAAGGATAGACGCAAACCCCTTAGAGATACTTGCTATCGGGGGTAACCAACATGGTGCCCTTCAGATGGAAATGAACTCCAGTCTGCATCAGCCCCAGCCAATATGAGGAATGGTCAGGGATGATGGGAGTTTTACTTCAGCAATATCTGGAGGGCACCACATTGGCAGTCCCTGGTCTGCATGAAACCCTCTCACCTGCTGCTCTGCCTGCTTCTTGTCCTCTGCCAGGCTCAGGAGGAAACCTTCTGCCAGGGCCACAGCCTGGGAACTCCTCTCAGCCCCACATTCCCTCACCCAGCTCTCCATCTCTGGGGGCAGGACAGCCAGGAACTGCTCCAGGATCACCAGGTCCAGGATCTGGTTCTTTGAGTGTCGCTCTGGCTTCAACCACTCACGGCAAAGAAGGTGGAGTCGGCTGCAAGCCTCTCGGGGCCCCTCAGCTGCCTGGTAGCGGAAACACCGGAACTGCTGGCGCTGCACATCTGAGCTGAGGGGGTTCTCCCCCAAGATCTTCTGCACGTTTCCCCCCAAGAATTCAGGGCCATGTCCTGCTTCAGAGGTAGGTGGGTCTTGCTGTTCCATATTTCATCTCTTGGTCTTTCACGGGGTCCTCATCCCTTCTCTGCTTCAGGGAATTGTTTTCTGCCTTCTGAGGCCACGTTCAGAAGGAGCAGGTCCACTTATTCTATGAGCGAAGCCAAATAGGGATCACTACGCCCAGGCCAAAGGCTTGCAGAGCAGGAAATGTGCTGGCTAAGAATAGTCAAATATGAGGATTATTGTTTCTACCATATAAGCTTTGATAAAAACCCAGTGATGGGGCCTACGTCTTCCTTTGAAGATGGGCCTCTGGATAGCTGACAGATCTCCAACAGCAGCTCCAAAGGGCCCCAGGGACTAGCGTCATCCTCATTACCCCCATATTCTTAATTAAACAAGATTCCAGAGGACAGGCTGTAGCTCAAGTGGTAGAGCTGCTGCTTTGTACACAGAACATCCCACTTTGAATCTCCAGGTAGGGCTGGAAAAGACTCCCTGCCTGTAATCCTGGAGAGACTCTGCCAGTCAGTGCGGACAATACTGAGCTAGATGGGACAATTGTCTAATTCAATAGAAGATCCTATACTCCCTAACTTATCTCTGAACTTTTACAAGCCTCTCCTGGAATACAGAAGTTTGGTTTAATTGTGAATGAAATACGTTATTCCTTTCACCTCTTGATAGATTTGCTTATCTTTAGAACTGTCCCCCTTCAGAGTTAAACGTGAGCTATATTGTTGCATATTAAATTAAATTGGAGCGCTGCAGTTCCTGGAGTTTATGACCTGGTTGTGATAAGGAAATGGAAAGATCTTTGAGTATAATGTGGTGGAAGAAAGCAACGAATCTACATTTTTGGGATTGTCATCATAAATTAAGGAAGGACTAACTTTACCCTCACCTCAGCCGGCATTGAGTGATGGGATATTGATGTGGGGGGGGTGCCCTGCCCTGTAGGCTTTGGATTGTTCTCTTCACCTTTACCGTTTTAATAAAACACGGTTGCTTACTTTCAGTCGGGGTCTTCCAAATTTGATTCCTTTGATGAAAAGATTGCCAGTTTTCAGTAGTACTTTCTAGTCACTCTTAAAATGTCCCTTCTGCATCTCAGGGATCACCTGTCTGGATGGGCACATGTGTGTCAACCAGGAGAACTAATAACATCAGTCAGTGTGTGAATAATGGGATCATTCACAGGCATACTTTCAATCGCCCCTTAATTCCAAGTGGTGTCCTGGCCTTGCTGGGGAGGGAGAGGTACCTCTCCTCCCTGATTTGGATGGATCAGCTGAACAGGCCTCCTGTGGCCCTGTCCTGTGGCCCTGTCCAACCCTTCAACCAAATGTGCAAAGGCGGAGGGGGCTCACAAGATATCTGAGGGGGCCACCCATGCAGTGCTTGGGTACTTACCACCAAGTGAGAATGAAGGGGACTTTGAAAGGAGGAGCTTTGCTCTGGGGGATACATCCCCCCCTCCCAGGATTCCTTTCCTGTCTAGCCATCAGATTGAGGTCATTTATTGTCTAGAAATAGAAGAGGACAACAAAAAGGGAAGAACAAGAGCCCTATTCCAAAAGATTAGAGAAATGAAAGGGAAATTTAAATCACGAATAGGGATGTTGAATAATCACTAGGGGAACATACTGACGAAATAACACACTAGATGAAATAAAAGGAAGATGGAAACAATACACTGAAGAACTCTATAAAAGAGATGCCAGGATGACAGATTCATTCATGGAGGAACCCAATGATGAAGAATCAGAAATTTTAGAATGTGAGGTGAAAGCTGCTCTTAAAATTCTTGGAAGAAACAAATCACTAGGAACAGATGGCATACCAATAGAGTTGCTACAAGCTACTGAGACTGAATCTGTCCAAATTTTGATAAAAATTTGTCAAGAAATATGGAAAACTAAACAATGGCCCACAGACTGAAAGTGTTCAATATATATCCCACTTCCAAAGAAAGGAGATCCCAGAGAATGCAGTAATTATCGAACTATTGCCTTAATATCCCATGCAAGTAAAGTAATGCTCAAGATTCTACAGCCAAGGCTCTTACCATATATGGAGCGAGAAATGCCAGACGTCCAAACTGGATTTAGAAAAGGAAGAGGCACCAGAGATCATATCGCAGACATACGTTGGATAATGGAACAGACCAAGGAATTTCAGAAGAAAATCACCCTGTGCTTTATAGATTACAGGAAAGCCTTTGACTGTGTAGATCATGAAAAACTATGGAATGCTTTAAAAGAAATGGGGGTGCCACAGCATCTGATTGTCCTGATACACAACCTATACCCTGGAGAAGAGGCTACTGTGAGGACAGAATATGAAGAAACCGATTGGTTCCCCATCGGAAAGGGTGTGAGACGGGTGTATTTTATCACCCTATTTATTTAATCTGTACACAGAACATATCATACGGAAAGCGGGATTGGACCAAGATGAAGGAGGTGTGATAATTGGAGGGAGAAACATCAATAATTTAAGATATGCAGATGATACCATACTCTTAGCAGAAACCAGTAATGATTTGAAACCAATGCTGATGAAAGTTGAAGAGGAAAGCACAAAAGCAGGACCGCAGCTGAACGTCAAAAAAACCAAAGTAATGACAACAGAAGATTTATGTAACTTTAAAGTTGACAATGAGGACAATGAACTTGTCAAGGATTATCAATACCTCGGCACAGGCATTAACCAAAATAGAGACGATAGTGAAGAAATCAGAAGAAGGCTAGGAATGGGGAGGGCAGCTCTGAGTAGGGTTGCCAGGTCCATGGCCTGAGACTGATCCTGTATATTTAGGAGAAGAGAAAGTCAGCCAAGTGCAGGTGTTCTTGCAATTCTGTAATGGGAAAAACCACATGGTGGAATTCTACCTCCCCCCTCCACAACATTTAAAGATACAGAAGACTTCTGGGAGGCTGGGCCTGGCAACCAAGAGGTCTTCTGTATCTTTAAAAGTTGTGGAGAGGGGAGGGAGAATTCCACCTTGTGGTTTTTTCCCATTACAGAGTTGCAAGAACACCTGCACTTGGCTGACTTTCTCTTCTCCTAAAGATACAGGATCAGTCTCAGGCCAAGAACCAGGCAACCCTAGCTGTGAGAGAACTGAAAAAGGTCCTCAAATGCAATGATGTATCACTGAACACCAAAGTCTGGATCATTCAGACCATGGTATTCTCAATCTCTATGTATGGATGTGAAAGTTGGACAGTAAAAAAAGCAAGTAAGAGAAAAATCAACTCCTTTGAAATGTGGTGTTGGAGGAGAGCTTTGTGGATACCATGGGCCATGAAAAAGACAAATAATTGGGTGTTAGAACAAACTAAACCAGAACTATCACGAGAAGCTAAAATGATGAAACTGAGGTGATCATAGTTTAGACACATAATGAGAAGACATGACTCACTAGAAAAGACCATAATGCTGGGAATAACAGAAGGGAGTAGAAAAAGAGGAAAACCAAACAAGAGATGGATTGATTCCATAAAGGAAGCCACAGACCTGAACTTACAAGATCTGAACAGGGTGGTTTATAACAGATGCTATTGGAGGTCGCTGATTCACAGGGTCGCCATAAGTCATAATCAACTTGAAGGCAGATAACAACAACAAAGTCTGATATACTGCTTCTGTATAAGGAAGCTCCACTTTCCACTCATTGTATGTACCAAGGCCCTGCCTATCTTTTTTCTTCCGTTTTATTTGCTTTGTTTATCTGTTATTATGGCGGATGTTCTGACGGGGGATCCTGAAGGGTCACAGAACAGAGGCCACCTCCTTACGGGCTGAGGGTCTCCCTTGCTCTCCAGCCGCTCCTCTGCCTTCACCGGGTGGGGCTCCAATCTGGGGTCTCCCGCCCCCTCCTGGCTCCCCCGCCCTGCAGCTCCTCCCCTCGGCCCTGGGACTCCCCTTCGCCCAAATGCACAGCAGGAACAAGGGGCTTACCAGACCCCAGAAGGCGCCACCGACGCTGCAGCGCTGCTGCTTCTGCTGGTGTTTAACGGCGAATTAAACTGCGCTCTTGACCAGGGAGCCACTTTCCTCCAAGGGAAGACTCCGGCAGGAAGTGACGTCAGAGGGAGAGGAGCCGCATTTTCTTTGAAGCCTCCCGCACCTCCTCCTCCTCCTCCTCTTTCCTCTCTAGGAATCTGGTTTCGTTTATTTTAACCCTCACGAAGTCAAGCACCCTGATGATCTCTCAAAGCGGGAGCCGAGGAGGACAGAGACATTGTGCAGAACAGGGGAAGACACGGAGCTCCTCTGTATACTGAGTCAGAGCACTGGGGCAAATCTGGTCTTTGAATACAGAAATTTGTTCTATGGGAATTTTCCTTGAGTTTTGTTGGGTATCTGCCCATTTAGGGATATTGGGGGATGACTTGGCTGAGTTAACCGCAAAGGCTGTTTGGCAGCATTCAGCTATTGATGTATAATAAATTAATAATAATAATAAATTTTATTTGTTAGTCGCCCATCTGTCCGACTTAACGGACACTCTGGGCAACTTACAGCAAAAATACAATATAAAACAATATACAATAATCAAACATAAACATCAATCCATCTACAATTAATACAATATAAAAACCTAGCCCACCCCAAGAATCCCATAGGCCTGCCTGAATAACCAGGTCTTTAGGGTTTGGCGAAAGACCGTCAGGGAGGAGGCATGACAGAGGTCAAAAGGGAGCAAGTTCCAGAGGGTGGGGGCCATGATTGAAAAAGCCCTCTCTCTGGTCCGCACCAGCCTAGCTGTTTTCACCGGTGGGACTGAGAGAAGGCCTTGTGAGGCTGATCTTGTTTGGCGGCATACTTGGTGATACTGGAGGCGTTCCTTCAGGTAAACTGGGCCAAAACTGTATAGGGTTTTAAAGGTTAATACCAACAAATTGGGCCCGGTACACAACTGGTAACCAGTGCAGATCTACCAGCACTGGGGTAATATGATCCCGGCGGCGGCTCTGCTTTATCAAGCGTGCCGCCGCATTTTGTACCAGCTGCAGTTTCTGGACCATCTTCAAGGGTAACCCCACGTAGAGCGCATTACAGTAGTCTAAGCGAGAGGAGACCAGGGCATGTATCACCCGTGGGAGAAGATGTACAGGGAGATAGGGACGCAGCCTCTGTACCAGATGTAATTGGTACCAAGCTGCACGGCTCACTGATGAAACTTGAGCTTCCATGGACAGCTGGGAGTCAAGAATGACCCCTCGGCTGCGGACCTGGTCCTTTATGGGTAATCTCACCCCATTAAGGACCAAGTCAAAATTTCCCAGTCTTCTTTTATTCCCCACTAGCAACACCTCGGTCTTGTCGGGATTTAGCTTCAGCCTGTTCTCTCCCATCCATCCACTTATGGACTCCAGGCACTTGGACACGGTATTCACAGCCAACTCTGGTGAGGACTTAAATGAGAGATAGAGCTGAGTGTCATCCGCATATTGGTGACACTGCAGCCCAAAACTCCTGATGATAGCCCCCAGCGGTTTCATATAGATGTTGAATAGCATGGGAGAGAGGATAGAACCCTGTGGCACTCCACAGGTGAGAGGCCAAGGGTCTGAAACCTCATCTCCCAATGCTACCCGTTGATATCTGCCGGAGAGATAGGAACGGAACCACTGTAGAACAGTGCCCCCTATTCCCAGTCCCTCCAAGCGGTTTAAAAGGATACCGTGGTCAACGGTATCGAAAGCCGCTGAGAGATCCAGGAAGACGTATACTCTCCCCTATCCAACGCCCTCCTCATATCATCCACCAAAGCGACCAAGGCTGTTTCAGTTCCGTGTCCAGTCCTGAACCCCGACTGGAAAGGATCTAAATAATCTGCTTCCTCCAAGTGTGTCTGTAATTGTTTAGCCACCACTCGTTCTATCACCTTGCCCAAGAATGGTAAGTTAGAGACTGGGCGAAAGTTGTTCAACTCTTGGGGATCCAAGGAGGACTTTTTCAAAATAGGTTTTATCACTGCCTCCTTGAGAGCTAATGGCATTGCACCCTCTTCCAAGGATGCATTTACCACTGCTCTGATCCCCTTGCCCAGCCTTTCCTTACAGCTCATAACAAGCCATGAAGGGCAAGGGTCAAGCAAGCGACTGGCTTCACAGTAGAGAACACCTTGTCCACTTCATCAGAGAGAAGAGGCTGAAACCGATCCCAGCAGGCCGGAATGCAACTGGCCGCCTCTGGACCACTATCTGTAACCACGGTGCACGGAATCATGTCCTTCAGGCGATAGATTTTTTCAGCAAAGTGTTTCGCAAATGTGTCACAGGAAGCTTTTGAATGTTCCATCGGTTCCTGAGCAACTGGACCGACCAGGCTTCGGACCACTTGGAACAACCTCCTGGGACAACACTCTGCTGACGCAATAGAGGCAGCAAAGAACTGCCTCTTTGCTGCCTTTGTTGCCCGCTGGTAGGCCGCTATTGCTGCTCTAACCAGTGTCCGATCGTCTTCAGCACAAGATTTCCGCCACCGGCGTTCTAGTCGTCTCACCTCCTGTCTCAGACCGCGTAACCCCGGTGTATACCAGGGTGCGGTCTGAGTTCTATTCAGGGGGAGAGGACGTTTCGGGGCCACCCGGTCTATTGCCCTAGTGTTCTCCCTATTCCACTCCATCACCAGGGTGTCGACCGGGTGTCCTTCAGACAGCTCCAACTCTCCCAGCGCATTCAGGAATCCTTTAGGCTCCATCAGGCGTCTGGGGCGTATGCTTGCCTTTGGTACAGAGTGAAGTTAATTGCTGTCTTAAGAGGAAAATGGTTATGGAATGGCAACATCGGTGGGAATCTGGCACTACGGGACGTAGGGTGTTTTGCTTTTGTCCAGTTTTGAGCGATTTCCGTATTTTCAATCAACTTGGTCGCGTACGACAAGTTTGTTTACTATGCGTTTTATCGGGACATTGTGCAGTCCGTTACAATATTTTTTAAATTGGGCGAGTGAGTTCGGATATTTGTGATGTTTGTGGGGAGTGTGAGACGAGAGACCATTTTTTATGGAATTGCCTGCGATATATAGATGAGAGGCAAGTTTTTTATTGGTTTGCTAGTTGAAAGGTGTGTGGTGTGCAAGTGAGTTTTTCCTCTGTCGTTAGTAGGTGGCGGTAATAGGGCCTGGTTGGCCTTGCTTCGCCATGAAACTACATTCGAAAAAGAAGAGGGAGCCGAGGAGGAAAGAGGCACTGCAGACAGCAGAGGAAGACGGGGAGCTCCTGCCCTGTACGGAGTCAGAGCACTGGGGTCCATCTAGCTCAGTGCTGTCTGCACTGGCCGGCAGCAGCTCTCCAGGGTTTCAGGCAGGAAGTCTCTCCTAGCCCTCTCAATGGTTTCAGAGCAGGCCCAGCCCTCCTTGGAGATGCCTTTGGGGAATGAACTGTGGCATGCAAAGCAGCTGCTCTACCCACTGAGCTGTGGCCCCTCCCTGGGGGTTTGGCCTCTCCTGGGGGCTCAAACTCCCAACCCCTGAATAGTTTGAGGGAGCTGGCAGAGAAGGCTCCAAACATCTTTGGCTTGCGTGAGAAGGGAACATGTGATGATCTAAGTTGCTGTATCTGGAAGATGAATGGAACCGGAAAGCCAAGTCAGTGCAGCTATTTTTGTCAGTTAGAGAAAGTTAAATGCAGTTAAAACAGAAGGAAAGAAAAGGCCTGCACGGAAGAGCAAGAGACGCGTGCCCAGCGTATGGCTTTGCCATTTATTTCTTATTTGATTTATATCCCGCCCTTCCTCCCAGTATAGACCTGCTATGTAGTCTAAAATGATGCTCTGAAAGCCTGAGACGCCATCAGTTTGCCTTGTATTGAGGGATGATCCTGCCCGTAAATCTCAATTGGATATAATGGAGGTCCTGTGAACGGGAATTAAGAGGGAGAGAACTCTAAATCCACCTGCTTACTTTGTACACTGAGCCGCACAATGTCAAACACCTAGCCATCAACATATAAGCACAAGCAAGACCCAAAGTGTAAGAAAGGTTCCATAATGGCCCTATAACAGTAAACCCACCCCCCAAATAGCACTCTGCACTGGGAGCACTCTGCTCCCGGTCCAGGAAAAAGGATAAACTAAGAAGGAAGCTGTGGACTTGTCTTCCCAAATGCCAGAATGCCAAATGTTGCACCTTGTGGGTATATTAGAAATCAAAATGGAGTTCAGCTATGCCGTGTTAGCACGAGGCCACATTTTAGTGAGAAATTCCAGAAAACTGCACTTAAAAAAATACAGTGACTTGCAAAAATACTCAGACCTCTGACCTATGCTCTCATTTTATTGAATTGCAAATGGTACATTGTAATTTCATCCTGTATATTTTATTTTGGAACACTGAAACTCAAGTTCAATTATTGTAGGGTGACATTGGTTTTATGTTGCAAAATATTTGTGAGAAACATAAAAAGCTGGGCCATGTATCATGCATGAGTATTTAGCCTCCACATATTAATATTTGGTAGAGCCACCTTTCGCTGCAGTAACAGCTTTAAGTCTTTTGGGGTAGGTATGGACCAGCTTTGCACAGTGTCGGAGTATGGCCATTCTTCTTGGCAGATTTGCTCCAGGTCGTTCAGGTTGGTTGGATGTCACTTGTGGACCGCAATTTTCAAAGAGCGCCACAGATTCTCAATAGGATTAAGATCAGGACGTTGACTGGGACACTGTAGGACATTCACCTCAGTACTCAGGCCTCTGACCAATGCTCTCATGTTACTGAATTACAAATGGTACATTGTAATTTTGTTCTGTGTAATATTTATTTTGGAACACTAAAACTCAAAATCACCAGCACCTTGAATCGAGCTTGGAAGCATACAGGCAGCCAATGCAAGCAGGCCAGAATCGGTTTTATATGTTTGAACCATTTAATTTTCCAACTAAAGCCCTTTCCACATTCCAAGCTTTCATATGACTTCTTACCAGTGTGAATTCTTTGATGGGCAGTGAGAAGCATTAGTATTGAAGTTCTTTCCACATTCCAGGCATTTATACGGTTTTGCCCCAGTATGCCTAGGTCCATCTGGAGCAAGGAAGCGCTAGTTCCCACCAATGTCCCCTCCCACCCAGTTCACTGTGGAAAAAAACCACAGTGAGCTCCACGGCTTGTCTTTAAACTGTACAGGTGGCAACAGTGACGGGGAAAGAGGCCTTTTGAAAATCATGCAGTCGGCTGCGGAAACAGAGGGACCCGGGAGGGATGCACATCCCCAAAAAGAAAGGGACGATGACCCTGCACAGCCCATGACAACTGCACCACTGTTGTGGGTGGGTTGAGAGGCCTTCTTCCTCTGCTCATCCTTACAGGGTCAGCTTGCTTGCTGTGAGTGGGGCAGTGGCAGCAGCTGTTCAGCAGTGTGAGCCCCTCCCAAGACCCAGCCTGGTCTCCTCTCTCTCTCTCTGGAGTGACTTTACTCCTTAGCTACTTAAAAGCCTGAAACGACAGGGGCGTTCAGCACAAGGCTATCTTTTTTCTAGACCACATACAAACTAACTTCTTTGAAACAATGAAAGCTGTCTTGGCTACCTGCTGGTCTGCTAGAAACAGACCCTTTTGTCCTACATGTTGGAGGCCTAGTCGTTTAGGTCTCCAAAATACATTTCCCCTCCACATTAGTGGGTTGTGCTTCATGGGATGTATTCAACCCTGAGTGTTGTTCTCTTCCCTTCATTAGTACTTCTTCCCTGACCACCGTAAGCTCTAGAAATCTGAGGTCCATTGTGGGCATGAATTTATTTTGTTAAAAAACACAAGTTTTTCCAATATATCAGATTTGCACAAAAGAGTCGTAAAACTAATACGTTGGTTCCACCCAACTTTCACCTCAGAGTAGATGCAGTGAAATTAACGGACATGGCAAACTCAGGCCCCTTCATATTAATAGTTCACAGCTCTTTCTGGTTCCACCTCAGCTAAATAGAATGCAACCAGCAGCACCAACCAGGGAGCAGTGGATTGCATCTGTATTTTTATTTTAGGATTTTCCCAAGATTGGGAAAATCCGAATTCACTCTACAAAGAAAGGGCAGATGGGTTCTGGTTGAGGGCAGTGTCACCTGAAAAGATCACACAGAGGAAGGCCAGGATCGCTTCTCAGACATCCCAGAGTGCAGGGGCATTGGGGGATGCTACTGAAGGTCACAGGCAACAGGGCGGCAAACCCGTTCTACACTTATTATGGTTTCCCCATTCCTGAAATCTTTCATGACAAAAGGGACTTGAAGCTCTTTCCACATTCCAAGCAGTTCTCTGGTTTCTCCCCAGTGTGAATACTTTGATGCAAAGTAAGAGAGGAATTTCTAGTGAAGCCCTTTCCACATTCCAGGCATTTATATGGCTTCTCCCGAGAGTGAATTGTTTGATGGGAAGTCAGATGTGCCTTCTGACGGAAGCTCTTTCCACACTGTAAACACTCATATGGTTTCTCCCCGGTGTGAATTCTTTGATGGGGAGTATGTTTTTCCAGCCGAAGCTCTTTCCACATTCTAAGCACTTATATGCTTTCTCCCCAGAGTGAATACTTTGATGGGAAGTCAGATGCGTCTTCCGACGGAAGCTCTTTCCACACTCTAAACACTCATATGGTCTCTCCCCGGTGTGAATTCTTTGATGGGAAGTCAGATGCATCTTCTGACGGAAGCTCTTTCCACACGCTAAACACTCATATGGTCTCTCCCCGGTGTGAATTCTTTGATGGGATGCGTGTATGTTTTTCCAGTTGAAGCTCTTTCCACATTCTAAGCACTTATATGGTTTCTCCCCAGTATGAATTCTTTGATGGGCAGTCAGATGTATCTTCTGACAGAAGCTCTTTCCACATTCTACACACGCATATGGTTTCTCCCCGGTGTGAATTCTTTGATGTGGAATGAGTATGTTTTTCCAACCAAAGCTCTTTCCACATTCTAAGCACTTATATGCTTTCTCCCCAGTGTGAAATGTTTGACGGGCAGTCAGTTGTGTCTTCCGATGGAAGCTCTTTCCACATTCTAAGTACTTATATGCTTTCTCTCCGGTGTGGATTCTTTGATGGGGAGTGAGTTTCTCTTTCCAGCTGAAACCCTGTCCACATTCCAAGGATTTATACGGTTTATCCCCAGTGTGATTACTTTGATGGGCAGTGAGTTGCACTTTCCAACTGAAGCTCTTTCCACATTCTAAGCACTTATATGGTTTCTCCCCAGTGTGAATTTTTTGATGGAAAGTGAGTGCTTGTTTTCTGCTGAAGCTCTTTCCACATTCTAAGCACTTATATGGTTTCTCCCCAGTGTGAATTTTTTGATGGAAAGTGAGTGCTTGTTTTCTGACAGAAGCTCTTTCCACATTCTAGGCACTTATATGGTTTCTGCCCGGTGTGAACATTTTGGTTGGCAGTGAGTAAGTGTTTCTAGAAGAAGCTCTTCCCATATTCCAAACATTTATTCGGTTTCCCCCCAGTGTGATTACTTTGGTGGGCAGCGAGTTGTTGTTTCCACCTGAAGCTCTTTCCACATTCCAACCACTTATATGGTTTCTCCCCAGTGTGAATTCTTTGATGGCAAGTCAGATGTGTCTTCCGACGAAAGCTCTTTCCACATTCTAAGCACTTATATGGTTTCTCACCGGTGTGCATTGTTTGATGCAAAATGAGACTTGCCTTGCAGCTAAACCTCCTTTCACATTCCAAACATTGATATGCTTTTTCCCTTTTCTGGTTTTTGTAGTGGGCTTTTGTACACTTTCTTTTAGAATTCAGACTTTTCGAACAATGAAAATATTTATTTCTTTTTCTACCTTGATCTGTTTTTTCTCGGATGGCGGTTTTATGGTAGCCACTGCCCTGAGAAGCACAAGATTTATTCCTCCTTTTCTCTTCTGCTTCAGGTTTCCTTCTCTGCTCTTCCCTCTTTTCAGATCTGTCTCTTTTCCATCTCTCTTTCCCACATAGTTCTCCCTTCCTCTTGGCTTTCCATTCATCACCTTCTGCAAGGAAGAGAGAAACTGATAAGAGCATGAGGGAAGAAATGGATCCTCAAATCACTGAACAATCCCAAATAACTTTTGTGATAAAGGAAGAATTGACAGGACTTAGATGGGAGATGGATCTTAGTCCAGGTTGAACAGTCTCTGTTGTCTGGCATTCACTGACAATTGGAGTGATACAGACTGTCGGATTTGGACCACGGTGATCTGGGTTCAGCTCCCAGTCAGAGGTTAATCCCATTGGGTGGTCCTGGGCCAATCACTCTCATTCGGCCTAGCCTACAAAGTTGACAAGGTAAATAAAGCAACTGCAGATATTCTCTTCTGAACTCTGGAGCAAGTAAAGTGAGAAAATGAAAAGGGGAGGCTCCATCCTTCAGTGGCAGAGAAAGTCCATTGCAAGGAGAAGGTCCCAAGGTGAATCCCCCACTTCAGCAGTTAAAGGACCTCAGAAAGTGCCCTCAGATGTGCTGCCAGTCAGAGCAAATACTCCTGGATTAGTTGGCCAATGACTATGGCAGGGCTGCTGAGTCAGACCTCTGGGATTCTAACATTGTTCTCATCTATATTTGTATTTCTTGTGACTCTTAAAGTTTCTTTGTGCTGATTCGTGTACTGCTGTTTTGATTATGTTGTGATTCTAGCATCTTGTATAGATCTCTAACCATTTTTATACTCCTTGTGAATTTTTGTTCAGAATAAGATAGAGATGTACATGTTTTAAATCAATAAAAATAGACAAATTGTCTTTTTCAAAAAGAACAGAAGGAATAAAAAGGGAAGTGGACTCGCGCTATATGTTAAAAATATATATCCCTGCACAGAAATACAGGGAGATGAGATTGGTAGCTCCACCAAGAGTATCTGCATTAAAACTAATGGGGCAAGTAATAAAAGGAATGTGGTGCTTGGAGTCTACTGTCGACAAGCCAATCAAGGACAAGACGAGAATGTATCTTAATGGCCTACTAATGCAGGCAAACCGCTTAGCTTACAGCGCGCTCAGGAGCATGTCAGATTAGAGATGTGACGGAAGGGTTGCCATCACTCATCAAGCCCACCAATAGGTATCCCTTCCTCCTCATCCATATGGAAACAAAGATACTGCCAAACAGAGCTCTGAAGAAATCATGTCAGACTTTGAAGCTCTGGGAAGGAAACTCAAGGACTTTGGGGCTCAGATAGTTTTTTCATCCATCCTTCCAGTACATAGCAGAGGAGTAGAAAGGGAAATAAAAACGTGTGAATGAATGGCTATGAAGGTGGTGCCGACGTGAGAGATTTGGATTCTGGGACCATGAGCTACGCTTCCTGGAAGATGGACTGCTGGCAAGTGATGGGTTGCATCTCACAAGGACTGGGAAGAATGTGTTTGGCCACAGCATGGAGGGCTTTAAACTGAATCGTAAGGGGGAGGGAGATGTAATCTTGGTGGTAACGACTGACGAAGGCTTGTGCACAGTAATGGGAACAGAGAGATCGGCTATAATAGGGCCCAGTAACAATCCTCAGAAAAACGTAGTAAGGAAGCCAAGCCATAAATCACATGGTCTTTGATGTCTGTATACTAATGCGCAGAGCATGGGAAACAAGCAGGACGAACTTGAACTCTTAATACAGGAGGGTAATTACAACTTGATAGGTATAACTGAAACTTGGTGGGATGACTCCCATGACTGGACTATAGCAATTGAAGGATATAACTAGTTCAAAAAGACAGAAGGAATAAAAAGGGAGGTGGAGTCTCACTATATATTAAAAATATATATCCCTGCACAGAAATACAGGAAGATGAGCTTGATAGCTCCACCGATAGTATCTGGATTAAAATTAATGGGGCAAGTAATAAAAGGAATGTGGTGCTTGGAGTCTACTACCGACCACCCAATCAAGGAGAAGACGAGAATGTAACTTTTGCAAAGCAAATTGCCAGTGTTTCGAGGAGGCATGATGTAGTAGTAATGGGGGACTTCAATTATCCCGATATCTGTTGGGAGACAAACTCTGCCAAACACAGTCCCTCAAAGAAAATTCTGACTTGTGTTGGATATAACTTTCTCCTACAGAAAGTGGAGGAAGCAACCAGAGGATAAGCTACCCTGGACTTGATTCTAGACAATAGAGATGATTTGGTGGATAAAGTGGCAGTTACGGGAACACCGGGGGGAAGTGACCACACCATATTTGAATTCTTGATTTTAACAGAAGCAAAAGCTGAGAGTAGCCATACACGCACCCTGGACTTCAGGAAAGCTGATTTTCATAAACTCAGAACAATTGTAAGTACGGTTCCATGGCAAGCGACCCTTATGAGAAAAGGAGTCTATGATGGGTGGGAGTTTCTAAAAAAGGAAATTCTAAAAGCTCAATGGCAAGCAATTCCAACAAGGAAAAAAGGGGGAAAACAGCAGAAGAAGCCAATGTGGCTTCACAAGAAGCTTAGAGATGACCTGAAAAAAGGACACATACAGGAAGTGGAAAGAAGGCCAGACCACAAAGGAAGAGTACAGGCAGGTAAAAAAGAATTGCAGAGATGGCGTCAGGAAGGCTAAAGCTGAGAATGAGCTGAGGTTAGCGAGGGATGCTAAAAGCAACAAAAAAGCTTTCTTCAGGTACGTCCGTAGTAAAAGACAGAGAAAAGAAATGGTGACACAGCTACTCAATGAGGATGGCAAAATGATAACAGATAACAAAGAAAAGGCAGAAGTGCTCAATTCCTACTTTGGCTCAGTCTTCTCCCAGAAAAGGGTCTATGACCCTCCCAGGAAACATGAAGTGGAAGGGGCAGGATTGGAGCTTGAGATTGATAGACAAACGGTCAAGGAATACTTAATCACTTTGAATGAGTTCAAATTGGCAGGGCCCGATAAACTGCATTCTAGAGTATTGAAGGAACTGCCTGAAGAACTCTCAGAATGATTGTCTATTATCTTTGTGAAATCATGCAGGAAGGGTGAAGTGCCCGATGACTGAAGGAGAACTAATGTAGTCCCTATCTTTAAAAAGGAGGAATCGGGGAACTATAGACCAGTCAACCTAACATCAATCCCTGGAAAAACTCTGGAGCAGATTATAAAGCAGTCAATCTGTAAGCACCTTGAAAACAATGCAGTGATTACTAGGAGCCAACATGGATTTATGAAAGACAAATCCTGCCAAACTAATCTTATCTTGTTTTTTGATTGGGTAACTTCCCTTGTAGACTGTGGGAATGCTGTGAACATAATATATCTCGACTTCAGCAAAGCTTTTGACAAAGTGCCCCATGACATTCCGATTAGCAAGATAGCTAAATGTGGGCTGGATGGAACAACTATCAGGTGGATCAACAGTTGGCTCCAGAATCATACCCAAAGAGTGCTTATCAATGGTTCCATCTCAAACTGGGCGGAAGTAACGAGTGGGGTACCACAGGGCTAGGTCCTGGGCCCAGTGCTCTTCAACATTTTTATTATCGACTTGGATGAGGAGGTACAGAGCATGCTTATCAAATTTGCAGCTGATAAAAAATTGGGGGGCATAGCTATTACTGTGGAAGACAGAAACAAAATTCAAAGAGGCCTTGATAGGCTGGAGCATTGGGCTGAAAACAACAGAATGAAATTCAACAGGGATAAATGCAAAGTTCTACACTTAGGAAAAAGAAACCAAATGCACAGTTATAAGACTGGCTCAGCAATACGACATGTGAGAAAGATCTTGGAATTGTGGTTGATCACAAGCTGAATATGAGCCCACAGTGTGATGTAGCTGCAAAAAAGGAAAATGCTGTAGTAGGCTGCATTAAGAGAAATATAGTTTCCAAATTGCGTGAAGTATTACTTCCCCTCTATTCAGCACTGGTTAGGCCTCATCCTGAGTACTGCGTCCAGTTCCAGTCTCCGCACCAAGAAGGATGCAGACAAACTGGAATAGGTTCAGAGGAGGGCAACAAAGATGATCAGGAGACTGGAAACCAAGCCCTATGAGGAGAGGCTGAAAGAACTGGGCATGTTTAGCCTGGAGAAGAGAAGACTGAGGGGAGATATGATAGCACTCTTCAAGTACATGAAAGATTGTCACACAGAGGAGGGCCAAGATCTCTTCTTGGAGAGTGCAGGACACGGAATAATGGGCTCAAGTTGCAGGAAGCCAGATTAAGACTGAACATCAGGAAAAAATTCCTAACTGTTAGAGCCATACGACAATGGAACCAATGACCTAGAGAGGTAGTGGGCTCTCCGACACTGGAGGCATTCAAGAGGCAGCTGGACAGCCATCTGTCGGGAGTGCTTTGATTTGGATTCCTGCATTGAGCAGGGGGTTGGACTCGATGGCCTTGTAGGTCCCTTCCAACTCTACTATTCTATGATTCTATGATAGGGAAGGCTTTTCTTACCGTCTGAGTCCCTTTTCCTAAAACAACGTGGTGCTCTCCAGAGTTTGTTGGAATCCCATTCTCATCAGCCCCAGTCAGCGTGGACAATGGTCACCGCTTATGGGTGTGAGAGTCCAGCAATCTGTGGAGCACACCATGATGGCTACCCCAGTCTTAAAACAGTCCTGCTCTCCCCCACATCGTATAATGCACTGCCACCACTCTGCTCCAGGTCTAGGAAAAAGGATAAACTAGGAGGGAAGCTTTGGATGTGTCTCCCCAAAGCCCAGAATGCCAAATGTTGCACCTCGTAGGCCATATTAGAAACTCAAATGGAGCTCAGCTATGCTGTGTTATAGCACTTGGGGAAACATTTTAGTGAAAAATTCCAGGTAATTGGACCATTGTTTTAGAAGGGCATAACTAGAGATCTGTTCAGAGAGAATAGATGGCTGTCCATTCAAGTTATCTGCAGAAGATGAAGAATCCCAGTTGAAATAGGTGGCAGTACATCAGAATATTCGGGTGCATTAAATATAGAAATATGGAATTTGAAAACAGGTATTACGACCAATACCCTGGACAGCGAAAAGACAATTAAACCAGAACTATCACTAGAAGCTAAAATGATGAAACTGAGGATATCATACTTTGGACACATAAGGAGAAGACATGATTCACTAGAAAAGACAATAATGCTGGGAAAAACAGCAGGGAATAGAAAAAGAGGAAGGCCAAACAATAGATGGATTGATTGCATAAAGGAAGATCTGAACAGGGTGGTTTATAACAGATGCTACTGGAGGTTGTTGATTCATAGGGTTGCCATAAGTCGTAATCGACTTGAAGGCACATAACAAATTACAATGGAACCTGCCTTACCAAGACAGGACAGAGTCCCACAAATCCCCTCCATTTATTTATTTATTTTATTTATTTAAAAAGTTTATATCCCGCTTCAGTTCCAAAGAATTCTAAGCGGCCAAAACAATAACATAGTGCAAACACATTATACAATATACAATATATAAAAAAATATAAATTATCTCTCACATTACAATTCAAAAGCTAACCGAAATAAAAAGGTCTTAACTTGGCGACGAAAACTAATTAAAGAGGGGGAAGAACGAATTTCCTGCGGAAGAGAATTCCAAAGAGTTGGTGCTACCACCGAAAATGATCTATTCCTAATACCAGTCCGATGAATTTGGGAAAAAGAAGGAATATTAAGGCCGGGGTCTAATGAAGATCTTAAGAACGAGTAGGCTCATAAAACGAAATACGATTTGAAAAATAACTAGGGCCTGAACCAGATAAAGCTCTAAACGTTAAAACCAGGATTTTAAACTGAACTCGATAAGAAATTGGAAGCCAGTGTAGTTGTTTTAGGAGCGGAGTAGTGTGAACTCGCCAACCTGCTCCTATTAACATCCTGGCAGCCGCTCTTTGGACTAATTTCAGTTGACGAAGTATTTTAAGGGGAAGTCCAGTATAAAGCGAGTTACAGTAGTCCAACTTAGACGTAACCAAGGCATGGGTAACCGTGGTTAGGTCAGAGAGTTCCAGAAAAGGGCGCAATTGGCGAACCAATTTTAGGCGGGCAAAGGCACTTCTGGAAGTTGCTAAGACATGGGCCTCCAAAGTCAAGGCCGAATCCAGAAGGACACCCAAACTACGAACCTGGGTCTTTAAAGGGAGTAAAACTCCATCTAATAACGGTACATTCCCTATTTCCAACTTGGTTCGGTGCCCAACCACCAGCACCTCTGTTTTATCTGGGTTCAATTTCAGCTTATTCTGTGTCATCCAGGTCTTAACTGCTGTTAGACAATTATTTAAAGGAAGGATGGCATCTTTCATATCCGGAGGGAAGGAAAAATAAAGCTGGGTGTCATCAGCATATTGGTGAAACCGAATTCCAAACCTCCGGATGATCTCTTCCAGCGGTTTCATGTAAATGTTAAACAGCATCGGTGAAAACACCGAGCCTTGTGGTACTCCGCATGACAACGGCCAGGGATCAGAGCTAAAATCCCCAAATAGTACTCTCTGTGATCTGCCCTCCAAGAAAGAGCGGAGCCACTGAAAAACAGTGCCTCGTAAGCCCATCTCGGAGAGGCGGCCCAAGAGAATGTCATGGTCGATCGTGTCAAACGCTGCTGAAAGATCAAGAAGGACTAACAAAGAAACTTTCCCCTTGTCTAACTCTCTCCGGAGGTCATCCACTAAGGCCACCAATACGGTCTCAGTTCCATGACCCGGCCTAAAACCAGATTGAGATGAGTCGTAGTAATCTGTCAGCTCCAGGAAACTCTGGAGCTGAGAGGCCACCACTTTCTCAATAATTTTACTTTAAAAAGGTAAGTTGGACACGGGATGGAAACTAAACTGGAAGGGTTCAAAGAAGGCTTTTTTAATAAGGGAATAACAATTGCTTCCTTTAGGCTGCCTGGAAGGTGGCCTTGCTGGAGGGAAGCATTGATCCATGACTTCGCTATGCAGAGCTCTCTGGTCAGGATTCAGCAAAGCCCACTCCTCTTCTGTGAACTGCACAGCCACATCCTCCAAAGACACTGGATCCTAAAAGAAATATAATTCAATTTGTCATCATAGCAAGCATAAAGATTATCTCCTACCTACGTGGAAAACGTAGTTAAGGTGAGGTGGCTGGTCATTGTTCTAAGGACAGAAACCTTCTTAAATGGCATTCACAGCTTTTGTTGAGGTGGCTTTGGGAGACGCAAAGAGGAGGAGGAAAATTCATTCAGACCCAGGGACAGAGAGGCACCCAGGCTGCCCCCAGCCTTTCCCACTTCTGAGTCTTTCCCCTACCTGATCTGGGGCGACAGCAACAGCTTCTCCTCCACCAGAAAGGGGATATGATTTAGTAGGTCTTGCCGACATGATTGTTGAGCTCTCTTGTGCCCCGAACCAACAAGGCAGACTTAACTTGTTGCACAGGACACAGAGGTGCGTGAGTAACAGCGTTCCTGAACCGGCAATTAGAAATAGACCACACTGACACTGTTAAGCTTAGTGCAAGCGAAACAAACTTTATCCACGTGCAGACAGAACACAATCACCAACGTAAGCTTTACTCCTATCTTCCCCCACACAGCCTGGGTCCCTGGGCTTGTATTTTATAGCCAGCCCCTTTGATCTGGTACAGCTGTGTGACCTTCACATAATTACTGTGCTGTGGTTAACCCATTCCCAACATGGGGAATGACTAAGCATAATGAGCTAACAGCCCCCATCTCATTCCTCATTGTTGGGTGTTCCTGTTGCTCAGCTATTTCCTTACATTTTACATTTTGCATTTTACATTTTTCCGTTTTACATTTCTTTTCACAGTGTACATTTATTATTTACAGTAGTCTTGTACACATACATTAATACATTCAGTTTATATACATGCTCAGTCCCATCTGAGTCCCAGCATCTTTGAGAGTTGTATGTGCTTATCTGCACATAGTGGCTTTGTGAGAATATCAGCCACCATTTTGGTGGTTTCACAGTGGTGTAGCTCTATTAGCCCACTTTGTATACAGTCTCTCACGTGATGGTAGCGAACACTGTGTTTAGTCCGTTTAGTGTTACTTTCTGATTTGGCCATGTGTATACAAGCTTGGTTGTCTTCCTTTACGATATAGGGCGTGCCTATGGCTAGTCCAATATCCTGCAATAACTGTTGATACCAGAGGAGCTCATTGCACGCTATAGAGAGGCTTATGTACTCAGCCTCAGTACTGGAGACAGCCACAACAGACTGTTTCCTGCTAGTCCACTCAATCAGAGACCCCTGAATCATTATGGCTATCCCTGTAGTGGACTTTCCGGTAGTGGGGTCGGATGCATGGTCTGCATCTGCATAACATTCAACACCGTTCTCCTGACTGGCAGATATTAACAGTTGTACACCACAGGTACCCTTAAGATATCTAATCACCCTTTTTAATCCCATCCAATCATATTCCGTGGGATTTGACACTCTCCTGCTAAGAATCCCTACTGCACTGCTAATATCCGGCCTGGATATGTTTGCAATGTATAACACTTTGCCAACCATGCTTCTGAACATACTGGGATTAGCCATTGTCTGGCTATCCTGTTCTCTTTGGAAATCTACCACCATGGGGGTATTCACTGGTTTGCATTCCACCATGTCCATTTCCTTTAGTATTTGCAGTATTTGTGCAGTTTGATGTAGCCTGAAGCTGCCATCTGTCTGCCTAAGTATCTCTGTTCCCAGGAATTGCTGTATGGGGCCTAAGCACTTGATATTGATCTGTGTTTGTAATTGTGTGTTGAATGCTTTCTCCTCATATTCAGAACCACACACATACATGATATCATCTACAAATACTAGACAGAACGTCTTTCTGCGATCTGTGTCACAATGATATAGGCAGGGATCTGCTACACTACGCACGAATGCCATTTTAGTCAGAATGTCATGTAATTTCTTGTTCCAACTCCGGGCGCTTTGCTTAAGCCCATAAATAGCCTTGTGTACGCGGCAG
Source organism: Rhineura floridana (assembly GCF_030035675.1). Lineage (NCBI taxonomy): Eukaryota > Metazoa > Chordata > Lepidosauria > Squamata > Rhineuridae > Rhineura > Rhineura floridana. Next base: position 211,912,610 of record NC_084482.1, read on the forward strand.
ACGAGCGCTGGATTCTCTATGTGACCAGGGGGTTGCTCCATGTATATGGTTTCCTGGAGGTTCCCATACAGGAATGCAGTGTCAACATCGTAATGATATACTTGCATATTCCTGGTGGCTGCCACTTTTAGCATAAGCCGTATCATCTCATGCTTCACCACAGGAGCGAATATGGCATCATAGTCAAAGCCATAATGTTGATTGAAACCCTTAGCCACTAAACGTGCCCTGTAGCGTTGTGGCTGTCCTGCACTGTCCCTTTTTATTTTAAAAATCCACTTACACCCTATAGCCTTTCTGTTACAAGGTAGGGTTTCCAGCTTCCATGTACCATTTCTGGACATAGCAAGCAGTTCCTCTTGCATGGCAATATGCCATAGCTGTGCTTCTGTGGTAGGCAGTTTAATAACATCCTCATAGGACCTAGGCTCTGTAGTGCTAGATACAACATTAAGCACTTTAAATCTTTTTGGCGGTATTCCTAGATTAGCTCTATCTGACCTTCTTAGGATGGGTGCTTGTTCTGTTAACTTATTTTCTAGACTTTCTGTCTGTTCTATGTTTTGTTCTTCCTTATTTACACTCTGACTATTTTCTTCTTTTTCCTCTGCCTCTTGTTTTACTGCGGTTTCTGTGGTTTCTACATTTCCCCCTCCCCTCTCCTCCTGGGGATCAGGTTTAATCTTTCTTTCCTGTTCCTCATTGTGTGTGCTGTCTATGTGTATTTCTGCTTGTTTAGTACTGTTTTCCCAGTCTTGTTCCTGCGTTTTTACACTTCTACACACATGTAAACGTTTTTCCTTCATTAACCAGATTCTGTGATATGCCCCCACAAAACCGAGGTAGTAGCCTTTAAGTGCTCTCGGACCCTGTTTCCCTTTACGTTGAGGTTTGGGAATATGAGCCCAACATACTGCTCCAAATAAGAACATAAGAACATAAGAAGAGCCTGCTGCATCAGGCCAGTGGCCCATCTAGTCCAGCATCCTGTTCTCACAGTGGCCAACCAGGTGCCTGGGGGAAGCACGCAAGCAGGACCCGAGTGCAAGAACACTCTCCCCTCCTGAGGCTTCCGGCAACTGGTTTTCAGAAGCATGCTGCCTCTGACTAGGGTGGGCAGAGCACAGCCATCATGGCTAGTAGCCATTGATAGCCCTGTCCTCCATGAATTTGTCTAATCTTTTAAAGCCATCCAAGCTGGTGGCCATTACTGCATCTTGTGGGAGCAAATTCCATAGTTTAACTATGCGCTGAGTAAAGAAGTACTTCCTTTTGTCTGTCCTGAATCTTCCAACATTCAGCTTCTTTGAATGTCCACGAGTTCTAGTATTATGAGAGAGGGAGAAGAACTTTTCTCTATCCACTTTCTCAATGCCATGCATAATTTTATACACTTCTATCATGTCTCCTCTGACCCGCCTTTTCTCTAAACTAAAAAGCCCCAAATGCTGCAACCTCTCCTCGTAAGGGAGTCGCTCCATCCCCTTGATCATTCTGGTTGCCCTCTTCTGAACCTTTTCCAACTCTAGAATATCCTTTTTGAGATGAGGCGACCAGAACTGTACACAGTATTCCAAATGTGGCCGCACCATAGATTTATACAATGGCATTATGATATCGGCTGTTTTATTTTCAATACCTTTCCTAATTATCGCTAGCATGGAATTTGCCTTTTTCACAGCTGCCGCACACTGGGTCGACATTTTCATCGTGCTGTCCACTACAACCCCGAGGTCTCTCTCCTGGTCGGTCACCGCCAGTTCAGACCCCATGAGCGTATATGTGAAATTAAGATTTTTTGCTCCAATATGCATAATTTTACACTTGTTTATATTGAATTGCATTTGCCATTTTTCTGCCCATTTACTCAGTTTGGAGAGGTCTTTTTGGAGCTCTTCGCAATTCCTTTTTGTTTTAACAACCCTGAACAATTTAGTGTCATCAGCAAACTTGGCCACTTCACTGCTCACTCCTAATTCTAGGTCATTAATGAACAAGTTGAAAAGTACAGGTCCCAATACCGATCCTTGAGGGACTCCACTTTCTACAGCCCTCCATTGGGAGAACTGTCCGTTGATTCCTACTCTCTGCTTTCTGCTTCTTAACCAATTTCTTATCCACAAGAGGACCTCTCCTCTTATTCCATGACTGCTAAGCTTCCTCAGAAGCCTTTGGTGAGGTACCTTGTCAAACGCTTTTTGAAAGTCTAAGTACACTATGTCCACTGGATCACCTCTATGTATATGCTTGTTGACACTCTCAAAGAATTCTAATAGGTTACTGAGACAGGACTTTCCCTTGCAGAAGCCATGCTGGCTCTGCTTCAGCAAGGCTTGTTCTTCTATGTGCTTAGTTATTCTAGCTTTCATAATACTTTCTACCAGTTTTCCAGGGACAGAAGTTAAGCTAACTGGCCTGTAATGTCCGGGATCCCCTCTGGATCCCTTTTTGAAGATTGGCGTTACATTTGCCACTTTCCAGTCCTCAGGCACGGAGGAGGACCCAAGGGACAAGTTACATATTTTAGTTAGCAGATCAGCAATTTCACCTTTGAGTTCTTTGAGAACTCTCGGGTGGATGCCACCCGGGCCCGGTGATTTGTCAGTTTTTATATTGTCCATTAAGCTTAGAACTTCCTCTCTCGTTACCACTATTTGTCTCAGTTCCTCAGAATCCCTTCCTGCAAATGTTAGTTCAGGTTCAGGGATCTGCCCTATATCTTCCACTGTGAAGACAGATGCAAAGAATTCATTTAGCTTCTCTGCAATCTCCTTATCGTTCTTTAGTACACCTTTGACTCCCTTATCATCCAAGGGTCCAATGGTCTCCCTAGATGGTCTCCTGCTTTGAATGTATTTATAGAATTTTTTGTTGTTGGTTTTTATGTTCTTAGCAATGTGCTCCTCAAATTCTTTTTTAGCATCCCTTATTGTCTTCTTGCATTTCTTTTGCCAGAGTTTGTGTTCTTTTTTATTTTCTTCATTTGGACAAGACTTCCATTTTTTGAAGGAAGACTTTTTGTCAGCTTCCTGACATGGTTCAGATAAGGCTTTTTGTTAAACATCATTTCATAAGGCATACAATTCACAGCACTTTTATATACTCTGTTCAACAGATAGTTAGCATATATCGCACATTCACTCCAGAAATCCCTGGTAAGTGTAGAGTCTCCTAACATTGGTCTCACAGTGTCTTGCAAGAATTTGTTGTACCTCTCAGCAACCCCGTTCTGATGGGGTGAAAAAGGAGCTGTTAATTCGCGTTTTACCCCTTTGTTATAGAGATACTTTTGCAGAGTTGAGGATAAAAATTCCCCTCCTCTATCTGATCAGATCGTTGCTATCCGGGTTTTGAATCTAGCCTCTACCCATTCCACAAAATGTTTTAGCTTCCCAGCGGCTTCTGCTTTGTTATGCAATAGGTAAACAAAAGCATATCTCGTGTAGTCATCGACCAACACATAATAAAACTTTGCATTTCCTTTCGACTGTTTAAAGGGACCGGCCAGATCCATGTGTATTAACTGAAATGGCCTTTGCGTGCTAATTAGCCTTCCTTTGTGTATGGGAGCTGCTGTTGACTTCCATTCACTGCAAACGTTACAGTCTTCATACTGCTTACAAGTTTTAAACATTAGGTCAGCACTATGCTTCTCTGTTTTTAGAAGTGTTGTATAACTGACATGACCCAACCTTTTGTGGTGCAAGTGTATACATTGATCATGAGTAGGCTTATTTCTTACTGTGTTTACACATAGTGGGGCTTCATCATTAACTATGAACAATGCTTCTTTGAACGTTGCTATAACGCATATCTTATTTCTCTTACAAATTGTGCATCTCCCTTTTTCAAAGTGAACAACATAATTCATATCATTTAACTTGGCTACAGACATTTTATTCCTGTCCATACTGGGCTAATAAACTGAGACTCAATCCAGACAAGACCGAGACATTGTTGGTGAACGCCTTCCCTGCTCAGATGGGGATGCTTACCCTGTTCTGGATGGGGTTACACTCCCCCTGAAAGAACAGGTACGTAGTTTGGGGGTTCTTCTCAACTCTTCCTTGTCTCTCGAGGCCCAAGTGGCTTCGGTGGCACGGAATGCGTTTTACCATCTTCGTCTGGTAGCCCAACTACGCCCCTATCTGGACAGGGACGACCTCGCCTCCGTTGTCCACGCTCTGGTAACTTCAAGATTGGATTACTGTAATGCGCTCTACGTAGGGCTGCCCTTGAAGACAGTTCGGAAGCTTCAGCTGGTGCAGAACGCAGCTGCCAGATTATTGACGAGGACCAGTCGGTCTTCGCATATAACACCTGTCCTGGCGCGTCTGCACTGGCTTCCTATTTGCTTCCGGGCGAGATTCAAGGTGCTGGTTTTGACCTATAAAGCCTTACACGGCGTGGGACCTCAATACCTTGTGGAACGCCTCTCTCGCTGTGAACCTACCCGTTCACTTCGTTCAGAATCTAAGGCCCTCCTCCGGGTACCAACCCATCGGGAAGCCCAGAGGGTGGTTACGAGATCTAGGGCCTTTTCTGTGGTGGCCCCTGAGTTGTGGAACAGCCTCCCCGAAGAGGTACGCCTGGCGCCTACACTGCCATCTTTTCGGCGCCAGGTAAAGACCTTTTTATGCTCCCAGGCATTTTAATCTTCTTAACTTTTTAAATCTTTTAATCTGTATTTTAATTTTTGTAGTATTTATTTTGTTTTTGCTGCGCTTTTCGTTGTTTGTTTGTATATGTTTTTGTATTTTTATTATGATATATTGTATTTTATTTTGTTTGTTCACCGCCCTGAGAGCTATTTCGCTAAGGGCGGTATATAAATTGAAATAATAAATAAATAAATAAACATAAAGCACATTTGTAACTAGCGTTTTTAAACATTTTAAATATACTACTCCTACCCCTTTTACTTCGCGACAGCTTCCATCCGCCAAGTAAACGTTCTGGTTCGTTGTTGGGGTCAGGGTTTTAAACTGTTTTTCATTATTTGCCAAAAAATGACTAGCTCCTGAGTCAATAGTCCAGGATGCTCTGTTCAGTTCATTGTCTTTGTCTTTTGTTCCTACGACATGCACTTTAAATGGGTCTTTCTCGCATTGTTGTGTTCTTCTTTGCTTCTCAGCCTGGCAATGTCTGCGTAGATGATTTGTGGAACCACAAGTGTAGCAGCATCTCACTCCATATGCCATGGATCCTTGCTCATTCCGCTCCGGGTTTTCTTTGTTGCTCTGTTTGCTTTTCTCTTGTCGGCGTTCTGCTTCTTGCAGTAGTTTGTTTGTGATGTAATTAACACTGAGCTCCGCGTCTGGCAAACTTTCTAACGCGCTTATTATTCCATCCCAGGAATCATTTAAAGTTGACAGCGTAATGTATGCCATCTGTTCCTGTGTATGTTGCATGTTCATTTCTTTCAATTCGGCAAACAAACGTTGTAAGTTCTGTAAATGCCTCTGCATGGACTCGCCTTCTTTGTAACGTGTTTGGTAAAGTGTTTTAGCAAGTAGGACCTTAGAGCCCGCAGTTTTTCTCACATGTACAGTTTTTAATGCATTCCACACTTCCTTCGCAGTGTTTAAGCCTCTTACATGTATTAACTGTTCATTTTCCAGAGCTAGGATAATCAGAGCTTTAGCTTTCTCTGCCGCCCTTATCCACTCTGCCGGTGGGGCTGCAGGGGGGTCTTCCGCAACTGTGTGCCACACGCCCTCCTTCACCAGTAGCATTTCTGTCTTTACCTTCCAGTAGGAGTAGTTGGTGCTCCCCAGCCTCTCCAAGGGAAAAGATGCGCCTCCAAATGCTGCCATTCTTTTCTTACTCCTTTCATCTGCTGTAATGCACTTTCTGGATCTCCTGTTCTTTAGCACAGTTTCACAGTAACACTGTTATGGCTGGGCCCATAACCCTTTGTTGAGCTCTCTTGTGCCCCGAACCAACAAGGCAGACTTAACTTGTTGCACAGGACACAGAGGTGCGTGAGTAACAGCGTTCCTGAATCGGCAATTAGAAATAGACCACACTGACACTGTTAAGCTTAGTGCAAGCAAAACAAACTTTATCAACGTGCAGACAGAATACAATCACCAACATAAGCATTACTCCTATCTTCCCCCACACAGCCTGGGTCCCTGGGCTTGTATTTTATAGCCAGCCCCTTTGATCTGGTACTGCTGTGTGACCTTCACAAAATTACTGTGCTGTGGTTAACCCATTCCCAACATGGGGAATGACTAAGCATAATGAGCTAACAATGATTCCATCCCCTGTGAGAAAGAAAATGGGCCCAAAAGCCATTAGTATACCGTATGCTATTGTCAGAGATTTAACCATAGAGGTATAACTGCACAAGGATTCTTCTCAGCTGAGTGAGTTTCAGGTATTTATGCACAATTTATCTTTCAGTTGTGTGATAAAACATCCCTCCTCATTTGAGCTCTAAGCCAGAAATCAAAGTGATGGTTCCCACGTAAAAAATTATGATGTAAGTAGGAGCATTTCTGAGCTGTGGAAAAGGCTGGAGACAAGAGTGGAAAATGGAAATTCAAGTTGATCCTGACTTATGGTGTTTAGGGTTTTCATAGTAAGCGGTATTCAGGAAGGGTTTACCATTGACTTCCTCTGGGACTTAGGAGCAGTGACTGAACCCTGCTCTCCCAGGTCGTAGTCCAACACCTTAACCACTGTACTGCCTTCAAGTCAATTCTGACTTATGGTGACCCTATGAATAGGGTTTTTATGGTAAGCTGTATTCAGACGGGGTTACGATTGCCTTCCTCTGGGGCTGAGAGGCAGCGACTGGCCCAAGGTCACCCAGTGAGCTTCATGGCTGTGTGGGGATTTGAACCCTGGTCTCCCAGGTCGTAGTCCAAAACCTTAACCACTACATCACACTGGTTCTCGCAGGCAAAATCAACAGAGACAGACCAAACGGAAACACGCCCCATTCATCTTTACCCAGCGGCCTCTGCCTGGGGTCCAATGGAGTCCTCTCTGCCTCAGGGAAATCCATTCCTGTTTCTCCACAGAGACCCTTTTCCTGAAAAGCATAAGAAGAACTCAAGTCATATAATGGGGAGCAGAATTAAAAAAGGAGTGACAGAGGCAATACCACAGGAATATTTGATATAGAAAGGAAGGATAGATGCAAAACCCTTAGAGATACTTGATATCGGGGTAGCCAACGTGGTGCCCTTCAGATGGGACCAGACTCCAATTCACATCAGCCCCAGACAATACCATGAATGGCCAGCGATTATAGGACTTTTACTTCAACAACATCTGGAAGGCTTCATCTACACCAGGGACAGCCATCTTACCTGCTGCTCTGCCTGCTTCTCGTCCTCTGCCACGTTCAGCAGGAGACCTTCTGCCAGGGCCACTGCCTGGGAACTGGTCTCGGCCCCACATTCCCTCACCCAGCTCTCCATCTCTGGGGGCAGGACAGCCAGGAACTGCTCCAGGATCACCTTGTCCACAATCTGGTTCTTTGAGTGTCGCTCTGGCTTCAACCACTCACGGCAAAGAAGGTGGAGTCGGCTGCAAGCCTCTCGGGGCCCCTCAGCTGCCTGGTAGCGGAAACGCCGGAACTGCTGGCGCTGCACATCTGAGCTGAGGGGACTCTCCCCCAAGATCTTCTGCACATTTTCCCCCAGGAATTCCTCTGCATGGGTCTCAGTCTTGATGGCATCAGGGCCAAGTCCTGCTTCAGGGGTAGATGGGTCTTGCTGTTCCATCTTTGATCTCTTGGCCTTTCACGGGGTCCTCATCCCTTCTCTGCTTCTGGGAATAGTTTTCTGCCTTCTGAGGCCACGTTCAGAAGGAGCAGGTCCACTTATTCTATGAGCGAAGCCAAACAGGGATCACTATGCCCAGGCCAAAGGGTTGCAGAGCAGGAAAGGTGCTGGGTAAGAATAGTCAAATGTGAGGATTATTGTTTCTACCATATAACCTTTGATAAAAACCCAATGATGGGGCCTACGTCTTCCTTTGAAGATGGGTGTCTGGATGGTTGGCACATCTCTGACAGCAGCTCCAACGGCGATCAGAGACCCCCATCATCCCCATTTCCCCCCTATTCTTATTTACAAAGAAGCTGAAAGAGAGAACCTTTCAGGGGAAGGGCTGTAGTTCAAATGATAGAGCAGCTGCTTTGTACACAGAACGTCCCACTTTGAATCTCCAGGTAGGGCTGGGAAAGACTCCCTGCCTGTAATCCTGGAGAGACTCTGCCAGTCAGTGCGGACAATACTGAGCTAGATGAGACAATTGTCTAATTCAATATAAGATCCCATACTCCCTAACTTATCTCTGAACTTTTACAAGCCTCTCCTGGAATACAGAATGTTGGTTTAATTGTGAATGAAATACGTTATTCCTTTCATCTCTTGATAGATTTGCTTATCTTTAGAACTGTCCCCCTTCAGAGTTAAACATGAGCTATATTGTTGCATATTAAATTAAATTGGAACGCTGCAGTTCCTGGAGTTTATGACCTGGTTGTGATAAGGAAATGGAAAGATCTTTGAGTATGTGGTGGAAGAAAGCAATGAATCTACATTTTTGGGATTGTCATCATAAATTAAGGAAGAACTGACTTTACTTTCACCTCAGCAGGCATTGAGTGATGGGATATGGATGCGGGTGGGGGCTGCCCTGTCCTGTAGGCTCTCTTCACCTATTTACCCTTTTAATAAAACACAGTTGTTCACTTTCAGTCGGGGTCTTCCGAGTTTGATTCCTTTGATGAAAAAAAAGATTGCCAATTTTCAGTACCACTTAAAGGTCCCTTCTGCATCCCAGGGGTTACTTGCCTGGATGGGCACATGTGTGATAACACCAGTCAGTGTGTGAATAACAGGGGGATTGATAGGCATACTTTCAATTGCCCCTTAATTCAAAGTGGTGTCCTGGCCCTGCTGGGGAGGGAGAGGTAGCTCTCCTCCCTGATTTGGATGGATCAGCTGAACAGGCCTCCTGTGCGCCCTGCTCTGTGAAAATCTTCCCACCAAACGTGTAAAGGCAGAGGATGCTCACAAGATTTCAGAGGGGGCCACCCATGCAGGGCTTGGGTACTTACCACCGAGAATGAAAGGGACTTTGAACAGAGGAGCTTTTGCTCTGAGGGATACAGCCCCCCCCCAGGATTCCCTTCCTGTCTAGCCATCAAATTGAGGTCATTTAACACACTAAGCCTGGTATACTGCTTCTGCATAAGGAAGCTCCACTTTCCACTCATTGTACCAAGGCCCTGCCTATCTTTTTTCTTTCGTTTTATTCGCTTTGTCTATCTGTTATTATGGCGGATGTTCTGACGGGGGATCCTGAAGGGTCACAGAACAGAGGCCACCTCCTTACGGGGTGAGGGTCTCCCTTGCTGTCGTGGGCTCTCCAGCCGCTCCTCTGCCTTCACCGGGTGGGGCTCCAATCTGGGGTCTCCCGCCCCCTCCTGGCTCCCCCGCCCTGCAGCTCCTCCCCTTCGCCCAAATGCACAGCAGGGACAAGGGGCTTACCAGACCCCAGAAGGCGCCACCGACGCTGCAGCGCTGCTGCTTCTGCTGGTGTTTAACGGCGAATCAAACTGCGCTCTTGACCAGGGAGCCACTTTCCTCCAAGGGAAGAGCCCGGCAGGAAGTGACGTCAGAGGGAGAGGAGCCCCATTTTCTTTGAAGCCTCCCGCACCTCCTCCTCCTCTTTCCTTTCTAGGAATCTGGTTTCGTTTATTTTAACCCTCACGAAGTCAAGCCGCTTGATGATCTCTCAGAGCGGGAGCCAAGAAGGAAAGAGGCATTGCGCAGCATGGAGGAAGGCACGGAGCTCCTGCCCTGTACTGAGTCAGAGCATGGGGGTCGATCTAGCTCAGTGGGATCTGCACTGACTGGCAGCAGCTCTCCAGCGTTTCAGGCACGGAGTCTGTCCTTGGAGATTGAACCTGGGACCTTCTGCATGCAAAGCAGCTGCTCTACCCACTGAGCTGTGGCTCCTTCCTGGGGGTTTGGACCCTCCTGGGGGTTCAAGACAAATATATAGATCATAGAAATATGGGGAGGCTGGCAGACAAGGCTCCCAAACTGGTTTGGCTTGCGTGAGAAGGGAAGATGTGATGATATATGTTGCTGTATCTGGAAGATGAATGGAACCGGAAAGCCAAGTCAGTTCAGCTACTTTTGTCAGAGAAGGTTAAACTCAGTTTAACAGAAAGGAAGAAAAAACGCCTCCACTGGAGTGCAAGAGACTCTTGCCCAGCGTATGGCTTTGCTATAAAGTCTAAAATGATGCTGTGAAAGCCTGAGACACTATACAGCATGCCTTGTATTGAGGGATGACCTTGTCCTGAAGTCTCAATGGGATGCAATGGAGGTCTTTGTCTTTTCCAATCTCCCCTGTTAATTTTCTCAGCTGTCCTTGGGAGGAATGATAACAATTCTCTCTTGAAGAATTAAGTCCTTGTTGTGCTTCTCTACTCGATAAGAATACTTTTCTATACAGAGATACTTTTAGATGATGATTTCATAGCTGTAAGTACAATACACTATTAACCATCTAGCATCCTTATGCTGCAGATGTATAACTAATTACAGCACGTACCACAATTAAATATTTCGCACATATATCTCCCTTGCACTCATCTCAGGGAACAACAGTATAAACTCATCTTTCCGAAAGACCAAGATATATAATAAATAAGAGAATATTTTTACACGTGATTATCATCATTAATTTCAAAAAGATGTTATACTGTGTACTGCCTTCAAGTCGATTCCGACTTATGGTGACCCTATGAAGAGGGTTTTCATGAGGCTGAGAGGCAGTGACTGGCCCAATGTCACCCAGTGAGCTTCATGGCTACATGGGGATTCAAACCCTGGTCTCCCAAGTCCTAGTCCAACACTCTAACCACTACACCACACTGGCTTATCCTCTACTGTATGTAGGATAAGCTAAACTTGTCAGTGAGTCCATTTAAACCAAAAATCTAAAATGTAACACAATATGCAGATTTTGGCCTTTGTCACAAGACATATGGATCAATTCTCTAGTGAAATATTTTACCTCTTCTGGAGTATATAATCTATAAATTGCGTAGTTGATGGTGTTGGTACAAATATAACATACATCAATAGATTGACACTTAGTGAAACTGTTCAATCTGAATTTCCTTCCATCTTTAGGATGCTTGTGAGCAGCATGAACATTTGCCACATTTCAAATCTCCCCTAGAGATGGATCTAATCCTGTAACTACGTAAATCAGAACGGACCACCTTCCCTTGAATAATGGCTGCTCTGCATTGCACTGTAAGTGGAATTCTTCATGACTCCCTGGTCTATAGCTGCTGCAAATCAGGAGACCTCCCAAAGCCTCTTTGCAAAGTTTTCACTTTTCCCTTCGGGTGAGGGGAAGGGGCTTTGTTAACATTCACTAACACTTACTGTGTAGTAGCGTTTGCAGAAAAAAATGTCTGGGCGCTACAGGCACTCAGACAAACCCAGCACAGTGTAATGGGATAGCCCAAATAATGGCTTAAAATGTGCAAAGAGTGTGCTAAAATTATTTACATAAGCTTATAATGGCTTCGCTTGTAGTTTAGTAGTGCACAGAGGAAAAAAGTTCTCTTCTGAAAATGGGTTTCTTAAACCCTCCCTTCTAGACAAAGCATTGTTTTCTTATAAAGCAGAGTACGGTACGAGATACAGTGTCTGAGCAGACAGCCAATATGTTACATTAACATTTGGATTGCGGTCTCCACCTATTTACCCTTTTAATACAACAGTTATTTTCAGTTGGGTTCTCCTGAAGTTGATTCCTTTGATTCAAAGGTTGCCACTTTTCGAGTAGCGCTTTCCATTCAATGTTGAAAGATCCCTTCTGCATCCCAGGAGTTGCCAGCCTGGATGGTCCTACATGTGTCAGTCAGGAGTGATGACACATTGCAAAGTGTTAACATTTGGCTTGGGGGGGAAGGGGCTTTGTTAACATTCACTAACACTTACTGGGAACAGCTGCAGCATGAGGGGACTGAGGAAGACCTGCCCTGGGAGTGAGTATCTGGCATCTGGGTGCTTGCTACGAGCTCCTTTGGGCTGCTGTCTGTCGAGACAGCTGAAGTTCCTGGTAAGTGCTGCAAGGACTGGGATCCCCTGCCTGCCCCTTGCTCCACAGAGAGGCTGCAGTTAATCATGCAGCCCCTTGCAACAGCTGCTGGCTGGGCCAGGAGACATAAAAGCCCAGCTGCCCTTGGGCGGGGGGTCTGCCACCAAAGGGGTGACACCAAAGGGGTTTGCCCCTTGGGGAGTCCCTTAGGGAGTCCCGAGGGCGAGGGTGCTACTCCCCTTCTATTACTTTTTCTGTTTTTTATTATTATTATTTCTTAATTTGTTTTCTGTTAAACCAATCTAGAGGAGATTGGTGGTGGGGAGGTCGTGTGGTGCATGTGTAGTTCCTGCACAGGGTGGGAGCCTGTGCAGTGAACTGCACGATAGGAGAAAGTCGCCAGATGCCTTCAGAGTGAGAGTGTGTAATTGGCAGAAGGCTGGCCCTCCCTGGGTATGAGACAGGAGGGGGAGTAGATGGGCCCTGTGTGAGTAAGTCTGAATGGGTGGGACTGTTCCCACTCCTTGCAGAGGCCTACTGGGATAATTCGCTCCGGTAGGCTTTGTTGGTGGGCTCGTGTTGGGCCCATAATAGGTATTTAGGAGGAGTCTTAGCATGGAGGAACATGGGTGATGCCACCCCAATTTCAGTGATTACCCGCAGAGGGAAATATAGCCATGGGGATGTGGTGAATTACCATAGAAGGCGAAGGCAGGGCTATCTGCGCCTTGTTCCTTGCTGCCACTCCTCTGATGGTTTGGTTCCTTGTTGCTCATCTGCTGTGCCCACTGGCCTGTGTGTGTTGTTGTTTAATGCCAGATCGGTACATAAGAACACTCTCATCCATTACTTGATTGTGGATGAATGTGCCAATTTGGTGTGTATTACCGAGACCTGGGTGAGTGAGCTTGGAGGAGTTGATCTAACCCAACTTTGCCCACCTGGATACTCACCGCAGCACCAGCACAGGCTGCAGGGATGGGGGGGGAGGAGTTGCTGTGGTCTACAGAACTTCCATCTCTGTCACCAGGAAACCACTCTGTCTTGGAGCTGGCTGTGAGGGCCTGCACCTGGTGTTGGGCCGAGGAGACCGTAAACTAGGGTTGCTGCTGGTGTAACGTCCACCTTGCTGCCCGGCAGCTTCTCTGACTGAGCTGGTGGAGGTCGTCTCAGCGGTGGCGTTGGAGCAGCCCAGAATGATAGTGCTGGGTGATTTCAATGTCCATGCAGAGGCTGCCTCTAGTGTTCCGGCTCGGGACTTCATGGCCTCCATGACAAACATGGGGCTGTCTCAAGTTGTTATTGGCCAAACGCATAGAGCAGGGCACACCCTCGACTTGGTCTTTGCTTCAGATGGAGGAAGGGGTGGTCTGGAGATGGGGGGGTGGATGTCATGGTCAGACCACTTCCTGGTGAAGTTTAGACTTATGGCTCCGAGTCTTCCCTGGGGTGGACAGATGAAGATGGTCCGTCTCCGGAAACTAATGGAATCCACTGGATTCCTGAATGCCCTGGGGGAGTTCCCAGGAGATAGAGCAGGTGACCCTGTTGAAGCCCTTGTCATGCTGTGGAACAGCGAGGCGCATCTGGCTCGACACGGTTGCCCCCGAGCGCCCTCTCCGGCACTGTGGAGCCCAGCTTGCACCTTGGTACACCAGTGAGCTAAGGGCAATGAAACAGGCTGGATGTCGGCTAGAGTGCAAGTGGCAAAAGACGTCCTGTGAGACAGATCAGGCACGAGTAATACATCATAACTGTGCCTATTGTGTGGCGGTGAGGGCGGCGAAGAAGGCCCACTTCTCTTCCTCCATCACATCCTCAAGTATCCGTCCAGTGGAGCTTTTCCGTATTGTCAGGGGTCTTTTGACATCAACTCCAGGAAATGGAGTCTTAGAGCCTTCGGAGGACCACTGTGAAATGTTTGCAAGGCACTTTGAGGGTAAACTTGCTCGCCTCCGTAGCAGTCTTGATGCCCCATCTACATATACTGTAGTCCCCAATGAGGTGCCCAGTGCAACATCTGCTCCTATTTCTTGGGAACAGTTTCAGTTGATGCGGCCTGATGATGTGGACAAGGTGCTTGCGATGATGTAGCCAGCAATGTGTCTTCTTGACCCTTGCCCTTCTTGGCTTATTAAAGCTTGCCGGGGGGGGGGTCTGACCAAGTGGATCCAGGGTGCGGTCAATGCATCATTGTGGGAGGGAGTGATTCCAGCCGCCTGAAAGAGGCGGTGATCCGACCACTCCTGAAAAAGCCCACCCTGGACCCATTGGCTTGGGACAACTACTTACCGGTTGCAAATACCCCCTTCTTAGGGAAGGTGATTGAGAGGGTTGTGGCGCAGCAACTGCAAGTACTCTTGGATGAAAGATTATCTTGACCCATCCCAGTCTGGGTTTAGGCCTGGTTATGGGACTGAATTGGCCTTGGTTGCCCTGATGGATGACCTTTATCGGGAGAAGGACAGGGGGAGTGCGACTCTGTTATTCTTACTTGATCTCTCAGCGGCTTTTGATACCATTGACCATGGTATCCTTCTGGGCCGACTTGGTGAGATGGGTATTGGAGGAACTGTTTTACAGTGGTTCCGATCCTATCTCCAGGGTCTCTCTCAGAGAGTAGCATTGAGTGATTGTCTTTCGGCCCCCTGGCAGCTGTGCTGTGGGGTGCCACAGGGTACCATCTTCTACCCCATGCTGTTTAACATCTATATGAAGCCGGCAGCAGTCATCAGGAGCTTTGGAGGGAGGTGTCAGCAGTATGCTGATGATACCCAGTTCTATTTCTCCATAACATCTGAATCAGGAGAGGCTGTGCAAGCCTTTGACCACTGCCTGGACTCGGTGGTGGGCTAGATGAGGGCCAATAAACTGAGTCTGAATCCTAGCAAGACGGAGGCACTGTGGGTTGGTGGTTCCAGAGTTCGGATAATTGGTCAGTTGCCTGCTTTGGATGGGGTCGTACTTCCTCTGAAAGAGCAGGTCCGTAGCCTGGGGGTACTCTTGGATCCATCTTTGTCGCTAGAGGCCCAGGTGACCTCAGTGGCTAGAAGTGCCTTTTACCAGCTTCGGCTGGTGAGACAGCTGCAGCCGTTTCTGGACCAGGATAGCCTGATCACTGTTGTCCACGCACTGGTAACCTCTAGGCTGAATTACTGTAATGCGCTCTATGTGGGGCTGCCCTTGAAGTTGATCCAGAAGTTGCAGCTGGTGCAAAATGTGGCGGTGAGACTGCTCACTGGAGCAGGGTAACGCAAGCATGGCACCCTGCTACTGAAAGAGTTGCACTGGCTGCCCATTTGCTATCGGACCAAGTTCAAAGTTCTAGTTTTGGTGTACAAAGCCCAATACTGCTCGGGACCAGGATACCTGAAAGACCATCATCCTGATCACTGCGCTCTGCAGGTGAGGGCCTCCTGCAGATACCATCTTATCAGGAGGTTCATTCTGTGCAATATAGGAAATGGACCTTAGTGTGGCAGCACCTACCCTGTGGAATTCCCTCCCTTTGAATATTAGTCAGGTGCCATCTCTCCTATCTTTTCGGTGCCTTTTGAAGACTTTTCTTTTTCAACAAGCGTTTTAAGTTGAGAGCTATCCCAGTCTTTCTCTCTGTCAGAATGGCTTGTTTTTTAATAATGTTTTTAATCTTTTTTTAAAAAAAATTTTTTTTTTAATGTTTTTGATGCTGTTTTGCGTTAATGTATTTCAAGTTTTGTTTTTATGATGTTTTAAAATGTTTCTAGTGCCTTGTTTGCTGCCCTGGGCTCCTGCTGGGAGGAAGGATGGGATATACATCAAATAATAAATAAAGGGATAGCCCGAATAATGGCTTAAAATGTGCATATAATGTGCTGAAATTATTTACATAAGCTTTTAATGGCTTCGCTTGTAGTTTACACAGAGGAAGAAAGTTCTCTTTTGAAAATCGGTTTCTTAAACCCTCCCTTCTAGACTAAGCATTGTTTCCTTATAAAGCAGAGTACAGTACAAGATACAATCTCTGAGCAGACAGCCAATATGTTACATTAAGTGTCACCAGTAAGTGAGAAGAAGATATGGAGTGCTTCCGGGAGGCAGCAAATGCAAATTTCCAAAATTTCTCCTCTAGTGGGTAGCAAAATTGATAAAGCCATGGGAACAAGCCATCCCTTTGTAAATAGGGTGTATAAAAGGCCAGTTCTATAGCATGCAGGACCCCCTTGGCTCTGTTGAAGTGGGGGTGGGGTCAAAGAAAGCAGGAGGGAACCCTCACATCTATTCCATCCATGGCATCTGATGGGTGATGTATCGTGACATGTATTTCCATGTACTCTGTAACTCTGGCTTTGTGACATGACTTAAGAAGTTAACTCGGTCCTTATTATTATTAATATTATTATTAATTAAATTTTTATACCGCCCCATAGCCGAAGCTCTCTGGGCGGCTCACAACAGGTAAAAACATCTAACATACAATTAAAACCACATATTAAGCAATCTAAAATAAGTTAAAGATATCAAAAATTAAAACATAATTAAACAGATACTAAAATGCATATTAAATACTACTAAAATGCTGAAAATGCCTGGGAGAAGAGGAAGGTTTTTACCTGGTGCCGAAAAGATAATAATGTTGGTGCCAGGCGTACCTCATCAGGAAGAATATTCCATAGTTCAGGGGCCACCACTGAGAAGGCTCTTTTTCTTGTTGTCACCTTCCGGGCTTCTCTCTGAGTAGGCACCCGGAGGAGGGCCTTCAATGTTGAGCGCAGTGTACGGGTAGGTTCATATCGGGAGAGGCGTTCCATCAGGTATTGTGGCCCCATGCCGTACAAGGCTTTATGGGTTAAAACCAGCACTTTGAATCGGGCCCGGAAACATATAGGCAACCAGTGCAAGCGGGCCAGAATCAGTGTTATATGTTCGGACCGCCTGGTCCCGGTTATCAATCTGGCCGCCGCATTTTGCATGAGCTGCAGTTTCCAAACAGTCTTCAAGGGCAGCCCCACGTAGAGTGCATTGCAGTAGTCTAATTTAAAGGTTACCAGGGCATGGACAACTGAAGCAAGGTTTCCCCTGTCCAAATAGTGGCGTAGTTGGGCCACCAGCTGAAGCTGGTAGAAAGCACTCCGTGCCACCGAGGCTACCTGAGCCTCCAGTGACAGGGATGGTTCTAAAAGAACTCCCAAACTACGAACCTGCTCCTTCAGAGGGAGTGCAACCCCATCCAGGACAGGTTGCACATCCACCATCTGGTCAGAGGAACCGCCTACTAACAGCATCTCAGTCTTGTCTGGATTGAGCTTCAATTTATTCGCTCTCATCCAGTCCATTATCGCAGCCAGGCATCGGTTCAGCACCTTGACAGCCTCACCTGATGAGGATGAAAAGGAGAAGTAGAGCTGCGTGTCATCAGCATACTGGTGACAATGCACTCCAAAACTCCTGATGACAGCACCCAGCGGCTTCATGTAGATGTTAAAGAGCATGGGGGACAGAACTGACCCCTGCGGAACTCCATATTGGAGAGCCCAGGGTGCCGAGCAATGCTCCCCAAGCACTACCTTCTGGAGACAACCCGCCAAGTAGGAGCAGAACCACTGCCAAGCAGTACCTCCAACTCCCAAATCCGCAAGTCTCCCCTGAAGAATACCATGGTCGATGGTATCAAAAGCCGCTGAGAGATCAAGGAGAATCAACAGAGTTACACTCCCCCTGTCTTTCTCCCAACAAAGGTCATCATACAGGGCAACCAAGGCCGTCCCCGTGCCAAAACCACACAGGGCCTTCTCTCAATCCCGCCAACAAAAACAGCCAGATTGGTGGGTACAAGAGAGAGGGCATTCTCAGTGGCGGCCCCCACTCTTTGGAACTCCCTCCCACAAGATCTCCGGCACTCCTCTTCCCTAAATGTATTTCGGAAAGCCTTAAAGACCTGGCTCTTTCAACAGGCCTTCGGGGTATCCGGGGAGGGTTAATTGTTGTAACTGTAATGCCTCCTGCCCAGTTTTAATGTTGTTGTTGCAGATGTATTGATTTTATATTGTATCGCTATATTTTTCAATTGTATCTTAACAATCTTGTTCGTCGCCTAGAGTGGCCATCGGCCAGATAGGCGACAAAGAAATTAAATTTATTATTATTATTATTATAAAACCGGGCCTGAAACCCGATTGAAATGGATCCAGATAATCGGTCTCATCCAAGAATGTCTGGAGCTGGTCTGCAACCACTCTTTCTAGGACCTTGCCCAGGAATGGGACATTTGCTACCGGCCTGTAATTATTAAGATTTTCTGGGTCCAGGGAAGATTTCTTCAAAAGTGGTCTCACTACCGCCGCCTTTAGGCAGCCAGGGACCTCTCCCTCACACAGTGAGGCATTAATCACTTCCCTGGCCCAGCCGGCTGTTCCATCCCTGCTAGCTTTCATTAGCCAAGAGGGGCACGGATCCAGAACAGAAGAGGTTGCACGCACCTGTCCAAGCACCTTGTCAATATCCTCAAGCTGCACCAATTGAAACTCATCCAAAAAATCATGACCAGGCTGTGCTCCGGATACCTCATTTGATTCAACTGCTATAACACTGGAGTCCAAGTCTTGACGGATGCAAGAGATTTTATCCTGGAAGTGCCTAGCAAATTCATTACAGCGTGCTTCGCATAGTTCTACCGTGTCCCTAGGGCCAGAATGTACTAGCCCTCTGACAACTTTAAAAAGCTCCGCCGGACGGCAGTTAGAAGATTTAATAGTGGCAACAAAATATTGTTTTTGTGCTGCCCGTACTGCCCCTAAATACAGCTTGGTATAGGCACTTACCAGTGCATAATTGCATCCCTCAGGAGTTCGTCTCCATCTGCACTCAAGCCGTCTCCTGTTTAATTGCTCTCAGCTCTGAAGTATACCATGGAGCTGAAGGAGCTCTACATAGGAGAGGGCGCACAGGAGCGATCATGTCAACTGCCCAGGTCATTTCAGCATTCCATAGTTCGACCAGGGTTTCAACAGGAGCGCCAGCCCTATCAGCCGGAAAACTCCCCAGAGCCTTTTGAAAACCATCCGGATTCATTAGTCTCCGGGGGCGGACCATCTTAATGTGTCCTCCACCCTTGCAGAGGGGAAAAGCTGCGGTAAGTCTAAACCTCAACAAGCGGTGATCAGTCCATGACAAAGGGGCTGATGTAAGACTCCCTACATTCAGATCACCATCTCCATGTCCAGTTGCAAAAATCAGGTCTAGAGTATGCCCTGCCACGTGTGTTGGGCCAGTAGCATATTGGGACAGCCTCATGGTTGTCATGGAAGCCATGAAGTCCTGAGCCGCCCCAGATAAGGCGGCCTCGGCGTGGATGTTGACATCCCCCAGCACAAACAGTCTGGGTGATCTCAACAATACAGCCGAGACCACCTCCGTCAGCTCAGTTAGGGAGTCTGTTGGGCAGCGGGGTGGGCGGTACACCAACAGAATCCCCAATCTGTCCCCCTGATCCAACACAAGGTGCAAACACTCCAGACCATTAGTTGCATGGACATGGTGCTTGGAGAGAGAGATGGAACTCCTATAGACCACAGCAACCCCCCTCCCCGGCCCTCAGATCTACCCTGATGCTGAACCAAGTACCCCGGTGGGCACAGCTGGGAGAGACTAGCTCCTCCCTGCTCACCCACCCAGGTCTCAGTTATACATGCCAGATCAGCTGCCTCCTCCACAATTAAATCGTGGATGAGAGAGATCTGATTATGTACCGATCTGGCATTTAGGAGCAGCATCCGGAGATCGGAGAGCTGGCTGATAGGGCAACCAACAAACCTGTGGGTGTGTGGAGGACCGGAACCCAGCAAAGCCGTTAACTGCCTGGGGTGAGTTCCCCTCACCTGGCAAGTCCTCCACACAGCATCATATCTCCCTCTACCCGTCACTACACTAATTGGGGCCACCTCAAATCTTCCCAGTCGACTTTGACTCCTCTCTCCCAGGCACATGATGCAACCCCCACAACACACACTCACACCATACACCCCCCCACACAAAAAGGGCCTTCAACTATTGTAACCTGTTTTAACTAAGATGTGCCTTCACAGTCTTATACATTGATGTTAATTGGATTTCCAGCAACTTCTTTCATGCTGATATGTATCCCTATTTTTCTGTTTCTATAATAAGGTCACTGACTACATTTTATTAGTTGTAGTGTGCAAGAGATGAATAAATAGCATGTATTATAAAGACTCTTGGCGATTTGCTGGGGTGCCACTGAAGGGCTTTGCAGGCCTCCAAAACACTCACAGGCAACAGGTGGGCAACCCCCTGTTCATCACTCATAATATGGTTTCCCCATTTCTGAAATCTTTCATGACATTAAAGACTTAAGCTACTTCTGAAGCTCTTTCCATGTTCCAAGCAGTTCTATGGTTTCTCTCCTCTGTGAATTCTTTGATGCAAAGTGAGAGAGGAATTTCTAGTAAAGCCCTTTCCACATTCCAGGCATTCATATGGCTTCTCCCCAGTGTGAACACTTTGATGGGCAGTGAGTTGCTGTTTCCTACTGAAGCTCTTTCCACATTCTAAGCACTTATATGGTTTCTCCCCAGTGTGAACACTTTGATGCAAAGTGAGAGAGGAATTTCTAGTAAAGCTCTTTCCACATTCTAAGCACTTATATGGTTTCTCCCCAGTGTGAGTTCTTTGATGGGAAGTCAGATTTATCTTCTGGTAGAAGCTCTTTCCACATTCTAAGCACTTATGTGGCTTCTCCCCAGTGTGAATTCTTTGATGGTCAGTGAGTTTCTGTTTCCTACTGAAGCTCTTTCCACATTCTAAGCACGTATACGGTTTCTCCCCAGTGTGAATTCTTTGATGGAGAGTGAGTTGCTCTTTGCAACTGAAGCTCTTTCCACATTCCAAGCATTTATACGGTTTCTCCCCAGTGTGAATACTTTGATGGAAAGTCAGATGTATCTTCTGACGGAAGCTCTTTCCACATTCTAAGCACTTATATGGTTTCTCCCCAGTGTGAGTTCTTTGATGGGAAGTCAGATTTATCTTCTGGTGGAAGCTTTTTCCACATTCTAAGCACTTATATGGCTTCTCCCCAGTGTGAATTCTTTGATGGAAAGTGAGAGAGGAATATCTAGTGAAGCTCTTCCCACATTCTAAGCACTTATATGGCTTCTCCCCAGTGTGAATACTTTCATGGGCAGTGAGAGAGGAACTTGTAGTAAAGCACTTTCCACATTCCAGGCATCTATATGGCTTCTCCACAGTGTGAATTCTTTGATGGAAAGTGAGTGCTTGTTTCCAACTGAAGCTCTTTCCACATTCTAAGCACTTATATGGTTTCTCTCCGGTGTGAATTCTTTGATGGGCAGTGAGTAAGTTTTTCCAGTGGAAGCTCTTTCCACATTCCAAGCACTTAAAAGGTTTCTCCCCCATGTGAATTCTTTGATGGCAAGTCAGATGTGTCTTCCGACGAAAGCTCTTTCCACATTCCAAGCACTTATATGGTTTCTCTCCAGTGTGAATTCTTTGATGGGAAGTCAGATTGCTTTTCTGACAGAAGCTCTTTCCACATTCTAGGCACTTATATGATTTCTGCCCGGTGTGAACATTTTGGTGGGCAGTGAGTAAGTGTTTCCAGCGGAAGCTCTTCCCACATTCCAAACATTTATATGGTTTCTCCCCAGTGTTATTACTTTGGTGGGCAGCGAGTTGTTGTTTCCACCTGAAGCTCTTTCCACATTCCAAACACTTATATGGTTCCTCTCCAGTGTGAATTCTTTGGTGGGCAGCGAGTTTGTTTTTCCAACTGAAGCTCTTTCCACATTCTAAGCACTTATATGGTTTCTCACCGGTTTGCATTCTTTGATGCAAAATAAGACTTGCCTTGCAGCTAAACCTCCTTTCACGTTCCAAACATTGATATGCTTTCTCCGTTTTCTGGTTTTTGTAGTGGGCTTTCTTACACTTACTTTTAGAATTCAGACTTTTCGAACAATGAAAATATTTATTTCTTCTCATTCTTTGATCTGTTTTTTCTCGGATGGCAGTTTTATGGTAGCCACTGCCCTGAGAAGCGTAAGATTTATTCCTCCTTTTCTCTTCTGCTTCAGGATTCCTTCTCTGCTCTTCCCTGTTTTTAGATCTATCTCTTTTCCATCTCTCTTGCCCACACAGTTCTTCCTTCCTCTTGGCTTTCCACTCATCATCTTCTGCAAGGAAGAGAGAAACTGATAAGACCATGAGGGAAGAAATGGATCCTCAAATCACTGAACAATCCCAAATAACTTTTGTGATAAAGGAAGAATTGACAGGACTTGTCAAGGAAAATTGACAGGAAAATTCTGACTTGTGTTGCATATAACTTTCTCCTACAGAAAGTGGAGGAAGCAACCAGAGGATTGGCTATCCTGGACTTGATTCTAGACAATAGAGATGATTTGGTGGATAAAATGGCAGTTATGGGAACACTGGGGGGAAGTGACCACACCATATTTGAATTCTTGATTTTAACAGAAGCAAAAGCTGAGAGTAGCCATACACGCACCCTGGACTTCAGGAAAGCTGATTTTCATAAACTCAGAACAATTGTAAGTACGGTTCCATGGCAAGCGACCCTTATGAGAAAAGGAGTCTATGATGGGTGGGAGTTTCTAAAAAAGGAAATTCTAAAAGCTCAATGGCAAGCAATTCCAACAAGGAAAAAAGGGGGGAAAACAGCAGAAGAAGCCAATGTGGCTTCACAAGGCTTAGAGATGACCTGAAAACAAAAAAGGACACATACAGGAAGTGGAAAGAAGGCCAGGCCACAAAGGAAGAGTACAGGCAGGTACAACAGAATTGCAGATGGCGTCAGGAAGGCTAAAGCTGAGAATGAGCTGAGGTTAGCGAGGGATGCTAAAAGCAACAAAAAAGCTTTCTTCAGGTACGTCCGTAGTAAAAGACAGAGAAAAGAAATGGTGTCACAGCAACTCAATGAGGATGGCAAAATGATAACAGATAACAAAGAAAAGGCAGAAGTGCTCAATTCCTACTTTGGCTCAGTCTTCTCCCAGAAAAGGGTCTATGACCCTCCCAGGAAACATGAAGTGGAAGGGGCAGGATTGGAGCTTGAGATTGATAGACAAACGGTCAAGGAATACTTAATCACTTTGAACGAGTTCAAATTGGCAGGGCCCGATAAACTGCATTCTAGAGTATTGAAGGAACTGCCTGAAGAACTCTCGGAATGATTGTCTATTATCTTTGTGAAATCATGGAGGACTGGTGAAGTGCCCGATGACTGAAGGAGAACTAATGTAGTCCCTATCTTCAAAAAGGAGGAATCGGGGAACTATAGACCAGTCAACCTAACGTCAATCCCTGGAAAAACTCTGGAGCAGATTATAAAGCAGTCAATCTGTAAGCACCTTGAAAACAATGCAGTGATTACTAGGAGCCAACATGGATTTATGAAAGACAAATCCTGCCAAACTAATCTTATCTTGTTTTTTGATTAGGTAACTTCCCTTGTAGACTGTGGGAATGCTGTGAACATAATATATCTCGACTTCAGCAAAGCTTTTGACAAAGTGCCCCATGACATTCTGATTAGCAAGCTAGCTAAATGTGGGCTGGATGGAACAACTATCAGGTGGATCAACAGTTGGCTCCAGAATCATACCCAAAGAGTGCTTATCAATGGTTCCATCTCAAACTGGGCGGAAGTAACGAGTGGGGTACCACAGGGCTCGGTCCTGGGCCCAGTGCTCTTCAACATTTTTATTATCGACTTGGATGAGGAGGTACAGAGCATGCTTATCAAATTTGCAGCTGATAAAAAATTGGGGGGCATAGCTAATACTGTGGAAGACAGAAACAAAATTCAAAGAGGCCTTGATAGGCTGGAGCATTGGGCTGAAAACAACAGAATGAAATTCAACAGGGATAAATGCAAAGTTCTAC
Source organism: Rhineura floridana (assembly GCF_030035675.1). NCBI lineage: Eukaryota > Metazoa > Chordata > Lepidosauria > Squamata > Rhineuridae > Rhineura > Rhineura floridana. The sequence continues at coordinate 211,936,631 of NC_084482.1, forward strand.
ACTTAGGAAAAAGAAACCAAATGCACAGTTATAAGACTGGCTCAGCAATACGACATGTGAGAAAGATCTTGGAATTGTGGTTGATCACAAGCTGAATATGAGCCAACAGTGTGATGTAGCTGCAAAAAAGGAAAATGCTGTAGTAGGCTGCATTAAGAGAAATATAGTTTCCAAATTGCGTGAAGTATTACTTCCCCTCTATTCAGCACTGGTTAGGCCTCATCCTGAGTACTGCGCCCAGTTCTAGTCTCCGCACCAAGAAGGATGCAGACAAACTGGAATAGGTTCAGAGGAGGGCAACAAAGATGATCAGGAGACTGGAAACCAAGCCCTATGAGGAGAGGCTGAAAGAACTGGGCATGTTTAGCCTGGAGAAGAGAAGACTGAGGGGAGATATGATAGCACTCTTCAAGTACATGAAAGATTGTCACACAGAGGAGGGCCAAGATCTCTTCTTCGAGAGTGCAGGACACGGAATAATGGGCTCAAGTTGCAGGAAGCCAGATTAAGACTGAACATCAGGAAAAAATTCCTAACTGTTAGAGCCATACGACAATGGAACCAATGACCTAGAGAGGTAGTGGGCTCTCCGACACTGGAGGCATTCAAGAGGCAGCTGGACAGCCATCTGTCGGGAATGCTTTGATTTGGATTCCTGCACTGAGCAGGGGGTTGGACTCGATGGCCTTGTAGGTCCCTTCCAACTCTACTATTCTATATTCTATGATAGGGAAGGCTTTTCTTACCGTCTGAGTCCCTTTCCCTATAACAACGTGGTGCTCTTCAGAGTTTGTTGGAATCCCATTCTCATCAGCCCCAGTCAGCGTGGACAATGGTCACCGCTTATGGGAGTGAGAGTCCAGCAATCTGTGGAGCACACCATGATGGCTACCCCAGTCTTAAAACGGTCCTCCTCTCCCCCACATCGTATAATGCACTGCCACCACTCTGCTCCAGGTCTAGGAAAAAGGATAAACTAGGAGGGAAGCTTTGGATGTGTCTCCCCAAAGCCCAGAATGCCAAATGTTGCACCTCGTAGGCCATATTAGAAACTCAAATGGAGCTCAGCTATGCTGTGTTATAGCACTTGGGGAAACATTTTAGTGAAAAATTCCAGGTAATTGGACCATTGTTTTAGAAGGGCATAACTAGAGAGAATAGATGGCTGTCCATTCAAGTTATCTGCAGAAGATTAAGAATCCCAGTTGAAATAGGTGGCAGTACAACAGAATATTCGGGTGCATTAAATATAGAAATATGGAATTTGAAAACAGGTATTACGACCAATACCCTGGACAGCGAAAAGACAATTAAACCAGAACTATCACTAGAAGCTAAAATGATGAAACTGAGGATATCATACTTTGGACACATAAGGAGAAGATATGATTCACTAGAAAAGACAATAATGCTGGGGAAAACAGCAGGGAATAGAAAAAGAGGAAGGCCAAACAATAGATGGATTGATTGCATAAAGGAAGATCTGAACAGGGTGGTTTATAACAGATGCTACTGAAGGTTGTTGATTCATAGGGTTGCCATAAGTCATAATCGACTTGAAGGCACATAACAAATTACAACGGAACCTGCCTTACCAAGACAGGACAGAGTCCCACAAATCCCCTCCATGACTTCGCTATGCAGAGCTCTCTGGTCAGGATTCAGCAAAGCCCACTCCTCTTCCGTGAACTGCACAGCCACATCCTCCAAAGACACTGGATCCTAAAAGAAATATAATTCAATTTGTCATCATAGCAAGCATAAAGATTATCTCCTACCTACGTGGAAAACGTAGTTAAGGTGAGGTGGCTGGTCATTGTTCTAAGGACAGAAACCTCCTTAAATGGCATTCACAGCTTTTGTTGAGGTGGCTTTGGGAGACGCAAAGAGGAGGAAAATTCATTCAGACCCAGGGACAGAGAGATGCACCCAGGCTGCCCCCAGCCTTTCCTACTTCTGAGTGTTTCCCCTACCTGATCTGGGGCGATAGCAACAGCTTCTCCTCCACCAGAAAGGGGATATGATTTAGTAGGTCTTGCCGACATGATTCCATCCCCTGTGAGAAAGAAAATGGGCCCAAAAGCCATTAGTATACCGTATGCTATTGTCAGAGATTAAACCATAGAGGTATAACTGCACAAGGGTTCTTCTCAGCTGAGTGAGTTTCAGGTGTTTATTCACAGTTTATGTTTCGGTTGGGTGATAAAACATCTCTCCTCATTTGAGCTCTAAGCTAGAAATCAAAGTGATGGTTCCCACGTAAAAAATTATGATGTAAGTAGGAGCATTTCTGAGCTGTGGAAAAGGCTGGAGACAAGAGTGGAAAATGGAAATTCAAGTTGATCCTGACTTATGGTGTTTAGGGTCTTCATAGTAAGCGGTATTCAGGAAGGGTTTACCATTGACTTCCTCTGGGACTTAGGGGCAGTGACTGAACCCTGCTCTCCCAGGTCGTAGTCCAACACCTTAACCACTGTACTGCCTTCAAGTTGATTCTGACTTATGGTGACCCTATGAATAGGGTTTTTATGGTAAGCTGTATTCAGACGGGGGTTACGATTGCCTTCCTCTGGGGCTGAGAGGCAGCGACTGGCCCAAGGTCACCCAGTGAGCTTCATGGCTATGTGGGGATTTGAACCCTGGTCTCCCAGGTCGTAGTCCAAAACCTTAACCACTACATCACACTGGTTCTCGCAGGCAAAATCAACAGTGACAGACCAAACGGAAACACGCCCCATTCATCTTTACCCAGCGGCCTCTGCCTGGGGTCCAATGGAGTCCTCTCTGCCTCAGGGAAATCCATTCCTGTTTCTGCACAGAGACCCTTTTCCTGAAAAGCATAATAAGAACTCAAGTCATATAATGGGGAGCAGAATTAGAAAAGGAGTGACAGAGGCAATACCACAGGAATATTTGATATAGAAAGGAAGGATAGATGCAAAACCCTTATTTATTTATTTAATTTATTTATTTTATAAATAAATAAATAAATATTTGATATAGAAAGGAAGGATAGATGCAAAACCCTTAGAGATACTTGATATCGGGGTAGCCAACGTGGTGCCCTTCAGATGGGACCAGACTCCAATTCACATCAGCCCCAGACAATACCATGAATGGCCAGCGATTATAGGACCTTTACTTCAACAACATCTGGAAGGCTTCATCTACACCAGGGACAGCCATCTCACCTGCTGCTCTGCCTGCTTCTCGTCCTCTGCCACGTTCAGCAGGAGACCTTCTGCCAGGGCCACCGCCTGGGAACTGGTCTCGGCCCCACATTCCCTCACCCAGCTCTCCATCTCTGGGGGCAGGACAGCCAGGAACTGCTCCAGGATCACCTTGTCCAGGATCTGGTTCTTTGAGTGTCGCTCTGGCTTCAACCACTCACGGCAAAGAAGGTGGAGTCGGCTGCAAGCCTCTCGGGGCCCCTCAGCTGCCTGGTAGAGGAAACACCGGAACTGCTGGCGCTGCACATCTGAGCTGAGGGGATTCTCCCCCAAGATCTTCTGCACATTTTCCCCTAGGAATTCCTCCACATGGGTCTCAGTCTTGATGGCATCAGGGCCAAGTCCTGCTTCAGAGGTAGATGGGTCTTGCTGTTCCATCTTTGATCTCTTGGCCTTTCACGGGGTCCTCATCCCTTCTCTGCTTCTGGGAATAGTTTTCTGCCTTCTGAGGCCACGTTCAGAAGGAGCAGGTCCACTTATTCTATGAGCGAAGCCAAACAGGGATCACTATGCCCAGGCCGAAGGCTTGCAGAGCAGGAAAGGTGCTGGGTAAGAATAGTCAAATGTGAGAATTATTGTTTCTACCATATAACCTTTGATAAAAACCCAATGATGGGGCCTATGTCTTCCTTTGAAGATGGATCCCTGGATGGCTGACACATCTCTGACAGCAGCTCCAAAAGGCCCCAGGGACCAGCATCATCCTCATTACCCCCTTATTCTTAATTAAAAACAAGCTAAAGGGGAGATCCTTTCAGAGGACAGGCTGTAGCTCAGTGGTAGAGCAGCTGCTTTGTACACAGAACGTCCCACTTTGAATCTCCAGGTAGGGCTGGGAAAGACTCCCTGCCTGTAATCCTGGAGAGACTCTGCCAGTCAGTGCGGACAATACTGAGCTAGATGGCACAATTGTCTAATTCAATAGAAGATCCTATACTCCCTAACTTATCTCTGAACTTTTACAGGCCTCTCCTGGAATACAGAATTTTGGTTTAATTGTGAATGAAATACGTTATTCCTTTCATCTCTTGATAGATTTGCTTATCTTTACAACTGTCCCCCTTCAGAGTTAAACGTGAGCTATATTGTTGCATATTAAATTAAATTGGAACGCTGCAGTCCCTGGAGTTTATGACCTGGTTGTGATAAGGAAATGGAAAGATCTTTGAGTATAATGTGGTGGAAGAAAGCAATGAATCTACATTTTTGGGATTGTCATCATAAATTAAGGAAGAACTGGCTTTACCTTCACCTCAGCAGGCATTGAGTGATGGGATATGGATGTGGGTGGGGGCTGCCCTGTCCTGTAGGCTCTCTTCACCTATTTACCCTTTTAATAAAACACGGTTGTTCACTTTCAGTCGGGGTCTTCCGAGTTTGATTCCTTTGATGAAAAGATTGCCAATTTTCAGTAGCACTTTCTATTCACACTTAAAGGTCCCTTCTGTATCCCAGGGGTTACTTGCCTGGATGGGCACATGTGTGATAACACCAGTCAGTGTGTGAATAACGGGGGGATTGATAGGCACACTTTCAATTGCGCCTTAATTCAAAGTGGTGTCCTGGCCCTGCTGGGGAGGGAGAGGTAGCTCTCCTCCCTGATTTGGATGGATCAGCTGAACAGGCCTCCTGGGCGCCCTGCTCTGTGAAAACCTTTCCACCAAATGTGTAAAGGCAGAGGATGGTCACAAGATTTCAGAGGGGGGCACCCATGCAGGGCTTGGGTATTTACCACCAAATGAGAATGAAAGGGACTTTGAACACAGGAACTTTTGCTCTGAGGGATACAGCCCCCCCCCCAGGATTCCCTTCCTGTCTAGCCATCAAATTGAGGCCATATAACACACTAAGCCTGGTATACTGCTTCTCCATAAGGAAGCTCCACTTTCCACTCATTGTACCAAGGCCCTGCCTATCTTTTTTTCCCGTTTTATTCACTTTGTCTATCTGTTATTATGGCGGATGTTCTGACGGGGGATCCTGAAGGGTCACAGAACAGAGGCCACCTCCTTACGGGCTGAGGGTCTCCCTTGCTCTCCAGCCGCTCCTCTGCCTTCACCGGGTGGGGCTCCAATCTGGGGTCTCCCTCCCCCTCCTGGCTCCCCCGCCCTGCAGCTCCTGCCCTCGGCCCTGGGACTCCCCTTCGCCCAAATGCACAGCAGGGACAAGGGGCTTACCAGACCCCAGAAGGCGCCACCGACGCTGCAGCACTGCTGCTGCTTCTGGCGTTTAATGACGAATCCAACTGCGCTCTTGACCAGGGAGCCACTTTCCTCCAAGGGAAGAGCCCGGCAGGAAGTGACGTCAGAGGGAGAGGAGCCGCATTTTCTTTGAAGCCTCCCGCACCTCCTCCTCCTCTTTCCTTTCTAGGAATCTGGTTTCGTTTATTTTAACCCTCACGAAGTCAAGCCTCCTGATGATCTCTCAGAGCGGGAGCCAAGAAGGAAAGAGGCGTTGCGCAGCATGGAGGAAGACACGGAGCTCCTGCCCTGTACTGAGTCAGAGCATGGGGGTCGATCTAGCTCAGTGGTGTCTGCACTGACTGGCAGCAGCTCTCCAGCGTTTTAGGTTGGGAGTCTGTCCTTGGAGATTGAACCTGGGACCTTCTGCATGCAAAGCAGCTGCTCTACCCACTGAGCTGTGGCTCCTTCCTGGGGGTTCGGACCCTCCTGGGGGGTTCAAGACAGATATATAGATAATAGAAATATGGGGAGGCTGGCAGACAAGGCTCCCAAACTGGTTTGGCTTGCGTGAGAAGGGAAGATGTGATGATATATGTTGCTGTATCTGGAAGATGAATGGAACCGGATAGCCAAGTCAGTTCAGCTACTTTTGTCAGTTAGAGAAGGTTAAACTCAGTTTAACAGAAAGAAAGAAAAAACGCCTCCACTGGAGTGCAAGAGACTCCTGCCCAGCGTATGGCTTTGCTATGAAGTCTAAAATGATGCTCTGATAGCCTGAGACACTATACAGCATGCCTTGTATTGAGGGATGACCTTGTCCTGAAGTCTCAATGGGATGCAATGGAGGTCCTGTGAATGGGAATTAAGAGGAGGAAGGGAACTCGAAATCCATCTGCTTACTTTGTACACTGAGGCGCGCAATGCCAAACACCTAGCCATCAACATATAAGCACTAGCAAGACCCAAAGTGTAAAAAGGTTCCATATTGAACTCAAAATTGAAAAGGTCTAGAAGTTGAAAGATTACCATTTCTTAAGTTAGACTTACATTACACAGTCCAAATTAAGAAACAGCAGGACAATCTGTTTGAAGTATTGTTGTCTTTTCCAATCTCCCCTGTTAATTTTCTCAGCTGTCCTTGGGAGGAATGATAACAATTCTCTCTTGAAGAATTAAGTCCTTGTTGTGCTTCTCTAGTCAATAAGAATACTTTTCTATACAGAGATGCTTTTAGATGGTGATTTCATAGCTGTAAGTACAATACACTATTATCCATCTAGCATCCTTACGCTGCAAATGTATAACTAATTACAGCACATACCACAATTAAATATTTCGCACATATATCTCCCTTGCACTCATCTCAGGGAACAACAATATAAACTCATCTTTCCTAAAGACCAAGATATATAATAAATAAGAGAATACTTTTACGGGTGATTATCATCATTAATTTCAAAAAGATGTTATACTGTATATGTGTGTAAGTAAGTGTACTGCCTTCAAGTCGATTCCGACTTATGGCGACCCTATGAAGAGGGTTTTCATGAGACTGAGAGGCAGTGACTGGCCCAATGTCACCCAGTGAGCTTCATGGCTACGTGGGGATTCAAACCCTGGTCTCCCAGGTCCTAGTCCAACACTCTAACCACTACACCACACTGGCTTATCCTATACTGTACGTAGGATAAGCTAAACTTGTCAGTGAGTCCATTTAAACCAAAAATCTAAAATGTAACACAATATGCAGATTTTGGCCTTTGTCACAAGACACATGGATCAATTCTCTAGTGAAATATTTTACCTCTTCTGGAGTATATAATCTATAAATTGCGTAGTTGATGGTGTTGGTACAAATATAACATACATCAATAGATTGACACTTAGTGAAACTGTTCAATCTGAATTTCCTTCCATCTTTAGGATGAACATGCTGTTTTATCTGTAACGCTTATGAGCAACAAGAACTGCCACGTTTCAAATCTCCCCTAGAGATGGATCTAATCCTGTAACTACGTAAATCAGAACGGACCACCTTCCCTTGAATAATGGCTGCTCTGCATTGCACTGTAAGTGGAATTCTTCATGACTCCCTGGTCTATAGCTGTTACAAATCAGGAGACCTCTGTGATGTTCCTATATTAATGTATATATGGTAAGTGTTGTTGTTTTAGAAGATACATGGTAAGTGGAGTGAAAGAGGAGGGGGAGTGAATGGGCAGTAGAATGCGAGATGATTGGCTGAGTGTTTAAAATGGCTGAATGTATAAAAGGAAGAGTGAGAGTGGAATCGGGGGGGGGGAGAAGAGAAAGAGTGGATTGCTTGGTGGGGTTTAGAGAGTTGTTTACCAGGAGGGAGGTGGAGTTCGGATTAGTATTGAGTAAAACCATATGCTTATGTGCCTTAAGAAGAAATCTTGTTAATCTTGTTAGCTTTGTTATCTTTAATAAATACTTAATTTGGTTTACCAAAGGCCTGATCCTTGGCTGGGGTTTCACAGACCAGAAGGGAGGGTAAGGTAATGACCAAGGCTGAAGGGGAACTGTAACAAATGGTGGCAGCGGTGAAGAGAATAACAATACCAGTATTCAGAGTCTCTGGGAATACTAGTATTGGGACGTTACTGGTGGTTGCCTAGCAGGGGGATCTGTTGAGATCTGTGCTAGAGCGGATAGGTAAACCATAAGAGAGTGAGGTCCGGACTGGTGGAGTCCCTGGTGGTGCCTAGTGACAGGCAGTAGCCACGCGCAGGTAGGAACCTGACAGGGAGAGCCAGGGAAGGACGCATCACATGTGGTGGCAGTAGCGGTGGGATACGAACAACAGAGAATCCAGATACGAATACTAGAGAATCCAGAACAGTGGTGTGGCAAACAGAAATAACAAAACAAGATTACTTGTGAGAGTGACTGGCAAAGAGTGTGTGGCAAAGAGTGAGTGAACTCAAACACCATGGCTGAATACATAAAAATGAAAAGAGAGGTGCTGGTGGAGAAGTGCATAACATTCAATTTACCTCACGAGGGTAAAGGGGTAGATGAATTGAGGGTAGCAGTTATAGGATTTGCAACTGCCCAGCAAAAACAACCTGTCAGAGAAGAGACCCCAGAAGGATATTTAAGCAATCCCGCTTATATAGAGTACTTGAGAGAGAAGTTGAAGATGGAAGCTGAGAGATTGAGGATGGAAGCTGATGGGAAAGACAAGCAGAGGGAGTTGGAAGCTGAGAGATTGAGGATGGAAGGTGCAGAGAAGGAAAAACAGAGGGAGTTGGAAGCTGAGAGATTGAGGATGGAAGGTGCAGAGAAGGAAAAACAGAGGGAGTTGGAAATTGAGAGAATGAGATTGGGGTTTGAGGAGAGGGAGAAGCAACGAGCATTGGATGCTGAATTACAAGTAGAAAAGTTAAAATTTGATAGAGAGAAATTTCACTCTGAGGAGACAAGGAAAGACAGAGATGGAGCAAAAATAAAAATTACTCCAAAGGACTTTGCTGTCTATGAGCCTGGTCAAGATCCTCAAATTTACCTCAGCACCTTTGAAAAAGCAGCTCAGTTGTGGGGGCTACCTGAAGATAAATACATGCAGTATTTATCAAACCTGATTAAAGGGGAATTGGCTGAGGTATACCAATATTTCCCCTCAGACAGGCCCGTCACCTATGCTGAATTCAAAGAAGCAGTGTTTAAAAGATTCAGACTGGGGCCTGATCATTTTAGAAAGCTTTTCAGAAAGTGCCAGATACAGACAGGGAGGTCTTTTGTGGAACTGGGAGCAAAGTTGATGGATATATTTGGAAAGTGGATGAGTAGTGCCAAAGCTCAGTCAGTGGAAGAGGTGAAAAGCCTCATGATACTGGATCAATTATACCATCAGTTACCACCAGAAATAAGGCTCCTGGTCAAAGACCGTTCCCCTACATCTGTGCAGGAGGCCGCAGAGATGGCGGATCACTTCGCCTCCAATAGAACTGGCTGGGTGGGGAAAACATCAAGAGAGTTTAAACCCAGACCATATAGCGCTGGCAGAAGGGATGTGGTACCACAGCGAGTGAGTCCTCCATTAAAATCTGAAGGGCACAGGACACCCCAGAGTTGATCTGTGTACTCTAAAAGTGAGGAGAAATTATGCTACAAATGTGGTAGACCGGGACACCTACGTTTTCAATGTGAGGTTGCCAACCCCATTAGTAATCCTGCTCAGACAAGGGCAGTGAAAACAGAGCCCAAGGCTTTAGAAGCAGCGAAAAAGGTTCAGTTTTGCCAGATAAACTGGACAGAAGTAACAGACCTTGATTCAAGTCTGAGAGAGGAAGTGAGTGTACAAGGGGCAACTTATTGGGCATTGCTTGACACTGGTGCCGCTCAGACTTTACTGAGGCCAGATTTAATAAAATCTGAAGAAATATTACCTCAGGAAACAGTGACTATCCAAGGAGTGAGGGGTCAACCAGAGAGTTTGCCTGTGGCCCTAGTGAAAATGGAATGGAGAGGCCGAAAGGGCCAATATAAAGTTGGTATTAATGCCCAGCAACAAGAACCAGTAATACTGGGAAGAGATGTTATGGGGGCACAGGGGAAAATATATGTAGTGACCAGACAGCAAATTGGCAGAGAGAAAGAAGCCATATTAAGGGGGGGCTGAAACAAACAGGGTGGAATCTGTTAACCAGCCTCAGGTCACCATAGCAACCACTAGCAGGCCTGCTGAAGAAGACAAACTGTATCAAGTGGTCTCTGGGGAAGAAGCAGATCAATTCAGGGAAGAGCTGCATAAAGATATAAGTCTGAAGCAGATGAAGGAACAAGCGCTGACCCAACAGATTCCTTTCACTGACAAACTGAGGAATCAAGTTGTGTGTGAGAATGGGATTTTATATAGACTGTGGATGCCTGCTGAGAGAAAGGATGAATGTGAACCAGTGAAGCAATTGATAGTACCTAGCAAATACAGAACCAGATTGCTAGAGGTAGCCCACGATGTCCCATGTGCAGGACATCTGGGAATAAAAAAGACCAAGAGGAGATTGGCTGCACATTATTATTGGCCAAATATCTCCAAGGATGTAAAACAACATTGTTTATCTTGTGGAATATGCCAAAAGGTGGGAAAGAGTGGAGTAAAGACCAAGGCACCCTTAAAGCCCCTTCCTATAATTGGACAACCCTTTTATAGAGTGGGAATAGATTTGGTGGGCCCTTTTTCCAAACCCACAAGGCATGGCAAGAAATATCTAGTGGTGGTGGTGGATTTTGCCACCAGGTACCCAGACGCAGAAGCACTGAGATCTGTAGAAGCCCCTGTAGTGGCAGAGGCTTTATTAAAAATCTTTATGAGGCTGGGTTTCCCTCATGAAGTGCTGACAGATCAAGGCAGTGTATTCATGGGAGAAGTGATGCAATGTATGTGGAAATGTTGTGGTCTAAAACATCTAAAGACCACTACTTACCATCCCGCCACTAATGGGCTAACTGAGAGATTCAATGGAGTTTTGAAGGGCATGATAAGAAGCTATGTTCAAGATCACCCACAAGACTGGGATGAACAGTTGGGATGCTTCTTATTTGCATACAGAGAAGTCCCTCAGGAGTCAACAGGCTTCTCACCCTTTGAACTAATGTTTACTAGAAAAGTGAGGGGACCTTTGGAACTGCTAAAAAATTCATGGGAAGGAACTGGGAGAGTACAAAACTTCTGTAGTAGACTTTGTATTGGAATTCCGCAATAAATTAACATCAATGATGGAAGTAGTGAAAGAGAATTTGAGTCATGCACAGGAGAAGCAAAGTTACTGGTATGACAGAACAGCCAGAGAACGTGTGTATGATGTGGGAGATATGGTTATGGCGTTCATACCCAGGAAACATGACAAATTACAGGCTAACTGGGAAGGACCATATACCATCAGAGAAAGGCTTGACACAGTGACATATGTAATCACCACAGACCAATTAAACAAAAGCAAAGTGGTTCATGTAAATATGTTAAAGCCTTACCATACCAGGGATGCAAAGGTGTTGCAAGTTACCTTATTCCCTGAGGGAAGTGGGCCTGAACTTCCAGATTTGGTACAGGAAAGCAAAGACAAAGGAGGGGTAGATCAAGTGGAATGGTCAGAGGAGGTGAAGGAGGAAGTAAAAGAGGAGATTCTGAGAGTTTTGAAAACCTATAGGAATCTCTTTAGCAACAAACCTGGCCGAACCAGTATAGTTATACATTCCATTGATACTGGAGATCATGCCCCAATCAGATCTGTTCCGTACCGTGTGAATGGGAAAGTTTTGAATGAGATCAAAAAGGAGGTGGAAGAGATGCTGGAATTAGGAGTGATCAGGGAATCCATCAGTCCCTGGGCCTCAAGTATTGTCCTGGTTCCGAAAAAAGATGGAACGACAAGGTTTTGCATTGATTATCGGCTAATCAATAAAATTACTGTCCCAGATGCGTATCCTATGCCTAGGGTAGACGCAATGTTAGAGTTATTGGGGGCAGCAACCATTATCTCTACACTAGATCTCTGTAAAGGATTTTGGCAAATGGAACTAGACGAGCAATCCAGAGCCAAAACTGCCTTCAGTACACCAGATGGGTTATATGAGTTTGTGACCTTACCCATGGGACTAAGGAACTCACCAAGTTCATTTCAGAGGCTAATCAATACTGTGTTGCGAGGCATGTCAGATTTTGCAGTGGCCTATATCGATGACGTGGCCAGTTTTAGCAAGTCGGTGCCTGAGCATGTCCAACACCTGACAACAGTATTGGAGGCCTTAAGAAAAGCAGGCCTCACAATAAAAACTAAGAAATGCCAGTTTGGACTAAAGGAAGTAATCTATTTAGGACATAAGGTGGGGAGTGGGAAAATCACCCCCTTATGGAGCAAGGTGGAGGCAATACAAGCGTGGCCGATCCCCTTAACCAAAAAACAAGTAAGGGCATTTCTGGGTGTGGCTGGATTTTATAGGAAGTTTGTGAGAAATTTTGGGGAAATAGCAACCCCCTTGCATGAATTAAAAAAGAAGAAGTGTTCTGAGCATGTGGTATGGACGGATGAATGTCAGAAGGCTTTTGATCTACTGAAGCAAGCCTTGTGCCAAGGACCCATATTAATAGCACCAGACTATGAGAAACCATTCATCGTGGCTACAGATGCGTCGGACCTCGCGCTGGGAGTCGTCTTGCTGCAGGAGAAGGCACCAGACATCCAGTGGCATACCTGAGTCGCAAGCTGACGCCGAAGGAGAAAAACTATTCGTCGGTCCAGAAGGAGTGCCTAGCGGTCGTGTGGGGACTTAACAAGTTGTGCCCATACGTGTGGGGACGAAGATTCACAGTGACTACGGATCATCGGGCCTTGTTATGGTTGCAGACTATGAAAAACCATAACACTATGCTGCAGAGGTGGTCCTGGGCCCTACAGGACTATCAAGTGGACTTCCAGTTCATCAAAGGCAAGGACAATGTACTGGCCGATGGACTTTCCAGGCAAGTGGCTGGGACTGCAGTGACGTGACCAGACAGAGGAACAAAGAAAGACATTTTCCCCATAGAGACTTTTATTTGTTAACGCGACGTATAAATCCTGGAACAGGAATAATACTCTGCCGTTGTTTAAGGGGGGGGAAATGTGATGTTCCTATATATTAGTGTATATATGGTAAGTGCTGGTTGTTTAGAGTATACATGGTAAGTAGTGAAAGAGGAGGGGGAGTGAATGGGCAATAAAATGCTTGTTGATTGGCTGAATGTTTAAAATGGCTGACAGTATAAATGAAAGGATGACAGGTAAATCTGGGTGAATGTGAGGTGGTAAATTGTGGAATAGGGGGGAGAAGAGAAAGAGTGGATTGCTTGGTGGGGTTTGAGAGAGTTGTTTGCCAGGAGAGCGTGAAGGAGGGAGGTGGAGTTCGGATTAGTATTGAGTAAAACCATATGCTTATGTGCCTTAAGAAGAAATCTTGTTAATCTTGTTAGCTTTGTTATCTTTAATAAATACTTAATTTGGTTTACCAAAGGCCTGATCCTTGGCTGGGGTTTCACAGACCAGAAGGGAGGGTAAGGTAATGACCAAGGCTGAAGGGGAACTGTAACAAATGGTGGCAGCGGTGAAGAGAATAACAATACCAGTATTCAGAGTCTCTGGGAATACTAGTATTGGGACGTTACTGGTGGTTGCCTAGCAGGGGGATCTGTTGAGATCTGTGCTAGAGCGGGGAGAGAAATCATAAGAGAGAGCGGTCCGGACTGGTGGAGTCCCTGGTGGTGCCTAGTGACAGGCAGTAGCCACGCGCAGGTAGGAACCTGACAGGGAGAGCCAGGGAAGGACGCATCACAGATCTCTCAGCAGCTTTTGACACCATTGACCATGGTATCCTTCTGGGCCGACTTGGTGAGATGGGTATTGGAGGAACTGTTTTACAGTGGTTCCGATCCTATCTCCAGGGTCTCTCTCAGAGAGTAGCATTGAGTGATTGTCTTTCGGCCCCCTGGCAGCTGTGCTATGGGGTGCCACAGGGTACCATCTTCTACCCCATGCTGTTTAACATCTATATGAAGCCCTTGGCAGCAGTCATCAGGAGCTTTGGGGGGATGTGTCAGCAGTATGCTGATGAACCCAGTTCTATTTCTCCATAACATCTGAATCAGGAGAGGCTGTGCAAGCCTTTGACCACTGCCTGGACTCGGTGGTGGGCTAGATGAAGGGCAATAAACTGAGTCTGAATCCTAGCAAGACGGAGGCACTGTGGGTTGGTCGTTCCAGAGTTCGGATAATTGGTCAGTTGCCTGCTTTGGATGGGGTCATACTTCCTCTGAAAGAGCAGGTCCGTAGCCTGGGGGTGCTCCTGGATCCATCTTTGTCGCTAGAGGCCCAGGTGACCTCAGTGGCTAGGAGTGCCTTTTACCAGCTTCGGCTGGTGAGACAGCTGCAGCCGTTTCTGGACCAGGATAGCCTGGCCACTGTTGGCCACGTACTGGTAACCTCTAGGCTGGATTACTGTAATGCGCTCTATGTGGGGCTGCCCTTGAAGTTGATCCAGAAGTTGCAGCTGGTGCAAAATGCGGCGGTGAGACTGCTCACTGGAGCAGAGTAATGTTTTTAAATGTTTTTAACGCTGTTTAGTGTTAATGTATTTCAAGTTTTGTTTTTATGATGTTTTAAAATGTTTTTAGTGCCTTGTTTGCTGCCCTGGGCTCCTGCTGGGAGGAAGGATGGGATATACATCAAATAATAAATAAAGGGATAGCCCAATTAATGGCTTAAAATGTGCATATAATGTGCTGAAATTATTTACATAAGCTTTTAATGGCTTTGCTGGTAGTTTACACAGAGGAAGAAAGTTCTCTTTTGAAAATGGGTTTCTTAAACCCTCCCTTCTAGACTAAGCATTGTTTCCTTATAAAGCAGAGTACGGTACAAGATACAATCTCTGAGCAGACAGCCAATATGTTACATGAACTGTCACCAGTAAGTGAGAAGAAGATATGGAGTGCTTCCGGGAGGCAGCAAATGCAAATTTCCAAAATTTCTCCTCTAGTGGGTAGCAAAATTGATAAAGCCATGGGAACAAGCCATCCCTTTGTAAATAGGGTGTATAAAAGGCCAGTTCTATAGCATGCAGGACCCCCTTGGCTCTGTTGAAGTGGGGGTGGGGTCAAAGAAAGCAGGAGGGAACCCTCACATCTATTCCATCCATGGCATCTGACGGGTGATGTATCGTGACATGTATTTCCATGTACTCTGTAACTCTGGCTTTGTGACATGACTTAAGAAGTTAACTCGGTCCTTATTATTATTAATTAAATTTTTATACCGCCCCATAGCCGAAGCTCTCTGGGCGGCTCACAACAGGTAAAAACATCTAACATACAATTAAAACCACATATTAAGCAATTTAAAATAAGTTAAAGATATCAAAAATTAAAACATAATTAAACAGATACTAAAATGCATATTAAATACTACTAAAATGCTGAAAATGCCTGGGAGAAGAGGAAGGTTTTTACCTGGTGCCGAAAAGATAATAATGTTGGTGCCAGGCGTACCTCATCAGGAAGAATATTCCATAGTTCAGGGGCCACCACTGAGAAGGCTATTTTTCTTGTTGTCACCTTCCGGGATTCTCTCTGAGTAGGCACCCGGAGGAGGGCCTTCGATGTTGAGCGCAGTGTATGGGTAGGTTCATATCGGGAGAGGTGTTCCATCAGGTATTGTGGCCCCATGCCGTACAAGGCTTTATGGGTTAAAACCAGCACTTTGAATCGGGCCCGGAAACATATAGGCAACCAGTGCAAGCAGGCCAGAATCAGTGTTATATGTTCAGACCGCCTGGTCCCGGTTATCAGTCTGGCCGCCACATTTTGCATGAGCTGCAGTTTCTGAACCGTCTTCAAGGGCAGCCCCACGTAGAGTGCATTGCAGTAGTCTAATTTAGAGGTTACCAGGGCATGGACAACTGAAGCAAGGTTTTCCCTGTCCAGATAGTGGCATAGTTGGGCCACCAGCCGAAGCTGGTAGAAAGCACTCCGTGCCACCGAGGCTACCTGAGCCTCCAGTGACAGGGATGGTTCTAAAAGAACTCCCAAACTATGAACCTGCTCCTTCAGAGGGAGTGCAACCCCATCCAGGACAGGTTGCACATCCACCATCTGGTCAGAGGAACCGCCTACTAACAGCATCTCAGTCTTGTCTGGATTGAGCTTCAATTTATTTGCTCTCATCCAGTCCATTATCGCAGTCAGGCATTGGGTCAGCACCTTGACAGCCTCACCTGATGAGGATGAAAAGGAGAAGTAGAGCTGCGTGTCATCAGCATACTGGTGACAACGCACTCCAAAACTCCTGATGACAGCACCCAGCGGCTTCATGTAGATGTTAAAGAGCATGGGGGACAGAACTGACCCCTGCGGAACTCCATATTGGAGAGCCCAGGGTGCCGAGCAATGCTCCCCAAGCACTACCTTCTGGAGACGACCCGCCAAGTAGGAGCAGAACCACTGCCAAGCAGTACCTCCAACTCCCAAATCCGAAAGTCTCCCCAGAAGAATACCATGGTCGATGGTATCAAAAGCCGCTGAGAGATGAAGGAGAATCAAGAGTTACAATCCCCCTGTCTTTCTCCTGACAAAGGTCATCATACAGGGCGACCAAGGCCGTCTCCATGCCAAAACCGGGCCTGAAACCCGATTGAAATGGATCCAGATAATCGGTCTCATCCAAGAGTGTCTGGAGCTGGTCTGCAACCACTCTTTCTAGGACCTTGCCCAGGAATGGGACATTTGCTACCGGCCTGTAATTATTAAGATTTTCTGGGTCCAGGGAAGATTTCTTCAAAAGTGGTATCACTACTGCCGCCTTTAGGCAGCCAGGGACCTCTCCCTCACACAGTGAGGCATTAATCACTTCCCTGGCCCAGCCGGCTGTTCCATCCCTGCTAGCTTTTATTAGCCAAGAGGAGCAAGCATCCAGAACAGAAGAGGTTGCACACACCTGTCCAAGCACCTTGTCAACGTCCTCAAGCTGCACCAATTGAAACTCCCAAATCCGCAAGTCTCCCCAGAAGAATACCATGGTCGATGGTATCAAAAGCCGCTGAGAGATCAAGGAGAATCAACAGAGTTACACTCCCCCTGTCTTTCTCCCAACAAAGGTCATCATACAGGGCAACCAAGGCCGTCTCCGTGCCAAAACCACACAGGGCCTTCTCTCAATCCCGCCAACAAAAACAGCCAGATTGGTGGGTACAAGAGAGAGGGCATTCTCAGTGGCGGCCCCCACTCTTTGGAACTCCCTCCCACAAGATCTCCGGCACTCCTCTTCCCTAAATGTATTTCGGAAAGCCTTAAAGACCTGGCTCTTTCAACAGGCCTTCGGGGTATCCGGGGAGGGTTAATTGTTATAACTGTAATGCCTCCTGCCCAGTTTTAATGTTGTTGTTGCAGATGTATTGATTTTATATTGTATCGCTATATTTTTCAATTGTATCTTAACAATCTTGTTCGTCGACTAGAGTGGCCATCGGCCAGATAGGCGACAAAGAAATTAAATTTATTATTATTATAAAACCGGGCCTGAAACCCGATTGAAATGGATCCAGATAATCGGTCTCATCCAAGAGTGTCTGGAGCTGGTCTGCAACCACTCTTTCTAGGACCTTGCCCAGGAATGGGACATTTGCTACCGGCCTGTAATTATTAAGATTTTCTGGGTCCAGGGAAGATTTCTTCAAAAGTGGTCTCACTACCGCCGCCTTTAGGCAGCCAGGGACCTCTCCCTCACACAGTGAGGCATTAATCACTTCCCTGGCCCAGCCGGCTGTTCCATCCCTGCTAGCTTTTATTAGCCAAGAGGGACAAGGATCCAGAACAGAAGAGGTTGCACGCACCTGTCCAAGCACCTTGTCAACGTCCTCAAGCTGCACCAATTGAAACTCATCCAAAAAATCATGACCAGGCTGTGCTCCGGATACCTCATTTGATTCAACTGCTATAACACTGGAGTCCAAGTCTTGACGGATGCAAGAGATTTTATCCTGGAAGTGCCTAGCAAATTCATTACAGCGTGCTTCGCATAGTTCTACCGTGTCCCTAGGGCCAGAATGTACTAGCCCTCTGACAACTTTAAAAAGCTCCGCCGGACGGCAGATAGAAGATTTAATAGTGGCAACAAAATATTGTTTTTGTGCTGCCCGTACTGCCCCTAAATACAGCTTGCTATAGGCACTTACCAGTGCATAATTGCATCCCTCAGGAGTTCGTCTCCATCTGCACTCAAGCCGTCTCCTGTTTAATTGCTCTCAGCTCTGAAGTATACCATGGAGCTGAAGGAGCTCTACATAGGAGAGGGCGCACAGGAGCGATCATGTCAACTGCCCGGGTCATTTCAGCATTCCATAGTTCGACCAGGGTTTCGACAGGAGCGCCAGCCCTATCAGCCGGAAAACTCCCCAGAGCCTTTTGAAAACCATCCGGATTCATTAGTCTCCGGGGGCGGACCATCTTAATGGGTCCTCCACCCTTGCAGAGGGGAAAAGCCGCTGTAAGTCTAAACCTCAACAAGCGGTGATCTGTCCATGACAAAGGGGCTGATGTAAGACTCCCTACATTCAGATCACCATCTCCATGTCCAGTTGCAAAAATCAGGTCTAGAGTATGCCCTGCCACGTGTGTTGGGCCAGTAGCATATTGGGACAGCCCCATGGTTGTCATGGAAGCCATGAAGTCCTGAGCCTCCCCAGATAAGGCGGCCTCGGCGTGGATGTTGACATCCCCCAGCACCAACAGTCTGGGTGATCTCAACAATACAGCCGAGACCACCTCCGTCAGCTCAGTTAGGGAGTCTGTTGGGCAGCGGGGTGGGCGGCACACCAACAGAATCCCCAATCTGTCCCCCTGATCCAACACAAGGTGCAAACACTCCAGACCAGTAGTTGCATGGACATGGTGCTTGGAGAGAGAGATGGAACTCCTATAGACCACAGCAACCCCCCTCCCCGGCCCTCAGATCTACCCTGATGCTGAACCAAGTACCCCGGTGGGCACAGCTGGGAGAGACTAACTCCTCCCTGCTCACCCACCCAGGTCTGAGTTATACATGCCAGATCAGCTGCCTCATCCACAATTAAATCGTGGATGAGAGAGCTCTGATTATGTACCGATCTGGCATTTAAGAGCAGCATCCGGAGATCGGAGAGCTGGCTGATAGGGTAACCAACAAACCTGTGGGTGTGTGGAGGACCGGAACCCAGTACAGCCGTTAACTGCCTGGGCCAAGTTCCCCTCACCTGGCAAGTCCTCCACACAGCGTCATATCTCCCTCTACCCGTCACTACACTAATTGGGGCCACCTCAAATCTTCCAAGTCGACTTTGACTCCTCTCTCCCAGGCACATGATGCAACCCCCACAACACACACTCACACCATACACCCCCCCACACAAAAAGGGCCTTCAACTATTGTAACCTGTTTTAACTAAGATGTGCCTTCACAGTCTTATACATTGATGTTAATTGGATTTCCAGCAACTTCTTTCATGCTGATATGTATCCCTATTTTTCTGTTTCTATAATAAGGTCACTGACTACATTTTATTAGTTGTAGTGTGCAAGAGATGAATAAATAGCATGTATTATAAAGACTTGGCAATTTGCTGGGGTGCCACTGAAGGGCTTTGCAGGCCTCCAAAACACTCACAGGCAACAGGTGGGCAACCCCCTGTTCATCACTCATAATATGGTTTCCCCATTTCTGAAATCTTTCATGACATTAAAGACTTAAGCTACTTCTGAAGCTCTTTCCATGTTCCAAGCAGTTCTATGGCTTCTCCCCAGTGTGAATACTTTGATGGGCAGTGAGTTGCTGTTTCCTAGTGAAGCTCTTTCCACATTCTAAGCACTTATATGGTTTCTCCCCAGTGTGAATACTTTGATGGGCAGTGAGTTGCTGTTTCCTACGGAAGCTCTTTCCACATTCTAAGCACTTATATGGTTTCTCCCCAGTGTGAATTCTTTGATGGGAAGTCAGATTTGTCTTGTGACGGAAGCACTTTCCACATTCTAAGCACTTATATGGTTTCTCCCCAGTGTGAATACTTTGATGGTCAGTGAGTTTCTGTTTCCTACTGAAGCTCTTTCCACATTCTAAGCACTTATATGGTTTCTCCCCAGTGTGAATTCTTTGATGGGAAGTCAGATTTCTCTTCTGACTGAAGCTGTTTCCACATTCTAAGCACTTATATGGTTTCTCCCCAGTGTGAATACTTTGATGGGCAGTGAGTTGCTCTTTCCAACTGAAGCTCTTTCCACATTCTAAGCACTTATATGGTTTCTCCCCAGTGTGAATTCTTTGATGGGAAGTCAGATGTGTCTTCTGACTGAAGCTCTTTCCACATTCTAAGCACTTATATGGTTTCTCCCCAATGTGAATACTTTGATGGTCAGTGAGTTTCTGTTTCCTACTGAAGCTCTTTCCACATTCTAAGCACTTATATGGTTTCTCCCCAGTGTGAATTCTTTGATGGGAAGTCAGATTTCTCTTCTGACTGAAGCTCTTTCCACATTCCAAGCACTTATATGCTTTCTCCCCAGTGTGAATACTTTGATGGGCAGTGAGTTGCACTTTCCAACTGAAGCTCTTTCCACATTCTAAGCACTTATATGGTTTCTCCCCAGTGTGAATTCTTTGATGGGAAGTCAGATTTGTCTTCTGACGGAAGCTCTTTCCACATTCTAAGCACTTATATGGTTTCTCCCCAGTGTGAATACTTTGATGGGCAGTGAGTTTCTGTTTGCTACTGAAGCTCTTTCCACATTCTAAGCACTTATATGGTTTCTCCCCAGTGTGAATTCTTTGATGGGAAGTCAGATTTTTCTTCTGACGGAAGCTCTTTCCACATTCTAAGCACTTATATGGTTTCTCCCCAGTGTGAATACTTTGATGGGCAGTGAGTTGCTCTTTCCAACTGAAGCTCTTTCCACATTCTAAGCACTTATATGGTTTCTCCCCAGTGTGAATACTTTGATGCAAAGTGAGAGAGGAATTTCTAGTGAAGCTCTTTCCACATTCTAAGCACTTATATGGCTTCTCCCCAGTGTGAATTCTTTGATGGGAAGTCAGATTTGTCTTCTGACGGAAGCTCTTTCCACATTCTAAGCACTTATATGGTTTCTCCCCAGTGTGAACACTTTGATGGGCAGTGAGTTGCTGTTTCCAACTGAAGCTCTTTCCACATTCTAAGCACTTATATGGTTTCTCCCCAGTGTGAGTTCTTTGATGGGAAGTCAGATTTATCTTCTGATGGAAGCTTTTTCCACATTCTAAGCACTTATATGGCTTCTCTCCAGTGTGAATACTTTGATGGGCAGTGAGTTTCTGTTTCCTACTGAAGCTCTTTCCACATTCTAAGCACTTATATGGTTTCTCCCCAGTGTGAATGCTTTGATCGGCAGTGAGTTGGTCTTTCCAACTGAAGCTCTTTCCACATTCTAAGCACTTATATGGTTTCTCCCCAGTGTGAATACTTTGATGCAAAGTGAGAGAGTAATTTCTAGTAAAGCACTTTCCACATTCCAGGCATTCATACGGCTTCTCCCCAGTGTGAACACTTTGATGGGCAGTGAGTTGCTGTTTCCAACTGAAGCTCTTTCCACATTCTAAGCACTTATATGGTTTCTCTCCGGTGTGAATTCTTTGATGGGGAGTGAGTTGCTCTTTGCAAATGAAGCTCTTTCTACATTCCAAGCATTTATACGGTTTCTCACCCGTGTGAATTCTTTGATGGCAAGTCAGATGTGTCTTCCGACGAAAGCTCTTTCCACATTCCAAGCACTTATATGGTTTCTCTCCAGTGTGCATTCTTTGATGGGAAGTCAGATTGCTATTCTGACAGAAGCTCTTTCCACATTCTAGGCACTTATATGGTTTCTGCCCGGTGTGAACATTTTGGTGGGCAGTGAGTAAGTGTTTCCAGCGGAATCTCTTCCCACATTCCAAACATTTATATGGTTTCTCCCCAGTGTGATTACTTTGGTGGGCAGCGAGTTGTTCTTTCCACCTGAAGCTCTTTCCACATTCCAAACACTTATATGGTTCCTCTCCAGTGTGAATTCTTTGATGGGAATTCAGATTTCTCTTCTGACGGAAGCTCTTTCCATATTCTAAGCACTTATATGGTTTCTCACCGGTGTGCATTCTTTGATGCAAAATGAGACTTGCCTTGCAGCTAAACCTCCTTTCACATTTCAAACATTGATATGCTTTCTCCCTTTTCTGGTTTTTGTAGTGGGCTTTTTTACACTTTCTTTTAGAATTCAGACTTTTCGAACAATGAAAATATTTATTTCTTTTTCTTCCTTGATCTGTTTTTTCTCGGATGGCAGTTTTATGGTAGCCACTGCCCTGAGAAGCGCAAGATTTATTCCTCCTTTTCTCTTCTGCTTCAGGTTTCCTTCTCTGCTCTTCCCTGTTTTCAGATCTGTCTCTTTTCCATCTCTCTTGCCCACATGGTTCTCCCTTCCTCTTGGCTTTCCACTCATCATCTTCTGCAAGGAAGAGAGAAACTGATAAGACCATGAGGGAAGAAATGGATCCTCAAATCACTGAACAATCCCAAATAACTTTTGTGATAAAGGAAGAATTGACAGGACTTAGATGGGAGACGGATCTTAGTCCAGGTTGAACAGTCTCTGTTGTCTGGCATTCACTGACAATTGGAGTGATACAGACTGTCGGATTTGGACCACGGTGATCTGGGTTCAGCTCCCAGTCAGAGGTTAATCCCATTGGGTGGTCCTGGGCCAATCACTCTCATTCGGCCTAGCCTACAAAGTTGACAAGGTAAATAAAGCAACTGCAGATATTCTCTTCTGAACTCTGGAGCAAGTGAAGTGAGAGAATGAAAAGGGGAGGCTCCATCCTTCAGTGGCAGACAAAGTCCATTGCAAGGAGAAGGTCCCAAGGTGAATCCCCCACTTCAGCACTTAAAGGACCTCAGAAAGAGCCCTCAGATGTGCTGCCAGTAAGAGCAAATACTCCTGGATTAGTTGGCCAATGACTATGGCAGGGCTGCTGAGTCAGACCTCTGGGATTCTAACATTGTTCTCATCTATATTTGTATTTCTTGTGACTCTTAAAGTTTCTTTGTGCTGATTCGTGTACTGCTGTTTTGATTATGTTGTGATTCTAGCATCTTGTATAGATCTCTAACCATTTTTATACTCCTTGTGAATTTTTGTTCAGAATAAGATGGAGATGTATATGTTTTAAATCAATAAAAATAGACAAATTGTCTTTTTCAAAAAGAACAGAAGGAATAAAAAGGGAAGTGGACTTGCGCTATATGTTAAAAATATATATCCCTGCACAGAAATACAGGGAGATGAGATTGGTAACTCCACCAAGAGTATCTGCATTAAAACTAATGGGGCAAGTAATAAAAGGAATGTGGTGCTTGGAGTCTACTGTCGACAAGCCAATCAAGGACAAGATGAGAATGTATCTTAATGGCCTACTAATGCAGGCAAACCGCTTAGTTTACAGCGCGCTCAGGAGCATGTCAGATTAGAGATGCGACGGAAGGGTTGCCATCACTCATCAAGCCCACCAATAGGTATCCCTTTCTCCTCATCCATATGGGAACAAACGATACTGCCAAACGGAGCTATGAAGAAATCATGTCAGACTTTGAAGCTCTGGGAAGGAAACTCAAGGACTTTGGGGCTCTGATAGTTTTTTCATCCATCCTTCCAGTACATAGCAGAGGAGTAGAAAGGGAAATAAAAACGTGTGAATGAATGGCTATGAAGGTGGTGCCGACGTGAGAGATTTGGATTCTGGGACCATGAGCTACGCTTCCTGGAAGATGGACTGCTGGCAAGTGATGGGTTGCATCTCACAAGGACTGGGAAGAATGTGTTTGGCCACAGCATGGAGGGCTTTAAACTGAATCGTAAGGGGGAGGGAGATGTAATCTTGGTGGTAACGACTGACGAAGGCTTGTGCACAGTAACGGGAACAGAGAGATCGGCTATAATAGGGCCCAGTAACAATCCTCAGAAAAACGTAGTAAGGAAGCCAAGCCATAAATCACATGGTCTTTGATGTCTGTATACTAATGCGCAGAGCATGGGAAACAAGCAGGACGAACTTGAACTCTTAATACAGGAGGGTAATTACAACTTGATAGGTATAACTGAAACTTGGTGGGATGACTCCCATGACTGGACTATAGCAATTGAAGGATATAACTAGTTCAAAAGACAGAAGGAATAAAAAGGGAGGTGGAGTCTCACTATATATTAAAAATATATATCCCTGCACAGAAATACAGGAAGATGAGCTTGATAGCTCCACCGATAGTATCTGGATTAAAATTAATGGGGCAAGTAATAAAAGGAATGTGGTCCTTGGAGTCTACTACCGACCACCCAATCAAGGAGAAGACGAGAATGTAACTTTTGCAAAGCAAATTGCCAGTGTTTCGAGGAGGCATAATGTAGTAGTAATGGGGGACTTCAATTATCCCGATATCTGTTGGGAGACAAACTCTGACAAACACAGTCCCTCAAAGAAAATTCTGACTTGTGTTGGATATAACTTTCTGCTACAGAAAGTGGAGGAAGCAACAAGAGGATTGGCTATCCTGGACTTGATTGTAGACAATAGAGATGATTTGGTGGATAAAGTGGCAGTTACGGGAGTCCCTATCTTCAAAAAGGAGGAATCGGGGAACTATAGACCAGTCAACCTAACGTCAATCCCTGGAAAAACTCTGGAGCAGATTATAAAGCAGTCAATCTGTAAGCACCTTGAAAACAATGCAGTGATTACTAGGAGCCAACATGGATTTATGAAAGACAAATCCTGCCAAACTAATCTTATCTTGTTTTTTGATTAGGTAACTTCCCTTGTAGACTGTGGGAATGCTGTGAACGTAATATATCTCGACTTCAGCAAAGCTTTTGACAAAGTGCCCCATGACATTCTGATTAGCAAGATAGCTAAATGTGGGCTGGATGGAACAACTATCAGGTGGATCAACAGTTGGCTCCAGAATCATACCCAAAGAGTGCTTATCAATGGTTCCATCTCAAACTGGGCGGAAGTAACGAGTGGGGTACCACAGGGCTCGGTCCTGGGCCCAGTGCTCTTCAACATTTTTATTATCGACTTGGATGAGGAGGTACAGAGCATGCTTATCAAATTTGCAGCTGATAAAAAATTGGGGGGCATAGCTAATACTGTGGAAGACAGAAACAAAATTCAAAGAGACCTTGATAGGCTGGAGCATTGGGCTGAAAACAACAGAATGAAATTCAACAGGAATAAATGCAAAGTTCTACACTTAGGAAAAAGAAACCAAATGCACAGTTATAAGACTGGCTCAGCAATACGACATGTGAGAAAGATCTTGGAATTGTGGTTGATCACAAGCTGAATATGAGCCAACAGTGTGATGTAGCTGCAAAAAAGGAAAATGCTGTAGTAGGCTGCATTAAGAGAAATATAGTTTCCAAATTGCGTGAAGTATTACTTCCCCTCTATTCAGCACTGGTTAGGCCTCATCCTGAGTACTGCGTCCAGTTCTAGTCTCCGCACCAAGAAGGATGCAGGCAAACTGGAATAGGTTCAGAGGAGGGCAACAAAGATGATCAGGAGACTGGAAACCAAGCCCTATGAGGAGAGGCTGAAAGAACTGGGCATGTTTAGCCTGGAGAAGAGAAGACTGAGGGGAGATATGATAGCACTCTTCAAGTACATGAAAGATTGTCACACAGAGGAGGGCCAAGATCTCTTCTTGGAGAGTGCAGGACACGGAATAATGGGCTCAAGTTGCAGGAAGCCAGATTAAGACTGAACATCAGGAAAAAAATCCTGTTAGAGCCATACGACAATGGAACCAATGACCTAGAGAGGTAGTGGGCTCTCCGACACTGGAGGCATTCAAGAGGCAGCTGGACAGCCATCTGTCGGGAATGCTTTGATTTGGATTCCTGCATTGAGCAGGGGGTTGGACTCAATGGCCTTGTAGGTCCCTTCCAACTCTACTATTCTATGATTCTATGATAGGGAAGGCTTTTCTTACCGTCTGAGTCCCTTTCCCTATAACAACGTGGTGCTCTCCAGAGTTTGTTGGAATCCCATTCTCATCAGCCCCAGTCAGCGTGGACAATGGTCACCGCTTATGGGAGTGAGAGTCCAGCAATCTGTGGAGCACACCATGATGGCTACCCCAGTCTTAAAACGGTCCTCCTCTCCCCCACATCGTATAATGCACTGCCACCACTCTGCTCCAGGTCTAGGAAAAAGGATAAACTAGGAGGGAAGCTTTGGATGTGTCTCCCCAAAGCCCAGAATGCCAAATGTTGCACCTCGTAGGCCATATTAGAAATTCAAATGGAGCTCAGCTATGCTGTGTTATAGCACTTGGGGAAACATTTTAGTGAAAAAATCCAGCTAATTGGACCATTGTTTTAGAAGGGCATAACTAGAGATCTGTTCAGAGAGAATAGATGGCTGTCCATTCAAGTTATCTGCAGAAGATGAAGAATCCCAGTTGAAATAGGTGGCAGTACATCAGAATATTCGGGTGCATTAAATATAGAAATATGGAATTTGAAAACAGGTATTACGACCAATACCCTGGACAGCGAAAAGACAATTAAACCAGAACTATCACTAGAAGCTAAAATGATGAAACTGAGGATATCATACTTTGGACACATAAGGAGAAGACATGATTCACTAGAAAAGACAATAATGCTGGGAAAAACAGCAGGGAATAGAAAAAGAGGAAGGCCAAACAATAGATGGATTGATTGCATAAAGGAAGATCTGAACAGGGTGGTTTATAACAGATGCTACTGAAGGTTGTTGATTCATAGGGTTGCCATAAGTCGTAATCGACTTGAAGGCACATAACAAATTACAACGGAACCTGCCTTACCAAGACAGGACAGAGTCCCACAAATCCCCTCCATGACTTCGCTATGCAGAGCTCTCTGGTCAGGATTCAGCAAAGCCCACTCCTCTTCCGTGAACTGCACAGCCACATCCTCCAAAGACACTGGATTCTAAAAGAAATATAATTCAATTTGTCATCATTGCAAGGATAAAGATTATCTCCTACCTACGTGGAAAACGTAGTTAAGGTGAGGTGGCTGGTCATTGTTCTAAGGACAGAAACCTCCTTAAATGGCATTCACAGCTTTTGTTGAGGTGGCTTTGGGAGACGCAAAGAGGAGGAGGAAAATTCATTCAGACCCAGGGACAGAGAGGCACCCAGGCTGCCCCCAGCCTTTCCCACTTCTGAGTCTTTCCCCTACCTGATCTGGGGCGATAGCAACAGCTTCTCCTCCACCAGAAACTCCACCAGAAAGGGGATATGATTTAGTAGGTCTTGCCGACATGATTCCATCCCCTGTGAGAAAGAAAATGGGCCCAAAAGCCATTAGTATACCGTATGCTATTGTCAGAGATTAAACCATAGAGGTATAACTGCACAAGGGTTCTTCTCAGCTGAGTGAGTTTCAGGTGTTTATTCACAGTTTACGTTTCGGTTGTGTGATAAAACATCTCTCCTCATTTGAGCTCTAAGCCAGAAATCAAAGTGATGGTTCCCACGTAAAAAATTATGATGTAAGTAGGAGCATTTCTGAGCTGTGGAAAAGGCTGGAGACAAGAGTGGAAAATGGAAATTCAAGTTGATCCTGACTTATGGTGTTTAGGGTCTTCATAGTAAGCGGTATTCAGGAAGGGTTTACCATTGACTTCCTCTGGGACTTAGGGGCAGTGACTGAACCCTGCTCTCCCAGGTCGTAGTCCAACACCTTAACCACTGTACTGCCTTCAAGTCGATTCTGACTTATGGTGACCCTATGAATAGGGTTTTTATGGTAAGCTGTATTCAGACGGGGGTTACGATTGCCTTCCTCTGGGGCTGAGAGGCAGCGACTGGCCCAAGGTCACCCAGTGAGCTTCATGGCTATGTGGGGATTTGAACCCTGGTCTCCCAGGTCGTAGTCCAAAACCTTAACCACTACATCACACTGGTTCTCGCAGGCAAAATCAACAGTGACAGACCAAACGGAAACACGCCCCATTCATCTTTACCCAGCGGCCTCTGCCTGGGGTCCAATGGAGTCCTCTCTGCCTCAGGGAAATCCATTCCTGTTTCTGCACAGAGACCCTTTTCCTGAAAAGCATAATAAGAACTCAAGTCATATAATGGGGAGCAGAATTAGAAAAGGAGTGACAGAGGCAATACCACAGGAATATTTGATATAGAAAGGAAGGATAGATGCAAAACCCTTATTTATTTAATTTATTTATTTTATAAATAAATAAATAAATATTTGATATAGAAAGGAAGGATAGATGCAAAACCCTTAGAGATACTTGATATCGGGGTAGCCAACGTGGTGCCCTTCAGGTGGGACCAGACTCCAATTCACATCAGCCCCAGACAATACCATGAATGGCCAGCGATTATAGGACTTTTACTTCAACAACATCTGGAAGGCTTCATCTACACCAGGGACAGCCATCTCACCTGCTGCTCTGCCTGCTTCTCGTCCTCTGCCACGTTCAGCAGGAGACCTTCTGCCAGGGCCACTGCCTGGGAACTGGTCTCGGCCCCACATTCCCTCACCCAGCTCTCCATCTCTGGGGGCAGGACAGCCAGGAACTGCTCCAGGATTACCTTGTCCAGGATCTGGTTCTTTGAGTGTCGCTCTGGCTTCAGCCACTCACGGCAAAGAAGGTGGAGTCGGCTGCAAGCCTCTCGGGGCCCCTCAGCCTCCTGGTAGCGGAAACACCGGAACTGCTGGCGCTGCACATCTGAGCTGAGGGGATTCTCCCCCAAGATCTTCTGCACATTTTCCCCTAGGAATTCCTCCGCATGGGTCTCAGTCTTGATGGCATCAGGGCCAAGTCCTGCTTCAGGGGTAGATGGGTCTTGCTGTTCCATCTTTGATCTCTTGGCCTTTCACGGGGTCCTCATCCCTTCTCTGCTTCTGGGAATAGTTTTCTGCCTTCTGAGGCCACGTTCAGAAGGAGCAGGTCCACTTATTCTATGAGCGAAGCCAAATAGGGATCACTATGCCCAGGCCGAAGGCTTGCAGAGCAGGAAAGGTGCTGGGTAAGAATAGTCAAATGTGAGAATTATTGTTTCTACCATATAACCTTTGATAAAAACCCAATGATGGGGCCTATGTCTTCCTTTGAAGATGGATCCCTGGATGGCTGACACATCTCTGATAGCAGCTCCAAAAGGCCCCAGGGACCAGCATCATCCTCATTACCCCCTTATTCTTAATTAAAAACAAGCTAAAGGGGAGACCCTTTCAGAGGACAGGCTGTAGCTCAGTGGTAGAGCAGCTGCTTTGTACACAGAACGTCCCACTTTGAATCTCCAGGTAGGGCTGGGAAAGACTCCCTGCCTGTAATCCTGGAGAGACTCTGCCAGTCAGTGCGGACAATACTGAGCTAGATGGCACAATTGTCTAATTCAATAGAAGATCCTATACTCCCTAACTTATCTCTGAACTTTTACAAGCCTCTCCTGGAATACAGAATTTTGGTTTAATTGTGAATGAAATACGTTATTCCTTTCATCTCTTGATAGATTTGCTTATCTTTACAACTGTCCCCCTTCAGAGTTAAACGTGAGCTATATTGTTGCATATTAAATTAAATTGGAACGCTGCAGTCCCTGGAGTTTATGACCTGGTTGTGATAAGGAAATGGAAAGATCTTTGAGTATAATGTGGTGGAAGAAAGCAATGAATCTACATTTTTGGGATTGTCATCATAAATTAAGGAAGAACTGGCTTTACCTTCACCTCAGCAGGCATTGAGTGATGGGATATGGATGTGGGTGGGGGCTGCCCTGTCCTGTAGGCTCTCTTCACCTATTTACCCTTTTAATAAAACACGGTTGTTCACTTTCAGTCGGGGTCTTCCGAGTTTGATTCCTTTGATGAAAAGATTGCCAATTTTCAGTAGCACTTTCTATTCACACTTAAAGGTCCCTTCTGTATCCCAGGGGTTACTTGCCTGGATGGGCACATGTGTGATAACACCAGTCAGTGTGTGAATAACGGGGGGATTGATAGGCACACTTTCAATTGCGCCTTAATTCAAAGTGGTGTCCTGGCCCTGCTGGGGAGGGAGAGGTAGCTCTCCTCCCTGATTTGGATGGATCAGCTGAACAGGCCTCCTGGGCGCCCTGCTCTGTGAAAACCTTTCCACCAAATGTGTAAAGGCAGAGGATGGTCACAAGATTTCAGAGGGGGGCACCCATGCAGGGCTTGGGTATTTACCACCAAATGAGAATGAAAGGGACTTTGAACACAGGAACTTTTGCTCTGATGGATACAGCCCCCCCCCCCAGGATTCCCTTCCTGTCTAGCCATCAAATTGAGGCCATATAACACACTAAGCCTGGTATACTGCTTCTGCATAAGGAAGCTCCACTTTCCACTCATTGTACCAAGGCCCTGCCTATCTTTTTTCTTCCATTTTATTCGCTTTGTGTATCTGTTATTATGGCGGATGTTCTGACGGGGGATCCTGAAGGGTCACAGAACAGAGGCCACCTCCTTACGGGGTGAGGGTCTCCCTCGCTATCGTGGGCTCTCCAGCCGCTCCTCTGCCTTCACCGGGTGGGGCTCCAATCTGGGGTCTCCCGCCCCCTCCTGGCTCCCCCGCCCTGCAGCTCCTCCCCTCGGCCCTGGGACTCCCCTTCGCCCAAATGCACAGCAGGGACAAGGGGCTTACCAGACCCCAGAAGGCGCCACCGACGCTGCAGCGCTGCTGCTACTTCTGGCGTTTAATGACGAATCCAACTGCGCTCTTGACCAGGGAGCCACTTTCCTCCAAGGGAAGAGCCCGGCAGGAAGTGACGTCAGAGGGAGAGGAGCCGCATTTTCTTTGAAGCCTCCCGCACCTCCTCCTCCTCTTTCCTTTCTAGGAATCTGGTTTCGTTTACTTTAACCCTCACGAAGTCAAGCCTCCTGATGATCTCTCAGAGCGGGAGCCAAGAAGGAAAGAGGCGTTGCGCAGCATGGAGGAAGACACGGAGCTCCTGCCCTGTACTGAGTCAGAGCATGGGGGTCGATCTAGCTCAGTGGTGTCTGCACTGACTGGCAGCAGCTCTCCAGCGTTTTAGGTAGGGAGTCTGTCCTTGGAGATTGAACCTGGGACCTTCTGCATGCAAAGCAGCTGCTCTACCCACTGAGCTGTGGCTCCTTCCTGGGGGTTCGGACCCTCCTGGGGGTTCAAGACAAATATATAGATAATAGAAATATGGGGAGGCTGGCAGACAAGGCTCTCAAACTGGTTTGGCTTGCGTGAGAAGGGAAGATGTGATGATATATGTTGCTGTATCTGGAAGATGAATGGAACCGGAAAGCCAAGTCAGTTCAGCTACTTTTGTCAGTTAGAGAAGGTTAAACTCAGTTTAACAGAAAGGAAGAAAAAACGCCTCCACTGGAGTGCAAGAGACTCCTGCCCAGCGTATGGCTTTGCTATGAAGTCTAAAATGATGCTCTGAAAGCCTGAGACACTATACAGCATGCCTTGTATTGAGGGATGACCTTGTCCTGAAATCTCAATGGGATGCAATGGAGGTCCTGTGAATGGGAATTAAGAGGAGGAAGGGAACTCGAAATCCATCTGCTTACTTTGTACACTGAGGCGCGCAATGCCAAACACCTAGCCATCAACATATAAGCACTAGCAAGACCCAAAGTGTAAAAAGGTTCCATATTGAACTCAAAATTGAAAAGGTCTAGAAGTTGAAAGATTACCATTTCTTAAGTTAGACTTACATTACACAGTCCAAATTAAGAAACAGCAGGACAATCTGTTTCAAGTATTGTCTTTTCCAATCTCCCCTGTTAATGTTCTCAGCTGTCCTTGGGAGGAATGATAACAATTCTCTCTTGAAGAATTAAGTCCTTGTTGTGCTTCTCTAGTCAATAAGAATACTTTTCTATACAGAGATGCTTTTAGATGGTGATTTCATAGCTGTAAGTACAATACACTATTATCCATCTAGCATCCTTACGCTGCAAATGTATAACTAATTACAGCACATACCACAATTAAATATTTCGCACATATATCTCCCTTGCACTCATCTCAGGGAACAACAATATAAACTCATCTTTCCGAAAGACCAAGATATATAATAAATAAGAGAATACTTTTACGGGTGATTATCATCATTAATTTCAAAAAGATGTTATACTGTATATGTGTGTAAGTAAGTGTACTGCCTTCAAGTCGATTCCGACTTATGGCGACCCTATGAAGAGGGTTTTCATGAGACTGAGAGGCAGTGACTGGCCCAATGTCACCCAGTGAGCTTCATGGCTACGTGGGGATTCAAACCCTGGTCTCCCAGGTCCTAGTCCAACACTCTAACCACTACACCACACTGGCTTATCCTATACTGTATGTAGGATAAGCTAAACTTGTCAGTGAGTCCATTTAAACCAAAAATCTAAAATGTAACACAATATGCAGATTTTGGCCTTTGTCACAAGACATATGGATCAATTCTCTAGTGAAATATTTTACCTCTTCTGGAGTATATAATCTATAAATTGCGTAGTTGATGGTGTTGGTACAAATATAACATACATCAATAGATTGACACTTAGTGAAACTGTTCAATCTGAATTTCCTTCCATCTTTAGGATGAACGTGCTGTTTTATCTGTAACGCTTATGAGCAACATGAACATTTGCCACGTTTCAAATCTCCCCTAGAGATGGATCTAATCCTGTAACTACGTAAATCAGAACGGACCACCTTCCCTTGAATAATGGCTGCTCTGCATTGCACTGTAAGTGGAATTCGTCATGACTCCCTGGTCTATAGCTGTTGCAAATCAGGAGACCTCCCAAAGCCTCTTTGCAAAGTTTTCACTTTTCCCTTCGGGGGAGGGGAAAGGGCTTTGTTAACATTCACTAACACTTACTGTGTAGTAGCGTTTGCAGAAAATAACGTCTGGGTGCTACAGGCACTCAGACAAACCCAGCACAGTGTGATGGGATAGCCCAAATAATGGCTTAAAATGTGCAAAGAGTGTGCTAAAATCATTTACATAAGCTTATAATGGCTTCGCTTGTAGTTTAGTAGTGCACAGAGGAGAAAAGTTCTCTTCTGAAAATGGGTTTCTTAAACCCTTCTAGACAAAGCATTGTTTTCTTATAAAGCAGAGTACGGTACGAGATACAGTGTCTGAGCAGACAGGCAATATGTTACATTAACATTTGGATTGCGGTCTCCACCTATTTACCCTTTTAATACAACAGTTATTTTCAGTTGGGTTCTGCTGAAGTTGGTTCCTTTGATTCAAAGGTTGCCACTTTTCGAGTAGCGCTTTCCATTCAATGTTGAAAGATCCCTTCTGCATCCCAGGAGTTGCCAGCCTGGATGGGCCCACGTGTGTCAGCCAGGAAGAGTGATGACACCAGTCAGTGCGTGAGTAATGGGGGCGTTCAGAGACCTACTTTCAATCCCTCCTCACTTAAAGTGGTGTTTTGGCCTTGCAGAGATCAGGGGGAGGGTAGGAAGGAGGTAGCAGTGATGTCATGCCTGAAATCGAAGGTGTCAGAGACAGACACGGCTCTGGTGCTTTCTCTTGTTATTAAAGCTATAGACAGAAGCTGTGTGTCTGATTAAACTAACTGCTCTTTCTAAGAACTTTGCTCTGCTCTAGCGCTAAATAAGCACAGCTTCACGACTCCAAGACATTGACTCGGCATCCGGGTCCCCCCCAAGTCAGTTTAAGTAGGCCTGGATTCAACGTGCAAACGAAGGCTCCGTCTCAGTTCTAACTGTTGAACTTCCCACCTGAAGCGCCTCCCAGCGCAGGGTGAAGGTGGTTTAATCTCAGCTTCCCTCTCCGACTGAAGGGGGCTGCTAGATGTCCGTTCGGCTGTGGGAAGCTGGGCAGCACTCAGCTGGGAAACATCTGAAGTGCAAAGCTGAGTGTCTGGTGTGGGCGCCATGGGCATGTTCAGTTGGACCAGGCGGTGCTTCAATAGGGGAGTCTGGGGCTGAGCTGTCAAAGACAGGGGTTGAGTCGCCCTGTGAGTCCACCCCTCTGCTTGCTCCCTCTCCGGGTTCCTCATCATGTTTCGCCCTCCTCTATCCGCCCTCTCCCAGCCTGGCTCATGACAAGTGATAACACCAGTTAGTGTGTAAGTAACGGGGGCATTCAAGATCTGCTTTCACTCTCCTCACTCACTGTGGGGTGTCTTGGCCTTGCCAAGAGAGGAAAGGAAAAGGGTCCCCTCCCTGATTTGGATGGATCAGCTGAACAGGTCTCCTATGAGCCCTCCCCTGCAGCCCTGGGGAAACCCTTCAGCCAAATGCACAAAGGGGAAGGGGATTCATCAGATTTCAGAGGGGGGGCACCGATGCCGCGCTTGGGGCAAAAAGCACTTTCTTTCACTCAAGTTAAGATCCTGGCAGGAAGGGGCTTTGGGGTACACAGAGCCCCCCCAAATTCCCTTCCTCTCTAGGAATCAAGTTCTGATCATTCAACACACTGAGGTCTGGCACACTGATTCTGTATAGGAAAGCTCCACTTCCCACCCAAAACTACTCCCATCAAACAGCATTCATTTGCAATATGATCCCTGCCCCCAAGATTTCACTCAGGGGACCAAGGCCTTGCCTATTTTTTTCTTCGCCCATCGGTTGTTAAGCAGATTCCTCAGCCAGATAAAAACACCCCACCTCTCCACCCAGCTGCAGTCTACCACCATTATTTGCATATCTCATTAAGTACAATTCATTTTCAAGAGGAGGGGGAAGGAAGCTCTGCTCCCTGATGGTGGATGTTGTGATGGGGGATCCTGACGGGGTCAGCTCAACATGGGCCACCTCCTTACAGGGTGAAGTTCTCCCTTGCTATGGCTCCAGACTTTTCTCTGCCTTCACCGACAGGGGCTGCAATCATAAGGAGTCTCCTAATTTGTCCTCACTCCCCTTTCTTACACTTCCTCCTCTGCATCCTCCCCGCAGCTCTGGGACTCCCCTTCGCCCAAATGTCCAACGGGGGAGGGGAGGCTGACCAGACCCCAGAAGGGGCCACCGATGCAGCAGCCCTTGGGGGAGAGACAGGGGGGCAGTGCTGCTTTTCCCCAAGGAAAGAGCCAGGCCGGAAGTGACTTCAGAGGGAGAGGAACCACATTGCCTTTGAAGAGCATGGATTCCCCTCCAACCACTTCCTCTATCCTTCCTCCCTAGCAGTCTGGTTTCCTTTATTTTAACCCTTATGAAATCAGGCAGACGGATGATCGCTCAAAGCGGGAGCTAAGGAGGAAAGAGGCCTTGCAGAGAACAGGAAGACGGGGAACTCCTGTCCTATACCAACTCAGAGCACTGGGGTCCATCTAGGTCACTGCTGTCTGCACTGGCTGGCAGCAGCTCTCCACGGTTTCAGACAAGGAGTCTCTCCGAGAGCTACCTGGAGATGCCACTGGCGATTGAACCTGCAACCTTCTGCATGCAAAGCAGCTGCTCCACCCACTTCTGCTTGTAGTTGAAGCTTTTTCCACATTCCAAGCAGTGTTATAGTGCTGATATCCCCAGTGTGAATTTTTGATGGACAGCAAGATTTTCCTTATAGCTGAAGCTCTTTCCACATGATAAGCCTTTATATGGTCATTCCCGAATGTGAATTCTTTGATGGGAAGCAAGTTTACTTTTCCAGCTAAGGCCCTTCCTTTCGTATGACTTCTTATCAGTGTGAATTTTTTGATGGGCAGTGAGACCGGAATTAGTATTGATGCTCATTCCACATCCCAGGCATTTATATGGTTTTGTCCCAGTCTGCCTAGGTCCATCTGGAGCGAGGCAGCGCTAGTTCCCGCCAATTTCCCCTCCTGCCCAGTTCACTGTGGAAAAACAAACATCAGAGAGCTAAGCCCTCACGGCTGGTCTTCAACCTGTACAGCATTTCTTATTAATATTCTTATTAATATTATTATTGTTGTTGTGCTGCGAGTCATGCCTTTCCCCACCAACATGCTGGCTGGAGTTTACAAAGGAGGAGAAATCACTCCAGGTGTGTGTGTATATATATCCTCCTCCTCCTCCGCCCTGCATGCAATTCAACCTCTACCAGCGTCCCTCCTGCTCAGTACAGGAAAGCTGGCTGAGGCGGGGGAAATAACGCCGGTGTGCAGAGGTGCTGCTGCTGCACTGGGAGGCGGAAGGCTTTGCTCTCTCGGGGAGCAGCCGCTGTTGGTGCTACAGGCACTCGCAAGCAGTTCTGTGCAGGTGGCAACAGTGACGGGGAAAGAGGCCTTTTGAAAGTCATGCAGTCGGCTGCGGAAACAGAGGGACCCGGGTGGGATGCACATCCCCAAAAAGAAAGGGACGAGGAGCCTGCACAGCCCATGACAACTGCACCACTGTTGTGGGTGGGTTGAGAGGCCTTCTTCCTCTGCTCATCCTTACAGGGTCAGCTTGCTTGCTGTGAGTGGGGCAGTGGCAGCAGCTGTTCAGCAGTGTGGGCCCCTCCCAAGACCCAGCCTGGTCTCCTCTCTCTCTCTGGAGTGACTTTACTCCTTAGCTACTTAAAAACCTGAAACGACAGGGGCGTTCAGCACAAGGCTATCTTTTTTTCCCTAAACCACATACAAACTTACTTCTTTAAGACAATGAAAGTTGTCTTGGCTACCTGCTGGTCCTTCCAGAAACAGACCCTTTTGTCCTACCTGTTGAAGGCCCAGGCGCTTAGGTGTCCAAATATCTTCTCCCTCCACATTACTGGGTTGTGCTTGATGGGATGTATTCAACCCTGAGTGTTGTTCTCTCCCCTTCATTAGTACTTCTTCCCTGACCACCATAAGGTCTTGAAACTTGAGGTCCATTGTGGGCATGAATTTATTTTGTTAAAAAATACAAGGTTTTCAAAATAACAGATTTGCACAAAAGAGTCGTAAAACTAATATGTGGGTTGCACCCAACTTCCACCTCAGAGTGGATCCTTTAAAATTAATGGACATGACAAACTCAGGCCCCTTCATATTAATAGTTCACAGCTCTTTCTGGTTCCACCTCAGCTAAAGAGAATGCAACCAGCAGCACCAACCAGGGAGCAGCGGATGGAATTTGTATTTTTATTTTAGGATTTTCCCAAGATTGGGAAAATCAGAATTCACTCTACAAAGAAAGGGGGGATGGGTTCTGGGTGAGGGCAGTGTAGTGTGAAAAGAGAAGGGAGGCCAGGATCACACAGGGGAAGGTCAGGATCTCTTCTCTAACATCCCACAGTGCACGGGCGTTGGGGGACGCTGCTGCAGGTCTCTGCAGGCCTCCAAAACACTCACAGGCAACAGGTCAGCCACCCCCTGTTCTACACTCATAATATGGTTTCCCCATTTCTGAAATCTTTCATGACAATAAAGACTTGTGCTACTTCTGAAGCTCTTTCCATGTTCCAAGCAGTTCTATGGTTTCTCCCCTCTGTGAATTCTTTGATGCAAAGTGAGAGAGGAATTTCTAGTAAAGCCCTTTCCACATTCCAGGCATTCATATGGCTTCTCCTCAGTGTGAATACTTTGATGGGCAGTGAGTGCTTGTTTCCTGCGGAAGCTCTTTCCATATTCTAAGCACTTATATGGTTTCTCCCCAGTGTGAATTCTTTGATAGGCAGGCAGTTGCTCTTTCCAACTGAAGCTCTTTCCACATACTAAGCACTTATATGGTTTCTCCCCAGTGTGAATTCTTTGATGGAAAGCGAGTGCTTGTTTCCTGCTGAAGCTCTTTCCACATTCTAAGCACTTATATGGTTTCTCCCCAGTGTGGATACTTTGATGGGCAGTGAGTTCCTGTTTCCTACCGAAGCTCTTTCCACATTCTAAGCACTTATATGGTTTCTCCGAGTGTGAATTCTTTGATGGGCAGTGAGTTGCTGTTTCCAACTGAAGCTCTTTCCACATTCTAAGCACTTAAATGGTTTCTCCCCAGTGTGAATACTTTGATGGGCAGTGAGTTGCTCTTTCCAACTGAAGCTCTTTCCACATTCTAAGCACTTATATGGTTTCTCCCCAGTGTGAATTCTTTCATGGAAAGTGAGTGCTTGTTTCCTGTGGAAGCTCTTTCCACATTCTAAGCACTTATATGGTTTCTCCCCAGTGTGAATAATTTGATGGGCAGTGAGTTGCTCTTTCCAACTGAAGCTCTTTCCACATTCTAAGCACTTATATGGTTTCTCCCCAGTGTGAGTTCTCTGATGGAAAGTGAGTGCTTGTTTCCTGCTGAAACTCTTTCCACATTCCAAGCACTTAAAAGGTTTCTCCCCTGTGTGAATTCTTTGATGGAAAGTCAGATGTATCTTCTGATGGAAGCTGTTTCCACATTCCAAGCACTTATATGGTTTCTCCCCCCGTGTGAATTCTTTGATGGAAAGTCAGATGTATCTTCTGATGGAAGCTGTTTCCACATTCCAAGCACTTAAAAGGTTTCTCCCCCATGTGAATTCTTTGATGGCAAGTCAGATGTGTCTTCCGACGAAAGCTCTTTCCACATTCCAAGCACTTATATGGTTTCTCTCCAGTGTGAATTCTTTGATGGCAAGTCAGATTTCTCTTCTGACGGAAGCTCTTTCCACAATCTAGGCATTTATATGGTTTGTGCCCGGTGTGAATTTTTTGGTGGGCAGTTTTATTATTCTTTGATGTGTTTTTTCTTGGATGGCAGTTTTATGGTAGCCACTGCCGTAAGAAGCGCAAGATTTATTCCTCCTTTTCTCTTCTGCTTCAGGATTCCTTCTCTGCTCTTCCTTGTTTTCAGATCTGTCTCTTTCCTGTCTCTCTTTCCCACAAAGTTCTCCCTTCCTCTTGGCTTTCCATTCCTCACCTTCTGCAAAGAAGAGAGAACCTGATAAGACCACGAGGGAAGAAATGGATCCTCAAATCACTGAACAATCCCAAATAACTTTTGTGATGAAGGAAGAATTGACAGGACTTAGATGAAAGATCGATCTTACTCCAGGTTGAACAGTCTCTGTTGTCGGGCATTCACTGACAATTGGAGTGATACGGATTGTTGGATTTGGACCACGGTGATCTGGGTTCAGCTCCCAGTCAGAGGTTAATCCCATTGGGTGGTCCTGGGCCAATCACTCTCATTCGGCCTAGCCTACAAAGTTGTACAGATAAGTAAAACAACCACAGATATTCTCTTTGGAACTCTTTGGAGCAAGTGAAGTGAGAAAAATTTGATTTGATTTGGATTCCTGCATTGAGCAGCGGGTTGGACTTGTTGGCCTGATAGGCACCTTCCAATTCTACTATTCTATGATATTCTACTAGGGTGCAAGAAGAGGGCTTGAAATGCTGAAATTTAGGAACTGTGAAAAAATATGGGTAGGAGGGCATGTACACAAACACACACACTCATCTGTGGACAAATTGCGGGAGGGGTGGCTCTGCAGCATCCAAGTCCCTTTTCCTACAAGGGTTCCTCCTCCCCCCTCAAAAAAAAAGAGATAGGAAATCTTGTATTAGTCTAGAAGAAATGGACTTCAAGTGTTGAAATATAGGAAATGTGCAGATATAGGGAAGGCTTTTCTTACCGTCTGAGTCCCTTTCCCTATAACAACATGGTGCTCTCCAGAGTTTGTTGGAATCCCATTCCCATCAGCCCCAATCAGCGTGGACAATGGTCACTGCTTATGGAGTGAGAGTCCAGCAATCTGTGGAGCACACCATGATGGCTACCCCAGTCTTAAAACAGTCCTCCTCTCCCCCAAAGAGTAGGATGCACTGCCACCACTCTGCTCCAGGTCTAGGAAAAAGGATGAACTAAGAGGGGAGCTTTGGATGTGTCCTCCCAAAGCCCAAAATGCCAAATGTTGCACCTAGTGGGCTATATTAGAAACTCAAATGGAGCTCAGCTATGCTGTTTTAGCAGTTGGGGAAAACTTGTAGTGAGAAATTCCACTGAATTGGACCATCATTTTAGAAGGGCATAACTAGAGATCTGTGTTCAGATAGAATAGATGGCTGTCATATAAGTTTATCTGGAGAAGATTAAGAATCCCAGTTGAAGTAGGTGGCAGTACATCAGAATATTCGGGTGCATTAAATATAGAAATATGGAATTTGAAAACAGATATTACGACCGATACCATGGACCACAAAAAAGACAAATAATTGGGTGTTAGAAGAAATTAAACCAGAACTACCATTAGAAGCTAAAATGATGAAACTGAGGTTATCATACTTTGGACACATCATGAGAAGACATGATTCACTAGAAAAGACAATAATGCTGGGAAAAACAGAAGGGAGTAGAAAAAGAGGAAGGCCAAAGAAGAGATAGGATTGATTCCAGAAAGGAAGCCACAGACCTGACCTTACAAGATCCGAACACCGTGGTTTATAACAGATGCTACTGGAGGTCGTTGATTCATAGGGTCGCCATAAGTCGTAATCGACTTGAAGGCACATAACAAATTACATGGAGGAACCTTATGATGAAGAACCAGAAATTATAGAATGTGAGGTGAAAGCTGCTCTTCAAATACTTGGAAGAAACAAATCACCAGGAATAGATGATACCAATAGAGTTGCTACAAACTACTGAGACTGAATCTGTCCAAATTTTAACAAACATTTGTCAACAAGTATGGAAAATTAAACAATGGCCCACAGACTGGAAGCGTTCCATATACATCCCAATTCCACAGAGAGGGGATCCCAGGGAATGCAGTAATTATCGAACTATTGCCTTAATATCCCATGCAAGTAAAGTAATGCTCAAGATTCTACAACAAAGACTCTTCCCATATATGGAGCGAGAAATGCCAGACGTCCAAGCTGGATTTAGAAAGGGAAGAGGCACCAGAGATCACATCTCAAACATACATTGGATAATGGAACGGAGCAAGGAATTTCAGAAGAAGATCACCCTGTGCTTTATAGATTACAGCTTTGATTGTGTAGATCATGAAAAACTATGGAATGCTTTAAAAGAAATGGGGGTGCCACAGCATCTGACTGTCCTGATGCGCATCCTATACACTGGACAAGAGGCTACTGTAAGGACAGAATATGGAGAAACCGATTGGTTCCCAATCAGAAAGGATGTGAGACAGGGGTGTATTTTATCACCCTATTTGTTTAACCTATATGCAGAACATATCATACGGAAAGCAGGATTGGACCAAGATGAAGGAGGTGTGAAAATTGGAGGGAGAAATATCAATAATTTAAGATATGCAGACGATACCATACTACTAGCAGAAACCAGTAATGATTTGAAACCAATGCTGATGAAAGTTGAAGAGGAAAGCACAAAAGCAGGACTACAGCTGAATGTCAAAACGACCAAAATAATGACAACAGAAGATTTATGTACTTTAACGTTGACAATGAGGACAATTAACATGTCAAGGATTAGCAATACCTTGGCACAGTCATTAACCAAAATGGAGACAATAGTGAAGAAATCAGAAAGCGGCTAGGACTGGGGAGGGCAGCTAGGAGAGAACTAGAAAAGGTCCTCAAATGCAAAGATGTATCATTGAACAGTAAAGTCAGGATCATTCAAACCACTGTATCCCCAATCTCTATGTATGGATGTGAAAGTTCGAAAGTTACAAAACTGATAGCAGATAAGAGAAAGATCAACTCATTTGAAATGCGGTGTTGGAGGAAAGCTTTGTGCATACCATGGACCGCGAAAAAGGTAAATAATTGGGTGTTAGAACTAATTAGAACTGTCACTAGAAGCTAAAATGATGAAACTCAGGTTATCATATATTGGACACATCATGAGAAGACATGATTGACTGGAAAAGACAATAATGCTGGGAAAAACAGAAGGGAGTAGAAAAAGAGGAAGGCCAAAGAAGAGATAGGATTGATTCCAGGAAGGAAGCCACAGACCTGCCCTTACAAGATCTGAACAGGGTGGTTGATGATGCTATTGGAGGTCACTGATTCATAGGGTCGCCATAAGTCATAATCTACTTGAATGCACATAACAACAACAACAAAACAAGTTACGTCTGAACAGGGGGCCTTACCAAGACAGGACAAAGTCCCACAAATCCCTCCCATGACTTCGCTATGCAGAGCTCTCTGGTCAGGATTCAGCAAAGCCCACTCCTCTCCCGTGAAATTCACAGCCACATCCTCCAAAGACACTGGATCCTAAAAGAGAAACAATACATTTTGTCTTCACAGAAAGCAAAAAGATTATCTGCTACCTACATGGAAAACATAGTTAAGGTGAGGTGGCTGGTCATTGTTCTAAGGACAGAAACCTTCTTAAATGGCATTCACAGCTTTTGTTGAGGATGGCTTTGGGAGACGCAAAGAGGAGGGAAATTCATTCAGACCCATGGACAGAGAGGCACCCAGGCTGCCCCCAGGCTCTCCCACTTCCGAGTCTTTCCCCTACCTGATATGGGGCGATAGCAAGAGCTTCTCCTCCACCAGAAAGAGGAGATGACTTATTAGGTCTCACTGACATCATTCCATTACCTGTGAAAAAGAAAATGGGCCCAAAAGCCTGTAATATACAGTACGCTATTCTCAGAGGTTAAAATATATGTGTCTAACTGCATGAGGGTCTTATCAGCTGAGTGAGGTATTTATTCACAATTTATGTTTCAGTTGTGCGATAAAACATCTCCTCATTTGAGCTCTAAGCCAGAAATCAAAGTGATGGTTCCCACGTAAAAAATCATGATGTAAGTAGGAGCATTTCTGAGCTGTGGAAAAAGCTGGAGACGAGCATGGAAAATGTTGTTTCCGACATATGGCGACCATATGAATAAGGTTGTTATGGTAAGAGGTATTCAGAGGAGGTTTACGATTGCCTTCCTCTGGGGCTGAGAGGCAGTGACTGCCCCAAGGTCACCCAGTGAGCTTCATGGCGGTGTGGGGATTTGAACCCTGGTCTCCTAGGTCGTAGTCCAACACCTTAACCACTACACCACACTGGCTCTCGGAGACAAGAGTAAAGGAGTCAACATCAACAGAGACAGACCAAATGGAGATACGGCCCATTCATCCTTACCAGAAAGGGGTCTTGCTGACATGATTCCATCCCCTGTGAGATAGAAAATGGGCCCCAAAGCCTGTAATATACAGTATGCTATTCTCAGAGGTTAAAATATATAGGTCTAACTGCATGAGGGTCTTATCAGCTGAGTGTGTTTCAGGTATTTATGCACAATTTATGTTTCAGTTGTTTGATAAAATATCTCATTTGAGCTCTAGGCCAGAAATCAAATGATGATTCCCACGTAAAACAATCATGATGTAAGTAGGAGCATTTCTGAGCTGTGGAAAAGGCTGGAGACAAGAGTGGAAAATGGAAATGGACTTCCTTCCAGTTGTTTCCAACTTATGGTGGCCCTATGAATAGGAGGTTTACGATTGCCTTCCTCTGGGCCTGAGAGGGAGTGACTGGCCCATGGTCACCCAGTGAGCTTCAAGGCATTGTGGGGACTTGAACCCTGGTCTCCCAGGCCATAGTCCAACACCTTAACCACTACACATTGGCTCTCGGAGACAAGAGTAAAGGAGTCAAAATAAACAGAAAGATATGACCCATACATCCTTACCCAGAAGCCTCTTCCTGGTGTCCGATGGAGTCCTCTCTGCCTCAGGGAAATCAGTTCCTATTTCTGCACACAGACCCTTTTCCTGAAACAGCATAATAAGAACTCATATAATGGGGAGCAGGATGAGAAGAGTGAAGGAGAAACCTCCCCCCAAGCACTCTGGCCCCCAAATAATTTGGGGCCTAGATGAAGGAAAAATGGATTTCTTTCCTTATATTCACACACAACAGGCATTAAGGCAGACCTTTGTGCGGGGAAGGTAGAAAATGATCAAGCTCACTTTGCTGCAAATTCCTTAACATCTCTCCGTGCCCAAAAATGTCTAAAGCATGACCGTGGATCATTAATCTGGTATTGTTTTACTATTTGATCTTGAGAGTGAGGTTTCTGATCTCTTCTATTATAGAACAATGGTTTTAGCTAAAGGAAATCTTTATAATTATAATGGTAGAAAAGGAGATAGGAATTTTAGCTTGATACAGATTTTATAATGGCATGATGTATTTCATAGAATAATTAAGAGTGTTCTGGAGGTAAGGGGTATTCTGGGATGGGCTGCCTTCTACATCCCTCTGTGTTTGATGGAGAGTGGCTAGGCTCAGATTTACCTTTCTCCCTTTTTTTGTTCCCTAATCATTCTTAATATTATATTATGTGGCCTTCAGCTACAGTATGGTGATTGATATAAAATTAATCTTTCTCTATAGCAGTGTAGTAATGAGCGGAATGTTCACCTAGACTTTTCCAGTCACTTTAAGAGGAACCAAAATTGGCCTTGCATCATGGAATTGTCTAAAGGAACATGCCGTTATGGATGTCCTATGGATGTTCCTGCCCAGCTTGGCTGATCAGAAACCATGATGGGAATGGAATGCATAGGACAAAATCATCACTAATTATGACAGTAGAATGGTGAGATCTGAAAAGGGGGAACAGATTGATATTAATCTGAGGAGACAACTACACAATAAGGTGGGAGTTATCTACTTGATTATAAATATACATGCATTCATTTCAATAAAGCTATCTGGTTGGTTGGAAATATTTCAAGAGGGAAGAAACTGTTATGTTACATAGGGAAAAACCTGGAGGATTGGTTGATTTCTGTCACATGCTGTAATTGTACTCTATAAAGTATCTGTGCACACGACATTTCTTTACAGT
Source organism: Rhineura floridana (assembly GCF_030035675.1). Taxonomy (NCBI): domain Eukaryota; kingdom Metazoa; phylum Chordata; class Lepidosauria; order Squamata; family Rhineuridae; genus Rhineura; species Rhineura floridana. Next base: position 211,981,317 of record NC_084482.1, read on the forward strand.
TCCTTCCAGACTTTCTGGGGGCTGTCCCTGCCTATGCTTGTATACTTAATAAAGGCCTACCTTTTTGCTTTAAGCCTGTGTCTTTAATTTACTGAAAGGACCCCCAGCAAAGATCCCACAGGAGAAAATAAAAATGTCTCCATCAAGAGGACTGACAGAGGCAAAACCCAGAGGAGTATCTGATATAGAAAAGGAAGGATAGATGCAAACCCCTTAGAGATACTTGCTATCAGGGGTAACCAACATGGTGCCCTTCAGATGGAAATGAACTCCAGTCTGCATCAGCCCCAGCCAATATGAGGAATGGTCAGGGATGATGGGAGTTTTACTTCAGCAATATCTGGAGGGCACCACATTGGCAGTCCCTGGTCTGCATGAAGCCCTCTCACCTGCTGCTCTGCCTGCTTCTCGTCCTCTGCCCAGCTCAGGAGGAAACCTTCTGCCAGGGCCACAGCCTGGGAACTCCTCTCAGCCCCACATTCCCTCACCCAGCTCTCCATCTCTGGGGGCAGGACAGCTAGGAACTGCTCCAGGATCACCTTGTCCAGGATCTGGTTCTTTGAGCGTCGCTCTGGCTTCAGCCACTGACGGCAAAGAAGGTGGAGTCGGCTGCAAGCCTCTCGGGGCCCCTCAGCTGCCTGGTAGTGGAAACGCCGGAACTGCTGGCGCTGCACATCTGAGCTGAGAGGGTTCTCCCCCAAGATCTTCTGCACGTTTCCCCCCAAGAATTCCTCCGCACAGGTCCCAGTCTTGAGTGCATCAGGGCCAAGTCCTCCTTCAGAGGTAGGTGGGTCTTGCTGTTCCATATTTCATCTCTTTGTCTTTCATGGGGTCCTCATCCCTTCTCTGCTTCAGGGAATTGTTTTCTGCCTTCTGAGGCTACGTTCAGAAGGAGCAGGTCCACTTATTCTATGAGCGAAGTCAAATAGGGATCACTACGCCCAGGCCAAAGGCTTGCAGAGCAGGAAATGTGCTGGCTAAGAATAGTCAAATATGAGGATTATTGTTTCTACCATATAAGCTTTGATAAAAACCCAGTGATGGGGCCTACGTCTTCCTTTGAAGATGGGCCTCTGGATAGCTGACAGATCTCCAACAGCAGCTCCAAAGGGCCCCAGGGACTAGCGTCATCCTCATTACCCCCATATTCTTAATTAAACAAGCTTTCAGAGGACAGGCTGTAGCTCAAGTGGTAGAGCTGCTGCTTTGTACACAGAACGTCCCACTTTGAATCTCCAGGAAGGGCTGGAAAAGACTCCCTGCCTGTAATCCTGGAGAGACTCTGCCAGTCAGTGCGGACAATACTGAGCTAGATGGGACAATTGTCTAATTCAATAGAAGATCCTATACTCCCTAACTTATTTCTGAACTTTTACAAGCCTCTCCTGGAATACAGAAGTTTGGTTTAATTGTGAATGAAATACGTTATTCCTTTCATCTCTTGATAGATTTGCTTATCTTTAGAACTGTCCCCCTTCAGAGTTAAACGTGAGCTATATTGTTGCATATTAAATTAAATTGGAACGCTGCAGTTCCTGGAGTTTATGACCTGGTTGTGATAAGGAAATGGAAAGATCTTTGAGTATAATGCGGTGGAAGAAAGCAAAGAATCTACATTTTTGGGATTGTCAGCACAAATTAAGGAAGAACTAACTTTACCTTCATCTCAGCCGGCATTGAGTGATGGGATATGGATGAGGGTGGGGGCTGCCCTACCCTGTAGGCATTTGGATTGCTCTCTTCACCTATTTACCCTTTTAATAAGACATGGATGTTCACTTTCAGTCAGGGTCTTCCAAGTTTGATCCATTTGATGAAAAAAAATTGCCAATTTTCAGTAGCACTTTCTATTCTAACTTAAAGGTCCCTTCTGTATCCCAGGGGTTACTTGCCTGGATGGGCACATGTGTGATAACACCAGTCAGTGTGTGAACAACGGGGGCATTGATAGGCATATGTGTCAACCAGGAGGACTAATAACATCAGTCAGTGTGTGAATAATGGGGTCATTCACAGGCATACTTTCAATTGCGCCTTAATTCAAAGTGGTGTCCTGGCCTTGCTGGGGAGGGAGAGGTACCTCTCCTCCCTGATTTGGATGGATCAGCTGAACAGGTCTCCTGTGGCCCTGTCCTGTGGCCCTGGAAAACCCTTCAACCAAATGTGCAAAGGCGGAGAGGGCTCACAAGGTATCTGAGGGGGCCACCCATGCAGTGCTTGGGTACTTACCGCCAAGTGAGAAAGAAAGGGACTTTGAAAGGAGGAGCTTTGCTCTGGGGGATACAGCCCCCCCCAGGATTCCTTTCCTGTCTAGCCATCAAATTGAGGTCATTTATTGTCTAGAAATAGAAGAGGACAACAAAAAGGGAAGAACAAGAAACCTATTCCAAAAGATTAGAGAAATGAAAGGGAAATTTAAATCACAAATAGGGATGTTGAATAATCACCAGGGGAACACACTGACAGACCGAGATGAAATAAAAGGAACATGGAAGCAATACACTGAAGAACTCTATAAAAGAGATGCCAGGATGACAGATTCATTCATGGAGGAACCCAATGATGAAGAATCAGAAATTTTAGAATGTGAGGTGAAATCTGCTCTTAAAATTCTTGGAAGAAACAAATCACCAGGAACAGGTGGCATACCAATGGAGTTGCTAAAAGCTACTGAGACTGAATCTGTCCAAATTTTGATAAAAAATTGTCAAGAAATATGGAAAACTAAACAATGGCCCACAGACTGGAACAACGCTGAAGTTGGTTCCTAGTTCCCAGTTCCCAGTTCCTTATTTGTGTGAAATTTCAGTCACTAACAAAGAAGAAAAGTTGATAGCTACAGCAATGTCAAGCCAAATTTAAAATGCCCCTGAACCCCAAAATAAATAATGGGGTACCCTGTATGATATATCGCTGTAATCAGGAGACTCTCCCCGTCAAGACTGATAATAAATATATACAATCAAAATCATCAGGATTCCGATATTATCATAAATACATAATGATGTCATAAAATCATAAATCATAAGTAACTGGGGGTACACACCCCAAAATCTGCTCTGGGCCAGGACAAATCGTATACCCCCGGGAAAGGGAGGGTGTCCCCTACAAGATGCCACTGCGTCCCACCCGGCCCAGAGCCTCTGCTGGGCACCAGCACTCATGAGGGCATCTATGCAAAGTCAAACTGGACAAAAACACACAGAAAAAAATAAGGAACTAGGGGTACACACCCCAAAATCTGCTCTGGGCCAGGACAAATCGTATACCCCCGGAAAGGGGAGGGTGTCCCCTACAAGATGCCACTGTGTCCCGCCCAGCCCAGAGCCTCTGCTGGGCACCAGGCACTCATGAGGGCATCTATGCAAAATCAAACTGGACAAAAACACGCAGAAAAAAATAAGTAACTGGGGGTACACACCCCAAAATCTGCTCTGGGCCAGGACAAATTGTATACCCCTGGAAAGGGGAGGGTGTCCCCTACAAGATGCCACTGCGTCCTGCCCGGCCCAGAGCCTCTGCTGGGTGCAGGGCACATGGGAGGGCATCTATCCAAAAACAAACTGGACAAAAACATGCAGAAAAAAATAAGTAACTGGGGGTACACACCCCAAAATCTGCTCTGGGCCAGGACAAATCATACACCCCAGGAAATGGGAGGGTGTCCCCTACAAGATGCCACTGCATCCCGCCCGGCCCAGAGCCTCTGCTGGGCACCAGCACTCATGAGGGCATCTATCCAAAATCAAACTGGACAAAAACACACAGAAAAAAATAAGGAACTGGGGGTACACACCCCAAAATCTGCTCTGGGCCAGGACAAATCGTATACCCCTGGAAAGGGGAGGGTGTCCCCTACAAGATGCCACTGCGTCCTGCGCAGCCCATAGCCTCTGCTGGGTGCAGGGCACATGGGAGGGCATCTATCCAAAATCAAACTGGACAAAAACACGCAGAAAAAGTAAGTAACTGGGGGTACACACCCCCAAATCTGCTCTGGGCCAGGACAAATCATACACCCCAGGAAAGGGGAGGGTGTCCCCTACAAGATGCCACTGCGTCCCGCCCGGCCCAGAGCCTCTGCTGGGTGCAGGGCACATGGGAGGGCATCTATCCAAAACCAAAGCAGAAAAAAGCATACAGGAAAAAATAAGTAACTGGGGGTACCCTGCCTAAAAACTTCTCTCGGCCACAACAAATCATATACCCCAGGAAAAAATATGATGTACTCTATGAGATGCATGTCTTTCCCAGCTAAAATAAAGAGTAAATAGGGCAAAATATGTAATTTGGGGTGACCACTACAAAAAAAATGTCGGTTATGAAAAATCATTCACTTGGGTAAAGTGAATAGTGTCCTCCGTGAGATGCCACTGCATCCTCCCTGGCATGGTTTGTGGTCATATGGAACAGGTATGGATATCTATACACAACAACAATAATAAAGCTATGTAGAAAATACATAAGGAACTGTAGGTTTCCACCATCAAACATGCTTTGGGCACTGCAGGTCATACAGCCATGCATTCTGGAGAGGGTTCCCCCCCCAATTCAGAACTTCTGGTGTCTGTATGGCACAAACAAGTGCATATATGTATTAGAAAATATAGTGAATATGTACAGGAAAAGAAAAAGGAAATGAGGTTCCCGTCACAAAAGATGGTTGGGCACCATAAAACACACTTCATTGCATCTGGGAGAGTGTCTTCTCTGAGATGCCATCCATGAATACTTTTGAGTGTCAGCTATGAAATCAGATCTTCAAGAAATCATTGTTGTTTAACCTGCCACATTTCCTTCTGTTGCCAATACCAATGGCTTTTTAAAAGAATAATATTTGCATTACTGCAAAATGGGAAAACAATGACAGAATGCAAAGAGATGATTAGGAAACTAAACATTATTTTTGGTAGTAAGCAGCTAACATATGAATGTAAATGTGCAATAGACAGAGTTAAAAAAAATTAAAAGACCAAAAAATATCCACTACTGATCATGAAAGTACTTTTGATCTGGAAGAAGAAGGAATCTCTCAAACACAGGATTCCGTATGTAAAAGCTCACCTTTTTCCAAACTTGTTCCCACCCAAAATCTGGAAAGCATTGAAATACAGAATGTGATTAAAAAACAAAATATCTACTACAATAATGAACTACAAAAAATTGTGTCAAAGTATGTTGCTACATTGCCATTGTGGAGTGGCATTATGCTCCAAGACCAAAAATGCCACCAAAGTAGAGACTGTAATGCCACTGTTGAAAATTGGTTCAGAACAATTAAAAAAGAAGTTCTGAATGACAAACTGTATCGCAGACCAGCACAGTTTACAGACATTATGAAAGACACCATTCAGGGTCGATTCCGTGCAACTGCTATTGGTATTCTCAGTGACAGCAACCAAAGAAAGAAAACCAAGAAGATTAAGACAGAGGAAACTAGTTTAAGTGATGTCATACCAGATCCTCTCACTGAGATAGAAAAATGGTCCAAAAGACCACAGTCCACACCTAAAAAGCAACCTAAGTACTATAAAGCACCATTTGAACATCAACTCAAAGAAAAGCCAGTTTCATCTTGTCCTCCTTGGAATGGAAAAGGGAAACTGAAGGGAAGGAATATAAAGCTTATAAACACTTGCACAATAGACAATCTTCTCTACATTGTGCATATGATAATGGAACTGTATCCCAAATTGAAAAATGAAATATCAGGACTGCAGAACAAGGATGAAGCCATTCAAAGATTGTTGCGAGTGAATGATGCCTTTAGGAGTCATAAATGGAGTTCAGGGAAACTTGAATGGTTGATGCAGTTTCAGAATTATGTGGCAAAAAGTCTGTGGGATTGCTACGGGTCTAGAAGACATGATAGCCTCCCACCTATCCTTTTTATTTAGTTCCAGACAGTACTCCATCTGTAGCAACCTTGACTGTCCAAAAAGGATAAGGGAAATGAAGTCTAGGCAAATATGTATATGGTAGGTATACTGTTTCATTGCTATTTATTGCTCCACTAGCTTGACTGGATCAGTATTCATTGGCAAATTTTAAAAGAAGAAATCTTTTCATAATGTTTTCAAGATATGCAATGGTTTGAAGTAACACTCTTCCAAGGATATTAATCCCTGTTATGATATCCCATCTTCGTTGTGTTCTAAGTGCTGTTTACACAATAAGCTGGGAAAGCAGTATTAACCAGAGCAGTGGTTCCCAACCTGGGGGCCCGGACCCCCAGGGGGGCCGTGAAGTAATCCAGAGGGGGCCGTGAACAGTAAAGAAATGAATTATTTATTAATTTTTAAAAATCTTCACTCCTTCTAAACTGTCTGCTTTCCACTGCCGCTGCAGATGACACCTCCCCCTTGCTCCAAACAAGAGGGGAGGCCTTTTCTGAAGCTCCAGAGCGTCTTTCAGGAGCACAAAGGGCAAGCATCTGCCTATAAAATACATGGCAGATGCCAAAGGAGGCTGAGGGTGGGCTACCAGGAAGAAGAGGGAATTGCTATCACTGATTCCTGTCTCCTTGCACTGCCGCTACTGGCAACGCCCTTACTTAGAATGAGAGGAGAGGGCTTTTTGTGAAGCAAAAGGAACAAGCCTGCAAAGAAAGGCTGCTTTCCCCCTTCCTTCCTGGCAGCCAACCTGCCTCCCTGGGGGGAGGGGGTCACAATTTTTTTCCAGCTTATAAAGGGGGTCCCGTGGTCATAAAGGTTGGGAACCACTGAACCAGAGGAAGCATAAAGGTTGCTGCCACAATTATTCTGTCAACTGTGTACACCAAGTGTGGGGAACCTTTTGCCCTCCAGATATTGCGAACTAACATTCCCATCTTCCTCGGCCATCGGCCATGGTTGCTCGGGCTGATAGAAGTTGCAGTTCAGCAGCATACGGAGGACCAAAGGTTTGCCACACTGGGTGTTCACCGAAAAATTGCTAACACATACAATAATAGTGCAAATCATAAAGGCAAGACAGAAACTGCGTTTTAGTTGTATACTGTTTACAAACCATCTTTCATTGTTATATCTAGTATTCCTCTTATTTCATCTTAAAAACAGCTTGGATGCAGCCAATACACTGCAAGCTTCACTGAATTCGTGGCTGGAGCCATCTTCATCTCCGTGTTTTGTACATTTTCAAAACTACAGTTCTGATGAAATATTAATTCAGGATTATAAAGTGCATGGTATTGCCACACCTGAACAAACCACAAGGTAAAAATCTCTACCTATTCTGGAATTAAATTAATATTTTAACAAAATGCTTTCTGTGATCATTATAACTAAAATATTTTTTATCACTTACAGTGTAAAAGTGAGAAAGTGCAGTGGAACACGTACCCTGAGTAGGAGGACTTTTATTAATGGAGACCCATGCTTCCTGCTCATCACACTGGCAATGAAGACAAAACCAACATATAAGGAACAATTTGATCCTCGTAACTTTCCAGCACAGATTAGTGTTAATGACATTAGGTAAGTGTACTTTATGACTTTCAATTCTTTCCTGCCAACCTTCAAGTTGAAGATGCCAAAGGGGACATACAAATTCAAATTAATACTAAAATAATGCACAACAATGTACAAATAGAAGAAGATGCTGTCAGTCTTTATTCTGGCATCTCCAACTTTGAGAGCAAACCTAAGGTACCAGGCACTATAAATCACATTATGAAATGTTCAGTAAGCACACATGAGTACAGTTTCAACATGCAACCTTGACACCCCTTTTACAATCTTTTATCATTGCCACTTGAATGCATTCCAGAATTTGGGCACCCAAGAGTTAGCCAGGAAAGCGAAGATAAACCCAGTGTTCATTTAATTGTGTGAAGAGGAAATTAGCAGTTATATCTGAACATATGTTAATTGACAGACACAGAACTTAATAGTGTTGTACACACCCTTAATTGGGGGTGTGAGAGACTTCCAAGGGTTCCTGCACTTACCCTTGGTTTGTTTTCCTTTGAATGAAGGTCAGTAGAGACTGTGTTGTCTTTAGGAGATATGGCTTTATTTACCATAAAATTGAAAGACTCACAGCATTAACAACCCAAAATATCTTGCTACCACATTAGGTGTCTTGGGGAGTCCCACAAAGCCATTGCCTTGGGATTCAGTGTATAGAACAGGACAAGCCTTTGTGTCTCTCCAGTTCTCCGGTACAGTTCAGACTAAAACAAAAATCTACCTCCAGGGGGGTGAGAACACTCATCTGTCACAGTCCATATAGTAACAGTACCGCTGTCAACTACATCTGTAGACACATACATCGACCACTCAACAGTCCCATTAACTCACAATGAGTGTCAGCTCTACACTGCATCAGCAGTGTCAGGGGGGGCTGGAAATTCCTGGGTCTTTGGCAGGGAAGGAAAGTCCTTAGCCAGCAGTCAGGTTGTAAATCTGCCAGGCCTATCCGAAGCATACTTGCCGAGTCAGAAGTCCAGAAGCGAGGTCAGTGGAGGTCCGGGATCAATTGCCAAGGAGGTCAGTCAAAGAGATGCTGCAGGGAAACTAGGTCTACACAAAGCCACACCTGACATTGCAGTCAGCAACAAGCTGCAGCCAAGGTGTGCCTTATAAAGAGCAGGATGGACAGCAGGTGTGAGCCCTCAGCGTTTGGGCCTTAAGGAGACAGGCCTGCCTCTCTTCTGCCTGACCTTCTGCTGTCTACGTTCTGCAGGTGAGGGGGGAGTATCCTGTTCACTGTCTGTGTCTGGCTGCAGGGCCTCTGCTGTCCCTGGGGTGCTCTGCAGCTGAGGGGCAGAAGGAGCTGGATTCTCAGGAGGCTCCTCCGTGTCTCCTGCTGCTCCTGGGTCTGCTGCTGTTACTCCCGAGTTGTCCTCATCTGAGGAGTCCTCTGACGGGGCCATGACACTGAGAGTGGTTTGGCCAAAACAATTAACTTACTTACTTACTTATTTATTACATTTATATACCGCCCCATAGCTGAAGCAACTAAAAACATTAAAAGCAAATATACCAATTTAAAACGGAATTGGTGTAACCTGTTCAGCTTCTGTATCTCTAATACAAACTGCATCACTATAGATTCAACATTATAGACTGAAGGGGAAAAAATACATAATCTGCACCAAGAATAGTATACTAACAAGAGACAAATTTTATAGACTTAAAATAAAGCATACAGGCTACCAGTTTTAAAAAGCATGCACGAAAACCCATAGAAATTCTAGGTTGCAGTCAGGGAAAGAGATTGGGGGGGGAGGATGTTGGTTGAGATGAAGTGAATGGGGAGATTTGCATTAAGAGGTTAAGGTGGAATCAGAAGGGAAATGGATACTGGCTAGGGCTAGTTACTTTAGAAACAGAAGGGGGGCTTGTCAGTAGAGTAATGGAGATTGGGCCATGGTTTATTGGGGCTTTCTGAAAGTTTCCAGGCAAGATTCAGAATAAAAAAAAAAATCTGGGTCTGAATCATCACTGAGAAGGTGGGAAACCACAGCATCATTGTGGATCCTTCCTTGGCCATGTGAAACCCAAGCCAGGACTCATCTCTTGGGCAAGTCAGTTGGCTTTGGACCACTAGATACAAAGTCATTTTATTCCGCATTTGGAGGAAAACTACATTAGCACAGCAATGGAGCTGGAGTATTTCTTTTTCCTCACAATGGAGGTGAAGGGAGAGATTGTGTTCGTTCTTTCAAGAAAGAGGTACTGGCAGGGAAAAAGGCGGGCAGGGGAAAGAAAGAGTCCCATTTTCCTGTGCAGTTCAAATCTTTTCTATGGTTTTCCAATCCACATGTGCAACATAATTGGAAAATTGCAGACCTTTGGTATGTAAACTAACTATAGATTAAGCCATAACATCTCAACTGTCTCTGTATAGGTTGCTATTGAACATATTTATGAGTATTTTTTTACAAACAGCTGATGGAAAACACATGTGGGGAGTGTGCTGTTGCAATCATAATCTTCTTTGGGATTCCAATAGGCATCTAGTTGGTCACTGGGAGAACAGGAAGCTGGGCTATATGCGACTTTGAGAACTGCAAAGCTGTACTTAATTTTTAAAATGTTTACTATTTTTTCCAGGTACAAAGTGGTAGGGATCACTTTCAACACTGGAAATCACTTTGTTTCTTTCCACAATCTGGGAAATGCAAGTGATTGGAACTTCTACGATGGAATTAGGGAGCTTCAAAACACAGGATGTGGTGATGTTTGTGCAACAGATGAGTGGTTCCAAAAATTCACAAAGAAAAATAATACTCCAAGTCATATTGTAGCAATGAGGCTATAAAAGACCAAATAATAATGATGATGTGCAATGTGCAGTTTAGAAGGTCCCCTTCTAAATCTACTATTTCAGAGATGATTGAAAACCAGGAGATTATTTCGAATGGGTGAAATTGTTTAATTCCAGCCCATGTGAAATTCTGTTGGTTTTGCGAACTGCAAAAATGTTCTAATATATTTCTAAGAAAAATGTTTTTTACTGTTTTACCAGTTCTGATAAATGTGACTTCCTTATTTCTTTATTTAAAAAAATTAAGTCTGCACTTGTTTATATGTTCATTTGTATACTTGGTTGTTACCTGTTGGAGAAATATAATATATATATGTAGTAAGTTATTTAGAGATATAATAAATCAAATGCACAACAATTCTTCTCAAAGGATGACTGTATGTTATCTGGTGCCATGGCAGAAGGAAACTTGGCCGGATGTCCAGACAACGATTCACTCAAGAAGCATAAAGATGTAATTTCATAGATGAGACTCTAAACTATGCATGGATGGCATCTAATAGAAGACAGTGTCCCTGAAGTGTGGAACTATGATTTGTGGTGCCCCAATTCATATTTTGGGATGGGCATCCAAGTTCCTTATAATCTTTCCTATATATTTCGGCTATTCTTCTGATACATAAATTAATGTTGTTGGTGTTGTTTAGATTTATTTCCTGCCGTTAACTAAAATGTTCCAGGGCGGATCACAGAAGTTATAAAATGCATAATTAAATACAGTTAAAAACACTCTAAAATCAGAAATGATAAATGACCTTGTCTGTGTCATGAATGAACAAAATGTTCTGGCCTGGGTTGGGACCAATGCCATCTTGCAGAGGACCCTGACCTGTATGAATATGTGTATGATATATAATACACTTCAAATATAGTTACTCAGATCCACTCCTTCTGCACACAAGAAACTCTGGGCCCGTCAGGAAGCCATGGATTCTCTTAGAGGATGTTTTGGTCCATTTTGGTCCATTTTGGTTGTGCGTAAATGCCCTCATCCACGCCCGGTGCCCTGCACAACCTCTGGGGCAGGCAGCATGTGCTGGTATGTTATAGAGGACACCCTCCCCTTTCCGGGGGTATACGATTTGTCCTGGCCCAGAGCAGATTTTGGGGTGTGTACCCCCAGTTACTTATTTTTTCCTGAATGCTTTTTTCTGCTTTGGTTTTGGATAGATGCCCTCCCATGTGCCCTGCACCCAGCAGAGGCTCTGGGCCAGGCGGTACTTGGCTGATTTAACCGCAAAGGCTGCTTGGCAGCATTCAGCTATTGATGTATAATAAATTAATAATAATAATAAATTTTATTTGTTAGTCGCCCATCTGTCCGACTTAACGGACACTCTGGGCGACTTACAGCAAAAATACAATATAAAACAATATACAATAATCAAACATAAACATCAATCCATCTACAATTAATACAATATAAAAACCTAGCCCACCCCAAGAATCCCATAGGCCTGCCTGAATAACCAGGTCTTTAGAGTTCTGCGAAAGACCGTCAGGGAGGAGGCATGACGGAGGTCAAAAGGGAGCGAGTTCCAGAGGGTGGGGGCCATGATTGAAAAAGCCCTCTCTCTGGTCCGCACCAGCCTAGCTGTTTTCACCGGTGGGACCGAGAGAAGGCCTTGTGAGGCTGATCTTGTTTGACGGCATACTTGGTGATACTGGAGGCGTTCCTTCAGGTAAACTGGGCCAAAACCATATAGGGTTTTAAAGGTTAATACCAACACCTTAAATTGGGCCCAGTACACAACTGGTAACCAGTGCAGATCTACCAGCACTGGGGTAATATCCCGGCGGTGGCTCTGCTTTATCAAGCGTGCCGCCGCATTTTGTACCAGCTGCAGTTTCCGGACCGTCTTCAAGGGTAACCCCACGTAGAGCGCATTACAGTAGTCTAAGCGAGAGGAGACCAGGGCATGTATCACCCGTGGGAGAAGATGTACAGGGAGATAGGGACGCAGCCTCTGTACCAGATGTAATTGGTACCATGCTGCCCGGCTCACTGATGAAACTTGAGCTTCCATGGACAGCTGGGAGTCAAGAATGACCCCTCGGCTGCGGACCTGGTCCTTTATGGGTAATCTCACCCCATTAAGGACCAAGTCAAAATTTCCCAGTCTTCTTTTATCCCCCACTAGCAACACCTCGGTCTTGTCGGGATTTAGCTTCAGCCTGTTCTCTCCCATCCATCCACTTACGGACTCCAGGCACTTGGACACGGTATTCACAGCCAACTCTGGTGAGGACTTAAATGAGAGATAGAGCTGAGTGTCATCCGCATATTGGTGACACTGCAGCCCAAAACTCCTGATGATAGCCCCCAGCGGTTTCATATAGATGTTGAATAGCATGGGAGAGAGGATAGAACCCTGTGGCACTCCACAGGTGAGAGACCAAGGGTCTGAAACCTCATCTCCCAATGCTACCCGTTGATATCTGCCGGAGAGATAGGAACGGAACCACTGTAGAACAGTGCCCCCTATTCCCAGTCCCTCCAAGCGGTTTAAAAGGATACCGTGGTCAACGGTATCGAAAGCCGCTGAGAGATCCAGGAAGACGTATACTCTCCCCTATCCAACGCCCTCCTCATATCATCCACCAAAGCGACCAAGGCTGTTTCAGTTCCGTGTCCAGTCCTGAACCCCGACTGGAAAGGATCTAAATAATCTGCTTCCTCCAAGTGTGTCTGTAATTGTTTAGCCACCACTCGTTCTATCACCTTGCCCAAGAATGGTAAGTTAGAGACTGGGCGAAAGTTGTTCAACTCTTGGGGATCCAAGGAGGACTTTTTCAAAATAGGTTTTATCACTGCCTCCTTGAGAGCTAATGGCATTGCACCCTCTTCCAAGGATGCATTTACCACTGCTCTGATCCCCTTGCCCAGCCTTTCCTTACAGCTCATAACAAGCCATGAAGGGCAAGGGTCAAGCAAGCAAGTGGTTGGCTTCACAGTAGAGAACACCTTGTCCACTTCATCAGAGAGAAGAGGCTGAAACCGATCCCAGCAGGCCGGAATGCAACTGGCCGCCTCTGGACCACTATCTGTAACCACGGCGCACGGAATCATGTCCTTCAGGCGATAGATTTTTTCAGCAAAGTGTTTCGCAAATGTGTCACAGGAGGCTTTTGAATGTTCCATCGGTTCCTGAGCAACTGGACCGACCAGGCTTCGGACCACTTGGAACAACCTCCTGGGACAACACTCTGCTGACGCAATAGAGGCAGCGAAGAACTGCCTCTTTGCTGCCTTTGTTGCCCGCTGGTAGGCCGCTATTGCTGCTCTAACCAGTGTCCGATCGTCTTCAGCACAAGATTTCCGCCACCGGCGTTCTAGTCGTCTCACCTCCTGTCTCAGACCGCGTAACCCCGGTGTATACCAGGGTGCGGTCTGAGTTCTATTCAGGGGGAGAGGACGTTTCGGGGCCACCCGGTCTATTGCCCTAGTGATCTCCCTATTCCACTCCATCACCAGGGTGTCGACCGGGTGTCCTTCAGACAGCTCCAACTCTCCCAGCGCATTCAGGAATGCTTTAGGCTCCATCAGGCGTCTGGGGCGTATGCTTGCCTTTGGTACAGAGTGAAGTTAATTGCTGTCTTAAGAGGAAAATGGTTATGGAATGGCAACATCGGTGGGAATCTGGCACTACGGGACGTAGGGTGTTTTGCTTCCATCCAGTTTTGAGCGATTTCCGTATTTTCAATCAACTTGGTCGCGTACGACAAGTTTGTTTACTATGCGTTTTATCGGGACATTGTGCAGTCCGTTACAATATTTTTTAAATTGGGCGAGTGAGTTCGGATATTTGTGATGTTTGTGGGGAGTGTGAGACGAGAGACCATTTTTTATGGAATTGCCTGCGATATATAGATGAGAGGCAAGTTTTTTATTGGTTTGCTAGTTGAAAGGTGTGTGGTGTGCAAGTGAGTTTTTCCTCTGTCGTTAGTAGGTGGCGGTAATAGGGCCTGGTTGGCCTTGCTTCGCCATGAAACTACATTCGAAAAAGAAGAGGGAGCCGAGGAGGAAAGAGGCACTGCAGACAGCAGAGGAAGACGGGGAGCTCCTGCCCTGTACGGAGTCAGAGCACTGGGGTCCATCTAGCTCAGTGCTGTCTGCACTGGCCGGCAGCAGCTCTCCAGGGTTTCAGGCAGGAAGTCTCTCCTAGCCCTCTCAACGGTTTCAGAGGAGGCCCAGCCCTCCTTGGAGATGCCTTTGGGGAATGAACTGTGGCATGCAAAGCAGCTGCTCTACCCACTGAGCCGTGGCCCCTCCCTGGGGGTTTGGCCTCTCCTGGGGGCTCAAACTCCCAACCCCTGAATAGTTTGAGGGAGCTGGCAGAGAAGGCTCCAAACATCTTTGGCTTGCGTGAGAAGGGAACATGTGATGATCTAAGTTGCTGTATCTGGAAGATGAATGGAACCGGAAAGCCAAGTCAGTGCAGCTATTTTTGTCAGTTAGAGAAAGTTAAATGCAGTTAAAACAGAAGGAAAGGCCTGCATGGAAGAGCAAGAGACGCGTGCCCAGCGTATGGCTTTGCCATTTATTTCTTATTTGATTTATATCCCGCCCTTCCTCCCAGTATGGACCTGCTATGTAGTCTAAAATGATGCTCTGAAAGCCTGAGAGGCCATCAGTTTGCCTTGTATTGAGAGATGATCCTGCCCGTAAATCTCAATTGGATATAATGGAGGTCCTGTGAACGGGAATTAAGAGGGAGAGAACTCTAAATCCACCTGCTTACTTTGTACACTGAGCCGCACAATGTCAAACACCTAGCCATCAACATATAAGCACAAGCAAGACCCAAAGTGTAAGAAAGGTTCCATAATGGCCCTATAACAGTAAACCCACCCCCCAAATAGCACTCTGCACTGGGAGCACTCTGCTCCCGGTCCAGGAAAAAGGATAAACTAAGAAGGAAGCTGTGGACTTGTCTTCCCAAATGCCAGAATGCCAAATGTTGCACCTTGTGAGTATATTAGAAATCAGAATGGAGTTCAGCTATGCCGTGTTAGCATGAGGCCACATTTTAGTGAGAAATTCCAAAGAACTGCATTTAAAGAAATACAGTGACTTGCAAAAATACTCAGACCTCTGACCTATGCTCTCATTTTATTGAATTGCAAATGGTACATTGTAATTTCATCCTGTATATTTTATTTTGGAACACTGAAACTCAAGTTCAATTATTGTAGGGTGACATTGGTTTTATGTTGCAAAATATTTGTAAGAAACATAAAAAGCTGGGCCATGTATCATGCATGAGTATTTAGCCTCCACATATTAATATTTGGTAGAGCCACCTTTCGCTGCAGTAACAGCTTCAAGTTTTTTGGGGTAGGTATGGACCAGCTTTGCACAGTGTCGGAGTATGGCCATTCTTCTTGGCAGATTTGCTCCAGGTCGTTCAGGTTGGTTGGATGTCACTTGTGGACCGCAATTTTCAAAGAGCGCCACAGATTCTCAATAGGATTGAGATCAGGACGTTGACTGGGACACTGTAGGACATTCACCTCAGTACTCAGGCCTCTGATCAATGCTCTCATGTTACTGAATTACAAATGGTACATTGTAATTTTGTTCTGTGTAATATTTATTTTGGAACACTAAAACTCAAAATCACCAGCACCTTGAATCGAGCTTGGAAGCATACAGGCAGCCAATGCAAGCAGGCCAGAATCGGTTTTATATGTTTGAACCGTTTAATTTTCCAACTAAAGCCCTTTCCACATTCCAAGCTTTCATATGACTTCTTACCAGTGTGAATTCTTTGATGGGCAGTGAGAAAGGCATTAGTATTGAAGTTCTTTCCACATTCCAGGCATTTATACGGTTTTGCCCCAGTATGCCTAGGTCCATCTGGAGCAAGGAAGCGCCAATTCCCACCAATGTCCCCTCCCACCCAGTTCACTGTGGAAAAAAACCACAGTGAGCTCCGCGGCTCGTCTTTAAACTGTACAGGTGGCAACAGTGACGGGGAAAGAGGCCTTTTGAAAGTCATGCAGTCGGCTGCGGAAACAGAGGGACCCGGGTAGGATGCAGCTCCCCAAAAAGAAAGGGACGATGACCCTGCACAGCCCATGACAACTGCACCACTGTTGTGGGTGGGTTGAGAGGCCTTCTTCCTCTGCTCATCCGTACAGGGTCAGCTTTCTTGCTGAGTGAGTGGGGCAGTGGCACCAGCTGTTCAGCAGTGTGGGCCCCTCCCAAGACCCAGCCTGGTCTCCTCTCTCTCTCTGGAGTGACTTTACTCCTTAGCTACTTAAAAACCTGAAATGACAGGGGCATTCAGCACAAGGCTATATTTTTTCCCTAAACCACATACAAACTTACTTCTTTAAACCAATGAAAGCTGTCTTGGCTACCTGCTGGTCTGCTAGAAACAGACCCTTTTGTCCTACATGTTGGAGGCCTAGTCGTTTAGGTCTCCAAAATACATTTCCCCTCCACGTTAGTGGGTTGTGCTTCATGGGATGTATTCAACCCTGAGTATTGTTCTCTCCCTTTCATTAGTATTTCTTCCCTGACCACCATAAGGTCTTGAAACTTGAGGTCCATTGTGGGCATGAATTTATTTTGTTAAAAAATACAAGGTTTTCAAAATAACAGATTTGCACAAAAGAGTCGTAAAACTAATATGTGGGTTGCACCCAACTTCCACCTCAGAGTGGATCCTTTAAAATTAATGGACATGACAAACTCAGGCCCCTTCATATTAATAGTTCACAGCTCTTTCTGGTTCCACCTCAGCTAAAGAGAATGCAACCAGCAGCACCAACCAGGGAGCAGCAGATGGAATTTGTATTTTTATTTTAGGATTTTCCCAAGATTGGGAAAATCTGAATTCACTCTACAAAGAAAGGGCAGATGAGTTCTGGTTGAGGGCAGTGTCACCTGAAAAGATCACACAGAGGAAGGCCAGGATGGCTTCTCAAACATCCCAGAGTGCAGGGGCATTGGGGGATGCTACTGAAGGTCACAGGCAACAGGTCGGCAACCCCGTTCTACACTTATTATGGTTTCCCCATTCCTGAAATCTTTCATGACAAAAGGGACTTGAAGCTCTTTCCACATTCCAAGCAGTTCTATGGTTTCTCCCCAGTGTGAATACTTTGATGCAAAGTAAGAGAGGAATTTCTAGTGAAGCCCTTTCCACATTCCAGGCATTTATATGGCTTCTCCCCAGAGTGAATTGTTTGATGGGAAGTCAGATGTGCCTTCTGACGGAAGCTCTTTCCACATTGTAAACACTCATATGGTTTCTCCCCGGTGTGAATTCTTTGATGTGAAGTGAGTATGTTTTTCCAGCCGAAGCTCTTTCCACATTCTAAGCACTTATATGCTTTCTCCCCAGAGTGAATACTTTGATGGGAAGTCAGATGCGTCTTCCGACGGAAGCTCTTTCCACACTCTAAACACTCATATGGTCTCTCCCCGGTGTGAATTCTTTGATGGGATGCGAGTATGTTTTTCCAGTTGAAGCTCTTTTCACATTCTAAGCACTTATACGGTTTCTCCCCAGTATGAATTCTTTGATGGGCAGTGAGTTGTTGTTTCCAGCTGAAGCTCTTTCCACATTCTAAGCACTTATATGCTTTCTCTCCAGTGTGAATTCTTTGATGGGAAGTCAGATGTATCTTCTGACAGAAGCTCTTTCCACATTCTACACATGCATATGGTTTCTCCCCGGTGTGAATTCTTTGATGTGGAATGAGTATGTTTTTCCAACCAAAGCTCTTTCCACATTCTAAGCACTTATATGCTTTCTCCCCGGTGTGAATTGCCTGACGGG
Organism: Rhineura floridana; assembly: GCF_030035675.1. Lineage (NCBI taxonomy): Eukaryota > Metazoa > Chordata > Lepidosauria > Squamata > Rhineuridae > Rhineura > Rhineura floridana. The sequence goes on from NC_084482.1 coordinate 211,999,382, forward strand.
CAGTCAGTTGTGTCTTCCGATGGAAGGTCTTTCCACATTCTAAGTACTTATATGGTTTCTTCCCGGTGTGAATTTTTTGATGAGCACTGAGTTTGCTTTTCCAGCTGAAGCCATTTCCACATTCCAAGCTTCTCCAACAATGAAAATATTTATTTCTTTTTCTTCCTTGATCTATTTTTTCTCGGATGGCAGTTTTATGGTAGCCACTCCCCTGAGAAGTGCAAGATTTATTCCTCCTTTTCTCTTCTGCTTCAGGTTTCCTTCTCTGCTCTTCCTTGTTTTCAGATCTGTCTTTTTTCCATCTCTCTTTCCCACATAGTTCTTCCTTCCTCTTGGCTTTCGACTTGTCATCTTCTGCAAAGAAGAGAGAAACTGATATGACCATGAGGGAAGAAATGGATCCTCAAATCACTGAACAATCCCAAATAACTTTTGCGATAAAGGAAGAATTGACAGGACTTAGATGGGAGACAGATCTTACCCCAGGTTGAACAGTCTCTGTTGTCTGGCATTCACTGACAATTGGAGTGATACAGACTGTCGGATTTGGACCACGGTGACCTGGGTTAACCTCCCAGTCAGAGGTTAATCCCATTTGGTGGTCCTGGGCCGATCACTCTCATTCAGCCTAGCCTACAAAGTTGTATAGGTAAATAAAGCAACTGCAGATATTCTCTTTGAAACTCTTTGGAGCAAGTGAAGTGAGAGAATGAACAGGGGAGTCTCCGATTCTAAGATTGTTCTTGTCTATATTTGTATTTCCTGTGACTCTTCAGTTTCTTTGTGCTGATTCGTGTACTGCTGTTTTGATTATGTTGTGATTCTAGCATCTTGTATAGATCTCTAACCATTTTTATACTCCTTGTGAATTTTTGTTCAGAATAAAATGGAGATGTACATGTTTTAAATCAATAAAAATAGACAAATTGTCTTTTTCAGAAAGAACAGAAAGAATAAAAAGGGAGGTGGACTCGCGCTATATGTTAAAAATATAAATGCCTGCATAGCAATATAGGAAGATGAGTTTGGTACCTCCACCAAGACTGTCTGCATTAAAATTAATGGGGCAAGTAATAAAAGGAATGTGGTGCTTGGAGTATACTACCGACCACCCAACCAAGGAGAACAAGATAATGCAACTTTTGAAAAGCAAATTGCCAGTGTTTCGAGAAGGCATGATGTTGTAGTAATGGGGATTTCAATTATCCTGATATCTGTTGGGAGACAAACTCTGCCAAACACAGCCCCTCAAAGAAAATTCTGACTTGTGTTGGATATAACTTTCTACAGAAAGTGGAGGAAGCAACCTGAGGATTAAGTATCCTGGACTTGATTCTGGACAATAGAAATGATTTGGTGGATAAAGTGGCAGTTACGGGAACTCTGGGGGGAAGTGACCACACCATACTTGAATTCTTGATTTTAACAGAAGCAAAAGCTGAGAGTAGCCATACACGCACCCTGGACTTCAGGAAAGCTGATTTTCATAAACTCAGAACAATTGTAAGTACGGTTCTATGGCAAGCCACCCTAATGGGAAAAGGAGTCTATGATGGGTGGGAGTTTCTAAAAAAGGAAATTCTAAAAGCTCAATGGCAAGCAATTCCAACAAGGAAAAAAGGGGGAAAACAGCAGAAGAAGCCAATGTGGCTTCACAAGAAGCTTAGAGATGACCTGAAAAAAGGACACATACAGGAAGTGGAAAGAAGGCCAGACCACAAAGGAAGAGTACAGGCAGGTAAAAAAGAATTGCAGAGATGGCGTCAGGAAGGCTAAAGCTGAGAATGAGCTGAGGTTAGCGAGGGATGCTAAAAGCAACAAAAAAGCTTTCTTCAGGTACGTCCATAGTAAAAGACAGAGAAAAGAAATGGTGTCACAGGTACTCAATGAGGATGGCAAAATGATCATAGATGACAAAGAAAAGGCAGAAGTGCTCAATTCCTACTTTGGCTCAGTCTTCTCCCAGAAAAGGGTCTATGACCCTCCCAGGAAACATGAAGTGGAAGGGGCAGGATTGGAGCTTGAGATTGATAGACAAACGGTCAAGGAATACTTAATCACTTTGAATGAGTTCAAATTGGCAGGGCCCGATAAACTGCATTCTAGAGTATTGAAGGAACTGCCTGAAGAACTCTCGGAATGATTGTCTATTATATTTGTGAAATCATGGAGGACTGGTGAAGTGCCCGATGACTGAAGGAGAACTAATGTAGTCCCTATCTTCAAAAAGGAGGAATCCTAACATCAATCCCTGGAAAAACTCTGGAGCAGATTATAAAGCAGTCAATCTGTAAGCACCTTGAAAACAATGCAGTGATTACTAGGAGCCAACATGGATTTATGAAAGACAAATCCTGCCAAACTAATCTTATCTTGTTTTTTGATTGGGTAACTTCCCTTGTAGACTGTGGGAATGCTGTGAACATAATATATCTCGACTTCAGCAAAGCTTTTGACAAAGTGCCCCATGACATTCTGATTAGCAAGATAGCTAAATTTGGGCTGGATGGAACAACTGTCAGGTGGATCAACAGTTGGCTCCAGAATCATACCCAAAGAGTGCTTATCAATGGTTCCATCTCAAACTGGGCAGAAGTAACGAATGGGGTACCACAGGGCTAGGTCCTGGGCCCAGTGCTCTTCAACATTTTTATTATCGACTTGGATGAGGAGGTACAGAGCATGCTTATCAAATTTGCAGCTGATAAAAAATTGGGGGGCATACCTACTACTGTGGAAGACAGAAACAAAATTCAAAAAGGCCTTGATAGGCTGGAGCATTGGGCTGAAAACAACAGAATGAAATTCAACAGGGATAAATGCAAAGTTCTACACTTTGGAAAAAGAAACCAAATGCACAGTTATAAGACTGGCTCAGCAATACGACATGTGAGAAAGATCTTGGAATTGTGATTGATCACAAGCTGAATATGAGCCAACAGTGTGATGTAGCTGCAAAAAAGGAAAATGCTGTAGTAGGCTGCATTAAGAGAAATATAGTTTCCAAATTGTGTGAAGTATTACTTCCCCTCTATTCAGCACTGGTTAGGCCTCATCCTGAGTACTGCGTCCAGTTCTAGTCTCCGCACCAAGAAGGATGCAGACAAACTGGAATAGGTTCAGAGGAGGGCAACAAGGATGATCAGGGGACTGGAAACAAAGCCCTATGAGGAGAGACTGAAAGAACTGGGCATGTTTAGCCTGGAGAAGAGAAGACTGAGGGGAGATATGATAGCACTCTTCAAGTTCGTGAAAGGTTGTCACATAGAGGAGGGCCGGGATCTCTTCTCGATCGTCCCAGAGTGCAGGACACGGAATAATGGGCTCAAGTTGCAGGAAGCCAGATTAAGACTGAACATCAGGAAAAACTTCCTAACTGTTAGAGCCATTTGACAATGGAACCAATTACCTAGAGAAGTAGTGGGCTCTCTGACACTGGAGGCATTCAAGAGGCAGCTGGACAGCCATCTGTCAAGAATGCTTTGATTTGGATTCCTGCATTGAGCAGGGGGTTGGACTCGATGGCCTTGTAGGTCCCTTCCAACTCTACTATTCTATGATTCTATGAGACGGAAGGCTTTTCTTACCGTCTGAGTCCTTTTCCCTATAACAATGTGGTGCCCTCCAGAGTTCGTTGGAATCCCATTCCCATCAGCCCCAGTCAGCGTGGCCAATGGTCACGGCTTATAGGAGTGAGAGTCCAGCAATCTGTGGAGCACACCATGATGGCTACCCCAGTCTTAAAACGGTCCTCCTCTCCCCCAAATAGTAGGATGCACTGCCACCACTCTGCTCCAGGTCTAGGAAAAAGGATAAACTAGCAGGGAAGCTTTGGACGTGTCTTCCCAAAGTCCAGCATCCCCAATGTTGCACCTAATGGGCTATATTAGAAACTCAAATGGAGCTTAGCTATACTGTGTTAACACTTGGGGAAACATTTTAATGAGAAATTACTGCAAATTGGACTATTGTTTAAAGGGCATAACTAAAGATCTGCGTTTAGAGAGAATACAGCAGACAGCTGTCCATTCAAGGTTATCTGCAGAAGATTAAGACTCCCAGTTGAAATAGGTGGCACTACATCAGAATATTCGGGTTCATTAAACATAGAAATATGGAATTTGAAAACAGGTATTATGACCTATACCCTGGACAGCAAAAAGACAAATAATTAAACCAGAACTACCACTAGAAGCTAAAATGATGAAACTGAGGTTATCATACTTTGGACACATAAGGAGAAGACATGATTCACTAGAAAAGACAATAATGCTGGGAAAAACAGAAGGGAGTAGAAAAAGAGGAAGGCCAAACAAGAGATGGATTGATTCCATAAAGGAAGCCACAGACCTGAACTTACAAGATCTGAACAGGGTGGTTTATAACAGACGCTATTGGAAGGCGCTGATTCATAGGGTTGCCATAAGTCGTAATCGACTTGAAGGCACATAACAAATTACAACGGAACCTGCCTTACCGAGACAGGACAGAGTCCCACAAATCCCCTCCATGACTTCGCTATGCAGAGCTCTCTGGTCAGGATTCAGCAAAGCCCACTCCTCTTCCGTGAACTGCACAGCCACATCCTCCAAAGACACTGGATCCTAAAAGAAATATAATTCAATTTGTCATCATAGCAAGCATAAAGATTATCTCCTACCTACGTGGGAAACGTAGTTAAGGTGAGGTGGCTGGTCATTGTTCTAAGGACAGAAACCTTCTTAAATGGCATTCACAGCTTTTGTTGAGGTGGCTTTGGGAGACGCAAAGAGGAGGAGGAAAATTCATTCAGACCCAGGGACAGAGAGGCACCCAGGCTGCCCCCAGTCTTTCCCCTACCTGATCTGGGGCGATAGCAACAGCTTCTCCTCCACCAGAAAGGGGTCTTGCAGACATGATTCCATCCCCTGTGAGAAAGAAAATGGGCCCAAAAGCCTGTAATATACAGTATGCTATTCTCAGAGGTTAAAATATATAGGTCTAACTGCATGAGGGTCTTATCAGCTGAGTGAGTTTCAGGTGTTTATTCACAGTTTACGTTTTGGTTGTGTGATAAAACATCTCTCCTCATTTGAGCTCTAAGCCAGAAATCAAAGTGATGGTTCCCACGTAAAAAATTATGATGTAAGTAGGAGCATTTCTGAGCTGTGGAAAAGGCTGGAGACAAGAGTGGAAAATGGAAATTCAAGTTGATCCTGACTTATGGTATTTAGGGTTTTCATAGTAAGCAGTATTCAGAAAGGGTTTACCATTGACTTCCTCTGGGACTTAGGGGCAGTGACTGAACCCTGCTCTCCCAGGTCGTAGTCCAACACCTTAACCACTGTACTGCCTTCAAGTCGATTCTGACTTATGGTGACCCTATGAATAGGGTTTTTATGGTAAGCTGTATTCAGACGGGGGTTACGATTGCCTTCCTCTGGGGCTGAGAGGCAGCGACTGGCCCAAGGTCACCCAGTGAGCTTCATGGCTGTGTGGGGATTTGAACCCTGGTCTCCCAGGTCGTAGTCCAAAACCTTAACCACTACATCACACTGGTTCTCGCAGGCAAAATCAACAGAGACAGACCAAACGGAAACATGCCCCATTCAACTTTACCCAGCGGCCTCTGCCTGGGGTCCAATGGAGTCCTCTCTGCCTCAGGGAAATCCATTCCTGTTTCTGCACAGAGACCCTTTTCCTGAAAAGCATAATAAGAACTCAAGTCATATAATGGGGAGCAGAATTAAAAAAGGAGTGACAGAGGCAATACCACAGGAATATTTGATATAGAAAGGAAGGATAGATGCAAAACCCTTAGAGATACTTGATATCAGGGTAGCCAACTTGGTGCCCTTCAGATGGGACCAGACTCCAATTCACATCAGCCCCAGACAATACCATGAATGGCCAGCGATTATAGGACTTTTACTTGAACAACATCTGGAAGGCACCTCGTTGGCTGTCCCTGGTCTGGATGAAGCCATCTCACCTGCTGCTCTGCCTGCTTCTTGTCCTCTGCCACATTCAGCAGGAGACCTTCTGCCAGGGCCACTGCCTGGGAACTCGTCTCTGCTCCACACTCCCTCACCCAGCTTTCCATCTCTGGGGGCAGGACAGCTAGGAACTGCTCCAGGATCACCAGGTCCAGGATCTGGTTCTTTGTGTGTCGCTCTGGCTTCAGCCACTCACGGCAAAGAAGGTGGAGTCGGCTGCAAGCCTCTCGGGGCCCCTCAGCCTCCTGGTAGCGGAAACGCCGGAACTGCTGATGCTGTACATCTGAGCTGAGAGGGTTCTCCCCCAAGATCTTCTGCACATTTCTCTCCGAGAATTCCTCCACACAGGTCCCAGTCTTGAGTGCATCAGGGCCAAGTCCTGCTTCAGAGGTAGGTGGGTCTTGCTGTTCCATATTTGATCTCTTGGCCTTTCACGGGGTCCTCATCCCTTCTCTGCTTCTGGGAATGGTTTTCAGCATTCTGAGGCCACGTTCAGAAGGAGGAGGTCCACTTATTCTATGAGCGAAGCCAAATAGGGATCACTATGACCAGGCCAAAGGCTGGCAGAGCAGAAAAGGTGCTGGGTAAGAATAGTCAAATATGAGGATTATTCTTTCTACCATATAAGGTTTGATAAAAACCCAGTGATGGGGCCTATGTCTTCCTTTGAAGGTGGATCCCTGGATGGCTGACACATCTCTGATAGCAGCTCCAAAAGGCCCCAGGGACCAGCATCATCCTCATTACTCCCATATTCTTAATTAAAAACAAGCTAAACATGCTTTTAGGGGAAGGGCTGTAGCTCAAGTGGTAGAGCAGCTGCTTTGTACACAGAAGGCCCCACTTTGAATCTCCAGGTAGGGCTGGGGAAGACTCCTTGCCTGTAATTCTGGAGAGACGCTGCCAGTCAGTGTGGACAATAAAGAACTAGATGGGACAATTGTCTAATTCAATATAAGATCCTATACTCCCTAACTTATCTCTGAACTTTTACAAGCCTCTCCTGGAATACAGGTGGATGTTCTGACGGGGGATCCTGAAGGGTCACAGAACAGAGGCCACCTCCTTACGGGGTGAGGGTCTCCCTCGCTATCGTGGGCTCTCCAGCCGCTCCTCTGCCTTCACCGGGGGGGGGGGGCTCCAATCTGGGGTCTCCCGCCCCCTCCTGGCTCCCCCGCCCTGCAGCTCCTCCCCTCGGCCCTGGGACTCCCCTTAGCCCAAATGCACAGCAGGGACAAGGGGCTTACCAGACCCCAGAAGGCGCCACCGACGCTGCAGCGCTGCTGCTGCTTCTGGCGTTTAATGGCGAATCAAACTGCGCTCTTGACCAGGGAGCCACTTTCTTCCAAGGGAAGAGCCCGGCAGGAAGTGACGTCAGAGGGAGAGGAGCCGCATTTTCTTTGAAGCCTCGCGCACCTCCTCCTCCTCTTTCCTTTCTAGGAATCTGGTTTCGTTTATTTTAACCCTCACGAAGTCAAGCCGCCTGATGATCTCACAGAGCGGGAGCCAAGAAGGAAAGAGGCGTTGCGCAGCATGGAGGAAGACACGGAGCTCCTGCCCTGTACTGAGTCAGAGCATGGGGGTCGATCTAGCTCGGTGGTATCTGCACTGGCTGGCAGCAGCTCTCCAGCGTTTCAGGCAGGGAGTCTCTCCTAGTCCCAGCCCTACATGGAGATGCTTTGGGGACTGAAGGTGGCCAACTAGGCAGCCGCCTAGGGTGCAGACCTCAGAGGGGTGCAGTACTGACCTTTGAGGGGCACAGTTTTATACAGATTAGATTTTAAACCCTTGTAAAAAATGCAACCGACAATTTTTTTTTTATTTTAAGATAAATGCCACAACAATGCTATGGAATATAATTAATTATAAAATCTTATGAAAAATGTCTATATTCTGTTTATTTATCTTTTTTATATGTATTTGTATTTTTGAAATTTAGTGATATTTTTGGCTAAGAAAAAAATCTCTTCTTCTTAGTTGGCAACATGTGTTTACAGCTGGATACGTTACGTCATGTGACTCGTCATCAATCGTCATCGAGTAACAGCGTGTTTGTGCAATTTTCATGTAATCTTTGTTATATAAATTTCTGATATTTTACTTTTAGTTGATATTCTGAATAATTTTATCATTTTTGAAATATATACACACACATAAAAAGTAAAAATGCACTTAATGTTTAATCTTACAGTCACATCTTAATCTTATTTAGAAAATGTATTCATTTTTTCTAGTGAGCTATGGCTGATAAAAAAAGACCATCTGGAGCTCAGTACCACAAACAAAAGGCACAAAAAGCTAAGGAGCAAGCAAAGCAAGAGGGTTCTTCCTGAAATACCTTTGTACACAGAAAGCAACTGAAGAACAAGAATATGACTTATACTCTTGTTGAGACTAGCACTGAGGGAGCTGGATGTGGTGCTCCTACTACAAATGATATAAACATTATTTCCCCAAAGACTCAAAAAACAGAAGGTTTTCTCCTATACACTACAACAGGAGACTAGTAAATGGTGAAGAAGTGTGCCATCAGTGCTTGATATATTCAACCTCAAAAGATGTGGGTTGTTGTTTTTGCTGAAAGTTGTTCAGCAAACATAATAGTGGATCAACCCTACAAGAAACAGGTTTAAAAGACTGGAAGAACATTGGAGCAATTCTATCTTCACATGAGAGGAATACTGACCATTTAGAAAACTATCAGACCTGGAGAGAACTTGAATTGCACTTATCTAAAGGAAAAACAATTGATGATATTAACCAGCAGAAAATAAGGCAAGAAGAACAATATTGGCGACAAATCTTGGAACGCTTGATTGCTTTGGTCATAGTTCTTGGCATGCAAAACATGGCATTCCATGGTACAACTGAAAAGTTGTACAGTGCTAGCAATGGAGTTTGTAGAATATCTAGCCCTTTTTGATTCTATCATGAATGAACATTTGCGCAGAGTTAAAGATTAAGAAACAATGGTTCACTACCTAGGAAAGATACACATACAACTCAGCCAATTACTACTCAATTATTCTGGACTACACACCTGATGTTAGTCATATTGACCATGATTGTACGTTATGTTGATGTAATCAAACCATCAGATCATGAGATGTCTGAGCCTGAGGTTATTGTAAGAGAACATTTCTTGGGATTTGTTCCACTAAAGGAGACTACAGGTGCCTTTATGACAGAAACTCTTCTTGGACAGCTTGAGCAAATGGGATTACTAATTGAGAATCTGCGTGGTCAAGGTTATGATAATGGGAGTAACATGAAAGGCAAAGAAAATGGCGTACAAAACAGAGTCCTGGACATAAACCCACGAGCCTTTTTTGTGCCCTGCAATGCACACTTTAAACTTGGTAGTCAATGATGCCGCTAAGTGTTGTCTGGAAGCAACTAGTTTCTTCAGTTTGGTTCAACAGATCTATAATTATTTCTCTGCATCGACTCAGCGTTGGCAAATTCTAACTAGCCATGTATCAGACTTAGGCATAACCGTTAAGCCATTGAGCGAAACAAGATAAGAGAGTCGGATCAATGCTTTGAAACCACTGAGATATCATCTTGGTAGTATATATGATGCTTTAATAGAGATCTTATCTGGAAATACTTCCCAAACTGAAGCTAAGGCCCTTGCTGATGCAATTTGTAAATTCAAGTTTGTGGTACCCCTTGTTACATGGTACAACATCCTTTTTGAAGTCAATCTTACAAGCAAGCTACTACAAAATAAGGAAGCTGATTTAAATTCAGGTACAAGCCAATTGCAAGTGACCAAGAATTACCTTGTGGGCTGCAGGTGTGATGAGGCTTTTCAACAAGTTTTGATAGATGCTACTGAGATTGCAAAGGAGCTAGAAATACTACTTAACTTTGAGACAGAACACGTTAGAAAAAGGAGAAATGGCAGTTTGAGTATGAGGCCCAAGAAGAGGCACCACAAGATCCAAAGTAGGTTTCTACTATGCTGTCTTAGACATGGCCATACAATTTGTTGAAGAGAGATTCCAACAGCTACAACAATATAATTCCATATTTGGCTTCCTGTATGATATATACAGTATCAACAAAAAATCTACTGAAGATGTACTTAAGGCCTGCAAGAATCTGGAAAAATCATTGATGCACAATGGAAACAAAGATATTGAAGCTGAAGATCCGTGCTGTGAACTTATAGCAATAGCTTGAAGACTTCCAAAGTCTATGCCGCCACAAGGAGTACTTCTCTTTATACTACAACAAAAACCCCTGGATAATGTGCCTAATGTTTCTGTTACTCTAAGGATCCTTCTCAAACTTCCAGTGTCAGTGGCAAGCGGTGAACACAGTTTCTCAAAGCTCAAACTTATAAAAACTTACATACGCTCAACAATGTTGCAAAAGACACTAGCTGGCTTGGCAACTATATCAATTGAACATGCCCAACCATCAGCATTTGACCTGAAGGAACTGGTGACAAAATTTGCAAAGGAAAAGGCATGCAAAGTGAGATTTTTATGTGCCCGAAATTGAAACTTTTAAGAGACCTAAATTTTAACATCACAATTCACAAGATTATTCAAAATGATTTGTGCGCTAAAACATTTTCTTTTGTATTTGAGAAAGATAAAGACTGTTGTATTACTTATTCTTGCAATTTAAAATAAATTTAGCAGTTTTAAGTTTTGTGCTTTTCATTTTTTCTAAAAGACATCTGTTTTTGAAAATTGAACTTAGCATTTTTTTTGGGGGGTGCAAGTAGTTAGCCTTGCCTAGGGCGCAAAATAGCCTGGCACCGTGAGTGGGGCCTTCTGCATGCAAAGCAGCTGCTCTACCCATTTGTGCTTGCAGTTGAAGCTTTTAACACATTCCAAGCACTAGCTGAACCTCTTTCCACATTGTAAGCACTTAAATGGTTATTCCCCAATGTGAATTCTTTGATGGGAAGGAAGTTTAACTTTCCAGCTAAAACTCTTTCCACATTCCTGGATGGGGACTTTCAGCAGCAGGCTAGCTCATTTCCCAGGCCTGTATCTTTTTTTTTCTAGACCACATACAAACTTTTTAAATTTTGTAAAAAAAATTTTTTTTAAATAAAAGCCAAGTGTCTGGGCCACCAGCTGGTCCTTGGGTAGAAACAGACCCTTTCGTCCTACCTGTTGGAGGCCCAGGTGCTTAGGTCTCCAAAATATCTTTCCCCTCCATATTAGTGGGTTGCGCTTGATGGGATGTATTCAACCCTGAGTGTTGTTCTCTCCCCTTGATTAGTACTTATTCCCTGACCACAGAAACTTGAGGTCCATTGTGGGCCTGATTTTTTTTTTAAAAAAGTTTTTCCAACATATCAGATGTGCACAAAAGGGTGGTAAAAAATATATGTGGGTCTTGCACCCAACCTTCTGTTCAGAGTAGATCCATTATAATTAATGGACATGACACACTTGGGTCCCTTAATATTAATTGTTCACATCTCTTTCTGTTTCAACCTCAACTGAAGAGAATGGAAACAGCTGCACTGTTTGTATTTTTATTTTAGGATTTTCCCACGATTGGGAAAATCCGAAACCGCTCTACAAAGAAAGGGTGGATGGGTTCTGGGTGAGGGCAGTGTTGTGTGAAAAGAGGAGGGGGGCCAGGATCACACAGAGGAAGGTCAGGATCTCTTCTCAAACATCCCAGAGTGCAGGGGCATTGGGGGACGCTACTGAAGGTCCTCACAAGCCTCCAAGACACCCACAGGGAACACGTGGGCAACCCCTGTTCTACACTCATAACATGGTTATCCCCCATTCCGAATTCTTTCATGACAATAGAGACTACTACTTTACAGATTCCAAGCAGTTCTATGGTTTCTGCCCAGTGTGAATTCTTTGATGCAAAATGAGAGAGGAATTTCTACTGAAACCCTTTCTACATTCCAGGCATTTATATGGCTTCTCCCCAGTGTGAATTCTTTGATGGGCAGTGAGAAAGGAATTTCTACTGAAGCTCTTTCCACATTCCAGGCATTTATATGGGGACTCCCCGGTATGAGTTCTTTGATGGGAAGTGAGAAAACAATTTCTTCTGAAGCCCTTGCCACATTCCAGGCATTTATATGGTTTCACCCCAGTATGAATTGTTTGATGGGCAGTGAGAGATACCTTCCAGCTGAAGTTTTTTCCACATTCTAAGCACTTATATGGTTTCTCTCCAGTGTGAATTCTTTGATGGGAAGTGAGATTGTTCTTGTAGCTGAAGCTTTTTCCACATTCTAAGCACTTATATGGTTTCTCCCCTGTGTGAATTCTTTGATGGGAAGTGAGATTGTTCTTGTAGCTGAAGCTTTTTCCACATTCTAAGCATTTATATGGTTTCTCCCCAGTGTGAATTCTTTGATGAGAAGTGAGATTGTTCTTGTAATTGAAGCTTTTTCCACATTCCAAGCACTGATATAGTTTCTCCCCAGTGTGAATTCTTTGATGAACAGTGAGATTTTCTTTGTAGCTGAAGCTCTTTCCACACTCTAAGCACTTATATGGTTTTTCCCCAGTGTGAATTCTTTGATGGGAAGCGAGGATGTTTTTCCAGCTGAAGCTTTTTCCACATTCCAAACATTGATATGGCTTTTCCCCAGTGTGAATTCTCTGATGTAAAGTGAGATTTTCCTTGTAGCTGAAGCTCTTTCCACATTCTAAGCATTTATATGGTTTCTCCCCAGTATGAATTCTTTGATGGGAAGTGAGTTTGTTTTTCCAGCTGAAGTTCTTTCCACATTCCAAACACTGATATGGTTTCTCCCCAGTGTGAATTCTTTGATGCACAGTGAGAGATACATTCTGACTAAAGCTCTTTCCACATTCTAAACATTGATATGGTTTCTCCCCAGTATGAATTCTTTGATGAGTAGTAAGTTTAGAACTAGAAGGAAAACACTTTGCACATTCTAAGCATTTATATGGTTTCTCCCCAGTATGAATTCTTTGATGGGAAGTGAGTTTGTTTTTCCAGCTGAAGTTCTTTCCACATTCCAAACACTGATATGGTTTCTCCCCAGTGTGAATTCTTTGATGCACAGTGAGAGATACATTCTGACTAAAGCTCTTTCCACATTCTAAACATTGATATGGTTTCTCCCCAGTATGAATTCTTTGATGAGTAGTAAGTTTAGAACTAGAAGGAAAACACTTTCCACATTCTAAGCATTGATGTGATTTCTCCCCAGTGTGAATTCTTTGATGCAAAGTGAGAGAGGAAATTCTACTGAAGCCCTTTCCACATTCCAGGCATTTATTTGGTTTCTCCCCTTTCTGGTTTTTGTAGTGGACTTTGCATTTTCTTTTAGAATTAAGACTTTCCCAACAACCAAAATATTTACTTCTTTGGCTTCTGTGATCTGCTTTTTCTTGGACGGAAGTTTTATCGTAGCCAGTGCCCTGAGAAGTGGAAGATTTATTCCTTCTCTGCTCTTCCCTGTTTTCAGATCTGTCTCTTTCCCATCTCTCTTTCCCACATAGTTCTCCCTTCCTCTTGGATTTCCACTCATCACCTTCTGCAAGGAAAAGAGAAACTGATTAGTGTGAGGGGAAAATGCACCCTCAAATCATTGAACAACTCCAATTAACTTTTGTGATAAAAGAACTGAAAGGACTTAAATGGGAGACTGATCTTACCCTTGGTTGAACAATCTCTGTTGTCTGGCATTTATGGACAATTGGAGTGATATAGACCGTTGGATTTGGACCATGGAGATCTGGGTTCAGCTCCCAGTCAAAGGTTACTCCCAATTGGTGGTCCTGGGGCCAATCACTCTGTTTGGGCCTAGCCTACAAGGTCATACAGGTATATTGAACAACCACATGTATTCTCTTCTGAACTCTTTAATGCAAGTGAACTGAGAAATGAAAAAGGGAGGCTCCATCCTTCAATGGCAGAGCAACTTGATTGCAAGCAGAACATCCCAATCATCAATTCTGCACTTCAGCAGTTACAGGACCACAGAAGGAGCCCTCAGACGTGCTGCCAGTCAGAGCAGATTTCCTGGATTAGTTGGACATTGACTATGGCAGGGCTGTTGGGTCAGACCTCTGGGATTCTAAGATTGTTCTCATCTCTATTTCTAGCAACTCTTAAAGTTTCCTTGTGCTGATTGGTGTACTGCTGTTTTGATTATATTGTGATTTTAACATCTTGCATTCATGTCAAACATATTTTTTAATTCTTTGTGGACTTTGGTTCAATATGACGTAGAGATGTACATGTTTTAAATCAGTAAAAATAGACAAATTCTACTAGGGTGCAAGAAGAGGGCTTGAAATGCTGATATTTAGGAAGTGTGAAAGAATGTGGGTGAGATGGTATGTACACAAACACACACACTCATACGTGGACAAATTGCGGGAGGGGTGGCTCTGCAGTGGCCAACTCTCTTTTCCTACAAGGGTTCATCCTCCCCCACCTCCAAAAAAAACCCTAAAAAAGATCTTGTACGAGCCTGGAAGAAGTGGACTTGAAGTGTTGAAATACAGGAAATGTGCAGATATAGGGAAGACTTTTCTTACCGTCTGAGTCCCTTTCCCTATAGCAACGTGGTGCTCTCCAGAGCTTGTTGGAATCCCATTCCCATCAGCCCCAGTCAGCATGGTCAATAGTCACCGCTTATGGGAGTAAGAGTCCAGCAATCTGCGGAGCACACCATGATGGCTACCCCAGTCTTAAAACGGTCCTCCCAAATACTATGATGCACTGCCAACACTCTGCTCCAGGTCTAGGAAAAATGATAAACTAACAGGGAAGCTTTGGACGTGTCTTCCCAAAGCCCAGAATGCCCAATGTTGCACCTAGCGGGCTATATTACCCCTCGCTGGATCATCACCTTGCAGTGGTGAGTGGGCTTGCGTGTTCCAATGAACCCTGTGAGCGATGCCGTCGGGAGTCATGTACTCCCAGCAGGGTCACCCATGGTGGTAAGACAAAGAACGATCCAAAAAGATTTCTCAATGGCAGAACAGGCGGAGGATAACAATGTGTATGTTACAACGGCTGTGAAGGCGGATGAAGGCTGCAGCAGATAAAAGACTTCCAATCGTCATGGTATCCATGCCATTGGATCAAAGCCTTTTTCTGTCAAGATTGTGTTTTGATCGTCGTGCACCGATCTCCCCACATAAAACAAATTCACACACAGACGTCTTTCAACCAAACCAAACCAAAAGCCCCATGGTGATCGGCGAATGGCAACGGGGGCAGGACTGTGAAATCCGGAAGCCCCTAGTCATTGACTGGCACATGGGTGGTGGATACAGACTGAGTCATCCTGGCTCAAGGACCAAGGCAGTTGAGTTGTTCGGCAGCTATATCGATGACTGAGCAGTCCGATTCAGGATCCACTCTGCTCACCCCGTATGGGGAGGGGGCTAGAAAAGGTGCCCTAAACATAGTCTGCCTCATCTCTCTCCCTGACTGGATCACCGCATCCAGTGGGGTCACCACTTAGCAGTCGCAAAAGTCAAATGAACTTTGGAACGTGGAATATACGGACATTGCTGGACAATACAGATAGTGAACATCCTGAACGCAGGACTGCCATCATCGCGAGGAAGTTGAGATGTTTTAATATTAACTTAGCAGCACTCCAAGAAACTCGAAGAGCAGGAGGACAATTGAAGGAAGAAAAAAGGAGGTTACACCTTCTTCTGGAAAAGACTGCCTGAACAAGAACAAAGAATACATGGGAGTAGGCTTTGCTACTAAAAATGATCTTGTGAAGCTCTTGTCAGAAGTTCCTACTGGCATTAATGAACAACTCTCAACTCTCAACTCTCCGATTAAAACTCGCCAAAAACCAGCAGGCAACTATTGTACGTGCTTATGCACCAACATTAGATGCTGATGAAGACATCAAGGAAAATTTTAATACCCAGCTGGACACTATCTTATCAGAGATACCTAAGGAGGATAAAATTATCATCCTGGACAATTTCAATGCAAGAGTTGGGCGTGATTTTGATTTATGGCCAAAAACCATTGGGAAAGAAGAAGTTGGCAATAGCAACCTGAATGGAACTCTACTTCTGAGTTAATGTTCAGAGCATAATCTTGTTATCACAAACACACTCTTTTGACAGAAATATAAATTTAAAGCATCATGGAAGCACCCTCAGTCGAAGCACTGGCATCTCCTGGATTACGTAATTGTCCGTGCCAGAGATCGTCGTGATGTACTCCTCACCAGGGCCATGATGAGCGCCGATGACTGCTGGACAGATCACCAATTAATTGGATACACGATGGCCATTAATATTGTTCCTCAACGTAGGCTCCAAGGAAGAAAACCAAGGCATAAAATGAACATCCACGCCCTTCAAGATCCTATTAAGCGAGCTTGCTTTCAAACAACTCTCAAGAAACATCTACCTACGGAACTCCCTGAAAACATTGAGGAACACTGGATTAAACTGAAGACTTCCATTATTGCAGCATGTGAACAAACTATCGGATACCAAACTAAGAAACATCAGGATTGGTTTGATGAGAATGATAGTGAGATCGAACATATCATTGACAAGAAAAGGAAAGCCTTCCAGATATGGCAAAAAGACATAAACTGTGCCACTAAGAAAAAAATCTATGGCAGTGCAAAGGCTGAGGTCCAAAGAAGAACTAGAGAACTTAAGAACGCCTGGTGGATAAAGAAAGCTCAAGAAATCCAACCTTTTGCAGATGGTCATGATGCACGGGGCTTTTTTAATGCCACAAAGGCAATCTACGGACCAACAAATTATGGTACAAATCCCTTACATTCAATAGATGGTACCAAACTTCTAAAGGACAAAGTCTACTGCACTGCGTTGGAAAGAGCATTACCACAACCTCCTTAATTGTAACTCTATTGTGGCTGATGAGGTCCTTCTCACAAATCCCACAACAACAAATTAGAGATGAGCTTGCAATATCCCCTAATTTGGATGTAGTCAGTAAAGCCATTAATCAAATGAAGAATAACAAAGCTAGTGGACCTGATGGGATTCCTGCTGAAGTCTTTACAGAAGGTGGGCCTGAATTTACACAACAACTTCATAAGCTCATCGAAAAAATCTGGATGAGGGAGGAATCCCGGAAGACTTTAGGAATGCCATAATGATCACTCTTTTCAAGAAGGGTGATAGAACAGATTGTGGGAACTACCGAGGCATCTCTCTTCTACCTACCGCAGGTAAAATTCTTGCAAGGATCCTCGCAAATCGCCTCCTACCTATCTCAGAAGACATGCTCCCTGAAGCCCAAAATGGTTTCCGCCCTTCCAGGGGGACAGTGGACATGATTTTCACTGCCCGACAGCTTCAAGAAAAATGCAGGGAGCAAAACCGACCTCTGTATATGGTGTTTATTGATCTGACTAAGGCAGCCTTTCCCAACTAGTGGGCCACCAGATGTTGCTGGACTACAACTCCCATCAGCCCCAGCATTCTTGACCATTGCCCATGCTTGCTGGGGCTGATGGGAGTTGTAGTCCAGCAACATCTGGTGGCCCACTAGTTGGGAAAGGCTGGACTAAGGACTTTGATACTGTAAATCGAACTGTTCTCTGGACCATCCTTATGAAAATTGGATGCCCTGATAAATTTGTGAATGTTTTGCGACTCCTCCATGACAGCATGACGGCAACAATTTTGGATAACAATGGCTCTCAAAGTGATCCATTCAAAGTGGGATCAGGCGTCAAACAGGGATGTGTCATTGCTCGGACCTTATTTGCTATTTTTATCGCCATGATTCTACACCTTGTTGAGGGGAAACTTCCCACTGGCATGGAAATCACATATCGAACAGATGGAAAGCTTTTTAATCTCAGTAGGCTGAAAACAAAAAGTAAGGTAATTATAACCTCTGTCATAGAACTTCAATATGCCGATGATAATGTAGTCTCCGCACATTCAGAGAAAGATCTTCAAACTATCCTAAATGTCTTTGCAGAAGCATATGAAAAGCTTGGCCTCTCACTTAACATCAACAAAACCAAAGTGCTTCATCAGCAAGTGCGAACCAATCCCTCTATAGCACCATCAATCCAGCTTAATGGTGTGACGCTGGAGAACGTTGATCATTTTTCTTATCTTGGCAGCCATCTCTCTGTAAAAGCTGACATCGACGCTGAAATTCAACACTGTCTGAGCTCTGCGAGTGCTGCATTCTCCCGAATGAAGCATAAAGTGTTCAAGGATTGGGATAGTCGCAGGGAGATCAAAATGCTTATTTACAAAGCCATTGTACTACCGACCTTACTGTATACCTGTGAAACATAGAACATCTATAAACGCCACTCCCAACTTCTGAAAGATTCCACCAACGCTGCCTCCAGAAAATTCTGCAAATTACTTGGGAAGATAGGTGGACTAATGTTAGTGTATTGGAAGAAGCAAAGACCACCAGTGTTGAAACAATGATCCTCCATCATCAACTTCGCTGGACCGGCCATGTTGTTCGAATGCCTGATTACCGTCTTCCAAAGCAGCTACTTTACTCCCAACTTAAGGATGGAAAAAGGAATACCAGTGGACAGCAAAAGAGGTTTAAAGATGTTCTCAAAGCTAATCTAAAAAAATGTAACATAAGCATCGAGAACTGGGAAGCCCTGTCCCATGAGCGTCCCAAGTGGAGGTCGGCCATCATCAAAGGTGTTATGGACTTTGAAGAAGCATGAGTACAGGACGAAAGGGACAAATGAGCTAAGCAGAAGGCACGTCAAGCAAATCTTCATCGCAACCACCTTCCATCTGGAAACCTATGTCCTCACTGTGGGAAGGTGTGTGGATCCAGAATTGGCCTCCACAGTCACTTATGGACCCACCGTTAAAGACCTTATCTTGGAAGACAATCTTACTCGGCCTCGAGTGATCGCCAATGAAATGAAAATGAATATTAGAAATTCAAATGGAGCTCAGCTATGCTGTGTTAGCCCTTGGGGAAACATTTTAGTGAGCAATTCCAGCGAATTGGACCATTGTTTCGAAGGGCATAACTAGAGATTGTGTTCAGACAGAATAGATAAATGTCCATTCAAGGTTATCTGCAGAGGATTAAGAATCCCAGTTGAATTTGGTAGCACTACATAAGAATATTCAGGTTCAATAAATAAAGAAATATGGAATTTCAAAACAGTTATTATGACCAAACAGGTGGTCTTACCAAGACAGGACAGAGTCCTACAAATCATCTCCATGACTTCGCTATGCAGAGCTCTCTGGTCAGGAGTCAGCAAAGCCCACTCCTCTTCCGTGAAATTCACAGCCACATCCTTCAAAGACACTAGATCCTAAAAGAGAAACAATACATTTTGTCTTCACAGAAAGCAAAAAGATTATCTGCTACCTACATGCAAAAGTTACTTAAGGTGAGATGGCTGGTCATCGTTCTAAGGACAGAAACCTTCTTGAATGGCATTCACAGTTTTTGTTGAGGGCAGCTGTGAGTAAAGCAAAGAGAAGATCATTCAGGCCGAGGGAGATGAACAGGGGACAGGGAGGCACCCAGGCTGGCCCAGTCTTTCCCCCAGTCAGTCTTCACCCTACCTGATCAGAGGCGACAGCAACAGCTTCTCCTCCACCACAAAGAAATGGTTTGGTAGGTCTTGCTGACTTCATTCCATCACCTGTGAGAAACAAAATGGGCCTGATTACTATGTGCTATTCTCAAAGGTTAAATGATATAGGCCTAACTGCACAAGGGTCTTCATATCTGAGTGAATTTCAGGTGTTTATTCAGTTTATGTTTCAGTTGTGTGATAAAACATCTTTTCACATTTGAGCTCTTGGCCACATATCAACGTGCTGATTCCCACATACAAAATCATGATGTGGTGTAAATAGGAGGATTTCTGAGTTGTGGAAAAGGCTGGAGACAAGAGTAAAGGATTCAAACTCAACAGAGAGAAACCAAATGGAGATACACCCCATTCATCCTTACCCAGCAGCCTCTGCCTGGTGTCCGATGGAGTCCTCTCTGCCTCAGAGAAATCAGTTCCTATTTCTGCAAGGAGACCCTTTTCCTGAAACAGCGTAATAAGAACTCAAGTCATATAACGGAGCAGGGTTAAAAGAGGACTGAGGGAGGCAAAACCCAGAGGAGTATTTGATATAGAAAAGGAAGGATAGACGCAAAACCCTTAGAGATACTTGATATTGGGGTAGCCAAGGTGGTGCCCTTCAGACGGAAGTGCACTCCAATTCACATCAGCCCCACCCAATACCACGAATGGCCAGCAGTTACAGGACATTTACTTCAACAACATCTGGAAGGCACCACATTGGCTGTCCCTGGTCTAATTGAAGCCCTCTCACCTGCTGCTCTTCCTGCTTCTTGTCCTCTGCGCGGCTCAGGAGGAAGCCTTCTGCCAGGGCCACCGCCTGGGAACTGGTCTCCGCTCCACACTCCCTCACCCAGCTCTCCATCTCTGGGGGCAGGACAGCCAGGAA
This sequence comes from Rhineura floridana, assembly GCF_030035675.1. Lineage (NCBI taxonomy): Eukaryota > Metazoa > Chordata > Lepidosauria > Squamata > Rhineuridae > Rhineura > Rhineura floridana. The sequence continues at coordinate 212,019,789 of NC_084482.1, forward strand.
CTGCTCCAGGATCACCTTGTTCAGGATCTGGTTCTTTGAGTGTCGCTCTGGCTTCAGCCACTCACGGCAAAGAAGGTGGAGTCGGCTGCAAACCTCTCGGGGCCCCTCAGCCTCCTGGTAGCAGAAACACCGGAACTGCTGGCACTGCACATCTGAGCTGAGGGGGTTCTCCCCCAAGATCTGCATGTTTTCGCTGCAGAATTCTTCCCTGTGGGTCCCAGTCCTAGTGGCATCAGGGCCTCTTCCTGCTTCAGGGGCAGCTGAGTCTTGCTGTTTCATCTTTGATCTGTGGGTAAGAAGATGTAGCATCTCTTCTCCTGATCTGTCCCTTGCAACTCTGACCCTTCCATGCACACTTCCTCTCTTGGCCTCTCACTCAGTCCTCCTCCCTTCTGTGCTTTTGGGAATTTTTTTCTGCCTTCTGAGGCCACGTTCAGAAGGAGCAGGTCCACTTATTCTATGAGCGAAGCCAAATAGAGATCACTGTGCCTAGGCCGAAGGCTTGCAGAGCAGGAAAGGTGCTGGGTAAGAATAGTCAAATGTGAGGATTACTGTTTCTACCATATAACCTTTGATAAAAACCCAGTGATGGGGCCTATGTTTTACTTTGAAGATGGATCCCTGGATGGCTGACAGATCTCTGACAGCAGCTCCAAAGGGCCCCAGGGACCAGCATCATCCTCATTACCCCCTTATTCTTAATTAAAAACAAGCTAAAGGGGAGACTCTTTCAGAGGACAGGCTGTAGCTCAAGTGGTAGAGCAGCTGCTTTGTACACAGAAGGTACTAGTTTAAATCCCCAGCATCTCCAGGTAGGGCTGGAAAAGACTCCTTGCCTGTAATCCTGGAGAGATGCTGCCAGTCAGTGCGGACAATACTGAGCTAGATGGAACAATTGTCTAATTCAATATAATGCGGCTTCCTACGTTCCCCAGCTTATCTCTGTGAAGCCTCTCCTGGAATACAGAATTTTGGTTTAATTGTGATGGAAATATGTTATTATTTTGATCCATTGATAGATTTGCCGCCCTGGGCTCCTACTGGCAGGAAGGGGGGGATATAAATCAAATAATAAATATATAAAAATAATAATCTTTTGAACTGTCCACTTTCAGAGTTAAATGTGAGCTCTGTTGTTATTTATTACATTAAATTGGAACTCTGCAGTTCCTGGAGTTTATAACCTGGTTGTGATAAAGAAATGGAAAGATCTTTGGTGTAATGTGGTGGAAGAAAGCAAAGACTCTAAATCTGTGGACTGTCATTATAAATTAATGAAGGACAAACTTTACCTTCACCCCAGCCACCATGAGTGATGGGATATGGATGTGAGTGGTGGCTGCCCTGCCCTGTGGGCATTTGGATTGCTCTCTTCGCCTATTTACCCTTTTAATAAAACTTGGTGCTTTACTTTCAACTGGGGTCTTCCAAGTTTGATTCATTTGATGAAAAGATTGCCAATTTTCAGTAGCACTTTCTATTCACTCTTAAGAGATCCCTTCTGTATCCCAGGGGTTATCTGTCTGAATGGGCACATGTGTGTCAACCAGGAGGACTGATAACACCAGTCAGTGTGTGAGTAATGGGGGCATTAATAGGCATACATTCAATTCCCCCTTAATTCAAAGTGGTGTCCTAGCCTTGTGTGTGTGTGGGGGGGAAGCTCTCCTCCCTGATTTGGATGGATCAGCTGAACAGGCCTCCTATGGTCCTCACCTGCGGGAACCCTTCAACCAAGTGTGCAAAGGTGGAGGGGGCTCACAGGATTTCAGAGGGGGGCACCCATGCAGTGCTTGGGGGGAAACAGCAGCTACTTTTCCCCAAGTGAGAATCTAGAAAAGAAAGGGACTTTGGACAAGATGTGCTTTTGCTCTGGGGGATGCAGCTCACCCCCCCCCGAATGCCCTTCTTCTCCAGAAATTAAGAACAAGATCTTTAACCCACTCAGGTCTGGTACCAATGTTGCTGTTATTTTTTAATTAAACTGGAACGCCACAGTTCCTGGAGTTGAGGACCTGGTTGTGGCAAGGAAGTTGAAAGATCTTAGGGCATTTTGTGGAGGAAGAAAACAAAGAATCCAAAATTTTGAAATTGTCATCACAAATTAATGAAGGACTAACTTTAATGAAGGACTAACCTTCATCCCAGCCAGCACGAGTGACAGGTGGTGGCTGATCTGCTCTGTAAGCATTTGCATTGCTCTCTCCACCTCTTTACCCTTTTAATGCAGCAGGTTTTTCCACTTTGAGTTGGGGGTCTCCTGAAGTTGATTCCTTTGATTAAAAGGTTGCCACTTCTTTAGTAGCATTTTCTGTTCACAGTTAAAAGATCCATTCAGCATCCAGGGTTGCCAGTCTGGATGGGCCTATGTGTGCCAGCCAGGAGGAGTGATGACACCAGTTCGTGTGTGAGTAATGGGGGCATTCAGAGACCTACTTTCCTCGCTGAAACTTGTGTCTTGGCCTTGCCAAGAGGAGAGGGAAAGACAACGCTCTCCTCCCTGATTTGGATGGATCAGCTGAACAGGTCTCCTATGCACTGTCTCCTGCAGCCCTGGGAAAACCCTTCAGCCAAATGTGCAAGGGGGAAATGGGTTCAACAGATTTCGGAGGGGGCCACCAATGCTGTGCTTGGGGCAAATGGCAGCTGCTTCCCCCCAAGTTAGAAGCCCAGCAGGATGGGACTTTGAATAGAGGTCCTTTTGCTCTGGGGACCCCTCCCCCCCAAATTTCTCTTCCTCTCTAGGAATGAAGTTCAGTTAATTAAACACACTGAGGTCTGGTACACTGCTTCTGTACATGGAAGCTCCACTTCCCATCCAAAACTACTCCTGTCACACACACCACCCATTATGATTCCTGCCTAAAGTAATGACAACAGAAGATTTATGTAACTTTAAAGTTGACAACGAGGACACTGAACTTGTCAAGGATTATCACCAATACCTTAGCACAGTCATCAACCAACATGGAGAAAATAGTCAAGAAATCAGAAGAAGGCTAGGACTGGGGAGGGCAGCTGCGAGAGAACTAGAAAAGGTCTTCAAATGCAAAGATGTCATCATACTTTGGACACATAATGAGAAGACACGATTCACTAGAAAAGGCAATAATGCTGGAAAAAACAGAAGGGAGTAGAAAAAGAGGAAGGCCAAACAAGAGATGGATCGATTCCACAAAGGAAGCCACAGATCTGAACTTACAAGATCTGAACAGGGTGGTTTATAACAGATGCTATTGGAAGGCGCTGATTCATAGGGTTGCCATAAGTCAAAATCGACTTGAAGGCACAAAACAACAAACAACTCTGCCCCCAAGATATCACTCATTGTACCAAGGCCATGCCTATCTTTTTTCTTCCCTTTCCTTTCTTTGTCCATTGTTTATTATGCAGACTCGTCGGCCAGAGAAAAACACACCACCTCTCCCTCCAGGTGCAGTCTACCACCATTATTTGCACGTCTCACTAACTAGGATTGGCTTTTAAGAGGAGTGAAAAAGGAAGCTCTGCTCCCCGGTGGTGGATGCTGTGATGGGGGATCCTGCAAGGGTCAGCTGAACACAGGCCACCTCCTTACCGACTGAGGGTCTCCCTTGCTGTCCTGGTCCACCGGCAGAGGCTGCAACATGGGGCATCCCCCCCCCGGGGGTCTCCCAGCCTCCTCCTCGCTCCCCTGCCTTGCACATCCTCCTTTTCCCTTTCCCCCAAATGCACAACGAGGGAGGAGGGGCTTACCGGATCCCAGAAGGAGGGAGAGGTGGAAGCCAGGATCCTGCAAGCGAAGATCCAATGAGGAAGTGGCGTGTAGGGGGAGAGGCGGCGCATTTCCTTTGAGGGGCACAGGTGCCCCCCCGTGGTCTTCGTTCTATCTCCTTCCTCTCTAGGACTCTAGTTTCGTTTATTTTAACCCTTAGATCGTAAAGCAGCCAGATGAGCTCTCTAAGCGAGAGCCAAGGAGGGGAGAGGCACCACACAGAACATGCAAACCTGCTGCCCTATTCGGTGTCAGACTATTGGGCCCTCAAGCTCTGTATTGTCCACACTGGCTGGCAGAGGCTCTCCACGGTTTCCAGCAGGGAGTCTCTCTAAAGAAGAAAACTTCACAGCTACAGCAACTCCAAAGGAAAGAACATCTCTGAACCCCAAAATATATGTTGGGGTACCCCATATCATATATTTCTGTGATCTGGGGACTCTCCCCATAATAAACAACAATAAATTCATTGCATCAAAATTATCAGGCTTCTGAAATGCTCATAAATGTATAATGATGCCATAAAATCGTAAAAAACAAGTAACTGAGGGTGCCCACCCCACAATCTGCTCTGGGCCAGGACAAATCATACACCCCAGGAAAGGGGAGGATGTCCTCTACGAGATGCCACTGCGCCCTCCCTGGCTCAGAGCTTCTACTGGGAGCAGGGCATAGATAAGGCCATCTATGCACGACCAAAATACACAAAAATGTGTAGGCAAAATAAGTAACTTAAGGGTGCCCACCACAAAATCTGCTCTGGGCCAAGACGAATCACTCACCCCATGAAAGGGGAGGGTGTCCTCTACAAGGTGCCAGTGATTTCCACCTGGCCCAGAACTTCTGCTGGGCACAGGGCATGGAGGAGGGCATCCATACACAACCAAAAGACTCAGAAATATGCACGATAAATTAGTAACTGAAGATGCCCCCCCCGAAGAAATCTGCTCTGGGCCAGAACAAATCATACACCCCAGGAAAGGGGAGGATGTCTTCTACAAGATGCCAATGCTTCACACCTGGCTTCTATTGGGTGCAGGGCATGTATAAGGGCATCTATGCACAACCAAAAGAGACAAAAAGTGAAGAAAAAATAAGTTTCTGGGGGTGCTAAGCACAAAATCTTCTCTGGGGCAAGACAAATCAAACACCCCAGAAAATGATAGGGTGTCCTCTATGATACTCCAGTGCTTACAGCCAGTGCTTATGATCTCTGGTGGAATTTTTTAATGTTTAATGTTTGTATTTGTCTTCCCTGTTACTTACCTTGTTATAGCTCAATTATTATTTTTAAAAGCCATTGATGCTGGTGACAGAAGGACTTGTGGCAGGGTCAACAAACAATGATTTCTTGAAGATGTAATTTCATAGATGACACTCTAAAGTAGGCATGGATGGCATCCCATAGAACACGCTCTCCCAGATGCATGGAAGTATGATTTGTGTACTATACATAAAAAAGCTCTGAACTGGATGGGAACCCTCTTCTGCATGCATGAGTGTATGACTTCTTGTGCCCAGAGCACTTTTGGGGTGGGAACCTGCAGTTCCTTATATACTTTCTACATTGCTTGTTTGCATAGATGCCCATATCAGTTTTGTGTCAACAAGAAAATCTATGCCAGCCAGGATGCAGTGGCATTTCGTTGAGGACATTCTCCCCTTTGCTCAGGTGAATGAGTTTTCATGGATCTCAGAAGATTTTGGAGCTGTCACCCCAAATTACAAATTTTTCTCTACTTACTCTCTGTTATTTTAGTTCTGCATAGATGCCCTTATGAGTCCCTGCACCCAGCAGAAACTCTGGGGCAGGTAGGAAGTACTGATATCTTGTAGAAGACACCCTCCTCTTTCCTGGCTGTATGAGTTGTCCTGGCCCAGAGCAGAGTTTGTGGCAGGCACCCAGTTACTTATTTTTTTTCTGCATGTTTTTCTGTATTTTGGTTGTTCATAGATGCCCTTATCCATGCCCTGCACCCAACAGAAGCTCTGGGCCAGGCAGGAAGCACTGGCATCTCACAGATGACACCCTCCCCTTTCCTGGGGTGTATGATTTGTCCTGGCCCAGAGCAGATTTGGGGTGGCCACTCTCAGTTACTTACTTTTTATGATTGTATGACATCACTATGCATTTATGAGCATTTCAGAAGCCTGATAATTTTGATGTATTGTTGTTCTTGACAGGGACAGTCCCCAGATTGTGGAGATATATGATACGGGGTACCCCAACATATATTATGGGGTTCAGAGTCATGTTAACTTTGCTTTGGAGTTGCTGTAGCTGTGAACTTTTCTTCTTTTTTAGTATTTTGAACTTTCAAGCAAATAAGGGATTGGGAACTAGTAAGCAACTAGGAATCTGGCAGAGAAGGCTCTAAAGCTGGTTTTGCTTGCATGAGCAGGAAAGACATTATGGTATCTGTGACTCTTATCCACAGGATGAATGGAATCTGAAGGCCAAGTCAGTTCAGCTTTTGTCACATAGAGAAAGTTAAAGTTAGTTAACACAGAAAAAAGCAGGCCTCCCCTGGGCAGGGTGAGAGTCATGCCCAGCATATGCCTTTGCTGTGTATGTTATGTGCCTTCAAGTGGATTATGGCGACCCTATGAATCCGTGACCTGCAAGAGCATCTGTCATGGACTTCCGGGAAGGGTGACTTAGCCTGTGCCTGCTTTTGAGACGGGCTCCTGCCTCAAAAGAAGCTTATTCAGATATATCAGTCAGTTTTTTCTTTTTTTTTTGACTGATTAAACTTCTCCCGGGTAGGGAGAAACGAAGAGATTAACCTCAAAGCCTATTTTTGTTGGGACGACCAGATCTCATTAATTTATGGGACGAGGTCCAGCCGACGAAGGTGGGACGGATTTTCAACAGCAAGCTCTATCTGTTAAAGCGAACGTTCATCTTATCTTCTAAGAGAGAACGCACTAACAGGCAAGCACCCTTCTTTCTATATTTTTCTTTTACTTGACTTAAATTGTTGCTGTTTAAAAGAGATTTGCCAGATTGATCGGTTTTTGACATCTCACTGGGGAGCCATAACTTCTCTCTGCTACGCACTAATTAATAGCTTATCTCTGTTTTTGTTGCAAAAAGCTGTCCTGGATTTGCATTCTAAAGATATACACAGAAGAGGGATTTCTATTCCAGATTTTTATTTTGAAGAATATTATACTGTCTGAGACTACTCTCTTTTTGGTCTATTTTATTTTGACGAATCTGTTTCTTGACGACTGCCATTAATTGTTTCGATCCTGGGAACTGCATTTTGTTTACTTAACTATGGAGAGATAAGGCTGTCTGCTTTGTTTATACTGTGATGTCACCAAGTTTGGAGTATTAACCCAATTGTTGCTGAAATAAGAAGTGGTTTTCCTATATTTTTCTTTTAAAATGGCAATTAAGAAAGTGGCTGAGAAGCTGGAAATAACTATGTTTCAGAAAATAATGGATGAGATTGAGATAACGAAACAAAACCTGCGACAGGGTTGTAAGGAGCTGAAAGTTGAATTGAGTAAAATGAAGCAGGAGATTAAAGATATAGGGGTCCCTGTGAGAGAGGTGACCCTGGAAGGGGTCCCTGTGAGAGAGGAGACCCCGGAGATTGGAACAAACGTGGAACAGGAAAAAGATTTGGAGTCTATGGACTTTAGAAACAAAATCTATTGTTTGGAGACACAGGAGATTAAAGACATAGGGGTCCTTGTGAGAGAGGAGACCCTGGAGACTGGAACAGGGGTCCCTGTGAGAGAGGAGACCCTGGAGACTGGAACAGGGGTCCCTGTGAGAGAGGAGATCCCGGAGATTGGAACAAACGTGGAACAGGAACAAGATTTGGAGTCTATGGACTTTAGAAATAAAATCTATTGTTTGGAACTCAATGTTATCTCTGAAGAAATTAATGAAGATTCTAGAGATAAAGTTATTAATGGCATGGATAATCTCCTGGACTGGAATGATGTGATGGAGCCCAATATAGAGAAAATCTATGGAATTAACTGCAGCCATGTGACAATGGAAAAACTTTCAAGAGATGACCCAGTGTATTTTGAAAAAAAGAACAGAGATATGATTTTACAGCTGTATTTCAGCAACCTATTCAGAATGGATGGCAAGAAAATATTTGGGATAGAGGTAATTCCCATTAGACTCTTACTATATGACTATGGCTTTGACAGCAAGATTATTATGGAATACTGATAATGGAAGATTGGATACTGAAATTACTGGACTTAACAAGACTACTGAAGATGGAAGATGGAAAATGGAACTAATAGGGATAATAGAACAATGGCTACTGAAATTACTGAACCTAACAGATTCTGATGTGATGGATTAATTGAAATGTTTATTTTGACTATGGTTATGACAATAAGATTATCATAATTAGTAATGAGATGGATTAATCGATATGCTTATCTGGAAAAAAAAATTGATAGATATATTTCTTAAAGAATTGAAACCTCTCTTTGACTTTTTGTGGAAAGAATAATGTTTATGAGATTTGATGATTAAGTAAGATAACTACTGGAGGAAAGTGATTTTATAATATGACTTAAGAGACAGGATTGTTATATATTATAGACTTATAACTGATTTGATCTTTGACAAATGGGAAGTCAATATTTTACTCTTTATTTTTTATTTTTGTTTTTTTTTTCTTTTTTTCTTTTTGTTTAACTATTTTTGATTTTGTTTTTTGTCTTTGAATGTTTCATGATTTTGTCTTGTATGTTTTATGAAAATTTGAATAAAAATTATTGAAAAAAAAAAAAAAAGAGCATCTGTCATGAACCACCCTGTTCAGATCTTCTAAGTTCAGGTCTGTGACTTCCTTTATGGAATCAATCTATCTCGTGTTTGGTCTTCTTCTTTTTTACTCCCTTCTGTTTTTCCCAGCATTGTCTTTTCTAGTGAATGCTGTCTTCTCATGATATGTCCAAAGTATGATAACCTCAGTTTCAACATTTTAGCTTCTAGTGATAGTTCTGGTTTACTTTGTTCTAACAACCCTATGTAGTCCAAAAAGATGCTCTGAAAGCGGAGACACCATACAGTATGCCGTGTATTGAGGGATGACCCTGCCCTTAAAACTCAATTTGATTAAATCTCAACTCTCTCTGGGGACTAAATATTGCCTGATACGTTTTGATTTCATCATGGAAAATGCATGTCCCAACTCCATGCAGAGCTCTGCCCCAAAAGGCAATGGTTTGTTAGCAAAGCCAGAACTGTAAAATGACAGGGATAGGGTCTGTCAAGGAGGCAATTGTCAGGCCACAGCAAACCTCAGCAAAAGCCTGAGAGGTCCAAGGCTGGCTGGGAGTCCAGTTCTGGTCCAGGCAGATGATGCAAAGGGCCAGATGGTGGTGATGTCATTGAAGATGATGCAGCCACACTGTAGATATGGGAAGTCTCCCTCTCTTCTGTACAAGGGAGACTGGAAACATTTTGCATGGACTGGGCTGGAATAAAAGGAAGTCTGTCTTTCTTGCTCCCTCCCTGCAGATGTTTTCCCTCCTGTTGCCATTCCTCTCGCCCCTCAGGTGCCACTTGCCTGGGTCCATCTGGACCATTATGCTCTCTGGGGTGGTGGGCTGGCAGCTGAGATGGCAGGGTTGGGGGCAGCAGTGGAGTGGCAATCTGAGAAGTGCAGGGTCCCTTCATAATAATCACACTATGCCCCCTTCAAAGATTATACAGCCTATCCACACAGCAGCGTTATTCTGGAACTATTCCACTTTAACTGGCAGACCTTTCCCCAAGCTTCATGGGAAGTGTAGATCTGAGATCCCAAAAGTTTTCTCAGCACCTCACTCAATTAGTTGCCAGAATTCTTTGGGGAAACCTTTAGGGAAGCTGTAAGGAAATGGTTTGGTAGCAAAGCCACAGTAGCGAAGTGACAGGGCCAGGGCCTGTCAAGGAGGCAATTGTCAGGCCACAGCAAAGCTCAGCAACAGCCTGAGGAGTCCTAGGGCTGCCTGGGGGCCAGATCTAGTCCAGGCACATGATGCAAAGGGCCAGATGGAGGGGATGGCATTGAAGATGATGCAGCCACACTTTGGATATGGGAAGTCTCCCTCTCCCCTGTACAAGGGAGACTGGATTCAGTCTTTGACCCCCTTTCTGTTCATGTGTGATCCTTCAGGACTTGAAGAAACTGCAGATATACAGAAAGCAAGTCCTACTGACCACATTGGGGAAATGTTTGCATGGACTGGGCTGGAATAAAGGAAATATGTCTTTCCTGCTCCCTCCCTGTGGAAGCTGCCCTCCTGTCGCCATTCACCTCTCCCCTCAGGTGCCCCTTGCCTGGGTCCATCCGGAGCGAGCCAGCGCTAGTTCCCGCCAACTTCCCTCCCACCCAGTCCACCGTGGAAAAAGAAACTGCAATGAGCGCCAGCAGCACAGGCCTCGCAGCACGTCTTCAACTCTGTACAGCGCGTCTGATTTACATGTTATTGCAGTGCTGGAGAGCAAGCCTTTCCCCCGCTAACATGTTTGTTGGAGTTTACAACCGAAGAGTGAGGAGGAGAAAGCACTCTTGTGTGTGTGCATACTCGCCTCCCCGCAGCGCATGCGATTTAACCTCTACCAGCGTCCATCTCTCTCATGAGGCTGGGGAAAGTAACACAGGAGCGCGTGGAGCCGCCCTCGTTGGGCATCAGGCTTTGCTCTCTCCGGGGCCAAGCATGCAGCGACTGCTTCTGCTATAGGCTCTCATGGACAGTTCTGCACAGGCGGTGACAGTGACAGGGAAAGAGGGCTTTTGAAAGTGATGCAGACGGCTGCTGAAACTTAAGGGCCCGGGTGGGACCTGGATCAAAAGACCCTGCGCCACCCATGACAACTACACCACTGCTTGGAGGTGGGCTGAGAGAGGCCTTCTTCCTCTGCTCATCCATACGGTATCAGCTTGCGGCAGCAGCTGTTCAGCAGTGTGGGCCCCTCCCAAGATCCAGCCTGGCCTCCTCTCACTTTCTCTCTCTGGAGCAGAGCTTGGAAAAGTTACTTTTTTTGAACTACACCTCCCATCAGCCCCAGCCAGCATTGCCACTGGAATGGGCTGATGGGAGTTGTAGTTCAAAAAAAAGTAACTTTTCCAAGCTCTGCTCTGGAGTGACTTTACTCATTAGCTGAAAACCTGGAAGGGCTGTGAGTTGGAGCAGCAGGCGACCTAATTTCACAGGTCTGTTATCTTTTTTTCTAGACTATTTACAATCTTTTTTTTACTGAAAGCTAAGAGTCTGGGCGTCCTGCTGGCTCTGAGCCCACTAGAAACAAACCCCTTTTGCCCATTGTTGGTGGCCTGGGCTTCTTACGCTTCCAAATGATGTTTATCCTCCACAGTAGTGGGCAGTGCTTCATGCGATCTATTCACACTGTGGCGTTCCCGCGCGTCGGTTAGTACTTCTTCCCCACCCACCGTAAGGCCCGGAAACCTGTGGTCCATTACGGGAACGCACAAAAAATATTTTTGAAATACAGGTTTTTTCCCCCAGTATACCAGATTTGCACAAAAGATTGGTAAAAAAAAATGTGGGTTGCGTTCAACCTTATGCTCAGAGTAGATCCCTTAAAAGTAATGGACATGACAAACTTAGGCGTTGATTCGGTTCACAGCTCTTTCTGGTGCCACTTCAGCAGAAGAGAATGCAAACGGCATCGGCTATCCCTGAGCTTGTATTTTTAATTTTGGATTTTCCCAGGATTGGGGAAATCTGAATTCACTCTATAGAAAAAGGGTGGTTTCTGCTTGAGGGCAACGCCACGTGAAGGAAGCCCAGTAAGACTCAAACAGCCTCAGGCTCACGGTACAGCCCAGCATTGGCAAGCCCTTAGTTGAATTCAACCCATTAAGCATAAATGTATACCATCTGTGCTCCCATTGGGACGATGGGTGGGATATCAATATGAGGAAACAAATAAAATCTGGATGGTGGCTGTTGAGAAACACAGCATGGGAGGGGGGCGATCTGAAGCTGGAAAGCAGCAAGGAGAGGCATGCTTAATCCTCCTCACCTTGCACTTACTGTTTCTTTGCTGCATCTCCTCAGCCCTGCTGCAAAATTGAGAGGGGAAGAGGATCCTCCAGTCAGGTCAAGGTCCCCCCTATGCAGAGATCGGGGAATCTGTGGGGCCCACCAGACATTGTGGGACTCCAACTCTCATCCGTCCCCTGCAGCATGGCCAACCGTCAGGGACAATGGATGGGTGTAGCAGTCCAATGACACCTGGAGAGTTAGCATCCCACGCCCACTTTGTAAGATCTCCTTGTACTTTTGTGATATGTTTCAGCCCTTACAGAGGGGGAAGATGGGCGATTGCGACAGGGGTGGGCAGTGGCAGCTGGTACCTCCATGTCAGTGGGGCAGTAGAATCTATCCCAGGTTTTTCCTGAAGCTGTACAGAGTACTGAACCCTTGTTTTCCTTTTTAAGAGATATTAATTTTAATTTTTTACACGCAGTGTCGGGGAATTGGGTCTTACCAATGAACCCAAAAGCCACTCCTCATTGATGAAGGCAGGAGACAGCAGGAATGAGCAGGAGTGTTGGGACCACACCAAGAATTTTTTTAAAAAATATTTATTGAGATGGCCAATTAACACAGCCAGAGGTGCTCTTGTGAGTCACCCATTGCAGAAATAGTGAAATGCAAAATTAGATATGCCAAATAGTCCTGATCTTTCATACTCACACACAATCATGCAAGTAACTGGGGGCCAGCCAGTACTGTAGCAAGGGAGAAGAGATTTGAAGAAGCAGGTGGTGCGCTCAGAGGAGTCTTGGAGGTTGAAGGCTGTGGTGAAAAACTTCTCAAATCTTCTGGTGAAGCTGGGATGTCTTTATAAGATGTTTTGATGTTATTTTGGCATCTTCACTGAGCTCTGGTATCTCGTCCATCAATCAGTCAGCTGGCACTTGTAATGATGGCAGTCTCTTGGCAATTCTGTGTCCTCAGGATTGCATCTCCTCTTTTTGGTACTCAGACTTCCGTTAGAATTATAACATTTATTTTTGGTGGTTGTATTCCAGACACACCCCAGTTGTCTTAATAACTTTCAGTGCCTCCAAGCCTCCAGTTTCAGCCATAAGCCCTAGAAAGAGAAGTTCATTCACACCCACACATCCTCTACATGTTATAACGTATACCACTCTGTCATCGGTGGCTTTGGGTCACTAGCTGGCTCCGTTGTACACACAAGCAATGTAACAGCAGACACTGCGCTTTGTTTTACAAACAAGATGGAGAAAGTTATAAAACTTCCTGGCTTTTTCTCAAACACTATGTCCTGACATTTTCAATACTAAAAGCATTTCTTATATAAATTTTAAAGATACAATTCTAAATGTGAATGTAATGATAGAATATTTATACTAAATGCAATATTCCAGTAGCAATATCAATAATAAATACCATGAATATGTAAGTGCAGAGAAGTGATGCATATAGGATAGAGGAAATATATAGCAAATACACTTTAATTCATGTCATTCCCCGTTGGCCATTCCATGAAATCTTTAGTGGACAGACATATCTCTTGCCATGCTTCTACAGGTGTCATTCACAGGTGGCTTGGGGCAGATTGGGTTTTGCCTTCACATACAGCAATTGGAAGCAAACCAGATGATTAAATCAATCATGATAGCATGCACCAGCCTTGGTGCTTTATTGCAATGGAAGACTGTTAGAAAGAAACAACCAGAATCAACCTTCTATCCCCTACCCCCCACCCCCAAGTGACTGTAGGAAGCAATAAAACAATGCAGCCTTCTGTATGCATAGTATCTCTGCCACGAGGCATCTCATCAAACTATGGGTTGCAGCCAATCTTGGGGTCCATTGAAGAATAGCAAAAATAGACTGGCCTTTGTTGAGATTGGCATTATTTCATCACGTGCTTGAAGTTTCATATAGCTGGAAGAAATCTGTTTTGTTTCCCATATGCTTGCATTCCATTTGTCCTCAGAATTCATATCCAGCTGTTTTTGGAACTTTTTCTACCACACAAGCAGACTTGCTAAATATCACATTCCATATTAGGGTGATTCTTTCTTGTAAAGTACCGAAAAATGGGGCGGAGAGGAGGAGAGATACAGACAAGAAGAATGGGGCCACAGAGTACAGCCCCTGAGATTATACCTTTTGATCAAACCTGTCACTTTCCTATGCTGTAGAATAAATTCATATGATGGGGAGAAAGTGAGAACTGTGACAGGAGCTTTTCAACAATTCTTGCATGAATATGGATTGTCTTCTGTGTGAATACTTCGATAAGGATTGAGCTGTACCTTCTTACTGAATCTTTTTTCGACACCAGTAGCAGCCAACCTTTTTGTTTTTCCCAAGGGTCAACCCTAAACCAAAACGTAGGCTGACAGCCTGTACCCATTTACCTGCAAACAAATCCCATTAAACAGAGGCTTGCTTCTGAGCAGACATGCATAGCATTGCACGCTAAGTGGAATTCTGAATGAGTCCCTGGCCTTTAGCTCCTGCAAAGCAGGAGACATCCCAAAGGCTCTTTATGTTCACATTTGCCTAGAGGGGAGAGGGGGGTGTTATTTACCATTCACCCACACTTATTGCGTGGTAGTAATTGCAGAAAATAACTTCCGAGTACTACTTGACCTCTGGCAAACCCAGCACAGGAAACATGCGTCCTGATTGCTAGGAAAAAGGAAGAGCAAACTATACAGATTCCAAGGAATACAGGCATACCCCACTTAACGTCGTCTCGCTATAACGTACATGCTCCATACTCCACCATACCCCACTTTAACGTAAGCGGTTCGCAATAACGGACACTGACGGAACTTGTGTTCCACATGTGTTGCGAAGCGTCGTCTCAGCGATCTGAGCAGAGTGATTGAGCGATCTGAGCGGCTGCTGCCTTGGAGACAGAACTGTAATCATTTAAATGTAAATCATTTACCTTTAAGTACTTTACTTTACAGTACTGTAAAGAGCAATCGGAGCTCTGCCTGCCCCAGCCTAGGTTGGTGGTGGCAGTGTGTGTGTGTGGGGGGGGGGGACCTTGTGCTCTTTAGATCCCCGATTTCATTTTAGATCCCCCTGATTTCATGTTACTGCCCCATTTTATACCTCTCCCTCTGCATTGTCCCATCTGCTTTATTGTAATTGTTTGTGATAAAAAAATAAAGTATTTAGATCACCCTGATTTCATTTTATACCTCTCCATTGTCCCATTTTATACCTCTCCATTGTCCCATCTTCCTTTCCTGCTTTAATTCAATACTTTTCTCTCTCTGCCTATCATTAGTTCTGGCTTTTGCCACTGCTGGCTTGTGCGTGTTTAGTGTGCATTGGTGTGCATTTCCCTTGCCTTCAGTACAGTACTGTACAGTATTACATACAGTACATAATGGCAGATACAAAGAAGAGTAGTAAATCTATCACCTTAGAGATAAGCCTACTTTATTTTATGATTATTTTAGTTATAAATGCGTTATTTACATCAGTTATGCCCATATATGACGAGTGCAGTGCAGGCATGCATCAATAAGTGGAAAAAAAGTAGTGCTTCACTTTAAGTACATTTTCATTTTATATACACGCTCTGGTCCCATTGCGTATGTTAAAGCAGGGTATGCCTGTAATTAAAAAAAAAGATAGCAGCAGAAAAAGTGCACTAACAGGGAAGGCAAAACTGTAGCTCTTTTCCACCCCAGGGATTCCCATTACCTGGTGTCCAAACAACACAATTATCTGTCACAGGTCTGGCTTCACTCATTGGCTAATGAGACCAACGGACAGGAGCAGCCAGGCTTAGAAGGGTACCTGTCTATTTTGCTCCATAACTTACTTTCTAGAAGGGCTAGAGATTATCATTTTTAAAAAAGTAAGCCCAGATTCTGGGGAACCTGCTGAGGGCACCACTGAAAGCCTTTGCAGAACCACAAGACACCCATGGGCAACTGATTGGTGACCGCTGAACTACACTCAAATATTAATATGGTTCCCCCCTTTCTGAATTCTTTCATGACAACAGAGTTGTGCTACTTCTACTTCAGCTCTTTCCACATTCCAAGAAGTTCTATGGTTTCTCCCCAGTGTGAATTCTTTGATGCAAAGTGAGAGACGAATTTTTACTGAAGCCCTTTCCACATTCCAGGCATTTATATAGTTTCTCCCCAGTGTGAATTCTTTGATGGGAAGCGAGTTTATTTTTCCAGCTGAAGTTCTTTCCACATTCTAAGCACTTATATGGTTTCTCCCCAGTGTGAATTCTTTGATGGGAAGTGAGACCGTTTCTCCAGCTGAAGTTCTTTCCACATTCCAGGCATTTATATGGTTTCTCCCCAGTGTGAATTCTTTGATGGGAAGTGAGGAATGAATTTCTATTGAAGCCCTTTCCACATTCCAGGCATTTATATGGCTTCTCCCCAGTGTGAATTCTTTGATGTGACGTGTGATTGTTCTTGCAGGTGAAGCTCTTTCCACATTCCAAGCATTTATATGGCTTCTCCCCAGTGTGAATTCTTTGATGTGCAGTGAGATTGCTGTTTTGGCTAAAGCCTTTCCCACATACTAAGCACTTAAAAGGTTTCTCCCCAGTGTGAATTCTTTGATGAGAAGAGAGACTGTTCTTCCGACTGAAGCTTCTTCCACATTCTAAGCACTTATGTGGTTCCACTATGCCATGATATCTTTGGTGGGAAGCGAGAAATGCCTGGTGACTGAAGCTCTTTCCACATTCCAAGCATGGATATGTTTGGTCCCCGGTGTGAATTCTCTGATGCAAAGTGAGAGAGGATTTTCTACTGCAGCTCTTTCCACATTCCAAGCACTTATATACTTTCTCTCCTTTGTGGTTTTTGCAGTGGGCTTTGCATTTTATATTAGAATTGAGGTTTTTCCAATAAGCAAAATGTTTACTTTTTTTGTTTTTTTCATCTGTTTTCTCTCGGCCTGCAGTGTTACGGTAATCACTGCCATCAGAAGCAGAGGATTTCTTCCTCCTCTTCTCTTCTGCTTCAGTTTTCCTTCTCTGCCCTTCCCTCTTTTCAGACCCGCAGCTTTCCGGCCTCTCTTTCCCACATAGTACTCCCTTCCTCATAGCTTCCGAATTGTCACAATCTGCAAGGGAGAGAGAAACGGATAAGAACATGAGGGAAGAAATGGACCCTCAAATCATTGAACAATCCCAGTTAACTGTTGTGATAAAGGAAGACATGAAAGGACTTAAATGGGAGACCAATCTTACCCCAGGTTGAACAGTCTCTGTCGTCTGGCATTCACTGACAACTGAACTGCTATAGACTATTGAATTTGGACCATGGAGAGCTCCCAGTCAGGTTAATCCCATTGGGTGGGCCTGGGCCAATCACTCTCTTTCACCCTACCCTACAAGGTTGTACAGGTAAATAACCACAGGTATCCTCTTCTGAAGTGTTTGGAGCAATGGAAATTAGAAGATCAAAAGTGGAGGCCCCATCCTTCAGTGGCAGAGCAAGTGATTTGCATGCAAAACGTCCCAAGGTCAATCCCCCACTTCAGCAGCTAAAGGACCACAAGAAGTAATTCTAAGATGGCTCTTGTCTGTGTTGATATTTATTACGACTCTTAATGTTTCCTCATGCTGATTGATATATAGTTGCTTTGATTATGTGGTGGTTTTAACATCTCGTATTGATGTCTAACTTTTTCTGATTATCTGGATTTTTGTCCAGTGGAAAGTGGAGATATATATCCTTGAAAAAAATAAAAATAAGCAAATACTACTAGGCTAGATGAAGAGGTCTTGAAGTGCTAAAATTCATGCAGCATGAAGAAATGCCTTCTATGCTCGCCCACACACATTCATACAGCCAATTTGGCTCTATGTTAGCCAAGTCCCTTTTCCTATGAGGGTTCCTCCTCCCACCCACCCCAAAAAAGAGCAAAGATAAAATCTACTATGAATGAGTGTGTGATTGTGTATAAAATATGAGCTTTGTTATTTATTTTATTTTTATTATGTGCCTGGGCGAGAGGACAGTGTTGTGGGAGGGAGGACCAGAGGGGGCCCCAATCAGTGCAGTGACGGGTAATGGGAGGTATGGTGCTGTGAGGAAGACATGCCAGTTAAGGGGAACTCGACCCAGACAACTGGTGGCTGTGCCGTGTTCCGGTCCTCCTCACACCCACAGGATTGCTGGTAGTCTTATCAGCCAACCCTCGGATCTCCAGTTGCTGCTTCTTAATGCCAGATCGGTAAATAATAACACCTCCCTCATCCATGATTTAATTATGGATGAGGCGGCCGATCTGGCATGTATTACCGAAACCTGGGTGAGCGATCTGGGAGGTATTAATCTCTCCCAGTTGTGCCCACCTGGATATTCGGTCCAGCATCTGGGTAGATCCGAGGGTCGGGGAGGGGGAATCGCTGTGGTCTATAAAATTCCATTCCTCTCGTTAGGCACCCTATCCAGGTGGCTAATGGCCTGGAGTGTCTGCACATTGCGTTGGGTCAGCGAGACAGACTGGGAATACTGTTGGTGTACCGTCCACCCTGCTGCCCAACAGCTTCCCTAACTGAGCTGACGGAGGTGGTCTCGGATTTGGTGTTGCGATCCCCCAAGCTTCTGGTATTGGGGGATCTCAACATCCATGCCGAGGCCGCTTTGTCTGGAGCAGCTCAGGACTTCATGACCTCCATGACAGCCATGGGGCTGTCTCAATTTGTTACTGGCCCTACGCATGTGTCAGGACATACTCTAGACTTGATTTTTGCCACTGGGTTAGGGGATGGTGATCTGGGAGTGAGGAATTTTACATCTATTCCTTTGTCATGGACAGATCACCGCCTATTGAGATTTAGACTCACATTGTCTTCTCCCCTCTGCAAGGGTGGAAGACCGATTAAGATGGTCCGTCCCCGGAGACTAATGAATCCTGAGGGATTTCAAAGGGCTCTAGGGAATTTTCCGGCTGATAAAACTGACGATTCTGTCGAAACCCTGGCCACTCTGTGGAATATGGAAATGACCCGGGCAGTTGACACAATCGCCCCGGTGCGCCCTCTCCATTGCAGAGCTCAATTGGCTCCTTGGTTTACCTCGGAGCTAAGAGTGATGAAGCAAGAAAGGAGACGGCTTGAGTGCAAATGGAGGCGAACTCCCGACGGCTGTAATTATGCTCTTGTGAAGGCCTCTACCAAACGTTATGTGAAGGCGGTGAGGGCAGCAAAGAAGCAGTACTTTGCTGCCTCTATTCAGTCATCTTGTAACCGCCCAGCGGAACTTTATAAAGTTGTCCGGGGACTTCTACACTCTAGCCCTCCGGATGCAATACAACCATCGATAGCCCGCTATAATGAGTTTGCGAGGCACTTCCAAGATAAGATCACTAACATCCGTCGGGACCTTGACTCCAATATTGTAGCAGTTGAATCTAATGAGGTGTCCAGAACACAGTCTTGTCCGGTTTTATTGGATGAGTTTCAGTTGGTACAGCTCGAGGATGTGGACAAGGTGCTCGGACAGGTGCGGGCGACCACTTCTGCTCTGGACCCTTGCCCCTCATGGCTAATAAAAGCTAGCAGGAATGGAACAGCTGGTTGGGCCAAGGAGGTGATTAATGCCTCTTTACGAGAGGGAGTGGTCCCACTCTGCCTGAAACAGGCAGTGGTGAGACCGCTCCTAAAAAAGCCCTCCTTGGACCCTGATAATTTTAACAACTATAGACCGGTAGCAAATGTTCCATTTCTGGGCAAGGTTCTAGAGCGCGTGGTCGCTCACCAACTCCAGGCTCTCTTGGATGAAACTGATTATCTGGACCCATTTCTTTTTTTTTTCAATAATTTTTATTCAGATTTTCATAAAACATACAAGACAAAATCATAAAACATTCAAAGACAAAAAACAAAATCAAAAATAGTTAAACAAAAAGAAAAAAAGAAAAGAAGAAAAAAAAAAAAAACAAAAATAAAAAATAAAGAGTAAAATATTGACTTCCCATTTGTCAAAGATCAAATCAGTTATAAGTCTATAATATATAGCAATCCTGTCTCTTAAGTCATATTATAAAATCACTTTCCTCCAGTAGTTATCTTACTTAATCATCAAATCTCATAAACATTACTTTATTCTTTCCACAAAAAGTCAAAGAGAGGTTTCAATTCTTTAAGAAATATATCTATCAATTTTTTTTTCCAGATAAGCATATCGATTAATCCATCTCATTACTAATTATGATAATCTTATTGTCATAACCATAGTCAAAATAAACATTTCAATTAATCCATCACATCAGAATCTGTTAGGTTCAGTAATTTCAGTAGCCATTGTTCTATTATCTCTATTAGTTCCATTTTCCATCTTCCATCTTCAGTAGTCTTGTTAAGTCCAGTAATTTCAATATCCAATCTTCCATTATCAGTATTCCATAATAATCTTGCTGTCAAAGCCATAGTCATATAATAAGAGTCTGATGGGAATTACCTCTATCCCAAATATTTTCTTGCCATCCATTCTGAATAAGTTGCTGAAATACTGCTGTAAAATCATATCTCTGTTCTTTTTTTCAAAATACACTGGGTCATCTCTTAAAAGTTTTTCCATTGTCACATGGCTGCAGTTAATTCCATAGATTTTCTCTATATTGGGCTCCATCACATCATTCCAGTCCAGAAGATAATCCATGCCATTGATAACTTTATCTCTAGAATCTTCATTAATTTCTTCAGAGATAACATTGAGTTCCAAACAATAGATTTTATTTCTAAAGTCCATAGACTCCAAATCTTGTTCCTGTTCCACGTTTGTTCCAATCTCCGGGATCTCCTCTCTCACAGGGACCCCTATTCCAGTCTCCAGGGTCTCCTCTCTCACAGGGACCCCTATTCCAATCTCCGGGGTCTCCTCTCTCACAGGGACCCCTTCCAGGGTCACCTCTCTCACAGGGACCCTTATATCTTTAATCTCCTGCTTCATTTTACTCAATTCAATTTTCGTTATCTCAATCTCATTCATTATTCTCTGAAACATAGTTATTTCCAGATTCTCAGCCACTTTCTTAATTGCCATTTTAAAAGAAAAATATAGGAAAACCACTTCTTATTTCAGCAACAATTGGGTTAATACTCCAAACTTGGTGACATCACAGTATAAACAGAGCAGACAGCCTTATCTCTCCAATAGTTAAGTAAACAAAATGCAGTTCCCAGGATCGAAGCAATTAATGGCAATCGTCAAGAAACAGATTCGTCAAAATAAAATAGACCAAAAAGAGAGTAGTCTCAAAACAGTATAATATTTTTCAAAATAAAAATCTGGAATAGAAATCCCTCTTCTGTGTGTATCTTTAGAATGCAAATCCAGGACAGCTTTTTGCAACAAAAACAGAGATAAGCTATTAATTAGTGCGTAGCAGAGAGAAGTTACGGCTCCCCAGTGAGATGTCAAAAACCGATCAATCTGGCAAATCTCTTTTAAACAGCAACAATTTAAGTCAAGTAAAAGAAAAATATAGAAAGAAGGGTGCTTGCCTGTTAATGCGTTCTCTCTTAGAAGATAAGATGAACGTTCGCTTTAACAGATAGAGCTTGCTGTTGAAAATCCGTCCCACCTTCGTCGGCTGGACCTCGTCCCATAAATTAATGAGATCTGGTCGTCCCAACAAAAATAGGCTTTGAGGTTAATCTCTTCGTTTCTCCCTACCCGGGAGAAGTTTAATCAGTCAAAAAAAAAAGAAAAAACTGACTGATATATCTGAATAAGCTTCTTTTGAGGCAGGAGCCCGTCTCAAAAGCAGGCACAGGCTAAGTCACCCTTCCCGGAAGTCATTATCTGGACCCATTTCAATCGGGCTTTCGGCTGGGGTTTGGTACAGAAACGGCCTTGGTCGCCCTGTATGATGACCTCTGTCGGGAGACAGACAGAGGGAGTGTAACTCTGTTGGTTCTCCTTGATCTCTCGGCGGCTTTTGATACCATCGACCATGGTATCCTTTTGGGGCGACTCACGGACTTAGGAATTGGAGGCACTGCTTGGCAGTGGCTGCACTCCTATCTTGGGAATCGCCTCCAGAAGGTGATGCTTGGGGAGCATTACTCGAGTCCCTGGGTACTCCAATATGGGGTCCCGCAGAGTTCAGTTCTGTCCCCCATGCTCTTTAATATCTATATGAAGCCGCTGGGTGAGGTCATCAGGAGTTTTGGAGTGCGTTTTCAGCAATATGCTGATGACACGCAACTCTACTTCTCCTTTTCATCTTCCTCAGGTGAGGCTGTCAATGTACTGAACCGCTGCCTGGCCGCGATAATGGACTGGATGAGAGCTAATAAACTGAAACTCAATCCTGACAAGACTGAGATGCTGTTGGTGGGGGGGTACTCTGCCCAGGTGGTTGATGTCAGACCTGCTCTGGATGGGGTTACACTCCCCCTAAAGGAGCAGGTCCGTAGTTTGGGGGTCTTATTAGATCCGCTCCTGTCACTTGAGGCTCAGGTAGCCTCGGTGGCACGGAATGCGTTCTACCAGCTTCGGCTGGTAGCCCAACTACGACCCTATCTGGACAGGGAGAACCTTGCCTCAGTTATTCACGCTCTGGTAACCTCTAGATTGGATTACTGTAATGCACTCTACGTAGGGTTACCTTTGAAGACGATTCGGAAACTTCAGCTAGTGCAGAATGCTGCAGCCAGAGTTCTTACTGGGACGAAGAAATTCGACCATATAACACCTATTCTGGCCCAACTGCACTGGCTACCTATATGTTTCCGGGCCAGATTCAAAGTGTTGGTTCTTACCTATAAAGCCCTTAACGGCATCGGACCGCAATATCTGATGGAACGCCTCTCTCGCTATGTACCTACCCATTCACTGCGCTCGACATCTAAGGCCCTTCTCCGGGTCCCAACTCATAGGGAGGCCCGGAGAACAACAATTAGATCTAGGGCCTTTGCAGTGGTGGCCCCCGAATTATGGAATGCCCTCCCAGATGAGATACGCCTGGCGCCTTCTTTGTTATCTTTTCGGCGCCAGGTAAAAACCTACCTCTTCGCCCAGGCATTTTAAACTTAAATTTAATTTTATTTTAAACTTAACTGTAATTGTATTTTTATTTTATTCGTATTTTAATTTTGTTTGTAAATATGTTTTATATTGTATGTTTTAATCCACACTTGTTCGTTTTTTAAATGTGGTTTTATTTTGCTGTACACCGCCCTGAGAGCTCGTTGCTATAGGGCAGTTTAAAAGCGTAATTAAATAAATAAATAAATAAATAAAATACTAGCCTGAAAGGAATGTGAAGTATTGAAAAATAGGAAAAGTACAGATGTGGGGAGGGCTCTTGTTATTGGCCGAGTCTCTTTCCCGGTAGCCAGGATAGCCATTAGGGTGCTCTCCAGAGCTTCTTGGAATCCCATTCCCAGCAGCCCGAGTCAGCATGGACAACAGTCATCATTGATGGAGCGAGAGTCCAGCAATCTTTGGAATGCACCATGTTGGCTACCCCAGTCCCATAACGGTCCTTCTCCCCCCAAAATACTACTGTGCATTGCCAGCACTCTGCTCCAGGTCTAGGAAGAAGGAAGCCCAGAATGCCAAATGTTGCACCTGGTGGGCTATATTAGAAACCAAAATGGAGCTCAGCTATGCTGCTTTAGCACCTGCGGAACATTTTACTGAGAAATTCCAGAGAATTGCCTTTAACACTAAATGTGAAGCCAAAGTTCTAAACATAAAAGAAATATTGGGGGGAGGGGAGAGAGAAAAATGAAAAAGCAGGTTCTGAAAGAGCATCTTTGAACTCCTGATCAGATGTTTCAAGAAAGGCAAAAGTCTCACATATCTGTGGGAATTTGAGACCAGTAAAAGCCAGCCTCTTTTCTGCAATGGATTGTTATGTGGCCCAATCATAAAACAAGAAAACGACCGAGAGGCTTGTTCCACCTATCAACTCTGAAACTTACATCTCATATTATCTGGCCAGGTTAAATCAGCTGGACCACTGTTTGGAAGGGCAAAACTGGAGGATCCATGTTCAGACAGAATACAGTAGGCAGCTGTCCATTCAAGGTTAACTGCAGAGGGGTAAGAATCACAGATTAAGTAGGTGGCACTACATAAGAACATTTGGATTCATTACATGAAGGAACACTGAGTTTCAAAACATGTATTATGATCCAACTGGGGTCTTACCAAGATAGACAAAGTTCCCACAATTCTCCTCCATGACTTCACTATGCAGAACTCTCTGGTCAGGATCCAGCAGGGCCCACTCCTCCTCTGTGAAATACACAGCCACATCCTCCAAGGACACTGGACCCTAAAAAGAAAACATTCTGTCGTCATAGGAAGCATTATCTGCTGCCTACATGACAAAGTTAGTTCAGGTGAGGTGGCTGGTTGTTATTCTCAGGACAGAAACCATCTTAAATGGCATTCAGTTTTTTTGAGGGTAGCTTTGAGAGAAGCAAAGAGAAGGAGGGAAATTCATTCAGGCCCAGGGAAGTGAGCAGGGGACAGAGAGGCACCCAGGCTGCCCCCAGACTCCCCCCTTCTGAGTCTTCCCCCTACCTGGTCCGGAGCGACAGCAGAAGGTTCTTCTCCATCACAAACAGGAGATGTTTTTTTAGGTCGTGCTGATGTTGTTGCATCACCTGTGAGAAACAAAATGCATCCAGAAGCCATTGTTATATGTTTGTCTCAGAGTTTAAGCGATACGCATCTAACTGCAAATGGTTCTCACCTGTGGAGAATATTTCAGACATTTATTCAGAGTTCAGGGAACAGAGCCAGTGCGGTGTAATGATTAGGGTGTTAGACTGTGACCTGGCAGACCAGGGTTCAAATCCCCACTCAGCCATGAAGGTGATCTAGGGCCAGTTGCTGTTTCTCAGCCTAACCCACCTCACAGGGTTGTGCTGAGAACCATGTCTGTGCACCACCTGGAGCTCCTTGGAGGAAAGTTGGGATATAAATGTAACAAATAAAAAATAAATGAAAATTGCAGTTGTGTGATAAAACATCTCTCCCCACTTGAGCTCTGGGCCACAAATCAAAGTTCCAGTTCCCGTGTGCAAAATCGTGATGTAAACAGGAGCAATTCTCAGCTGTGGAAAGGCTGGAAACAAGAGTAAAAGAGCCAAAATCAACAGATAAAGACCCCATTCACCCTTACCCAGCGGCCTCTGCCTGGGGTCCGAAGGAGTCCTCTCTGCCTCAGGGAAATCAGTTCCTATTTCTGCATAAAGACCCTTTTCCTGAAACAGCATAATAAGAAGTCAAGTCATATAACAGGGAGTAGGATTAGAAGAGGACTGACAGAGGGAAAACCCAGACGGGTATTGGATATCAGGAGTAGCCAAGGTGGTGCTCTCCAGAGGTTGCCGGACTGCTGCCTGCATCAGCCCCAGAAAATGGGATGAATGGCCAGCGATTATAAGACTTTAACTTCAACAACATCTGTCATGGACATGTATATTTTTATGAAATGTTAAATTGATATTTAATATCATGTCTCAGTGCAAAGAACTCTGGGAGTTACATCTTGTCAGAAGACAGGCCTCTGGAAAGGCAAAAATGTCAAGTTTCGTTTCCAGCTGAAGGCAGTTAGGGAGGCCTGAATAGAAACACCTGGTTATCTGTGCTAATCAGTGAGAGCCTGGTACTCAAGGACATGCAGGCCTGTGAAGGTTGAGAACACAGCTGAGAGGGGGGCCTGCAAGGTGTGAAAAAGTGAAGAAGCATCGAGAAGGGATTACATCAGTAAGCCCCTGATTGGTTAATTAATTCTGGACTGTTGGGTTTCTTTTTCCTTAAGTATAGGGCTTGAGACCCATAGCCTTTGTTCCCCTGGGTGGTTCTCGCTGGACTGTTCCTAGGTGTCGATCCTGCTGGTGGTCACCTAAGAGGGGTTCCATTGTTTCTTACCTGATGCTATTCTCTCTGAGGAGAGATGAGATTGCAACCAACTACCTCCTAAGTACGTAGACAGGCTAGCTAGGTTGTTATTTTCTTGTTGTGTGTGAACTCTCTTATGTATACCTGAACCCCTGATTCGGTGTGTGGTTTTGAGGAATTTTTTGCTGCTATATCTTGATGTGCACTTATATTTTTGAATAAAGCTACTTCTATTTAACCTGGTGTGTTCATTGAGGGTAAGGGTGGTTCTGAATCCAGCATCTTGACCATTCGACTACACAACTACCAAAGGAAAAAGGAGTTAAGCCTAATTCTATTTTGGGGGTTTTACCAGAGGTTTCTTGACAAGGAGTGTAAGTTTGGCTCTTGTCTTATTGAACCTTGGTTTACCTATTTTCTGGGCTCAGAGTTCCCCTAGCTCTGAGTTGAACCAGTGAAGGGGTGGTGGCAGCCTATCTTCTACCTTGCAGGGTTGGTGTTAGTTTGCACAGCCTTGGCAAGGGGAATTTGGTGTTTGGGTTCCAGAACAATTGCCCTAAGGGTGGGAATTGGGTCTGAAGCATGATATCTGTGCCCTGTGGGGGTGCAGACGTCATGACAGAAGGCACCACATTGGCTATCCCTGGCCGAGATTATACCATCTCACCTTCTGCTCTGCCTGCTTCTCATTCTCTGCGCGGCTCAGGAGGAAACCTTCGGCAAGAGCCACCGCCTGGGAACTGGTCTCTGCTCCACATTCCCTCACCCAGCTCTCCATCTCTGGGGGCAGGACAGCCAGGAACTGCTCCAGGATCACCTTGTCCACGATCTGGTTCTTTGAGTGTCGCTCTGGCTTCAGCCACTCACGGCAAAGAAGGTGGAGTCGGCTGCAAGCCTGTCGGGGCCCCTCAGCCTCCTGGTAGCGGAAACACCGGAACTGCTGGCGCTGCACATCTGAGCTGAGGGGGTTCTCCCCCAAGATCTTCCACACGTTTCCTTCTGAAAATTCCTCCCCATGTGTCTCAGTCTTGATGGCATCAGGGCCAAGTCCTGCTTCAAGGGCAGCTGAGTCTTGCCGCTCCATCTTTGATCTGTGGATGATAAGAAGCAGTAGCATCTATCCTCCTGCTCTGTCCTCTGGAACTCTGTCTCCTCCATGCACACTCCCTCTTTTGACCTTTCACTGAGCCAACATTCGTTTTGTTACTTATGTCCTTTTTATAATGATGTTTCTAGGTTCTGTACAGAAGGAGCCAAGCCAATTACTGTATAAGCCAAACTAAATGGGGAACCCCATGCCTAGGCCAATGGCTGGCAGAGCAGGAAAGGTGCTGGCTAAGCATCCTTGAATATGGGGATCATTCTTCCTAGCATATAACCTTTGAGATAAACCCAGTGATGGGGACCATGTCTTCCTCTGAAGATGGATGTCTGGATGGTTGGCATCTCCCTGACAGCAGCTCGAAAGGAGCTGTAATCCTGATTACCCCCCATGCCTATTTAAGAGCAAACAAGCAAAAGGACAGACCTTTTTAGGGGAAGGGCCGTAGCTCAGTGGTAGAGCAGCTGCTTTGCTTGCAGAAGGTCCCAGTTTCAATCCCCAGCAACTCCACATAGGGCTGGAAAAGACTCCCTGCCTGTAATCCTGGGGAGATGCTGCCAGTCGGTGTAGACAATACTGAGTTAGATGGACCAATGGTCTGACTCAGTCAATGGCAGCTTCTGATATTCCCTAACTTTTCTTTGTGACATTTTCAAGCCTCTGCTGTAATACAGAATGTCTGTTTTAATTGTGATTGAAATTTCTTAATACATTGATATCTTTGGTTAATTTTTGGTTTGCCCGCTTTCAGAGTTGAGAGTGAGCTATGTTGTTATTAAAGTATATTGGAACACTGCAGTTCCTGGAGTTTCTGACCTGGTTGTGATAAGGAAATTGAAAGATCTTTGGGTGTAATGTGGTGGAAGAAAGCAGAGTCTAAATTTTTGGGATTGTCATCATAAATTAAGGAAGGACTAACTTTACCTTCACCTCAGCAGGCATTGAGTGATGGGATATGGATGCGGGTGGGGGCTGCCCTGCGGGTGTTTGGATTGGTCTCTTCATCCATTTACCTTTTAATACAACAGAGTTGTTCACTTTTCAACCGGGGTCTCCTGAGTCCAATTCCTTTGATGAAAAGATTGGCAGTTTTCAGTAGCACTTTCTGTTCACTCTTAAAAGGTCCCTTCTGCGTCCCAGCAGTTGCCTGTCTGGATGGGCGCAATCATGTCAGTTAGGAGGACTGGTAACATCACTCAGTGTGTGAGTAATGGGAGTATTCATAGACCTACTTTCAACCTTCCTCCCCCACATTCAAAGTGGTGTCCTGGCTTTGCAGAGGGGGGAGAAAAAAAGCTCTGCTCCCTGATTTGGATGGATCAGCTGAACAGGTTTCCTATGCGCCCTCCTCTGTGCCTCATCAGATTTCAGAGGGGCTACCAATGCCATGGTTGGGGAAAAGAGTTGCTACTTTACCCGAAAGCGAGAAAACAAGAATGAAAGGGACTTTGGACACAGGTGCTTTTGCTCTGGGGTACACAGCCCCCCCAAATTCCCTTCCTGTCAAGGAATCAAGTTCAAGTCCTTTAACCCTCTGATGTCTGGTACAGTGCTTCTGCTTATGGAAGGTCCACTTCCCAGCTCAAAGTACTCCCCATCATGCACAGCACCCATTTGCAGTATGATCCCTGCCCCAAATACTTCACTCACTGTACCAAGGCCTTCTGTGTCTTTTTTTCTTCCCTTTTTTTCTTTGTTCATTGGTTATTATACAGACTCCTCAGCCAGAGAAAAACACACCACCTCTCCATCCAGCTGCAGTCTACCACCCTTATCTGTAACTTTCACTAACGAGGCTTAGTTTTTAAGAGGAGGAAAAAACGAAGCTCTGCTCCCTGATGGTAAATGTTGTGATGGGGAATCCTGCAAGGGTCAGCTGAACACGGGTCACCTCCTCCTTATGGGGTGAGGGTCTTACTTGCTGTTGTGGGGCTGCTCCAGCTTTTTCTCTCCCTTCACCTGTTGGAACGACATTCTGCGGCATCTCCCGCCCTACACACAGGGATCCCAAGCCCACTCCTCGTTCCCCTGCCTTGCAGTTCCTCCTCTGCAGTTGCCCCAGCAGCCCTAGGATTCCCCTTCGCCCCAATGCCCAACTGGGGAGAAGGGGCTTACCGGATCCAGAAGGAGCCACTGACTCTGCAACTCTTGGGGGGGGGGGAAGACAAGGAAGACGCTCTTCACCAAAGGAAAATCCAGACAGGAAGTGATGTTGGGGGGGAAAGGAAGTACATTTCCTTCAAGTCAGCCACACCCTCCTTCTATCTCTTTCCCCTCTAGGAATTTCTTTTTGCTCACTTTAACCCTTAGGAAGTCAGCCAGTGGGATGATCTATCAAAGCGGGAGCCAAGCTTTTTCCCATTACAGTGTTGGAAGAAAACCTGCACTTGGCTGAATTTCCCGTTTCTTAAAGATTCTCAGGCCCTGAGCCTGGCAACCCTAGCTCTTCTTCCATTCATGTTTTAGTCCCTTCCCCTCTGCCCCACGTGCACTGATGGTGCCATATAAACAAACAAACAACAACAGGGATTTTTTTATTCAAGAGAGAATCGTTATCATTCCTCCCAAGGACAGTTGAGAAAATTAACAGACAAGAACGAAAAAGACGAGAAGAAGTTGAAACGGATTAGTCTACCGTCTCTTAATTTGGACTTCTATTACTTACTGTATGTACTTAATTATATGTATCGTTCAAATCTTTTCATAATACTTCAATTTTGACTACTCATTGTTTGCCAATATATGGCTCGGTGTCTCTGTATGTAAGTGGAGGAAAGGAATGGAAACCGAAGGGAGCTGGTGGAATTCGAGTTTGCTCCCTTTTCCTTAATTCTCGTTCACAGGACCGCCATTGCCTCAAGTTGGGATCTAAAGATGTCATCCCTCAGTGGAAAGCAAATGGTTTTTCAGGCTTGCAGAGCAGCCTTCTCGCACGTCTCTCTTGCTTTTCCGTGGAAGCCT
Source organism: Rhineura floridana (assembly GCF_030035675.1). Taxonomy (NCBI): domain Eukaryota; kingdom Metazoa; phylum Chordata; class Lepidosauria; order Squamata; family Rhineuridae; genus Rhineura; species Rhineura floridana. Next base: position 212,049,466 of record NC_084482.1, read on the forward strand.
GGCTCTTTTCTGAACTTAAAGCCATGAAGCTCACTGGGTGACCTTGGGCGTCATGAAAACCCTATTCATAGCGTCGCCATAAGTCGGAATCGACCTGAAGGCAGTACATTTACATTTTTAATTTTCTCTAAGTGACAAAAGTAGCTGAACTCCCTATAGGGCAAGAACTCCGTGTCTTCCTCTGTTCTGTGAGATGCCTCTTTCCTCCTCGGCTCCCGCTTTGAGAGATCATCCGGCTGCCTGATTTCATAAGGGTTAAAATAAAAGAATCCAGATTGCTAGAGAGGAACGATGGAGGAGGGTGGAGGGGCATCGCCTCTCTTCGAGGGAAATGTACGTGCTACCCTTCTGATGTCACTTCCTGCCCGGCTCTTCCCTTGGAGAAAAAAGGCTCCTCTCCCGCCAGACCTGAAGTTTCGGTGCCCCCTTCTGAGGTTTGGTAAGCCACCCTCCCCCTTCGTGCATTTGGGTGAAGGGGAGTCCCAGGCCGGCTGGGGACGGGGCAAGGCAGGGGAACAAGGAGGGGGCTGGAAGATGCCCCAGATTGCAGGCGCAGCCGGTGAAGGCAGAGAAAAGGCTGGAGCAGCCCTAGAACAGCCTCTTAAAAACCAATCCTAGTTAGTGTGTGCAAATGATGGCGTTGCAAATAATGGTGGTAAACTGCAGCTGGATGAAGAGGTGGTGTGTTTTTCTCTGGGCAACGAGTCTGCATAATAATATGATAATAGCTTGAAATATGCATAAAAGATGCTGAAATCATTTAAGATTTGCTTAGAATATGCTTAAGATTTGCTGGTGTGCCTTCAGAGTCTTATACTTTGATGGTGAATGGATTTCCAGCAACTTCTTTCATGCTGATATATATTTTTGTTTTTCTCTTTCCGCAATGATGGCTAAGGCTACCTAGAATGCATTTTGTTAGTTGTAATGTGCAAGATATGAATAAATAGCATATAGTATAAAGACTGTCCTGCTGTCTGAAGTCCGACTCCCAAAATAGAAAATTTCTAGTACCCCCTAAGGCTCAAGACTTCTTGAGTGGGTCTTCTTCTAATCTATTCTCCACCTACACTAGACAACTGTTGATAACCTGTGAATTTAGGTGACCTAATGTTCAACTTACAAGGACTCTGTGGGGGCTGGCCTTGCTGACATCAAAGCCTTGGTACAATGAGTGAAATCTTGGGGGCAGGGATCATACTGCAAATGGATGGTGACCATGACGGGAGTAGTTTTGGGTGGGAAGTGGAGCTTTCCTATACAGAAGCAGTGTGTCAGACCTCAGTGTGTTGAATGACCTGAACTTGATTCCTAGAGAGAAAGGGAATTTGAGGGGGGGAGGGATCAGTACCCCAAAGCAAAAGCACCTCTGTCTAAAGTCCTTTCCTGCCAGGATTCTAACTTGAGGGAAAGTTGCTGCTGTCTGCTCCAAGCACGGCATTGGTGGCTGTTACTCGCACACAAACTGGTGTCATCACTCCTGGCTGGCACACATGGGCCCGTCCAGACTGGCAACCCCCGAGATGCTGAAGGGATCTTTTAACAGTGAATAGAAAGTCCTACTAAAAAAGTGGCAACCTTTTAATGAATGGAATCAACTTCAGGAGACCCCGACTCAAAGTGGAAAAACCTGTTGTATTAAAAGGGTAAAGAGGTGAAGAGATACAGGCCAGAGCAGCCACCACCTGTCACTCATTCTGGCTGGGATGAAGGCAAAGTTAGTCCTTCATTAATTAGTGGTGACAGTGCCAAAATTATGGATTCTTTGTTTTCTTCCTCCACAAAATGCCCTAAGATCCTTCAGCTTCCTTACCACAACCAGGTCATCAGCTCCAGGAACTGTGGCGTTCCAGTTTAATTAAAAAACATCAGCAAAACTGGTAACTCTTAATTCTGAAAGGGGGCAGTTCAAATCAAAGGATAACCAAAATTATCAATGGATCAAAGTATAAAGATGTTTCATTCCCAATTTTTAAAGTCTTTATTTTTATATTATATATATTTTGCTCTTCCTTTCAAGAGAAGCCCAGGATGGCATCTTCCAGCAGAGCCCTGAAAAGGTCACAGAGATAAGTTAGGGAATATTGGAAGGTGCCTTATACTGAGTCAGATCATTGATCCCTCTATTTCAGTATTGTCTGCACTTATTGGCAGACTCTCTCCAGGATTACAGGCAGGGAGTCTTTTCAGCCCTGTCTGGAGATATTGGCGATTGAAACTGGGACCTTCTGCAAGCGAAGTAGCTGCTCTACCACTGAGCTGCAGCCCTTCTCCTAGAAAGGTCTCCCCTTTTGCTTGTTTGTTCTTAAATAGGCATGGGGGTAATCAGGATTTCAGCTACTTTTGAGCTGCTGTCAGAGATCTGTCAACCATCCAGACACCCAGAGGAAGACATGGCCCCCTTCACTGGGTTTATCTCAAAGGTTATATGCTAGGAAGAATGATCCCCATATTCAAGGATGCTTAGCCAGCACCTTTCCTGCTCTGCCAGCCATTGGCCTAGGTATGGGGTTCCCCATTTGTTTTGACTAATACAGGAAGTGGATCTGTTCTTCAGTACAGGCCTGAGAATCCAGGAAACAATTCCAAAAAAGACATACTGTAAGTAACAGAAGACATGGGGGCGTGCAGTAGAAGGCTGGGAAAGGGAGCATGCACAGGGGTGGGGTGGGCAAAGTTCCAAGAGACAGACCAGCAGGACAGATGCTGCATCTTTTTACCCACAGATTAAAGATGGAACAGCAATACTCAGTTGCCCCTGAGGTAGGAAGAGGCCTCAATGCCATCAAGACTGGGACCTGTGTGGAGGAATTCTCGGGGGGAAATGTGCAGAAGATCTTGGGGGAGAACCCCCTCAGCTCAGATGTGCAGCGCCAGCAGTTCCAGCGTTTCCGCTACCAGGAGGCTGAGGGGCCCCGAGAGGCTTGCAGCCGACTCCACCTTCTTTGCCGTGAGTGGCTGAAGCCAGAGCGACACTCAAAGAACCAGATCCTGGACCTGGTGATCCTGGAGCAGTTCCTGGCTGTCCTGCCCCCAGAGATGGAGAGCTGGGTGAGGGAATGTGGAGCGGAGACCAGTTCCCAGGCGGTGGCCCTGGCAGAAGGTTTCCTCCTGAGCTGGGCAGAGCAGGTAGAGCAGCAGGAGAGAGCTTTTCATCTAGATCAGGGATAGCCAATTTGGTGCCCTCCAGATGTTTTTGAAGTAAAACTCCCATCATCGCTGACCATTCCTCATATTGTCAGGGGCTGATGCAGGCTGGAGTCCGGCAACCTCTAGAGGGCACCACCTTGGCTACTCCTGCTATCAAATACCCTTCCGGATGTTGCCTCCATCGGTCCTCTTCTAATCCTGCTCCCTGTTATATGACTTGAGTTCTTATTATGCTGTTTCAGGAAAAGGGTCTCCTTGCAGAAATAGGAACTGATTTCCTTGAGGTAGAGAAGACTCCATTGGACACCAGGCAGAGGCCGCTGGGTAAGGATGAATGGGGTGTATCTGCACTTGGTCCCTTTCTGTTGATTTGGACTCCTTTAAACTTATCTCCAGCCTTTTCTGCAGCTTGGAAATGCTCCTACTTATATGATGACAAGATTTTGTACGTGGGAATCAGCACTTTGATTTGTGGCCAAGAGTCCAAATGGGGAAAGGTGTTTTGTCACACAATGGAAATATAAACTATGAAAAAACATCAAACTCACTCAACTGATAAGACCCTCATGCAGTTAGACATATAATTGCTTAAGCTCTGAGAAATACAGTAATGGCTCATTTTGTTTCTCACAGGTGATCGAATAATGTCGGAAAGACCTGCTAAACTATCTCCTCTTTGTAGTGGAGAAGGTGCTGATGTCACCCCAGATCAGGTGGGAGAAGAGATGGGGGCAGCCTGGGTGCCTCTGTCCCCTGTTCAATTCCCTGGGTCTGAATGAATTTATTAGTCTGTCCTGAGAATAATGACCAGGCACCTCACCTGGACTAATTTTTGAAGACTGGTAGTAGATCATCTTCACATTTTCTATGAGGAAATGTTTTCTTGCCTTTCAGAGTCCAGTGTCCTTGGAGGATGTGACTGTGTATTTCACGGAAGAGGAGTGGGCTCTTCTGGATCCTGACCAGAGGGTTTTGCATAAGGAAGTCACAGAGGAGATTTGTGGGTCTCTGTCCTGTCTTGGTAAGGCTCACTGTAGGACCCCAATATGCATTTGAAACTCAATATTCCTTCATGTGATGAACCTCAATGTTCTGACGTAGTGTCACCTACTTCATCTGGGATTCTTACCCCCCCGCAGTAAACATTTAATGGACAGCTTATTGTATTTCCTTGACAATGTCCAAGCGGTGTAAACTGTCCAGATAATTTGAGAACTATTAGGGAATTATTAGGCTCTCTGTCAGTTTCTGGTTTGCCAAAGAGCCAGCCAAAATTAGAGATGGAGGGAATTTTATGATTGGGCCACACAACAATCCATCTCAAAAAAGAGGCTGGCTTTTATTGGGCTCAAATTCCCACAAATATGTGAGGTTTTCGCCTTCCCACAAACATCTGATCAGGAGTTCAAAGATGTTCTCTCAGAACCCACTTTTCATTTTGCTCTGTCCCCCGTCCCTAAAATATTTAAGTGCAGTTCTCTGGAATTTCTTACTAAAATGTGGCCTCATGTGCTAACACAGCATAGCTGAGCTCCATTTTGATTTCTAATATACCCACAAGGTGCAAGATTTGGCATTCTGGACTTGTCTTCCCAAGACAGATCCAAAACTTCACTCTGAGTTTATCCTTTTTCCTAGACCTGTGCATAATATGATTTTGGGCGAGGGGGAGTTTACTGTTATAGGACCATTCTAGGACTGGGGTAGCCAACATGGTGCCCTCCAGAGATTGCTGGACTCTCATTCGTATCAGTGGTGATCACTGTCCATGCTGACTTGGGCTGGTGGGAATGGGAATCCAACCATTTCTGGAGTGCACCATGTTGGCTACCCTTGTTACAAGGAAAGGGACTCAGCCCGTAAGAAAAGCCCTTCCTACATCTGCACATTTCCTGCATTTCAAGATTTCAAGTTCTCTTTTTTCCTACTACTCTTGTTTTTTGGGGGGAAGGAAGAACCCTTGAAGGAGAAGAGATGTGGCCAGTACAGAGCCACCCCCTGATCATTTGTCTTCATATGTGTGTGTGTGTATACATACCCACTCACACACACAGCATTTTTACACGCTACTTAAAATTTCTCAAGCCCTCTTCTAGCTTAGTAGGATTTGCCTATATTTATTATTATTATTATTAAATTTTATTTATACCCCTCCTTTCGGCCAAAGGCCCTCTAGGCAGCTTACAAAGAAAAATAAACACAGGTGTAAGAATACAATAAAAACAATAGAATTTACAAGAATTAAATTAAATAACATTATCATTATCGACACTACCAAGAAAGAGGAGGTAGTGTTAGCAGGGGCTGCAGGCAGAAGGGAGACAGGCGTTTGTTACAGCGAAGCTGTTTGCTGTTTCAGTATTGTCTTCCTCTCCATGTCCTCGGGCTCGCTCAGCTGTTGCTCCCCGGACTTCTGCTGCTGGTGATGGTTTATGTTGGGGGGCGGCTGCAGGAGCTCAGAGTCGGGGACCTGGGCCTTGCCAGAGCAGGAGGAGGAGAAGGACGCGGCTGTGGCTGTTGTTGAATGAATAAATAAATAATAAATATTTATAAATAATATAAATGGATTAGATTTATATCCTACCCTTCCTCCCGGAAGGAGCCCAAGGTGGCATTTAAAACATGTATATCTCCACTTTCCACTGTCAAAAATTCACAAGGAATAAAAAAAATAGATTCGACATCCATACAAGATGCTAAAATCACAACATAAAACTACAAAAAACTACAGTGTGAGGAAACATAAGAGTCACACAGATAAGAGCCATCTTAGTCACAGAAGCCTGACTCAAGAGCCCTGCCATAGTCATAGCCCAACTAGTCCAGGATTGTCTGCTCTGACTGGCAGCATTCCTCCAATGCCTAGCACATCTGAGGGCTCCTTCTGTGGTCCTTTACCTGTTGAAGAGGCAGAGTGACCTTGGGACATTCTGCCACGGGGCTTCCCCTTTTCATCTTCTCATTTCCATTGCTCCAAACCCTTCAGAATACCTTTGATGGCTCTATTTACCTGTACAATCTTATAGGCTAGGCTGAACGAGAGTGATTGGGCCAAGATCACCCAATGAGATTCACCCCTGACAGGGAACTGAACCCATGGTCCAAATCCAACAATCTCTGGCATTCCAATTGTCAGTGAATGTCAAACCACAGAGACTTCAGCATGGGGCAAGACCGCTGTCCCACCTAAGTCCTTTCACATCTTTATCGCAAATGCTAACTGAGATTGTTCAGTGATTTGAGGATCCATTTTTTCTGTTACACTCTTATCAATTTCTCTTTTCATTGCAGACTGTGGCGAGTCGGAAGCCAAGAACAAAGCAGAACTATGTGGAAAAGCGACATGGGAAAGAGATAGATCTGAACAGAGCAAAGAGCAGAGAATGAAAACTGAAGCAGAAGAGAAGAGGAGGACTAAATCCTCCGTGTCTCTGGGCAGTGACTACCATACAACTGCAGTGCAAGAAAAAACAGATAAAAGAAACAAAAGAAGTCAATATTTTGGTTATTGGAAAAGTCTCAATTCTAAAAGAAAATGCAAAGCCTACTGCAAAAACCAGAAAGGAGAGAAAGTGTATAAATGCTTGGAATGTGGAAAGAGCTTCAGTCACAAGATATCCCTCACTAATCATCAACGAATTCACACTGGAGAGAAACTATATCAATGCTTGGAATGTGGAAAGAGCTTCATTAGAAATTATTCTCTCACTTTGCATCAAAGAATTCACACTGGGGAGAAACCCTATGAATGTTTCAAGTGTAGAAAGAGCTTCAGTCACAAGGTATCTCTCACTAATCATCAAATAATTCACACTGGGGAGAAACCGTATCAGTGCCTGGAATGTGGAAAGAGTTTCCTTCGCAGTGACAATTTTACTGCCCATCAAAGGATTCACACTGGAGAGAAACCGTATAAGTGTTTAGAATGTGGGGAAAGCTTCAGGTGGAAGCTAATCCTCACTGCCCATCAAGGAATTCACACTGGGGTGAAACCGTATAAATGTTTAGAGTGTGGAAAAAGCTTCAGCTGGAAGAACAAACTTGCTTCCCATCAAAGAATTCACACTGGTGAGAACCCATATAAATGCTTGGAATGTGGAAAGAGTTTCCTTCGCAGTGATAACCTTACTGCCCATCAAAGAATTCACACAGGGGAGAAACCATATAAGTGCTCAGAATGTGGAAAGAGTTTCAGTAGAAATTCCTCCCTCACATTGCATCAAAGAATACATAGTGATGAGAAACCCTATAAATGCTTAGAATGTGGAAAGAACTTGAGCAGCAAGAAAAATCTCATTTCACATCAAAGAATTCACACTGGGGAGAAACCATATATGTGCTTAGAATGTGGAAAAAGCTTCAGCTGCAAGGAGAATCTTACTGCCCATCAAAGAATTCACACCGGGGAGAAACCATATAAATGCCTGGAATGTGGAAAGGGCTTCACTAGAATTCCCTGTCTCACTTCCCATCAAAGAATTCACACTGGGGAGAAACCATATAAGTGCTTGGAATGTGGAAAGAGCTTCTGCTATAAGGAATATCTCACTGCCCATCAAAGAATTCACACTGGGAAGGAACCGTATAAATGCTTGGAATGTGGAAAAAGATTCAGCTGGAAGAACAAGCTTGCTTCCCATCAAAGAATGCACACTGGGGAGAAGCCATATAACTGCTTGGAATGTGGAAAGAGCTTTAGCTGGAAGAAAAATCTCACTTACCATCAAAGAATTCACACTGGGGAGAAGCCATATAACTGCTTGGAATGTGGAAAGAGCTTTAGGTGCAGCACAAGCCTCTGTTGTCATGAAAAGATTCACAAAGGGGGAAATCATATTGGTACTTGGGTGTAGAAAAGAGGTCACTAACCCTTTGCCTGTGTGTGTTTTGTGAGCCTGTAACGCCCCACTGATGCTTCAGTGATGCCCCAGAATTTGAGCTTATCTTTCTTTTTTAGTGAAAGTCTAGCCCTCCTAGAAAGAAAGGTATGGAGCAAAATGTACAGGCACTCTTTTAAGGAATTTCTGTCAATTGAGCCAGCCTGGCTGCTTCTCCTGTCAGTCTTATTAGTCAATGAGTGGAGTCTGAGCTGTGACTGTGTGTTGTTTGGACACCAATTAATAGGAATCCCTGGGGTCCAAAAGACCTACAGTTTTGCTCTCCCTTTTAGTTCACTTTTCTTATCTTCTCTTCCCTAGGCCTTGGAATCTCCATAGTTTGTTCTTCCTTTTCCCTGGCAACTAGGATGTATCTTTCCTGTGTTGGGTTTGCCTGAGATCAGATGGTGCCCAGACATTATTTTCTGCAAATACTACTACACAATAAGTGCATGTTAATGAACCCCAATCCTAAAATGGTTCTCCTCTGCCCTTCAAAGAGTACTCTGCACTTCCAGCCCTTTCCCTCAGGTTTAGGCAAAAGGATAAACTAAAGGGAAGCTGTGGATGTGTCTTCCTAATGCCCAGAATGCCAGATATTGCACCTTGTGAGCTATTGGAGAAACCAAAATGGAGCTCAGCTATGCTGTGTTAGCACTTGGGGAACCTTTTAGTGAGAAATTCCAGAGTTGCATTTCAAGGTTAATGTGAACCCAAAGATCTAAAGAGAAAAAAAAAATTGGGAGGAAGGAGAAAAATGAAAAGCAGGTTCTGAAGGAGCATCTTTGAACTCCTGATCAGATGTTTCCAGAAAGGCAAAAGCCTCACGTATTTGTGGGAGTTTGAGACCAGTAAAAGCCAGCCTCTTTTTTGAGATGGATTGTTGCGTGGCCCAGTCATAAACTCCCCTCCATAGTAGACAGCTGTCCATTCAAGGTTAATGCAGAGAGGTAAGAATCCCAGATGAAGTACATGGCACTTGTCGGGATGCGGAATTGGGGTCCCGTGGATTTAGAGTCAGAAGACGAGGGGGAGGGGAGCCCCCTGTCAGACTTGAGCAAAGGAGAAGGAAAGGAATGTCCAGAGATAGGGTTGCCCAGCAACGGAGATCCTGGGAGCGCCAGAGTCTCAGAGCCAACCTTGAAAGTTCACACGCCTCCCCCTCCGCAAGGACCTCCCCTTACGCCCATACTGGAGTCGGAATCTTCAGAAGGGGAGGGGCCGGCGCTTCCCCCCTCACCGCGTACTCGACGATGAATGAAGAGACAAGAAAGGGGGAGGGGGAGACAGGTGGCCCCGGAGGGTGGATTGAGGCGGAGTGAAAGGCTTCACACCCGTTTGGGTCCTACTTAAGAGTTGGGCGGGAAAGTGCACTTCGCTCTGTCAACTATCTTTCCATATCGCAGGATCTGTAAGTCAGTGGCGCCTTATGAGAAGGCGCAGCGTTTGTGTGGATGTCACTCTAATAAAAACTGAATTGCTTTCACCCACTGGTCTGGTCCCTCAGTCTCATCCTGGACCCGACAGCACTACATAAGGCATGCGGAAGAAAACAAGCCTTCACTCTTCGTTTTGGATTGCAACAAAGTCAGAGATACTTTATTCAAGCAACTGCAAGGGAAAACAGCAGCCGGACAGAGTGTCACCTGTCCTTGAGCAGATCTTCAGCCAGTGTAACCTTTTAGGCAAGTATTTGTACATTTAGGTTATCACAGTTGCAGCGTTGGCTGTTATATCCTGTTAAACATATGCCCAATCAGGAATTGTCCACTTTACCCACTATCTTCCTGAAACACAACTGAACAGCACATTCTGTGGTTTCCTTGACTGCTGCACTTGGGCCTTTTCATTCTTTTCTATTTCCACACTCCCCCCTTTTGTGCTTTTAGCACAGCTAACATACTCAGACCTTCATATTAATCAGCTGCTGAATAAAGTTGCCTGATCAGCTTCAGCAGGTTTAGAATGGCCCTCAGAAGATAACTTTGTTTTTTGGGCCAGTGGGATTACATGTTTAGTATGGACAATGGACAGCACGATCTCATTAAATCTTTTACAACAACAATAAAGAATGATATGAAGTAAAATTATCAAAATTACAGCAGGCCGTACCATATGGTGTGGCTGGTCAGTAGCCTTAGTTACATATCACAATATATCATGGTGAGTACACATAACAGCTGTTCTATAGGCTGTTTTAAAACCATGGCTCTCAGCTTTATATATATATATATATATATATATATATATATATATAAGTCTATGTATTTGTGTCACTAAGTCAGAGATTTTCTGTATTTCTGGTAATAAAGCATGGAGGTTTTGGAATCTGGAACCAAAGTGATCCTCTTAAATGAAAGGTGCTATCTTATGCTAGACTGTCAGAACTGATCTGCAGGCCAGCAGATGGTACCATTTCATGATTTAGTAATTAATACCAAGTGGACGTCTTGTAAGATGGTGCTGTTGGCCCATTGTAACTGTAGGGGTGCTAAGGGCCTAACCAAACATCAGGTGTTACCCCAGGACACTTACCATAAATTGGCTCGGCTCACCAGGTGGTTTGATTTCCCAAATATCTCGGTGTATTACTGAGCCTGGGGTCAGTAGTCGCTGCCTAACTTCAGAAGGTAGGACCACACATAAGAGGTGATTAATGTCTATGATGGATTGTAACACTGAACAATTGTTTGGAGTTCTCTGAATTTTTCAGGATCCTCCCTGATGCTAGGGATTCTTTAACTAGATTCCTAAGATCTCCTGGAGTCCACGGAGCATGCACCGTGGCCAAGTTGTTTCCATCACCAGGCAATTGTCTTAAGGGTGCTTGGATTACTCCCAAATATATCTTTTGATTTGTGGTGGACTGAAAGTTTCGGATCCAAAAGTCACACCTGCCTCTCAATACAATAGGGGTTCTTCTTCTCCCACTGGTCTTTGTTCTAGCTCTGGCAAGGGTGCCGGTTGTTGTGGTAGTGGGGGAGGAGGTGGAGGGGTGGGAGTCTGGTGGCTAAAAAAAATCAGTACCTTCCACAGTTTCTCCATTGTACTCTTGTTTTGGTAAGTTGGGGATATAGAGAAGCTGAGGGAGGTGGGGAAGTTGGGCCAGGTAGGCATCCAGCCACTTAGATCCTGTATTTAGGCTTTTAGTTTTTCTTGGGAATCCTATAGACTCCTCACTCGAGACTCATGGAATCTCTTTGAAGTTTTGTTATACCTATTGAAATAGGCTTCCCATTGACTACCAGGGGTTGACTCAAGGGCTCCTTTTAAGTGCACAACTTTACCCAAATCAAAGGTACATTCAAGTGGAAACTTGCTTAGATGGGTCATTATGGGTGTAAAAATTCAATTTATCCAAATACTTGCAAGTCCTGTGACCATAATGCACGTACATATAGTACGCCACAATGCTGTTTGGCCGGGTAGGTACACCTTTTGACTGACTGCCCCCCATTCTTCAGTCACTCAGGGAAGGTTCCACTGGGTCCGGCTGCATAGAGGCTTAAGTCCCAGACCTGGTCAGTGGAGTTGTGAGCAAAGGTTTTTGCTGGGTCACAAGGTTTGGCTGCCCCCCCTTGCTTTCAGAACTCCCTCACGGGGTAGTCCTGGGGCAGCTGGAGTCAGCTTAAGGCTTAGACCTGGTCAGCAGCATTCATACCAGGCACTCATATTTACTTCACCAAACTTAGATCCATTCTTATTTTATTCCCTGAGTCTGGACTCAGTACAACTTTTCTCTTATTCGAGGCAGCAAACTCCTCAGCACCGTTCTTCCCGATGGGCAGTGCTCCTCTGATAACCCTAATAGATATTTCAAAAGATTTTTTACCTTGTATGGTGCCTTGGGGTTCGAAGGGGAATGGTTTGCAGCTGTTGCTGCTGCCTCAACTGGACATTGTGATCCGAGTCACGGCACCAAGAGTTGTGGAAGAAAACTAGCCTTCACTCTTCGTTTTGGATTGCAACAAAGTCAGAGACGCTTTATTCGAGCAATTACAAGGGAAGATAGCAACTGGACAGAGTGTGCCCTGTCCTTGAGCAGATCTTCAGCCAGTGTAACCTTTTGGGAAAGTATTTATACATTTAGGTTATCAAAGTTGCAGCATCAGCTGTTATATCCTGTTAGACATGTGCCTAATCAGGCATATTTACCCACTTTGTTCCTGAAACACAAATGAACAGCACATTTTGTGGTTTCCTTGACTCAAAAACAAGTTCTTTTCCCTCGTCACGTATACAAGTCATCCAAGATGGCTGCAATTAGGCCATTTCATTCTTTTCTACTTCCACAGACACCAGGCAATACGAATCCCTGGGATCCAAAAGAGCTGGTGTGTTGCCCTCCTTTTTAAGTGCATCTTTCATGCTTCTGTATTGTTTTCCTAGTCCTTACAATCTTGATAGTTTGCTCTTCCTTATCCCTAACAACCAGGGTGTATCTTTTCTGTACTGGGTTTGTCTCAATTCCAGTAGTGCCAGAAGTTACTTTCTGCAAACGCTACTGCACAGCAAGTGTTAGTGAATGTTAACAAAGCCCCTCCTCCCAACCCCAAGCCAAACCTGAAAACTTTGCAAAGAGGGTTTGGGATGTCTCCTGATATGCACGAGCTAATATGGAAACTTTCTTACTCTTTGGGTCTTCCTAGTGCTTATATTTTGACGGCTAGGTGTTTGACATTGTGTGGCTCAGTGTACAAAGCAAGCAAATGGATTTAGAATTCTCTCCCACTTCTTAATTCCCATTCACAGGACCTCCACTGCATCCAATTGAGATTTAAGGGCAAGGTCATCCCTCAATGCAACACATACTGTATGGTGTCTCAGGCTTTCAGAGCATCATTTTATATTTCATAGCAAAGCCATACGCTGGGCATGAGTCTCTTGCAATCCAGTGGAGGCCTTCTTTATATATTTCTGCTTTAACTGAGTTTAACTTTGTCTAACTGACAAAACTATCTGAACTGACTTGGCCTTCAGATTCCATTCAACTTCCAGATACAGCAACATATCTTCCCTTCTCATGCAAGCCAAACCAGTTTGGAGACTTCTCTGCAGGCAAGTAAAAGAATTCTGTTCATTCTTGAGAAGCACAACAAAGATTTTTCTTCAAGACAGAATTGTTATCATATCTCACTTGACAGCTGAGAAAATTAACACACAAGACAGAAAAAGATAAGAAGTCATCAGAATGGATTGTTCCTTACGTTGGACTGATTATTACTGTTTCCTAGGAAGATATATACTTCATTTGTGTGTATGTATGGAGGGAGAGAGAATGTAGCTCCTTTTCTTGGTACTTGTCATTGATTCTATTTTGATTGTTAGTTGTTTGACATTCCGTGGCTCAGGGAGGTGGAGACAACAAAAAGGACCAAATGAAATGTGTGTTTGCTCCCTTTTCCTTAATTCCCGTTCACAGGATGACCATTGCCTCAAATGGAGATCTGTTGGCAGGTCATATCTACAAAGTATACAGTTTTTCAGGCTTTGTAGCAAAGCCATATGCTGGGCATGAGTTCCATGTTCTCCCAGGGAGGGCTGGTTTTCCCCCCGTTCTGTCTGAACTTAATTTTCTGTAACTGCCAAAAGTAGCTGAACTGACTGGTGTTATCACACATGTGCCCATCCAGACAGGTAACCCCTGGGATACAGAAGGGACCTTTTAAGAGTGAATAGAAAGTGCTACTGAAAATTGGCAATCTTCTCATCAAAGAAATCAAACTCAGAAGACCTCGACTGAAAGTGAACAACCGTGTTTTATTAAAAGGGTAAATAGGTGAAGAGAGCCTACAGGACAGGGCAGCCCCCACCCGCATCCATATCCCATCACTCAATGCCTGCTGAGGTGAGGGTAAAGTCAGTCCTTCCTTAATTTATGACGTCAATCCCCAAAATGTAGATCACTGGGTTTTTATCAAAGCTTATATGGTAGAAACAATAATCCTCATATTTGACTATTCTTAGCCAGCACCTTTCCTGCTCTGCAAGCCTCCGGTCTAGGCATAGTGATCCCTATTTGGCTTCGCTCATTCTATGAACTTCGCTTCTTCTGAACACGGCCTCAGAATGCTGAAAACCATTCCCAGAAGCAGAGAAGGGATGAGGACCCCATGAAAGGCCAAGAGATCAAAGATGGAACAGCAAGACCCAGCTACCCCTGAAGCAGGACTTGGCCCTGTTGCCATCAAGACTGAGACCCATGGGGAGGAATTCTTGGGGGGAAACGTGCAGAAGATCTTGAGGGAGAACCCTCTCAGCTCAGATGTGCAGCGCCAGCAGTTTCGGCGTTTCCCCTACCAGGAGGCTGAGGGGCCCCGAGAGGCTTGCAGCCGACTCCACCTTCTTTGCCGTGAGTGGCTGAAGCCAGAGCGGCACACAAAGAACCAGATCCTGGACCTGGTGATCCTGGAGCAGTTCCTAGCTGTCCTGCCCCCAGAGATGGAGAGCTGGGTGAGGGAATGTGGGGCTGAGAGGAGTTCCCAGGCGGTGGCCCTGGCAGAAGGTCTCCTCCTGAGCCTGGCAGAGGACGAGAAGCAGGAAGAGCAGCAGGTGAGAGGGCTTCATCCAGACCAGGGTCAGCCAACGTGGTGCCTTCCAGATGTTGAAGTAAAGGTCCTATAATTGCTGGCCAGTGTGTTGGCTGGGGCTGATGTGAATTGGTGTCCCCTCCCAACTGAAGGGCACCACTTTAGCTACCATGATATCAAGTATCTCTAAGAGTTTTCCATCTATCCTTCCTTTTCTATATCAAATACTCCTCTGGGTTTTGCCTCTGTCAGTCCTCTTTTAATCCTGCTGCCATTATATGACTTGTTTTTATTATGCTGTTTCAGGAAAAGTCTGTCTATGCAGAAATAGGAACTGATTTCTCTGAGGCAGAGAGGACTCCATCGGACATCAGGCAGAGGCTGCTGGGTAAGGATGAATGGGCCGTATCTCCATTTGGTCTGTCTCTGTTGATGTTGACTCCTTTACTCTTGTCTCCGAGAGCCAGTGTGGTGTAGTGGTTAAGGTGTTGGACTACGACCTAGGAGACCAGGGTTCAAATCCCCACACCGCCATGAAGCTCACTGGGTGACCTTGGGGCAGTCACTGCCTCTCAGCCCCAGAGGAAGGCAATCGTAAACCTTCTCTGAATACCTCTTACCATAACAACCTTATTCATATGGTCGCCATATGTCGGAAACAACATTTTCCATGCTCGTCTCCAGCTTTTTCCACAGCTCAGAAATGCTCCTACTTACATCATGATTTTTTACGTGGGAACCATCACTTTGATTTCTGGCTTAGAGCTCAAATGAGGAGATGTTTTATCGCACAACTGAAACATAAATTGTGAATAAATACCTCACTCAGCTGATAAGACCCTCATGCAGTTAGACACATATATTTTAACCTCTGAGAATAGCGTACTGTATATTACAGGCTTTTGGGCCTATTTTCTTTTTCACAGGTAATGGAATGATGTCAGTGAGACCTAATAAGTCATCTCCCCTTTCTGGTGGAGGAGAAGCTCTTGCTATCGCCCCATATCAGGTAGGGGAAAGACTCGGAAGTGGGAGAGCCTGGGGGCAGCCTGGGTGCCTCTCTGTCCATGGGTCTGAATGAATTTCCCTCCTCTTTGCGTCTCCCAAAGCCATCCTCAACAAAAGCTGTGAATGCCATTTAAGAAGGTTTCTGTCCTTAGAACGATGACCAGCCACCTCACCTTAACTATGTTTTCCATGTAGGTAGCAGATAATCTTTTTGCTTTCTGTGAAGACAAAATGTATTGTTTCTCTTTTAGGATCCAGTGTCTTTGAAGGATGTGGCTGTGAATTTCACGGAAGAGGAGTGGGCTTTGCTGACTCCTGACCAGAGAGCTCTGCATAGCGAAGTCATGGGAGGGATTTGTGGGACTTTGTCCTGTCTTGGTAAGGCCCCCTGTTCAGACGTAACTTGTTTTGTTGTTGTTGTTATGTGCATTCAAGTCGATTACGACTTATGGTGACCCTATGAATCAGTGACCTCCAATAGCATCATCAACCACCCTGTTCAGATCTTGTAAGGGCAGGTCTGTGGCTTCCTTTCTGGAATCAATCCATCTCTTGTTTGGCCTTCCTTTTTTTCTGCTCCCTTCTGTTTTTCCCAGCATTATAGTCTTTTCTAGTGAATCATGTCTTCTCATTATGTGTCCAAAGTATGATAACCTCAGTTTCATCATTTTAGCTTCTAGTGACAGTTCTAATTAGTTCTAACACCCAATTATTTACCTTTTTCGTGGTCCATGGTATGCACAAAGCTTTCCTCCAACACCACATTTCAAATGAGTTGATCTTTCTCTTATCTGCTATCAGTTTTGTAACTTTCGAACTTTCACATCCATACATAGAGATTGGGGATACAGTGGTTTGAATGATCCTGACTTTACTGTTCAATGATACATCTTTGCATTTGAGGACCTTTTCTAGTTCTCTCCTAGCTGCCCTCCCCAGTCCTAGCCGCTTTCTGATTTCTTGACTATTGTCTCCATTTTGGTTAATGACTGTGCCAAGGTATTGCTAATCCTTGACAAGTTCATTGTCCTCATTGTCAACGTTAAAGTACATAAATCTTCTGTTGTCATTATTTTGGTCGTTTTGACATTCAGCTGTAGTCCTGCTTTTGTGCTTTCCTCTTCAACTTTCATCAGCATTGGTTTCAAATCATTACTGGTTTCTGCTAGTAGTATGGTATCGTCTGCATATCTTAAATTATTTATATTTCTCCCTCCAATTTTCACACCTCCTTCATCTTGGTCCAATCCTGCTTTCCGTATGATATGTTCTGCATATAGGTTAAACAAATAGGGTGATAAAATACACCCCTGTCTCACATCCATTCTGATTGGGAACCAATCGGTTTCTCCATATTCTGTCCTTACAGTAGCCTCTTGTCCAGTGTATAGGATGCGCATCAGGACAGTCAGATGCTGTGGCACCCCCATTTCTTTTAAAGCATTCCATAGTTTTTCATGATCTACACAATCAAAGCTGTAATCTATAAAGCACAGGGTGATTTTCTTCTGAAATTCCTTGCTCCGTTCCATTATCCAACGTATGTTTGAGATGTGATCTCTGGTGCCTCTTCCCTTTCTAAATCCAGCTTGGACGTCTGGCATTTCTCGCTCCATATATGGGAAGAGTCTTTGTTGTAGAATCTTGAGCATTACTTTACTTGCATGGGATATTAAGGCAATAGTTCGATAATACTGCATTCCCTGGGATCCCCTCTCTTTGGAATTGGGATGTATATGGAACGCTTCCAGTCTGTGAGCCATTGTTTAATTTTCCATACTTGTTGACAAATGTTTGTTAAAATTTGGACAGATTCAGTCTCAGTAGTTTGTAGCAACTCTATTGGTATCATCTATTCCTGGTGATTTGTTTCTTCCAAGTATTTTAAGAGCAGCTTTCACCTCACATTCTATAATTTCTGGTTCTTCATCATAAGGTTCCTCCATGTAATTTGTTATGTGCCTTCAAGTCGATTACGACTTATGGCGACCCTATGAATCAACGACCTCCAGTAGCATCTGTTATAAACCACGGTGTTCGGATCTTGTAAGGTCAGGTCTGTGGCTTCCTTTCTGGAATCAATCCTATCTCTTCTTTGGCCTTCCTCTTTTTCTACTCCCTTCTGTTTTTCCCAGCATTATTGTCTTTTCTAGTGAATCATGTCTTCTCATGATGTGTCCAAAGTATGATAACCTCAGTTTCATCCTTTTAGCTTCTAATGGTAGTTCTGGTTTAATTTCTTCTAACACCCAATTATTTGTCTTTTTTGTGGTCCATGGTATCGGTCGTAATATCTGTTTTCAAATTCCATATTTCTATAATTAATGCACCCAAATATTCTGATGTACTGCCACCTATTTCAACTGGGATTCTTAATCTTCTCCAGATAAACTTATATGACAGCCATCTATTCTATCTGAATACAGATCTCTAGTTATGCCCTTCTAAAATGATGGTCCAATTCAGTGGAATTTCTCACTAGAAGTTTTCTCCAACTGCTAAAACAGCATAGCTGAGCTCCATTGGAGTTTCTAATATAGCCCACTAGGTGCAACATTTGGCATTTTGGGCTTTGGGAGGACACATCCAAAGCTCCCCTCTTAGTTCATCCTTTTTCCTAGACCTGGAGCAGAGTGGTGGCAGTGCATCCTACTCTTTGGGGGAGAGGAGGACTGTTTTAAGACTGGGGTAGCCGTCATGGGGTGCTCCACAGATTGCTGGACCCTTGTAGGAAAAGGAACTTGGATGCTGCAGAGCCACCCCTCCCGCAATTTGTCCACAGATGAGTGTGTGTGTTTGTGTACATGCCCTCCTACCCATATTTTTTCACAGTTCCTAAATTTCAGCGTTTCAAGCCCTCTTCTTGCACCCTAGTAGAATATCATAGAATAGTAGAATTGGAAGGTGCCTATCAGGCCAACAAGTCCAACCCGCTGCTCAATGCAGGAATCCAAATCAAATCAAATTTTTCTCACTTCACTTGCTCCAAAGAGTTCCAAAGAGAATATCTGTGGTTGTTTTACTTATCTGTACAACTTTGTAGGCTAGGCCGAATGAGAGTGATTGGCCCAGGACCACCCAATGGGATTAACCTCTGACTGGGAGCTGAACCCAGATCACCGTGGTCCAAATCCAACAATCCGTATCACTCCAATTGTCAGTGAATGCCAGAAAACAGAGACTGTTCAACCCGGAGTAAGATCTGTCTTTCATCTAAGTCCTGTCAATTCTTTCTTCATCACAAAAGTTATTTGGGATTGTTCAGTGATTTGAGGATCCATTTCTTCCCTCATGGTCTTATCAGGTTCTCTCTTCTTTGCAGAAGGTGAGGAATGGAAAGCCAAGAGGAAGGGAGAACTTTGTGGGAAAGAGAGACAGGAAAGAGACAGATCTGAAAACAAGGAAGAGCAGAGAAGGAATCCTGAAGCAGAAGAGAAAAGGAGGAATAAATCTTGTGCTTCTTACGGCAGTGGCTACCAAAAAACTGCCATCCAAGAAAAAACAGATCAAAGAATGAGAAGAATTAAATATTTTCATTGTTCGAAAAGTCTCAATTCTAAAAGAAAGTGTAAAGCCCACTACAAAAACCAGAAAAGTGAGAAAGCATATCAATGTTTGGAATGTGAAAGGAGGTTTAGCTGCAAGGCAAGTCTCATTTTGCATCAAAGAATAAACACTGGTGAGAAACCATATAAGTGCTTGGAATGTGGAAAGAGCTTCCGTCAGAAGACACATCTGACTTGCCATCAAAGAATTCACACTGGAGAGAAACCATGTGAGTACTTAGAATGTGGAAAGAGCTTCAGTTGGAAAGAGCAACTCACTGCCCATCAGAGTATTCACACTGGGGAGAAACCATATAAGTGCTTAGAATGTGGAAAGAGCTTCAGTTGGAAAGAGCAACTCACTGCCCATCAAAGTATCCACACTGGGGAGAAACCATATAAGTGCTTAGAATGTGGAAAGAGCTTCAGTAGGAAACAAGCACTCACTTTCCATCAAAGAATTCACACTGGGGAGAAACCATATAAGTGCTTAGAATGTGGAAAGAGCTTCAGATGGAAACAGGAACTCACTGCCCATCAAAGAATTCACACTGGGGAGAAACCATATAAGTGCTTAGAATGTGGAAAGAGCTTCAGTTGGAAATGTCTACTCACTTCCCATCAAAGAATTCACACTAGGGAGAAACCGTATAAGTGCTTAAAATGTGGAAAGAGCTTCAGTTGGAAAGAGCAACTCACTGCCCATCAAAGTAATCACACTGGCGAGAAACTGTATAAATGCTTGGAATCTGGAAAGAGCTTCACTAGATATTCCTCTCTCACTTTGCATCAAAGAATTCACACTGGGGAGAAACCATATAAGTGCTTAGAATGTGGAAAGAGCTTCAGTAGGAAACAGCAACTCACTGCCCATCAAAGAATTCACACTGGGGAGAAACCATATAAGTGCTTAGAAGGTGGCAAGAGCTTCCGCAGGAAACAGCATCTCACTGCCCATCAAAGAATTCACACTGGGGTGAAACCATATAAGTGCTTAGAATGTGGAAAGAGCTTCAGTAGGAAACAGCAACTCACTGCCCATCAAAGAATTCACACTGGGGAGAAACCATATAAGTGCTTAGAATGTGGAAAAAGCTTCAGTAGGAAACAGGAACTCACTGCCCATCAAAGTATCTACAGTGGGGAGAAACCATATAAGTGCATAGAATGTGGAAAGAGCTTCAGTAGGAAACAGCAACTCACTGCCCATCAAAGTATCCACAGTGGGGAGAAACCATATAAGTGCTTAGAAGGTGGAAAGAGCTTCCGCAGGAAACAGCAACTCACTGCCCATCAAAGAATTCACACTGGGGAGACACCATATAAGTGCTTAAAATGTGGAAAGAGCTTCAGTTGGAAAGAGCAACTCACTGCCCATCAAAGTATCCACAGTGGGGAGAAACCGTATAAGTGCTTAGAATGTGGAAAGAGCTTCAGTAGGAAACAGGAACTCAGTGCCCATCAAAGTATCCACAGTGGGGAGAAACCATATAAGTGCTTAGAATGTGGCAAGAGCTTCAGTAGGAAACAGGAACTCACTGCCCATCAAAGAATTCACACTGGGGAGAAACCATATAAGTGCTTAGAATGTGGGAAGAGCTTCTGCAGGAAACAAACACTCACTTTCCATCAAAGAATTCACACTGGGGAGAAACCATATAAGTGCTTAGAATGTGGAAAGAGCTTCAGTTGGAAAGAGCAACTCACTGCCCATCAAAGTATCCACAGTGGGGAGAAACCATATAAGTGCTTAGAATGTGGAAAGAGCTTCAGTAGGAAACAAGCACTCACTTTCCATCAAAGAATTCACACTGGGGAGAAACCATATAAGTGCTTAGAATGTGGGAAGAGCTTCAGTAGGAAACAGGAACTCACTGCCCATCAAAGAATTCACACTGGGGAGAAACCATATAAGTGCTTAGAATGTGGAAAGAGCTTCCGCTGGAAACAAGCACTCACTTTCCATCAAAGTATTCACACTGGGAAGAAACCATTTAAGTGCTTAGAATGTGGAAAGAGCTTCAGTTGGAAACAGCAACTCACTGCCCATCAAAGAATTCACACTGGGGAGAAACCATATAAGTGCTTAGAATGTGGAAAGAGCTTCCGCTGGAAACAAGCACTCACTTTCCATCAAAGTATTCACACTGGGGAGAAACCTTTTGCTTAGAATGTGGAAAGAGCTTCAGTAGGAAACAGGAACTCACTGCCCATCAAAGAATTCACACTGGGGAGAAACCATATAAGTGCTTAGAATGTGGAAAGAGCTTCCGTCAGAAGACAAATCTCACTTCTCATCAAAGAATTCACACTGGGGAGAAACTATATAAGTGCTTAGAATGTGGAAAGAGCTTCAGTTGGAAACAGCAACTCACTGCCCATCAAAGCATTCACACTGGCGAGAATCCTTTTAAGTGCTTAGAATGTGGAAAGAGCTTCAGTAGGAAACAGGAATTCACTGCCAATCAAAGAATTCACACTGGGGAGAAACCATATAAGTGCTTAGAATGTGGAAAGAGCTTCCGCTGGAAACAAGCACTCACTTTCCATCAAAGTATTCACACTGGGGAGAAGCCATATGAATGCCTGGAATGTGGAAAGGGCTTTACTAGAAATTCCTCTCTCACTTTGCATCAAAGAATTGACAGAGGGGAGAAACCATAGAACTGCTTGGAACATGGAAAGAGCTTCAGAAGTAGCACTAGTGTTTATTGTCATGAAAGATTTCAGAAATGTGGAAACCATGTTATGAGTGTAGAATGGGGTGGCTGACCTGTTGCCTGTGAGTGTTTTGGAGCCCTGCGGAGACCTTCAGAAGCGTCCCCCAACGCCCGTGCACTGTGGGATGTTAGAGAAGAGATCCTGACCTTCCCCTGTGTGATCCTGGCCTCCCTTCTCTTTTCACACTACACTGCCCTCACCCAGAACCCATCCCCCCTTTCTTTGTAGAGTGAATTCTGATTTTCCCAATCTTGGGAAAATCCTAAAATAAAAATACAAATTCCATCCGCTGCTCCCTGGTTGGTGCTGCTGGTTGCATTCTCTTTAGCTGAGGTGGAACCAGAAAGAGCTGTGAACTATTAATATGAAGGGGCCTGAGTTTGTCATGTCCATTAATTTTAAAGGATCCACTCTGAGGTGGAAGTTGGGTGCAACCCACATATTAGTTTTATGACTCTTTTGTGCAAATCTGTTATTTTGAAAACCTTGTATTTTTTAACAAAATAAATTCATGCCCACAATGGACCTCAAGTTTCAAGACCTTATGGTGGTCAGGGAAGAAGTACTAATGAAGGGGAGAAAACAACACTCAGGGTTGAATACATCCCATCAAGCACAACCCAGTAATGTGGAGGGAGAAGATACTTTGGACACCTAAGCGCCTGGGCCTTCAACAGGTAGGACAAAAGGGTCTGTTTCTAGAAGGACCAGCAGGTAGCCAAGACAGCTTTCATTGTTTTAAAGAAGTAAGTTTGTATGTGGTTTAGGGAAAAAAAGATAGCCTTGTGCTGAACGCCCCTGTCGTTTCAGGTTTTTAAGTAGCTAAGGAGTAAAGTCACTCCAGCGAGAGAGAGGAGACCAGGCTGGGTCTTGGGAGGGGCCCACACTGCTGAACAGCTGCTGCCACTGCCCCACTCACAGCAAGCAAGCTGATCCTGTAAGGATGAGCAGAGGAAGAAGGCCTCTCAACCCACCCACAACAGTGGAGTAGTTGTCATGGGCTGCGCAGGGTCATCGTCCCTTTCTTTTTGGGGATGTGCATCCCACCCGGGTCCCTCTGTTTCCGCAACCGACTGCATTACTTTCAAAAGGCCTCTTTCCCCGTCACTGTTGCCACCTGCACAGAACTGCTTGCGAGTGCCTGTAGCACCAACAGCGGCTGCTCCCCGAGAGAGCAAAGCCTTCCGCCTCCCAGTGCAGCAGCAGCACCTCTGCCCACCGGCGTTATTTCCCCCGCCTCAGCCAGCTTTCCTGTACTGAGCAGGAGGGACGCTGGTAGAGGTTGAATTGCATGCAGGGCGGAGGAGGAGGAGGATATTTATACACACACACCTGGAGTGATTTCTCCTCCTTTGTAAACTCCAGCCAGCATGTTGGTGGGGAAAGGCATGACTCGCAGCACAACAACAATAATAATATTAATAAGAATATTAATAAGAAATGCTGTACAGGTTGAAGACCAGCCTTGAGGGCTTTGCTAGTGGAGCTCTCTGATGTTTGTTTTTCCACAGTGAACTGGGCAGGAGGGGAAATTGGCAGGAACTAGCGCTGCCTCGCTCCGGATGGACCTAGGCAGACTGGTGCGAAACCACATAAATGCCTGGAATGTGGAATGAGCATCAGTACAAATTCCTGTCTCCCTGCCCATCAAAAAATTCACACTGATAAGAAGTCATATGAAAGGAAGGGCCTTAGCTGGAAAAGTAAGCTTGCTTCCCATCAAAGAATTCACATTCGGGAATGACCATATAAAGGCTTATCATGTGGAAAGAGCTTCAGCTATAAGGAAAATCTTGCTGTCCATCAAAACTTCACACTGGGGCTATCAGCACTATAACACTGCTTGGAATTTGGAAAAAGCTTCAGCTGCAAGCACAAGTGGGTGGAGCAGCTGCTTTGCATGCAGAAGGTTGCATGTTCAATCGCCAGTGGCATTTCCTTGTGTGAAACCGTGGAGAGCTGCTGCCAGCCAGTGCAGACAGCAGTGACATAGATGGACCCCAGTGCTCTGAGTCGGTATAGGACAGGAGCTCCCCGTCTTCCTGTTCTCTGCAAGGCCTCTTTCCTCCTTGGCTCCCGCTTTGAGCGATCATCCGTCTGCCTGATTTCATAAGGGTTAAAATAAAGGAAACCAGATTGCTAGGGAGGAAGGATAGAGGAAGTGGTTGGAGGGGAATCCATGCTCTTCAAAGGCAATGCGGTTCCTCTCCCTCTGAAGTCACTTCCGGCCTGGCTCTTTCCTTGGAGAAAAGCAGCACTGCCCCCCTGTCTCTCCCCCAAGGGTTGCTGCATCGGTGGCCCCTTCTGGGTTCCGGTCAGCCTCCCCTCCCCCGTTGGGCATTTGGGCAAAGGGGAGTCCCAGAGCTGTGGGGGAGGATGCAGAGGAGGAAGTGCAAGAAAGGGGAGTGAGGACAAATTAGGAAACTCCTTATGATTGCAGCCCCTGTCGGTGAAGGCAGAGAAAAGTCTGGAGCCATAGCAAGGGAGAACTTCACCCTGTAAGGAGGTGGCCCATGTTGAGCTGACCCTGTCAGGATCCCCCATCACAACATCCACCATCAGGGAGCAGAGCTTCCTTCCCCCTCCTCTTGAAAATGAATTGTACTTAATGAGATATGCAAATAATGGTGGTAGACTGCAGCTGGGTGGAGAGGTGGAGTGTTTTTATCTGGCTGAGGAATCTGCTTAACAACCGATGGGCGAAGAAAAAAATAGGCAAGGCCTTGGTCCCCTGAGTGAAATCTTGGGGGCAGGGATCATATTGCAAATGAATGCTGTTTGATGGGAGTAGTTTTGGGTGGGAAGTGGAGCTTTCCTATACAGAATCAGTGTGCCAGACCTCAGTGTGTTGAATGACCAGAACTTGATTCCTAGAGAGGAAGGGAATTTGGAGGGGCTCTGTGTACCCCAAAGCCCCTTCCTGCCAGGATCTTAACTTGAGTGAAAGAAAGTGCTGTTTGCCCCAAGCGCGGCATCGGTGCCCCCCTCTGAAATCTCATGAATCCCCTTCCCCTTTGTGCATTTGGCTGAAGGGTTTCCCCAGGGCTGCAGGGGAGGGCTCATAGGAGACCTGTTCAGCTGATCCATCCAAATCAGGGAGGGGACCCTTTTCCTTTCCTCTCTTGGCAAGGCCAAGACACCCCACAGTGAGTGAGGAGAGTGAAAGCAGATCTTGAATGCCCCCGTTACTTACACACTAACTGGTGTTATCACTTGTCATGAGCCAGGCTGGGAGAGGGCGGATAGAGGAGGGCGAAACATGATGAGGAACCCGGAGAGGGAGCAAGCAGAGGGGTGGACTCACAGGGCGACTCAACCCCTGTCTTTGACAGCTCAGCCCCAGACTCCCCTATTGAAGCACCGCCTGGCCCAACTGAACATGCCCATGGCGCCCACACCAGACACTCAGCTTTGCACTTCAGATGTTTCCCAGCTGAGTGCTGCCCAGCTTCCCACAGCCGAACGGACATCTAGCAGCCCCCTTCAGTCGGAGAGGGAAGCTGAGATTAAACCACCTTCACCCTGCGCTGGGAGGCGCTTCAGGTGGGAAGTTCAACAGTTAGAACTGAGGCGGAGCCTTCGTTTGCACGTTGAATCCAGGCCTACTTAAACTGACTTGGGGGGGACCCGGATGCCGAGTCAATGTCTTGGAGTCGTGAAGCTGTGCTTATTTAGCGCTAGAGCAGAGCAAAGTTCTTAGAAAGAGCAGTTAGTTTAATGAGGGGCACAGCTTCTGTCTATAGCTTTAATAACAAGAGAAAGCACCAGAGCCGTGTCTGTCTCTGACACCTTCGATTTCAGGCATGACATCACTCCTACCTCCTTCCTACCCTCCCCCTGATCTCTGCAAGGCCAAGACACCACTTTAAGTGAGGAGGGATTGAAAGTAGGTCTGTGAACGCCCCCATTACTCACGCACTGACTGGTGTCATCACTCTTCCTGGCTGACACACGTGGGCCCATCCAGGCTGGCAACTCCTGGGAAGCAGAAGGGATCTTTCAACATTGAATGGAAAGCACTACTCGAAAAGTGGCAACCTTTGAATCAAAGGAATCAACTTCAGGAGAACCCAACTGAAAATAACTGTTGTATTAAAAGGGTAAATAGGTGGAGACCGCAATCCAAATGTTAATGTAACATATTGGCTGTCTGCTCAGACACTGTATCTTGTACCGTACTCTGCTTTATAAGAAAACAATGCTTTGTCTAGAAGGGAGGGTTTAAGAAACCCATTTTCAGAAGAGACCTTTTTTCCTCTGTGCACTACTAAACTACAAGTGAAGCCATTCTAAGCTTATGTAAATGATTTTAGCACACTCTTTGCACATGTTAAGCCATTATTTGGGCTATCCCATCACACTGTGCTGGGTTTCTCTGAGTGTCTGTAGTGCCCAGACGTTGTTTTCTGCAAACGCTACTACACAGTCAGTGTTAGTGAATGTTAACAAAGCCCCTTCCCCTCACCCGAAGGGAAAAGTGAAAACTTTGCAAAGAGGCTTTGGGAGGTCTCCTGATTTGCAACAGCTATAGACCAGGGAGTCATGAAGAATTCCACTTAGAGTGCAATGCAGAGCAGCCACTATTCAAGGGAAGGTGGTCCGTTCTGATTTACGTAGTTACAGGATTAGATCCATCTCTAGGGGAGATTTGAAATGTGGCAAATGTTCATGCTGCTCACAAGCATTACAGATAAAACAGCACGTTCATCCTAAAGATGGAAGGAAATTCAGATTGAACAGTTTCACTAAGTGTCAATCTATTGATGTATGTTATATTTGTACCAACACCATCAACTACGCAATTTATAGATTATATACTCCAGAAGAGGTAAAATATTTCACTAGAGAATTGATCCATATGTCTTGTTACAAAGGCCAAAATCTGCATATTGTGTTACATTTTAGATTTTTGGTTTAAATGGACTCACTGACAAGTTTAGCTTATCCTACATACAGTATAGGATAAGCCAGTGTGGTGTAGTGGTTAGAGTGTTGGACTAGGACCTGGGAGACCAGGGTTTGAATCCCCACATAGCCATGAAGCTCACTGGGTGACATCGGGCCAGTCACTGCCTCTCAGTCTCATGAAAACCCTCTTCATAGGGTCGCCATAAGTCGGAATCGACTTGAAGGCAGTACACTTACTTACACACATATACAGTATAACATCTTTTTGAAATTAATGAAATTAATGATGATAATCACCCGTAAAAGTATTCTCTTATTTATTATATATCTTGGTCTTTCGGAAAGATGAGTTTATATTGTTGTTCCCTGAGATGAGTGCAAGGGAGATATATGTGCGAAATATTTAATTGTGGTACGTGCTGTAATTAGTTATACATTTGCAGCATAAGGATGCTAGATGGTTAATAGTGTATTGTACTTACAGCTATGAAATCACCATCTAAAAGCATCTCTGTATATAAAAGTATTCTTATCGACTAGAGAAGCACAACAAGGACTTTATTCTTCAAGAGAGAATTGTTATCATTCCTCCCAAGGACAGCTGAGAAAATGAACAGGGGAGATTGGAGAAGACAATACTTGAAACAGATTGTCCTGCTGTTTCTTAATTTGGGCTGTGTAATGTAAGTCTAACTTAAGAAATGGGAATCTTTCAACTTCAATTCTGAGTTCAATATGGAACCTTTTCACACTTTGGGTCTTGCTAGTGCTTATATGTTGATGGCTAGGTGTGTTTGACATTGCGCGGCTCAATGTACAAAGTAAGCAGATGGATTTCGAGTTCCCTTCCTCCTCTTAATTCCCATTCACAGGACCTCCATTGCAACCCATTGAGACTTCAGGACAAGGTCATCCCTCAATACAAGGCATGCTGTATAGTGTCTCAGGCTTTCAGAGCATCATTTTAGACTTTATAGCAAAGCCATACGCTGGGCAGGAGTCTCTTGCACTCCAGTGGAGGCGTTTTTTCTTTCTTTCTGTTAAACTGAGTTTAACCTTCTCTAACTGACAAAAGTAGCTGAACTGACTTGGCTTTCCGGTTCCATTCATCTTCCAGATACAGCAACATATATCATCGCATCTTCCCTTCTCACGCAAGCCAAACCAGTTTGGGAGCCTTGTCTGCCAGCCTCCCCATATTTCTATGATCTATATATTTGTCTTGAACCCCCAGGAGGGTCCAAACCCCCAGGAAGGAGCCACAGCTCAGTGGGTAGAGCAGCTGCTTTGCATGCAGAAGGTCCCAGGTTCAATCTCCAAGGACAGACTCCCTGCCTGAAATGCTGGAGAGCTGCTGCCAGTCAGTGCAGACACCACTGAGCTAGATCGACCCCCATGCTCTGACTCAGTACAGGGCAGGAGCAGTAATTAGGAAAGGTATTGAAAATAAAACAGCCGATATCATAATGCCGTTGTATAAATCTATGGTGTGGCCGCATTTGGAATACTGTGTACAGTTCTGGTCGCTTTATCTCAAGAAGGATATGATAGAGTTGGAAAAGATTCAGAAGAGGGCAACCAGAATGATCAAGGGGATGGAGCGACTCCCTTACGAGGAAAGTTGCAGCATTTGGGGCTTTTTACTTTAGAGAAAAGGCGGGTCAGAGGAGACATGATAGAAGTGTATAAAATTATGCATGGCATTGAGAAAGAAGCTGAATGTTGGAAGATTCAGGACAGACAAAAGGAAGTACTTCTTTACTCAGCGCATAGTTAAACTATGGAATTTGCTCCCACAAGATGCAGTAATGGCCACCAGCTTGGATGGCTTTAAAAGAAGATTAGACAAATTCATGGAGGACAGGGCTATCAATGGCTACTAGCCGTGATGGCTGTGCTGTGCCACCATAGTCAGAGGCAGCATGCTTCTGAAAACCAGTTGCCGGAAGCCTCAGAAGGGGAGAGTGTTCTTGCACTCGGGTCCTGCTTGTGGGCTTCCCCCAGGCACCTGGTTGGTCACTGTGAGAACAGGATGCTGGACTAGATGGGCCACTGGCCTGATCCAGCAGGCTCTTCTTATGTTCTTATGTTCCGTGTCTTCCTCCATGCTGCGCAACGCCTCTTTCCTTCTTGGCTCCCGCTCTGAGAGATCATCAGGCGGCTTGACTTCGTGAGGGTTAGAATAAACGAAACCAGATTCCTAGAAAGGAAAGAGGAGGAGGAGGTGCGGGAGGCCTCAAAGAAAATGCGGCTCCTCTCCCTCTGACGTCACTTCCTGCCGGGCTCTTCCCTTGGAGGAAAGTGGCTCCCTTGTCAAGAGCGCAGTTTGATTCGCCATTAAACGCCAGAAGCAGCAGCAGCGCTGCAGCGTCGGTGGCGCCTTCTGGGGTCTGGTAAGCCCCTTGTCCCTGCTGTGCATTTGGGCGAAGGGGAGTCCCAGGGCCGAGGGGAGCAGCTGCAGGGCGGGGGAGCAAGGAGGGGGCGGGAGACCCCAGATTGGAGCCCCACCCGGTGAAGGCAGAGGAGCGGCTGGAGAGCCCACGACAGCAAGGGAGACCCTCACCCCGTAAGGAGGTGGCCTCTGTTCTGCGACCCTTCAGGATCCCCTGTCAGAACATCCCCCATAATAACAGATAGATAAAGGGAATAAAACGGAAGAAAAAAGATAGGCAGGGCCTTGGTACAATGAGTGGAAAGTGGAGCTTCCTTATGCAGAAGCAGTATACCAGGCTTAGTGTGTTAAATGGCCTCAGTTTGATGAATAGACAGGAGGGGAATCCTGGGGGGGGGGCTGTATCCCTCAGAGCAAAAGCTCCTCTGTTCAAAGTCCCCTTCATTCTCACTTGGTGGTAAATACCCAAGCCCTGCATGGGTGGCCCCATCTGAAACCTTGTGAGCATCCTCTGCCTTTACACATTTGGTGGAAAGGTTTTCACAAAGCAGGGCGCCCAGGAGGCCTGTTCAGCTGATCCATCCAAATCAGGGAGGAGAGCTACCTCTCCCTCCCCAGCAAGGCCAGGACACCACTTTGAATTAAGGAGCAATTGAAAGTATGCCTATCAATGCCCCCGTTATTCACACACTGACTGGTGTTATCATCACACATGTGCCCATACAGGCAAGTAACCCCTGGGATACAGAAGGGACCTTTAAGTGTGAATAGAAAGTGCTACTGAAAATTGGCAATCTTTTCATCAAAGGAATCAAACTCGGAAGACCCCGACTGAAAGTGAACAACCGTGTTTTATTAAAAGGGTAAATAGGTGAAGAGAGCCTACAGGACAGGGCAGCCCCCACCCGCATCCATATCCCATCACTCAATGCCTGCTGAGGTGAAGGTAAAATCAGTTCTTCCTTAATTTATGATGACAATCCCAAAAATGTAGATTCGTTGCTTTCTTCCACCAGATTATACTCAAAGATCTTTCCATTTCCTTATCACAACCAGGTCATAAACTCCAGGGACTGCAGCATTCCAATTTAATTTAATATGCAACAATATAGCTCACGTTTAACTCTGAAGGGGGACAGTTCTAAAGATAAGCAAATCTATCAAGAGATGAAAGGAATAACGTATTTCATTCACAATTAAACCAAATTTCTGTATTCCAGGAGAGGCTTGTAAAAGTTCAGAGATAAGTTAGGGAGTATAGGATCTTATATTGAATTAGACAGTTGTCCCATCTAGCTCAGTGTTCTCCGCACTGACTGGCAGAGTCTCTCCAGGATTACAGGCAGGGAGTCTTTCCCAGCCCTACCTGGAGATTCAAAGTGGGACGTTCTGTGTACAAAGCAGCTGCTCTACCACTGAGCTACAGCCTGTCTTCTGAAAGGGTCTCCCCTTTAACTTGTTTTTAATTAAGGATAAGGATGATGCTGGTCCCTGGGGCCCTTTGGAGCTGCTGTCAGAGATGTGTCAGCCATCCAGGGATCCATCTTCAAAGTAAGACATAGGCCTCATCACTGGGTGTTTATCAAAGGTTATATGGTAGAAACAATAATCCTCACATTTGACTATTCTTACCCAGCACCTTTCCTGCTCTGCAAGCCTTCGGCCTGGGCATAGTGATCCCTGTTTGGCTTCGCTCATAGAAAAAGTGGACCTGCTCCTTCTGAACGTGGCCTCAGAAGGCAGAAAACTATTCCCAGAAGCAGAGAAGGGATGAGGACCCCGTGAAAGGCCAAGAGATCAAATATGGAACAGCAAGACCCATCTACCCCTGAAGCAGGACTTGGCCCTGATGCCATCAAGACTGAGACCCATGCGGAGGAATTCCTGGGGGAAAATGTGCAGAAGATCTTGGGGGAGAACCCCCTCAGCTCAGATGTGCAGCGCCAGCAGTTCCGGTGTTTCCGCTACCAGGCAGCTGAGGGGCCCCGAGAGGCTTGCAGCCAACTCCACCTTCTTTGCCGTGAGTGGTTGAAGCCAGAGCGACACTCAAAGAACCAGATCGTGGACAAGGTGATCCTGGAGCAGTTCCTGGCTGTCCTGCCCCTAGAGATGGAGAGCTGGGTGAGGGAATGTGGGGCCGAGACCAGTTCCCAGGCAGTGGCCCTGGCAGAAGGTCTCCTGCTGAACGTGGCAGAGGACGAGAAGCAGGCAGAGCAGCAGGTAAGATGGCTGTCCCTGGTCTAGATGAAGCCTTCCAGATGTTGTTGAAATAAAAGTCCTATAATCGCTGGCCATTCATGGTATTGTCTGGGGCTGATGTGAATTGGAGTCTGGTCCCATCTGAAGGGCACCACGTTGGCTACCCCGATATCAAGTATCTCTAAGGGTTTTGCATCTATCCTTCCTTTCTATATCAAATATTTATTTATTTATTTATTTATAAAATTAATTAATTAATTAATTAATTAAATAAGGGTTTTGCATCTATCCTTCCTTTCTATATCAAATATTCCTGTGGTATTGCCTCTGTCACTCCTTTTCTAATTCTGCTCCCCATTATATGACTTGAGTTCTTATTATGCTTTTCAGGAAAAGGGTCTCTGTGCAGAAACAGGAATGGATTTCCCTGAGGCAGAGAGGACTCCATTGGACCCCAGGCAGAGGCCGCTCGGTAAAGATGAATGGGGCGTGTTTCCGTTTGGTCTGTCTCTGTTGATTTTGCCTGCGAGAACCAGTGTGATGTAGTGGTTAAGGTGTTGGACTACGACCTGGGAGACCAGGGTTCAAATCCCCACACAGCCATGAAGCTCACTGGGTGACCTTGGGCCAGTCGCTGCCTCTCAGCCCCAGAGGAAGGCAATCGTAACCCCGTCTGAATACAGCTTACCATAAAAACCCTATTCATAGGGTCACCATTAGTGAGAATCGACTTGAAGGCAGTACAGTGGTTAAGGTGTTGGACTACGACCTGGGAGAGCAGGGTTCAGTCACTGCCCCTAAGTCCCAGAGGAAGTCAATGGTAAACCCTTTCTGAATACCGCTTACTATGAAAACCCTAAACACCATAAGTCAGGATCCACTTGAATTTCCATTTTCCACTCTTGTCTCCAGCCTTTTCCACAGCTCAGAAATGCTCCTACTTACATCATAATTTTTTACGTGGGAACCATCACTTTGATTTCTGGCTTAGAGCTCAAATGAGGAGAGATGTTTTATCACACAACTGAAAGATAAATTGTGCATAAATACCTGAAACTCACTCAGCTGAGAAGAACCCTTGTGCAGTTATACCTCTATGGTTTAATCTCTGACAATAGCATACGGTATACTAATGGCTTTTGGGCCCATTTTCTTTCTCACAGGGGATGGAATCATGTCGGCAAGACCTGCTAAATCATATCCCCTTTCTGGTGGAGGAGAAGCTGTTGCTGTCGCCCCAGATCAGGTAGGGGAAAGACTCAAAAGTGGGAAAGGCTGGGGGCAGCCTGGGTGCCTCTCTGTCCCTGGGTCTGAATGAATTTTCCTCCTCCTCTTTGCGTCTCCCAAAGCCACCTCAACAAAAGCTGTGAATGCCATTTAAGGAGGTTTCTGTCCTTAGAACAATGACCAGCCACCTCACCTTAACTACGTTTTCCACGTAGGTAGGAGATAATCTTTATGCTTGCTATGATGACAAATTGAATTATATTTCTTTTAGGATCCAGTGTCTTTGGAGGATGTGGCTGTGCAGTTCACGGAAGAGGAGTGGGCTTTGCTGAATCCTGACCAGAGAGCTCTGCATAGCGAAGTCATGGAGGGGATTTGTGGGACTCTGTCCTGTCTTGGTAAGGCAGGTTCCGTTGTAATTTGTTATGTGCCTTCAAGTCGATTACGACTTATGGCAACCCTATGAATCAACAATCTCCAGTAGCATCTGTTATAAACCACCCTGTTCAGATCTTCCTTTATGCAATCAATCCATCTATTGTTTGGCCTTCCCCTTTTTCTATTCCCTGCTGTTTTCCCAGCATTATTGTCTTTTCTAGTGAATCATATCTTCTCCTTATGTGTCCAAAGTATGATATCCTCAGTTTCATCATTTTAGCTTCTAGTGATAGTTCTGGTTTAATTGTCTTTTCGCTGTCCAGGTATTGGTCGTAATACCTGTTTTCAAATTCCATATTTCTATATTTAATGCACCCGAATATTCTGTTGTACTGCCACCTATTTCAACTGGGATTCTTAATCTTCTGCAGATAACTTGAATGGACAGCCATCTATTCTCTCTGAACAGATCTCTAGTTATGCCCTTCTAAAACAATGGTCCAATTACCTGGATTTATTCACTAAAATGTTTCCCCAAGTGCTATAACACAGCATAGCTGAGCTCCATTTGAATTTCTAATATGGCCTACGAGGTGCAACATTTGGCATTCTGGGCTTTGGGGAGACACATCCAAAGCTTCCCTCCTAGTTTATCCTTTTTCCTAGACCTGGAGCAGAGTGGTGGCAGTGAATTATATGATGTGGGGGAGAGGAGGACCGTTTTAAGACTGGGGTAGCCATCATGGTGTGCTCCACAGATTGCTGGACTCTCACGCCCATAAGCGGTGACCATTGTCCACGCTGACTGGAGCTGATGAGAATGGGATTCCAACAAACTCTGGAGAGCACCACGTTGTTATAGGGAAAGGGACTCAGACGGTAAGAAAAGCCTTCCCTATCATAGAATCATAGAATAGTAGAGTTGGAAGGGACCTACAAGGCCATCGAGTCCAACCGACTGCTCAATGCAGGAATCCAAATCAAAGCATTCCCAACAAATGGCTGTCCAGCTGCCTTTTGAATGCCTCCAGTGTGGGAGAGCCCACTACCTCTCTAGGTCATTGGTTCCATTGTCGTATGGCTCTAACAGTTAGGAATTTTTTCCTGATGTTCAGTCTTAATCTGGCTTCCTGCAACTTGAGCCCATTATTCTGTGTCCTGCACTCTCCAAGAAGAGATCTTGGCCCTCCTCTGTGTGACTATCTTTCATGTACTTGAAGAGTGCTATCATATCTCCCCTCAGTCTTCTCTTCTCCAGGCTAAACATGCCCAGTTCTTTCAGCCTCTCCTCATAGGGCTTGGTTTCCAGTCTCCTGATCATCTTTGTTGCTCACCTCTGAACCTATTCCAGTTTGTCTGCATCCTTCTTGCTGCGGAGACTAGAACTGGACGCAGTACTCAGGATGAGGCCTAACCAGTGCTGAATAGAGGGGAAGTAATACTTCACGCAATTTGGAAACTATATTTCTCTTAATGCAGCCTACTACAGCATTTTCCTTTTTTGCAGCTACATCACACTGTTGGCTCATATTCAGCTTGTGATCAACCACAATTCCAAGATCTTTCTCACATGTCGTATTGCTGAGCCAGTCTTATAACTGTGCATTTGGTTTCTTTTTCCTAAGTGTAGAACTTTGCATTTATCCCTGTTGAATTTCATTCTGTTGTTTTCAGCCCAATGCTCCAGGCTAGCAAGGTCTCTTTGAATTTTGTTTCTGTCTTCCACAGTATTAGCTATGCCCCCCAATTTGTTATCAGCTGCAAATTTGATAAGCATGCTCTGTACCTCCTCATCCAAGTCGATAATAAAAATGTTGAAGAGCGCTGGGCCCAGGACCTAGCCCTGTGGTACCCCACTCGTTACTTCCGTCCAGTTTGAGATGGAACCATTGATAACCACTCTTTGGGTATGTTTCTGGAGCCAACTGTTGATCCACCTGATAGTTGTTCCATCCAGCCCACATTTAGCTAGCTTGCTAATCAGAATGTCATGGGGCACTTTGTCAAAAGCTTTGCTGAAGTCGAGATATATTATGTTCACAGCATTCCCACAGTCTACAAGGGAAGTTACCCATTCAAAAAACAAGATAAGATTAGTTTGGCAGGATTTGTCTTTCATAAATCCATGTTGGCTCCTAGTAATCACTGCATTGTTTTCAAGGTGCTTACAGATTGACTGCTTTATAATCTGCTCCAGAGTTTTTCCAGGGATTGATGTTAGGTTGACTGGTCTATAGTTCCTTGATTCCTCCTTTTTGAAGATAGGGACTACATTAGTTCTCCTTCAGTCATCGGGCACTTCACCAGTCCTCCATGATTTCACAAAGATAATAGACAATCATTCCGAGAGTTCTTCAGGCAGTTCCTTCAATACTCTAGAATGCAGTTTATCGGGCCCTGCCAATTTGAACTCATTCAAAGTGATTTAAGTATTCCTTGACCGTTTGTCTATCAATCTCAAGCTCCAATCCTGCCCCTTCCACTTCATGTTTCCTGGGAGGGTCATAGACCCTTTTCTGGGAGAAGACTGAGCCAAAGTAGGAATTGAGCACTTCTGCCTTTTCTTTGTTATCTGTTATCATTTTGCCATCCTCACTGAGTAGCTGTACCACTGTTTCTTTTCTCTGTCGTTCACTACGGACGTACCTGAAGAAAGCTTTTTTGTTGCTTTTAGCATCCCTCAGTAACCTCAGCTCATTCTCAGCTTTAGCCTTCCTGACGCCATCTCTGCAATTCCGTTGTACCTGCCTGTACTCTTCCTTTGTGGCCTGGCCTTCTTTCCACTTCCTGTATGTGTCCTTTTTTGTTTTCAGGTCATCTCTAAGCTTCTTGTGAAGCCACATTGGCTTCTTCTGCTGTTTTCCCCCTTTTTTCCTTTTTGGAATTGCTTGCCATTGAGCTTTTAGAATTTCCTTTTTTAGAAACTCCCACCCATCATAGACTCCTTTTCTCATAAGGGTCGCTTGCCATGGAACCGTACTTACAATTGTTCTGAGTTTATGAAAATCAGCTTTCCTGAAGTCCAGGGTGCGTGTATAGCTACTCTCAGCTTTTGCTTCTGTTAAAATCAAGAATTCAAATATGGTGTGGTCACTTCCCCCCGGTGTTCCCGTAACTGCCACTTTATCCACCAAATCATCTCTATTGTCTAGAATCAAGTCCAGGATAGCCAATCCTCTGGTTGCTTCCTCCACTTTCTGTAGGAGAAAGTTATATCCAACACAAGTCAGAATTTTCTTTGAGGGACTGTGTTTGTCAGAGTTTGTCTCCCAACAGATATCGGGATAATTGAAGTCCCCCATTACTACTACATCATGCCTCCTCGAAACACTGGCAATTTGCTTTGCAAAAGTTACATTCTCATCTTCTCCTTGATTGGGTGGTCGGTAGTAGACTCCAAGCACCACATTCCTTTTATTACTTGCCCCATTAATTTTAATCCAGATACTATCGGTGTAGCTATCAAGCTCATCTTCCTGTATTTCTGTGCAGGGATATATATTTTTAATATATAGTGAGACTCCATCTCCCTTTTTATTCCTTCTGTCTTTTTGAACTAGTTATATCCTTCAATTGCTATAGTCCAGTCATGGGAGTCATCCCACCAAGTTTCAGTTACACCTATCAAGTTGTAATTACCCTCCTGTATTAAGAGTTCAAGTTCGTCCTGCTTGTTTCCCATGCTCTGCGCATTAGTATACAGACATCAAAGACCATGTGATTTATGGCTTGGCTTCCTTACTACGTTTTTCTGAGGATTGTTACTGGGCCCTATTATAGCCGATCTCTCTGTTCCCGTTACTGTGCACAAGCCTTCGTCAGTCGTTACCACCAAGATTACATCTCCCTCCCCCTTACGATTCAGTTTAAAGCCCTCCATGCTGTGGCCAAACACATTCTTCCCAGTCCTTGTGAGATGCAACCCATCACTTGACAGCAGTCCATCTTCCAGGAAGCGTAGCTCATGGTCCCAGAATCCAAATCTCTCACGTCGGCACCACCTTCATAGCCATTCATTCACACATTTTTATTTCCCTTTCTACTCCTCTGCTATGTACTGGAAGGATGGATGAAAAAACTATCTGAGCCCCAAAGTCCTTGAGTTTCCTTCCCAGAGCTTCAAAGTCTGACATGATTTCTTCATAGCTCCGTTTGGCAGTATCATTTGTTCCCATATGGATGAGGAGAAAGGGATACCTATTGGTGGGCTTGATGAGTGATGGCAACCCTTCCGTCGCATCTCTAATCTGACATGCTCCTGAGCGCACTGTAAGCTAAGCGGTTTGCCTGCTTTAGTAGGCCATTAAGATACATTCTCGTCTTGTCAGCACACTTGGATGAAACGGATTATTTGGATCCACGAGCTAGAGGGAGCCCCAGCTGACAAAGCGTCAAGGCGAGTTAAACAGCAGAGTGAGTTCGGCAGCAGGGCGAGGAGGCCAGGGCCCCCCACTCTGCCCGTCTGTTCCCTGACCTCAACTAAACCGCAGTCTCCAACCCATTGACGTAATAAACCTTAAACAAAACTATGCAGGTAAGAAGCCAGC
Source organism: Rhineura floridana (assembly GCF_030035675.1). Taxonomy (NCBI): domain Eukaryota; kingdom Metazoa; phylum Chordata; class Lepidosauria; order Squamata; family Rhineuridae; genus Rhineura; species Rhineura floridana. The sequence continues at coordinate 212,086,948 of NC_084482.1, forward strand.
AGGGGTGTGGGGGCTTTCCAGTGTTTTGCACCGCCTGCAGCATGTACGACTATCTGCCTGTTGGACAGAAGTCGTGGGTATGCTCTCGGTGCAATGAGCTCCTGGCTCTCCGGGAACGACTTCATTTCCTTGAGGCCAAGGTGGCGGACCTGGAAAAGCTGAGAGAGGCAGAGAGGTGTGTGGAGGAGGCCTTCAGGGACGTTATAGCTGTGTCCCACTCCAAGGATGATAGCTCTTCTGCTATCATGGAGAACGATGGTCTCGGGGAAGGAGAGCATCCAGCTGAGGAAGAGGGAAACAATCCCTTAGAAGGGACCCATTCCTTGGGGGGTGAGCAGCTATCCTCTCGTGCCGAGGATATATCTCCGGGGGATGGAGGGATCCTTGTAGTGGGTGATTAGATCATTAGGAACATAGACAGTGGGGTGTGTGGTGGGCGTGTAGACCGCAAGATGATTTGCCTGCCTGGTGCGAAGGTTGCGGATATCGCCCGTCGTTTAGATAGTTTGTAGACAGTGCTGGGAAGGAGTCAGTGGTCGTGGTGCACATTGGCACCAGCGACATGGGGAAATGCAGCCGTGAGGTCCTGGAAGCAAAATTTAGGTTGCTAGGTAGGATGCTGAAAGCCAGGACCTCCAAGGTGGCTTTCTCTGAAATGCTACCAGTTCCACGCGCAGGACCAGCCAGACAGGCCCAGCTTCGCAGTCTCAATGCGTGGATGAGACGATGGTGTCGGGTGGAAGGGTTCGGATTTGTTAGGCACTGGGGAACATTCTGGGACAAGCCGGGCCTGTACAAAAGGGACGGGCTCCACTTGAACCAGAATGGAACCAGACTGCTGGCACTTAAAATTAAAAAGGTAGCAGAGCAGCTTTTAAACTGACTGAGGGGGGAAACCCGACAGGAGCTGAGAAAGGTCCGGTTCGGAATAAACCTCCCCCCTGGGATAAAAACCAAAGAAATGATGAAATTTTAAAAGGGGTAGGCCTAGAAGTAGGCATTGTGAGAGCAGGGGCACAGGATATAAATTCAGAAGAGCAAAATTACCACAGGCCTAACCACACGTGCCAAAGACACTTGAAGAGAGACACTGATTACAAGTGCCTGTACGCTAATGCTAGGAGCCTCCGAACCAAGATGGGAGAACTGGAGTGCTTGGTCTTAGAGGAGAGCATTGATATAGTGAGCATAACAGAGACCTGGTGGAATGGAGAAAACCAGTGGGATACGGTTATCCCTGGATATAAACTATATCGGAAGGACAGGGAAGGACGTATTGGTGGTGGAGTCGCTCTATACGTGAAAGAAGGCATTGAATCCAGCAAGCTCGAAACCCCAAAAGAGGCAGACTCCTCCACAGAATCGTTGTGGGTGGTGATACCATGCCCCAGGAGGGACTTAATACTGGGAACGATCTATCGTCCCCCTGATTAAAATGCTCAGGGAGACCTTGAGATGAGATATGAAATTGAGGAAGCATCCAAACTAGGAAATGTGGTAGTAATGGGTGACTTCAACTACCCGGACATAGACTGGCTGCATATGTGTTCCAGTCATGACAAAGAAGCAAAGTTTCTAGATATTCTAAATGACTATTCCCTAGACCAGTTGGTCATGGAACCGACCAGAGGGCCGGCAACCCTGGACTTAATCCTCAGTGGGGACCGGGACCTGGTGCGAGATGTAAGTGTTGTTGAACCGATTGGGAGCAGTGACCACAGTGCTATTAAATTAAACATACATGTAACTGGCCAATTGCCAAGAAAATCCAACACGGTCACATTTGACTTCAAAAGAGGAAACTTCACAAAAATGAGGGGATTGGTAAAAAAACAGCTGAAAAACAAAGTCCAGAGGGTCACATCACTCGAAAATGCTTGGAAGTTGTTTAAAAACACTATATTAGAAGCTCAACTGGAGTGCATACCGCAGATCAGAAAAGGTACCGCCAGGGCCAAGAAGATGCCAGCATGGTTAACGAGCAAAGTCAAGGAAGCTCTTAGAGGCAAAAAGTCTTCCTTCAGAAAATGGAAGTCTTGTCCGAATGAAGAAAATAAAAAAGAACACAAACTCTGGCAAAAGAAATGCAAGAAGACAATAAGGGATGCTAAAAAAGAATTTGAGGAGCACATTGCTAAGAACATAAAAACCAACAACAAAAAATTCTATAAATACATTCAAAGCAGGAGACCATCTAGGGAGACAATTGGACCCTTGGATGATAAGGGAGTCAAAGGTGTACTAAAGAACGATAAGGAGATTGCAGAGAAGCTAAATGAATTCTTTGCATCTGTCTTCACAGTGGAAGATATAGGGCAGATCCCTGAACCTGAACTAACATTTGCAGGAAGGGATTCTGAGGAACTAAGACAAATAGTGGTAACGAGAGAGGAAGTTCTAAGCTTAATGGACAATATAAAAACTGACAAATCACCGGGCCCGGATGGCATCCACCCGAGAGTTCTCAAAGAACTCAAATGTGAAATTGCTGATCTGCTAACTAAAATATGTAACTTGTCCCTTGGGTCCTCCTCCGTGCCTGAGGACTGGAAAGTGGCAAATGTAACGCCAATCTTCAAAAAGGGATCCAGAGGGGATCCCGGAAATTACAGGCCAGTTAGCTTAACTTCTGTCCCTGGAAAACTGGTAGAAAGTATGATTAAAGCTAGATTAACTAAGCACATAGAAGAACAAGCCTTGCTGAAGCAGAGCCAGCATGGCTTCTGCAAGGGAAAGTCCTGTCTCAGTAACCTATTAGAATTCTTTGAGAGTGTCAACAAGCATATAGATAGAGGTGATCCAGTGGACATAGTGTACTTAGACTTTCAAAAAGCGTTTGACAAGGTACCTCACCAAAGGCTTCTGAGGAAGCTTAGCAGTCATGGAATAAGAGGAGAGGTCCTCTTGTGGATAAGGAATTGGTTAAGAAGCAGAAAGCAGAGAGTAGGAATAAACGGACAGTTCTCCCAATGGAGGGCTGTAGAAAGTGGAGTCCCTCAAGGATCGGTATTGGGACCTGTACTTTTCAACTTGTTCATTAATGACCTAGAATTAGGAGTGAGCAGTGAAGTGGCCAAGTTTGCTGACGACACTAAATTGTTCAGGGTTGTTAAAAAGGGATTGCGAAGAGCTCCAAAAAGACCTCTCCAAACTGAGTGAATGGGCAGAAAAATGGCAAATGCAATTCAATATAAACAAGTGTAAAATTATGCATATTGGAGCAAACAATCTTAATTTCACATATACGCTCATGGGGTCTGAACTGGCGGTGACCGACCAGGAGAGAGACCTCGGGGTTGTAGTGGACAGCACGATGAAAATGTCGACCCAGTGTGCGGCAGCTGTGAAAAAGGCAAATTCCATGCTAGCAATAATTAGGAAAGGTATTGAAAATAAAACAGCCGATATCATAATGCCGTTGTATAAATCTATGGTGCGGCCGCATTTGGAATACTGTGTACAGTTCTGGTCGCCTCATCTCAAAAAGGATATTCTAGAGTTGGAAAAGGTTCAGAAGAGGGCAACCAGAATGATCAAGGGGATGGAGCGACTCCCTTATGAGGAAAGGTTGCAGCATTTGGGGCTTTTTAGTTTAGAGAAAAGGCGGGTCAGAGGAGACATGATAGAAGTGTATAAAATTATGCATGGCATTGAGAAAGTGGATAGAGAAAAGTTCTTCTCCCTCTCTCATAATACTAGAACTCGTGGACATTCAAAGAAGCTGAATGTTGGAAGATTCCGGACAGACAAAAGGAAGTACTTCTTTACTCAGCGCATAGTTAAACTATGGAATTTGCTCCCACAAGATGCAGTAATGGCCACCAGCTTGGATGGCTTTAAAAGATTAGACAAATTCATGGAGGACAGGGCTATGAATGGCTACTAGCCATGATGGCTGTGCTCTGCCCCCCTAGTCAGAGGCAGCATGCTTCTGAAAACCAGTTGCCGGAAGCCTCAGGAGGGGAGAGTGTTCTTGCACTCGGGTCCTGCTTGCGGGCTTCCCCCAGGCACCTGGTTGGCCACTGTGAGAACAGGATGCTGGACTAGATGGGCCACTGGCCTGATCCAGCAGGCTCTTCTTATGTTCTTATGTTCTTATGATCCATACCAATCGGGTTTCTGGACTGGTCACGGAACTGAAACAGCCTTGGTCGCTCTGGTAGATGATTTGAGGAGGGCATTAGATAGGGGAGAATCCACCTTTCTTGTCCTCCTCGATCTCTCAGCGGCTTTTGATACTGTCGACCACAGTATCCTTCTGCTTCACCTGGAGGGATTGGGAATTGGAGGCACTGTATTACAGTGGTTCCATTCCTTTCTCTCCGACAGGTACCAACAGGTAGCGTTGGGGGAGGAGGTATCAGACCCTTCGCCTCTCAATTGTGGTGTGCCACAGGGCTCTATCCTCTCTCCCATGCTATTTAACATCTATATGAAGCCGCTGGGGGCAATCATCAGGAGATTTGGGCTGCAGTGTCATCAATATGCGGATGACACTCAGCTCTATCTCTCGTTTAAATCTTCACCAGAGTTGGCTGTGGAGACCTTGTCCAAGTGCCTGGAATCCGTGAGTGGATGGATGGGAAGGAACAAGCTGAAGTTGAACCCTGATAAGACCGAGGTACTACTTGTGGGGGACAAGAGAAGGTTGGGCGATATTGACCTGAAGTTCAGCGGGGTGAGTCTACCCCTAAAGGACCAGGTCCGCAGCCTTGGGGTTGTGCTTGATTCCAGGCTGTCCATGGAGGCTCAGATTTCGGCAGTGAGCCGGGCAGCCTGGTACCAACTACACCTCATACGAAGGCTGCAACCCCATCTTCCTGTTCACCAGCTCCCACTAGTGGTACACGCCCTGGTCACCTCTCGTTTGGACTACTGTAATGTGCTCTACATGGGGTTACCCTTGAAAACGGTCCGGAAATTACAACTGATACAAAATGCGGCGGCTCGACTACTTACGAATAGTCGCCGCCGAGATCACATCACACCAGTGTTGTTCGACCTACACTGGCTACCAGTTGTTTTCCGAGCCCAATTCAAGGTGTTGGTATTGACCTTTAAATCCCTACACGGTTTCGGCCCAGTTTATCTCACGGAGCACCTTCAACGCCACCAATTATGCCGCCCGACAAGATCAGCCACACAGGGCCTTCTCTCAATCCCGCCAACAAAAACAGCTAAATTGGCGGGAACTAGAGAGAGGGCATTCTCAGTGGCGGCCCCCACTCTTTGGAACTCCCTCCCACAAGATCTCCGGCACGCCTCTTCCCTAAATGTGTTTCGGAAAGCCTTAAAGACCTGGCTCTTTCAGCAGGCCTTCACGGTATCCGGGGAGGGTTAATTGTTATAACTGTAATGCCTCCTGCCCAGTTTTAATATTGTTGCTGCAGATGTATTGTTTTTATATTGTATTATTATATTTTATCAATTGTATTCTAACAAATTTGTAAGTCGCCTAGAGTGGCCATCGGCCAGATAGGCGACGAAGAAATTAAATTTATTATTATTATTATGTCCTTGATTGGCTTGTCGACAGTAGATTCCAAGCACCACATTCCTTTTATTACTTGCCCCATTAGTTTTAATGCAGATACTCTTGGTGGAGCTACCAATCTCATCTCCCTGTATTTCTGTGCAGCGATATATATTTTTAACATATAGCGCGAGTCCACTTCCCTTTTTATTCCTTCTGTTCTTTTTGAAAAAGACAATTTGTCTATTTTTATTGATTTCAAAGATGTACATCTCTATCTTATTCTGAACAAAAATTCACAAGGAGTATAAAAATGGTTAGAGATCTATACAAGATGCTAGAATCACAACATAATCAAAACAGCAGTACATGAATCAGCACAAAGAAACTTTAAGAGTCACAAGAAATACAAATATAGATGAGAACAATGTTAGAATCCCAGAGGTCTGACTCAGCAGCCCTGCCATAGTCATTGGCCAACTAATCCAGGAGTATTTGCTCTGACTGGCAGCACATCTGAGGGCTCTTTCTGAGGTCCTTTAAGTGCTGAAGTGGGGGATTCACCTTGGGACCTTCTCCTTGCAATGGACTTTGTCTGCCACTGAAGGATGGAGCCTCCCCTTTTCATTCTCTCACTTCACTTGCTCCAGAGTTCAGAAGAGAATATCTGCAGTTGCTTTATTTACCTTGTCAACTTTGTAGGCTAGGCCGAATGAGAGTGATTGGCCCAGGACCACCCAATGGGATTAACCTCTGACTGGGAGCTGAACCCAGATCACCGTGGTCCAAATCTGACAGTCTATCACTCCAATTGTCAGTGAATGCCAGACAACAGAGACTGTTCAACCTGGAGTAAGATCCATCTTTCATCTAATTCCTGTCAATTCTTCCTTTATCACAAAAGTTATTTGGGATTGTTCAGTGATTTGATGATCCATTTCTTCCCTCATGGTCTTATCAGTTTCTCTCTTCCTTGCAGAAGATAATGAGTGGAAAGCCAAGAGGAAGGAAGAACTATGTGGGCAAGAGAGATGGAAAAGAGACAGATCTGAAAACAGGGAAGAGCAGAGAAGGAAACCTGAAGCAGAAGAGAAAAGGAGGAATAAATCTTGTGCTTCTCAGGGCAGTGGCTACCATAAAACTGTCATCCGAGAAAAAACAGATCAAAGAATAAAAAGAAATAAATATTTTCATTGTTCGAAAAGTCTGAATTCTAAAAGAAAGTGTAAAAAAGCCCACTACAAAAACCAGAAAAGGGAGAAAGCATATCAATGTTCGGAATGTGAAAGGAGGTTTAGCTGCAAGGCAAGTCTCATTTTGCATCAAAGAATGCACACCGGTGAGAAACCATATAAGTGCTTAGAATGTGGAAAGAGCTTCCGTCAGAAGATACATCTGACTTACCATCAAATAATTCACACTGGAGAGAAACCATATAAGTGCTTGGAATGTGGAAAGAGCTTCAACTGGAAAGTGCAACTCACTGCCCATCAAAGAATTCACACTGGGGAGAAACCATATAAGTGCTTACAATGTGGAAAGAGCTTCCATCAGAAGACAAATCTGACTTCCCATCAAAGAATTCACACTGGAGAGAAACCATATAAGTGCTTGGAATGTGGAAAGAGCTTCAGCTGGAAAGTGCAACTCACTGCCCATCAAAGTAATCACACTGGGGAGAAACCATATAAGTGCTTAGAATGTGGAAAGAGCTTCAGCTGGAAAGTGCAACTCACTGCCCATCAAAGTAATCACACTGGGGAGAAACCATGTAAGTGCTTGGAATGTGGAAAGAGCTTCAGCAGGAAAAACCAACTTACTTCCCATCGAAGTATTCACACTGGGGAGAAACCATATAAGTGCTTAGAATGTGGAAAGAGCTTCCGTCAGAAGATACATCTGACTTTCCATCAAAGTATTCACACTGGGGAGAAACCGTATAAATGCTTGGAATGTGGAAAGAGCTTCAGTAGGAAACAGCAACTCACTGCCCATCAAAGTATTCACACTGGGGAGAAGCCATATAAGTGCTTAGAATGTGGAAAGAGCCTCACTAGATATTCCTCTCTCACTTTCCATCAAAGAATTCACACTGGGGAGAAACCATATAAGTGCTTAGAATGTGAAAAGAGCTTCAGTAGGAAACAGCAACTCACTGACCATCGAAGGATTCACACTGGGGAGAAACTATATAAATGCCTGGAATGTGGAAAGTGCTTTACTAGAAATTTCTCTCTCACTTTGCATCAAAGAATTCACACTGGGGAGAAACCATATAAGTGCTTAGAATGTGAAAAGAGCTTCAGTAGGAAACAGCAACTCACTGCCCATCAAAGTATTCACACTGGGGAGAAGCCATATAAGTGCTTAGAATGTGGAAAGAGCTTCAGTAGGAAACAGCAACTCACTGCCCATCAAAGTATTCACACTGGGGAGAAGCCATATAAGTGCTTACAATGTGGAAAGAGCTTCACTAGATATTCCTCTCTCACTTTCCATCAAAAAATTCACACTGGGGAGAAACCATATAAGTGCTTAGAATGTGAAAAGAGCTTCAGTAGGAAACAGCAACTCACTGACCATCAAAGTATTCACACTGGGGAGAAACTATATAAATGCCTGGAATGTGGAAAGTGCTTTACTAGAAATTCCTCTCTCACTTTGCATCAAAGAATTCACACTGGGGAGAAACCATATAAGTGCTTAGAATGTGAAAAGAGCTTCAGTAGGAAACAGCAACTCACTGCCCATCAAAGTATTCACACTGGGGAGAAGCCATATAAGTGCTTAGAATGTGGAAAGAGCTTCCACCAGAAGATAAATCTGACTTCCCATCAAAGAACTCACACTGGGGAGAAACCATATAAATGCTTAGAATGTGAAAAGAGCTTCAGTAGGAAACAGCAACTCACTGACCATCAAAGTGTTCACACTGGGGAGAAGCCATATGAATGCCTGGAATGTGGAAAGGGCTTTACTAGAAATTCCTCTCTCACTTTGCATGAAAGTATTCACACTGGGGAGAAACCATATAAGTGCTTAGAATGTGGAAAGAGCTTCAGTAGGAAACAGAAAGGAATGCTTCTAGCAACTACCAGTAGCAGTGTCCATAAGCGTCGTCGAGGTGGTTCAGAAAGCCAGGGGTTCAGTCCGAAGGGCCTGGAGTCTGCGAACTACGTTTCACATGGAGGTCACGCCCGACGTTGTAGTCAGCAACACGCTGAAGCCAGGGTCTGGCTTTTAAAGAACACCTCTGCAGACGGGTGGGAACAATCACCCCTCTGGCTTCTGCAAGCGTGCCGGCCTTAAACGGACAGGCCGGCCCCTCTGCTGCCTGACTTTCTGTCTCCTCCGCTCTGCAGGTGGGAGGGGAGCCTCCTGGTCACTATCTGACTCGGGCTGAAGAGCTTCAGCTGTGTCTCGGACGCTCTGCAGCTGAGGGGGAGTAGGAGCTGCATTCTCAGGAGTTTCCTCTCTTTCCCCTTCTGGGTGTGTGGCTGTTACTCCTGAGTCATCCTCGTCTGACGAGTCCTCCGAAGGGGCCATGACAGGATTAAGGATGTTGGACCAGAAAATGTTCTGCTTTTATCAGACTCTCTTTCAGGCTTGCAGGCTATTCTGTCTGGTGGTGTAGCCTGCAAAAAGGATGTGATTAATGAAATATGGACTTTAAATACAGAACTTTGCTCCATGGGAATCTTCCTTGAGTTCTGTTGGATACCTGCCCGTGTAGGGATATTGGGGAATGAGCTGGCTGATTTCACTGCCAGACTGCTTTGCAGCATTCAGCTATTGGTCTCTCTTTATTACAGAGAGAAGTTAAATGTTGTCTTCAGAGGGAAATGGTTATGGAATGGCAACATCGGTGGGAAGCTGATATTATGGGACGTAGAGTGTTTTCCTTTTGCCTACTTTGAGTGATTTTCAACTATTTAATCAGTCTGGTTGACTGCAACAAGTTTGTCTACTGTGTGTTTTAACGGAACATTGTGCAGTTCGTCATAATGTTTTTAGTATAGGGCGAGTCAGTTCGGATATTTCTGATGGGTGTGTGAAACGGTAGACCATATAATATGGGATTGTTTACAATATATGAAACCAGATTCCTAGAGAGGAAGGACATAGAAGGATGGAGAGGCATCTGTCCTTCAAAGCGCCTCCTCTCCTTCCGATGTCACTTCCTGCCTGGCTGTTCCATTGGGAAAAAGCAGCACCACCCCATATCTCTCGCACAAGGGCTGTTGCATCGGTGGCTCCTTCTGGGGTGTGGTGAGCCCCCTTTCCCCGTTGTGCATTGGGGTGGAGTCCCAGGGCCGCTGGGGAGGATGCACGAGAGGAACTGCAAGGCATTGGAGCGAGGAGGGGGATTAGGAGACCCCTTTGTGTGGGTGGGGAGATGCCCCAGATTGCAGCCCCAGCCGGTGAAGGGAGAGAAAAGGCTGGAGCCATAGCAAGGGAGACCCTCAGCCCGTAAGGAGGTGGCCTCTTTTCAGCTGACCCTGTCAGGATCCCCCATCACAACATCCACCACCAGGGAGCAGAGCCTCCTTCCCCCCTTCTCTTAAAACCCAATCCTAGTTAGTGAAGTCTGCTTAATAATAGACGGACAAAGCAAATAAAACGGAAGAAAGAAGACAGAGAAGGCCTTCTTATAAAATGAGTGAAATATTGGGGGCAGGGATCACATTGAAAATCAGATTTGAGTGCAACTATGCAAGTAACACAGTGCATTACGAAGGTCTTTAGTATCCCAAGTGAAACATGGGCATTTTTAGTAAGGTTAAAGCAGATTCCTTCTGGACAGGAGTAGTTTTGGGTGGGGAGTGGAGTTTTCATGTGCAGAAGCGGCGTACCAGACCTCAGTGGGTTAAATGACCTGACCGTGATACCTATAGGGGAAGGGAATTTTGGGGGAAGGAGGGGGCTGCGTCCCCCAGGGCAAAAGCACCTCTGTCCTGAGTGCCTTCCTGCCAGGCTTCTCACTTGGCGGAAAGTAGCTGCTATTTCCCCGCCAGGCACTGCATGGGCTGCCCCCTCTGAAATCTGCTGAGCCTCCTTCGGCTTTGCACATTATTTATTTATTGATTTATATCCCGCCCTTCCTCTCAGCAGGAGCCCATGTGCTTGGAGGGTTTTCACAGGGCCACATGGGAGGGTGCGTGGGAGATCTGTTCAGTTGATCAATCCAACTCAGGAAGCAGAACTTCTCCTCCTCCCACAAGGCCAGGACACTGCTTTGAATTGAGGGAGGAGGGATTGAAAGTAGGTCTATAAATGCCATCATTATTCACCTCTGGCATCATCAGACCTCCTGGCTAGCATGTGTGTGCCCATCCAGGAAGGCAACCCTTGGGCCACAGAAAAAATGGAAATGGACTGCAAGTTGATCCCGACTTATGGTGACCCTACGAATAGGGTTTTCATGGTAAGCGGTATTCAGAGGGGGTTTACCGTTGCCTCCCTAGGAGGCTGAGAGGCAGTGACTGTCCCAGGGTCACCCAGTGAGCTTCATGGCTGTGTGGGGATTCGAACCCTGGTCTCCCAGGTCCTAGTCTAGCACCTTAACCACTGCACCACACTGGCTCTCATTGGAACACAGAAGGGACCTTTTAAGATTGAATAGAAAGTGCCACTGAAAACTGGCAATCTTTTCACCAACGGAATCGGAAGGCCCTGGCTGAAAATGAACACCCCTGTTATATTAAAAGGGTTAATAGGTAAAGGGAGCCATCCAAATGCTTACAGGGCATCTCAGCCACCACCCATGTCCGTAGCCCCGTCACTCATGCCGGCTGGGGTGAAGGGACAGTTAGTCCTTCATTAATTGATGATGACAATCCCAAGATTTTGGATTCTTTGCTCTCTTCCTCCACATTATACCCGAGGATCCTTCAGCTTCCTGATCACAACCAGGTCCTAAATGGCAGGAACTGTGGTGTTCCAGTTTAATTTCTTTAAAATATTGATACTTCTTAACTCTGAAATCAGAGGCAGGTGAAATAAGAAAACATCAATGGAGCAAAGTAAAAAGATATGGCATTCAGAATTAAACAAAAAACATTGTGGTCAAGCCGAATTTAGGTTCACCGACATAAGTTAGGGAATAGAGAAAGCAGCCTTGTAATGAGTCAGACCACTGATCCATCTTGCTTTGGTTTTACATAGAAGTCTTTTTCCGTGCCCTGCGCCGAGCAGAAGCTCTGGGCCAGGCGGGACACAGTGGCATCTCGTAGAGGACACCCTCCCCTTTCCTGGGCTGTATGATTTGTTCTGGCCCAGAGCAGAGTTTGGGGTGGGCACCCCCAGTTACTAATTTTTTCCTATATATTTTTCTCTGCTTTGGTTTTGCATAGAAGTCTATTTCCGTGCCCTGTGCCGAGCAGAAGCTCTGGGCCAGGCGGGACACAGTGGCATCTCGTAGAGGACACCCTCCCCTTTCCTGGGCTGTATGATTTGTCCTGGCCCAGAGCAGAGTTTGGGGTGGGCACACCCAGTTACTTATTTTTTCCTGTATATTTTTCTCTGCTTTGGTTTTGCATAGATGCTCTGCTCCGTGCCCTATGCCCAACAGAAGCTCTGGGCCAGGCGGGACTGTGATGTTCCTGTATGTGAATATAATGTGTATATGGTAAGTGCAGGTTTATTCTAAGACATATGGTAAGTGGAATGAGGGAGAAGGGGGAGTACATGGGCTGTAGAATGCTGGAGGATGATTGGCTGTGTCTTGAATGGCTGAAGGTATAAAAGGGAGAATGACAGTTGAGTCTGGGTGGTTGAGGTTGGGTGTTTTTTGGACAGGGTGGAGGTTGGGTAGTTAATGGGTGGTGGGAGTTGAAGGTTGTTGTAGAGAGATTGGATTAGGAGTTCTGAGGCAAATAAGAAGTAAGAACATAAGGGTATCATATATGAAACCATACACTTGTCAACAAAATATATAAGTAATCTTGTTATTCCTAGTGTGAACAATAAACATTTTCTTGGTTTACTTAAAGCCTGATTCCTTAGCTGGAGTGTACAGACCAGGGGGGAAGGCAGGGTAACCAAGGCTGGAGAAGAAATTGTATCTAATGGTGGCAGCGGTAAAGGAGGAAATATTGTATCAGCATTCAGTACCATAGAGCAACCCAGAGCTGTGAGCTTCATAGGCAAGAGGCTTCAGGGGGGTTGGGAATAACCTAAACACACAGACACAAGGTATCAAAATAGCCAGGAAGAGACTAAGGCACAGTCTAGAGGCTATACTGGATACACAGAGTGTTGGGTAGTGTGGCCTAGCAGGGGGATCTTTTGAGATCTGTGCTTGAGCGGAGAGAGGTAAAAATAAACACGACGATCCTGACTGCTGGTAGCCACGAGTAAGAGCCGCACAGGTGGTGCCAGGGGAAGGTCGTCACAGGGACGCAGTGGCATCTCGTAGAGGACACTGTCCCCTTTCCTGGAGTATATGATTTGTCCTGGCCCAGAGCAGATTCTGGGATGGGCACCCCCAGTTACTTATTATTTTTCTGGGTGTTTTTGTCTATTTTGATGTTGCATAGATGCTTCCCAGGGTGCCTTGCACCCAGCAGAAGCTCTGGGCCAGGCGGGACACAGTGGCATCTTGTAGAGGACACCCTCCCCTTTCATTGGGTATATGAGTTGTCCTGGCTCAGAGCAGATTTTGGGGTGGGCACCCCAGTTACTTATTTTTTTCCTGTATATTTTTCTCTGCTTTGGTTTTGCAAAGATGCACTGCTCCGTGCCCTGCACCCAGCAGAAGCTCTGGGCCAGGCGGGATGCAGTGGCATCTCGTAGAGGATACCCTCCCCTTTCCTGGGGTATATGATTTGTCCTGGCCCAGAGCAGATTGTGGAGTACGAACCCCCAGTTACTTGTTTTTTCCTGTAAGTTTTTGTCTGCTTTGATTTTGCATTGATGCCCTCCTCTGCGCCCTGTGCCCATCAAAAGCTCTGGGCCAAATGGGACACAGTGGCATCTCGTAGAGGCCACCCTCCCCTTTCCTGGGGTGCATGATTTTGGCACAGAGCAGATTTTGGGGTGGGCACCCCCAGTTACTTATTTGTTATGATTTTATGACATCATTATGTATTTATGATAATATGAGAAGCCTGATTATTTTGATTGCATAAATGTATTATTAGTATTGATGGGGAGAGTCCCCCGATCACAGCGATATATCATACAGGGTACCCCAACATATATTTTGGGGTTCATAGACATGTTAAGTTTGGCTTGAAGTTGCTGTAGCTGTCAACTCTTCTTTTTTAGTGTTTTGAACTTTCAAGCAAATAAGGAACTGGGAACTAGGAACCAACTTCAGCGTTGTATTCTTTTGGCTCTTGAGTGGATTAACGATGTTAGACCAGAAAATGTTCTGCTTTTATCAGACTCTCTTTCAGGCTTGCAGACTATTCTGTCTGGTGGTGTAGGCTGCAAAAAGGATCTGATTAGTGAAATATGGACTTTATTTATTTATTTATTTAATTTGTATCCCACCCTTCTCCCAGCAGGAGCCCAAGGCGGCAAACAAGGCACTAAAAATACTTTAAAACATCATAAAAACAAATCTTAAAATACATTAAGACAAAACAGCATTAAAAACTTTTTTTAAAAAAACTTTTAAAAAGGGTTAAAAACATTATGAAAAAACTTATTAAGCAATTCTGACACAGACACAGACTGGGATAGCTCTCAACTTAAAAGGCTTGTTGAAAAAGAAAAGTCTTCAAAAGGCACCAAAAAGATAGCAGAGGTGGCGCCTGCCTAATATTCAAAGGGAGGGAATTCCACAGAGTAGGTGCTGCTACACTAAAGGTCCATTTCCTATATTGTGCAGAACGAACCTCCTGATAAGATGGTATCTGCAGGAGGCCCTCACCTGCAGAGTGCAATGATCGACTGGGTATGTAAGGGATGACGGTCTTTCAGGTATCCTGGTCCTGAGCTGTATAGGGCTTTGTAGACCAAAACTAGAACCTTGAACTTGGCCCGGTACCAAATGGGCAGCCAGTGCAATTCTTTCAGTAGTGGGGTGACATGTTGGCGATACCCTGCTCCAGTGAGCAGTCTCGCCACCACATTTTGCACCAGCTGCAGCTTCCGGACCAATCTCAAGGGCAGCCCCACATAGAGCGCATTACAGTAATCCAGCCTGCAGGTTACCAGTGCGTGGACAACAGTGGTCAGGCTATCTCAGTCCAGAAATGGCTGCAGCTGTCTCACCAGCTGAAGCTGGTAAAAGGCACTCCTAGCCACTGAGGTCACCTGAGCCTCTAGCCACAAAGATGGATCCAGGAGCACCCTCAGACTACAGACCTGCTCTTTCAAGAGGGTGTACGACCCCTCCAAAGCAGGCAACTGTCCAATTATCCGAACTCAGGAACCACCAACCCACAGTGCCTCCGTCTTGCTAGGATTCAGACTCAATTTATTGGCCCTCAATCAGCCCACCACTGAGTCCAGGCAGCGGTCCAGGGCTTCCACGGCCTCTCCTGATTCAGATGTTACAGAGAAATAGAGCTGGGTATCATCAGCATACTGCTGACATCTCGCCCCGAAGCTCCTGATGACTGCTCCCAAGGGCTTCATATAGATGTTAAACAGCATGGCGGACAAGATGGTACCCTGCAGCACCCCACAGCACAGCTGCCAGGGGGCTGAAAGACAGTCACCCAATGCTATTCTCTGAGAACGACCCTGGAGATAGGATCGAAACCACTATAAAACCGTTCCTCCAATACCCATCTCACGAAGTCGGCCCAGAAGGATACCATGGTCAATGGTATCAAAAGCCGCTGAGAGATCAAGTAAGAATAACAGGGTCGCACTCCCCCTGTCCTCCTCCCGATAAAGGTCATCCATCAGGGCAACCAAGGTCGATTTAGTCCCATAACCAGGCCTGAACCCAGACTGGGATGGGTCAAGATAATCTGTTTCATCCAAGAGTACTTGCAGTTGCTGCACCACAACCCTCTCAATCACCTTCCCTAAAAAGGGGTATTTGCAGCTGGTCAGTAGTTGTCAAAAAAAGTGGGTCCAGGGTGGGCTTTTTCAGGAGTGGTTGGATCACCGCCTTCTTCCAGACAGAATTGTTATCTTTCCTCCCTTGACGGCTGAGGAAATTAACAGGCAAGACTAAAAAAGATAAGTCATCAGAATGGATTGTTTCTTAATTTGGACTGATATTACTTACTGTTGCTTCATAGGAAGATATATACTTCGTTTGTGTGTATGTATGGAGGGAGAGAGAATGTAGCTCCTTTTTTCTTGGTACTTGTCATTGATTCTGTTTTGATTGCTAGATGTTTGACATTACATGGCTGAGGGAGGTGGAGAACAGAAAAAGGACCAAATGAAATTTGTTTGCTCCCGTTTCCTTAATTCCCGTTCACAGGATGACCATTGCCTCAAATGGAGATCTGTTGGCAGGTCATATCTACAAAGTATACAGTTTTTCAGACTTTGTAGCAAAGCCATACTCTGGGCATGAGTTCCATGTTCTCCTAGGGAGGGCTGGTTTTCCCCCCGTTCTGTCTGAACTTAATTTTCTGTAACTGCCAAAAGTAGCTGAACTGACTTGGCCTTCGGAGGCCATTCACCTTCCAGGCAGAGTCACAGACACCATCACGTCTTCCCTCCTCACGCAAGCAACCGCAGCTGTAGAGCCTTCTCTGCCAGCTCCCTCATACTTTTCAGGGCTTGGGAGTCTTGAGCCCCCCCAGGCCAAACCCCAGGGAGCGGCCACAGCTCAGCGGGTAGAGCGGCTGCTGTGCATGCAGAAGGTCCCACCTTCAGCCCCCAAGCATCTCCTTGTCTGAAACAGTTGAGAGCTGCTGCCAGCCAGAGCAGACAGCACTGAGCTAGATGGGCCCCAATGATTCAACTCAGTATAGGGCAGGAGTCTTCCTGTGTTCTGCACAATGTCTCTTTCCTCCTTGGCTCCCACTTTGAGCGAGGGTTAAAATATACGAAACGAGATTGCTAGAGGGGAAAGAGGAAGAGGAGGTACTGGAGCCATCGAAGAAAATGCGGCTCCTCCCCCTCTGACGTCACTTCCTGCCTGGCTCTTCTCTTGGAGATAAGCGGCTCCCTGGAGAAGTGCGGCAGTTTCATTCGCCTTTAAACTGCAGCAGAAGCAGCAGCGGCGCTGCAGTGTCTTTGGCCCTCCTGGGGTCTGGTAAGCCCCTTGTCCCCCGTTGGGCGAAGGGGAGTCCCAGGGCCGCTGGGGAGGGCGGAGAGGAGGCTGTGCAAAGCAGGGGAGCGAGGAGGAAGCTGGGAGACCCCTGAGTGAGTGTGGGGGGGAAGAGCAGATTGCAGCGTCAGCCGGTGAAGGCTGGAGCAATACCAACGGGACCCTCACCCCATAAGGAGGTGGCCTCTGTTAAGTTGTCCCTTCACGATCCCCCATCAGAACATCCACCAAGTCTGCATAATAACAGATGTACAAAGCAAATAAAATGGAAGAAAAAAGATAGGCAGAGCCTTGGTACAATGAGTGGAAAGTGGAGCTTCCTTATGCAGAAGCAGTATACCAGTCATAATGTGTTAAATGACTTCAATTTGATGGCTAGACAGGAAGGGAATCTGGGGGGGCTCCGTTCAAAGTCCCTTTAATTCTCACTTGGCAGTAAGTACCTGTGGTTTCCCCCGAAGCACTGCATGGGTGGTCCCCTCGGATATCTTGTGAGCCCCCTCCACCTTTGCACATTTGGTGGAAGGTTTTTCCCAGGGCCACGGGGCAGGGCGCACAGGAGGCCTGTTCAGCTGATCCATCCAAATCAGGGAGGAGAGGTACCTCCCACTCCCCAGCAAGGCCAGGACACCACTTTGAATTAAGGGGCAATTGAAAGTATGCCTGTGAATGCCCCCATTACTCACACACTGGCTGGTGTTATCACACACATGCCCATCCAGGCAAGTAACCCCTGGGATACAGAAGAGTGAATAGAAAGTGCTACTGAAAATTGGCAATCTCCTCATCAAAGAAATCAAACTCAGAAGACCTCGACTGAAAGTGAACAACCGTGTTTTATTAAAAGGGTAAATAGGTGAAGAGAGCCTACAGGACAGGGCAGCCCCCACCCGCATCCATATCCCATCACTCAATGCCTGCTGAGGTGAGGGTAAAGTCAGTCCTTCCTTAATTTATGACGTCAATCCCCAAAATGTAGATCACTGGGTTTTTATCAAAGCTTATATGGTAGAAACAATAATCCTCATATTTGACTATTCTTAGCCAGCACCTTTCCTGCTCTGCAAGCCTCCGGTCTAGGCATAGTGATCCCTATTTGGCTTCGCTCATTCTATGAACTTCGCTTCTTCTGAACACGGCCTCAGAATGCTGAAAACCATTCCCAGAAGCAGAGAAGGGATGAGGACCCCATGAAAGGCCAAGAGATCAAAGATGGAACAGCAAGACCCAGCTACCCCTGAAGCAGGACTTGGCCCTGTTGCCATCAAGACTGAGACCCATGGGGAGGAATTCTTGGGGGGAAACGTGCAGAAGATCTTGAGGGAGAACCCCCTCAGCTCAGATGTGCAGCGCCAGCAGTTTCGGCGTTTCCGCTACCAGGAGGCTGAGGGGCCCCGAGAGGCTTGCAGCCGACTCCACCTTCTTTGCCGTGAGTGGCTGAAGCCAGAGCGACACACAAAGAACCAGATCCTGGACCTGGTGATCCTGGAGCAGTTCCTGGCTGTCCTGTCCCCAGAGATGGAGAGCTGGGTGAGGGAATGTGGAGCGGAGACCAGTTCCCAGGCGGTGGCCCTGGCAGAAGGTTTCCTCCTGAGCCTGGCAGAGGACGAGAAGCAGGAAGAGCAGCAGGTGAGAGGGCTTCATCCAGACCAGGGTCAGCCAACGTGGTGCCTTCCAGATGTTGAAGTAAAGGTCCTATAATTGCTGGCCAGTGTGTTGGCTGGGGCTGATGTGAATTGGTGTCCCCTCCCAACTGAAGGGCACCACTTTAGCTACCATGATATCAAGTATCTCTAAGAGTTTTCCATCTATCCTTCCTTTTCTATATCAAATACTCCTCTGGGTTTTGCCTCTGTCAGTCCTCTTTTAATCCTGCTGCCATTATATGACTTGTTTTTATTATGCTGTTTCAGGAAAAGTCTGTCTATGCAGAAATAGGAACTGATTTCTCTGAGGCAGAGAGGACTCCATCGGACATCAGGCAGAGGCTGCTGGGTAAGGATGAATGGGCCGTATCTCCATTTGGTCTGTCTCTGTTGATGTTGACTCCTTTACTCTTGTCTCCGAGAGCCAGTGTGGTGTAGTGGTTAAGGTGTTGGACTACGACCTGGGAGACCAGGGTTCAAATCCCCACACCGCCATGAAGCTCACTGGGTGACCTTGGGGCAGTCACTGCCTCTCAGCCCCAGAGGAAGGCAATCGTAAACCTTCTCTGAATACCTCTTACCATAACAACCTTATTCATATGGTCGCCATATGTCGGAAACAACATTTTCCATGCTCGTCTCCAGCTTTTTCCACAGCTCAGAAATGCTCCTACTTACATCATGATTTTTTACGTGGGAACCATCACTTTGATTTCTGGCTTAGAGCTCAAATGAGGAGATGTTTTATCGCACAACTGAAACATAAATTGTGAATAAATACCTCACTCAGCTGATAAGACCCTCATGCAGTTAGACACATATATTTTAACCTCTGAGAATAGCGTACTGTATATTACAGGCTTTTGGGCCTATTTTCTTTTTCACAGGTAATGGAATGATGTCAGTGAGACCTAATAAGTCATCTCCCCTTTCTGGTGGAGGAGAAGCTCTTGCTATCGCCCCATATCAGGTAGGGGAAAGACTCGGAAGTGGGAGAGCCTGGGGGCAGCCTGGGTGCCTCTCTGTCCATGGGTCTGAATGAATTTCCCTCCTCTTTGCGTCTCCCAAAGCCATCCTCAACAAAAGCTGTGAATGCCATTTAAGAAGGTTTCTGTCCTTAGAACGATGACCAGCCACCTCACCTTAACTATGTTTTCCATGTAGGTAGCAGATAATCTTTTTGCTTTCTGTGAAGACAAAATGTATTGTTTCTCTTTTAGGATCCAGTGTCTTTGAAGGATGTGGCTGTGAATTTCACGGAAGAGGAGTGGCTGACTCCTGACCAGAGAGCTCTGCATAGCGAAGTCATGGGAGGGATTTGTGGGACTTTGTCCTGTCTTGGTAAGGCCCCCTGTTCAGACGTAACTTGTTTTGTTGTTGTTGTTATGTGCATTCAAGTCGATTACGACTTATGGCGACCCTATGAATCAGTGACCTCCAATAGCATCATCAACCACCCTGTTCAGATCTTGTAAGGGCAGGTCTGTGGCTTCCTTTCTGGAATCAATCCATCTCTTGTTTGGCCTTCCTTTTTTTCTGCTCCCTTCTGTTTTTCCCAGCATTATAGTCTTTTCTAGTGAATCATGTCTTCTCATTATGTGTCCAAAGTATGATAACCTCAGTTTCATCATTTTAGCTTCTAGTGACAGTTCTAATTAGTTCTAACACCCAATTATTTACCTTTTTCGTGGTCCATGGTATGCACAAAGCTTTCCTCCAACACCACATTTCAAATGAGTTGATCTTTCTCTTATCTGCTATCAGTTTTGTAACTTTCGAACTTTCACATCCATACATAGAGATTGGGGATACAGTGGTTTGAATGATCCTGACTTTACTGTTCAATGATACATCTTTGCATTTGAGGACCTTTTCTAGTTCTCTCCTAGCTGCCCTCCCCAGTCCTAGCCGCTTTCTGATTTCTTGACTATTGTCTCCATTTTGGTTAATGACTGTGCCAAGGTATTGCTAATCCTTGACAAGTTCATTGTCCTCATTGTCAACGTTAAAGTACATAAATCTTCTGTTGTCATTATTTTGGTCGTTTTGACATTCAGCTGTAGTCCTGCTTTTGTGCTTTCCTCTTCAACTTTCATCAGCATTGGTTTCAAATCATTACTGGTTTCTGCTAGTAGTATGGTATCGTCTGCATATCTTAAATTATTTATATTTCTCCCTCCAATTTTCACACCTCCTTCATCTTGGTCCAATCCTGCTTTCCGTATGATATGTTCTGCATATAGGTTAAACAAATAGGGTGATAAAATACACCCCTGTCTCACATCCTTTCTGATTGGGAACCAATCGGTTTCTCCATATTCTGTCCTTACAGTAGCCTCTTGTCCAGTGTATAGGATGCGCATCAGGACAGTCAGATGCTGTGGCACCCCCATTTCTTTTAAAGCATTCCATAGTTTTTCATGATCTACACAATCAAAGCTGTAATCTATAAAGCACAGGGTGATTTTCTTCTGAAATTCCTTGCTCCGTTCCATTATCCAACGTATGTTTGAGATGTGATCTCTGGTGCCTCTTCCCTTTCTAAATCCATCTTGGACGTCTGGCATTTCTCGCTCCATATATGGGAAGAGTCTTTGTTGTAGAATCTTCAGCATTACTTTACTTGCATGGGATATTAAGGCAATAGTTCGATAATTACTGCATTCCCTGGGATCCCCTCTCTTTGGAATTGGGATGTATATGGATCGCTTCCAGTCTGTGAGCCATTGTTTAATTTTCCATACTTGTTGACAAATGTTTGTTAAAATTTGGACAGATTCAGTCTCAGTAGTTTGTAGCAACTCTATTGGTATCATCTATTCCTGGTGATTTGTTTCTTCCAAGTATTTTAAGAGCAGCTTTCACCTCACATTCTATAATTTCTGGTTCTTCATCATAAGGTTCCTCCATGTAATTTGTTATGTGCCTTCAAGTCGATTACGACTTATGGCGACCCTATGAATCAATGACCTCCAGTAGCATCTGTTATAAACCACGGTGTTCGGATCTTGTAAGGTCAGGTCTGTGGCTTCCTTTCTGGAATCAATCCTATCTCTTCTTTGGCCTTCCTCTTTTTCTACTCCCTTCTCTTTTTCCCAGCATTATTGTCTTTTCTAGTGAATCATGTCTTCTCATGATGTGTCCAAAGTATGATAACCTCAGTTTCATCCTTTTAGCTTCTAATGGTAGTTCTGGTTTAATTTCTTCTAACACCCAATTATTTGTCTTTTTTGTGGTCCATGGTATCGGTCGTAATATCTGTTTTCAAATTCCATATTTCTATAATTAATGCACCCGAATATTCTGATGTACTGCCACCTATTTCAACTGGGATTCTTAATCTTCTCCAGATAAACTTATATGACAGCCATCTATTCTATCTGAACACAGATCTCTAGTTATGCCCTTCTAAAATGGTGGTCCAATTCAGTGGAATTTCTCACTAGAAGTTTTCCCCAACTGCTAAAACAGCATAGCTGAGCTCCATTGGAGTTTCTAATATAGCCCACTAGGTGCAACATTTGGCATTTTGGGCTTTGGGAGGACACATCCAAAGCTCCCCTCTTAGTTCATCCTTTTTCCTAGACCTGGAGCAGAGTGGTGGCAGTGCATCCTACTCTTTGGGGGAGAGGAGGACTGTTTTAAGACTGGGGTAGCCATCATGGTGTGCTCCACAGATTGCTGGACTCTCACTCCATAAGCAGTGACCATTGTCCACGCTGATTGGGGCTGATGGGAATGGGATTCCCACAAGCTCTGGAGAGCACCACGTTGTTATAGGGAAAGGGACTCAGATGGTAAGAAAAGCCTTCCCTATCATAGAATTATAGAATAAGGCCATCAAGCCCAACCGCCTGCTCAATGCAGGAATCCAAATCAAAGCATTCCCAACAGAGATGGCATACGGCTCTAACAGTTAGGTAAGAAAAGCCTTCCCTATATCTGCACATTTCCTATATTTCAACAGGTGAAGTCCATTTCTTCCAGGCTAGTACAAGATTTGCTCTCTCTTTTTTTTTTTTTTGAGGGGGAGGAGCAACCCTTGTAGGAAAAGGGACTTGGCCAGACCAGAGCCACCCCTCCCAGCTGCCTCTTGAATGCCTCCAGTGTCAGAGAGCCCACTACCTCTCTAGGTCATGGGTTCCATTGTCATACTGGTCTAACCGTTAGGAAGTTTTTCCTGATGTCCAGTTGAAAGCTGGCTTCCTGCAACTTGAGCCCTTCTCTGTGTGGCAACCTTTCATGTACTTGAAGAGTGCTATCATATCTCCCCTCAGTCTTCTCTTCTCCAGGCTACACATGCCCAATTCTTTCAGTCTCTCCTCATAGGGCTTGGTTTCCAGTCCCCTGATTGTTCTTGTTGCCCTCCTCTGAACCTATTCCAGTTTGACTCCATCCTTCTTGAAGTGCAGAGACACGAATTGGACACAGTACTCAAGATGAGGCCTAACACAATGCTGAATAGAGGGGAACTAATACTTCACGCGATTTCGAACTCAGACGGTAAGAAAAGCCTTCCCTATATCTGCCCATTTCCTATATTTCAACACTTGAAGTCCATTTCTTCCAGACCAATACAAGATTTCCTATCTCTTTTTTTTTTGAAGGGGGAGGAGGAATCATTGTAGGAAAAGGGACTTGGATGCTGCAGAGCCACCCCTCCCGCAATTTGTCCACAGATGAGTGTGTGTGTTTGTGTACATGCCCTCCTACCCATATTTTTTCACAGTTCCTAAATTTCAGCATTTCAAGCCCTCTTCTTGCACCCTAGTAGAATATCATAGAATAGTAGAATTGGAAGGTGCCTATCAGGCCAACAAGTCCAACCCGCTGCTCAATGCAGGAATCCAAATCAAATCAAATTTTTCTCACTTCACTTGCTCCAAAGAGTTCCAAAGAGAATATCTGTGGTTGTTTTACTTATCTGTACAACTTTGTAGGCTAGGCCGAATGAGAGTGATTGGTCCAGGACCACCCAATGGGATTAACCTCTGACTGGGAGCTGAACCCAGATCACCACGGTCCAAATCCAACAATCCGTATCACTCCAATTGTCAGTGAATGCCAGACAACAGAGACTGTTCAACCTGGAGTAAGATCGGTCTTTCATCTAAGTCCTGTCAATTCTTCCTTTATCACAAAAGTTATTTGGGATTGTTCAGTGATTTGAGGATCCATTTCTTCCCTCATGGTCTTATCAGGTTCTCTCTTCTTTGCAGAAGGTCTGGAATGGAAAGCCAAGAGGAAGGGAGAACTTTGTGGGAAAGAGAGACAGGAAAGAGACAGATCTAAAAACAAGGAAGAGCAGAGAAGGAATCCTGAAGCAGAAGAGAAAAGGAGGAATAAATCTTGTGCTTCTTACGGCAGTGGCTACCATAAAACTGCCATCCAAGAAAAAACAGATCAAAGAATGAGAAGAAATAAATATTTTCATTGTTTGAGAAGTCTGAATTCTAAAAGAAAGTGTAAAGCCCACTACAAAAACCAGAAAAGTGAGAAACCATATCAATGTTTGGAATGTGAAAGGAGGTTTAGCTGCAAGGCAAGTCTCATTTTGCAACAAAGAATGCACACTGGTGAGAAACCATGTGAGTGCTTAGAATGTGGAAAGAGCTTCCGCTGGAAACACTGACTCACTGCCCACGAAAAAATTCACACCGGGCAGAAACCATATAAATGCCTAGATTGTGGAAAGAGCTTCCGTCAGAAGAGAAATCTGACTTGCCATCAAAGAATTCACACTGGAGAGAAACCATATAAGTGCTTGGAATGTGGAAAGAGCTTTCGTCGGAAGACACATCTGACTTGCCATCAAAGAATTCACACTGGGGAGAAACCATGTGAGTGCTTAGAATGTGGAAAGAGCTTCAGTTGGAAAGAGCAACTCACTGCCCATCAAAGTATTCACACTGGGGAGAAACCATATAAGTGCTTAGAATGTGGAAAGAGCTTCAGTTGGAAAGAGCAACTCACTGCCCATCAAAGTATCCACAGTGGGGAGAAACCATGTAAGTACTTAGAATGTGGAAAGAGCTTCAGTAGGAAACAAGCACTCACTTTCCATCAAAGAATTCACACTGGGGAGAAACCATATAAGTGCTTAGAATATGGAAAGAGCTTCAGTTGGAAAGAGCAACTCACTGCCCATCAAAGTATCCACAGTGGGGAGAAACCATGTAAGTGCTTAGAATGTGGAAAGAGCTTCAGTAGGAAACAAGCACTCACTTTCCATCAAAGAATTCACACTGGGGAGAAACCATATAAGTGCTTAGACTGTGGAAAGAGCTTCAGATGGAAACAGGAACTCACTTCCCATCAAAGAATTCACACTAGGGAGAAACCATATAAGTGCTTAAAATGTGGAAAGAGCTTCAGTTGGAAAGAGCAACTCACTGCCCATCAAAGTAATCACACTGGGGAGAAACTGTATAAATGCTTGGAATCTGGAAAGAGCTTCACTAGATATTCCTCTCTCACTTTGCATCAAAGAATTCACACTGGGGAGAAACCATATAAGTGCTTAGAATGTGGAAAGAGCTACAGTAGGAAACAGCAACTCACTGCCCATCAAAGAATTCACACTGGGATTAATTGATATGTTTATTTAGTAAAAAAAATTGATTGATATATATCTCAAGGATTGGAAACTTCTCTTTGACTTTTTGTGGAAGATTAAAATGATAGGATGTTTATGAGATTTGAAATTAACTAAGATAACCGCTGGAGGAAGGTGATTTTATAATCTATTGTTATACATTATAGATTTATAGCTGAATTATAGCGATTTGAAATTACTGGATTTAGTAGATTTGATGAGTTGGATTAACTGGCATGTTTATTTAGAAAAAAAATTGATTGACATATATCTCAAGGATTGGAAACTTCTCTTTGACTTTTTGTGGAAGATTAAAATGATATGATGTTAATGAGATTTGAAACCAACTAAGATAACCGCTGGAGGAAGGTGATTTTATAATCTATTAAGAGATAGGTTTGATATATATTATAGATTTATAGCTGAACTATGACAAATCGGAAGTCAATATTCTTTCTTTTTTACATATATATATATATATTCTTTTTGTATTGTACTAGTTATTGATTTGTGTTGTTTTCTTTTTGTATTGTTTTGGTTTTGAAAATTGGAATAAAAATTAATTGCAAAAAAAAAAAAAGAATTCACACTGGGGAGAAACCATATAAGTGCTTAGAAGGTGGCAAGAGCTTCCGCAGGACACAGCATCTCACTGCCCATCAAAGAATTCACACTGGGGAGAAAACATATAAGTGCTTAGAATGTAGAAAGAGCTTCAGTAGGAAGCAGCAACTCACTGCCTATCAAAGAATTCAAACTGGGGAGAAACCATATAAGTGCTTAGAATGTGGAAAGAGCTTCAGTAGGAAACAGGAACTCACTGCCCATCAAAGTATCCACAGTGGGGAGAAACCATATAAGTGCTTAGAATGTGGAAAGAGCTTCAGTAGGAAACAGGAACTCACTACCCATCAAAGTATCCACACTGGGGAGAAACCATATAAGTGCTTAAAATGTAGAAAGAGCTTCAGTTGGAAAGAGCAACTCACTGCCCATCAAAGTATTCACACTGGGGAGAAGCCATATGAATGCCTGGAATGTGGAAAGGGCTTTACTAGAAATTCCTCTCTCACTTTGCATCAAAGAATTCACAGAGGGGAGAAACCATAGAACTGCTTGGAACATGGAAAGAGCTTCAGAAGTAGCACAAGTGTTTATTGTCATGAAAGATTTCAGAAATGTGGAAACCATGTTATGAGTGTAGAATGGGGTGGCTGACCTGTTGCCTGTGAGTGTTTTGGAGCCCTGCGGAGACCTTCAGTAGCGTCCCCCAACGCCCATGCACTGTGGGATGTTAGAGAAGAGATCCTGACCTTCCCCTGTGTGATCCTGGCCTCCCTTCTCTTTTCACACTACACTGCCCTCACCCAGAACCCACCCCCCTTTTCTTTGTAGAGTGAATTCTGATTTTCCCAATCTTGGGAAAATCCTAAAATAAAAATACAAATTCCATCCACTGCTCCCTGGTGGTGCTGCTGGTTGCATTCTCTTTAGCTGAGGTGGAACCAGAAAGAGCTGTGAACTATTAATATGAAGGGGCCTGAGTTTGTCATGTCCATTAATTTTAAAGGATCCACTCTGAGGTGGAAGTTGGGTGCAACCCACATATTAGTTTTACGACTTTTGTGCAAATCTGTTATTTTGAAAACCTTGTATTTTTTAACAAAATTAATTCATGCCCACAATGGACCTCAAGTTTCAAGACCTTATGGTGGTCAGGGAAGAAGTACTAATGAAGGGGAGAGAACAACACTCAGGGTTGAATACATCCCATCAAGCACAACCCAGTAATGTGGAGGGAGAAGATACTTTGGACACCTAAGCGCCTGGGCCTCCAACATGTAGGACAAAAGGGTCTGTTTCTAGAAGGACCAGCAGGTAGCCAAGACAGCTTTCATTGTTTTAAAGAAGTAAGTTTGTATGTGGTTTAGGGAAAAAAAGATAGCCTTGTGCTGAACGCCCCTGTCGTTTCAGGTTTTTAAGTAGCTAAGGAGTAAAGTCACTCCAGCGAGAGAGAGGAGACCAGGCTGGGTCTTGGGAGGGGCCCACACTGCTGAACAGCTGCTGCCACTGCCCCACTCACAGCAAGCAAGCTGACCCTGTAAGGATGAGCAGAGGAAGAAGGCCTCTCAACCCACCCACAACAGTGGAGTAGTTGTCATGGGCTGCGCAGAGTCATCGTCCCTTTCTTTTTGGGGATGTGCATCCCACCCGGGTCCCTCTGTTTCCGCAGCCGACTGCATGACTTTCAAAAGGCCTCTTTCCCCGTCACTGTTGCCACCTGCACAGAACTGCTTGCGAGTGCCTGTAGCACCAACAGCGGCTGCTCCCCGAGAGAGCAAAGCCTTCCGCCTCCCAGTGCAGCAGCAGCACCTCTGCACACCGGCGTTATTTCCCCCGCCTCAGCCAGCTTTCCTGTACTGAGCAGGAGGGACGCTGGTAGAGGTTGAATTGCATGCAGGGCGGAGGAGGAGGAGGATATATATACACACACACCTGGAGTGATTTCTCCTCCTTTGTAAACTCCAGCCAGCATGTTGGTGGGGAAAGGCATGACTCGCAGCACAACAACAATAATAATATTAATAAGAATATTAATAAGAAATGCTGTACAGGTTGAAGACCAGCCGTGAGGGCTTAGCTCTCTGATGTTTGTTTTTCCACAGTGAACTGGGCAGGAGGGGAAATTGGCGGGAACTAGCACTGCCTCGCTCCGGATGGACCTAGGCAGACTGGGACAAAACCATATAAATGCCTGGAATGTGGAATGAGCATCAATACAAATTCCTGTCTCACTGCCCATCAAAAAATTCACACTGATAAGAAGTCATATGAAAGGAAGGGCCTTAGCTGGAAAAGTAAACTTGCTTCCCATCAAAGAATTCACATTCGGGAATGACCATATAAAGGCTTATCATGTGGAAAGAGCTTCAGCTATAAGGAAAATCTTGCTGTCCATCAAAACTTCACACTGGGGCTATCAGCACTATAACACTGCTTGGAATGTGGAAAAAGCTTCGACTACAAGCACAAGCGGGTGGAGCAGCTGCTTTGCATGCAGAAGGTTGCAGGTTCAGTCGCCAGTGGCATCTCCAGGTAGCTCTCGGAGAGACTCCTTGTCTGAAACCGTGGAGAGCTGCTGCCAGCCAGTGCAGACAGCAGTGACCTAGATGGACCCCAGTGCTCTGAGTCGGTATAGGACAGCAGCTCCCCGTCTTCCTGTTCTCTGCAAGGCCTCTTTCCTCCTTGGCTCCCGCTTTGAGCGATCATCCGTCTGCCTGATTTCATAAGGGTTAAAATAAAGGAAACCAGACTGCTAGGGAGGAAGGATAGAGGAAGTGGTTGGAGGGGAATCCATGCTCTTCAAAGGCAATGCGGTTCCTCTCCCTCTGAAGTCACTTCCGGCCTGGCTCTTTCCTTGGAGAAAAGCAGCACTGCCCCCCTGTCTCTCCCCCAAGGTTGCTGCATCGGTGGCCCCTTCTGGGGTCCGGTCCCCTCCCCCGTTGGGCATTTGGGCGAAGGGGAGTCCCAGAGCTGCGGGCGAGGATGCAGAGGAGGAAGTGTAAGAAAGGGGAGTGAGGAGGAAATTAGGAGACTCCTTATGATTGCAGCCCCTGTCGGTGAAGGCAGAGAAAAGTCTGGAGCCATAGCAAGGGAGAACTTCACCCTGTAAGGAGGTGGCCCATGTTGAGCTGACCCTGTCAGGATCCCCCATCACAACATCCACCATCAGGGAGCAGAGCTTCCTTCCCCCTCCTCTTGAAAATGAATTGTACTTAATGAGATATGCAAATAATGGTGGTAGACTGCAGCTGGGTGGAGAGGTGGGGTGTTTTTATCTGGCTGAGGAATCTGCTTAACAACCGATGGGCGAAGAAAAAAATAGGCAAGGCCTTGGTCCCCTGAGTGAAATCTTGGGGGCAGGGATCATATTGCAAATGAATGCTGTTTGATGGGAGTAGTTTTGGGTGGGAAGTGGAGCTTTCCTATACAGAATCAGTGTGCCAGACCTCAGTGTGTTGAATGACCAGAACTTGATTCCTAGAGAGGAAGGGAATTTGGAGGGGCTGTGTGTACCCCAAAGCCCCTTCCTGCCAGGATCTTAACTTGAGTGAAAGAAAGTGCTGTTTGCCCCAAGCGTGGCATCGGTGTCCCCCTCTGAAATCTCATGAATCCCCTTCCCCTTTGTGCATTTGGCTGAAGGGTTTTCCCAGGGCTGCAGGGGAGGGCTCATAGGAGACCTGTTCAGCTGATCCATCCAAATCAGGGAGGGGACCCTTTTCCTTTCCTCTCTTGGCAAGGCCAAGACACCCCACAGTGAGTGAGGAGAGTGAAAGCAGATCTTGAATGCCCCCGTTACTTACACACTAACTGGTGTTATCACTTGTCATGAGCCAGGCTGGGAGAGGGCGGATAGAGGAGGGCGAAACATGATGAGGAACCCGGAGAGGGAGCAAGCAGAGGGGTGGACTCACAGGGCGACTCAACCCCTGTCTTTGACAGCTCAGCCCCAGACTCCCCTATTGAAGCACTGCCTGGCCCAACTGAACATGCCCATGGCGCCCACACCAGACACTCAGCTTTGCACTTCAGATGTTTCCCAGCTGAGTGCTGCCCAGCTTCCCACAGCCGAACGGACATCTAGCAGCCCCCTTCAGTCGGAGAGGGAAGCTGAGATTAAACCACCTTCACCCTGCGCTGGGAGGCGCTTCAGGTGGAAAGTTCAACAGTTAGAACTGAGGCGGAGCCTTTGTTTGCACGTTGAATCCAGGCCTACTTAAACTGACTTGGGGGGGACCCGGATGCCGAGTCAATGTCTTGGAGTCGTGAAGCTGTGCTTAGTTAGCACTAGAGCAGAGCAAAGTTCTTAGAAAGAGCAGTTAGTTTAATGAGGGGCACAGCTTCTGTCTATAGCTTTAATAACAAGAGAAAGCACCAGAGCCGTGTCTGTCTCTGACACCTTCGATTTCAGGCATGACATCACTCCTACCTCCTTCCTACTCTCCCCCTGATCTCTTCAAGGCCAAGACACCACTTTAAGTGAGGAGGGATTGAAAGTAGGTCTCTGAACGCCCCCATTACTCACGCACTGACTGGTGTCATCACTCTTTCTGGCTGACACACGTGGGCCCATCCAGGCTGGCAACTCCTGGGATGCAGAAGGGATCTTTCACCATTGAATGGAAAGCGCTACTTGAAAAGTGGCAACCTTTGAATCAAAGGAACCAACTTCAGCAGAACCCAACTGAAAATAACTGTTGTATTAAAAGGGTAAATAGGTGGAGACCGCAATCCAAATGTTAATGTAACATATTGCCTGTCTGCTCAGACACTGTATCTTGTACCGTACTCTGCTTTATAAGAAAACAATGCTTTGTCTAGAAGGGAGGGTTTAAGAAACCCATTTTCAGAAGAGAACTTTTTTCCTCTGTGCACTACTAAACTACAAGCGAAGCCATTCTAAGCTTATGTAAATGATTTTAGCACACTCTTTGCACATTTTAAGCCATTATTTGGGCTATCCCATCACACTGTGCTGGGTTTGTCTGAGTGCCTGTAGCACCCAGACATTATTTTCTGCAAACGCTACTACACAGTAAGTGTTAGTGAATGTTAACAAAGCCCCTTCCCCTCCCCCAAAGGGAAAAGTGAAAACTTTGCAAAGAGGCTTTGGGAGGTCTCCTGATTTGCAACAGCTATAGACCAGGGAGTCATGAAGAATTCCACTTACAGTGCAATGCAGAGCAGCCATTATTCAAGGGAAGGTGGTCCGTTCTGATTTACGTAGTTACAGGATTAGATCCATCTCTAGGGGAGATTTGAAACGTGGCAAATGTTCATGTTGCTCATAAGCGTTACAGATAAAACAGCATGTTCATCCTAAAGATGGAAGGAAATTCAGATTGAACAGTTTCACTAAGTGTCAATCTATTGATGTATGTTATATTTGTACCAACACCATCAACTACGCAATTTATAGATTATATACTCCAGAAGAGGTAAAATATTTCACTAGAGAATTGATCCATATGTCTTGTGACAAAGGCCAAAATCTGCATATTGTGTTACATTTTAGATTTTTGGTTTAAATGGACTCACTGACAAGTTTAGCTTATCCTACATACAGTATAGGATAAGCCAGTGTGGTGTAGTGGTTAGAGTGTCGGACTAGGACCTGGGAGACCAGGGTTTGAATCCCCACGTAGCCATGAAGCTCACTGGGTGACATTGGGCCAGTCACTGCCTCTCAGTCTCATGAAAACCCTCTTCATAGGGTCGCCATAAGTCGGAATCGACTTGAAGGCAGTACACTTACTTACACACATATACAGTATAACATCTTTTTGAAATTAATGATGATAATCACCCGTAAAAGTATTCTCTTATTTATTATATATCTTGGTCTTTCGGAAAGATGAGTTTATACTGTTGTTCCCTGAGATGAGTGCAAGGGAGATATATGTGCGAAATATTTAATTGTGGTACGTGCTGTAATTAGTTATACATTTGCAGCATAAGGATGCTAGATGGTTAATAGTGTATTGTACTTACAGCTATGAAATCACCATCTAAAAGCATCTCTGTATAGAAAAGTATTCTTATCGACTAAAGCACAAGGACTTAATTCTTCAAGAGAGAATTGTTATCATTCCTCCCAAGGACAGCTGAGAAGATGAACAGGGGAGATTGGAAAAGACAACAATACTTGAAACAGATTGTCCTGCTGTTTCTTAATTTGGGCTGTGTAATGTAAGTCTAACTTAAGAAATGGGAATCTTTCAACTTCAATTCTGAGTTCAATATGGAACCTTTTTACACTTTGGGTCTTGCTAGTGCTTATATGTTGATGGCTACGTGTTTGGCATTGTGCAGCTCAGTGTACAAAGTAAGCAGATGGGTTTCGAGTTCCCTTCCTCCTCTTAATTCCCATTCACAGGACCTCCATTGCATCCCATTGAGACTTCAGGACAAGGTCATCCCTCAATACAAGGCATGCTGTATAGTGTCTCAGGCTTTCAGAGCATCATTTTAGACTTTATAGCAAAGCCATACGCTGGGCAGGAGTCTCTTGCACTCCAGTGGAGGCGTTTTTTCTTTCTTTCTGTTAAACTGAGTTTAACCTTCTCTAACTGACAAAAGTAGCTGAACTGACTTGGCTTTCCGGTTCCATTCATCTTCCAGATACAGCAACATATATCATCACATCTTCCCTTCTCACACAAGCCAAACCAGTTTGGGAGCCTTGTCTGCCAGCCTCCCCATATTTCTATTATCTATATATTTGTCTTGAGCCCCCAAGAGTGTCCAAACCCCCAGGAAGGAGCCACAGCTCAGTGGGTAGAGCAGCTGCTTTGCATGCAGAAGGTCCCAGGTTCAAGAGGTCCCAGGTTCAATCTCCAAGGACAGACTCCCTGCCTGAAATGCTGGAGAGCTGCTGCCAGTCAGTGCAGACACCACTGAGCTAGATCGACCCCCATGCTCTGACTCACTACAGGGCAGGAGCTCCGTGTCTTCCTCCATGCTGCGCAACGCCTCTTTCCTTCTTGGCTCCCGCTCTGTGAGATCATCAGGCGGCTTGACTTCGTGAGGGTTAAAATAAACGAAACCAGATTCCTAGAAAGGAAAGAGGAGGAGGAGGAGGTGCGGGAGGCTTCAAAGAAAATGGGGCTCCTCTCCCTCTGACGTCACTTCCTGCCGGGCTCTTCCCTTGGAGGAAAGTGGCTCCCTGGTCAAGAGCGCAGTTTGATTCGTCATTAAATGCCAGAAGCAGCAGCAGATGGCTAGACAGGAAGGGAATCTGGGGGGGCTCCGTTCAAAGTCCCTTTAATTCTCACTTGTCAGTAAGTACCTGTGGTTTCCCCCGAAGCACTGCATGGGTCGCCCCCTCGGATATCTTGTGAGCCCCCTCCACCTTTGCACATTTGGTGGAAGGGTTTTCCCAGGGCCACAGGGCAGGGCGCACAGGAGGTCTGTTCAGCTGATCCATCCAAATCAGAGAGGAGAGCTACCTCTCCCTCCCCACCAAGGCCAGGACACCACTTTGAATTAAGGGGTGATTGAAAGTGTGCCTATTAATGCCCCCATTATTCACACACTGACTGGTGTTATCACACATGTGCCCATCCAGACAGGTAACCCCTGGGATACAGAAGGGACCTTTTAAGAGTGAATAGAAAGTGCTACTGAAAATTGGCATCAAAGGAATCAAACTCGGCGGACCCTGACTGAAAGTGAACAACCGTGTTTTATTAAAAGGGTAAATAGGTGAAGAGAGCAATCTAAATGCCTACAGGGCAGGGCAGCCCCCACCCGCATCCATATCCCATCACTCAATGCCTGCTGAGGTGAGGGTAAAGTCAGTCCTTCCTTAATTTATGATGTCAATCCCCAAAATGTAGATTCTTTGTTTTCTTCTTCCACCACATTACACTCAAAGATCCTTCCATTTCCTTATCACAACCAGGTCATAAACTCCAGGAACCACAGTGTTCCAATTTAATTTAATATGCAACAACAGAGCTCACGTTTAACTCTGAAAGAGGACAGTTCAAAAGATAAGCAAATCTATCAAGAGATGAAAAGAATAACATATTTCATTCACAATTAAACCAAAATTCTGTATTCCAGGAGAGGCTTGGAAAAGTTCAGAGATAAGTTAGGGAGTATAGGATCTTATACTAAATTAGACAATTGCTCCATCTGGCTCAGTATTGTCCGCACTGACTGGCAGCGTCTCTCCAGGATTACAGGCAGGGAGTCTTTCCCAGCCCTGCCTGGAGATTCAAAGTGGGACGTTCTGTGTACAAAGCAGCTGCTCCACCACTTGAGCTACAGCCCGTCCCCTAAAAGCTTGTTTAGCTAGTTTTTAATTAAGAATAAGATGGTAATGAGGATGATGCTGGTCCCTGGGGCCCTTTGGAGCTGCTATCAGAGATCTGTCAACCATCCAGACACCCATCTTCAAAGTAAGACGTAGGCTCCATCACTGGGTTTTTATCAAAGGTTATATGGTAGAAAGAATAATCTTCACATTTGACTATTCTTACCCAGCACCTTTCCTGCTCTGCAAGCCTTCGGCCTGGGCATAGTGATCCCTATTTGGCTTTGCTCACAGAATAAGTGGACCTGCTCCTTCTGAACGTGGCCTCAGAAGGCAGAAAACAATTCCCTGAAGCAGAGAAGGGATGAGGACCCCGTGAAAGACCAAGAGATCAAATATGGAACAGCAAGACTCACCTACCTCTGAAGCAGGACTTGGCCCTGATGCCATCAAGCCTGAGACCCATGGGGAGGAATTCTTGGGGGGAAACGTGCAGAAGATCTTGGGGGAGAACCCCCTCAGCTCAGATGTGCAGCGCCAGCAGTTCCGGCGTTTCCGCTACCAGGAGGCTGAGGGGCCCCGAGAGGCTTGCAGCCGACTCCACCTTCTTTGCCGTGAGTGGCTGAAGCCAGAGCGACACTCAAAGAACCAGATCCTGGACCTGGTGATCCTGGAGCAGTTCCTGGCTGTCCTGCCCCCAGAGATGGAGAGCTGGGTGAGGGAGTGTGGAGCGGAGACCAGTTCCCAGGCGGTGGCCCTGTGCGAAGGTTTCCTCCTGAGCCTGGCAGAGGACGAGAAGCAGGAAGAGCAGCAGGTGAGAGGGCTTCATCCAGACCAGGGTCAGCCATCGTTGTGCCTTCCAGATGTTCAAGTAAAAGTCCTATAGTGGCTGGCCGTTCATTGTATTTGCTGGGGCTGATTTGAATTGGAGTCCATTTCCATCTGAAGGGCGCAGTGTTGGCTACCCCGATATCAAGTATCTCTAAGGGGTTTGCGTCTATCCTTCCTTTTCTATATCAAATACTCCTCTGAGTTTTCCCTCTCTCAGTCCTCTTTTAATCCTCATCCCCATTATGTGACTTGAGTTCTTATTGTGCTGTTTCAGGAAAAGGGTCTCTATGCAGAAATAGGAACTGATTTCCCTGAGGCAGAGAGGACTCCATCAGACTGCAGGCAGAGGCTTCTGGGTAAGGATTAATGGGTCGTATATCCATTTGGTCTTTCTCTCTTGATTTTGACTCCTTTGGTCTTGTCTCCAAGAACCAGTGTGGTGCAGTGCTTAAGGTGTTGGACTACAACCTGGGAGACCAGGGTTCAAATCCCCACACCACCATGAAGCTCACTGGGTGACCTTGGGCCAGTCACTCCCTCTCAGCCCCAGAGGAAGGCAATCGTAAACCTCCTCTGAATACCGCTTACCATAAAAACCCTATTCATAGGGTTGCCATAAGTCGTTAATGACTTGAAGGCAGTCTATTTCCATTTTCCACTCATGTCTCCAGCCTTTTCCACGGCTCAGAACTGCTCCTACTTACATCATGATTTTGTACGTGGGAACCATCACTTTGGTTTCTGGCCTAGAGCTCAAATGAGGAGAGATGTTTTATCACACACCCGAAACGTAAACTGTGAATCAACACCTGAAACTCACTCAGCTAATAAGAACCCTTGTGCAGTTACACCTCTATGGTTTAATCTCTGAGAATAGCGTACTACGTACTATAGGCTTTTGGGCCTATTTTCTTTTTCACAGGTGATGGAATGATGTCAGCGAGACCTACTAAATCATATCCCCTTTCTGGTGGAGGAGAAGCTGTTGCTGTCTCCCCAGATCAGGTAGGGGAAAGACTCAGAAGTGGGAGAGGCTGGGGGCAGCCTGGGTGCCTCTCTGTCCATGGGTCTGAATGAATTTTCCCCCTCCTCTTTGCGTCTCCCAAAGCCACCTCAACAAAAGCTGTGAATGCCATTTAAGAAGGTTTCAGTCCTTAGAACAATGACCAGTCACCTCACCTTAAACTACATTTTGCACGTAGGTAGTAGATAATCTTTATGCGTTCTATGATGACAAAATGTATTGTTTCTCTTTTAGGATCCAGTGTCTTTGGAGGATGTGGCTGTGGTTTTCACGGGAGAGGAGTGGGCTTTGCTGAATCCTGACCAGAGAGCTCTGCATAACGAAGTCATGGAGGAGATTTGTAGGACTCTGTCCTGTCTTGGTAAGGCCCCCTGTTTAGTCATAATTTGTTATATTCCATCAAGTCGATCACAAGTTATGGCGACCCTATGAATCAGTGACCTCCAACAGCATCCGTCATGAACCACCCTGTTCAGATCTTGTAAGTTCAGATCTGTGGCTTCCTTTATGGAATCAATCCATCTCTTGCTTGGTCTTCCTCTTTTTCTACTCCCTTCTGTTTTCCCCAGCATTATTGTCTTTTCTAGTGAATCATGTCTTCTCATGATGTGTCCAAAGTATGATAACCTCTGCTTCTCCATTTTAGCTTCTAGTGACAGTTCTGGTTTAATTTGTTCTAACACCCAATTATTTGTCTTTTTCATGGTCCATGGTATCAGTCATAAATATCTGTTTTCAAATTCCATATTTCTATATTTAATGAACCCGAATGTTCTGATGTACTGCCACCTATTTCAGCTTTGATTCTTAATCTTCTGCAGATAACCTTGTATGGACAGCCATCTGTTCTCTGAACACAGAGGTCTAGTCATGCCGTTCTAAACAATGTTCCAATTCATCTGAATTTTTCACTAAAATGTTTCTCCAAGTGCTAACACAGCATAGCTGAGCTCCATTTAAATTTCTAATAAAGCCCACTGGGTGCAACATTTGGCATTCCGGGCTTTGGGAAGACACGTCCAAAGCTTCCCTCTTAGTTTATCCTTTTTCCTAGATCTGGAGCAGAGTGTTGGCAGTGTATCATAGTATTTGGGGGAGAGGAAGACCGTTTTAAGACTGGGGTAGCCATCATGGTGTGCTCTGCAGATTGCTGGAGTCTCATTCCCATAGGCGGTGACCATTGTCCACACTAACTGGGGCTGATGGGAATGGGATTCCCACAAGCTCTGGAGAGCACCACGTTGTTATAGGGAATGGGACTCAGACGGTAAGAAAAGCCTTCCCTATCATAGAATTATAGAATAAGGCCATCAAGCCCAACCGCCTGCTCAATGCAGGAATCCAAATCAAAGCATTCCCAACAGAGATGGCATACGGCTCTAACAGTTAGGTAAGAAAAGCCTTCCCTATATCTGCACATTTCCTATATTTCAACAGGTGAAGTCCATTTCTTCCAGGCTAGTACAAGATTTGCTCTCTCTTTTTTTTTTTTTGAGGGGGAGGAGCAACCCTTGTAGGAAAAGGGACTTGGCCAGACCAGAGCCACCCCTCCCAGCTGCCTCTTGAATGCCTCCAGTGTCAGAGAGCCCACTACCTCTCTAGGTCATGGGTTCCATTGTCATACTGGTCTAACCGTTAGGAAGTTTTTCCTGATGTCCAGTTGAAAGCTGGCTTCCTGCAACTTGAGCCCTTCTCTGTGTGGCAACCTTTCATGTACTTGAAGAGTGCTATCATATCTCCCCTCAGTCTTCTCTTCTCCAGGCTACACATGCCCAATTCTTTCAGTCTCTCCTCATAGGGCTTGGTTTCCAGTCCCCTGATTGTTCTTGCTGCCCTCCTCTGAACCTGTTCCAGTTTGACTCCATCCTTCTTGAAGTGCAGAGACACGAATTGGACACAGTACTCAAGATGAGGCCTAACACAATGCTGAATAGAGGGGAACTAATACTTCACGCGATTTGGAAACTATACTTCTGTTAATGCAGCCTAATACAGCATTTGCCTTTTTTGCAGCCACATAGCACTGTTGGCTGATATTCAGTTTGTGACCAATGACAATTCCAAGATCATTCTCACATGTCGTATTGCTGAGCCAAGTATCCCCCATCTTATAACTGTGCATTTGGTTTCTTTTTCCTAAGTGTAGAACTTTGCATTTATCCCTGTTGAATTTCATTCTGTTGTTTTCAGCCCAATGCTCCAGCCTATCAAGGTCCCTTTGAATTTTGTTTCTGTCTTCCGTGGTATTAGCTGTGCCCTCCAATTTTGTATCATCTGCAAATTTGATAAACATGCTCTGTACCTCCTCATCCAAGTCGTTAATAAAAATGTTGAAGAGCACTGGGCACAGGACCGAGCTCCAACTTGTTACTTCTGCCCAGTTTGAGAAGGAACCATTGATAGGCACTCTTTGAGTATGATTCTGGAGCCAACTGTGGATCCACCTGATAGTTGTTCCATCCAGCCCATATTTAACTAGCTTGTTAATCAGAATATCATGGGGCACTTTGTCAAAAGCTTTGCTGAATTCGAGATATATTATGTCCACAGCATTCCCACAGTCTATCAGGGAGGTTACCCGATCAAAAAATGAGATAAGATTAGTTTGGCAGGATTTGTTCTCTGTTTTCAAGGTGCTTACGGATTGACTGCTTTATAATCTGCTCCAGAGTTTTTCCAAGGATTGATGTTAGGCTGACTGGTCTGTAGTTCCCCAGTTCTTCCTTTTTGCCCTTTTTGAAGATAGGGACTACATTAGCTCTCCTCCAGTCATCCGGCACTTCACCAGTCCTCCACGATTTCACAAAGATAATAGACAGTGGTTCTGAGAGTTCTTCAGCCAGTTCCTTCAATACTCTAGGATGCAAAGCTAAACACTTTGCTGATAAAATCGAACGTCTGAAGAGCACGATCCCATACGCCGTGGACACAGGAAGTGAGCTGGAGGCGATCAATGGCATTCCGGTCCGGTGGGATCGATTTCAGCCTCTTCCTTCTGAGGAAGTGGACAAGGTGCTCTCTACTGTGAAGCCAACCACCTGTCTGCTGGATCCTTGCCCTTCATGGCTCATTATGAGCTGCAAAGAGAGGCAGACCAAATGGATCCAGGCATTGGTAAATGCATCCTTGGAAGAGGGTGCAATGCCATTAGCCCTTCAGGAGGCAATAATAAAGCCCATCTTGAAAAAGCCCTCCTTGGATCCTCAAGAATTGAACAACTTTCGTCCAGTCTCTAATTTACCATTCTTGGGCAAGGTGATTGAGCGAGTGGTGGCCAAACAGTTACAGACACACTTGGATGAAGCAGATTATTTGGATCCATTCCAATCGGGCTTCAGGACTGGACATGGAACTGAAACGGCCTTGGTCGCTCTGGTAGATGATATGAGGAGGGCATTGGATAGGGGAGAATATACCTTCCTTGTCCTCCTGGATCTCTCAGCGGCTTTTGAT
The DNA here is from genome assembly GCF_030035675.1 of Rhineura floridana. NCBI lineage: Eukaryota > Metazoa > Chordata > Lepidosauria > Squamata > Rhineuridae > Rhineura > Rhineura floridana. Next base: position 212,125,982 of record NC_084482.1, read on the forward strand.
ACCGTTGACCACGGTATCCTTTTAGATCGCCTGAGAGGAATAGGAATAGGGGGCACTGTTTTACAGTGGCTCTGTTCCTATCTCTCAGACAGGTGTCAACGGGTGGCATTGGGGGATGAGGTTTCAGACCCTTGGCCTCTCAATTGTGGAGTGCCACAGGGTTCTATCCTCTCCCCCATGCTATTCAACATCTATGTAAAGCCGCTGGGGGCCATCATCAGGAGATTTGGGTTGCAGTGTCACCAATATGCGGATGACACTCAGCTCTATCTCTCGTTTAAGTCCTCACCAGAGTTGGCTGTGGAGACCATGTCCAAGTGCCTGAAATCAGTAAGTGAATGGATGGGAAGGAATAGGCTGAAACTAAACCCTGACAAGACCGAGGTGTTGCTCGTGGGAGACAAGGGAAGGTTGGGAGATATAGACCTGGTATTCAATGGTGTAAAATTACCCCTGAAAGACCAGGTCTGCAGCCTTGGGGTCATTCTTGACTCCCAGCTGTCCATGGAGGCTCAGGTTTCGGCAGTGAGCCGGGCAGCTTGGTATCAATTGCATCTGATACGATGGCTGCAACCCTACCTTCCTGTCCATCTGCTCCCACGGGTAATACATGCCCTGGTCTCCTCCCGCTTAGACTACTGTAATGTGCTCTACGTGGGGTTACCCTTGAAAACGGTCCGGAAATTACAACTGGTACAGAACGCGGCGGCACGTCTGAGTAAGAACAGCCGTCGCCGTGATCATATCACTCCGGTGCTAATAGATCTGCACTAGCTACCAGTTGTTTACCGGGCCCAATTCAAGGTGTTGGTATTGACCTTTAAAGCCCTAAACGGTTTCGGCCCAGTTTATCTGAAGGAGCGCCTCCAGCATCACCAATTATGCCGCCTGACAAGATCAGCCACGCAAGACCTTCTCTCGGTCCCACCAGTTAAACTAGCTAGGCTGGTGCGGACTAGAGAGGGGGCATTTTCTATCGTGGCCCCCACCCTCTGGAACTCCCTCCCGTTTGATCTTCGCCATGCCCCCTCCCTGCCAAGTTTCCGCCGCAGTTTGAAGACCTGGCTGTTCAGGCAGGCCTATGGGACTTCTGGGGTGGGTTAGTCATGTGTTTTCATTAATTATTGATTACGGTCCTTGTTTTCATATTGTATTTTATGCTATTTGTACGTCGCCTAGAGTGGCCGTTCATTCGGCCAGATAGGCGACTCAAAAATAAAATTTTATTATTATTATGCAGTTTATCAGGCCCTGGAGATTTAAAGTCGTTCAACATGATTAGGTATTCCTTGACCATTTATCAATCTCAAGCTCCAATCCGCCCCTTCCACTTCATGTTTCCCAGGAGGGTCATAGACCCTTTTTTGGGAGAAGACTGAGCCAGTGTAGGAATTGAGCACTTCTGCCTTTTCTTTGTCATCTGTTATCATTTTGCTATCCTCATTGAGTAGCTGTGCCACCACATTGGCTTCTTCTGTTTCCCCCCTTTTTTCCTTGTTGGAATTGCTTGCCATTGAGCTATTAGAATTTCCTTTTTTATCTCCAACACAAGTCAGACGATTGGCAATTTGCTTTTCAAAAGTTACATTCTCGTCTTCTCCTTGATTGGGTGGTCGGTAGTAGACTCCAAGTACCACGTTCCTTTTATTACTTGCCCCATTAATTTTAATGCAGATACTCTCGGTGGAGGTACCAAGCTCATCTCCCTGTATTCCTGTGCAGGGATGTATATTTTTAACATATAGCGCGACTCCACCTCCTTTTTTATGCCTTCTGTTCTTTTCGAATAAGACAATTTGTCTATTTTTATTGATTTAAAACATGTACATCTCCATTTTATTGTAAACAAAAATTCACAAGGAGTAAAATTTTTGTGTTAGAGATCAGTACAAGATGTTAAAATCACAACATAATCAAAACAACAGTATACTAATCAGCATGAGGAAACTTTTAAGAGTTGCAAGAAATACAAATACAGATGAGAGCCATCTTTGAGTGGTTGACTGACACAGCAGCCCTGCCATAGTCATTGCCCAACCAGTCCAGGAGTATTTGCTCTGACTGGCAGCACATCTGAGGGCTCTTTTGAGGTCCTTTAACTGCTGAAGTGGGGGATTCGCCTTGCGATCTTCTACTTGCTGTCTACTTGCTCTGCCACTGAAGGATGGAGCCTTCCCTTTTCATTTTCTCTCTTCAGTTGCTCCAAAGAGTTTCGAAGAGAATAGCTGCGGCTGTTTTATTTACCTGTACAACTGTGTAGGCTAGGCCGAATGAGAGTGATTGGCCCAGGACCACCCAATGGGATTAACCTCTGACTGGGAGCTGAACCCAGATCACTGTGGTCCAAATCCAACAATCTGTATCACTCCAATTGTCATTGAATACCAGACAACAGAGACTGTTCAACCTGGAGTAAGATCCGTCTCCCATCTAATTCCTGTCAGTTCTTCCTTTATCACAAAGTTATTTGGGATTGTTCAGTGATTTGAGGATCCATTTCTTCCCTCATGGTCTTATCAGTTTCTCTCTTCCTTGCAGAAGGTGATGAATGGAAAGCCAAGAGGAAGGGAGAACTATGTGGGCAAGAGAGACGGGAAAGAGACAGATCTGAAAAGAGGGAAGAGCAGAGAAGGAAACCTGAAGCAGAAGAGAAAAGGAGGAATAAATCTTGCGCTTCTCAGGGGAGTGGCTACCATAAAACTGCCATCCGAGAAAAAACAGATCAAGGAAGAAAAAGAAATAAATATTTTCATTGTTGGAAAAGTCTCATTTCTAAAAGAAAATGTAAAGCCCACAACAAAAACCAGAAAAGGGAGAAACCTTATAAGTGCTTAGAATGTGGAAAGAGCTTCCATCAGAAGATACATCTGACTTCCCATCAAAGTATTCACACAGGAGAGAAACTATATAAGTGCTTGGAATGTGGAAAGAGCTTCAGCTGGAAATACCAACTCACTGCCCACCAAAGAATTCACACTGGGGAGAAACCATATAAGTGCTTGGAATGTGGAAAGAGCTTCAGCTGGAAAGTGCAACTCACTGCCCATCAAAGTAATCACACTGGGGAGAAACCATATAAGTGCTTAGAATGTGGAAAGAGCTTCAGCTGGAAAGTGCAACTCACTGCCCATCAAAGTAATCACACTGGGGAGAAACCATATAAGTGCTTAGAATGTGGAAAGAGCTTCAGCTGGAAAAACCAACTCACTTCCCATCGAAGTATTCACACTGGGGAGAAACCATATAAGTGCTTAGAATGTGGAAAGAGCTTCCGTCAGAAGATACATCTGACTTTCCATCAAAGTATTCACACTGGGAAGAAACCGTATAAATGCTTGGAATGTGGAAAGAGCTTCAGTAGGAAACAGCAACTCACTGACCATCAAAGTATTCACACTGGGGAGAAGCCATTTAAGTGCTTAGAATGTGGAAAGAGCTTCACTAGATATTCCTCTCTCACTTTCCATCAAAGAATTCACACTGGGGAGAAACCATATAAGTGCTTAGAATGTGAAAAGAGCTTCAGTAGGAAACTGCAACTCACTGACCATCAAAGTATTCACACTGGGGAGAAACTATATAAATGTCTGGAATGTGGAAAGTGCTTTACTAGAAATTTCTCTCTCACTTTGCATCAAAGAATTCACACTGGGGAGAAACCATATAAGTGCTTAGAATGTGAAAAGAGCTTCAGTAGGAAACAGCAACTCACTGCCCATCAAAGTATTCACACTGGGGAGAAGCCATATAAGTGCTTAGAATGTGGAAAGAGCTTCACTAGATATTCCTCTCTCACTTTCCATCAAAGAATTCACACTGGGGAGAAACCATATAAGTGCTTAGAATGTGGAAAGAGCTTCAGTAGGAAACAGCAACTCACTGCCCATCAAAGTATTCACACTGGGGAGAAGCCATATAAGTGCTTAGAATGTAGAAAGAGCTTCACTAGATATTCCTCTCTCACTTTCCATCAAATAATTCACACTGGGGAGAAACCATATAAGTGCTTAGAATGTGAAAAGAGCTTCAGTAGGAAACAGCAACTCACTGACCATCAAAGTATTCACACTGGGGAGAAACTATATAAATGCCTGGAATGTGGAAAGTGCTTTATTAGAAATTCCTCTCTCACTTTGCATCAAAGAATTCACACTGGGGAGAAACCATATAAGTGCTTAGAATGTGAAAAGAGCTTCAGTAGGAAACAGCAACTCACTGCTCATCAAAGTATTCACACTGGGGAGAAACCATATAAGTGCTTAGAATGTGAAAAGAGCTTCCACCAGAAGATAAATCTGACTTCCCATCAAAGAACTCACACTGGGGAGAAACCATATAAGTGCTTAGAATGTGAAAAGAGCTTCAGTGGGAAACAGCAACTCACTGCCCATCAAAGTGTTCACACTGGGGAGAAGCCATATTAATGCCTGGAATGTGGAAAGTGCTTTACTAGAAATTCCTCTCACTTTGCATCAAAGTATTCACACTGGGGAGAAACCATATAAGTGCTTAAAATGTGGAAAGAGCTTCAGTAGGAAACAGAAAGGAATGCTTCTAGCAACTACCAGTAGCAGTGTCCATAAGCGTCGTCGAGGTGGTTCAGAAAGCCAGGGGTTCAGTCCGAAGGGCCTGGAGTCTGTGAACTACGTTTCACATGGAGGTCACGCCCGACGTTGTAGTCAGCAACACGCTGAAGCCAGGGTCTGGCTTTTAAAGAACACCTCTGCAGACGGGTGGGAACAATCACCCCTCTGGCTTCTGCAAGCGTGCCGGCCTTAAACGGACAGGCCGGCCCCTCTGCTGCCTGACTTTCTGTCTCCTCCGCTCTGCAGGTGGGAGGGGAGCCTCCTGGGCACTGCCTGACTCGGGCTGAAGAGCTTCAGCTGTGTCTCGGACGCTCTCCAGCTGAGGGGGAGTAGGAGCTGCATTCTCAGGAGTTTCCTCTGTTTCCCCTTCTGGGTGTGTGGCTGTTACTCCTGAGTCATCCTCGTCTGACGAGTCCTCCGAAGGGGCCATGACAGAATTAAGGATGTTGGACCAGAAAGTGTTCTGCTTTTATCAGACTCTCTTTCAGGCTTGCAGGCTATTCTGTCTGGTGGTGTAGCCTGCAAAAAGGATGTGATTAATGAAATATGGACTTTAAATACAGAACTTCGCTCCATGGGAATCTTCCTTGAGTTCTGTTGGATACCTGCCCGTGTAGGGATATTGGGGAATGAGCTGGCTGATTTCACTGCCAGAGTGCTTTGCAGCATTCAGCTATTGGTCTCTCTTTATTACAGAGAGAAGTTAAATGTTGTCTTCAGAGGGAAATGGTTATGGAATGGCAACATCGGTGGGAAGCTGATATTATGGGACGTAGAGTGTTTTCCTTTTGCCTACTTTGAGTGATTTTCAATTATTTAATCAGTCTGGTTGACTGCGACAAGTTTGTCTACTGTGTGTTTTAACGGAACATTGTGCAGTTCGTCATAATGTTTTTAGTATAGGGCGAGTCAGTTCGGATATTTCTGATGGGTGTGTGAAACGGTAGACCATATAATATGGGATTGTTTACAATATATGAAACCAGATTCCTAGAGAGGAAGGACATAGAAGGATGGAGAGGCATCTGTCCTTCAAAGCGCCTCCTCTCCTTCCGATGTCACTTCCTGCCTGGCTGTTCCATTGGGAAAAAGCAGCACCACCCCATATCTCTCGCACAAGGGCTGTTGCATCGGTGGCTCCTTCTGGGGTGTGGTGAGCCCCCTTTCCCCGTTGTGCATTGGGGTGGAGTCCCAGGGCCGCTGGGGAAGATGCACGAGAGGAACTGCAAGGCATTGGAGCGAGGAGGGGGATTAGGAGACCCCTTTGTGTGGGTGGGGAGATGCCCCAGATTGCAGCCCCAGCCGGTGAAGGGAGAGAAAAGGCTGGAGCCATAGCAAGGGAGACCCTCAGCCCGTAAGGAGATGGCCTCTTTTCAGCTGACCCTGTCAGGATCCCCCATCACAACATCCACCACCAGGGAGCAGAGCCTCCTTCCCCCCCTCTCTTAAAACCCAATACTAGTTAGTGAAGTCTGCTTAATAATAGACAGGAAAAGCACATAAAACGGAAGAAAGAAGACAGAGAAGGCCTTCTTATAAAATGAGTGAAATATTGGGGGCAGGGATCACATTGAAAATCAGATTTGAGTGCCAACTATGCAAGCAACAGAGTGCATTACGAAGATCTTTAGTATCCCAAGTGAAACATGGACATTTTTAGTAAGGTTAAAGCAGATTCCTTCTGGACAGGAGTAGTTTTGGGTGGGGAGTGGAGTTTTCATGTGCAGAAGTGGCGTACCAGACCTCAGTGGGTTAAATGACCTGACTGTGATACCTATAGGGGAAGGGAATTTTGGGGGAAGGAGGGGGCTGTGTCCCCCAGGGCAAAAGCACCTCTGTCCTGAGTGCCTTCCTGCCAGGCTTCTCACTTGGCAGAAAGTAGCTGCTATTTCCCCGCCAGGCACGGCATGGGCTGCCCCCTCTGAAATCTGGTGAGCCTCCTTCGGCTTTGCACATTATTTATTTATTTATTTGATTTATATCCCACCCTTCCTCTCAGCAGGAGCCCATGTGCTTGAAGGGTTTTCACAGGGCCACAGGCGAGGGCGCGTGGGAGATCTGTTCAGTTGATCAATCCAACTCAGGAAGCAGAACTTCTCCTCCTCCCACAAGGCCAGGACACTGCTTTGAATTGAGGGAGGAGGAATTGAAAGTAGGTCTATAAATGCCATCATTATTCACCTCTGGCATCATCAGACCTCCTGGCTAGCATGTGTGTGCCCATCCAGGAAGGCAACCCTTGGGCCACAGAAAAAATGGAAATGGACTGCCTTCAAGTTGATCCCGACTTACGGTGACCCTACGAATAGGGTTTTCATGGTAAGCAGTATTCAGAGGGGGTTTACCGTTGCCTTCCTCTGAGGCTGAGAGGCAGTGACTGTCCCAGGGTCACCCAGTGAGCTTTACGGCTGTGTGGGGATTCGAACCCTGGTCTTCTCCCAGGTCGTAGTCTAGCACCTTAACCACTGCACCACACTGGCTCTCATTGGAACACAGAAGGGACCTTTTAAGATTGAATAGAAAGTGCCACTGAAAACTGGCAATCTCTTCATCAAAGGAATCGGAAGGCCCTGGCTGAAAATGAACACCCCTGTTATATTGAAAGGGTTAATAGGTAGAGGGAGCCATCCAAATGCTTACAGGGCGTCTCAGCCACCACCCATGTCCGTAGCCCCGTCACTCAGGCTGGCTGGGGTGAAGGGACAGTTAGTCCTTCATTAATTGATGATGACAATCCCAAGAGTTTGGATTCTTTGCTCTCTTCCTCCACATTATACCCGAGGATCCTTCAGCTTCCTGATCACAACCAGGTCCTAAATGGCAGGAACTGTGGTGTTCCAGTTTAATTTCTTAAAAATATTGATACTTCTTAACTCTGAAATCAGAGGCAGGTGAAATAAGAAAACATCAATGGAGCAAAGTAAAAAGATATTGCATTCAGAATTAAACAAAAACATTGTGTTCAAGCCGAATTTTGGTTCACAGACATAAGTTAGGGAATAGAGAAAGCAGCCTTGTAATGAGTCAGACCATTGATCCATCTTGCTTTGGTTTTACATAGAAGTCTTTTTCCGTGTCCTGCGCCGAGCAGAAGCTCTGGGCCAGGCGGGACGCAGTGGCATCTCGTAGAGGACACCCTCCCCTTTCCTGGGCTGTATGATTTGTCCTGGCCCAGAGCAGAGTTTGGGGTGGGCACACCCAGTTACTTATTTTTTCCTGTATATTTTTCTCTGCTTTGGTTTTGCATAGATGCTCTGCTCCGTGCCCTATGCCCAACAGAAGCTCTGGGCCAGGCGGGACTGTGATGTTCCTGTATGTGAATATAATGTGTATATGGTAAGTGCAGGTTTATTCTAAGACATATGGTAAGTGGAATGAGGGAGAAGGGGGAGTACATGGGCTGTAGAATGCTGGAGGATGATTGGCTGTGTTTTGAATGGCTGAAGGTATAAAAGGGAGAATGACAGTTGAGTCTGGGTGGTTGAGGTTGGGTGTTTTTTGGACAGGGTGGAGGTTGGGTAGTTAATGGGTGGTGGGAGTTGAAGGTTGCTGTAGAGAGATTGGATTAGGAGTTCTGAGGCAAATATTAAGAAGTAAGAACATAAGGGTATCATATATGAAACCATACACTTGTCAACAAAATATATAAGTAATCTTGTTATTCCTAGTGTGAACAATAAACATTTTCTTGGTTTACTTAAAGCCTGATTCCTTAGCTGGAGTGTACAGACTGTAGGCTGCTGGATAGTCTAGTTTTCCAGAAAGACTGTGCAGAAAGACAGTAAGGGGTTAAGAGTGTACAGAAGCTCAAGGACAGAGCCTTGCTTTTGGATGAAACCAATTATCTGGATTCGTTTCAATCCGGTTTTGGCACCGAAACAGCCTTGGTTGCCCTGTATGATGACCTTTGTCGGGAGAGGGACGGGGGAGTGTGACTCTGTTGATTCTCCTTGATCTCTCAGCGGCGTTTGATACCATCGACCATGGTATCCTTCTGGGGAGGCTCGCGGAGTTGGGAGTTGGGGGCACTGCTTGGCAGTGGCTCCGCTCCTACTTAGCGGAACATCACCAGAAGGTAGTGCTTGGGTAACATTGCTCGACACCCTGGACTCTCCATTGTGGAGTCCCTCAGGGGTCGGTCTTGTCCCCCATGCTTTTTAACATCTACATGCAGCCTCTGGGTGCAGTCATCAGGAGTTTTGGAGTGCGTTGCCATCAGTACGCTGATGACACGCAACTCTACTCCTTTTCACCTTCAGGTGAGGCTGTTGATGTGCTGAACCGTTGCCTGACCGCGATAATGGACTGGATGAGAGCTAATAAACTGAAACTCAATCCAGACAAGACTGAGACACTGTTGGTGAGCTCTTTACCTGCCCAGATGGTGGATGTTCAGCCTGTTCTAGATGGGGTTACACTCCCCTTGAAGGAACAGGTTCGTAGTTTGGGGGTCCTTTTTGACCCTTCCTTGTCGCTTGAGGCTCAAGTGGCCTCGGTGGCGCGGAATGCGTTTTACCATCTTCGCTTAGTAGCCCAACTACGCCCCTATCTGGACAGTGACGATCTCACCTCTGTTGTTCACGCTCTGGTAACTTCTAGATTGGACTACTGTAATGCGCTCTACGTAGGGCTGCCCTTGAAGACCGTTCGGAAGCTTCAGCTAGTGCAAAACGCGGCAGCCAGGTTGTTGACGGGGACCCATTGGTCCGCGAATATAACACCTGTCCTGGCCCACTTGCACTGGCTACCTATTTGTTTCCGAGCCAGATTCAAGGTGCTGGTTTTGACCTATAAAGCCTTACACGGTGTGGGACCGCAGTATCTGATGGAACACCTCTCCCGCTATGAACCTACCCGTTCACTTCGTTCAGTATCTAAGGCCCTCCTCCGGGTACCAACCCATCAGGATGCCCGGAGGATTGTTATTAGATCCAGGGCCTTTTCTGTGGCGGCCCCCGAACTATGGAACAGCTTACCTGAGGAGATACGCCTGGCGCCTACGGTACTTTCTTTTAGGCGCCAGGTTAAGACCTGGTTATACTCCCAGGCATTTTAACGTTCATGTTTTATATTCAATGTTTTTTACTCTACCTTGTTGTGACCTTGTATGTTTTATTGTAACTTTGTATTTTAACTCTGCTGTTCACCGCCCAGAGAGCTATTCGCTATGGGCAGTCTATAAATTAAATAAATAAATAAATAAATACACTGTCTATAAAAATCCTTGAAACTGAAACTGCAAGGTGTGGGGGTGTATTGGCGTTAGGAATGTGGAGGAAAGTGTAACTGTATTCTGTATTCTGTCAGTAAAAGACTCTTAAAAGAAACTGTGCGTGGGTCTGTTGGGCTAATGGGCTAACATCCTGGGACGCAGGGGTAAAGCTTTTATCAATAAACACTGCCAACACAGACCAGGGGGGAAGGCAGGGTAACCAAGGCTGGAGAAGAAATTGTATCTAATGGTGGCAGCGGTAAAGGAGGAGATGTTGTATCAGCATTCAGTACCATAGAGCAACCCAGAGCTGTGAGCTTCATAGGCAAGAGGCTTCAGGGGGGTTGGGAATAACCTAAACACACAGACACAAGGTATCAAAATAGCCAGAAAGAGACTAAGGCACAGTCTAGAGGCTATACTGGATACACAGAGTGTTGGGTAGTGTGGCCTAGCAGGGGGATCTTTTGAGATCTGTGCTAGAGTGGAGAGAGGTAAAAATAAACACGACGATCCTGACTGCTGGTAGCCACGAGTGAGAGCCGCACAGGTGGTGCCAGGGGAAGGTCGTCACAGGGGCGCAGTGGCATCTCGTAGAGGACACCGTCCCCTTTCCTGGAGTATATGATTTGTCCTGGCCCAGAGCAGATTCTGGGGTGGGCACCCCCAGTTACTTATTATTTTTCTGGGTGTTTTTGTCTATTTTGATGTTGCATAGATGCTCCCCAGGGTGCCCTGCGCCCAGTAAAAGCTCTGGGCCAGGCGGGACACAGTGGCATCTTGTAGAGGACACCCTCCCCTTTCATTGGGTATATGAGTTGTCCTGGCCCAGAGCAGATTTTGGGGTGGGCACCCCAGTTACTTATTTTTTTCCTGTATATTTTTCTCTGCTTTGGTTTTGCAAAGATGCTCTGCTCCGTGCCCTGCACCCAGCAGAAGCTCTGGGCTAGGCGGGACGCAGTGGCATCTCGTAGAGGATACCCTCCCCTTTCCTGGGGTATATGATTTGTCCTGGCCCAGAGCAGATTGTGGAGTACGAACCCCCAGTTACTTATTTTTTCCTGTAAGTTTTTGTCTGCTTTGATTTTGCATTGATGCCCTCCTCTGCGCCCTGTGCCCATCAAAAGCTCTGGGCCAAATGGGACGCAGTGGCATCTCGTAGAGGCCACCCTCCCCTTTCATGGGGTGTGTTATTTGTCCTGGCCCAGAGCAGATTTTGGGGTGGGCACCCCCAGTTACTTATTTGTTATGATTTTATGACATCATTATGTATTTATGATAATATGAGAAGCCTGATTATTTTGATTGCATAAATGTATTATTAGTATTGATGGGGAAAGTCCCCCGATCACAGCGATATATCATACAGGGTACCCCAATATATATTTTGGGGTTCATAGACATGTTAAGTTTGGCTTGAAGTTGCTGTAGCTGTCAACTCTTCTTTTTTAGTGTTTTGAACTTTCAAGCAAATAAGGAACTGGGCACTAGGAACCAATTTCAGCGTTGTATTCTTGTGGCTCTTGAGTGGATTAACGATGTTAGACCAGAAAATGTTCTGCTTTTATCAGACTCTCTTTCAGGCTTGCAGACTATTCTGTCTGGTGGTGTAGGCTGCAAAAAGGATCTGATTAATGAAATATGGACTTTATTTATTTATTTATTTAATATGTATCCCGCCCCTCCTCCCAGCAGGAGCCCAAGGCAGCAAACAAGGCACTAAAAATACTTTAAAACATAATAAAAACAAATCTTAAAATACATTAAGACAAAACAGCATTAAAAACTTTTTTTAAAAAAACTTTTAAAAAGGGTTAAAAACATTATGAAAAAACTTATTAAGCAATTCTGACACAGACACAGACTGGGATAGCTCTCAACTTAAAAGGCTTGTTGAAAAAGAAAAGTCTTCAAAAGGCACCAAAAAGATAGCAGAGGTGGCGCCTGCCTAATATTCAAAGGGAGGGAATTCCACAGAGTAGGTGCTGCTACACTAAAGGTCCATTTCCTATATTGTGCAGAACGAACCTCCTGATAAGATGGTATCTGCAGGAGGCCCTCACCTGCAGAGTGCAATGATCGACTGGGTATGTAAGGGATGACGGTCTTTCAGGTATCCTGGTCCTGAGCTGTATAGGGCTTTGTAGACCAAAACTAGAACCTTGAACTTGGCCCGGTACCAAATGGGCAGCCAGTGCAATTCTTTCAGTAGTGGGGTGACATGTTGGCGATACCCTGCTCCAGTGAGCAGTCTCGCCACCACATTTTGCACCAGCTGCAGCTTCCGGACCAACCTCAAGGGCAGCCCCACATAGAGCGCATTACAGTAATCCAGCCTGCAGGTTACCAGTGCGTGGACAACAGTGGTCAGGCTATCTCAGTCCAGAAATGGCCACAGCTGTCTCACCAGCTGAAGCTGGTAAAAGGCACTCCTAGCCACTGAGGTCACCTGAGCCTCTAGTGACAAAGATGGATCCAGGAGCACCCTCAGACTACAGACCTGCTCTTTCAAGAAGGTGTACGACCCCTCCAAAGCAGGCAACTGTCCAATTATCCGAACTCAGGAACCACCAACCCACAGTGCCTCCGTCTTGCTAGGATTCAGACTCAATTTATTGGCCCTCAATCAGCCCACCACTGAGTCCAGGCAGCGGTCCAGGGCTTCCACGGCCTCTCCTGATTCAGATGTTACAGAGAAATAGAGCTGGGTATCATCAGCATACTGCTGACACCTCGCCCCGAAGCTCCTGATGACTGCTCCCAAGGGCTTCATATAGATGTTAAACAGCATGGCGGACAAGATGGTACCCTGCAGCACCCCACAGCACAGCTGCCAGGGGGCTGAAAGACAGTCACCCAATGCTATTCTCTGAGAATGACCCTGGAGATAGGATCGAAACCACTGTAAAACAGTGCCTCCAATACCCATCTCACCAAGTCGGCCCAGAAGGATACCATGGTCAATGGTAGCAAAAGCCGCTGAGAGATCAAGTAAGAATAACAGGGTCGTACTCCCCCTGTCCTCCTCCCGATAAAGGTCATCCATCAGGGCAACCAAGGCTGATTTAGTCCCATAACCAGGTCTGAACCCAGACTGGGATGGGTCAAGATAATCTGTTTCATCCAAGAGTACTTGCAGTTGCTGCACCACAACCCTCTCAATCACCTTCCCTAAAAAGGGGTATTTGCAGCTGGTCAGTAGTTGTCAAAAAAAGTGGGTCCAGGGTGGGCTTTTTCAAGAGTAGTTGGATCACCGCCTTCTTCCAGAGAGAATTGTTATCTTTCCTCCCTTGACGGCTGAGGAAATTAACAGGCAAGACTAAAAAAGATAAGTCATCAGAATGGATTGTTTCTTAATTTGGACTGATATTACTTACTGTTGCTTCATAGGAAGATATATACTTCGTTTGTGTGTATGTATGGAGGGAGAGAGAATGTAGCTCCTTTTTTCTTGGTACTTGTCATTGATTCTGTTTTGATTGCTAGATGTTTGACATTACATGGCTGAGGGAGGTGGAGAACAGAAAAAGGACCAAATGAAATTTGTTTGCTCCCGTTTCCTTAATTCCCGTTCACAGGATGACCATTGCCTCAAATGGAGATCTGTTGGCAGGTCATATCTACAAAGTATACAGTTTTTCAGACTTTGTAGCAAAGCCATACTCTGGGCATGAGTTCCATGTTCTCCTAGGGAGGGCTGGTTTTCCCCCCGTTCTGTCTGAACTTAATTTTCTGTAACTGCCAAAAGTAGCTGAACTGACTTGGCCTTCGGAGGCCATTCACCTTCCAGGCAGAGTCACAGACACCATCACGTCTTCCCTCCTCACGCAAGCAACCCCACCTGTAGAGCCTTCTCTGCCAGCTCCCTCATACTTTTCAGGGCTTGGGAGTCTTGAGCCCCCCCAGGCCAAACCCCAGGGAGCGGCCACAGCTCAGCGGGTAGAGCGGCTGCTGTGCATGCAGAAGGTCCCACCTTCAGCCCCCAAGCATCTCCTTGTCTGAAACAGTTGAGAGCTGCTGCCAGCCAGAGCAGACAGCACTGAGCTAGATGGCCCCCAATGATTCAACTCAGTATAGGGCAGGAGTCTTCCTGTGTTCTGCACAATGTCTCTTTCCTCCTTGGCTCCCACTTTGAGCGAGGGTTAAAATATACGAAACGAGATTGCTAGAGGGGAAAGAGGAAGAGGAGGTACTGGAGCCATCGAAGAAAATGCGGCTCCTCCCCCTCTGACGTCACTTCCTGCCTGGCTCTTCTCTTGGAGATAAGCGGCTCCCTGGAGAAGTGCGGCAGTTTCATTCGCCTTTAAACTGCAGCAGAAGCAGCAGCGGCGCTGCAGTGTCTTTGGCCCTCCTGGGGTCTGGTAAGCCCCTTGTCCCCCGTTGGGCGAAGGGGAGTCCCAGGGCCGCTGGGGAGGGCGGAGAGGAGGCTGTGCAAAGCAGGGGAGCGAGGAGGAAGCTGGGAGACCCCTGAGTGAGTGTGGGGGGGAAGAGCAGATTGCAGCGTCAGCCGGTGAAGGCTGGAGCAATACCAACGGGACCCTCACCCCATAAGGAGGTGGCCTCTGTTAAGTTGTCCCTTCACGATCCCCCATCAGAACATCCACCAAGTCTGCATAATAACAGATGTACAAAGCAAATAAAATGGAAGAAAAAAGATAGGCAGAGCCTTGGTACAATGAGTGGAAAGTGGAGCTTCCTTATGCAGAAGCAGTATACCAGTCATAATGTGTTAAATGACTTCAATTTGATGGCTAGACAGGAAGGGAATCTGGGGGGGCTCCGTTCAAAGTCCCTTTAATTCTCACTTGGCAGTAAGTACCTGTGGTTTCCCCCGAAGCACTGCATGGGTCGCCCCCTCGGATATCTTGTGAGCCCCCTCCACCTTTGCACATTTGGTGGAAGGGTTTTCCCAGGGCCACAGGGCAGGGCGCACAGGAGGTCTGTTCAGCTGATCCATCCAAATCAGGGAGGAGAGGTACCTCCCACTCCCCAGCAAGGCCAGGACACCACTTTGAATTAAGGGGCAATTGAAAGTATGCCTATCAATGCCCCCATTATTCACACACTGACTGGTGTTATCACGCATGTGCCCATCCAGACAGGTAACCCCTGGGATACAAGCTCGAACTGGGGGACAGGATTGGAAGAGGGTTTGTTGCCAACTGTACTTAAAGATGCTGTGGTAACTCCTATCTTAAAAATACCGGCCCTGGCCCCTCTGGTCTTGAATAACTACCGACCAATCTCAAATCTTCCTTTTCTGGGGAAGGCGATTGAGCGTGCGGTGGCTATTCAATTACAATCACATCTGGATGAAGGTAGATACTTAGACATCCTTCAGTTAGGGTTTAGACCAAAACATGGGGTTGAATCTGCCCTGGTCGCACTGGTTGATGATCTGAGAAGAGCCTTAGATAGAGGAGAATATACCTTCCTCGCACTTCTCAATCTGGCAGCAGCCTTTGATACGGTCGATCACAACATTCTTCTAGATCGTTTAATGACCATGGGCATTCAAGGAGATGTCCTGCGTTGGTTCCGCTCTTATCTCAGCAGGAGAACCCAAAGAGTAGCATTGGGGGATGAGATCTCGGAACCGTGGCCGCTCGATTCTTGCCCCAATGCTTTTTAACATTTACATCAAACTGTTGGGTGACTTTATTCGTAGTATGGGTCTGCAATTTCATCAGTATGCAGATGATACCCAAATCTACTTGTCTGCTGCAACACAACTGACTAAAGGGCTGGAACTAATAGGGGAATGGATGTTTAAGAACAAACTGCTGCTAAATTCTGATAAAACTGAGATCCTCTTGGTAGGTGATTTTCCAAACTAGGAATAACTCAAGTGACTTTCAACCAAGTTTCTGTCCCCTTGAGTGACCAAGTTCGTAGTTTGGGTGTCATCTTGGACTCCCAACTGACGATGGAGACTCAGATAGCGGCAGTTTGTCGGACTGCACTCTACCACCTGTCCCTCATTCACAAAATCTGCCCCCATCTCCCAAAGCATCTTTTACCAACTGTAGTCAGTGCCTTGGTTCTTTCCCGTCTGGACTACTGTAATGCTCTATATGCTGGACTCCCTTTGGGAACTTTGCGTAAGCTTCAACTTGTCCAGAATGAGGCGGCACGACTCATTAACGGCTGCCATAGGAGAGAACACATCACCCCAATCTTTCGGGAACTTCATTGGCTCCCGATAGTGTTGCGGGTGAAGTTTAAAATACTAGCTTTAACTTATAAGACCTTTTTTGATGCTGGTCCAATCTATTTGAAGAACAAACTCTCTCTTCTTGGAGCAGATGGGCGTATGAGGTCCTCAGCCGCTAGACTTTTTGTGGTTCCATCTATAGAGCGGCCAGATTCTCCATTGCAGCTCCCACGCTATGGAACACTTTACCAGTTCATACTCGCTTAGCCCCTTCACTTTTGTGTTTTCGGAGGCAGTTGAAGACATGGTTTTTTGTACAGTCAGATGAATGAACATGCCACAGTTAGCTGGCAAAGGGGGTGGTCTGATTTTTGGGGTCTTATGTGAACAGTATTTTTATTATGTACCTGTTGATTTAGATTTTGATATGTTGTTTTTGTATTTTTATTCCTTTGTATGTCGCCTAGAGTGACAGGTTGTCCTGCCAGATAGGCGTCGAATAAATTTTAGATAATAATAATAATAATAATAATAATAATAATACAGAAGGGACCTTTAAGTGTGAATAGAAAGTGCTACTGAAAATTGGCAATCTTTTCATCAAAGAAATCAAACTCGGAAGACCCCGACTGAAAGTGAACAACTGTGTTTTATTAAAAGGGTAAATAGGTGAAGAGAGCAATTCAAATGCCTACAGGGCAGGGCAGCCCCCACCCGCGTCCATATCCTATCACTCAGTGCCGGCTGGGGTGAAGGTAAGGTTAGTCCTTCCTTCATTTATGATGACAATCCCAAAAATGTAGATTCTTTGCTTTCTTCTTCCACCACATTATACTCAAAGATCCTTCCATTTCCTTATCACAACCAGGTCATAAACTCCAGGAACTGCAGCGCTCCAATTTAATTTAATATGCAACAATATAGCTCACATTTAACTCTGAAGGGGGACAGTTGTAAAGATAAGCAAATCTATCAAGAGACGAAAGGAATAATGTATTTCATTCACAATTAAACCAACATTCTGTATTCCAGGAGAGGCTTGGAAAAGTCCTGAGATAAGTTAGGGAGTATAGGATCTTATATTGAATTAGACAGTTGTCCCATCTAGCTCAGTATTGTCCGCACTGACTGGCAGAGTCTCTCCAGGATTAAAGGCAGGGAGTCTTTTCCAGCCCTACCTGGAGATTCAAAGTGGGACGTTCTGTGTACAAAGCAGCTGCTCCACCGCTGAGTTACAGCCCTTCCCCTAAAAGCTTGTTTAGCTAATTTTTAATTAAGGGGGTAATGAGGATTACGCTGGTCCCTGGGGCCCTTTGGAGCTGCTGTCAGAGATCTGTCAGCCATCCAGGGGCCCATCTTCAAAGGAAGACGTAGGCCCCATCACTGGGTTTTTATCAAAGCTTATATGGTAGAAACAATAATCCTCATATTTGACTACTCTTAGCCAGCACATTTCCTACTCTGCAAGCCTTCGGCCTGGGCATAGTGATCCCTATTTGGCTTCGCTCATTCTATGAACTTCGCTCCTTCTGAACATGTCCTCAGAATGCTGAAAACCATTCCCAGAAGCAGAGAAGGGATGAGGACTCCGTGAAAGGCAAAGAGATCAAAGATGGAACAGCAAGACCCAGCTACCCCTGAAGCAGGACTTGGCCCTGATGCCATCAAGCCTGAGACCCATGGGGAGGAATTCTTGGGGGGAAACGTGCAGAAGATCTTGGGGTAGAACCCCCTCAGCTCAGATGTGCAGCGCCAGCAGTTCCGGCGTTTCCGCTACCAGGAGGCTGAGGGGCCCCGAGAGGCTTGCAGCCGACTCCACCTTCTTTGCCGTGAGTGGCTGAAGCCAGAGCGACACTCAAAGAACCAGATCCTGGACAAGGTGATCCTGGAGCAGTTCCTGGCTGTCCTATCCCCAGAGATGGAGAGCTGGGTGAGGGAATGTGGAGCGGAGACCAGTTCCCAGGCGGTGGCCCTGGCAGAAGGTTTCCTCCTGAGCCTGGCAGAGGACGAGAAGCAGGAAGAGCAGCAGGTGAGAGGGCTTCATCCAGACCAGGGTCAGCCATCGTTGTGTCTTCCAGATGTTCAAGTAAAAGTCCTATAATGGCTGGCCGTTCATTGTATTTGCTGGGGCTGATTTGAATTGGAGTCCATTTCCATCTGAAGGGCGCAGTGTTGGCTACCCCGATATCAAGTATCTCTAAGGGTTTATCCTTCCTTTTCTATATCGAATACTTCTCTCAGTTTTGCCTCTGTCAGTCCTCTTCTCATCCTGCTACCCATTATATGACTTGAGTTCTTATTATGCTGTTTCAGGAAAAGGGTCTCTATGCAGAAATAGGAACTGATCTCCCTGAGGCAGAGAGGACACCATCGGACCCCAGGCAGAGGCTTCTGGGTAAGGATTAATGGGTCATATATCCATTTGGTCTTTCTTCATTTTGACTCCTTCAGTCTTGTCTCCGAGAACCAGTGTGGTGCAGTGCTTAAGGTGTTGGACTACAACCTGGGAGACCAGGGTTCAAATCCCCACACCACCATGAAGCTCACTGGGTGACCTTGGGCCAGTCACTCCCTCTCAGCCCCAGAGGAAGGCAATCGTAAACCTCCTCTGAATACCGCTTACCATAAAAACCCTATTCATAGGGTCGCCATAAGTCATTAATGACTTGAAGGCAGTCTATTTCCATTTTCCACTCATGTCTCCAGCCTTTTCCACGGCTCAGAACTGCTCCTACTTACATCATGATTTTTTACGTGGGAACCATCACTTTGATTTCTGGCCTAGAGCTCAAATGAGGAGAGATGTTTTATCACACACCCGAAACGTAAACTGTGAATCAACACCTGAAACTCACTCAGCTAATAAGAACCCTTGTGCAGTTACACCTCTATGGTTTAATCTCTGAGAATAGCATACTACGTACTATAGGCTTTTGGGCCTATTTTCTTTTTCACAGGTGATGGAATCATATCAGCAAGACCTACTAAATCATCTCCCCTTTCTGGTGGAGGAGAAGCTGTTGCTGTCTCCCCAGATCAGGTAGGGGAAAGACTCAGAAGTGGTAGAGGCTGGGGGCAGCCTGGGTGCCTCTCTGTCCATGGGTCTGAATGAATTTCCCTCCTCTTTGCGTCTCCCAAAGCCATCCTCAACAAAAGCTGTGAATGCCATTTAAGAAGGTTTCTGTCCTTAGAACAATGACCAGCCACCTCACCTTAACTACATTTTGCACGTAGGTAGTAGATAATCTTTATGCGTTCTATGATGACAAAATGTATTGTTTCTCTTTTAGGATCCAGTGTCTTTGGAGGATGTGGCTGTGCAGTTCATGGAAGAGGAGTGGGCTTTGCTGAATCCTGACCAGAGAGCTCTGCATAGCGAAGTCATGGATGAGATTTGTAGGACTCTGTCCTGTCTTGGTAAGGCCCCCGTTTAGTCGTAATTTGTTATGCTCCATCAAGTCGATCACAACTTATGGCGACCCTATGAATCAACAACCTCCAGTAGCATCTGTTATAAACCACCCTGTTCAGATCTTGTAAGTTCAGGTCTGTGGCTTCCTTTATGGAATCAATCCATCTCTTGTTTGGCCTTCCTCTTTTTCTACTCCCTTCTGTTTTTCCAAGCATTACTGTCTTTTCTAGTGAATCACGTCTTCTCATGATGTGTCCAAAGTATGATAACCTCTGCTTCTCCATTTTAGCTTCTAGTGACAGTTCTGGTTTAATTTGTTCTAACACCCAATTATTTGTCTTTTTTACGGTCCATGGTATTAGTCATAAATATCTGTTTTCAAATTCCATATTTCTATATTTAAATATTCCATATTTCTATATTTAATGAACTACCACCTATTTCAGCTTTGATTCGTAATCTTCTGCAGATATCCTTGTATGGACAGCCATCTGTTCTCTGAACACAGAGCTCTAGTCTTGCCGTTCTAAACAATGGTCCAATTCATTTGAATTTTTCACTAAAATGTTTCTCCAAGTGCTAACACAGCATAGCTGAGCTCCATTTAAATTTCTAATAAAGTCCACTGGGTGCAACATTTGGCATTCCGGGCTTTGGGAAGACACGTCCAAAGCTTCCCTCTTAGTTTATCCTTTTTCCTAGACCTGGAGCAGAGTGTTGGCAGTGTATCATAGTATTTGGGGGAGAGGAGGATCGTTTTAAGACTGGGGTAGCCATCATGGTGTGCTCTGCAGATTGCTGGAGTCTCATTCCCATAAGCGGTGACCATTGTCCACGCTAACTGGGGCTGATGGGAATGGGATTCCCATAAGCTCTGGAGAGCACCACGTTGTTATAGGGAATGGGACTCAGACGGTAAGAAAAGCCTTCCCTATCATAGAATTATAGAATAAGGCCATCAAGCCCAACCGCCTGCTCAATGCAGGAATCCAAATCAAAGCATTCCCAACAGAGATGGCATACGGCTCTAACAGTTAGGTAAGAAAAGCCTTCCCTATATCTGCACATTTCCTATATTTCAACAGGTGAAGTCCATTTCTTCCAGGCTAGTACAAGATTTGCTATCTCTTTTTTTTTTTGAGGGGGAGGAGGAACCCTTGTAGGAAAAGGGACTTGGCCAGACCAGAGCCACTCCTCCCAGCTGCCTCTTGAATGCCTCCAGTGTCAGAGAGCCCACTACCTAAACATGCCCAATTCTTTCAGTTACTCCTCATAGGGCTTGGTTTCCAGTCCCCTGATCATCCTTGTTGCCATCCTCTGAACCCATTCCAGTTTGTCTGCATCCTTCTTGAAGCGTAGAGACCAGAATTGGACACAGTACTCAAGAAGAGGCCTAACCAATGTTGAATAGAGGGGAAGTAATACTTCACGCAATTTGGAAACTATACTTCTGTTAATGCAGCCTAATACAGCATTTGCCTTTTTTGCAGCCACATAGCACTGTTGGCTCATATTCAGCTTGTGATCAATGACAATTCCAAGATCCTTCTCACATGTCGTATTGCTGAGCCAAGTATCCCCCATCTTATAACTGTGCATTTGGTTTCTTTTTCCTAAGTGTAGAACTTTGCATTTATCCCTGTTGAATTTCATTCTGTTGTTTTCAGCCCAATGCTCCAGCCTATCAAGGTCCCTTTGAATTTTCTTTCTGTCTTCCACGGTATTAGCTATGCCCCCCAATTTTGTATCATCTGCAAATTTGATAAGCATGCTCTGCACCTCCTCATCCAAGTCGTTAATAAAAATGTCGAAGAGCACTGGGCCCAGGACCAAGCTCCCACTTGTTACTTCTGCCCAGTTTGAGAAGGAACCATTGATAAGCACTCTTTGAGTATGATTCTGGAGCCAACTGTGGATCCACCTAATAGTTGTTCCATCCAGCCCACATTTAACTAGCTTGTTAATCAGAATATCATGGGGCACTTTGTCAAAAGCTTTGCTGAAGTGGAGATATATTTGTTGGCATTGCTAGGCCGTACTACCGATGTGTTTTTTCATCAAGTCTGACATGTTTCAAGATGTATGGGAAAGCTGTGTTATCAGCCATGCCTGGCCTGAGAGAGCAGACATCCAAGGTCAGACAGGTTGTCATGGTAACGGGAGATAACAGCTGGGAAAGTTGTAACAGCCTGCTGTTGGTTCTTCCTTCTTCTGTGTCTTGTCTCTGAACTGAGAACTTCTCCTAGAGGGGGGAGAAACTCTACATGTATTCACTCTTAAGCCTTTTGGCCTTAGTGTCTAAGTAAAGACTCTTAACTTGATCTATTGCCTCTGTGATGTTTCTTGCTCAACTTAACTCCAAAGTAACGTTCGCTGTCATGCAACAACGCTCACACATCAACAATATTATGTCCACAGCATTCCCACAGTCTATAAGGGAGGTTACCCGATCAAAAAATGAGATAAGATTAGTTTGGCAGGATTTGTTCTCTGTTTTTAAGGTGCTTACAGACTGACTGCTTTATAATCCGTTCCAGAGTTTTTCCAGGGATTGATGTTAGGCTGACTGGTCTGTAGTTCCCCAGTTCTTCCTTTTTGCCCTTTTTGAAGATACGGACTACATTAGCTCTCCTTCAGTCATCCAGCACTTCACCAGTCCTCCACGATTTCACAAAGATAATAGACAGTGGTTCAGCCAGTTCCTTCAATACTCTAGGATGCAGGTTATCGGGCCCTGCCGATTTGAACTCGTTCAACATGATTAGGTATTCCTTGACCATTTGTCTATCAATCTCAAGCTCCAATCCACCTCTTCCACTTCATGTTTCCCAGGAGGGTCATAGACCCTTTTTTGGGAGAAGACTGAGCCAGTGTAGGAATTGAGCACTTCTGCCTTTTCTTTGTCATCTGTTATCATTTTGCTATCCTCATTGAGTAGCTGTGCCACCACATTGGCTTCTTCTGTTTCCCCCCTTTTTTCCTTGTTGGAATTGCTTGCCATTGAGCTATTAGAATTTCCTTTTTTATCTCCAACACAAGTCAGACGATTGGCAATTTGCTTTTCAAAAGTTACATTCTCGTCTTCTCCTTGATTGGGTGGTCGGTAGTGGACTCCAACCACCACATTCCTTTTATTACTTGCCCCATTAATTTTAATCCAGATACTCTCGGTGGAGCTACCAAGCTCATCTTCCTGTATTCCTGTGCAGGGATATATATTTTTAACATATAACGCGACTCCACCTCCCTTTTTATGACTTCTGTTCTTTTTGAAAAAGACAATTTGTCTATTTTTATTGATTTAAAACATGTACATCTCCATTTTATTGTAAACAAAAATTCACAAGGAGTAAAATTTTTGTGTTAGAGATCAGTACAAGATGTTAAAATCACAACATAATCAAAACAACAGTATACTAATCAGCACGAGGAAACTTTTAAGAGTTGCAAGAAATGCAAATACAGACGAGAGCCATCTTTGAGTGGTTGGCTGACTCAGCAGCCCTGCCATAGTTCATTGCCCAACCAGTCCAGGAGTATTTGCTCTGATTGGCAGCACATCTGAGTGCTCTTTTGAGGTCCTTTAACTGCTGAAGTGGGGGATTCGCCTTGCGATCTTCTACTTGCTGTCAACTTGCTCTGCCGCTGAAGGATGGAGCCTTCCCTTTTCATTTTCTCTCTTCACTTCCTCCAAAGAGTTTCAAAGAGAATAGCTGTGGTTGTTTTATTTACCTGTACAACTGTGTAGGCTAGGCCGAATGAGAGCTGGGAGCTGAACCCAGATCACCGTGGTCCAAATCCCACAATCCGTATCACTCCAATTGTCAGTGAATGCCAGACAACAGAGACTGTTCAACCTGGAGTAAGATCCGTCTCCCATCTAAGTCCTGTCAATTCTTCCTTTATCACAAAAGTTATTTGGGATTGTTCAGTGATTTGAGGATCCATTTCTTCCCTCATGGTCTTATCAGTTTTCCTCTTCCTTGCAGAAGGTGATGAATGGAAAGCCAAGAGGAAGGAAGAACTTTGTGGGAAAGAGAGACAGGAAAGAGACAGATCTGAAAACAAGGAAGAGCAGAGAAGGAATCCTGAAGCAGAAGAGAACAGGAGGAATAAATCTTGTGCTTCTCACGGCAGTGGCTACCATAAAACTGCCATCCGAGAAAAAACAGATCAAAGAAGAAAAAGAAATAAATTATTTATTTATTTATTTATTTTATTTTATTTAATTTATATACCGCCCTAAGCCCAAGGGCTCTCTGGGCGGTGTACATAAAATAAAGCAATCAGGAATATATAAATACAATAAAACAATAGAATCAAACCAACAAAGGTAAACAAAAATAATCAAACAGTAGCAAAATACAACAATACATATAATAATACGCATTAAAATGCCTGGGAATATAAAAAGGTTTTCACCTGGCGCCGAAAAGATAGCAGCGTCGGTGCCAGGCGCACCTCATCGGGGAGACCATTCCATAGTTCGGGAGCCACAACCGAAAAGGCCCTATTTCTAGTCACCACCCTCCGAGCTTCTCGATGGGATGGTACTCGGAGGAGGGCCTTAGATGTTGAGCGCAGTGTATGGGTAGTTTCATATTGGGAGAGGCGCTCCACCAGGTATTGCGGTCCCATGCGATGTAAGGCTTTATAGGTCAAAACCAGCACTTTGAATTTAGCCCGGAAACAAATAGGAAGCCAGTGCAGACGAACCAGAACGGGTGTAATATGGGCGGACCTTCTTGTCCGCGTCAACAATCTGGCCGCTGCATTCTGGACTAACTGTAGTTTCTGAACTGTCTTCAAGGGCAGCCCAACGTAGAGAGCATTGCAGTAGTCAATAAATAAATAAATAAATATTTTTATTGTTGGAAAAGTCTCATTTCTAAAAGAAAATGTAAAGCCCACAACAAAAACCAGAAAAGGTAGAAACCTTATAAGTGCTTGGAATGTGGAAAGAGCTTCAGCTAGAAACACCAACTCACTGCTCATCAAAGAATTCACACTGGGGAGAAACCTTATAAGTGCTTGGAATGTGGAAAGAGCTTCCATCAGAAGACATATCTGACTTCCCATCAAAGTATTCACATGGGAGAGAAACCATATAAGTGCTTGGAATGTGGAAAGAGCTTCCATCAGAAGATACATCTGACTTCCCATCAAAGTATTCACACAGGAGAGAAACCATATAAGTGCTTGGAATGTGGAAAGAGCTTCAGCTGGAAACACCGACTCACTGCCCATCAAAGAATTCACACTGCGGAGAAACCTTATAAGTGCTTGGAATGTGGAAAGAGCTTCAGCTGGAAACACTAACTCACTGCTCATCAAAGAATTCACACTGGGGAGAAACCTTATAAGTGCTTAGAATGTGGAAAGAGCTTCCATCAGAAGACATATCTGACTTCCCATCAAAGTATTCACACAGGAGAGAAACCATATAAGTGTTTAGAATGTGGAAAGAGCTTCAGCTGGAAAAACAAACTCACTGCCCACCAAAGAATTCACACTGGGGAGAAACCTTATAAGTGCTTAGAATGTGGAAAGGGCTTCCATCAGAAGACATATCTGACTTCCCATCAAAGTATTCACACAGGAGAGAAACCATATAAGTGCTTAGAATGTGGAAAGAGCTTCCATCAGAAGACATATCTGACTTCCCATCAAAGTATTCACACAGGAGAGAAACCATATAAATGTCTGGAATGTGGAAAGAGCTTCAGCTGGAAAAACAAACTCACTGCCCATCAAAGAATTCACAATGGGGAGAAGCCATATAAATGTCTGGAATGTGGAAAGAGCTTCAGCTGGAAAAACCAACTCACTGCCCATCAAAGTATTCACTCAGGAGAGAAACCATATAAGTGCTTAGAATGTGGAAAGAGCTTCCGCCGGAAGGCACATCTGACTTCCCATCAAACAATTCACACAGGGAAGAAACCATAGAACTGCTTTGAATGTGGAAAGAGCTTCAGAAGTAGCACAAGTCTTTATTGTCATGAAAGATTTCAGAAATGGGGAAACCATATTATGAGTGTAGAACAGGGGGTGGCTGACCTGTTGCCCAATGCCCCTGCACTGTGGGATGTTAGAGAAGAGATCCTGACCTTCCCCTGTGTGATCGTGGCCTCCCTTCTCTTTTCACACAACACTGCCCTCACCCAGAACCCATCCCCCCTTTCTTTGTAGACCAAATTCGGATTTTCCCAATCTTGGGAAAATCCTAAAATAAAAATACAGATGCAATCCACTGCTCCCTTGTTGGTGCTGCTGGTTGCATTCTCTTTAGCTGAGGTGGAACCAGAAAGAGCTGTGAACTATTAATATGAAGGGGCCTGAGTTTGTCATGTCCATTAATTTTAAAGGATCCACTCTGAGGTGGAAGTTGGGTGCAACCCACATATTAGTTTTACGACTCTTTTGTGCAAATCTGTTATTTTGAAAACCTTGTATTTTTTAACAAAATTAATTCATGCCCACAATGGACCTCAAGTTTCAAGACCTTATGGTGGTCAGGGAAGAAGTACTAATGAAGGGGAGAGAACAACACTCAGGGTTGAATACATCCCATCAAGCACAACCCAGTAATGTGGAGGGAGAAGATACTTTGGACACCTAAGCGCCTGGGCCTCCAACAGGTAGGACAAAAGGGTCTGTTTCTAGCAGGACCAGCAGGTAGCCAAGACAGCTTTCATTGTTTTAAAGAAGTAAGTTTGTATGTGGACTAGAAAAAAAAGCCCCTATCCTTCCAGGTTTTTAACTATTTATTTATTTATTTATTTTATTACATTTCTAGACCGCCCTATAGCAATAAGCTCCCAGGGCGGTGAACAGCATAATAAAACAGATTAAAATACAAGCGGATGTAAATACAATACAGTACACAATAAAACATAATTAAAATTCCAAATTTAAATTCAATTTTACAATTTTTAAAATGCCTGGGCAAAGAGGTTGGTCTTTACCTGGCGCCGAAAAGATAACAGAGAAGGCGCCAGGCGTATCTTGTCAGGGAGGGCGTTCCATAGTTCGGGGGCCACCACCGAGAAGGCCCTAGCTCTAGTTGTCGTTCTCCGTGCCTCCTTATGCGTTGGGACACGGAGAAGGGCCTTCGACGTCGAGCGCAGTGACCGGGTAGGTACATAGCGGGAGAGGCGTTCTGACAGGTATTGCGGTCCGATGCCGTTAAGGGCTTTATAGGTAAGAACCAACACTTTGAATCTGGCCCGGAAACATATTGGTAGCCAGTGCAGCTACTAATGAGTAAAGTTACTAATGAGTAAAGTCACTCCAGAGAGAGAGAAGACCAGGCTGGATCTTGGGAGGGGGGCACACTACTGAACAGCTGCTGCCACCGCCCCACTTACACACACACTTTCTACTTCTTTGCCCCTCACTCTTCTGTTGGAAACTCCAACCAGCATGTTAACTTACTTACGGCAGGCAAGCTGATCCTGTAATGATGAGCAGAGGAAGAAGGCCTCTCAACCCACCCACAACAGTGGTGCAGTTGTCATGGGCTGTGCAGGGTCATCGTCCCTTTCTTTTTGGGGATGTGCATCCCACCCGGGTCCCTCTGTTTCCGCAGCCGACTGCATGACTTTCAAAAGGCCTCTTTCCCCCTCACTGTTGCCACCTGCACAGAACTGCTTGCGAGTGCCTGTAGCACCAACAGCGGCTGCTCCCCGAGAGAGCAAAGCCTTCCGCCTCCCAGTGCAGCAGCAGCACCTCTGCACACCGGCGTTATTTCCCCCGCCTCAGCCAGCTTTCCTGTACTGAGCAGGAGGGACGCTGGTAGAGGTTGAATTGCATGCAGGGCGGAGGAGGAGGAGGATATATATACACACACACCTGGAGTGATTTCTCCTCCTTTGTAAACTCCAGCCAGCATGTTGGTGGGGAAAGGCATGACTCGCAGCACAACAACAATAATAATATTAATAAGAACATTAATAAGAAATGCTGTACAGGTTGAAGACCAGCCGTGAGGGCTTTGCTAGTGGAGCTCACTGTCGTTTCTTTTTCCACGGTGAACTGGGTGGGAGGGGAAATTGGCAGGAACTAGCGTGCCTCACTCCGGATGGTCCTAGGCAGGCTGGAGTGAAACCATATAAATGCCTGGAATGTGGAAAGAGCTTCAGTACAAATTCCTTTCTCACTGCCCATCGAAGAATTCACACTGGTAAGAAGTCATATGAAAGCTTGGAATGTGGAAAGGGCTTTAGCTGGAAAATTAAACTTGCTTCCCATCAAATAATTCACATTGGGGAATAACCATATAAGTGCTTACAATGTGGAAAGAGCTTCAGCTATAAGGAAAATATCGCTGTCCATGAAATAATTCACACTGGGTATGTCAGCACTATATCAGTGCTTGGAATGTGGAAAAAGCTTCAACTACAAGCACACGTTACTAGCAGAAACCAGTAATGATTTGAAACATGCTGATGAAAGTTAAAAGAGGAAAGCACAAAAGCAGGAGTAGATCTGAACATCAAAAAGACTAAAGTCAT
This sequence comes from Rhineura floridana, assembly GCF_030035675.1. NCBI lineage: Eukaryota > Metazoa > Chordata > Lepidosauria > Squamata > Rhineuridae > Rhineura > Rhineura floridana. The sequence goes on from NC_084482.1 coordinate 212,153,862, forward strand.
GACAGAAGATTTATGCAACTTTAAAGCTGACAATGAGGACATTGAACTTGTCAAGGATTATCAATAAATAATAATAATATTTAATTTGTGTGTCGCCTATCTGGCAGATAGCCACTCTAGGCGACGTACATTAAAATGGGATAAAATACAATAGTATCAAATGCAGTCACATTAATCTCAATAAATAAAATACTGGACAGTCATCAGTACATTTATAAAAACATTTACATATACAGCATATAATAGATGACAAAATCATGGAGATTAACCCATCCCAAAGATCTCAAAGGCCTGTTGAAATAGCCACGTCTTCAGGGCCTTGCGGAATGCATCCAGGGAAGGGGCATGTCGGAGATCAAACGGGAGGGAGTTCCAGAGAGTGGGGGCCACCACAGAAAAAGCCCTCTCCCTAGTACCCACCAACCTAGCTGTTTTGGTTGGTGGGATTGAGAGAAGGCCTTGCGTGGCTGATCTGGTCGGGCGGCATAATTGGTGACAGTGGAGGCGCTCTTTCAGGTAAACTGGGCCGAAACCGTACAGGGTTTTAAAGGCTAATACCAACACCGTGAATCGGGCCCGGAAAACAACCGGCAGCCAGTGTAGATCAAATAACACCGGCGGAATGTGATCACGGCGGCGGCTGTTGGTAAGTAAGCGCGTCGCTGCATTCTGTATAAGTTGCAATTTCCGGGTCGTTTTCAAGGGTAACCGCACGTAGAGCACATTACAGTAGTCCAATCGAGAGGTGACCAGGGCATGTACCTTGGCACAGTCATTAACCAAACTGGAGACTGTCATGCCAGCTTGCCAGCCTTACCCTGGCCTGCATTTAAAATGGCTAACTCCCAAAGCCTTATGGGGAATTCTTCCCCTTGGCATCTTCCCTGTTAGCTTGCTAGCAAGCAGTTAAATCTTTCATGTTCTTTCATCACTGTGACTTGGTGATTTTTACAGCACAGCTGTACCAGCTTACAGTAATTTTGCACCTTCTTATCAGTATAAGGGGCCTGGTTCCGTCAAGGCCGTAAAACTCCTTGCTTTGTTATGGGAAACCAAGAGGAGGCGTCAGGTGCTGTGGGAACATCGTTTTTTCATCCCTTTGATGAAAATGTTAATTGGGTAATTGTCTCTGGCTGGGAGGGAATTTTCCTCCATAAGAGGAGGCTCAGAACTCTGGGTTTATGTCCCACTTCGGAGCACCGCCTTGCCTATGGTGATGTTCTGTTGTGGCTCCATTTACATCTTGACTTGCAACTCCCTGAGGGGAAGAAGGCTATCCATTGAAAGATCCTATGCTCTTGTAAGTATAGCTAAGGCAGATAGCTTTGTTATTTTGATTTGTGCCAAGAAACTTTCCTTTACCTTTGTTACTAAACACCTTACGCGTTTGGGTGTATGGTTTTAGGATTTAATTTGCTGCTACAAATTATTTGTGTGTACCTTTTTGCTTTTTGTAACCTTTTTTATGCTTTTCTTATTTTCTTTTTAATAAACTTTAATTACTTTAAACCAACGTGTGTTTATTCCAGAGAAAGGGGTCAGTTCCTAAATTCAGTCCTTGCTGTTTGACCACAACTACTGTGTAACAGAGAAACGTTCTTACCTAAGACTTCAGAAGGGGCCAGGAGTGTATCTAGACTCTGGTCCTGAGAGGCTCAGGTGTTTAAGTGGGCTCTGGGGTTCCCTTTGCCCCAGAGTAGCTAACCAGTTGAAGGGTGGTGGCAGTACTACCTTGCAGGGTTGGTGTTGACGTGCACAACCTTGGCAAACCAGGATTTGCTGGGATCAATTGCCCAAGGCTGGGGATTGACTCCTAGGACAGTGAGACAATAGTCAAGAAATCAGAAGGCTAGGACTGGGGAGGGCAGCTATGAGAGAACTAGAAGAGGTCCTCAAATGCAAAGATGTATCACTGAACAAGTCAGGATCATTCAGACCATGGTATTCCCAATCTCTATGTATGGATGTGAAAGTTGAACAGTGAAAAAAGTGGATAAGAGAAAAAGCAACTCATTTGAAATGTGTGTTGGAGGAGAGCTTTGCATATACCATGGACTGCGAAAAAGACCAATAATTGGGTGTTAGAACAAATTAAACCAGAATTGTCACTAGAAGCCAGAGTGATGAAACTGAGGTGATCATACTTTGGACACATAATGAGAATACCTGATTCACTAGAAAAGACAATAATGCTGGGAAAAACAGAAGGCAGTAGAAAAAGAGGAAGGCCAAACAAGAGATGGATTGATTCCAGAAAGGAAGCCACAGACCTGAACTTACAAGGTCTGAACAGGGTGGTTCATGACAGATGCTTTTGGAGGTCACTGATTCATAGGGTTGCCATAAGTCGTAATCGACTTGAAGGCACATAACAACAACCCTCTTCTTAATTCCCATATGCAGGACCTCCATTGCATCCCATTGAGATTTAAGGGCAAGGTCATCCCTCAATACAAGGCATACTGTATGGTGTCTCAGGCTTTCAGAGCATCATTTTAGACTTCATAGCAAAGCCATATGCTGTGCGTGAGTCTTGCACTCCTGTGGAGGCCTTTTTTCTTTCTTTCTGTTTTAACTGAGTTTAACCTCTAACTGATAAAAGTAGCTGAACTGACTTGGCCTTCAGATTCCATTCATCTTCCAGGCATATTCAGAGATACCATCACGTCTTCCCTCCTCACGCAAGCAAATCCAGCTTTAGAGCCTTCCCTGCCAGCTCCATACTTTTTAGGGGTTGGGAGTCTTGAGCCCCCTGAGAGGCTGAACCCCCAGGGAGGGGCTGCAGGTGGCTCAGTGGGTAGAGTACCTGGTTTGCATGCAGAAGGTCCCAGGTTCAGTCCCCAATGGCATCTCCAGGGAGGGCTGGCAGAGACTCCCTGCTGGAAACCCTAGAGAGGTGCTGCCGGCCAGTGTAGACAGCACTGAGGTATGTGGAGCCCAGTGCTCTGACTCAGTATACAGAGGAGCTCCATGTCTTCCTCTGTTCTGCGCAATCCCTCTTTCCTCCTTGGCTCCTGCTTTGAGAGATCATCGGGCTGTTCGACATCTTGCAGGTTAAAATATATGAAACCAGATTCCTAGAGGGGAAGAATAGGTGCGGGAGCCTTCAAGGAAAATGCGGCTCATCTCCCTCTGACATCACTTCCTGCCTGGCTCTTACCTTGCAGATAAGTGGCTCCCTGGTCTTATTCCCTATGTGGTTTGAGTTAGATGTTTGGTAAAGAAATGTAGCATAGTTAATAGTTTTATTCCAAGGAAAGGTATTTCTAATTACTGTGTTTGGTTATGGATTCCCCCTTATTGTATCCCTTATTTTGGGATTAAAAAGGCTTTTCGGCTATCCAATTGGATCTCAACATTGACGGCAGAGTTGATGGCCATTCTTTTGGCTCTTGAGTGGATTTGTCAGCTTCGGGGCTGGGAGCTGGGCTGTAACTAAGCAGCCGGCAGCTAGCTAGGTCACAAATCTGCCGAGGCCAGCAGATAACAGGAGCCGGCTGGAGAAAGGAATGCTTCTAGCAACTACCAGTAGCAGTGTCCATAAGCGTCGTCGAGGTGGTTCAGAAAGCCAGGGGTTCAGTCCGAAGGGCCTGGAGTCTGCGAACTACGTTTCACGTGGAGGTCACGCCCGACGTTGTAGTCAGCAACACGCTGAAGCCAGGGTCTGGCTTTTAAAGAACACCTCTGCAGACAGGTGGGAACAATCACCCCTCTGGCTTCTGCAAGCGTGCCGGCCTTAAACGGACAGGCCGGCCCCTCTGCTGCCTGACTTTCTGTCGCCTCCGCTCTGCAGGTGGGAGGGGAGCCTCCTGGTCACTGCCTGACTCGGGCTGAAGAGCTTCAGCTGTGTCTCGGACGCTCTGCAGCTGAGGGGAGTAGGAGCTGCATTCTCAGGAGTTTCCTCTCTTTCCCCTTCTGGGTGTGTGGCTGTTACTCCTGAGTCATCCTCGTCTGACGAGTCCTCCGAAGGGGCCATGACAGGATTAAGGATGTTGGATCAGAAAATGTTCTGCTTTTATCAGACTCTCTTTCAGGCTTGCAGGCTATTCTGTCTGGTGGTGTAGACTGCAAAAAGGATGTGATTAATGAAATATGGACTTTAAATACAGAATATTGGGGGCAGGGATCACATTGAAAATCAGATTTGAGTGCAACTATGCAAGCAACAGAATGCATTACGAAGATCTTTAGTATCCCAAGTGAAACATGGGCATTTTTAGTAAGGTTAAAGCAGATTCCTTCTGGACAGGAGTAGTTTTGGGTGGGGAGTGGAGTTTTCATGTGCAGAAGCGGCGTACCAGACCTCAGTGGGTTAAATGACCTGACCGTGATACCTATAGGGGAAGGGAATTTTGGGGGAAGGAGGGGGCTGCGTCCCCCAGGGCAAAAGCACCTCTGTCCTGAGTGCCTTCCTGCCAGGCTTCTCACTTGGCGGAAAGTAGCTGCTATTTCCCCACCAGGCACGGCATGGGCTGCCCCCTCTGAAATCTGGTGAGCCTCCTTCGGCTTTGCACATTATTTATTTATTTGATTTATATCCCACCCTTCCTCTCAGCAGGAGCCCATGTGCTTGAAGGGTTTTCCCAGGGCCACAGGGGAGGGCGCGTGGGAGATCTGTTCAGTTGATCAATCCAACTCAGGAAGCAGAACTTCTCCTCCTCCCGCAAGGCCAGGACACTGCTTTGAATTGAGGGAGGAGGGATTGAAAGTAGGTCTATAAATGCCATCATTATTCACCTCTGGCATCATCAGACCTCCTGGCTAGCATGTGTGTGCCCATCCAGGAAGGCAACATACAGGGAGAGAGTCAGCTTAGTCCTTGCTAAAAAGGGCAGCTTCAGCCTTCCTGAAACACAACCACAAGCTCTGTTTCCCTAGGTTAAAGAAAGGTCAGGCTGTTCTAGGTGGGAAAACACAAACAAAAAAGACTTGCCTGGAAGGCGCAGCCCCTTGCTTAGATTAAAAGCAGCCAAAAGCTTAAACAGCCCCGCCCCTCACTCAGGAAGGAAGCCTGCCTTCCTGCCTTCAAAGGAAGGAAGCCTGAGAGAATACTAAAGAGTTAAGCCCCAGCTGATAGCCATCAGCCTCAAGTAACACATCATTGGCTGGCAGCAGTAGCTGGGAGGAAGCAGCCACACATATAAAGTCAGAGCACCCAGCGAGGGAGCCTGCTCCACGAGCTAGAGGGAGCCCCAGCTGACAAAGCGTCAAGGCGAATTAAGCAGCAGAGCGAGTTCGGCAGCAGGGTGAGGAGGCCACGGCCCCCCACTCTGCCCGTCTGTTCCCTGACCTCAACTAAACCGCAGTCTCCAACCCATTGACGTAATAAATCTTAAGCAAAACTATGCAGGTAAGAAGCCAGCAGGGGTGTGGGGGCTTTCCAGTGTTTTGCACCGCCTGCAGCATGTACGACTATCTGCCTGTTGGACAGAAGTCATGGGTGTGCTCTCGGTGCAATGAGCTCCTGGCTCTCCGGGAATGACTTCATTTCCTTGAGGCCAAGGTGGCTGACCTGGAAAAGCTGAGAGAGGCAGAGAGGTGTGTGGAGGAGGCCTTCAGGGACGTTATAGCTGTGTCCCACTCCAAGGATGATAGCTCTTCTGCTATCATGGAGAACGATGGTCTCGGGGAAGGAGAGCATCCAGCTGAGGAAGAGGGAAACAATCCCTTAGAAGGGACCCATTCCTTGGGGGGTGAGCAGCTATCCTCTCGTGCCGAGGATATATCTCCAGGGGGTGGAGGGATCCTTGTAGTGGGTGATTCGATCATTAGGAACATAGACAGTGGGGTGTGTGGTGGGCGTGTAGACCGCAAGGTGATTTGCCTGCCTGGTGTGAAGGTTGCGGATATCGCCCATCGTTTAGATAGTTTGGTAGACAGTGCTGGGAAGGAGTCAGTGGTCGTGGTGCACGTTGGCACCAACGACATGGTGAAATGCAGCCGTGAGGTCCTGGAAGCAAAATTTAGGTTGCTAGGTAGGATGCTGAAAGCCAGGACCTCCAAGGTGGCTTTCTCTGAAATGCTACCGGTTCCACGCCCAGGACCAGCCAGACAGGCCCAACTTCGCAGTCTCAATGCGTGGATGAGACGATAGTGTCGGGTGGAAGGGTTTGGATTTGTTAGGCACTGGGGAACATTTTGGGACAAGCCGGGCTTGTACAAAAGGGACGGGCTCCACTTGAACCAGAATGGAACCAGACTGCTGGCACTTAAAATTAAAAAGGTAGCAGAGCAGCTTTTAAACTGACTGAGGGGGGAAACCCGACAGGAGCTGAGAAAGGTCCGGTTCGGAATAAACCTCCCCCCTGGGATAAAAACCAAAGAAATGATGAAATTTTAAAAGGGGTAGGCCAAGAAGTAGGCATTGTGAGAGCAGGGGCACAGGATATAAATTCAGAAGAGCAAAATTACCACAGGCCTAACCACAAGTGCCAAAGACACTTGAAGAGAGACACTGCTTACAAGTGCCTGTACGCTAATGCTAGGAGCCTCCGAACCAAGATGGGAGAACTGGAGTGCTTGGTCTTAGAGGAGAGCATTGATATAGTGAGCATAACGGAGACCTGGTGGAATGGAGAAAACCAGTGGGATACGGTTATCCCTGGATATAAACTATATCGGAAGGACAGGGAAGGACGTATTGGTGGTGGAGTCGCTCTATACGTGAAAGAAGGCATTGAATCCAGCAAGCTCGAAACCCCAAAAGAGGCAGACTCCTCCACAGAATCGTTGTGGGTGGTGATACCATGCCCCAGGAGGGACTTAATACTGGGAACGATCTATCGTCCCCCTGATTAAAATGCTCAGGGAGACCTTGAGATGAGATATGAAATTGAAGAAGCATCCAAACTAGGAAATGTGGTAGTAATGGGTGACTTCAACTACCCGGACATAGACTGGCTGCATATGTGTTCCAGTCATGACAAAGAAGCAAAGTTTCTAGATATTCTAAATGACTATTCCCTAGACCAGTTGGTCATGGAACCGACCAGAGGGACGGCAACCCTGGACTTAATCCTCAGTGGGGACCGGGACCTGGTGCGAGATGTAAGTGTTGTTGAACCGATTGGGAGCAGTGACCACAGTGCTATTAAATTAAACATACATGTAACTGGCCAATTGCCAAGAAAATCCAACACGGTCACATTTGATTTCAAAAGAGGAAACTTCACAAAAATGAGGGGATTGGTAAAAAGAAAGCTGAAAAACAAAGTCCAGAGGGTCACATCACTCAAAAATGCTTGGAAGTTGTTTAAAAACACTATATTAGAAGCTCAACTGGAGTGCATACCGCAGATCAGAAAAGGTACCGCCAGGGCCAAGAAGATGCCAGCATGGTTAACGAGCAAAGTCAAGGAAGCTCTTAGAGGCAAAAAGTCTTCCTTCAGAAAATGGAAGTCTTGTCCAAATGAAGAAAATAAAAAAGAACACAAACTCTGGCAAAAGAAATGCAAGAAGACAATAAGGGATGCTAAAAAAGAATTTGAGGAGCCCATTGCTAAGAACATAAAAACCAACAACAAAAAATTCTATAAATACATTCAAAGCAGGAGACCATCTAGGGAGACGATTGGACCCTTGGATGATACAGGAGTCAAAGGTGTACTAAAGAACAATAAGGAGATTGCAGAGAAGGTAAATGAATTCTTTGCATCTGTCTTCACAGTGGAAGATATAGGGCAGATCCCTGAACCTGAACTAACATTTGCAGGAAGGGATTCTGAGGAACTGAGACAAATAGTGGTAACGAGAGAGGAAGTTCTAAGCTTAATGGACAATATAAAAACTGACAAATCACCGGGCCCGGATGGCATCCACCCGAGAGTTCTCAAAGAACTCAAAGGTGAAATTGCTGATCTGCTAACTAAAATATGTAACTTGTCCCTTGGGTCCTCCTCCATGCCTGAGGACTGGAAAGTGGCAAATGTAACGCCAATCTTCAAAAAGGGATCCAGAGGGGATCCCGGAAATTACACGCCAGTTAGCTTAACTTCTGTCCCTGGAAAACTGGTAGAAAGTATGATTAAAGCTAGATTAACTAAGCACATAGAAGAACAAGCCTTGCTGAAGCAGAGCCAGCATGGCTTCTGCAAGGGAAAGTCCTGTCTCAGTAACCTATTAGAATTCTTTGAGAGTGTCAACAAGCATATAGATAGAGGTGATCCAGTGGACATAGTGTACTTAGACTTTCAAAAAGCGTTTGACAAGGTACCTCACCAAAGGCTTCTGAAGAAGCTTAGCAGTCATGGAATAAGAGGAGAGGTCCTCTTGTGGATAAGGAATTGGTTAAGAAGCAGAAAGCAGAGAGTAGGAATCAACGGACAGTTCTCCCAATGGAGGGCTGTAGAAAGTGGAGTCCCTCAAGGATTGGTATTGGGACCTGTACTTTTCAACTTGTTCATTAATGACCTAGAATTAGGAGTGAGCAGTGAAGTGGCCAAGTTTGCTGACGACACTAAATTGTTCAGGGTTGTTAAAACAAAAAGGGATTGCGAAGAGCTCCAAAAAGACCTCTCCAAACTGAGTGAATGGGCGGAAAAATGGCAAATGCAATTCAATATAAACAAGTGTAAAATTATGCATATTGGAGCAAACAATCTTAATTTCACATATACGCTCATGGGGTCTGAACTGGCGGTGACCGACCAGGAGAGAGACCTCGGGGTTGTAGTGGACAGCACGATGAAAATGTCGACCCAGTGTGCGGCAGCTGTGAAAAAGGCAAATTCCATGCTAGCGATAATTAGGAAAGGTATTGAAAATAAAACAGCCGATATCATAATGCCGTTGCATAAATCTATGGTGCGGCCGCATTTGGAATACTGTGTACAGTTCTGGTCGCCTCAACTCAAAAAGGATATTATAGAGTTGGAAAAGGTTCAGAAGAGGGCAACCAAAATGATCAAGGGGATGGAGCGACTCCCTTACGAGGAAAGGTTGCAGCATTTGGGGCTTTTTAGTTTAGAGAAAAGGCGGGTCAGAGGAGACATGATAGAAATGTATAAAATTATGCATGGCCTTGAGAAAGTGGATAGAGAAAAGTTCTTCTCCCTCTCTCATAATACTAGAACTCGTGGACATTCAAAGAAGCTGAATGTTGGAAGATTCAGGACAGACAAAAGGAAGTACTTCTTTATTCAGCGCATAGTTAAACTATGGAATTTGCTCCCACAAGATGCAGTAATGGCCACCAGCTTGGATGGCTTTAAAAGAAGATTAGACAAATTCATGGAGGACAGGGCTATCAATGGCTACTAGCCGTGATGGCTGTGCTCTGCCCCCCTAGTCAGAGGCAGCATGCTTCTGAAAACCAGTTGCCAGAAGCCTCAGGAGGGGAGAGTGTTCTTGCACTGGGGTCCTGCTTGCGGGCTTCCCCCAGGCACCTGGTTGGCCAATGTGAGAACAGGATGCTGGACTAGATGGGCCACTGGCCTGATCCAGCAGGCTCTTCTTATGTTCTTATGTTCTTAACCCTTGGGCCACAGAAAAAATGGAAATGGGCTGCCTTCAAGTTGATCCCGACTTATGGTGACCCTACGAATAGGGTTTTCATGGTAAGCAGTATTCAGAGGGGGTTTACCGTTGCCTCCCTCTGAGGCTGAGAGGCAGTGACTGGCCCAGGGTCACCCAGTGAGCTTCATGGCTGTGTGGGGATTCGAACCGTGGTCTCCCAGGTCGTAGTCTAGCACCTTAACCACTGCACCACACTGGCTCTCATTGGAACACAGAAGGGACCTTTTAAGATTGAATAGAAAGTGCCACTGAAAACTGGCAATCTTTTCATCAACGGAATCGGAAGGCCCTGGCTGAAAATGAACACCCCTGTTATATTAAAAGGGTTAATAGGTAAAGGGAGCCATCCAAATGCTTACAGGGCATCTCAGCCACCACCCATGTCCGTAGCCCCGTCACTCATGCCGGCTGGGGTGAAGGGACAGTTAGTCCTTCATTAATTGATGATGACAATCCCAAGAGTTTGGATTCTTTGCTCTCTTCCTCCACATTATACCCGAGGATCCTTCAGCTTCCTGATCACAACCAGGTCCTAAATGGCAGGAACTGTGGTGTTCCAGTTTAATTTCTTAAAAATATTGATACTTCTTAACTCTGAAATCAGAGGCAGGTGAAATAAGAAAACATCAATGGAGCAAAGTAAAAAGATATTGCATTCAGAATTAAACAAAAAAAATTGTGTTCAAGCCGAATTTAGGTTCACAGACATAAGTTAGGGAATAGAGAAAGCAGCCTTGTAATGAGTCAGACCATTGATCCATCTCGCTCAGTATTGTCCACACTGACTGGCAGAGTCTGTCCTGGATTCCAGGCACGGAGTCTTTCCCAGCCGTACCTGGAGATGCTGGGGATTGAAAGGGGGACCTTCTGTGTACAAAGCAGCTGCTCTACCACTGAACTACGGCCTGTCCCCGAAAAGCTTTAGCTTCTTTTTAAATAAGAATATGGGGGTAATGGGGATGACGCAGGTCCCTGGTGCCTTTGGAGCTGCTGTCAGAGATCTGTCAGCCATCCAGACACCCATCTGCAAAGGGAGACATGGGCCCCCTCACTGGGCTTGTGCCAAAGGTTGTGTGGCAGGAAGAATAACCCTCATATTCAGGGATGCTTAGCCAGCACTTTTCCGGCTCTGCCAGCCTTTGGCCTAGTGATAATGATCCGCATTTGGCTTGGCTCATACAATAAGTGGCTCATCTCCTTCTGTACAGGGCCTCAGAACCCAGAAAAATAATTCCAAAAAGGACATAGCTAACAGAAGGGACAAAGGCACAATGAAAGGCCAAGGGAGGGAGTGTGCACAGAGGGGAAAGAGTTGCAAAGGACAGATCAGCAGGACAGATGCTGCATCGTCTTATCCACAGATCAAAGATGGAACAGCAAGACCCAGCTGCCTCTGCAAGCCTTCGGCCTAGGCATAGTGATCCGTATTTGGCTTCGCTCATAGAATAAGTGGACCTGCTCCTTCTGAACGTGGCCTCAGAATGCTGAAAACCATTCCCAGAAGCAGAGAAGGGATGAGGACCCTGTGAAAGGCCAAAGAGATTAAATATGGAACAGCAAGACCCGGCTACTGTTGGTGTGTGCGGATATTTTTGCGTGTCCAGGACTTTACAATTGCTGAGCAAGACGTGTAGAGATCCACAGACAAAGAACTTGGTTTAAGAGTCCTTTACTTCGGACATTAGGGCATACAAGCATACGAGCGGTTTCACTTTCCCCTACAGAGCTCACAGAACACAAAACACTCACACAGAGCTTCTTCTTCCCTCATGAACAGAACCTTCCCCACAGCGTCTTCCCCCACACTAGGCTGGCAAGGCTGCCCAGCCTATATCTCTATCGGTTGCCTTGACAGCACCAGGTGCTGGCCTTGAGCCCTGCCAAGGCTCCCTGCAAGACACTGCAAGCTGCTTAACCCCTGCTTGCTCTTCTTTGCTTTCAGGCTTGATGGAAACTCTAGTGCCAGTCAGTCCTATGGGTCAACAGCTACCCCTGAAGCAGGACTTGGCTCTGATGCCATCAAGACTGAGACCCATGCGGAGGAATTCTTGGGGGGAAATGTGCAGAAGATCTTGGGGGAGAACCCCCTCAGCTCAGATGTGCAGCGCCAGCAGTTCCGGCATTTCCGCTACCAGGACGCTGAGGGGCCCCGAGAGGCTTGCAGCCGACTCCACCTTCTTTGCCGTGAGTGGCTGAAGCCAGAGCGACACACAAAGAACCAGATCCTGGACCTGGTGATCCTGGAGCAGTTCCTGGCTGTCCTTCCATCGGAGGTGGACAGCTGGGTGAGGGAGTGTGGAGCGGAGACCAGTTCCCAGGTGGTGGCCCTGGCAGAAGGTTTCTTCCTGAGTCGGGCAGAAGACAGGAAACAGGAAAAGCAGCAGGTGAGAGGGTTTAATTTATTCCAGGGACTGCCAACGTGGTGTCCTCCAGATATTGCTGAAGTAAAACTCCCATCATCCCTGACCATTCCTCATATTAGCTGGAATCCAGCAACCTCTGGAGGGCACCACCTTGATATCCAATTCCCATCTGGGTTTTGCCTCTGTCAGTCCTTTTCTAATCCTGCTCCCCGTAATATGACTTGAGTTCTTGTGCCGTTTCAGGAAAAGGGTGTCTGTGCAGAAATAAGAACTGATTTCTCTGAGGCAAAGAGGACTCGATCAGACCCCAGGCAGAGGCTGCTGGGTAAGGATGAATGGGGCGTATCTCCATTTGGTTCCTGACTGTTGACTTTGACTCCTTTAATCTTGTCTCCAGTCTTTTCTAAGGCTCAGGATTGCTCCTATCATCACACTTTTGTACCTGGGAACAAGCACTTTGTTTTGTGGCTAAGAGCTCAAAGGAGGAGAGATGTTTTATTACACAACGGAAATATAAACTGTGAATAAATGCCTGAAACTCACTCAACACGTGTAGTTAGATCTATGTCGTTTTAGCCTCTGAGAATAACATATACTAATGGCTTCTGGGCCCATTTTGTTTCTCACAGGGGATGGAATGATGTCGGCAAGACCTACTAAGCCATCTCCCCTTTCTGGTGGAGAAGCTGCTGCTGTCACCCCGGATCAGGTAGGAGGAAGACTCAGAAGGGGGAGAGGCTGGGGCCAGCCTGGGTGCCTCTCTGTCCTCTGCTCACCTCAATGGGTCTTAATGGATTTCTTTGCTTCTCTCAAAGCTGCCCTCAACAAAAGCTGTGAATGCCATTCAAGAAGGTTTCAGTCCTGGGAATAATGACCAGGCACCTCACCTTAAGTAACTTGTGAATGCACGTAGTAGATCATCTTCATGTTTTCTATGAGGAGGAAATGTTTTCTTGCCTTTCAGGGTCCCGTGTCCTTGGAGGATGTGGCTGTGTACTTCACGGAAGAGGAGCGGGCTCTGCTGGATCCTGACCAGAGAGCTCTGCATAAGGAAGTCATGGAGGAGATTTGTGGGACTCAGTCCTGTCTTGGTAAGGCCCACTATTGGATCCTAATATCTGTTTTGAAACTCAAATTCCTATCATGTGATGACCCTGAGTCTTCTGAGGTAGTTCCACCTACTTCATCTGTGATTATTATCCCTCTGCGGTTAGCCTTGAATGGACAGCAATCTACTTTTATTCTCTCTGAACACACATCCTCCAGATATGCCCTTCTAGATAATGGCCCAGCTGGTTTAAGCTGGCCAGATTGTTTGAACAAACTTCTTGGTCATTTTCTGCTTGGCCAAAGAGTCAACAGATATTGGAGATGGAGGGGATTTTATGATTGGGCCAAACAACAATCCATCTCAAAAAAGAGGCTGGCTTTTATTGGGCTCAAATTCCCACATATATGTGAGGCTTTCGCCTTCCTGGAAACATCTAAACAGGATTTCAAAGATCCTCTGACTCTGCTTTTCATTTTTCTCTTCCCCCCCAATAAAGTATTTATTTATTTATTTAACAATATTTATATACCGCTACAATGTTAAAAATCTAACCTGTTTACAAAAAAAAAAAAATTATCGTAAAAAAGGAAGAAAAGAAATAATTAAAAATACATTTAATACAATTAAAAATACCTACTAACTAAAAAAGTTTAAAACAGATCAACATCTATGTGTCTGGAAACAACCTTCCTAAACAGAAAAGTCTTAAGGCAGTTGCCAAAAGGAATACAGCAAAGGCACCTGCCTGATGTCAATAGGCAGGGAGTTCCAAAGAGTAGGTGCTGCCACACTAGAAGAACGATTCCTTGCGAGTGCGGAACTAGTATTATATGGCACCTGCCACAGTGCCTCTTCCGCGGAGCGAAGTGCTTCACTGGGCACATAGGGGGCAAGGCGGTCTTGCAAGGAAACTGGTCTCAAGCTGCCGAAGCCTTTGTATACTAGTAGCAATGCCTTGAACTTAACCTGGTAACAAGTTGGCAGCCAGTGCAGATCTCTGAGCAGAGTTGTTAGATGCTGACAAGGTCTCGTCCGCGTCAGCAGTCTGCTTGCTGCATTCTGCACTAATGGCAGTTTCCAGGTCAAGTGCAAGGGAAGCGCCACATAGAGTGCTATGTTTGGATCTTTGGCTTGTAGAATTTGCCAGTACACTGTTGTATTGCTCCTAACTGGCCCCCTTTCCCACAGAGTTTCTTCCACGTTGTTGTTCGTTCCTCTCCTCAACACTCTCCGTCTGCTCCAACGTGCTGTTGGTGGCCTTCCACCTCCTCTACTTCTCTTTGCTGCTGTTGTTCCAGTGCTCGCTCTAAGAAGTCTTCTCTTATGCTCCAACACCAGCTTGCACTTGTTGCACATGCACGCCACATTGTTTTCGGGCAAGAAAACAAACTTTGCACACACGTTGCGGGTCACCACCACTGGAGTGCCCTTTCTGTCCATAGTCGCTCTTACCTTTTTGTTTCTATCTTTCTGCTTGTATTGGAATGGCCTGTGCTTTGTCCTGTCTTCCTTGAAGGTTAACAGGAGAGTCCCACTGGTATGTGATGCGTGCTACAAGACATTTTTTTTGTTAGGGACCTCCCACTTGACCTCTCCTGTCTGAAATTTATTGAATATGCATCAGAACATGATTTACAGGATAATTTCCAGATGGCTATAAACATGGTTTGGATTACACAATGATGATGATGATAGTTATTGCACCAGCATCAGGGGAAATATATGAAGTTGTTTGGCTTGGTGGGGGGATAGTTGTGTCGTATTGCTAGCTTTCTATTGTTTATTATTTATTATTATTATTATTTATTTATTAAATTTATATACCGCCCGACTAGCGATAGCTCTCTGGGCGGTGAACATAAAATAGTATAAAAATACAATGAATAACAAAATAATATTAAAATACAATCAACAATACAATAAACATTATTAAAATTAGATCAATGTAACTTAAAATGCTTCAGAGAATAGGAAAGTTTTGACCTGGCGCCGGAAGGAAAGCAGAGTCGGCGCCAGGCGTACTTCCTCAGGGAGACTGTTCCATAGTTCGGGGGCCACCACTGAGAAGGCCCTAGATCTTGTCATCACCCTCCGGGCCTCCCTGTGAGTTGGAACCCGGAGGAGGGCCTTCGTAGCAGAACGTAGTGCACGGGCCAGTTCATATCGGAAGAGGCGTTCCGCAAGGTATCGTGGTCCCGCACCGTATAAGGCTTTATAGGTTAATACCAACACTTTGAATCTAGCCCGGAAACATATTGGCAACCAGTGCAAGCTGGCCAGAACAGGTGTTATATGCTCGGACCGCTTTATTTATTTATTTATTTATTATTTGATTTATATCCTGCCCTTCCTCCTAGCAGAAGCCCTGTTATTTTCTTCTATATCAGCAAAAAAATTCAACCCCCCCCCCCAAAGTTCTGCTACCAAATTCCTGTTAGCCTGAGCTCATTATTTCATGTCCTGAACTCTGGGACAGAATGCAGGACACGGAATAATGGCCTGAGCTTACAGGAAGCCAGATTTCGACTGAACATCAGGAAAAACCTCCTAACTGCTAGAGCAGTTCGACAATCGAACCGATGACCTAGGGAGGTGGTGGGCTCTCCAACACAGGAGGCATTCAAGAGAGGGGCCTCCCCCTTTCATTTTCTCACTTCACTTGCTCCAAACAGTTCAGAAGAGAATACCTGTGGTTCTATTTACCTGTACAAGCATGTAGGCTAGGCTGAAAGACAGTGATTGGCCCAAGACTGGCCATCTGAAGAATTGTGAACTCATTTTAATTTTTGTAACTTGTATTGCTTTCATTGATGCATTTTATACTTGTGTTCATTTTTCTTTGTAAGCCGCCTTGAGGGCCTGTGGTCAAAAGGCGGGGTATAAATAAATTTAATAATAAGACCACCCAATGAGATTAACCTGTGACTGGGAGCTGAACCCAGATCTCCACAGTCCTGATCCAACAGTCTGTAGCACTCCAGCTGTAACTGAATTCCAGACAACAGAGGCTGTTCAACCTGGGGTAAGATTGGTCTCCCGTCTAAGTCCTTTCTGTTCATCCTTTATCACAACTGTTCCTTGCGATTGTTCAGTGATTTCAAGGTCCATTTCTTCCCTCATGCTCTGATCAGTTTCTGTCTTTATTGCAGATGGCGACGAGTCGAAAGCCAAGAAAATGGGAGAATTATGTGGGAAAGGGACACGGGAGAGATGTAAAAAGAGAGAAGAGCAGGGAAGGAAAACTGAAGTGGAAGAGAACAGGAGGAATAAATCTTCTGCTTGTCAGGGCAGTGACTATCATAAAATTGCAGTCCAAGAAAAAAACAGATGAAGGAAACAAAGGAAGTAGCTGTTTTACCTATTGGAAAAGTCTCAATTCTAAAAGCAGATGCAAACCCCACTGCAAAAAACACAAAGGGGAGAAACCATATCAATGTTTGGAATGCAGAAAGCACTTCAGTAGAAATTTTTCTCTCACTTCCCATCAAAGAGTTCATACTGGGGAGAAACCATATCAGTGCTTAGAACGTGGAAAGAGCTTCAGTCAGAAGATATATCTCATTGATCATCAAAGAATTCACACCGGGGAGAAACCATATCAATGTTTGGAATGCGGAAAGCACTTCAGTAGAAATTTTTCTTTCACTTCCCATCAAAGAGTTCATACTGGGGAGAAACCACACAAGTGCTTAGGATGCGGGAAAAGTTTTAGTTACAAGGAAACTCTCACTGCCCATCAAGGAATTCACACCGGGGAGAATCCATATAAGTGCTTAAAATGTGGAGAAAGCTTCGGGTACAAGAACTTTCTTAACCTCCATCAAAGAATTCACACTGGGGAGAAACGATATCAATGTTTGAAATGTGGAAAGAGATTTAGCTGCAAGGAAGGACTCGCTTACCATCAAAGAATTCATGCTGGGGAGAAACCGTATAAATGCTTAGCATGTGGAAAGAGCTTCAGTAGAAATTCCTTTCTCAGTTCCCATCAAAGAATTCATACTGGGGAGAAACCATAGAAATGTAAGAGAGAGAGGAGTCTAGAAAACCTGTCCTCCATGTGACGGATCAGGCCGATTTGATCAATGGTGGTTCCATTTCTTGACACAGTATTGCTTTGAACACCAGCTGCCAGAAACCTAGGGAGGGGAGAGTTCTCTTGCACTCAGATCCTGCTTGCGAGCTCTGCTTGGCCTGATCCAGTAGGCTCCCTGGCTGGCGGCTGCTGTTTGCATTCTGTTCAGTTTAGGTGGTGCCAGAAAGATCTGTGAACCATTACAATTAATGGGCCTATGTTTTTCATGTGTATTAATTTTTATCTACTGTAAGCATAAGGTGGGATGCAACCCACATATTTATTTTTTACCACTCTCTTGTGCAAACCAGGTATACTGGGAAAACATGATTTCAAAAATACAAAAGAAATTTTTCACCATCCAAAGATTCACCCTGGGAAGAAACCACATCTGTGCTTAGAATATAAAAAAGAGCTTCACCTTTAAGAACAGACTCCCTTCCAATCAAAGAATGCTCAGCGAGAGAAGCCATAGAAATGCCTGGTGTGTGGAAAGAGCTTCCGCTTCAAGCAAAGTTAACCTCAGAGGATTCGCATAGGAAAGAAACTGTTTTAAAAAATGCTTGGAGTTTTGAAAGAGCTTCTGAGGAGCTTTCATCATCCCAGAATTCAGTGAGGGAAAACCATATTAATGTGTGGAGTCTAGAAAATGTCTCTCCCAGGTGGCAGATAGGGCTGACCTGATCAACGGCAGTTCCATTTTCTTGATAACAGTATTGCTTTGAATACCAGCTGCTGGAAACCTTAGAAGGAGAGAGTGCTCTTGCACTCAGATCCTGTTTGCAGGCTTCCCAGAGACTTCTGTTTGGCCTGATATTGTTTGTGTTGCTGGCATATATACAATGTGATTTATTTGTATTTTGTGATTTTTCTACTTTAATTTTAATATTATTTTGATTCATTTCTTGTATTTATTCTACTTTTATTCAATTTTTTATGAGTGTGTCGTTTGCTATTCTTGTGAGATACTTTCTCAACTTGGTTGTTGGAAAAGGAGCATACAAATATTGACTCACACCAAAAAGCTTCAGTAAGTTCATGCAGCCCACTTCTCATCAAAGAATTCATGTAGGGTAGAATCCATATAAAGGGCTTTGGAAACGTTTATTTCAAATACATCAGCGGAAGAGCAGTGAATGCATTTTAGTTTATGAAACTAAATTTGTAGGAATAACAAACTCCAAGAGAAATCCACAGGACATTACACATGTATGAATCTTAGGAAAGGGAGAAATGTAAGGAACAGTATATGCATGTAAAATAAATACAATCATCACGTGGGAAAATGAAAAGAGAAGTAACATGTATTTTAAAAAACTGCTAAAGTGGCTGTCGCATCAAAGCTTCAGTAAGAAGATGCAGCTCACTTCTGATCAAAGTATTCGCAGAAGGGAAAATCCATACAAAAGTTTGTGCAAGTGATGTCCTTGATTTGTTCCACTGGGCAAAACGTTGTCACCCAGTAAGACTCATGAGGCTAAAGCTTTCTAAAGGTTGCTATGGAGATAAATATATGCAGAGATACTCAGTGGTCTGAGTTGTGTGTGCCAGTGTGTGTATTTAGAAGCAGGTTTTTACCCTGCATTTAGATCACTGAGACTTAAGACTTAGTAAAATAAGAAAAAGGTACTTTATTTATAGAAATACATAGCAGACAAGGAAGGCATACCTAGTTCTAACTAAGGTGGAGGTGCAATGCCCAGACAAGGGTATTTCCCTCATGACTCAGGAGAGAGAACAAAGAGGCCTCTCCTCTCTCCTCTGTCAGTCAAAGAAGAAGACAAAGGAAGGAGGGGCAGGTCTGCTTCCCTGAGCATATCAGGTTTACAACGGAAGGATGTTAGGTAGAGAAGAGCACAGGTAAAGGTAGGCAAGCCTAGCCAGTTGGAGGATCCTCACTGTATCTATTGGAATAAGAACCCAAACAGGAGTTGCTCTTGCCCCACTTACCCAACAAAGGCCATGGCATTTTCCTTTAAAAGAAGAACATCGCTACCTTTCCAGAATGGAATTCCAGGGAAGAGGCCCTGGTGGTTTAGTGCATGTTAATTGAGATCAGTCTGGTGTCCCAGATATTGTCATGGGCCCGAAGGAGAACCCGTGGCAGGAATCGGAGGAAAAGAAGTGGATACAGAACTTAAGAGAGGAGCCTGTCAGTTCTGCTGAAGTGAATCAGGACAGTGCAAGGGAAGTTTTCAGAATTCTTTGATGTATTGTAAGTCTAGAATGGGAAGGAAAGGCCTTTCCACAATCCAAGCATTTATATTTCTCCCCAGTGTGAATTCTTTGATGGGCAGTGAGACTACACTTGTACTTAAAGGTCTTTCCACATTCCAAGCATTTATATGCTTTCTCATACCACATATTTATACCATTCCCCAAAGCACATGTAACCAACTTGCAATATGTCATC
This sequence comes from Rhineura floridana, assembly GCF_030035675.1. NCBI lineage: Eukaryota > Metazoa > Chordata > Lepidosauria > Squamata > Rhineuridae > Rhineura > Rhineura floridana. The sequence continues at coordinate 212,173,277 of NC_084482.1, forward strand.
ATTCTAATATGTCATTTCAGCACATCAGCGTGACACGCATCTATTGTCTTTCACATAGAGCCGAGAACATTAAACATTAATCAGGGTAAACACTTAGCAGTCTAAAGTCTAAGGATTACATATATGCACCTTGCAAATGCTTTCCTGCTCTGTTTGCTCTTGTTTCCTTGTTTACATTACTCGCATTACAGCGTAAGTATTTTCCTCGGAACATCTTTTTGGCTACTCTCTTAAACATTCTGCCCTTCATTCTCTGCATTCACAATTCTGAACCAAAGCTACAAAATCTGAAACAAACGTAGGGCCCAGGTTTTGCTGCTTCCACAAGTATAACGTTGGAGGAAGAGAACAAGGAATCCAAAGTTCTGGGACTGTCATTAATTAATGAAGGACTAACTTTCCCTTCACCCCAGCCAGCATGAGTGATGGGGCTACGGACACAGTGGTGTCACTGACTGGTTGGCCTTTGAATTACTCTCTTTGCCAATATATCTTTTAATTCAAGAAATTTGTTTTCTTTCAGTTGGGGTCTGTTGAGTTTGGTCCCTATGATTAAGATTGCCAGTTTTCAGTAGCACTTCCTATTCTATCTGAAAAGAGCCCTTCTGTGTCACATGTCCGAATGGGCATAGGCATGTCAGTGAGGAGGTGTGATAACATCAGTCACTCATTGTATCAAGACCTTCACTGTATTTTTTCTTCCCCTTTCTTGCCTTCCCACATGCAGACTCATCAGCCTGAGAAAAACACACCACCTCTCCCTCCAGGTGCAGTCTACCACCATTATTTGCACATCTCACTAAAGCTAGGATTGGCTTTTAAGAGGAGGAGAAAAGGAAGATCTGCTCCCTGGTGGTGGATGCTGCGATGGGGGATCCTCCAAGGGTCAGCTGAACACAGGCCACCTCTCGCCTTTTCTGTCCCATCACAGTGGCGCTACACTGTGGGGCATCTCTTTCCCCCCCACAGGGATCTCCCAGCCCCCTCCTCCTTCCCCTGCCTTGCCGTTCCTCCTGTGCATGCTCCCCAGTAGCCCTGGGACTCCCCTTCACCCGCATGTCTAAGGGGGGGTTAACAGACCCCAGACAGGGCCACTGATTTAGCAGCACTTTGGAGAGATGGGAGAAAGTTATGTGGATGGGAGGCACATTACCTTCGAAGCCCCGCCTGCACACACCCTCCTCCTACCTCTTTCCTCTCTACGAATTTCATTTTGTTCATTTTAACCCTTAGAAAGTCAGCCACCAGGATAATTTCTCAAAGCGGGAGCCTTGCACAGAACAGAGGAAGGCAGGGAGCTCCTGCCCTATTCTGAGTCACAGTATGGGGGTCCACCTAGCTCAGTGCTGCCTACACTGACTGGCAGCAGCTGCTCTCCAGGGTTTCCGGCAGGGAGCCTCCCCCAGCCCCACCTGGAGATTCCTGTGAGACTGTACCAGGGCCCTTCTGCATGCAAAGCAGCTGCTCTACCCACTGAGCCACCTGCAGCCCCTCCCTGGGGGTTTGGCCTCTCCTGGGGGCTCAAGACTCCCCCCCCCACCGCACCCCACCACCGATTGTGGGAAATCGGGCCGAGAAGGCTCCGCGCTGGTTCTGCTTCTGAGAGAAGGGAAGTCGTGCTGGTCTCTGCGTCACCATATCCGGAAGACGGGCGGGATCCGAAGGCCAAGGCAATCCAGCCACTTTTGTCAGTTCTCTGCAGCCTCCGGCCCTGGGAGCCCCTAAACCCAAACGCACCAAGTGGGGAACTCACCAGATGCCATGGGTGGCTGCAGCGTCTGGGAAGCACACGTGGGAAGCCAGGCAGGGCGGGGCTTCGGAGGGAGGGGCTCCTGCTCAGGAGGGGACCGCCTCTTCCTCCTCCCCTTCCTCTCTAGGAATCGAGCGCTGTTCACGTTAACCCTGAGCAGGGCAGCCAGTTAGGATTCCCTCGCTCTGTCTAAAGCTGTTTTGCAACTGTTTTTATACTTGCTTTATGGTTATTGGATCTTAAATGGCTTTACTTCTTGTCGTGAGCGCCTTGGTTTCCAACACTACCTCACAGGGTTGTTGGAAAGACTCCATATATACACACACACGCTAGAGATGTAAAAATACATACAACCCAGATAATAGTTTATTGCCAAAACCAATTGGCCATTGCAGAACTTTTTTTAAAAAAAGTATTCATTTCCTGCCAAATAAAAGCAGTGATACCTCAGTAAGCCCTGCCTCACTGCTCAAAAAAAAAAAAAAGGATCAGAGGGGAAGAGAAAGATTTACAACACAATCCTTTTCCATGCATTCAAAAGTTCCATTGATTTTCAGCACAATCCTAACCACATCTACTCAAATAAAGTCCTACTGAATTCATTGGGGTTACCTCCCAGGTATGTGGAATTGGCATTGCAGCTTTACTCCCAGAAAAGCTTCATATTGGGAAGGTTTTCAAAACAGGTTATGAATAAGACAAATAAATTGCCCTCTTCCAGTAAAATGTAAACTTGGTAGAAAAGCATAACCCTGCAGCATGTACACTTTTTAAAACAAACTGGAGCAAGTTCAGTGGAGGGCAACAAGGACGATCAGGGGACTAGAAACAAAGTCCTATGAGGAGAGACTGAAAGAACTGGGTATGTTTAACCTTGAGAAAAGAAGACTGAGGGGCCATATGATAGCACTTTTCAAGTAGTTGAAAGGTTGCCATACAGAGGAGGGCGAGGATCTCTTCTCAATCATCCCAGAGTGCAGGACACAAAATAATTGGCTCAAGTTGCAGGAAGCCAGATTTTGGCTGAATATCAGGAAAAACCTCCTAACTGTTAGAGTGGTACGACAATGGAACCAATGACCTTGGTGTTTGCATTTTGACAAATTTGTAGGGCACTACAATATCTCAGAGAGGAGTTCAGGTCTCCTGCTCCCCTGGTGCATTCATTATAGCTGCCCAATTTCCCTGTGGTCTTTCCTGCCCTTAGCTGGCACGGCTGCCATAGGTTCTGGAGTATTAAGACTTCAATCTGTAGTGGAAATTCTTGCAAATTAGATCAAACTATTCCACAGACCTGCAGGCTGCCACAGATTGCCCTGAGGCGGGGATTCCGTGGGCAGGATCCCCCCGAGCAGAATCCAGAGCTGAGCTTGGGTTTATGTGCAACGGCTCCTGACTGTCCCTTCCCAAAATGCTTTCTTCACCTGGCCACCAGGAGGGGCTGTGGAGGTGTGTGTGCTGTGATTGTGTGCAGGGGCTCCTGGACCTGACTGGGCCTTTCTGTGTTTTTCAGGGGTGGCCGTGCCTCAGAGTCCAGGTAACATCCCTCGTGCTCTTTGATTGACACTCTCCAGCCCCCCCCCTCAACCCCCTCTGCTTGGGGTGACCCTGGAACAGTCTCAATTGGACGTCGGCTATTATCAAAGGTGCTGTGGACTTAAGAAGCACAAGTATAGGGCGAACGGGACAAACGAGCTAAGCGGAAGGCACGTCAAGCAAATCCTCATTGCATCTTTCAAGAAGTTGGGAGTGGCATTTATAGATGGTCCATGTTTTACAGGCGTACAATAAGGTCAGTAGTACAATGGCGGACATAGACAGCAAGACCACCCGTGCCCAGAACTGTGCAAAGGAGGGGAATGTGTTATGCATACGCAGAGTAACTCAGCGGTTTATGTATTTACCTTAGAAGCATCTCTCGGTGTGAGGCAGGTTGGCCTCCATGGCCTTACAGGAAAATGGGAAAAGGGGGGTGTTTCTTTATATATATGTTGGTCTCTTTCACACTAGTGTGAATAACTGTTGGATATGCTCCCTACTCCCTGTCCATGGGGAGAGAGGCATTGCCCTTCTACCCATCCCTACGACTGAAGAGAACATCACTGACCCCCATTTTTATGTCTATGGAATGGAAATGGTTAAGCACAAATTCTACCTGGGACATAGCCCCTGTGGCTCAACAAAATGGGATTTGGCATGTCCTGCCAAGATTGGGTGAGTTCTGTTTTTTTGGAAAACAAGACCAAAGGAAAGAAAAGGACTGGAGAAATAACCATACCCAGAATCCCACTTTCTGCCGACATTATCATGATTTTCATGCTTCCTATAACTATTCAATTGATAACATGATCCATTGTTCGGCCTTGACCAATTCTGGTGGTCATCAGGCATGGGATTATAAATACCTGAACGATTGGGGAGCGTGTTTTCGGAACCAGACTACCAACCCTCATGATCCAGGTGGTGGTGTCCCTTCGCAGGGAATAGCTGGCCCCTACTACCAAAGGTTCCATAAGTTCAACCATGGAAAACATGGTCTTTCCCCCTTCCACAAAGGCCCATGGGAAGCTGTAGCAGGACATGATTGGGTCTGTGGAGATAGTCTATAAAGTATTGCCAAAATAGTGGATTGGCTCCTGCTATGTTGCCTGGCTTATACCAGCTGTCAGGGTCACTCAGGTACTCACAGTTGGTAGAGTCAGCAACAAGAGAGCCTCACCAATCAGAGAAAAAAGAGAGAAATCAAAACCTGCTCGCCACTCTGCACAATGGGACATAGAAAACCACAGGCCCTTAATGATGGGCTCAGTAATAGGGTGGTCTTTCTTGCCTTGGCTGGCACGGCCGCCGTAGGTCCTGGAGTATTGAGACTTCAATCTGTAGTGGAAATTATTGCAAATGAGACCAAAGAAGCTCTTCCTGTGGCCTCTAAGGCTATAAAGACTGTACCCGCAACCCAAACCCAAATAAGGAAAATGGTTCTCCAAAACAGGATGTCGCTGGACTATTTGCTTGCTACGGACGGAGGGACTTGCGCCATCATTGGGAGGGAATGTTGTTGCTACATAAACAGTTCAGCTGGAGAGATTGAATCCTATGCCAACTCCATAATATATCATGCTGAGAAAATAGCAGAAGTAGCTTATGTTGACCAGAGTATTGATTTTGATTGGTGGGGATGGCTACCGAATCTAGGTGGGTGGCTGGGAGGCCTAGTAAAAAATCTACTAAAATATGTTATAATGAGATTATGCTTGCTGGTGCTCATATATGTAACAGTCCAGCTGGTGTTATGTTGTATTGGACGCTGTGTGTCAAAGACTACTAAGTCCATCACAAAAATGGATGTTTGAATGATGCACATGGAGGTAACAATGACAGAGGGGGAGGATGTAGAGGAAGTAGATAAAGTAATACATGAAATGTCATTAATTGAATATGGCAGCTACAAACTGCCGGGGGGGATACAATGGGGGAAAACTGGACAATGGAGAGGCCATTTTGGCTTCTGCAGCCACCTTGGCCTCAGCATCCATCTTGGGTGCTCACCCATCTCTGTAAAAGCAAAAACCTCTCTGTCTCTGCAAAGGAAAAACTGACAGGCCACCAAAATAGCAGGTGAAGGGAAGTGGAACAGTCTGTGGTTAAGCTAAGAGAAGAAGAGTGTCGGGGGTCTGAAACTCCCCATAAAAATCCTGTTGGTAGCCCGGCTTCCCCGTATGGATCCTTTCATGCCCAGAAAGAGTTGAATTCTGCTTAAAGCTTTTTCCACATTCAAAGCATTTATACATCTCTTCCATTGAACAGATGCTTTGATGTGCCTGAAGGTAGCCATTCTGATGAAAGGTCTTTCAACACTACAAGCATGTATAAGGTTTGTCCCGTGTGACATCTTTGATGCACAGTAAGGTGGCTACTGCACCTGAAGCTCTTTGCATACTCCAAACATTTATAAGGTTTTTCTCCTGTGTGACATCTTTGATGTTGAGTAAAAGCGCTACTCCATCTGAAAGTCTTTCCACACTCCAAGCATTTATAAGTTTTGTCCCCTGTGTGACATCTTTGATGCACCGTAAGAGTGCATCTCTCACTGAAGCTTTTTCCACACTCGATGCATTTATAAGGTTTGTCTCCTGTGTGAGTTCTTTGATGCGCAGTAAAGCGGCTACTCCACCTGAAGCTCTTTCCACACTCCAAACATTTATAAGGTTTGTCCCCTGTATGAGTTTTGCGATGTGAAGTAAGTTGGCCACTCTGACTGAACCTCTTTCCATACTCAAAGCATTCATAAGGTTTGTCCCCTGTGTGACATCTTTGATGCGAAGTAAGGTGGCTACTCTGTCTGAACGTCTTTCCACACTCCAAGCATGTATAAGGTTTGTCCCCTGTGTGAGTTCTTTGATGCGAAGTAAGGTTGCCACTCTGACTGAAGCTCTTTCCACACTCCAAGCATGTATAAGGTTTGTCCCCTGTGTGAGTTCTTTGATGCAAAGTAAGGTTGCCACTGTGACTGAAGCTCTTTCCACACTTCAAGCATGTATAAGGTTTGTCCCGTGTGAGTTCTTTGATGCAAAGTAAGGTGGCCACTCCGACTGAAGCTCTTTCCACACTGCAAGCATGTATAAGGTTTGTCCCCTGTGTGAGTTCTTTGATGTGAAGTAAGGTCACCACTGTGACTGAAGCTCTTTCCACACTCGAAACATTTATAAGGTTTGTCTCCTGTGTGAGTTCTGTGATGCAAAGTAAGGTCGCCACTCCGACTGAAGCTCTTTCCACACTCCAAGCATTCATAAGGTTTGTCCCCTGTGTGACATCTTTGATGCGAAGTAAGGTGGCTACTCTGTCTGAACGTCTTTCCACACTCCAAGCATGTATAAGGTTTATCCCCTGTGTGAGTTCTTTGATGGGCAGTAAAGTAGCTACTCCACTTGAAGCTCTTTCCACACTCGAAGCATTCATAAGGTTTGTCCCCTGTGTGAGTTTGTCTCTCCTCTTGTCTCTTTGCTCTATCTTGACTCCTCAGTTTCTGCTCCTGCACCTGCTCCTCAGCTTTTCCCAGTGATACTTCGGATGGTTCTCCCTCAGCCTTGACCCCCCAGATGTATCCTGATGGAATGAAAAGGAAAGGTGATAAAATGCTGTGGAGAAATCCTGTGAATATATTATGATTTGTACTTTGAAAACATATTTCTGGGAGCTCTGTTGATATCAAACTGTCAAAGCTCCAAGCCTTGTACAGAGTTATTTTAGCAGTAGGTACTTGGTCAGAGGTTGTGAAAAGAGATGCAGAGAGAGAGAATTGTAACAAAAAACTGCTCTCTTGTTCCTCCATTTAAGGTGAACAGCCAAGTACTTATGCACAGCTGGAATCTACAAACCTAGGATGGATCCTGTCTGACAGGAACATGGTCCTTTCCACTGCCCAGAGGGAAGCTTGCATCCCCTCCCTCCCTCCCAAAATGTTAGCCCCCTATTACCTGCAACATGAGAAAGTGCTGGAAGATGAGACCCCAAGGTCAGATGTCACTCTGTGAGCTACTGGGGAAGAACAAAGTAAAAGTAGCGCTGTGACTAAAGACGCAGCTGGGTCAATGCCAAATGGAAGCCCAGAGGCTGATGCGCATATATCTAAAAGGAGAGTCCAGAGTTGTGCGACGTACACAATAGGAACATGGAATGTGAGAAGCATGAACCAGGGAAAGTTAGAAATTGTCAAGCAAGAAATGGAACGCATCAGCATTACAATACTTGAATGAGTGAGTTATGATGTGAATTTAAATGGATGGGAATGGGACATTTTCAGAGAACTACAAAATATTTTATGCAGGAAATGAGAAATTAAGAAATGGGGTTGCTCTAATAGTGAGAAGTGACATAGCAAAAGGAATTAGGAACTATAATGCAAAGTCTGAGTGAGTGATATCAATCAGATTTAATGGGAAACCTATCAACATAACCATCATCTCAGTCTATGCTCCAACGGCAAACACAGAAGAAGAGGACATTGAGAGATTTTACGCAGAAATCAGGAAAGATTAAAGGGAAATTTAGACCAAGCGTAGGGATGTTGAATAATCAACAGGGGAACACACTGACTGACCAAGATAAAATAAAAGGAAAATGGAAGCAATACGCTGAAAAACTCTATAAAAGAGATGCAAGGATGACAGATTCATTCACGGAGGAACCCTATGATGAAGAACCAGAAATTTTAAAATGTGAGGTGAAAGCTGCTTAAAATACTTGGAAGAAACAATCACTAGGAATAGATGGCATACAAGCTAATGAGACTGAATCTGTCCAAATGTTTACAAAAATCTGTCAACAAATATGGAAAACTAAACAATGGCCCATTCATAAGGTCGCCATAAGTCGTATTGACTTGAAGGAACATAACAACAACAAACAAAAACAATGGCCCACAGACTAGAAGCATTCAATACACATTCCAACTCCAAAGAAATGGGATTCCAGGGAATGCAGTAATTTTTGAACTATTGCCTTAATATCCCATGCAAGTAAAGTAATGCTCAAGATTCTACAACAAAGGCTCTTACCATACATGGAGCGAGAAGTGTCAGATGTTCAAGTTGGTTTTAGAAAGGGAAGAGGCACCAGAGATCATATCGCAAACATACGTTGGATAATGGAAGGGGCCAAGGAATTCCAGAAGGAAATCACACTGTGTTTTATAGAAAAGCTTTTGACTGTGCAGATTATGAAAAACTCTGGAATGCTTTAAAAGAAATGGGGGTGCCACAGCATCTGATTGTCCTGATGCGCAACCTATACTCTGGACAAGAGGCTACTGTAAGGACAGAATAAGGAGAAACCGATTCGTTCCCCATCGGAAAGGGTGTGAGACAGGGGTGTATTTTATCACTCTATTTGTTTAATCTATATGCAGAACATATCATACAGAAAGCAGGATTGGACCAAGATGAAGGAGGTGTGAAAACTGGAGAGAAAAATATCAATAAGTTAAGATATGCAGACATACCATATTACTAGCAGAAACCAGTATTGATTTGAAACGAATACTCATGAAAGTTAAAGAGGAAAGCATAAAAGAAGGACTACAGCTGAATGTCAAGAAGACTAAAGTAATAACAACAGAAGATTTATGTAACTTTAACGTTGGCAATGAGGACACGGAACTTGTCAAGGATTATCAATACCTTGGCACAGTCATTAACCAAAATGGGGGCAATAGTCAAGATATCAGAAAAAGGCTAGGACTGGGGAGGGCAGCTATGAGAAAAGGTCCTCAAATGCAAAGATGCATTACTGAACACCAAAGTCAAGATCTTTCAGACCATGGTATTCCCGATCTCTATGTATGGATGTCAACGTTGGACAGTGAAAAGAAAAATCAACTCATTTGAAATGTGGTGGTGGAGTAGAGCTTTGCAGGTACCATGGACCACAAAAAAGACAAATAATTGGGTGTTAGAACAAATTAAACCAGAACTAACACTAGAAGCTAAAATGATGAAACTGAGGTTATCATACTATGTGTGATGGAGGGGAGTATTATATATATACAGGGACATCACAGTGGTCCCCCCTGCCAATCATCAGGATTAGGGCCTGTGCTTTTAAACTTGTTTCTAAATGACATGGATTTGGGGTGAGAAGCGAGGTAACCAACTTTACTGTTGATATCAAGTTCAGGGTGATTAAAATAAAGAGGGATTGTGAGGAACTCCAAAAGGAACTCTCCAAGCAGGCTTGGGTATTAAAGAGCAAATGAAATTAAATGTAAGTGAGCGTCAAGTGAAAAATCCTAACTGAACCGGTGGTGACTGACAGGAGAGAGACCTTGAGGTCATAGCGGATGCCTCAATTAAGATGCTGATGTTATAGCTATTTAATTGGTGATTTCCATGTGAGGGATCATTAAGACACAGATTGAAAATAAAACTGCCAATATCATAACGCCATTATACACATCTAAGATGTGATCCTGCTTGGAATGCTGTCTTCAGTTCTGGTTGCCTGACCGCAAAAATAGCATTCTAGAGGCAGAAGAGGTAGAGAAATGGGCAACCAAAATGCTCAAGGCTCGCAACATTGGGGGATTTTTGCAGTAAAAAAGGGCCTTCTCAGTGGTGGCCCCCGAACTATGGAATATTCTTCCTGATGAGATACGCCTGGCGCCAACATTATTATCCTTTCGGCGTCAGATAAAAACCTTCCTCTTCTCACAGGCATTTTCAGCATTTTAGTAGTATTTAATATGCATTTTAGTGTGTGTTTAATTATTTTTTAATTCTTGATATTTTTAACTTATTTTTAAACTGCTTAATATGAGGTTTTAATTGTATGTCAGATGTTTTTTACCTGTTGTAAACCACCCAGAGAGCTTCGGCTATGGGGCGGTATATAAATTGAATTAATAAATAAATAAAATAAATAAATATGATCACACCAGACATTTAAAGCACATTCAACACAAATGTAAAGCACACGGCTTCCCCCAACAAATCCTGGATAATAGTTTTTCCGTACTGCACTACATTCCCAGCACCCTTCATAAACTACAACTCCTTGGACTCTTTGGAGGAAGCCATATGCTTTCAATGTACACTGTGGATGTACCATAAAGGTGCATGGTGTGGAGAAACTGGATAATCCCATCTGATTTAGTAGGGAACTTACACCTGGAGTGTAGGACGAGGGAGGGAAGTAACTCCCACCAATTTGCACTCGTTTCAGAAAAAGTCACTCGCTAAACAGTTTCTCTGCCAGGCTACCCTAAAACAAGGAGGGCAGGGCCACGTTTCTGCTTTCCTGAATTAAATGGCAACCTTAATTCTAACAGAACAGGAAACTGGGGAGGGCTGGCAGAATGAAGGTATTGAAAGAATAGCCTCACTATTAAACTATCACAGCTGAACCAAAGGACAAACGAGGACAGATGAAGAAGCGGCCCATTTAGCGCACTGTTGTCTACTTAGCTCTGCTCTGACTACAAAGCGCCCACATCTGCAAGCTTAAGGCCACGAAATTCATCACCAAAACCACCGATGTGCCGAGGGATGCTTCGATCCGGCCCAACACAGCCAGCCCAGGTCAGGGGAGAGGCAGACGGGATGGGGCAGAGCTGCAGCCTCCGATCTGGAGGGTCTGCGGGGGGACTCAGCCTTTCCGCCTTCCCGATTGCAAACCTTTGTTCCGAGGCTCCCCCCACGCAATCTCGCTCGCCAACATCGCTGCGCAGGAACAAGGGCTCCTCCGGCGCTTCCAGACTGCATTTTTTGCTGAGAAGCGGGGCAGGAAAGGGAAGTCCTTCTTTTGCGCTCTTTCCTTGGGTTCTGTCGTCGTGTGTTAACCCTTAAAGAGCTCCCAGCAGAGACAGAGTTCTTAACGGGTGGGGCTGGAGGCATTATCAGGCTCCGGTTCCAAGCCTCCAGCCCTGTGAGTCGGCCAGCAGCTGGCTCTGGGAAGGCCGCCCTGCCGGTGGGCGGAACGACCGTCCTTGGCCCAGCGGTGGTGGCCCTCCCTGCTCTTGTCCCACCAGTGAGCTGCCTGCCTGGGCCGGGGTTTGTAAAGGTTTTCTTGGGAGGTCGCTCAGGGTCCCGTAGTATCTCCAGGTAGGCTGGGAAAGACTCCCTGCCTGTAATCTTGGAGAGACACTGCCAGTCAGTGTAGGCAATGCTGAGCTAGGTGGACCAATGGTCTGAAGCAGAATAAGGCAACTTCCTATATTCCCTAACTTATTTCGGTGACTTTTTCAAAGCCGTTGCTACAACACAGACGTTTTGTTTAATTGTGAATGAAATATCTTATTACTGTGATCCATTGACATATTTGGCAATCTTTTGGTTTTGAACTGGTCCCGTTCAGAGTGAGCTATGTTGTGGTGTATTAAATTAAATTGGAACTCTGCAGTTCCTGGAGTTTATGACCTGGTAGAGATAATGAAATTGAAGGATCTTAGAGTATGATGTGGAGGAAGAGAACAAAGAATCCAAAGTTCTGTGATTGTCATCATCAATTAATGATGGACTAACTTTCCCTTCACCCCAGCCGGCATGAGTGATGGGGCTACGGACACAGTGGTGCCACTGACCGGTTGGCCTCTGAACTGCTCCTTTTGCCAATTTACCTTTTAATACAAGAAGTTTGTTTTCTTTCACTTGAGGTTTCCTGAGTTTGGTCCCTGTGATTAAAAGATTGCCAGTTTTCCGTAGCACTTTCTATTCAAAAGATCCCTTCTGTGTCACAGTAGTTGCACGTCTGAATAGACATGTGTGTCAGCGTGGTGATAACATCAGTCACTCATTGTATTGAGACCTGGACTGTCTTTTTTCTTCCCTTTTCTTATTTTCCCAGATGTTATGCAAACTCGTCAGCCTGAGAACAACACACCACCTCTCCCTCTAGCTGCAGTCTACCACCATTATTTGCATGTCTCACTAGCTAGGATTGGCTTTTAAGAGGGAAAAATAGAAGCTCTGCTCCCTGGTGGCCACCTCCATACAGGGTGAGGGTCTCCCTTGCAGATGTTAGCTGCTCCAGCCTTTTCTCTCCCTTCACCAGCTGAGGCTGCAATCTGAGGCATCTTCCCCCCCCCAAAGGTTTCTCTCAGCCCCCTTCTCGGTCCCCTGCCTTGCCATTCCTCCTCTGCAGCCTCCCCAGGGGCCCAAATGCACAACAGGGGAGGGGGGCTCACTTGGAAGCCCCCCCTCCTATCTCTTTCCTCTCCCGGAATTTCATTTTGTTCATTTTAACCCTTAGAAAGTCAGCCACTGGTATGATCTCTCAATGGGAGCCGAGGAGGAAAGAGGCCTTGCACAGAACAGAAGAAGACGGGGAGCTCCTACCCTTTACAGAGTCAGAGCATTGGGGTCCACCTAGCTCAGGATTGTCTGCACTGACTGGCAGCACCTCTCCAGGGTTTTCAGCAGGAAGTCTCCCCCAGCCACACCTGGTGATGCCACTGAGACTGAACCTGGGACCTTCTGCATGCAAAGCACGTGCTGTACCCACTGAACTACCTGCAGCCTCTAACTGGGGTTTTTGACTCTCCTGGGGGCTCAAGACTCCCCCCCCCAATTATTATTATTTAAATTTATATCTTGCGCTTGCTCCCAGTAGGAGCCTAGACTGGCAAAAAACACTAAAAACATTCTAAAACATCATAAAAAAGAGACATTAAAATATATTAAAACAAAACATCTTTTAAAAAAGCTTTAAAAACATCTTTAAAAGCAATTCCAACACAGATGCAGACTGGGGTAAGGTCTCTGTTTAAAAGGCTTGCTGAAAGAGGAAGGTCTTCAGTAGGTGCCAAAAAGCTAAGCGATGGCGCCTGCCTAATATTTAACGGGAGGGAATTCCACTAGGGTAGGTGCCACCACACTAAAGGTCCGTTTCCTATATTGTGCAGAACGAACCTCCTGATAAGATGGTATCTGCAGGAGGCCCTCACCTGCAGAGCGCAGTGATCGACTGCAGAGATAAGGGGTAAGACGGTCTTTCAGGTATCCTGGTCCCAAGCTGTATAGAGCTTTGTACACCAAAACTAGAACCTTGAACTTGGCCCAGTAGGAAATGGGCAGCCAGTGCAGTTCTTTCAGCAGCAGGGTGACATGTTGGCGATACCCTGCCCCACTGAGCAGTCTCGCTGCTGCATTTTGCACCAGCTTCAGCTTCCGGACCAACCTCAAGGGCAGCCCCACATAGAATGCATTACAGTAATCCAGCCTAGAGGTTACCAGTGCGTGGGCAACAGTGGTCAGGCTATCCTGGTCCAGACACAGCCGCAGCTGTCTTACCAGCCAAAGCTGGTAAAAGTCACTCCTAGCCACGGAAGTCACCTGGGCCTCTAGCAACAAAGACAGTGTGCGTTCAATTTATTTTGTATTGGGGGAACAAGAATTTCATAGGCCCAGTTATTGGCTATCTGCTGCTCTTCACATATTTAATATCACATTTATATTCCTTCTGTCCTCCAAGGAGCGCTTGATGGTGTACATGAGTCTTCCCGACTCTTGAATTTTGCTGCCTTCCACAATGGGCTGCAGCCAGCTAAGTTGTACTCAGACTAGACCTCTTGCTGCTCCCCAAATCCCCCTCCTCTCTACGGACCCACTTCAGCTCATTTTAACCCTTTGAATGCCAAACAGCTGGACCACCGCTCTCTCCCCTGCTCTCAGATTGGGAGCCAAAGGAGGAGGCATGCCTGCGCGGGGGTGGGAAGTTGAGCCTCTCCAGGCCTGCTGGAGACTCAGCGGCACTCCAGGTTCCCAAAGGAGAGGGCCATGCGGCAGGGGAGGGGTGAGTGGGGAGGGGGCCAGAGAGGGTTGGGGGCAGAGCAGCAGAGTGGCTTCACCCTCCCTCCCGCCTGCCTCCTCCAGGCGCCCTCTGGGCCCTGTCGCTCTGAGGGGAATCGGGGCCTCCTGAGATGTTGCAGCTCCTTTCACAAACTAGTTTTGAAGTGGTTTTGCCACCTTTTCCCCTCAAAGGCAGACCTCTGTGGCTGGGCTTTGTCTCACAATTTTGACACGTACAGTGTTCTCATTTTATTTTTGATAATTTCCAGGTGAGGCTCAGACCTCATTATTTTATTCTCATTATATCCAGATTTTGAAGGAACTACAAAAACAGAAAAAAAGATTCAAAATGAACAACTGTGTCATACCGTTTAGCATTATACATCATCATACCTGAAGTGTTTTAACCAAGTAGGTCTCACCATAACAAACGGTGGGTCGATGTAGGTGGTGTTGAGGCAGCCTCTCAGGGCACTGATTTATGTTGATTTTTTTCATTATTTCATTTTAATGTACACATCCTGTTTGAATAATCTAACATATTATGCAAATTGGTGATATACTATTCCAAGCTGAAATACAAAATTGGGCTAAGTGGTATACTAGCTTGAATTATTAATATAATTTTCATGATATCTTTTAAAACAACCAAAATTTACAATTTATAATCAGTGCAGACATATAAGTCTCTCATAAATATGTCTCTAACCAAACGCATTTATATGGATTCTCTCCTCTGAATTCTTTGATAAGAAGTGAGCTGCATCTTCTTACTGAAGCTTTTGATGTAACAGCCATTTTAGCAGATATTTTTAATACATTTTATTTCCCTCTTCATGTTCCCATGGGCTGATTGTATTTTATTTTTCATGCATATACTGATCCTTATATTTTTCCCTTTCCCAAGATTCATATATGTCACATGCTGATTTCTCTTGGACTGTGTTATTCCTACATCTTTCATAAACTGAAATGCATTCATTGCTCTTCCGCTGATATATTTATTTATTTATTTAATTTATTATTTAATTTGTATCCCGCCCTTCCTCCCACCAGGAGCCCAAAGCCCTCTCTATGGATTCTTCTCTTTGTGAATTATTTGACGAGAAGTGAGCACATCATCTTACTGAACCTTTTTGGTGTGATTCAATATGTGTATGCTCCTTATCCGGCAACCAAGTTGAACCTACTGGATCAGGCGAAACAGAAGCCTCTGGGAAGCCCACAAGCAGGATCTGAGTGCAAGAGCACTCTCCCCTCCTGAGATTTCCGGCAACTGGTATTGTGTCAAGAAATGGAACAACGATTGATCAAGTTGGCCCTATCTGTCACCTGGGGGTAGGTTTTCTAAACTCCACACATTCATATGGTTTTCCCTCTTTGTGAATCATGAAACCTGTGCTTCTCCAGAATCTCTTTCAACAATCCCAGCATTGGTTAAAACAGTTTTTTTCCTATGTGA
This sequence comes from Rhineura floridana, assembly GCF_030035675.1. Lineage (NCBI taxonomy): Eukaryota > Metazoa > Chordata > Lepidosauria > Squamata > Rhineuridae > Rhineura > Rhineura floridana. The sequence goes on from NC_084482.1 coordinate 212,188,770, forward strand.
ATCCTTCGATGGGAACTGAATCTGCTTGAAGCTGAACCTCTTTCCACATTCCGAGCATTTCTACGGTCTCTCCCCAGTGTGAATGATTTGGTGGTAAGTGCAGCCTTCCTTGTAGCTGAAGAGCTTTTTACATTTCAAGTATTTTTTTCTCCAGTATGAATTTTTTGATGAGTGGGATGTAGAAATCACAGAATCAAAGAAAAGTAGAGTTGGAAGGGGCCTATAAGGCCATCAAGTCCAACCCCCTGCTCAATGCAGGAATCCAACTTCAAGCATACCTGACAGGTGGCTGTCCAGCTGCCTCTTGAATGGCTCCAGTGTTGGAGAGCTCACCACCTCCCTAGGTAATGCGTTCCAGTGTTGATGTTAACTGTCTAACAATCAGGAACTTTTTCTTGCTGTTCAAGAGGCAGCTGTCAGGTATGCTTTACTTTGGATTCCTGCATTGACCACTGACTTCACCCACTGACTAACAAGACTGACAGGCAAGAGAAGCCAGGCTGGCTCATTTCACAGAAATTGCTTGAAAGGGTACCTGTATCTTTTGCTCCATAACTTTCTTTGTGGAAGGATAGAGTCTTTCTTTAAAAACAAAAAGCTCAGATTCAATCTGAGCAACTTCCGGGGGGGAACCCCTGCAGGCTCCGAAGACACCAGCAGGAGACAGGTTGGTGATCCCTGTTGTACAGTGAAATATTAATATGGTATCCCCCTTTGTGAATTCTTTCATGACAACAGAGGCTTGTCCTACTTCTGAAGCTCTTTCCACATTGCAGTCATTTTTGTTGTTACTCCCCGGTGAATTCTTTGATGGGACATGAGATATTTCTTGTAAGTGAAGCGCTTTCCACATTCCAAGCATTTATATGGTTTCTTCCCAGTGTGAATTTTTTGATGGGCAGTGAGAATTTTCTTATAGCAGAAGCTCTTTCCACATTCCAAGCATTTGTATGGCTTCTCCCCAGTGTGAATTCTTTCATGGACAGTGAGATTGGACTTCTGTTTAAAGCTCTTTCCACATTCCAAGCATTTATGTGGTTTCTCCCCCGTGTGAATTCTTTGATGGGAAGAAAGTTTAGAACGGTCACTGAAGCCCTTTCCACATTCCAAGCATTTGTATGGCTTCTCCCCAGTGTGAATTCTTTCATGGACAGTGAGATTGGACTTCTGTTTAAAGCTCTTTCCACATTCCAAGCATTTATGTGGTTTCTCCCCCGTGTGAATTCTTTGATGGGAAGAAAGTTTAGAACGGACACTGAAATCCTTTCCACATTCCAAGCATTTGTATGGCTTCTCCCCAGTGTGAATTTTTTGATGGACAGTGAGATTGGACTTCTGTTTAAAGCTCTTTCCGCATTCCAAGCATGTATATGGTTTCTCCCCAGTGTGAATTCTTTGATGGGAAGAAAGGTTAGAACGCTTACTGAAGCCCTTTCCACATTCCAGGCATTTATATGGTTTCTCCCCGGTGTGAATTCTTTGATGACCAGTGAGGACTTTCTTGCAGCTAAATCTCTTTCCACAATCCAAGCATTTATATGGTTTCTCTCCAGTGTGAATTATTTGATGGGCAGTGAGTTGACACTTCTGGTTAAAGCTCTTTCCACATTCCAAGCATTTATGTGGTTTCTCCCCAGTGTGAATTCCTTGATGGGAAGTTAGGTATTTCTTGTAGGTGAAGCTCTTTCCACACTCCAAGCATTTATAGGGTTTCTCCCCAGTGTGAATTCTTTGATGTACAGTAAGTTTAGAAAGGAAAGGAAAGCCCTTTCCACATTCCAAGCATTCATATGGTTTCTCTCCGGAGTGAATTATTTGATGGGCAGTGAGTTTGCCCTTCTGATTAAAGCCCTTTCCACATTCCAAGCATTTATAGGGTTTCTCCCCAGTGTGAATTCTTTGATGGGCAGTGAGACTACACTTGGACTTAAAGTTCTTTCCACATTCCAAGCATTTGTGTGGCTTCTCCTCAGTGTGAATTATTTGATGGGAAGTGAGATATTTCTTGCAGGTGAAGCCCTTTCCGCATTCCAAGCATTTATAGGGTTTCTCCCCAGTGTGAATTCTTTGATGGGCAGTGAGTCTATGCTTTTGGTTATAGCTCTTTCCACATTCTGAGCATTTATATGTTTTGTCATCCGTGTAAATTCTTTGATGCAAAGTAGGAGAGGATTTTCTGCTGCAGCTCTTTCCACATTCCACACATTTGTATGGTTTTTCCCCTTTGTGGTTCTTGCAGTGGGCTTTGCATTTGCTTTTAGAATTGAGACTTGTCCAACAACAAAAATATTTACTCCATTTGTTTCTGTTATGTGTTTTTTCTTGGACTGCAGTTTTATGGTAGCCACTGCCCCGACAAGCAGAAGCTTTATTCCTCTTCTCTTCTGCTTCAGTTTTCCTTTTCTGCTCTTTCCTCTTTTTAGATCTCTCCTGTGTCTCTTTCCCACATAGTTCTTCCTTATTCTTAGCTCCCAACTTGTCTACTTCTGCAATGAAGAGAGAAACTGATAAGAGCTTGAGGGAAGAAATGGATGCTCAAATCACTGAACAACCTCAAATAATAGTTCTGATAAAGGAAAACTGAAAGAACCTTGGTGTGTGAGAGATCTACCTCAGGTTTAACAGTCTCTGTTGTCTGGCATTCACTGACAACTGGAGTGCTATAAACTGTTGGATTTGGACCATGGAGATCTGGGTTCAGCTCCCAGTCAGAGGTTAATCTTATTGCATGATCTTGGCCAATCACCCTTTTTCAGCCTCCCTACAAGGTTGTACGGATAAATAGAACCAAAGAAATTTTCTGAACTATTCGGAGCAATGCAAATGTGAGACAATAAAGTAGGGAGGCCCATTCCCTTGATTGCTTCCAGTATTGGAGAGTCCACCACCACCCTAGGTAATTGGTTCTATTGCCGTACCGCTCTAACAGTTAGGAAATTTCCCCTGATGTTCAGGCAAAATCCACCTTCATAAGAACATAAGAAGAGCCTGCTGGATCAGGCCAGTGGCCCATCTAGTCCAGCATCCTGTTCTCACAGTGGCCAACCAGGTGCCTGGGGGAAGCCCACAAGCAGGACCCGAGTGCAAGAACACTCTCCCCTCCTGAGGCTTCCGGCAACTGGTTTTCAGAAGCATGCTGCCTCTGACTAGGGTGGCACAGCACAGCCATCATGGCTAGTAGCCATTGATAGCCCTGTCCTCCATGAATTTGTCTAATCTTCTTTTAAAGCCATCCAAGCTGGTGGCCATTACTGCATCTTGTGGGAGCAAATTCCATAGTTTAACTATGCGCTGAGTAAAGTACTTCCTTTTGTCTGTCCTGAATCTTCCAACATTCAGCTTCTTTGAATGTCCACGAGTTCTAGTATTATGAGAGAGGGAGAAGAACTTTTCTCTATCCACTTTCTCAAGGCCATGCATAATTTTATACACTTCTATCATGTCTCCTCTGACCCGCCTTTTCTCTAAACTAAAAAGCCCCAAATGCTGCAATCTTTCCTCGTAAGGGAGTCGCTCCATCCCCTTGATCATTCTGGTTGCCCTCTTCTGAACCTTTTCCAACTCTATAATATCCTTTTTGAGATGAGGCGACCAGAACTGTACACAGTATTCCAAATGCGGCCGCACCATAGATTTATACAACGGCATTATGATATCGGCTGTTTTATTTTCAATTCCTTTCCTAATTATCGCTAGCATGGAATTTGCCTTTTTCACAGCTGCCGCACACTGGGTCGACATTTTCATCGTGCTGTCCACTACAACCCCGAGGTCTCTCTCCTGGTCGGTCACTGCCAGTTCAGACCCCATGAGCGTATATGTGAAATTCAGATTTTTTGCTCCAATATGCATAATTTTACACTTGTTTATATTGAATTGCATTTGCCATTTTTCCGCCCATTCACTCAGTTTGGAGAGGTCTTTTTGGAGCTCTTCGCAATCCCTTTTTGTTTTAACAACCCTGAACAATTTAGTGTCATCAGCAAACTTGGCCACTTCACTGCTCACTCCTAATTCTAGGTCATTAATGAACAAGTTGAAAAGTACAGGTCCCAATACCGATCCTTGAGGGACTCCACTTTCTACAGCCCTCCATTGGGAGAACTGTCCGTTGATTCCTACTCTCTGCTTCCTGCTTCTTAACCAATTTCTTATCCACAAGAGGACCTCTCCTCTTATTCCATGACTGCTAAGCTTCCTCAGAAGCCTTTGGTGAGGTACCTTGTCAAACGCTTTTTGAAAGTCTAAGTACACTATGTCCACTGGATCACCTCTATCTATATGCTTGTTGACACTCTCAAAGAATTCTAATAGGTTACTGAGACAGGACTTTCCTTTGCAGAAGCCATGCTGGCTCTGCTTCAGCAAGGCTTGTTCTTCTATGTGCTTAGTTAATCTAGCTTTAATAATACTTTCTACCAATTTTCCTGGGACAGAAGTTAAGCTAACCGGCCTGTAATTTCCGGGATCCCCTCTGGATCCCTTTTTGAAGATTGGCGTTACATTTGCCACTTTCCAGTCCTCAGGCACGGAGGAGGACCCAAGGGACAAGTTACATATTTTAGTTAGCAGATCAGCAATTTCACCTTTGAGTTCTTTGAGAACTCTTGGGTGGATGCCATCCGGGCCCGGTGATTTGTCAGTTTTTATATTGTCCATTAAGCTTAGAACTTCCTCTCTCGTTACCACTATTTGTCTCAGTTCCTCAGAATCCCTTCCTGCAAATGTTAGTTCAGGTTCAGGGATCTGCCCTATATCTTCCACTGTGAAGACAGATGCAAAGAATTCATTTAGCTTCTCTGCAATCTCCTTATCGTTCTTTAGTACACCTTTGACTCCCTTATCATCCAAGGGTCCAATTGTCTCCCTAGATGGTCTCCTGCTTTGAATGTATTTATAGAATTTTTTGTTGTTGGTTTTTATGTTCTTAGCAATGTGCTCCTCAAATTCTTTTTTAGCATCCCTTATTGTCTTCTTGCATTTCTTTTGCCAGAGTTTGTGTTCTTTTTTATTTTCTTCATTTGGACAAGACTTCCATTTTTTGAAGGAAGACTTTTTGCCTCTAAGAGCTTCCTTGACTTTGCTCGTTAACCATGCTGGCATCTTCTTGGCCCTGGCGGTACCTTTTCTGATCTGCGGTATGCACTCCAGTTGAGCTTCTAATAGAGTGTTTTTAAACAACTTCCAAGCACTTTCGAGTGATGTGACCCTCTGGACTTTGTTTTTCAGCTTTCTTTTTACCAATCCCCTCATTTTTGTGAAGTTTCCTCTTTTGAAGTCAAATGTGACTGTGTTGGATTTTCTTGGCAATTGGCCAGTTACATGTATGTTTAATTTAATAGCACTGTGGTCACTGCTCCCAATCGGTTCAACAACACTTACATCTTGCACCAGGTCCCGGTCCCCACTGAGGATTAAGTCCAGGGTTGCCGTCCCTCTGGTCGGTTCCATGACCAACTGGTCTAGGGAATAGTCATTTAGAATATCTAGAAACTTTGCTTCTTTGTCATGACTGGAACACATATGCAGCCAGTCTATGTCCGGGTAGTTGAAGTCACCCATTACTACCACATTTCCTAGTTTGGATGCTTCCTCAATTTCATATCTCATCTCAACGTCTCCCTGAGCATTTTGATCAGGGGGACGATAGATCGTTCCCAGTATTAAGTCCCTCCTGGGGCATGGTATCACCACCCACAACGATTCTGTGGAGGAGTCTGCCTCTTTTGGGGTTTCGAGCTTGCTGGATTCAATGCCTTCTTTCACGTATAGAGCGACTCCGCCACCAATACGTCCTTCCCTGTCCTTCCGATATAGTTTATATCCAGGGATAACCGTATCCCACTGGTTTTCTCCATTCCACCAGGTCTCCGTTATGCTCACTATATCAATGCTCTCCTCTAAGACCAAGCACTCCAGTTCTCCCATCTTGGTTCGCAGGCTCCTAGCATTAGCGTACAGGCACTTGTAAGCAGTGTCTCTCTTCAAGTGTCTTTGGCACGTGTGGTTAGGCCTGTGGTAATTTTGCTCTTCTGAATTTATATCCTGTGCCCCTGCTCTCACAATGCCTATTTCTAGGCCTACCCCTTTTAAAATTTCATCATTTCTTTGGTTTTTATCCCAGGGGGGAGGTTTATTCCGAACCGGACCTTTCTCAGCTCCTGTCGGGTTTCCCCCCTCAGTCAGTTTAAAAGCTGTTCTGCCACCTTTTTAATTTTAAGTGCCAGCAGTCTGGTTCCATTCTGGTTCAAGTGGAGCCCGTCCCTTTTGTACAGGCCCGGCTTGTCCCAAAATGTTCCCCAGTGCCTAACAAGCTGGGCCTGTCTGCCTGGTCCTGCGCGTGGAACCGGTAGCATTTCAGAGAAAGCCACCTTGGAGGTCCTGGCTTTCAGCATCCTACCTAGCAACCTAAATTTTGCTTCCAGGACCTCATTTCTGCATTTCCCCATGTCGTTGGTGCCAACGTGCACCACGACCACTGACTCCTTCCCAGCACTGTCTACCAAACTATCTAAACGACGGGCGATATCCGCAACCTTCACACCAGGCAGGCAAAACACCTTGCGGTCTACACGCCCATCACACACCCCACTGTCTATGTTCCTAATGATCGAATCACCCACTACAAGGATCCCTCCACCCCCTGGAGATATATCCTCGGCCCGAGAGGATAGCTGCTCATCCCCCAAGGAATGGGTCCCTTCTAAGGGATCGTTTCCCTCTTCCTCAGCTGGATGCTCTCCTTCCCCGAGACCATCGTTGTCCATGATAGCAGGAAAGCTATCATCGTTGGAGTGGGACACAGCTATAACGTCCCTGAAGGCCTCCTCCACACACTTCTCTGTCTCTCTCAGCTTTTCCAGGTCCGCCACCTTGGCCTCAAGGAAATGAAGTCGTTCCCGGAGAGCCAGGAGCTCATTGCACCGAGAGCACACCCACGACTTCTGTCCAACAGGCAGATAGTCGTACATGCTGCAGGCGGTGCAAAACACTGGAAAGCCCCCACACCCCTGCTGGCTTCTTACCTGCATAGTTTTGTTTAAGGTTTATTACGTCAATGGGTTGGAGACTGCGGTTTAGTTGAGGTCAGGGAACAGACGGGCAGAGTGGGGGGCCCTGGCCTCCTCGCCCTGCTGCCGAACTCGCTCTGCTGCTTAACTTGCCTTGACGCTTTGTCAGCTGGGGCTCCCTCTAGCTCGTGGAGTAGGTTCCCTCGCTAGGGTGCTCTGACTTTATATGTGTGGCTGGTTCCTCCCAGCTACTGCTGCCAGCCAATGATGCGTTACTTGAGGCTGATGGCTATCAGCTGGGGCTTAACTCTTTAGTATTCTCTCAGGCTTCCTTCCTGAGCGAGGGGCGGGGCTGTTTAAGCTTTTGACTGCTTTTAATCTCAGCAAGGGGCTGTGCCTTCCAGGCAAGTCTTTTGTGTTTGTTGTTTTCCCACCTAGAACAGCCTGACCTTTCTTTAACCTAGGGAAACAGAGCTTGTGGTTGTGTTTCAGGAAGGCTGAAGCTGCCCTTTTTAGCAAGGACTGAGCTGACTCTCTCCCTGTATGTATCGGTGGAGTTTCCTTTTCCCCCTTCTCTCCAACTGGAATTTAGCCTTGTTTACAGTGTCCCCTGAAGCTTTCCTGCTAGGGTGGTGTTGAAAACTAGCTTTCTATACGCTTCCTTCTCCTAGGATCTGTCTCCTAAGATATAGGTTCTTTCAGGATTTGGCTCCTAGCTCAGGGTGACCTTGGGCTGCCCTTATTAGTTATTGCTCTGAGCTGTTTTACTTCAATTAAATAATGGAATAAATGGGAGCTACTTACCCTCTTTTCGCTCTGCTGCTTAACTCGCCTTGACGCTTCGTCAGCTGGGGCTCCCTCTAGCTCGTGGGCTTTAAGTTGAGCCCATTATTTCATGTTCTGCATTCTGTTCTCTATTATTCCAGAGTGCAGGACATGGAATAATGGCCTCAAGTTACAGGAAGCCATATTTCAGGTGAACATCAGGAAAAGCTCCTAAGTGTTAAGAGCGGTACAACAATGGAACCAATTACATAGGGAGGTGGTGGGCTCTCCAACGCTGGAGTTATTGAAGAGGAAGCTGGACAGCCACCTGTCGTGTATGCTTTGAGTTGGATTCCTGCATTAAGCAGGGCGTTGGACTCGATGCCCTTATAGGCCTCTTCCACATCTACTATTCTATGATTATATGATCCTTCAGTGGCAGAACAAGTTGTTTGCAAGCAGAAGGTCGCAAGGTTAATCCTCCACTGGACTAGTTGGGCAATGGCTATGGCAGGGCTCTTGAGGTGGGATTCCGAGACAGCTCTCGTCTGGATTTGTATTTATTCTTAGTCTTTTCGTTTTCTCAGGCAGAGTAAAATATTGGTTGTTCTGATTACATCGTGGTTTTAACATCTTGTATTGATGTCTAAACTTTTTTTTTTAGTCCTTGTGAATTTTTGTTCAGTGGGAAGTGAGATATACATGTTTTAAATCAATAAAAATAGGTAAACATTATTAGGCAGAAAGAAGGGGATTTGCTTTGCTGTAATTTAGGGAGTGCGAAACAATGCTGTATGTTTGAATATGCACATATGCAGACACAAATTGCAGGAGGGGTGGCTCCATACTGGCCAAGTCCCTTTTCCTGTGAGGGTTCCCCTTCCCCCCAAAAGATGTTGAAATATAGGAAATGTGCAGATATAAGGAGGGCTTTTCTTGTTGGCTGAGTCCCTTTTCCTATAACAAGGACAGCCAATGTGGTGCTCTCCAGAGTTTCTTAAGACTTCCATTCCCATCAGTACCAGTCAGCATGGACAATGGTCACAGATGATGGGAGTGAGAGCTTCAGCAATCTCCGGAGGGCTCCATGTTGGCTACTCCAGTCTGACAACATTTATCCCCAACCTTCCCCCCCAAAAAGAAAGTATGATGCACTGCCACCACTCTGCTCCAGCTATGGGAAAAGAGATAAACTAAGCAGGAAGCTTTGGACGTGTCTTCACAAAGCCCCACATGCAAAAAGTTAGACCTTGTGAGCTATCTGAGAAACCAAATTGGAGCTCAGCTATGCTGTGGTAGCATGTGGGGAAATATTTTAGTGAGCCACAGAATTGCTTTTAAAACTAAGTGTGAAGGCAAAGATCCAAACATAACACACCATGTGTGGCTTCCTTTGCACTTGACCCTCAAACTGCCATTAGTTAGTGCACAATGATGCAGCCAGACTGCTGACAGGAGTGAGACCCTATCAGCATCGAACACCTCTGCTCAGAGATCTGACCTGGTTGCCAATTTGTTACTCGGCCAAGTTCAAGGCACTGCTACTAGCATACAAAGGCCTTAACAGCTTGAGACCAGTTTACTTGTGAGACTGCCTTACCCCACGTGTGCCCACTCGAACACTTCACTCTGCTGAACAGGCACGGCGACAGGTGCCATGTAACAATCGTTCTGCACTCGCAAGAAATTGTTCTTTTAGTATGGCAGCATCTACTCTTTGGAACTCCCTGCCTATTGACATCAGGCAGGCGCCTTTTCTGTATTCCTTTTGGCACCTGCTTAAGACTTTTCTGTTTAGACAAGACTTTCCAGACACATAGATGTTGATCTGTTTTAAACTGTTTTAGTTAATAGATATTTTAATTGTTTTAAATGTGTTTTTAATTACATGTTTTTCCCTGCTTTACTGATAATTTTATTTTTTGTAAACCACGTAGAGATTTTTAACACTGAACCGCTATATAAATATTGTTATGTAAATCATAACATAATCATAAATTAGAGAAATCAAAGGGAAATTCAAACCAAGAGCAGGGATGTTGAGTAATCAACAGGGGAACACACGGACTGGCTGAGATAATATAAAAGGAAGATGGAAGCAATACACTGAAGAACTCTATAAAAGAGATGCAAGGATGACAGATTCATTCACGGAGGAACCGTATGATGAAGAACCAGAAATTTTAGAATGTGAGGTGAAAGCTGCTCTTAAAATACTTGGAAGAAACAAATAACCAGGAATAGATGGCATACCAACTGAGTTGCTACAAGTTACTGAGACGGAACCTGTCCAAATTTTGACAAAAAATTGTCAACAAATATGGAAAACTAAACAATGGCCCACAAACTGGAATCATTCCATATACATCCCAATTCCAAAGAAAGGGGATCCCAGGGAAAACAGTAATTATTGGCCTAAATATCCCATGCAAGTAAAGTTATGCTCAAGATTCTACAACAAAGGCTCTTGCCATATATGGAGCAAGAAATGCCAGATGTACAAGGATTTAAAAAGGGAAGAGGCACCAGAGATCATATTGCAAAGATACGTTGGATAATAGAACAGACCAAGGAATTTCAGAAGAAAATCACTCTGTTTTATAGATTACAGCAAAACCTTGGATTGTGTAGATCATGAAAAACTATGGAATGCTTTAAAAGAAATGGGGGTGCCACAGCATCTGATTGTTCCGATGCGCAACCTATACTCTGCACAAGAGGCCACTGTAAGGGCAGAATATGGAGAAACTGACTGGTTCCCCATTGGTAAGAGTGTGAGACAAGGGTGTATTTCATCACCCTATTTGTTTAATCTATACGCAGAACATATCATACAGAAAGCGGAACTGGACCAAGATGAAGGAGGTGTGAAAATTGGAGGGAGAAATATCAATAATTTAAGATATGCAGACGATACCATACTATTAGCAGAAACCAGTAATAATCTGAAACGAATGCTGATGAAAGTTGAAGAGGAAAGCACAAAAGCAGGACTACAGCTGAACGACAAAAAGACTAAAGTAATGACAACAGAAGATTTATGTAACTTCAAAGTTGATAATGAGGACTTTGAACTTGTCAATGATTACCAATACCCACCAACTGATCCCAAGAAGTTGCAGCAGACGTTGCACTGGACACCTCATTAGGGACTCCAGTAGATGTGGATGGCGCATCAAGGTTGCTACGGGGGTGAGCTACTTTTCCTCAAAGTGCTTTGCAAACAATTGACAGAGGCCCTCTGAAGGGTCTAAAACTCCATTTCCTGGAGTTGATGTCAACAGACTCCTGACAATATAGAAAAGCTCCACTGAACGGCTACTTGAGGATGCGATGGAGACAGAGAAGTGGTTCTTCTTCGCCACTCTCACCACCACACGTTATGTTTTACTCATGCCTGATCAATCTCACAGCATGTCTTTTGCTGCTTACGCTGTAGCCGTCATTCAGCCTGTCTCATTGCCGTTAGTTCACAGGTGTACCAAGGTGCAAGCTGGACTCCACAATACCGGAGAGGGCACTCAAGGGCAACCGTGTTAAGAGCCCAACACATCTCGTTGTTCCGCAGTGTGACAAAGGCTTCAACAAGGTCACCTGCTCTACTGGAAACTCCCCTGGGGCATTCAGGAATCCAGTGGATTCCATTAGCCTCTGGGGTCAGGCCATCTTAATCTGTCTACTAAGCCTGCAGGGGAGGATTGAGGCCATAAATCTAAGCCTCACCAGGAGTGAAGAGTGTTTAGAAGGGCATAATTGGAGGGTGCTGTTCAGAGAGAATAAAATAGCTGTGCATTTAAGGTTAATTGCAGAGGGGTAAAAATCCCAGATGAGGTAGGTGGCATTACATCACAATATTTGGGTTCCTCACATGAAGGAATATTGAGTTTCAAAACAAATATTAGTGGGCCTTACCAAGAAAGGCCAGAGTCCCACAAATCTCCTCCATGACTTCCTTGTGCAAAGCTCTCTGGTCAGGATCCAGCAGAGCCCGCTCCTCTTCCGTGAAATACACAGCCACATCCTCCAAGGACACGGGAGCCTGAAAGGCAAGAAAACATTTGCTCCTCATAGAAAACGTGTAGATGATCTACTACCTGCATTCACAAGTTAGTTCAGGTGAGGTGGCTGGTCATTATTCTCAGGACTGAAATGGCATTCACAGCTTTTGTTGAGGGCAGCTTTGAGAGAAGCAAAGAGAAGGAGGGAAATTCATTCAGGCCCAGGGAAGTGAGCAGGGGACAGAGAGGCACCCAGGCTGCCCCAGACTCTCTCCCCTCTGAGTCTTCCCCCTACCTGATCTAGGGCGACAGCAAAAGCTTCTCCACCAGAAAGGGGAGATGGTCTAGTAGGTGTTGCCGACATCGTTCCATCACCTGTGAGGGGAAAAAAGGGCCCAAAGCCATTAGTATATGCTATTCTCAGAGATTAAATAATATAGGTCTAACTGCATAAGGGTCTTATCAGCTGAGTGAGTTTAGGATGTTTATTCACAGTTTATGTTTCAGTTGTGTGATAAAACATCTCTCCCCATTTGGACTCTTGGCTAAAAATCAAAGTCCTATGTACAAAATCATGATGTGATGTAAATAGGAGCATTTCTGAGCCTTAGAAAAGGCTGGAGACAAGATTAAAGGAGTCGAAGTCAACAGAGAGATACCAAATGGAGATACGCCCCATTCATCCTTACCCAGCAGCCTCTGCCTGGGGTCTGATCGAGTCCTCTCTGCCTGTTGGAAATCAGTTCCTATTTCCCCAAAGACACCCTTTTCCTGAAACAGCATAATAAGAACTCAATAGCAGGATTATAAAAGGACTGACAGAAGCAAAACCCAGAAGGGTATTGGATATCAGGGGTAGCCAAGGTGGTGCCCTCCAGAGGTTGCTGGACTTCTTTTTGCATCAGCACCAGCCAATGGGATGAATGATCAGCAATGATGGTAATTTTAATATAACAACATCTGGAGGGCACCACGTTGGCTGTCCCTGGTCTAGATGAAGCCCCAAAAAGGAGGTCAAAGACCAGAATACAGCATTCTGGTCTTTGACCTCCTTTTTGTGCTTCCAGTGAATGCTTCACACTTTTTATCTTGTTGCTAGATGAAGCCCCCTCACCTGCTGCTCTGCCTGCTTCTCATCCCTTGCCCAGCTCAGAAGGAGACTTTCTGCCAGGACCACTGCCTGGGAACTGGTCTCCGCTCCGCACTCCCTCACCCAGCTCTCCATCTCTGGGGGCAGGACAGCCAGGAACTGCTCCAGGATCACCAGGTCCAGGATCTGGTTCTTTGAGTGTCGCTCTGGCTTCAGCCACGCACGGCAAAGAAGGTGGAGTCGGCTGCAAGCCTCTCGGGGGCCCTCAGCCTCCTGGTAGCGGAAACGCCGGAACTGCTGATGCTGCACATCTGAGCTGAGGGGGTTCTCCCCCAAGATCTTCTGCACATTTCCCCCCGAGAATTCCTCCACACAGGTCCCAGTCTTGATGGCATCAGGGTCAAGTCCTGCTTCAGGGGCAGCTGGGTCTTGCTGTTCCATCTTTGATCTGTGAGTAAGAAGATGCAGCTTCTGTCTTGCTGATCTGTCCCTTGGAAGTCTGCCACACACACACACATGCACACTCCCTCTCCTGAGTTTTCACTGAGCCCTTATTCCTTGTTACTTACATCCTTTATGGAATCATTTCCTGGTTTCTGAGGCCCTGCACAGAAGGAGATGAGCCACTTATTCTATGAGCCAAGCAAAATGGGGATCATTATATCTATGCCAATGGCTGGTGGAGTAGGAAAGGTGCTGGTTAAGCTCCCTGGAATATGAAGATTATTCTGCCAATCATAAAGCCTTTGGGAGAAACCCAGTGATGGGGCCTACATGCTCCTTTGAAGATGGGTGTCTGGCTGGTTTGACGGCAGTTCCAAAGGGGCCCTGAGACAAGTGGAATTACCCTCCCCCATTGCTATTTAAAAACGAACAAGCGAAAGGAGAGGACTTTTCAGGGGATGGGCTGTAGCTCAGTGGTAGAGCAGCTGCTTTGCTTGCAGAAGGTCCCACTTTCAATCCCCAGCATCTTCAGGTAGGCTGGGAAAGATTCCCTACCTGTAATCGTGGAGAGACGCTGCCAGTCAGTGTAGGCAATACTGAGCTAGGTGGACCAATGCCTTCAAGCAGAATAAGACAACTTCCTATATTCCCTAACTTATTTTGGTGACTTTTTCAAATCCTCTGCTAGAACACAGAATTTTTGTTTATTTGTGAATGAAATATCTTATTACTGTGATCTGTTGACATATTTGGTAATTTGTTGGTTTTGAACTGGCTCCTTTCAGAGTGAGCTATGTTGTGATTCATTAAATTAGATAAGAACTCCGCAGTTCCTGTAGCTGATGACCTGGTAGAGATAAGGAAATTGAAGGATCAAAGTATGTGGGAGGAATACAAGTTTTCTTGTGTTTAGATCAGATCCGCTAGAGACACCTTTATTTTTTACAAATTCAAATTCAAACAGCTGTTTGGAGAGAACAAGAAATTCCAAAGTTATCTACCCCTTAATTTTTACACCACATATTTATACCATTCCCCAAAGCACATGTAACCAACTTGCAATATGTCATCATTCTAATATGTCATTTCAGCACATCAGCGTGACACGCATCTATTGTCTTTCACATAGAGCCGAGAACATTAAACATTAATCAGGGTAAACACTTAGCAGTCTAAAGTCTAAGGATTACATATATGCACCTTGCAAATGCTTTCCTGCTCTGTTTGCTCTTGTTTCCTTGTTTACACTACTCGCATTACAGCGTAAGTATTTTCCTCGGAACATCTTTTTGGCTACTCTCTTAAACATTCTGCCCTTCATTCTCTGCATTCACAATTCTGAACCAAAGCTACAAAATCTGAAACAAACGTAAGGCCCAGGTTTTGCTGCTTCCACAAGTATAACGTTGGAGGAAGAGAACAAGGAATCCAAAGTTCTGGGACTGTCATTAATTAATGAAGGACTAACTTTCCCTTCACCCCAGCCAGCATGAGTGATGGGGCTACGGACACAGTGGTGTCACTGACTGGTTGGCCTTTGAATTACTCTCTTTGCCAATATATCTTTTAATTCAAGAAATTTGTTTTCTTTCAGTTGGGGTCTGCTGAGTTTGGTCCCTATGATTAAGATTGCCAGTTTTCAGTAGCACTTCCTATTCTATCTGAAAAGATCCCTTCTGCGTCATATCCAAATGGGCACACGCATGTCAGTGAGGAGGTGTGATAACATCAGTCACTCACTATATGGAGACCTTGACTGTGTTTTTTCTTCCCCTTTCTTGCTTTCCCACATGTTATTATGCAGACTCATCAGCCAGAGAAAAACACACCACCTCTCACTCCCGCTGCAGTCTACCACCAGTATTTGCACATCTCACTAACTAGGATTGGCTTTTAAGAGGAAGGAAAAAGGAAGATGGTGGATGTTGTGTGGGATCCTACAAGGGTCAGCTGAATGCTGGCCACTTCCTTACGGGGTGAGGGTCCCCCTTGCTTTTGAGGGCCCTCCAGCCTTGTCTCTGTCTTCGGTGGCTGGCACTGCATTCTGCGGCATCTCCCTGCCCTCACAGGTATCTCCCAGCCCCCTCCTCGTTCCCCTGCCTTGCAGTTCCTCCTGTGCACCCTCCCTAGTGGCCCTGAGACTCCCCTTAGCCCAAATGCACAAATGAAGGGGGGGTTACCAGATCCTAGAACGAGCCACCGACTCTGCAGCACTTGGGAGAGAGGGAAGATTTATTTATTTATTTATTTATTTATTTATTATTTCAATTTATATACCGCCCTTAGTGAAATAGCTCTCAGGGCGGTGAACAAACAAAATAAAATACAATATATCATAATAAAAATACAAAAACATATACAAACAAACAACGAAAAGCACACCAAAAACAAAATAAATACTAAAGATGTTTTTAAAAATAAATATGTTTTTCTCCAAGGGAGAAAGTGACGTGGAGGGCAGAGAAGGCACATTTACTTTGAACACTCCCCAAGCCCTCCTCTTATCTCTTTCCCCTCTAGGAATTTCGTTCAGTTCATTTTAACCCTTAGAAAATCAGCCACCGGGATGATCTCTCAAAGCAGGAGCCAAGGAAGAAAGAGACATTGTACAGAACAGAGGAAGGCAGGGTGCTCCTGCCCTGTACCGGGTCCATCTAGCTCAGTGCTGTCTGCACTGGCCGGCAGCAGCTCTCCTGGGTTCCCAGCAGGGAGCCTCCCCCAGCCCGACCTGGAGATGCCTTTGGAGATTGACCCTGGGACCTTCTGCATGCAAAGGAGCTGCTCTACCCACTAAACCACCCACAGCCCCTCCCAGCCACTATGGGGAAACGGGCAGAGAAGGCTCTGCGCTGGTTTTGCATCCCTGAGAAGGGAAGAGGCGGTGGGATCCGAAAGCCAAGGCAGCTCAGCCACTTTTGTCAGTTCTCTCCACCACCACCCCAGCGGCGCCTGGGACGCCCCTAAAACCAAACGCCCCAAGTGGGGAAGGGGGAACTCACCAGATGCCATGGGTGGCTGCAGCGTCTGGGAAGCACACGTGGGAAGCCAGGCAGGGCGGGGCTTCGGAGGGAGGGGCTCCTGCTCAGGAGGGGACCGCCTCTTCCTCCTCCCCTTCCTCTCTAGGAATCGAGCGCTATTCATGTTAACCCTTAGCAGGGCAGCCAGTTAGGATTCCCTCCCTCTGCCTTTCTCTCCGCGCGGGAGCCCCGCAGACGGGGGGGGGGAGTTTTGGCCTCTGTTGGAGACTCAGCGACACTTCAGGTTCCCCGTTTCCCCAGCGAAGATGTCAGTGCAGAAGGGCAGGGGGCCAGCAGGGGCCAAAGTGGTTTGGGGGCAGAGCAGCAGTGTGGTCTAATGGTCCTTCCTTCTTCCCAGGGAACTCCGGGAATAATGGGACTTCCTCTGTAGGGGAGATACCATTCCAAGCTGAAATACAAAATTGGGCTAAATAGTATACTAGCTTGAATTACTAGTATGATCAGTACAATTTTCAACCAAACAAAACAACCAAATTGTACAGTTAAAATATAATCAATGCAGACAGATAAGTCTCATAAATAAAAACATATAAGTCTCTAGTCTAACCAACCACATTTATATGGATTCCCTCCTCTGCAAATTCTTTGATAAGAAGTGAGCCGCATTTTCTTACTGAAGGTTTTGATGCAACAGCCATTTTAGCAGATGTTTGTAATATATTTTATTTACCTATTAATTTACGATGTGGTGACTGTATTTTATTTTACATGCATATACTGTTCCTTATATTTCTCCCTTATATGTGTAATGAATTGATTTCTCTTGGACTGTCGTAAGCTAAAATGCATTCACTGCTCTTCTTCTAAAGTATTTGAAATAAATATTTCCAAAGCCCTTTCTATGGATTCTCCTCTTTGTGAATTCTTTGATGAGAACTGAGCTGCATCATCTTACTGAACCTTTTTGGTGTGATTCAATATTTGTATGCTCCTTATCTAACAACCAACCTGAGCCTACCGGATCAGGACAAACAGAAGCCTCTGGGAAGCCCACAAGCAGGATCTGAGTGCAAGAGCACTCCCCATTCCTGAGATTTCCAGCAACTGGTATTCAAATCAATACTGTGGCAAAAAAATGGAACCACCATTGATGAAGTTGGCCCTATCTGTTGTCCGGTGGACAGGTTTTCTAGACCAGTGGTTGCCAGCCTGGGGGCCATGACCCCCAGGGGGGCCATGAAGTAATCCAGTGGGGGCCACAAACAGTAAAAAAAAGAATTATTAATTCTTTTTAAAGTCTTCACTCCCTGAACGCTGTCTGCTCCCCAGTGCTGCTGCAGACAACATGTCCCCCTTGCTCCAAACAAGAGTGGAGTTCTTTTGCTGAAGCGCCAGAGCGTCTTTCAGGTGCTCAGAGGGCAAGCATCTGCCTATAAAATACTTGGCAGATGCCAACGTAGGCTGAGGGTGGAGCTACCAGGAAAAAGATCCAGTGTGGTGTAGTGGTTAAGGTGTTGGACTACGACAGGGTTCGAATCCCCACATAGCCATGAAGCTCACTGGGTGACCTTGGGCCAGTCACTGCCTCTCAGCCTCATGAAAACCCTCTTCATAGGGTTGCCATCAGTCAGAATCGACTTGAAGGCAGTACATTTACATTTTTTACTATCACCGACTCCTGTCTCCTCACACTGCCGCTGACGCCCTTACTCAGAAGGAGAGGAGAAGGTTTCTCGTGAAGCAAAAAGAAGCAAGGCTGCAAGGAAAGGCTGCTTTCCCCGCTTCCTTCCTGGCAGCCAGCCTGCCTGCCTTTCTTGGCTCCTGCTTCGCTGCCACCTCCTTTTAAAAATTATTCTTATTTGCAAGGCCGCCCAGATCTTTCCTTCAGCCCAGATGGAGCCAAGGTGCAGTGAGGAAGCTCAGGAGTCAGGACTTACGCGCCTCCCATCTCTGAGGCTAAGTGTGTGTGCCAGCACCTCCTCTTTCTTCCACCTACACTCAGGCCCCCTAATCTCTCTCTCAAAGATGCTGCGGCAGTTGAGGACTTCCCCCCTTCCATGTGCCCAAATGCATGCATGCCTGCAGATCATTGCAGGAGGAGCAGATGTGTTTATGTGTGCGCGCTGATCTGTCTTCTGCTCTGCTCTCATTCCTCCAGTGCATGCTAACCAAGTCATCAGTTCTGATTATCACCCCAAAGCCTGAAAGAACTAACATCCCTCCTCAACCTATCCACCCTTTTCTCTTCACAATCTAGCATCCCCACCACTGCCACATTCCTGCTTGTTTTTATTACTATTGTTATTACTACTATTAGCTCAGCAGGTTGGCTGAGGTCCACATACTGCAGCTGAAATATATTTATTTATTTAATGATTACTGCATTTATATCCCACCTTTCCTCCAAGTCGCTCAAGGTGGTGCACATGGTTCTTCCCCCCCCTTCCATTTTATCCCTACTTCAGCCCTGTGAGGTAGGTCAGGCTGGGAGACTGTGTCTGGCCCAAGGTCACTCAGTGGGCTTCATGGCTGGGTGGGGATTTGAACCTGGATCTTAGTCCAACACTGTAACCCACTGGTGTTGGGAGACAGGACTGCACATCTTCAGATTATATGGGGGGAGGGGATACCAATTTGATTGGATCTTTGCATTAAGAAAAGACAGGAACACCTCCCTGTCTGCAGGGAGCTTTTTATGGAAATAGGTATTTGGATATGTGATTTTACCACACACCATTTTTTGACTTAACAGAGGCTAAAATTACAATTAGCATGGGGGGGCACAAATCTTTTTGAGCTTATTAAGGGGGTCCTATACTCATAAAGGCTGGGAAACACTGTGTTAATATATATTGTGCGCCACCCCAATCTCTGATCGGTGAGAGATTTCCAGGGGGCTCTTTGCTTGCCCAGGGTTTGGTTTCCTTGGAAAAAAGGTTTGCGAAGTCTGTTGTATCTTGATGAAATATTGTTTACTTATTTACACACATTCCAACCTGAGCTTAAGATGGAGGGGTTCAAGGCATCAGCAGTCCAATAGATCTTGCATTTTCCACCAGGCTTACAGGAGGCATCCTAAAGCCATGGTGCAGGGAGCCAGCCTCTCTGCCTGTCTCCAGTTCCCAGCCTTTCCTCAGACTCAACTAAAAACACAAGCCTCTCTTTTGGCCCCAGGAAAGGGGGGCTCTGCTGAAGAGTAACAATGAGATCTACCTGGCCCAGTTAATGGGCACTTGATAGACCCATTAGCTCACCTGCCCACTCTATTAGACTAACAAGAGACTCATCTGACCAGCGGAGCAGGTTTCTCCACTGCAGAGCCCACCTCCAGGTACAGGGTTCCAAATCAGAGGCTGGAAGGGCACTCAGAAATCATCCATCTCAACCCCAAACCCATCACAATATAGAGAGTGATTGAGAGAGAGAGATCCTTTTTTTAGTACTTTGGGTCTCCTTGTTCCTCATATTTTGACTGCTAGGTGTTTCTCATTATGTGGCGCAAGTCTCTGTAGGGAGGTGGAGAAAACCAAGGGAGCAGATGGAATTCGAGTTTGCTCCCTTTTACTTAATTCCGGTTCACAGGACCAGCATTGCCTCAAATGGAGATCTAAGGGCAGGTCATATACACAAAGCATACAGTTTTTCAAGCTTTGTAGTTAAGTCATACACTGGCCACGATTCTCTTGCGCTCCTGTGGAAGCTTTTTTTTTCTGTTTTAACTTGAGTTTAACTTTCTCAAAGTGACAAAAGTAGCTGAACTGACTTGGCCTTCAGATTCCATCCATCTTCCAGATACAGTAACATAGGCTATCATCTCTTCCCCTCTGAAGCAAGCAGAACCAGCTTTAGAGCCTTCTCTGCCCGCTCCCCTATATATGGGGGGGGGGAGTCTTGAGCCCTCAGGAGAGTCCAAACCACCAGGGAAGGATGGCAGGCAGCTCAGTGGGTAGAGCGTCTGCTTTGCTGGGAGAGCAAAGGCTGGAAGAGACTCCTTGACTGAAACCCTGGAGAGCTGCTGCCAGTCTGCGTAAACTGCACTGAGCAGGATGGGCCCCACTGGCAGCTTCCTTTGTCGTTCTGCTCTGTGCAGTGCCTCTTTCCTCCTTGGCTCCTTCTTGAGAGATGATCGGGCTGCTTGACTTTGTAAGGGTTAAAATAAACGCAACGAGATTCCTAGAGAGAAAGGATATAGGAGGAGGATGGAGGGGCTTCTGTGCGATTCAAAAGAAACGTGCCTCCCGTCCCCCTAACGTCACATCCTGCCTGAACCTTCTCTTGGATAAAAATAGTTTTTATCTCTTTCTCCCCCCCCCCAAGGGCTGGAGCGTCGGTGGCCCCTTCTAGGGTCTGGTAAGTCCCCCCTGCCCCGTTGTGCATTTGGGAGAAGGGGAGCCCCAGGGCGGCTGGGGAGGGTGCACAGGAGGGCAGGTGCCCCAGATTGCAGCCAGTGAAAGCAGAGAAAAGGCTGGAGCAGCTGCAGTAGAGTACGAGAGACCCTCACCCCCCCTCCTAAGGAGGTGGCCGGTCTTCAACTGACCCTTTCAGGACCCCCCCTCACAACATCCACCTTCGGGGAGCAAAGATCCTTCTCCCCCTGCTTTACTCTGGATAATAACATATGGACAAAGCAACTAAAATGGAAGAAAAAAGATAGGCAAGGCCATGGTACGATGAGTGAAATGTTGGGGGCAGGGATCATATTACAAATGGGTGGTGTGCGGGACAGGAGTAGTTTGGGGTGGGAAGTGGAGCTTCCGTATACCAAAGCAGTATACCAGACCTCAGTGGGTTAAAGGCCTTGAACTTGATTTCTAGATTGGAAGGGAATTTAGGGGGAGGGGAGGGGGCTGTGTCCCCCAGAGGAAAAGCACCTTTGTCCAAAATCCTTTTCATTCCTGGTTTCTCACTTTGGGGGAAAGTAGCCACTCTTTCCCCCAAGCACAGCATTGGTGGGCCCTCTGGAATCTGGTGAGCTGAACAGGAGGGCTCATAGGAGGCCTGTTCAGCTGATCCACCCAAATCAGGGAGCAGAGCTTCTTTCCCTCCCCCCTCTGCAAAGCCAGGACACCACTTTGAATTGGGGGGATGGGAACTGAAAGACAGGCAACCCCTGGGACGCAGAAGGGATGATTTTAGATTGAGTAGAAAGTGCTGCTGAACACTGGCAATCTTTTCATCCAATGAATCAAACTCGGGGGACCCCAACTGAAAGTGAACAACCCTGTTGTATTTAAAGGGTAAACAGGTGAAGAGAGCAATCCAAATGCCACAGGGCAGGGCAGCCCCCACCTGCATCCATATCCCATCACTCATGCCTGCTGGGGTGAAAGTAAAGTTAGTCCTTCCTTAATTTATGATGACAATCCCAAAACTTTGGATTTTTTGTTCTCTTCCTCCATGTCAAACTCTAAGATCCTTCAACTTCCTGATCACAACCAGGTCATAAACTCCAGGGACTGCAGTATTCCAATATAATTTAATAAACCACAACATAGCTCACTTTGACCTCTGGAAAGGGGCAGTACAAACCAAAAGATAACCAAAAATGTCAACGGATCAAGTAATAAGATATTTTGTTCACAATTAAACAAAAAATTCTGTATATAAGGAGAGGTTTAAAAAAGTTCACAGAAATAAGAGGGAATATAGGAAGCTGCCTTTATACTGAGTCAGACCATTGGGCCATCTAGTTCACTATTGTCTGCACTGACTGGCAGAGTCTTTCTGGGATTACAGGCCTACATGGGGATGCTGAGGATTTAAACTGGGACCTTCTGCATGCAAAGCAGCTGCTGTACCACTGAGCAACAGCCCTTCCCTTAAAAAGTTCTTTTTCTTGTGGTTTTTCAAAAAATGAGAATAGGGAGGTAATGAGGAAGATACTCGTCTGAGGGCCCCTTTGGAGCTGCTGTCAGAGAGCTGCTGTCAACCATCCAGACACCCATCTTCAGAGGAAGACATAGGCCTCATCACCAGGTTTACCTCAAAGGTTATGTGGTAGGAAGAATAGTCCTCACATTCAAGGGAGTTTAGCCAGCACCTTTCCTGCTTCTCCAGCCTTCGGCTTAGGCATAGGAAACCCCATTTGGCTTAGCTCATGCAATAAGTGGCTTAGCTCCTTCTGTAAAGGGCCTCAAAACCCGTAAAATGTTTCCGAAAACGACATAAAAAACAAAAGGAATGAAGACTTAGTGAAAGGCCGGAGTGTGCACGGAGGAAACAGAGTTCCAAGGGACAGATCAGCTGGAGAGATGCTTCATCTTCTTACCCCCAGATCAAAGATGGAACAGCAAGGCTCAGCTGCCGCTGAAGCAGGACTTGGCCCGGATGCCATCAAGACTGAGACCCATGGGGAGGAATTCCTGGGGGAAAATGTGCAGAAGATCTTGGGGGAGAACCCCCTCATCTTAGTTGTCCAGTGCCAGCAGTTCCGGCGTTTCCGCTACCAGGAGGCTGAGGGGCCCCGAGAGGCTTGCAGCCGACTCCACCTTCTTTGCCGTCAGTGGCTGAAGCCAGAGCGACACTCAAAGAACCAGATCCTGGACCTGGTGATCCTGGAGCAGTTCTTGGCTGTCCTTCCACCGGAGATGGAGAGCTGGGTGAGGGAGTGTGGAGCGGAGACCAGTTCTCAGGCGGTGGCCCTAGCAGAAGGTTTCCTCCTGAGCCGGGCAGAGGAGAAGCATGAAGGGCAACAGGTGAGAGGCTTTTATCTAGATCATTGCTTTTAAAAGGTATTTTTAAAGATGTTTTAAAGCTTTTTTAAAAACATGTTTTTAAAGATGTTTTAATGTATTTCAAAGTCAGTTTTTTATGATGCTTTGGAGTGTTTTTGTTTGCCACTCTGGGCTCCTACTGGAAGGGCAGGATGTACATTTAATAAATAAATAAATAATCATGGATAGCCAATGTGGTGTCCTCCAGATGTTGTTGAAGTAAATCTTCAATGAAGCTGAAAGTTGGAAGATTCAGGACAGACCAAAGGAAGTACTTCTTCATGCAGCGCAAAGTTAAACTATGGAATTTGCTCCCACGTGAGGCAGTGATGGCCACCAGCTTGGATGGCTTTAAAAGACGATTAGACATAATCATGGAGGCGAAGGCTATCAATGACTACTAGCCATGATGGCTGTGCTCTGCCACCATAGTCAGATGCAGTATGTTTCGGAAAGCCAGTTGCTGGAAGCCACAAGAGGGAAGAGTTCCCTGCACTCAGGTCCTGCTTGTGGGCTTCCCATGGGCACTTGGTTGTCTTCTCTTGAGAACAGGAGGCTAGACTAGATGGGCCACTGGCCTGATCCAGCCGGCTCTTCTTATGTTCTTAAGACTCCCATCATTGCTGACCATTCATCCCATTGGCTAGTGCTGATGCAACCTCTGGAGGGCACCACCTTGGCTATTCCTGCTATCCAATACCCTTCAGGGTTTTGCCTCTGTCAGTCCTTCCCTAATCCTGCTCCCCGTTATATGACTTGAGTTCTTATTATGCTGTTTCAGGAAAAGGGTCTCTATACAGAAATAGGAACGGATTTCCCTGAGACAGAGAGGACTCCATCGGACACCAGGCAGAGGCTTCTGGGTAAGGATGAATGGGGCGTATCCCCATTTGGTCCCACTCTGCTGATTTTCTCCTTTAATCTTATTTTCCGCAGCTCAGAAATGCTCCTATTAACATCACATCACTTTGATTTGTGGCCGAGAGTAGAAATGGAGAGAGATTTTTAATGGGCTCCTGATGGAAGGAAGGGCAGGATGTAAATTTAATAAATAAATAAATAATAATAAAAACCAAAATATAAACTGAATGAACACCTGAAACTCACTCACCTGATAAGACCCTTGTGCAGTTAGATATATAATCACTTAAGCTCTGAGAATAGCATATACTTACGGCTTCTTCGCCCATTTTGTTTCTCACAGGTGATGGGACAATGTCAGCAAGCCCTACCAAGCCATCTCCCCTTTCTGGTGGAGAAGAAGCTGTTGCTGTTGCCCCAGATCAGGTAGGGGGAAGACTCAGAGGGGGCAGAGTCTGGGGGCAGCCTGGGTGCCCCTCTTGCCCCTGCTCACTTCCCTGGGCCTGAATGAATCTCCCTCCTCTTTGCTTCTCTCAAAGCTGCCCTCAACAAAAGCTGTGAGTGCCATTCAAGAAGGTTTCAGTCCTGAGAATAATGACCAGCCACCTCACCTTAACTAACTGTTGAATGCAGGTAGTAGATCATCTTCACGTTTTCTATGAGGAGGAAATATTTTCTTGCCTTTCAGGCTCCCGTGTCCTTGGAGGATGTGGCTGTGTGTTTCACGGAAGAGGAGTGGGCTCTGCTAGATCCTGACCAGAGAGCTTTGCATAACGAAGTCATGGAGGAGATTTGCGGGACTCTGTACTGTCTTGGTAAGGCCCACTGTTGGATGGTAATAACTGTTTAGTGCTGCCTACTTCATCTGGGATTTTTACCCCTCTGCAATTATCTTTGAATGCACAGCTATCTACTGTGTTCTCTCTGAACATGCATCCTCCAGTTATGCCCTTCTAAACAATGGCCCAACTGGTTTAAACTGGCCAGATCATCAGAGATGTAAATTTTAGAGTTGTTAGGGAGGTGGAACAAGCCTCTTGGTCAATTTCTAGTTGGCCAAAGATCCAAGTGACATGAGAGATGGAGGGGAGTTTATGATTGGGCCAAACCAACACTCCATCTCAAAAAAGAGGCTGGTTTTTACTGGTCTCAAATTCCCACAAATATCTGAGGCTTTAGCCTTCCTGGAAACATCTAATTAGGAGTTCAAAGATGCTCTATCAGAACCTGCTTTTCATTTTTCTGCTCCCCCCCCCCAATATTTCTTCTATGTTTATATCTTTGGCTTCACATTTAGTTTTAAACGCAATTCTGTGCAATTTCTCAGTAAAGTGTTTCCCCACACGCTGGCACAGCGTAGACAAGCTCGATTTGGGTTTCTAATATGGCCCACAAGGTGCAACATTTGGCATTGTGGGCTTTGGGAAAACACTGTGAAAGCTTCCCTCTTAGTTTATCCTTTTTCCTAGACCTGGAGCAGAGTGGTAGAATTGCATCATGCTTTCTTTTTTGGTGGGGGGAGGGGAGGACCGTTGTAGGCCTGGGACGGCCAACATGGCATCCTCCAGAGATTGCTGGACTCTCTCATCAACTGTGAATATTATCCATGCTGACTCGGGCTGGTGGGAATGGGAGTCCAATAAGCTCTGGAGAGCACCATGTTGGCTATCCTTGTTATAGGAAGAGAGACTCGCCCAATAAGACAAGATCGCCCTATATCTGCACATTTTTGATATTTCAACATCTTTTTTTTAGGAGGGGAGGGGAGGAGGAACCCTCATAGGAAAAGGGATTTGGCCGGTACAGAGCCACCCCTCCTTCAGCTTGTGTCTCTGTGCGTATGTCTGCGTGCACATACCGAAACACAGCATTTTTTCACACTTCCTATATATCAGCATTTCAAGCCCTCTCCTTCCCATCTAGCATGATTTATCTATTTTTATCGATTTAAAACATGTGTATCTCCACTTTCCATTGAACAAAAATTCACAAGGAGTAAAAAAAAAAAGGATAGACATCAATATAAGTTTTTAAAAACACAAGGGAATCAAAACAATCATCGTCCATCAGTACAAGGAAACATTAAGAGTTGGAATAAACACAAATACAAACAAGAGTCATTTTAGATTCCCAGAAGCCTGACTCAAAAGTCCCGCCATAGTCATTGCCCAACTAGTTCAGGATTTTCTGTTCTGACTGGCAGTATCCCTCCCCTGCTTAGCACATCCGAGGGCTTCTTCCATGGCCCTTTAGCTGCTGAAGTGGTGGGCTGACCTTGGGACCTTCTGCATAAGCACCGCTCTCCCACCTAAGTCCTTTCAGTTCTTCCTTTATCACAACTGTTAATTGGGGTTGTTCAATGATGTCAGGGTCCATATTTCCTCCCTTGCTCTCATCAGTTTCTCTCTTCCTTGCAGAAGGTGATGAATGGAAAGCCAAGAGGAAGGGAGAACTATGTGGGCAAGAGAGATGGGAAAGAGACAGATCAGAAAACAGGGAAGAGCAGAGGAGGAAACCTGAAGCAGAAGAGAAAAGGAGGAATAAATCTTCTGCCTCTCAGGGCAGTGGCTACCATAAAAATGCAGTCAGAGAAAAAACAGATGAAAGAAACAAAAGAAGTAAATGCTTTGGCTTTTGGAAAAGTCTCAATTCTAAAAGAAAATGCAAAGCCCACTGCAAAAATCACAAAGAGGAGAAACCATATAAATGCTTAGAATGTGGAAAGAGATTTAGCCGCAAGGAAGGACTCACTTATCATCAAAGAATTCACACCGGGGAGAAACCGTATAAGTGCTTGGAATGTGCAAAGAGCTTTCCTTCCAGTTCTACCCTTGCTACCCACCAAAGGATTCACACTGGGGAGAAGCCCTATCAATGCTTGGAATGTGGAAAAAGCTTCAGCTGCAAGAGCAATCTCACTTCCCATCAAAGTATTCACACTGGGGAGAAGCCATATCAATGCTTGGAATGTGGAAAAAGCTTCAGGTGCAAGAAGAATCTTACTTCCCATCAGAGAATTCACACTAGAGAGAAACCATATAAGTGCTTAGAATGTGGAAAAAGCTTCAGCCACAAGAACAATCTCACTTCCCATCAAAGAATTCACACTGGGGAGAAACCATATAAATGCCTGGAATGTGGGAAAGGCTTCAGTAGAAATTCCTTTCTCACTTCTCATCAAAGAATTCACACTGGGGAGAAACCATATAAGTGCTTAGAATGTGGAAAAAGCTTCACCCAGAAGAACCATCTCACTTCTCATCAAAGTGTTCACACTGGGGAGAAACCATATAAATGCATGGAATGTGAAAAGAGTTTCAGCTGGAAAAATGAACTCGCTTCCCATCAAAGAATTCACACTGGGGAGAAACCATATAAGTGCCTGGAATGTGGAAAGAGCTTCAGTACAAATTCCTTTCTCACTTCCCATCAAAGAATCCACACTGGGGAGAAACCATATAACTGCTCAGAATGTGGAAAAAGCTTCAGCTACAAGAAAAATCTCACTTCCCATCAAAGAATTCATACTGGGGAAAAACCATATAACTGCTTGGAATGTGGAAAGAGCTTCCATCAGAAGATACATCTCACTTACCATCAAAGAAGTCACACCGGGGAGAAACCATATAAATGCGTAGAATGTGGAAAGGGCTTCAGTAGAAATTCCTCTGTCACTTTGCATCAAAGAATTCACACTAGGAGAAATCATATAACTGGCTGGAATGTGGAAAGAACTTCAGAAGCAGCACAAGCCTCTGTTGTTATGAAAGAGTTTCAGAAAGGAGAAAACCACATTAATATTTCAGTGTAGAATGGGGTCACCAATCTGTTGCCCGAGGGTGTCTTGGGGGCCTGCAAAGGCCTTCAGTGATGCCCCCAGCAGGTCGCCCAGAATCTGGGCTTACTTTTTAATGATGGCCTCTAGCCCTACTCAAAAGAAAGTTATGGAACAAAATGTTCAGGTCACCTAACCCTTTCTACTGTGAAATGAGCCAGCCTGGCTGCTCTTGCCTTGTCAGCCTTATTAGCTAATGAGTGAAGACAGAGCTGTGATTGATAATTGAGTTGTTTGGACACCAGGTTATAAGAATCCCTGGGATCCAAAAGAGCAACGGTTTTGCCCTCTTTTTTAGTGCCCAGAAGTTATTTTCTGGAAATACTACCATACAATAAGTGTGAGTGAATGTTAAAAGACCCCCCTTCCCACCACCACCCAAAGGAAATGTGAAAACGTTGCAAAGAGGCTTTTGCGTGTATCCTGCTTTGCAGGAGTTAAATACCAGGGACTCATTACGATTCCACTTACAGTGCAGTGTCATACATGTCTGCTTAGAAGTTGTTAAGGTGCTCAAGCTAGTGTTTAAACTCTAAATGTCTTAGGTCCCAAGTATCTGAAAGACCGCCGTCTTTCCTGCAGACCCTCTTGGGTGTTGAGGTCAGCAGAGGGGGCCCTTTGGTAGTTCCGCCACCCTTGGAAGCTCGCAGGGTGGTGGCCCAGGAGAGGGCCTTCTCTGTGGCAGCCCCTAAGCTGTGGAACTCCCTCCACACCAAGGTGTGTCTGGCAACTTCATTGTTCAACTTTCGGTGAATGCTGAAGATGCGCCTCTTTGCCCTGGCCTTCAACACCTGAGATGTGTATTTTTAGCGCCTAGTCTATTTTATGTGATGTTGTTTAGGATGTTTTTAACTGTTTTTAATTATGTGTTTTAAAATTATTGTAACCTGTGTTATAATAATAAGTCTCTATTTCCTGGGGCCTACTTGCAGATAAATGATGTTACCATCCAGACATTTATCTAGTGGATGCACAGGGATGAGGGTTCTAAACATTCTTCCTAGGGTTATGTCTTCCCAGAGTCTTATATGTTCAAACATTGTCCTCACCTAAGTGAATCCTGTTATCAACAGCAGACGACCGGAGTAGGTAAACCTAGAAAAAGAAATCCAACCCAAGTTCCCCTTGGGACTGAGGATGTATCAGGAAATAAAAGCAGGATTCCACAGTGGAAAATATAAATATGATATTTTTATTCCTATTTTAAGGTCTGCTTCAGATTCGAAATATAAGTAACTGGCCACAGCCAATGCATAAATTATGCATACATACTTGTGGAATATTCACTAATAGGCAAAAAAAACCCTTGCCGTTTAAGAATGTACCTATAGCCAACAGATACTTCTATCAAACTTTAAGAAGCAGGGAAATTGAGCAGCTGTAGTGAATGCACCAGAGGAGCAGGACACCTGACCTCCTCTCTGAGATATTGGACTGCCCTACAAATTGGTCAAAATGCAAACACCATTTGGGTTGGTCTTTCACAGTGCAATCCACTTCCTGTGTAGCTTGGAAGAATTTGGTAATGTGCCTCTGAGCACGTGGTGAGTGGTGGCAACACCTGCCATCTCCAAAGATGGAGAATTACATTTTTGTATGTTTGTTGGTGTTCTTACTTTGCTTTGTTACTACTGTTTCTACAGAGAATCCAACCTAGAAGATTATATTTCTCTCATTATTCAGCCTTTATTAATTTCAAAACCTTTTTATTGATCAGTGTCATATGATGGTGAAGACAGCCTTTTGTTTCAAACTGGAGGTTATGTTCTATTTCTATTTTGGGTGCATTAACAGTTGAATCTGAAACTGCAGTTTGATGTAAAATCAGACTGATTATAATATGTTGCTACTTAATGAATCTAGCTGTTGGAAAAAACAAACTTGACCTGTCCAAGACATATGTTCAGCCTGCTATGCTTAAACCACTCCACTTAAGGCAAGGTGGGCATAGACAATTAAAAACATATAGCACACCTAGAAATTTGCTGGAATATATTTCACCTTCCACTGTTTTATCTTGTGCAAACTGAGATACTCCTCATGTCCACTGGAGACTATTCTGCAGAATAGTCAGTGCCATTATGCCACAATTGTTTTTGTAGTGTAAATTTTGCAAAGTGTTGCTGTACTTCACATATTCACAGAAACAGAAGCAAAAGAAAATTATTTACTATAGGAAACTTCACTAAAATTCAAACTTAATCAAACATATTTAAAGTGACTATCTGAACTATATCAACTTGTCTTAATATTGTTGCTTCCTCCCTGCTCAAACAATATCAGCACAGCACATGTCTTCTATTATTTGGGCTGATTGCAGGTGTTGCCACCACTCACCATATGCTCAGAGGCACACATTGCCAAATACTTCCAAGCTACACAGGAAGTGAATTGGACTGTGAAAGACCAACCCAAATTGTGTTTGCGTTTTTACAAATGTGTAAGGCAGTCCAATATCTCATAGAAGATATCAGGTCTCCTGCTCCCCTGATGCATTTACTATAGCTGCCCAATTTCCCTGCTTCTTAAAGTTTGATAGAAATATCTGTTGGCTGTACATTCTTAAACCACAAGATTTTGTTGCCTATTAGTGAATTTCTCTGCTTTTTAATCCAGGAGGAAAGAAATGGGATCCTGTGCAAGTTTGCTGAGAATGGATTGATCATTTGGAGGCTTATTATTCTCTGGGATTTACTCCCCTGCAATCATGCTTAGGATAGGTGAAACTGACGGGGGGGAGGAGAAGAGGGAGGGAAGGCTGAAGTGGGCAGGGGAGAGGAGAAGGAAGAGGGGAGGGCAGAAAGAAGGGAGGAGGAAGGGGGAGGGGAAAGGCAGGTCTGAACATTTACATGCTTATTGAATTCAATGGGATTTACTCCCATGCAATTATGCTTAGAATAGGTAAAACTGACCAAGAGGGAAGGGACGGGAGGGAGGGGGAAGGACGGGAGAATGGATTGGAAGGGGAGGGAGGGAGGGGTGAAGGAAGGGGGATGGAAGGGGCAAAAGGGAGGGGAGGGCAGGTTTGATTGCATGCTTTTTTAGTTCAATGGGCTTTACTCCTGTGCAATCATGCTTAGGATAGGTGAATGACTTGTGGGAGGGGAAGAGAAGGGCAGGAGGGGGAGGGAGGAGGAGGGGAGGAGATTGGGTGGGCCGGCGCTGGGCAGAGGGGAAGCCCCTTTCCTTTCCAAAAGGAAAACATTGTGAACAGTATCATTTTTCAGCGTTTCCCCCACCTTTTTATTCTACAGCAGGCACATGTAGTCTCCCACCCAAATTTAAACCGAAACTCTCACTGGCCACATTCACACCAGACATTTATTCCACTTTAGACAATCATGGCTTCCCCCAAAGAATCCTGGGAAGTGCAGTTTATGAAGGGTGCTGAAATTTGCTGGGAGAGGCCCTATTCCCCTCACAGAGCTACAATTCTCAGAAGAAGGGCTGACTAGTAAACTGCTCTGTCAGGGGAATAGGAGTCTCCTAACAACTCTCAGCCCACTTCACAAACTACACTTCCTAGGATTCTTTGGGGGAAGCCATGACTGTCTAAAGTGGAATAAATGCCTGGTGTGGGTGTGTCCCCCTGATCAGCCAAGCCAAACAGCTGTGAGTCTGGCTTTTAGAACACTGACAGTTGGTTCTTACTGAGCATGCCTGACGTTATAATAGACTTCAATGTTAAATTTCTTAAATTAATTAAAAATCAGCCATGCATTTTTTTAACTTTTAAACTGCAGAAGATGAAGGTCAGAGTATGGGGCAAGGTCAGTAACAGGAGTACAGATATGCTGATTTTTAATTAATTTCAACAAATTATGTGGCCACTGACAAAAAAATCTGACGGGTCTGGATTTTTTTTTCTCTTGTTTTACACATTGAACACTCAGTTCTCTCTGAGTGTTTTGTGAATTGCCATGAAAACTTAGAGCGTTGTTAAGCAAGCATTTCTGAGTTCAGGACTATAAGTTTTATAAGGTTTTGTTTTGAAATGAGCTTACGGGAAGCAGCAGAATGGCATGAGGGGTATTTTCAA
This sequence comes from Rhineura floridana, assembly GCF_030035675.1. Classification (NCBI taxonomy): domain Eukaryota; kingdom Metazoa; phylum Chordata; class Lepidosauria; order Squamata; family Rhineuridae; genus Rhineura; species Rhineura floridana. The sequence goes on from NC_084482.1 coordinate 212,220,503, forward strand.
ATTAACATTGTGGAATGTAAAAAATCCATGTTGTTTTTTCTCTTGTGGCTGTATAATATGTGGCCTTAGCCAGTGCATAATACATAAACAGATATAAAGCTGGCCACAGCCAGGGCATAACATTTAAACAGACATATAGTGTAAAGGTTCACTTAACAGTGCTATGCTTTAAGGCAAATAGCAGTGTATTCACATACATAAGCCTCTTATTTATAACAGCCTTAAATGCTATACAGCTTCCATTTTATCTCCTTTAGGTATTAAGAAATACAAGGAATGTTTACTTGCATTATGCCTTTCTGTCTCCAACCTCCATTAATCAGTTGAGGGTCAGTGTTGGACCAGATTCTAAGAAATGATTTTGTAATCTCTGCAGCCGTCTTTAGCCGTCTGGCTTCAGTAGTCTTTGGCACAGTTACTAGGACTGGCCTCAAACACCTCCATTTAATCTCTCATAGGCAATGCTCAAGGCTGCAGCACAGTGGGGGCTCCCCTGAGGCCTGACGAGGCTAGCTCCTGTCAACCTCTAGAGGGTGATTATACTATAGGCTGTGCACTCTCAGAGGCTCAACGCTTTTGCATACTGTCTTTCCCTGAAAGCACGACACAAAAGCTTATCTTTCCTCTTGGCTGTCTTCCCAGACTTTCTGGCAGCCATCCTAGACAGCTATATAATCAAAGACTGTTGACAGAGAGGGGGAGAAGGGAAAAAAATTAGAAGGAAACTCAGTGTTCTCAGGCAGCTGATTTGTTCAGTTCTGACACACATTTATGGGGAAATTGCACTGTTTTTACAGGAAGAAAGAGGCTAAAAAGAGCTAGCCTACAATATCCCCACTTTTTCTCATGTGAAAGTGTGGAATAGTAGACACTCATTTTAATATACAGTACAACACATTCTAGTACTTCCCTCAGTTAGAAGTCCTGACATGTCGGTTCAGCATTAACTTCACACATTTTCTCTTCTGTGTCGGGCTCTGCAGACATTATCAATTTGAGGAGTCTGTCTACTGTAGATGTGAAGAATTCTTCATTGAATTTTGATTTGGTCAGTGTTGTTACCAGATTGGTAGTGTCTGTTTGGGAAAAGCAATGGTTGCAGTCGTCGTACATCTGCAGTCAATAGTTGGACAACTATCTTTGTGGTCCAGTTTGGATTTAATTCTGAAAATGGTGTAATATAGCCCTGATTAAAATTGTAAGCAAAACTGGGAAAACACATGTTAGGTATACACCAACACTGAGGTCCAAGGCTACAAGTCAAACAGCATGATATAGGGCATTGAGCTGAGTTAATGAAAACTTGGTAGGGACCACATATATGGGGTGCCCAAGCGGAATAACAATTGTTATGAAAACCACTGCTACAAATGGCCAAGGCGATTACCAAAATGTAATAATCCGCTGTAATCACAATTTCCCCTATATTATGAATAAATGCTGGCAGATAGGAGATATGAGTTGTGTATTCCAAGGTGTGCCGTACTATATCTCTTTCCGACTGTTGAATCTACCGGGTGATCATATAGACTGCCTGGTCCCTGTCCTCTTAGTTTTACAAGGCCGAGATGAACGAAACCTCGAGAGTCTATTGGTAAGAGGGTTGCATTCTCATAGTGTTTCACTGTAAAAATGAACAGTATAATTTATCCTGGTCCTTTTCATTCATAGATATCACATTTATTTATTTATTTATTTGATTTATATCCTGCCCTTCCTCCCAGCAGGAGCCCAGGGGGGCAAACAGAAATGCCAAAAACACTTTAAAACATCATAAAAAGACCTTAAAATACATTATATTATTATTTATTTGATTATTTTAACATGTCAGGAGGTCCTAAGTCATAACCTATTTGTGTTTTTGATCTTGAGGGGGACCCAAGTAGTTGTTCACAAGCTATCTTTGCTATTTCTACTGGCTGGTATAACTTAGGAGCTGACTACGACCTGGGAGACCAGGGTTCAAATCCCTACACAGCCATGAAGCTCACTGGGTGACCTTGGGCCAGTCACTGCCTCTCAGCCTCATGAAAACCCAATTCAGAGGGTCGCCATAAGTCGGAATCAGTTCATTTACATGGACACTATTCATTCGTGTTCTTTTTGGCCCATGATGACCAGGGTTTGTGGAATAATTATCTGTAATGTTGGTTGAGAAGGCTTCCATGGGGGGTGCAAAACTGGATTTCTTAACACTCTGTTTTTCTTGAACTAATTCCCCTACCTTGGGGATCCAGACAGCAGAAGATTTGCAATCAGCATGGAAGCCACTTCTTTGTGTGCTAATTCATCTCTCAGCTCTTCCATCAGGAGTAGTTGATCCATTGCGGCGGCTGGCATATTAACTAACTGTTGGGAAGGTGTATTCATAGACAATCCAAACATTAAATAATATGGGCTTCTCTCATCTCTGCTTCTGGGTAAATTATTAATTCCAAACTGCACTTCTGGAATCAGTGTGTACCTCTTTTTAGGCCAGTTATTTAATAGCTTAGTAAGTGCACGTTCAATCTCATAATTTCATCTTTCCACTTTAAGGGAGCTCAAAGCATGAAAAGGCATGCTGAAATCCCATTTAATACCCTCCTCCTCTGCCCACTGTTGAACAGCCGCATATAGAAAGCATGTCTCCTGATTGGAATGCGAGGTTTGGAGAATTGCAAGCGCAACAAGATTATTGAGTGGTCTTATTGTGGCATCAGCAGTTTGATGCGCAGGGGGAAACAACCATGTGAAACTAGAGTAATCATCACCACAGATTAATATGTGCAAATAACCATGGGATGGTGGTAGAGGCCCTATATAATACAAATAGACTTTTGCCCGGGGAGAAGTGGCTGGCTTCATGTTAAATGAGGCCAATTTTTGTGCGTTTGCTGTATTAGTTTGTAAGAAAATGGAGCCACTTCTTTTTCATATTTGGCCACCAACATTGTGTTTTTAGGTGTGCCAAGGTAGCATCCCTACCTTGATGCATGTGTCCCAATGGCTCATGGGCATCTTGTATCACAGCAGCTCTTGCTGCTATAGGAGGGAGAGAACTCTTACAAAGTCATCAGGTTCTCTAACCATACACATATCATTCTCAGCCCAACATCCATTCGTTTCTGGATACCCTTTAGGATTTTTCCTAGATTTTATCTGAATATTGATCTATCTCACAATCTCTTGTTACTTTTAACTGTTGCCACTTTGTTTGCGGTAACATTTGTATAGCTGCATTGGAAGTGGACTGGAGTAACACATATGCAAGACCACTGTCCCTTTTATGCACCGATCTGGTGTCCTGGCTCATATACAACTTCAATTAGAGGATTAATTTGTTTAATCTTGGCCATCTTTCTCCATTTACTCACATGTTTTTCTTTGATTGTTCACAAGCACATTGGGTATCCGTATGGGTAAAACTTCTGTATAAGCTTGGGCTAAATATGTGGAGTCTGTTATAATTAGAACAGGGGGATGATCTTTAATTGCTTCAATCAAGGCTAATTCTAATTCCAAACTGCATATTGAGCAGAATGGTCTCCAATGGGTATTTTCCAGTCCTTTGGACCTGTATTTCTCCATTCCCCCATCGTGTTTTCACACATGCTGCTGCGGTGGATTGATTCTTGCCTTCAGTTTTTGAATTTACTGCTGATCCATCAGTATAATATATGGCAGCATACTCTTCATTTTTATATTAGAAATATTTTCTTTGGCTGGGTCTCAAACTCAGGCAAATCTTTAGCAGCTTTGCATCTTCCTCATGGTGGAAAGTTATTTGAGTACTTTCTAGCATGGAGAGCCAGTTTAACCGTCGTTTATTTACTGCTCTTTGTTCAGTCACTGCTGATTTTTGTTAATGTGTAGGCGTTCATAAAGCTGAATACTCTTCTATAGTAGAACATCATGAGCCGTTAAAGTGGCTAAATGAACTGCCAATAACATCTTCTCCAGAGGAGTATATTTCAGTTCAGCTCCTCTAAAAGCATATGAATGAAATCCTAATGGTCTTGCTATGCTCATTATAGAATTGATACATGGCTATTGTCACAGTAACTTGTACTTTTACTACAAGCCTGGTGTTGAAGTCCCACATTTCCAAGGAAATAGCTTCTGTAATTACCTTTATTAGTTTTCTTAACACTTTGTGTTCATGCTGTGTCCATAGAGGCCCTTCCTTCTTCTGAAGATGTACCAATGCTTCATATAAACTTCCTGTGTACTGCATAATCCTGAATAAATAATCTTGCAAAATTCAAAGTCCCAAGAAAGTTTTGCAATTGCTTTATCATCTGGGGTGATGTAATATTTTCCACCTTTGTACGGAATCCATCCCAAATACCACATCCTTCCGTTATGGCAAAGCCTAGCCAATCTACACAACTCCTGGCTATTTGTGATTTCTTCATGGAAATAATATATCCAGCTTGCCCTGGGATTTGAATATTCTTTTGTGTTTCTTCCACCTGTTTCTAAGGATCGTTGTGGGATGTGTAGAAACCGCCCAGAGAGCTTCGGCTATGGGGTGGTATATAAATGCAATAAATAAATACCACAGTGTCTTTCACGTATCTCAATAAATGCACAACATATGCAGCAAACATTGCAGGTGAATTTAAATCACCCATTGGTAAACGCTTGAGTATGGTCCCATGCTATGGTCTGAAGGCACATGTGGCCAGCACCTGGTCAGGTCTGGTCAGTGCCTGGATGGGAGACTGCCTGGGAATCATATGTAAGCTGCCTTGGGTTTCAACCATGAAAGGCGAGGTAGAAATGTAATAAATAATATGTGTTGACATCCAGCCCATGTAAATACTGTCAACCAATAGTCCTGTGGATCTATTGGGTGTGACCAAAACCAATTTGCTAAATCCAGAGTTGCCTTTCTTATTTACTTATTTATTTCCCACCCTTCCTCCCAGGAGGAGCCCAGGGCAGCAAACAAAAACACTAAAAACACTCTGAAACATCATAAAAACAGACTAAAATGAAACATGTTTAAAAACATCTTTTTAAACAAGCTTTAAAAACATCTTCAAAATGTTATGGAGCAAAATGTACAGGTCATCTTCTTAGCAATTACTGTGAAATGAGCCAGCCTAGCTGCTCCTGCCTGTCAGTCTTATTCGCTAATGAGTGAAGACAGAGCTGTGACTGATAAGTGAGGTATTTGGACACCAGGTTATAGGAATCCCTGGGGATCCAAAAGAGCTACTGTTTTGCCCTCGTTTTTAGTGCCCAGAAGTTATTTTCTGTAAATGAAAAAATGGAAATGGACTGCCTGCAAGTTGATCCCGACTTATGGCTACCCTATGAATAGGGTGTTCATGGTAAGAGGTATTCAGAGGGGGTTTCCCATTGCCTCCCTCTGAGGCTAGTCCTCCCCAGCTGGCTAGGGCCTGCTCAGCTTGCCACAGCTGCACAAGCCAGCCCCTTCCTTGTCCGCAACTGCCAGCTGGGGGGCAACTGGGCTCCTTGGGACTATGCAACTTCCCACGGCAGGGCACGTAACCCCTGAGCCACTCACTGTGGGGTGATCTTTAGCTGGCCCTTGACACCCAGGAGACACGAGCGGGGATTTGAACTCACAGACTCTGGACTCCCAGCCAGGCTCTCCTCCCCACTGTGCTATACCAGCTACAGAATAAGTGTGGGTGAATGTTAAATAACCCTCTCCCCCACCCCCACCCCGAGGGAAATGTGAAAACTTTGCAAAGTGACTTTTTAATGGGGCTTACTTGTAGGTGAATGGGCACAGGTATCCTATAAAGTGGGAGGGGGGAAACCCATAGCTTTCTAGGTGTCATTGGACTAGAACACCCATCCATCATCCCTGACCACTGGCTATGCTGCATGGGGTAGAAAGGAGTTGGACTCCAACAATGTCTGGTGTCCCCATAGGTTCCCCCATTCCTGCATAAGGGGCCTTGATCTGACCAGAGGATCCTTTTCCTCCAACAGCCTCTTCCAATTTTGCAGTAGGGCTGAGGAGATGCAGCAAAGAAACAGCGTGTGTGTGTGGGGGGGAAGGGTTAAGCATGCCTCTCCTTGCTGCTTCTCAGCTCCAGATTGCCCTCTCCCAAGCTGTTTTTCTAAGCAGCCACCATCCAGATTTTATTTCCTCGTATTTATCCTACCCATCCTCCCGATGAGGAGAATAGGAGTCTCCTAAGAACTCTCAGCACCCTTTACAAACTACACTTTCCAGGATTCTTTGGGGGAAGCCATGACTATTTAAAGTGGAATAATAGTGGAATAAATTTCCAGAGTGAAGCCGGAAACCGTGGAGAGCCGCTGCCAGCCAGTGGGAACAATACAGAGCTTGATGGCCCGATAGGGCAGCAGCTTCGTATGTTCTGTGCGATGCCTCTTTCCTCCTTGGCTCCCGTTAAAAAGATCATCGGGCTGCTTTACGTTCTAAGGGTTAAAATAAAGGAAATGACATTCCTAGAGAGGAAGGAAATAGGAGGATGGGAGGGCATCAGTGCCCTTCAAAGGAAAAGCACCTCCTCTCCCCCTACACGTCACTTCCTCACTGGATCTTCCTTTGCAGAACAGTGGCTTTTATCTCCCACTCCCAAAGAAGGAATCTTTCTGAGATCCGGTAAGGCCCCCCCAATATGTTTTGCACATGTGGGCCGCTGGGGAGGGCGCAGAGTGGAGGGAGGGGGAAGATGCCTGAGATTGCAGCGCCAGCCAGTGAAGGCAGGGAAAAGGCTGGAGCAACAGCAAGGGAGACCCCTACCCCGTAAGGAGGTGGCCCATGTTCAGCTGACCCTTGCAGGACCCCCGTCACAACAGCCACCATCAGGGAGCAGAGCTTCCTTTTCCCCTCTTAAAAACCAATTCTAGATAGTGTGAGACATACAAATAATGGTGGTAGACTGCAGCTGGATGGAGAGGTGGTGTGCTTTTCTCTGGCCGATGAGTCTGCGTAATAACAGATGGACAAAGCAAATGAGACAGAAGAAAAAAGACAAAGAAGGCCTTGGTACAATGAGTGAAATATTGGGGGCAGGGATCATACTGCAAATGGCTGCTGTGTTTGACAGGAGTACCTTTGGGTGGGAAGTGGAGCTTCCGTATACAGAAGCAGTGTACAAGGGCATTAAATGACCTCAACGCGATTCCTAGAGAGGAAGGAAATTTGGGGGGAGCAGGGGGCTGTGCTCCCCAGAGCAAAAGCGCCTCTGTCCAAAGTCTCTTTCATTCCTGGCTTCTCACATGAGGGAAAGTAGCTGCTGTTTTCCCCAAGCACTGCATCAATGACACCTTTGAAATCTGATGAGCCCCGTTCCCCTTGAAGGGTTTCCCCAGGACCACAGGGGAGGGTGCACACGAGGCCTGTTCAGCTGATCCATCCAAATTGGGGAGCAGAGCTTTTCCCCCTCTGAAAGGCCAGAACACCACTTTGAATTGAAGGGTGAATTTAAAGTAGCTCTATAAATGCCCCCATTATTCACACTCTGACTGGTGTTATCAGACCTCCTGATTGCATAGATATGCCCATCCAGCAAGCCCACCCCTGGAGGCTGAAGGGACCTTTTAAGAACGAGTAGAAAGTGCTACTGCAACCCGGCAATCATTTAATCAAAGAAATGAAACTCAGAAGACCCCAAATGAAAATGAACAAGCCTGTTGTAAAAGCAGGGCTGTGGAGTCAGAAGCAATTTTGTGTGGAGTCAGAGTCAGTAGAAATGTACCGACTCTGGCTTCAAAATAAATTTTGATTGACAATTTTAAAAAAATATAAATTCAAAATGTCAAAGAAGCTTCCCATGAAGTCAGCTGTAGTTGAGCATTTCACCGTAACTCCAGATGGAAAACATTTTGTGTGTCAGTGTATGATACAGGACCCAGATGAAGACAAATGCTGTGATGCCAAGATCAGTGCATATTCAGGCAGCGATAAAAATGCTCCTATGAGAGCTTCTAATTTAAAAAGACATTTACAGCGCGTTCCAGGGCTGTGGAGTCGGAAGCAATTTTGGGTGCAGTTGGAGTCGGACAGTAGAAAAATAGAAGAGTCGGAGTTGAAGGTTTGGCATACCGACTCCACAGCCCTGAGTAAAAGGGTAAATAGTTGAAGAGAGCAAACCAATTGCCTACAGGGCAGGGCACCCACCACCTGTGTCAGTAGCCCCATCACTTGTGCCGGCTGGGGTGAAGGCAAAGTTAGTCCTTCATTCATTTGTGATGACAATCCCAAAATTTTGGATTCTTTGTTTTCTTCCTCCACATTATACCCCAGGATGGTTCAGCTTCCTGATCACAGTCATGTCAGAATCTCCAGGGTCTGTGGTGTTCCAGTTTAATCTAACTCAGAAAGGGGGCAAAGATAACAAAATCAATCACTGATCAATGGATCAAAAGTAATAAGATATTTCATTCATAATGCAGCAAAAAAAATCTATATTCAATCAGAGGTTGAAGAAGTTCACAGGGATTCTATGGGAAGCTGCCTTATACTGAGTCAATTGATCCATCTAGCTCAGTATTGTCTACACTGACTGGCAGCATCTCCCCAGGATTACAGGCAGAGTTCTTTTCCAGATCCCTGGAGATGCTGGGGATTGAAACTGGGACCTTCTGTGTGTAAAGTAGTTCCTTTACCATTGAGCTACAACCCTTCCTGTAAAAGGTTTTCTCCCTTTTCTTGTTTGTTTTCAAATAATAGGGGGGTAATGAGGATTACGCTCATCACTGGCCCCCTTTGGAGCTGCTGTCAGAGAGATGTCAACCATCCAAACAGCCATCTTCAAAGGAAGATATAGGCCCCATCACTGGGTTTATCTCAAAGGTTATATGGTAGACTAACAGCAGGGACAAAGGCACAGTGAAAGGCCAAGAGCGGGAGTGTGCATGGAGGGGACAGAGTTGCAACGGACAGATCAGCAGGACAGATGCTGCATCTTCTTACCCACAGATCAAAGATGGAACTGCAAGACTCAGTTGCCCCTGAAGTAGGAAGAGGCCCTGATGCCAACAAGACTGAGACCCATGGGAAAGAATCCTTGGGGGGAAACATGTGGAAGATCTTGGGGGAGAACCCCCTCATCTTAGATGTCCAGTGCCAGCAGTTCCGGCGTTTCCGCTACCAGGAGGCTGAGGGCCCCCGAGAGGCTTGCAGCCAACTCCACCTTCTTTGCCGTGAGTGGCTGAAGCCAGAGCGACACACAAAGAACCAGATCCTGGACCTGGTCATCCTGGAGCAGTTCCTGTCTGTCCTGCCCCCAGAGATGGAGAGCTGGGTGAGGGAGTGTGGAGCGGAGACCAGTTCCCAAGCGGTGGCCCTAGCTGAAGGACTCCTCCTGAGTCGGGCAGAGGACGAGAAGCAGGAAGAGCAGCAGGTGAGACAGTTTCATCTAGACCAGGGACAACCAACGTGGTGCCCTCCAGATGTTGTTAAACTAAACTCCCATCATCGCTGACCATTCCTCATATTGGCTGGGTCTGATGCAGGCTGGAGTCCAGCAACCTGTGGAGGGCACCACCTTGGCTACCCCTGATATCCAATACCACTCAAGGTTTTCCCTCTGTCAGTCCTCTTCTCATCCTGCTCCCCATTATATGACGAGTTCTTGTTATGCTGTTTCAGGAAAAGGGTCTCTATGCAGAAATAGGAACTAATTTCCCTGACGCAGAGAAGACTCCATTGGACACCAGGCAGAGGCTGCTGGGTAAGGATTAATGTGGCGTATCTCCATTTGGTCTCTCTCTGTTGACTTTGACTCCTTTAATCTTGTCTCCAGCCTTTTCCACAGCTCAGAAATGCTCCTATTTTTATCATGTTAAGATTTTGTATGTGGGAACCATCACTTTGATTTCCGGCCTAGAGCTCAAATGAGAAGAGATGTTTTATCACACAACTGAAATATAAACTGTGAATAAACACCTGAAACTTCCTCCACTGATAAGACCCTTGTGCAGTTAGACCTATATGGTTAACCTCTGAGAATACCATATACTAACCAGGCCCATTTTGTTTCTCCCAGGTGAACCATCTCCTGTTTATGGTGGAGGAGAAGCTGTTGCCCCAGATCAGGTAGGGGGAAGACTCAGTAATGGCTGGGTGCCTCTCTGTCCCCTGCTCACTTCCCTGGGCCGGAATGAATTTCCCTCCTCCTTTTTGCTTCTCTCAAAGCTGCCCTCAACAAAAACTGTGAATGCCATTCAAGAAGGTTTCAGTCCTGGGAATAATGACCAGCCACCTCACCTGAACTAACTTCTGAATGCACGTAGTAGATCATCTACACGTTTTCTATGAGGAGGAAATGTTTTCTTGCCTTTCAGGCTCCAGTGTCCTTGGAGGATGTGGCTGTGTATTTCACGGAAGAGGAGTGGGCTCTGCTGGATCCTGACCAGAGAGCTCTGCATAGTGAAGTCATGGAGGAGATTTGTGGGACTCTGTCCTGTCTTGGTAAGGCCCCCTGTTGGATCCTAATATCCGTTTTGAAACTCAATATTCCTTCATGTGATGAACTGCAGTGTTCTGATGTAGTGCCACTTAATTCATCTGGGATTCTTCCTGCAGTTAACCATGAATGGACAGCAGTGTACTGCATTTTCTCTGAACATGCATCCTCCTGTTATGCCCTTCTAGATAATGGCCCAACTGGTTTAAACTGGCCAGATCATTTGAGACGCAAGTTTCAGAGTTGTTGGGAGGTGGAACAAGGCCGTCATTCATTTTCTGGTTGGCCAAACAGCCGACTGACTTGAGAGATGGAGGGGAGTTTATGATTGGGCCACACAACACTCCATCTCAAAAAAGAGGCTGGCTTTTATAGGTCTCAAATTTCCACAAATATGTGAGGCTTTCACCTTCCTGGAAACATCTAATCAGGAGTTTGAAGATGCTGTTTCAGAACATGCCTTTCATTTTTCTCTTCCCTCCCCCCCAAAATATTTCATTCATTCATTCGTGTAACCATATTTATCTACTGCTTCAATGTTAAAAACCTCTAAGCAGTTGAGAAAAACAACATTAAAATTATCAGTAAACCAAGTAAAACCAAGTAATTAAAACATATTTAAAACAATTAAAAATATCTATTAACTAAAAGGATTCAGAACAGATCAATATCTATCAACATCTGTCTGGAAAGGCTTGCCTAAACAGAAAAATCTAAAGGCAGGTGCCGAAAGCAATACAACAAAGGTGCCTGCCTGATGTCAGTAGGCAGGGAGTTCCAAAGAGTAGGTGCTGCCACACTAAAAGAATGATTCCTTGCGAGTGTGGAATGAGTGTTATGTGACACCTGTCGCAGTGCCTGTTCTGCAGAGCGAAGTGTTCAAGTGGGCACATGTAGGGTAAGGCAGTCTTGCAAGTAAACTGTTACCAAGTTGTTAAGGCCTTTGTATGCTAGTAGCAATGCCTTGAAGTTGGCCTGAAGTTGGCCCAGTAACAAATTGGCAACCAGTAAAGATCTCTGAGCAGAGATGTTAGATGCTGACAGGGTCGCACCTCCGTCAGCAATCTGGCTCCATCATTCTGCGCTAACGGCAGTTCCTGGGTCAAAAGTGCCAGGGAACCCCCAAATAATGTATGTTTTGATCTCTGGCTGCACATTTCGTCTTAAATGTAGTTCTGTGGAATTTCTCGATAAAATGTTTCCCCACGAGCTAACACAGCATAGCTGAGCTCCATTTTGGTTTCTAATATAGCCCAGAAGATGCAACATTTGGCACTTGGGGCTTTGGGAAGACACATCCAAAGCGTCCCTCTTAGTTTGTCTTTTTTCCCCAGACCTGGAGTGGAGTGGTGGCAGTACATCATAGTTTCTTTTTTTGGATGGTTGGGGCTGGGGAAAAATGCTAATAGGCTGGGGTAGACAACATGGTGCCCTCCAGAGATTGCTGGAATGCCAGTCTCATCATCCGTGACCATTCCCCATGCTGATTGGGAGTGAATGGGACTCCACTAAGCTCTGGAGAGCACCCCATTGGCTATCCTTGTTGTAGGCAAAGGGAGTGAGCAGGTAAGAGGGACCCTCCCAAGAACTGCACATTTCCTGTATTTCAGCATCTTTATTTGGAGGCAGAGTGGAGTAATCTTCATAGTAAAAAGGGCTTGGCCAGGACAGAGGCACCCCTCCCGCAGTGTGTGTGCACCCGCATGCATGCAAACCTAGACACACACAGAACATTTTTTCACACGTCCTAAATTTCAGCACTTCAAGCCCTCTTTTTTCCGCCTAGTAATATTTATCTATTTTTATTGATTTAGAACATGAATGTCTCCACTTTCCACTGGAAAAAAAATTCATGAGTGGAAAAATGATTCAGAGATGTATCACTGAACACCAAACTCAGGATCATTCAGACCATGGTATTCCCAATCTCTATGTATGGATGTGAAAGTTGGACAGTGAAAAAAGCGGATAAGAGAAAAATCAACTCATTTGAAATGTGGTGTTGGAGAAGAGCTTTGCGCATACCATGGACTGCGAAAAAGTCAAATAATTGGGTGTTAGAACAAATTAAACCAGAACTGTCTCTAGAAGCTAAAATGATGAAACTGAGGTTATCATACTTTGGACACATAATGAGAAGACATGATTCACTAGAAAAGACAATAATGCAGGGGAAAACAGAAGGGAGTAGAAAAAGAGGAAGGCCAAACAGAGATGGATTGATTCCATAAAGGAAGCCACAGACCTGAACTTACAAGATCTGAACAGGGTGGTTCATGACAGATGCTCTTGGAGGTCACTGATTCATAGGGTTGCCATAAGATGTAATTGACTTGAAGGCACATAACAACAACAACAAAATGATTAGACATCTGTACAGGATGTTAATACCACAACGTAATCAAAACAATCTTTCAATGTGCAGGAGGAAAAATTCAGAATAAATATAAATACAGACGAGAGACATCTTAGAATCTCAGAAGCCTGGCTCCGCAGCCCTGTCATAGTCATTGCTCAAGAAGTCCAGGATTGTCTGCTCTGATTGGCAGCATCTCTCCATCATGCCTAGCACATCTGAGGGCTCCTTCCATGGTCCTTTAACTGCTGAAGTGGGGGTTGTCATTGGGAAATTCTGCATGTAAACAACTTGCTCTGACACTGAAGGATAATAGAATCATAGAATAGTAGCGTTGGAAGGGGCCTATAAGGCCACTGAGTCCAACCCCCTGCTCATAGCAGTAATCCAAGTTAAAGCATCCCTGACAGGTGGCTGTCTAGCTGCCTCTTGAATGCCCCCAGTGTTGGAGAGCCCACCACCTAACAGTTAGGACATTTTTCCTGATGTTCAGCCAAAATCTGGCTTCCTGTAACTTAAGCCCATTATCCCATGTCCTGCATTCTTGGAAGATTGAGAACAGAATACAGTACATGAAATAATGGGCTCGTTACAGGAATCCAGATTTTGGCTGAACATCAGGAAAAATGTCCTAACTGTTGGAGCAGTACAACATTGGAACCAATTACCTAGAGAGGTAGTGGGCTCTCTGACACTGGAGGGATTCAAGGGGTGGGGCCTCCCCTCTTTATTTTCTGACATTTCTGTACTTTGCATGCTCCAAACAGTTCAGAAGAGAATACCTGTGATTATTCTATTTAACTGTACAATCTTGTAGACTAGACTGAAAGGGAGTGATTGGGCCAAGACCACACAAAGAAATTAACCCCTGACTTGGAGCTGAACCCAGATCTCCATGGTCCAAATCCAACAGTCTATAGCCTTCCAGTTGTCAGTGAATTCCAGATGATAAAGACTTTTAAACCTGGGGTAAGGTTTCTCTCCCATTTAAATCCCTTCAGTTCTTTCTTTATCAAAACCTTTAATTGGGGTCCATTTCAGGGTCCATGTCTTCCCTCTTGCTCTTATCAGTTTCTCTCTTCCTTGCAGAAGGTCACCAAGCCAAGAATAAGGGAGAAGTATGTGGGAAAGACACACGGGAAAGAGTCAGATCTGGAAAGAGAATGGAGCAGAGAAGGAAAACTGAAGGAGAAGAGAAGAAGAGGAATAAAGCTTCTGCTTCTCAGGGCAGTAACTACCATAAAATTGCAATCCGAGAAAAAACAGATGAAAGAAACAAAGGAAGTAGATGTTTTGCTTATTGGAAAAGTCTCAATTCTAAAAGCCAATGCAAGAACCACAAAGGGGAGAAACCACATAAATGCTTGGAATGTGGAAAGAGCTTTAGCTACAAGAAAATTCTCAGTGCCCATCAAAGAATTCACACTGGGGAGAAACCATATCAGTGCTTGGAATGTGGAAAGAGCTTCAGTACAAATTCTTCTCTCACTGCCCATCAAAGAATTCACACTGGGGAGAAACCATATAAATGCTTGGAATGTGGAAAGAGCTTCAGTAGAAATTCTTCTCTCACTGACCATCAAAGAATTCACACTGGGGAGAAACCATATAAATGCATGGAATGTGGAAAGAGCTTCAGTAGAAATTCTTCTCTTGCTGATCATCAAATAAGGTGCACTGGGAAGAAACCATATCAATGCTTAGAATGTGGGAAGACCTTTTCTTCCCGTTCTAAACTTAATATCCATCAAAGAATTCATACTGGGGAAAAACCATATCAGTGCTTAGAATGTGGAAAGAGCTTTAGTCAGAAGATACATCTCATTGATCATCAAAGAATACACACTGGGGAGAAACCATATCAATGCTTTGAATGTGGAAATAGTTTCACCTACAAGAAAAATCTCACTTCCCATCAGAGAATTCACACTGGGGAGAAACCATATCAATGCTTAGAATGTGGAAAAAGCTTTGGTTACAAGGAAACACTCACTGCCCATCAACGAATTCACACTGGAGAGAATCCATATAAGTGCTTAGAATGTGGAAAAAGTTTCAGCCAGAAAAACAAACTCACTTCCCATCAAAGAATTCACACGGGGGAGAAACCATATAAGTGCTTAGAATGTGGAGAAAGCTTCAGGTACAAGAATAATCTCACTCTTCATCAAAGAATTCATACTGGGGAGGAACCATATAAATGCTTGGAATGTGGAAAGAGATTTAGATGCAAGGAAGGACTCACTTATCATCAAAGAATTCACACTGGGGAGAAACCATATAAATGCTTAGAATGTGGAAAGAGCTTTTTTTCCAGTTCTAAACTTACTATGCATCAAAGAATTCACACAGGGGAGAAACCCTATAGATGCTTAGAATGTGAAAAGACCTTCACCTACAAGAAATATCTCACTTCCCATCAAAGAATTCACACCGGGGAGAAACCATATAAATGCCTGCAATGTGGAAAGGGCTTTAGTGACCGTTCTAACCTTTCTTCTCATCAAAGAATTCATGCAGTGGAGAAACCTTATAAATGCTTGGAATGCGGAAAGAGTTTCAGCTGCAGGCAGACACTCGCTTCCCATAAAAGAATTCACACTGGGGAGAAACCATATAAATGCTTGGAATGTGGAAAGGCCTTTCCTTCCTGTTCTAAACTTAATATACATCAAAGAATTCACACTGGGGAGAAACCCTATAAATGCTTGGAATGTGGAAAGAGCTTCACTTGCAAGAAATATCTCACTCCCCATCAAAGAATTCACACTGGGGAGAAACCATATCAGTGTTTGGAATGTAGAAAAAGTTTCAGCCAGAAGCACAGTCTCACTTCCCATCAAAAACTTCACACTGGGGAGAAAACATATAAATTCTTAGAATGTGGGAAGAGCGTTCTTGCTAGTTCTAAACTTACTGTGCATCAAAGAATTCAAACTGGGGAGAAACCATAAGAATGTGTGGAATCAAGAAAAGACTCAGTAGAAATTCCTTTCTCAGTTCCCATCAAAGAACTTACACCAGGCAGGAAGCATCTAAATGTCTGGAATGTGGGAAAAGCTTCCATCAGAAAATTCATCTCATTTCCCATCAAACAACTCACACCGGGGAGAAACCATATAAATGTATGGAATGTGGAAAGGGCTTCAGAAGAATTTCCTCTCTCACTTTGCATCAAAGAATTCACATACTAGAGAAAAACCATATCAGCGCTTAAAATGTGGAAATAGCGTCAGAAGTGATCCAATCTTCTGATATCATGGAAAGAATTCACAAAGGGGAAACCATATTAATTTTTGAGTTTAGGTCACCAACCCGTATAAAAGCACCAGGGCTGCTGACAGATGAGTAAAAAGGGTCTGCTTTTTGTGGGCCCACGGCCAACAGGTGGCCCAGACTCTTAGCTTTCTTTAAAAAAAGGAAGAAAGAAGTAAGGTTGTACATGGTCTTGGAAAAAAACATACAGACCTGTGAAATGAGTTATCCTGCTGCTCTAAGTCCCCGTCATTCTAGGTTTTTAGCTAATGAGTAAAGTCACTCCAGAGAGAGAGAGAGAGAGAGAGGAGACCAGGCTGGGTCTTGGGAGGGGCCCACATTGCTGAACAGCTGCTGCCGCTGCCCCACTCACTCATGGCAAGCAAGCTGATACTGTAAGGATGAGCAGAGGAACAAGGCCTCTCTCAACCCACTCTCAACAGTGGTGTAGTTGTCATGGGTGGCACAGGGTCATCGTCCCCATAATCCTAGAATCATAGAATAGTAGAGTTGGAAGGGGCCTATAAGGCCATCAAGTCCAACCCCCTGCTCAATGCAGGAATCCAAATCAAAGCATTCCCAACAGATGGCTGTCCAGCTGCCTCTTGAAGGCCTCCAGTGTCGGAGAGCCCACTACCTCTCTAGGTCATTGGTTCCATTGTCGTATGGCTCTAACAGGAGGTTTTTCCTGATGTCCAGTCGAAATCTGGCTTCCTGCAACTTGAGCCCATTAGTCCGTGTCCTGCACTCTGGGACGATCGAGAAGAGATCCCGGCCCTCCTCTATGTGACAACCTTTCATGTACTTGAAGAGTGCTATCGTATCTCCCCTCAGTCAATTTTTGGGGAGCCAGGTCCCGCCCAGGTCCCTATGTTTCAGCAGCCGTCTGCATCACTTTCAAAACCCCTTTTCCTGTTGCTGCTGCCGTGACTGCCTATAGCACAAACGGGCTGCACACTTGCTTATTGAGAGAGCAAAGCCTTACGCAGACAACAGTAACATCACCTCCATACACACACAACCAAAGTGATTTCTCCTCCTTTGCTCCTCACTCTTTGGTTATAAACTCCCAACAAGCCAGTTAGCGGGGGAAAGGCTTGCCCTCCAGCATGATATTAACAAATGAATAAGAAATAAAGTTTGAAGAGGAGCTACAAGGGTTTGCTGCTGGAGCTTATTGCAGTTTCTTTTATCACAGTGAAGTCAGTGAACTGGGTGAGAGGGGAAATTGGCAGGACCTGTAAATCCCAATGGACTCAACGACACATTTGAGTTAATCCTCCTGTGTATCTTATCTGCTTGTGATTTGCAATCAATTACCCACTAGTAAAAAAGTTGGGTGATTCATTATATATTGTTTTGGAAAGTTGAGTTTATTCTGTTGGTGTTTGTGATGCGTCCTTCCTTGGCTCTCCCTGTCAGGTTCCTACCTGCGCGTGGCTACTGCCTGTCACTAGGCACCACCAGGGACTCCACCAGTCCAGACTGTCCTTTTTTATGGTTTCTCTCTCTCTGCTCTAGCACAGATCTCAACAGATCCCCCTGCTAAGCAACCACCAGTCACGTCCTAATACTAGTATTCCCAGAGACTCTGAATACTGGTATTGTTATTCTCTTCACCGCTGCCACCATTTGTTACAGTTTCCCTTCAGCCTTGGTCATTACCTTACCCTCCCTTCTGGTCTGTGAAACCCCAACCAAGGATCAGGCCTTTGGTAAACCAAATTAAGTATTTATTAAAGATAACAAAGCTAACAAGATTTCTTCTTAAGGCACATAAGCATATGGTTTTACTCAATACTAATCTGAACTCCACCTCCCTCCTTCACTATCCCTCTCCTGGCAAACCACTCTCTCAACCCCACCAAACAACCCACTCTTTCTCTTTTCCCCCCAGATTCCACTCTCACTCTTCCTTTTATACGTTCAGCCATTTTAAACACTCAGCCAATCATCTAGCATTCTACTGCCCATTCACTCCCCCTCCTCTTTCACTCTACTTACCATGTATCTTCTAAACAACCAACACTTACCATATATACATTAATATAGGAACATCACATTTCCCCCCCCTTTAAACAACGGCAGAGTATTATTCCTGTTCCAGGATTTATACGTCGCGTTAACAATATAAACAAGTCTCTATGGGGACAATGTCTTTCTTTGTCTCTCCGTCTGGTCACGTCACTGCAGTCCCAGCCACTTGCCTGGAAAGTCCATCGGCCAGTACATTGTCCTTGCCTTTTATGAACTAGAAGTCCACTTGATAGTCCTGTAGGGCCCAGGACCACCTCTGCAGCATAGTGTTATGGTTTTTCATAGTCTGCAACCATAACAAGGCCCGATGATCCGTAGTCACTGTGAATCTTCGTCCCCACACGTATGGGCGCAACTTGTTCAGTCCCCACACGACTGCTAGGCACTCCTTCTGGACCGACGAATAGTTTTTCTCCCTCGGCGTCAGCTTGCGACTCAGGTACGCCACTGGATGTCTGGTGCTTTCTCTCTTCTGTAGCAAGACGACTCCCAGCGCCAGGTCCGACGCATCTGTAGCCACGATGAATGGTTTCTCATAGTCTGGTGCTATTAATATGGGTCCTTGGCACAAGGCTTGCTTCAGTAGATCGAAAGCCTTCTGACATTCATCCGTCCATACCACACGCTCAGAACACTTCTTTGTTCATGCAAGGGGGTTGCTATTTCCCCAAAATTTCTCACAAACTTCCTATAAAATCCAGCCACACCCAGAAATGCCCTTACTTGTTTTTTGGTTAGGGGGATCGGCCACGCTTGTATTGCCTCCACCTTGCTCCATAAGGGGGTGATTTTCCCACTCCCCACCTTATGTCCTAAATAGATTACTTCCTTTAGTCCAAACTGGCATTTCTTCGCTTTTATTGTGAGGCCTGCTTTTCTTAAGGCCTCCAATACTGTTGTCAGGTGTTGGACATGCTCAGGCACCGACTTGCTAAAAATGGCCACGTCATCGATATAGGCCACTGCAAAATCTGACATGCCTCGCAACACAGTATTGATTAGCCTCTGAAATGAACTTGGTGAGTTCCTTAGTCCCATGGGTAAGGTCACAAACTCATATAACCCATCTGGTGTACTGAAGGCAGTTTTGGCTCTGGATTGCTCGTCTAGTTCCATTTGCCAAAATCCTTTACAGAGATCTAGTGTAGAGATAATGGCTGCTGCCCCCAATAACTCTAACATTGCGTCTACCCTAGGCATAGGATACACATCTGGGACAGTAATTTTATTGGTTAGCCGATAATCAATGCAAAACCTTGTCGTTCCATCTTTTTTAGGAACCAGGACAATACTTGAGGCCCAGGGACTGATGGATTCCCTGATCACTCCTAATTCCAGCATATCTTCCACCTCCTTTTTGATCTCATTCAAAACTTTCCCATTCACATGGTACGGAACAGATCTGATTGGGGCATGATCTCCAGTATCAATGGAATGTATAACTATACTGGTTCGGCCAGGTTTGTTGCTAAAGAGATTCCTATAGGTTTTCAAAACTCTCAGAATCTCTTCTTTTACTTCCTCCTTCACCTCCTCTGACCATTCCACTTGATCTACCCCTCCTTTGTCTTTGCTTTCCTGTACCAAATCTGGAAGTTCAGGCCCACTTCCCTCAGGGAATAAGGTAACTTGCAACACCTGTACATCCCTGGTATGGTAAGGCTTCAACATATTTACATGAACCACTTTGCTTTTGTTTAATTGGTCTGTGGTGATTACATACGTCACTGTGTCAAGCCTTTCTCTGATGGTATATGGTCCTTCCCAGTTAGCCTGTAATTTGTCATGTTTCCTGGGTAGGAACGCCATAACCATATCTCCCACATCATACACACGTTCCCTGGCTGTTCTGTCATACCAGTAATGTTGCTTCTCCTGTGCTTGACTCAAATTCTTTTCCACTACCTCCATCATTGATGTTAATTTATTGCGGAATTCCAATACAAAATCTACTACAGATGTTTTGTACTCTCCCAGGGTTCCTTCCCATGAATTTTTTAATAGTTCCAAAGGTCCCCTCACTTTTCTAGTGAACATGAGTTCAAAGGGTGAGAAGCCTGTTGACTCCTGAGGGACTTCTCTGTATGCAAATAAGAAGCATCCCAACCGTTCACCCCAGACTTGTGGGTGATCTTGAACATAGCTTCTGATCATGCCCTTCAAAACGCCATTGAATCTCTCTGTTAACCCATTAGTGGCGGGATGGTAAGTAGTGGTCTTTAGATGTTTTAGACCACAACATTTCCACATACATTGCATCACTTCTCCCATGAATACACTGCCTTGATCTGTCGGCACTTCATGAGGGAAACCCAGCCTCATAAAGATTTTTAATAAAGCCTCTGCCACTACAGGGGCTTCCACGGATCTTAGTGCTTCTGCGTCTGGGTACCTGGTGGCAAAATCCACCACCACCACTAGATATTTCTTGCCATGCCTTGTGGGTTTGGAAAAAGGGCCCACCAAATCTATTCCCACTCTATAAAAGGGTTGTCCAATTATAGGAAGGGGCTTTAAGGGTGCCTTAGTCTTTACTCCACTTTTCCCCACCTTTTGGCATATTCCACAAGATAGACAATGTTGTTTTACATCTTTGGAGATGTTTGGCCAATAATAGTGTGCTGCCAATCTCCTCTTGGTCTTTTTTATTCCCAGATGTCCTGCACATGGGACATCGTGGGCTACCTCTAGCAAGCTGATTCTGTATTTGCTAGGTACTATCAATTGCTTCACTGGTTCACATTCATCCTTTCTCTCAGCAGGCATCCACAGTCTATATAAAATCCCATTCTCACACACAACTTGATTCCTCAGTTTGTCAGTGAAAGGAATCTGTTGGGTCAGAGCTTGTTCTTTTATCTGCTTCAAACTTATATTGTTATGCAGCTCTTCCCTGAATTGCTCTGCTTCTTTCGTATCAGAGACCACCTGATACAGTTTGTCTCCTTCAGCAGGCCTGCTAGTGGTTGCTATGGTGACCTGAGGCTGGTTAACAGATTCCACCCTGTTTGTTTCAGCCCCCCTTAATATGGCTTCTTTTTCTCTGCCAATTTGTTGTCTGGTCACTACATGGATCTTTCCTTGGGCGCCCATTACATCTCTTCCCAGTATTACTGGTTCTTGTTGCTGGGCATTAATGCCTACTTTATATTGGCCCTCTCGGCCTCTCCAAGTCATTTCCACCAGGGCCACAGGCAAACTTTCTGGTTGACCCCTCACTCCTTGGATAGTCACAGTTTCCTGAGGTAATATTACCTCAGATTTTATTAAATCTGGCCTCAGTAATGTCTGAGCGGCACCAGTATCAAGCAATGCCCAATAATTTGCCCCTTGTACACTCACTTCCTCTCTCAGACTTGAATCAAGGTCTGTTACTTCTATCCAGTTTATCTGGCAGAACTGAACCTTTTTCGCTGTTTCTAAAGCCTTGGGCTCTGTTTTCACTGCCCTTGTCTGAGCAGGATTACTAATGGGGTTGGCAACCTCACATTGAAAACGTAGGTGCCCCGGTCTACCACATTTGTAGCATAATTTCTCCTCACTTTTAGGGTACACAGATCCACTCTGGGGTGTCCTGTGCCCTTCAGATTTTACTGGAGGACTCACTCGCTGTGGTACCACATCCCTTCTGCCAGCATTATATGGTCTGGGTTTAAAATCTCTTGATGTTTTCCCCACCCAGCCAGTTCTGTTGGAGGCAAAGTGATCCGCCATCTCTGCGGCCTCCTGCACCGATGTAGGGGAACGGTCTTTGACCAGGAGCCTTATTTCTGGTGGTAACTGATGGTATAATTGATCCAATATCATGAGGTTTTTCACCTCCTCCAGACTGAGCTTTTGCACTTGTCAACCATTTCCCAAATAAGTCCATCAGTTTTGCCCCCAGCTCCACGAAAGACCTCCCTGTCTGTATCTGGCAGTTTCTGAAAAGCTTTCTAAAATAATCAGGCCCCAGTCTGAATCTTTTAAACACTGCTTCTTTGAATTCAGCATAGGTGACGGGCCTGTCTGAAGGGAAATATTGGTATACCTCAGCCAATTCCCCTTTAATCAGGTTTGATAAATACTGCATGTATTTATCTTCAGGTAGCCCCCACAACTGAGCTGCCTTTTCAAAGGTTGTGAGATAAATTTGAGGATCTTGACCAGGCTCATAGACAGCAAAGTCCTTTGGAGTAATTTTTATTTTTGCTCCATCTCTGTTTTTCCTTGTCTCCTCAGAGTGAAATTTCTATCAAATTTTAACTTTTCTACTTGTAATTCAGCATCCAATGCTCATTGCTTCTCCCTCTCCTCAAACCCCAATCTCATTCTCTCAATTTCCAACTCCCTCTGTTTTTCCTTCTCTGCACCTTCCATCCTCAATCTCTCAGCTTCCAACTCTCGCTGTTTATCTTTTTCCTCCGCCTCAAAGACCCGCTGCTTTTCTTTCTCATCAGCCTCCCTCCTCAATCTTTCAGTTTCCAACTCATGCTCCCATCTTAACTTCTCTCTCAGATACTCTATATAAGCGGGATTGGTTGAGTATCCTTCTGGGGTCTCTTCTCTGACAGGTGGTTTTTGCTGGGCAGTTGCAAATCCTATTAGTGCTACCCTCAATTCATCTACCCCTTTACCCTCGTGAGGTAAATTAAATGTTATGCACTTCTCCACCAGCTCCTCTCTTTTCATTTTTATATATTCAGCCATGGTGTTTGAGTTCACTCACTCTTTGCCACACACTCTTTGCCAGTCATTCTCACAAGTAATCTTGTTTTGTTATTTCTGTTTGCCACACCACTGTTAGGGATTCTCCAGTATTCGTATCTCACTGCTACAGCCAACACCTGTGACGTAGTCTCCTTTTGGTTCGTATCTGGATTCTCTGTTGTTCGTATCCCACCGCTATTGCCACCACCTGTGATGCGTCCTTCCCTGGCTCTCCCTGTCAGGTTCCTACCTGCGCGTGGCTACTGCCTGTCACTAGGCACCACCAGGGACTCCACCAGTCCGGACTGTCCTTTTTTATTGTTTCTCTCCCGCTCTAGCACAGATGTCAACAGATCCCCCTGCTAAGCAACCACCAGTCATGTCCTAATACTAGTATTCCCAGAGACTCTGAATACTGGTATTGTTATTCTCTTCACCGCTGCCACCATTTGTTACAGTTTCCCTTCAGCCTTGGTCATTACCTTACCCTCCCTTCTGGTCTGTGAAACCCCAGCCAAGGATCAGGCCTTTGGTAAACCAAATTAAGTATTTATTGAAGATAACAAAGCTAACAAGATTTCTTCTTAAGGCACATAAGCATATGGTTTTACTCAATACTAATCTGAACTCCACCTCCCTTCTTCTCTTTCCCTCTCCTGGCAAACCACTCTCTCAACCCCACCAAACAACCCACTCTTTCTCTTTTCCCCCCAGATTCCACTCTCACTCTTCCTTTTATACGTTCAGCCATTTTAAACACTCAGCCAATCATCTAGCATTCTACTGCCCATTCACTCCCCCTCCTCTTTCACTCTACTTACCATGTATCTTCTAAACAACCAACACTTACCATATATACATTAATATAGGAACATCACAGTGTTCAATGGAAGGAGTGCAAGGGAGATATTTGTGCAACATTTGACTACTAGGAGTTTGGCATGGCATGGCTCTGTGTTCAAAGTAAGCTGATGGAATTGGAGATCACTCCCTTTTATTAATTCCTGTTCACAGGATAGCCATTGCCTCAAACTGAGATCTAAGGGTCATCCATCAGTACAAATCATATGATTTTTCCAGCGCTCAGAGTGTCTTTTTAGACTTTGTAACAAAGCCATATGTTTGGGTTGACTCTCATGCCCTCCCGTGGAGGCCTGTTTTTTTCTTTTTTTAACAAAAGTGGATAAGAGAAAAATCAACTCATTTGAAATGTGGTGTTGGAGGAGAGCTTTGTGCATACCGTGGACTGCGAAAAAGACAAATAATTGAGTGTTAGAACAAATTAAACCAGAACTATCACTAGAAGTTAAATGATGAAACTGAAGTTATCATACTTTGGACACATAATGAGAAGCCATGATTCACTAGAAAAGACAATAATGCTGGGAAAAACAGAAGGGAGTAGAAAAAGAGGAAGGCCAAATGAGATGGGTTGATTCCATAAAGGAAGCCACAGACCTGAACTTAGGGTTGTTTACAACAGATGCTATTAGAGGTTGCTGATTCATAGGGTCGCCATAAGTCGTAGTCGACTTGGAGGCACATAACAACAAAACTTACCCTCTTCTTACTCTGCTGCAATTTTTTCAGTGGGGTGACATGTTGGTGATACCCTGCCCCAGTGAGCAGTTGCGCCACCATATTTTGTACCAGCTGCAGCTTCTGGACCAACCTCAAGGGCAGCCCCACATAGAGCACATTACAGTAATCCAGCCTGGAGGCTACCAGTGCATGGACAAAGTGGTCAGGCTATCCCGGTCCAGAAACGGCCGCAGCTGTCTTACCAGCTGAAGCTGGTAAAAGGCACTCCTAGCCACTGAGGTCACCTGGGCCTCCAGCTACAAAGATGGATCCAGGGGCACTCCCAGATTACGGACCTGATCTTTCAGAGGGAGTACGACCCCATCGAAAGCAAGTAATTGACCAAGTAACCCTAACTGACCAATTATCCAAACTCAGGAACTACCAACCCACAGTGCCTCCACCTTGATAGGATTCAGGCTCTGTTTATTGGCCTTCAACCAGCCCACCACCGAGTCTGGGCACTGATCCAGGGTTTGCACGGCCTCTCCTGATTCAGATATTACAGAGAAATAGAGCTGGGTATCGTCAACATACTGCTGACACCTCACCCCAAATCTCCTGATGACCACTCCCAAGAGCTTCTTATAAATGTTAAACAGCTTTGGGGACAAGATGGTACTGCGGCACCCCACAGCACAACTGCCAGGGGGCTGAAAGATAATCACCCAGTGCTATTCTCAAAACAGCAATCATCCAGATTTTTTTTATTTCCTCATATTTGTATCCTTCCCTTCTACCTTCCCAGAAAGAAAGTTAAGGAGCAAAATGTGCAGTACGTGTCCTTTTAAGCAGTTTCTGTGAAATCAGCCAGCCTGGCTTCTCTTGCCTATCAATCTTCTTAGCCAACGAGTGAAGTCAGTGCTGTGGTTGATAAGTGAGTTGTTTGGACACCAGGTATTTGGAATCCCCGGGGTCCATAAGAGCTACTTTCTCCCCCCCTCCCTTTTATTGCACTTTTCCTGCTTCTGTCTTGGAATCTCCATAGTTTGCTCTTCCTTGTTCCTGGCAACTAAGATGTATCTTTCCTGTGCTTGGTTTGCCTGAGATCAGGTAGTGCCCAGAAGTTATTTTCAGCAAATTATACTACACAATAAGGACATGTTAACGAACCCCTGCCCCCCAAAGCCAATGTGAAAACTTTGGAACTGGCATCTATAAGTTTCCCAGAAGTTTTTCTTATGGGTATCATCTTTAGTAGCCTTGGACGTGGGATGTTCCTCGCGTGGGGAAGGGAAGAGGTTGGGGTTACCACTGTGACTGATTGGTTTGTTGTTATCAGAAAATCCAATACTTTTTTAAAAAAAAAAATGAAGTAAGAAAGCTGAACATGAAAAAGTATATCCAAGTGGTTTATGGGCCAAAACTCCAGCCTCAGAAGTATGCTTTAGAGGGAAATGGGCACAGCTTTAAAGCTGAAGAAGGGAGACACTAAACCCTGACAACACTAAATTGTTCAGGGTTGTTAAAACAAAAAGGGATTGCGACGAGCTCCAAAAAGACCTCTCCAAACTGAGTGAATGGGCGGGAAAATGCAATTCAATATAAACAAGTGTAAAATTATGCATATTGGAGCAAAAAATCTGAATTTCACATATACGCTCATGGGGTCTGAACTGGTGGTGACCGACCAGGAGAGAGACCTCGGGGTTGTAGTGGACAGCACGATGAAAATGTCAACCCAGTGTGCTGCAGCTGTGAAAAAGGCAAATTCCATGCTAGGGATAATTAGGAAAGGTATTGAAAATAAAACAGCCGATATCATAATGCCGTTGTATAAATCTATGGTGCGGCCGCATTTGGAATACTGTGTACAGTTCTGGTCGCCTCATCTCAAAAAGGATATTATAGAGTTGGAAAAGGTTCAGAAGAGGGCAACCAGAATGATCAAGGGGATGGAGCAACTCCCTTATGAGGAAAGGTTGCAGCATTTGGGGCTTTTTAGTTTAGAGAAAAGGCGGGTCAGAGGAGACATGATAGAAGTGTATAAAATTATGCATGGCCTTGAGAAAGTGGATAGAGAAAAGTTCTTCTCCCTCTCTCATAATACTAGAACTCGTGGACATTCAAAGAAGCTGAATGTTGGAAGATTCAGGACAGACAAAAGGAAGTACTTCTTTACTCAGCGCATAGTTAAACTATGGAATTTGCTCCCACAAGATGCAGTAATGGCCACCAGCTTGGATGGCTTTAAAAGAAGATTAGACAAATTCATGGAGGACAGGGCTATGAATGGCTACTAGCCATGATGGCTGTGCTGTGCCACCCTAGTCAGAGGCAGCATGCTTCTGAAAACCAGTTGCCGGAAGCCTCAGGAGGGGAGAGTGTTCTTGCACTCGGGTCCTGCTTGCGAGCGAGGGAGCGGGCGGGCGGGGGCAGATGGCTAGTGAATGGGCGGGGGCAGAGGGCTAGTGGGCGGGGGCAGGTGGGCAGGCGGGTAGCTCCCTCCCTGCCATCTGCAATAGGGAGCCTGCCACGGAAGGGGAGCGTTACTCCCCCACCATAACGAGGGCCTCACCTGGCCACCCATTGGAGCCGGCGCTGCAGGTAGTAGATCATCTTCATGTTCTCTATGAGGAGTAAATGCTTTCTTGCCTTCCAGAGTTCTTGGAGGATGTGGCTGTGTATTTCACGGAAAGCATATTCAAATCCAGGATTTCTTCACTTGCAATTCTGCAGAAGGGATCTACCTGATCTCCTGTTCATGCAATCGGATCTACCATACGTTGGAAAGACATCGAGACCATTGAAACTTAGAATTGGGGAACATCTCTGTAATCTAAGACACCAAAGGCGCTTGGCTAAGAAACAACGTAAGCCAAATGATATCACATTCTGGGCCATTGAAAGAAATGTGGGCAATGATAGACTAGAGAGTCATTTTGGATAATCTCTCTGAAAACTTGGGACCTCTAGGGTTAAATGAGGACTTGGATTTTTCTGAGTTTAAATAAAATAGGAAATACGGTTTCTATATGGAAATTGGCTTACTGTCTGTGACAACTGTACATGTGAGTTATTCACTGTTAAGTACTAGCTGGATCAGTAAAATTCACAAATGAAGTGATTATACAGCTGAGCTAACCAACATACTCAGTATGAACACCAGCAGCCTTTGAGTTTGATTCATGTTCAACGTGTGGTTTTGGTAAAGAAATTTCATTGCTTTGATAGAGCTGAGGAAATATAGCTGCACAGGTCAGTACAGGGCAATGTTTGTGTTTCTGGATGGAGGAGTTTTTTAAGCTGCTTTGTGATGGCGAATGTAAGGTTCTGTTTAACTTAAGCCATACGTTATGGTTTTATAATATGTCGATTTAATGTCAGGGATCAGGGATGTATCATTGTTAATTAGTAAAAATTTTAAAAATGATTTATATTGCACGTGGTCTTCAAAAATGTTATGCTTATGTTCATGACTACTGTGTTGTCTCCACGACACTAATTTGGGTTTGTTTTTAGCTCCTGAGGAAGGAAAGCATTTCTGAAACGCATAGAGCATTTCAATAAATCTACACTTATACCGACTCAGGCCATTTGGTACCATCTAGCTCAGTACTGATGACATGAACTAGCATTGGCTCCCCAGGATTCCAGGCAATAGTCTTTTCCAGAAATTGAATTTTGGACCTTTGCATGCAAAGCATATGCCCTGCCACTGAGCTGTAGCCCTTCCTGCTTAAAAAAGTATCTTTTAAAATTGTTCTTTTCAGTTCACTAATGAATGTACATCATACCTAGGGCAGATCCACACCATTCATTAAAGCACATTCAACACACATTTGAAGCACACGAATCCCAGCACAGAATCATGGGAACTGTAGTTTGCTAAGGGTGGTGGGAACTATAACTGTGAGGGGGAAACTACACTTCCCAGGATTCTTTAGGAGAAGTCATGTGCTTTAAATGTGAGTTGGATGTGCTTTAAATGTATTACGTGGATCTTTTTAATAAACTTTGCCTGCATATAAATCGTTTTAATTATTTTTTTAAAAAAGAAATGAACTGTAAGTTTACTGGGTGACCTTGGGCTACTCACCATCTCTCAGCCTAATCTGCCCCTCAGGATGAAAACAACAGAGGGGAACCATGACCACCCCAAGGAAGGAGGGCACACTTAAAATGTAAAGGAAATGATGTACAGCCATAGTGTGAAATCAGATACTTACCCGAACACAGTATAGAGAAATATTTATATCAGCATGACTGTGAAAGCTGTTTATTATTTACACAACCTGTGAAGGTTTTTACAGTGCAATCCTATGTTTGTTTACTCAGGAGCAAGTCCCAATGTGTTCAATGGGGCTTAGTCAAAACACAGAAGCATGCACAGAACTGTAACCTCAAGTGCTTAAGACCTTATTCACCCAACCCAAAATTCAGCATCATGCCACTTTGCGCTGTTTTGCAACTACTTATACTTGCTTTTATGGTTATTGGATTTTAAAGGGATTTATTTCTTATTGTGAGCTGCCTTGGTTTCCAGTCAGCAATCCTATCT
The DNA here is from genome assembly GCF_030035675.1 of Rhineura floridana. Taxonomy (NCBI): domain Eukaryota; kingdom Metazoa; phylum Chordata; class Lepidosauria; order Squamata; family Rhineuridae; genus Rhineura; species Rhineura floridana. The sequence continues at coordinate 212,249,328 of NC_084482.1, forward strand.
CACAAGGTTGTTGGAAAGACTATATACACACACTGGAGATGTAAAAATACATGCACCCCATATAATAGTTTATTGTCAAAACCAGTTGGTCATTGCAGAACATTTATTTTTTAAAATAAAATCAGTATTAGTTTCCTGCATAATAAAAGCAGTGATACCCTGCCTAATTGCTTTAAAATAGGATTGGTGAGGGAGAGGAAGATGTACAACACAAACCCAATTCTTTGCTATGTTCACTCAAAAGCCCCATCAATTTAGAGCACAATCCTAACCATGTCTACTCAAAAGTAAGACCTACTGAAATCAATGGGGTTTACTCTGCATATGTGGGATTAGCATTGCAGCTTTACTCCCAGAAAAGCGAATATTGGATTAAAGCTTCATACTGGGAAGGTTTTCAAAAAACTGCCCTGTTCAACAGCCCAGGAAAATTTAAACTATTTGACTCCTGCACACAAGAGAGAAAAAGACTGAAAGCTATATACTTACTCAATTTATATTGTCACATAAGCAGGAAAAAACAAATTTTCCAGCCTTCTAATGGGATCGAACTACTGCCTTGTCAATCACAACCCTGACTTCACTCATTGGGTACAAACCTGAAAGGGTGGGGTTAGAACAGCTAGCTATGAGCTCATTTAACAAGTTGCAAGGGGCGTCTAACGTTTTGGTGTGTATCTTGTGAATCAGACAACCTAGAAACTTGATTTAAAAAAATTTTTTTTAAATGAAAGCTGAGCATCCAGAAATTAAAGTGACTCACCCAGACAGGATCCCAAGAATCCGGACTCTCCAGGCGAAGACCGGAGACTTGGCAACCCTAGCACCAACCTGTCTCCCGCTGGTGTCTTTGGGGCTTGCAAAGGCATCCAGGGGTTCCCTCCAAGGATGTTGCTCAGAATCTGAGCTTACTGTTTGCTTTTAAAGGAAGTCTCTACTCTTCCAGAAAAAAATGTTATGGAGCAAAAGGTACAAGTACCCTGTGAAATGAACCAGCCTGGCTTCTCCTGCCTGTCAGTCTTACTAGCCAATGAGTGAATGCAGGAATCTATCTTAAAGCATACCTGACAGGAGGCTGTCCAGCAAGAAAAACCTCTTTCCTGTTAGAGCAGTACGACAATGGAACCAATTACCAAGGGAGGTAGTGGGTTCTCCAACATTAGATGTATTCTAGAGGCAGCTCGACAGCCACCTGTCAGGTATGCTTGAAGTTGGATTCTCGCACTGAGCAGGGGGTTGGACTTGATGGCCTTATAGGTCCCTTCCAACTCTACTTTTCTATGATTCTGTGATTTCTACATCCCACTCATCATCAAAGAATTCACACAGGAGAGAAAAATAAAAATACTTGGAATGTAAAAAGATCTTCAGCCACAAGGAAGGCTGCACTTGCCCCCAAATCATTCACACTGGGGAGAGACCGTATAAATGCTTGAAATGTGGAAAGAGCTTCAGCTTCAAGCAAAGTTTCACTTCCCATCAAAGGATTCACATAGGAAAGAAATTGTTGTAACCAATGCTTGGATTGTTGAAAGTGCTGGAGAAGCACAGATTTCATGATCCCAGAATTCACATATTAATGTGTCAAGTTTAGAAAACCTGCCCCCAGGTGACAGATAGGACCGACTTGATCAATCGTTGTTCTACCTCTTGACATAATATCTGAATACCATTTGCTGGAAATCTCAGGAGGGGAGAGTGCTCTTGCACTCAGATCCCGCTTGTGGGTTTCCCAGAGGCTTCTGTTTGTCCTGATCCAGTAGGCTCAAGTTAGTTGTTGGATAACGAGGATACAAATATTAAATCATACCAAAAAGGTTCGGTAAGATGATGCAGCTCACTTCTCATCAAATAATTCATGAAGGGGAGAATCCATAGAAAGAATTCACGAAGGGAAGAATCCATAGAAAGGGTTTTGGAAACATTGATTTCAAATACATCAGCGGAAGAGCAGTGAATGCATTTCAGTTTATGAAAGATGTAGGAATAACACAGTCCAAGAGAAACCAACTCATTACCCGTACAGGAAAGGGAGAAATATAAGGAACAGTATACGCCTGAAAAATAAAATACAATCATCCCATGGGAAAATGAAAAGGTAAATAAAATGTATTAAAAACATCTGCTAAAGAGGCTGTTACATCAAAACCTTCAGTAAGAAGATGCAGCTCACTTCTTATCAAAGAATTCGCAGAGAAGAGAATCCATATAAATGTGTTTGGTTAGAGATATGTTTTTATTTATGAGAGATATGTCTGCATTGATGATTTTTTAATTGTAGATTTTTGTTTTAAATCGTGTTCAGTGGTGTTACTAAATTTTCATGAAGATCGTATTAATCATTCTAATAATTCAAGCTAGTATACCACTTATTAACTAGAAAAGAAGATAATGCTGGGGAAAACATCAGGGAGTAGAAAAAGAGGAAGACCAAACAAGAGATGGATTGATTCCATAAAGGAAGCCACAGACCTGAACTTACAAGATCTGAACAGGGTGGTTCATGACAGATGCTGTTGGAGGTTGCTAATTCATAGGGTCATCATAAGTCGTAATCGACATGAAGGCACATAACAACAACAGTATCCCACGTAGCCCAATTTTGTATTTAGCTTGGAATAGTGTATCTCCCCTCCAGAAGAGACCCCATTCCCCTCGGACAGCGACGATTCCCAGAGTTCCCAGGGAGGAAGGAATGACCAGTAGTTCACACTGCTGCTGTGCCCCAAACCTCTTCGGCCCCCTGATGCTCTGTTGCCCTGACATCTTCGCTTGGGAACCTGAAGTGTCGCTGAGTCTCCAGCAGGCCAACACAGGCCCAAACTCCCGCCCGTGTGCGGGGCTCCCGCGCGGAGAGAAAAGCAGAGGGAGGGAATCCTAACTGGTTGCTCTGCTAAGGGTTAACATGAACAGCGCTCGACTCCTAGAGAGGAAGGGGAGTTGGGGAAGAGCAAGAGGCGGTCCCCCCCTCCGAAGCCCCTCCCCGCCTGGCTTCCCAGGTGAATGGGAGGAACCTCCGTCTTTCCCAGGCGCTGCGTCCCTCGGTAGCCCCTCCCGGTCCCTGGTGAGTTCCCCCTCCCACTTGGGGCATTTGGGTGTCGGGGCGTCCGTGGGAGAGGAGGCTGCAGAGAACTGACAAAAGTGGCTGGATTGCCTTGGCCTTCGGATCCCTCCCGTCTTCCGGATATGGTGACACAGAGACCAGCACGACTTCCCTTCTCTCAGAAGCAGAACCAGCGCGGAGCCTTCTCGGTCCGATTTCCCACAATCGGTGGTGGGGAGCGGTGGGGCCAAACCCCCAGGGAGGGGCTGCAGGTGGCTCTGTGGGTAGAACAGCTGCTTTGCATGCAGAAGGGCCCAGGTTCAGTCTCAACGGCATCACCAGATGGGGCTGGGGGAGACTCCGTGCCGGAAACTCTGCAAAGCAGCTGCCAGCCAGTGTAGGCAACATTGAGCTAGGTGGACCCCCATGCTCTAACTCAGCATAGGACAGGAGCGCCGTGCCATCCTCTGTTCTGTGCAAGGCCTCTTTCCCCGTTGGGCATTTGGGCAAAGGGGAGTCTCAGGGCTGCAGGGAACGGTGCAGAGGAGGAACTGCACGGCAGGAGAACGGGGAGTGGCCCCTGGGGGGGGGCGGAGTAGATGCCCGAGATTGCAACGCCAGCCAGTGAAGGCAGAGAAAAGACTGGAGGGCCCACACAGAAAGGGAGATCCTCACCCTTTAAGGAGGTGGCCTGTCTTCAACTGGCCCTTGCAGGACCCCCTTTACAACATCCACCACCAGGGAGCAGAGCTTCCCTTTCCCCTCCTCTTAAAAGCCAATCCTAGCTTTAGTGAGACCTGCAGATAATGGTGGTAGACTGCAGCTGGAGGGAGGGCTGGTGCGTTTTTCTCAGGCCAACGAGTGTGCATGTGTGAAAGCAAGAAAAGGGAAGAAAAAAGACAGTCAAGGTCTCGATACAATGAGTGACTGATGTTATCACTCCTCCTCACTGACACACGTGCCCATTTGGACATGCAACTACTGTCATGCAGAAGGGATCTTTTGAGATTGAACAGAAAGTGCTTTGGAAAACTGGCAATCTTTTAATCACAGGGACCAGACTCAGGAAACCTCAAGTGAAAGAAAACAAACTTCTTGTATTAAAAGGTAAATTGGCAAAAGGAGCAGTTCAGAGGCCAACCGGTCAGTGACACCACTGTGTCCGTAGCCCCATCACTCATGCCGGCTGGGGTGAAGGGAAAGTTAGTCCTTCATTAAATGACAATCCCAGAACTTTGGATTCTTTGTTCTCTTCTTCCAGTTCATACTGTAAGATCCTTCAATTTCCTTATCACAACCAGGTCATCAACTGCAGGAATTGCGGAGTTCTATAAACCACAACATAGCTCACTCCGAACTCTGAAAGGGGCCAGTTCAAAACCAAAAGATTACCAAATATGTCAACAGATCACAGTAATAAGATGCTTCATTCACAAATAAACAACAGTTCTGTGTTCTAGCAAAGGCTTTGAAAAAGTTGCCGAAATAAGTTAAGGAATATAGGAAGTTGCCTTATTCTGCTTCAGGGCATTGGTCCACCTAGCTCAGTATTGCCTACACTGACTGGCAGGGTCTCTCCAGGATTACAGGCAGGGGGTCTTCTCCAGCCCTACATGGAGATGCTGGGGACTGAAAGTGGCAGCTGCTGTACCACTGAGCTACAGCCCATCCCCTAAAAAGATATCTCCTTTCGCTTGTTCATTTTTAAATAGCAATTGAGGGGAGGGTAATTACATTTGTCTCATGCCCCTTTGGAGCTGCTGTCAACCATCCGGACACCCATCTTCAAAGGAGGATATAGGCCCCATCATTGGGGTTATCTCAAAGGTTATGTGGTAGGAAGGGCAATCCTCATATTCAAGGATGCTTAGCCAGCACCTGCCCTGCCCTGCCAGCTGTCGGCCTAGGCACAACAATCCCCATTTCACTTGGGACAGACAACAGGTTGTTCATCTCCTTCTGTACAGGGCCTCAGAAACCAGATAATGAGATTCCATAAAGGACATAAGTAACAGAAGGGATGAGGGCTTTGTGAAAGGCCGAGGGAGGGAGTGTGAATGGAGGGGACAGAGTTCCAAAGGAGAGATCAGCAGGACAGAGGCTGCATCTTTTTACCCACAGATCAAAGATGGAACAGCAAGACTCAGTTGCCCCTGAAATAGGAAGAGGCCCTCATGCCATCAAGAGAGGGACCTGTGTGGAGGAATTGTCGGGGAGAAAAGTCCAAAAGGGCTCTGATTTCTCCCCCTCTCTTTCTAGACTTTGAACTCTCAATTCTCTCTGACTGTTTTGTGTATCGCCATGAAAATTGAGAGGGTTGTTAAGCAAGCGTTTCTGAGTTCAGGACTATAAGTTTTGTAAGGTTTAGTTTTGAAATGAGCTTATGGGAAGCATCAGAATGGCATGGGGGGTATTTTCAATTTAACATTGCGTAATGTGAAAAATCCATGCTGGCTATAGTATACAGCCACTCTCGTGGCTGTATAATAATCCTATTCAAGGATGCTTAGCCAGCACCTTTCCTGCCCTACCAGCCTTCGGCCTAGGCATAGCAGTCCCCAGTTGGCTTAGCTCATAGAATAAGCAGCTCATCTTCTTCTGTGCAGGGCCTCGGAAACCAGAAAATAATTCCAGAAAGGCCATAACTAACAGAAGGGACAAAGGCACAGTGAAAGGCCAAGAGAGGGAGTGGAGGAGACAGAGTTGCAAGGGACAGATCAGCAGGACAGAGGCTGCATCTTCTTACCCACAGATCAAAGATGGAACTGCAAGACTCCGTTGCCCCTGAAGCAGGACATGGCCCTGATGTCATCAAGACTGAGACCCATGGGGAAGAATTCTTGGGGGGAAATGTGCAGAAGATCTTTGGGGAGAACCCTCTCAGCTCAGATGTGCAGCACCAGCTGTTCCGGCGTTTCCGCTACCAGGAGGCTGAGGGGCCCCGAGAGGCTTGCAGCCGACTCCACCTTCTTTGCCGTGAGTGGCTGAAGCCAGAGCGACACACAAAGAACCAGATCCTGGACCTGGTGATCCTAGAGCAGTTCCTGGCTGTCCTGCCCCCAGAGATGGAGAGCTGGGTAAGGGAGTGTGGAGCGGAGACCAGTTCCCAAGCGGTGGTCCTAGCTGAAGGACTCCTCCTGAGTCAGGCAGAGGACGAGAAGCAGGAAGAGCAGCAGGTGAGAGGGCTTCATGTAGATCGGGGACAGCCAACGTGGTGCCTTCCAAATGTTCTTATATTAAAATTACCATCATCACTGACCATTCCTCATATTGGCTGGGTCTGATGCAGGCTGGAGTCCAGCAAACTGTGGAGGGCACCACCTTGGCTACCCCTCATATCCAATACCCCTCTGGGTTTTGCCTCTGTTAGTCCTTGTATTTATTTAGCTATTCATTTATTTAAAATATCTCTATCCTGCCCTTCTACCCTATAATAGGGCACTAAAGGTGGCTTACAATAAAATCAAACACATGCATAATAAAATTGTACACAATAAAGATCACAAAAACATTAAAATAAATTAAAATACATGAAATGCAATACACACACACACACACACACACACACACACACACACACACAGGGAGTGGTACTGAAGGGACTAAAGAGGTAAAGATTAACCCAATTAAATTTCTAATTAATTAAATTTCTAATCCTGCTCCCCGTTATATGACTTGAGTTCTTATTGTGCTGTTTCAGGAAAAGGGTCTCTGTGCAGAAATAGGAACTGATTTCCCTGAGGCAGAGAGGACTCCATCGGACACCAGGCACAGGCTTCTGGGTAAGGATGAATGGGGCGTATCTCCATTTGGTTCCTCTCTGGTGATTTTGACTACTTTACTCTTGTCTCCAGCCTTTTCTGCAGCTCAGAAATGCTCCTATTTTTATCATGTCGAGATTTTGTACATGGGAACCAACACTTTGATTTGTGACCAAGCGCTCAAACATTGTTTAACCTCTGGAAATAGCATATACTAATGGCTTCTGCGCCCATTTTGTTTCTCACAGGTGATGGGACGATGTCGGCAAGACCTACTAAGCCATCTCCCCTTTCTGGTGGAGAAGCTTCTGCTGTCACCCCGGATCAGGTAGGAGGAAGACTCAGAAGGAGGAGAGGCTGTGGCCAGCCTGGGTGCCCGGCTTGCCCCTGCTCACTTCCCTGGGCTGGAATGAATTTCCCTCCTCTTTGCTTCTTTCGAAACTGTCCTCAACAAAAGCTGTGAATGCCATTTAAGAAGGTTTCAGTCCTGAGAATAATGACCAGCCACCTCACCTGAACTAACTTCTGAATGCACGTAGTAGATCATACTCATGTTCTCTATGAGGAGCAAATGTTTTCTTGCCTTTCAGGGTCCCGTGTCCTTGGAGGATGTGGCTGTATATTTCACCACAGAGGAGTGGGCTCTGCTGGATCCTGACCAGAGAGCTCTGCATAGTGAAGTCATGGAGGTGATTTGTGGGACTCTGTCCTGTCTTGGTAAGGCCCACTATTGGATCCTAATATCTGTTTTGAAACTCAGTATTCCTTCATGTAATGAACTTCAGTGTTCTGATGTAGTGCCACCTACTTCATCTGGTATTCTCACCCCTCTGTAATTAACCTTCAATACACAGTTATCTATTTTATACTTTCTGAACAGCATCCTCCGGTTATGCCCTTCAAGACAGTCTTCATTCCTGGTGAGTGTCATGCCCTCCGGCCCTCAAGAGCCATGGGGTGCATGCTTCAGACCCAATTCCTCCACCTTGGGCAATTGATCTGGAACCCAATTCCCAATTTCCCCTTGTCAAGGCTGTGCAAACCGACACCAACCCTGCAAGGTAGAAGATAGGCTGCCACCACACCTGCACTGGTTCAACTCTGAGCTAGGGGAACTCAGAGCCCAGAAATAGGTAAACCAAGGTTCAAAAAGACAAGAGCCAAACAAACACTCCTTGTCCAGAAACCTCTGGTAAAACCAAAATACACTCCGTCCTTAGGTAGTTTGTGGTCAGTGGTCAAGGTGCTGGATTCAGAACCAAACTGGTCTCACTCAATTAAAAATAGAAGTGCCCATTTGATATATAGCAGCAAAACAATTCCTCAAAACCACACCCAACCAGGGGTTTAGGTATAACACAAGAGAGTTCAACACACAACAGAAAATAATAAACTCACTAGCCTGTTCTACTTACTGAAGAGGTAGTTGTTGGTAAATCTCAGCTCTCCTCAGAGAGAATAACATCAGGTTGGTAAGAAGCAGTGGAACCCCAAATAGGTAACCACCCATCTAGATGGAACCCAGGTGAACATTCAAAAGAACGTCCAGGGGGAACAAAGGCTATGGGTCTCAGCCCCTGTGCTTAAGGAAAAAAGCACACAACGGTTCAGGATGAATCAGCCAATCGGGGCTTTCTGATGCAATCCTATTCCCGAAGCTTCTTCACTGTTTTGCGCCTTGCAGGCCCCCCTCCCTTCTCTGATCTCAACCTTCTCAGGCCTGCACGGCCTTGAGTACCAGGCTGCCAGCAGATTAGCAGAGATAAACAGGTGCTTCTGTTCAGGCCTCCCAACTGCTTGCAGCTGGAAACGAAACTTAAAATTTTCCTCTCACCGAGGCCTGTCTCCTTCCAAGATGTAACTCCCACAATTCCCCGTATCTGAGCCATGTTACAAGAAAACCAGGTTAACAAATTTGCAAGTTCATGACAGTGCGGTTTAGATTTACTGCCCCAATCCTCCCCTGCGGGGTGGTGGACGGATTAACATGGTCTGACCCCGGAGGCTAATGGAATCCACTGGATTCCTGAATGCCTTGGGAGAATTTCCAATAAATAGAGCAGGTGACCTTGTAGAAGCCCTTGTCACATTGTGGAACAACAAGGTGCATTGGGCTCTTAACATGGTTGCCCCTGAGCATTGTGGAGCCTGGCTTGCACCTTGGTTCACCTGTGAACTCAGGGCAATGAGGCAGGCTGAATGACGGCTAGAGCGCAAGTGGCAAAAAGCATGCTATGAGGCTGATCAGGCACAAAAACACACATCATGACTGTGTCCACTGTGTGGTGGTGAGAGTGGTGAATGAGACCCACTTCTCCGCCTCTGTCGCATCCTTAAGTTGCCATCCAGTGGTGGGTCTGTTGAAATCAACTCCAGGAAATGCAGTTTTAGACCCTTTGGAGACCCACCGTGAATTGTTTGGAAGGCACTTTGAGGGTAAAGTAGCTCAACCTCCGTAGCAATCTTGATGCCTCATCCACACATACTGTAGTCCCCAGTGAGGCGTCCAGTGCAACGTCTGCTGCAACCTCTTGGGATCAGTTTCAGTTGATGTGGCCTGATGATGTGGACAGAGTGCTTGTGACAATGCAGCCAGCAATGTCTCCTCTCAAACATTGTACGTTTTGCTTATTAATGCTTGCCAAGGGGGGATCCAGGGTGTCCTCAACACATCTTTGGAGGAGGGGGTGGTCCCAGCCATTTGTCCTCTTGACCCTTGCACTTCTTGGTTGTTTTGGGGGAATAGCATTGGGTAATTTTCTTACATCCCCTGGAAGTTGTGCTGGGGGGTGCCGCAGGGTACCATCTTGTTCGCCATGCTATTTAACATCTATATGAAGCCCTTGGGAGCGGTCATCAGGAGATTTGGAACAAGGTGTTAGCAGTACGCTGATGATACCCAGCTTTATTTCTCTGTAACATCTGAATCGGGAGAGGCCGTGCAAGCCCTAGACTGGTGCCTGAACTCAGTGGTGGGCTGGATGAGGGCCAATAAACTGAGTCTGAATCCTATCAAGATGGAGGCGCTGTGGATTGGTGGTTCCCGAGTTAGGATAATTGGTCAGTTGTCTGCTTTGGATAGGGTTGTGCTCCCTCTGAAAGAGCAGGTCCATAGTCTGGGGGTGCTCCTAGATCCATCTTTGTCACTAGAGGCCCAGGTGACCTCAGGGGCTAGGAGTGTCTTTCCATCTTCAGCTGATAAAACAGCTGTAGCCATTCCTGGGCAAGGGTAGCCTGACCACTGGTGTCCATGCACTGGTAACCTGCAGGCTGAATTTCTGTCATGTGCTCCAAATGGAGCTGCCCTTGAGATTGGTACAGAAGCTGCAGCTGATGCAAAATGTTGCGGTGTGACTGCTCACTGGGGCAGGGTATCGCCAACAAGTCACCCTGCTGCTGAAAGAATTGCACTGGCTGCCCATTTGCTACCAGGCCAAGTTCAAGGTTCTAGTTTTGGTGTACAAAGCCCTATACAGCTTGGGACCAGGATACCTGAAAGACCGTCGTACCCCTTATATACCCAGTCGATCACTGTGCTCTGCAGGTGAGGGCCTCCTGCAGATATCATCTTATCAGGAGGTCCGTTCTGCACAACATAGGAAGCAGACCTTTTGGAATTCCCTCCTCTTAGATATTGGACAGGCACCATCTCTGTTATCTTTTTGGTGCGTATTGAAGACCTTCCTCTTTCAACAAGCCTTCTAACTAGAGACCTTATCCCAGTCACTGTCTGTGTTGGAATTCCTTTTAAGATGTTTTAAAGCAGTTTCTTTTTTTTTGAAGATCTTTTAAAAGATGATTTGTTTTAGTGTTTTTAAAGATGTTTTGTTTTTGAAGGTATTTTACCGTCTTTTGTTTTTAAGATGTTTTAAGAGTGTTTTTAGTGTTTTTGTTTGTCACCCTGGGCTTGTTCTGGAATAAAAGGTGGGATATAATAAAACAAAAATAGACAATGGCCCAACTGGTTTAAACCGGCATGGGATGGTTGAGAACAGAATGCAGGATACGAAATAATGTCAAGTCAAGAAAAACTTTATTGCTTAGCCATAGGCCATCGCATAACAGACACCAACTGTTCAATTTTACAGAATATTTAAAATTGCGAGATGAGGGTACAGAATACTCTGATTAAAACCAAGGTACTGTTGCAGCACGATCAAAATTTATTCACCTCTTAGTACCCATGTTACCCCAGGGCATCCTCCTGGCAGTTGATCGCGTGGTTAGCAATATATTTTGCGTGGATCTTTTGCGCTGCCAAAGCGAAGAGGGAGACTCTGTACGTTACATAAGTATCCTTATCTGCTAAAAGATAATAAATTTTTTGAGGAACCTGTTCCAAATATGAGTGGACCAGCAGGTCTTTCAAAAATTTGTCTCGAGGGTGTGAGTACAGGGGTAAAAATAACAGATAGTGAGGCAGATCTTCAACCTCCAGGACACTACAAATACAATAACGCTGGCTCCATGGAACCTGGAGATAATGGCCATCTAACACCGCATTCGGCATTGATTGAAAACGAAGCGCCGTGAATGCCTGCCTAAGGTTTGTTGGTAAAGGCTGAGCCAAATACGTCACTCTAAAGTGGTCATGCTTAAATAGCCTATACCATATAGAGGATTTAGAATTATTGATGGCAGCCTGTCTATATAGGTGCCGTGTCGGAATATTGCATCCCGTAGGCTCAGTCTGTTGGTTAGGACAGAGAGGGCCTGGGGAGAGATGTGGTAAGACTGATAAAGGCTATTTATTCTTAAGAACCACTAAATATCACCTGAAGCCAATTCATAGCAAGATTTTAATATTATCTTAGCTGGAGCATCTTTTATGGATCTCCAGCAATTAATCAAAGCACAATGTACATGTGTTTTGACTGAGGGCAAACCGGTCTCAGCATGGAGTTGCATGGAGGTAGTGACAAGAGTTCTCAGAAAGCTATTTTGGATTACCTCTAGCCTGGAGATCTGGGATTCATCCCAACCCCAAACTGCTGCGCCATATAGGATCTGGGGAAGAACTTTACTCTGAAAGATTTTTAGCGCAGGGACAATTAAATTACCGCCAGCTGTGTGGTAAAATTTAAGGATGGCTCAACTTACAGGAAGCCAGATTTGGGCTTCCTAACTTCCTAACGTTTAGAGTGGTACGACAATGGAACCAATGACCTAGGGAGGTGGTGGGCTCTCCAAACTGAAAGCATTCAAGGTATGGGGCCTCCTCTCTTTATTTTCTCACATTTCTGTACTTCCCTTGCTTCAAACAGTTGAGCAGAGAACATCTTTGGTGGTTCTATTTATCTGTACAACCTTGTAGGCTAGGCCGAGACAGAGTGATTGGCCCAGAACCACCCAATGAGATTAATGGGAGCTGAACCTAGATCACCATGGTCCAGATCCAACAGTCTCCAGCACTTCAGTTGTCAGTGAATGCCAGACAACAGAGACTGTTCAACCTGGGGTAGATCTCTCATCCGCCTTTCAGTTTTCCTTTACTACAACTGTTACTTGAGATGCTTCAATGATTTGAGGGTCCTTTCCGTTTTCTTTTATCACAACGGTTACCTGAGGTTGTTCAGTTATTTGAGGGTTCATTTCTTCCCTCATGCTCATCAGTTTCTGTCTTCATTGCAGAACTGGAGAAGTCGGAAGTCAAGAAAAAGGAAGAACTATGTGGGAAAGAGACACAGGAGAGATCTAAAAAGAAGGGACAGCAGAGAAAGAAAACTGAAGCAGAAGAGAAGAAGAGGAATAAATCTTCTGCTTGTCAGAACAGTGACTACCATAATGCTACAGTCCCAGAAAAAACACATAACAGAAACGAAAGAAGTAAACAGTTTGGTTATTGGAAAAGTCTCAATTCTAAAAGCAAATGCAAAGCTCACTGCAAGAACCACAAAGGGAAGAAACTATACGAATGTGTAGAATATCAAAAGAGCTCTAGCAAAAAACCCTCTCTTACTTTGCATCAGCGAATTTACACCGAGGACAAAACATATAAATGCTTAGAATGTGGGAAAAGCTTATGTTACCAGACAATTCTCACTTCCCATCAAATAATTCACACTGGAGAGAAACCATTTAAATGCTTGGAATGTGGAAAGGGCTTCAGTAACTGTTCTAACCTTTATTCCCATCAAAGAATTCACACAGGAGAGAAACCACATAAATGCTTGCAATGTGGACAGAGCTTCACGTACAAGTGCAAACTCACTGCCCATCTAAGAATTCACACTGGGGAGAAACCCTATAAATGCTTGGAATGTGGACAGAGCTTCACCTACAAGAGATATCTCACTTCCCATCAAAGAATTCACACTGAGGAGAAACCATATAAATGCTTGGAATGTGGAAAGGGCTTTAGACAAAAGGGTCAACTCACTGCCCATCAAAGAATTCACACCGGAGAGAAAACATATAAATGCTTGGAATGCGGAAAGAGTTTTACTTGTAGTTCTAAACTTACTGGACATCAAAGAATTCACACCGGGGAGAAACCCTATAAATGCTTGGAATGTGGAAAGGGCTTCAGTTCCCGTTCTAACCTTTCTTCCCATCAAAGAATTCACACTGGAGAAAAACCATATCAATGCTTGGAATGTGGAAAGAGTTTTCTTTCCAGTTATAAACTTACTATGCATCAAAGAATTCACACTGATGAGAAACCATATAAATGCTTGGAATGTGGAAAGAGATATACCTGCAAGCAAGGGCTCACCAGTCATCAAGTAATGCACACTGATGAGACACCACATAAATGCTTAGAATGTGGAAAGAGCTTTCCTTCCAGTTTTAAACTTACTGTACATCAAAGAATTCACACTGGGGAGAAACCCTATAAATGCTTGGAATGTGAAAAAAGCTTCAGATGCAAGGAGAGTCTCACTACCCATCAAAGAATTCACACTGGGGAGAAACGGCATAAATGCTTGGAATGTGGAAAGAGATTTACCAGCAAGCAAGGACTTGCAGGTCATCAAATAATGCACACTGGAGAGACACCACATAAATGCTTAGAATGTGGAAAGAGCTTTCCTTCCAGTTCTAAATTTACTGTACATCAAAGAATTCACACTGGGGAGAAACCCTATAAATGCTTGGAATGTGGAAAGGACTTCATCTGCAAGACATATCTCACTTCCCATCAAGGAATTCACACTGTGGAGAAACCACATAAATGCTTGGAATGTGGAAAGAGCTTTAACCAAAAGTGCCAACTTACTGCCCATCAAAGAATTCACACTGTGGAGAAAGCATATAAATGCTTGGAATGTGGAAAGAGCTTCAGCTACAAGTGGAACCTCACTGCTCATCAAAGAATTCACACTGGGGAGACACCATATCAATGTTTGGAATGTGGAAAAGGCTTCAGTTACCATTCTAGGCTTTCTTCTCATCAAAGAATTCACACTGGGGAGAAACCATATACATGCTTGGAGTGTGGAAACAGCTTTAAGCAGAAGTCCAGTCTCACTGTCCATCAAAAAACTCACACCACAGAGAAACCATATAAATGCTTGGAATGTGGGAAGGGCTTCCATCAGAAGATGCATCTCATTTACCATCAAAGTCATCACACTGGGGAGAAACCATATAAATGTGTAGAATGTGGAAAGAGCTTTGCCCGCAAGAAATCTCTCACTTCTCATCAAGGAATTCACACTGGGGAGAAACACTATAAGTGCTTGGAATGTGGAAAGGGCTTCTATAATGGTTCTAGCCTTTCTTCCCATCAAACAATTCATACTGGGGAGAAACCATATAAATGCTTGGAATGTGGAAAAGGCTTTTCTTCCTGTTCTAAACTTACTTCCCATCAAAGAATTCACACTGGGGAGAAAACCTAAAAATGCTTGGAATGTGGAATGAGCTTCAGAAGTAGGGCAAGCCTCTTGTGAAAAAATTCACAAAGGAGAAACCCATATTAATTTTTCACTGTACAACAGGTAGGGTTGCTAGGTTAGAAGCATCCCAAACCCTGAGATTTCATGGGCGGGCCCTAGTGATGTCATGGGACAGGGCCCTAGTGATGTCATTAAGCATGATCTGTTAAGCATCAACCACAGTTGCTTGGAGCATACCACTCAAACAAACAAAAATATTCAATTGGAAATTAAGAGAGAAATCTTGGCTAAATGAGAATGTTCCCAGGTCCAGCTGAAGCGACGGGATCGTTCCTTCTCATCTGTTTAGAGAACCTGGGTAGGGAACATCTAATCTAGCCTACTTGCTTCTGGCAAGAAGGGTTTAAGTGCCCTCAGGCCAGCCCAGTCACCAGAAGGCCATTGTAGGAAGAAAGGAGCCTAGTGTTGTGTAGATGTTAGATGGGAGCACTCAGGAGTAAAGCTGGATGCCTTTGAAGGCTTCAATTATAAGCATATTTCCTAAGGAAAGTCCCATAGAACTCAACAGGCCTTACTTCTGAGTAGATATGGTTCGGATTGTGCTGTTGGTAAAGCTTGACTGGGGATCCTCTGCAAAAATATTGATATCGAAGCAACAGACAACTCAGCATCCTGCAACCAGTCAGGGTTCCTAACCAAAACTAAAAAAACCTAGCAGCCAGTCAGGCAAGGTCACAGAAATCCCCATGCAGTAACAACCTCCCCTGGTGGCTGCAGTTAGTACAGAATGCTGCAGCACAATTGCTGACATGAGTGAGACCCTGTCAGCACATAATATGTCTGCTCTGAAATCTGCACTGATTGTTGATTTGCTCCCAGGCCAAGTTCAAGGTGTGCTTTCCATGTTATGGATGCCACATAGTACTTGTTCTGCTCTCTTATAAGTCCATTCTATGCTTCGGAAGTCCCTGCTTATTGACATTAGGCAGGCGCCTTCATTGTATACTTCGACACCTGTTGAAAACATTTTTTTTTAGGCATGCCTACCCAGGCACATAGAAGCTGTTATGCTTTTTATCTGTTCTTAACTCATTGCTTGTTTTACTATTCTGAATGTCTTGAAATACTGGTCTTTAACTCTTTTTGGCAATAATTTTATTGTTTTAATTTCTTCTGTAAAATGCTTTGAGGTTTTTTACAATAAAGTGGTAGATAAATGGTGTAAGTAAAAACACAAATAAATTTCGGAGTCACTGTGGCCCTTGGGTTCCTCTTTTAGGAACAAGGACTAGCATTGGCTCTCCAGGATTCCAGGCAATAGTTTTTTCCGAGATTGGATTTTGGACCTTTGCATGGAAAGCATGTGCCCTACCACTGAGCTACAGCCCTTCCACTGTTTAAAAATTATATTTTAAATTTCCTCTTTTCAATTCACTAATGAATGTACAACATACCTAAGGCAGATCCACACCATGCATTTAAAGCACATTCAACATTCCACAGAATCATGGGAACTGTAGTTTGTTAAGGGTGGTGGGAACTATAACTGTGAGGGGGAAACTACACTTCCGAAGATTCTTTGGGGGAAGTCATGTACTTTAAATCCTTACTATGTCTACTCAAAAGTAAGCCCTACTGAATTCATTTCCAGGACAAAGGAAGGAGGAAACCAGGTAACTAACCCCACCCATAAAGAAGTTACATCATGGTGAATGGGTACATGGGATGTTTCCCCAAATATCCCCACAAGTGAACATGCAATATTTGCCTATTCCAACACCCCCAACTTCTTTTCAGCAGTATAATGGTGGGGTAGTCATTTTCTTGTTTTCATTGTGAAACAGGAGTCTAAAATCCTCACTAATCTGTTCAAGTTACACTGAGATATGCCAATACATTTCAATCTACTTGCTGGCCACCCTGCATTTAAAGTGCCATCCAAAAGCTAAACATTACAATATAGATTACTCTGGACAAGAGCCTACTGTAACTACAGAATATGGAGAAACAGATTGGTTCCCAGTCGGAAAGGGTGTGAGACGGGTGTATTTTATCACCCTATTTGTTTAATCTATATGCAGAACTTATACGGAAAGCAGGATTGGACCAAGATGAAGGAGGTGTGAAAATTGGAGGGAGAAATATCAATAACTTAAGATATGCAGATGATACCATACTACTAGCAGAAACCAATAATGATTTGAAACGAATGCTGATGAAATTTTAAAAGGAAAGCACAAAAGCAGGACTACACCTGAATGTCAAGAAGACTAAAGAAGAGAAGATTTATGTAACTTTAAAGCTGACAACGAGGACATTGAACTTGTCAAGGATTATCAGTACCTCAGCACAGTCATTAATCAAAATGAAGACAATAATCAAAAAATCAGAAGAAGGCTAGAACTGGGGAGGGCAGCTATGAGAGAACTAGAAAAGGTCCTCAAATGCAAAGATGTATCACTGAACACTAAAATCAGGATCATTCAGACCATGGTATTCCTGATCTCTATATATGGATGTGAATGTTGGACAGTGAAAAAAGTGGATAAGAGAAAAATGAACTCATTTGAAATGTGTTGGAGGAGAGCTTTGTGCACACCATAGACTGCATAATTGGGTGTTAAAACAAATTAAACCAGAACTGTCACTAGAAGCTAAAATGATGAAACTGAAGTTATCATACTTTGGACACATCATGTTGCTGTTCTTATGTGCCTTCAAGTCGATTATGACTTATGGTGACCCTATCATATAGAACCTGCAGACGGGCACTCGGTCGAGACCCTGGTGGAGGAGTGGAATAAGACAATCACTGGGGCATTAGACCGGGTGGCTCTGAATAGAGCTCAGACAGCACCGTGGTATACTCTATGGTTGCGAACTCTGAGGCGGGAGGTGAGATGGCTAGAGCGCCGGTGGTGGAAATCTCGCTCTGATGACGATTGGACACGGGTTAGAGCTACTGCAGCAGCCTACCATGTGGCGATAAGGGCAGCAAAAAAGGATTTTTATGCTGCCTCTATTGCGTCTGCAGAGTGCTGTCCCAGGAGGCTGTTCCAAGTGGTCCAAAGCCTGGTCAGTTCAGTTGCTTTGGAACCGATGGGACATTCTAAGATCTCCTGTGATGAGTTTGCAAAGCACTTTGTGGATAAAATCGATCATCTAAAGAGTACAATTCTGCACGCTATGGATACAGAAAGCGAGCCAGAGTCAGCCAGTAGTTCTCCAGTGGTGTGGGATCGGTTCCAGCTTCTTCCTTCTGATGAAGTGGACAAGGTGCTTTCAACCATAAGGCCAACCACCTGCTTACTCGACCTTTGCCCGTCGTGGCTCATTATGAGCTGCAAGGACAGTCTGGGCGAGGGGATCAAGGCGGTGATAAATGCGTCCTTGGAAGAGGGTGTAATGCCATCAGCCCTCAAGGAGGCAGTAATAAAACCAATTTTAAAGAAGCCCTCCTTGGATCCCCAAGATTTGAACAACTTTCGCCCAATCTCAAACTTACCATTCTTGGGCAAGGCAGTTGAGCGGGTGGTGGCAAAGCAGTTGCAAGCACATTTGGAGGAAGCGGATTATCTGGATCCATTTCATTCGGGCTTCAGGCCTGGACATGGGACTGAAACAGCCTTGGTCGCCTTGGTGGATGATATGAGGAGAGCGTTGGATAGGGGTGAGTGCACCTTCCTCGTCCTCCTGGACCTCTCAGCAGCTTTTGATACCGTTGACCACGGTATCCTTCTGGATCGCCTAGAGGGGTTAGGCATAGGGGGCACTGTATTGCAGTGGTTCCGTTCCTTCCTCTCTGATAGGCACCAAAGAGTAGCATTGGGGGATGAGATTTTGAACCCTTGGCCTCTCACTTGTGGGGTGCCACAGGGTTCCATCCTCTCCCCGATGCTATTTAACATCTGTACAAAGCCACTGGGGGCTATCAACAGGAGATTTGGGCTGGAGACAAGGGAAGGTTAGGGGATTTGGACCTGGTGCTCAATGGGCTACAACTGCCCCTGAAAGACCAGATCCATAGCCTCGGGGTCATTCTTGACTCCCAACTGTCCATGGAAGTTCAGGTTTCAGCTGTGAGCCGGGCAGCGCTGTATCAACTCCATCTGATACGGAGGCTGAGCCCCTACCTTCCCAATCATCTGCTCCCACGGGTGGTACATGCCCTGGTCTCCTCTTGCCTAGACTACTGTAATGCGCTCTATGTGGGGCTACCATTGAAAACAGTCCGGAAGCTGCAACTGGTACAGAATGTGGCGGTGCACCTGATTAAAGGCAGCCTCCTGTGAGACCATATCACACCAGTGCTAAAAGAGTTGCACTGGTTACCAGTTGTTTACTGGGCCCAATTCAAGGTGTTGGTTTTGACCTTTAAATCCCTATACTGTTTCTTCCCAGTCTATCTAAAGGAGTGCCTCCAGCATCATCAGTTATGCCGCCCAACATGATCAGCCTCAAAAGACCTCTCCATCCCATCAGTCAAAACAGCCAAACTGGTGAGGACTACAGAGAGGGTTTTTTCAATTGTGGCCCCCACCCTGTGGAACTCCCTCCCAAATGATGTCCGCCATGCCCCTTCCATGATGAGTTTCCGCCAGGCCTTGAAGACCTGGTTCTTCAGGCAGGCTTTTGGGGTTGGCTAGATTTTATCTTCATTGTTTTTAGATTTTTAATGCCTACGTATTGTATGTCTATTTTGTATGTCGCCCAGAGTGGCTGGACAGCCAGCCAGATGGGTGACTAATAAATTCAATAATATTAATAATCATGAGAAGACATGATTCACTAGAGAAGACAATAATGCTGGGGAAAACAGGAGGGAATAGAAAAAGAGGAAGACCAAACAAGAGATAGATTGATTCCATAAAGACAGCTGCAGACCTGAACTAACAAGATCTGAACAGGGTGGTTTACAACTGATGCTATTGGAGGTTGCTGATTCATAGGGTCGCCATAAGGCGGGAGGGGAGAGTGCTCTTGCGCTCAGATCCTGCTTGTGGGCTCCCCAAAGGCTTCTGCTTGGCCTGATCCAGTAGGCTCAACTTGGTTGTTGGATAAGGAGAACACAATATTGAATCACACGAAAAAGATTCAGTAAGATGATGCAGCTCACTTCTTATCAAAGAATTCACGAAGGGGAGAATCCATAGAAAGGTCTTTAGAAATATTTATTTCAAATACTTCAGCAGAAGAGCAGTGAATGCATTTCAGTTCACGAAACATGTAGCAATAATACAGTCCAAGAGAAATCAACCCGTTACCCGTTAAACATATATGAAACTTGGGAAAGGCAGAAATATAAGGAACAGTATATGCATGTAGAGAGCTAGTGTGGCGTAGTGGTTAGGGTGTTGGACTAAGACCTGGGAGACCAGGGTTCGAATCCCCACACAGCCATGAAGCTCCCTGGGTGACCTTTGGCCAGTCACTGCCTCTCAGCCTCAGAGGGAGGCAATGGTAAACCCCCTCTGAATACCGCTTACCATAAGAACCCTATTCATAGGGTCACCATAAGTCAGGATTGACTTGAAGGCAGTCCACTTCCATTTTTCATATGCATGTAAAATAAAATACAGTCATCCCAAGGGAAAATGAATTAGGAAATAAAATGTATTAAAAACATCTGCTAAAGTAGCTGTTACATCAAAAGCTTCAGTAAGAAGATGCAACTCACTTCTTATCAAAGAATTCACAGAGGAGAGAATCCATGTAAATGTGTTTGGTTAGACACATTTATTTATGAGAGACTTATCTATCTGCACTGATTATATTTTAATTGTAAATTTTGGTTGTTTTAAAAGATATCATGAAAATTATATTAATCATTCTAATAATTCAAGCTAGTATACCACTTAGCCCAATTTTGTATTTCAGCTTGGAACAGTATATCACCAATTTGCGTAATATGTTAGATTATTCAAACAGGATGTGTGCATTAAAATGAAATAATGAAAAAAAATCAATATAAATCAGTGCCCTGAGAGGCTGCCTCAACACCACCTACATCGACCCACCGTTTGTTATGGTGAGACCTACTTGGTTAAAACACTTCAGGTATGATGATGTATAATGCTAAACAGTATGACACAGTTGTTCGTTTTGAATCTTTTTTTCTGTTTTTGTAGTTCCTTCAAAATCTGGATAATATAATGAGAATAAAATAATGAGGTCTGAGCCGCACCTGGAAATTATCAAAAATAAAATGAGAACACTGTACGTGTCAAAATTGTGAGACAAAGCCCAGCCACAGAGGTCTGCCTTTGAGGGGAAAAGGTGGCAAAACCACTTCAAAACTAGTTTGTGAAAGGAGCTGCAACGTCTCAGGAGGCCCCGATTCCCCTCAGAGCGACAGGGCCCAGAGGGCGCCTGGAGGAGGCAGGCGGGAGGGAGGGTGAAGCCACTCTGCTGCTCTGCCCCCAACCCTCTCTGGCCCCCTCCCCTGCCGCATGGCCCTCTCCTTTGGGAACCTGGAGTGCCGCTGAGTCTCCAGCAGGCCTGGAGAGGCTCAACTTCCCACCCCCGCGCAGGGCATGCCTCCTCCTTTGGCTCCCAATCTGAGAGCAGGGCAGAGAGCGGTGGTCCAGCTGTTTGGCATTCAAAGGGTTAAAATGAGCTGAAGTGGGTCCGTAGAGAGGAGGGGGATTTGGGGAGCAGCAAGAGGCGATGTCATTCAGAGCAACAGCCCCTCCCTGCCTGGCTTCTGACTGGGGGGCCTGCATCCATCAGTGGCCGCTCCTGAAAGCTGGTGACCAGTCCCCACCTTGCATATTTGGTTGAAGGGGTGTCCAGGGGGAGGAGGGCGCAGAGACCTCAAATTGAAGTTATAGATGTTTTTTCTTCTGGCTTTGTAGCAAAGCAATACGCTGGGGGGTGTAGTCGTCCAGGGGGTCTTAGACCCCCTACTTTTTTGGGAGCAGGGTCCCTCTGTCTTCAGCATCCTATGAGCCAATCAGCATTATTATTATTAGCATAAAAAGGGTGTATGTTTAAGTCACTGAGAAGAGTCTTCTAACATGCTTCCTTGTCCTTTCCTGCTGATTGGAGCCAATCAGAGTGCAAGCAGGTGAGTCAGTAGCTGAGAAGACTCTTCTCAGCAGCTAACATTCCATTTTTATGCTGACTGGCTCCTAGGGATTTCTGTTGTGGGAGAAGGTTTAAAAAGGATCTCATTCTTAACCCAGCAGCAAGAAAGGGAGGGCATGGCTGTGACTAACATGAAGGGAGGACCCTGCACTTTTCAATTTGCCACCTCAGTACTGCCCATAGGAGCCTGTTCCCACCCACCCGTTCTGATTGAACATACTTTTCTCTAACCTGAGCTTGGAAAAGTTACTTTTTTGAACTACAACTCCCATCAGCCCAATCCAGTGGCCATGCTGCCTGGGGCTGATGGGAGTTGTAGTTCAAAAAAGTAACTTTTCCAAGCTCTGTCTCTAACTGAGAAAACTAACTGAACTGGCTTGGCCTTCAGGTTCCATTCAAGACAGAGTTGACATATACCACCACATCTTCCCTTCTCAAGCAGGCAGAACCAGCTGTAGAGCTTTCTCTGCCTGAAGAGGGCAACCAGAATGATCAAGGGGATGGAGCGACTCCCTTACGAGGAAAGGTTGCAGCATTTGGGGCTTTTTAGTTTAGAGAAAAGGCGGGTCAGAGGAGACATGATAGAAGTGTATAAAATGATGCATGGCATTGAGAAAGTGGATAGAGAAAAGTTCTTCTCCCTCTCTCATAATACTAGAACTCGTGGACATTCAAAGAAGCTGAATGTTGGAAGATTCAGGACAGACAAAAGGAAGTACTTCTTTACTCAGCGCATAGTTAAACTATGGAATTTGCTCCCACAAGATGCAGTAATGGCCACCAGCTTGGATGGCTTTAAAAGAAGATTAGACAAATTCATGGAGGACAGGGCTATCAATGGCTACTAGCCATGATGGCTGTGCTCTGCCCCCCTAGTCAGAGGCAGCATGCTTCTGAAAACCAGTTGCCGGAAGCCTCAGGAGGGGAGAGTGTTCTTGCACTCGGGTCCTGCTTGCGGGCTTCCCCCAGGCACCTGGTTGGCCACTGTGAGAACAGGATGCTGGACTAGATGGGCCACTGGCCTGATCCAGCAGGCTCTTCTTATGTTCTTATGATTTCCCATATTTAGTGTTGGGAGGAGTCTTGAGCCCCCAAGAGAGGCCAAACCCCCAGGGAGGGGCTGCAGGTGGCTCAGTGGGTAGAGCACCTGCTTTACATGCAGAAGGTCCCAGGTTCAATCTCAATGGCATCTCCAGGTGGGGCTGGGGGACACTCCCTGCCGGAAACCCTGGAGAGCAGCTGCCAGCCAGTGCAGACAGCACTGAGCTAGATGGGCCCCAGTGCTCTGACTCAGTACAGAGCAGGAGCTCTGTGTTTTCCTTTGCTCTGTGCAAGGCCTCTTTCCTCCTTGGCTCCCACTTTGAGAGATCCTCCGGGTGGCTGACTTTCTAAGGGTTAAAGTGAGCAAAACAAAATTGCTAGAGAGGAGAGAGAGACAGGAGGGGTGGCTTCAAAGGAAATGTGCCTCCCCTCCCCTCCCCGTCACTTTCTCCCTTGCAGAAAACCTTCCATCTCTCCCAAGCGCTGCTAAATCAGTGGCCCCTGCTGAGGTCTCGTAAGTTCCTCCTTCATTTGGGCGAAGGGGAGTCCCAGGGCAGCTGGGGAGGGTGCACAGGAGGAACGGCAAGGCAGAGGAGCGAGGAGGAGGCTGGGAGACCCCTGTGTGTGTTGGGGAGATGCCGCAGAATGCAGCGCCAGCCAGTGAAGGCAGAGGAAAGGCTGGAGGGCCCACGACAACAAGGGGAGACCCTCACCCCCATAAGGAGGTGGCCCGTGTTCAACTATTCCTTTCTGATTGATGGCAATCTGATCCAATCTTGATTGATGGTAAACCTGCGCACGCAGTGTGCGTAGCCACAAAAAAAGGGGAAAGGTAGGTAAAACGGGGGGGATGGGATGGGACGGCGGGCGGCTCAGAATCAGCCTAGGGGCCCTCCTCACCTTAATCTGGCCCTGCTAACCACCCTTCCAACCCTGTCAAGTCTGAGCAGGGGTGTAGTCATGCAGGGTCTTGGGGGGGGCTTAGACCCTTTACTTTTTTGGGAGCAGGGTCCCTATGTCTCCAGCATCCTACAAGCCAAACAGCATGAAAGGGTGCGTGTTAGCCACTGAGAAGAGTCTTCTAACATGCTTCCGTGTTTTTTGCTGCTGATTGGAGCCAATCAGAGTGAAAGGAGGCCAGTCAAACAATGAGAAGACTCTTCTCAGTAGCGAACACACATCCCTTTCATGCTGATTGGCTCCTAGACATTAACAAGGATCTTTCTCAGTCCCACAGCAAAAAATGTGCGGAGGGAGCATGGCTGTGATTAACATGTAGGGACCCTGCACTTCTGAATTTCCCACGGCACTACTGAGTTTGAGCCCTATCTAAACTTGTCAGCTGTCATTTTCTCAAATATAAACCAACCATCCACATTCTCTCTGCCAATCACACACAGCAGTTGCCAACTTTCCATCTCTCTCACTCCCTCACCCGTTACTAACACCAGATATAACCTAATACTAACCTCTCCCGTAAATATGATGTATCGAAGCATCACAAGCTCTTCTCACAGATATCATCATTAATAGACTTGGACCAAGAATGTCCCTCACATGGGGAGGGGGGGACGTTGGGGTTATAGTTGTGGCTGATAGTTTTGTTATGAGAAAATCCAATATTTTTTTTAAAAAATGAACTAAGAAAGCTGAACATGAAAAAGCATATCCAAATGGTTCACGAGCCAAAGCTCCAGCCTCAGAGGTGTGCTGTAGAGGGAAATGGGCACAGCTTTAAAAGGGAAGAAGGGACAGGTCCGAACCGAGGGATCCTTCTCTCAAAGGGAAAGAAAACAAAGGCCCTTTTAATGCAAGAAGTTTGTTTTCTTTCAGTCAGGTTCCCTTGAATTTGATCCCTTTGCTTTAAAGATTGCCAGTTTTCAGATGCACTTTCTATTCAACCTCAAAAGATCCCTTCTGTGTGGCAGTAGTTGCATATCCGAATGGGCACACAAGGAGTGATGACATCAGTCACTCATTGTGTCGAGACCTTGACTGTCTTTTTCTTCCCAGATGTTGGCCAGAGAAAAACACACCACCTCTCCTTCCAGCTGCAGTCTACCACCATTATTTGCATGTCTCACTAGCTATTATTGGTTTCTATGAGCGGGGGGAAGGAAGCTCTGCTCCCTGATGGTGGATGTTTCAGGGGGTCCTGCAAGGGTCAGTTGAACACAGGCCAACTCCTTACGGGGTGAGGGTCTCCCTTGTTATTGCTCCAGTCTTTTCTCTCTCTTCACTGGCTGCTGCTGCAATCTGGGGCATCTTCCCCCCCCCCAGGGATCTGCCAGCCCCCTCCTCGCTCTCCTGCCTTGCAGTTCCTCCTCTGCACCCTGTCCAGCAACCTTGGGATTACCCTTCGCCCAAATGCACCAGCACTTGGGAGAGAGGCAGAAGCCTTTTTTCTCCAAAGGAAGATTCAGGCATAAAGTGACATGGAGGGGAGAGGAGGCACATTTTCTTTGAAGCTCCCCCCAATCCTCCTATTTCTTTCCTCTCTTGGGATATTTTTGTTCATTTAAACCCGGGATGATCTCTCAAAGCGGGAGCCGAGGAGGAAAGAGGCTCTGCACAGAACAGAGGAACACAGAAAGCTCCCCTATACTGAGTCAGAGCATTGGGGTCCATGTAGCCCAGTGCTGTCTACACTGACTGGCAGCAGCTCTTCAGGGTTTAAGTCAAGGAGCCTATCCCAGCCTTACCTGTAGATGTGGGGTAGGGGGATTGAACCTGGGACCTTCTGCATTCAACGCAGATGCTTCACCCATTGTGCTACCTGCAGCCCTCCCCCCCCATGGTTTGGCTTGTCCTGGGGGCTCAGGACACCCCGCACCAAATATCAACGCCTGGATGAGAGTCAGCAGCACTCCAGGTTCCCAAAGGAGATGGCCTTAGAGCACTCCTTAGAGCAGTGGTTCTCAAGCGTTTTTGGTTTGCGGCGCACTGTAAAACATATAAAATTTTTCTGATGCACTTAGTGTACAAAATTAAAAATAATATATTTTAAACTATGAATAAAAATAACTTAAACTATAGAAAACTATTACTTACCCTATACAAATGGGTTTCTTCTCATTTTTAAAATATACTTTCATAATATTTGAGGCACACCTAGCCACCTCTTAGGGCGCACCAGCGTGCCTGGGTGCACCATTTGAGAATCACTGCCTTAGAGACTGGAGAACCATAGAGAATGAAATTGACAAAGCTTTCCCAAGGCAGGCATGAAACCGACTAGCAGCCCCTTTCTTGTTTGTATTTGCGATATTACGCTTAAACGAATGTATGCTTTTCTGCCTTTATGGATATTTAAGGAGATACACATGCTGGCAATTGCACTTAATTCTCCAAAAAAGCAAGAAACGTGTCACACACCCCTCCTTCTCCCTTTCCTTCCCTCTGCAAAATGATTTGAAGCAAAAACCCCAGCCAGTAGAATGAAATTGACAAAGCTTTCTGGAGGTAGGCTGAAACCGACCACCCCCCTCCTCCCTTTCCTTCCAGGGTGAGAACTCCTTTACAGCCATATTGTGCTTCATTGCAAAGGGGGAGAGGAGCGTACGTCATTTTATTGCTGACCAATTGGTTGATAGGGGGAGGTTTTAGAGGCGGAGCTTGGGAAAAGTGAAAAGAATGTAGGGGTCTTACCGCTACAGGTGCGGGTGCAAAAAAGCGTTTTTTTTAATTGGGAAAGAGCGAACTAAAAGGCAAAGTGAGGACTATCAGATGACCAACCGAATATGGAAACCGTGGATTATCCCGCTCCGTTTGGATAAGCCCTATGGCTTCTCTCGCTGAGCATTCTTTGATTGGAAGGGAGTCTGTTCTTAAAGGTGAAGCTCTTTTTTATATTCTAAGCACGTATGTGGTTTCTTCCCAGGGTGAATCTTTGGATGGTGAAAAATTTCTTTTGTATTTTTGAAATCATGTTTTCCCAGTATACCTGGTTTGCACAAGAGAGTGGTAAAAAATAAATATGTGGGTTGCATCCCACCTTATGCTTACAGTAGATAAAAATTAATACACATGAAAAACATAGGCCCATTAATTGTAATGGTTCACAGATCTTTCTGGCACCACCTAAACTGAACAGAATGCAAACAGCAGCCGCCAGCCAGGGAGCCTACTGGATCAGGCCAAGCAGAGCTCGCAAGCAGGATCTGAGTGCAAGAGAACTCTCCCCTCCCTAGGTTTCTGGCAGCTGGTGTTCAAAGCAATACTGTGTCAAGAAATGGAACCACCATTGATCAAATCGGCCTGATCCGTCACATGGAGGACAGGTTTTCTAGACTCCTCTCTCTCTTACATTTCTATGGTTTCTCCCCAGTATGAATTCTTTGATGGGAACTGAGAAAGGAATTTCTACTGAAGCTCTTTCCACATGCTAAGCATTTATACGGTTTCTCCCCAGCATGAATTCTTTGATGGTAAGCGAGTCCTTCCTTGCAGCTAAATCTCTTTCCACATTTCAAACATTGATATCGTTTCTCCCCAGTGTGAATTCTTTGATGGAGGTTAAGAAAGTTCTTGTACCCGAAGCTTTCTCCACATTCTAAGCACTTATATGGATTCTCCCCGGTGTGAATTCCTTGATGGGCAGTGAGAGTTTCCTTGTAACTAAAACTTTTCCCGCATCCTAAGCACTTGTATGGTTTCTCCCCAGTATGAACTCTTTGATGGGAAGTGAAAGAAAAATTTCTACTGAAGTGCTTTCCGCATTCCAAACATTGATATGGTTTCTCCCCGGTGTGAATTCTTTGATGATCAATGAGATATATCTTCTGACTGAAGCTCTTTCCACGTTCTAAGCACTGATATGGTTTCTCCCCAGTATGAACTCTTTGATGGGAAGTGAGAGAAAAATTTCTACTGAAGTGCTTTCTGCATTCCAAACATTGATATGGTTTCTCCCCTTTGTGTTTTTTGCAGTGGGGTTTGCATCTGCTTTTAGAATTGAGACTTTTCCAATAGGTAAAACAGCTACTTGACCTGGAAACTGCCATTAGTGCAGAATGCAGCAAGCAGACTGCTGACGCGGACGAGACCTTGTCAGCATCTAACAACTCTGCTCAGAGATCTGCACTGGCTGCCAACTTGTTACCAGGTTAAGTTCAAGGCATTGCTACTAGTATACAAAGGCTTCGGCAGCTTGAGACCAGTTTCCTTGCAAGACCGCCTTGCCCCCTATGTGCCCAGTGAAGCACTTCGCTCCGCAGAAGAGGCACTGTGGCAGGTGCCATATAATACTAGTTCCGCACTCGCAAGGAATCGTTCTTCTAGTGTGGCAGCACCTACTCTTTGGAACTCCCTGCCTATTGACATCAGGCAGGTGCCTTTGCTGTATTCCTTTCGGCAACTGCCTTAAGACTTTTCTGTTTAGGAAGGTTGTTTCCAGACACATAGATGTTGATCTGTTTTAAACTTTTTTAGTTAGTAGGTATTTTTAATTGTATTAAATGTATTTTTAATTATTTCTTTTCTTCCTTTTTTACGATAATTTTTTTTTTTGTAAACAGGTTAGATTTTTAACATTGCAGCGGTATATAAATATTGTCAAATAAATAAATAAATATTTTATTGGGGGGGAAGAGAAAAATGAAAAGCAGAGTCAGAGGATCTTTGAAATCCTGTTCAGATGTTTCCAGGAAGGCGAAAGCCTCACATATTTGTGGGAATTTGAGCCCAATAAAAGCCAGCCTCTTTTTTGAGATGGATTGTTGATTGGCCCAATGAAAAAGTTCCCTCCATCTCCAATTTCTGTTGACCAAGAAAATGACTAAGAAGTTTGTTCAAACAATCTGGCCAGCTTAAACCAGCTGGGCCATTATCTAGAAGGGCATATCTGGAGGATGTGTGTTCAGAGAGAATAAAAGTAGATTGCTGTCCATTCAAGGCTAACCGCAGAGGGATAATAATCACAGATGAAGTAGGTGGAACTACCTCAGAAGACTCAGGGTCATCACATGATAGGAATTTGAGTTTCAAAACAGATATTAGGATCCAATAGTGGGCCTTACCAAGACAGGACTGAGTCCCACAAATCTCCTCCATGACTTCCTTATGCAGAGCTCTCTGGTCAGGATCCAGCAGATCCCGCTCCTCTTCCGTGAAATACACAGCCATGTCCTCCAAGGACACGGGAGCCTGAAAGGCAAGAAAACATTTGCTCCTCATAGAGAACATGAAGATGATCTACTACGTGCATTCACAAGTTACTTAAGGTGAGGTGCCTGGTCATTATTCCCAGGACTGAAACCTTCTTGAATGGCATTCACAGCTTTTGTTGAGGGCAGCTTTGACAGAAGAGAAGGAGGGAAATCCATTAAGACCCATTGAGGTGAGCAGAGGACAGAGAGGCACCCAGGCTGGCCCCAGCCTATCCCCCTTCTGAGTCTTCCTCCTACCTGATCCAGGGTGACGGCAGCAGCTTCTCCACCAGAAAGGGGAGATGGCTTAGTAGGTCTTGCCAACATCATTCCATCACCTGTGAGAAACAAAATGGGCCCAGAAGCCATTAGTATATGTTATTCTCAGAGGCTAAAACAACATAGGTCTAACTACACGTGTTGAGTGAGTTTCAGGCATTTATTCACAGTTTATATTTCCGTTGTGTAATAAAACATCTCTCCTCCTTTGAGTTCTTAGCCACAAAACAAAGTGCTTGTTCCCAGGTACAAAAGTGTGATCATAGGAGCAATCCTGAGCCTTAGAAAAGACTGGAGACAAGATTAAAGGAGTCAAAGTCAACAGTCAGGAACCAAATGGAGATACGCCCCATTCATCCTTACCCAGCAGCCTCTGCCTGGGGTCTGATCGAGTCCTCTTTGCCTCAGAGAAATCAGTTCTTATTTCTGCACAGACACCCTTTTCCTGAAACGGCACAAGAACTCAAGTCATATTACGGGGAGCAGGATTAGAAAAGGACTGACAGAGGCAAAACCCAGATGGGAATTGGATATCAAGGTGGTGCCCTCCAGAGGTTGCTGGACTCCAGCTAATATGAGGAATGGTCAGGGATGATGGGAGTTTTACTTCAGCAATATCTGGAGGGCACCACGTTGGCAGTCCCTGGTATAAATTAAACCCTCTCACCTGCTGCTTTTCCTGCTTCTTGTCTTCTGTCCGACTCAGGAAGAAACTTTCTGCCAGGGCCACCGCCTGGCAACTGGTCTCCGCTCCACACTCCCTCACCCAGCTGTCCACCTCTGATGGAAGGACAGCCAGGAACTGCTCCAGGACCACCTTGTCCAGGATCTGGTTCTTTGTGTGTCACTCCGGCTTCAGCCACTCACGGCAATGAAGGTGGAGTCGGCTGCAAGCCTCTTGGGGCCCCTCAGCCTCCTGGTAGCAGAAACGCCTGAACTGCTGGCGCTGCACATGTGAGCTGAGGGGGTTCTCCCCCAAGATCTTCTGCACATTTCCCCTGCAGAATTCTGCCACACAGGTCCAAGTCTTGATGGCATCAGGGCCAAGTCCTGCTTCAGAGCTAGCCGGGTCTTGCTGTTCCATATTTGATCTCTTGGCCTTTCACAGGGTCCTCATCCCTTCTCTGCTTCTGGGAATGGTTTTCAGCATTCTGAGGCCACGTTCAGAAGGAACAGGTCCACTTATTCTATGAGCGAAGCCAAACAGGGATCACTATACCTAGCCGAAAGGCTTGCAGAGGCAGCTGAGTCTTGCTGTTCCATCTTTGATCTGTGGATAAGAAGATGCAGCATCTGTCCTGCAGATCTGTCCTTTGCAACTCTTTCCCCTCTGTGCACACTCCCTCCCTTGGCCTTTCATTGTGCCTTTGTCCCTTCTGTTAGCTATGTCCTTTTTGGAATTATTTTTCTAGGTTCTGAGGCCCTGTACAGAAGGAGATGAGCCACTTATTGTATGAGCCAAGCCAAATGGGGATCATTATCACTAGGCCAAAGGCTGGCAGAGCCGGAAAAGTGCTGGCTAAGCATCCCTGAATACGAGGGTTATTCTTCCTGCCACATAACCTTTGGCACAAACCCAGTGAGGGGGCCCATGTCTCCCTTTGCAGATGGGTGTCTGGATGGCTGACAGATCTCTGACAGCAGCTCCAAAGGTCCCAGGGACCAGCGTCATCCCCATTACCCCCATATTCTTATTTAAAAAGAAGCTAAAGCTTTTCGGGGACGGGCCGTAGTTCAGTGGTAGAGCAGCTGCTTTGTACACAGAAGGTCCCCCTTTCAATCCCCAGCATCTCCAGGTAGGGCTGGGAAAGACTCCATGCCTGGAATCCTGGACTCTGCCAGTCAGTGTGGACAATACTGAGCGAGATGGATCAATGGTCTGACTCATTACAAGGCTGCTTTCTCTATTCCCTAACTTATGTCGGTGAACCTAAATTCGGCTTGAACACAATTTTTTTTGTTTAATTCTGAATGCAATATCTTTTTACTTTGCTCCATTGATGTTTTCTTATTTCACCTGCCTCTGATTTCAGAGTTAAGAAGTATCAATATTTTTAAGAAATTAAACTGGAACACCACAGTTCCTGCCATTTAGGACCTGGTTGTGATCAGGAAGCTGAAGGATCCTCGGGTATAATGTGGAGGAAGAGAGCAAAGAATCCAAACTCTTGGGATTGTCATCATCAATTAATGAAGGACTAACTGTCCCTTCACCCCAGCCGGCATGAGTGACGGGGCTACAGACATGGGTGGTGGCTGAGACGCCCTGTAAGCATTTGGATGGCTCCCTTTACCTATTAACCCTTTCAATATAACAGGGGTGTTCATTTTCAGCCAGGGCCTTCCGATTCCTTTCATGAAAAGATTGCCAGTTTTCAGTAGCACTTTCTATTCAATCTTAAAAGGTCCCTTCTGTGTTCCAATGAGAGCCAGTGTGGTGCAGTGGTTGAGGTGCTAGACTATGACCTGGGAGACCAGGGTTCGAATCCCCACACAGCCATGAAGCTCACTGGGTGACCCTGGGCCAGTCACTGCCTCTCAGCCTCAGAGGAAGGCAACGGTAAACCCCCTCTAAATACCGCTTACCATGAAAACCCTATTCGTAGGGTCACCATAAGTCGGGATCAACTTCAAGGCAGTCCATTTCCATTTTTTCTGTGGCCCAAGGGTTGCCTTCCTGGATGGGCACACACATGCTAGCCAGGAGGTCTGATGATGCCAGAGGTGAATAATGATGGCATTTATAGACCTACTTTCAATCCCTCCTCCCTCAATTCAAAACAGTGTCCTGGCCTTGTGGGAGGAGGAGAAGTTCTGCTTCCTGAGTTGGATTGATCAACTGAACAGATCTCCCACGCGCCCTCGCCTGTGGCCCTGGGAAAACCCTTCAAGCACATGGGCTCCTGCTGAGAGGAAGGGTGGGATATAAATCAAATAAATAAATAATGTGCAAAGCCGAAGGAGGCTCACCAGATTTCAGAGGGGGCAGCCCATGCCGTGCCTGGCGAGGAAATAGCAGCTACTTTCCGCCAAGTGAGAAGCCTGGCAGGAAGGCACTCAGGACAGAGGTGCTTTTGCCCTGGGGGACACAGCCCCCTCCTTCCCCCAAAATTCCCTTCCCCTATAGGTATCACGGTCAGGTCATTTAACCCACTGAGGTCTGGTACGCCACTTCTGCACATGAAAACTCCACTCCCCACCCAAAACTACTCCTGTCCAGAAGGAATCTGCTTTAACCTTACTAAAAATGCCCATGTTTCACTTGGGATACTAAAGACCTTCGTAATGCACTGTGTTGCTTGCATAGTTGGCACTCAAATCTGATTTTCAATGTGATCCCTGCCCCCAATATTTCACTCATTTTATAAGAAGGCCTTCTCTGTCTTCTTTCTTCCGTTTTATGTGCTTTTCCCGTCT
This sequence comes from Rhineura floridana, assembly GCF_030035675.1. Classification (NCBI taxonomy): domain Eukaryota; kingdom Metazoa; phylum Chordata; class Lepidosauria; order Squamata; family Rhineuridae; genus Rhineura; species Rhineura floridana. The sequence continues at coordinate 212,281,942 of NC_084482.1, forward strand.
ATTATTAAGCAGACTTCACTAACTAGGATTGGGTTTTAAGAGAGGGGGGGAAGGAGGCTCTGCTCCCTCGTGGTGGATGTTGTGATGGGGGATCCTGACACGGTCAGCTGAAAAGAGGCCACCTCCTTACAGGCTGAGGGTCTCCCTTGCTATGGCTCCAGCCTTTTCTCTCCCTTCAGTGGCTGGGGCTGCAATATAGGGCTGCAATCTGGGGCATCTCCCTACCCACACAAAGGGGTCTCCTAATCCCCCTCCTCACTCCAATGCCTTGCAGTCCCTCTCCTGCATGCTCCCCAGCCATCCTGGGACTCCACCCCAATGCACAACGGGGAAAGGGGGCTCACCACACCCCAGAAGGAGCCACCAATGCTGTTTTACATAAAAGCCTACTATAGCCCGGAATGGGTATTGGAACGTGGTTTGCACAGAGGTTTTGTGTCTTATTGCATGCATCCCATGTAGTCATGTGGGACTGGTGAATTTGGGAGGTCTGGCTCGCTGGGAAGTCGCTGTTCCGGGCTGTTTCATTCCGTTCTGGAGAACATTTTGGTTGTTAAAGTGTTAATAAAATCCTATTGGAATGGTTTTTGTTCCTAAATGTTGTTCTCAAGTGTCTCTAACACATCCCAGTATTTTTGGCATCAATTTCTTTTATAAAGGGCCCGTTCTGGCCTGTTCCATTCCGGCTTTTACACCGTCCCCAAGGCAGATTCCCATGGAGCAAAGTTCTGTATTTAATGTCCATATTTCATTAATCACATCCTTTTTGCAGGCTACACCACCAGACAGAACAGCCTGCAAGCCTGAAAGAGAGTCTGATAAAAGCAGAACATTTTCTGGTCTAACATCCTTAATCCACTCAAGAGCCAAAAGAATGGCCATCAACTCTGCCGTCAATATTGAGATCCAATTGGATAGCCGAAAAGCCTTTTTAATCCCAAAATAAGGGATACAATAAGGGGGAATCCATAACCAACCATGGCAATTAGAAATAATTTTCCTAGGAATAAAACTATTAACTATGCTATATTTCTTTACCAAACATCTAACTCAAACCACATAGGGAATATGACCAGGGAGCCACTCATCTGCAAGAAAAGAGCCAGGCAGGAAGTGATGTCAGAGGGAGATGAGCAGCATTTTCCTTGAAGGCTCCCCCACCTCCTCTCTTTCCTCTCTAGGAATCTGGTTTTGTATATTTTAACCCTCAAGAAGCCAAACAGCCCAATGATCTCTCAGAGCGGAAGCCAAGGAGTAAAGAGGCATTGCGCAGAACAGAGGAATACATGGAGCTCCTCTGTATACTGAGTCAGAGCACTGGGCTCCACATACCTCAGTGCTGTCTACACTGGCTGGCAGCACCTCTCTAGGGTTTCCAGCAGGGAGTCTCTGCCAGCCCTCCCTGGAGATGCCATTGGGGACTGAACCTGGGACCTCCTGCATGCAAAGCAGGTGCTCTACCCACTGAGCCACCTGCAGCCCCTCCCTGGGGGTTCAGCCTCTCAGGGGGCTCAAGACTCCCAACCCCTAAAAAGTATGAAGGAGCTGGCAGAGAAGGCTCTAAAGCTGGATTTGCTTGCGTGAGGAGGGAAGACGTGATGGTATCTCTGAATACGCCTGGAAGATGAATGGAATCTGAAGGCCAAGTCAGTTCAGCTACTTTTATCAGTTAGAGGTTAAACTCAGTTAAAACAGAAAGAAAGAAAAAAGGCCTCCACAGGAGTGCAAGACTCATGCCCAGCATACGGCTTTGCTATGAAAGCTATATCAGAAGCTCAACTGGAGTGCATACCGCAGATCAGAAAAGGTACCGCCAGGGCCAAGAAAATGCCAGCATGGTTAACGAGCAAAGTCAAGGAAGCTCTTAGAGGCAAAAACCCTTCCTTCAGAAAATGGAAGTCTTGTCTGAATGAAGAAAATAAAAAGGAACACAAACTCTGGCAAAAGAAGTCAAAGGTGTACTAAAGAACGATAAGGAGATTGCAGAGAAGCTAAATGAATTCTTTGCATCTGTCTTCACAGTGGAAGATATAGGGCAGATCCCTGAACCTGAACTAACATTTGCAGTAAGGGATTCTGAGGAACTGAGACAAATAGTGGTAACGAGAGAGGAAGTTCTAGGCTTAATGGACAATATAAAAACTGACAAATCACCGGGCCCAGATGGCATCCACCCGAGAGTTCTCAAAGAACTCAGATGTGAAATTGCTGATCTGCTAACTAAAATATGAGTGTTGTTCTCTCCCCTTCATTAGTACTTCTTCCCTGACCACCATAAGGTCTTGAAACTTGAGGTCCATTGTGGGCATAAATTTATTTTTTTTAAAAATACAAGTTTTTCCAATGTATCAGAGTTGCACAAAAGGGTAGTAAAAATAATATGTGGGTTGCACCCAATTTTCAGCTCAGAGTAGATCCAGTGAAATTAATGGACATGACAAACTCAGCCCCCTTCATATTAATAGTTCACAGCTCTTTCTGGTTCCACCTCAGCTAAAGAGAATGCAACCAGCAGCACCAATCAGAGAGCAGTGGATTGAATTTGTATTTTTATTTTAGGATTTTCCCAAGATTGGGAAAATCAGAATTCACTCTACAAAGAAAGGGGGGATCGGTTCTGGGTGAGGGCAGTGTTGTGTGAAAAGAGAAGGGAGGCCAGGATCACACAGGGGAAGGTCAGGATCTCTTCTCTAACATCCCACAGTGCAGGGGCATTGGGGACGCTACTGAACGTCTTCACAGGCCTCCAAAACACTCACAGGCAACAGGTCGGCAACCTCCTGTTCAACACTGATAAACAAAAAGGACTTATGCTATTTCTGAAGCTCTTTCCACATTCCAAGCAGTTCTATGGTTTCTCCCTTGTGTGAATTGTTTGATGGGAAGTCAGATGTGCCTTCCGACGGAAGCTCTTTCCACATTCTAAGCACTTATATGGTTTCTCTCCTGAGTGAATACTCTGATGCAAATTGAGAGAGGAATTTGTAGTGAAGCCCTTTCCACATTCCAGACATTTATATGGCTTCTCCCCATTGTGAATTGTTTGATGGGAAGTCAGATGTGCCTTCCAACGGAAGCTCTTTCCACATTCTAAGCACTTATAAGGTTTCTCCCCAGTGTGAATTCTTTGATGGGCAGTGAGTTTGTTTTTCCAGCTGAAGCTCTTTCCACATTCCAAGCACTTATATGGTTTCTCTCCCATGTGAATACTTTGATGGGAAGTCAGATATGTCTTCTGATGGAAGGTCTTTCCACATTCTAAGCACTTATAAGGTTTCTCCCCGGTGTGAATTCTTTGATGAGCAGTGACTTGGTGTTTCCAGCTGAAGCTCTTTCCACATTCTAAGCACTTATAAGGTTTCTCCCCGGTGTGAATTCTTTGATGGGCAGTGAGATTTTTCTTGTAGCTGAAGCCCTTTCCGCATTCCAGGCATTTATAAGGTTTCCCTCCCGTGTGAATACTTTGATGGGAAGTCAGATGTGACTTCTGACGGAAGCTCTTTCCACATTCTAAGCACTTATAAGGTTTCTCCCCGGTGTGAATTCTTTGATGGGCAGTGAGTTTGTTTTTCCAGCTGAAGCTCTTTCCACATTCCAAGCACTTATAAGGTTTCTCTCCCGTGTGAATACTTTGATGGGAAGTCAGATGTATCATCTGATGGAAGCTCTTTCCACATTCTAAGCACTTATAAGATTTCTCCCTGGTGTGAATTCTTTGATGGACAGTGAGTTGCTGTTTCCAGGTGAAGCTCTTTCCACATTCTAAGCACTTATAAGGTTTCTCCCTGGTGTGAATTCTTTGATGGACAGTGAGTTGCTGTTTCCAGGTGACGCTCTTTCCACATTCTAAGCACTTATAAGGTTTCTCCCCAGTGTGAATTCTTTGATGGGCAGTGAGTTTGTTTTTCCAGCTGAAGCTCTTTCCACATTCCAAGCACTTATATGGTTTCTCTCCCATGTGAATGCTTTGATGGGAAGTCAGATATGTCTTCTGATGGAAGCTCTTTCCACATTCTAAGCACTTATAAGGTTTCTCCCCGGTGTGAATTCTTTGATGGGCAGAGAGTCTGTGTTTCCAGCTGAAGCTCTTTCCACATTCCAAGCACTTATAAGGTTTCTCCGCAGTGTGAATTATTTGATGGGCAGTGAGTTTGTTTTTCCAGCTGAAGCTCTTTCCACATTCCAAGCACTTATATGGTTTCTCTCCCATGTGAATACTTTGATGGGAAGTCAGATATGTCTTCTGATGGAAGCTCTTTCCACATTCTAAGCACTTATAAGGTTTCTCCCCAGTGTGAATTCTTTGATGGGCAGTGAGTCGGTGTTTCCAGCTGAAGCTCTTTCCACATTCCAAGCACTTATAAGGTTTCTCCCCAGTGTGAATTCTTTGGTGGGCAGTGAGATTTTTCTTGTAGCTGAAGCTCTTTCCACATTCCAAGCACTTATAAGGTTTCTCCCTTTTCTGGTTTTTGTTGTGGGCTTTACATTTTCTTTTAGAAATGAGACTTTTCCAACAATGAAAATATTTCTTTCTTTTCCTTCTTTGATCTGTTTTTTCTCGGATCACAGTTTTATGGTAGCCACTGCCCTGAGAAGCGCAAGATTTATTCCTCCTTTTCTCTTCTGCTTCAGGATTCCTTCTCTGCTCTTCCCTCTTTTCAGATCTGTCTCTTTCCCGTCTCTCTTGCCCACATAGTTCTCCCTTCCTCTTGGCTTTCCATTCATCACCTTCTGCAAGGAAGAGAGCAACTGATAAGACCATGAGGGAAGAAATGGATCCTCAAATCACTGAACAATCCCAAATAACTTTGTAATAAAGGAAGAACTGACAGGAATTAGATGGGAGATGGATCTTACTCCAGGTTGAACAGTCTCTGTTGTCTGGTATTCAATGACAATTGGAGTGATACAGATTGTTGGATTTGGACCACAGTGATCTGGGTTCAGCTCCCAGTCAGAGGTTAATCCCAATGGGTGGTCCTGGGCCAATCACTCTCATTCGGCCTAGCCTACACAGTTGTACAGGTAAATAAAACAGCCGCAGCTATTCTCTTCGAAACTCTTTGGAGCAACTGAAGAGAGAAAATGAAAAGGGAAGGCTCCATCCTTCAGTGGCAGAGCAAGTTGACAGCAAGTAGAAGATCGCAAGGCGAATCCCCCACTTCAGCAGTTAAAGGACCTCAAAAGAGCCCTCAGATGTGCTGCCAGTCAGAGCAAATACTCCTGGACTGGTTGGGCAATGACTATGGCAGGGCTGCTGTGTCAGTCAACCACTCAAAGATGGCTCTCATCTGTATTTGTATTTCTTGCAACTCTTAAAAGTTTCCTCGTGCTGATTAGTATACTGTTGTTTTGATTATGTTGTGATTTTAACATCTTGTACTGATCTCTAACACAAAAATTTTACTCCTTGTGAATTTTTGTTTACAATAAAATGGAGATGTACATGTTTTAAATCAATAAAAATAGACAAATTGTCTTATTCGAAAAGAACAGAAGGCATAAAAAAGGAGGTGGAGTCGCGCTATATGTTAAAAATATATATCCCTGCACAGGAATACAGGGAGATGAGCTTGGTAGCTCCACCGAGAGTATCTGCATTAAAATTAATGGGGCAAGTAATAAAAGGAACGTGGTACTTGGAGTCTACTACCGACCACCCAATCAAGGAGAAGACGAGAATGTAACTTTTGAAAAGCAAATTGCCAATCGTCTGACTTGTGTTGGAGATAAAAAAGGAAATTCTAATAGCTCAATGGCAAGCAATTCTAACAAGGAAAAAAGGGGGGAAACAGAAGAAGCCAATGTGGTGGCACAGCTACTCAATGAGGATAGCAAAATGATAACAGATGACAAAGAAAAGGCAGAAGTGCTCAATTCCTACACTGGCTCAGTCTTCTCCCAAAAAAGGGTCTATGACCCTCCTGGGAAACATGAAGTGGAAGGGGCGGATTGGAGCTTGAGATTGATAAATGGTCAAGGAATACCTAATCATGTTGAACGACTTTAAATCTCCAGGGCCTGATAAACTGCATAATAATAATAAAATTTTATTTTTGAGTCGCCTATCTGGCCGAATGAACGGCCACTCTAGGCGACGTACAAATAGCATAAAATACAATATGAAAACAAGGACCGTAATCAATAATTAATGAAAACACAATGAATAACAACAATTAAAAGACTAACCCACCCCAGAAGTCCCATAGGCCTGCCTGAACAGCCAGGTCTTCAAACTGCGGCGGAAACTTGTCAGGGAGGGGGCATGGCGAAGATCAAACGGGAGGGAGTTCCAGAGGGTGGGGGCCACGATCGAAAATGCCCCCTCTCTAGTCCGCACCAGCCTAGCTAGTTTAACTGGTGGGACCGAGAGAAGGTCTTGCGTGGCTGATCTTGTCAGGCGGCATAATTGGTGATGTTGGAGGCGCTCCTTCAGATAAACTGGGCCGAAACCGTTTAGGGCTTTAAAGGTCAATACCAACACCTTGAATTGGGCCCGGTAAACAACTGGTAGCTAGTGCAGATCTATTAGCACTGGAGTGATATGATCACGGTGACAGCTGTTCTTACTCAGACGTGCCGCCGCGTTCTGTACCAGTTGTAATTTCCGGACCGTTTTCAAGGGTAACCCCACGTAGAGCACATTACAGTAGTCTAAGCGGGAGGAGACCAGGGCATGTATTACCCGTGGGAGCAGATGGACAGGAAGGTAGGGTTGCAGCCATCGTATCAGATGCAATTGATACCAAGCTGCCCGGCTCACTGCCGAAACCTGAGCCTCCATGGACAGCTGGGAGTCAAGAATGACCCCAAGGCTGCAGACCTGGTCTTTCAGGGGTAATTTTACACCATTGAATACCAGGTCTATATCTCCCAACCTTCCCTTGTCTCCCACGAGCAACACCTCGGTCTTGTCAGGGTTTAGTTTCAGCCTATTCCTTCCCATCCATTCACTTACTGATTTCAGGCACTTGGACATGGTCTCCACAGCCAACTCTGGTGAGGACTTAAACGAGAGATAGAGCTGAGTGTCATCCGCATATTGGTGACACTGCAACCCAAATCTCCTGATGATGGCACCCAGCGGCTTTACATAGATGTTGAATAGCATGGGGGAGAGGATAGAACCCTGTGACACTCCACAATTGAGAGGCCAAGGGTCTGAAACCTCATCCCCCAATGTCACCCGTTGACACCTGTCTGAGAGATAGGAACAGAGCCACTGTAAAACAGTGCCCCCTATTCCTATTCCTCTCAGGCGATCTAAAAGGATACCGTGGTCAACGGTATCAAAAGCCGCTGAGAGATCCAGGAGGACAAGGAAGGTATATTCTCCCCTATCCAATGCCCTCCTCATATCATCTACCAGAGCGACCAAGGCCGTTTCAGTTCCATGTCCAGTCCTGAAGCCCGATTGGAATGGATCCAAATAATCTGCTTCATCCAAGTGTGTCTGTAACTGTTTGGCCACCACTCGCTCAATCACCTTGCCCAAGAATGGTAAATTAGAGACTGGACGAAAGTTGTTCAATTCTTGAGGATCCAAGGAGGGCTTTTTCAAGATGGGCTTTATTATTGCCTCCTTAAGGGCTAATGGCATTGCACCCTCTTCCAAGGATGCATTTACCAATGCCTGGATCCATTTGTTCAGCTTCTCTTTGCAGCTCATAATGAGCCATGAAGGGCAAGGATCCAGCAGACAGGTGGTTGGCTTCACAGTAGAGAGCACCTTGTCCACTTCCTCAGAAGGAAGAGGCTGAAATCGATCCCACCGGACCGGAATGCCATTGATCGCCTCCAGCTCACTTCCTGTGTCCACGGCGTATGGGATCGTGCTCTGCAGACGTTCGATTTTATCAGCAAAGTGTTTAGCTTTGCATCCTAGAGTATTGAAGGAACTGGCTGAAGAACTCTCAGAACCACTGTCTATTATCTTTGTGAAATCGTGGAGGACTGGTGAAGTGCCGGATGACTGGAGGAGAGCTAATGTAGTCCCTATCTTCAAAAAGGGCAAAAAGGAAGAACTGGGGAACTACAGACCAGTCAGCCTAACATCAATCCTTGGAAAAACTCTGGAGCAGATTATAAAGCAGTCAATCCGTAAGCACCTTGAAAACAGAGAACAAATCCTGCCAAACTAATCTTATCTCATTTTTTGATCGGGTAACCTCCCTTATAGACTGTGGGAATGCTGTGGACATAATATATCTCGAATTCAGCAAAGCTTTTGACAAAGTGCCCCATGATATTCTGATTAACAAGCTAGTTAAATATGGGCTGGATGGAACAACTATCAGGTGGATCCAGAGTTGGCTCCAGAATCATACTCAAAGAGTGCTTATCAATGGTTCCTTCTCAAACTGGGCAGAAGTAACAAGTGGGAGCTCGGTCCAGCGCCCAGTGCTCTTCAACATTTTTATTAACGACTTGGATGAGGAGGTACAGAGCATGCTTATCAAATTTGCAGATGATACAAAATTGGAGGGCACAGCTAATACCACGGAAGACAGAAACAAAATTCAAAGGGACCTTGATAGGCTGGAGCATTGGGCTGAAAACAACAGAATGAAATTCAACAGGGATAAATGCAAAGTTCTACACTTAGGAAAAAGAAACCAAATGCACAGTTATAAGATGGGGGATACTTGGCTCAGCAATACGACATGTGAGAATGATCTTGGAATTGTCATTGATCACAAACTGAATATGAGCCAACAGTGCTATGTGGCTGCAAAAAAGGCAAATGCTGTATTAGGCTGCATTAACAGAAGTATAGTTTCCAAATCGCGTGAAGTATTAGTTCCCCTCTATTCAGCATTGTGTTAGGCCTCATCTTGAGTACTGTGTCCAATTCGTGTCTCTGCACTTCAAGAAGGATGGAGTCAAACTGGAATAGGTTCAGAGGAGGGCAACAAGAACAATCAGGGGACTGGAAACCAAGCCCTATGAGGAGAGACTGAAAGAATTGGGCATGTGTAGCCTGGAGAAGAGAAGACTGAGGGGAGATATGATAGCACTCTTCAAGTACATGAAAGGTTGCCACACAGAGAAGGGCTCAAGTTGCAGGAAGCCAGCTTTCAACTGGACATCAGGAAAAACTTCCTAATGGTTAGAGCAGTATGACAATGGAACCCATGACCTAGAGAGGTAGTGGGCTCTCTGACACTGGAGGCATTCAAGAGGCAGCTGGGAGGGGTGGCTCTGGTCTGGCCAAGTCCCTTTTCCTACAAGGGTTCCTCCTCCCCCTCAAAAAAAAAAGAAAAAAGAGAGAGCAAATCTTGTACTAGCCTGGAAGAAATGGACTTCACGTGTTGAAATATAGGAAATGTGCAGATATAGGGAAGGCTTTTCTTACCTAACTGTTAGAGCCGTATGCCATCTCTGTTGGGAATGCTTTGATTTGGATTCCTGCATTGAGCAGGCGGTTGGGCTTGATGGCCTTATTCTATAATTCTATGATAGGGAAGGCTTTTCTTACCGTCTGAGTCCCATTCCCTATAACAACGTGGTGCTCTCCAGAGCTTGTGGGAATCCCATTCCCATCAGCCCCAGTTAGCGTGGACAATGGTCACCGCTTATGGGAATGAGACTCCAGCAATCTGCAGAGCACACCATGATGGCTACCCCAGTCTTAAAACGGTCTTCCTCTCCCCCAAATACACTGCCAACACTCTGCTCCAGATCTAGGAAAAAGGATAAACTAAGAGGGAAGCTTTGGACGTGTCTTCCCAAAGCCCGGAATGCCAAATGTTGCACCCAGTGGGCTTTATTAGAAATTTAAATGGAGCTCAGCTATGCTGTGTTAGCACTTGGAGAAACATTTTAGTGAAAAATTCAGATGAATTGGACCATTGTTTAGAATGGCACGACTAGAGCTCTGTGTTCAGAGAATAGATGGCTGTCCATACAAGGTTATCTGCAGAAGATTAAGAATCAAAGCTGAAATAGGTGGCAGTACATCAGAACATTCGGGTTCATTAAATATAGAAATATGGAATTTGAAAACAGATATTTATGACTGATACCATGGACCATGAAAAAGACAAATAATTGGGTGTTAGAACAAATTAAACCAGAACTATCACTAAAAGCTAAAATGGTGAAGCTGAGGTTATCATACTTTGGACACATCATGAGAAGACATGATTCACTAGAAAAGACAATAATGCTGGGGAAAACAGAAGGGAGTAGAAAAAGAGGAAGACCAAGCAAGAGATGGATTGATTCCATAAAGGAAGCCACAGATCTGAACTTACAAGATCTGAACAGGGTGGTTCATGACGGATGCTGTTGGAGGTCACTGATTCATCGGGTCACCATAAGTTGTGATCGACTTGATGGAACATAACAAATTATGACTAAACAGGGGGCCTTACCAAGACAGGACAGAGTCCTACAAATCTCCTCCATGACTTCGTTATGCAGAGCTCTCTGGTCAGGATTCAGCAAAGCCCACTCCTCTTCCGTGAAAACCACAGCCACATCCTCCAAAGACACTGGATCCTAAAAGAGAAACAATACATTTTGTCATCATAGAATGCATAAAGATTATCTACTACCTACGTGCAAAATGTAGTTTAAGGTGAGGTGACTGGTCATTGTTCTAAGGACAGAAACCTTCTTAAATGGCATTCACAGCTTTTGTTGAGGTGGCTTTGGGAGACGCAAAGAGGAGGGGGAAAATTCATTCAGACCCATGGACAGAGAGGCACCCAGGCTGCCCCCAGCCTCTCCCACTTCTGAGTCTTTCCCCTACCTGATCTGGGGAGACAGCAACAGTTTCTCCTCCACCAGAAAGGGGAGATGACTTATTAGGTCTCGCTGACATCATTCCATCACCTGTGAAAAAGAAAATAGGCCCAAAAGCCTATAGTACGTAGTACGCTATTCTCAGAGATTAAACCATAGAGGTGTAACTGCACAAGGGTTCTTATTAGCTAAGTGAGTTTCAGGTGTTGATTCACAGTTTACGTTTCGTGTGTGTGATAAAACATCTCTCCTCATTTGAGCTCTAGGCCAGAAACCAAAGTGATGGTTCCCACGTACAAAATCATAATGTAAGTAGGAGCATTTCTGAGCCGTGGAAAAGGCTGGAGACATGAGTGGAAAATGGAAATAGACTGCCTTCAAGTCATTAACGACTTATGGCAACCCTATGAATAGGGTTTTTATGGTAAGCGGTATTCAGAGGAGGTTTACGATTGCCTTCCTCTGGGGCTGAGAGGGAGTGACTGGCCCAAGGTCACCCAGTGAGCTTCATGGTGGTGTGGGGATTTGAACCCTGGTCTCCCAGGTTATAGTCCAACACCTTAAGCACTGCACCACACTGGTTCTTGGAGACAAGACCAAAGGAGTCAAAATCAAGAGAGAAAGACCAAATGGATATACGACCCATTAATCCTTACCCAGAAGCCTCTGCCTGCGGTCTGATGGAGTCCTCTCTGCCTCAGGGAAATCAGTTCCTATTTCTGCATAGAGACCCTTTTCCTGAAACAGCATAATAAGAACTCAAGTCACATAATGGGGATGAGGATTAAAAGAGGACTGAGAGAGGGAAAACTCAGAGAAGTATTTGATATAGAAAAGGAAGGATAGATGCAAACCCCTTAGAGATACTTGATATCGGGGTAGCCAACACTGTGCCCTTCAGATGGAAATGGACTCCAATTCAAATCAGCCCCAGCAAATACAATGAACGGCCAGCCATTATAGGACTTTTACTTGAACATCTGGAAGGCACAACGATGGCTGACCCTGGTCTGGATGAAGCCATCTCACCTGCTGCTCTGCCTGCTTCTCGTCCTCTGCCAGGCTCAGGAGGAAACCTTCGCACAGGGCCACCGCCTGGGAACTGGTCTCCGCTCCACACTCCCTCACCCAGCTCTCCATCTCTGGGGGCAGGACAGCCAGGAACTGCTCCAGGATCACCAGGTCCAGGATCTGGTTCTTTGAGTGTGGCTTCAGCCACTCATGGCAAAGAAGGTGGAGTCGGCTGCAAACCTCTCGGGGCCCCTCAGCCTCCTGGTAGCGGAAACGCCGGAACTGCTGGCGCTGCACATCTGAGCTGAGGGGGTTCTCCCCCAAGATCTTCTGCACGTTTCCCCCCAAGAATTCCTCCCCATGGGTCTCAGGCTTGATGGCATCAGGGCCAAGTCCTGCTTCAGAGGTAGGTGAGTCTTGCTGTTCCATATTTGATCTCTTGGTCTTTCACGGGGTCCTCATCCCTTCTCTGCTTCAGGGAATAGTTTTCTGCCTTCTGAGGCCACGTTCAGAAGGAGCAGGTCCACTTATTCTGTGAGCAAAGCCAAATAGGGATCACTATGCCCAGGCCGAAGGCTTGCAGAGCAGGAAAGGTGCTGGGTAAGAATAGTCAGATGTGAAGATTATTCTTTCTACCATATAACCTTTGATAAAAACTCAGTGATGGAGCCTACATCTTACTTTGAAGATGGGTGTCTGGATGGTTGACAGATCTCTGATAGCAGCTCCAAAGGGCCCCAGGGACCAGCATCATCCTCATTACCATCTTATTCTTAATTAAAAACTAGCTAAACAAGCTTTTAGGGGACGGGCTGTAGCTCAAGTGGTGGAGCAGCTGCTTTGTACACAGAACGTCCCACTTTGAATCTCCAGGCAGGGCTGGGAAAGACTCCCTGCCTGTAATCCTGGAGAGACGCTGCCAGTCAGTGCAGACAATACTGAGCCAGATGGAACAATTGTCTAATTTAGTATAAGATCCTATACTCCCTAACTTATCTCTGAACTTTTCCAAGCCTCTCCTGGAATACAGAATTTTGGTTTAATTGTGAATGAAATATGTTATTCTTTTCATCTCTTGATAGATTTGCTTATCTTTTGAACTGTCCTCTTTCAGAGTTAAACGTGAGCTCTGTTGTTGCATATTAAATTAAATTGGAACGCTGCGGTTCCTGGAGTTTATGACCTGGTTGTGATAAGGAAATGGAAGGATGTTTGAGTGTAATGTGGTGGAAGAAGAAAGCAAAGAATCTACATTTTGGGGATTGACATCATAAATTAAGGAAGGACTGACTTTACCCTCACCTCAGCCAGCATTGAGTGATGGGATATGGATGCGGGTGGGGGCTGCCCTGCCCTGTAGGCATTTAGATTGCTCTCTTCACCTATTTACCCTTTTAATAAAACACGGTTGCTCACTTTCAGTCAGGGTCCGCCAAGTTTGATTCCTTTGATGCCAATTTTCAGTAGCACTTTCTATTCACTCTTAAAAGGTCCCTTCTGTATCCCAGGGGTTACCTGTCTGGATGGGCACATGTGTGATAACACCAGTCAGTGTGTGAATAATGGGGGCATTAATAGGCACACTTTCAATCACCCCTTAATTCAAAGTGGTGTCCTGGCCTTGGTGGGGAGGGAGAGGTAGCTCTCCTCTCTGATTTGGATGGATCAGCTGAACAGGCCTCCTGTGCGCCCTGCCCTGTGGCCCTGGGAAAACCCTTCCACCAAATGTGCAAAGGTGGAGGGGGCTCACAAGATATCCGAGGGGGCGACCCATGCAGTGCTTCGGGGGAAACCACAGGTACTTACTGCCAAGTGAGAATTAAAGGGACTTTGAACGGAGCCCCCCCAGATTCCCTTCCTGTCTAGCCATCAAATTGAAGTCATTTAACACATTATGACTGGTATACTGCTTCTGCATAAGGAAGCTCCACTTTCCACTCATTGTACCAAGGCTCTGCCTATCTTTTTTCTTCCATTTTATTTGCTTTGTACATCTGTTATTATGCAGACTTGGTGGATGTTCTGATGGGGGATCGTGAAGGGACAACTTAACAGAGGCCACCTCCTTATGGGGTGAGGGTCCCCTTGGTATTGCTCCAGCCTTCACCGGCTGACGCTGCAATCTGCTCTTCCCCCCCACACTCACTCAGGGGTCTCCCAGCTTCCTCCTCGCTCCCCTGCTTTGCACAGTCTCCTCTCCGCCCTCCCCAGCGGCCCTGGGACTCCCCTTCGCCCAACGGGGGACAAGGGGCTTACCAGACCCCAAGAGGGCCAAAGACACTGCAGCGCCGCTGCTGCTTCTGCTGCAGTTTAAAGGCGAACGAAACTGCCGCACTTCTCCAGGGAGCCGCTTATCTCCAAGAGGAGCCAGGCAGGAAGTGACGTCAGAGGGGGAGGAGCCGCATTTTCTTTGATGGCTCCAGTACCTCCTCTTCCTCTTTCCCCTCTAGCAATCTCGTTTCGTATATTTTAACCCTCGCTCAAAACGGGAGCTAAGGAGGAAAGAGGCATTGCTCAGAACACAGGAAGACTCCTGCCCTATACTGAGTTGAATCATTGGGACCCATCTAGCTCAGTGCTGTCTGTTCTGGCTGGCAGCAGCTCTCAACTGTTTCAGACAAGGAGATGCTTGGGGGCTCAAGGTGGGACCTTCTGCATGCACAGCAGCCGCTCTACCCGCTGAGCTGTGGCCGCTCCCTGGGGGTTTGGCCTGGAGGGGCTCAAGACTCCCAAGCCTGAAAAGTATGAGGGAGCTGGCAGAGAAGGCTCTACAGGTGGGGTTGCTTGCGTGAGGAGGGAAGACGTGATGGTGTCTGTGACTCTGCCTGGAAGGTGAATGGCGTCTGAAGGCCAAGTCAGTTCAGCTACTTTTGGCAGTTACAGAAAATTAAGTTCAGACAGAACGGGGGGAAAACCAGCCCTCCCTGGGAGAACATGGAACTCATGCCCAGCATATGGCTTTGCTACAAAGCCTGAAAAACTGTATACTTTGTAGATATGACCTGCCAACAGATCTCCATTTGAGGCAACGGTCATCCTGTGAACAGGAATTAAGGAAAAGGGAGCAAACACACATTTCATTTGGTCCTTTTTGTTTTCTCCACCTCCCTGAGCCACGGAATGTCAAACAACTAACAATCAAAATAGAATCAATGACAAGTACCAAGAAAAGGAGCTACATTCTCTCTCCCTCCCTCCATACACACAAACGAAGTATATATCTTCCTAGGAAACAAACAGTAATAATCAGTCCAACGTAAGGAACAATCCATTCTGATGACTTCTTATCTTTTTCTGTCTTGTGTGTTAATTTCCTCAGCCGTCAAGGGAGGAAAGATAACAATTCTGTCTGGAAGAAATAAATCGTTGTTGCTCTTCTCAAGAATGAACAGAATTCTTTTACATGCTGGCAGAGAAGGCTTCAAACTGGTTTGGCTTGCGTGAGAAGGGGAAATATGTTGCTGTATCTGGCAGATGAATGGAACCGGAAAGCCAAGCCAGTAACCCTCCGGAGACCCTCCCCACCTGGCTTCCCACGTGAATGGGAGGAGCCTCCGTCTTTCCCAGGCGCTGCGTCCTTCGGTGAGTCCCCCCCTCCCTCTTGGGGCATTTGGGTTTCGGGGCGTCCGGAGGCCGCAGGGGAGGAGGGTGCAGAGACTGACAAAAGTCTGCTTGGCTTTCGGATCCCGCCCGTCTCCCGGATGTGGTGACACAGATACCAGCACCTCTTCCCTTCTCAGGGCAGCAGAACCAGCGCGGAGCCTTCTCTGCCCGATTTCCGTATTTGGTGGGGGGTGGGAGGAGTCTTGAGCCCCCAGGAGAGGCCAAACCCCCAGGGAGGGGCTGCAGGTGGCTCAGTGGGTAGAACAGCTGCTTTGCCTGCAGAAGGTCCCAGGTTCAGTCTCAAAGGCATCTCTAGGTTAGGCTGTGGGAGACTCCCTGCTGGAAACCCTGGAGAGCAGCTGCTGCCAGTCAGTGCAAACAGCACTGAGGTAGATGGACCCCCATGCTCTGACTCGGTATAGGGAAGGAGCTCCGTGTCTTCCTCTGCTCTGTGCAATGCCTCTTTCCTCCTTGGCTCCCGCTTTGAGAGATCATCCTGGTGCTTGACTTTCTAAGGGTTAGAATGAACAGAATAAAATTCCTAGAGAGGAAAGAGATAGGAGGGGGGGCTTCCAAGGAAATGTGTCTCCTCCCGCTCCGTCCCTCCCTGCCTGGAGTTTCCCTTGCAGAAAAGCAGCTTCTCTCCCCCAAGTGCTGCTGCGTGGGTGGTCCCTTCTGGGGTCTGGTAAGCCCCCTCCTCTGTTGTGCATTTGGGCCCCTGGGGAGGCTGCAGAGGAGGAATGGCAAGGCAGGGGACCGAGGAGGGGGCTAGGAGACCCATGTGGGGGGGAAGCTGCCCCAGATTGCAGCCTCAGCTGGTGAAGGGAGAGAAAACACTGGAGGGCCCACGACAGAAAGGGAGATCCTCACCCTTTAAGGAGGTGGCCTGTCTTCAACTGACCCTTTCAGGATCCCCCATCATAACATCCACCACCAGGGAGCAGAGCTTCCTTTTCCCCTCCTCTTAAAAGCTAGTCCTAGTTAGTGAGACGTGCAAACAATGGGGGTAGACTGCTGGTGGAGGGAGAGGTGGTGTGTTTTTCTCAGGCTGACAAGTCTGCATAATAACATGTGGAAAAGCAAGAAAAGAGAAGAAAAACTACTGGAGATGCAACTACTGTGATGCAGGAATCTTTTGAGATTGAATAGAAAGTGCTACTGAAACTGGCAGTCAGAGGAACCAAACTCAGGAGACCCTGACTGAAAGAAAACAAACTTCTTGTATTAAAAGGTAAATTGGTGAAGAAATCAATTAAAAGGCCAATCAGTCAGTGGCACCGTTGTGTCCGTAGTCCCATCACTCAGGCCGGCTGGGGTGAAGGGAAAATTAGTCCTTCATTAACTGACGATAACAATACCAGAACTTTGGATTTTTTGTTCTCTTTCTCCACGTCATACTCTAAGATCCTTCATTTCCTTATCTCTACCAGGTTCTAATTTAATACGCCACAACATAGCTCGCTCTGAACTCTGAAAGGGGCCAGTACAAAACCAAAAGATTACCAAATATGTCAACAGATCACATTAATAAGATATTTCATTCACAGTTAAACAAAAAGTCTGTGTTGTAGCAAACTCATTGAAAAAGTCACAGAAATAAGTTAGGGAATATAGGAAGTTGCCTTATTCTGCTTCAGACTATTGCTCCACCTAGCTCAGTATTGCCTACACTGACTGGCAGAGTCTGTCCAGGATATCTTCTTACCCACAGATCAAAGATGGAACAGAAAGACTCAGCTGCCCCTGAAGCAGGACTTGGCCCTGATGCCATCAAGACTGGTACCTGTGTGGAGGAATTCTGTGGGGGAAATGTGCAGAAGATCTTGAGGGAGAACCCCCTCAGCTCAGATGTGCAGCGCCAGCAGTTCCGGCGTTTCCGCTACCAGGAGGCTGAGGGGCCCCGAGAGGCTTGCAGCCGACTCCACCTTCTTTGCCGTGAGTGGCTGAAGCCGGAGCGACACTCAAAGAACCAGATCCTGGACCTGGTGATCCTGGAGCAGTTCCTGGCTATCCTGCCCCCAGAGATGGAGAGCTGGGTGAGGGAGTGTGGAGCGGAGACCAGTTCCCAGGCGGTGGCCCTGGCAGAAGGTTTCCTCCTGAGCCGGGCAGAGGACGAGAAGCAGGAAGAGCAGCAGGTGAGAGGGTTTCATGTAGATCAGGGACAGCCAACGTGGTGCCCTCCAGATGTTATTGAAGTAAAACTCCCATCATCACTGACCATTCATCACACTGGCTGGGGCTGATGCAGGCTGGAGTCCAGCAACCTGTGGAGGGCATCACCTTGGCTACCCTTGATATCCAATACTCCTCTGGGGTTTGCCTCTGTTAGTCCTTTTATTTATTTATCTACACACCCACATGTATATATATATAGGGAGTGGTACTGAAGGGACTAAAGAGGTAATAATTAATCTAATTAAATTTCTAATTAATTAAATTTCTAATCCTGCTCCTTGTTATATGACTTGAGCTCTTATTATGCTCTTTCAGGAAAAGGATCTCTTTGCGGAAATAGGAACTGATTTCCCTGAGGCAGAGAAGACTCCATTGGACCCCAGGCAGAGGCTGCTGGGTAAGGATGAATGTGGAGTATCTCCATTTGGTCTCTCTCTGTTGACTTTGACTCCTTTAATCTTGTCTCCAGCCTTTTCTAAGGCTCAGAAATGCTCCTACTTACATCACATCACGATTTTGTACATGGGAATCACCACTTTGATTTTTGGCCAAGAGTCCAAATGGGAAGAGATGTTTTATCACGCAACTGAAACATAAGCTGTGAATAAACACCTGAAACTCACTCAGCTGCTAAGACCGCTCTGCAGTTAGACCTCTGAGAATAGCCTATACTAATGGCTTCTGCGCCCATTTTGTTTCTCACAGGTGATGGAACGATGTCAGCAAGACCTATTAAGCCATCTCTTGTTTGTGTTGGAGGAGAAGCTGTTGCTGTCGCTCTGGATCAGGTAGGAGGAAGACTCAGAAGGGGGAGAGTCTGGGGGCAGCCTGGGTGCCTCTCTGTCCTCTGCTCACCTCCGTGGGTCTTAATGGATTTCTTTGCTTCTCTCAAAGCTGCCCTCAACAAAAGCTGTGAATACCATTCAAGAAGGTTTCAGTCCTGGGAATAATGACCAGCCACCTCACCTTAACTAACTTTTGCATGTAGGTAGCAGATCATATTCATGTTCTCTATGCTTTCTTGCCTTTCAGGGTCCCGTGTCCTTGGAGGATGTGGCTGTTTATTTCACGGAAGAGGAGTGGGCTCTGCTGGATCCTGACCAGAGATCTTTGCATAAGGCTCTCATGGAGGAGATTTGTGGGACTCTGTTATGTCTTGGTAAGGCCCACTGTTGGATCCTAATATCTGTTTTGAAACTCAATATTCCTTCATGGAGCGAACCTAAATGTTCTGACGTAGTGCCACCTACTTCATCTGGTATTCTCACCCCTCTGCAATTAACCTGGCAACAAGGGAGAGGACCTTCTCAGTGGTGGCCCCCTAATTTTTGAATTATCTCCCTGACGAGGTGCACCTGGCGCCAACACTGTTATCTTTTTGGCGCCTGGTCAAGACTTTCCTCCTCTTCCAGGCATTTTCATGTATTTTAAATTGTTTTTATATTGTTTTAAATTTTTAAATTGTTTTAAATTGTTTTTAAAATATGTGTTTTAAATTGTATATTTGTTTTAATGTTTTTGATTGCTGTAAACCGCCAAGAGAGCTTCAGCTATAGGGCGGTATACAAGGACAATAAATAAATAAACCTTCAATACACAGCTATCTATTTTATTCTCTCTGAACAGCATCCTCTAATGGCCTTCAAGACATTCTTCATTCCTGGTGAGGTTTAGATTTACTGCCCCAATCCTCCCCCGAGGGGTGGTGGACAAATTAAGATGGTCTGACCGCGGAGGCTAATGGAACCCACTGGATTCCTGAATGCCCTGGGAGAGTTTCTAGTAGATAGGGCAGGTGACCTTGTTGAACTCCTTGTCATGCTGTGGAACAATGAGATATGTCGGGCTCTTGACACGGTTGCCCCTGAGCACCCTCTCCGGCATTGTGGAGCCTGGCTTTTACCGTGGTACACCTGTGAACTCAGGGCAATGAGACAGGCTGAACGATGGCTAGAGTGCAAGTGCTGTCCCAGGAGACTGTTCCAAGTGGTCCGGAGCCTGGTCGGTCCAGTTGCTCCGGAACCAATGGAACATGCTAAGGCCTCCTGTGACGAGTTTGCTAAACACTTTGCGGAGAAAATCGATCGTATTAAGAGTGCTATTCCGTGCGCTGTGGACACAGTGAGCGAGCCAGAGGTGACCAGTGGTGCTCTGGTGGTGTGGGATCAGTTCCAGCTTCTTCCATCTGATGAAGTGGACAAAGTGCTTTCAACCTTAAAGCCAACCACTTGCTTACTCGATCCTTGCCCATCGTGGCTCATTATGAGCTGCAAAGATAGACTGGGTGAGGGGATCAAGATGGTGGTAAATACATCTCTCGAAGAGGGAGTAATGCCATCAGCGCTCAAGGAGGCAGTAATAAAACCAATCTTAAAGAAGCCCTCCTTGGATCCCCAAGATCTGAACAACTTTCGCCCAGTCTCAAATTTGCCATTCTTAGGCAAGGCGGTTGAGTGGGTGGTGGCGAAGCATTTGCAAGCGCACTTGGAGGAAGCGGATTATCTGGATCCATTTCAATTGGGCTTCAGGCCTGGACATGGGACTGAAACAGTCTTGGTCGCCTTGGTAGATGATATGAGGAGGGTGTGGGATAGGGGCGAATGCACCTTCCTTGTCCTCCTTGATCTCTCATCGGCTTTTGATACCGTTGACCACGTTATCCTCCTGGACCGCCTGAAGAGGTTAGGCATGGGGGGCACTGTATTGCAGTGGTTCCATTCCTTCCCCTCTGGTAGGTACCAAAGAGTGGCATTGGAGGATGAGGTTTCGGATCCTTGGCCTCTCACTTGTGGGGTGCCACAGGGTTCCATCCTCTCCCCAATGCTGTTCAACATCTATATAAAGCTGCTGGGGGCAATCATCAGGAGATTTGGGCTGCAATGTCATCAGTATGCGGATGACACGCAGCTCTATCTCTCATCTAAATCTTCACCGAGGTTGGCTGTAGAAACCCTGTCCAAGTGCCTGGAGTCGGTGAGTGGCTGGATGGGAAGGAATAAGCTGAAGCTGAACCCTGACAAAACCGAAGTACTGTTTGTGGGAGACAAGGGAAGGCTGGGGGATGTGGACCTGGTGCTCAATGGGGTACGATTGCCCCTGAAAGACCAGGTCCACAGTCTGGAGGTCATTCTTGACTTCCAGCTGTCCATGGAGGCTCAAGTCTCGGCTGTGAGCCGGGCGGCGCTGTATCAACTCCATCTGATACGGAGGCTGCGCCCCTACCTTCCCAACCATCTGCTCCCACCAGTAGTACATGCCCTGGTCACCTCTCGCCTAGACTACTGTAATGCGCTCTACGTGGGGTTACTCTTGAAAATGGTCCGGAAGCTGCAACTGGTACAGAATGCGGCGGCTCGTCTGATTAAAGGCAGCCGCCGGCAAGATCACATCACTCCAGTGCTGAAGGAGTTGCACTGACTACCGGTTGTTTACTGGGCCCAATTCAAGGTGTTGGTTTTGACCTTTAAAACCCTATACGGTTTTCACTTCCCAGGAGGATCCCTACGCCTGTGCAGCCTCCGAGACAAGCTCCGTCTTGGATGAAACTTATCCAGGTTAAATTCAGTCAGAAGGCTCTTTTCTGACTGGGAATAATTTCTTCCGGTTAAAGAAGAAACGTGAGATTTCCCACATAGCTTTGTTTTGATTGTTGGAGTCTGGAATTCGTCAGAATTGTCTGTCTTCCAGCAGCTCAGCCAGAGCGAGGATTTTTATGCTAGCTCAGCTGGATAAGTGACCCGTTTTTTTATACGGATTAACAGGCAAACATCCTCCTGTCTACATTCATCATTTTCTTATCTATACAGCTAAAGAGATTTGTCAAAGTAACAGCAATTGAGATAACCTAGGTGAGGTAAGACTTTCCTTTTTTTTATTCACGGAACTAAGGGGGAAGAAAATATAAATAGCTTATCTTTTTTTTTATTGCAAAAAGCTGACATGGAAAATAGCTTTTTAAAGATTACAACAGACGAGAGATTTTTGATTGGGAGAGATAAGAAATCTTTTTGATCTACGGCTGGGACTATTTTTCCTGGTCTACTTTTTTTTTTTTTTTTGACGAATCTGCTCATTCTCTCTGCTATTAGCTATTTCGACGCTGTGAACTAAAGCTGTTCTTACACTTCCGGGCAGATAAGAGATAAGGGCTGTCTAGCGTGTGACGTTAGTTTGTTGGAAAGATTAACTCCTTTGTAACTGGTTAAAGAAATAAGCTGCTCTTTGTTTGGGACATTGAAAATTGAAGGAGTTTTGTTCCTTTGGCTTTAAGAATGACAATTAAGAAGATCATGGACATACAAGAAGGGACTTTATCTCTAGACATGTTTCAGAAAATAATGAATGGGATTAAGTCAATAAAACAAGAACTGAGAAATAATAGACAAGCGTGGAGAATTGAATTTCACGAAATGAGACAGGAGCTGAAAGAAACTCAGGATTCTATGAGAAAGGAGAATAAAGATAGATCTGGAAAACAAAAAAAGGATGAAAGAGAAATTAAAGGCAAGGTTCAAACTATGGAGATTGGTTTAATTATGGACATGAAAAAAGATTTGGATTTCCTGGCTGTGATGGATCCTGGAGACAAATATTACAATTTGGAATTCAGCGCTGTCTCTGAAGGAATTGAAGAGATTGGAGATAAAGATATTATCGGTTCAAAAAAATTCTTGGACTGGAAGGATTTGATGGAACTTGAAATGGAGAAAGTTAACAGAATTAATCCCTGTTTTGTGTCAATGGAAAAACCTTCAAGAGATGTACTAGTGTATCATGTGGAAAAGAGGAACAGAGATGCGGCTTTGCAACAATACTTCAGTGATACGTTTGGATTTGGTGGCAAGAAAATATCTGTGATGGAGGAAATTCCTATCAGACTTTTATTATATGACTATGACAGCAAGATTTTTGGGTGCGTAAAGATGGAAGATGCAAGATGGACCCAATATGGATAATGACAGAAGAGCGATTTAAAATTACTGGACTTAGTAGATTTGATCAGTTGGATTAATTGGCATGTATATTCAGAAAAAAAAATGGATTGACATATATCTCAAGGATTGGAAACTTCTCTTTGACTTTTTGTGGAAGATTAAAATGATATGATATTAATGAGATTTGAAACCAACTAAGATAACCGTTGGAGGAAGGTGATTTTATAATCTATTAAGAGATGGGTTTGTTATATATTATAGATTTATAGCTGAACTATGACAAATCGGAAGTCAATATTCTTTCTTTTTTATATATATATATATATATATTTGTTTTTGTATTGTACTAGTTATTGATTTGTGTTGTTTTCTTTTTGTATTGTTTTGGTTTTGAAAATTGGAATAAAAATTAATTGAAAAAAAATAAAAATAAAACCCTATAAGGTTTTAGCCCAGTCTATCTGAAGGAGCGCCTCCAGCATCATCAGGGATGCCACTCAACAAGATCAGCCTCAGAAGACCTTCTCTCGATCCCACCGGTTAAAACAGCTAGACTGGTGAGGACTAGAGAGAGGGCTTTTTCAATAGTGGCCCCCACCCTGTGGAACTCCCAAATGCTGTCCGCCATGCCCTTTCCATGATGAGTTTCCGCCAGGCCTTGAAGACCTGGCTCTTCAGGCAGGCTTTTGGGGTTGGCTAGATTTTATCTTCATTGTTTTTAGATTTTTAATTCCTACGTATTGTATGTCTATTTTGTACGTCGCCCAGAGTGGCTGGACAGCCAGCCAGATGGGTGACTAATAAATTCAATAATATTAATAATCATGAGAAGACATGATTCACTAGAGAAGACAATAATGCTGGGGAAAACTGGCTCTTCAGGCAGGCTTTTGGGGTGGGTTAGGTTTTTTACTGTTATGGTTTTAAACTTTAACGTTTTAATGTATTGTTTTTTATCTTGTACGTCGCCCAGAGTGGCTGGACAACCAGCCAGATGGGCGACTAATAAATTTAATAATAAATAAATAAATAAATAAGTGGTGAAAGGCGTGCGGTGAGCTTGATCAAGCACAAAACACATAACTGTGTCTACTGTGTGGTGGTGAGAGCGGTGAAGGAAGCCCACTTCTCTGCCCCCATTGCATCCTCAAGTAGTGGTTCATGGAGCTTTTTCGTATTGTCAGGGGTCTGTTGACGTCAACACCAGGAAATGTAGTTTTAGATCCTTTGGAGGGCCACTGTGAATCGTTTGGAAGGCACTTTGAGGGTAAAGTAGCTTGCCTGCGTAGCGACTGCTCACTAGGGCAGGGTATCGCCAAGAAGTCACTCTGATGCTGAAAGAATTGCACTGGCTGCCTATTAGCTACTGAGCTGAATTCAAGGTTCTGGTTTTGGTGTACAAAGCCCTATGCAGGTTGGAACCATGATACCTGAAAGATCACCTTCGCCCTTATACACCCAGTTGATCACTGAGCTGTGCAGATGAGGGCCTCCTGCAGATACCAACTTACCAGGAGGTCCCTTTTACATAACATAGGATGCGGACCTTTAGTGTTGTGACACTTATCTTTTGGAATTCCCTCCCCTAAAACATTAGACAGGCACTATCTCTGTTATCTTTTTGGTGCCTAGTGAAGACCTTCCTCTTTAAACAAGCCTTTTAAGTAGAGACCATATCTCTGTCTGTGTTGGAATTCCTTTTAAGAAGTCTTAAAGCTCTTTTTTTGTTTTTGAAGATGTTTTTAAGAATGTTTTGTTTTAATGTTTTTGAAGATGTTTAGTTTTTAAAGGTATTTTAAAATCTTTCATTTTTAACATGTTTTAAGAGTGTTTTTAGTGTTTTTGTTTGCCACCCTGGGCTTATTCTGGAATGAAGGGCGGGATATAAATTTAATAATAAAATCAATAAAAATAGACAATGGCTGGACTGGTTTAAACTGCCCTGGGATGATTGAGAACGGAACACAGAACATGAAATAATGGGCTCCATTTACAGGAAGCCAGATTTCAGCTGACCCTCTAACTAGCAGAGCAGTACAACAGTGGAACCAATGACCTAGGGAGGTGATAGGCTCTCCAACACTGGAAGCATTCAAGGGATGGGGTCTCCCCTCTTTATTTTCTCACATTTCTGTACTTCCCTTGCTCCAAAGAGTTCAGCAAACAATATCTTTGGTTGTTCTATTTATCTGTACAACCTTGTAGGCTAGACTGAAAGAGAGTAATTGGCCCAGGACCACCCAATGAAATTAACCTCCGAGTGGGAGCTGAACCCAGAACACCATGGTCCAAATCCAACAGTCTACAGCACTTCAGTTGTCAGTGAATGCCAGACAACAGAAGCTGTTCAACCTAGGGTAGATCTCTCACCCGCCCAAGTCATTTCAGTTTTCTTTTATCACAACTGTTACCTGAGGTTGTTCAATTATTTGAGGGTCCATTTCTTCCCTCATGCTCTATCCGTTTCTCTCTTTATTGCAGAAGGTGAGAGGTCGGAAGTGAAGAAGAAGGAAGAATCACGTGGGAAAGAGACACAGGAGAGATCTAAGAAGAGGGAACAGCAGAGAAGGAGAACTGAAGCAGAAGAAAAGAGGAGGAATGAATCTTCTGCTTGTCAGGGCAGTGGCCATACAACTGCAGTCTAAGGAAAAACACATAGCAGAAACAAAAGTAGTAAATATGTTGGTTATTGGAAATGTCTCAATTCTAAGAGCAAATGCAAAGCCCACTGCAAGATCCACAAAGGGGAAAAACCATATGAATGTGTGGAATGTAGAAAGAGCTCTAGCAAAAAATCCTCTCTTACTTTGCATCAGCGAATTTACACTGAGGACAAAGCATATAAATGCTTAGAATGTGAAAAGAGCTTCTACTATAAGAAAAATTTCAATGCCCATAAAAGTATTCACACTGGAGAGAAACCACATAAATGCTTGGAATGTGGAAAGACCTTTAAATACAAGTGTAAACTCACTGCCCATCAAAGAATTCACACTGGGGAGAAACCATATAAATGCTTGGAATGTGGAAAGGGCTTCTGCTATAAGAAAATTCTCACTGCCCATCAAAGAATTCACACTGGTGAGAAAACATATAAGTGCTTGCAATGTGGAAAGGGCTTTAACCAAAAGTGTCAGCTCACTGCCCATCAAAGAATTCATACTGGAGAGAAACCATATAAATGCTTGGAATGCGGAAAGAGCTTTAGCCACAAGCATAGTCTCACTGCCCATCAAAGAATTCATACTGGGGAGAAACCACATAAATGCTTGGAATGTGGAAAGGGCTTTACACAAAAATGTCAGCTGACTACCCATCAAAGAATTCACACCGGAGAGAAAACATATAAATGCTTGGAATGTGGAAAAGGCTTTAACCAAAAGTGTCAACTAACGGCCCATCAAAGAATTCACACTGGAGAGAAACCATATAAATGCTTGGAATGTGGAAAGGGCTTTAGACAAAAGTATAGTCTCACTGTTCATCAAAGAATTCACACTGGGGAGAAACCATATAAATGCTTGGAATGTGGAAACGGCTTTAATCAAAAGTGTCAACTAACGGCCCATCAAAGAATTCACACCAGAGAGAAACCATATGAATGCTTCGAATGTGGAAAGAATTTTCCTTCCAGTTATAAACTTACTATACATCAAAGAATTCACACCGACGAAAACCATATAACTGCTTGAAATGTGAGAAGAGATTTAGCTGCAAGAGAATTCTCACTGCCCATCAAAGAATTCACACCAGAGAGAAAATATATAAATGCTTGGAATGTGGAAAGGGCTTTAAACAAAAGTGTCAGCTCACTGCCCATCAAAGAATTCACACTGGGGAGGAACCATATACATGCTGGGAACGTTGAAAGAGCTTTCCTTCCAGTTCTAATCTTATTATTCATCAAAGAATTCACACTGGGGAGAAACCCTATAAATGCTTGGAATATGGAATGAGCTTCAGAAGTAGGACAACCCTCTGCTGTTGTGAAAAAAATCACAAATGGAGAAACCATATTAATATTTCAGTGTATAACAGGTAGGGTTGCCAGGTTAGAAGCATCCCAAACCCTGAGATTTCAGGAGCGGGCCCTAGTAATGTCACGGGGTAGGGCCCTAATGATGTCATTCAGCATGATCTGTTAAGCCTCAACCACAGTTGTTTGGAGCATACCACTCAAACAAAAAAATCTCCAATTGGAAATTAAGATAGAAATCTTGGCTAAATGTGGGTGTTCCCAGGTCCAGCTGAAGTGACGGGATCATTCCCATATGTTTAGAGAACCTGGGTAGGGAACATCTAATCTAGCCTACTTGCTTCTGGCAAGAAGGGTTTAAGTATACCAGCCAGCCCAGTCACCAGAAGGCCATTGTAGGAAGAAAGGAGCCTAGTGTTGTGTAGATGTTAGATGGGAGCACTCAGGAGTAAAGCTGGATGCCTTTGAATGCTTCAATTATAAGCACATTTCCTAAGGAAAGCCCCATAGAACTCAACAGGTCTTACTTCTGAGTAGATATGGAGAAATTAAGATGAGATGGGGGTGCTTTAATAGTGAGAAATGATGTAACAAAAGCAATTAGGAGCTACAACTCAAGGTCTGAGTGAGTGATATCAATGAGATTAAATGGGAAACCTATCAACATAACCATCACCCAAGTCTATGCTCCAACGCCAAACACAGAAGAAGAGGAATTAGAGAGATTTTACACAGAAGTACAGGAAGAAATTGATCACGCACCAAAACAAGATATGATGATAATCATAGGGGATTGGAATGCAGAAGCAGTGAACAAAGAAGAACTAGAAATTGTGGGGAAATGGGGCTTAGGAGATAGAAACGAAACAGGAGAAAGAGGTATTGAATTCTGTGAAGCCAATACTTTGTTTATTGCAAAAAAACCTAGCAGCCAGTCAGGCAAGGTCACAGAAATCCCCATGCAGTAACAACCTCCCCTGGTGGCTGCAGTTAGTACAGAATGCTGCAGCACAATTGCTGACATGAGTGAGACCCTGTCAGCACATAATATGTCTGCTCTGAAATCTGCACTGATTGTTGATTTGCTCCCAGGCCAAGTTCAAGGTGTGCTTTCCATGTTATGGATGCCACATAGTACTTGTTCTGCTCTCTTATAAGTCCATTCTATGCTTCGGAAGTCCCTGCTTATTGACATTAGGCAGGCGCCTTCATTGTACACTTCGACACCTGCTGAAAACATTTTTTTGTTTAGGCAAGTCTATCCAGGCACATAGAAGCTGTTATGCTTTTTATCTGTTCTTAACTCATTGTTGGTTTTATTATTTTGAATGTTTTTAATTATCTTTCTTTAACTCTTTTTGCAAATAATTTTATTGTTTTAATTCCGTCTTTAAACAGCTTTGAGGTTTTTTACAATAAAGTGGTATATAAATGTTGTAAATAAAAATACATAAATAAATTTCGGAGTCACTGTGGCCCTTGGGTCTCTTTCCTCTTTTAGGAACAAAGGAATCTGCCTTATACTGACTCAGGCCATTTCGTACCATCTAGCTCAGTACTGATGACATGGACTAGCATTGGCTCTCCAGGATTCCAGGCGATAGTCTTTTCCAGAGATTGGATTTTGGACCTTTGCATGCAAAGCATGTGCCCTACCACTGAGCTACAGCCCTTCCCCTGTTTAAAAATTATATTTTAAATTTCCTCTTTTCAATTCACTAATGAATGCATAATATACCTAAGGCACACCATGTATTTAAAGCACATTCAACATACATTTGAAGCACATGAATCCCACCACAGAATCCTCGGAACTGTTGTTTGTTAAGGGTGGTGGGAACCATAACTGTGAGGGGGAAACTACACTTCCCAGGATTCTTTGGGGGAGGTCATGCACTTTTAATCCTTACTATGTCTACTCAAAAGTAAGCCCTACTGAATTCATTGGGGTTTACTCCTATGCATGTGGGATTAGCATTGTAGCTTTACTGCCAGAGAGGGTAATGGATTAAAATTTCATATTGGGAAGGTTTTCAAAACAGGCTATGAATTAGACAAAAAACTGCCCTCTTCAACAGCCCAGTAAAATTTAACCTTGTTTGATTCCTTATAATTTGAAAAGTATAATATACAGTCACTCAACTGCTGTTGTGCAGACAAACAGGAAAATGAAACTTTTCAAGATTTGCAGTGAGTTCTAGCTATTGCCTGCAGGTCACCATATCTCTTGTCAATCACAATCCTGACTTCACTTATTGGCTAAAAACCTGAAAGGGCAAGGATTAGAGCAGTGAACCTCTAACAGAAGTTGTGGGAAGGGGGGGGCTGACATTTTGGTGTTTATCTCTTGACCCAGACCACCTAGAATAGAAACTTTAAAAAAATGAAAGCTAAGAGTCCAGAGATTAAGGTAACTCACCCAGAGACTTTTTTGGCCAAGAGCTCACATGTGGAGAGATATTTTATCACACAATGGAAATAAAAACTGAATAAACACCTGAAACTCGCTCACCTGATACTTGTGCAGTTAGACCTATATGGTTTAACCTCTGAGAATAGCATATACTAATGGTGTTTGGGCCCATTTTCTTTCTCACAGGTGGCTGAACGATGTCAGCAAGCTCTACTAAACCATCTCCTGTTTGTGGTGGAGCAGAAGCTGATCAGGTAGAGGGAGAGGCTGGGCCCAGGATGCGTGCCCCTCTGGCCCCTGCTCACCTCCCCCAGCCTGACCAAATTTCCTTCTCTTTGCTTCTCTCAAAGCTGCCCTCAACAAAAGCTGTGAATGCCACTCAAGAAGGTTTCAGTCCTGAAAATAATGACCAGCCACCTCACCTTAACTAACTTTTGCATGTAGGTAGCAGATCATCTTCATGTTTTTCTATGAGGAGGAAATATTTTCTTGCCTTTCAAGATCCAGTGTCCTTGGAGGACAAGGTTTGGCTTTGCTGGATCCTGACCAGAGAGCTCTACACAGTGAAATCATGGAGGAGAATTGTGGGACTCTGTCCTATCTTGGTAAAGCCCACTGTTGGATCCTAATCTGTTTTGAAACTCAGTATTCTTTCATGTAGTGAACCTAAATGTTCTGACGTAGTGCCACCTAACTCATCTGGGATTTTTACCCCTCTGCAATTAACCTTGAATTCACAGCAATCTATTCTCTCTGAACAGCGTCATCCAGTTATGCCCTAATTTGCCACAGTAGGAAGAGGGTGGTGGGCAAACAGGACTCTTGAGGCTACAATCAAATTGGAATACAACTTATTAAATGCATCATCAAAAGGCCAATGAATTCACTTTAGTTTTTGAAAGGTGTAAGCATAACAAAATCAAAGAGAAGTCAATTGCAAGTTGTGCAACAGGTGTGAGGAACCTTTGGCCCTCCAGGTGTTGCTGAACTACAATTCCCATCAGCTCCAGCAAGCACAGCTAGTGGTCAAATATGATGGGAGGCACAGTTCAGCAATATCTGGGCAACCAAAGGTTCCCCAGGTCTGTTATACAGAAATGAATCTTGGGAAATGTATGAATATAAAGAACAAGATATTAGCTGTTAGCTGCAAGGCAGGAGGCTGCACATCACTGGAAAGACTGGGCAGGTTTGTCCAAGAAACTGATGAGAATTGCTTTGCTGGAAAAATCAATGGTGTGTACTGTCTCTTCATGATCATTAGAGCCCCTCCCCTTCCCTCTCTTTTTGCCGCTGGGTTGAGAATGAGATCCTTGTTAATGCCTTCTCCCACAACAACAGACATCCCTAGGAGCCAGTAAGCATGAAAGAGAAGAGTGTTTCCTACTGAAAAGAGTCTTCTCAGTGGCCAATTCACCTCCTTTCACTCTGGCTCTAGTCAGCAGGAAAGGACAAGGAAGCATGTTAGAAGACTCTTGTCAGTGGCTAACACATTCCCCTTTTGTTCTGATTGGCTTGTAGGGTGCTGGAGACACTGGGACCCTGTTCCCAAAAAAGTAAGGGGTCAAAGACCTGAGACCCCACACAACTACACCCCAGGGTAAAAAACCAACACAAAAATTGAAACTAGCATCTGGTAAAAAGAAGATACTTTTACAGAGACTTGGATGATGTTTGTTTCATTTCTGTTTGGAGAGACAGCAGCTGTGGACTGATCCCAAAGCCCTTTACCAAATTTTGGACAACTTAACCATCATGGAACTGGTATCTATAAGTTTCCCAGAAGCTCTTCTTAAGGGTATCATCTTTAGTAGATTTGGATGTGGGATGTCCCTCGCATGAGGAGGGGGGGCGTTGGGGTTACAGTTGTGGCTGATTGTTTTGTTGTCATTATGAGAAAAATTCAATAAGTTAATATATTTTAATCATGAAATAAGAAAGCGGAACACGAAACAGTTTATCACAATTGTTTATGAGCCAAAGCTTCAGTCTCAGAGGTGTAGTTTAGAGGGAAATGGGCACAGCTTTAAAAGTGAAGAAGGCCGCACAGGTTCAACGCAAGGAATCCTTCCTTCTCTCAAACGGAAGGCAAAGGCCTCAGAACAAACAAAACTCCATTAGAAAAATTAGGAGCTAAGCAGAAAAGAAAACAATAAAGAAGAAACGAGTGCCAACGATGAGTGCTAGCTTCCAGGTTCTTCCAAACTGGATTCCATTGGCGATCACTCGTGGCCGAGTAAGATTGTCTTCCACAATAAGGGCTTTAACAGTGGGTCCATAAGTGACTGTGGAGGCCAATTCTGGATCCACACAGCCTCCCACAGTGAGGACATAGGTTTCCAGATGGAAGATGGTTGCAATGAGGATTTGTTTGACGTGCCTTCTGCTTAGGTCATTTGTCCCTTTTGCCCTGTATTTGTGCTTCTTCAAAGTCCACAGCACCTTTGATAATAGCCAACCTCCATTTGGGACATTCATGGGCCAAGACTCCCCAGTTCTCGATGCTCATGTTACTTTTTTTTTAGGTTATTTTTAAGAACATCTTTAAACCTCTTTTGCTGTCCACGGATGTTCCGTTTTCCATCCTTAAGTTGGGAGTAAAGTAGCTGCTTTGGAAGACAGTGATTAGGCATTCAAACAACATGCCCGGTCCAGCGAAGTTGATGTTGAAGGATCATTGTTTCAACACTGGTAGTCTTTGCTTCCAAACTGGATTACGAAGACTCAACCTTTGTTTCCTTGGCTGATCCTCCCTGTGCTGCTCAAAGGTTTCACTCAGTCTTTCATATCCTCCATTGTCCCATGGGGGCAAACGACTTCTTGGTGGCCAGTCCTAATCTCTGTTCCTCTTTCGTGAGGATCTCTTTCGTGAGGATCTCTGTCGTCCTCCAAGCTGGAACAGGCAGAGTAGCTTACAGGTGCCAGAGCTTAAGCTTTTTCAATGATTCCTGTCTTCCCATTCTCCACTTGAACACACCCTGCTCTGACCTCCATGCAGGCAAGCAAGAGGCATGATCAGAGTTCAAGGACACATTCTGACCAGGCGAAAACACTCAAGGAGGGGGCCAAGCTGGTATGGAGGGCAGGTGTGATCTGGAGGGAGTCCTGAGGGCCAGGTAAAGAAGCCTGGAGGGCTTAGCCCCCACTCCTGAGTTTCCCCCACAGCTGTTCCAATTCTGCAGGGGGGGGTAGGGTTAAGCATGCGTCTCCTTGCTGCTTCTCAGCTCCAAATCGCCCTCTCCCAAGCTGCTTTTCCAAACAGCAGCCATCCGGATTTTATTTCTTTCCTCATATTTATATCACACTCTTTCTCCCGATGGGATAACATTACAGGACACGTTTGATCCAGCTAAGGGCTTGTCCACGCTGCACATTTCTGTGCGTTTCGGGCTTTTTAAATCCAACATTTCTGGGCATCCTCGACCAGAACCCATCTCCCTCCTTGTTTTGCAGAGTGAATTTTGATTTTCCCAATCCTAGGAAAATCCAAAAATAAAAATAGAGACACAGTGTGCGGTTTCCTGGCTGGCTGCTGCTGTTTGCGTTCTCTTCAGCTGAGGCAGCGGTCAGCAAGAACTGTGAACCATTAAAATTAATGGGCCTCAGTTTCTCATGTCCATTAATTTCAATGGGACTGTTCCGAGCATGCCTAGTAAGACTGAAATGAAATGAAATGAAATTTATTGTTACAGTCATTTGACCATTTCAGACAGACAAGATACAAAGACATATGTCAATAGAATAAAATGGGTACAAATAATTTCAATATTTAGTTTGACAATAAAATAGTTAATAATTGATTCACATTAGGAACTAGTATGCAGCTATATGTTTCACCATTGCTTTCCTACGTTGAATAGCAGCAGCACTAAATTTGGCGACTGCAAATGTCACCTCAGGTGAGTAGTCTCCTAGTAAATAATCAAGATAAAATGATTCAGGTCTGCCTGGGTAAGGCAATAAAATAGGTAAAATCAATTGCTGTCTTAAATCACAATAATAAGTACATCTAAAAAAGACATGTTCATTGGACTCAATTTCTTCACCGGCACGTAGTAAGACTGAAGGCAATCCACATTTTTTTATATACTGTTCTCAACCCGCATAAATATTTGCAAGCGCTTATCGCTTTCCTTTCACGGCCTCCAGGGCGAAATCCGCCCAGCAGCTCCGGCAAGGAATCCGCACGCCGTTTTTCTATTGGCAGAGTATTTTCTCTCTCGGCCAATCCCGGCTCTTGCGGGGTTGTTTATTTCTCCACTTGGGAAGACTTTGCAGGCGACGTGATCGGAGTGAGGAATCCGGGTTGTTGGAGTCCAATGGGACTGCCCCAGTGGTCCGTCCTGCTCCTGGCGGAGGTTGCTGTCTTCCTGCTGGGGGGCTGTTCTGGTGAGTATTTCTGGGGGCTAAACTGCCCCAGCTATTGCGGAGTCTTCATTGCAGCGGGAGAGGCGGACTAATCCGAATTCAGTCCCCTTTTTCACCCCGACCGCTCCGTATTGTTCTGGAGTCCTGCCTCCCCCTCCCCCCCAGCCAAAGTCTGTCTGGAATTGCGGGGTGGCTAAACAAAAGAGGGGGTGTCCCTTTTCCTGAATTATCTTGGGCCGCTGGGTAAAGTGGGCAGCCGTTTCCCACTTCCAGATGCGAGTCAAGTCTATCTGCTTGCCTTCAGATGCAATGGGTTATTATACCCGACTACGGCTGCAATCCAATGTACACTTACCCGGGAGTAAGTCCTCCTGAAGCCAATGGCACCTTTTCTGAGTAGACGCGTATTGGATTGCAGCCTGAGTTTTGATCAGAGCAATGTATAAAATTATGCATGGCATTGAGCAATTGGATAGAGAAAAGTTCTTTTCCCTCTCTCGTAATACTAGAACTCGTGGACATTCAAAGAAGCTGAATGTTGGAAGATTCAGGACAGACAAAAGGAAGTACTTCTTTACTCAGTGCATAGTCAAACTATGGAATTTGCTCCCACAAGATGCAGTAATGGCCACCAGCTTGGATGGCTTTAAAAGAAGATTAGACAAATTCATGGAGGACAGGGCTATCAATGGCTACTAGCCGTGATGGCTGTGCTGTGCCACCCTAGTCAGAGGCCGCATGCTTCTGAAAACCAGTTGCCGGAAGCCTCAGGAGGGGAGAGTGTTCTTGCACTCGGGTCCTGCTTGCGGGCTTCCCCCAGGCACCTGGTTGGCCACTGTGAGAACAGGATGCTGGACTAGATAGGCCACTGGCCTGATCCAGCAGGCTCTTATGTTCTTATGTTCTTAAACGCTACTGATGAACCTCAGTTAACCGTATATTCGTTAATTTCAGCGGGCCTACTCTGAGCAGGACTTCTCTGAGTTTGATACAGCCCAAATAAACCCCACCCCCAGAGCTTTGATGCTTCCTAGAAAAGTAGGTTTGTGAAGAGGAGGGAGATCTCCGCTGGGTGTGTTTATTTATTTTTGCCCAGCGCCTGACACACCCCGAGAGGCATCTTGAATGGTGGTAGAAATAAGGATTGAAGGAAGCCAGAAAATTCCTGGAAAACAAGGCATGCCCCAGGCTTCCTCCTTTGCAGACCTCTTCAGCAGGAGTGTTGTCGTCTAGGGAGTGGCATCTTTGACCCCTTAATTTTTTGGGAGCAGGGTTCCAGCAGGGTCCCAATGTCTCCAACATTCTGTGAGCCAATCGGCATGAAAGGGGAGTGTGTCAGCCACCAAGAAGAGTCTTCTAAATGCTTCCTTGCCCTTTCCTGCTGATTGGAGCCAATTGGAATGAAAGGAGATGAGTCAGCAATGGAGACGACTCTTCTCAGTAGCTAACACTCTACGCTTCCATGCTTATTGGCTCCTAGGGATATCTGCTGTTGTCACCCCCCCCATCCATGAGAATATAAGGAAGTAAAGTGGTTGGTTGCGAGGAGAGTGTGAGTGTCGAATGATTGTGTATGGGGGACGTATGTGTTGAGATTAGCTTTGGGTAGTGTGAGTGGTTTTGGTGACTTTGTTGTGCAGTTTTTTTCATACTGTAATTTGATTTTATGATGATATGCGCTGTAACCATGTTACAATTTGTTGTTGTGTCTTGATCTGTTTTGATGCTTTTCATACGATGTACTTGTGGGGGTTCTTATTTGTTTTGCTTGTGCACATATTTCAGAGATATTTAATGTTTAATTATGTTGTTTAAAATGTGGAATTGATGGTAACAGAAATAGCTGGTTTTGAAAGTAGATTTGCATTGTATTTCTTGTACTGACTCCTTTTGCTGGGGTACGTAAGCTGCTTGGAGATTTCTGGTGAAATGTAAGCGGTATATATCTCAAATTAATCATCATCATCAGTAGATTGGACTGTGGGGCTGGGCATTGTTTGGCCTTTCAAGGAACAGCTGCCCCCCTCCTCAATTCCCAAGATCTGGTGACTTACAGTGATGAACAGCATGAGATTCAGGAGCAAAAAAAAGCTACCTTATCCTGAGTCATACCACTGGTCTATCTACTTCATGTTGACATTGACTAGCAGAGGCTCTCCAGGGTTTTATGGGAGGGAGACTTTCCCATCCCTACTCGGAGCTGCTGGGGTTTGAACCTTGGACCTTTTCCGCGTGAAGTAGATGCTCTGTTCCAGGGGTTCCCAAACTGTGGTCTGCGGCATGTCTGTAAAAGTGCAATTAAAAATCTTGTGGCATCTAAGAGAGCAGCACATGACAGTTGCTACGACAGGCGGAAAAGGTTGAATTTATGTACTGA
Organism: Rhineura floridana; assembly: GCF_030035675.1. NCBI lineage: Eukaryota > Metazoa > Chordata > Lepidosauria > Squamata > Rhineuridae > Rhineura > Rhineura floridana. The sequence goes on from NC_084482.1 coordinate 212,317,548, forward strand.
TTTATATTAGTTTGTGGGTTTTTTATGTCTGGAAGATAGTTTGTTCAGTTGTTTACTGCATTTACTAGGAATGTTTCCTGTATTTTTATCGCTGTTTTTTGTGTCCAGTGTTCATTTTGATACTAAAGAGGATGGTCTGTTTCGTTGTTAATTGTTTTCTTGACTATGGAAATTCTTGGCACTTCTTGGATTTGCTGTTTAAGATGTTTTAACTTATGTTGTAAACTGCTTGGAGTTTTGTTTAAATATAAGCGGTACACAAATTGTCCAAATAAATAAGTAAATAAATGTCATAAAGTGGCCCTCCAAGACCCTAAGAAATTTTCAAATGTTCCATCGGGGGGGGGTCCTCTTTCTTTCTCCCTATAACTATGGCCCTGTTATTTCTAGAACCCCCTCACACACACGCACGACTGATCTGGCTGGGCTCTGCAGGCAATGATGAAGGAATTCAAGGTTTTAAATTATGCAGAAGCTCAGGCCACACAACTTTTAAATGATATACTAGGACAACACAGGGCCAGCGCCAGGAGGTGGCCAGGTTGAGTCCTGGCTGAGAGCCCCTGTGGCCTAGAGGGGCCCCTTAGGGTTCCTCCTTAGGGTGGGAAGGTAGCACTCCTGTCTGCGATCTGCAATGGAGTTGGCTTCCGACCCTGCTGTGGATTGCAGAGAGGGAGCTCCCAGGCTCCCCCCCCCAATATAGTCATTGTGGGCCATACATGCCCACCTCCCTCTATCGCTCCTGTAAATAATGTGTGTGCTCCATCAACTAAGATGGAGGCAGAGGCTTCCTTAAGGGGCTGATACCCCCACCACCATCTTGGTTGATGGCAGGCATGTGCCCACAGCACGCACGTCATTTACAGGAGCGATACAGGCGGGCGGGTTTATTAGCCCTGTTCTGGCCTGTATGGAGGGATTGCACTCCGGTGCCACAGTCCTGGGACAGGCTGGTGCCCAGGGGCCCAGTCATGCCTGGCATTGGACCCCTGTAGAGGGGCGGTCCAATATTGTCTTTCCTTCCCTTCACCATCCCTCATACACAATCTGGACCTCCTAATTGGGTGCTGCTCTATGGCAACAGGATTGTGGAAAGCCCTCAGCTGCAGGATCCCTAAGAATGATCCCCCGTCCCTCTTTTCCTTTCCAGGCACCTCCTTGCACTCCCTGCACTATTTCTACACGGCGTTTTCAGAGCCCGGCCAGGAGCTGCCCCTGTTTGTTCAGGCGGGCTACGTGGACGGCCAGCCTATTACGCGCTATGACAGCATCACGAGGGTGAAGACGCCTGTGGTGCCCTGGATGAAGAAGGTGCAGAGCTACGAAGCCACGTACTGGGACAGGGGGACGCGGAACTTGCGGAATTATGACCCGGTGTTGAGAGACAACCTGGTCGTCACAAGAAATCGGTACAACCTGACCGGAGGTGAGTGGAGGGTGGGTGAGGCACAGATTTCCCCACCCCCTCAAAAGATATCCATCTATTCCAGAAGTGGACGATTGGGAGAGGTGGCTGCTGGGAGGAAAGGAAATGGAGGGTGGCGGCAGGGGGGCTCCATATAGGATAGAAGCTTCTTCATCTCCCCTTTTACTTGTCTTTATTGCATTTATATCCCACCTTTTTCTCCAAGGAAGGTGGCCTATGTGGTTTCCCCCTCTCCTCATTTAATCCCCACAACAACCCTATGAGGTAGGTTAGGCTAAGAGGCAGTGACTGGCCCAAATACTCCCTTCTTAGGGAAGGGGGTGGAGAGAGTCATGGTCGGGCAGCTGCAGGCATTCTTGGATGACGTGGATTATTTAGATCCTTTCCAATCTGGGTTCAGACCCGGCCATGAGACTGAGTCAGCCTTGGTTGCCCTGATGGATGACCTTGACAGAGAGTGGGACAAGGGGAGTGTGGCCTCGGCTCTGCTTCTCGATCCCTCTGTGGCTTTTGATACAGCTGACCATGGTATCTTCCTGGACCGACTCCGTGGAATGGGAATTGGGGGCACCATGGAATGGTGGTTCCAGCCCCACCTACAGGCCCAAGTCCAGAGAGTAGCTTTGGGTGATTATTTTTCACACACACCCCGGAGGTTGTGCTATGGAGTGCCGCAGGATACCATCTTATCCCTGATGCTGTTTAATATCTATATGAAGCCACTGGGTGTGGTCATTAGGACTTCTGGGGCGAGGTGTCATCTGTATGCTGATGACACGCAGCTCTACTTCTCCATAACATCTGAATCAGGAGAGGCTGTGTCGACCCTGGACTGGTGCCTGGACCCAGTGGTGGGATGGATGAAGGAAAATAAGCTGAGCCTGAATACTGGCAAAACAGAGGCACTGTGGGTGAGTGGTTCCCATGTCTGAGAAATTGGTCGATTGCCTGTCCTGGGTGGGGCTGCACTCCCCCTGAAAGAGAGGTGCACCGCCTGGGGGTGCTTCTGGATCCAGCTCTGTCATTACAGGCCCAGGTAGTCTCTGTGGCCAGAAAGGCCTTTCCTCTGCTGCACCTGGTAGGATAGCTACAACCATTCCGGAGAGCTTGGCCACAGTAGTTCATGCACTGGAGACTTCAAGACTGGATTACTGCAGTGCACTCTCTGTGGGGCTTCCCTTGCAGTTGACCTGGCAACTGCATTTAGTGCAGAATGCTGCAGCCAGATTGCTAGCACCCCTGCTCAGAGATCTGCACTGGTTGCCAATTTGCTAGCAGGCTAAATTGCTAAGTGTTGCTGTTGGGATATAAAGCCCTTAATAGCTTGAGACCAGTTTACTTGCAAGACTGCTTTCCTTCATATGTGCCCACGGGAGCACTTCGCTCTGTGGAACAGGCACTGCCACAGGTGCCACATAACACTCGTTCCGCACTCGCAAGAAATCATTATTTTAGTGTGGCAGCACCTACTCTTTGGAACTCCCTGCCTGTTGACATCAGGCAGGTGCCTTTGTTGTATTCTTTTTGGCACCTGCTTAAATTTTTTTTTTGTCTAGGCAAGCCTATCCAGACACACAGCTGTTGATCTCTTTTAATTCTTTTAAATATGTTTAAATTCCCAGAGCTCCCTGAGGGGAGAGATTGAGCATTAAGCTAATGTGAGAATTGCAGCTCTGTGATGGGGAACAGGGTCCCCTAAGAAATATGGAAAACTAAACAATGGCCCACAGACTGGAAGCGTTCCATATTCATCCCAATTCCAAAGAAAGGGGATACCAGGGAATGCAGTAATTATCGAACTATTGCCTTAATATCCCATGCAAGTAAAGTAATGCTCAAGATTCTACAACAAAGGCTCTTACCATATTTGGAGCGAGAAATGCCAGACGTCCAAGCTGGATTTAGAAAGGGAAGAGGCGCCAGAGATCATATGTCAAACATACGTTGGATAATGGAACGGAGCAAGGAATTTCAGAAGAAAATCACCATGTGCTTTATAGATTACAGCGAAGCCCTTGACTGTGTAGATCAGCGTTACCCAACCTTTTACAACCCAACGCCCCTTTGCAAAAAAATTTTGTGCCCAACGCCCCCCTCAGATTAAGTATATGCCAATGCTTCCTATTCTTCCCTTAAAATATGAGTAATGCATAAAAGGTATTTTCAATTATTATTACCAGGGCTGTGGAGTCGGTATGCCAAACCTTCGACTCCGACTCCTCTATTTTTCTACTGTCTTGACTCCTTCATAAATGGCAAATGTATATTAACTAGTATAGTAGGGCCCCACTCATACAGCGGGTTATGTTCCAGACCCGCAGTAAAGCGAAAACCGCTGTAAAGCGGAACGCATTGACTAACATTGACCAAAATGGTGCCCGACGGCCAAAAAATGCCGTAAAAGCAGAACAAGCGCTGTAGGAGTGGGGCCTTCCTGCAATTGACAACGGCTGTATTAGCGGAACGCTGTAAAGCAAAGCGCTGTAAAGCGGGGCCCTACTGTAATAACAAATTTACTGTAGTAAAACGGTAGCACAAGGTATTTCATCGCCATCACGTGAATCCAGAGCTTGGAAAAGTTACTTTTTTAAACTACAACTCCCATCAGCCCCAGGGATTGGGCTCATGGGAGTTGTAGTTCAAAAAAGACTACAATGCCTGCAGGACCCAGTGCCTGCAGGAAGAGGAGAACATCGCCGCCCAGGGAAGGAGAGCCTGCTGCTGCTGTTGGATCACCACCTCCACCACCCTTCCCTGTGGGACTTCTGCCTGGCAGACGTGCATCTTGCAGGACCAGGCCCCAGGTACCCAGCCAGCTGTGACTGATTTCCACCACCTGTCCCTCTTTGGAGGGATACATAAGCCGGCTGGCTGAGATGGCCTGGGAGACCCAGTGCCTGCAGGAAGAGGAGAACATCACCGCCCAGGGAAGGAGAGCCTGCTCCTCCTGCTCCTGCTGGATCACCACCTCCACCACCCTTCCCTGTGGGACTTCTGCCTGGCAGACGTGCATCTTGCAGGACCAGGCCCCAGGTACCCAGCCAGCTGTGACTGATTTCCACCTCCTGTCCCTCTTTGGAGGGATACATAAGCCGGCTGGCTGAGGTGGCCTGGGAGACCCAGTGCCTGCAGGAAGAGGAGAACATCACCGCCCAGGGAAGGAGAGGCGGCTGCTGCTGCTGCTGCTGCTGCTGCTGCTGCTGCTGCTGCTGCTGCTGCTGCTGCTGCTGGATCACCACCTCCACCACCCTTCCCTGTGGGACTTCTGCCTGGCAGATGTGCATCTTGCAGGACCAGGCCCCAGGTACCCAGCCAGCTGTGACTGATTTCCATCACCTGTCCCTCTTTGGAGGGATACATAAGCCGGCTGGCTGAGGTGGCCTGGGAGACCCAGTGCCTGCAGGAAGAGGAGAACATCACCGCCCAGGGAAGGAGAGCCTGCTCCTCCTGCTCCTGCTCCTCCTGCTCCTGCTGGATCACCACCTCCACCACCCTTCCCTGTGGGACTTCTGCCTGGCAGACGTGCATCTTGCAGGACCAGGCCCCAGGTACCCAGCCAGCTGTGACTGATTTCCACCTCCTGTCCCTCTTTGGAGGGATACATAAGCCGGCTGGCTGAGGTGGCCTGGGAGACCCAGTGCCTGCAGGAAGAGGAGAACATCACCGCCCAGGGAAGGAGAGCCTGCTCCTCCTGCTCCTCCTGCTCCTCCTGCTCCTCCTGCTCCTCCTGCTCCTCCTGCTCCTGCTGGATCACCACCTCCACCACCCTTCCCTGTGGGACTTCTGCCTGGCAGACGTGCATCTTGCAGGACCAGGCCCCAGGTACCCAGCCAGCTGTGACTGATTTCCACCACCTGTCCCTCTTTGGAGGGATACATAAGCTGAGGCTGAGGTGGCCTGGGGTTTTTTTTGTGTGCTGGTTGTGGGTCATCCTTTTTTTTTTTTTTTTTTAATTTAACATTTTAATGTATTGTTTTTATCTTGTACGTCGCCCAGAGTGGCTGGACAACCAGCCAGATGGGCAACTAATAAATTTAATTAATCAATCAATAAATAAAATTGTGCTACCATTTTACTACAGTAAATTTGTTATTACTAGTTAATATACATTTGCCATTTATGAGGGAGTTGGAGTCGAAGTCAGAGTCGGTACATTTCTACTGACTCCGACTCCACCCAAAATTGCTCCCGACTCCAACTCTGACTCCACGACTCCGACTCCACAGCCCTGATTATTACTGATCATTTTTAGCATGCCTTTTTATTGCACTTAGATTACACATTGAATTCTTAGTATGATTTATTAATATACATAGATGTTACAGAAAAGTAAATAAAATGAGATTTTAATCAGAACTGTCACTAGAAGCTAAAATGATGAAACCGAGGTTATCATACTTTGGACACATCATGAGAAGACATGATTCACTAGAAAAAACAATAATGCTGGGAAAAACAGCAGGGAGTAGAAAAAGAGGAAGGCCAAACAAGAGATGGATTGATTCCATAAAGGAAGCCACAGACCTGAACTTACAAGATCTGAACAGGGTGGTTCACGACAGATGCTCTTGGAGGTTGCTGATTCATAGGGTCGCCATAAGTCGTAATCAACCTGAAGGCACATAACAACAACAACAATGACTGTTTAAAGTGGTATAATGCTGCTTTTAATGTATGGTGTGGATGGGGCCTTTGTCTGAGCCTCTTTTGTGGAGCTTGACGTACGTGTGTGTCTGTCTGTCTGGAATTCTCCACCCCCGCCCCCTTCTTGTGGATCTGCTTTTCAGGGTTTCACACCTGGCAGAAAATGTACGGCTGTGAGCTGAGCCCAGAGGGGCGCAAAAGCGGGTGTCGACAGCACGCCTACGACGGGAAGGACTTCCTTAGCTTTGACCTGGAGACCCTCACCTGGACGGCGGTCGATACAGCGGCCCAAGCGACCAAGAGGAAGTGGGATGCTGACTCATCCCATAAAATATCCTTGAAGGCCTACCTGGAAGAAATTTGCATTGAATGGCTGCAGAGATACCTGGATTATGGGAAAGAAGTTTTGCTGAAGACAGGTGAGGGCCGGTGGGGAAGAACTCAGGTGGGATGCATCTGAGCACCAGCAAGACTGCTCCACCTGAGAGTATCACCTTTTCCTCTTGTAAAAAATGGATTCTGTGTAAAGGAACAGGGACCTTTTACCTGTCTTTTCTTTTCAAATGGCTTCACATCCCCCTGAAGTTCTTTCTGGGCCTGTTGGCAAAACTTAAGTTGTCTCCGCTCCATGTTGTAGTATGCTGTCATAATTTGAGCATTATCAGTGCTTATCGAAATGCCAAGGGAGGCTGAGAAATCCCATTGACTGGAGCTTTTTTTTGCAATTTATTTACTATTTATTGGTTTGATTTATATACCGCTTATATTTCAACAGAAATCTCTAAGCAGTTTACATACACCAGTAGATCAATATAAGAATACAAATATACATCTAAAACCAAGCAACACTCCTATTTCTATTACTTTTAGTTTCCACATTTAAATAACATAATTAAACATAAATCTCAGACAATATACATCAGTAAGCAACTAAGGATCACAAGGCAAATACTGTAAAAATCATCAAAATACATTGATGCAACAAATAACATAACTACAATATGGAAATGGAAATGGACTGCCTTCAAATCGATCCCGACTCATGGCGACCCTATCAGTAGGGTTTTCATGTTAAGCGGCATTCGGAGGGGGTTGACCATTTCCTCCCTCTGAGGCTGAGAGGCAGTGACTGGCCCAAGGTCACCCAGTGAGCTTTGTATCATCATAAAAATTACGCAAAAATTACTCACATTACGCAATCACACTATCCAAACTTATCTAAAGATACACCTCAGCTCCCCCATACAGTCATTCAACAGTCACACTCTCCTTACAGCCAGCCACCTTACTTCATCCACTCAATGCTCATGTCACAAAACAAATCAAATATTCAACTGATCACTGATCAATTACAAAAAACAACAAGCCCAAATCCATGGAATAAAACAATTCAAGAGTAACAGAGGAGAATGAAACGGCATTCATTTCACCATGTCACTCACCCGGGACCTTGCAACCATCCTCTCCCCATCTCTCCCCAAGGGAGATTAAGCCCCTCCAACCAAACGGCTCTCACTGGGTAGGGAGTTGGGCCACCAGCACACCTGACACTCATAACCTCACAAGGAGCATCCCAGGTGGTCAAACAAAGATCACAAAAAACCTCCGTTATAAAAATACACATAGTAGTACGAAGGTACATAACTCTAGTGTCATGGGGGGGGGAAAGGACAGAAATGGGACAAAAAGACATTGCAGCCCAGAGGCTACAATAGGGAGATTGATGGACACACACACTCTCTCTCTCCCCTCTCTTGAGCTCTGGCCTGCAGTATTAGTTGCAGCTTCATCCTGTGACCGCAGCCTCCTTACTACAAATCGCAGTCATCTTAACTTTGTGAGATGTATAAAAAGAACTTTATATACGCCCTTTGGCCAGTGCCTTGAGCTTCTGCTGCTAAATATCCTCCTTTTGCTGTGCCACACCTCTGAGAGCTGCAGGTGGAAACCATTCAGCCTGCAAGCAGACTGGCAGGCAGGCAGGTGCTCACAGGGTGCAGCAGATGGTTTCCAGGGTCCCTGGAATTAAATCTCTTTCGGACGCTGCAGGTGTGGGATGCTGAATCTCTGGGGAAGGACTACATGGCCACTTGGGGTATCTTTCCTGCTCTTAAAATACAGCTGCCTACCTCTGGGGATGTCTTTGTGGTTAACTCCAGAGTTGCTTTTTTGTGGCAGAGCCTCCAGTGGTGAAGGTGATGAGGAAAGCGGACTACGGCATGGAGACCCTCGTCTGCTGGGCCCACGGCTTCCACCACAGGGAGATCGACGCCAACTGGAAGAAGGACGGGGAAGTCTGGGAGGAGGGCACCTTCCGCAGGGACGTCGCTCCCAACTCAGACGGGACCTACCACGCCTGGCTCAGCATCAAGATCGATCCCAAGGACAGAGACCGCTACCGCTGCCATGTGGAGCATGACAGCCTGCCAGAGACCCTAGATCTGGCCTGGGAGGAACCTGGTGAGAAACTGCGGGGAGGGGAATGAGCAAAAACAGGGGCTTCTCCTGGGCAGGGTTTGGGTGGGAGATTCTGGGAGGTGCTTTTTTACCCAGGAAATGTGGATCCTGTGTGTACATGTAGAGTGCAAAGCAATTTATCCGGGTTGTGCCATTTTTAACAGTGATGTAGCCTTTTAATTTTTTTGCAAGTACTTATTGTCTTGCTGGCCATAAACTCACGTCATAGGCAAAAGCTGGGTGCCATCCTTTTTGCCTGTAAGCTTGTGTGGTTGCGTTGCCACGGAATGTTCATATATATTTTACTTGCTCAAGGTGAATGTGTCAGCACAATATGATGAGCAAACATTTTTTACAGGGCATTCCCCTGTGGGAGGAGATTCTACACTCGCTCCCTCTCCCTCTCTCTCCTTCTCCCAGGACTCTTGTAAATCTGGAGAGGAGATGATGAGGGTGGGTGGGGACTTCTTGGATAAACCCCTCTGAATGTTGTGAGCTCCAAAGACCTTTGTGCGCCCCTCACCCCCGCATAACAGAAACATATTGTGCTGGATTTTCCTGAAATTATTTTTCCCTGTTTAACCACAGAATCCAACATGGGAGTGATTGTCGGGTGCATTGTGGGGGCCTTCCTCTTCCTGGTGATGGTGGCTGGGATCGCTGGGGCCGTGATGTACATCAGTAAGTAAACTATGAATGCATGTGTTGGGGGGGGTTGGAGGCTCCATTCTGTTGTAGGAGGGACTATCCCATTTTGGGGAGGGATCCACCGGGGCCACCATAAAAAAAGCCCCCCTCCCTGTTACCGTGAGCCCATAATCAGCAGGCCCTGGCAAAACTAACCGGAAAAGCGACGTCCTGGTAGTTCTTGGTATAGTCTTCTCTCTCTCTCTCTCTCTCTCTCACACTCGCACGCACACTCGCACGCACACTCGCACGCACACTCGCACGCACACTCGCACGCACACTCGCACTCTCTCTCGCACTCTCTCTCGCACTCTCTCTCGCACACACTCTCGCACTCTCTCTCGCACACACTCTCGCACTCTCTCTCGCACACACTCTCGCACTCTCTCTCGCACACACTCTCGCACACACTCTCACTCTCTCTCGCACACACTCTCACTCTCTCTCGCACACACTCTCACTCTCTCTCGCACACACTCTCACTCTCTCTCGCGCACACTCTCACTCTCTCTCGCGCACACTCTCTCTCTCTCTCGCGCACACTCTCTCTCTCTCTCGCGCACTACTCTCTCTCTCTCTCGCGCACACACTCTCTCTCTCTCTCGCGCACACTCTCTCTCTCGCGCGTGCGCACACACTCTCTCTCTCTCGCGCGCGCGCACACACTCTCTCTCTCTCTCGCGCGCACACACTCTCTCTCTCGCGCGCGCACACACTCTCTCTCTCGCGCGCGCACACACTCTCTCTCTCGCGCGCGCACACACTCTCTCTCGCGCGCGCGCGCACTCTCTCTCTCGCGCGCGCGCGCACTCTCTCTCTCGCGCTGCAGCGCGCACACTCTCTCTCTCTCGCGCGCGCCGCACACTCTCTCTCGCGCGCGCGCGCACACTCTCTCTCGCGCTGCGCAGCGCACACTCTCTCCTCTCGCGCGCGCGCACACTCTCTCTCTCGCGCGCGCGCACACTCTCTCTCGCGCGCGCGCGCACACTCTCGCGCGCGCGCGCACACTCTCTCTCGCGCGCGCAGCGCACACTCTCTCTCGCTGGCGCCGCGCACACTCTCGCGCGCGCGCGCACACTCTCTCTCGCGCGCGCGCGCACACTCTCTCTCGCGCGCTGCGCGCACACTCTCTCTCGCGCGCGCGCGCACACTCTCTCTCGCGCTGCGCGCGCACACTCTCTCTCGCGCGCGCGCGCACACTCTCTCTCGCGCGCGCGCAGCGCACACTCTCTCTCGCGCGCGCGCGCACTCTCTCTCTCGCGCGCGCGCGCACTCTCTCTCTCTCGCGCGCGCGCACTCTCTCTCTCGCGCGCGCGCACACTCTCTCTCGCGCGCGCGCTCTCTCTCTCTCGCGCGCGCGGCCTCTCTCTCTCTCGCGCGCTCTCTCTCGCGCGCGCGCTCTCTCTCGCGCGCGCGCTCTCTCTCGCGCGCAGCGCTCTCTCTCTCGCGCGCGCGCTCTCTCTCTCGCGCGCGCGCTCTCTCTCTCGCGCGCGCGCTCTCTCTCTCGCGCGCGCGCTCTCTCTCTCGCGCGCGCGCTCTCTCTCTCTCTCGCGCGCGCGCTCTCTCTCTCTCGCGCGCGCGCTCTCTCTCTCGCGCGCGCGCGCTCTCTCTCTCGCGCGCGCGCGCTCTCTCTCTCGCGCGCGCGCGCTCTCTCTCTCGCGCAGGCGCGCTCTCTCTCTCGCGCGCGCGCGCTCTCTCTCTCGCGCGCGCGCGCTCTCTCTCTCGCGCGCAGCGCGCTCTCTCTCTCGCGGCGCGCTCTCTCTCTCTCGCGCGCTCTCTCTCTCTCGCGCGCTCTCTCTCTCTCGCGCGCGCGCTCTCTCTCTCTCGCGCGCGCGCCTCTCTCTCTCTCGCGCGCGCGCTCTCTCTCTCTCGCGCGCGCGCTCTCTCTCTCTCGCGCGCGCGCTCTCTCTCTCTCGCGCGCGCGCTCTCTCTCTCTCGCGCGCGCGCTCTCTCTCTCTCTCGCGCGCGCACACTCTCTCTCTCGCGCGCGCACACTCTCTCTCTCACGTGCACACTCTCTCTCTCTCTCTCTCTCTTTCTCTCACACACACACACACACACACACACACACACCTACCTACCTACCTACCTACCTACCTACCTACCTTCTGGCTGTGATACATTCTTTTTTTCTGATAGCGCCATTTCCCACACCTTATCCAGCCATCATGCGACGGGAAGGTTTGCTGATTTCTGCTGGGCAGAGACCTCCCTACGTGTCGCTGTTCACAACAGCCAAATCTGTTTGTATCACTGACATCTTTAAGTGCTCTGGCTAATTCACTTCTTAATGAACGTGAGCTTTCTCGGTGAATCACATGGCCTCCTCGTGCAACCTCTCTCTCTCTCTCTCTCTCTCTCTCTCTCTCTCTCTCTCTCTCTCTCTCTCTCTCTCTCTCTCACACTCACACACTCACACACTCACACACACACACACACACACACACACCTCTGCAGCTGCCGAAAGATGCGCCTGAGATGGGCAAAGGTTACACTGCCTCCATCTGAGGCATTCGGCTGTGGGGAGAAGTTGCCCATCCATTGGTGGTGGAGGAGGCCGCTGAGAGACAGAGTGGGTTAAGCCAGTCCAAGTGCTACTCACAGTAGGCCCATTGAAGTCAATGGATGTGGCTGACTTAGGCTTGTTCATTGTTAGCAGGAGAACAAAACGCCAACAGTAGCTGAGCGGTGTATGTGAATCCTGGTTTGAAGGAGCACATTCTACCTTAGATATAATCATTCTGAGACTCTGGGCTTCAGAAAACAAGAAAGCATCCATTTATTGTGGGAAATACATGTTGTTGTTATGTGCCTTCAAGTCAATTATGACTTATGGCGACCTTATGACTCGGTGACCTCCAAGAGCATCTCTCATGAACCACCCTGTTCAGATCTTGTAAGTTCAGGTCTGTGGCTTCCTTGATGGAATCGATCCATCTCTTGTTTGGCCTTCCTCTTTTTCTACTCCCTTCTGTTTTTTTCCAGCATTATTGACTTTTCTAGTGAATCAGGTCTTCTCATTGTGGGTCCAAAGTATGATAACCTCAGCTTCATCATTTTAGCTTCTAGTGATAGTTCTGGTTTAATTTGTTCTAACACCCAACTATTGGTCTTTTTTGCGGTCCATGGTATCCACAGAACTCTCTTCCAACATCACATCTCAAAGGAGTTGATTTTTCTCTTATCCGCCTTTTTGTCTAACTTTCACATCCATACATAGAGATCGGACTACCATGGTCTGAATGATCCTGACTTTAGTGTTCAGTGATACATCTTTGCATTTGAGGACCTTTTCTAGTTCTCTCACAGCTGCCCTCCCACTCCTACCCTTCTTCTGGTTTCTTGACTATTGTCTCCATCTTGGTCAATGACTGTATTTTATTTTTGCAGTTTGGATGAAATGCCACATAATCCAATTAATTGCAAGATAAGGAATAAAAAGAAGGAATTAAAATGCAATTAAAAGGCATAGGGCATCAAGCACATTACAATTGCTACAATAGGCAGAAGAAATCATGAAGTGGTCCGCCAAGGCCATCTGCAATTTGTCAGTAGTCTGCAGGGAGGAAACACGTTTGGGAACCCCTGGTTCTAGCATCCCTGAAGGAAGGGTCAGCGCAAGTCAGTCCAGAAAGACAGGCCAGGGCGTGTGGAGTTTCCCCTCTCTCTATCCACTTTATCCCTGTGCAACAACCCTCAGCCAGCTGAGTTGCATCCCAGCACCTCCAACATTCATTTCAGGGGCTCTGCTCTGAGTAAGACTTCATTGGGTACACAACCCAATGTCTGCACCCGAGTGCCTGAGATGGAGCCACACATCTCAAGGATCCTTCCCCCAGGTGCTTGACGTACCCCAACAGGAAGGAGAGGTGGAAGCTGCCATGGATGGGTGGCCTTTACCAGCCTTCATTTCCTTTGTGACCGACAGCCACATGGTGTGGATGAGGAACAGAGCTCAAGGATGTTCACAGAAGAAGTAGGATCCCAAGATCTCTCTCGAGACCTGGAGGTGCTTGCAGGGGCTTCCTTGTATTGGCTCCGCTCCAACCTCACCTTTTTTCCCCCTCTCTGCAGCACCGGCTGAAGCTGAGCAAACGCCTCTGAGCTGGCAAGCCTCCCCCAGTGTAAAAAGTGGGTCCTGGTCCTTCTGCCCCACCATGGAGATGTCTTCATGCGCTGCGCACTGCTGGGACTGCCCTAAGCTTGGGATCTCTTTGGACTGCAGGAGCTGAGATGGACTTTCGGCTGCCTTTTTTCTTCCTCTAATTCCTGGGTCGCCCTGTGAGTTGCGTGGGAAGGAGTTGGACTCTCTGTCCTGTATCAGGCCTCCTTTACGGTGAGGCCAGGGCTACGACAGGGTGGTGTAATGAGAGAGTGCCAGACTAGGATGACACAGGTTCAGATCCTCACTTGGCCCTGCAGCTCACTGGGTGACCCCTGGTCTATTGTTGTCTCTCAGCCTAACCTACCTCACAGGGCTGTTGTGAGGATGGAATGCTTGCCTCTGGGTCAGGACAGGGATGTCCTGCTGGAATAATGGTGGGCAGGGCAGCCCAGATGAGCAGGAGAGGGAGGCAAGTGAAGCCACCAGGCGCCTGCTTCTCTTCCAGGTGGCCTGTCCCCTCTCCTGCCATGGGGCCCTCTTAACACCAATTGTCCCCCGGCCGAAAGAGCTTCATACCCAAGCATGTGCTCTAGAAACCCTGGTTGCTTTTGTGTGATGGGTGTGCTGCTTGGGGTGTCTTTTGTGTGTTAACATGCCCTGTGAGCTATTTTGTGGAAGTGGAATATAGATCTGCTTGATAACTAAAGAGGGACAGTGTGGCATAGTGGTTAGAGTGTCAGACTCAGACCTGGGAGACCAGGGTTCAAATCCCCACCTGCCCATGAAGCTCACTGGGTGACCTTGGGCCAGTGACACACTCTCAGCCTAACCTACCTCACAGGGTTGTTGTGAGGATAGAATCGGGAGGAAGGGAACTGTGTTCATATGCCACCTTGAGCTCTTTGGAGTAAAAATGGGATATAAATGTAATCGGTGCAGTCGTCTGGGGTCTCGGGGTCTTAGACCCTTTACTTTTTTGGGAGCCAGGTCCCAGTAGGGTCCCTCTGTCTCCTCCAGCATCCGAGCCAAGCGTGAAAGGGGAGTGTGTTAGCCACTGAGAAGAGTCATCTTGTCATGAACTTGTATATTTCTACGAATTGTTAAATCTAATTTCTAATACCATGGCTCAGTACAAAGGATTCTGGGAGTTACATCTTGTCAGAAGACAGGCCTCTGGAAAGGCAAAAATGTTAAGTTTCGTTTCCAGCTGAAGGCAGTTAGGGAGGCCTGAATAGAAACACCTGGTTATCTGTGCTAATCAGTGAGAGCCTGGTACTCAAGGACATGCAGGCCTGTGAAGGTTGAGAACACCGTTGGGAGGGGGGGCCTGCAAGGTGTGAAAAAGTGAAGAAGCATGGAGAAGGGATTACATCAGAAAGCCCCTGATTGGTTAATTAATTCTGGACCGTTGGGTTCCTTTTCCCTTAAGTATAGGGCTTGAGACCCATAGCCTTTGTTCCCCTGGAGAGGTTTCCCTTGAGAGGTTCCTTTTGAGAGGTTCCCTCTGGAAGGTCGCCCTGGATGATGCCTATAGGTGTCCATCTTGCTGGTGGTCGCCTAAATGGGGTTCCATTGTTTCTTACCTGATGCTATTCTCTCTGAGGAGAGATGAGATTGCAACCAACTACCTCCTAAGTAAGTAGACAGGCTAGACAGGTTGTTATTTTCTTGTTGTGTGTGTGAATGCTCTTATGTATACCTAAACCCCTGATTGGGTGTGTGGTTTTGAGGAATTGTTTTGCTGCTATATCTTGATGTGCACTTACATTTTGAATAAAGCTACTTCTGTTTAACCTGGTGTGTTCATTGAGGGTAGGGGTGGTTCTGAATCCAGCACCTTGACCATTCGACTACAAAACTACTGAGGATAAGGAAGTTAACCCTAAATCTATTTTGGGGGTTTTACCAGAGGTTTCTTGACAAGGAGTGTAAGTTTGGCTCTTTTCTTATTGAACCTTGGTTTACCTGTTTTCTGGGCTCTGAGTTCCCCTAGCTCTGAGTTGAACCAGTGAAGGGGTGGTGGCAGCCTATCTTCTACCTTGCAGGGATGGTGTTGGTTTGCACAATCTTGGCAAGGGGAATTTGGTGATTGGGTTCCAGAACAATTGCCCTAAGGGTGGGAATTGGGTCTGAAGCTTGGTCTCCGTGCCCTGAGGGGGCGGTGGACCATGACACTTCTAACATGCTTCCTTGTCCTTTCCTGCTGATTGGAGTCAATTGGAGTTAAAAGAGGTAAGTCGGCCACTGAGCAGACTCTCTCCAGTAGCTAACATACTCCCCTTTCATGCTTATTTGCTCTTAGGGATGTCTATTGTTGCAGGAGAAGGCATTAACAAGGATCTCATTCTCAACCCACAGCAACAAAAAGGGGGGGACCTGGCTATGACTGTTATGGAGAGACCCTGCAGTTCTGAATTTGCCGCTACACTACTGAATGAAATAAATAAAGCTAATCATCAAAAAGGCCAAAGAACAGAGGAAGCTACATTATACCAGATCAGGGAATTTGTCCATCTAGCCCAGCTTTGTCTACTAGAACTAGCAATGGATCTCCAGGATCTCAGGCAGGGCAAGACCTTTCCCAGCACCTCCTACTTGATCATTTCACCCCTCTCGGAGCTGCCAGGGATTGAACCTAGGACCTTCTACATGCGAAGCACGTGTTCTCCCTCTAAGCTGCAGTCCCTCCCCAAATATCCAGGGCCCAGGCACCCATTTCCATAATAGCATCCCTGCAGTGGAAGGTTAAATAGCACAGCTGCTAAATTCATACCTTCAACATTTATCAGTCAAGGGGGGAGAATATATTTACCCAGAGAGGCCACCGTCTCATAATTCTCCATGACTTCCCTGTGCAGAGCTCTTTGGCCAGGATCCAGCAGGGCCCATTCCTCCTCCGTGAAATACACAGCCACCTCCTCAAAGGTCACCAGATCCTGGAAGGGCAACAGATGCTGGAAAAGGAAGAAGAGGCAGTTTCTCCAACATGCACCATTCACCCAGCCTAAAACTTGAATAGGTTTCAAAGAGGATTGGACAAATCCATGAAGGATAAGGACATCAGTGGCTACTAGGCACAATGGCAATGCGTTGCCTCCACTGCCAGAGGCAGTACGCTGGGAATTGTAACATAGCAGGACACTTGGCAGCTTCACTGGCAAGGATTTAGTCAACTGCTGGGTTAGAGCACAGTAGCTCTGAGTTATTGACCATTTATTTATTATTTGATTTATATCCCGCGGTTCCTACCAGCAGGAGCCCAGATGGGCAGAACGGACCTCCTGATAAGATGGTATCTGCAGGAGGCCCTCACCTGCAGAGCACAGTGATCGACTGGGTATATAAGGGATAAGATGGTATTTCAGATATCCTGGTCCCGAGCTGTGTAGGGCTTTGTACA
Organism: Rhineura floridana; assembly: GCF_030035675.1. Classification (NCBI taxonomy): domain Eukaryota; kingdom Metazoa; phylum Chordata; class Lepidosauria; order Squamata; family Rhineuridae; genus Rhineura; species Rhineura floridana. Next base: position 212,334,267 of record NC_084482.1, read on the forward strand.
TCAAAACTAGAACCTTGAACTTGGCCCGGTAGCAAATGGGCACCCTGATAATAAAAAAGATCCAGTCCAGCCCATGAAGAAACCAGAAGATTTATGTAACTTTAAAGCTGACAATGAGGACATGGAACTTGTCAAGAATTATCGATACTTTGCACAGTCATTAACCAAAATGGGAGACAATAGTCAAGAAATCAGAAGAAGGCTAGGACTGGGGACGGCAGCTGTGAGAGAACTAGAAAAGGTCCTCAAATGCAAAGATGTATCACTGAACACTGAAGTCAGGATCATTTCTGATCCATGGTATTCCCGATCTCTATGTATGGATGTGAGAGTTGGACGGTGAAAAAAGCGGGTTAGAGAAGAATCAACTCCTTTGAAATGTGCTGTTGGAGGAGAGCGTTACATATACCATGGACCGTGAAAAAGACAAACAATTAAAATAAGGCCAATGCAGCTACAGAGACAGCAGCAACTGTTCATTTTTCCTTAGCATCCTGGTTTGAATGGTTTGCTCAGCGGCCAGTGGCTGCAAATTGAAGCAAGCACCAGTACAGCAGTAATTGTCCATAAATGGTTTGCAGGTCTCTTTTACCACAGTGAGAACTTCAAGAGGCGCAAGAAGAAATGCTGTTAATGACATTTTTGGAAGTAACAGCAATGCTGGGAAACGGAACAGTCACTAGTAAACAGACATTTACTGTGAGGATGTTGTACACTTAAAGATTGTTCTCGATTATAAACCGAGCAATAGCAGCTCTAACAGCATTCCCCCTGCATGTATTCATGTTGCCATTTCTGCGGAACTGCTCCTCGTACGCAGGAAGGTCCAATTGGTCCGACACGTCAAATCGCTCCTGGAGAATATGTCCTCTGCTCTCACAAATGTTGTGTAATACAACACGAGAAGTAACAACACTAACAAGATTTTCCTCCGCAACAGGGAGGCGAGCAGTGAGATGTCTCCAGCTTGAATTTAAACGCCCAAAACTTCTTTCCACCACATTTCTGCAGCGGTTAAACACTCGGTTAAAACCCATCTGGAAGTTGTCAAGATGTCCGTGTGACGCCCTTCCCTGGCTCTCCCTGTCAGGTTCCTACCTGCTCATGGTTACTGCCTGTCACTAGGCACCACCAGGGACTCCACCAGTCCAGACTGTCCTTTTTTATGGTTTCTCTGCCCGCTCTAGCACAGATCTCAACAGATCCCCCTGCTAGGCAGCACCACCAGTCACGTCCTATAACCAGTAGTCCCAGAGACTCGGCCTGAGTCTCCCTCAATTAGGTTACCTCTGTGACTGCGTGCTTAAGCTGTCCCAATCCCTTTGATTTACTCAGTCTGCTTGTGGTGTTATTCTTCCCTTCCCCGCTGCCACCATTTGTTACCCTTCAGCCTTGGTATTTACCTTACCCTCCCTTCTGGTCTGTGAAACCCCAGCCAAGGATCAGGCCTTTGGTAAACCAAAAGTATTTATTGAATAACAAAGATAACAAGATTTCTTTAAAAGGCACATAAGCATAGGGTTACATCTATTCCTGAGGTACTGGTCTTAGTATTAATCCAAACTCCACCCTCTCCTCACATCCACCAACTCTCCACACAATCTCCTCTCAAAACCCACCAAAACAACCCTCTCAAGTCCACCAACGTCCACCCAGATTTACCTGTCATTCTTCCTTTTATACTGTCAGCCATTTTAAACATTCAGCCAATCATCCAGCATTCTACTGCCCATTCACTCCCCCTTCCTCTTTCATTCTACTTACCATGTATCTCCTATACAAACAGCACTTACCCTATTTACACTAATACAGGAACATCACAGTCCGCCATAGGGCTTCATCAGCCAACGGTGCATTGGGTAGGCGGCAATGGCAAGGATGAGTGGAGGCACCTGAACCCCCCTGATAGTTATGGTGGGGTTACCGGGAATGAAATCCCCGGCATCCATTGCCTGAAAGATTGTGGAATTGCGAAAAACGACGGGATCGTGATTTCGCCCACTCCAACCAACCTCAGTGTTAATGAAAAGACCAGTATGGTCACAAGTCCCTTGCAGTAAAATTGAATAAAACCCCTTGCGGTTGATGTATTCCTTGCCCTGTCCTGCCGGAGCCATTATGGGGATGTGGCATCCATGAACAACCCCCATCACCGGAGGGAATCCCATTCTCAGGAAGCCATCCATTATCCGAAAAAAAGAAATGCACACTTTATTGCAGTGGTGCTTTTTCGCTCTTGCGCTAAGAAGACATAATCATAACAGTAACCATTATAATACCGATAATGTTAATACTAACAATAAATTTTTTAACGTTACTTCCTGAGGATTGCCAATATTAACAGTTCTTGATAGAAGAACATACTCCATGGCCAGGCATACCTCCACAACAATGTCTCCCACGGTTGACTTTCTGAGTCCGAAGTTCACCGCTACCTCCCGGTAACACTCCATTGTTGTCAGCCACCAAACAGTAACAGCGAGCCTCTTCTCTGCAGGAATGGCATCTCGCATATTGGTTCCTTGTCTTTCGAGATGGGGTCGAAGAAGATCTGCTGTTTCATATAACGTTGCCCAAGTCATACGAAAGTTGGCCAGCCATAGATCATCATCCCAGTGTTGCAGGACTTCAGTCTCCCACCAGGATCTTGCATGATCTCGAACCAAAACACTGCAAGGGATGTTTCTTGGCAAAGTGCTATGGGCCATGACAGCCAACTTCATGAAAGGTGAGGACCTACGTTTTTTGCAGTTCTGCAGTTGCTTGCGGCTTTTCTTCCATATCAAAGTAACCTGGTCATCCTCCTCCTCCCTTTCTTGTTCTGCCAACATGAACTGAAGGGAAACATCCCTCAGCTGCACAAGGCAGAAATTAAGCAGCTCTAAGTGGAGGCGAACAAGAGCCAAAAACTCCAATAACTCCATTGAAGCCGCTACTACAGAAGTATCAGGAAATTCAAACTTTCGCGCTCTTACGTTCAAGCGCATGAGCGTTGCTGATCGTGGGTGAAAGGGGGAGAGGAGCACACATCATATTTTGCACACCAATTGGCTGATAGTGGGTTGTGTCAGAGGCGGAGCTGGGAAAAGGCGAAAAGAATGTGGGGGTCTTCCCACTGCGCATGCAGGCGCAAAAAAGGCGTGTTTTTAACATCGGGAAAGAACAAAACAACGGGCAAGTGAGGACTGTCAGATGACACAGTGGATATGGAAAACCTGGTTTATCCAGGTAAGTTTGGACGAGCCCTACATTTACCTGGGAGGAAGCCCTTTTTCATTGCCTTCCTCTTCTCAGAAAGACAGGTTAAAAACACTTCATAGCCGCTTAGGAGACAAAATGGAGATACACTGCTCTGAAACAGGATTTTTTTCATTTGCTAACCCCCCCCGAATGACCCAAATTGAGTGTATGTCACTTGTGTTCTTCCAGTGCCTCTGTGTTCTTTATCCTTTTAGGTAATAACAATACTGAACAAATTAAAAGAAATGATACTTTTTTTGTTGAAAGCAATCAAATTTTCTGAACAAAAGGTGGTAATTTGCACTGCGAGGACATAAGCAAGACACGTGTGATATGCTAATTGCATGCCCCCAAGAGATAATGTGACATATTTTTCCCTGGATGTGCAGCATAGACTTTCCAGCTGTTCCCACCCTACATGCAGTTGTCTGAGAGGCAACTTCCTGTTTCCCCCCCATGCTATTTCTACTCATAGGAAGCAATGGAGGCATCCAGCATTTTAGCGTACCATTGATTATGCAGTAGCCTGTCCACTCAGGCAAAAAAAGGGTAGTGCCACAAGAGTTCAAGTTCTTTATAACTCAAGTCTTGCTGCAGGTGAAAACGATAACGCATATACAGGCATCAAAAGGTTTTTTTAAAATCCCTACTAATACCAATGCCCATCCCCATAGACTGATTCAGTGTATATGTGGCAGAGCGAAATAGTGGCTTACAACAGCCCTGCAATGTTGTCCACTGTGTTGACATTGCAGGTTAGAGGCGGGGCTGAGGCTGCTTTGGATTTGCAGCCCAAAATTCCCCATTTTGGGTTGCACCAAATGTCGTTAAATTGCCCCTCGAGCCTTCCAGCCCAGAACCAGTTCTCGGTTGCATACAGCAGCGACGCTCCAGTGGCTTGCATGCCGAAGTGCTGAGGCTTTAAACTGATTTCAGTTCTCTGCCCCAAAATGACCTGAGTTAAAACAGAAGGCACACACACGTCGTCGGGAGGAAATGAAACCTGAAACATTTTCCTTGCCAATTGCGCCCTCCCATGGTCTCCAGCCTTAGTGTGCAATCAGAGAAAGGAAACAGCAATACTAACCTTTCAAGAGGAACGCCATGTGAACTGAAAGTTAAAAAAAACATATTGGAAGCTGGGGAGTGTGAACCTAGCAAATCTGTCGCAATGGCAAAAGGTACGTATTTACTTTAAGTTAAGCTCCCCTGTGAACAGGCCCTTGGTTTGCAAAAAGCAACTCAGAGAAGACAGAGCAGTAAGAAAGTCTCTTTTAAAACTAGTGTCTGATACAGAGCAAAGGGGGAAACAAACAAACATACTAAAAAAAATAAAACCCTGAAAAATCTGCTTTATTTATTTATTATTTATTTGTTACATTTGTATACCGCCCCACAGCTGAAGCTCTCTGGGTGGTTTACAACAATTAAAAACATTAAAAACAAATATACAAATTTAAAAACACATTGTTAAACACAATTTAAAAAACACATGCTAAAATGCCAGGCAGAAGAAAGGTTTAATTCTCAGTTTACTCTGGGCCACAGAACCTGTTTGGTTTAAATGAAAAGAGGAACAATATGTAGTCCTATTTCTTAGTAAAGTATGTATGCAACAGTGGAATTAAAATAAACCAGTCCCACACCTTCCTCCCACGCACACTAGTTAATCAAAGAAGTCACAGAGACAATCTTCTTAGGTAAAAAGAATAAAGAGTATTTACTCACGACTGTCATATGTTTAAGACAACATAGGCTCTAGTTTAGATAGAAAATAATCTGTAGTCTCAGTCCATTTTCAGTCATTGGTGAGGATGCCCCTGGAAGGAACGTCTGCCTGTTCCCTCTGCTAGAGGTTAATGCAGAATATGCAAAAAGGATCAATATCCCCTAACAAAGGAGGAGGAAGAAAAAAAAACACCACCCTTTGAGGAAGTTACGTCATGGTAAACAAACATATAGAGATATCCCCAATACTGGTTAGAGGGAACATCTCCCTATCAAAGGGGGGGCATGCAAGCTTGCTTAAATCCAACAAGAATTGCTTCCATCTATAATGTGAGTAACTGTTGGATATGCTCTCTACTCCCTGTCCACGGGGAGGGAGGCGTTCCCCTTGTACCAATCCCTTTGACTGGAGAGGACATCACTGACACTGCCCCCATTTTTATTTATTTATTTGATTTATATCCCGCCATTCCTCCCAGAACGAGCCCAGGGCAGCAAACAAAAGCACCAAAAACTCTAAAACATCATAAAACAGACTTAAAATACATTATAACAAAACATCTTTAGAAACGTTTCAGCTGTGAGTCTGGCTTTTAGAACACTGACAGCTGGTTCTTACTGAGCATGCCCGACATTATCATTCAGTTCAATGTAAAATTTCTTAAATTAATTAAAAATCAGCCAGGCATTTTATTTTTAAAACTGCAGAAGATGAAGTTCAGAGAATGGGGCAAGGTCAATAATAGGATTACAGATACTCTGTGAACATGGCTGATTTTTAATTAATGTCATCAAATTATGAGATTTCTGACAGAAAAAAGTCCAGGTCTGTTATTTCCCTCATTTTACATTTTGAACTCTCGATTCTCTGACTGTTTTGTGTATTGCCATGAAAACTTAAAGGGTTGTTAAGCAAGCATTTCTGAGTTCAGGACTATAAGTTATGTAAGGTTTTGTTTTGAAATGAACTTATGGAAAGCATCAGAATGACATGGGGGGTATTTTAAATTTATGATTGCGGAACGCGAAAAATCCATGCTGGCTATAGTATACAGCCACTCTCATGGCTATATAATAATGTGGCAGGCGGATTAATACCTGCCTTTTTATAGTATAGAATTATGGGGAAAGCTTCACCTGTTGATATTCTTCCTGTTGGATATCTTATTATTAGTGTTGAAATGGAAATGGACTGCCTTCAAGTTGATCCCAACTTATGGCGACCCCATGAATAGGGTTTTCATGATAAGCGGTATTTAGAGAGGGTTTACCATTGCCTCCCTCTGAGGATAGTCCTCCCCACTGCACAAGCCAGCCCCTTCCTTGTCCACAACTGCCAGCTGGAGGGCAACTGGGCTCCGTGGGACTATGCAGCTTGCCCACGGCTACACAGGTGGCAGGGCACATAACCCCTGAGCCACACAATGTGGGGTGATCTTTAGCTGTCCCTTGACACCCAGGAGACACAAACGGGGATTTGAACTCACAGACTCTGGACTCCCAGCCAGGCTCTCCTCCCCGCTATGCTATACCAGCTGTTATTTGAGTGTTCCCACTGGATTATTTGTGTCTTTGAGGAGTGCAGCAGAGGGCCCAATCTGCATAGAGTACTGAGAGTACAGAGCCCAGAAAATCCTGTTGGTAGCCTTGCTTCCCTGTGTGGATTCTTTGATGCACAGAAAGAGCTGAACTCTGCTTAAGCTCCTTCCACACTCCAAGCATTTTAAGGTTTGTCTCCTGTGTGAGTTTTGTGATGCGAAGTAAGGGTGTCACTCCGACTGAACCTCTTTCCACACTCCAAGCATATATAAGGTTTGTCCCCTGTGTGAGTTCTTTCATGTACCGTAAGGGCGCTACTCCACTTGAAGCTCTTTCCACACTCGAAACATTTATAAGGTTTGTCCCCTGTGTGAGTTCTTTGATGCGAAGTAAGGTAGCCACTCTGACTGAAGCTCTTTCCACACTCCAAGCATGTATAAGGTTTGTCCCCTGTGTGAGTTCTTTGATGCACCGTAAGGGTGCCACTCTTACTGAAGCTCTTTCCACACTCGAAACATTTATAAGGTTTGTCCCCTGTGTGAGTTCTTTGATGCGAAGTAAGGTGGCCACTCTGACTGAAGCTCTTTCCACACTCCAAGCATGTATAAGATTTGTCCCCTGTGTGAGTTCTTTGATGCGAAGTAAGGTTGCCACTGTGACTGAAGCTCTTTCCACACTCCAAGCATGTATAAGGTTTGTCCCCTGTGTGAGTTCTTTGATGCGAAGTAAGGTGGCCACTCTGACTGAAGCTCTTTCCACACTCCAAGCATGTATAAGGTTTGTCCCCTGTGTGAGTTCTGTGGTGCAAAGTAAGGTGGCTACTCCGACTGAAGGTCTTTCCACACTTCAAGCATTTATAAGCTTTGTCCCCTGTATGAGTTCTTTCATGTGTACTAAGGGTGCTACTCCAACTGAAGCTCTTTCCACACTCCAAGCATGTATAAGGTTTGTCCCCTGTGTGAGTTCTTTGGTGCAAAGTAAGGTGGCTATTCTGATTGAAGGTCTTTCCACACTCCAAGCATTTATAAGGTTTGTCCCCTGTGTGAGTTCTTTGATGCACCCTAAGGGCACTACTCCAGCTGAAGCTCTTTCCACACTCCAAGCATTTATAAGGTTTGTCCCCTGTGTGAGTCCTTTGATGCGAAGTAAGGGTGCCACTCTGACTGAAGCTCTTTCCACACTCCAAGCATTTATGGGGTTTGTCCCCTGTGTGAGTTTGTCTCTCCTCTTGTCTCTTTGCTCTATCTTGCCTCCTCAGTTTCTGCTCCTGCACCTGCTCCTCAGCTTTTTCCAGTGATACTTCAGATGGTTCTCCCTCAGCCTTGACCCCCCAGATGTATCCTGATGGAATGAAAAGGAAAGGTGATAAAATGCTGTGGAGAAATCCTGTGAATATATTATGATTTGTACTTTGAAAACATATTTCTGGGAGCTCTGTTGATACCAAACTGTCAAAGCTCCAAGCCTTGTACAGAGTTATTTTAGCAGTAGGTACTTGGTCAGAGGTTGTGAAAAGAGATGCAGAGAGAGAGAATTGTAACAAAAAACTGCTCTCTTGTTCCTCAATTTAAGGTGAACAGCCAAGTACTTATGCACAGCTGGAATCTACAAACCTAGGATGGATCCTGTCTGACAGGAACATGGTCCTTTCCACTGCCCAGAGGGCACCTCGCATCCCCTCCCTCCCTCCCAAAATGTTACCTGAAACATGAGATAGTGCTGGAAGATGAGACCCCCAGGACAGATGGCACTCGGCAAGCTACTGGGGAAGAACAAAGGACAAGTACGAGTAGCGCTGTGACTAATCACGCAGCTGGGTCAAAGCCAAAAGGAAGCCCAGAGGCTGATGTGCACAGATGCAAAAGGAGAGTCCGGAGTTGTACGACGCACACAATAGGAGCATGGAATGTGAGAAGCATGAACCAGGGAAAGTTAGAAATTGTCAAACAAGAAATGGAACCTATCAACATTACAATACGGCGTGAGTGAATTCAAATGGATGGGAATGGGACATTTTCAGGCAACTACAAAATACTTTATGCAGGAAATGACAAATTAAGAAGAAACGGGGTTGCTCTAATAGTGAGAAGTGACGTAGCAAAAGCAATTAGGAGCTATAATGCAAAGTCTGAGTGAGTGATAGCAATGAGATTAAATGGGAAACCTGTGTGTGTGTGTGTGTGTGTGTGTGTGTGAGTGTGTGTGTGTGTGAGAAAGAGAGAGAGAGAGAGAGAGAGAGAGAGAGACTGTGTTTTGGAAGCCGCCTTCTGGTCCTCACTGTCTAGCTGCACATGAGTGACTCACATGATGAGTCCAGAGAGGACACACATGACTGTTAAAATACACTCTTGGAGAGGTGGGATCTTTTTCGAAAGTCAGTCACGTAACACTTCAGTGGAGAATATATATCTATTGTGACAGTGGGGTTAAGTCAGCAACAATATACATAATATTTCTTTGGGTTGAGGGCATTAGCTAAATAATTATAACCACAACCAAGCTAATCAGCAGTGTGCAAGACTGAGCACGCACAGAAGGCACAAGGTGAGATGGAGGGGGGTTGAGTACAGCTAACCTGTTGTTCCTCTCTGGACTGACACACATACACACACACATTTAGCACAGGGAGAGAGAGAGAGAGAGAAAGCCCTTGGTTAGGACAGCAGCAACAAAAGAGGAGCTGGGGTGGGATGGGGCGAGGCGGGAAACGTGGGTCAGTCTCATCATCGCAATGTTTCCCACGCAAAAGATTCAGAATGCTCTGAGATATCTTGTTTGAAACACGTGACATTGCAGGATTTCACAATTAACATGGAAGACATATATAGCCCAATTTCATCAAGTGCCCCCCTCTATAGATAATTTAATCGATTTCCCCATTAGACAATCCAAAGATCTAGGCATAACCCATGCAGGTTTCTGCCTTATAAATATGATTATTAGATTGAATCTAATTCTACTTAATGGGAGAACCAATGGCAATACAGAAGGAGAATTTACCTTCCTTTCAACTAGAGGTGCATCAGTGATTGATCTTGGGATTGTTTCCCAAGAATTATACCATTCAATCAGCTCTTTTAAATGCACCGAAAGACCAGAAAGTGATCATTCGCCTATTGCATTGGACATTGTCTGGGACTCTTCTTTACATATTACTCCCCAGACTTTTGATAATACAGCTTATGAATTTCATCCTAAAAGGGTAAAGTGGATACCTATCCTTGAGAGGGAGCTTAATGCCAGACTTTCTGCCCCGGATATCCTTGAATTAAAACACCAGATAATTACATCTTCTAATCCCTTAACTTCTTACCAATATTTTCAACAGCTACTAATTATGCTACGTTCATTATTATTAACCACTTCGAAAACTAAGAGACACGGAAACACTCTTAACTCTAAGTCATGGTTCGACAAGGAATGCGTAGAAGGGAAAAAGTCATTAATAATTAAATTTAAGACCTATAAGGTGACTTGCAACCCAGATACGCTCCAAGCATATTGTAAGGAGAAGAAATTCTATAAACATTTGTTAAAACAAAAAAAGATAACAAGCCTTCACGAAATTTGGCACCGCCTCTCAAACGCGTCACGATTGAAGAATTCTAAACTGTTCTGGGAAATAATTGCAAATAATTGGCCAAAACCTTATTTTAGTATGGGCTGCTATGTGCAACCCAGAGCCTGGGAGGAACACTTCCTTAAGCTATTTGGTCAGGAGGTAAATTCTGTAGCCCCTAAAGATCTGCCAACGGATATTCCTGAATGGGATCCGGTTGGCCCCAATGAAATCATTGAACTTATAGCCAAACTGAAATCTAATAAGGCCCCAGGCTCTGACAGTATCCCAGCCGAAGTGTTCAAATCGAATGTTCAATGGTGGGCCCCTTTATTGGCGACATTATTCTCACACATTGACCATTCAATGCTAATACCTAGAGATTGGGGAACAGCTATAATTATCCCAATTCATAAAAAGGGCCCGCTCCATGATCCTGCCAATTTTAGACCCATCAGTTTACTGAATATTGTCAGTAAACTTTACTCTGCACACCTTTATCAGAAATTGAGTGCTTGGGTCGAATCAAATGATATCTTAGCCCCTGAACAAGCAGGCTTCCATGCGGGTCGTTCAACCCTGGACCACGCATTAATCCTCCAACATTTCGTGAATAAATACAAGGGTAGAAATGGAAAATCTTTGTATACTGCATTCATTGACTTAAAAACAGCTTTCGATACCATCTCAAGGGAAAGACTCTGGCATAAATTTGCTAGCCTTAATATTGACATCCGTTTATTGACGCTAATTCGGGGCCTTTACGACAATACTTACTTTCGTGTTCATTGCAACCATATGGGTCAGTTGAGTAATCCCATTCCTACCTACAAGGGGGTAAAACAGGGTTGCATCTTGGCCCCTTTATTGTTTAATATCTACATTAATTCTGTTGTCCATCAGATGTATCCGATTGTTTCACACTCCCCTAAATTGGCAGAAATTTCAAGACCTATTCTGTTATATGCCGATGACATTCTGCTTATGTCTAGAACTTCGGTAGGATTGAGACAATTGTTGGCTGGGGTGGCTACTTTTTGTTCTGCTGAATCTTTAACGATCAACCATGGGAAAACTAAGATAATGATATTTACTAACAAAAGAGTTAACCATGCTTGGAGAATCAATGGTTATTCCATTGACCAGGTTAAAGCATTCAAATATTTAGGAATGACTTTTCAATCCAGCGGCTCATGGTCTCTACACAAAGTCCGCCATTCTAAATGCAAAAAGAACCACGAAAGCATTACTATCTATTTACTATACTAAAGGGGGACAGCTCCCTATACCAGCTATCAATATTTTGAGAGTTAAAATAATTCCTCAATTACTGTATGGTTCTCAAGTCACAACCTCTACGAACTTTGAACAATTGGAAGCTGTTCAAAATTCTTTTCTCAGATCAATATTTGCAGTTCCTACCTGTGTCCCTAGCTTCATTCTGCGAATGGAAGTGGGACTATCGTCACTAGAAGCCCGAATCTGGTGTTTGAGAATTAGTACTTGGCTTAAACTGATATTTAACACCATAGGACTTACATCCTCTATCCTGCAGGACCATTTTCCCTCATCATGGCAATCAATGATTATGAATAAAATAACAGCCTTGGGATACTCTGTTCCTGCTATTTTAGCCATGGGCTTTGTAAAAGCCAAAGAACAAATTCTCCAGAGAGTCAAAGATGTGGATCTCCAACAGCATTTTGCTTTGATTAGAAAACAAATATTTAACACCAATCCCCAACAACCAATATCGTATCTTTCTAATTTATCCATACCTAAATATCGGAAGGCTTTTGTGTGGGCAAGGTTAAATTGCCTACCAAATGCGGTATTGATAGGCAGATATAATAAAACACCCTATAGTGAACGAACATGCCCTTGCAATGCTGGAGAGGTTGAATCACTAATCCATGTCTTCTTGTACTGTCCTTTTTATCATGACTGTAGACACCGTCTGATTAAGCCTCTGATTACTTCCTTCTCAGGAAGAAGTGAGGACTTTTATGTAAAATATCTCCTTGCTGACCATTCTGTCCATATTACTCAATCTGTAGCAAAATTCTGTGCTACAAGTATTTCCATTAGGAGAAATTTAACCATGTCCATTTAAGTGGAAAGAAATCTGAATGTCCTCTTTCCGTACCTAACGTTATTTAATACTCCAAAATTAAATACCTCTGACCATCGTCTAAATGGCTAATGCATAAGGTTACTAAATTTGTGATGTATTATTTTTATATCAAGTCTTACTCTTCCATTTTATTGACACATATATTTTAACTATTCTATGTATGTATGTATCATAACTGTTTTATTGGTCTATGACCGTAATAAATATATCCATCCTTGCTAATGGCGTTCTTGCAGCTATTTGCATGTCAGGCTGTTTAAAGCTTTAAATGCCAAAGTAAGCATCTTGAATTGGGCTCAGAAAACAACTGGCTGAGGCAAGCACAGTGGTGCGCACCTTGATTCTCCAAACTGCCACTGCTGTTCCTCCTGCTTCAAAGACAAAACCCGACATTTGGGCAGAGAAAGGAAGAGGGAGGAGGCAGTGGGTGCTCCCAGGCTCCTGGGAGCATCTTTTCCCACTGGGGGTTTACAGTACAAGTCACAGCGTGTCAATTATCTGCTGAGGATGCAGGAAATGATGCTCTGCTGGGGTTTGGGAGCTCCTGCCCTCTCCTTCACCGGATGCAAGGTAAGATTTTTCATCCTGGGGCATCGGAAGGTGGCAGGGAGGGGCACTTTTCACATTCAATCATCCAAAAGGCCAAAGAACAGAGGAAGCTACATTATACCAGATCAGGGAATTTGTCCATCTAGCCCAGCATCGCCTACTAGAACTAGCAATGGATCTCCAGGATCTCAGGCAGGGCAAGACCTTTCCCAGCACCTCCTACTTGATCATTTCACCCCTCTCGGAGCTGCCACGGATTGAACCTAGGACCTTCTACATGCGAAGCAGGTGTTCTCCCTCTAAGCTGCAGTCCCTCCCCAAATATCCAGGGCCCAGGCACCCATTTCCATAATAGCATCCCTGCAGTGGAAGGTTAAATAGCACAGCTGCTAAATTCATACCTTCAACATTTATCAGTCAAGGGGGCAGAATATATTTACCCAGAGAGGCCACCGTCTCATAATTCTCCTCCATGACTTCCCTGTGCAGAGCTCTTTGGCCAGGATCCAGCAGGGCCCATTCCTCCTCTGTGAAATACACGGCCACCTCCTCAAAGGTCACCAGATCCTGGAAGGGCAACAGATGCTGGAAAAAGAAGAAGAGGCAGTTTCTCCAACATGCACCATTCGCCCAGCCTAAAGCTTGAACAGCTTTCAAAGAGGACTGGACAAATTATAGAATCCTAGAATAGTAGAGTTGGAAGCGGCCTACAAAGCCATCGAGTCCAACCCCCTGCTCAATGCAGGAATCAAATCACAGCATTCCCGACAGATGGCTGTCCAGCTGCCTCTTGAATGCCTCCAGTGTCGGAGAGCCCACTACCTCTCTAGGTCATTGGTTCCATGGTCGTATGGCTCTAACAGTTAGGAAGTTTTTCTGATGTCCAGTCGAAATCTGGCTTCCTGCAACTTGAGCCCATTATTTCGTGTCCTGCACTCTGGACGATGGAGAAGAGATCTCGGCCCTCCTCTATTTATTTATTTATTTAAAACATTTATATAACCCGCTCTATCTCCGGAGACTCAGAGTGGCGAACAAAAAACAAAGAGCAGAGAACAATCACATATAAAAATTAAAATTAGCATGATAAAAACAATATTAACTAAGCATATCAGCAGCAAGAGCCTGTCAAGCAATAAAAATATCCTATATATCGCTCAAATTAAATGCTTGACGAAAAAGAAACGTCTTGACCTGGCGACGAAATATAACAAGAGAAGGAGATGACTGCACCTCTATCGGTAAAGAATTCCAAAGTCTGGGGGCAATAACCTTTAAAGTACCTTTAAAGTACTTGAAGAGTGCTATCATATCTCCCCTCCATCTTCTCTTCTCCAGGAAGGATGACATCAGTGGCTACTAGGCACAATGACAATGCATTGCCTCCACTGCCAGAGGCAGTATGCTGGGAATTGTAACATAGCAGGACACTTGGCAGCTTCACTTTGGTCCATATTGGACTAATAGCCTGACCAGTGGGGCACGCTGGGATGACTCCCTTCTTGACCCCCTCTCGTTGCACGACAGGAGTTCAATCCCAGAAACGGCTTGACTTTGGTTTCACACCACGGAACCAGCTCCACCCTCTTTCTCTTTGCATTTCCTTAGTACAGTTACTCTTTTTTTAGCTTTTGTGGGGTGTGTGTGTGAGCATTTCTGGGTTTTAGACTGCTCAGACACAATTGCAGGGCAGAGCTTGACTGATGACCATAAAAGATCCCACCTCTCCAAGAGTGTATTGTAACAGCCACGTGTGTTCAAGCGAGTTCTGCCAGATATGTGTCACCGAATCACAAGTGGGGAGAGTGCGCTTGTATTCAGGTTCTGCTAGCGGCTTCCCACAGGCCTCTGGTCGGCCACTGCAAGAACCGGGTGCTGGAACAGACGGGCTATTGGCCTGATCCGGCAGGCTCTCCTTATGCAGCCTCAGAACTAGTGTTCTCCCAGAGCCCTCCCCACCACGCTCAGGGAGACGCAGCCGCGCTGTCCCCTCTGTCTTCCCCCAATGATCCTTCCCTTACCTCATGGGGCTGCCCAGCTGCTCTTTCCACTCTATCCCAGAGAAGAGACAATCCGGACGGTGCCTCTGAGGCCATGGTGCAGCCCCTGAGGGAAGAGGAGTAAACCAGGCCAGCTCTGGGACTCCCACAGCTTTTGCCACGAGGCACGTCTCGTAGGGAGCAGCTCTCAAGGGCCTGCAGGGGAGAGACGGGGATGGGAGGAATTTCATCCTTTATACCAATATGGATTTCAGATGTTTGTATATTATAAGCAGCCTCAATCTAAATAAATAAATGGCACGTCCTTTTCCTGGGTTGTTTTCCCTCACAATGCTTGATCTGCAAAAGGCCTTAAAGGCCCCAAATGTCTTTCAGACCAACCCCCCGTTTCTTCCAGACTCTTCTCCATGCTTGGGCACCTCTTGTGTCTTTAGCCACCCCCAGGAGTTTCACCCATCTCCGACCCCTCCCCTCTCATCTCTGCTTCTGCTTCCGCAAAGCCTTTAATTCCTGCTCACCACAGAGTTTCTTCTCCAAGTTGTGAACCATTTCAGGCTTCATTATAGGGCCCTTTTCACCATGCATATAATTAAAAACTTAATCTGCACAGAGATTAATTTCATGTCATGTCCCTGACAGTTGGCAAACAAAATAGGTTTTGCACACATTGCAAAGAAATGGGGAGGCTGAATTTGGTCTAATGACTCCATCTTGGAGCTCCCTGGGGATGCAAAACTCCTCCACTCTTTCCATCAGAAATACGGGCAGAGGACCACTGACCTGCATTCAGTCTGGTCCAGCTCACTGGGCAATGAAAAGCATATGAGGAACTACTTGTAATACATCCATGTCAAAATCAGCAGGACACATTGTTGGTACCATCCACTCGTATAATCCAAGTTGACCTTCAGATGTTTTTGAACCACAACTCCCATCAGCCCCAGCAAGTATGATCAAAGGACAAGGATGATGGGAGTTGTAGTTCAACAACATCTGGAAGACCAAAAGTTCCTCACCACACAGGGTCGAGCGACTGAGGCAATAAGTTGATTTACTTATTATTATTTGTATCCATACATTTTATTCTTATGTTTATATTTCTACACAGGCCTGCCTCTAATGAGCTCACAGTCGGAAACATATTTTGTCCCCCTCTACTTTGGTCTTCAGAACAACCCTGTCTCTGGGCCCAGGACACTACCTGAATCTAGACCGCTTAGTTTTTTGGGAGCAGGATCTCAGCATGGTCTCCAACATCCTGTGAGCCAATCAGGATGAAAGGAGAGTGTGTTAGCCACTGAGAAGAGTCTTCTAACATACTTCCTTGTTCTTTCCTGCTAATTAGGGTGAATCAGAGTGAAAGGAGGTGAGTCAGCCACTGAGAAGACGCAGTAGGCAACACTCTGCCCTTTCATGCTTATTGGCTCCTAGCTGTGGGAGAAGGCATTAACAAGGATCTAATTCTCAACCCAGCAGGAAAAAAAGAGGATGGAAGGGGGCATGGCTATCATGAAGGGACCCTGCACTTCTCAATTTGCCACTAAACTACTGTAGAGATGTGAAGGCCTATAACAAAAGTGGACAATGTTGGGGGGAAAGCAGTTTTTTTCTTGTCCCCCCCCCAGCACTCTGACCCCGCAGGGGGGAGGGTGGCCGCGCCAGGAGAGAAAGACCCTCAGCAACCCCTCAGATGGACCAATCCTGCAAGAGCAGCTGGGATCCACCGCAAGCGGGCTTTGATCTCCCCCCCCACAAACTCCCCTTCCCCTCGAGTCCAGCTGAGGAGGAGGAGGCATTTATTCACCCATTCCCTCCATCCGCTGCCTTGAAAGCTTTGAGAAGCGCATTCAGAGCCTGGTCAGTTTCAGATTCCTCTCTCCATTTTCCTTGCCTGGCAGGAGGGAAACTGACCAGACCCTCTTCCAGTGGAGGAAATCCAACAGGGGCGCTCCCTCCAGCTCTGGGGCAGAAGAGCAGCACAGCAAACCCCTCCCCTCCAATGTGCCCCCCAACAAGGCTGTTTCTTTCCCCTGCATCAAGAGGGGCCTCCCTTTCCCCCCTGCCTTGGCTGCATCTCATCCCTGGGGAGTCTGGGGTGACCTGTAAGGGGGGGGGCAGCTTCAGCGCAGTTTTGTCCACGCTTTGCAGATGGACTGCGTGGTCCACCCTCTCCCCACACCCCCTTTGTATGGATCCCCGAAAGAAAACCCTCCTCCTCTTCCCCCCAGCCCCCAAACACGTCGCACCTCTTTGCTCTCTCTTCCTCCTCTTCCCGGATGATGAAACCCCTCCCCCCCTTTCCCCATATATTATTCTGTCCTCCCACTTCCTTCCTCTCTAGGAACCAGAACTCGGTTCCTTTACCCACTGGAGGACCGAGTCTCCCTTCTTCGCCACTCTCCTCTTCCTCTACCCGCCCCCCTGCTGTTGCGTTGGGGCTGCAGTTGCTCCAAGGGATGGGAGGCACTTTCCACGGGAGGCACAGCCTGAAGGGCCTTTGCTCACAGCTTCAAGAGCTTGGAAAAGTTACTTTGTTTGAACTACAGCTCCCATCAGCCCAATCCAATCGCCATGCTGGCTGGGGCTGATGGGAGTTGTAGTTCAAAAAAAGTAGCTTTTCAAAGCTCCTTCGTTTCTCAGCGTTCTGACGTCACCCTGTTTCGACACAAATGGGAACTAAGTTCCTGCTCCCTGTGATGTAAGACAACAGCGCTGTCATTTTTGTTGGATTTTGTTGAATTCAGCAAAGTTTTAAGTTCTTTTGGCTTCAGTGAAAAATCTCATCCTGGGTGTAAACGTTTGCTTCAACATCTTTTTAATTTTTTATTATTATTAAAGAACAAAATTAAGAAAAACTTGGCATTGCATCTGGTATGATACAAAGTGTAATTGGAGCATGAATGATGACATGGAGTCATGCTCCCCATATGACCATTTCCCCACCAGCACCACCTGGGAGACCACAGGACTGGACAATATTACGATCCAAGTATGCAGAAAGGAACAAACATTTAATTCAACCATATCTATGTTTTGCTGCTGCTGACAGTTGTCCATGCAAGTCATGTTCCAAAGGATATATGATAAATCCTCATTTTTCCATCCCTTGAGTAAGGAGATTTTCCAAACATTTCTCAGCCAAGTCAAGATGTTCAAGTCGTTTAGTTCTTTGCACCATGTTGAACCATGTTGTAAACTGCCCAGAGAGCTTCGGCTATGGGGCGGTATACAAACCCAATAAAAGATAAACCACGGTCTGGCACCAAAAGCAGGAATGATACAAAGTCTTTAAATTTAACGTCCTCATTCTGACCTTTGTATGCTGAGAGCAAAAATAGTTCAGTGGCACAAGCAAATACTAATAACCCATGAAATCTGGAGGAGTTGTCTGTGTACCTCCCCCCCCCGGCAAAAAAAACCCTGAATTCGGGGACAGGTCCACCAGAGAGGAAAATATTGGATCCCCCCATTGAGCACCTGACTGCAAGCCATTTCTTAAAAGTCATTTTGTATTTTCTATGCTTATTTGTAGTGTTCTGAGTTTATCTATTCTTACATTTTTTTAAAATGATATTTGCATCACGTTTTTAAGAGGACGGCTTGCTGCTCCAGTCATGCTAACAGTTATTTCCAATTTATTTATTTATTTACTAAATTCATATCCCACCTTCCTCCCAGTAGGAGCCCAGGGTGGCAAACAAAAACACTAAAAACACTCTAAAACTTCATAAAAACAGACTTTAAAATATATTAAAACAAAACATCTTTAAAAACATATTAAAACAAAACACCTTTAAAATATCTTTTTTTAAAAAAGCTTTGAAATGAGCTTCTATGCATATATTGTTGTTGTTGTTGTTGTTATTATTGTTATTTGTTGCATTTGTATACTGCCCCATAGCCAAAGCTCTCTGGGTGGTTTACAACAATTTATTTATTTATTATTTGATTTATATCCCGCCCTTCCTCCCAGCAGGAGCCCAGGGCAGCAAACATTTAAAAAATAAAATAAATAAAAACATTAAAAACAAATATACAAAAACACATTTTTAAAAAGCAATTTAAAAACACATGCTGAAATTCCTGGGAGAAGAGGAAAGTCTTGACCTGGCACTGAAAAGATAACAGTGTTGGCACCAGACACACCTCATCAGGGAGATCATTCCATAATTTGGGGGCCACCACTGAGAAGGCCCTCTCCCTTGTTGCCACACTCCCAGCTTCCCTTGGAGTACGCACCTGGAGGAGGGCCTTGGATGTTGAGCGTATTGTTCGGGTGGGGTCGTGTTGGGAGAGGCGTTCCATCAGGTATTGTGGTCCCAAGCCGTGTAAGGCTTTATAGGTTAAAACCAGCACCTTGAATCGGGCTCTGAAACATACAGGCAGCCAATGCAAGCGGGCCAGAATTGGTTTTATGTGTTCAAAGTGGCTAGTCCCTGTTACCAATCTGGCCGCTGCATTTTGCACAAGCTGCAGTTTCCAAACCGTTTTCAAAGGCAGCCCCACGTAGAGCGCATTGCAGTAATCTAACTTGGAGGTTACCAGAGCATGGACAACTGAAGCCAGGTTATCCCTGTCCAGATAGGGGCGTAGCTGAGCCACCAGTAGAAATTGGCATAAGACATTCCGTGCCACCGAGGCTACCTGAGCCTTAAGTGACAGAGATGGTTTCTAGGAGAACCCCCAAGCTATGAACCTGCTCCTTCAACGGGAGTGCAAACCCATCCAGGACAGATTGGGCATCCACCATCCGGTCAGAAGAACCACCCACTAACAGCATCTTCATCTTGTCTGGGTTGAGCCTCAGTTTATTAGCCCTCATCCAGTCCATTGTCACAGCCAGGCACTGGTTCATTGACAGCCTCACCTGAAGAAGATGAAAAGGAGAAATAGAGCTGTGTGTCATCAGCATACTAAGAACATAAGAACATAAGAAGAGCCTGCTGGATCAGGCCAGTGGCCTGTTCTCACAGTGGCCAACCAGGTGCCTGGGGGAAGCCCGCAAGCAGGACCCGAGTGCAAGAACACTCTCCCCTCCTGAGGCTTCCGGCAATTGGTTTTCAGAAGCATGCTGCCTCTGACTAGGGTGGCAGAGCACAGCCATCATGGCTAGTAGCCATTGATAGCCCTGTCCTCCATGAATTTGTCTAATCTTCTTTTAAAGCCATCCAAGCTGGTGGCCATTACTGCATCTTGTAGGAGCAAATTCCATAGTTTGACTATGCACCGAGTAAAGAAGTACTTCCTTTTGTCTGTCCTGAATCTTCCAACATTCAGCTTCTTTGAATGTCCACGAGTTCTAGTACTATGAGAGAGGGAGAAGAACATTTCTCTATCCGCTTGCTCAATGCCATGCATAATTTTATACACTTCTATCATGTCTCCTCTGACCCGCCTTTTTTCTAAACTAAAAAGCCCCAAATGCTGCAACCTTTCCTCGTAAGGGAGTCGCTCCATCCCCTTGATCATTCTGGTTGCCCTCCTCTGAACCTTTTCCAACTCTATAATATCCATTTTGAGCTGAGGCGACCAGAACTGTACACAGTATTCCAAATGCGGCCGCACCATAGATTTACACAACGGCATTATGATATCGACTGTTTTATTTTCAATACCTTTCCTAATTATCGCTAGCATGGAATTTGCCTTTTTCACAGCTGCCACACACTGGGTCGACATTTTCATTGTGCTGTCCACTACAACCCCGCGGTCTCTTTCCTGGTCAGTCACCGCCAGTTCAGACCCCATGAGCATATATGTGAAATTCAGATTTTTTCCTCCAATATGCATAATTTTACACTTGTTTATATTGAATTGCATTTGCCATTTTTCTGTCCATTCACTCACTGATGGCAACGCACTCCAAAGCTCCGGATGACGGCACCCAACAGTTTCATATAGATGTTGAACAGCATGGGGGACAGAACTGACCCCTGCGGAACCCCATACTGGAGAGTCCAGGGTGCCAAGCAATGTTCCCCAAGCACCACCTTCTGGAGCCGACCTGCCAAGTAGGAGCGGAACCACCGCCATGCAGTCCCTCCCACTCCCAACTCAGCCAGTCTCCCCAGAAGGATACCATGGTCGATGGTATCGAAAGCCTGTGAGACGTCAAGGAGAATCAACAGAGTCACACTCCCCCTGTCTCTCTCCCGACAAAGGTCATAATACAGGGCAACCAAGGCTGTTTCCATGCCAAAACCAGGCCTGAAACCCGACTGAAATGGATCCAGATAATCGGTCTCATCCAAGAGTGTCTGGAGCTGGCCTGCCACCACTCATTCAAGGACCTTGCCCAGGAATGGAACATTTGCCACCAGCCAATAGTTATTAAATTTTTCTGGGTCCAGGGAGGGTCTCTTCAGGAGTGGTCTCACTACTGCCTCTTTCAAGCAGCCAGGGACTAGCCCCTCTCTCAGGCATTAATCACTTCCCTGGCCCAGCCGGCTGTTCCATCCCTGCTAGCTTTTATTAGCCAAGAAGGGCAAGGATATAAATTAGTATTCACAATGTTTATGCAAATATCTGTTATCTTTTATACACTTTTTTGCTGATACATAACTTGGCACTTGGGAGCAAGTATGGTGTAGTGGTTAAGGTGCTGGACCAGGATTCGAATCCCCACACAGCCATGAGCTCCCTGGGGGACCTTGGGCCAGTCACTGCCTCTCAGCCTCAGAGGAAGGCAATGGTCAACCCTCTCTGAATGCCGCTTACCATGAAAACCCTGTTCATAGGGTCGCCATGAGTCAGGATCGATTTGAAGGCAGTCCATTTCCATTTCAACTGGGCACTGTCATTTCTCAGGAGGGAGGAGGGGGAGGGTTGTCAGGTTCGGCCTGAATGGAGCTGGACTCATGCCTGACTGAATGAACTGGACTGACGCGTCAGTTAAGCAGCAGAACATATTCTGCACATTTTGTTGTGAAACTGGATATTGTTGACTTTCGCCCCCAACTGTGCATATTCACTGTCAAAGGGTACCCCGTCCATCCTCCTCATCTAAACCCAAGGATCCCCTGCTGTTGTGTGTTCCCTCCCCACTACCCTTACTGCAACAATCCTATTTACAGGCTGAAGACCTTTGTGGCCAAGAAGGCCAACACTGCAGGGATAGTTTTTCCCAAGTCAGAAGAGACGGCGACTGAGAAGATGACGCTGAAGGCTGTTGGTTGCAGAAGGCGGGTCACTTCCCTTGGCCATCCGATGAAGAGGAAGGAGGACCAAAAGGGAAGCAGGCGGGAGTGTTCTGCTGGTGAGCGTGGGTGTATAGATGTGTTTGAATGGCTCTGACTGGTATGAAGCCCCCAGAAGGTGATCCACGAGGGAATCCGGCGGCCCTCCGGCTGCAAAATGTCCCCCACCCCCGCCTTCGGCTCTGGACCTTCTGGCCATTGCCCCATGCGTGGCAAACCACCTCAAGCCCACCTACCTTCAAGGCCACTGTCTGAGGAAGAGCTGTGTGGCAGGAGGACACAGGAGCACTTCCAGTCAGGGGGGAAATGGATGGGTGGGTGGGAGCGAGTGGAAGGCGGTGCCACTTCTCATCAGGGTCTCTCCATCACGCTGACACAGGAGGATAAAGAGACAAATCAACACAGTGGCAAACTGGGAATAAGGTGGAAGTGGGCCGATGGGATCCTGAGAGAACTGGAAAAGGTCCTCAAATGCAAAAGATCTCTCTGAACACTCAAGTCAGGATCATTCAGACCATGGTATTCCCCAGCTCTGCGTATGGATGTGAACGTTGGACAGTGAAAAAGCAGATAAGAGAAAAATCAACTCCTTTGAAATGTGGTGCTGGAGGAGAGCTTTGCAGATACCATGGACTGTGAAAAAGACCAATAATCAGGTGTTAAACCAGAACTATCATTACAAGCTAAAATGATGAAACTGAGGTGATCATACTTTGGACACATCATGAGAAGACATGATTCACCATAAAAGACAATAATGCTGGGAAAAAGAGAAGGGAGTAGAAAAAGAGGAAGGCCAAACAAGAGATGGATTGATTCCATAAAGGAAGCCACAGACCAGAACCTACAAGATCTGAGCAGGGTGGGTTACAACAGATGCAACTGGAGGTCGGTGATTCATAGGTTCGCCATAAGTCATAGTTAACTTGAAGGCACATAACAACAAAGCGTGACTAATGCTCTCCGTGCACCTCTGAGCTGGTAGGCCTCTTCCCCAGCGTAAGAAGTGGGTCTTTCTGCATCATAAATTCTACTGTCCCCTGCGGGGATGTCTTCAATCCCTTTGCATTGCCCGGTATACTCGGGATCACTTTGGACTGTAGAGAGCCAAATTCCTGGGTTATCCAGTGAGTTGCGTGGGAAGGGGTAGGACTCTCTCTCCTGCATCTGGTTTCCTTGATGGTGAGGCCAGGCCTACGACAGGGTGGTGTAGTCATTTGGAAAGTGTCAACTAGGACTAGGGAGACCCTGGTTCAAATCTCTACTCGCCCATGAAGCTCATTGGATGACCCCGGGTATATCACTGTCCCTTAGCCTAACCTACCTCACAGGGCTGTTGTGAGGAGAGAATACTTGTTTCCAGGGGTGACAGAAATATCTTGCTGGAGAAGTGGTGGGCAGGGCAGTCCTGGAGCGCGAGAGAAAGGGGAACCTGTGTCTCTTGAGGCTGAACTGTCTCCCTCTACCTCCAAGAGCTTCAGATGTGATTTCCTTCAGCTCTAGGCGGCCTTCTTGCTTTCGGGTGAAGCGTGTGCTGCGTGGCGCATCTGTTGTGTGTTTATATGTGCTGCGAGCCACTTTGAGGACCGTAGTTGAAAAGCAGGGCCTAAATCTGCTCCAGAAAGAAAGTGCAGGAAGAGACGTCTCATGTTGGGAAAGAGCAACGGGAGGGGAAACTGGTGGGAGATGGAGGAGGAGGAGGGAGGGAAGCAGAAAAATAAGACGTCAGGAAGAAGAAAATGAGGAGGAAGAAGAAACACGTTTCTCAGCAGAAGCTGAGTGTGCGCTTGAGTGCCACCATAAAGAGAAAATCCTGATGTTTCTTCTAGAAAATGACACTTTCAAACTTGTATTTATTATTTTCAACAGTGTCATTGATAGACCAGCATTCTAGAGAAAACAACAATATAATATAGACTCCATATATATATAAATGTAATGGTACAAACCATTTTACTTTAAATGTTAGTAATAGGCCTTACAAAAAAACCTTTTGGTATCAAAGTGGAGGACTCACAGGAGCAGTAAATTATTTTTTAAAAATAGGGCAATGGTGGAGGCAAAAGACCCTTTGTGGGCTGGATGCAGGAGGGCCCCGCTCATACAGCGGGTTACGTTCCGGACCCCCGCTGTAAAGCGGATCCCATTGACTTACATTGACCAAAATGGGGCCCGGTGGCAAAAAACCGCCATAAAAGCGGAACAAGCGCTGTACAGCGGGGCCTTTCTACAATTCACAACTGCTGTATTAGCGGAACGCTGTAAAGCGAAGCGCTGTAAAGCGGGGCCCTACTGTACAGGCTCTTGGTTAGCCATCCTTCCTTAAAGGATGAGACCAGCCCTTTGAATTGGTCCTGGGAAGGAATATGCTGGCAACACCACAATTAAGTGAGACTCAATTCAGCATTAACATTTTGATTTGCTGAGGAGATCTCACCTGAGGGTAAATGGCTGGAGAATTTAGTTTCTGGTGAGCCCAGGAGAGAAGAAGCAAGAATGAGCCACAAGTTGGATATACATGCAGGATATTCTGCAACAGGATATTTTAAAATGCTGTCTATCCCCCCCTATACCACCCCCAGGGTGTATAACTATCCTCACATGGTGGGTTGGTGGCCACGAGTCACCTATTCTATCCCACTGTCTGCAGGCCAAAGGTGGACCCTCTGTTAAGGGTTAATTTCTTTAGCAGTATAGCACCTCCATGAGGGCTATCTACTTTAATATTTAGCATCTCCATTTACAATGGATGTCCTGAATCTGCCATCTCAGCAATGTAAGCTGATCATGCTCTCAGGAAGTGACCAGGCCAAGGCCGGGGACTGACCAGAAGCATGACTCAGGGAATGATCTGGGAGAAACCGGATGTGTGCCATGCCTGCAAAACTGTAGTATTACCTTATTTGGAGTTCCTACTGTAAGCTTCCTGTAAGTTGTTTACCAATGGGTATAAAAGCCAGTGAACAAAGGCAGAGGTTTGGTCGACCCACAGATCCAGCATAGTGCTGAGGTGTTGAGTGCACTATTTCTTTTTGTAATAAAACTATTTTTTAGTTTTCCTTCTAAACTGCTGTCCAGTGTTTTTCATTGACCAGAGCGAGAGACGGACAAGTGTCCCTTAACACCTCCATGCCCCAAATGTCCAAAGAGATGCAAAGGGAGGCCCGGTTGAGTCTCACTCATGCATACGCGCACCAACGAGCCCATTGGCAGGTGAGGCAAGGAGGCCCCAAAGGGTTTCTCCCTCCCCCCACTGCACCCCTTTCTTTCTTGAACCAAGAAACAGATTATCTTCTCGATCATCCCAGAGTGCAGGACACGGAATCATGGGCTCAAGTTGCAGGAAGCCAGATTTCGGCTGAACATCAGGAAAAACTTCCTCACTGTTAGAGCTGTACGACAATGGAGCCAATGACTGAGGGAGGTGGTGGAGTCTCTGACACTGGAGGCCTTCAAGAGGCAGCTGGACAAGTACCTGTCGGGAATGCAGGGGGTTGGACTCGATAGCCTTATAGGCCCCTTCCAACTCTACTATTCTATGATTCTATCACTAAAAGGAGAGAGACAGTTGCAGAGCAGACCTCTTAAGAAACAGGATGGGAGGGACGGGTGTGTGCTGGGACAAGCAATGGCAAGAATCTACCCGGGAAATGCACAGAGAAGGAAAGTCACGTGTGCTAAAGAAGGATGACAAAAAGATGGCTTTTTCAGCACAACTGCTCTGTTTATCAATTCCTATACAGTCAAACAAGCAGCCTGATGGTTTGAAATACCTTTGTTAGTTTGAAATCCAAGTGAAATGTAAGATTATTGTAGTTAAGTAAAGATTGTTTGCAGCACCATTTTTCTGATATGCAAAAATGAGGACAAAAGATTGTAAAGAAAGCAGAGCAAGGTTGGGCCCCATTGTGGGAACACAAGGAAAAAGGAAGCCGCCTTATGAGTCAGACTATTGGGCCTCTCCAATGGGGATTAAACCTGATAACTTCTGCGTGCAAGTCGGATGCTCTGCCACTGAGCTGCGGTACCTTGAGACTTCCTCACCGCTTCACACAGAGGTTGACTGGGGCAGAGGCTAATGGGGAAACTGTCTATGGTGGGACCAAGAACCACAGCAAGGATGGCTATTATGCCATAATGAATTTTAGTCTTTCAGGGGCCACAAAACTCTTTTGTGTTTCTACATGATATCAGTATCAAAAGACGAATTGCTGGAGGGCCTGGATTCACTGGGAGATGGCGACACTTACCGGGAGCCGATGTGGTGGGATAAAGGCCAGATTCACATTGTACATTTATTCCACTATTAGTCTACTTTAAACAGTCATGGTTCCTGTGACTAATATTAAGGGACTCTGCACTTCTGAATTTGCCACTGCACTACTGGTCTCAAGGCAAGGAACAAAAGGCAGTAAAAGCAGCTGAAAAGCAGTTAAAAACAGCACAGAAAATAACAGCGGATTCATTTAAAAACAATAAGCAGGGCAGAGACTTGCTCATCAAGCTGGAAGACCTTGTTGGTGTGGTTGCCATAGCGGTGAATTCCAGCGTTCCCTGCCTACCTGGCTGTACCCAGGTGTTAATGCCAGCCAGTAGGAAGAGAGAGACACTCAGACACAGGCCGAGACAGGTTTACAGACATGAACTTCTCTCTTAGCTTCTCCAATACAACCCCCACACTCTTGCTTTCGCTTTCAAGGTTTATGTACATGTTCACTGCCCTTGCCAGCCACATCTCCTGTGCGCTGACCTTGACAGTCCTGGACACAGTTTAACCTCTTAAGTGTCAGTTCTTACTGTCTTTCTGGAAAAGTCCACACTTAGTCTCCTGAGCAGCCTACAGTTCCCACCTTTTCCATAAAGACATCACTTACATTTCAATTTCACTTTTCAACAATGTTTCATACATTACATTGTTTCACCACATGTACATTTCTTGTTACATTGCATTTCATGTCATTGCCTCATGTCAGCATGGGGAACAAGATGGTACCCTGTAGCACCCCACAGCACAACTGCCAGGGGACCGAAAGACAATCATCCAATTCCATTCTCTGAGAGTGACCCTGGAGATAGAATCGGAACCACTGTAAAACAGTGCCTCCAATACCCACCTCACCAAGTCATCCCAGAAGGATACCATGGTCAATGGTATCAAAAGCTGCTGAGAGATCAAGCAAGAGTAACAGGGTCGCACTCCTCCTGTCCTTCTCCCGATAAAAGTCATTCATCAGGGCAACCAAGGCCGATTCAGTCCCATAACCAGGCCTGAACCCAGACTGGAATGGGTCAAGATAATCTGTTTCATCCAAGAGTACTTGCAATTGCTGCGCCACAACCCTCTCAATCACCTTCCCTAAAAAGGGGGTATTTGCAACCGGTCGGTAGTTGTCATAAACCAATGGGTCCAGGGTGGGCTTTTTCAGGAGTGGTCAAATCAATGCCTCTTTTAAGGTGGCTTGAACTACTCCCTCCTGCAATGATGCGTTGACCACACCCTGGATCCACTCGGTCAAACCCCCTCAGCAAGCTTTCATAAGCCAAGAAGGGCAAGGGTCAAGAGGAAGTTGCTGGCTGCATCATCACAAGCACCTTGACTATGTCATCAGGCCGCATCAACTGAAACCGTTCCCAAGAAGTTGTAGCAGATGTTGCACTGGACACCTCATTGGGGACTACAGTAGATGTGGAGGGGGCATCAAGACTGCTATGGAGACGAGCAACTTTACCCTTAAAGTGCCTTGCAAACAATGCGCAGTGGGCCTCCAAAGGGTCTAAAACTCCATTTCCTGGAGTTGATGTCAACAGACCCCTGACAATACGGAAAAGCTCCACCAGACAGCTCCTTGAGGATGCGATGGAGGCAGAGAAGTGGGCCTTCTTTGCTGCCCTCACCGCCACACAGTAGGCACAGTTATGATGTTTTCCTCATGCCCGATCAGCCTCACGGCACGTCTTTCGCCACTTGGGCTCTAGCCGTCGTCCAGCCTGTTACATTGTCCTTAGCTCACTGGTGTACCAAGGTGCAAGCTGGGCTCCACAATGCCGGAGAGGGCACTCAGGGGCAACCGTGTCAAGAGCCCAACGTGCCTTGCTGTTCCAAAGTGTGACAAGGGTTTCAAGAGGGTCACCTGCTTTATCTACTGGGAACTCCCCCAGGGCATTCAGGAATCCAATGGATTCCATTAGGCTCCGAGGGCGGACCATCTTAATCTGTCCACCACCCCTGCAGGGAAGGATCGGAGCTACAAGTCTGAACTTCACCAGGAAGTGGTCTGACCATGACAATGGAGTGACATGCACCCCCCAATCTTCTACTTTAATGCTTTCACAGACTGAAAAGGATGGGGGGGGTTAAACCATCCTTTCCTGTCATTTGCAAAGATCTTTGAAAAAAAGCACTTCAAATGAAGACTTCAATTCTCCACCAGGATTTTCTACTCACATATCATTGGTACACCAACCCCAGTAATGTCTACACTGACTGGCAGCAGATGTCCAGAGCTTCAGGCAGGAGTCTCTCCCAGAAGGTCTCTCAGGTTCACTCCCTGGTGGCATCTCTCCTACCTGGAGATGCCATTCAGGACTGAACCTGGGGGACCTTCCACATGCAAGGCAGATGCTGCCATGGCCCTTTCCCTGCACTCACAACTTACTCAACTGTGCTGAGATATTAGGAGGCATTTCAGAATTAACCTTGAAACTTTTTATTGCCACATAGCACTGTTATATCAGAGCACCAGGGCAAGCCAAGGACAGAACAGTAGATTAAAGACTGGGGAAAAGGGTCTTTCCAGGGACAAACTATTCATTTCTAAACATGCCATGTTACCAAATTAAAGAGACACATGATAAGTAGGACCTCCTGCCAGACTTGGTGTCAAATCCCTGCTCAGCCATGAAGCTTGCTGGGTAGCCTTGGGCAAGTACCTGTATCTCAGTCTAGCCTACCTCACAGGGGTGTTGAGAGCATACAACGGGGAGGGGAAGAACCATCTTTGAGCTCCTTTTAGAAAAAGCAAGGTATCAATGAGAATAATACTAGGAGGTTCCCAGCTACAACTGTGGTGGTGGCGGGGAGAGAGGGAATTCATATACAAAAGCTCCAGGACAGACCTGAACAATGGAAATTTGAATGTAAGAGGAGAGGGAAGCTCTGAACACTCTCTCTTCTCACTCTGACTGGTGGGGCAAAGGGAATGAAGGGGTGGGGAGGCAACAGTTGTTGTGTAATTAAGGCTGCAATCCCATGAATTTACCGAGGAGTAAGTCCAATAGAACCCAATGGAGTTTACTTCTGAGTAGAAGTTATTAGGCTGCAGCCTAAACAATTCAGGACAGCCATCTCACCTTTCTTCCTAGCCCCACAGCCCATTAGGCTCCAATTCTAACTAAATTTAGCTGGGAGGAAGCCCTTTTTCATTGCCTTCCTCTTCTCAGAAAGACAGGTTGAAAGCACTTCATAGCTGCGTAGGAGACATAATGGAGACACACTGCTCTGCAACATGATTTTTTTCTTTTGGTAACCCCCCGCCCCAACCACCCAAATTGAGTGTATGTCACTTGTGTTCTTCCAGTGCCTCTGTGTTCTTTATCCTTTTAGGTAATAATGATACTGAACAAATTAATGTGCATGCATGCAATAAGACACAAAACTTCCACATAAGCCACGTTCCATGCAATAATACATCTTTCTGAACAGAGCCCAGAACAACATCTGAGCCAGCCAAGTCAATCAAATGCACCAGTCATGCATCACTGTATGAGTCAATGCTCTGGGCCACAAGCTTTCACAGCAACCACTTTCACTTGCATACACACAAGCAAAGATTGGTGCTATGCGCTCCAATTGTTTTCAATGGTATATAGCCAAATATAACTTCAATTAATTTAACAAGAGACACATTTAATTTGATGTTGTTGTATTGAATTTATTACTTCTGTGATATAAGGTGATATCGGTTTATTTCCCCATGACCTGACCTCTCACCCTCCAGTGGCTCTCTTAATAAAAGCCTGATCAAACTGGAAATTGCAGTCTTTCCCCCACTTGTATTCACATATCCATGTCAAGTATCCTGCTTGTTTCTACTACAAAGGGCTGCATATGTGGCTATAGGCCTTGACATGTAGACTCTAACAAATGTAAAAGATGCAACTTAAGTGTTATTCTTTCTTCTAAAGATTCCCCCTGTACCCAGTCTCTCTGGCTCCTCTCTGTCCTTTGTTCTGTTTAGCCTGGGGCGCTTATCTCAAGGTTGTGCTAGCTATGCAAGCCTCGGTCTGAAAGGAAGATGGAACTAGCCTTTTATTATCTTGACTACCCTTTACTGCCCGTAAAGTGTTGATGTATCTTTCTTTTTGTTTTATGAAGTCTGTTTCCCCATATTCTGTAACCGCTGATGAACCTATATAATCTACTGTCTTTCAATAAACGGGGTTCCCACTTCTGAACAGCGTCTGGCTGGTAGGTTTTGGGACCCCTTTGCAAAGGTAATTTGTGTGTTATTTCTTAGCCTCTGGTAATAGATATTTGCTCTCAACTCCGCACCTTCCCGGGTGGATGACAGTGACAGCTTGTGTTGTTGGGTTTGGACCTAACAATGTCAAATTTAAATTGGTACTGCTGAAAGTTAAGGGCACACTTCTGTATTTTTGTGAATACTTTAATTCTCTTATGTTACTGTAATATATATTAAATATGACCTTTCATTCCAACGAGTGGTAGTGTTTATTTATAAATTATACAGTCATCTACACAAAACATCTTGAATGAAATTTATTTATTTATTTATTTAAAAACATTTATAACCCGCTCTATTTTCAAAGAACTCACAGCGGCGAAAAGTTGATAGTATGCAAATTTAACTGCAAAACAAATTGCTCCAATTAATATTATTACTTAGTTGGCAGCTCTAGTAATGATTAATGAGGTATGTGTGTGAAAACAATATAGTACATTGTTGTTTTTCTTTCCTAGCAAGGTTTTTGTAATAAGCTATACTAGTATTGAATAGGTAGCTTTTGGTGCTAGAGAATAGCTGCAGTTTACTCTTCTTCCCACTAGGGGCACTATAAGATCTGCTGGTCTCTGCAGAGACAGGATGATCCCTTCTTTTTTCAGACCAAAAAGGCAGCAGCCCAGGTATGCTATATTTACACTGGGGGGGGTGGCTCAGTGGCAGCAAGCAGTATCTTCTCCCATTACCGACAGCAGAAAGGCCATGAGTAAAAGGCAGCCGACTTGCCCCTCCAATCTCTCTCTCTCTCTCTCCCTCCAATTCACCAGCCATTTGCAACCTGGTAGCAACACCAATAGTGCTGCTTAGTGGACCTACAAACAGCAAGAAAGGGTATTGCTGATCCCCCCAGAGGTTCCTGGGTCATCCTGTGTTATCTCCCATTTCCCAACAAAAGGAGAGGCAGCAACATGTGTGGTTGGTGAATTTGGTGGGTCTGGCTCGCTGGGAAGTCGCCATTCCAGGCTGTTTTACGTAAAAGCGTATTATAGCCCGGAACGGGTATCGGAACATGGTTTGCATGGAGGTTTTGTGTCTTATTGCATGCATCCCATGTAGTCATGTGGGACTGGTGAATTTGGTGGGTCTGGCTCGCTGGGAAGTTGCCATTCCAGGCTGTTTTATCTCCAATACTGGTTTGAGGGAGCATCTCCCTATGAAAGGGGGGGGGCATGCAAGCTTGCTTAAATCCAACAAGAATTGCTTCCATCTATAATGTGAGTAACTGTTGGATATGCTCCCTACTCCCTGTCCATGGGGAGGGAGACGTTCCCCTTGTACCAATCCCTTTGACTGTAGAGAACATCACTGACACTGCCCCCATTTTTATTTATTTGATTTATATCCTGCCATTCCTCCCAGAACGAGCCCAGGGCAGCAAACAAAAGCACCAAAAACTCTAAAACTGTCAACCACAGTTTTACATCGCCTGGAGGGATTGGGAATTGGAGGTACTATACTGCAGTGGTTCCGTTCCTTTCTCTCCGATAGGTACCAACAGGTAGGATTGGGGGAGGAGGTTTCAGACCCTTGGCCTCTCAATTCTGGTGTGCCACAGGGCTCTATCCTCTCTCCCATGCTATTTAACATTTATATAAAGCCGCTGGGGACAATCATTAGGAGATTTGGGCTGCAGTGTCACCAATATGCAGATGACACTCAGCTCTATCTCTCATTTAAATCTTCAGCAGAGTCGGCTGTGGAGACCGTGTCCAAGTGCCTGGAATCCGTGAGTGGATGGATGGGAAGGAACAGGCTGAAGTTGAACCCCAGTAAGACCGAGGTGCTGCTCGTGGGGGATAAGAGAAGGTTGGGAGATGTTGACCTGAAGTTCAACGGGGTGAGTCTACCCCTGAAGGACCAGGTCCGTAGCCTTGGGGTTGTACTTGATTCCAGGCTGTCCATGGAGGCTCAGATTTTGGCAGTGAGCCGGGCAGCCTGGTATCAACTACACCTCATACGAAGGCTGCAACCCTACCTTCCTGATCATCAACTCCCACTAGTAGTACATGCCCTAGTCACCTCTCGACTGGATTACTGTAATGCGCTCTATGTGGGGTTACCCTTGAAAACGGTCCGGAAACTACAACTTATACAAAACACGGCGGCTCGATTACTTAAGAATAGTCGCCGCCGGGATCAGATCACCCCCGTGTTGTTCGATCTACACTGGCTTCCTGTTGTTTTCCGGGCCCAATTCAAGGTGTTGGTATTAACCTTTAAATCCCTATACGGTTTCGGCCCAGTTTATCTAAAGGAGCGCCTGCAACGCCACCAATTATGCCTCCCGACACGATCAGCCACACAGGGCCTTCTCTCAATCCCGCCGACAAAAACAGCTAAATTGGCGGGAACTAGAGAGAGGGCGTTCTCAGTGGCGGCCCCCACTCTTTGGAACTCCCTCCCACAAGATCTATGGCACGCCTCTTCCCTAAATACATTTTGTAAAGCCTTAAAGACCTGGCTCTTTCAACAGGCCTTTGGGACTTCCGGGGAGGGTTAACTGTTATGATCAAATGCCTCGTACCCTGCATTATTATTATTGCTGCTGTATTGTTTTATTTTTATTATTGTATTGTATTGTATTTTAATTTTTTCATGTACGTCGCCTAGAGTGGCCATTGGCCAGATAGGTGACATATAAATTAAATTTATTATTATTATAATTATTATTAAAACATCATAAAACAGACTTAAAATACATTATAACAAAACATCTTTAAAAACGTTTCAGCTGTGAGTCTGGCTTTTAGAACACTGACAGCTGGTTCTTACTGAGCATGCCCAACATTATCATTCAGTTCAATGTAAAATTTCTTAAATTAATTAAAAATCAGCCAGGCATTTTATTTTTAAAACTGCAGAAGATGAAGTTCAGAGAATGGGGCAAGGTCAGTAAGAGGATTACAGGTACTCTGTGAACATGGCTGATTTTTAATTAATTTCATGAAATTATGAGATCTCTGACAGAAAAAAGTCCAGGTCTGTTTTTTTCCTCATTTTATATTTTGAACTCTTGATTCTCTGACTGTTTTGTGTATTGCCATGAAAACCTAAAGGGTTGTTAAGCAAGCGTTTCTGAGTTCAGGACTATAAGTTATGTAAGGTTTTGTTTTGAAATGAACTTATGGGAAGCATCAGAATGACGTGGGGGGTATTTTCAATTTATCATTGCGGAATGCGAAAAATCCATGCTGGCTATAGTATACAGCCACTCTCATGGCTATATAATAATGTGGCAGGCAGATTAATACCTGCCTTTTTATAGTATAGAATTATGGGGAAAGCTTCACCTGTTGATATTCTTTCTGTTGGATATCTTATTATTTGAATGTTGAAATGGACATGGACTGCCTTCTAGTCGATCCCAACTTATGGCGACCCCATGAATAGGGTTTTCATGATAAGCGGTATTCAGAGGGGGTTTACCATTGCCTCCCTCTGAGGATAGTCCTCCCCACTGCACAAGCCAGCCCCTTCCTTGTCCACAACTGCCAGCTGGGGGGCAACTAGGCTCCGTGGGACTATGCAGCTTGCCCACGGCTGCACAGGTGGCAGGGCACATAACCCCCGAGCCACTCCCTGTGGGGTGATCTTTAGCTGGTCCTTGACACCCAGGAGACACAAGTGGGGATTTGAACTCACAGACTCTGGACTCCCAGCCAGGCTCTCCTCCCCACTATGCTATACCAGCTGTTATTTGAGTGTTCCCACTGGATTATTTTTGGTCCTCCACTCACATCTGCAAAAGAGGCTAGG
This sequence comes from Rhineura floridana, assembly GCF_030035675.1. NCBI lineage: Eukaryota > Metazoa > Chordata > Lepidosauria > Squamata > Rhineuridae > Rhineura > Rhineura floridana. Next base: position 212,368,490 of record NC_084482.1, read on the forward strand.
AATGTGCATTTGACATGAAGCGTATGCACATTTTATGCAAATTTGTGTCTTTGAGGAGAGCAGCAGAGGGCCCAATCTGCATAGAGTACTGAGCCCAGAAAATCCTGTTGGTAGCCTTGCTTCCCTGTGTGGATCCTTTGATGCACAGAAAGAGTTGAACTCTGCTTAAGCTCCTTCCACACTCCAAGCATTTTAAGGTTTGTCTCCTGTGTGAGATTTGTGATGCAAAGTAAGGGTGTTACTCCGACTGAAGCTCTTTCCACACTCCAAGCATGTATAAGGTTTGTCCCCTGTGTGAGTTCTTTGATGTACCATAAGGGCGCTACTCCACTTGAAGCTCTTTCCACACTCAAAGCATTTATAAGGTTTGTCTCCTGTGTGAGTTTTGTGATGCGAAGTAAGGTCACCACTCTGACTGAAGCTCTTTCCACACTCCAAGCATGTATAAGGTTTGTCCCCTGTGTGAGTTCTTTGATGCACCGTAAGGGTGCCACTCTTACTGAAGTTCTTTCCACACTCGAAACATTTATAAGGTTTTTTTTATAAATAATAATTGCTTTTACTCGTAAAAAGATAAACTATCATTGGCAGATACAAGTTCATAAAATAGAGCAAGTAAATTCATTCAAATATCTGGGATACGTATTCCAAGCGTCAGGTAGCTGTCAGTTCCACAATAAACTTGCGGTCTTAAATGCACGAAGAACGATGAAAACTTTGTTGGCATTCTTTTTCTGCAAAGGTGGATAAGCTTTCTTACCAGCTACAAAAATTTTTAACACCAAAATAATACCTCAGCTGACCTTTGGTTCCCAAACGAATAAAAATCTGAAATTCAATGAATTTGAATCAATCCAAACTATTTTCTTGAGGTCAATCACGGCAATTCCTTCATGTATCCCAAACAACATATTGAGACTAATATTACTAATTGAAACTAAGATCTGGCTTTCAAGAATCAACGCCTGGTTAAAACTTACCTTTGACCTATAGGACTTGCTCCTGATATCCTAAGTGATAACCTCCAGTCGCCATGGGCGGATCTTGTAATTGAAAAATTATCAAAAATAGGTTTCTCCACCCAATATGTTCTTTCCCTGGGACATGATGCTGCCTTAGTAAATATTCGCCAGCGCTTGAAAGACTTAGACTTTCAACAACAGCTAGTCCTAGTAAAAAATCAAAGGCATAATGCCAAGTTCTTTATCCCAATGTCTTATTTAATGAATTTAGAAGTGCCAAAATATCGCAAAGCTTTTGCTTGGATTAGAATGAATACTCTCCCTTCAGCTGTTATGGACGGCAGATTCTCTAAAATCCCATATAAAGATAGGTTATGTCCCTGTGGGGAAAATGCCGTGGAAAATAACACACATGTCCTTTTTCATTGTACTATATATAGGAATCTAAGGCACCAATTAATTATTCCTTTGCTGTCCGGTCTCCAGCACAAAAATGAACAATTTTGGTTAGAATATCTACTAAATGACACATCACCAAAGATAACCGTACAACTAGCAAAGTTCAGCTTTATTGCACAAAAATTAAGAAATAATTTTATAAAAATTTCCTAGAGCAAGCTTAGTGCGATTTTAACTTTGAAGACATAATGAATGATAAATTGTAATTTCCAGTAAATTTTTTTTAAAAAATTGTTTTATACTTACATAACATTTTATCTATTTTACCTTTATTTTATAACATATGTATATGTATAATCGACTAAACTTTGTATCCAATATCATTGGACTATGTTGTTGTCAAAATATGTTGTTTATAATGTTTCCTTGCTGACCATATGGTCGTAATAAAAACTATCTATCTATCTTTATAAGGTTTGTCTCCTGTGTGAGTTCTTTGATGCAAAGTAAGGTTGCCACTCTTACTGAAGCTCTTTCCACACTCGAAACATTTATAAGGTTTGTCTCCTGTGTGAGTTCTTTGATGCAAAGTAAGGTGGCCACTCTGACTGAATCTCTTTCCACACTCCAAGCATGTATAAGGTTTGTCCCCTGTGTGAGTTCTTTGATGCAAAGTAAGGTGGCCACTCTGACTGAATCTCTTTCCACACTCCAAGCATGTATAAGGTTTGTCCCCTGTGTGAGTTCTTTGATGCAAAGTAAGGTGGCCACTCCGACTGAAGCTCTTTCCACACTCCAAGCATTTATAAGGTTTGTCCCCTGTGTGAGTTCTTTGATGCGAAGTAAGGTCGCCACTGTGACTGAAGCTCTTTCCACACTCCAAGCATGTATAAGGTTTGTCCCCTGTGTGAGTTCTTTGATGCAAAGTAAGGTGGCCACTGTGACTGAAGCTCTTTCCACACTCGAAACAGTTATAAGGTTTGTCTCCTGTGTGAGTTCTTTGATGCGAAGTAAGGTGGCCACTCTGACTGAAGCTCTTTCCACACTCCAAGCATGTATAAGGTTTGTCCCCTGTGTGAGTTCTTTGATGCAGGGTAAGGTTGCCACTCTGACTGAAGCTCTTTCCACACTCCAAGCATGTATAAAGTTTGTCCCCTGTGTGAGTTCTTTGATGCAAAGTAAGGTCGCCACTCTGACTGAAGCTCTTTCCACACAACAAGCATGTATAAGGTTTGTCCCCTGTGTGAGTTCTTTGATGCACCATAAGGGTGCCACTCTTACTGAAGCTCTTTCCACACTCGAAACATTTATAAGGTTTGTCTCCTGTGTGAGTTCTTTGATGCAAAGTAAGGTGGCCACTCTGACTGAATCTCTTTCCACACTCCAAGCATGTATAAGGTTTGTCCCCTGTGTGAGTTCTTTGATGCAAAGTAAGGTGGCCACTCTGACTGAATCTCTTTCCACACTCCAAGCATGTATAAGGTTTGTCCCCTGTGTGAGTTCTTTGATGCAAAGTAAGGTGGCCACTCCGACTGAAGCTCTTTCCACACTCCAAGCATTTATAAGGTTTGTCCCCTGTGTGAGTTCTTTGATGCGAAGTAAGGTCGCCACTGTGACTGAAGCTCTTTCCACACTCCAAGCATGTATAAGGTTTGTCCCCTGTGTGAGTTCTTTGATGCAAAGTAAGGTGGCCACTGTGACTGAAGCTCTTTCCACACTCGAAACAGTTATAAGGTTTGTCTCCTGTGTGAGTTCTTTGATGCGAAGTAAGGTGGCCACTCTGACTGAAGCTCTTTCCACACTCCAAGCATGTATAAGGTTTGTCCCCTGTGTGAGTTCTTTGATGCAGGGTAAGGTTGCCACTCTGACTGAAGCTCTTTCCACACTCCAAGCATGTATAAGGTTTGTCCCCTGTGTGAGTTCTTTGATGCAAAGTAAGGCGGCCACTCTGACTGAAGCTCTTTCCACACTCCAAGCATGTATAACGTTTGTCCCCTGTGTGAGTACTCTGATGTACCGTAAGGGCACTACTCCACTTAAAGCTCTTTCCACACTCCAAGCATTTATAAGGTTTGTCCCCTGTGTGAGTTCTTTGATGCGAAGTAAGGGTGCCACTCTGACTGAAGCTCTTTCCACACTCCAAGCATTTATGGGGTTTGTCCCCTGTGTGAGTTTGTCTCTCCTCTTGTCTCTTTGCTCCATCTTGCCTCCTCAGTTTATGCTCCTGCACCTGCTCCTCAGCTTTTTCCAGTGATACTTCAGATGGTTCTCCCTCAGCCTTGACCCCCCAGATGTATCCTGATGGTATGAAAAGGAAAGGTGATAAAATGCTGTCGAGAAATCCTGTGAATATATTATGATTTGTACTTTGAAAACATATTTCTGGGAGCTCTGTACAGAGTTATTTTAGCAGTAGGTACTTGGTCAGAGGTTGTGAAAAGAGACGCAGAGAGAGAGAATTGTAACACAAAACTGCTCTCTTGTTCCTCCATTTAAGGTGAACAGCCAAGTACTTATGCACAGCTGGAATCTACAAACCTAGGATGGATCCTGTCTGACAGGAACATGGTCCTTTCCACTGCCCAGAGGGCACCTCGCATCCCCTCCCTCCCTCCCAAAATGTTACCTGAAACATGAGATAGTGCTGGAAGATGAGACCCCCAGGACAGATGGCACTCGGAAGCTACTGGGGAAGAACAAAGGACAAGTACGAGTAGCGCTGTGACTAATCACGCAGCTGGGTCAAAGCCAAAAGGAAGACCTGAGGCTGATGTGCACAGATGCAAAAGGACACTCCGGAGTTGTACGACGCACACAATAGGAACATGGAATGTGAGAAGCATGAACCAGGGAAAGTTAGAAATTGTCAAACAAGAAATGGAACCTATCAACAGTACAATACGGCGTGAGTGAATTCAAATGGATGGGAATGGGACATTTTCAGGCAACTACAAAATACTTTATGCAGGAAATGACAAATTAAGAAGAAACGGGGTTGCTCTAATAGTGAGAAGTGACGTAGGAAAAGCAATTAGGAGCTATAATGCAAAGTCTGAGTGAGTGATATCAATGAGATTAAATGGGAAACCTGTGTGTGTGAGAGAGGGGAGAGAGAGAGAGAGAGAGAGAGAGAGAGAGAGAGAGAGAGAGAGAGAGAGAGAGAGAGACTGTGTTTTGGAAGCCGCCTTCTGGTCCTCACTGTCTAGCTGCACATGAGTGACTCACATGAGGAGTCCAGAGAGGACACACATGACTGTTAAAATACACTCTTGGAGAGGTGGGATCTTTTTCGAAAGTCAGTCATGTAACACTTCAGTGGAGAATATATATCTATTGTGACAGTGGGGTTAAGTCAGCAACAATATACATAATATTTCTTTGGGTTGAGGGCATTAGCTAAATAATTATAACCACAACCAAGTTAATCAGCAGTGTGCAAGACTGAGCACGCACAGAAGGCACAGGTGAGATGGAGGGGGGTTGAGTACAGCTCAACCTGTTGTTCCTCTCTGGACTCACACACACACACATACACACACACATTTAGCACAGGGAGAGAGAGAGAGAGAGAAAGCCCTTGGTTAGGACAGCAGCAACAAAAGAGGAGCAGGGCTGGGATGGGGCGAGGTGGGAAACGTGGGTCAGTCTCATCATCGCAATGTTTCCCACGCAAGAGATTCAGAATGCTCCGAGAAATCTTGTTTGAAAAATGTGACATTGCAGGATTTCACAATTAACATGGAAGACATATATAGCCAATTTTTATTGCATTATATTGCGATGATCATGATTTTTTTGGTAATATATAATGGACAAATGGAAATCCTGTGCTTGACACAGTATCTTAATTATGAAAAGATTACGTAAAGTAGGGGGAGGATTTTAACAAAAATGTTGCCAATTGCAGTCATGGCTGCAGAATCCATGCCGATTACAGCAATGGCCCATCGCATGAGATCGGTGCCTCTCCGAAGGGATAGCGAATTAGTGAATTCAGTCGGGATCCAATGCCAGGTTTGATTTTGTCGGATATTCTCCCCCATCCCGAGTGTGCACAGGTTTGCGGAGGAGGCTTGCTAATGGCGTTCTTGCAGCTATTTGCATGTCAGGCTGTTTAAAGCTTTAAATGCCAAAGTAAGCATCTTGAAATGGGCTCAGAAAACAACTGGCTGAGGCAAGCACAGTGGTGCGCACCTTGATTCTCCCAACTGCCACTGCTGTTCCTCCTGCTTCAAAGACAAAACCCGACATTTGGGCAGAGAAAGGAAGAGGGAGGAGGCAGTGGGTGCTCCCAGGCTCCTGGGAGCATCTTTTCCCACTGGGGGTTTACAATACAAGTCACAGCGTGTCAATTATCTGCTGAGGATGCAGGAAATGATGCTCTGCTGGGGTTTGGGAGCTCCTGCCCTCTCCTTCTCCGGATGCAAGGTAAGATTTTTCATCCTGGGGCATCGGAAGGTGGCACGGAGGGGCACTTTTCACATTCAATCATCCAAAAGGCCAAAGAACAGAGGAAGCTACATTATACCACATCAGGGAATTTGTCCGTCTAGCCCAGCTTTGTCTACTAAAACTAGCAATGGATCTCCAGGATCTCAGGCAGGGCAAGACCTTTCCCAGCACCTCCTACCTGATCATTTCACCCCTCTCGGAGCTGCCAGGGATTGAACCTAGGACCTTCTACATGCGAAGCAGGTGTTCTCCCTCTAAGCTGCAGTCCCTCCCCAAATATCCAGGGCCCAGGCACCCATTTCCATAATAGCATCCCTGCAGTGGAAGGTTAAATAGCACAGCTGCTAAATTCATACCTTCAACATTTATCAGTCAAGGGGGGAGAATATATTTACCCAGAGAGGCCACCGTCTCATAATTCTCCTCCATGACTTCCCTGTGCAGAGCTCTTTGGCCAGGATCCAGCAGGGCCCATTCCTCCTCCGTGAAATACACGGCCACCTCCTCAAAGGTCACCAGATTCTGGAAGGGCAACAGATGCTGGAAAAAGAAGAAGAGGCAGTTTATTCAACATGCACCATTCGCCCAGCCTAAAGCTTAAACAGCTTTCAAAGAGGATTGGACAAATCATAGAATGTTGGTCAGTGAAGCATTCTGTGAGACTCACAGACAGGGTGTTTAGTGGAGAGAGTGAAACCTGAAGCAGAAGGGTTAAGCTGGAAGAACTGAGCGCCAGGTCTGCCAAGGTCAGCAGCTGGCTGGCAAGCTGATAAGGAGGGACTCTTGCAAAAGCTCAGTGTGGGGGAATAGTCGTCTGTGGAGAGAACTGTGTCTAATGTCTTATGCTAAGTAAAGACTTACAAGAAACTTGCCTGGCCTGGCTTATTCCTGTTCTATGCGACACTTGGATTTCTTCCTTGTATGATCACTATACGCACACGCCGACAGGGGTTATGGGCCCAGCTTATCATACAAGGTAACGGGTTCGAGAGTCGTTGACGTGACGTTGTTGCAGAGAGAAATGAAAGTGCAAGAAAGAGGCAAGTAAGAGTGGACAACATGGCTGTAAACCTGTCATCCGGGATGCCGATGGAGAGACTGAATGCTGTAAACTACTCCAGCTGGAAATGGAGAATGAGAGCAGTTCTGATTAAAGAAGATTTGAATGATGTCGTAGAAAACCCCCCTCCGGCAGCTCCTTCAGCAGCGTGGACGAAGAAAGATGAGAAAGTGAAGGCTTTTATTACTCTGGGGCTGTCTGATTCTCAACTGTTGCTGGTGAGTAATGAGCCGACAGCTAATCAGATGTGGGAGAAGCTAAGAGCCGCTCATGTGCAGCAAACTGCAGGGAGCAGGCTGTGTTTAGCACGGAAACTTTATCAGATGCGTTTTACAGATGAAGTGACTATGACAGAGCATCTGGCTGAATTTCGTAGATTAAATGCTGAGCTGCAAGATAGAGGAGTGCATCATAGTGACATTCAGATGGTCTATATACTGTTATCTTCATTTGATCTAAAATGGGACGTCATGGTCTCTAGCCTGGAAAGTTTACCAGACGGAAATCTAACTTTGGACTTTGTAGAACAGAAACTTCAACAAGAGTGGAATAGAAGACAAGAGAATAAGAAAACAGAGTTAAAAGAGACTGTGGCTGTACAACAACAACAATATCAAAGAAGCAGGCAAGAGAATAAAATATGTTATTTTTGTGGGTCCCGTGGACATATACAGAGACATTGTTTAAATAAGAAGAGAAATAACAGGGACTTTGGAAGTCAGAGAACAAGCATGAACTTTGTTACTAAAGAGGACAATAAACTAATTAACTCTAAGTGGCTTCTCGACAGCGGAGCGTCTAATTGCCTAATCACAGACTCTAGGTTATTTTACACTTCAAAGCCAGTGCAGGAGAAGATTTATCTGGCTGACGGATCGACTCAGGACGCTATTGCAAGCGGCACGCTCAGGTTATGTAATTTGGGAACTATATTAACAGATGTGTTATTGGTTTCTGGTTTAAAATATAACATTCTATCAATTAGAAAATTGGCTCAAATAGGTTGTAAAATTACATTTGAAGGGGATAGATGTTTTGTGAGAAAGGATGGTGAAATATGTATGCAAGGGAAATTACAGAACCAAATGTTTATGGTTGAGTGCACTCTTGATAAACCCACGTGTGCCTGGATAGGAGTTAATAAAAATAAACATGAAAATTGTTTACATGAATGGCACAGAAAATTGGCACACGCACATTTTGAAAAGGTAAAAAACACCCCAAAGCATAGTCAAGATTTGAAATTAACACATTGTGAGCATGTGGATGAATGGGAGGTATGCTATAAAACAAAATGACTGTGACTCCTGTCAATAAGAGCTGTGAAAGCACGACCACTAAACCCTATCAGCTCATACATGTGGATTTGGCTGGACCTTTCCAGTGCTCAAAAGGTGGAGCAAGGTTTTATTTAGTGATTGTGGATGATTTCTCCAGATTTACACATGTATTCTTATTGAAAAAGAAAAGTGAAGCAGAAGAGAAATTAAAGGCATTTATACAGAGGACAGAGACACAATATGGGGTTGTTATCAAAAATATCAAATCAGATCAAGGTGGGGAATTTACCAGTAATTCATTTAAAACATATTTGGAAAAGAAGGAAATAATACAGAGTCTCACTGCTCCCTTCAGCCCATCCTCCAACGGAACTGCAGAGAGGAGGAACCGGTCATTGCAGGATTCAATGAGAGCCATGCTAGCAGATGCAGATATGAATAACACTTATTGGGGTGAATGTATTCTGTACACTGTTTACATTCAGAACCATCTTATGCACAGAGTAATAGGCATGTCTCCCTATGAGAAGTTGACTGGAAGAAAGCCCAGGGTGAAACACATAGAACGTTTTGGGGCAAAATGCTGGGTACATATTGCAAAACAGAAAAGGCATGGTAAATTAGGCTCAAGAGCTCAGGCAGGACGCGTTTTGGGATTTCAGAATTCATATTATAGAGTTTGGTTGCCTGAGAAACAACAATTAGTATTAAGTAGAAGCATAAAGGTGATAGATAAACCTTGGAGAGACAGTCAAACAGTGATACTTGAGGGTGCAAGCAAGCAGGAAGCAGCAGATGTTCCTTTTGGGCAGCAAATTCCATTAAGAACTGCATTGACTGATCTAATACACGGTGGCAAACGTACTGTAAAAAGGCTGAGAAGTGAAGACATGGCAATGCAAGATACAGAAGTGCCAAGTACAAGTGCAGACACAGGTGCAGGTCCAAGTAAAATAGAGAGTGAGGAAGAAATGGAAATAGATAATGTTAGGAGATCAGAAAGAAAAACAAAAGGACAACCACCTCAAAGATTCACATTTAATGTTACACATAAGAATGATGAGACAAATGAATATCCTGTAGAATGGGAAAAAGAAGGGCCAATAGATAAAGAAACAATGGATCTCATGTGGAAGTTTTGTGTAGAGGAATGAAATATAAATGTGTTATCAAATAAAAGTGAACAAAAATGACTCTGTGAAACTTGTGTGAATAAAGGAATAAAGAAACAAAAACTGAATTGAAAATGTAAATAGAAACTGTAAGGAAACAAACTGATATGTATTGTAATGAAAAGTTAAGAGTGTATAAATAATTGTAACATGAAGGTTTGTAATCTGTGAGTCTCAGGTGGGGGCTGTTGGTCAGTGAAGCATTCTGTGAGACTCACAGACAGGGTGTTTAGTGGAGAGAGTGAAACCTGAAGCAGAAGGGTTAAGCTGGAAGAACTGAGCGCCAGGTCTGCCAAGGTCAGCAGCTGGCTGGCAAGCTGATAAGGAGGGACTCTTGCAAAAGCTCAGTGTGGGGGAATAGTCGTCTGTGGAGAGAACTGTGTCTAATGTCTTATGCTAAGTAAAGACTCTTACAAGAAACTTGCCTGGCCTGGCTTATTCCTGTTCTATGCGACACTTGGATTTCTTCCTTGTATGATCACTATACGCACACGCCGACATAGAATCCTAGAACAGTAGAGTTGGAAGGGGCCTACAAAGCCATCGAGTCCAACCCCCTGCTCAATGCAGGAATCAAATCACAGCATTTCTGACAGATGGCTGTCCAGCTGCCTCTTGAATGCCTCCAGTGTCGGAGAGCCCACTACCTCTCTAGGTCATTGGTTCCATGGTCGTATGGCTCTAACAGTTAGGAAGTTTTTCTGATGTCCAGTCGAAATCTGGCTTCCTGCAACTTGAGCCCATTATTCTGTGTCCTGCACTCTGGACGATGGAGAAGAGATCCCGGCCCTCCTCTATGTGACAACCTTTAAAGTACTTGAAGAGTGCTATCATATCTCCCCTCAGTCTTCTCTTCTCCAGGCTAAACATGCCCAGTTCTTTCAGTCTCTCCTCATAGGGCTTTGTTTCCAGTCCCCTGATCATCTTTGTTGCCCTCCTCTGAATCCAGTCCAGGAAGGATGACATCAGTGGCTACTAGGCACAATGACAATGCATTGCCTCCACTGCCAGAGGCAGTATGCTGGGAATTGTAACATAGCAGGACACTTGGCAGCTTCACTTTGGTCCATATTGGACTAATAGCCTGACCAGTGGGGCACGCTGGGATGACTCCCTTCTTGACCCCCTCTCGTTGCATGACAGGAGTTCAATCCCAGAAACGGCTTGACTTTGGTTTCACACCATGGAACCAGCTCCACCCTCTTTCTCTTTGCATTTCCTTAGTACAGTTACTCTTTTTTTAGCTTTTGTGGGGTGTGTGTGTGAGCATTTCTGGGTTTTAGACTGCTCAGACACAATTGCAGGGCAGAGCTTGACTGATGACCATAAAAGATCCCACCTCTCCAAGAGTGTATTGTAACAGCCACGTGTGTTCAAGCGAGTTCTGCCAGATATGTGTCACCGAATCACAAGTGGGGAGAGTGCGCTTGTATTCAGGTTCTGCCAGCGGCTTCCCACAGGCCTCTGGTCGGCCACTGCAAGAACCAGGTGCTGGAACAGACGGGCTATTGGCCTGATCCGGCAAGCTCTCCTTATGCAGCCTCAGAACTAGTGTTCTCCCAGAGCCCTCCCCATCACGCTCAGGGAGACGCAGCCGCGCTGTCCCCTATGTCTTCCCCCAATGATCCTTCCCTTACCTGATGGGGCTGCCCAGCTGCTCTTTCCACTCTATCCCAGAGAAGAGACAATCCGGACGGTGCCTCTGAGGCCATGGTGCAGCCCCTGAGGGAAGAGGAGTAAACCAGGCCAGCTCTGGGACTCCCACAGCTTTCGCCACAAGGCACGTTTCGTAGGGAGCAGCTCTCAAGGGCCTGCAGGGGAGAGACGGGGATGGGAGGAATTTCATCCTTTATACCAATATGGATTTCAGATGTTTGAATATTATAAGCAGCCTCAATCTAAATAAATAAATGGCACGTCCTTTTCCTGGGTTGTTTTCCCTCACAATGCTTGATCTGCAAAAGGCCTTAAAGGCCCCAAATGTCTTTCAGACCAACCCCCCGTTTCTTCCAGACTCTTCTCCATGCTTGGGCACCTCTTGTGTCTTTAGCCACCCCCAGGAGTTTCACCCATCTCCGACCCCTCCCCTCTCATCTCTGCTTCTGCTTCCGCAAAGCCTTTAATTCCTGCTCACCACAGAGTTTCTTCTCCAAGTTGTGAACCATTTCAGGCTTCATTATAGGGCCCTTTTCACCATGCATATAATTAAAAACTTAATCTGCACAGAGATTAATTTCATGTCATGTCCCTGACAGTTGGCAAACAAAATAGGTTTTGCACACATTGCAAAGAAATGGGGAGGGTGAATTTGGTCTAATGACTCCATCTTGGAGCTCCCTGGGGATGCAAAACTCCTCCACTCTTTCCATCAGAAATACGGGCAGAGGAACGCTGACCTGAACTCAGTCTGGTCCAGCTCACTGGGCAATGAAAAGCGTATGAGGAACTACTTGCAATACATCCATGTCAAAATCAGCAGGACACATTGTTGGTACCATCCACTCGTATAATCCAAGTTAACCTTCAGATGTTTTTGAACCACAACTCCCATCAGCCCCAGCAAGTATGATCAAAGGACAAGGATGATGGGAGTTGTAGTTCAACAACATCTGGAAGACCAAAAGTTCCTCATCACACAGGGTCGAGCGACTGAGGCAATAAGTTAATTTACTTATTATTATTTTTCTCCATACATTTTATTCTTATTATGTTTATATTTCTACACAGGCCTGCCTCTAATGAGCTCTCAGTGGGAAACATATTTTGTCCCCCTCTACTTTGGTCTTCAGAACAACCCTGTCTCTGGGCCCAGGACACTACCTGAATTTAGACCGCTTAGTTTTTTGGGAGCAGGATCTCAGCATGGTCTCCAACATCCTGTGAGCCAATCAGGATGAAAGGAGAGTGTGTTAGCCACTGAGAAGAGTCTTCTAACATACTTCCTTGTTCTTTCCTGCTAATTAGGGTGAATCAGAGTGAAAGGAGGTGAGTCAGCCACTGAGAAGACGCAGCAGGCAACACTCTGCCCTTTCATGCTTATTGGCTCCTAGCTGTGGGAGAAGGCATTAACAAAGATCTAATTCTCAACCCAGCAGGGAAAAAAAAGAGGATGGAAGGGGGCATGGCTATCATGAAGGGACCCTGCACTTCTCAATTTGCCACTAAACTACTGTAGAGATGTGAAGGCCTATAACAAAAGTGGACAATGTTGGGGGGAAAGCAGTTTGTTTCTTGTCCCCCCCCCCCAGCACTCTGACACCGCAGGGGGGAGGGTGGCCGCGCCAGGAGAGAAAGACCCTCAGCAACCCCTCAGATGGACCAATCCTGCAAGAGCAGCTGGGATCCACCGCAAGCGGGCTTTGATCTCCCCCCCCACAAACTCCCCTTCCCCTCGAGTCCAGCTGAGGAGGAGGAGGAGGAGGCATTTATTCACCCATTCCCTACATCCTCTGCCTTGAAAGCTTTGAGAAGCGCATTCAGAGCCTGGTCAGTTTCAGATTCCTCTCTCCATTTTCCTTGCCTGGCAGGAGGGAAACTGACCAGACCCTCTTCCAGTGGAGGAAATCCAACAGGGGCGCTCCCTCCAGCTCTGGGGCAGAAGAGCAGCACAGCAAACCCCTCCCCTCCAATGTGCCCCCCAACAAGGCTGTTTCTTTCCCCTGCATCAAGAGGGGCCCCCCTTTCCCCCCTGCCTGGGCTGCATCTCATCCCTGGGGAGTCTGGGGTGACCTGTAAGGGCGGGCAGCTTCAGCGCAGTTTTGTCCACGCTTTGCAGATGGACTGCGTGGTCCACCCTCTCCCCACACCCCCTTTGTATGGATCCCCGAAAGAAAACCCTCCTCCTCTTCCCCCCAGCCCCCAAACACGTCGCACCTCTTTGCTCTCTCTTCCTCCTCTTCCCGGATGATGAGACCCCTCCTCCCCTTTCCCCATATATTATTATTCCGTCCTCCCACTTCCTTCCTCTCTAGGAACCAGAACTCGGTTCCTTTACCCACTGGAGGACCGAGTCTCCCTTCTTCGCCACTCTCCTCTTCCTCTACCCGCCCCCCTGCTGTTGCGTTGGGGCTGCAGTTGCTCCAAGGGATGGGGGGCACTTTCCACGGGAGGCACAGCCTGAAGGGCCTTTGCTCACAGCTTCAAGAGCTTGGAAAAGTTACTTTGTTTGAACTACAGCTCCCATCAGCCCAATCCAATCGCCATGCTGGCTGGGGCTGATGGGAGTTGTAGTTCAAAAAAAGTAGCTTTTCAAAGCTCCTTCGTTTCTCAGCGCTCTGACGTCACCCTGTTTCGACACAAATGGGAATGTAAGATGTAATGTGATGTAAGACAACAGCGCTGTCATTTTTGTTGGATTTTGTTGAATTCAGCAAAGTTTTAAGTTCTTTTGGCTTCAGTGAAAAATCTCATCCTGGGTGTAAACGTTTGCTTCAACATCTTTTTAATTTTTTATTATTATTAAAGAACAAAATTAAGAAAAACTTGGCATTGCATCTGGTATGATACAAAGTGTAATTGGAGCATGAATGATGACATGGAGTCATGCTCCCCATATGACCATTTCCCCACCAGCACCACCTGGGAGACCACAGGACTGGACAATATTATGATCCAAGTATGCAGAAAGGAACAAACATTTAATTCAACCATATCTATGTTTTGCTGCTGCTGACAGTTGTCCATGCAAGTCATGTTCCAAAGGAGATATGATAAATCCTCATTTTTCCATCCCTTGAGTAAGGAGATTTTCCAAACATTTCTCAGCCAAGTCAAGATGTTCAAGTCGTTTAGTTCTTTGCACCATGTTGAACCATGTTGTAAACTGCCCAGAGAGCTTCGGCTATGGGGCGGTATACAAACCCAATAAAAGATAAACCACGGTCTGGCACCAAAAGCAGGAATGATACAAAGTCTTTAAATTTAACGTCCTCATTCTGACCTTCGTATGCTGAGAGCAAAAATAGTTCAGTGGCACAAGCAAATACTAATAACCCATGAAATCTGGAGGAGTTGTCTGTGTACCTCCCCCCCCCCCGGCAAAAAAACCCCTGAATTCGGGGACAGGTCCACCAGAGAGGAAAATATTGGATCCCACCATTGAGCACCTGACTGCAAGCCATTTCTTAAAAGTCATTTTGTATTTTCTATGCTTATTTGTAGTGTTCTGAGTTTATCTATTCTTACATTTTTTTAAAATGATATTTGCATCACGTTTTTAAGAGGATGGCTTGCTGCTCCAGTCATGCTAACAGTTATTTCCAATTTATTTATTTATTTACTAAATTCATATCCCACCTTCCTCCCAGTAGGAGCCCAGGGTGGCAAACAAAAACACTAAAAACACTCTAAAACTTCATAAAAACAGACTTTAAAATATATTAAAACAAAACACCTTTAAAAACATATTAAAACAAAACACCTTTAAAATATCTTTTTAAAAAAAAGCTTTGAAATGAGCTTCTATGCATATATTGTTGTTGTTGTTGTTGTTGTTATTATTGTTATTTGTTGCATTTGTATACTGCCCCATAGCCAAAGCTCTCTGGGTGGTTTACAACAATTTATTTATTTATTATTTGATTTATATCCCGCCCTTCCTCCCAGCAGGAGCCCAGGGCAGCAAACATTTAAAAAATAAAATAAATAAAAACATTAAAAACAAATATACAAAAACACATTTTTTAAAAAGCAATTTAAAAACACATGCTGAAATTCCTGGGAGAAGAGGAAAGTCTTGACCTGGCACTGAAAAGATAACCGTGTTGGCACCAGACACACCTCGTCAGGGAGATCATTCCATAATTTGGGGGCCACCACTGAGAAGGCCCTCTCCCTTGTTGCCACACTCCCAGCTTCCCTTGGAGTACGCACCTGGAGGAGGGCCTTGGATGTTGAGCGTATTGTTCGGGTGGGGTCGTGTCGGGAGAGGCGTTCCATCAGGTATTGTGGTCCCAAGCCATGTAAGGCTTTATAGGTTAAAACCAGCACCTTGAATCGGGCTCTGAAACATACAGGCAGCCAATGCAAGCGGGCCAGAATTGGTTTTATGTGTTCGAAGTGGCTAGTCCCTGTTACCAATCTGGCCGCTGCATTTTGCACAAGCTGCAGTTTCCAAACCGTCTTCAAAGGCAGCCCCACGTAGAGCACATTGCAGTAATCTAACTTGGAGGTTACCAGAGCATGGACAACTGAAGCCAGGTTATCCCTGTCCAGATAGGGGCGTAGCTGAGCCACCAGTAGAAATTGGCATAAGACATTCCGTGCCACTGAGGCTACCTGAGCCTTAAGTGACAGAGATGGTTTCTAGGAGAACCCCCAAGCTACGAACCTGCTCCTTCAACGGGAGTGCAAACCCATCCAGGACAGACTGGGCATCCACCATCCGGTCAGAGGAACCACCCACTAACAGCATCTTCATCTTGTCTGGGTTGAGCCTCAGTTTATTAGCCCTCATCCAGTCCATTGTCACAGCCAGGCACTGGTTCATTGACAGCCTCACCTGAAGAAGATGAAAAGGAGAAATAGAGCTGTGTGTCATCAGCATACTAAGAACATAAGAAGAGCCTGCTGGATCAGGCCAGTGGCCTGTTCTCACAGTGGCCAACCAGGTGCCTGGGGGAAGCCCGCAAGCAGGACCCGAGTGCAAGAACACTCTCCCCTCCTGAGGCTTCTGGCAATTGGTTTTCAGAAGCATGCTGCCTCTGACTAGGGTGGCAGAGCACAGCCATCATGGCTAGTAGCCATTGATAGCCCTGTCCTCCATGAATTTGTCTAATCTTCTTTTAAAGCCATCCAAGCTGGTGGCCATTACTGCATCTTGCAGGAGCAAATTCCATAGTTTGACTATGCACTGAGTAAAGAAGTACTTCCTTTTGTCTGTCCTGAATCTTCCAACATTCAGCTTCTTTGAATGTCCACGAGTTCTAGTATTATGAGAGAGGGAGAAGAACATTTCTCTATCCGCTTGCTCAATGCCATGCATAATTTTATACACTTCTATCATGTCTCCTCTGACCCGCCTTTTTTCTAAACTAAAAAGCCCCAAATGCTGCAACCTTTCCTCGTAAGGGAGTCGCTCCATCCCCTTGATCATTCTGGTTGCCCTCCTCTGAACCTTTTCCAACTCTATAATATCCATTTTGAGTTGAGGCGACCAGAACTGTACACAGTATTCCAAATGCGGCCTTACCATAGATTTACACAACGGCATTATGATATCGACTGTTTTATTTTCAATACCTTTCCTAATTATCGCTAGCATGGAATTTGCCTTTTTCACAGCTGCCACACACTGGGTTGACATTTTCATTGTGCTGTCCACTACAACCCCGAGGTCTCTTTCCTGGTCAGTCACCGCCAGTTCAGACCCCATGAGCGTATATGTGAAATTCAGATTTTTTGCTCCAATATGCATAATTTTACACTTGTTTATATTGAATTGCATTTGCCATTTTTCTGTCCATTCACTCACTGATGGCAACGCACTCCAAAGCTCCGGATGACGGCACCCAACAGTTTCATATAGATGTTGAACAGCATGGGGGACAGAACTGACCCCTGCGGAACCCCATACTGGAGAGTCCAGGGTGCCAAGCAATGTTCCCCAAGCACCACCTTCTGGAGCCGACCTGCCAAGTAGGAGCGGAACCACCGCCATGCAGTCCCTCCCACTCCCAACTCAGCCAGTCTCCCCAGAAGGATACCATGGTCGATGGTATCGAAAGCCTGTGAGACGTCAAGGAGAATCAACAGAGTCACACTCCCCCTGTCTCTCTCCCGACAAAGGTCATCATACAGGGCAACCAAGGCTGTTTCCATGCCAAAACCAGGCCTGAAACCCGACTGAAATGGATCCAGATAATCGGTCTCATCCAAGAGTGTCTGGAGCTGGCCTGCCACCACTCATTCAAGGACCTTGCCCAGGAATGGAACATTTGCCACCAGCCAATAGTTATTAAATTTTTCTGGGTCCAGGGAGGGTCTCTTCAGGAGTGGTCTCACTACTGCCTCTTTCAAGCAGCCAGGGACTAGCCCCTCTCTCAGGCATTAATCACTTCCCTGGCCCAGCCGGCTGTTCCATCCCTGCTAGCTTTTATTAGCCAAGAAGGGCAAGGATATAAATTAGTATTCACAATGTTTACGCAAATATCTGTTATCTTTTATACACTTTTTTGCTGATACATAAGTTGGCACTTGGGAGCAAGTATGGTGTAGTGGTTAAGGTGCTGGACCAGGATTCGAATCCCCACACAGCCATGAGCTCCCTGGGGGACCTTGGGCCAGTCACTGCCTCTCAGCCTCAGAGGAAGGCAATGGTCAACCCTCTCTGAATGCCGCTTACCATGAAAACCCTCTTCATAGGGTCGCCATGAGTCGGGATCGATTTGAAGGCAGTCCATTTCCATTTCAAATGGGCACTGTCATTTCTCAGGAGGGAGGAGGGGGAGGGTTGTCAGGTTCGGCCTGAATGGAGCTGGACTCATGCCTGACTGAATGAACTGGACTGACGCGTCAGTTAAGCAGCAGAACATATTCTGCACATTTTGTTGTGAAACTGGATATTGTTGACTTTCGCCCCCAACTGTGCATATTCACTGTCAAAGGGTACCCCGTCCATCCTCCTCATCTAAACCCAAGGATCCCCTGCTGTTGTGTGTTCCCTCCCCACTACCCTTACTGCAACAATCCTATTTACAGGCTGAAGACCTTTGTGGCCAAGAAGGCCAACACTGCAGGGATAGTTTTTCCCAAGTCAGAAGAGACGGCGACTGAGAAGATGACGCTGAAGGCTGTTGGTTGCAGAAGGCGGGTCACTTCCCTTGGCCATCCGATGAAGAGGAAGGAGGACCAAAAGGGAAGCAGGCGGGAGTGTTCTGCTGGTGAGCGTGGGTGTATAGATGTGTGTGGATGGCTCTGACTGGTATGAAGCCCCCAGAAGGTGATCCACGAGGGAATCCGGCGGCCCTCCGGCTGCAAAATGTCCCCCACCCCCGCCTTCGGCTCTGGACCTTCTGGCCATTGCCCCATGCGTGGCAAACCACCTCAAGCCCACCTGCCTTCAAGGCCACTGTCTGAGGAAGAGCTGTGTGGCAGGAGGACACAGGAGCACTTCCAGTCAGGGGGGAAATGGATGGGTGGGTGGGAGCGAGTGGAAGGCGGTGCCACTTCTCATCAGGGTCTCTCCATCACGCTGACGCAGGAGGATAAAGAGACAAATCAACACAGTGGCAAACTGGGAATAAGGTGGAAGTGGGGCGATGGGATCCTGAGAGAACTGGAAAAGGTCCTCAAATGCAAAAGGTCTCTCTGAACACTCAAGTCAGGATCATTCAGACCATGGTATTCCCCAGCTCTGCGTATGGATGTGAACGTTGGACAGTGAAAAAGCAGATAAGAGAAAAATCAACTCCTTTGAAATGTGGTGCTGGAGGAGAGCTTTGCAGATACCATGGACTGTGAAAAAGACCAATAATCAGGTGTTAAACCAGAACTATCATTAGAAGCTAAAATGATGAAACTGAGGTGATCATACTTTGGACACATCAGGAGAAGACATGATTCACCAGAAAAGACAATAATGCTGGGAAAAAGAGAAGGGAGTAGAAAAAGAGGAAGGCCAAACAAGAGATGGATTGATTCCATAAAGGAAGCCACAGACCAGAACCTACAAGATCTGAGCAGGGTGGGTTACAACAGATGCAACTGGAGGTCGGTGATTCATAGGTTCGCCATAAGTCGTAGTTAACTTGAAGGCACATAACAACAAAGCGTGACTGATGCTCTCCGTGCACCTCTGAGCTGGTAGGCCTCTTCCCCAGCGTAAGAAGTGGGTCTTTCTGCATCATAAATTCTACTGTCCCCTGCGGGGATGTCTTCAATCCCTT
The DNA here is from genome assembly GCF_030035675.1 of Rhineura floridana. Taxonomy (NCBI): domain Eukaryota; kingdom Metazoa; phylum Chordata; class Lepidosauria; order Squamata; family Rhineuridae; genus Rhineura; species Rhineura floridana. Next base: position 212,387,699 of record NC_084482.1, read on the forward strand.
TGCATTGCCCGGTATACTCGGGATCGCTTTGGACTGTAGAGAGCCAAATTCCTGGGTCATCCAGTGAGTTGCGTGGGAAGGGGTAGGACTCTCTCTCCTGCATCTGGTTTCCTTGATGGTGAGGCCAGGCCTACGACAGGGTGGTGTAGTCATTTGGAAAGTGTCAACTAGGACTAGGGAGACCCTGGTTCAAATCTCTACTCGCCCATGAAGCTCATTGGATGACCCCGGGTATATCACTGTCCCTTAGCCTAACCTACCCCACAGGGCTGTTGTGAGGAGAGAATACTTGTTTCCAGGGGTGACAGAAATATCTTGCTGGAGAAGTGGTGGGCAGGGCAGTCCTGGAGCGCGAGAGAAAGGGGAACCTGTGTCTCTTGAGGCTGAACTGTCTCCCTCTACCTCCAAGAGCTTCAGATGTGATTTCCTTCTGCTGTAGGCGGCCTGCTTGCTTTCGGGTGAAGCGTGTGCTGCGTGGCGCATCTGTTGTGCGAGCCACGTTGAGGACCGTAGTTGAAAAGCAGGGCCTAAATCTGCTCCAGAAAGGAAGTGCAGGAAGAGACGTCTCATGTTGGGAAAGAGCAATGGGAGGAAAAACTGGTGGGAGATGGAGGAGGAGGAGGGAGGAAAGCAGAAAAATAAGATGTCAGGAAGAAGAAAATGAGGAGGAAGAAGAAACACGTTTCTCAGCAGAAGCTGAGTGTGCGCTTGAGTGCCACAATAAAGAGACAATCCTGATGTTTCTTCTAGAAAATGACACTTTCAAACTTGTATTTATTATTTTCAACAGTGTCATTGATAGACCAGCATTCTAGAGAAAACAACAATATAATATAGACTTCATATATATATAAATGTAATGGTACAAACCATTTTACTTTAAATGTTAGTAATAGGCCTTACAAAAAAACCTTTTGGTATCAAAGTGGAGGACTCACAGGAGCAGTAAATTATTTTTTAAAAATAGGGCAATGGTGGAGGCAAAAGACCCTTTGTGGGCTGGATACAGGAGGGCCCCGCTCATACAGCGGGTTACGTTCCGGACCCCCGCTGTAAAGCGAAAACTGCTGTAAAGTGGATCCCATTGACTTACATTGACCAAAATGGCGCCCGGTGGCAAAGAAACGCCATAAAAGCGGAACAAGCGCTGTACAGCGGGGCCTGTCTACAATTCACAACTGCTGTATTAGCGGAACGCTGTAAAGCGAAGCGCTGTAAAGCAGGGCCCTACTGTACAGGCTCTTGGTTAGCCATCCTTCCTTAAAGGATGAGACCAGCCCTTTGAATTGGTCCTGGGAAGGAATATGCTGGCAACACCACAATTAAGTGAGACTCAATTCAGCATTAACATTTTGATTTGCTGAGGAGATCTCACCTGAGGGTAAATGGCTGGAGAATTTAGTTTCTGGTGAGCCCAGGAGAGAAGAAGCAAGAATGGGCCACAAGTTGGATATACATGCAGGATATTCTGCAACAGGATATTTTAAAATGCTGTCTATCCCCCCCTATACCACCCCCAGGGTGTATAACTATCCTCCCATGGTGGGTTGGTGGCCACGAGTCACCTATTCTATCCCACTGTCTGCAGGCCAAAGGTGGACCCTCTGTTAAGGGTTAATTTCTTTAGCAGTATAGCACCTCCATGAGGGCTATCTACTTTAATATTTAGCATCTCCATTTACAATGGATGTCCTGAATCTGCCATCTCAGCAATGTAAGCTGATCATGCTCTCAGGAAGTGACCAGGCCAAGGCCGGGGACTGACCAGAAGCGTGACTCAGGGAATGATCTGGGAGAAACCGGATGTGTGCCATGCCAGCAAAACTGTAGTATTACCTTATTTGGAGTTCCTACTGTAAGCTTCCTGTAAGTTGTTTACCAATGGGTATAAAAGCCAGTGAACAAAGGCAGAGGTTTGGTCGACCCACCGATCCAGCATAGTGCTGAGGTGTTGAGTGCACTATTTCTTTTTGTAATAAAACTATTTCTTAGTTTTCCTTCTAAACTGCTCTCCAGTGTTTTTCATTGACCAGAGCGAGAGACGGACAAGTGTCCCTTAACACCTCCATGCCCCAAATGTCCAAAGAGATGCAAAGGGAGGCCCGGTTGAGTCTCACTCATGCATACGCGCACCAACGAGCCCATTGGCAGGTGAGGCAAGGAGGCCCCAAAGGGTTTCTCCCTCCCCCCACTGCACCCCTTTCTTTCTTGAACCAAGAAACAGATTATCTTCTCGATCATCCCAGAGTGCAGGACACGGAATCATGGGCTCAAGTTGCAGGAAGCCAGATTTCGGCTGAACATCAGGAAAAACTTCCTCGCTGTTAGAGCTGTACGACAATGGAGCCAATGACTGAGGGAGGTGGTGGAGTCTCTGACACTGGAGGCATTCAAGAGGCAGCTGGACAAGTACCTGTCGGGAATGCAGGGGGTTGGACTCGATAGCCTTATAGGCCCCTTCCAACTCTACTATTCTATGATTCTATCACTAAAAGGAGAGAGACAGTTGCAGAGCAGACGTCTTAAGAAACAGGATGGGAGGGACGGGTGTGTGCTGGGACAAGCAATGGCAAGAATCTACCCGGGAAATGCACAGAGAAGGAAAGTCACGTGTGCTAAAGAAGGATGACAAAAAGATGGCTTTTTCAGCACAACTGCTCTGTTTATCAATTCCTATACAGTCAAACAAGCAGCCTGATGGTTTGAAATACCTTTGTTAGTTTGAAATCCAAGTGAAATGTAAGATTATTGCAGTTAAGTAAAGATTGTTTGCAGCACCATTTTTCTGATATGCAAAAATGAGGACAAAAGATTGTAAAGAAAGCAGAGCAAGGTTGGGCCCCATTGTGGGAACACAAGGAAAAAGGAAGCCGCCTTATGAGTCAGACTATTGGGCCTCTCCAATGGGGATTAAACCTGATAACTTCTGCGTGCAAGTCGGATGCTCTGCCACTGAGCTGCGGTACCTTGAGACTTCCTCACCGCTTCACACAGATGTTGACTGGGGCAGAGGCTAAGGGGGAAACTGTCTATGGTGGGACCAAGAACCACACCAAGGATGGCTATTATGCCAGAATGAATTTTAGTCTTTCAGGGGCCACAAAACTCTTTTGTGTTTCTACATGATATCAGTATCAAAAGACAAATTGCTGGAGGGCCTAGATTCACTGGGAGATGGCGACACTTACTGGGAGCCGATGTGGTGGGATAAAGGCCACATTCACATTGTACATTTATTCCACTATTAGTCTACTTTAAGCAGTCATGGTTCCTGTGACTAATATTAAGGGACTCTGCACTTCTGAATTTGCCACTGCACTACTGGTCTCAAGGCAAGGAACAAAAGGCAGGAAAAGCAGCTGAAAAGCAGTTAAAAACAGCACAGAAAATAACAGCGGATCCATTTAAAAACAATAAGCAGGGCAGAGACTTGCTCATCAAGCTGGAAGACCTTGTTGGTGTGGTCGCCGTAGCGGTGAATTCCAGCGTTCCCTGCCTACCTGGCTGTACCCAGGTGTTAATGCCAGCCAGTAGGAAGAGAGAGACACTCAGACACAGGCCGAGACAGGTTTACAGACATGAACTTCTCTCTTAGCTTCTCCAATACAACCCCCACACTCTTGCTTTCGCTTTCAAGGTTTATGTACATGTTCACTGCCCTTGCCAGCCACATCTCCTGTGCGCTGACCTTGACAGTCCTGGACACAGTTTAACCTCTTAAGTGTCAGTTCTTCCTGTCTTTCTGGAAAAGTCCACACTTAGTCTCCTGAGCAGCCTACAGTTCCCACCTTTTCCATAAAGACATCACTTACATTTCAATTTCACTTTTCAACAATGTTTCATACATTACATTGTTTCACCACATGTACATTTCTTGTTACATTGCATTTCATGTCATTGCCTCATGTCAGCATGGGGAACAAGATGGCACCCTGTAGCACCCCACAGCACAACTGCCAGGGGACCGAAAGACAATCATCCAATTCCATTCTCTGAGAGTGACCCTGGAGATAGAATCGGAACCACTGTAAAACAGTGCCTCCAATACCCACCTCACCAAGTCATCCCAGAAGGATACCATGGTCAATGGTATCAAAAGCTGCTGAGAGATCAAGCAAGAGTAACAGGGTCGCACTCCTCCTGTCCTTCTCCCGATAAAAGTCATTCATCAGGGCAACCAAGGCCGATTCAGTCCCATAACCAGGCCTGAACCCAGACTGGGATGGGTCAAGATAATCTGTTTCATCCAAGAGTACTTGCAATTGCTGCGCCACAACCCTCTCAATCACCTTCCCTAAAAAGGGGGTATTTGCAACCAGTCGGTAGTTGTCATAAACCAATGGGTCCAGGGTGGGCTTTTTCAGGAGTGGTCGAATCAATGCCTCTTTTAAGGTGGCTTGAACTACTCCCTCCTGCAATGATGCGTTGACCACACCCTGGATCCACTCGGTCAAACCCCCTCAGCAAGCTTTCATAAGCCAAGAAGGGCAAGGGTCAAGAGGAAGTTGCTGGCTGCATCATCACAAGCACCTTGACTATGTCATCAGGCCGCATCAACTGAAACCGTTCCCAAGAAGTTGTAGCAGATGTTGCACTGGACACCTCATTGGGGACTACAGTAGATGTGGAGGGGGCATCAAGACTGCTATGGAGACGAGCAACTTTACCCTTAAAGTGCCTTGCAAACAATGCGCAGTGGGCCTCCAAAGGGTCTAAAACTCCATTTCCTGGAGTTGATGTCAACAGACCCCTGACAATACGGAAAAGCTCCACCAGACAGCTCCTTGAGGATGCGATGGAGGCAGAGAAGTGGGCCTTCTTTGCTGCCCTCACCGCCACACAGTAGGCACAGTTATGATGTTTTCCTCATGCCTGATCAGCCTCACAGCACGTCTTTCGCCACTTGGGCTCTAGCCGTCGTCCAGCCTGTTACATTGTCCTTAGCTCACTGGTGTACCAAGGTGCAAGCTGGGCTCCACAATGCCGGAGAGGGCACTCAGGGGCAACCGTGTCAAGAGCCCAACGTGCCTTGCTGTTCCAAAGTGGGACAAGGGCTTCAAGAGGGTCACCTGCTTTATCTACTGGGAACTCCCCCAGGGCATTCAGGAATCCAATGGATTCCATTAGGCTCCGAGGGCGGACCATCTTAATCTGTCCACCACCCCTGCAGGGAAGGATCGGAGCTACAAGTCTGAACTTCACCAGGAAGTGGTCTGACCATGACAATGGAGTGACATGCACCCCCCAATCTTCTACTTTAATGCTTTCACAGACTGAAAAGGATGAGGGGGGGTTAAACCATCCTTTCCTGTCATTTGCAAAGATCTTTGAAAAAAAGCACTTCAATTCTCCACCAGGATTTTCTACTCACATATCATTGGTACACCAACCCCAGTAATGTCTACACTGACTGGCAGCAGATGTCCAGAGTTTCAGGCAGGAGTCTCTCCCAGAAGGTCTCTCAGGTTCACTCCCTGGTGGCATCTCTCCTACCTGGAGATGCCATTCAGGACTGAACCTGGGGGACCTTCCACATGCAAGGCAGATGCTGCCATGGCCCTTTCCCTGCACTCACAACTTACTCAACTGTGCTGAGATATTAGGAGGCATTTCAGAATTAACCTTGAAACTTTTTACTGCCACATAGCACTGTTATATCAGAGCACCAGGGCAAGCCAAGGACAGAACAGTAGATTAAAGACTGGGGAAAAGGGTCTTTCCAGGGACAAACTATTCATTTCTAAACATGCCATGTTACCAAATTAAAGAGACACATGATAAGTAGGACCTCCTGCCAGACTTGGTGTCAAATCCCTGCTCAGCCATGAAGCTTGCTGGGTAGCCTTGGGCAAGTACCTGTATCTCAGTCTAGCCTACCTCACAGGGGTGTTGAGAGCATACAACGGGGAGGGGAAGAACCATCTTTGAGCTCCTTTTAGAAAAAGCAAGGTATCAATGAGAATAATACTAGGAGGTTCCCAGCTACAACTGTGGTGGTGGCGGGGAGAGAGGGAATTCATATACAAAAGCTCCAGGACAGACCTGAACAATGGAAATTTGAATGTAAGAGGAGAGGGAAGCTCTGAACACTCTCTCTTCTCACTCTGACTGGTGGGGCAAAGGGAATGAAGGGGTGGGGAGGCAACAATTGTTGTGTAATTAAGGCTGCAATCCCATGAATTTACCGAGGAGTAAGTCCAATAGAACCCAATGGAGTTTACTTCTGAGTAGAAGTTATTAGGCTGCAGCCTAAACAATTCAGGACAGCCGTCTCACCTTTCTTCCTAGCCCCACAGCCCATTAGGCTCCAATTCTAACTAAATTTAGCTGGGAGGAAGCCAGATGTGACCTGACCTCTCACCCTCCAGTGGCTCTCTTAATAAAAGCCTGATCAAACTGGAAATTGCAGTCTTTCTCCCACTTGTATTCACATATCCATGTCAAGTATCCTGCTTATTGTTTCTACTACAAAGGGCTGCATATGTGGCTATAGGCCTTGACATGTAGACTCTAACAAATGTAAAAGATGCAACTTAAGTTTTATTCTTTCTTCTAAAGATTCCCCCTGTACCCAGTCTCTCTGGCTCCTCTCTGTCCTTTGTTCTGTTTAGCCTGGGGCGCTTATCTCAAGGTTGTGCTAGCTATGCAAGCCTCGGTCTGAAAGGAAGATGGAACTAGCCTTTTATTATCTTGACTACCCTTTACTGCCCGTAAAGTGTTGATGTATCTTTCTTTTTGTTTTATGAAGTCTGTTTCCCCATATTCTGTAACCGCTGATGAACCTATATAATCTACTGTCTTTCAATAAACGGGGTTCCCACTTCTGAACAGCGTCTGGCTGGTAGGTTTTGGGACCCCTTTGCAAAGGTAATTTGTGTGTTATTTCTTAGCCTCTGGTAATAGATATTTGCTCTCAACTCCGCACCTTCCCGGGTGGATGACAGTGACAGCTTGTGTTGTTGGGTTTGGACCTAACAATGTCAAATTTAAATTGGTACTGCTGAAAGTTAAGGGCACACTTCTGTATTTTTGTGAATACTTTAATTTTCTTATGTTACTGTAATATATATTAAAGATGACCTTTCATTCCAACGAGCGGTAGTGTTTATTTATAAATTATACAGTCATCTACACAAAACATCTTGAATGAAATTTATTTATTTATTTATTTAAAAACATTTATAACCCGCTCTATTTTCAAAGAACTCACAGCGGCGAAAAGTTGATAGTATGCAAATTTAACTGCAAAACAAATTGCTCCAATTAATATTATTACTTAGTTGGCAGCTCTAGTAATGATTAATGAGGTATGTGTGTGAAAACAATATAGTACATTGTTGTTTTTCTTTCCTAGCAAGGTTTTTGTAGTAAGCTATACTAGTGTTGAATGCAACTACAGGTAGCTTTTGGTGCTAGAGAATAGCTGCAGTTTACTCTTCTTCCCACTAGGGGCACTATAAGATCTGCTGGTCTCTGCAGAGACAGGATGATCCCTTCTTTTTTCAGACCAAAAAGGCAGCAGCCCAGGTATGCTATATTTACACTGGGGGGGGTGGCTCAGTGGCAGCAAGCAGTATCTTCTCCCATTACCGACAGCAGAAAGGCCATGAGTAAAAGGCAGCCGACTTGCCCCTCCAATCTCTCTCTCTCTCTCTCTCCCCAATTCACCAGCCCTTCGCAACCTGGTAGCAGCACCAATAGTGCTGCTTAGTGGACCTACAAACAGCAAGAAAGGGTATTGCTGATCACCCCAGAGGTTCCTGGGTCATCCTGTGTTATCTCCCATTTCCCAACACAAGGAGAGGCAGCAACATGTGTGGTTGGTGAATTTGGTGGGTCTGGCTCGCTGGGAAGTCGCCATTCCAGGCTGTTTTACGTAAAAGCGTATTATAGCCCAGAACGGGTATCGGAACGTGGTTTGCATGGAGGTTTTGTGTCTTATTGCATGCATCCCATGTAGTCATGTGGGACTGGTGAATTTGGTGGGTCTGGCTCGCTGGGAAGTCGCCATTCCAGGCTGTTTTATCTCCAATACTGGTTTGAGGGAGCATCTCCCTATGAAAGGGGGGGGGGCATGCAAGCTTGTTTAAATCCAACAAGAATTGCTTCCATCTATAATGTGAGTAACTGTTGGATATGCTCCCTACTCCCTGTCCATGGGGAGGGAGGCGTTCCCCTTGTACCAATCCCTTTGACTGTAGAGAACATCACTGACACTGCCCCCATTTTTATTTATTTGATTTATATCCTGCCATTCCTCCCAGAACGAGCCCAGGGCAGCAAACAAAAGCACCAAAAACTCTAAAACTGTCGACCACAGTTTTACATCGCCTGGAGGGATTGGGAATTGGAGGTACTGTACTGCAGTGGTTCCGTTCCTTTCTCTCCGATAGGTACCAACAGGTAGGATTGGGGGAGGAGGTTTCAGACCCTTGGCCTCTCAATTGTGGTGTGCCACAGGGCTCTATCCTCTCTCCCATGCTATTTAACATTTATATAAAGCCGCTGGGGAGAATCATTAGGAGATTTGGGCTGCAGTGTCACCAATATGCGGACAACACTCAGCTTTATCTCTCATTTAAATCTTCAGCAGAGTCGGCTGTGGAGACTGTGTCCAAGTGCCTGGAATCTGTGAGTGGATGGATGGGAAGGAACAGGCTGAAGTTGAACCCCAGTAAGACCGAGGTGCTGCTCGTGGGGGATAAGAGAAGGTTGGGAGATGTTGACCTGAAGTTCAACGGGGTGAGTCTACCCCTGAAGGACCAGGTCCGTAGCCTTGGGGTTGTACTTGATTCCAGGCTGTCCATGGAGGCTCAGATTTTGGCAGTGAGCCGGGCAGCCTGGTATCAACTACACCTCATACGAAGGCTGAAACCCTACCTTCCTGATCATCAACTCCCACTAGTAGTACATGCCCTGGTCACCTCTCGACTGGATTACTGTAATGCGCTCTATGTGGGGTTATCCTTGAAAACGGTCTGGAAACTACAACTTATACAAAACACGGCGGCTCGATTACTTACGAATAGTCGCCGCCGGGATCAGATCACCCCCGTGTTATTCGATCTACACTGGCTTCCTGTTGTTTTCCGGGCCCAATTCAAGGTGTTGGTATTAACCTTTAAATCCCTATACGGTTTCGGCCCAGTTTATCTAAAGGAGCGCCTGCAACGCCACCAATTATGCCTCCCGACACGATCAGCCACACAGGGCCTTCTCTCAATCCCGCCGACATAAACAGCTAAATTGGCGGGAACTAGAGAGAGGGCGTTCTCAGTGGCGGTCCCCACTCTTTGGAACTCCCTCCCACAAGATCTATGGCACGCCTCTTCCCTAAATATATTTTGTAAAGCCTTAAAGACCTGGCTCTTTTAAGAGGCCTTTGGGACTTCCGGGGAGGGTTAACTGTTATGATCAAATGCCTCGTACCCTGCATTATTATTATTGCTGCTGTATTGTTTTATTTTTGTTATTGTATTGTATTGTATTGTATTGTATTTTAATTTTTTCATGTACGTCGCCTAGAGTGGCCATTGGCCAGATAGGCGACATATAAATTAAATTTATTATTATTATAATTATTATTAAAACATCATAAAACAGACTTAAAATACATTATAACAAAACATCTTTAAAAATGTTTCAGCTGCGAGTCTGGCTTTTAGAACACTGACAGCTGGTTCTTACTGAGCATGCCCGACATTATCATTCAGTTTAATGTAAAATTTCTTAAATTAATTAAAAATCAGCCAGGCATTTTATTTTTAAAACTGCAGAAGATGAAGTTCAGAGAATGGGGCAAGGTCAGTAAGAGGATTACAGGTACTCTGTGAACATGGCTGATTTTTAATTAAATTCATGAAATTATGAGATCTCTGACAGAAAAAAGTCCAGGTCTGTTTTTTTCCTCATTTTATATTTTGAACTCTTGATTCTCTGACTGTTTTGTGTATTGCCATGAAAACCTAAAGGGTTGTTAAGCAAGCGTTTCTGAGTTCAGGACTATAAGTTATGTAAGGTTTTGTTTTGAAATGAACTTATGGGAAGCATCAGAATGACGTGGGGGGTATTTTCAATTTATCATTGCGGAATGCGAAAAATCCATGCTGGCTATAGTATACAGCCACTCTCATGGCTATATAATAATGTGGCAGGCAGATTAATACCTGCCTTTTTATAGTATAGAATTATGGGGAAAGCTTCACCTGTTGATATTCTTTCTGTTGGATATCTTATTATTTGAATGTTGAAATGGACATGGACTGCCTTCTAGTCGATCCCAACTTATGGCGACCCCATGAATAGGGTTTTCATGATAAGCGGTATTCAGAGGGGGTTTACCATTGCCTCCCTCTGAGGATAGTCCTCCCCACTGCACAAGCCAGCCCCTTCCTTGTCCACAACTGCCAGCTGGGGGGCCACTGGGCTCCGTGGGACTATGCAGCTTGCCCACGGCTGCACAGGTGGCAGGGCACATAACCCCCGAGCCACTCCCTGTGGGGTGATCTTTAGCTGGCCCTTGACACCCAGGAGACACAAGAGGGGATTTGAACTCACAGACTCTGGACTCCCAGCCAGGCTCTCCTCCCCACTATGCTATACCAGCTGTTATTTGAGTGTTCCCACTGGATTATTTTTGGTCCTCCACTCACATCTGCAAAAGAGGCTAGGAATGTGCATTTGACATGAAGCGTATGCACATTTTATGCAAATTTGTGTCTTTGAGGAGAGCAGCAGAGGGCCCAATCTGCATAGAGTACTGAGCCCAGAAAATCCTGTTGGTAGCCTTGCTTCCCTGTGTGGATCCTTTGATGCACAGAAAGAGTTGAACTCTGCTTAAGCTACTTCCACACTCCAAGCATTTTAAGGTTTGTCTCCTGTGTGAGATTTGTGATGCAAAGTAAGGGTGTTACTCCGACTGAAGCTCTTTCCACACTCCAAGCATGTATAAGGTTTGTCCCCTGTGTGAGTTCTTTGATGTACCATAAGGGCGCTACTCCACTTGAAGCTCTTTCCACACTCAAAGCATTTATAAGGTTTGTCTCCTGTGTGAGTTTTGTGATGCGAAGTAAGGTCACCACTCTGACTGAAGCTCTTTCCACACTCCAAGCATGTATAAGATTTGTCCCCTGTGTGAGTTCTTTGATGCACCGTAAGGGTGCCAACTCTTACTGAAGTTCTTTCCACACTCGAAACATTTATAAGGTTTTTTTTATAAATAATAATTGCTTTTACTCGTAAAAAGATAAACTATCATTGGCAGATACAGGTTCATAAAATAGAGCAAGTAAATTCATTCAAATATCTGGGATACGTATTCCAAGCGTCAGGTAGCTGTCAGTTCCACAATAAACTTGCGGTCTTAAATGCACGAAGAACGATGAAAACTTTGTTGGCATTCTTTTTCTCCAAAGGTGGACAAGCTTTCTTACCAGCTACAAAAATTTTTAACACCAAAGTAATACCTCAGCTGACCTTTGGTTCCCAAACGAATAAAAATCTGAAATTCAATGAATTTGAATCAATCCAAACTATTTTCTTGAGGTCAATCACGGTAATTCCTTCATGTATCCCAAACAACATATTGAGACTGGAAGCGGGAGTATTACTAATTGAAACTAAGATCTGGCTTTCAAGAATCAACACCTGGTTAAAACTTACCTTTGACCCTATAGGACTTGCTCCTGATATCCTAAGTGATAACCTCCAGTCGCCATGGGCGGATCTTGTAATTGAAAAATTATCAAAAATAGGTTTCTCCACCCAATATGTTCTTTCCCTGGGACATGATGCTGCCTTAGTAAATATTCGCCAGCGCTTGAAAGACTTAGACTTTCAACAACAGCTAGTCCTAGTAAAAAATCAAAGGCATAATGCCAAGTTCTTTATCCCAATGTCTTATTTAATGAATTTAGAAGTGCCAAAATATCGCAAAGCTTTTGCTTGGATTAGAATGAATACTCTCCCTTCAGCTGTTATGGACGGCAGATTCTCTAAAATCCCATATAAAGATAGGTTATGTCCCTGTGGGGAAAATGCCGTGGAAAATAACACACATGTCCTTTTACATTGTACTATATATAGGAATCTAAGGCACCAATTAATTACTCCTTTGCTGTCCGGTCTCCAGCACAAAAATGAACAATTTTGGTTAGAATATCTACTAAATGACACATCACCAAAGATAACCGTACAACTAGCAAAGTTCAGCTTTATTGCACAAAAATTAAGAAATAATTTTATAAAAATTTCCTAGACCAAGCTTAGTGCGATTTTAACTTTGAAGACATAATGAATGATAAATTGTAATTTCCAGTAAATTTTTTAAAAAAATTTGTTTTATACTTACATAACATTTTATATATTTTACCTTTATTTTATAACATATGTATACGTATAATCGACTAAACTTTGTATCCAATATCATTGGACTATGTTGTTGTCAAAATATGTTGTTTATAATGTTTCCTTGCTGACCATATGGTCGTACTAAAAACTATCTATCTATCTTTATAAGGTTTGTCTCCTGTGTGAGTTCTTTGATGCGAAGTAAGGTCGCCACTCTGATTGAAGCTCTTTCCACACTCCAAGCATGTATAAGGTTTGTCCCCTGAGTGAGTTCTTTGATGCAAAGTAAGGTTGCCACTGTGACTGAAGCTCTTTCCATACTCCAAGCATGTATAAGGTTTGTCCCCTGTGTGAGTTCTTTGATGCACCATAAGGGTGCCACTCTTACTGAAGCTCTTTCCACACTCGAAACATTTATAAGGTTTGTCTCCTGTGTGAGTTCTTTGATGCAAAGTAAGGTGGCCACTCTGACTGAATCTCTTTCCACACTCCAAGCATGTATAAGGTTTGTCCCCTGTGTGAGTTCTTTGATGCAAAGTAAGGTGGCCACTCCGACTGAAGCTCTTTCCACACTCCAAGCATTTATAAGGTTTGTCCCCTGTGTGAGTTCTTTGATGCGAAGTAAGGTCGCCACTGTGACTGAAGCTCTTTCCACACTCCAAGCATGTATAAGGTTTGTCCCCTGTGTGAGTTCTTTGATGCAAAGTAAGGTGGCCACTGTGACTGAAGCTCTTTCCACACTCGAAACAGTTATAAGGTTTGTCTCCTGTGTGAGTTCTTTGATGCGAAGTAAGGTGGCCACTCTGACTGAAGCTCTTTCCACACTCCAAGCATGTATAAGGTTTGTCCCCTGTGTGAGTTCTTTGATGCAGGGTAAGGTTGCCACTCTGACTGAAGCTCTTTCCACACTCCAAGCATGTATAAGGTTTGTCCCCTGTGTGAGTTCTTTGATGCAAAGTAAGGTCGCCACTCTGACTGAAGCTCTTTCCACACTCCAAGCATGTATATGGTTTGTCCCCTGTGTGAGTTCTTTGATGCAAAGTAAGGCGGCCACTCTGACTGAAGCTCTTTCCACACTCCAAGCATGTATAAGGTTTGTCCCCTGTGTGAGTTCTTTGATGCGAAGTAAGGGTGCCACTCTGACTGAAGCTCTTTCCACATTCCAAGCATGTATAAGGTTTGTCCCCTGTGTGAGTACTCTGATGTACCGTAAGGGCACTACTCCACTTAAAGCTCTTTCCACACTCCAAGCATTTATAAGGTTTGTCCCCTGTGTGAGTTCTTTGATGCGAAGTAAGGGTGCCACTCTGACTGAAGCTCTTTCCACACTCCAAGCATTTATGGGGTTTGTCCCCTGTGTGAATTTGTCTCTCCTCTTGTCTCTTTGCTCCATCTTGCCTCAGTTTCTGCTCCTGCACCTGCTCCTCAGCTTTTTCCAGTGATGCTTCAGATGGTTCTCCCTCAGCCTTGACCCCCCAGATGTATCCTGATGGTATGAAAAGGAAAGGTGATAAAATGCTGTCGAGAAATCCTGTGAATATATTATGATTTGTACTTTGAAAACATATTTCTGGGAGCTCTGTACAGAGTTATTTTAACAGTAGGTACTTGGTCAGAGGTTGTGAAAAGAGACGCAGAGAGAGAGAATTGTAACACAAAACTGCTCTCTTGTTCCTCCATTTAAGGTGAACAGCCAAGTACTTATGCACAGCTGGAATCTACAAACCTAGGATGGATCCTGTCTGACAGGAACATTGTCCTTTCCACTGCCCAGAGGGCACCTCGCATCCCCTCCCTCCCTCCCAAAATGTTACCTGAAACATGAGATAGTGCTGGAAGATGAGACCCCCAGGACAGATGGCACTCGGCAAGCTACTGGGGAAGAACAAAGGACAAGTACGAGTAGCGCTGTGACTAATCACGCAGCTGGGTCAAAGCCAAAAAGAAGACCTGAGGCTGATGTGCACAGATGCAAAAGGAGAGTCCGGAGTTGTACGACGCACACAATAGGAACATGGAATGTGAGAAGCATGAACCAGGGAAAGTTAGAAATTGTGAAACAAGAAATGGAACCTATCAACATTACAATACGGCGTGAGTGAATTCAAATGGATGGGAATGGGACATTTTCAGGCAACTACAAAATACTTTATGCAGGAAATGACAAATTAAGAAGAAACGGGGTTGCTCTAATAGTGAGAAGTGTCGTAGCAAAAGCAATTAGGAGCTATAATGCAAAGTCTGAGTGAGTGATATCAATGAGATTAAATGGGAAACCTGTGTGTGTGTGAGGGAGGGGAGAGAGAGAGAGAGAGAGAGAGAAAGAGAGAGAGAGAGAGAGAGAGAGAGAGACTGTGTTTTGGAAGCCGCCTTCTGGTCCTCACTGTCTAGCTGCACATGAGTGACTCACATGAGGAGTCCAGAGAGGACACACATGACTGTTAAAATACAGTCTTGGAGAGGTGGGATCTTTTTCGAAAGTCAGTCATGTAACACTTCAGTGGAGAATATATATCTATTGTGACAGTAGGGTTAAGTCAGCAACAATATACATAATATTTCTTTGGGTTGAGGGCATTAGCTAAATAATTATAACCACAACCAAGTTAATCAGCAGTGTGCAAGACTGAGCACGCACAGAAGGCACAGGTGAGATGGAGGGGGGTTGAGTACAGCTAACCTGTTGTTCCTCTCTGGACTGACACACATACACACACACATTTAGCACAGGGAGAGAGAGAGAGAGAGAAAGCCCTTGGTTAGGACAGCAGCAACAAAAGAGGAGCAGGGGTGGGATGGGGCGAGGCGGGAAACGTGGGTCAGTCTCATCATCGCAATGTTTCCCACGCAAGAGAGTCAGAATGCTCTGAGATATTATTATTATTATTTATTTTATTATTTTATTCGATTCATATACTGCCCACAGCCCGAAGGCTCTCAGGGCGGTGCACAACATAGGATAAAATACAATAAAATCACAAAAACAGTAGAGCGTAAATATTAAAACAATAAACAACCAAATATACATTAAAAGCTTAGAAGATAGATTAAAATGCCTGGGAGAAAAGGTTTTCACCTGGCGCCGAAAAGATAAAAGTATAGGCGCCAGGCGAACCTCATCGGGGAGACTATTCCATAATTCGGGGGCTGTGACGTCCTTCCCTGGCTCTCCCTGTCAGGTTCCTACCTGCTCATGGCTACCACCTTTCCTTAGGCACCACCAGGGACTCCACCAGTCCGGACTGTCCTTTTTTATGGTTTCTCTCCCCGCTCTAGCACAGATCTCAATAGATCTCCCTGCTAGGCAGCACCACCAGTCATGTTCTACAACCAATGTTCCCAGAGACCTTGCCTGAGTCTCTCTATCCGGTTACATTCGTGACTGCGTGCCTATGCTGTTCCCAACCCCCTTGTATCAATGCAGATAACTCATAACTCGGGGTTGCTCTAGATACTTATAATGTTATCTTCTCCTCTTCACCGCTGCCACCATTTGTTACTGTTTCCCTTCAGCCTTGGTTATTACCTTACCCTCCCTTCTGGTCTGTGAAACCCCAGCCAAGGATCAGGCCTTCAGTAAACCAAAATAGTATTTATTAAATAACATTAATAACAAGATAACTTTGATAATGATCTACAAGCTTATGGTTTCATCTATTCCTGTGATATTTGACTTATTACTAATCCGAACTCCACCTCCCTCTTTCTCCACACTCTCCTGACATACACCAACTCACACCCACCTCCCAACTCCACCAAAACAACCCACTCACGTCCACCCAGATTCAACTGTCATCCTTCCATTTATACTCTCAGCCATCCAAACACCCAGCCAATCATCCAGCATTCTACTGCTCATTTACTACCCCTCCTCTTTCATTCCACTTACCACATATCTTCTATACAAACAGCACTTACCATATATACATTAATACAGGAACATCACAGGGGCAACCACTGAAAAGGCCCTAGATCCTGTTACAACCCTCCGAGCTTCTCTGTGAGTCGGAACTCGGAGGAGGGCCTTAGATGTTGAATGTAGTGAACGGGTAGGTTCATATCGGGTGAGGCGTTCCGCTAGGTATTGTGGTCCCGCGCCGTGTAAGGCTTTATAAGTCAAATCTAGCACTTTGAATTTAGCCCGGAAACGGATAGGTAGCCAGTGCAAACGAGCCAGAGCAGGTGTTATATGTGCAGACCACCTAGTCCCCGTCAGCAGTCTAGAAGCTGCGTTTTGCACCAGCTGTAGTTTCCGAACTGTCTTCAAAGGCAGTAATCCAATCTAGAGGTTACCAGAGCATGCACAATTGAGGCGAGGTCGTCGCTTTCCAGATAGGGACGTAGCTGGGCTACCAACCGAAGGTGGTAGAACGCATTCTGTGCCACCGAGGCCACCTGCGCCTCGAGAGACAGGAATGGATTGAAAAGAACCCCCAAGCTACGAACCTGTTCCTTCAGGGGGAGTGTAACCCCATCTAGAACAGGTTGAACATCCACCATCTGGTCAGAGAAGGCACTCACCAACAGTGTCCCAGTGTCTTGTTTGAAAAACGTAACATTGCAGGATTTCACAATTAACATGGAAGACACATATAGCCAATTTGTATTGCATTATATTGCGATGATCATGATTTTTTTGGTAATATATAATGGACAAAGGGAAATCCTGTGCTTGACACAGTATCTTAATTATGAAAAGATTACGTAAAATAGGGGGAGGATTTTAACAAAAATGTTGCCAATTGCAGTCATGGCTGCAGAATCCGATTACAGCAATGGCCCATCGCACGAGATCGGTGCCTCTCCAAAGGGATAGCGAATTAGTGAATTCAGTCGGGATCCAATGCCAGGTTTGATTTTGTCAGATATTCTCCCCCATCCCGAGTGTGCACAGGTTTACGGAGGAGGCTTGCTAATGGCGTTCTTGCAGCTATTTGCATGTCAGGCTGTTTAAAGCTTTCAACGCCAAAGCAAGCATCTTGAATTGGGCTCAGAAAACAACTGGCTGATGCAAGCACAGTGGTGCGCACCTTGATTCTCCAAACTGCCACTGCTGTTCCTCCTGCTTCAAAGACAAAACCCGACATTTGGGCAGAGAAAGGAAGAGGGAGGAGGCAGTGGGTGCTCCCAGGCTCCTGGGAGCATCTTTTCCCACTGGGTGTTTACAGTACAAGTCACAGCATGTCAGTTATCTGCTGAGGATGCAGGAAATGATGCTCTGCTGAGGTTTGGGAGCTCCTGCCCTCTCCTTCTCCGGATGCAAGGTAAGATTTTTCATCCTGGGGCATCGGAAGGTGGCAGGGAGGGGCACTTTTCGCATTCAATCATCCAAAAGGCCAAAGAACAGAGGAAGCTACATTATACCAGATCAGGGAATTTGTCCATCTAGCCCAGCTTTGTCTACTAGAACTAGCAATGGATCTCCAGGATCTCAGGCAGGGCAAGACCTTTCCCAGCACCTCCTACCTGATCATTTCACCCCTCTCGGAGCTGCCAGGGATTGAACCTAGGACCTTCTACATGCGAAGCAGGTGTTCTCCCTCTAAGCTGCAGTCCCTCCCCAAATATCCAGGGCCCAGGCACCCATTTCCATAATAGCATCCCTGCAGTGGAAGGTTAAATAGCACAGCTGCTAAATTCATACCTTCAACATTTATCAGTCAAGGGGGCAGAATATATTTACCCAGAGAGGCCACCGTCTCATAATTCTCCTCCATGACTTCCCTGTGCAGAGCTCTTTGGCCAGGATCCAGCAGGGCCCATTCCTCCTCCGTGAAATACACAGCCACCTCCTCAAAGGTCACCAGATCCTGGAAGGGCAACAGATGCTGGAAAAAGAAGAAGAGGTAGTTTATTCAACATGCACCATTCGCCCAGCCTAAAGCTTAAACAGCTTTCAAAGAGGATTGGACAAATCATAGAATCCTAGAATAGTAGAGTTGGAAGGGGCCTACAAAGCCATCGAGTCCAACCCCCTGCTCAATGCAGGAATCAAATCACAGCATTCCTGACAGATGGCTGTCCAGCTGCCTCTTGAATGCCTCCAGTCTCGGAGAGCCCACTACCTCTCTAGGTCATTGGTTCCATGGTCGTATGGCTCTAACAGTTAGGAAGTTTTTCTGATGTCCAGTCGAAATCTGGCTTCCTGCAACTTGAGCCCATTATTCCGTGTCCTGCACTCTGGACGATGGAGAAGAGATCCCGGCCCTCCTCTATGTGACAACCTTTAAAGTACTTGAAGAGTGTTATCATATCTCCCCTCCGTCTTCTGTTCTCCAGGCTAAACATGCCCAGTTCTTTCAGTCTCTCCTCATAGGGCTTTGTTTCTAGTCCCCTGATCATCTTTGTTGCCCTCCTCTGAATCCAATCCATGAAGGGTTTTAGACTGCTCAGACACAATTGCAGGGCAGAGCTTGACTGATGACCATAAAAGATCCCACCTCTCCAAGAGTGTATTGTAACAGCCACGTGTGTTCAAGCGAGTTCTGCCAGATATGTGTCACCGAATCACAAGTGGGGAGAGTGCGCTTGTATTCAGGTTCTGCTAGCGGCTTCCCACAGGCCTCTGGTCGGCCACTGCAAGAACCGGGTGCTGGAACAGACGGGCTATTGGCCTGATCCGGCAGGCTCTCCTTATGCAGCCTCAGAACTAGTGTTCTCCCAGAGCCCTCCCCACCACGCTCAGGGAGACGCAGCCGCGCTGTCCCCTCTGTCTTCCCCCAATGATCCTTCCCTTACCTCATGGGGCTGCCCAGCTGCTCTTTCCACTCTATCCCAGAGAAGAGACAATCCGGACGGTGCCTCTGAGGCCATGGTGCAGCCCCTGAGGGAAGAGGAGTAAACCAGGCCAGCTCTGGGACTCCCACAGCTTTCGCCACGAGGCACGTTTCGTAGGGAGCAGCTCTCAAGGGCCTGCAGGGGAGAGACGGGGATGGGAGGAATTTCATCCTTTATACCAATATGGATTTCAGATGTTTGAATATTATAAGCAGCCTCAATCTAAATAAATAAATGGCACGTCCTTTCCCTGGGTTGTTTTCCCTCACAATGCTTGATCTGCAAAAGGCCTTAAAGGCCCCAAATGTCTTTCAGACCAACCCCCCATTTCTTCCAGACTCTTCTCCATGCTTGGGCACCTCTTGTGTCTTTAGCCACCCCCAGGAGTTTCACCCATCTCCGACCCCTCCCCTCTCATCTCTGCTTCTGCTTCCGCAAAGCCTTTAATTCCTGCTCACCACAGAGTTTCTTCTCCCAGTTGTGAACCATTTCAGGCTTCATTATGGGGCCGTTTTCACCATGCATATAATTAAAAACTTAATCTGCACAGAGATTAATTTCATGTCAGGTCCCTCACAGTTGGCAAACAAAATAGGTTTTGCACACATTTTAAAGAAATGGGGAGGCTGAATTTGGTCTAATGACTCCATCTTGGAGCTCCCTGGGGATGCAAAACTCCTCCACTCTTTCCATCAGAAATACGGGCAGAGGAACGCTGACCTGAACTCAGTCTGGTCCAGCTCACTGGGCAATGAAAAGCGTATGAGGAACTACTTGCAATACATCCATGTCAAAATCAGCAGGACACATTGTTGGTACCATCCACTCGTATAATCCAAGTTGACCTTCAGATGTTTTTGAACCACAACTCCCATCAGCCCCAGCAAGTATGATCAAAGGACAAGGATGATGGGAGTTGTAGTTCAACAACATCTGGAAGACCAAAAGTTCTTCACCACACAGGGTCGGGCGACTGAGGCAATAAGTTGATTTACTTATTATTATTTTTCTCCATACATTTTATTCTTATGTTTATATTTCTACACAGGCCTGCCTCTAATGAGCTCTCAGTGGGAAACATATTTTGTCCCCCTCTACTTTGGTCTTCAGAACAACCCTGTCTCTGGGCCCAGGACACTACCTGAATTTAGACCGCTTAGTTTTTTGGGAGCAGGATCTCAGCATGGTCTCCAACATCCTGTGAGCCAATCAGGATGAAAGGAGAGTGTGTTAGCCACTGAAAAGAGTCTTCTAACATACTTCCTTGTTCTTTCCTGCTAATTAGGGTGAATCAGAGTGAAAGGAGGTGAGTCAGCCACTGAGAAGACGCAGTAGGCAACACTCTGCCCTTTCATGCTTATTGGCTCCTAGCTGTGGGAGAAGGCATTAACAAGGATCTAATTTTCAACGCAGCAGGAAAAAAAAAGAGGATGGAAGGGGGCATGGCTATCATGAAGGGACCCTGCACTTCTCAATTTGCCACTAAACTACTGTAGAGATGTGAAGGCCTATAACAAAAGTGGACAATGTTGGGGGGAAAGCAGTTTTTTTCTTGTCCCCCCCCCCAGCACTCTGACCCCGCAGGGGGGAGGGTGGCCGCGCCAGGAGAGAAAGACCCTCAGCAACCCCTCAGATGGACCAATCCTGCAAGAGCAGCTGGGATCCACCGCAAGCGGGCTTTGAGCTTCCCCTCCCACAAACTCCCCTTCCCCTCGAGTCCAGCTGAGGAGGAGGAGGCATTTATTCACCCATTCCCTCCATCCGCTGCCTTGAAAGCTTTGAGAAGCGCATTCAGAGCCTGGTCAGTTTCAGATTCCTCTCTCCATTTTCCTTGCCTGGCAGGAGGGAAACTGACCAGACCCTCTTCCAGTGGAGGAAATCCAACAGGGGCGCTCCCTCCAGCTCTGGGGCAGAAGAGCAGCACAGCAAACCCCTCCCCTCCAATGCGCCCCCCAACAAGGCTGTTTCTTTCCCCTGCATCAAGAGGGCCCCCCCTTTCCCCCCTGCCTGGGCTGCATCTCATCCCTGGGGAGTCTGGGGTGACCTGTAAGGGGGGGCAGCTTCAGCGCAGTTTTGTCCACGCTTTGCAGATGGACTGCGTGGTCCACCCCCTCCCCACACCCCCTTTGTATGGATCCCCGAAAGAAAACCCTCCTCCTCTTCCCCCCAGCCCCCAAACACGTCGCACCTCTTTGCTCTCTCTTCCTCCTCTTCCCGGATGATGAGACCCCTCCCCCCTTTCCCCATATATTATTCTGTCCTCCCACTTCCTTCCTCTCTAGGAACCAGAACTCGGTTCCTTTACCCACTGGAGGACCGAGTCTTCCTTCTTCGCCACTCTCCTCTTCCTCTACCCGCCCCCCTGCTGTTGCGTTGGGGCTGCAGTTGCTCCAAGGGATGGGGGGGGGGCACTTTCCACGGGAGGCACAGCCTGAAGGGCCTTTGCTCACAGCTTCAAGAGCTTGGAAAAGTTACTTTGTTTGAACTACAGCTCCCATCAGCCCAATCCAATCGCCATGCTGGCTGGGGCTGATGGGAGTTGTAGTTAAAAAAAAGTAGCTTGTCAAAGCTCCTTCGTTTCTCAGCGCTCTGACGTCACCCTGTTTCGACACAAATGGGAACTAAGTTCCTGCTCCCTGTGATGTAAGACATCAGCGCTGTCATTTTTGTTGAATTCAGCGAAGTTTTAAGTTCTTTTGGCTTCAGTGAAAAACCTCAGCCTGGGTGTAAACGTTTGCTTCATCATCTTTTTAAATTTTTATTATTATTAAAGAACAAAATTAACAAAAACTTGGCATTGCATCTGGTATGATACAAAGTGTAATTGGAACATGAATGATGACATGGAGTCATGCTCCCCATATGCCCATTTCCCCACCAGCACCACCTGGGAGACCACAGGACTGGACAATATTACGATCCAAGTATGCAGAAAGAGAAAAACATTTAATTCAACCATATCTGTGTTTTGCTACTGCTGACAGTTGTCCATGCAAGTCATGTTCCAAAGGATATATGATAAATCCTCATTTTTCCATCCCTCGAATAAGGAGATGTTCCAAACACTTCTCAGCCAAGTCAAGATGTTCAAGTCGTTGAGTTCTTTGCATTGTTGAACCATGTTGTAAACTGCCCAGAGAGCTTCGGCTATGGGTAGGGTTGCCATATTGCCCGGATAGCCGGGTTTTACCCGGATTCTATGCATGCCACCCAGCGCCCGGCTAGCCCCTTACGTGGCCCGGATTCTCAGCTTTAATTTTTTTTAAAAAAAGTTTCTAGGTGGTCCGGTTCTCGAGATATACATAAAAACGTCAGCCACCCCCCTCGACTGTTAAATCTTTCTTTAAACAGTACTGTACTATAGCACTTTGTCGCTTTAACCCTGCCCGTTCAGCATTGCAGCCAATCAGGGATTGTGTTTCAGTTTCATTGACCTCAGGCAGTGTCTAGAAAACAAAATGGTGGTTTCAACACCCCCCCCCCCGTTTATCTGAAAATCTCATAAATTGGGTAAGTATATACATTTCAGTTTTTTTTCCTCTTGTGTGCAGGAGTCAGAGCTTGGGCAGTGTTTTGAAAACCTTCCCAATACTTGCTTTTTGTAAAAGCAATGCTAATCCCATTAGGGTTGCCAGGTTGGAACCATTCAAAAACCTGAGAAAATGGGGGTGGGCCCTAGTGATGTCATGGGGCGGGCCCTAGTGATGTCATGGGGCGGGCCCTAGTGATGTCACGGGGCGGGCCCTAGTGATGTCATTAAGCATGATACATTGTATCAACCACAGTGGGTTGGAGCATGCCATTCAAAAAAAATTCTCTGGAGATTAAAATAGAAATCTTACCTAAAATAGGGTGTTCCTAGGTCCATCTGAAGTGACAAGGTCATTCTTTCTCAGAAGCTTAGGGTGATGCAAAATGGAAATGGACTGCCTTCAAGTTGGTCCCAGATAGGGTCTTCATGGTAAGCAGTATTCAGACAGAGGTGGTTTACTATTGCCTTCCTCTGAGTCTGACAGGCAGTGACTGGCCCAAGGTCACCCAGTGAGCTTCATGGCTGTGTGGGGATTCGAACCCTGGTCTGCCAGGTCACAGTTCAACGCCTTTAGGGAACATTTAATCTAGCTTACTTGCTTCTGGCAAGAAGCGTTTACGTGCCCTCAGGCCAGGCCATTATAGAAAGAAAGGAGCTTAGTGTTGCAGAGATGTTAGATGGGAGCACAGATGGATGCTCCTGAAGGCAGCAACTATAAACATGCTTATTAAGGAACTAAGCCCCATAGAACTCAACAGGACTTACTTCTGAGTAGATATAGTTTGGATTGTGCTGTTAGTAATGCTTGACTAGGGATCCTCTGCAAAGACATCCATATCCAAGCAGGGTTGACAACCCCCTGCATGGAATGCCCTGGCCTTATCTTTTAATGTGGCTGCTCCAAACTTCTTTACAGATTTGACCCTTCACTTCAGAAAGAGGTCTGAGAAATGTGTAAGAGAAAGAAGATTCTCTACCCTTTCTGTCTACTCTGTGGGGTGCTATAAACTCACTTGGACAGCCAATCCAATTCCAGTGAGTAATAATTGACAGAGAGAAAACACCCATGGTTTGGTCTACCTTCACAGGCAGCAGCTTGGGAACAACAACTGCAGCCACACTTTCAAATATGTGAATTCTCTTTTACCATTAGTGGGCAAAAAACAAACCATCATGCAACCAACAAGGCACATTTTCAATGGGTTTTAGGGGGTTGAGTTGACCACATGGAACCACTGTTGTTGCTTCTATGGATGTAAGGGAGGAGGGTCAAAGGTACATGAAATGGAAACAGAAAATGAAAAAACAAGACAGTGATGCTTTCCTAAATGCAATACCATACCAACCACAACAAGATTTCAGAGCAGAGGTATCATGTGCTGATAGGATCTCACTCATGTCAGAAACCGTGCTGCAGCATTCTACATTAACTGACAGGTTGCCAGGATTTTTTTAGTTTTGGTTTTAGGTTATGAATCCTGACTAGTTGTGGGATGCTGAGTTGTCTGCCTTACTCATAGGAATCTTGTTGTGGTTGGTATGGTATTGCATTGAAATCTGCATTGATTGCTGATTTGCTAACAGGCTAAGTTCAAAGTGTGCTTACCATGTTATGGGTGCCACAGCAGTACTACAGTGTAACATTTATTACCCAAATTCAACCACAGAGTAACACATACCAAAGGGCCAGCGTAACCCTTCAACTTCTGGGTAGAACTCTTACTAGGACATTAGGGACATTTCTTGGGAGGTGCAGTTCTGATGCCTTCAGAAAAGCAGTGTCTTAGTTTCTTCTGGCCCACGGAGGGTTCTTGCCATCTTGGGCACCGCAGAGGAAGAGGAAATGTTAAGAGAATGGTGAAAGTTGTTATCTGGAAGTAGGGACTAAATCAACCAACCTTTACTTATTTATTTATTAGATTTATATACCGCCCCATAGCCAAAGCTACCTGGGCGGTTCACAGCCAACTAAAACTTCAGTATACAATTAAAACACATAATTAAACAATTTAAAACATAACATAGAAAAATTTCAAGATTAATAAAACATTTTAAAACACATACTAAAATGCTGAAATGCAAAAATGCCTGGAAGAAGAGGAAGGTTTTAACCTGGCGCCAAAAAGATAGTAGTGTTGGCGCCAGGCGTACCTCATCAGGAAGATCGTTCCATAATTCAGGGCCCACCACTTAGAAGGCCCTTTTTCTCGTTGTCATCCTCCGAGCTTCCCTCTGAGTAGGCACCCGGAGGAGGGTCTTCGATGTGGAGCACAGTGTACGGGTAGGTTCATATCGGGAGAGGTGTTCCATCAGAACCTTGGCTTCCTCTGCGTCATTCAGCTTTCCTCCACTTGCTGAAACTCAGGCCACATTCACACCACACATTTAATTCACTATTAAACTGCTACATCACACAATAATTTGCATTAATTAACTTATTTTGTAGAACCCAAACTTTCTTGTAGACCTGTAGGAGTATGCCACAAAGCTGCTGGAGGAGCCCTGTTGGATCAGAGTAAAGGCCCTTCATATCACAAGCTATATGGCTCTGTGTACCATTTGCTGGGAATCACAAGTGGGAACAGCGCTGCTGCACTCGGGTCCTGCTTGTGGGCTTCCCACAGGCATCTAGGTGGTCACTGTGCAAACAAAACGCTGGACTAAATGGACCTTTGGCTGATCCAGCAGGGCTCTCCTTATGTTCTTCAAACCCAGCATCCAACCCTGGCCAGTCAAATGCACCCTGTAAGTTCACAACCAGAAAGCAAGGCGATAGACCAAGGATTTGCAAACTCACCACCACCACTACTTGAGCATTACTGAGGGTCTTGGCAGACCACTTAATGACTGCTTTGCCTGCTGAAGCAATTGAATGGTTTTAAATTGCATCAAGATGAAACATCTTATAAAAGATTATACGAAATAAGAATAATCTTTTATAATGCTTGGGAAAATAGCAGGGAGTAGAAAAAGAGGAAGGCCAAACAAGACATGGATTGATTCCATAAATGAAGCCATATGATTCCATAAAGGCATGCCTACCAAGATCCTGCTGTGTGTGCTTCCTGGATGTTCTGGTCCTCGTCCCGGCTATCTACATACAGCAAGATAAATGTGGAGGGACAGGCATATCAGCGCTGAGAATTGTTCAGCCCACAGCCGCCCCCCTTCTCTCTGAGGTTATGCAGCCCATCGCTCTCTCTGCCCCCCCCGAGGTTATGCAGCCCTCTCCCTAGGCGATTCACATAAGAAAAATTAGAAACATGCTGAAATAATGACTTAATTTGAATGTGTGGAAGCGGTAGGTTGTTCAGTAAATTTTCTGTAATGTACTTGGTGAGTGCTTAAGCTTCATTAAAAGCTTACTTAAATCAAGATGCAAAGTTTCAAATGAATTTGGAAGGCAGGAGGAGATGGGATGAGGTGCTTTCATTAAATTACTCTTTCATTATTTACACAGTAGCAATGCTGAATTAGACTGGCAAAATAAATCAATCAGACGCAAAAGAGCTATTATCTGGAGTACACATTAATCAGACTGACTAGTTGTCACACAGCATCTGTGTGGCAAGGAAAAAACACAAAACTAGGTATGTTGAAACAAGGGATACTTCATCCATTTTAATGGGTCCCACAGAAACTTTTATCAAGTTGTCTGGTGTAGTTCAGCTGCAAACCTCCAGGGACAAAAGAACATCAGAGCCACAAGTACATATGCTCTGTAAATTGGATTATTAGATAACTTCAAAGAGAATCAGGCTCTCCAAAGAGGATCACATTTCCTGATAGAAATAGTGGTTCAGGTTTTAGTTAGCACAAAGAAAACAGTCTCCACTAGGAAGTAGGGCACCTGGCAAAATAGATATTCAATTTTGAAAGAGGCAGCTTCTCAACAGCCAACATTTTATTTCATTAATAGTTTCCATGCATCCATTCACTTTCAAATGCTGCCAGGTTTCTCATATACATGTATCTCACACAGCAGAGAACAGTTGAGAACAATATACTTTTGAGAAGTCCACAAGAATGATGTGAAGGCAATAACACTCTCCCCGTGTTGTTCCATGGTGACTGGTGTTCAGAGGTAACAGCCAGCATTACAAGCAGTGAGTGACTTAACCTCCATTAGTTTCTCAATTCAAATTTTAAAGAGCTCTAAATTGGTGATCCTCACCACATCCTGCGCTAGCAAATTCCATAGATTAACTGTCTAAGGTTAATGGTTGCTAGGGCTGACAAAGTTGAAGTTCAGTAACTTATGGAGAGTCAAAGGTTCTCCAAACCTGGTCTAAGAAAACATAATGCTCTATGTAAGAACAGTGTGGCCTTTGCATCACTTCAGCTGGCATGGTTATAGTGAATTAGTGAGTTACAGGCCTCTACTTGTTTTACTTGCCTTACAAAATTGCTGGTAGATGAGGGCATAGTCCCGTTACTAAGTGGGTTAAGGGAGTGTAGCCTTCAACATAGATCCCTGACTTACATCATCACTTTAACACAAAAATGTGAACTAGTAATAATGATGCTGTTTAAGATTTGTGCTACTCCACTGGTCTAGTATGTGCATGAATGAGTCTTACTAAAATTATTCAGAGCCTGTTAATGAATCCCAATAAAAAAATGTAGTGATTTCTCACTTCGCTGAAAAAGGTAACATGCAGGAAATAAGTTTTATTTACTTATTTATAGTTATGAAAACAGCAATGACACACTTACCAGATGATGGAGGTGTAGACTTTCTGGAACTTGGTACTACGTCACCCAAACCCCGTCTCGGCAGCGGTTGCTAGGAGACGGGTCCGACGCGGCTTGTCAGCCTCAGCAGGAGCCGTGGAGGGCAGGCCGGGCCGGCTCCTTTTTAGCCCCAGAGCCGGTTCCCCTGCTCCGGAAAGGATGGCCGCCGGCTTCACCCCTCCTGCTGTGGGCGGCAGCGGCTGCGATGGGCCCCCCCAGCGGCGCCAACAGCAGGAGGGGTGAAGCCGGCGGCTGTCCTTTCCGGAGCCTCCTGCTGAGCCTGCAGGCCGTCGGCCCCGTCTCGGCAGCGGTTGCTAGGAGACGGGTCCGACGCAGCTTGTCAGCCTCAGCAGGAGCCGTGGAGGGCAGGCCGGGCGGCCGGGCCAGCTCCTTTTTAGCCCCAGAGCCGGTTCCCCTGCTCCGGAAAGGATGGCCGCTGGCTTCACCCCTCCTGCTGTGGGCGCTGCTGGGTGGCAGCAGCCGCGATGGGCCCCCCCAGCGGCGCCAACAGCAGGAGGGGTGAAGCGCCCGGCCGTCCTTTCCGGAGCAGGAGAACCGGCTGGACTAAGGAGGAGCCGGCCCGGCCTGCCCTCCACGGCTCCTGCTGAGGCTGCCAGGCAGGCCGCGTGGGCCCCGTCTTGAGACGCTGGGCGTGGCAGCGGCCGTAATGCCCCCCCCAACCAGAGACTGCAGCCTGAGCCCCAGGGGAACTGGCTCTGGTTCCGGACCGGGCCGGGGCTAAGAGGGAGCCGGCCCAGCCTTGGCTCCACTGCCACCACTCGCCTCCGCCCATGGCAGCGGCCGCGATGCCCCCCCCAACCAGAGACTGCAGCAGCCTGAGCCCCAGGGGAACTGGCTCCGGGCCGGGGCTAAGAGGGACTGAGGGAGCCAGGCTGGCCCAGCCTAGCCTCCGCTGCCACCGCTCGCCTCCACCCACCCATGGGCCATCAGATCACCCTCACGCGCCTCACCTGTATGTTCTGTGGGTGCCGGTGTGGCGGGAGCGGGCAGGGGCTGCTGCTGGAGGGATCCCTCACTATGGCGGCTGCTCAAGTCCTGCCTGCCTGCCTGAATGATAAAGAGCGGAAGTCGGCCAGCCACAGCCCAACGTATGTTTGGTCAATCACGCATGCGTGGCTGAGGGGGCCAATCAAAAGCCGGAGATCCGCTTGTTTAAATAAATTATAGCCGGAGGCCGGAGACGGCCCCCTTTTCCCTGAAACTCCGGCAGAAAACCGGAGACCTGGCAACCCTACCCCAGAGGTTCCTGGGTCATCCTGTGTTATCTCCCATTTCCCAACAAAAGGAGAGGCAGCAACATGTGTGGTTGGTGAATTTGGTGGGTCTGGCTCGCTGGGAAGTCGCCATTCCAGGCTGCTTTACGTAAAAGCGTATTATAGCCCGGAACGGGTATCGGAACGTGGTTTCGTGGATGTTTTGTGTCTTATTGCATGCATCCCATGTAGTCATGTGGGACTGGTGAATTTGGTGGGTCTGGCTCGCTGGGAAGTCGCCATTCCAGGCTGTTTTACGTAAAAGCGTATTATAGCCCGGAACGGGTATCGGAACGTGGTTTGCATGGAGGTTTTGTGTCTTATTGCATGCATCCCATGTAGTCATGTGGGACTGGTGAATTTGGTGGGTCTGGCTCGCTGGGAAGTCGCCATTCCAGGCTGTTTTACGTAAAAGCATATTATAGCCCGGAACCGGTATCGGAACGTGGTTTGCATGGAGGTTTTGTGTCTTATTGCATGCATCCCTTGTAGTCATGTGGGACTGGTGAATTTGGTGGGTCTGGCTTGCTGGGAAGTCGCTGTTCCGGACTGTTTTACGTAAAAATGTATTATAGCCCAGAACAGGTATCGGAACGTGGTTTGCATGGAGATTTGTGTCTTATTGCATGCATCCCATGTAGTCATGTGGGACTGGTGAATTTGGGAGGTCAGGCTCGCTGGGAAGTCGCTGTTCCGGGCTGTTTTACATAAAATGTATTATTTTTATTTATTTATTTAACAAATTTATATTCCGCTCTAGTTCAAAAATTTAGAATTCAGAGCGGAGGAACAATAAAACATAGTCCAATACAGGATCAAATAAAACTAAACAATTAATTATTAAACAATTAAACAATTAAAAGTACAAGTTAAAAATATTATTACTAAACAATTTTCTAAGGCATTTCCCTTCAAACGTTAAAAGCTTGGTAAAATAAAAATGTTTTAATCCGGCGGCAGAAATCGATGATAGAAGAAGAGAGTCGTATCTCGGGCGGAAGCTGATTCCATAAGGAGGGAGCAACAACCGAGAAAGTTGTATTTCTAATAGCCGTATGTCGAATGGTAAACGTCGATGGAACAGTAAGAGTAGATTCGGTGGTCGATCTGGTAGGGCGAGAAGACTGAAATTCATAAAGACGATTAGTCAAGTATGTCGGTGCCAGTCCATGTCGGGCTTTGAATGTTAAAACCAGTATTTTAAACTGGTGCCGAAATCCAATGGGGAGCCAGTGCAGATGATAGAGAAGGGGCGTAGTATGGACCCACGGGCTGGATCCGGTGATCATTCTTGCTGCTGCTCTTTGTACCAGCTTAAGCGGTCGAAGCGATTTGGTGGGGAGTCCGATGTATAGGGAATTGCAATAATCTAACCGCGAGGTCACTAGTGCTTGGGTAACTTTTCTTAGGTCAGACATTCCCAGAAACGGTCGAAGTTGACGGACAAGTTTTAATTTGGCAAATGCAATTCTGGAAACGGCCGTAATCTGGGGTTCTAAAGTCAGAGCTGAATCCAAAATTATGCCCAGACTACGGACTTGAGTATTTAGAGGAAGAAGAACTCCATCTAGTGACAGTAAGTTGCCTGTTTCTTGGGGAGGACTTTTTCCGATAAGAATGACCTCTGTTTTTTCTGGATTAAATTTTAGTTTATTTCTGTTCATCCAGTTCTGTACTGCCACAAGACAATGATTAAGGGGACGAACAGCTTCTTTTGCATTCGGTGGAAAAGAGCAATAGAGTTGGGTATCGTCCACATATTGATGATAATAGATTCCAAATTCTTGAATAATCTTACCTAAAGGTTTGAGATAAATATTAAATAACATCGGGGACAAGACGGAGCCCTGAGGGACGCCAAACCGTAAAGGCCAGGGTGTGGAACAATAATCCCCGAGGGCAACTCTCTGAAACCTGCCCTCTAAAAAAGAGCGGAGCCACTGTAATACTATACCTCTGAATCCCATTTGATATAGGCGATCCAAAAGGATGTCATGATCGATAGTATCAAAGGCAGCTGATAAATCCAATAGAACCCGCAGGGATAAATTACCCTTGTCTAGTTCAAGTCGAAGATCGTCAATTAAAGCAACTAAAGCTGTCTCAGTTCCATGATTCGGCCTAAAACCTGATTGAAAGGGATCGAAGCCGCTAGTGGAGTCTAGGAATGTTTGAATTTGTGTGGCTACAGCTCTTTCGATGACTTTGCTCAAAAAAGGCAGATTGGATACTGGACGGAAATTGTTTAACAGTGTAGGATCAAGAGACTTTTTTTTAAATAATGGAGTAATAATTGCCACCTTCAGACATTCAGGTAGATAACCTTGTTGGAGGGAAGAGTTGACAATCACACTGAGCCAATCAGCTAATTCAGCTCTAGATATTTTTATGAGCCAGGAAGGACATGGATCAAGAGGGCAAGTGGTAGGGTTCATTCCCTTCAAAGATTGAGAGATATCTTCAGAAAAATCAAATTGAAAGGTGGAAAAGAGAGAGGAGCAGTTTGTTTCAGGTGCAGTGTTATTTCCGTCTATCAAGGCAGTATGATCTAAAATAGAACGAATCTGGTCAATTTTGGTCTCGAAAAATGTAGCGAATTCTTGGCAGCAAGTCTGAGAATGAACTGTATGCGAAACAGGTTGCGGTGGATGCAGGAGATTATTCACTATGCGGTAAAGTTCTTTTGGTTG
This sequence comes from Rhineura floridana, assembly GCF_030035675.1. NCBI lineage: Eukaryota > Metazoa > Chordata > Lepidosauria > Squamata > Rhineuridae > Rhineura > Rhineura floridana. The sequence continues at coordinate 212,419,054 of NC_084482.1, forward strand.
ATTATTCACTGAAGCAATTTCCATTGAGTAAAAGGATCTTTGAGCTGCATGTCTAGCAGAGGTATGTTTTGACAGATTTTTTGACAGCAACTCGATCCAACGGGTCCTTTGACTTTTGCCAACGACGTTCTAAACGCCGATAAGAGCGCTTCATGTTTAACAGTTCTTTTGAGAACCAAGGAATAGGTTTGGGTCTAGCCATTTTCAATGGACGAAGAGGAGCAATTGTGTCTATTGTTTCTATCAACCTATTATTCCATGTGTTGGTAAGAATGTCGATTGGTTCTCCCATATGGACATCAGGGTAGTTTTTGAGCCTAGATAAAAATGCAGCTTGATCTAATAGTCTTCTGGGGCGATATAATTTGATAGCAGGCGGGGTCGTGTGAATAATAGCTTGAATTGAATCAAATAATGATCAGACCAAAACAGTGGGGAGATAACAATGTTCTCAATTTGAAAGTCGTTCGTATCCGAAACTGACTGGAAGATGAGGTCAAGGGTGTGGCCAGCAGTGTGAGTTGGAGTATGTACTAGTTGTTGGAATCCCAGGGTTGACATCAAAGTCATGAAATTTTTTGTTGATCCAAGGGAGAAAGATTCTGCATGGATGTTAAAATCTCCCAACACTAGAAGATTAGAGGACTCCAGCATCAGTCCTGAAATTAGGTCAAGTAATTCAGATAAAGAGTTTATTGAAGAATGAGGTGAACGATAAATTATTAAGATTACAATAGGATTCTGATGGTTGAATTTTAAACAGAGGGATTCAAAGCCAGAGTGGTGCTGAGATAATAGCCTAGATAGAGAAATAGCTTTGCAATTAATAATAGCTACTCCCCCTCCTCGATTGTCTAATCTAGACTGATGAAAGGCAGAATATCCTGGGGGGCAGAGGGAGTTAAGATTAACACCCCCTGTGTCTTCCAACCAGGTTTCAGTTATGCATGCGAGATCAGCATGTTTGTCTTTAATAAGATCATAAATGATTGTAGTCTTATTATTAACTGATCTCGCATTAAAAAGTAGAACTGAGTAATCCGAATGTGTTAGTTTAGTTTCAAGATGGCGTGTTTCTTTTTTTAAGGGTACTTGAATCGGCGTGACAATACAATGGGGTGGATGAGGGCTATTTGAAAATCGCAAGCTATTTTGACGGTTATGTCTCCCTTTTCCTAATACAGTGGATATAGGTCTAGTTGTACTAGTGTTGAGCAGCATCTTTTTGGGACTAGGAGATATTAAGGGGGATCTATTGAATTCATGTGGCCATATTAAGGGGGGTCTATTAGATTCATGTGGCCGTAGCTCAGTAATTCAGCATGATGGATGTATAAAATTAATACAACTTGCTATTATTTGTTCAGAAAGTGAGGACGGAGATTTAGGGGTAGTTATCAAAGATATGTCGATCGTATCAGTCTGAAATTGAGAAAAAGATTGTTTGTTCTGTAAAGTTAGCAGAAGATGCTGAAGATTGTCGATGATATCTTTTTGAATATTATCAGAAAAACTAGGGAATTTAGATATTAAGTCATCAGCTTTGTCATCCGGAACTTTTGAAGATTGAAATTGGTTGTGATCAGAATTCAATGGTGCTCCTCCAACAGCAGCTAAATGGCCTGTAGGAGCTAGTTGTTGATTTGTAGATGTACGCTTCAAGATTAAAGGGCAAGGGTTAGCTACGTTGATGAAGTGTCTATGTAGTCCGATGTCCAAATTATTGAAGTGACATCTATTCTTCAGAAGTGAGGTCACAGCATTACTAGTTTTAAAAGTAAGTAGGACTGACATGCCAGGCTGTGCTTTTGACAGAATTTCCACTTTAATTAAGTCATTTGGATTGAACAGATGTAAATTTTGACTCTGCAAAAAATGATGAATATGTGTCTTGACATTGAATGAGTTACAATTATCGTGTCGATTGGAAGGAAAACAATATGGTACTTGAGATATTATAGCCCGGAACAGGTATCGGAACGTGGTTTTGTGGACGTTTTGTGTCTTATTGCATGCATCCCATGTAGTCATGTGAGACTGGTGAATTTGGGAGGTCTGGCTCACTGGGAAGTTGCTGTTCCGGGCTGTTTCATTCTGTTCCGCAGGGCATTTTGGTTGTTAAAGGATTAATAAAAATCCTATTGGAATGGTTTTTGTTCCTAAATGTTGTTCTCAAGTGTCTCTAATACATCCCAGTGTTTTTGGCATCAATTTCTTTTATAAAGGGCCCATTCCGGCCTGTTCCGTTCAGTGGAATGAGAATAAACCAGTCCCACACCTTCCTCCCACGCACACTAGTTAATCAAAGAAGTCACAGAAACAATCTTCTTAGGTAAAAAGAATAAAGAGTATTTACTCACAACCTTCATATGTTTAAGACAACATAGCCTCTAGCTTAGATAGAAAATAATCTGTAGTCTCAGTCCATTTTCAGTCATTGGTGAGGATGCCCCTGGAAGTTCCTGGAAGTCTGCCTGTTCCCTTTGCTAGAGGTTAATGCAGAATATGCAAAAAGGATCAATATCCCCTAACAAAGGAGGAGGAAGAAATAAATAACCCCACCCTTTGAGGAAGTTACATCACAGTAAACAAACATATAGAGATATCTCCAATACTGGTTTGAGGGAGCATCTCCCTATAAAGGGGGGGGCATGAAAGCTTGCTTAAATCCAGCAAGAATTGCTTCCGTCAATAATGTGAGTAACTGTTGGATATGCTCCCTACTCCCTGTCCATGGCGAGGGAGGCGTTCCCCTTGTACCAATCCCTTTGACTGTAGAGAACATCACTGACACTGCCCCCATTTTTATTTATTTATTTGATTTATATCCCGCCATTCCTCCCAGAACGAGCCCAGGGCAGCAAACAAAAGCACCAAAAACTCTAAAACATCATAAAACAGACTTAAAATACATTATAACAAAACATCTTTAAAAACGTTTCAGCTGTGAGTCTGGCTTTTAGAACACTGAGAGCTGGTTCTTACTGAGCATGCCCGACATTATCATTCAGTTCAATGTAAAATTTCTTAAATTAATTAAAAATCAGCCAGGCATTTTATTTTTAAAACTGCAGAAGATGAAGTTCATAGAAAGGGGCAAGGTCAGTAAGAGGATTACAGGTACTCTGTGAACATGGCTGATTTTTAATTAATTTCATGACAGAAAAAAGTCCAGGTCTGTTTTTTTCCTCATTTTATATTTTGAACTCTTGATTCTCTGACTGTTTTGTGTATTGCCATGAAAACTTAAAGGATTGTTAAGCAAGCGTTTCTGAGTTCAGGACTATAAGTTATGTAAGGTTTTGTTTTGAAATGAACTTATGGGAAGCATCAGAATGATGTGGGGGGTATTTTCAATTTATCATTGCGGAATGCGAAAAATCCATGCTGGCTATAGTATACAGCCACTCTCATGGCTATATAATAATGTGGCAGGCGGATTAATACCTGCCTTTTTATAGTATAGAATTATGAGGAAAGCTTCACCTGTTGATATTCTTTCTGTTGGATATCTTATTATAGGAATGTTGAAATGGAAATGGACTGCCTTCTAGTCGATCCCAACTTATGGCGACCCCATGAATAGGGTTTTCATGATAAGCAGTATTCAGAGGGGGTTTACCATTGCCTCACTCTGAGGATAGTCCTCCCCACTGCACAAGCCAGCCTCTTCCTTGTCCACAACTGCCAGCTGGGGGGCAACTGGGCTCCGTGGGACTATGCAGCTTGCCCACGGCTGCACAGGTGACAGGGCACATAACCCCTGAGCCACTCCCTGTGGGGTGATCTTTAGCTGGCCCTTGACACCCAGGAGACACAGGCGGGGATTTGAACTCACAGACTCTGGACTCCCAGCCAGGCTCTCCTCCCCACTATGCTATACCAGCTGTTATTTGAGTGTTCCCACTGGATTATTTTTCATCCTCCACTCACATCTGCAAAAGAGGCTAGGAATGTGCATTTGACATGAAGCGTATGCACATTTTATGCAAATTTGTGTCTTTGAGGAGAGCAGCAGAGGGCCCAATCTGCATAGAGTACTGAGCCCAGAAAATCCTGTTGGTAGCCTTGCTTCCCTGTGTGGATCCTTTGATGCACAGAAAGAGTTGAACTCTGGTTAAGCTTCTTCCACACTCCAAGCATTTTAAGGTTTGTCCCCTGTGTGAGTTTTGTGATGCAAAGTGAGGGTGTTTATTTCATTATTTCATTAATGTGTTACTCCGACTGAAGCTCTTTCCACACTCCAAGCATGTATAAGGTTTGTCCCCTGTGTGAGTTCTTTGATGTACCGTAAGGGCGCTACTCCACTTGAAGCTCTTTCCACACTCAAAGCATTTATAAGGTTTGTCTCCTATGTGAGTTCTTTGATGCGAAGTAAGGTGGCCACTCTGACTGAGGCTCTTTCCACACTCCAAGCATGTATAAGATTTGTCCCCTGTGTGAGTTCTTTGATGCGAAGTAGGGTGGCTACTCCGACTGAAGCTCTTTCCACACTTCAAGCATGTATAAGGTTTGTCCCCTGTGTGAGTTCTTTGATGCAAAGTAAGCTGGCCACTCGCACTGAAGCTCTTTCCACACTCCAAGCATGTATAAGGTTTGTCCCCTGTGTGAGTTCTTTGATGCGAAGTAAGGTCGCCACTGTGACTGAAGCTCTTTCCACAATCCAAGCATGTATAAGGTTTGTCCCGTGTGAGTTCTTTGATGCAAAGTAAGGTTGCCACTCTTACTGAAGCATTTTAAGTTACACTGATTTACTTTTTAAAAATGTTTATTGTATTGGATTGTTGATTGTATTTTAGTATTATTTTGTTATTCATTGTATTTTTATGCTATTTTATGTTCACCGCCCAGAGAGCTATTGCTAGTCGGGCGGTATATAAATTTAATAAATAATAATAATAATAATAATACTGAAGCTCTTTCCACACTCGAAACATTTATAAGGTTTGTTGTGCCGCCCTTCCCCGGCTCTCCCTGTCAGGTTCCTACCTGCTCGTGGCTACTGCCTGTCACTAGGCACCACCAGGGACTCCACCAGTCCGGACTGTCCTTTTTTTATGTTTTCTCTCTCCGCTCTAGCACCGACCTCACCAGATCCCCCTGCTAGGCAGCACCACCAGTCACGTCCTATAACCAGTATTACCAGAGACTCTGCCTGAGTCTCTCTCTATCAGGTTATCTCTGTGACTGCGTGCTTAAGCTGTCCCCAATCCCTTTGATCTATATAGAATGCATATAATTCTGGGTTGCTCTGGATACTTGTGGTGTTATATTCTTCCCTTCACCGCTGCCACCAATTGTTACAGTTTCCCTTCAGCCTCCCTTCTGGTCTGTAAATTCCCCAGCCAAGGATCAGGCCTCCGTTAAACCAAAATAGTGTTTATTAAATATTAGAAATAACAAGATTACTTTATAAAGGCACATAAGCATATGGTTTCATCTATTCCTGTGATACTTGTCTTAGTATTAATCCGAACTCCACACTCTCCTCACATCCACCAACTCTCCACACAATCTCCACTGACATTCAACTCTATCATCCACATCCACCTCTAAAACCCACAATAACACCCACCCAGATTCAACTGTCATTCTTCCTTTTATACGCTCAGCCATTCTAACGCTCAGCCAATCATCCAGCATTCTACTGCTCATGTATTCCCCCCTCCTCTTTCACTCCACTTACCATAGGTCTTCTATACAAACAGCACTTAACATATTTACATTAATACAGGAACATCACATTTCCCCCCCTTAAAAATAACGGCAAAGTATTATTCCTGTTCCAGGATTCATACGTCGCGTTAACAAGTTAAACAAGTCTCTCTGGGGAAAATGTCTTTCTTTGTTCCTCCGTCTGGTCACGTCACTGCAGTCCCAGCCACCTGCCTTGACAGTCCATCGGCCAATACATTGTCCTTGCCTTTGATGAACTGGAAGTCCACTTGATAGTCTTGTAGGGCCCAGGACCACCTCTGCAGCATAGTATTATGATTTTTCATAGTCTGTAACCATAACAAGGCCCGATGGTCCGTCGTCACCATAAATCTTCATCCCCACACGTATGGGCGCAACTTGTTCAGTCCCCACAAGACCGCTAGGCACTCCTTTTGGACCGACGAATAGTTTTTCTCCCTTGACGTCAGCTTGCGACTCAGATACGCCACTGGATGTCTGGTGCCTTCTCTCTCCTCCAGCAAGACAACTCCCAGCGCGAGGTCCGACGCATCCGTAGCCACGATGAATGGTTGCTCATAATCTGGTGCTATTAATATAGGTCCTTGGCACAAGGCTTGCTTCAGCAGATCAAAAGCCTTCTGACATTCATCCGTCCATACCACACGCTCAGAACACTTTTTCTTTGTCAACTCATGTAAGGGGGTTGTGATTTCCCCAAAATCTTTCACAAACTTTCTATATAAACCAGCCACACCTAGAAATGCCCTAACTTGCTTTTTGGTTAAGGGGATAGGCCACGATTGTATTGCCTCCACCTTGCTCCATAAGGGGGTGATTTTCCCACTCCCCACCTTATGTCCTAAATAGATTACTTCCTTCAACCCAAACGGGCATTTCTTAGTTTTTATTGTGAGGCCTGCTTTTCTTAATGCCTCTAATACTGTTGTCAGGCGTTGGACATGCTCAGGCACCGACTTGCTAAAAATGGCCACGTCATCGATATAGGCCACTGCAAAATCTGACATGCCTCGCAACACAGTATTAATTAGCCTCTGAAACGAACTTGGTGAGTTCCTTAGTCCCATGGGTAAGGTCACAAACTCATATAACCCATCTGGTGTACTGAAGGCAGTTTTGGCTCTGGATTGCTCATCTAGTTCCATTTGCCAAAATCCCTTACAGAGATCTATCGTAGAGACAATGGTTGCTGCCCCCAATAACTCTAACATTGTGTCTACCCTAGGCATGGGATATGCATCTGGGACAGTAATTTTATTGATTAGCCGATAATCAATGCAAAATCTTGTCGTTCCATCTTTTTTCGGAACCAGTACAATACTTGAGGCCCAGGGACTGATGGATTCCCTGATCACTCCTAGTTCCAACATGTCTTCAACTTCTTTTTTAATTTCACTCAAAACTTTCCCATTCACACGGTACGGAACAGATCTGATTGGGGCATGATATCCATTATCAATGGAATGTTTGGCTATACTGGTTCGGCCAGGTTTATTGCTAAAGAGATCCCCATAGTTTTTCAAAACTCTCAGAATCTCTTCTTTTACTTCCTCCTTCACCTACTCTGACCATTCCAATTGATCTACCCCTCCTTTGTCTTTGCTTTCCTGTAGCAAATCTGGAAGTTCAGGCCCACTTCCCTCAGGGAATAAGGTAACTTGCAACACCTTTGCATCCCTGGTATGGTAAGGTTTCAACATATTTACGTGAACCACTTTGTGCTTGTTTAATTGGTTTGTGGTTATCACGTACGTCACAGTGTCAAGCTTTTTCCTTATGGTATATGGTCCCTCCCAGCTGGCCTGTAATTTGTCATGTTTCCTGGGTATGAACGCCATAACCATATCTCCCACATCATACACACATTTTCTGGCTGTTCTGTCATACCAGTAACTTTGCTTCTGTTGAGCTTGACTCAGATTCTCTTTCACAACTTCCATCATTTGTTTCACTGGTTCACATTCATTCTCTCTCTCAGCAGGCATCCACAGTCTATATAAAATCCCATTCTCACACACAATTTGATTCCTCAGTTTGTCAGTAAAGGGAATCTTTTGTGGAAGGGCTTGGTCCTTTATTTGCCTCAAACTGGTATCCTTATTCAGTTCCTCCCTGAACTGCTCTGCTTCTTCGCTAGAGACCAATTGATACAGTTTGACTCTTTCAGCAGGCCTGCCAGCTGTTACTATGGCGACCTTAGGCTCGATAACAGGTTCCACCCTGCTCTCTTCAGCCTCTCTTAACATGGTTTCTGCTTCTTTGCCAAGTTGTCATCTGGTTACCACATATATTTTCCCTTCTGCCCCCATAACATCTCTTCCCAGTATCACTGGTTCTTGTTGTTGGGCATTAATACCTACTTTATATTTTTCCTCCCGACCTCTCCACTTCAAACTTATCAGGGCCATGGGTATGCTTTCTGGTTCATCCCTCACTCCTTGGATAGTCACTGTTTCCTGAGGTAATATTTCCTCAGATTTTATTAAATCTGGCCTCAGTAACGTCAAGCGGCACCAGTATCAAGCAATGCCCAATAATTTGCCCCTTGTACACTCCCTCTCTCAGACTCGAATCAAGGTCTTTTACTTCTGTCCAGTTTATCTGGCAGAACTGAACCTTTTTCGCTGTTAGCTCTTTTGGTTCTGTCTTTACTGCCCTTGCCTGAGCAGGATTACTAATGGGGTTGGCAACCTCACATTGAAAACGTAGGTGCCCCGGTCTACCACATTTATAGCATAATTTCTCCTCCGTTTTAGGGTACACAGATCCACTCTGGGGTGTCCTGTGCCCTTCAGATTTTATTGGAGGGCTCACTCTCTGAGGCATCACATCCTTTTTGCCGCCATTATATGGTCTGGGTTTAAACTCTCTTGATGTTTTCCCCACCCAGCCAGTTCTATTGGAGGCAAAGTGATCCGCCAACTCTGTGGCCTCCTGCACCGATGTAGGGGAATGGTCTTTGACTAGGAGCCTTATTTCTGGTGGTAACTGATGGTATAATTGATCCAGTATCATGAGGCTTTTCACCTCTTCCACTGACTGAGCTTTAGCACTACTCATCCACTTTCCAAATATATCCATCAATTTCGCTCCCAGTTCAACAAAAGACCTCCCTGCTTGGATCTGACAGTTTCGGAATAATTTTCTAAGTAGTCAGGTCCCAGTCTGAATCTTTTGTATACTGCCTCTTTAAACTTGGCATATGTGATGGGCCTGTCTGAGGGGAAATATTGGTATACCTCTGCCAATTTCCCTTTGATCAGGTTTGATAAATATTGCATATATTTATCCTCCGGTAGCCCCTACATTTGAGCTGCCTTTTCAAAGGTACTGAGGTAAATTTGTGGATCTTGTCCCGGCTCAAACGCTGCAAAATCTTTCAGGGTAACCTTTATTTTAGTTTCATTTCTGTCCTTTCTTGTTTCATCAGAATGAAACTTCTCTCTTTCAAACTTTAACTTTTCCACCTGTATTTCAGCATCCACTCTCATTCTCTCAAATTCCAACTCCCTCTGCTTTTCTTTCTCATCCGCCTCCCTCCTCAATCTCTCAATTTCCAACTCCCGCTGCTTGTCTTTCTCATCCATTTCAAAGACCCTCTGCTTGTCTTTTTCCTCAGCCTCCCTCCTCAATCTCTCAGTTTCCAACTCCCGCTGCTTGTCTTTCTCATCAGCCTCCCATCTTAACTTCTCTCTCAAATACTCTATATAAGCGGGATTGCTTGAATACCCTTCTGGGGTCTCTTCCCTGACAGGTTGTTTTTGCTGGACAGTTATAAAAGCTATCAGTGCTACCCTCAATTCATCTACCCCTTTACCCTCATGAGGTAAATTGAATGTTATGCACTTCTCCACCAGCTCCTCTCTTTTCATCTTTATGTATTCAGCCATATTGTTGGAGTTCACTCACTCTTTGCCACACACTCTTTGCCAGTCACTCTCTGTCAGGATGCAGGATTGGGACCCTAGCACTTCAGAGGATGAGGAGGAGATCACTTTCCCAGAGCTGGGTGAAGAGGGGGAGGGAGAACTCTCAGAGATAGTGTTGCCCAACAGCAGAGGCCTTGAAACTCCAGCAGACAAAGATAAAGACACCTCTCAGGAATTTCCCACACTCACCCTCCCCACCGAGCCAGAGCCGTTAGACCAAGAAGGAGGGGGAGTTCAACTCCCTCCTCAGCCAGAGAAAAGCCCACCTGATGGGCATGACGTTCACCCCCCTCTTTCTCCAATACCAGAGATAGAATCTTCAGAAGAGGAGGGGGTCAAACTCCCTCCCTCACCACGAACCCGGAGAAAGGAAAAATGAGCCGGGGAGAGAGAGGAGGGGCGGGGAAGAAAGCACTCTAAGGCGGAGTGAGAGAATCCGCGCCAGAAAGCCCCCTTAATAAGGATAAGGGGGGGCAGGAATTCCTTGTTCTGTCAACTTTCTTGCATGTCACTGGACACGTGTATTGTGCTTCTTCATAAGAAGGCGCAGCCTTTCTTTGGATATTACATTAATAAAGACTGAACTGTTTTCACAATCTGGTCTGATCTCTGGGTCCAGTCCGGGACACGACACTCTCTAGTAATATTTATTTGTTATTTCTGTTTGCCACACCACTTTTAGGGATTCTCTAGTATTCAAATCTGAATTCTCTGTTGTTCGTATCCCACTGCTACAGCCAACACCTGTGACGCCCTTCCCCGGCTCTCCCTGTCAGGTTCCTACCTGCTCGTGGCTACTGCCTGTTACTAGGCACCACCAGGGACTCCACCAGTCCAGACTGTCCTTTTTTTATGTTTTCTCTCTCTGCTCTAGCACAGACCTCACCAGATCCCCCTGCTAGGCAGCACCACCAGTCACGTCCTATAACCAGTATTCCCAGAGACTCTGCCTGAGTCTCTCTCTATCAGGTTATCTCTGTGACTGCATGCTTAAGCTGTCCCCAATCCCTTTGATCTATATAGAATGCATATAATTCTGGGTTGCTCTGGATACTTGTGGTGTTATATTCTTCCCTTCACCGCTGCCACCAATTGTTACAGTTTCCCTTCAGCCTCCCTTCTGGTCTGTATATTCCCCAGCCAAGGATCAGGCCTCCGGTAAACCAAAATAGTGTTTATTAAATATTAGAAATAACAAGATTACTTTATATAGGCACATAAGCATATGGTTTCATCTATTCCTGTGATACTTGTCTTAGTATTAATCCGAACTCCACACTCTCCTCACATCCACCAACTCTCCACACAATCTGCACCGACATCGAACTCTATCATCCACATCCACCTCTAAAACCCACAATAACACCCACCCAGATTCAACTGTCATTCTTCCTTTTAAACGCTCAGCCATTCTAACGCTCAGCCAATCATCCAGCATTCTACTGCTCATGTATTCCCCCCTCCTCTTTCACTCCACTTACCATAGGTCTTCTATACAAACAGCACTTACCACATTTACATTAATACAGCAACATCACATTTGTCTCCTGTGTGAGTTCTTTGATGCGAAGTAAGGTGGCCACTGTGACTGAAGCTCTTTCTACACTCCAAGCATGTATAAGGTTTGTCCCCTGTGTGAGTTCTTTGATGCGAAGTAAGGTTGACACTCTTACTAAAGCTCTTTCCACACTCCAAGCATGTATAAGATTTGTCCCCTGTGTGAATTCTTTGATGCAAAGTAAGGTTGCCACTCTTACTGAAGCTCTTTCCACACTCGAAACATTTATAAGGTTTGTCTCCTGTGTGAGTTCTTTGATGTGAAGTAAGGTGGCCACTGTGACTGAAGCTCTTTCCACACTCCAAGCATGTATAAGATTTGTCCCCTGTGTGAGTTCTTTGATGCAAAGTAAGGTTGCCATTCTGACTGAAGCTCATTCCACACTCCAAGCATGTATAAGGTTTGTCCCCTGTGTGAGTTCTTTCATGCGAAGTAAAGGTGTTACTCTGACTGAAGCTCTTTCCACACCCCAAGCATTTATAAGGTTTGTCCCCTGTGTGAGTTCTTTGATGCGAAGTAAGGTGGCCACTCCGACTGAAGCTCTTTCCACACTCCAAGCATGTATAAGGTTTGTCCCCTGTGTGAGTTCTTTGATGCGAAGTAAGGTGGCCACTCTGACTGAAGCTCTTTCCACACTCCAAGCATGTATAAGGTTTGTCCCCTGTGTGAGTTCTTTGATGCGAAGTAAGGTGGCTACTCCGACTGAAGGTCTTTCCACACTTCAAGCATGTATAAGGTTTGTCCCCTGTGTGAGTTCTTCCATGCAAAGTAAGGTTGCCACTGTGACTGAAGCTCTTTCCACACTCCAAGCATGTATAAGGTTTGTCCCCTGTGTGAGTTCTTTGATGCAAGTTAAGGTTGCCACTCTTACTGAAGCTCTTTCCACACTCCAAACATTTATAAGTATTGTCTCCTGTGTGAGTTCTTTGATGCGAAGTAAGGGTGTCACTCCGACTGAAGCTCTTTCCACACTCAAAACATTTATAAGGTTTGTCCCCTGTGTGAGTTCTTTGATGCAAAGTAAGGTTCCCACTCTGACTGAAGCTCTTTCCACACTCCAAGCATGTATAAGGTTTGTCCCCTGTGTGAGTTCTGTGATGCAAAGTAAGGTGGCTACTCCGACTGAAGGTCTTTCCACACTCCAAGCATGTATAAGGTTTGTCCCCTCTGTGAGTTCTTTGATGCAAAGTAAGGGTGCCACTCTGACTGAAGCTCTTTCCACACTCCAAGCATTTATGGGGTTTGTCCGCTATGTGAGTCTGTCTCTCGTCTTGTCTCTTTGCTCCATCTTGCCTCCTCAGTTTCTGCTCCTGCACGTGCTCCTCAGCTTTTTCCAGTGATACTTCAGATGGTTCTCCCTCAGCCTTGACCCCCCAGATGTATCCTGATGGAATGAAAAGGAAAGGTGATAAAATGCTGTGGAGAAATCCTGTGAATATATTATGATTTGTACTTTGAAAACATATTTCTGGGAGCTCTGTTGATATCAAACTGTCAAAGCTCCAAGCCTTGTACAGAGTTATTTTAGCAGTAGGTACTTGGTCAGAGGTTGTGAAAAGAGACACAGAGAGAGAGAATTGTAACGAAAAACTGCTCTCTTGTTCCTCCATTTAAGGTGAACAGCCAAGTACTTATGCACAGCTGGAATCTACAAACCTAGGATGGATCCTGTCTGACAGGAACATAGTCCTTTCCACTGCCCAGAGGGCACCTCGCATCCCCTCCCTCCCTCCCAAAATGTTACCTGAAATATGAGATAGTGCTGGAAGATGAGACCCCCAGGACAGATGACACTCGGCAAGCTACTGGGGAAGAACAAAGGACAAGTACGAGTAGCGCTGTGACTAATCACGCAGCTGGGTCAAAGCCAAAAGGAAGCCCAGAGGCTGATGTGCACAGATGCAAAAGGAGAGTCCGGAGTTGTACGACGCACACAACAGGAACATGGAATGTGAGAACCATGAACCAGGGAAAGTTAGAAATTGTCAAGCAAGAAATGGAACCTATCAACATTACAATACGGCGTGAGTGAATTCAAATGGATGGGAATGGGACATTTTCAGGCAACTACAAAATACTTAATGCAGGAAATGACAAATTAAGAAGAAACGGGGTTGCTCTAATAGTGAGAAGTGATGTAGCAAAAGCAATTAGGAGCTATAATGCAAAGTCTGAGTGAGTGATATCAATGAGATTAAATGGGAAACCTGTGTGTATGTGAGGGAGGGGAGAGGGAGGGAGGGAGAGAGAGAGAGAGAGAGAGAGAGAGAGAGAGAGAGAGAGAGAGAGAGAGAGAGAGACTGTGTTTTGGAAGCCGCCTTCTGGTCCTCACTGTCTAGCTGCACATGAGTGACTCACATGACGAGTCCAGAGAGGACACACATGACTGTTAAAATACACTCTTGGAGAGGTGGGATCTTTTTCGAAAGTCAGTCATGTAACACTTCAGTGGAGAATATATATCTATTGTGACAGTGGGGTTAAGTGGGTTGAGGGCATTAGCTAAATAATTATAACCACAACCAAGCTAATCACCAAGACTGAGCACGCACAGAAGGCACAAGGTGAGATGGAGGGGGGTTGAGTACAGCTCAACCTGTTGTTCCTCTCTGGACTCACACACACACACATACACACACACATTTAGCACAGGGAGAGAGAGAGAGAGAGAGAGAGAAAGCCCTTGGTTAGGACAGCAGCAACAAAAGAGGAGCAGGAGTGGGATGGGACGAGGCGGGAAACATGGGTCAGTCTCATCATCGCAATGTTTCCCACGCAAGAGATTCAGAATGCTCTGAGATATCTTGTTTGAAAAACGTGACATTGCAGGATTTCACAATTAACATGGAAGATATATATAGCCAATTTTTATTGCATTATATTGCGATGATCATGATTTTTTTGGTAATATATAATGGACAAATGGAAATCCTGTGCTTGACACAGTATCTTAATTATAAAAAGATTACGTAAAATAGGGGGAGGATTTTAACAAAAATGTTGCCAATTGCAGTCATGGCTGCAGAATCCATGCCGATTACAGCAATGGCCCATCGCACGAGATCGGTGCCTCTCCGAAGGGATAGCGAATTAGTGAATTCAGTCGGGATCCAATGCCAGGTTTGATTTTGTCGGATATTCTCCCCCATCCGGAGTGCGCACAGGTTTACGGAGGAGGCTTGCTAATGGCGTTCTTGCAGCTATTTGCATGTCAGGCTGTTTAAAGCTTTAAATGCAAAAGTAAGCATCTTGAATTGGGCTCAGAAAACAACTGGCTGATGCAAGCACAGTGGTGCGCACCTTGATTCTCCAAACTGCCACTGCTGTTCCTCTTGCTTCAAAGACAAAACCCGACATATGGGCAGAGAAAGGAAGAGGGAGGAGGCAGTGGGTGCTCCCAGGCTCCTGGGAGCATCTTTTCCCACTGGGGGTTTACAGTACAAGTCACAGCGTGTCAGTTATGTGCTGAGGATGCAGGAAATGATGCTCTGCTGGGGTTTGGGAGCTCCTGCCCTCTCCTTCTCCGGATGCAAGGTAAGATTTTTCATCCTGGGGCATCGGAAGGTGGCCGGGAGGGGCACTTTTCACATTCAATCATCCAAAAGGCCAAAGAACAGAGGAAGCTACATTATACCACATCAGGGAATTTGTCCATCTAGCCCAGCTTTGTCTACTAGAACTAGCAATGGATCTCCAGGATCTCAGGCAGGGCAAGACCTTTCCCAGCACCTCCTACTTGATCATTTCAGCCCTCTCGGAGCTGCCACGGATTGAACCTAGGACCTTCTACATGCAAAGCAGGTGTTCTCCCTCTGAGCTGCAGTCCCTCCCCAATATCCAGGGCCCAGGCACCCATTTCCATAATAGCATCCCTGCAGTGGAAGGTTAAATAGCACAGCTGCTAAATTCATACCTTCAACATTTATCAGTCAAGGGGGCAGAATATATTTACCCAGAGAGGCCACCGTCTCATAATTCTCCTCCATGACTTCCCTGTGCAGAGCTCTTTGGCCAGGATCCAGCAGGGCCCATTCCTCCTCCGTGAAATACACAGCCACCTCCTCAAAGGTCACCAGATCCTGGAAGGGCAACAGATGCTGGAAAAAGAAGAAGAGGCAGTTTATTCAACATGCACCATTCGCCCAGCCTAAAGCCTGAAAAGCTTTCAAAGGGGATTGGACAAATCATAGAATCCTAGAATAGTAGAGTTGGAAGGGGCCTACAAAGCCATCGAGTCCAACCCCCTGCTCAATGCAGGAATCAAATCACAGCATTCCTGACAGATGGCTGTCCAGCTGCCTCTCGAATGCCTCCAGTGTCGGAGAGCCCACTACCTCTCTAGGTCATTGATTCCATGGTCGTACGGCTCTAACAGTTAGGAAGTTTTTCTGATGTCCAGTCGAAATCTGGCTTCCTGCAACTTGAGCCCATTATTCCATGTCCTGCACTCTGGACGATGGAGAAGAGATCCCGGCCCTCCTCTATGTGACAACCTTTAAAGTACTTGAAGAGTGTTATCATATCTCCCCTCCGTCTTCTCTTCTCCAGGCTAAACATGCCCAGTTCTTTCAGTCTCTCCTCATAGGGCTTTGTTTCTAGTGCCCTGATCATCTTTGTTGCCCTCCTCTGAATCCAATCCATGAAGGGTTTTAGACTGCTCAGACACAATTGCAGGGCAGAGCTTGACTGATGACCATAAAAGATCCCACCTCTCCAAGAGTGTATTATAACAGCCACGTGTGTTCAAGCGAGTTCTGCCAGATATGTGTCATTGAATCACAAGTGGGGAGAGTGCTCTTTTATTCAGGTTCTGCCAGCGGCTTCCCACAGGCCTCTGGTCGGCCACTGCAAGAACCGGGTGCTGGAACAGACAGGCTATTGGCCTGATCCGGCAGGCTCTCCTTATGCAGCCTCAGAACTAGTGTTCTCCCAGAGCCCTCCCCACCACGCTCAGGGAGACGCAGCCGCGCTGTCCCCTCTGTCTTCCCCCAATGATCCTTCCCTTACCTGATGCGGCTGCCCAGCTGCTCTTTCCACTCTATCCCAGAGAAGAGACAATCCGGACGGTGCCTCTGAGGCCATGGTGCAGCCCCTGAGGGAAGAGGAGTAAACCAGGCCAGCTCTGGGACTCCCACAGCTTTCGCCACGAGGCACGTTTCGTAGGGAGCAGCTCTCAAGGGCCTGCAGGGGAGAGACGGGGATGGGAGGAATTTCATCCTTTATACCAATATGGATTTCAGATGTTTGAATATTATAAGCAGCCTCAATCTAAATAAATAAATGGCACGTCCTTTCCCTGGGTTGTTTTCCCTCACAATGCTTGATCTGCAAAAGGCCTTAAAGGCCCCAAATGTCTTTCAGACCAACCCCCCGTTTCTTCCAGACTCTTCTCCATGCTTGGGCACCTCTTGTGTCTTTAGCCACCCCCAGGAGTTTCACCCATCTCCGACCCCTCCCCTCTCATCTCTGCTTCTGCTTCCGCAAAGCCTTTAATTCCTGCTCACCACACAGTTTCTTCTCCAAGTTGTGAACCATTTCAGGCTTCATTATTGGGCCCTTTTCACCATGCATATAATTAAAAACTTAATCTGCACAGAGATTAATTTCATGTCACGTCCCTGACAGTTGGCAAACAAAATAGGTTTTGCACACATTGCAAAGAAATGGGGAGGCTGAATTTGGTCTAATGACTCCATCTTGGAGCTCCCTGGGGATGCAAAACTCCTCCACTCTTTCCATCAGAAATACGGGCTGAGGAACATTGACCTGCATTCAGTCTGGTCCAGCTCACTGGGCAATGAAAAGTGTATGAGGAACTACTTGCAATACATCCATGTCAAAATCAGCAGGACACATTGTTGGTACTGTAAGGTTCAAATTTAAGCCCCCTCCCCTTTAGAGAGGGCAAGCTAACGCACCCCTTTACCCTGGATAGGGGTGCAAGCTTTTAGCAATGTAATTTACCTGTTAGTGGCTCAGCCAGATACCAAAAGTAAAGCAGATACACACACACAGATCAAGAAGGGATCTCTGAACTGCAGACAGAAGTCTGTCAGGGCAGAGAACCACATTTATTGATTGCAGGTTCATTAAATAGGGTTCATAAGCAAAACAAGGTATTGTTACAAAATCATAACAAGAAGGGAATACAGGGTTACATAGATAAAGCAAGCGCATCTTCATCTCTTTGTTACATTACTCATAATTCTAAAAGGTGAGGAGGTGATAAGGAATTCATACACTTGTCAATCTAAGAAACTTAATGTGAGATAAGAACTGAGGAAAAGCGAGTATTAGAGTTACTTTGACACTTGGTGAAAGATAAACATGGGGCTAGTAAATGTTATTTACTCAGCTGTGTGACGTAAAACTTATGAATAAGGAAGATATTTGGGAAGACTTCGTTCTTTGTGCTGGGTATGACATAAAGTTACAGTGTACAGGGTGTATAAAGTAAAACAAGGCAAGAGAAAATAATAACATTCCAGAGGGGGTACAATTTATCTTCTTTCCAAGATATTATTATTCCAACCAGAGAGGCGCCTATGGGTGTTATTTCTCATGGGAAGAAACGAAACTGGGTCTGACTACAACTTAGCATCTCTGAACAACTTTTGGGGTCTAGCAATAAAATATTTCCTAACAGTAGCATCCACTCGTATAATCCAAGTTAACCTTCAGATGTTTTTGAACTACAACTCCCATCAGCCCCAGTAACTATGATCAAAGGACAAGGATGATGGGAGTTGTAGTTCAACAACATCTGGAAGACCAAAAGTTCCTCACCACACAGGGTCGAGCGACTGAGGCAATAAGTTGATTTACTTATTGTTATTTTTCTCCATACATTTTATTCTTATGTTTATATTTCTACACAGGCCTGCCTCTAATGAGCTCTCAGTGGGAAACATATTTTGTCCCCCTCTACTTTGGTCTTCAGAACAACCCTATCTCTGGGCCCAGGACACTACCTGAATTTAGACCGCTTAGTTTTTTGGGAGCAGGATCTCAGCATGGTCTCCAACATCCTGTGAGCCAATCAGGATGAAAGGAGAGTGTGTTAGCCACTGAGAAGAGTCTTCTAACATACTTCCTTGTTCTTTCCTGCTAATTAGGGTGAATCAGAGTGAAAGGAGGCGAGTCAGCCACTGAGAAGACTCAGTAGGCAACACTCTGCCCTTTCATGCTTATTGGCTCCTAGCTGTGGGAGAAGGCATTAACAAGGATCTAATTCTCAACCCAGGAGGGAAAAAAAAGAGGATGGAAGGGGGCATGGCTATCATGAAGGGACCCCGCACTTCTCAATTTGCCACTAAACTACTGTAGAGATGTGAAGGCCTATAACAAAAGTGGACAATGTTCGGGAGAAAGCAGTTTTTTTCTTGTCCCCCCCCCCCAGCACTCTGACCCTGCAGGGGGGAGGGTGGCCGCGCCAGGAGAGAAAGACCCTCAGCAACCCCTCAGATGGACCAATCCTGCAAGAGCAGCTGGGATCCACCGCAAGCGGGCTTTGAGCTTCCCCTCCCACAAACTCCCCTTCCCCTCGAGTCCAGCTGAGGAGGAGGAGGCATTTATTCACCCATTCCCTCCATCCGCTGCCTTGAAAGCTTTGAGAAGCGCATTCAGAGCCTGGTCAGTTTCAGATTCCTCTCTCCATTTTCCTTGCCTGGCAGGAGGGAAACTGACCAGACCCTCCTCCAGTGGAGGAAATCCAACAGGGGCGCTCCCTCCAGCTCTGGGGCAGAAGAGCAGCACAGCAAACCCCTCCCCTCCAATGCGCCCCCCAACAAGGCTGTTTCTTTCCCCTGCATCAAGAGGGGCCCCCCTTTCCCCCCTGCCTGGGCTGCATCTCATCCCTGGGGAGTCTGGGGTGACCTGTAAGGGGGGGCAGCTTCAGCGCAGTTTTGTCCACGCTTTGCAGATGGACTGCGTGGTCCACCCCCTCCCCACACCCCCTTTGTATGGATCCCCGAAAGAAAACCCTCCTCCTCTTCCCCCCAGCCCCCAAACACGTCGCACCTCTTTGCTCTCTCTTCCTCCTCTTCCCGGATGATGAGACCCCTCCTCCCCTTTCCCCGTATATTATTCTGTCCCCGCACTTCCTTCCTCTCTAGGAACCAGAACTCGGTTCCTTTACCCACTGGAGGACCGAGTCTCCCTTCTTCGCCACTCTCCTCTTCCTCTACCCGCCCCCCTGCTGTTGCGTTGGGGCTGCAGTTGCTCCAAGGGATGGGAGGCACTTTCCATGGGAGGCACAGCTTGAAGGGCCTTTGCTCACAGCTTCAAGAGCTTGGAAAAGTTACTTTGTTTGAACTACAGCTCCCATCAGCCCAATCCAATCGCCATGCTGGCTGGGGCTGATGGGAGTTGTAGTTAAAAAAAAGTAGCTTTTCAAAGCTCCTTCGTTTCTCAGCGCTCTGACGTCACCCTGTTTCGATACAAATGGGAACTAAGTTCCTGCTCCCTGTGATGTAAGACATCAGCGCTGTCATTTTTGTTGGATTTTGTTGACTAGGGGGAAGAGCACAGCCATCATGGCTAGTAGCCGTTGATAGCCCTGTCCTCCATGAATTTGTCTAATCTTCTTTTAAAGCCATCCAAGCTGGTGGCCATTACTGCATCTTGTAGGAGCAAATTCCATAGTTTGACTATGCGCTGTGTAAAGAAGTACTTCCTTTTGTCTGTCCTGAATCTTCCAACATTCAGCTTCTTTGAATGTCCACGAGTTCTAGTATTATGAGAGAGGGAGAAGAACTTTTCTCTATCCCCTTTCTTAATGCCATGCATAATTTTATACACTTCTATCATGTCTCCTCTGACCCGCCTTTTCTCTAAACTAAAAAGCCCCAAATGCTGCAACCTTTCCTCGTAAGTTAGTCGCTCCATCCCCTTGATCATTCTGGTTGCCCTCCTCTGAACCTTTTCCAACTCTATAATATCCTTTTTGAGTTGAGGCGACCAGAACTGTACACAGTATTCCAAATGCGGCCGCACCATAGATTTACACAACGGCATTATGATATCGACTGTTTTATTTTCAATACCTTTCCTAATTATCCCTAGCATGGAATTTGCCTTTTTCACAGCTGCCACACACTGGGTTGACATTTTCTTCGTGCTGTCCACTACAACCCCGAGGTCTCTTTCCTGGTCGGTCACCGCCAGTTCAGACCCCATGAGCGTATATGTGAAATTAAGATTCTTTGCTCCAATATGCATAATTTTACACTGGTTTATATTGAATTGCATTTGCCATTTTTCTGCCCATTCACTCACTGATGGCAACGCACTCCAAAGCTCCGGATGACGGCACCCAACAGTTTCATATAGATATTGAACAGCATGGGGGACAGAACTGACCCCTGCGGAACCCCATACTGGAGAGTCCAGGGTGCCAAGCAATGTTCCCCAAACACCACCTTCTGGAGCCGACCTGCCAAGTAGGAGCGGAACCACCGCCATGCAGTCCCTCCCACTCCCAACTCAGCCAGTCTCCCCAGAAGGATACCATGGTCGATGGTATCGAAAGCCTGTGAGACATCAAGGAGAATCAACAGAGTCACACTCCCCCTGTTTCTCTCCCAACAGAGGTCATCATACAGGGCAACCAAGGCTGTTTCCGTGCCAAAACCAGGCCTGAAACCCAACTGAAATGGATCCAGATAATCGGTCTCATCCAAAAGTGTCTGGAGCTTGCCTGCCACCACTCATTCAAGGACCTTGCCCAGGAATGGAACATTTGCCACCAGCCAATAGTTTTTAAATTTTTCTGGGTCCAGGGAGGGTCTCTTCAGGAGTGGTCTCACTACTGCCTCTTTCAAGCAGCCAGGGACTAGCCCCTCTCTCAGGCATTAATCACTTCCCTGGCCCAGCCGGCTGTTCCATCCCTTCTAGCTTTTATTAGCCAAGAAGGGCAAGGATATAAATTAGTATTCACAATGTTTATGCAAATATCTGTTATCTTTTATCCACTTTTTTGCTGATACATAAGTTGGCACTTGGGAGCAAGTATGGTGTAGTGGTTAAGGTGCTGGACCAGGATTCGAATCCCCACACAGCCATGAGCTCCCTCGGTGACCTTGGGCCAGTCACTGCCTCTCAGCCTCAGAGGAAGGCAATGGTCAACCCTCTCTGAATGCCGCTTACCATGAAAACCCTCTTCATAGGGTTGCCATGAGTCGGGATCGATTTGAAGGCAGTCCATTTCCATTTCAACTGGGCACTGTAATTTCTCAGGAGGGAGGAGGGGGAGGGTTGTCAGGTTCAGCCTGAACGGAGCTGGACTCAAGCCTGACTGAATGAACTGGACTGATGCGTCAGTTAAGCAGCAGAACATATTCTGCACATTTTGTTGTGAAACTGGATATTGTTGACTTTCACCCCCAACTGTGCATATTCACTGTCAAAGGGTACCCCGTCCATCCTCCTCATCTAAACCCAAGGATCCCCTGCTGTTGTGTGTTCCCTCCCCACCACGCTTACTGCAGCAATTATATTAACAGGCTGAAGACCTTTGTGGCCAAGAAGGCCAGCACTGCAGGGATAGTTTTTCCCAAGTCAGAAGAGACGGCGACTGAGAAGATGACGCTGAAGGCTGTTGGTTGCAGAAGGCGGGTCACTTCCCTTGGCCATCCGATGAAGAGGAAGGAGGACCAAAAGGGAAGCAGGCAGGAGTGTTCTGCTGGTGAGCGTGGGTGTATAGATGTGTGTGAATGGCTCTGACTGGTATGAAGCCCCCAGAAGGTGATCCACGAGGGAATCCGGCGGCCCTCCGGCTGCAAAATTTCCCCCGCCTTTGGCTCTAGACCTTCTGGCCATTGCCCCATGCGTGGCAAACCACAAGCCCACCTGCCTTCAAGGCCACTGTCTGAGGAAGAGCTGTGTGGCAGGAGGACACAGGAGCACTTCCAGTCAGGGGGGAAATGGATGGGTGGGTGGGAGCGAGTGGAAGGCGGTGCCACTTCTCATCAGGGTCTCTCCATCACGCTGACGCAGGAGGATAAAGAGACAAATCAACACAGTGGCAAACTGGGAATAAGGTGGAAGTGGGGCGATGGGATCCTGAGAGAACTGGAAAAGGCCCTCAAATGCAAAAGGTCTCTCTGAACACTCAAGTCGGGATCATTCAGACCATGGTATTCCCCAGCTCTGCGTATGGATGTGAACGTTGGACAGTGAAAAAGCAGCTAAGAGAAAAATCAACTCCTTTGAAATGTGGTGCTGGAGGAGAGCTTTGCAGATACCATGGACTGTGAAAAAGACCAATAATCAGGTGTTAAACCAGAACTATCATTAGAAGCTAAAATGATGAAACTGAGGTGATCCTAGTTTGGACACATCAGGAGAAGACATGATTCACCAGAAAAGACAATAATGCTGGGAAAAAGAGGAAGGCCAAACAAGAGATGGATTGATTCCATAAAGGAAGCCACAGACCAGAACCTACAAGATCTGAGCAGGGTGGGTTACAACAGATGCAATTGGAGGTCGGTGATTCATAGGGTCGCCATAAGTCGTAGTTAACTTGAAGGCACATAACAACAAAGCGTGACTGATGCTCTCCGTGCACCTCTGGGCTGGTAGGCCTCTTCCCCAGCGTAAGAAGTGGGTCTTTCTGCATCATAAATTCTACTGTCCCCTGCGGGGATGTCTTCAATCCCTACGCACTGCCCGGTATACTCGGGATCACTTTGGACTGTAGAGAGCCAAATTCCTGGGTCATCCAGTGAGTTGTGTGGGAAGGGGTAGGACTCTCTCTCCTGCATCTGGTTTCCTTGATGGTGAGGCCAGGCCTACGACAGGGTGGTGTAGTCATTTGGAGAGTGTCTGACTAGGACTGGGGAGACCCTGGTTCAAATCCCTACTCGTCCATGAAGCTCATTGGATGACCCCGGGTATATCACTGTCCCTTAGCCTAACCCACCTCACAGGGCTGTTGTGAGGAGAGAATACTTGTTTCCAGGGGTGACAGGAATATCTTGCTGGAGAAGTGGTGGGAAGGGCAGTCCTGGAGCGAGAGAGAAAGGGGAACCTGTG
Organism: Rhineura floridana; assembly: GCF_030035675.1. NCBI lineage: Eukaryota > Metazoa > Chordata > Lepidosauria > Squamata > Rhineuridae > Rhineura > Rhineura floridana. Next base: position 212,442,274 of record NC_084482.1, read on the forward strand.
TCTCTTGCGGCTGAACTGTCTCCTTCTACCTCCAAGAGCTTCAGATGTGATTTCCTTCAGCTCTAGGCGGCCTGCTTGCTTTCGGGTGAAGCGTGCGCTGCGTGGCGCATCTGTTGTGCGAGCCACTTTGAGGACCGTAGTTGAAAAGCAGGGCCTAAATCTGCTCCAGAAAGGAAGTGCAGGAAGAGACGTCTCATGTTGGGAAAGAGCAACGGGAGGGGAAACTGGTGGGAGATGGAGGAGGAGGAGGGAGGGAAGCAGAAAAATAAGATGTCAGGAAGAAGAAAATGAGGAGGAAGAAGAAACACGTTTCTCAGCAGAAGCTGAGTGTGCACTTGAGTGCCACAATAAAGAGAAAATCCTGATGTTTCTTCTAGAAAATGACACTTTCAAACTTGTATTTATTATTTTCAACAGTGTCATTGATAGACTAGCATTGTAGAGAAAACAACAATATAATATAGACTTCGTATATATATAAATGTAATGGTACAAACCATTTTACTTTAAATGTTAATAATAGGCCTCACAAAAGAACCTTTTGGCATCAAAGTGGAGGACTCACAGGAGCAGTAAAGTATTTTTAAAAAATAGGGCAATGGTGGAGGCAAAAGACCCTTTGTGGGCTGGATGCAGGAGGGCCCCGCTCATACAGCGGGTTACGTTCCGGACCCCCGCTGTAAAGCGGATCCCATTGACTTACATTGACCAAAATGGCTCCCGGTGGCAAAAAACTGCCGTAAAAGCGGAACAAGCGCTGTACAGCGGGGCCTTTCTACAATTCACAACTGCTGTATTAGCGGAACGCTGTAAAGCGAAGCGCTGTAAAGCGGGGCCCTACTGTACAGGCTCTTGGTTAGCCATCCTTCCTTAAAGGATGAGACCAGCCCTTTGAATTGGTCCTGGAAAGGAATATGCTGGCAACACCACAATTAAGTGAGACTCAATTCAGCATTAACATTTTGATTTGCTGAGGAGATCTCACCTGAGGGTAAATGGCTGGAGAATTTAGTTTCTGGTGAGCCCAGGAGAGAAGAAGCAAGAATGGGCCACAAGTTGGATATACATGCAGGATATTCTGCAACAGGATATTTTAAAATGCTGTCTATCCCCCCCTATACCACCCCCAGGGTGTATAACTATCCTCCCATGGTGGGTTGGTGGCCACGAGTCACCTATTCTATCCCACTGTCTGCAGGCCAAAGGTGGACCCTCTGTTAAGGGTTAATTTATTTAGCAGTATAGCACCTCCATGAGGGCTATCTACTTTAATATTTAGCATCTCCATTTACAATGGATGTCCTGAATCTGCCATCTCAGCAATGTAAGCTGAACATGCTCTCAGGAAGTGACCAGGCCAAGGCCGGGGACTGACCAGAAGCGTGACTCAGGGAATGATCTGGGAGAAACCGGATGTGTGCCATGCCAGCAAAACTGTAGTATTACCTTATTTGGAGTTCCTACTGTGAGCTTCCTGTAAGTTGTTTACCAATGGGTATAAAAGCCAGTGAACAAAGGCAGAGTTTTGGTCGACCCACCGATCCAGCATAGTGCTGAGGTGTTGAGTGCACTATTTCTTTTTGTAATAAAACTATTTTTTAGTTTTCCTTCTAAACTGCTGTCCAGTGTTTTTCATTGACCAGAGCGAGAGACGGACAAGTTTCCCTTAACACCTCCATGCCCCAAATGTGCAAAGAGATGCAAAGGGAGGCCCGGTTGAGTCTCACTCATGCATACGCGCACCAACGAGCCCACTGGCAGGTGAGGCAAGGAGGCCCCAAAGGGTTTCTCCCTCCCCCCACTGCACCCCTTTCTTTCTTGAACCAAGAAACAGATTATCTTCTCGATCATCCCAGAGTGCAGGACACGGAATAATGGGCACAAGTTGCAGGAAGCCAGATTTCAGCTGAACATCAGGAAAAACTTCCTCCCTGTTAGAGCTGTACGACAATGGAGCCAATGACTGAGGGAGGTGGTGGAGTCTCTGACACTGGAGGCATTCAAGAGCATGGTTAACGAGCAAAGTCAAGGAAGCTCTTAGAGGCAAAAAGTCTTCCTTCAGAAAATGGAAGTCTTGTCCGAATGAAGAAAATAAAAAAGAACACAAACTCTGGCAAAAGAAATGCAAGAAGACAATAAGGGATGCTAAAAAAGAATTTGAGGAGCACATTGCTAAGAACATAAAAACCAACAACAAAAAATTCTATAAATACATTCAAAGCAGGAGACCATCTAGGGAGACAATTGGACCCTTGGATGATAAGGGAGTCAAAGGTGTACTAAAGAACGATAAGGAGATTGCAGAGAAGCTAAATGAATTCTTTGCATCTGTCTTCACAGTGGAAGATATAGGGCAGATCCCTGAACCTGAACTAACATTTGCAGGAAGGGATTCTGAGGAACTAAGACAAATAGTGGTAACAAGAGAGGAAGTTCTAAGCTTAATGGACAATATAAAAACTGACAAATCACCGGGCCCAGATGGCATCCACCCAAGAGTTCTCAAAGAACTCAAAGGTGAAATTGCTGATCTGCTAACTAAAATATGTAACTTGTCCCTCGGGTCCTCCTCCGTGCCTGAGGACTGGAAAGTGGCCAATGTAACGCCAATCTTCAAAAAGGGATCCAGAGGGGATCCCGGAAATTACAGGCCAGTTAGCTTAACTTCTGTCCCTGGAAAACTGGTAGAAAGTATTATTAAAGCTAGATTAACTAAGCACATAGAAGAACAAGCCTTGCTGAAGCAGAGCCAGCATGGCTTCTGCAAGGGAAAGTCCTGTCTCAGTAACCTATTAGAATTCTTTGAGAGTGTCAACAAGCATATAGATAGAGGTGATCCAGTGGACATAGTGTACTTAGACTTTCAAAAAGCTTTTGACAAGGTACCTCACCAAAGGCTTCTGAGGAAGCTTAGCAGTCATGGAATAAGAGGAGAGGTCCTCTTGTGGATAAGGAATTAGTTGAGAAGCAGAAAGCAGAGAGTAGGAATAAATGGACAGTTCTCCCAATGGAGGGCTGTAGAAAGTGGAGTCCCTCAAGGATCGGTATTGGGACCTGTACTTTTCAACTTGTTCATTAATGACCTAGAATTAGGAGTGAGCAGTGAAGTGGCCAAGTTTGCTGACGACACTAAATTGTTCAGGGTTGTTAAAACAAAAAGGGATTGCGAAGAGCTCCAAAAAGATCGCTCCAAACTGAGTGAATGGGTGGAAAAATGGCAAATGCAATTCAATATAAACAAGTGTAAAATTATGCATATTGGAGCAAAAAATCTGAATTTCACATACACGCTCATGGGGTCTGAACTGGCGGTGACCGACCAGGAGAGAGACCTCGGGGTTGTAGTGGACAGCACGATGAAAATGTCGACCCAGTGTGCGGCAGCTGTGAAAAAGGCAAATTCCATGCTAGGGATAATTAGGAAAGGTATTGAAAATAAAACAGCCGATATCATAATGCCATTGTATAAATCTATGGTGCGGCCGCATTTGGAATACTGTGTACAGTTCTGGTCGCCTCATCTCAAAAAGGATATTATAGAGTTGGAAAAGGTTCAGAAGAGGGCAACCAGAATGATCAAGGGGATGGAGCGACTCCCTTACAAGGAAAGGTTGCAGCATTTGGGGCTTTTTAGTTTAGAGAAAAGGCGGGTCAGAGGAGACATGATAGAAGTGTATAAAATTATGCATGGCCTTGAGAAAGTGGATAGAGAAAAGTTCTTCTCCCTCTCTCATAATACTAGAACTCGTGGACATTCAAAGAAGCTGAATGTTGGAAGATTCAGGACAGACAAAAGGAAGTACTTCTTTACTCAGCGCATAGTTAAACTATGGAATTTGCTCCCACAAGATGCAGTAATGGCCACCAGCTTGGATGGCTTTAAAAGAAGATTAGACAAATTCATGGAGGACAGGGCTATCAATGGCTACTAGCCATGATGGCTGTGCTCTGCCACCCTAGTCAGAGGCAGCATGCTTCTGAAAACCAGTTGCCGGAAGCCTCAGGAGGGGAGAGTGTTCTTGCACTCGGGTCCTGCTTGCGGGCTTCCCCCAGGCACCTGGTAGGCCACTGTGAGAACAGGATGCTGGACTAGATGGGCCACTGGCCTGATCCAGCAGGCTCTTCTTATGTTCTTATGTTCTTATGTCCTCATTGTCATACCTTGTGCATATAAATCACACTATTACTAATGAACTTTTTCCTTTTAAAATGATGTTCATAATTCTAACACATGTTAGTGCATTTATTCCTTGACAGGCACTTAGAGCAACTGCTCTACATACAGGATGAGCACCATTGGAACTCCCTGCTGATTTGGAACAGAACTTAATCTATTTGTGCCACTAACGTTTCTTTGTTTTGCATTCATAGCAAGAGGTATAGATCCTTTTTCTCCAAGCACAGCACTAACAAAAGTCTTTGTTCAGACAGGAGAGCCCAATGGTTATAGGCATTGGACCAGTGGTAAAGACTCATTCATAGAGCATTCATAGAGTGCACATAGAAAAGGAAAAGACTAAGAGCACATATCCCCCCCCACCTGAAAGCAATCCAACCACATTGCAAGTATGTTGCAATTGGGCGGGTTTCTTTTTGTGGTAGGTTCATGGGCCATCTTATTATGAAGGGGTGTGTGTCCATAATGTAAGACACCCTGCTTTGCTTCCTCAAGATGGGTTGGAAGTCTGATCAGGTTCTGAGGGAAACAATGCCCAAACAGATTGATCCAAGGTTTAAGTTCAACGGTGGTGTAAAAGTGCAAAAGCAGTGCAGGGTTACTTTTCTTTTTAAATGAAAACGAAGCAAATGAGGATGCTGGAATTCTGGTGTCTCAGCATTAAACTGCTCAACTGTTGGGAAGTCAGAGTGGATTCAGATGCTTGGTGGCAGTTCTAAATTGGGGACTTTTTGGAGGCATTTGTAAGATGCAGAACTCTACATATGGCCAGCAACGAAGTAGAAAGTTTTCCAATTCCTAAATTGCCATCCAAACCAAAGAATAGATCACAGCAAAACCAAACTACTGTGTTCTTGGATCAACAGAACAACCTGCATTTTTGTTATGTTCCTGTCTACTTGGTACCATGATCTCCTGTGCTCCTGATTCAACTCCCTGCTTGAACAGCTTTAAATATGAGGCAAGATGAAGCTTGCAGTGCTTCAATGTCACACGGGGGTGGATTTTTTGTTGTTGCCGCATTTCCAACATTCTCAACTACTAAACAATCTACAGACTTAAGTCAGCGTTCACCTAACAGAAGCATTCAACTTTCTGAGGATGAACTTTGTGTTAAAAGGCAACTTCATTCCAAGCTTGAAAGGACTGCTCTTGTCATAATCAATGTATAATGTAAACATTGAAGAAAGCAGATTTGAATAAGTTTGTGTTGGGTCTCATAATGTTTAATGTTCTGACTATTCAACCTTTCCTATTAATTGTGAATGCTATGATGAAGGGTAATTTACTGTTTATCTCTACTGCTTTCTCTAAAATACCAAGGAATGGTTTGCTCTGGTCTGTGTGGAGAAAGAATGTGTGTTTGTGAGACAACCGGTGAATGTGTGTCGAGCCAATGGATGTATGAGAATGTGTGTAATAATGAGCAATAGTATTTGTGCATCTTCATCAATTCTTCTTTAATGGATGTATTTGCAATGTTTTAATTAGGAAGTGACTTTTCTTTTCAAGTCCCTCTTTGGACACTTCAAAAGATCCAATTCTGCCCAGAGTTTCATAATAGAGTCATTCCAGTATCTCTAGGATATGGCCTTAAAGATTTACAGGGGTTGTTTTCACACACTACATTTCAGACACAATTGGGGACAGCTAAAAAGATGGGGGAACAAGCTACTTTACAGGTAAAGCATGAAAATCGAGCTATTACTGGAATTGCAGCCAAAATTAAAGATATAGGAGTACACATGGTAGGATGCATTGTTTGGATGGAGCCAAGATTCTTCTGGGGCTTTTGACTATTATGATGCATCCAATTGGGGTCATATTAATTGGACAGTGTATGGCAATAATTGGAAAGCGAGTTTTGATCAAATGGATGATATCCCAGGCTTGAAATCTGAGGAAGTTGGAGTAACGCATCAAGTTCCGGAACAACTTAAGGAAACGTTAATTACGCGTGATTGAACACGCTAATCAACAAGGGTGGGGACTGTTATGAGGTATCAAATATTGGGAATTTTTAATCTTTGATTCATCTCAGTGAACCAGAGTTTGAAAAGGCCTGGAACAGCAATGATTCCTGGGAAACAGCCCCTCTGTGACCTCTGAGTACATATCTTGCAATGCCTGAAGGTATAGACTTCCTGACTCATGGAAATTTGGGATTTGTCACCCAGTAAGAATAGGCGCTCCTTTCAAACAAAGGAAATGTTTATGATAATCTAGGCCATCAGGAGGAAACAGAATAGCTCCTTTCAAACCAGGAGGTGTTGTGCATTTCTAAGCCTTTGGAGAAGACAGGATAAACTCCTGTCAAACAAAGAAACAAAGATCACATTTACTTTGGGTTTACTTTGGGGTCAGTTTAGTTAGGAAAAGGTATAAAACATGAGGAATGGAAGGGATTGGATTGGAACTGGTTAACAAACTGGCTACCCAATTGGGCTTGGCTGCAACACCTATTTGTGACTGGGTGTATAATATTGTTGATTTTATTGTGCTTGCCTTGTATAGTCTCTCTTATGACTCGAAGCCTGAGCAAAGTTTTGCATGCTAATCAAATTGCCTATCAACGGGTATTGTATCAGCAATTGGTAAATCAAAATGAAGAGATATATGGGCAAATGTAAAGAGACCTTAAAATAAGGGCATTTTAAGGCTCTTGGGGGAGGATTGTGAGCCAAGACAATGTTTCCCTTCTTTGATTGACTTGTAAGCAGTTGACAATGTTTCCTTTCTTTTTACTTGTGAGCAGAGACAATGTTTCCTTTGATTGACTCATGGGCTAAATGTGAGTCTGGGAGCAGGACGAAACTAGCAGAATGTCCTCTGTTATCTTGGGCAAAGAACTGTCTGTGGCTACATGATATACTCAACACTACATGTCGTACTCAGCAACATGTGGGTTAAGCAGAAGAAAAGATTAAGAGGTTGTACAAATAAAGTATATAAGGAAGTGCTTGAGCAATTTGTGGGCAGAGAGAGAGTTGCACGCTCAAGGCTCTCTCCCTCCCTTTGCAAAGGAAAAATAAACTGGCAACTTTACTGCTAAGTCTCGTCTCCAATACTTAATTCGGGTACCATAGTATTGGGGGTAAGGGAACGAACCGAGCACGCTGTTTGTGCGTCACAGGAACACAAGGAAAAAGGAGCCGCCTTATGAGTCAGACTATTGGGCCTCTCCAATGGGGATTAAACCTGATAACTTCTGCGTGCAAGTCGGATGCTCTGCCACTGAGCTGCGGTACCTTGAGACTTCCTCACCACTTCACACAGAGGTTGACTGGGGCAGAGGCTAATGGGGAAACTGTCTATGGTGGGATCAAGAACCACACCAAGGATGGCTATTATGCCAGAATGAATTTTAGTCTTTCAGGGGCCACAAAACTCTTTTGTGTTTCTACATGATATCAGTATCAAAAGATGAATTGCTGGAGGACCCGGATTCACTGGGAGATGGCGACACTTACCGGGAGCCGATGTGGTGGGATAAAGGCCACATTCACATTGTACATTTATTCCACTATCATTCTACTTTAAACAGTCATGGTTCCTGTGACTAATATTAAGGGACTCTGCACTTCTGAATTTGCCACTGCACTACTGGTCTCAAGGCAATGAACAAAAGGCAGTAAAAGCAGCTGAAAAGCAGTTAAAAACAGCACAGAAAATAACAGCGGATCCATTTAAAAACAATAAGCAGGGCAGAGACTTGCTCATCAAGCTGGAAGACCTTGTTGGAACAAATATGTCTTCTGTTGTTTCCAGAAAGTGCCTGTTATATTTCGGCAGGGAAGAGCTGACCAATCCTCCAGATGTTTTGGGCAGCCATGGTGGCTGGGGCTGATGGGAGTTGTGGTCCAAAATATCTGGAGGGCACCGGGTTGGTGAAGGCTGCCCTACATCAAACTCGCTCTCCGCGCGCTGGAAAGGGAATCTTCTCTGCCGCAACCCAAATGTCTGAAGCCAAGAACACACCATACCTTTAAAGCACATTGAAAGCATGTTACTCCCCCCCCCAAAAGAATCCTAGGAATTGTAGTTTGTTACGGGTACTGGGAATTGTAGCTCAGTGAGGTCCTGGGAATTGTAGCTCAGTGAAGGATGAACTACAGTTCCCAGGACTCTTGGGGGGGGGAATAATTTATTTTTATTTTATTTATTCATAAAAATATATGCCGCTATTCTTAAAAAGAAAACACAAAGCGGTTTACAATATATAAATACAAGATAAAGCCATACAGGAATGCAAAATCAGAAATCATTAAGGAGAAAGACAACTCATTTGCCTGCGTAAGCCTGGGGACACCAAAAGGTTTTCAGCAGTCATTTAGAAATCAGAACAGAGGCTTGCTTGTGTTTCTACATGATAACAGTATCAAAAGACGAATTGCTGGAGGGTCTGGATTCATGGGGAGGTGGATTATTCCACTTTAAACAGATTGATGCAGCACACATAGGCACGCAAGTACAAAAGAGAAACAGAGGGCTGGTTCACATGGCCATTTAATTTGAGATCAAGGCTCCCTGCATACCTGTTAAATTTGCAGCGATCACATGACATAGGAGGCAAAGGGGAGGCATCCCTCTGCTTTCGCCTTTTAATCCAAAGCAAAAAAACCAGCAGAAAATCCAAAAAGAGGAGGGAAAACCGAATCAGCTTCTCTCCCCTCCTGCCATGTAGTCGCTTCCTCTACTCTGGTGTTTGACACAAACATGTGTACCAGCACAGACCACCGGGGGGCAACATCTCATTAGGACACAGGTCAAATTTGACTGCCGAGCTGTTTACAATATCATGCATATTTATTCAGTAGTAAAGCCCAAGGAACCCAATGCACCTTACTCCCAAATAACCGTGCACAAGTCTTTTGCAACTATTGTTTGGGCGCCTGTGTGAGCAGTGATTCTGGCTGACTGGAAAGAGAAGCACATTAGGAGTGTCCTACAGGGAACAAGCCTAACTGTTAATATATCTGCACAGCACATGGATCTATTAGGGTGGCCGGCGGGGGGGGGGGAATGGAATAAAATACAAATGTTACTTCGGTAGAAAAGCTACAAAGGCTCTGTACCAAACCCCCATTTTAAAAGACGAGTGCTCACAACTGCGAGCAAAACCTTCCAGCCGCCAACTGAAGCACCCACAGAGTACGAACCTTCTCTTTCAGAGGGAGTATGACCACAGCCAAAGCAGACAACTGACCAATTATCCAAACTCGGAAACCACCAACCCACAGTGCCTCCATCTTGCTAGGATTCAGACTCAGTTTATTGGCCCTCATCCTGCCCACCACTGAGTCCAGGCAGCGGCCAAGGGCTTGCACGGCCTCTCCTGATTCAGGAGTTATGGAGAAACAGAGCAGGGTATCATCAGCATTCTGCTGACACCTCACCCCAAATCTCCTGATGACCGCTCCCAAGGGATTCATGTAGATGTTAAACAGGATGGGGAACAAGATGGTACCCTGTAGCACCCCACAGCACAACTGCCAGGGGACCGAAAGACAATCATCCAATTCCATTCTCTGAGAGTGACCCTGGAGATAGGATCGGAAACACTGTAAAACAGTGCCTCCAATACCCACCTCACCAAGTCATCCCAGAAGGATACCATGGTCAATGGTATCAAAAGCTGCTGAGATCAAGTAAGAGTAACAGGGTCGCACTCCTCCTGTCCTTCTCCCAATAAAAATCATTCATCAGGGCAACCAAGGCCAATTCAGTCCCATAACCAGGCCTGAACCCAGACTGGGATGGGTCTAGGGTTGCCATATTCCAGTTCCACAAATCCGGGCAGCTTAATTTGCATATTATGTAAATTATTTGCATATTAAAATTTGGATTGTCCAGTTGTTTTGTTTTAGTACCTAGGAATTACCACCAAAAACTGGGGAAATATGTGAGAGATCTTTTTTTTTTAAAGCAACATTTTCAGCCTTAAATGCCTAGACTCTAGTTTCAAACACTAGGGAGTATTTATTGATTGATTAAGAGAATTTATATCCTGCCCTTTTGCTGTTAAAAACAGAGCTCAGCACAGCTTACAAATATAATAAAAACAATAAAAATACACAATCAATATAAAAACATAATAAAAACACAAAATAGCAACAAACAAAGTAAGTCAGGGCAGCAGTACATTTAACCATTACATATACAATATATTTCAGAGATGTGGTGGATGGAGAAAAACAAGAAGCCAAAATGTTAGGAAAAGGAGTCTTTCACACCACGTGCTCAGTTCTAAATACAGTTGCAGCAAGTTTTACAAGTTCCTGCAGTATTCCACTGGTGCAAGCACTCAGACATTCAAAGTATCTGTATGTTTCTTAGGTTTTATAAAAGCAGAGCTTTGCTTAACTCAAAATTTCTTTTCCCTTTGATCAACCACATCTACACAGGTTCCACCTCCATACTCAAAATGAAACTGGGCCTGGAAGTGTGCAACAACTCCACACATACCTTGCTAATTAGATTACCAATGCCAGGATGTCTGTCTTATCGACTACTCTCCTGTTCCCCCCCCCCACCGGGCATCATGAAAGACACAGTGCTGGGCTCAGAAAGAAAATAAATATCTGGTCCTCTTCAAAGTACTCATAAGCCTCTTGTTTTAATTAAAATAATAATTATAAATTCTTGCTCTTATCACTAATGGGAGTTAATTATCTTGCATATGCTGCTGTTGCTTCTATGGCTGTAATGGAGTGAGGTTAAAGATAAGTGAAATGCAAATAGGAAAAAAAAACACAGAAGGCAGTAACACTTTCCTAAATGTAATACCATACCAACCACAACAAGATTCCTATGAGTAAGGCAAAAAACTAAGCATCTCACAACCAGTCAGGATTCCTAACCAAAAACCAAAAGTATGATAAATGAAGAAATATTTATATAAGCATGACTATCAAATATATTTATTATTTACACAAACTGTAAAGATATTTATAGTGCAATCCTAGGTTTATTTATTCAGAAGCAAGTCCCAGCATATTCAGTGGGGCTTACTCAAACAGGGACAGAAATGCAACCTCAAGTGATAAGCAACTTCATTCACACAACCCAAAATTCCGAATCATGCCACTTTACGCTGTTTTGCAACTGTTTATACTTGTTTTTATGGTTATTGGATTTTAAATGGCTTTATTTCTTGTTGTGAGCTGCCTTGGTTTCCAACCCTACCTCACAGGGTTGTTGGAAAGACTCCATACACGCACAAGCACACACTGCAGATGTATAAATACAAAAATCAGTATTAGTTTTTTAAAAAATCAGTATTACTTTCCTACAGAATAAAAACTGTAATACCTAAGTAAGCCCTGCCTACTTGCTTTAAAATAGGACTGGAGAAGGGGGCAGAAAGAGTTAGAACACAAAAACAATTCTTTTCTACATTAACTCCAAAGTCCCATTGATTTTGAGCACATTCATAACCATGTCTACTCAAAAGTAAGTCCTATTGAATTCAATGGGATTTACTCTGGGCATATGGGATTAGCATGCTTTTACCAGAGCTTGGAAAAGTTACTTTTTTGAACTACAACTCCCATCAGCCCCAGCCAGGATGGCCACTGGAGTGGGCTGATGGGAGTTGTAGTTCAAAAAGGTAACTTTTCCAAGCTCACAAAAGCAAGTATTGGGAAGGTTTTGAAAACACTGCCCAGGACCTGACTCCTGCACACAAGAGGAAAAGAAACTGAAATGTATATACTTACCCAATTTATGAGATTTCAGATAAACGGGGGGGGGGGGGGGAAACCACTATTTTGTTTTCTAGACACTGCCTCAGGTGAATGAAACTGAAACACAATCCCTGATTGGCTGCAATGCTGAACGGGCGGGGTTAAAGCTACGAAGTGCTACAGTACTACTGTTTAAAGAAAGATTTAACAGTCGGGGGGGCGGCTGATGTTTTTATGTATATCTCGAGAACCGGACCACCTAGGAACTTAATTTTTTTAAAAATTAAAGCTGAGAATCCGGGCCACCTAAAGGGCTAGACGGGCGCCGGGTGGCATGCATAGAATCCGGGTAAAACCCGGCTAACCGGGCAATATGGCAACCCTAGATGGGTCAAGATAATCTGTTTCATCGAAGAGTACTTGCAATTGCTGCGCCACAACCCTCTCAATCACCTTCCCTAAAAAGGGGGTATTTGCAACCGGTCGGTAGTTGTCATAAACCAATGGGTCCAGGGTGGGCTTTTTCAGGAGTGGTCGAATCAATGCCTCTTTTAAGGTGGCTTGAACTACTCCCTCCTGCAATGATGCGTTGACCACACCCTGGATCCACTCGGTCAAACCCCCTCAGCAAGCTTTCATAAGCCAAGAAGGGCAAGGGTCAAGAGGAAGTTGCTGGCTGCATCATCACAAGCACCTTGACTATGTCATCAGGCCGCATCAACTGAAACCGTTCCCAAGAAGCTGTAGCAGATGTTGCACTGGACACCTCATTGGGGACTACAGTAGATGTGGAGGGGGCATCAAAACTGCTATGGAGACGAGGAACTTTACCCTTAAAGTGCCTTGAAAACAATTCGCAGTGGGCCTCCAAAGGGTCTAAAACTCCGTTTCCTGGAGTTGATGTCAACAGACCTCTGACAATACGGAAAAGCTCCACCAGACAGCTCTTTGAGGATGCGATGGAGGCAGAGAAGTGGGCCTTCTTTGCTGCCCTCACCGCCACACAGTAGGCACAGTTATGATGTTTTCCTCATGCCCGATCAGCCTCACAGCACGTCTTTCACCACTTGTGCTCTAGCCGTCGTCCAGCCTGTTACATTGTCCTTAGCTCACTGGTGTACCAAGGTGCAAGCTGGGCTCCACAATGCCGGAGAGGACACTCAGGGGCAACCGTGTCAAGAGCCCAATGTGCCTTGTTGTTCCAAAGTGTGACAAGGGCTTCAACAGGGTCACCTGCTTTATCTACTGGGAACTCCCCCAGGGCATTCAGGAATCCAATGGATTCCATTAGGCTCCGAGGGCGGACCATCTTAATCTGTCCACCACCCCTGCAGGGAAGGATCGGAGCTACAAGTCTGAACTTCACCAGGAAGTGGTCTGACCATGGCAATGGGGTGACATGCACCCCCCAATCTTCTACTTTAATGCTTTCACAGACAGAAAAGGATGGGAGGGTTAAACCATCCTTTCCTGTCATTTGGAAAGATCTTTGAAAAAAAGCACTTCAAATGAAGACTTCAATTCTCCACCAGGATTTTCTACTCACATATCATTGGTACACCAACCCCAGTAATGTCTACACTGACTGGCAGCAGCTGTCCAGAGTTTCAGGCAGGAATCTCTCCCAGAAGGTCTCTCAGGTTCACTCCCTGATGGCATCTCTCCTACCTGGAGATGCCATTCAGGACCGAACCTGGGGGACCTTCCGCATGCAAGGCAGATGCTGCAATGGCCCTTTCCCTGTACTCACAACTTACTCAACTGTGCTGAGATATTAGGAGGCATTCCAGAATTAACCTTGAAACTTTTTATTGCCACATAGCACTGTTATATCAGAGCACCAGGGCAAGCCAAGGACAGAACAGTAGATTAAAGACTGGAAAAAAGGGTCTTTCTAGGGACAAACTATTCATTTCTAAACATGCCATGTTACCAAATTAAAGAGACACATGATAAGTAAGACCTCCTGCCAGACTTGGTGTCAAATCCCTGCTCAGCCATGAAGCTTGCTGGGTAGCCTTGGGCAAGTAACTGTATCTCAGTCTAGCCTACCTCACAGGGGTGTTGAGAGCATACAACGGGGAGGGGAAGAACCATCTTTGAGCTCCTTTTAGAAAAAGCAAGGTATCAATGAGAATAATACTAGGAGGTTCCCAGCTACAACTGAGGTGGTGGCGGAGAGAGAGGGAATTCATATACAAAAGCTCCAGGACAGACCTGAACAATGGAAATTTGAATGTAAGAGGAGAGGGAAGCTCTAAACGCTCTCTCTTCTCACTCTGACTGGTGGGGCAAAGGGAATGAGGGGGTGGGGAGGCAACAATTCTTGTGTAATTAAGGCTGCAATCCCATGAATTTACCGTGGAGTAAGTCGAGTAGAACCGAATGGAGTTTACTTCTGAGTAGAAGTTATCAGGCTGCAGCCTAAACAATTCAGGACAGCCGTCTCACCTTTCTTCCTAGCCCCACAGCCCATTAGGCTCCAATTTTAACTAAATGTAGCTGGGAGGAAGCCCTTTTTCATTGCCTTCCTCTTCTCAGAAAGACAGGTTGAAAGCACTTCATAGCTGCGTAGGAGACAGAATGGAGACACACTGCTCTGCAAAATGATTTTTTTCTTTTGGTAACCCCCCCCCCCAACCACCCAAATTGAGTGTATGTCACTTGTGTTCTTCCAGTGCCTCTGTGTTTTTTATCCTTTTAGGTAATAATGATACTGAACAAATTAATGTTCATGCATGCAATAAGACACAAAACTTCCACATAAGCCACGTTCCATGCAATAAGACATCTTTCTGAACAGAGCCCAGAACAACATCTGAGCCAGCCAAGTCAATCAAATGCACCAGTCATGCATCACTGGATGAGTCAATGCTCTGGGCCACAAGCTTTCACAGCAACCACTTTCACTTGCATACACACAAGCAAAGATCGGTGCTATGCGCTCCAATTGTTTTCAATGGTATATAGCCAAATATAACTTCAGTTAATTTAACAACAGAGACAAATTTCATTTGATGTCAAATTTAAATTGGTACTGCTGAAAGTTAAGGGCACACTTCTGTATTTTTGTCAATACTTTAATTCTCTTATGTTACTGTAATATATATTAAAGATGACCTTTCATTCCAACGAGCGGTAGTGTTTATTTATAAATTATACAGGCATCTACACAAAACATCTTGAATGAAATGTTGATAGTATGCAAATTTAACCAAAAAGGTTAAATTTCAGACCAAAAAGGCAGCAGCCCAGGTATGCTATATTTACACTGGGGAGGTGGCTCAGTGGCAGCAAGTAGTGTCTTCTCTCATTACCGACAGCAGAAAGGCCATGAGTAAAAGCCAGCCAGTTTGCCCCTCCAATCTCTCTCTCTCTCTCCCCAATTCACCAGCCCTTCGCAACCTGGTAGCAGCACCAATAGTGCTGCTTAGTGGACCTACAAACAGCAAGAAAGGGTATTGCTGATCACCCCAGAGGTTCCTGGGTCATCCTGTGTTATCTCCCATTTCCCAACAAAAGGAGAGGCAGCAACATGCGTGGTTGGTGAATTTGGTGGGTCTGGCTCGCTGGGAAGTCGCCATTCCAGGCTGTTTGACGTAAAAGCGTATTATAGCCCGGAACGGGTATCGGAACATGGTTTCGTGGACATTTTGTGTCTTATTGCATGCATCCCATGTAGTCATGTGGGACTGGTGAATTTGGGAGGTCTGGCTCGCTGGGAAGTTGCTGTTCTGGGCTGTTTCATTTTGTTCCGCAGGGCATTTTGGTTGTTAAAGGATTAATAACAATCCTATTGGAATGGTTTTTGTTCCTAAATGTTGTTCTCAAGTGTCTCTAACACATCCCAGTGTTTTTGGCATCAATTTCTTTTATAAAGGGCCCATTCCGGCCTGTTCCGTTCAGTGGAATGAGAATAAACCAGTCCCACACCTTCCTCCCACACACACTAGTTAATCAAAGAAGTCACAGAGACAATCTTCTTAGGTAAAAAGAATAAAGAGTATTTACTCACAACCTTCACATGTTTAAGACAACATAGGCTCTAGCTTAGATAGAAAATAATCTGTAGTCTCAGTCCATTTTCAGTCATTGGTGAGGATGCCCCTGGAAGGAACGTCTGCCTGTTCCCTCTGCTAGAGGTTAATGCAGAATATGCAAAAAGGATCAATATCCCCTAACAAAGGAGGAGGAAGAAATAAATAACCCCACCCTTTGAGGAAGTTACATCATGGTAAACAAACATATAGAGATATCTCCAATACTGGTTTGAGGGAGCATCTCCCTATGAAATGGGGGGGGCATGCAAGCTTGCTTAAATCCAACAAGAATTGCTTCCATCTATAATGTGAGTAACTGTTGGATGTGCTCCCTACTCCCTGTCCATGGGGAGGGAGGCGTTCCCCTTGTACCAATCCCTTTGACTGTAGAGAACATCACTGACGCTGCCCCCATTTTTATTTATTTATTTGATTTATATCCCGCCATTCTTCCCAGAACGAGCCCACGGCAGTAAACAAAAGCACCAAAAACTCTAAAACATCATAAAACAGACTTAAAATACATTATAACAAAACATCTTTAAAAATGTTTCAGCTGCGAGTCTGGCTTTTAGAACACTGAGAGCTGGTTCTTACTAAGCATGCCCGACATTATCAGTAAAATTTCTTAAATTAGCTAAAAATCAACCAGGCATTTTATTTTTAAAACTGTAGAATATGAAGTTCAGAGAATGGGGCAAGGTCAATAATAGGATTACAGGTACTCTGTGAATATGGCTGATTTTTAATTAATGTCATCAAATTATGAGATCTCTGACAGAAAAAAGTCCAGGTCTGTTTTTTTCCTCATTTTATATTTTGAACTCTTGATTCTCTGTTTTGTGTATTGCCATGAAAATTTAAAGGGTTGTTAAGCAAGCGTTTCTGAGTTCAGGACTATAAGTTATGTAAGGTTTGTTTTGAAATGAACTTATGGGAAGCATCAGAATGACATGGGGGGTATTTTCAATTTATCATTGCGGAATGCGAAAAATCCATGCTGGCTATAGTATACAGCCACTCTCATGGCTATATAATAATGTGGCAGGCGGATTAATACCTGCCTTTTCATAGTATAGAATTATGGGGAAAGCTTTACCTGTTGATATTCTTTCTGTTGGATATCTTATTATTTGAATGTTGAAATGGAAATGGACTGCCTTCTAGTCGATCCCAACTTATGGCGACCCCATGAATAGGGTTTTCATGATAAGCGGTATTCAGAGGGGTTTTACCATTGCCTCCCTCTGAGGATAGTCCTCCCCACTGCACAAGCCAGCCCCTTCCTTGTCCACAACTGCCAGCTGGGGGGCAACTGGGCTCCGTGGGACTATGCAGCTTGCCCACGGCTGCACAGGTGACAGGGCACATAACCCCTGAGCCACTCCCTGTGGGGTGATCTTTAGCTGGCCCTTGACACCCAGGAGACACAAGCGGGGATTTGAACTCACAGACTGTGGACTCCCAGCCATGCTCTCCTCCCCACTGTGCTATACCAGCTGTTATTTGAGTGTTCCCACTGGATTATTTTTCATCCTCCACTCACATCTGCAAAAGAGGCTAGGAATGTGCATTTGACATGAAGCGTATGCACATTTTATGCAAATTTGTGTCTTTGAGGAGAGCAGCAGAGGGCCCAATCTGCATAGAGTACTGAGCCCAGAAAATCCTGTTGGTAGCCTTGCTTCCCTGTGTGGATCCTTTGATGCACAGAAAGAGTTGAACTCTGCTTAAGCTCCTTCCACACTCCAAGCATTTTAAGGTTTGTCCCCTGTGTGAGTTTTGTGATGCAAAGTAAGTGTGTTTATTTCATTATTTCATTAATGTGTTACTCCGACTGAAGCTCTTTCCACACTGCAAGCATGTATAAGGTTTGTCCCCTGTGTGAGTTCTTTGATGTACCGTAAGGGCGCTACTCCACTTGAAGCTCTTTCCACACTCAAAGCATTTATAAGGTTTGTCTCCTATGTGAGTTTTGTGATGCGAAGTAAGGTGGCCACTCTGACTGAAGCTCTTTCCACACTCCAAGCATGTATAGGGTTTGTCTCCGGGACTTCCGGTTCCGGTTTCTCTGGTAAGAAGCCTATTTGTTAGCTCCTGTAGATAGCAGGACTCTATATCAAACATGCGGTTTATACTTTCATGATTTGGAAT
This sequence comes from Rhineura floridana, assembly GCF_030035675.1. Classification (NCBI taxonomy): domain Eukaryota; kingdom Metazoa; phylum Chordata; class Lepidosauria; order Squamata; family Rhineuridae; genus Rhineura; species Rhineura floridana. Next base: position 212,460,330 of record NC_084482.1, read on the forward strand.
TTTGTCCTTGGCATATCCAAGCTGTTTTTGCCTAGCATCCACTGATAACAGAAAGTTAACAGCAATCAGCAATAAAACAGCGGCAGCAGGGCAAACAGAAATCCGACAGCTGGACTAATTGCCACCGTTAATCTGGACGTCCGATACATTCTCTACAACTTTTAAGGAGGAATCACTCTGAACTTTCCAAACGTCCCTGATCACGGACAACTAATAACTTCTCCTTAGTTACTCCTTTAAATAGATGTGCCCTTCTCATTAGAGTTTTCTGCTGCCTCTCTACACTGCTTATATTGCTAATACCTATATAGAAGCTTCCCTTAACATTTAATGCTGTGTAACTGGATACCCACTCACAACAGTCTGGGGAGCCTTTATTACGTCGAAAGTGATAAGTGGTAAAGCAATAAGTTGATCAGCAATAAATTCTCTTCTGCTGATTAAGGAGACAACTAACAGGAATTTAATGGCCCTCTTAAAGGGGAATCACCAAGAGCAGAGAATGATTCATGGAACTGATATCCCATCAGCTGGTGGCCAAACAAAAATAATAATTTTTTTCCAGAGCGAATGCAACTCCCCGCAGTCGTTGCTGCACTCTCTAAGAGCTCAGAGAGCACCCACATTACCGGAACCGTCCCACGATTGGACACTTGAACATGGGATTTTTACTAAATCTAAGCCAGTGGACAAAGCTGCTAAAAGCCTCGCTGAGGAATTGATAGATGTGGGCTTTCACTCCAATATGAACTCATTATACTCAATCTGTGAAGGCCTCCCTTCAGAAGTGCTAACTATTGATTCCTATCAAACATTGGAGGATCAACATTCGCCCCCTGGTGGAAATGTAAATCAGCTCACTTTGCTTACAGAAGATGTTCACTTAAAAAGACATCTGGCACTACTAGAGGAAATAAAATGTGTTAAGGCTTATATCTCAGAAACTAATAAGCTACTCACCACCCTGGTACAGGCGATGGGCCCCACTCCAACGAAACATCAGGAAGCACAGCACTTGGATGGTCCCTCTAATTTTGGTCGTAAAAGCAATACCAAACTAGCAAAGAGGACCCCTTTAGCGCAAGCAGGCACCAAGCAGACTAAGAAATCTAAAAACATCAAGAACCCCAAGCCTACCAAATGCAAGAAGCTTAACTTCAAACCATTGTTTAACTTATTAGACTCGCAAACAAGATCAAATAACACCAATCTCCAGCGAAAAGAAAAACAGAGGAATCCTGTTTCTTTGCACTCTAAATCAAGGTCTGACACAAAAAGTAAAGACCGTGCTACTGACACTGGAGATGACAGTGATATTCGTATGGCTGATGTCACTGACAATTCTACAACATCGCCATTCTCAACAGATGCCAGACTGATTACACCTCTAGACGACTGCAAAACTCATTCCTCTCTGTGGAACCTAGTTCTCCAACCCTCAAAATTGGTACTTACCTATAATCGTTCCAAACGTGGGAATATTACAGACTATCCAAGCATATCCTTCCTAGAGGAATTCGATTAAATTACATCAAATCTATGAAGAATATCTCTGCCAACTCTCATAAGTGGCGTCTGATAGTGACTGCTCACTCGCAATATTACGCCAACCAAATCTATCATGCAAGAGATTATCTTCTAAAGAGAAACGGAATCATGCTCCAGAGATACTATCTTAATATGGCCTCACCTGGACCACTGGTTGCTTTATATGCACCTGTGATACAAGCGGATCACCAGCCTACAACAATATCGGACTCTAATACCATCTGTCATCAATCCTTATTCTCATCCTCAGAGACAACATCACAACACTTGGGGAATGGCAAGGAGATTAAATCGATGTGGTGTCGTATGAATGAGCTTGAACCAGAGGAGACCTTACTCACAGAATTGTACACCCAGCTTCCGGCCACTGAGCGATCGATACTTATTAACAAGTTTTACCAGCTGATTGAGCACTGCAAAAAAACAGCATCTGAGATGGACTCACAAAATAACGCGATGGAGCCTATAATTGCTGGAGGTGAGCCTTTGTGCAAGTCCCCATTGGCACTGGACGCTTTCCACTATTCCGATAGCATGCCCAAAACTAGTACACTCCTTAAGCCTATTTTGGTGGGAGATAAATGGGACAATGCGAGATTTTTATACCCAGAAGAATTGGGCTCTCCTTCTTGACAAAGTGAGACTAGTCAGAAGAACAAACTTTCACAAAGCTCTTGTATAATCGACGAGTCGATGGAGGACAGTGCAGTTTGTAATAGGCGAGTCAATTGATATCATTCTACTCACAGAAACCTTAAGCAAGGCAACGTGATCACTCTTCCGATTTCTTCCCCAGTACACGCAAAAAGTTATTTACCCAATAATGAGGCCCTACATTTACTTTCTTGGAACATCTCAGGATGGAACTCTAAATCAAGTGACCCAGAATTTTTAGCCTTTCTTAATCAACACGATATCATCAGCGCTCAAGAGACTTGGTCCACATATTCTCCTTTCCTAAATGGATATTCTACTTACCATCTACCTGCCCAGCCTTCAGACAAAAAAAATGGCAGGGCAAAAGGCGGTCTGGCAATCTTCATTTCTACCACGATGATGGTCCAACACATGGAATTACAATCCCTGGAAAACACAGCAATGGCAATTCTCCTAACTTTTAAAACTTTGTCCATTGTGTTTATCAATTTATTTATTTTATTTTATTTTATTACATTTTTAGACCGCCCTATAGCAATAAGCTCCCAGGGCGGTGCACAATGTCTACATGCCACCCTTAAACACGAGAGGACAACTGGATTTGCGTTGGGGAGCGCTGAACGAGTATATAACGGATCTCGAAATTCCTTCCCAAACGCGGAATTAATCCTGACTGGCGATTTTAACGCCAGGACCGGACCCACTGCTGACGCGCTTTTCGCTTCCAACTTATGGCAAGGAGAGCAAATTGAATTTTATGCTCCTGTATATGATAGAGCTTTGAAGGATGTTAAGATAAACTACGGGGGGATATGTCTTGCACGATTAGTGGGCAGCCATGAGTTCCTTATACTGAATGGCCACAGGCACTTTGCTGATAGTGGGGAATACACTTTCATTTCCTCCCGTGGAAGTAGTGTGGTAGATTATATTATAATTACAAACCAATTACTGGGGCTAATAACTGAATTTGGAGTGGGTTCTAATCAAAATAGCGATCACCTCCCTCTTAATCTTTCATGTCACGTTCCTGAACCAATACGTCTAAATTCAGAATATCATCCTACTCTGAATAATATATACCTAAGACAAAAAAAAAAACGATCTGGACAGATAATTTAAGTTCCAAGATTGCTGCTTTTCTCATGTCCCCTTGGGCCACGGATATTCGCGAACGGGTTGTGCAAGCCAACAATTTACACACATGCCTTACTCATTATGGGCAACTACTTGCACACATAACTTCTATCATGACCCCTAAAACCAGAGACAGACGGAACTTAAGTTCCAACCCTAGATGGTTTGATAGCGAATGGTTGGAGCTTAAACGCGAGTTGAGGAGCATTTACTCACAATATCGCCTAGCCAATGCTGCATCTCTCCCCATGGACTATTATGTCACAAAAAGGAAATACAAATTGATGGTGAGCAGCAAGAGAAGACAGGCCACCCGAGATGAATGGAAGCTACTCATTGATGCGGCCAGATTTAAAGATTCAAAAAAATTTTGGTCCATCATTTCTGCTTCTGGAAGATTAACTTCACACTCCTTCTGTAACATACCCCCCCATAGGTGGGAAAAATATTTTAACGATCTTTATGAAGTCAACGGCACCATCAATATTAACCCCAGTATTTCTTTGAATTTTACTAATCTTCCACAGTGGCCTCCTGTTTCGAGGAGAGAAATAACTGATTTAATTGCAAGGCTTAAATCATCAAAAGCCCCCGGCCCAGATAACATTCCCCCGGAACTTTTGAAAAACTTCCCTGACTGGTGGGCACCGATTCTTTGCAGCATATTTACCAAGATTAACAACACCGGCCTTTTCCCTAAGGCTTGGAAGGAAGCAATAGTTGTGCCAATATACAAAAAGGGCGATAGAGAGGACCCGTCCAACTACAGACCTATTAGCCTACTCTCAGTAATAGGCAAGCTATATACATCCTATTTGAAAGTAAAACTCACTAGCTGGATGGAAGGAGAAAGCATATTAGGTGATGAACAGGCTGGATTTAGGAAAGGTAGATCTGTACTAGACCACTGCCTTCTCCTATACCACCTTGCACAGAAGTACACGGCTCATGGTGGCAATGGTCTATATGTGGCTTTTGTGGACTTGAAGTCCGCGTTTGACTCCATCCCAAGAGGAATTCTCTGGAACAAATTAGCACGTTCCACTATAGATAAAAGGCTATTCTTTCTAATATATAACCTTCATCAAAACACCTCTTTACGAGTCCGCTGCGGAAGAGAAGGAGGCTTAACGAATCAGATCTTTGTAAATAAGGGGGTAAGACAAGGATGCACGCTAGCTCCTCTTTTGTTCAATCTTTTTTTGAACGACCTTAAATCCAACTGCATATCCCAAGATCACCACATGCCTAAAATAGCGAACTATGCATGTCCTCTTCTCTTATATGCGGATGATGCTGCCCTCCTCTCGCTCTCAAAGATTGGATTAAAAAGGTTAATAAGAGTCTTTATGACTTACTGCATTCAGAATCATCTAGTCATAAATTACCAAAAAACCAAAATCCTAGTCTTCTCAAGACACCGACATACAGGCCCCTGGACAATCAATGGACAACACATGACCCTTGTGTCACAATTCAAATATTTAGGTATTACTTTTCATTCATCTTTAAATTGGGTTCCACATATAAAAGCTGCTGTTATACTAGCATGCATTACTGTTAAAAAAATACTCCGCTTTTTTTACCATAAAGGAGGAAGATATATACCAGCTATAATCCAGGTATTCCAGACCAAAATCATTCCCCAACTATTATTTGGAACTCAAATCTGGATACAGGCATTCAATTCCACAATAGAATCGGTTCTTTCCTCCTTTTTGCGTCAGACACTGGGATTACCAAGATGTGCCCCGGCAGCTGCCCTCAGGCTTGAAGCCGGTTTGCATTCTATTGAATGCCATGCGTGGCAGTTTGCCTTAAATTACTGGGCCAGAGTTTCGTATGACCCTCCTCTGGGTTATCTAACACATATTTGGGGAGACACCTATACCTCTAGTTGGAACAACAATATAAAGAACAAACTCTACACGTTAGGTTTATCTCCTGAATACCTTTCGTCCCAATCCTTACCCTCGGCCAAACTTGCCATTCGCACGCGGCTTAAGGATATTAATTTCCAATCAGCCATCACAGAGGCTACAAAATTTTGTTCACCTGTATATTTCCAATTAGAATTTGAACCTTTTAAGCATGCTTCCTATCTGGATTTCCTTGAAGTTCCAATTCTTTGCTCAGCTTTCACTAGGGCCAGATTCAATTCCCTACACTCAGCAATACTCTTGGGAAGATACAAGGGGATCCCCCATGATCAACGCTTGTGCCCATGTGGGAAAGACGCTATCGAAACACTTGCTGATGTTATTTTAACCTGCCCTTTCTATGATTTTATACGTTCCAAGTTTCTAACGAATATACTGCAAAGTATTGCTTCGTTAACCCCTGATAACAAGGTACGTATTCTTGTCACAGGAAGTAACAGAGGAATCACATTGAAAGTCGCGAATTTTATATATGCAGCACAACGAATCTGCCTTAAGATTACCTAGGTTAAATTCCTCTATATTTTTATTTATGTATATATCCAAGATAATACTGTCGTTTTATCTTACCCCATGTATTTTATGCTTATAACAAGACGGGTCAATGACCGCAAAATAAATAAACTAACTAAGGTTTGTCTCCTGTGTGAGTTCTTTGATGCGAAGTAAGGGTTTCACTCTGACTGAAGCTCTTTCCACACTCCAAGCATTTATAAGGTTTGTCCCCTGTGTGAGTTCTTTGATGAAGAGTAAGGTTGCCACTGTGACTGAAGCTCTTTCCACACTCTAAACATTTATAAGGTTTGTCTCCTGTGTGAGTTCTTTGATGCAAAGTAAGGTGGCTACTGTGACTGAAGCTCTTTCCACACCCCAAGCATGTATAAGGTTTGTCCCCTGTGTGAGTTCTTTGATGCAAAGTAAGGTTGCCACTGTGACTGAAGCTCTTTTCACACTCCAAGCATGTATAAGGTTTGTCCCCTGTGTGAGTTCTGTGATGCAAAGTAAGGTGGCTATTCTGATTGAAGGTCTTTCCACACTCCAAGCATTTATAAGGTTTGTTCCCTGTGTGAGTTCTTTGATGCGAAGTAAGGTGGCTATTCTGATTGAAGGTCTTTCCACACTCCAAGCATTTATAAGGTTTGTCCCCTGTGTGAGTTCTTTGATGCACTCTAAGGGCGCTACTCCAGCTGAAGCTCTTTCCACACTCCAAGCATTTATAAGGTTTGTCCCCTGTGTGAGTTCTTTGATGCAAAGTAAGGGTGCCACTCTGACTGAAGGTCTTTCCACACTTCAAGCATTTATAAGCTTTGTCCCCTGTATGAGTTCTTTCATGTGTACTAAGGGTGCTACTCCAACTGAAGCTCTTTCCACACTCCAAGCATGTATAAGGTTTGTCCCCTGTGTGAGTTCTTTGGTGCAAAGTAAGGTGGCTATTCTGATTGAAGGTCTTTCCACACTCCAAGCATTTATAAGGTTTGTCCCCTGTGTGAGTTCTTGAATGCACCGTAAGGGCGCTACTCCAGCTGAAGCTCTTTCTACACTCCAAGCATTTATAAAGTTTGTCCCCTGTGTGAGTTCTTTGATGCGAAGTAAGGGTGCCACTCTGACTGAAGCTCTTTCCACACTCCAAGCATGTATAAGGCTTGTCCCCTGTGTGAGTACTCTGATGTACCATAAGGGCACTACTCCACTTAAAGCTCTTTCCACACTCGAAACATTTATAAGGTTTGTCCCCTGTGTGAGTTCTTTGATGCGAAGTAAGGGTGCCACTCTGACTGAAGCTCTTTCCACACTCCAAGCATTTATGGGGTTTGTCCCCTGTGTGAGTTCTTTGATGCGAAGTAAGGGTGCCACTCTGACAGAAGCTCTTTCCACACTCCAAGCATTTATAAGGTTTGTCCCCTGTGTGAGTTCTTTGATGCGAAGTAAGGGTGCCACTGTGACTGAAGCTCTTTCCACACTCCAAGCATTTATGGGGTTTGTCCCCTGTGTGAGTTCTTTCATGTGTACTAAGGGTGCTACTCCAACTGAAGCTCTTTCCACACTCCAAGCATGTATAAGGTTTATCCCCTGTGTGAGTTCTTTGATGCTCCCTAAGGGAGCTACTCCAGCTGAAGCTCTTTCCACACTCCAAGCATTTATAAGGTTTGTCCCCTGTGTGAGTTCTTTGATGCAAAGTAAGGGTGCCACTCTGACTGAAGCTCTTTCCACACTCCAAGCATTTATGGGGTTTGTCCCCTGTGTGAGTTTGTCTCTCCTCTTGTCTCTTTGCTCTATCTTGCCTCCTCAGTTTCTGCTCCTGCACCTGCTCCTCAGCTTTTCCCAGTGATACTTCGGATGGTTCTCCCTCAGCCTTGACCCCCCAGATGTATCCTGATGGAATGAAAAGGAAAGGTGATAAAATGCTGTGGAGAAATCCTGTGAATATATTATGATTTGTACTTTGAAAACATATTTCTGGGAGCTCTGTTGATATCAAACTGTCAAAGCTCCAAGCCTTGTACAGAGTTATTTTAGCAGTAGGTACTTGGTCAGATGTTGTGAAAAGAGACGCAGAGAGAGAGAGAGAGAGAGAATTGTCACAAAAAACTGCTCTCTTGTTCCTCCATTTAAGGTGAACAGCCAAGTACTTATGCACAGCTGGAATCTACAAACCTAGGATGGATCCTGTCTGACAGGAACATGGTCCTTTCCACTGCCCAGAGGGCACCTCGCATCCCCTCCCTCCCTCCCAAAATGTTACCTGAAACATGAGATAGTGCTGGAAGATGAGACCCCCAGGACAGATGGCACTTGGCAAGCTACTGGGGAAGAACAAAGGACAAGTACAAGTAGCGCTGTGACTAATCACGCAGCTGGGTCAAAGCCAAATGGAAGCCCAGAGGCTGATGTGCACAGATGCAAAAGGACAGTCCAGAGTTGTACGACGCACACAATAGGAACATGGAATGTGAGAAGCATGAACCAGGGAAAGTTAGAAATTGTCAAACAAATGACTTCCCAGGAGGAATCGCTCTGCCTGTGCAGCCTTTGAGACGAGCTCCCGTCTCAGAGGAAGCTTTTTCAGTTATAAAACTAGTTAGAATTTTTTTTTGACTGGAAAAAATTTTCTCCCAGGTAAGGGAGAAACGAAGAGATTATCCACAGAAAGCTTCGTTTTGTTTGCTGGACTGGAATTCATTGGAACTGCCTATGAAGGAAGGCAGCCAGCAATGTGGAACGGAGCCAGGGATTTCAAACAGGCTCTAACTGATTAAGCGAGCCATTTCTTTTTCTTTGAAGAAAAACGGAAATTAACAGGCAAGCATCCTCCTGTCTATTATCATCATTTTGTTCTCATTATTGCAAAAGAGATTTGTCAAAGAGTTAGCAACAAAGAAGCCCTGGGTGAGTTATAACTTTCTTTTTTACATACAGAATTAAGGAGGAAGAAAATCAAAATAGCCTATCTTTGTTTTTATTGCAAAAAGCTGGCATGGAATTGAGCATTTTAAAGATATACACGGATGAGAGGAATCTAATTTGAAGAGAACATTTGATTTATTTGACATTTGAGTATTTTATGTCTGGGACTATTTTTTCTGGTCTACTTTTTTTTTTTTGCGAATCTGCTTATTCTTTATGTTACTAACCATTTGGACGCTGTGAACTAAATTTGTTTTGGACGTATAAGAGATAAGGCAGTTCTGCTGTCTAGAGGGTGATGTCATCTGGCTTGGAAGATTTAACTCATTTGTGACTGGAAAAAGAAATAAACTGTTCTTTGTTTGTGTACAGTGACTATATTGGAATTGAAGGGGTTTTGTTCTTTTGGTTTCAAGAATGACAATCAAGAAGGTCGCTGAGACCCTGGATGTTCAAGGGGTTCTCTCTCTAAATATGTTTCAGAAAATAATGAATGAGATCAAGCTAATGAAACAAGAGATGGGTCAGAACAGGCAAGAGATGAAAATTGGATTTGGCAAAATGAGACAGGAGCTGAAAGAAATTCAGGATTCTATAATTGGACAAGAAAAAGAACATGAAAGAAAGATCAAAGGGAAGGCTCAAGCTTTGGAGATTGGAATAGATTTATTAAATATGGAGCTGGAAAAAGATTTGGATTTTATGGTTGTGATGGATCCTAAAGACAAATATTACTGTTTGGAATTCAGCGCTGTCCCTGAAGGAATTGGTGAAGAGATTAAAGATAAAGATATCAATGGCTCGAAAAAATTCCTGGATTGGAAGGATTTGATGGAACTTGAAATAGAGAAAGTATATAGAATTAATTCCAGATATGTGACAATGGAAAAACTCTCAAGAGATGTGCAGGTGCATTCTGTAAAAAAGAGGAACAGAGATACAACCTTACAACAACATTTCAGTAACACATTCAGAATGGATGGCAAGGATTTATTTGTGATCAAAGAAATTCCTATCAGACTCTTATTATATGACTATGGCAGCAGGATTATTGGGTGTGCAAAGATGGAAGATGGAATCATTATGACAGCAAAATTATTGGGTATGCAAAGATGGAAGATGGAATCAATATTGATAATGGGAGAAGAGCTATTGAAATTACTGGACTTAGTAGACCTGAAGAGATGGATTAATTGACATGTCTATTTGGAGAAAAATTGATGGATATATATCTCAAGGATTAGTAACTTCTCTTTGACTTTTTGGGGAAAGAATAAAATGATGTTAATGAGATTTGATACCAATTAAGATAACCACTGGAGGAAGTGATTGTATAATTTTATTAAGAGACAGGTTTGTTATATATCATAGACCTATAGCTAATCTACGACAAATCGGAAGTCAATAGTTTTTATTGTAATAGTTATTAAATTGTTTTGTTTGTTTTGTTTTTGTCTTTGAAAATTTGAATAAAAATTAATGATAAAAAAAAAAAGAAATTGTCAAACAAGTAACGGAACCTATCAACATTACAATATGGCGTGAGTGAATTCAAATGGATGGGAATGGGACATTTTCAGGCAACTACAAAATACTTTATGCAGGAAATGACAAATTAAGAAGAAACGGGGTTGCTCTAATAGTGAGAAGTGACGTAGCAAAAGCAATTAGGAGCTATAATGCAAAGTCTGAGTGAGTGATATCAATGAGATTAAATGGGAAACCTGTGTGTGTGTGAGGGAGGGGAGAGGGAGAGAGAGAGAGAGAGAGAGAGACTATGTTTTGGAAGCCGCCTTCTGGTCCTCACTGTCTAGCTGCACATGAGTGACTCACATGACGAGTCCAGAGAGGACACACATGACTGTTAAAATACACTCTTGGAGAGGTGGGATCTTTTTCGAAAGTCAGTCATGTAACACTTCAGTGGAGAATATATATCTATTGTGACAGTGGGGTTAAGTCAGCAACAATATACATAATATTTCTTTGTGTTAAGGGCATTAGTTAAATAATTATAACCACAACCAAGCTAATCACCAGTGTGCAAGGATGAGCACGCACAGAAGGCACAAGGTGAGATGGAGGGGGGTTGAGTACAGCTCAACCTATTATTCCTCTCTGGACTCACACACACACACACACACACATTTAGCACAGGGAGAGAGAGAGAGAGAGAGAGAGAGAGCCCTTGGTTAGGACAGCAGCAACAAAAGAGGAGGAGGGGTGGGATGGGGCGAGGCAGGAAACGTGGGTCAGTCTCATCATCGCAATGTTTCCCACGCAAGAGATTCAGAATGCTCTGAGATATCTTGTTTGAAAAACGTGACATTGCAGGATTTCACAATTAACATGGAAGACATATATAGCCAATTTTTATTGCATTATATTGCGATGATAATGATATTTTTGGTAATATATAATGGACAAAGGGAAATCCTGTGCTTGACACAGTATCTTAATTATGAAAAGATTACGTAAAATAGGGGGAGGATTTTAACAAAAATGTTGCCAACTGCAGTCATGGCTGCAGAATCCATGCCGATTACAGCAATGGCCCATCGCATGAGATCGGTGCCTCTCTGAAGGGATACCAAATTAGTGAATTCAGTCGGGATCCAATGCCAGGTTTGATTTTGTCGGATATTCTCCCCCATCCCGAGTGCGCACAGGTTTACGGAGGAGGCTTGCTAATGGCGTTCTTGCAGCTATTTGCATGTCAGGCTGTTTAAAGCTTTAAATGCCAAAGTAAGCATCTTGAATTGGGCTCAGAAAACAACTGGCTGAGGCAAGCACAGTGGTGCGCACCTTGATTCTCCAAACTGCCACTGCTGTTCCTCCTGCTTCAAAGACAAAACCCGACATTTGGGCAGAGAAAGGAAGAGGGAGGAGGCAGTGGGTGCTCCCAGGCTCCTGGGAGCATCTTGTCCCACTGGGGGTTTACAGTACAAGTCACAGCGTGTCAATTATCTGCTGAGGATGCAGGAAATGATGCTCTGCTGGGGTTTGGGAGCTCCTGCCCTCTCCTCCAGATGCAAGGTAAGATTTGTCATCCTGGGGCATCGGAAGGTGGCAGGGAGGGGCACTTTTCACATTCAATCATCCAAAAGGCCAAAGAACAGAGGAAGCTACATTATACCAGATCACGGAATTTGTCCGTCTAGCCCAGCTTTGTCTACTGGAACTAGCAATGGATCTCCAGGATCTCAGGCAGGGCAAGACCTTTCCCAGCACCTCCTACTTGATCATTTCAGCCCTCTTGGAGCTGCCAGGGATTGAACCTAGGACCTTCTACATGCGAAGCAGGTGTTCTCCCTCTAAGCTGCAGTCCCTCCCCAAATATCCAGGGCCCAGGCACCCATTTCCATAATAGCATCCCTGCAGTGGAAGGTTAAATAGCACAGCTGCTAAATTCATACCTTCAACATTTATCAGTCAAGGGGGGAGAATATATTTACCCAGAGAGGCCACCGTCTCATAATTCTCCTCCATGACTTCCCTGTGCAGAGCTCTTTGGCCAGGATCCAGCAGGGCCCATTCCTCCTCCGTGAAATACACGGCCACCTCCTCAAAGGTCACCAGATCCTGGAAGGGCAACAGATGCTGGAAAAAGAAGAAGAGGCAGTTTCTCCAACATGCACCATTCGCCCAGCCTAAAGCTTGAACAGCTTTCAAAGAGGACTGGACAAATCATAGAATCCTAGAATAGTAGAGTTGGAAGGGGCCTACAAAGCCAATGAGTCCAACCCCCTGCTCAATGCAGGAATCAAATCACAGCATTCCTGACAGATGGCTGTCCAGCTGCCTCTCGAATGCCTCCAGTGTCGGAGAGCCCACTACCTCTCTAGGTCATTGGTTCCATGGTCGTATGGCTCTAACAGTTAGGAAGTTTTTCTGATGGCCAGTCGAAATCTGGCTTCCTGCAACTTGTGCCCATTATTCCCTGTCCTGCACTCTGGACGATGGAGAAGAGATCCCGGCCCTCCTCTATGTGACAACCTTTAAAGTACTTGAAGAGTGCTATCGTATCTCCCCTCCGTCTTCTCTTCGCCAGGCTAAACATGCCCAGTTCTTTCAGTCTCTCCTCATAGGGCTTTGTTTCCAGTCCCCTGATCATCTTTGTTGCCCTCCTCTGAATCCAATCCAGGAAGGATAAGGACATCAGTGGCTACTAGGCACAATGACAATGCATTGCCTCCACTGCCAGAGGCAGTATGCTGGGAATTGTAACATAGCAGGACACTTGGCAGCTTCACTTTGGTCCATATTGGACTAATAGCCTGACCAGTGGGGCACGCTGGGATGACTTCCTTCTTGACCCCCTCTCGTTGCATGAGAGGAGTTCAATCCCACAAACGGCTTGACTCTGGTTTCACACCATGGAACCAGCTCCACCCTCTTTCTCTTTGCATTTCCTTAGTACAGTTACTCTTTCTTTAGCTTTTGTGGAGTGTGTGTGTAAGCATTTCTGGGTTTTAGACTGCTCAGACACAATTGCAGGGCAGAGCTTGACTGATGACCATAAAAGATCCCACCTCTCCAAGAGTGTATTGTAACAGCCACGTGTGTTCAAGCGAGTTCTGCCAGATATGTGTCACCGAATCACAACTGGGGAGAGTGCGCTTGTATTCAGGTTCTGCTAGCGGCTTCCCACAGGCCTCTGGTCGGCCACTGCGAGAACCGGGTGCTGGAACAGACGGGCTATTGGCCTGATCCGGCAGGCTCTCCTTATGGAGCCTCAGAACTAGTGTTCTCCCAGAGCCCTCCCCACCACGCTCAGGGAGACGCAGCCACGCTGTCCCCTCTGTCTTCCCCCAATGATCCTTCCCTTACCTCATGGGGCTGCCCAGCTGCTCTTTCCACTCTATCCCAGAGAAGAGACAATCCGGACGGTGCCTCTGAGGCCATGGTGCAGCCCCTAATGGAAGAGGAGTAAACCAGGCCAGCTCTGGGACTCCCACAGCTTTTGCCACGAGGCATGTTTCGTAGGGAGCAGCTCTCAAGGGCCTGCAGGGGAGAGACGGGGATGGGAGGAATTTCATCCTTTATACCAATATGGATTTCAGATGTTTGAATATTATAAGCAGCCTCAATCTAAATAAATAAATGGCACGTCCTTTTCCTGGGTTGTTTTGCCTCACAATGCTTGATCTGCAAAAGGCCTTAAAGGCCCCAAATGTCTTTCAGACCAAACCCCCGTTTCTTCCAGACTCTTCTCCATGCTTGGGCACCTCTTGTGTCTTTAGCCACCCCCAGGAGTTTCACCCATCTCCGACCCCTCCCCTCTCATCTCTGCTTCTGCTTCCGCAAAGCCTTTAATTCCTGCTCACCACAGAGTTTCTTCTCCAAGTTGTGAACCATTTCAGGCTTCATGTTGGGGCCCTTTTCACCATGCATATAATTAAAAACTTAATCTGCACAGAGATTAATTTCATGTCATGTCCCTGACAGTTGGCAAACAAAATAGGTTTTGCACACATTGCAAAGAAATGGGGAGGGTGAATTTGGTCTAATGACTCCAGCTTGGAGCTCCCTGGGGATGCAAAACTCCTCCACTCTTTCCATCAGAAATACGGGCAGAGGAACGCTGACCTGCACTCAGTCTGGTCCAGCTCACTGGGCAATGAAAAGCGTATGAGGAACTACTTGCAATACATCCATGTCAAAATCAGCAGGACACATTGTTGGTACCATCCACTCGTATAATCCAAGTTAACCTTCAGATGTTTTTGAACCACAACTCCCATCAGCCCCAGCAAGTATGATCAAAGGACAAGGATGATGGGAGTTGTAGTTCGACAACATCTGGAAGACCAAAAGTTCCTCACCACACAGTGTCGAGCGACTGAGGCAATAAGTTGATTTACTTATTATTATTTTTCTCCATACATTTTTCTCTTATGTTTATATTTCTACACAGGCCTGCCTCTAATGAGCTCTCAGTGGGAAACATATTTTGTCCCCCTCTACTTTGGTCTTCAGAACAACCCTGTCTCTGGGCCCAGGACCAGAGCTTGGAAAAGTTACTTTTTTGAACTACAACTCCCATCAGCCCAATCCAGTGGCCATGCTGGCTGGGGCTGATGGGAGTTGTAGTTCAAAAAAGTAACTTTTCCAAGCTCTGCCCAGGACACTACCTGAATTTAGACCGCTTAGTTTTTTGGGAGCAGGATCTCAGCATGGTCTCCAACATCTTGTGAGCCAATCAGGATGAAAGGAGAGTATGTTAGCCACTGAGAAGAGTCTTCTAACATACTTCCTTGTTCTTTCCTGCTAATTAGGGTGAATCAGAGTGAAAGGAGGCGAGTCAGCCACTGAGAAGACTCAGTAGACAACACTCTGCCCTTTCATGCTTATTGGCTCCTAGCTGTGGGGGAAGGCATTAACAAGGATCTAATTCTCAACCCAGCAGGGAAAAAAAAGAGGATGGAAGGGGGCATGGCTATCATGAAGGGACCCTGCACTTCTCAATTTGCCACTAAACTACTGTAGAGATGTGAAGGCCTATAACAAAAGTGGACAATGTTGGGGGGAAAGCAGTTTTTTTCTTGTCTCCCCCCCCCAGCACTCTGACCCCGTAGGGGGGAGGGTGCCCGCGCCAGGAGAGAAAGACCCTCAGCAACCCCTCAGATGGACCAATCCTGCAAGAGCAGCTGGGATCCACCGCAAGCGGGCTTTGAGCTTCCCCTCCCACAAACTCCCCTTCCCCTCGAGTCCAGCTGAGGAGGAGGAGGCATTATCCACCCATTCCCTCCATCCGCTGCCTTGAACGCTTGGAGAAGCTCATTCAGAGCCTGGTCAGTTTCAGATTCCTCTCTCCATTTTCCTTGCCTGGCAGGAGGGAAACTGACCAGACCCTCTTCCAGTGGAGGAAATCCAACAGGGGCGCTCCCTCCACCTCTGGGGCAGAAGAGCAGCACAGCAAACCCCTCCCCTCCAATGCGCCCCCCAACAAGGCTGTTTCTTTCCCCTGCGTCAAGAGGGCCCCCCCTTTCCCCCCTGCCTGGGCTGCATCTCATCCCTGGGGAGTCTGGGGTGACCTGTAAGGGGGGGCAGCTTCAGCGCAGTTTTGTCCACGCTTTGCAGATGGACTGCGTGGTCCACCCCTTCCCCACACCCCCTTTGTATGGATCCCCGAAAGAAAACCCTCCTCCTCTTCCCCCCAGCCCCCAAACACGTCGCACCTCTTTGCTCTCTCTTCCTCCTCTTCCCGGATGATGAGACCCCTCCCCCCCTTTCCCCATATATTATTCCGTCCTCCCACTTCCTTCCTCTCTAGGAACCAGAACTCGGTTCCTTTACCCACTGGAGGACCGACTCTCTCTTCTTCGCCACTCTCCTCTTCCTCTACCCGCCCCCCTGCTGTTGCGTTGGGGCTGCAGTTGCTCCAAGGGATGGGGGGGGCACTTTCCACGGGAGGCACAGCCTGAGGGGCCTTTCCTCACAGCTTCAAGAGCCTGGAACAGTTACTTTGTTTGAACTACAGCTCCCATCAGCCCAATCCAATCGCCGTGCTGGCTGGGGCTGATGGGAGTTGTAGTTCAAAAAAAGTAGCTTTTCAAAGCTCCTTCGTTTCTCAGCGCTCTGACGTCACCCTGTTTCGACACAAATGGGAACTAAGTTCCTGCTCCCTGTGATGTAAGACATCAGTGCTGTCATTTTTGTTGGATTTTGTTGAATTCAGCAAAGTTTTAAGTTCTTTTGGCTTCAGTGAAAAATCTCAGCCTGGGTGTAAACGTTTGCTTCAACATCTTTTTAAATTTTTATTATTATTAAAGAACAAAATTAAGAAAAACTTGGCATTGCATCTGGTATGATACAAAGTGTAATTGGAACATGAATGATGATATGGAGTCCTGCTCCCCATATGCCCATTTCCGCACCAGCACCACCTGGGAGACCACAGGACTGGACAATATTACGATCCAAGTATGCAGAAAGGGAAAAACATTTAATTCAACCATATCTATGTTTTGCTACTGCTGACAGTTGTCCATGCAAGTCATGTTCCAAAGGATATATGATAAATCCTCATTTTTCCATCCCTTGAATAAGGAGATGTTCCAAACAGTTCTCAGCCAAGTCAAGATGTTCAAGTCGTTGAGTTCTTTCCATTGTTGAACCATGTTGTAAACTGCCCAGAGAGCTTCGGCTATGGGGCGGTATACAAACCCAATAAAAAAACAAACCACGGTCTGGCACCAAAAGCAGGAATGATACAAAGTCTTTAAATTTAACGTCCTCATTCTGACCTTCGTATACTGATAGCAAAAATAGTTCAGTGGCACAAGCAAATATTAATAACCCGTGAAATCTGGAGGAGTTGTCTGTGTACCTCCCCCCCCCCCGCAAAAAAACCCCTGAATTCGGGGACAGGTCCACCAGAGAGGAAAATATTGGATCCCACCATTGAGCACCTGACTGCAAGCCATCTCTTAAAAGTCATTTTGTATTTTCTATGCTTATTTGTAGTGTTCTGAGTTTATCTATTCTTACATTTTTTTAAAATCATATTTGCATCACGTTTTTAAGAGAACGGCTTGCTGCTCCAGTCATGCTAACAGTTATTTCCAATTTATTTATTTATTTACTAAATTCATATCCCACCTTCCTCCCAGTAGGAGCCCAGGGTGGCAAACAAAAACACTAAAAACACTCTAAAACTTCATAAAAACAGACTTTAAAATATATTAAAACAAAACATCTTTAAAAACATATTAAAACAAAACACCTTTAAAATATCTTTTTTTAAAAAAAGCTTTAAAATGAGCTTCTTTCCATATATTGTTGTTGTTGTTGTTGTTATTATTGTTATTTGTTGCATTTGTATACTGCCCCATAGCCAAAGCTCTCTGGGTGGTTTACAACAATTTATTTATTTATTATTTGATTTATATCCCGCCCTTCCTCCCAGCAGGAGCCCAGGGCAGCAAACATTTAAAAAATAAAATAAATAAAAACATTAAAAACAAATATACAAAAACACATTTTTTAAAAAGCAATTTAAAAACACATGCTGAAATTCCTGGGAGAAGAGGAAAGTCTTGACCTGGCACTGAAAAGATAACAGTGTTGGCACCAGACACACCTCGTCAGGGAGATCATTCCATAATTTGGGGGCCACCACTGAGAAGGCCCTCTCCCTTGTTGCCACACTCCCAGCTTCCCTTGGAGTAGGGACCTGTAGGAGGGCCTTGGATGCTGAGCGTAGTGTTCGGGTGGGTTCGTGTTGGGAGAGGCGTTCCATTGTGGTCCCAAGCCGTGTAAGGCTTTATAGGTTAAAACCAGCACCTTGAATCGGGCTCTGAAACATACAGGCAGCCAATGCAAGCGGGCCAGAATTGGTTTTATGTATTCGAAGTCGCTAGTCCCTGTTACCAATCTGGCCGCTGCATTTTGCACAAGCTGCAGTTTCCAAACCGTCTTCAAAGGCAGCCCCACGTAGAGCGCATTGCAGTAATCTAACTTGGAGGTTACCAGAGCATGGACAACTAAAGCCAGGTTATCCCTGTCCAGATAGGGGCGTAGCTGAGCCACCAATTAAAATTGGCAAAAGACATTCCGTGCCACCGAGGCTTCCTGAGCCTCAAGTGACAGAGATGGTTTCTAGGAGAACCCCAAGCTACGAACCTGCTCCTTCCAGGGGAGTGCAAACCCATCCAGGACAGGTTGGGCATCCACCATCCGGTCAGAAGAACCACCCACTAACAGCATCTTCATCTTGTCTGGGTTCAGCCTCAGTTTATTAGCCCTCATCCAGTCCATTGTCGCAGCCAGGCACTGGTTCATTGACAGCCTCACCTGAAGAAGATGAAAAGGAGAAATAGAGCTGTGTGTCATCAGCATACTAAGAACATAAGAACATAAGAAGAGCCTGCTGGATCAGGCCAGTGGCCCATCTAGTCCAGCGTCCTGTTCTCACAGTGGCCAACCAGGTGCCTGGGGGAAGCCCGCAAGCAGGACCCGAGTGCAAGAACACTCTCCCCTCCTGAGGCTTCCGGCAACTGGTTTTCAGAAGCATGCTGCCTCTGACTAGGGTGGCAGAGCACAGCCATCATGGCTAGTAGCTATTGATAGCCCTGTCCTCCATGAATTTGTCTAATCTTCTTTTAAAGCCGTCCAAGCTGGTGGCCATTACTGCATCTTGTGGGAGCAAATTCCATAGTTTAACTATGCGCTGAGTAAAGAAGTACTTCCTTTTGTCTGTCCTGAATCTTCCAACATTCAGCTTCTTTGAATGTCCACGAGTTCTAGTATTATGAGAGAGGGAGAAGAACTTTTCTCTATCCACTTGCTCAATGCCATGCATCATTTTATACACTTCTATCATGTCTCCTCTGACCCGCCTTTTCTCTAAACTAAAAAGCCCCAAATGCTGCAACCTTTCCTCGTAAGGGAGTCGCTCCATCCCCTTGATCATTCTGGTTGCCCTCTTCTGAACCTTTTCCAACTCTATAATATCCTTTTTGAGATGAGGCGACCAGAACTGTACACAGTATTCCAAATGCGGCCGCACCATAGATTTATACAATGGCATTATGATATCGGCTGTTTTATTTTCAATACCTTTCCTAATTATCCCTAGCATGGAATTTGCCTTTTTCACAGCTGCCGCACACTGGGTCGACATTTTCATCGTGCTGTCCACTACAACCCCGAGGTCTCTCTCCTGGTCGATCACCGCCAGTTCAGACCCCATGAGCGTATATGTGAAATTAAGATTTTTTGCTCCAATATGCATAATTTTACACTTGTTTATATTGAATTGCATTTGCCATTTTTCTGCCCATTCACTCAGTTTGGAGAGGTCTTTTTGGAGCTCTTCGCAATCCCTTTTTGTTTTAACAACCCTGAACAATTTAGTGTCATCAGCAAACTTGGCCACTTCTCTGCTCACTCCTAATTCTAGGTCATTAATGAACAAGTTGAAAAGTACAGGTCCCAATACCGATCCTTGAGGGACTCCACTTTCTACAGCCCTCCATTGGGAGAACTGTCCATTTATTCCTACTCTCTGCTTTCTGCTTCTTAACCAATTTCTTATCCACAAGAGGACCTCTCCTCTTATTCCATGACTGCTAAGCTTCCTCAGAAGCCTTTGGTGAGGTACCTTGTCAAAAGCTTTTTGAAAGTCTAAGTACACTATGTCCACTGGATCACCTCTATCTATATGCTT
The DNA here is from genome assembly GCF_030035675.1 of Rhineura floridana. Classification (NCBI taxonomy): domain Eukaryota; kingdom Metazoa; phylum Chordata; class Lepidosauria; order Squamata; family Rhineuridae; genus Rhineura; species Rhineura floridana. The sequence continues at coordinate 212,480,190 of NC_084482.1, forward strand.
GTTGACACTCTCAAAGAATTCTAATAGGTTACTGAGACAGGACTTTCCCTTGCAGAAGCCATGCTGGCTCTGCTTCAGCAAGGCTTGTTCTTCTATGTGCTTAGTTAATCTAGCTTTAATAATACTTTCTACCAGTTTTCCAGGGACAGAAGTTAAGCTAACTGGCCTGTAATTTCCGGGATCCCCTCTGGATCCCTTTTTGAAGATTGGCGTTACATTGGCCACTTTCCAGTCCTCAGGCACGGACGAGGACCCAAGGGACAAGTTACATATTTTAGTTAGCAGATCAGCAATTTCACCTTTGAGTTCTTTGAGAACTCTCGGGTGGATGCCATCCGGGCCCGGTGATTTGTCAGTTTTTATATTGTCCATTAAGCTTAGAACTTCCTCTCTCGTTACCACTATTTGTCTCAGTTCCTCAGAATCCCTTCCTGCAAATGTTAGTTCAGGTTCAGGGATCTGCCCTATATCTTCCACTGTGAAGACAGATGCAAAGAATTCATTTAGCTTCTCTGCAATCTCCTTATCGTTCTTTAGTACACCTTTGACTCCCTTAAAGGCTCTGTACCAAACCCCCATTTTAAAAGATGGGTACTCACAACTGCGAGCAAAACCTTCCAGCCACCAACTGAAGCACCCACAGAGTATGAACCTTCTCTTTCAGAGGGAATATGACCACATCCAAAGCAGACAACTGACCAATTATCCAAACTCGGAAACCACCAACCCACAGTGCCTCCATCTTGCTAGGATTCAGACTCAGTTTATTGGCCCTCATCCAGCCCACCACTGAGTCCAGGCAGCGGCCAAGGGCTTGCACGGCCTCTCCTGATTCAGGTGTTATGGAGAAATAGAGCAGGGTATCATCAGCATTCTGCTGACACCTCACCCCAAATCTCCTGATGACCGCTCCCAAGGGATTCATGTAGATGTTAAACAGCATGGGGAACAAGATGGTACCCTGTAGCACCCCACAGCACAACTGCCAGGGGACAGAAAGACAATCATCCAATTCTATTCTCTGAGAGTGACCCTGGAGATAGGATCGGAACCACTGTAAAACAGTGCCTCCAATACCCACCTCACCAAGTCATCCCAGAAGGATACCATGGTCAATGGTATCTAGGGTTGCCAGGTCGGAACCATCCAAAAACCTTAGAAAATGGGGGCGGGCCCTAGTGACATCACGGGGTGGGCCCTAGTGATGTCATTAAACATGATACATTGTATCAACCACAGTTACTTGGAGCATACCATTCAAAAAAAATTCTCTGGAGATTAAAATAGAAATCTTACCTAAAATAGGGTGTTCCTAGGTCCATCTGAAGTGACAAGGTCATTCTTTCTCACAAGCTTAGGGTGATGCAAAATGGAAATGGACTGCCTTCAAGTTGATCCCAGATAGGGTCTTCATGGTAAGCAGTATTCAGACAGAGGTGGTTTACTATTGCCTTCCTCTGAATCTGAGAGACAGTGACTGGCCCAAGGTCACCCAGTGAGCTTCATGGCTGTGTGGGGATTCGAACCCTGGTCTGCCAGGTCACAGTTCAACGCCTTTAGGGAACATTTAATCTAGCTTACTTGCTTCTGGCAAGAAGGGTTTACGTGCCCTCAGGCCAGGCCATTATTGGGAGAAAGGAGCTTAGTGTTGCAGAGATGTTAGACGGGAGCACAGATGGATGCCCCTGAAGGCAGTAACTGTAAACATGCTTATTAAGGAACTAAGCCCCATAGAACTCAATAGGACTTACTTCTGAGTAGATATGGTTGCAGCCATGTTAAGGACAAGGGAGGGCATTCTAGGCAAAACAGACAAATAATTGGGTGTCAGAACAAATTAAACCAGAACTATCACTAGAAGCTAAAATGATGAAACTGAGGTTATCATACTTTGGACACATCATGAGAAGACATGATTCACTAGAAAAGACAATAATGCTGCAAAAAACAGAAGGGAATAGAAAAAGAGGAAGGCCAAACAAGAGATAATAATAATAATACAATTTTATTTTTAGGCCGCCTATCTGGCCGAATGAACGGCCACTCTAGGCGGCGTACATAATTAAAATTACAACAGATAAAACAGTTTAAACATATAACATAATTATAATCCACCAACCTTCATCTATACACTGTAAACTAAAACTTTCTAGGAGACCTGTATGCCCGCTGAAACAACCAAGTTTTCAATCCTTGGCGAAAACCTACCAGGGAGGGGGCATGGCGAAGGTCGTATGGCAGAGAATTCCATAAAGATGGATTGATTCCATAAAGGAAGCCACAGACCTGAACTCGAAAGATCTGAACAGGGTGGCTCATGACAGATGCTCTTGGAGGTCACTGATTCATAGGGTCGCCATAAGTTATAATCGATTTGAAGGCACATAACAACAACAACAAACCTCCCTGATAGACTGTGGGAATGCTGTGGACACAATATATTTCAACTTTAGCAAAGCTTTTGACAAAATGCCACATGATATTCTGATTATCAAGCTAGCTGAATGTGGACTGGATGGAACAGCTATTGGGTGGGTCCACAGTTGGCTACACAATCATATTCAGAGTGCTAATCAATGGTTTCTTCTCAACCTGGGGGGGTAACTAGCGGGCTACTATAGGGCTTGGTCTTGGACCCAGTGCTCTTCAACATTTTTATTAATGACTTGGATGAGGAGGGGCAGGGAATGCTTATCAAACTTGTAGATGATGCAAAATTGGGAGGAATACCTAATTCCCTGGAAGACAGAAACAAAATTCAAAGGGATTTTAATAGGCTGGAGCATTGGGCTAAAAACAGCAGAATGAAATTTAACAGGGATAAGTGCAAAGTTCTACACCTAGGAAAAAGAAACCAAATGCAGTTATTAAGATGGGGGATACTTGGCTCAGCAATACGACATGCAAGAAGGGTCTTGGGATTGTTGTTGATCACAAACTGAATATGAGCCAACAGTGTGATGTGGCTGCAAAAAAAGCAAATGCTATTTTAGGCTGCATTAACAAAGTGAGTGAAGTACTAGTTCTCCTTTATTCAGCACTGGTTAGGCTTCATCTTGAGTACTGCGTCCAGTTCTTGACACCACACTTTAAGAAAGATACAGCAAACTAGAATGGGTTCAGAGGAGGGTAACGAGGATAATCAGGAGACAGGAAACAAAGTCCTATGAGGAGAGACTGAAAGAACTGGGCATGTTTAGCCTTAAGAAGAGAAGACTGAGGAGAGATATAATGTACCCTTCAAGTACATGAAAGGTTGCCAAGACAGAGGATGGCCAGGATCTCTTCTTGATTGTCCCAGAGTGCAGGACAAGGAATTATGGGCTCAAGTTACAGGAAGCCAGATTTCGGCTGAACATCAGGAAAAACTTCCTAACTGTTAGAGCAGTATGACGATGGAACCAATGACCTAGGAAGGTGGTGGGCTCTTCAACACTCGAGGCCTTCAAGAGGCAGCTGGACAGCCATCTGTTGGGTATGTTTTAATTTGGATTCTTGCATTAAGCAGGGGGTTGGACTTGATGGCCTTATAGGCCTTATAGGCCCCTTCCAACTCTACAATTCTTTGATTCTATGATCCTAACTTGTAGCCGTTTGCCAAGGTCTCAGGCAAAGGTCCTGCTACCAAAGAGGTCTGCAATTGAACTTGGGACACTTTCCTGTGACAAAGCATGTGCTCCACTGCTGAGTTATGATTCCTTTGCAAACAGCACTCCTGTTCTGCATTGCAAGCTGCCCGTCCCTGCCCATCCTTTGGTCATGAAGGTGGGAAATTGATGAATGAAGGTCGTAATGTTGTTGTGACTGTATTTAGGACTAGGATGCAGAGTTGTAATAGTAAATGCTGAAATGCAGTTCATCCCAAACCCCAAGAGCAGCTTATAATAATTTATTAGGATCAGGTGACAGTGAACTGTGAAAAGGTGGTGTAGTGGTTAGTATGTTGGAATTTAGCTGGGAAGACTCAGTTCACATCTCTGCTCAGCCATGTGGTAATGACTGCAGATTCTCACAGGATGTGTAGTTGACAACAGGATAATGGAGCAAGAACAAGGACACACTATTGCTGCTACTCAGAAAGGATAAAAAGTGTGGAAACAGACTCCATAACATGGGATCTGTAATCTCAGATTCCAATAAATCTATATTGATTCTTTGACTAACAGGGCTCTCTAATGCAATTAATAATGATAATAAATTATTATTATTAACAACAACAGCAATAATACCTATTTATGTACATTTATAACTACCCAAAGTAATTATAACATCTAAAAATAAATTGCCATTGCACTCTTACTATCATAAGGAACATATAAAACTGACCTCGATGAAACCTAACAAATTAAAAGGTTTTATTAGTCTATAATTTGAAAATTAGTGCCACCATTATCACAGGGATGATAATTACACTGGAGGGAACAACTTAACAGTCAAAAGTGCCTCAAACTTTACTGGTTACAAAGGAATATGCGTGTTCAGCATCAAGTCACAATTTCAGGTTGGAACACTATAGGCAGAGGGACACCCTTCTCTGAGAAAGCAGAAAGAAGTCTGTCTTGTTGCTTAGACACCTCTCTCTCTCTCTCTGGTTTTAAAATGTTGCTTAATGGTTTCCACAATCAGTTAGCGACTTGCTCTAATCTGGAGCCCAGTGTGCATATCAAACACACATGAATACAGGCCTCTTCATGCTTTTCAAACAGGAGGGCAGTTCTGGATATACATACATACATACATAGCGGTTGCTAGGAGATGGTGTCCGAGCGGCCTGCCAGCCTCAGCAGGAATGGAGACCGGCCAGGGCCGGCTCCTTCTTAGCCCCAGAGCCGGTTCCCCTGCTCCGGAAAGGATGGCCGGCCGCTTCACCCCTCATGCTGTGGGTGCTGCTGGGTGGCAGCGGCCGCGATGGGCCCCCCCAGCCAGAGACTGCTGAGCCCCATCGCGGCCGCTGCCGCCCAGTGGCACCCACAGCAGGAGGGGTGAAGCGGCTGGCTGTCCTTTCCGGAGCAGGGGAACTGGCTCCAGGCCAGGGCTAAGAAGGAGCCGGCCCAGCCTGGCCTCCACTGCCACCGCCTCTTCATGCCTCCTGCTCAGGCTGCCAGGCTGCGTGGGTCCCATCTTGGCAGCGGTTGCTAGGAGACGGCGTCCGAGCGGCCTGCCAGCCTCAGCAGGAGTGGAGGCCGGCCAGGGCCGGCTCCTTCTTAGCCCCGGAGCCAGTTCCCCTGCTCTGGAAAGAACAGCCGGCTGCTTCACCCCTCCTGCTGTGGGCGCCGCTGGGCGGTAGCGGCCGCGATGGGCCCCCCGAGCCAGAGACTGCTGAGCCCAATCGCGGCTGTTCCCGCCCAGTGGCACCCACAGCATGAGGGATGAAGTGGCCGGCCATCCTTTCTGGAGCAGGAACTGGCTCCAGGCCGGGGCTAAGAAGGAGCCAGCCCAGCGGCACCCACAGCATGAGGGGTGAAGCAGCTGGCCGTCCTTGCTGGAGCAGGGGAACCGGATACGGGGCTAAGAAGGAGCCGGCCCTGGCCAGCCTCCACTCCTGCTGAGGCTGGCAGGCTGCTCGGAAGCCGTCTCCTAGCAACCACTGCCGAGATGGGGCCCATGCGGCCTGGCAGCCTGAGCAGGAGGCGTGAAGAGGCAGTGGCAGTGGAGGCCAGGCTGGGCAGGCTCCTTCTTAGCCCCAGCCCGGAGCCAATTCCCCTGCTCCGGAAAGGACGGCCGGCCGCTTCACCCCTTCTGCTGTGGGTGCCGCTGGGCGGCAGCCACCGCGATGGGTCTCAGCAGTCTCTGGCTCGGGGGGCCCATCGCGGCCGCTGCCGCCCAGTGGCGCCCACAGCATGAGGGGTGAAGTGGCCGGCCATCCTTTCTGGAGCAGGGGATCTGGCTACGGGGCTAAGAAGGAGCCGGCCCTGGCCAGCCTCCACTCCTGCTGAGGCTGGCAGGCCGCTCAGACGCCATCTCCTAGCAACCGCAACTGTAGGCAGCTGACACAGAACAGAAAAGGCACTTTGCGTATCCTCTGCACTCAAAATGTCAAGATTTGTCTCTAAGTGAACTCAATGTCTGTGCCAAAGAAATACAAATTCTGTGGTGCAATATAAATGTTGCAAATTAAATAAAACGACATATGTTTGGTTATTTAGCATACATAATTCTGCATACATAATTCTCCTTCTGTGGTCCAGGTTCTTTATTAATTAAAACATGACTAGAAGAAGAAAAAGATAGGATGGGTTCATAGATTGTAGACTGGTACATATGAAAGAAGCCACAGACCTTTTGAATGAACGTGGATCTATTCTACCCAGATTATACAGGAGGGTGTCACCCACACTACTGCTGGGTGTAGGCTCAGTGGCCCAAAGCAAGGGTGGAGAACCTGTAGCCCTCCAGATGGTGCTGGACTCTAATTCCCATCAGTTCCAGCCCATATAGCCAACTCCTGGAGGGCCACAGGTTCCCCATCTCCTGGTCCAAAGCCTGCAGCCTTTAACTTTTGATATGAGTGTTGACTTCCACATGTTAAGCTGCACATCTGTCTGCTAAGGCAGTTGTCTGAATTCCAGTATTGCATACCGCTTTTTGTGCAATGATTTTTTCTAACCCTGCATGAGTAGCATGCAAAAAGCTAATTCAACCTGGGAATATGCACAGTGCTGGCATTCATAGAACAGTCTCAGCATGTGGTAGCTGCACTGCAGTAGGAAGCTGACCCTATCTCAAAACTGTGGTTGTCCAATACCAAGGAAATACCAGAAAATGCAATTGTCCTGACAAAAAATGACCAAGAACCATCCTGGGACCAGAAAAGTAGACATATACAGGATTTCACTGTTAAAATGTTAGATCATCATCACCATCATAATCTCAACAGGAGTTTCCTTAATTGAAATGTTGTTGTTGTTATGTGCCTTCAAGTCGATTATAACTTATGGCGACCCTATGAATCAGTGACCTCCAAGAGCATCTGTCATGAGCCACCCTGTTCAGATCTTTCAAGTTCAGGTGTGTGACTTCCTTTATGGAATCGATCCATCTCTTGTTTGGCCTTCCTCTTTTTCTATTCCCTTCTGTTTTCCCCAGCATTATTGTCTTTGCTGGTGAATTGTGTCTTCTCATGATGTGTCCAAAGTATGATCACCTCAGTTTCATCATTTTAGCTTCTAGTGATAGTTCTGGTTTAATTTGTTCTGACACCCAATTATTTCTCTGTTTTGCCTAGAATGCCCTCCCTTGTCCTTAACATGGCTGCAACCTCAGGGAGAGGGCTGCATAACCTCAGAGAGGGGCTGAAGAACCTCAGGGAGAGGGCTGCATAACCTCAGAGGGGGGGCAGAGAGAGCAATGGGCTGCATAACCTCAGAGAGAGGGGGGGCTGCTGTGGGCTGAACAATTCTCAGCACTGATGTGCCTGTCCCTCCACCTTTATCTTGCTGTAGATAGCCGGGACGAGGTCCAGAACATCCAAAAAGCACTCACAGCAGGATCTTGGTAGGCATGCCTTTATGGAATCATATGGCTTCCTTTATGGAATCAATTCATGTCTTCTTTGGCCTTCCTATTTTTCTACTCCCTTCTGGTTTCCCAAGCATTATAAAATATTGTTTTTATTTTGTATAATCTTTTATAAGATGTTTCATCTTGATGCAATTAAAAACCATTCAATTGCTTCAGCAGGCAAAAAAGTCATTAAGTGGTCTGCCAAGACCCTCAGTTATGTTCAAGTAGTGGTGGTGGTGAGTTTGCAAATCGCTGGTCTATCGCCTTGCTGTCTGGTTGTGAGCTTACAGGATGCATTTGACTGGCCAGGGTTGGATGCTGGGTTTGAAGAACATAAGGACAGCCCTGCTGGATCAGCCAAAGGCCCATTTAGTCCAGCGTCTTGTTTGCATAGTGACCACCTAGATGCCTGTGGGAAGCCCACAAGCAGGAACCCAGTGCAGCAGTGCTGTCCCCACTTGTGATTCCCAGCAAATGTTACACAGAGCCATATAGCTTGTGATATGAAGGGCCTTTACTCTGATCCAACAGGGCTCCTCCAGCAGCATTGTGGCATACTTGTGTGCAGGGCTGGATTACCCACTAGGCCCCTGCATTAGTGCCTATGAAACTCCTACAGGTCTACAAGAAAGTTTGGGATCTACAAAATAAGTTAATTAAATGTTCCCTAAAGGCGTTGAACCGTGACCTGGCAGACCAGGGTTTGAATCCCCACACAGCCATGAAGCTCACTGGGTGACCTTGGGCCAGTCACTGCCTGTCAGACTCAGAGGAAGGCAATAGTAAACCACCTCTGTCTGAATACTGCTTACCATGAAGACCCTATCTGGGATCAACTTGAAGGCAGTCCATTTCCATTTTGCATCACCCTAAGCTTGTGAGAAAGAATGACCTTGTCACTTCAGATGGACCTAGGAACACCCTATTTTAGGTAAGATTCCTATTTTAATCTCCAGAGAATTTTTTTTGAATGGTATGCTCCAAGCAACTGTGGTTGATACAATGTATCATGTTTAATGATGTCACTAGGGCCCGCACTGTGATGTCACTAGGGCCCGCCCCATGACGTCACTAGGGCCCGCCCCGTGACGTCACTAGGGCCCGCCCCATGACGTCACTAGGGCCCGCCCCGTGACGTCACTAGGGCCTGCCCCCATTTTCTCAGGTTTTTGGATGGTTCCGACCTGGCAACCCTAGGTCAGAACCAGAGCTTGGAAGATTACTTTTAAAAAGTAATAAATTACAGTTACAATTACTTGGCCAAAAAAGTAGTAATTACAGTTACAATTACAATTGCTCTGAAAGTAACTGATTACTTTACTTTTTCTCAAAAGTAATCACTACAATTACATTTCAGTTACTTTTTAAAAAAATGTCTACAAGGTGCTGGCCTTGGCTGCTTCACATCTAAGTAGCCTAAAACAATATTAAAACTAAACACACACACACACACACAGCGGGTAGTAGAAGGGTTCGAATCCCCACATAGCCATGAAGCTCACTGGGTGACCTTGGGCCAGTCACTGCCTCTCATGAAAACCCTATTCATAGGGTCACCATAAGTCAGAATCAACTTGAAGGCAGTACATTTATTTTTTATTTTGAAGATGATGATTATGATAATGCAGCATTTCAAATTAATTCTGTATGACAAGCATTCCATGCCAAGCTTGGAAAACCAAGGAGGAGGTATAATAATAATAATAATAAAATTTTATTTATTAGTCGCCCATCTGTCCAAGTTAACGGACACTCTGGGCGACGTACAACAATACAATACAACAATTCATACAATAAAAACAATTCATACCATAAAAACTAATCCCCCTCAAAAATCCCATGGGCCTGCCTGAATAGCCAGGTCTTTAAGGCTCGGTGAAAACCCATCAGGGAGGGGGCATGTCGGAGGTCGAAAGGAAGCGAGTTCCAGAGGGTGGGGGCCACAATCGAGAATGCCCTCTCTCTGGTCCGCACCAGCCTAGCTGTTTTTACTGGTGGGACCGAGAGAAGGTCTTGTGAGGCTGATCTCGTTAGGCGGCATAATTGGTGATACTGGAGGCGGTTCTTCAGATAAACTGGGCTGAAACCATATAGGGTTTTAAAGGTTAATACCAACACCTTGAATTGGGCCTGGTAAACAACTGGTAACTAGTGTAGATCAATCAACACTGGGGTGATATGATCTCAGCGACGGCTCTGCTTTATCAAACGTGCCACCGCATTTTGTACCAGCTGCAACTTCCGGACTGTTTTCAAGGGTAACCCCACGTAGAGTGCATTACAGTAGTCTAAGCGAGAGGAGACCAGGGCATGTATCACTCGTGGGAGCAGATGTACAGGAAGGTAGGGTCGCAGCCTCTGTATCAGATGTAATTGATACCAAGCTGCCCGGCTCACTGCCGAAACCTGAGCCTCCATGGACAGCTGGGAGTCAAGAATGACCCCTAGGCTACGGACCTGGTCTTTCAGGGGTAATCTCACCCCATTAAGTACCAAGTCTAAATCTCCCAACCTTCCCTTATCACCCACAAGCAATACCTCGGTCTTGTCGGGGTTCAGCTTCAGCCTGTTCTCTCCCATCCATCCACTTACGGACTCCAGGCATTTGGACAAGGTATTCACAGCCGCCTCTGGTGAGGACTTAAATGAGAGATAGAGCTGAGTGTCATCCGCATATTGGTGACACTGCAGCCCAAAACTCCTTATGATAGCTCCCAGCGGTTTCATATAGATGTTGAATAGCATGGGGGAGAGGATAGAACCCTGTAGCACTCCACAGTTGAGAGGTATAAAATGTAGACAAAAATACTTTTGACAAAATGCCGTTTATCCTTTATATCTATATCTATAATTAACAATACAGCTGAATGATGCATGTAAAGTATTTTTTCTTTTTCCCTTTTTAATTAGTATTTTAGTACTACTGCTAAAGTTCTGATGAAAGAATAAAGCATTCATTAGCCACATTCAAATGCTTAGAACACATCACATAAATTCCACTGAAGTTGGAGTTTTTGCCATAGAAAAGGCAAAAAATACATACTCTATGATAGCCCAATAGACAATCAGAACTAATATAAAACCCTATTGCTTCTCACTTGCAAATGTTCAAGATCTAAGGTAACTCTAGATCATGTGAGTTCAGGTGATGCATGTTATGTAAATTTGTATAGATATTAGCAGAGATTGTCAACAATCTGAGATGTGTGTGTGCCAATGTGTGCGTTTACCTAAGTAGCAGGCTTTTACCTTGCACTGAGATCACTGAGACTTAAGACTTAGTAAAATAAGAAAAGTTATTTTATTTATAGAAATACATAGTAGAAAGGAAAGGCATACCTAGTTCTAACTAACTTGGAGGCGCAACACTCAGGTTTGGGAGTTGCCCTCATGGCTCAGGAGGGAGAGAGCAGCGACAAAGGTGTCTCCTCTCTCTTGGATTACTTTATTGATTAACTGCATTCTGTGTTTGCCTCTGTAATTCTCACTTTTTTTTACCCACTCTTTGAATGTCTTTTGGAAATGCCTACTGATTATTTGTTATCATTTTGGGCTGATTACCTTCAGCTATTATCTCACCAAAGTTGCATACACATTAGAGATTTAAAGCACATTTCCATCACCACCCCAAAAAAGAATCCTGGGAACTGTAGTTTGTTACTGGTGCTGGGAATTGTAGCTCTGTGAGGAGTAAACTACAGTCCCCAAGATTCTTGGGGAAAAGCCATGTGCTTACATGTATGGTGTCTACTGGGAGACTCTTACGGATTGATTCTATACTCCCAGAAGTAAATCCTATTTACTGCTATGGGAATTACTTCCAAGTAAGTATGCTTGGAATTGCAGCTTTTAGGTCATGCTTAATAGCCACCTTGTATCAAATGGAACAGTTTCCAATCAGATTTAAATACTAACCACTTAAACTGCTCAGAGTGTCATTCCCTCTATTCCTGAAGCTCAGGCTGGAAGTGTTGTTGCTTATGTAGCCATGGTATCACCATCCATACCACACATAATAAGGAGTATTAGTGGGCAAGAGGGAACCCCAAGTGTTGCAGAATACAAAAAAGTGAGAGAGAAAACAGAAAGGGGGTGACTCCCAAAACAGCCCAAATGAGTACTGAGCATGCTCTGTTATGGAATGCTCAGTGGCTGTGTGAGTGAGTGAGTGAGTGAGTGAGTGAGAGAGAGAGAGAGAGAGAGAGAGAGAGAGAGAGAGAGAGAGATGTCTCAGCTAACAGAAAAGTATAGAACAGTAGAGTTGGAAGGAACCTTTAAGGTCATCGAGTCCACACCCCTGCTCAATCCAGGAATCCAGGTTAAAGCACACCTGACAGGTGGCTGTCCAGCTGCCTCTTGAATGCTTCCAATGTTGGAGAGCCCACCACTTCCCTAGGTAATTGGTTCCATTGTTAAACCACTCTGGATATTGGAGCTCTGTCAGGAGAATAGGAGTCTCCTAATAACACTCAGCACCTGTCACAAACTACACTTGCCAGGATTCTTTGGGAAAAGTCATGACTGTTTAAAGTGGCATAAATGTCTGGCGTGGGTGTGGCCAGAAGGTCATCCAGCGAGTTCATGGCTGTGGTAAGATATGAACTCAGAACGTCCCAGCTGCACCCAGCATGGAACTACACTTTCAGCAGCAAATACCAGAAAACCAACTAAATGTGTGCTGTCAATGTGCAAAGCATTTGCTGGGGTGCATTTGGGTAGGTGAAGCAGGAGATAGATGGAAGGGGCTGTTTTCCATGCCTGCCACTTTACCAGTGCAATGCCCCATATTTTTCCTTATTGACCTCCATCAGCTAGGGGAAAGTGGCCAGGGAAGGGGTTGCAGATAAAAAGTTTCAGCAGCAAATTACCTCCTCTCATCTCCCTAACAAAATGCCCCCCACATCAGTAGCAGACACCAGCAGGGAAGTTCTTTTTTGAGTTGTAATTCAGCTCTCATTCTGTTAATTCCCAAACTACACCAGTTGTCATTTTGACCTACATGCATACGGAGAAAGACGGTATAAAGGGTGTGCACGAGGGGGAGGGGATGACAAGGGATTTAGGACTTAAAGATTTAATATTCCATGAGTAGAAAAAAATACCCTATGCAAATGTCTATATTATTGCAGAAAAGTTCAGTTCTACATATGTTTGCCATCTTTTCCTCAAGCACAACTGTTTTTGAGATAACAGTCTTATTCTCTCTTGCCCTTCACCAAAAAGCCATGTTAGTTGTCCAGTATGTGAAATGACTGCAAGCAGGTGCAGCCCAAGACATTTTGCTACTTGAAGCAGAAGAGCAAATGGTGCCCTGCCCCCAAGTCAAGGTCAGAGTACCATAGCTTGAGAAGTTATGTTGGCATTTGAGGCAGAAAATCTCACAAGTACCTCTTCCTGACAGTAAATATACAACAACCAAAAATTAAAATAGCTAATAATTTGTTGCATGGTGCCCCAAATTAGTTGCTTGGGGTAGTCATCTCTTGCTGCCTAGTGAGAGTCGCTCTATGAGAGGCACATAACTGAAGCAAAACACACAAACAGAAGTACGAGACTGCACCTACCTCCTAGTCTCTTGCCAGTTCCCAATTTTCACCCTCTCTGGAGCGGTGCAAGGACAAGCAGAGGGGGTGCAAAGAGGGTGCAAGGACAAGCGGAGGGGATGCAAAGAGGGTGCAAGGACAAGCGGAGGGGATGCAAAGAGGGTGCAAGGACAAGCGGAGGGGGTGCAAAGAGGGTGCAAGGACAAGCGGAGGGGGTGCAAAGAGGGTGCAAGGACAAGCGGAGGGGGTGCAAAGAGGGTGCAAGGACAAGCGGAGGGGGTGCAAAGAGGGTGCAAGGACAAGCGGAGGGGGTGCAAAGAGGGTGCAAGGACAAGCGGAGGGGGTGCAAAGAGGGTGCAAGGACAAGCAGAGGGGGTGCAAAGAGGGTGCAAGGACAAGCAGAGGGGGTGCAAAGAGGGTGTAAGGACAAGCGGAGGGGGTGCAGAGAGGGTGCAAGGACAAGCGGAGGGGATGCAAAGAGGGTGCAAGGACAAGCGGAGGGGATGCAAAGAGGGTGCAAGGACAAGCGGTGGGGATGCAAAGAGGGTGCAAGGACAAGCGGTGGGGATGCAAAGAGGGTGCAAGGACAAGCGGAGGGGATGCAAAGAGGGTGCAAGGACAAGCGGAGGGGATGCAAAGAGGGTGCAAGGACAAGCAGAGGGGGTGCAAAGAGGTTGCAAGGACAAGCAGAGGGGATGCAAAGAGGGTGCAAGGACAAGCAGAGGGGATGCAAAGAGGGTGCAAGGACAAGCGGAGGGGATGCAAAGAGGGTGCAAGGACAAGCGGAGGGGGTGCAAGGACAAGCAGAGGAGATGCGAGGACAAGCAGGCTGAGGGAGGCAGGACGAGCGGGGGGCAGGGAGAGTAGGCTGGAAAGGGTAATACATACACTCACCTCCACAGCTCTTAACTTCCATTCTGCTGCTTCTGCCTTCTACTACTCCTTGCCCTCCAGCGCTGTCTGACTCTCCACTTCCTCCCTCGTGCCTCCATAGAGCATGAGGGAAGAGCTAAACAGCGCAGAATCCCAGTTTGAGGCACATATCTTTCCTCCACCATTCCACCAATCACAGCAGCAGATGATTTCCCCTGCTTTCCCCCCCAGTAATGTCCAAATGTAACGAAAAAAGTTACATTTGCAGCTCAAAAGTAATGAAATTACCTCTCGTTCTGTTACATACAAAATGTAACGAAGTTACCCACTCGTTATGCAAAATAGTAACAAATTACAAGTAACTCGTTATTTCTAACGAGTTACTTCCAAGCTCTGGTCAGAACCATCCAAAAACCTGAGAAAATGGGGCGGGCCCTAGTGATGTCATGGGAGGGGCCCTAGTGATGTCATGGGGTGGGCCCTAGTGACATCATGAAGCATGATACATTGTATCAACCACACTTGCATGCAGCATACCATTCAAAAAAAATTTTCTGATTGGAAATTAAAATAGAAATCTTACCTAAAAGAGGTCCAGCTGAAGTGACAAGGTCATTCCTTCTCACCATCTTAGGGAGTATGGATGGAAAATGGAAATGGAATGCCTTCAAGTCGATCCCGACTTATGGTGACCCTATGAATAGGGTTTTCATGGTAAGAGGTATTCAGAGGTGGTTTACCATTGCCTTCCTCTGACTTTGGACACATATACTTTGGACACATAATGAGAAGACATGATTCATTAGAAAAGACAATAATACTGGGAAAAACAGAAGGGAGTAGAAAAAGAGGAAGACCAAACAAGAGATGGATTGATTCCATAAAGGAAGCCACAGACCTGAACTTACAAGATCTGAACAGGGTGGTCCATGACAGATGCTTTTGGAGGTCACTGATTCAGAGGGTCACCATAAGTTGAAATCGACTTGAAGGCAAATAACAACAACAACGAAGTGGCAGCACCTACGCTTTGGAAACTTTTCTTTTTTTAACATGTTTTTAAAGATGATTTGCTTTAATTTAAAGTCTGTTTTTATTATTTTTAAAGTGTTTTTAGTGCTTTTGTTTGCCACCCTGGGCTCCTACTGGGAGGAAGGGCGGGATATAAATCAAATAATAAATAAATAAAAATAAATAAACTTCATTCACCCAACCCAAATTTCAGAACCATGCCACTTTAAGCTGTTTTGCAACTGTTTATACTTGTTTTATGAGTATTCAAATTAATACACACCAGAAGCCGCAGCAACAGTCTGAGAAATAGTTATATATTTCCCACACCCAGCCTTCTCAGTGCCAAACCACAGCATCCCCCACCAGCTGCAGTTTTCAATGGGTGCCTCATGTAGAGTGCATTGCAGTAGTCTACACAGGAGGTTATCAGAGCATGGATCACTGAGGCCAGGCTATCCCATGGTAAAGTCACAATGTATGGCAGAGGGGCTTCTTGATTCAGAGTTCAGTTGCTCAGCCACTGAGTTATGCTAGCTTTGAACAGTAAATAAACAAAATTTGCTTCTTGTGTTAGGAGCCCAAATCCCCACCCTCCACAATGGAAGGGCCGATATTAAAAAAAACAAATCCCGTGGCACCATTCCATAGATAATTCTTGCCTTCATCTATCCCACTGATTCTGCTACCTAAAGTAGGTCACCCCCCCACTCTCTCTCTCTCTCTCTCTGTTTCTGTCTTTTCCTAATGAGACGGGGGACAGGACGATTTTACTTTTAAACCAGTTAGGAGGGCAGGCGGGGGAAGAGAATGGGGGTGGGGGGGACAGGGAGAGTGAGCGATATTATCATTATTATTTCAATTTGTATGCCACTTTCCCACACAAATGTGCCCAACGTGGCTCACAAATGTAAATGATGTATCATTACATGAAAAGTCAAAAGGCTAATTCATTTCAAAGCATAATATAGCAATCCAAATAAATAATTCATTACAATAATAGGCACAGCATTTTAAATTCATTATAAAATAAACTATCAACCATAAAAACATATTGATTGTTAAAATATGTAATTTTATAGCAAATACCTTTACTCAGCATTCATATGCATAGTCCTTATCCCATACTCTTCAATTACTGTTCATTATTCTTTAGTTTTTATAGTTTTATAGAGATAGCTGCATTGAGAAGTTGTGGCTTGGAAGCAACAATGTGAAATATTTGCCACCAGGTGCTGCTATCTACAGCACATTGATTTCATAGACAACAATTCAATGCAGGTATGCAGTTTAGTCATTAGAGAAGTTAGCACATAGGCTTTGTTTACTCTAAGACATCAGACCCCAGTAAGAGAATGGCAGAGTCCGCTCTGTTCACCTAGAATTAAATCCCCTGTGCCAATACAAAGTTTATCTCAAATCTAAAAGTTTAAGACGATGAATGTGGATTAATTATTTGCAAAAGGTGTGATTTTAGCTCCACGTTTAAAAAAACAGTTTTTGTAATGAAATATCAAGCAACCCTGTTTCCCACTTGCAACCATCATATAAAGCAGGGATAGCCAATGTGCTGCCTTCCAGATACTGGTGCACTACAACTCCCATCAGCTTCAGCCATTATGGTCAAAAGACAGGGGTGACAAGAGCTGTAGTCCACCACCATCTGAAGGCATCAAGTTGGCTACCCCAGTCATAAGCACAAAAAGGCTTGCAAGATCAGACTTAAAGTAAGGGAAACTGTGGGTCTGTGGCTTCAAGTGCTTCTTGTATCAAAGTATATCCCCACTGGTATGTTCTGAAAAAAAATCATAGTAGCTACTAGGAGAAGGGGGGGGGGAAACAGGCAATGTTTCTTAAAACATGTATGTTCCTTAAAACAAAGGATATCTGGCAAATGTGCTTCTTGACACAGCAAGCCAGGGCAGAAACAGAATAACAGGAGCCAGAGAGGGAGGTCTCAAAAGGATCAAGTGAAACATACTCAGTGAACATAATAGGAAACAGACAAGTGGACAAGTCAGGAGGTGAGTTGGCAGGGAAGCATAAGAACATAAGAACATAAGAAGAGCCTGCTGGATCAGGCCAGTGGCCCATCTAGTCCAGCATCCTGAGACCACTCCTGAAGAAACCCTCCTTGGACCCAGATAACTTGAACAACTATAGACCTGTGGCGAATGTTCCGTTCCTGGGCAAGGTTCTGGAGCGGGTGGTGGCCGACCAGCTCCAGGGGCTCTTGGATGACACTGATTATCTTGATCCGTTTCAATCCGGTTTTAGGCCTGGGTTTGGTACCGAAACAGCCTTGGTCGCCCTGTATGATGACCTTTGTCGGGAGAGGGACTGGGGGAGTGTGACCCTGTTGATTCTCCTTGATCTCTCAGCTGCTTTTGATACCATCGACCATGGTGTCCTTCTGGGAAGGCTCACGGAGTTGGGAGTTGGGGGTAATGCTTGGCAGTGGCTCCGCTCCTACTTGGTGGGTCGTCAACAGAAGGTGGTGCTTGGGGAACACTGCTCGACACCCTGGACTCTCCATTGTGGAGTCCCACAGGGATCGGTACTGTCCCCCATGCTTTTCAACATCTATATGAAGCCGCTGGGTGCAATCATCAGGAGTTTTGGAGTGCGTTGTCACCAGTACGCTGATGACACGCAACTCTATTTCTCCTTTTCATCTTCCTCAGGTGAGGCTGTTAACGTACTAAACCGTTGCCTGGCCGCGATAATGGATTGGATGGGAGCTAACAGACTGAAGCTTAATCCAGACAAGACCGAGACGCTGTTAGTGAGTGCCTTCTCTGCCCAGATGGTGGATGTTCACCCTGTTCTGGACCGGGTTACACTCCCCTTGAAAGAACAGGTTCGTAGCTTGGGAGTTCTTATCGACTCTTCCCTGTCTCTTGAGGCTCAGGTAGCCGCAGTGGCAAGGAATGCTTTCTACCATCTCCGATTGGTAGCCCAGCTACGTCCCTATCTGGACAGTGATGACTTTGCCTCAGTCGTTCATGCTCTGGTAACTTCTAGATTGGACTACTGCAATGCGCTCTACGTTGGGCTGCCCTTGAAGACAGTTCGGAAACTACAGTTAGTCCAGAATGCAGCGGCCAGATTGTTGATGCGGACAAGAAGGTCCGCTCATATTACACCCGTTCTGGCTCGTCTGCACTGGCTTCCTATTTGTTTCCAGGCTAAATTCAAAGTGCTGGTTTTGACCTATAAAGCCTTACACGGCATGGGACCGCAATACCTGGTGGAGCGCCTCTCCCAATATGAACCTACCCGTACACTGCGCTCAACATCTAAGGCCCTCCTCCGAGTACCATCCCATCGAGAAGCTCGGAGGGTGGTGACTAGAAATAGGGCCTTTTCGGTTGTGGCTCCCGAACTATGGAATGGTCTCCCTGATGAGGTGCGCCTGGCGCCGACGCTGCTATCTTTTCGGCACCAGGTGAAAACCTTTTTATATTCCCAGGCATTTTAATGCGTATTATTATATATATTGCTGTATTTTGCTACTGTTTGATTATTTTTGTTTACCTTTGTTGGTTTGATTCTATTGTATTATTGTATTTATATATTCCTGATTGCTTTATTTTATGTACACCGCCCAGAGAGCCCTTTGGGCTTAGGGCGGTATATAAATTAAATTAAATAAATAAATCCTGTTCTCACAGTGGCCAACCAGGTGCCTGGGGGAAGCCCGCAAGCAGGACCCGAGTGCAAGAACACTCTCCCTTCCTGAGGCTTCCGGCAACTGGTTTTCAGAAGCATGCTGCCTCTGACTAGGGTGGCACAGCACAGCCATCACGGCTAGTAGCCATTGATAGCCCTGTCCTCCATGAATTTTTCTAATCTTCTTTTAAAGCCATCCAAGCTGGTGGCCATTACTGCATCTTGTGGGAGCAAATTCCATAGTTTAACTATGCGCTGAGTAAAGAAGTACTTCCTTTTGTCTGTCCTGAATCTTCCAACATTCAGCTTCTTTGAATGTCCACGAGTTCTAGTATTGAGAGAGGGAGAAGAACTTTTCTCTATCCACTTGCTCAATGCCATGCATCATTTTATACACTTCTATCATGTCTCCTCTGACCCGCCTTTTCTCTAAACTAAAAAGCCCCAAATGCTGCAACCTTTCCTCGTAAGGGAGTCGCTCCATCCCCTTGATCATTCGGGTTGCCCTCTTCTGAACCTTTTCCAACTCTATAATATCCTTTTTGAGATGAGGCGACCAGAACTGTACACAGTATTCCAAATGCGGCCGCACCATAGATTTATACAACGGCATTATGATATCGGCTGTTTTATTTTCAATACCTTTCCTAATTATCGCTAGCATGGAATTTGCCTTTTTCACAGCTGCCGCACACTGGGTTGACATTTTCATCGTGCTGTCCACTACAACCCCGAGGTCTCTCTCCTGGTCGGTCACCGCCAGTTCAGACCCCATGAGCGTATATGTGAAATTAAGATTTTTTGCTCCAATATGCATAATTTTACACTTGTTTATATTGAACTGCATTTGCCATTTTTCTGCCCATTCACTCAGTTTGGAGAGGTCTTTTTGGAGCTCTTCGCAATCCCTTTTTGTTTTAACAACCCTGAACAATTTAGTGTCGTCAGCAAACTTGGCCACTTCACTGCTCACTCCTAATTCTAGGTCATTAATGAACAAGTTGAAAAGTACAGGTCCTAATACCGATCCTTGAGGGACTCCACTTTCTACAGCCCTCCATTGGGAGAACTGTCCGTTTATTCCTACTCTCTGTTTTCTGCTTCTTAACCAATTCCTTATCCACAAGAGGACCTCTCCTCTTATTCCATGACTGCTAAGCTTCCTCAGAAGCCTTTGGTGAGTTACCTTGTCAAATGCTTTTTGAAAGTCTAAGTATACTATGTCCACTGGATCACCTCTATCTATATGCTTGTTGACACTCTCAAAGAATTCTAATAGGTTACTGAGACAGGACTTTCCCTTGCAGAAGCCATGCTGGCTCTGCTTCAGCAAGGCTTGTTCTTCTGTGTGCTTAGTTAATCTAGCTTTAATAATACTTTCTACCAGTTTTCCAGGGACAGAAGTTAAGCTAACTGGCCTGTAATTTCCGGGATCCCCTCTGGATCCCTTTTTGAAGATTGGCGTTACATTGGCCACTTTCCAGTCCTCAGGCACGGAGGAGGACCCGAGGGACAAGTTACACATTTTAGTTAGCAGATCAGCAATTTCACATTTGAGTTCTTTGAGAACTCTCGGGTGGATGCCATCCGGGCCCGGTGATTTGTCAGTTTTTATATTGTCCATTAAGCTTAGAACTTCCTCTCTCGTTACCACTATTTGTCTCAGGTCCTCAGAATCCCTTCCTGCAAATGTTAGTTCAGGTTCAGGGATCTGCCCTATATCTTCCACTGTGAAGACAGATGCAAAGAATTCATTTAGCTTCTCTGCAATCTCCTTATCGTTCTTTAGTACACCTTTGACTCCCTTATCATCCAAGGGTCCAATCGTCTCCCTAGATGGTCTCCTGCTTTGAATGTATTTATAGAATTTTTTGTTGTTGGTTTTTATGTTCTTAGCAATGTGCTCCTCAAATTCTTTTTTAGCATCCCTTATTGTCTTCTTGCATTTCTTTTGCCAGAGTTTGTGTTCTTTTTTATTTTCTTCATTCGGACAAGACTTCCATTTTCTGAAGGAAGACTTTTTGCCTCTAAGAGCTTCCTTGACTTTGCTCGTTAACCATGCTGGCATCTTCTTGGCCCTGGCGGTACCTTTTCTGATCTGCGGTATGCACTCCAGTTGAGCTTCTAATATAGTGTTTTTAAACAACTTCCAAGCATTTTCGAGTGATGTGACCCTCTGGACTTGTTTTTCAGCTTTCTTTTTACCAATCCCCTCATTTTTCTGAAGTTTCCTCTTTTAAAGTCAAATGTGACCGTGTTGGATTTTCTTGGCAATTGGCCAGTTACATGTATGCCAGAGGCTCCAATGGAAAAGTTCACAGATATTTTACTTTTAAACCAGTTAGCAGGGCAGGCGGGGGGAGAGAATGGGGGTGGGGAGGACAGGGAGAGTGAGCGATTTTACTTTTAAACCAGTTAGGAGGGCAGGCGGGGGGGGAGAGAATGGGGGTGGGGAGGACAGGGAGAGTGAGCCATTTTACTTTTAAACCATTTAGGAGGGCAGGCGGGGGCAGAGAATGGGGGTGGGGAGGACAGGGAGAGTGAGCGATTTTACTTTTAAACCAGTTAGGAGGGCAGGCGGGGGCAGAGAATGGGGGTGGGGAGGACAGGGAGAGTGAGCGATTTTACTTTTAAACCAGTTAGGAGGGCAGGCGGGGGGGGAGAGAATGGGGGTGGGGAGGACAGGGAGATTGAGCGATTTTACTTTTAAACCAGTTAGGAGGGCAGGCGGGGGGGGGAGAGAATGGGGGTGGGGAGGACAGGGAGAGTGAGCAATTTTACTTTTAAACCAGTTAGGAAGGCAGGCGGGGGGAGAGAATGGGGGTGGGGGGACAGGGACAGTGGGCGATTTTAATTTAAAACCAGTTAGGAGGGCAGGTGGGGGGAGAGAATGGGGGTGGGAGGCAGGGAGAGTGAGCTATTTTATTTTTAAACGATTTAGGAGGGCAGGCGGGGGGAGAGAATGGGGGTGGGGGGGCAGGGAGATTGAGCGATTTTACTTTTAAACTGTTTAGGAGGGCAGGTGGGGGAGAGAATAGGGGTGAGGGGACAGGGAGAGTGAGTGATTTTACTTTTAAACCAGTTAGGAGGGGGTATTTGCAACCGGTCGGTAGTTGTCATAAACCAATGGGTCCAGGGTGGGCTTTTTCAGGAGTGGTCGAATCAATGCCTCTTTTAAGGTGGCTTGAACTACTCCCTCCTGCAATGATGCGTTGACCACACCCTGGATCCACTCGGTCAAACCCCCTCAGCAAGCTTTCATAAGCCAAGAAGGGCAAGGGTCAAGAGGAAGTTGCTGGCTGCATCATCACAAGCACCTTGACTATGTCATCAGGCCGCATCAACTGAAACCGTTCCCAAGAAGTTGTAGCAGATGTTGCACTGGACACCTCATTGGGGACTACAGTAGATGTGGAGGGGGCATCAAGACTGCTATGGAGACGAGCAACTTTACCCTTAAAGTGCCTTGCAAACAATGCGCAGTGGGCCTCCAAAGGGTCTAAAACTCCATTTCCTGGAGTTGATGTCAACAGACCCCTGACAATACGGAAAAGCTCCACCAGACAGCTCCTTGAGGATGCGATGGAGGCAGAGAAGTGGGCCTTCTTTGCTGCCCTCACCGCCACACAGTAGGCACAATTACGATGTTTTCCTCATGCACGATCAGCCTCACGGCACGTTTTTCACCACTTGCGCTCTAGCCGTCATCCAGCCTGTTACATTGTCCTTAGCTCACTGGTGTACCAAGGTGCAAGCTGGGCTCCACGATGCCGGAGAGGGCTGTGACGCCCTTCCCTGGCTCTCCCTGTCAGGTTCCTACCTGCTCGTGGTTACTGCCTGTCACTAGGCACCACCAGGGACTCCACCAGTCCGGACTGTCCTTTTTTATGGTTTCTCTCCCCGCTCTAGCATAGACCTCACCAGATCCCCCTGCTAGGCAGCACCACCAGTCACGTCCTATAACCCGTATTCCCAGAGACTCTGCCTGAGTCTCTCTATCAGGTTACCTCTGTGACTGCGTGCTTAAGCTGTCCCAATCCCTTTGTATCAATGCAGATAATCCTGGTTTGCTCTGAATATTTGTGGTGTTATTCTCTTCACCGCTGCCACCATTTGTTACCCTTCAGCCTTGGTATTTACCTTACCCTCCTTTCTGGTCTGTGGAACCCTAGCCAAGGATCAGGCCTTTGGTAAACCAAATATATTTATTAAATAACAGAGATAACAAGATTACTTTATAAAGGCACTTAAGCATATAGTTTCATTATTCCTGAGGTACTGGTCTTAGTATTAATCCGAACTCAACACTCTCCTCACATCCACCAACTCTCCACCCAATCTCCTCTCAAAAACCCACCAAAACAACCCACTCACGTTCACCGTCCACCCAGATTTAACTGTCATCCTTCCATTTATACCCTCAGCCATTCTAAACACTCAGCCAATCATCCAGCATTCTACTGCCCATTCACTCCCCCTCCTCTTTCATTCCACTTACCATGTATCTCCTATACAAACAGCACTTACCATATATACACTAATACATGAACATCACAAGGGCACTCAGGGGCAACCGTGTCAAGAGCCCAACGTGCCTTGTTGTTCCAAAGTGTGACAAGGGCTTCAACAAGGTCACCTGCTTTATCTACTGCAGCCTAAACAATTCAGGACAGCCGTCTCACCTTTCTTCCTAGCCCCACAGCCCATTAGGCTCCAATTCTAACTAAATTTAGCTGGGAGGAAGCCCTTTTTCATTGCCTTCCTCTTCTCAGAAAGACAGGTTAAAAGCACTTCATAGCTGCGTAGGAGACATAATGGATACACACTGCTCTGCAACATGATTTTTTTCTTTTGGTAACACCCCCCCCAACCACCCAAATTGAGTGTATGTCACTTGTGTTCTTCCAGTGCCTCTGTGTTCTTTATCCTTTTAGGTAATAATGATACTGAACAAATTAATGTTCATGCATGCAATAAGACACAAAACTTCCACATAAGCCACGTTCCATGCAATAATACATCTTCTGAACAGAGCCCAGAACAACATCTGAGCCAGCCAAGTCAATCAAATGCACCAGTCATGCATCACTGGATGAGTCAATGCTCTGGGCCACAAGCTTTCACAGCAACCACATTCACTTGCATACACACAAGCAAAGATTGGTGCTATGCGCTCCAATTGTTTTCAATGGTATATAGCCAAATATAACTTCAGTTAATTTAACAAGAGACACATTTCATTTGATGTCAAATTTAAATTGGTACTGCTGAAAGTTAAGGGCACACTTTTCTATTTTTGTCAGTACTTTAATTCTCTTATGTTACTGTAATATATATTAAAGATGACCTCATTCCAACGAGTTGTAGTGTTTATTTATAAATTATACAGGCATCTACACAAAACATCTTGAATGAAATGTTGATAGTATGCAAATTTAACTGCAAAACAAATTGCTCCAATTAATATTATTACTTAGTTGGCAGCTCTAGTAATGATTAATGAGGTATGTGTGTGAAAACAATATAGTACATTGTTGTTTTTCTTTCCTAGCAAGGTTTTTGTAGTAAGCTATACTAGTATTCAATGCAACTACAGGTAGCTTTTGGTGCTAGAGAATAGCTGCAGTTTACTCTTCTTCCCACTAGGAGCACTATAAGATCTGCTGGTCTCTGCAGAGACAGGATGATCCCTTCTTTTTTCAGACCAAAAAGGCAGCAGCCCAGGTATGCTATATTTACACTGGGGAGGTGGCTCAGTGGCAGCAAGGAGTGTCTTCTCCCATTACCGACAGCAGAAAGGCCATGAGTAAAAGCCAGCCGACTTGCCCCTCCAATCTCTCTCTCTCCCCAAATCACCAGCCCTTCGCAACCTGGTAGCAGCACTAATAGTGCTGCTTAGTGGACCTACAAACAGCAAGAAAGGGTATTGCTGATCACCCCAGGGGTTCCTGGGTCATCCTGTGTTATCTCCCATTTCCCAACAAAAGGAGAGGCAGCAACATGTGTGGTTGGTGAATTTGGTGGGTCCGGCTCGCTGGGAAGTCGCCATTCCAGGCTGTTTTACGTAAAAGCGTATTATAGCCTGGAACGGGTATCGGAACGTGGTTTCGTGGAGGTTTTGTGTCTTATTGCATGCATCCCATGTAGTCATGTGGGACTGGTGAATTTGGTGGGTCTGGCTCGCTGGGAAGTTGCTGTTCTGGGCTGTTTCATTTTGTTCCGCAGGGCATTTTGGTTGTGAAAGGATTAATAAAAATCCTATTGGAATGGTTTTTGTTCCTAAATGTTGTTCTCAAGTGTCTCTAACACATCCCAGTGTTTTTGGCATCAATTTCTTTTATAAAGGGCCCATTCCTGCCTGTTCCGTTCAGTGGAATGAGAATAAACCAGTCCCACACCTTCCTCCCACGCACACTAGTTAATCAAAGAAGTCACAGAGACAATCTTCTTAGGTAAAAAGAATAAAGAGTATTTACTCACAACCTTCATATGTTTAAGACAACATAGGCTCTAGCTTAGATAGAAAATAATCTGTAGTCTCAGTCCATTTTCAGTCATTGGTGAGGATGCCCCTGGAAGGAACGTCTGCCTGTTCCGTCTGCTAGAGGTTAATGCAGAATATGCAAAAAGGATCAATATCCCCTAACAAAGGAGGAGGAAGAAATAAATAACCCCACCCTTTGAGGAAGTTACATCATGGTAAACAAACATATAGAGATATCCCCAATACTGGTTTGAGGGAGCATCTCCCTATGAAAGGGGGGGGCATGCAAGCTTGCTTAAATCCAACAAGAATTGCTTCCATCTATAATATGAGTAACTGTTGGATATGCTCCCTACTCCCTGTCCATGGGGAGGGAGGCGTTCCCCTTGTACCAATCCCTTTGACTGTAGAGAACATCACTGACACTGCCCCCATTTTTATTTATTTATTTGATTTATATCCCGCCATTCCTCCCAGAACGAGCCCAGGGCAGCAAACAAAAGCACCAAAAACTCTAAAACATCATAAAACAGATTTAAAATACATTATAACAAAACATCTTTAGAAACGTTTCAGCTGCGAGTCTGGCTTTAGAACACTGACAGCTGGTTCTTACTGAGCATGCCCGACATTGTCATTCAGTTCAATGTAAAATTTCTTAAATTAATTAAAAATCAGCCAGGCATTTTATTTTTAAAACTGCAGAAGGTGAAGTTCAGAGAATGGGGCAAGGTCAGTAAGAGGATTACAGGTACTCTGTGAACATGGCTGATTTTTAATTAATTTCATGAAATTGAGATCTCTGACAGAAAAAAGTCCAGGTCTGTTTTTTTCCTCATTTTATATTTTGAACTCTTGATTCTCTGACTGTTCTGTGTATAATAATAATAATAATAATAAATTTAATTTCTTTGTCGCCTATCTGGCCAATGGCCACTCTAGGCAACTTGCAACATCGTTAAGATACAATTAATAAAATACAGTGATAAAATATAAAAACAACATATCTGCAACATCAATATTAAAACTGGGCAGGAGGCATTACAGTTATAATAATTAACCCTCCCTGGATACCGTGAAGGCCTGCTGAAAGAGCCAGGTCTTTAAGGCTTTCCGAAATACATTTAGGGAAGAGGCGTGCCGGAGATCTTGTGGGAGGGAGTTCCAAAGAGTGGGGGCCGCCACTGAGAATGCCCTCTCTCTTGTACTGCCATGAAAACTTAAAGGGTTGTTAAGCAAGCGTTTCTGAGTTCAGGACTATAAGTTATGTAAGGTTTTGTTTTGAAATGAACTTATGGGAAGCATCAGAATGACGTGGGGGGTATTTTCAATTTATCATTGCGGAATGCGAAAAATCCATGCTGGCTATAGTATACAGCCACTCTCATGGCTATATAATAATGTGGCAGGCGGAGTAATACCTGCCTTTTTATAGTATAGAATTATGGGGAAAGCTTCACCTGTTGATATTCTTTCTGTTGGATATCTTATTATTTGAATGTTGAAATGGGAATGGACTGCCTTCTAGTCGATCCCAACTTATGGCGACCCCATGAATAGGGTTTTCATGATAAGCGGTATTCAGAGGGGGTTTACCATTGCCTCCCTCTGAGGATAGTCCTCCCCAGTGCACAAGCCAGCCTCTTCCTTGTCCACAACTGCCAGCTGGGGGGCAACTGGGCTCCGTGGGACTATGCAGCTTGCCTACGGCTGCACAGGTGGCAGGGCACATAACCCCCGAGCCACTCCCTGTGGGGTGATCTTTAGCTGGCCCTTGACGCCCAGGAGACACAAGCGGGGATTTGAATTCACAGACTCTGGACTCCCAGCCAGGCTCTCCTCCCCACTATGCTATACCAGCTGTTATTTGAGTGTTCCCACTGGATTATTTGTGTCTTTGAGGAGTGCAGCAGAGGGCCCAGTCTGCATAGAGTACTGAGAGTACTGAGCCCAGAAAATCCTGTTGGTAGCCTTGCTTCCCTGTGTGGATCCTTTGATGCACAGAAAGAGCTGAACTCTGCTTAAGCTCCTTCCACACTCCAAGCATTTTAACATTTGTCTCCTGTGTGAGTTTTGTGATGTGAAGTAAGGGTGTCACTCCGACTGAAGCTCTTTCCACACTCCAAGCATGTATAAGGTTTGTCCCCTGTGTGAGTTCTTTGATGTACCGTAAGGGCGCTACTCCACTTGAAGCTTTTTCCACACTCGAAACACTTATAAGGTTTGTCTCCTGTGTGAGTTCTTTGATGCGAAGTAAGGTGGCCACTGTGATTGAAGCTCTTTCCACACTCCAAGCATGTATAAGGTTTGTCCCCTGTGTGAGTTCTTTGATGCGAAGTAAGGTGGCTACTCTGACTGAAGCTCTTTCCACACTCCAAGCATGTATAAGGTTTGTCCCCTGTGTGAGTTCTGTGATGTGAAGTAAGGGTGCTACTCCGACTGAAGGTCTTTCCACACTTCAAGCATTTATAAGCTTTGTCCCCTGTATGAGTTCTTTTATGTGTACTAAGGGTGCTACTCCAACTGAAGCTCTTTCCACACTCCAAGCATGTATAAGGTTTGTCCCCTGTGTGATTTCTTTGGTGCAAAGTAAGGTGGCTATTCTGATTGAAGGTCTTTCCACACTCCAAGCATTTATAAGCTTTGTCCCCTGTGTGAGTTCTTTGATGCACCCTAAGGGCGCTACTCCAGCTGAAGCTCTTTCCACACTCCAAACATTTATAAGGTTTGACCCCTGTGTGAGTTCTTCGATGCGAAGTAAGGGTGCCACTCTGACTGAAGCTCTTTCCACACTCCAAGCATTTATGGGGTTTGTCCCCTGTGTGAGTTCTTTCATGTGTACTAAGGGTGCTACTCCAACTGAAGCTCTTTCCACACTCCAAGCATGTATAAGGTTTATCCCCTGTGTGAGTTCTTTGATGCACCCTAAGGGAGCTACTCCAGCTGAAGCTCTTTCCACACTCCAAGCATTTATAAGGTTTGTCCCCTGTGTGAGTTCTTTGATGCAAAGTAAGGGTGCCACTCTGACTGAAGCTCTTTCCACACTCCAAGCATTTATGGGGTTTGTCCCCTGTGTGAGTCTGTTTCTCCTCTTGTCTCTTTGCTCCATCTTGACTCCTCAGTTTCTGCTCCTGCACCTGCTCCTCAGCTTTTCCCAGTGATACTTCGGATGGTTCTCCCTCAGCCTTGACCCCCCAGATGTATCCTGATGGAATGAAAAGGAAAGGTGATAAAATGCTGTGGAGAAATCCTGTGAATATATTATGATTTGTACTTTGAAAACATATTTCTGGGAGCTCTGTTGATATCAAACTGTCAAAGCTCCAAGCCTTGTACAGAGTTATTTTAGCAGTAGGTACTTGGTCAGAGGTTGTGAAAAGAGACGCAGAGAGAGAGAGAGAGAGAGAATTGTCACAAAAAACTGCTCTCTTGTTCCTCCATTTAAGGTGAACAGCCAAGTACTTATGCACAGCTGGAATCTACAAACCTAGGATGGATCCTGTCTGACAGGAACATGGTCCTTTCCACTGCCCAGAGGGCACCTCGCATCCCCTCCCTCCCTCCCAAAATGTTACCTGAAACATGAGATAGTGCTGGAAGATGAGACCCCCAGGACAGATGGCACTTGGCAAGCTACTGGGGAAGAACAAAGGACAAGTACAAGTAGCGCTGTGACTAATCACGCAGCTGGGTCAAAGCCAAAAGGAAGCCCAGAGGCTGATGTGCACAGATGCAAAAGGAGAGTCCGGAGTTGTACGACGCACACAATAGGAACATGGAATGTGAGAAGCATGAACCAGGGAAAGTTAGAAATTGTCAAGCAAGAAATGGAACCTATCAACATTACAGTACGGCGTGAGTGAATTCAAATAGATGTGAATGGGACATTTTCAGGCAACTACAAAATACTTTATGCAGGAAATGACAAATTAAGAAGAAACGGGGTTGCTCTAATAGTGAGAAGTGTCGTAGCAAAAGCAATTAGGAGCTATAATGCAAAGTCTGAGTGAGTGATATCAATGAGATTAAATGGGAAACCTGTGTGTGTGTGAGGGAGGGGAGAGAGAGAGAGAGAGAAAGAGAGAGAGAGAGAGAGAGAGAGAGGGGGAGACTGTGTTTTGGAAGCTGCCTTCTGGTCCTCACTGTCTAGCTGCACATGAGTGACTCACATGACGAGTCCAGAGAGGACACACATGACTGTTAAAATACACTCTTGGAGAGGTGGGATCTTTTTCAAAAGTCAGTCATGTAACACTTCAGTGGAGAATATATATCTATTGTGACAGTGGGGTTAAGTCAGCAACAATATACATAATATTTCTTTGGGTTGAGGGCATTAGCTAAATAATTATAACCACAACCAAGTTAATCACCCGTGTGCGAGACTGAGCACGCACAGAAGGCACAGGTGAGATGGAGGGGGGTTGAGTACAGCTCAACCTGTTGTTCCTCTCTGGAGTCACACACACACACATACACACACACATTTAGCACAGGGAGAGAGAGAGAGAGAGAAAGCCCTTGGTTAGGACAGCAGCAACAAAAGAGGAGCAGGGGTGGGATGGGGCGAGGCGGGAAACGTGGGTCAGTCTCATCATCGCAATGTTTCCCACGCAAGAGATTCAGAATGCTCCGAGAAATCTTGTTTGAAAAACGTGACATTGCAGGATTTCACAATTAACATGGAAGACATATATAGCCAATTTTTATTGCATTATATTGCGATGATCATGATTTTTTTGGTAATATATAATGGACAAATGGAAATCCTGTGCTTGACACAGTATCTTAATTATGAAAAGATTACGTAAAGTAGGGGGAGGATTTTAACAAAAATGTTGCCAATTGCAGTCATGGCTGCAGAATCAATGCCGATTACAGCAATGGCCCATCGCATGAGATCGGTGCCTCTCCGAAGGGATAGCGAATTAGTGAATTCAGTCGGGATCCAATGCCAGGTTTGATTTTGTCGGATATTCTCCCCCATCCCGAGTGCGCACAGGTTTACGGAGGAGGCTTGCTAATGGCGTTCTTGCAGCTATTTGCATGTCAGGCTGTTTAAAGCTTTAAATGCCAAAGTAAGCATCTTGAAATGGGCTCAGAAAACAACTGGCTGATGCAAGCACAGTGGTGCGCACCTTGATTCTCCAAACTGCCACTGCTGTTCCTCCTGCTTCAAAGACAAAACCCGACATTTGGGCAGAGAAAGGAAGAGGGAGGAGGCAGTGGGTGCTCCCAGGCTCCTGGGAGCATCTTTTCCCACTGGGGGTTTACAGTACAAGTCACAGCGTGTCAGTTATCTGCTGAGGATGCAGGAAATGATGCTCTGCTGGGGTTTGGGAGCTCATGCCCTCTCCTTCTCCGGATGCAAGGTAAGATTTGTCATCCTGGGGCATCGGAAGGTGGCAGGGAGGGGCACTTTTCATATTCAATCATCCAAAAGGCCAAAGAACAGAGGAAGCTACATTATACCAGATCAGGGAATTTGTCCATCTAGCCCAGCTTTGTCTACTAGAACTAGCAATGGATCTCTAGGATCTCAGGCAGGGCAAGACCTTTCCCAGCACCTCCTCCTTGATCATTTCACCCCTCTCGGAGCTGCCAGGGATTGAACCTAGGACCTTCTACATGCGAAGCAGGTGTTCTCCCTCTAAGCTGCAGTCCCTCCCCAAATATCAAAGGCCGAGGCACCCATTTCCATAATAGCATCCCTGCAGTGGAAGGTTAAATAGCACAGCTGCTAAATTCATACCTTCAACATTTATCAGTCAAGGGGGGAGAATATATTTACCCAGAGAGGCCACCGTCTCATAATTCTCCTCCATGACTTCCCTGTGCAGAGCTCTTTGGCCAGGATCCAGCAGGGCCCATTCCTCCTCCGTGAAATACACGGCCACCTCCTCAAAGGTCACCAGATCCTGGAAGGGCAACAGATGCTGGAAAAAGAAGAAGAGGCAGTTTCTCCAACATGCACCATTCGCCCAGCCTAAAGCTTGAACAGCTTTCAAAGAGGATTGGACAAATCATAGAATCCTAGAATAGTAGAGTTGGAAGGGGCCTACAAAGCCATCGAGTCAAACCACCTGCTCAATGCAGGAATCAAATCACAGCATTCCTGACAGATGGCTGTCCAGCTGCCTCTCGAATGCCTCCAGTGTCGGAGAGCCCACTACCTCTCTAGGTCATTGGTTCCATGGTCGTATGGCTCTAACAGTTAGGAAGTTTTTCTGATGTCCAGTCGAAATCTGGCTTCCTGCAACTTGAGCCCATTATTCCATGTCCTGCACTCTGGACGATGGAGAAGAGATCCCGGCCCTCCTCTATGTGACAACCTTTAAAGTACTTGAAGAGTGCTATCATATCTCCCCTCCGTCTTCTCTTCTCCAGGCTAAACATGCCCAGTTCTTTCAGTCTCTCCTCATAGGGCTTTGTTTCCAGTACCCTGATCATCTTTGTTGCCCTCCTCTGAATCCAATCCAGGAAGGATAAGGACATCAGTGGCTACTAGGCACAATGACAATGCATTGCCTCCACTGCCAGAGGCAGTATGCTGGGAATTGTAACATAGCAGGACACTTGGCAGCTTCACTTTGGTCCATATTGGACTAATAGCCTGACCAGTGGGGCACGCTGGGATGACTCCCTTCTTGACCCCCTCTCGTTGCATGACAGGAGTTCAATCCCAGAAACGGCTTGACTTTGGTTTCACACCATGGAACCAGCTCCACCCTCTTTCTCTTTGCATTTCCTTTTGTGGGGTGTGTGTGTGAGCATTTCTGGGTTTTAGACTGCTCAGACACAATTGCAGGGCAGAGCTTGACTGATGACCATAAACGATCCCACCTCTCCAAGAGTGTATTGTAACAGCCACATGTGTTCAAGCGAGTTCTGCCAGATATGTGTCACCGAATCACAAGTGGGGAGAGTGCGCTTGTATTCAGGTTCTGCCAGCGGCTTCCCACAGGCCTCTGGTCGGCCACTGCAAGAACCGGGTGCTGGAACAGACGGGCTATTGGCCTGATCCGGCAGGCTCTCCTTATGCAGCCTCAGAACTAGTGTTCTCCCAGAGCCCTCCCCACCACGCTCAGGGAGACGCAGCCGCGCTGTCCCCTCTGTCTTCCCCCAATGATGCTTCCCTTACCTCATGGGGCTGCCCAGCTGCTCTTTCCACTCTATCCCAGAGAAGAGACAATCCGGACGGTGCCTCTGAGGCCATGGTGCAGCCCCTGAGGGAAGAGGAGTAAACCAGGCCAGCTCTGGGACTCCCACAGCTTTCGCCACGAGGCATGTTTCGTAGGGAGCAGCTCTCAAGGGCCTGCAGGGGAGAGACGGGGATGGGAGGAATTTCATCCTTTATACCAATATGGATTTCAGATGTTTGAATATTATAAGCAGCCTCAATCTAAATAAATAAATGGCACGTCCTTTTCCTGGGTTGTTTTGCCTCACAATGCTTGATCTGCAACAGGCCTTAAAGGCCCCAAATGTCTTTCAGACCAACCCCCCGTTTCTTCCAGACTCTTCTCCATGCTTGGGCACCTCTTGTGTCTTTAGCCAC
The DNA here is from genome assembly GCF_030035675.1 of Rhineura floridana. Taxonomy (NCBI): domain Eukaryota; kingdom Metazoa; phylum Chordata; class Lepidosauria; order Squamata; family Rhineuridae; genus Rhineura; species Rhineura floridana. The sequence goes on from NC_084482.1 coordinate 212,512,834, forward strand.
CCCCAGGAGTTTCACCCATCTCCGACCCCTCCCCTCTCATCTCTGCTTCTGCTTGCGCAAAGCCTTTAATTCCTGCTCACCACAGAGTTTCTTCTCCAAGTTGTGAACCATTTCAGGCTTCATTATGGGGACCTTTTCACCAAGCATATAATTAAAAACTTAATCTGCACAGAGATTAATTTCATGTCATGTCCCTGACAGTTGGCAAACAAAATAGGTTTTGCACACATTGCAAAGAAATGGGGAGGGTGAATTTGGTCTAATGACTCCAGCTTGGAGCTCCCTGGGGATGCAAAACTCCTCCACTCTTTCCATCAGAAATACGGGCAGAGGACCACTGACCTGCATTCAGTCTGGTCCAGCTCACTGGGCAATGAAAAGAGTATGAGGAACTACTTGCAATACATCCATGTCAAAATCAGCAGGACACATTGTTGGTACCATCCACCCGTATAATCCAAGTTAACCTTCAGATGTTTTTGAACCACAACTCCCATCAGCCCCAGCAACTATGATCAAAGGACAAGGATGATGGGAGTTGTAGTTCAACAACATCTGGAAGACCAAAAGTTCCACACCGCACAGTGTCAAGCGACTGAGGCAATAAGTTGATTTACTTATTATTATTTTTCTCCATACATTTTATTCTTATGTTTATATTTCTACACAGGCCTGCCTCTAATGAGCTCTCAGTGGGAAACATATTTTGTCCCCCTCTACTTTGGTCTTCAGAACAACCCTGTCTCTGGGCCCAGGACACTACCTGAATTTAGACCGCTTAGTTTTTTGGGAGCAGGATCTCAGCATGGTCTCCAACATCCTGTGAGCCAATCAGGATGAAAGGAGAGTGTGTTAGCCACTGAGAAGAGTCTTCTAACATACTTCCTTGTTCTTTCCTGCTAATTAGGGTGAATCAGAGTGAAAGGAGGCGAGTCAGCCACTCAGAAGACTCAGTAGGCAACACTCTGCCCTTTCATGCTTTTTGGCTCCTAGCTGTGGGAGAAGGCATTAACAAGGATCTAATTCTCAACCCAGCAGGGAAAAAAAGAGGATGGAAGGGGGCATGGCTATCATGAAGGGACCCTGCACTTCTCAATTTGCCACTAAACTACTGTAGAGATGTGAAGGCCTATAACAAAAGTGGACAATGTTGGGGGGAAAGCAGTTTTTTTCTTGTCCCCCCCCCCAGCACTCTGACCCCGCAGGGGGGAGGGTGGCCGCGCCAGGAGAGAAAGACCCTCAGCAACCCCTCAGATGGACCAATCCTGCAAGAGCAGCTGGGATCCACCGCAAGCGGGCTTTGAGCTTCCCCTCCCACAAACTCCCCTTCCCCTCGAGTCCAGCTGAGGAGGAGGAGGAGGCATTTATTCACCCATTCCCTCCATCCGCTGCCTGGAAAGCTTTGAGAAGCGCATTCAGAGCCTGGTCAGTTTCAGATTCCTCTCTCCATTTTCCTTGCCTGGCAGGAGGGAAACTGACCAGACCCTCTTCCAGTGGAGGAAATCCAACAGGGGCGCTCCCTCCAGCTCTGGGGCAGAAGAGCAGCACAGCAAACCCCTCCCCTCCAATGCGCCCCCCAACAAGGCTGTTTCTTTCCCCTGCATCAAGAGGGGCCCCCCTTTCCCCCCTGCCTGGGCTGCATCTCATCCCTGGGGAGTCTGGGGTGACCTGTAAGGGGGGGCAGCTTCAGCGCAGTTTTGTGCACGCTTTGCAGATGGACTGCGTGGTCCACCCCCTCCCCACACCCCCTTTGTATGGATCCCCGAAAGAAAACCCTCCTCCTCTTCCCCCCAGCCCCCAAACACGTCGCACCTCTTTGCTCTCTCTTCCTCCTCTTCCCGGATGATGAGACCCCCTCCCCCCTTTCCCCATATATTATTCTGTCCTCCCACTTCCTTCCTCTCTAGGAACCAGAACTCGGTTCCTTTACCCACTGGAGGACCGAGTCTCCCTTCTTCGCCACTCTCCTCTTCCTCTACCCGCCCCCCTGCTGTTGCGTTGGGGCTGCAGTTGCTCCAAGGGATGGGGGGGGCACTTTCCACGGGAGGCACAGCCTGAGGGGCCTTTCCTCACAGCTTCAAGAGCCTGGAACAGTTACTTCGTTTGAACTACAGCTCCCATCAGCCCAGTCCAATCGCCGTGCTGTCTGGGGCTGATGGGACTTGTAGTTCAAAAAAAGTAGCTTTTCAAAGCTCCTTCATTTCTCAGCGCTCTGACGTCACCCTGTTTCGACACAAATGGGAACTAAATTCCTGCTCCCTGTGATGTAAGAAATCAGCGCTGTCATTTTTGTTGGATTTTGTTGAATTCAGCAAAGTTTTAAGTTTTCTTTTGGCTTCAGTGAAAAATCTCAGCCATGAATGATGATATGGAGTCATGCTCCCCATATGACCATTTCCCCACCAGCACCACCTGGGAGACCACAGGACTGGACAATATTACAATCCAAGTATGCAGAAAGGGAAAAACATTTAATTCAACCATATCTACGTTTTGCTACTGCTGACAGTTGTCCATGCAAGTCATGTTCCAAAGGATATATGAGAAATCCTCATTTTTCCATCCCTCGAGTAAGGAGATGTTCCAAACATTTCTCAGCCAAGTCAAGATGTTCAAGTCGTTTAGTTCTTTCCATTGTTGAACCATGTTGTAAACTGCCCAGAGAGCTTCGGCTATGGGGCGGTATACAAACCCAATAAGAAAACAAATCACGGTCTGGCACCAAAAGCAGGAATGATACAAAGTCTTTAAATTTAACGTCCTCATTCTGACCTTCGTGTACTGATAGCAAAAATAGTTCAGTGGCACAAGCAAATACTAATAACCCGTGAAATCTGGAGGAGTTGTCTGTGTACCTCCCCCCCCCCAAAAAAACCCTGAATTCGGGGACAGGTCCACCAGAGAGGAAAATATTGGATCCCACCACTGAGCACCTGACTGCAAGCCATTTCTTAAAAGTCATTTTGTATTTTCTATGCTTATTTTTAGTGTTCTGAGTTTATCTATTACATTTTTTTAAATTATATTTGCATCACGTTTTTAAGAGGACGGCTTGCTGCTCCAGTCATGCTAACAGTTATTTCCAATTTATTTATTTATTTACTAAATTCATATCCCACCTTCCTCCCAGTAGGAGCCCAGGGTGGCAAACAAAAAGACTAAAAACACTCTAAAACTTCATAAAAACAGACTTTAAAATATATTAAAACAAAACATCTTTAAAAACATATTAAAACAAAACACCTTTAAAATATCTTTTTTTAAAAAAGCTTTGAAATGAGCTTCTATGCATATATTGTTGTTGTTGTTGTTGTTATTGTTATTTGTTGCATTTGTATACTGCCCCATAGCCAAAGCTCTCTGGGTGGCTTACAACAATTTATTTATTTATTATTTGATTTATATCCCGCCCTTCCTCCCAGCAGGAGCCCAGGGCAGCAAACATTTAAAAAATAAAATAAATAAAAACATTAAAAACAAATATACAAAAACACATTTTAAAAAAAACAATTTAAAAACGCATGCTGAAATTCCTGGGAGAAGTGGAAAGTCTTGACCTGGCACTGAAAAGATAACAGTGTTGGCACCAGACACACCTCGTCAGGGAGATCATTCCATAATTTGGGGGCCACCACTGAGAAGGCCCTCTCCCTTGTTGCCACACTCCCAGCTTCCCTTGGAGTACGCACCTGCAGGAGGGCCTTGGATGTTGAGCGTAGTGTTCGGGTGGGTTCATGTCGGGAGAGGCGTTCCATCAGGTATTGTGGTCCCAAGCCATGTAAGGCTTTATAGGTTAAAACCAGCATTGAATCTGAAACATACAGGCAGCCAATGCAAGCGGGCCAGAATTGGTTTTATGTGTTCAAAGTGGCTAGTCCCTGTTACCAATCTGGCCGCTGCATTTTGCACAAGCTGCAGTTTCCAAACCGCCTTCAAAGGCAGCCCCACGTAGAGCACATTGCACTAATCTAACTTGGAGATTACCAGAGCATGGACAACTGAAGCCAGGTTATCCCTGTCCAGATAGGGGCGTAGCTGAGCCACCAATTGAAATTGGCAAAAGACATTCCGTGCCACCGAGGCTACCTGAGCCTTAAGTGACAGAGATGGTTTCTAGGAGAACCCCAAGCTACGAACCTGCTCCTTCAAGGGGAGTGCAAACCCATCCAGGACAGGTTGGGCATCCACCATCCGGTCAGAAGAACCACCCACTAACAGCATCTTCATCCTGTCTGGGTTGAGCCTCAGTTTATTAGCCCTCATCCAGTCCATTGTCACAGCCAGGCACTGGTTCATTGACAGCCTCACCTGAAGAAGATGAAAAGGAGAAATACAGCTGTGTGTCATCAGCATACTAAGAACATAAGAACATAAGAAGAGCCTGCTGGATCAGGCCAGTGGCCCATCTAGTCCAGCGTCCTGTTCTCACAGTGGCCAACCAGGTGCCTGGGGGAAGCCCGCAAGCAGGACCCGAGTGCAAGAACACTCTCCCCTCCTGAGGCTTCCGGCAACTGGTTTTCAGAAGCATGCTGCCTCTGACTAGGGGGACAGAGCACAGCCATCATGGCTAGTAGCTGCTGATAGCCCTGTCCTCCATGAATTTGTCTAATCTTCTTTTAAAGCCATCCAAGCTGGTGGCCATTACTGCATCTTGTGGGAGCAAATTCCATAGTTTGACTATGCGCTGAGTAAAGAAGTACTTCCTTTTGTCTGTCCTGAATCTTCCAACATTCAGCTTCTTTGAATGTCCACGAGTTCTAGTATTATGAGAGAGGGAGAAGAACTTTTTTCTATCCACTTGCTCAATGCCATGCATAATTTTATACACTTCTATCATGTCTCCTTTGACCCGCCTTTTCTCTAAACTAAAAAGCCCCAAATGCTGCAACCTTTCCTCGTAAGGGAGTCCCTCCATCCCCTTGATCATTCTGGTTGCCCTCTTCTGAACCTTTTCCAACTCTATAATATCCTTTTTGAGTTGAGGCGACCAGAACTGTACACAGTATTCCAAATGCGGCTGCACCATAGATTTACACAACGGCATTATGATATTGACTGTTTTATTTTCAATACCTTTCCTAATTATTGCTAGCATGGAATTTGCCTTTTTCACAGCTGCCACACACTGGGTTGACATTTTCATTGTGCTGTCCACTACAACCCCGAGGTCTCTTTCCTGGTCGGTCACCGCCAGTTCAGACCCCATGAGCGTATATGTGAAATTAAGATTTTTTGCTCCAATATGCATAATTTTACACTGGTTTATATTGAATTGCATTTGCCATTTTTCTACCTGTTCACTCACTGATGGCAACGCACTTCAAAGCTCCGGATGACGGCACCCAACAGTTTCATGTAGATGTTGAACAGCATGGGGGACAGAACTGACCCCTGCGGAACCCCATACTGGAGAGTCCAGGGTGCCAAGCAATGTTCCCCAAGCACCACCTTCTGGAGCCGACCTGCCAAGTAGGAGTGGAACCACCGCCATGCAGTCCCTCCCACTCCCAACTCAGCCAGTCTCCCCAGAAGGATACCATGGTCGATGGTATTGAAAGCCTGTGAGACGTCAAGGAGAATCAACAGAGTCACACTCCCCCTGTCTCTCTCCCAACAAAGGTCATCATACAGGGCAACCAAGGCTGTTTCCCTGCCAAAACCAGGCCTGAAACCCGACTGAAATGGATCCAGATAATCGGTCTCATCCAAGAGTGTCTGGAGCTGGCCTGCCACCACTCATTCAAGGACCTTGCCCAGGAATGGAACATTTGCCACCAGCCAATAGTTATTAAAATTTTCTGGGTCCAGGGAGGGTGTCTTCAGGAGTGGTCTCACTACTGCCTCTTTCAAGCAGCCAGGGACTACCCCCTCTCTCAGACATTAATCACTTCCCTGGCCCACCCAGCTGTTCCATCCCTGCTAGCTTTAATTAGCCAAGAAGGGCAAGGACATAAATTAGTATTCACAATGTTTACGCAAATATCTGTTATCTTTTATCCACTTTTTTGGTGATACATAACTTGGCACTTGGGAGCAAGTATGGTGTAGTGGTTAAGGTGCTGGACCAGGATTCAAATCCCCACACAGCCATGAGCTCCCTGGGTGACCTTGGGCCAGTCACTGCCTCTCAGCCTCAGAGGAAGGCAATGGTCAACCCTCTCTGAATGCCGCTTACCATGAAAACCCTCTTCATAGGGTTGCCATGAGTCGGGATCGATTTGAAGGCAGTCCATTTCCATGTCAACTGGGCACTGTAATTTCTCAAGAGGGAGGAGGGGGAGGGTTGTCAGGTTCGGCAAGAACGGAGCTGGACTCATGCCTGACTGAATGAACTGGACTCACGCGTCAGTTAAGCAGCAGAACATATTCTGCACATTTTGTTGTGAAACTGGATATTGTTGACTTTCACCCCCAACTGTGCATATTCACTGTCAAAGGGTACCCCTTCTTTGTGGCCTAGAAGGCCAGCACTGCAGGGATAGTTTTTCCCAAGTCAGAAGAGACGGCGACTGAGAAGATGACGCTGAAGGCTGTTGGTTGCAGAAGGCGGGTCACTTCCCTTGGCCATCCGATGAAGAGGAAGGAGGACCAAAAGGGAAGCAGGCGGGAGTGTTCTGCTGGTGAGCGTGGGTGTATAGATGTGTGTGAATGGCTCTGACTGGTATGAAGCCCCCAGAAGGTGATCCACGAGGGAATCCGGCGGCCCTCCGGCTGCAAAATGTCCCCCACCCCTGCCTTCGGCTCTGGACCTTCTGGCCATTGCCCCATGCGTGGCAAACCACCTCAAGCCCACCTGCCTTCAAGGCCACTGTCTGAGGAAGAGCTGTGTGGCAGGAGGACACAGGAGCACTTCCAGTCAGGGGGGAAATGGATGGGTGGGTGGGAGCGAGTGGAAGGCGGTGCCACTTCTCATCAGGGTCTCTCCATCACGCTGACGCAGGAGGATAAAGAGACAAATCAACACAGTGGCAAACTGGGAATAAGGTGGAAGTGGGGCGATGGGATCCTGAGAGAACTGGAAAAGGCCCTCAAATGCAAAAGGTCTCTCTGAACACTCAAGTCAGGATCATTCAGACCATGGTATTCCCCATCTCTGCGTATGGATGTGA